>NC_092503.1:8136666-10590833 GCF_047511675.1 Marmota flaviventris | reverse complement strand
GACACCAAGGAGTAAGACTTTATACCCAGGAGTTCCAGCCAAATTTTCCTCCCAAACCCTATATTCCTTCCCACCCCAAGTACGTGTTCAGGGGAGCTGCCTGGTGGGCAAGACAGGAACCGCCATTTACCCAAGATCTGAGGATATTACTTTTATTGATCATTCAATTGAAAATAAAATCTTGCACTATTTAGAAAAGAAAATTCTCCTTTTTCTTAAGTTTAAAAACTTACGTACTAAAGCAGATATTGGATGAAGAATATAAAGAAATTCATGTGCTGAAATGCTAAGTAGGGCTTGGAGGAAAGTTCCAGAATAGAGTATTCTGAGCTGAAAGCAGGCATGAGACTAGGAACATGAACCAAGTTACCAAGGTACACAGCCATCGCCCATCTGAGGACTTCCTCGGGACCCCCTGAGGACTTCCTCCGGACCCCCTCTGCACTCCTTCCCAGCAGGGATCAAGGCTTCTCAAACACAAATGTTTTGTTCTATCAAATAGAACTGTCTGCTTCATCTGAGGCTGGGAACCCACTAACAAATCTGATGGCATCTTTTTGTAAAGGTAGATATGAGGTTATTTTCCAAAGTTGTGGACATTTGTGCTTGAGATATATTGGGCTAAGACTCTTGCTCATAGACACATAGAGTTGAGAAGAAGAATCATAAAAATGTAGCAACCCTTTAATGACATACCAAACACACAGGAATTTTCCAGAGAGCCACTCTATGAGAAATATTTTATTCATATATCATATGTCATCTTCTTTATTAATGGGAAGCTGGCACCGAGGCCAGTTAAAAGGAGAACAAACATTGACTATGAGGTAGCAGAAGATGCCATGTGAAGGACAAAGCATTTACAAGACAATGGGATGTCGAAGCATCAGTGACGATGCCAAGTGTAGAACCAGGTAGACTGGACCCGACGAGCCAAGAGGAGGGCTCCAGGAGCAGAGCAGAGCTCTCCTTAGACCTTCCAGGTCCTTGACCACATCACAGTAAAGAGTTCAAGGAGAATCAGGTCTGAGTAGCAGAGCAAGAGGTTTATGATAAAGGGCAAGTCCCCACTGGAGAATTGGAGTGCAGGGGTGCAGGCGATCTCAGAGCAGGACTCGCCTCACCTTGGTCTGGGGTTTAGCAGGAGCAGGGGGGCTGACTAGAGATGGAGTTGGAGGGGGCTGCACTTGCACAACGCCCTTGCACACATGTTCTAATAATGCTGCTTCCCGCATGGCATGTCTCATTAGCATCTTAAATCTCCCCCCCAGGGTGCACATCTTACTATTACAATGAAGCTATTGTCATTCCTTGGTCACCAAAGTCTTTAATGAACATGCTCCCTAGAGGAGTGACTCCTCAAGATGCCCCGTGGTTATCTTGTGGTTTTGCTGCTTTCTCAAACAGCCAGTTGGCCAGCCCTGGGAAAGAACGTGGGCGCAGGGACACAGGCTGGGTTGCTCACGAGTGGTGTGTTCTGCTTTCCAACGGTTTACAGACAGTTCTCTTCTGAGGCTCTGTGTTTTGTGTCCCTAAATTCCAGTGTCGGGGCCAAGAGCAGAGATGCCAGGTTGGTAAGACTCGGGGATGGGGTGGGGAGGATGACAAGGTCTCAGTGGCACTTGTCAGAGGGAGGTTAGTGGGGCCTCACAGTGAGGGGAAAGGGTGCAGGTGCAAGGCACAGGCTGAGTGAGTTTCAAAGCCTGGGAAAAGACAGTGGTTCAGCATGTGGACTCTCTGATTTTGAATCCCAGCTCTGCTATTTACTATCTCTGTAAATTTGGCCAATCATGTAACCTCTCTGCCCCTGAATAGTCTGATCAGTAAAAATGGAAATAAGCAGTCACCTCTACTACTCTGTTAATAGTTGGAGAGAGAGAAGTTAGAACAGAATCTGGTGGACACTTCATGCTATAGAAAGAGGTATTCATGAGAATGATAATGTGAGAATGATAATGCAATACTGAAAATGTAAAAGGAAGTTCACATTCGTGGAAGAAGAGAAAAGAAAAAGAATAAGGAAGAAACCAAAAAGGGGAGAACTGATAAAATAAGTTGGCATGAAAACCAAGAGCCTTCTCAGCACGGAAGGGTGCCTAACAGCTAGGGCAACAGCAGGGGGGGCTGTCCTGAGAAAATTCTCCTAGGTTTGGGAAGTTGGAGCTCTCGGCTGACCCACCAGGAAGCAGTTACGGAAGACTAGAAGCAATGGTTGGGGTGGGGAGTACAGAATAAGAAACAGGAAGCGCAGGCTATGAATTCAGGAATGTTCAAGGTAAAAGAGGAAGAGATAAGGGGGTCCAAAGGGGGAGTGGAGTATAGGGGAGGTTTGCTTTAAGTTTGGGAAATCGTAATATATCAAAAAACAGAGAGAGTGAATGTAGGAAGAAGTGAACCCTGTGGGAAGCTAATGATGTTGGAGGTGTGAGCAGGCAGAAGAGAATCAGCCCGCGGCCCAGGTAGAAGAGCCGTTTCTGCCCTTGGGATAGGAGAAGGAAAGGATAGGAAAACATACAGACAAATACTGAAGGGCAGAGGAAGCACACTGAAGGAGCTGAGCTTAAATGGGAACATTCTTCCCATGAAAGTTGAATCAAGTTCAATTCAATGGAAGCTTGAGGGATAGTAAATTGAGAAAAATAGAATTAAATAAATGACCCTCCTAGTTTCTGTCTGATGAATCCAATGAGTACATAGAACACTCACTGATCAAGTATCATGACCCTCTTGAGCAGCCCAGGTAGCAGTAGGTAGAACTAAAAGGCTATCACGGGAGGCTTGCACAGGTGTATCAGGGCACAGTCAAGACACCTGACCACACTGGATAGGAGAATTTAAAAGCCAAGAGGGACCACGGGGACCAGAAAAGCAGGGGCAACACCAGACTGAACATTGTATTAAGAACAAAAACATCATGTAGGGAGTGACTGGGAGGGTAGTTCTGGCTAGGAAGAGACACGAAGGCAGGACCCCAGACCTTGAGACCACAGAAGTTGGGGACCACCCACTAGGGTGACCCCTTGGCTGGAGGATGAGTCAGAGGACAGGAGCACAGGTCCCCAGATGTGCTTGGCCAATCCAGCCCTGCCCCTTCCTGCTTGCATTTCTCAGAACAACTGCAAAGTTGCCAGAGTGCAACATCCTGAGATAAGGGGCAACCGTCCAGGACAGCCTGGCTGTGCTCCCAGCCTCCCTTCCAGCACACGGTATCCTGCAGGGCATTGTCAGAAATCCAAGTGGCCCCGGGATATAAAAATCCCGAGTGCAATGCTTCTGGGGGCCCTCTGCACCAGTACACTGTGGTACATACACAGGTGAGCTCCCATGCACCTGGGGAGCTCCTGTGCACCTCGAGGGACTGGCTGTCCCTGAAGCCTCACTTCTGTCACCCCTGCCTATCTGTGAGTGGCAAAGTTGCTTCACTTATGTTGCTGAGTGTTCTACCTCACCAAACTGGGGCATACCAGATGGGTCAAATGAGTACATAGGGCAGCCACTGATTACATTATCATGATTGGAAACTGGAATATAGTGAACCTGTTTCACAGCAGGGGGTAGCAGGAGCTGGGAGGGCTGTCCTGTTTCATCCAAGAGAAAAAACCCTCTAACCTTTTCCTATTTGTGAATTTCCCCTTCCAGATTTAGTCCATGAAGCAAAATTAAAAAGTAAAGGGTAAGATCATAAAAGACAACCCTGTGCTTTGTCACTTGTTTATTGTTACTATTTGTCATTTTAAGAATATCGTTGGGCAGAAAGGAGACAAATGCCTTGAATTTAGAGTCTCTCACTGGAACCAGACCTTTTGATATTCAGGGAAGAGCTTATAAGAGCTGGTGGGTTGCCCCCACCAACAAAATGAGTTCCTACCCAGGACCTGCTAAAACAACAGGTACTCAACACATCTTCCCCTCAACTTGGCAAATGCTAGCTTCTGTGGCTTTGAAAACACTTGTGCTTTAGACTGGAATGGTCTTCTTACTATTATCTACTTAGAAAGTTCTGACTTATCCCTCGAGCCTCAGTTAAAGTACTTGTTTTATGACACTTCTGCAGGGTCCCCCATAGCAAATACCACCAGGACAGTGTAGGTTTTTAAATATCCTGATGTACACACCCCTTGTTAGTAGACCTTGGTCCCTCCCCGCACACCATCCACCACTAACGTCAAGCCAAAAACTTACCTCTTAGCAAGAAAGCACATGTGACGAAGGGTAGAAAGGGTCCCAATAGAAATGGGGACCTTTCCAGCCCAGGGGCGAGTAGAAACCAAAAAGAAGGTGAAGGCACGTGGCAGCAATAGGCGAGGTGGATGTGTCATGGTTTCCCTCTCCCCAGGTGGGGTTGGAGGCTTTGCTCACAAGGAAAGTCAAAAGAGAAAGGTTCTGCGTGTGCCCATTTCTCTCTGGGGTTCGAGAGAGATTGCTGGGCTCAGAGGTCCATTAGTGCTGAGGGAGGCAGGCCCGGGTTAGCGTCCTCAGGGACCCTTGACCTCCATGTCATGGCCCCACTTGGCCTGAAAGGAAGAGGAAGTGGCCAATGGAGCTGCCAGGGGAAAGGGGGTGGGAAAGTCGCCACAGAGCCAAGGGCCTTGGGCCACCCTGGCTCCAAGCGTCATGGGGCACCAGCAATGCCAGGGAAAATGAGGAGGAGCCCAGATAGCCCCAGGGGCCACAGGCTCCATGTCCATCTTCCCATCATCATCATCCTCAGTAGCAGGTGGGCAGAGAGGACATTACAGGTAGAGTCTGGGAGACGTCAAGTACAGGAAAGGGCCAGCAAATGTGCCTCTTCCCCACCTCCACAAGACCGTGAGTGAGTCAGCCCCTCGATACCACATCCATATGCCATTCTGGAATAGATCACCACTGAGGGAGGAATAAAAGTAAAAGATTAAATACACCTGAAAAAATTTAATTAACTTGTAAGAGATAATTTATTTACGCCAGAAGAGATTGAGAAAAATTAACTAGCCCATAGCATTTAGTTTATTCATTAATCTAGCAACTAAATTCACTAGCTGGATTGAGATAACTAGCTGATTAGTTAAAGCCCAACACACATTCAGATGCAAAGACACACAACAGATCAAGGTGGATGGAAACTTGCAGAAGAGACCCTTATAGGCCATGACGAGGCTGTATTTCCTCTTTAAATATTTGTACATTTGTGACCCTGCCGTACAAGGCCCATACTGTGCTGTGATTGTTGATTGACATCTCTATTTTCCACATTAGACTGAGGGTTTGGGGCTCAAGATGCTGTATTTTCATATTCCGATTCTTGTATTGTCTCTGTCCTAGTAAATATTAGCAGAATAAAGAAATAGAAGAATAGGGGTTGGTAGGCAGAATGAGAAGGGCCTCAGAGCCATCTAGATAAGTAGAACAGCAAGATGAACTCAGGACCCACCCTAGGAAGTCCACCTCCATCTTGGCTTTGGTTGAGTTTTAGTTCTCGTTCTTCTTGTGTCAGTTCTCCTTTGTTTATTTTCCCTTCTTGCTCCACCAAGGCATCAAGAAGAAAGGAAAAGAGGAGAGTTCCTCATGAGCTCTTTAAAATACCTCTGCACGCCCCTTCCCCACCTCTGTGTGTTCTAATGCTGTGCAGGTGAAGAAAAGCC
Organism: Marmota flaviventris; assembly: GCF_047511675.1. Taxonomy (NCBI): domain Eukaryota; kingdom Metazoa; phylum Chordata; class Mammalia; order Rodentia; family Sciuridae; genus Marmota; species Marmota flaviventris. The sequence continues at coordinate 10,585,212 of NC_092503.1, read as the reverse complement.
AGACAGAAAGAAGCCAAGACACACACACACACACACACACACACACACACTCATACTCTCTCTCTCTCTCTCTCTCTCAGAGCAGAAGATGCTGAGATAAAATGAATTAACACCGTATCCATTCAGATCTATAGTCTGAAAATATGCATATACAGATACACACATTCAGATAGTAGGTATGCTGAGAAATCTGCAAGTTCGATGCCAGCAAGTCTACCTACCTGCAACTTATAGCTTATTTCACCACCAATCTGCCCAGGCTTGCCCTGTAGTAGGAAAAATAGAAACACTGCTCAGTAGCCTTTAAAGTCATCATCTGCAAGTGCTTATAACTGTGCCATGATAAATTTGCTAAAAGGAATCTTGTGAATAGGACCAGGGTCTCTGCATGAATTGGAATTGGAGCTGGAAGGAAGGAAGGGAAAGAGGAGGCAGAGAAGGAGGGCAGGAGGGAAGGCAGGCAGTCCCCCAATTCCCGAGTCAGACAGCTGCCTGCCACCCAGCACCATTTCTTCCTCCCACAGACCCAGAGCTGGACGTGTAAAATCTACATCTCCCAGGATCTCGGTCAGGTTCTACCCAGGAGGAGCATGCGCACATGGGGGAAGAGAAGAGAAGCCGGCCCAGCACTAGGGCTCCTCTGGCAGTGGGAGCACAGGAGGGCCACCCTGTGACCACAGTGGGTGCTAGAGACAGTACGGCTCCCACCTCTCTAAAAGCTCTCCAGGAGATGGGCAGCCCCTGCCCATCCCCCCGTCACCACCACCCAGCACAAAGCTGAGGCAGAGCCCAGCACTCTCTGTGTCATGTCCCACATCTTTCTCATGGTGAAAGGGCTCCCTGGCTACGTCCTTTCTTCACGGTGCTAAAAACTGGGCAGAACCCAGCGGTGGCTCAGGGAAGAGTTGAGGATGGAGAATGTGAAAGGTTCCAGTTCCACCTTTCAAGGAATGTTTGGGATAGACTTTAAGTTCTAGAACACACACACACACACACACACACACACATACGGAACACACACATGAAATAATTGTTTAATTATTCTATGAGTACAACAGCGGCTCCTTCTATTAATAAATAACAGATCCCTCCACTCATACTGAGAGGCTCCCCTGTATGGGAAGGCCACCACTGTCAACCAGAACAGCTTCATCGTGGAATCATGTTGCCATTAACGAATGAAATCAGATTCAGAAGTCGTTTTTCTTTTTCTATGGCATTATAGTCATTTTGATGTGACACTGACATGGTTCTTGTTAGGTTGTTTCCTTTTTATAACACAATTTGCATAATTTAAGGACAATTCTGTATGATTTGCACAATTGAAGGCAATGTCAGAAAATGTCACTTCAAGAGCCTGATGATTTGTAGTCACCACTGGGTCTCGTCATTTTGTTGTCTTGTGGTAAAGGCATAGGTGGAGTGTGTAGACCACCCTTGGGACAGGAACAGGAGTGACTGTTTAACAATTCAGACATGTGCAGTGGGCTGGCTGTCCCTTACTGACACAGGGGTGGCTGCCCCAACCTTCAGGGATGCTCAGGATGCTCACAGAATTAAAGGTGGCCCAGACTTTTCTAGTTAAACTTACCATTTAAAGATCTAAAATCCTTTACTATGCTCTTGCTAAACAAGGCCATACAAATTTGCATCTTCTGAGGCTGAGAATGCTCATACAAAATGAGATTGAAATGTGTTTAGATCAAGCAAGAGAACTAAATATAATCTTATAATGAGCATGGGGTTTGGAAAGCAGAACTGCTTAGAAATTTGCACCAATTCTCTACAACTATGAAACAGGTCCAGTCCTAACAACATGTTCCCAAGATAAATAATGTCACTGTTTATGACATTCTTCAACATTCTATAAATAAGTTAAGAAACAGGTATAGAAAATTTGTATTGAATAAATAAAAGTATTGTCAACAATAGTCAAATGCTTCCTAGTTATAATAAGACTAGAACACACTTAGGTTAGAATAAAAGGTCAATAATTTATCTCAACATTAATAAAACATAGGAGTTTTGCAGAATTAAGAAAGCATTGTTTAATTATTCCATGAGTACAACAGCGGCTCCCCCTATTAATAAATAACAAATCCCTCCATTCATACTGAGAGGCTCGCCCATATGGGAAGGCCACCACTGTCACAGCGCCAGATGGGGTGAGGCCACAAGGGACAAAGTACTTAGAGCACTTTCCCTTCATCTGCTACCACCATCAACTTACCCGTGAGTCAAGAGCCTTTTGAAATAATATTCACCTTATTGCTATATATTAAAATGTCCTGAATATGACAAAAAGAATTGGTTGAATGCCACAAAAAGCAGTCAGAGCCAAAGATAAGGAAGCCAAGGGCATACGGGGATCCAGCCTTCTTGGTGCAGAAGACTTTACAACCTTACAGTCGTCCCTCTTTAAGAAAAAGGATATGAAATTATAAATAGAGAATTGTTGTTGAATCACCTTCTTTTTTTTTTTTAATTTTTTTTTATTGGTTGTTAAAAACATTATAAAGCTCTTGACATATCATATTTCATACATTAGATTCAAGACCTTCTTTACATTAAAATTGATAAAAGAAATTTCAACAAATTACAGAATTTAAACTGAAAAATCTAACGTGGAGCGTAAAAAAACCAATAAGATCATAATATCTTTGTTAACTAAATAATGAGCATACATCTACTATAGTATTTTTCTTTTTTTGGCTGGGTATTCTTTGATCACCTCTTCATAAGACAAAATGTTTTAATATATCTGTACAAAGAATAAAAAGATAGTTCATCCTTTTTCTTAGCACAATTGATAGATGCTATATTAATAACTATATTCCTAATGACAGAGAACTTCCATTTTGACTAGGTCTTGATAAGAACCAAACCTTTTCCTTACAATATCATATACCTGATGAAACTTTCAAAAATTAACCTCAGGCTCTGTCTTAGTCTCTCTTCTGTTGCTAAAAATAGAGTATCACAGATTGGGTGATTTATAAAGAAAATAAGTTTACATGGCTTATGGTTCTGGAGCTTGGCAGTCCATGGTAGAGGGTGGTGTCTGGCAGGACCTTCATGCTATGTTCTACCCTGATGAGTGGCAGAAAGGCAAGTGGCACATTGGAAAGAGGCAGAGAAGGAGGGGCAGACCTGCCTTATGACAGCCTACTCTGTCACTAACCCACTCCCAGGACAATGACAATAAGGTATTGATAGGATTCCAGAGGCCATCGGGACCCAAATACCTCCCACTAGGCCCATCTTCCAATACTGCTGCCTGGGGAATCAATCTTCCTACACACAAATGCTGAAGGCAAACACTCAAACCACAGCAAGTCCCATCCTTTTCAAACCACATTTCACCCATCACTGCCAACACGCACCTCGGAGACGTGAAGGAGGTTGTGCATGTGGAACAAGGTGGCACCCACCCTGCCCTTGTGGGTGTCAGCAATCCTGGAAGCTGTTCTGCACGTGGGCAGCTAGCAGTGCTTGATCTAACAGAGAAGTGACTGCAAATCACAGGGGTGGACCCCACCAAACCCAAAGTAGACCGACTCCCGTCTCATCGTCTGCTTAAGTTATATCAGAATTGCCCAGAGTCACTCAGTACCGCCCAAGCTGAGGGGGAAGTAAGAGTAGAGGTCTCAGTGCAAAGAGATGGTGGTTGTAATCGAGGTTAAAATGTCTTAAGGTGCAAGTGTTATAAAGACCTATCCACGTGAATACATGTCTGGCCCTCCCAGGGCCATGGAGGGGTCACGTCCATGTGACAGGCCTGGCGGTTAAGACTGGGCTACTGCACAGCAAATTCACATCATTCAGAGGAAGAAAATGAAAGAAGCGATCCCAGAGCTGGGGCCCCAGTTCAGTCAGGACCAAGAGGCAGAGTGAGTCAGCAGCACTTCCCCGTCACCTCTCACCAAACCACCTCATGCAGGCTGCCCAGACATGAGGAGGAATGCTGGAGACAGAGGGCACACAGAAGGCTGAGACAAGCAATGGAAAAGCATGTTGCACCATATTGCATTATCATGTTTATGGGTAAAAATGGTCAGATATCATCAACTTTATATGTATTGACCTAATAATAATTACTCAGATTTAATAAATGCTTACCATAAGCCAGTCACTAGCAACTCCTAGACATGGATTAAATCACATGCCCCCAAATAGATATGTTGGACTCCTAACACCCAAATCTCAGAATATGGCCTTATTTTGAGTTAGGGCTTTCATAGAAGCTATCAAGTTAGAAAAAGTTCATGGGGAGGCCCTAATCCACTCTGGCTGGTGTCCTTATAAGAAGAAGAAATTTGGACACAGAGACAGACATACCTAGAGGGGAGTGTGAAGACAAGGGAGAGTGTCACCTATGAGCCAAAGCTCCTAGAAGCCAGGAGAGAGGACCAGAACAGATCCTTCCCTCCAAGCCCTTAACAGAAACAGTCCTGCCCACACCTTGACCACAGATATCCAGCCTCCAGAGCAGGCAGAGGATGCTTTTCTGTTGTTCAAGCTTCTCAGTCTGTACTTGTGCTGCAGCCCTCGAAAACTAAACCAGGCATCAGCTCCTAAAACCTCTACATGTTCCCTAAGAATCCATCCTAGGTAAAAACCAAGCTCAGAGAAGCCAAGAACCTATCCAAGGAATGGGGTCCAAGCCCATGCTCATGACCACCCTGCAATGCCAGCTCGGTGGGGTTACCTCTGCATTCAATAATTATGTGTTTTTAATTAATGAAATCTGTTAAGGTCTGTAAACAAGTCAGGATGGCGCCTGGCAAATGTTAGAGTCTGTAAACAAGTCTGGATGGCGCCTGGCATTTTGCCAGAGGGAGTGGTTTGTGAAGTAACGCCAGCGAGCCATTAAGTGTAGAGATTCCTTATTGGTTGACTGCTGTATCGAGTTTATGTTAATTAGATAAACTATGTGGAATGTATAAATACCTCTATTGTCCTACAATAAACGGCTCCCACTCCTGCTGTATCAATCTATACAAGTTGCTTGTGACCCCCCCCACCCCCTGGTTATTTTGCTGCAGCCGGACTGCGGCAGAAATCTATGGCTAAGATAAAGAACATTTTAAAGTTCCTTAAGGCACCTTAAAGACCACTTATTCTCTGAAATACTGTTTTGCTTTGTTTTTTAAAACCTTACCTGAGGATAATTGGTACCAAAATTGTGGTCACTCAAAGTAAAGATGGAGAACAAAATCAGTCATGAATGCTGATGGAGGGACAGCTTCTACAATTTCATTCTGGGGGAAAACTAAATGTCTTAGGACGAACAAAAATGAACATTTGAAGAACAGGTCGTATTAGATTTCCAATGAAGTTTTGAGATACCATTCATTTCATGTAGACAGATCAAAAATTTGGACTTCCAAGATTTTACTCTATTAAATAACAATGTCCAAAGCACTTCAAATGGCTTTGAGATTAGGACCATGGAACATCATAGGAAAAGCACTAGACTGAAAGGAGCATTTACATCACCCTCATGCACTGGGGGCCATGGTTTCGTTACCTAACAGGATTGGATGGCTAATCCTTAGCATTCTTTGAAGTAGACAGATCCATAACTAATGGGAAGAAGTGACTGAGAGCAGCATCACATGCTAAGGACAGGTAGGGAGGACCAGTCTATGCCTGCACCTTTAAAACCAGTCAGTTCAGAAGCCACAGGACTGAAAACACAAGATATCTTCCTCCCTGGGCCTGGTCTTATTTGCAAGAGCATGCGCACAACCAATAGGCAGATCCTGGGCAAAGAAAGAATCCACTTGAGGGGATATTTTAATGGATGGTCAAGCCTTAGGAAGAGTAAAAGTACAACTAGAGAAGGGAGAAGAGGCCCTGACGGGAAGGACCGAGGAGGACGGTACAGGATGTATACATGTGACTGACAAGTAAAGCAGACAAGAAATAAACAGATGCCGGGGAAACTGCTCACATCTATGGGCACCCCCAGCAAATAAAGAAAATGTCCCAGTGCTTCAGCCATTTACTTACTCACACCACAGACAGCTGAGGTTCTATGTTAGTGTGCTATTAAAAAGTCGTTAATTTTAAAGCTTTGCATCTCTGTTTTGGCTTGTCATTTACTTATCATTTCCACGCTGCTCACATCCTTGAGGAGGTGAGTTGTCTTGCGCTATTAAATCATATGGAAAAATTCAAGGTAAAAGACAGATCAAAACTAATTAAGAGGCAGGCATCTGGGTTTAATTAGACTCTGCGACTGAGCACTCCAACAGCTTTCTATTAGCTCACACTGGCTTCATAGAAAAGAAAGCAATCAAGTTCATTGAAAAGAGGTTGATTTATTTTCCAGGTATCATATTCCAAGAAGACTCTATTGCCAGTATGTTTATATAGAAAGTGATGGGTAATGACATTCTTCACCTCCACTGGGGGTCCCAGCCCACACCTTTCATCTCCCCTTCAGCCCAAACTCTGCATCGAGGCTTCTCTTGAAGGTTCCGTGGACTGATGTTCACCTATTGCATTCTGCACAATTTCTACAAGAGAGTTTCAGGTTAAGGGAACTGCCAGCTGCTTCTGCCATCTCTCTGGAATGTGACACTATGTCCTTGGGGAAACTTTCCCTGGGGAGGAACTCTGTGTGTTCATTAGCTTTGCATTACTATAACAATGTACTTGAGATAATCAACTTAATAAGGGAAAAGGTTTATTTTGACTCAGTTTCAGAGATTTCAGTTCATGGTTGATTGGCTCCTTTGCTTTTAAGACTGTGATGAGGCAGTACATCATTATGGGAGCATGTGAGAGAGGAAATTACTCACTGTGTGCAGCCAGGAAGCAAAAAAAAAAAAAAATTCAAGAGGAAGGAGGTGGGGTCCCAAAATCCCCTTCAAGGACAAGCTCCAGTAGCTAACTTTCTCCCACTGGGCCCCATCCCCTAACGTTCCCACTACCTCCCAATAGCACCACAGGCTGGGGACCATGCTACAAACCTGTGCCCTAGGGGGACACTTTCCCAACCATGGCACCTGGGTCTGGATTTGGAGCCAGGTCAGTACCTGGAGGTGAGGTGGTAAAGAACTGGCACTTCTGGCTGTCTCTGGTCTAGGTTTTACAACCAAATGAGTTTTCTATGTCACCCAGAGAGACTCAGTAAGAAAGGAAAGCAGCCTGGATCCAGGTCTGGTCTCTTCCATGAGCTGCAGCTCTCATGCTGTTGTATGTGGAATGTACACAGTTTCACTAAATTCACAAAAATGCTCTTAATATGAATGTTCCCTAGATAATAGCACAGCATATCAAGCTACAAGTAAAGCCTGAAATTACCACCATCACCATACATACTAACCCAGCTCGGGAGGTGGGCATCACATCACCTCAATTTGGAAATACTTGGAAAAATTAAGATAGCAAAATGCATATATGTTGAGTCATTATAGATTTTTCTTTCAAGATCTACTCAATACAGCAAAATTTTCTATAGATACTAGAGTAAATGAGACAAATTTCCCTTGGACCGTCCCCTTCAAATCAAAACTTGGTTAAACTTTTGGTAAATTCTTCATTGATTTCAGAGTTGACATTCCTGACAAGATCTCCATAACAGCAAGTCATAGACAAATGAAGAGCAAGAATCTTCAATGCAAGATGAAAAAATAGAAAACTAGTCCTCACCTTCGTGGAATGTCAGCCCAGGACTACAACCTGGGTAATCCCAGGAGGACCTAGACTGGGGATTCTCAACTGCAGCATTATTGACATGTAGAACCAGGTCATTCTTTGGAAGACTGGGGTTAGGGGAGAACTGTCTTGTGTACAGTAGAATATAGGATGTTTATCGTCTGTGTTAGTCACTTTTTATCACTGTGACAAAATACCTGAGAAAAACCATCTTAAAGGAGAAAAGATTTATTTGGGGTCATAGGTTCAAGGGTTTCAGTCCATGATTGGCTGGCTCATTGCCTATGATAAAAGTACATAATGGAGAAGGGGATGGCAGAGGAAAGTTGCTTACCTCATGTCAACCTGGAAGTAGAGAGAGAAGAGAAGGGATCGGCAACAAGACAGAGTCCCAAAGGACACACATCCAACGAGGTCCCGTCTCCTTCAGTTTCCACCAGCTTCTGATAGTCCATTCAGCTATGAACCCATCAATGGATTAACCCACGGATATCCGAGCTCTCTTGATCCAATCACTTCACACAAGCCCCAGGCTGCACTGGGAACCAAGCCTTCAGCACATGGGCCTTTGAGGGATACTCCAGGTCCAAACCATAAACGCATCCCCCTAGAAACCCACGATGTGCAGTAGTATCCCTGACCTATTATGAAAAGTACAATGTCAACTGTGTCCCGAGTGTAGGGAGAAGAACACCACCACCAATGGAGAATCATTGGTCTAACTGTGGGACCAAAGCCTGACATAAAAACTTTCATAAAAATACGTGCTCAGACAGATTTTGGATTATAATCCCCAGATTTCTAGGCCAAAGAGAGAAAGAAAATATTTTGTTATGAAAGATGCTAAGGTTAATTCTTACTGGTTGGGTGTCTCCATAATTTTAAAATCCAATACAGCCCTGGCAAAATTTTAGATTGTGGAAGTTCTAAATTCTAAGGAACCCACGAAGATGTTAGCTGCCAGAGGTACCAAATGAACAACTCATTCAGTTGTAAGTAAGATAACAAAAATACTATTTTAAACTACTAGAGCTTCATATTTTATCCAGAATTTTTATATTCATTATCTTACTTACAACTGAATGAGTTGTTCATTTAGAATTGCACAATTAGAACCAAGTGAAGTTCTTCTTCCAAGAAAAGTTGGCCAACCACAATAACTTTAGTTTTAGTGTGGTCGGTGCTGATTTGTTCGGATGATGACCAGGCAAAGGGCTCATCAGTGTTTTATGGCTATCCCAATATAAGATATTATGTCATTCACATGGAAGTGGGCACACATCTTCCTAGTTTCTGTCACAGGCAGAGAAGCATCCAAAATGTCTAGTGGTTGCATTCTTACTTAAATACACATTTAAAAGTAGAGCAGGCATTATTTTACACCACCACTTAAATTGAATTTTACCTCACAAAACACATTTCTTTCACATAGATTTTGACAATAGTGTCATGAGCTGGACTTTGAGAAATGTGAAAAACCAGGATATAGGATATGGTTTGATAGATTAGCCCATAAACTATTCCTGTCTACATAGTAAGGACCAACAAACAGCCAGTGAACCTCGAGAAAAGTTTTATGTTGCTCTTGATCATTTTATCAGTGGCCCCAAAGAGTAAAACCTTGATCAGTACTAAACTAGTTTTGCATAAATTCTAAACCATTTTAGGATTAGGTTAAGCACAAAGCTCCAATTTACATAAATGTCCCACCGAGTGCTGACTGTAATTTGAGAGTAATCAGATTCCCCTCATCCAAGTCTGATAGAATGATACCTGAAGAGTTAATTTAGCCATGATTGAGTCCCATTCCTCAGGGGAGGCTCTAAACTCTGTGGGACAGAAAGAAATAACCTCCTGGGACACTTTTAAGGTGAATGAAGGGCTTTTAACATGCAGTTGGTTTGCTGCATTCCAGACGATCAGAGGCCAGAACACAAGACACACCGCAGGCCCACGCACAGGGGTCCAGTGCTGTTAGCATCTCATCGTCTGGAAAGATCTGTGCTTCTGCCATTACAGAGTCCAGTGCGTGAGCGACAACAGCCCCAGATCTACATTGGCTATTGTTTCTGACAAGAAAACTCAAAGACTGCCTCCAAAATCTATTATAACCCAATTTTTGGAAAGGATAAGCTGCTTATGAAAACATTTGAACTTAATAAGCTTACATATGACTCGTCTGGGTTCCGTTTACAGTGTTATCTTAATGACATAGCTGGTCTGCATGGCTTCCTGGCAGGCCTTACCCAGCAAGGAGACAGCCAGGCCCATCCACTGCCCAGAAATGGAGACTTCCAGGCCAGGACTTCTGAAGGGGAGCTGAGGACACACCATCTCAGAATCATCTGAACACCTGCAAAAAAGGCAGATTCCAGGTCCCCTCCCCAGTCCTCTGAATCTGGATCCTGGATAAAGGTGGTCCTGGAATGTGGGTCACCCTATGGGACTCTTAAGCACCCTAGAGTTTGACTGTAAAAGATGCTACGAGAGGAACGCTGGTTAATTCCCATGGACCCAGAGCCTTGGCTGAGTGCTGCATGTTTGGTTAGTCATCGTGTCTGCATGTCAAGTGTCAGATTCATTTCAGAGACGTGTGCTAAACTTAAACCCCGTCCCACTTCCCATTCTCACAACCACCCTTATTTGAGGTAATATTTTACATCAAAGCCACTCACTCACCCACATGCATCTGCTTAGGAGAGACAAGAAAAGTGTTCCCCTGGCTCTCTTCTCTGGATAGACCTGGGTCGACTTTTCTAGAGATGTTAGTTTGACCCTTCGAATAAGTGTGGCAGTTGCCAGGGGAAAAACAGAGCCCCGTTTTCCCTTCTCTTCCTGACCAATTGCAATAATAACTTCATTTATAAAAGGGACTCTCCTTTCTCCATGAAAAGCTTTGAAAAATGACTCACCATATGAACTTTACATCAGCACTTCTCACGTGCATCGACATACACATTCTGATAAATAAATAGCACATTCTCTCTTCTTTATTGACCACCCTACAATCTACAATGATTGCTATCAAATAGCAAGATCCATAACAAAAAATGGGAGAAATCTTTGTGAAAACAAAATATGCTCAGGGAAGAATGAAAAGCGCTTAATGTCTCCTTATCATTAAACCTCTGTATCGTATCAACATAATGTTCTGTCTTTTGATAAAAGGACAACACATTTTGTAAGCAAAAGAATCAGACTTAAGAAACATCTACTTAAAGCAATGATTTCAAACCAGATTTTTCTGAGAGGGAGAATATAATGCATAGTATCTAAATCTTCCTCCTAATTTCAGTCATTCAGCTAATGACTGTATCCACTTTCTTTCATAAACACCATCTCTTGAGTTTCATGGGTTCCCAAACTAAGATTGTACTGTAGAACACGAGTGTCTTCCATAAGCTGTCCAAGGTTCAAACTAGAAACCATCTGTGCCAGCCAATTTTCCATTGCTACGTCAAAATATCTGAGATAAACGAATTTTATATATATATATATATATGCATTATAATTATACATAACAGTGGAATTCATTGTGATACATTTGTATATGCACCTAACATAATTTGGTCTGTTTCATTTCCAATGCCTTCTCTTTCCCTCTCTTCCTTCTCACCCAATCCCCTATTTCCCTACAAATGACATATTTCGTTCTTTTTTATGTATGTATAAAAAACTCCATTGTGTATACATACCACATTTTCTTTATCCATTTATCTGCTAATGAACACCCAGACTGATTCCGTAATTTGGCTATTGTGAATGGTGCCGCTATAAACCCGGGCATGCACATATCACTAGAGTATGCTGACTTTAATTCCCTTGGATAAATACTTAGAAATGGGATAGATGTGTCTTTGAGGAACCTCCATTCTGATGAGATAAACAATGTAAAAGGTGGAAAGGTTTATTTCGCCTCATGTTTTCAGAGTTTTCAGTCCTTGGTTGCTTGCCCCCTTTTCCTTGGCCTGTGGCAAGCAGAGCATCTCCAAGGGGAGCACAAAATGGAGAAAAGTTGCTCATCTCTTGGTGGCTGGGAAATCAAAGAGAGAGAGAGAGAAAGTGGGGGCCAGGGTCCCAATGTCCCCTTCAGAGACATGTCCCCAGCAACCCTCCCCTAGACCCTACCTCCTAAAGTTTAAGACTCAAACCACAATGTTCCATTTCTGGATCCCAATATCTCATGTCCATCTCAGTCCATCTCCAATAATCCCCAAATCCCTAAGTGTTCCAACATTACTGTAAAGTCCAAATCCAAAGTTTCCTCTAAGACTCAAGGCAAACTCTTAGCTATGAGACACTATAAAAGTAAAAAAGAAAGTAGCATATTTCTAAAATACAATGGTATGGGTTAAATACTACCACTGCAAAAGAAAGGAATAGGGAGACAGTAAAGAGGAATTGAACCAAAGCAAGATCAAAACCAGCAGGGAAAGCAAAACCATGTAGCACCATGTGCAATATCTGGGGTACATAGTGGTAGGATATGAGCTCCAAAGGGCTTTGGAAACCCCATTTCTTTTCTGTCCAAATTACAAGTTTTCAAAATTTTCTGCTCTATATTTTGCTCCCAATTTTCATTGTAAAGTTGGCTAAAAGCAGCCAGCTATACCCATGCCACTACCTACCTGAATGCCGTGTTCCCTTGAAATTTCCCCAACCAGACAAGACAGTACATCATGTCTAGAGTTTTACTCACACAAAGTCTCAGGGCATAGACAAAATATAAGCTAGTTCATTGCCAAAGCATAATATGAATGGAATTCTCAATAGAGTCCTCTTTTCCATATGAAAACTCATAATTACAGCCTTTACTGTCCCCAACCATATAAGTATTCTGGTCTTCTGAGTCCTCATCAGAATCACCCACCAAGATCTGCTTACAAAACGCTAGGGTTTTTCTGGCCTGTATCTCTAAAGGTTTCCAAGGTTGTTCTGTAAACCAATCCCAAAGGCTTCTTAACCACATTGTCAGGTATAGACCCAGAAATGACCCGCTCTCAATATCAAGTGTCTATGCCAGTCAGTTTTCCATCACTATGACAAAGAATCTGAGATTTTAAAACAAATTTTTAAAGGAATTTTTTTTTCTGGGAGTTTCAGAGGTTTAATCCCGTGATTCCTTAGCCCTATTACCTTTGGGTAAGGTAGAGCATTAGTGCAAGGAGCAGGTAGTGGAACAAAGCTGTTCACCTCATGAGTATTGGTGGCCAGGTTGTAAATGAGAGAGGGAGAGGGAAGGCTGAGCGGAGGTGGGGGCAGAGTCCCAGTATTCCTTCAAGGGCTCCACTTCCCAAAATTTCCACCAGTTGTCAACAGCTCCATCAGCTGGGAACTAAGACTTTAACACATGTGCTCTTGCATTTAAGATCCAAACCATAACAACCATCATATGCTATAGCTCATTAGTACAAATGAACATGGCTACAAGATGGAGCAGAGTTTTCTAGGGATCTATGGATGTGTACAAGGGCAGAGCCTATAGCACTAGTCATTTCTAAGTGACTCTACCATACCCAGCACAGCTGACAACTGCAATAATACCCTCATTTTTTTGTTGTTGTTGTTGAAATTCTGTTTTTAAAAGAGAAATTCGGTGATCAAATTCAACCAGAAAACACAATCAACTACATATTTGCAAAGCATATTATCCTACCAAGGCTCTGTAAATTCATAAAGACAGTGCTGATCTTATTTAACGTGACATTCTTCCAACTGTGTGACCACAAATCTTTTCTTATTCCAACTATTCACACCAGGTGGACCCACAGTTCTGCAGGGCATGCTGGGAGGTGATTCTGTCAGCACTTAGATGTGCCCAAGGTTCCATGATGACTGCACAGAGTCTCCCATAGCAAGCTTTCAAGGAGTCTGGAGCTTGATGGAGTTTCCAGACTATAGCGAGCTTGTGCTGGGTAGTGTGAGAGACTCAGGGAAATATCAGAGAGGCTTCCAGTGCCTTCTAAATACAGTAGAGTAGTAAAAATCAGACAGGAAATGAGGAAGGCTTAAGTAAAAATGTAAAACAGAATATTATAAGAAATACATAACTCTGCAGACATACTGCTAATAACATGGGCACATAACTTACAGCAGAAGCCAGTGTCCACAGAAAACTACAGAGTGGGGCTAATACCAAACTAGACCAATGGGTAAGGCATAGGCTGACATCACGGTGGAAGTGTAATCGGGATTTATTAACTGGAATACCTATGGGGTTTTATAGGAACAGGGAAAGAGATCCAAATGAGCTTTTGAACACAGGAAGTGGGAGAATGATGACTCTACCAACACAACTGGTAGAAGATTCCAGTACTGCCCTGGATGAGTGCTGATAAATTTGAAAGGAAGCATTACATCTGCAGTGAATGCTTCTTTACCTGTCAGGATCCACCCACACAGTTTTGCATAAGGCAACATCCAAATTTTAAAGCTCTGCAGTGTGGTGGGATTGATTCACCTCTGAAGCTATTGAAAGAGGCTTTTTCCTCTCTTAGTGGTATGGCAGAGAAAGAAAAAGTATGACTACTTCGTAGATTCAACTAAGCTCCTGGCTGTCAGTCTAACCCCAAGGAAGACAGAGCAAACTGATGAGAAAACCTAGGGCCTTGGTTATATCATAGCAGCCCCTGGGTCAAACCCTACCTGAAGCAATTTATTCTGGATTCCTCAACTAATGAACTCCTTTATCATTCAAGACAGTTTAATCTGTGTTTTTTTAATCATTGCAGCAAACACACACATAGATCTTAACTGACAAAATGTCCAGATGTTTAATACTGATAAGCTGGCCCAACAATATGAATTTGGAAAACCAGCTCGAAAAGGTGATAGATGAATCCTGAAAGGCAAAGTGGTCCAGGAGAGAGAAATGCGGGAGGGGAGAAGCCGACGAAGAGGAGAGTCAGAGAGATTAAGGGCAGAGTCGGGTAAGGAAATGGAGCTGAAGGTGAGTCAAACAGAGAACTACACAGAGGAGAGGGAGCCCAAAAGAATAAAGGACGGAACTCTACAGGGCATGACTCCAGAGAGGAGTCCAATTTTCTACTTTTTTCTCAAGAAAAAGTCCCTCCTGGTTAAAACAAAAATAATTATCAAATGAACGTGTGTTCAAACGGTGTTCTGGGCATCGTATATTTAATAAACCATTCAACGTCTTCATTGTTATAAGATGGGTACTGTTGTTAATTTTATAGAGAGAAAGAAAGCAAAGCACAGAGAAGTAGATGAACTCACCCATACTCACACAGCTAGTAAATGTCAGAACCAGAATCCAACCCAGCATTCTGCCTCTAGAGTTCACACTCTTAACCTGCATACCATACTTCTTGACCCTCCACATCTTTCTGGAAATACGGCTTTTGTGGTAGCTCTAATAATGCAGATAAGGATTCACATAGACGACAATGCATTCCTCACATTCAGTCAGAAACCGTTCTGTACATTTGTATAAGCATTGTTCTCCTTTTAAGGGGCTGTTAGGATGTAAACCAGCAAGGGACAGATAGCTTGTTCAGCCATTTACATCTCAGCAGAATTAGGTGGACAGAAAACTTTCCTATACCACCAAAGCGAGCTGGGCTCATCCCGTGAGTTAAGCACATGAGGTGATACAAATCAAATAGCTCAGAAAAGAGGACTGAGAACAAACCTCTTCTTTTCACAATTCTCCAGTGAATCCAGACATTTTTCCTCCTGTCCTCTGAAGCCCATTGAGCGCATGTTTTAAAAGATCGTCAGGAAGGTTCGTCCCACTGCCCACAAGCCCAGAACCACCTTCCCTACAGAAGCATTCCGTGACGTTTATTTTAAATGCACATCAGTCTCATCTGGAGTGAAAGTTTTGAAAATTAAAAATAAAAACCTTAAGGGGTAGGCTTTTCAGGTAAAATGCCAAGTGTGGAAAATAAATACTAGTGATTTTAATAATCTAAAACTTTGAGATGTTAAATTTTGGTCCATTTTTCATTACCCTAATGAAATATCTGATGCTGGATAACTTTATAAAGAAAAGAACTTTACTGTGGCTCCGAGTTCTGGAGGTCCAAAGTCAAGACTTTTTCCCGTAGGGGCCACCAAATGCCGCAGTCTGGCTGGGCACAATTCACGAGCCACTTGTCAAGCAGGAAGGAACCTGATTTTTAGCACCCGCTCTGCACCGCATCAGCTCTCCAGGAATTCCCCTAGGCACCTCAGGCACTTCCCGGGAGCACACTCCACCGGAACTCTTAGGTCATTTTTAAATTTTCCCGCTCTTGAGGCAGATTGGCTGGGTCGAGTGGGCAGAGCCAAAAGAGTCCCCCAATGAGCAGCTCCGTGGTCTGGGCAGAGGAGCCAATCAGCTGAGCGGGTGGAGCCCCCGCCCCTCTATCTTGCCTCCTGGGAGTGGTTTGCTCCTTGCTCTGCCATGTGGACCAGGCTGCTCTCGCCTCAGCCCGCCCCGAGGAGGCGTGTAGGCAGCGTGGATCCCTGGCCCTCCGCACGCGGCACCCAGGACAGGCGAGAAGGCCACTGGGGCTGCGGAGGGAGGTGGAGACGGGGCGGGACACCGCGAGGGAAGGCGGGGACACGGAGGAGGACGAGGGAGCCGCAGAGCCATCTGCTGATGGCCTTCTTGCTGGCAAGGTTCCAGGGTGATACAGAACATCACATGGCAAGAGGCAGGAGTGACCTTGTGACTCTTCTAGTCTGTCTCCTACTTCTTACAAAGTCCCCAATATTCAATTGTGGGGACTCCACCCTGATGACCTTACCCAAAAGTGACCACCACTCAAAGGCCCACCTCCCCACACCATGGTCAGATGGAATTTCCACTCTTTAAGTGCCTCACTTTGGGGATTCAATTTCCAGACCTTTAAGGATACTCTCAAACTATATCCAAACCGTAACAGATGTCAACATAAACCCAGAGCAGAATGCTACAAATAAATAAAGAGCCAATAGGGAACAAATATTTCCAATCTACATTCCTGGAGCCCCCATCTGAACTGTCTTTCTCCAATAGTTCTTCACTCATGACTGCCCCCAGGGAACCTCTCAGGAAAAGCCCATCCAAGCCAAGATGGCCCTCTGAGATACCTCCTCAGTGGTAGAGACTATCATTTATTTCATTTCCTTTCTCCTCCCCACACCTTACATCCAAAAAAGTCAGGGCAGGGACTGTCCTATTTGTACCAGCACTCGCCTCAGGACTTGGGTGTGAAACTGGCTCTCAGAGATTCATAAGTGAAAAAAAGAGTTGCTACTCCAAATATATGAATGTTCCTACAAATCAAAGATGAAGAGGCAAATACTGCAATAGAAAAATGGGCAGAGTGGATATGCTTATAAAAATAAAAACAAGATAGAATGACATCATCTTCACCTTTCCCTTCCCCTTAAATTCAAAAAGTAAAATAAAAAGAATACATATAATTACACACACACACAAATACACACACACACATAGACAGCTGTAACCTTTCCATAGGACACCTTGGCTCTACGTACTGATATCTCTTAAGCACACCTCCCCTTTAGCTCAACAATTATATTTTCAGGAATATGTTGTAAGAATATATACAAATATTTGTAAGTATTTATCTACAAAATGATCCATGCATCAATGTGTATAGCAGAAAGGAGAAATCTATGCAAAAAGAGGTGAATGATTGTATTACGTTTGTTAGTAAAATGGAATTATAAAGCATCACTTTTACTTAACATTTGTTGGACTCTTTTATGGGCCAGACATAACATATTTGTCATATATTGCTGATTTAGTCCTCAAACCATTCTGTGAGGTAGGCATTACTATTATGACTATTTTAGATAAATGAAGTCACTTGCTTGAGGTCACACAGCTAGTCAGGGGCAGAATCAGGAGTCTCCAAGATCTCTAAGGATCTGTCCATACATTAACGATGTCAACTACATGCTCAGTGGCATGGAAAAGTGGTCCTGGGTTCCTGAAATGCTAACTAAAGAGACAGATTACAAGACGGCATTGATGCAATCATCTTTTTGTAATATGTATACATACAAAAACGCATGCTTTTTGACGTTTGTGGGCACACATGCATGTTCATGTGCTCACCTTGACACGGATTACAGGAACTGGCATCTAAAGGCTGTCTCTGTAGCAGGGTCATGGAATAATGGTGTCTTTCTTTTCTTTTTTGCTGTTTCATGGTTTTCTGGGGTGAGAACAGGTCAGTTGTATAAGACTTTATTTAAGCAATATTTTTAAGTTGAACTCAAAGTAGCCTAGAAATTCACAAGAGCTTACACGTCACCCAACCTCATCTCCTTCTGAGCAGAAAAGCAAAGCCCAGAACAATCAAATGAGGACCTCATGGTCTCTTGGCTATACAGCAACAGAGCCAGGACTGGGGTGGGCCTGTTCCTTGCTGGTCCCAGGCTCCTTGTGCCTCCCTGCCCATGAGGATACCTAGCAAAGCTCATTTGTATAGTGAAGGATGACTGAACATTCATTTTCCCAAGCACCAAATGGTCCACCTTCCCCCCCTGCAACCAGGGCACTGCGTGCTACCTCGGTGCCCTGTGAGATGCAGGAAACCCACCAGGACCAGTGGTCAGATGGCCTCCAAACAGCTCTACATCATCTCCCCAAACCAGTGGCTCTTAACAGGGGTGTGGAGCTACTTCCCTGGTAACTTCTTCTAACTATGAGGCTGCCATGGTGGAGAGGGGCCCAGGCCACAGTGTTCTCAAGCACCTTTCCCTGTGACGCCAACAGACAGCCCCAGGTAAGGAACATCGGTCCACATACATCTATGAGTGCTGGTGTCTCACCTGGAGCTAGACACAGTTTGGTTTGTCCTAATTTAGGACTCTTCCTGACTGCTGTTAGGAAGGACAGATGTGTCACTCTGCCAGAAGCCTTGCAGTGGACCTGTGCTCCTTTTTAATTGCCACTTCTAACCTCAAAGAGGTGAAGAGGAAGAAGAGTACCCTGGAATACTCCACCATATTCCCAGACAGACTCGCCCAGCCCCATGGGGGACCCAATTCTCGCCAGGGAGAGAACAGGCCGGAGGGTGGACCTGTAGAGTGCTTGAGGACCGAGCATTGTGCACTGAGGACTGGCCAGCCCTGCTCTCTCCAAGCCCCCTCAGGTGAGAGCGGATGTCAGGGCTCCAGAGGGCTGAGAGTCCTCGACTCGTTCTTAGCATCCGCAACCAGAGACAGTGAAATGAGTCCAGGTGAACTTTCTCCAGGGACAAAAGGAGGTGGTTGGTCATTTCCTGGCTTCTTTCTCTTCCACAAGTTAAACTTAAGGAAAAACAGAAGTGGGATGTCACCCAGGCTTTGTTTTCTACCTGCCTCTTCCTGTCACAGAGAGCACAGGAACATTTTCCACTGTTGGCAAAATGGAGAAGGGACACAAGGTACAGGCTAGAAGTGTCCACCAGCCACAGCAGCCAAGCAGGATGAGTCAACACGGGCAAACCAAGTTCCCTTGCACAGAAGGAGCAGGGAAGGAAATACAGAGAGGCAGCCCTTCTGGAAAAGGACAGGAAGCCTTTACAGTGCGGTGGACACCAAGGTGGAGAGCAGGGGAGAAGCCGGAGGAAGATTCAGCTGAGCTTGCACAATTCTGAGGTCCACGGCTCCATGTTACCAGTAATTTTAGTGGCTGCTCACTTCAAAATGCTTTGCTTTAAAAAGAAAAAGAGATCAGCTGGGGTTTTTTTTTTCTTAGTTGAATAATAATGGAGAGAATTTTAAGTACTTGATTGTGTTTCTTGCTTTTTGACACTGTTTATATTTGTTATTTGTATATATTAATACATAAGTAGATTTTAAATAAACCCTTACTTGGGAACCATTTTTAGAAATTTTGATTTTTTTTTTTTGACAGTCCTATTTTTAACTAGACTTTTAAACCCTGGAAAACTGAGGGAACGTTTATAGCAAAGCACAAAAAATAACAAGTGTTTTGTTTAAAATTATACCTAATTTCTCTTACCAGCAAGTATACATGGTTCCTCAGTGGAAAGAGTGTGCAGCCCTCGCACATAAATAACCAAAGTTTGGGTCTTTTTGCATCCTTGGTAACACCGTGGTACTCAGGACTGCTGCAGCCAGGGACGCCTTCATCCAAGTGAACGGAGCTCAGAGGATGCAACCTGGAGCCCAGGTGTGGATCTCAGGTACCCTTGCGTTTCCAGCCTTGAGGCTGTGTGGCTTGAGGTCCCCTCCTTTCACATTCCACAAAACAGTCAGGCAAGTCCCTCGGGCAGGGACCTAAGCTCCCCTCCTCTTCTCTCTGACGACATCTCTCTGACGTCCAAGGAAGTTCAAACCCAAACATCTCCACCTTTCTCTGACTCGAGGCTGGTATTTTGCAGCTAGAAAGCATTCACCCCAGGGATGACAGTGAGCCAGCAAAAAAACCAGAAAGAGCACCAGCCAGCATCAGAAGGCAAAGTTTCAGTCACAGTGAAGTCTCTTCCGTCATTCGGGATATGAAACCTGAGTCATGATCTGTCCCCTGCAGACAGGGACCATGCAGCTCTGCGTCCTTTGTCAGGCTGGCTGGGAAGGGAGTCTGTGGGAGCACTCGGTGCACTGCACACACAGGTGATGCGTGGGTAGATGCTGGCACACCTCAGCTCTGCTCCACACCTCTCTGCCCTCTGGTCCTGGCCTTGCCGGCCACCCAGAGCACCTCTCCCCCCACACAGCAGGCCCAGCCTCATGCAGCTGCCACAGCAGGTCTGAGAGCTCCCCCAAGAACCCCCAGAGAGGCTGCTTGCCTGGCCACCCACCTGGCAGCATGATGAGCTACCCTGGTTCTTCCCAAGACCCTGTCTACAGACATCCAGACGGCGAGCCCTGAGGGTGTCCCTAACGCTGGCCAGTTGTGGTCTCCTGTTGATGGATTTCTGTTTGTTGTAATCTCTGCTTTCTGCAGCAGAGACTGGTAGAGTCCAAAAGAGAGCTCTGCACTCACAGTGTTAAACAAACAGCACCAGGCCTGGTATTTTTAGATACGTGGAAATTCTAAGCGCAGTGTGAGGGCCTGAAAAACTCTGGTCGTTTCCTATGGCTGGGAGAACACTGATAAGAGCTTTATCCAATTTACAAGGCAAGAGAAGGAAGTAATCATGTGTGCTGGAATTGGGCAAATAACCCAGCTCCAAACAATTACAAAACGTAATGTAATCACAGAACGCTGCACCAGGGTCCTGGCGGCACCAGATTCTTCTCTTTCACGAATCAACAATAATCTATAATTTTGATGCTCACAGGCCTCATGAGTAACCAAAAAGTGTAGGCAACTAAAAGTCAAAACAAAACCAACCTACACATGCACGGGTGTGGCCCCCCAAATCCTCTCCTTACATTTTTGTTAACCAACTTCAAGGAGCCCCCACAGATTCCCCATCAAGTGGAAGACAGCACCCCAACTAACACCAGCCCCCCAAAATCCAATTCTGTGTATCAGGGAGAAACCCATATTCTACAGGGATGGTTTCTTAGAGAGATGGGGAGGAGGTTTCATTACAGAATCCACACAGCAGAAATGGATGAAACTCCTCAGGGAAGGGTCTCTTCCCCACCCTGAAGTTTCCTCTTTCCACCACTGACTCTACTGTCCAGGGCAGGTTGGCCATCCTCCACCACAGAGGTCAAGCCGCTGACAAGAGCAGGCTGCCCTCCTGCAATGACAGGACCGTGACAGGACCCTGGACATCCCCATGGGACCCTTCATTTCACTGAGTTATAGTTTGGCCTGTGGTTTGGGTCGAACCTCAGGGAGGTTGAGAACAATGGAAAGAAGATGGAGAACAGGGTTTAGAGAAGGGAGATCCCCTTTAAGGGAGGGAATAGACACATCTCACCTCTTCATTCAGCAAAGATCAGCACCCAAGATTTCAGGAAGCCAGATTGCAGAAACAGGGCCAGGCGTCCACGGGGGAAGGTGGACCCTGGAGTCTGAAGAGCAGGCTGTGGTCCACTGCAGACCGCTCCATCTTCCTGGGTTCCTGGGCTCCTCTCGCGTTTCCCACCAATCTCTCTGGAAGATTCAGGTGTAAACGCATCCTCTTCCCAGGCTCTTCCTCCAAACAGAGCTGCCCTTCTCTGGGCAGTCACAGGGACCTCATGCCAGCAAGACACTGGGGGAAACTGGCTAGTGGCCTGGGTGTGAGGGGGTGGCTACTCGCCAAGACAGATCACCCTCACCTGGAGCTTCTTCCAAACACGCCCACTCCCAGGTAGGCACCCCCATCAGTGAGCTCCTCCGCAGGGCCCCTCCTTCAGCCCACACACTGAGAGTAGTAAGAAGGAGCTCAGCCAAACACACACCACCGTAGCAGCCCCAGGAGGCCAGACCCAAGGACCAGTCTTCACCCTGGAGCCAGGGAGGTTTCTAAGATGGAAGCCTCTCCATCCCCCTCCCTCATACACACACTTCACAACTTCTGCTTAAATGTCTTCAGAACAGAGCCTCCCTCTGCTTTTAGGGAAAAGGTCAAATCTTTAAATGGCTTACAAAGCCTCGCGTGACTTGCCCTCTTTCTTTGACAGCCTCTCCACACTCCAGCCTCCAGAGCATCGCTGGGTCCCTTCAGCAGCCCCACTCTTTCCCGCCTCAGATCCTGGTACATGCAGCCCTCCCCTTCTCCCTCCTCCTCTCCCTCCTCCTCCCTCTCCTTTCCCCAAGTGCCACTCAATGCTGTCTCCCCAGAGAGGCCTTCTCCAACAAGCCCGTCTGAATCAGACCTACACAGTCATGGTTCTCTGGCACAGCACCCGTGGCTCGGGCCTTCAGGGCACTTCCTAAAATTTGCCATCACTAGTATCTTTGCTCGCTGCTTTATTGCCCACCTAAGAAGCTTACTGTCTTCCCCATGATGGCAAAGGTCACATTCATTCTCTCAGCACTGTGCCAGTAGTGGGTTCCTAAAATCTTATCATGTCACCATAACTTACATCGCTCTTGTATCTTATCAGACACACCAAAGAGAGACCCATCATACTGTAGTCAGAAAACCGTGAAGAGACACCAGCCCGAGTCAGGGGATTTGCATTCCCAAGACTCGGAAAGGATGTGGAGACATGGTAGATGGGCTTCCTGGATAGCCCCTGAAAGTCTAGATAACAGGTTTGGGCTTGTTCCAGCTCCACATCTCTCAGGGAACAACGATATAAACTAGAGTGTCCCCTGAAACTGATACTCCTTCTTGACACCATGCCACATTGTCAGGTATAGCTCTTTGAGCCTGAATTGGTAAAAAAATCAAGTTAAACCAGGGTAAAGTCTTCTGCCATAGGAGGAGCCACAAGATGGAGGAAAACAGGTACTAATGGTTCCTGTGGGCAAAATTGGGTCTGATACCAGCTTTAAGGAATGGGATTTTGCTTTAATACAAAAAAACACATGTGGTATTACTTCATTTTGTTCAATGATAAAACCAAGTACTTCATGAGGCAAGGAAGTCCCCAGTTCTAGAGGTGATGAGCAGGGGCAGAAGAAGATTTCAGGGCAAATAATTTCTATATCTAGCAAGAGACTGAGTATCTATGGTCCCTTTCCTTTCCATAGCAAGACTCTAAGTACAATAGAGACCCATCAAGGTTTGGGGCCAGGGCTGGGAATGGAGCTTAGTGGAAAAGCACTTGCCTAACTCGCATGAAGCCTTGGATTCAGTCCCCCACACCATGAAAGGAGAGGAAAGTTTTGAGCCAAGGGTAATATGACATTTTTTATAAAGTATTATATTAGATCTGTGACAGATTTTGTAAACTAAGAAGTTTTCAGTGCTGGATGAAAGAATTAGAGGCACCCTGAGAAATCATAGGACTAAGAGGGAGAATTATTATTCCAAATGAAATTTGATTTGGCAAAAACAGCATAGGAAAATGGTGCCTGCAAGATTTGTAACAGCTTTTAAAGTCTCAAAGAACCTTCTTCATGACTAACATTTCTAATGATAAGTAAAAAAAAAGGCTTTGCCTCAGAGATTTCAGAACATATTTCGCTCAGAATGACCCCTCCCCTGAATGTTTTAGGTGGGTATTCAGCTACAACAGTGCTCAAGATTAAAATCTTGATGCCTGGTGTTTATGTAGATTCCCACCAGCAGTAGAAGGGATTCTTCACTATAAATAATCAATGTTAGGCTCTCTTATTCCATATTTAAGTTTCTTAAGAGGCCTGAAGTGATCTGTGCCCCATGTATTTAAAAATGTCTAGGACTTGTTTCTACCATCACCTGTTCCATTGTAGTGGCAAAGACGGTATTTCCATGATATCCGTAATGACTAGTCCTGCCTTGGCAATGCCCTAAAATGCATTTATCTTTTCCCCTTTCCTTTTTCTTTCCTCTTCTATGTGACCAAAAGGGTCTCTGGAGTGAAAGTGCCAGCCATGAATCCCTGGGTAGCAATTCAACCACTGGCTGAAAATTCCATCTACCACAAAGGAAGGGCCTTTGTTCAGGGTGGCTTGACAGGCACCCACGTCAGCTGGTACCTCCTCCACACATGGTGGGTCTGCGCCTGTTGCCAACCTACTTAACCCTCTTTTGTCATTTAAAGAAGAAAACAAGAGCCATGTTTTTCACCCTCCACTGTGAAGGGAAATGTATTGGCCTCTCTAGAAGAGGCTGGGAGCATCAGGATGCTAACTGTCCTGGTGAAGGGTCTCTAGGCTCCCTGTGGTCTGGCCATGACTGCGTCAGCGAGGCCCATCACCAATGGTAAATTCAAGTTTATGATGCCAACTGAGGCCATCCCAAATAAAAACGGCCACCTCCCTGGCTAAATGAAGTATGTGTTGATACCCCTGCAAGAGTTGGAAGGAGAGAGTGGAAAACAAAGGGAAAACCCGAGCTTTTGCATTTCCCTTTTGTTTCTTGACCAGCTTAGAAGTAATTTTTAAACTCAATAGAGGGTGGCACCACATTTATTTAGTCTGGGGAAGGCCGGCCTTTAGGTGCATGAGGTAATCCTGTTCAGACGACAGCACAAGTGCCTCCCTCATCCAAGGCAACAGGTTTGGAAGAAGCAGGAGAGCTTTTGGTTAAATATCAGAAAATATTATTCATAAGACATCACGGCCACTGAAACAGGGTCGAGCTAACACTTTTCAGCAAAGCCACTGTGCACAGTACAGCTGGTGATTTCTGTTAAGAGCTCTGGTTGGGGAGGTGTAGCAGCTTCATCCCTGAAGCCCTGATTCCAAACCACAACGCTCAGCAAATCAGTGAGATGCTTTCATCTGAAACCTGAACCAGCTAACACTTCTCTTGATGCAATTCAGGATCTCAGAATCTTCACTAAAGAACCCCACAAAATCATGGAACTCAATCTCGAAGCCCAGCTCCTACCCAGAGGAACTCAAGTTCCACTTAAAGGGTCAATAAAAAGATGAGAAGTGGAGAAATGCTGCTAGAACGGCACATTAGTGCTACCTTTCAGCCTCTACCGCGGTATCTGAATGGGACTGAGGTTTCAGGGGGAAACCTACATGGTATGAAATGTAGCAATTATTGGTCTATTAATATAGGATGTTATTCGCTGTCAAGTACTTTCTGTAAAAGAGAGGTGCAGGGATTTCTCACTGCTAAGGTCGGTTGCAATTCTTTTCTTTTTTTTTTTTCAGAACTAGAAAATAAAATTAAGAAATTTGCTGGGGCACAATCTCATCATGTCTTGGATACAAAATCTTTCTGACGCACTCCAAACAAAAGCCATGTCAGCGTCTCTCTCCTGCCATGTCAAGCTTGGAAGTCAAAGGAGAATATTTTAAATCGTAGGATTAGTGAGGAACATCAACCCCTATTCTGGGATTAGTGAGAGACAGAGAAAGAAAACGTGGCAGAGGGGAAAAAAAGAAAATATTCTTAAAGGATTTCTCGTTTAATGGCCTTTAGACCTCAGGGCTGGAGAAAGGAGAAATGGCTGTGACCCCAGAGCCCTGCATTCCTGGCTCGAGTGCAGCAGCAGGTGGAGCACATCCGCCCATTAGGGATGCAGGGAAGGCTGTGGAGGTGCCTCCCACATCGCGGTGCTCCTCCAGGGGAGACTCTGTGCCCCCATCCCCTACCCACTCCGCTGGCCCAGTTTTCACTGCGCACCTGAGCGCCTGTCGTTAGTGGATTAATTCATCCCCCAGAGCAGCAGTTAGTTAAGCTTTAGGACTCTTTTAATGGCCTCAGGTGTGAGCTACAGAGAGCCCCGTGGAGCATCATTGGCCCAGCAGAGAGGACAAGCAACCACGTGGGGCTCAGGGCTGGTCCCATAGAGGAGCAATAGCGTCCTCAGCACTAATTGGCCCCAGTCCCCCCACCAGAGCCAAGCTGGCAGGGAGGCTGGAAACAGGTCCCTCCCGAGGAGCTTTCCCCCGTGAAGAGGTGACTCTAAGGTGTGCAGAGGGAGGAGCCAGCTTTACAGGGGGTTGAGACATCCACCTGGCGTTAGGCAAAGACAAGTCCTTGCTAGAGAAACAGTTAATTCCTCAGATGCCCCAAATCACAGCAGAGCTCTGGGAGGAGGAACAGCTTGGCAGAGAGAGAAGAGGGGGCAGGGTATTGATCAGGATTTGTGCAGACCCTGGGGTCGGGGGATTGGGTTCTAACCAGGGAAGGTAATTCTGCAAAACTGGAACACACAGGCACCATGTCTGTAGGCAACTCTGACAAAGGGCACAGTCGCGGAAATTGAATAGAGATCTGTCCCCTGTCTCTCAGCCTACTGACCCACTTTCCTTGGGCTACATCTCCCCCAGATCCATGCCCCCCCCCTTGAATCTTCTAGCTAGCCAAGAGGGAGGGAGGATTAAGCCTCGGGATCATACTGTAGTGGAATAGGCAACATGGGCCTGTTTGGCAGTTTTTAAAGAAATGAGCCTCTCTTTACCCCCCAAAAAAATCGTTTCTGATCCACCCCCACTCTGGTTGTACTTGCACAATACACCTCAAGATTACACCACAAGCTCCCCATTGCAGGACCTGAAATTCTGCACATAGTCACTTATTTTCTTTGAGCACTGAAAACATCTGCACCTAAAAAAAAAAAAAAATGTTAGTGTGCCATTCTGGAAAAAAGAAGCCTTTGATCCATTCTTAGATGTTAAAGCTGTGGCACAAAGAATTCTCTCAAAGAGATTCAAGTCAGTTCCTTGAATGAGGCAAAGCTCAGTAAGTTAAACGAATATTGAGAGAAAGTTCTGGAGCCTGAGCCAGCTGGAGTGCCACAGGATAAGGAAGCACGTGCGCACGCGCACACACACACATTCTCTCTCTCTCTCTCTCTCTCTCTCTCTCTCTCTCTCTCTCTCTCTCTGTCTCATGCATACAAATTCTCTATGATTTTGCAGAGGATTAGCCTGAGTCAATGCCAAATTTACCAAATGACTACTGGAAAATTTGTTACATCCACTGAAGTATTTATAAAGAAATACGAGTGACATGACCCTTGACTGGCCTGCTGGCCTCTGTCCTGCAAGGGCCCCTGGATTCAGGGAGCTGCAGTGATAGGATCCCGGGCTTCCCGTCCAGGGCCTTTAGGCTCGAATCCTGCTTCTCACAGTTTCTGACACAATTGCCTAACTTCAAGTTCTCACTCCCCTCTTAGCTGCAGTGTGACTTCTGGCAGATCAGCCACCTTCTTCCGGCCTCTGCCTCCCCATCTAAGACCACAAAGTCATGTCAGACAATTTAGGCAAAGCACTTCTCGCAGTGCCAGGCAGGTGGCCCAGCAAACACTCTGTAACCATGAATCATGATTTACTGTCTTAACTGTTCCATGTCAGACCAGTTTCCTGCTTTGAGCCCCAGGGTCCTCGTCTGTGACATGGAGACCATGTCTGGGTTGCAGCAGGTATTATGCAGTTGAAGGAGATGTGGCCAACAGCTCTCCGGGGATGACAGCAGCCATGGTGGGTACAGGATGGGGGATGGGGGTGGGGGAGGGGAGGACCATGATGTCAGTGATGCTCAAGCCAAGCCAGCAGATTCACAGGTGGCAGCAGCCCCAACCCACCTGCTCCCAGACAAGATGAATTCCCCCTGCCTACCTTGGAGAGCCGTGGTGTAGTCTCACCAGATTGCTTCTCTTTAGGCCCAGTGACAATGACCAAGCAACCCATTTTAAGCTACATAGGACATAACCCAAATTCAGAGAACCTCAAATATTTCCTCTTTTCCCTTTTTCTAAGCTCTGGTGTGGGGTGGTATCTCAGGGAATCACCTCATCTGTCTGTAGTTGCTCATTTTGGCTTCGCTAGGACCTTATTGAGTAAATGGCCCTGCTCCGCAATCTGCACGATGCTTCCTTCTACTTACTGTAGGATGGAATTAAGTGCTAGCCTGTACTGAGTTTTTATTAGGGTCTTTCTATATTCTCCCCTATTTTTCTCTTCCCCTTTATTAGTAATGTTAGAAGTTAATCCTTTTATATTTTAAGAACTTTGGAGAAGATGTAGAAATTCATGAGCGACTTGGTGGGGGAGAGGAGCTGGATTTTTCAAAGGGTTGGAGCCTCTCCCTCTGGGCTGTGTCAGTATTTGTTACCCAGCTTCTTTAATTTTTAAAATTAAAACATCATCTTGCTCCTATAAGCATCACTACCTCTAATAATCAAAGAACAAGTTTCAACTTGACACACAGATAAGGTAGAGCCAGCTGAGTCACAATCATTACCATCCCTTCTACTGGATTAGGTAATCAAGCCTAATAAAGATGAAAAGCTTGCAAGATAAAAGGAAAAAATAAACACTGGTACTAAAAGTAAACAACAGATTAAGTAAATACCACAAAATCAATTTGGAAATACAGAACTCACTTGTTGTTCTATTTTTTGCCACGCTCCAAAAGATACTTGTTCCATGTTCCAAAGGGCAGAGTCGATGTATTTTCTACCCCCTGAAGGCATCCCAAACATGTATGAAGATTTCAAACCCAGCCCAGCAGGCTCTCCAACAAATGGAAAGTGAGGCCGCACATTTCATTTCAGATACCTGTTTCTAAATCATCGATTTTTGTAGAAATGTCACACTGCACTGAAAAGAAGCCTCTCTTTCTCAATAAGCATACAGCCAACTTCCCAGAAAATGCCAATGTTTTTAGTTAAGACAGAAAGCCTTAGAAAAGCCCATGAAATTCAAAGCCCTCTCCCATCTCACGCCCCCACCATCCAGCCACTTCAATTACACAACGGCCCTCATCCCTGCACCTCAGGGGAAATGCTAAGCCTAAAACAAGCAGTGAATTGGCCCGACCCTGCTGAAAACTTGTGGGAAGAACAGTGGGAATCAACTCCTTCCTCTTTAGTTTCAATACACCGAGGAAAAGGGGTGAGATTTACTACTCCAAGTAATAAGGCCAAAGCTGTAAGGGGTAGAGAGACTGCAGGTTTACACCCGTCGTCTTATTTTTCACGATGTTTTAACCTTCAGGCCAAATCTTCAAAGACTAGCACCAGCACTCTAAGAATAGAACACATGTTCAAATCTAGTGCCCCCACCCAGACCTTTTAACTTAATATTCTGCCATTAAAAAGAAGAGATGGTGGGTGGGATTGACTCTGACATAGTTAAGCCACAAGGAAAAGAATAAACAGAGGAAATAATAAAGGGAAACTCTAGGTAATTGCTGAATCTGAGCAAAGGGTATATGAAGGTTCATTATTACTGTTTTCACTACAAATTCTTTTATGTGTATTGAGAATTCTCATGATGAAATATTTAATAGAGTTCCTCCTATTTAAAGGGTTGGAAGTCCTTGGATCAGAGGGTAGAACAGTGACTCGGGCATTTATCTGATGGAAAAAGAAAACAATCGTTTCAACAATAAGTGCTTATTTTTGATCTCTTTGCCCAAGACTCTCAGGCATTGGAGCAAAAATGTTCAACATCCTTGGTTAAGAAGACCAGGTCTGGAGATTGGGGATATAGCTCAGTGGTAGAACAATTGCCCATCATGTACCAGGTCCTGGGTTGAATCTCCGGTAGCAGGAAAAGAAAAAAGACCAGTATCTCCCAGGATTCATGCTGGCAGATTATGACTTCTTCCCCTAAAAGTCTGAGCTTAATGTTCTTATTGACTTAATGTCATTTATAGAAAATAATAGGGTAAGACCGTTAATTATGGCTAACTGTAGCACAAAGCTTGGTGTGGTGGTGAATAAAATAGGTAGGGGTGGAGAAAGGTGGTGGTAATAAACACCCTCAAGTGCCAGAGGCATCATATTAGAAGAAATAATTGGGTATAGAGGAGGGAGGGGCCCTTCTACCTGAGACAAAGTGAAAAAAAGTATGAAAAAGTTCAGCACCTTCTGTCCCTATAATACCTGCCACACTGCAGGTTGGCAGTAAATACTGATTCAAGCTTATTAAATACTCTTGCCACTCCTTCCTCAAAAATCATTCATGGCTCAATTCTGGATACAAAATGAAATGCAAATTCTTCAGCCAGTCATTACCAGCCCCCATCTTCCTCTCCAACGTTTTCAGCCTGATCTTCTGCAATCCCATCTGGTGCCTCCAACCCCATCCCAGCAAGCCTATCTGTACAAGTGTCTTTCAATCCTATCACGCAACAAGACAAAGTCACACCTGTGCCCAGTCCAGCTCCTGCAAAAAGAAGTAGAGATGGATGCAGGTGACTGAGGTGAGGGCAGGGGCACTGTTTGCAGATCTAGTGGGAGTCAGAGGGAGTCAATGGCATCTGCTATAGATCAAAAAGGAGGCAAATATGTGCATCACTAAGAAAAATGTTTTGTTATTGGGGCTCTGCACGCAGATAAGATCCTCCAACAGTTCCACTGCGGCACCGCGGTCCTGCTTGGGGGATGGTTTCCTGCAGCACCTCCTAGTCAGGGCTTCCTGAGTTTTCACAGGTAGAGTCTATTTTGTCCTCCAGACCCAAAATAGGGCCTTGGTTTGCATTCCTCCAGAAATCAATGCTAATACAAGAATTTGGATATAAACAGATGACTTGGGAGTCACCCAGGGTCTTAGAGGTGAAGGGGTGCATGAGGCAGAGAAGGCAAGAAACCAATAAGGACCGCTGTGAAGCAAGTTTCGAATGTAGGCATTTGGACTTAATCCCACTGGGAAACTCAGAGCCAGTGGAACTCATACAGAGCGAGGTCCCTCCGGAGCTGTGATGTAACTGGGATATGCATCCACCAGCTCCTGTCAATCATTGGTT
Organism: Marmota flaviventris; assembly: GCF_047511675.1. Classification (NCBI taxonomy): domain Eukaryota; kingdom Metazoa; phylum Chordata; class Mammalia; order Rodentia; family Sciuridae; genus Marmota; species Marmota flaviventris. Next base: position 10,554,376 of record NC_092503.1, on the reverse strand, counting down.
GAGAACCTGAAGGAAGGACGGGTTTTATTAATTCCCTAGTACAATGTCCTCCCCGCCCATGGCCTAACAGCTCTGGTTGCCAGAGAAAGCCTTCAGGCAACGAGTTGGAAGTGTGGGAGTTAGAAGCTGGGCCAATATGCATGGAAACTGTAAATGCTGGAGGGATCTGGGTTTATTCTGATGTACATGCCCTAGTTTATACAAACAGATACTGTATATAAAACTGCAAAGTCATGTTAGTCAAAACTAAAAAGGAAAATAGTACTACAATGAGATCATCTTAATATCTGATATTTGATGACATTCGTCTTTGCATATTATCTTTCTACAGCAAGAATCAACAAACTAAAGACCACAGGCCAAATCTGGCCCTCTGCCTGTTTTGCAAAATAAAGTTTGATTGAAACACATCTATGCCCATTTATCTACTATGCTTCTTGCTTGCTACACTGTCAGAGTAGAGCAATTGCAACTGAAACCATATGGCTGAAAAAGCTAAAAAAATTTACTATCTGGCGCTTTATACAGAGGCCTTTACATATTTGCCTTTTTCTTACCTGAACCCATTGTGCATGATTAGATTCAAAATCCATCTCCTTTAACTCCCTCTAGTGAATCCTTCTACCCATAAATGAAGTGGCTTCCTAATCTCTGTGTCTCTCATGCCACATCCTTTCTTTCTTTTCTTTCTTTTTTTTTGGATAGTGGGGATTGATCTCACTCAACCACTGAGCTACATCCCTAGCCCTATTTTGTATTTTATTTTAGAGACAGGGTCTCACTGAGTTGCTCAGCACCTCACTTTTGCTGAGGCTGGCTTTGAACTCACCATTCTCCTGCCTCAGCCTCCCGAGCCGCTGGGATTAGAGGCGTGTGCCACCGTGCCCAGCTCCGCATCCACTTCTTGGTGAGTCTCTTACTGCACCACTTTGTAAATGCTCACATTCACATCACTTCCACCACAAGAACTGGGTTTTGCCAGATGAGAGCCCCAGCATCCAGACATCCCACAAATGTATGTGGAAATACAATGAATTCATTTGGGGAATTTGATCTCCATGATACTGATCCAATCCTGGTAGGGTCCAGAAAGTGCTCAAAATCATATAAATGCAGCATCCAGACCCAGGTAGGTCCCTTGTTGATGATCTGGGTTCTCAGTTGCATGTGACATAATCAAGACTCTCACTGCCCCTGCAATGCAGGTGCCACATCTCACCCCCTGGCACGTTTGGAAGAGCAACCCAGATGACGACATTAATCCACACGTCCTCTTATTGGCCAGGATCCCAATTCCTGGTGACCACCTTTCTGTATGTGCCCCACAGCAGCCATGATCAATATCTCTGAAAATTCTCCTCCCCACGCTAACCCATGGCTCCCGAGATCAAACCTCAAAAGTCTCTCCCAGTTATGGCCCCGTGACCCATTATCTTTCAAAACCACCTTAGGTGTCAGCAATAAATCTTTCACCTTCTGAAGAGGTAAATCAAAGCTTTGGACATCACTAGCAAAAAATGGCTTTTCATCATTTCTGCCTATTATAAGTACAAGTGTTCAGAAGCCACCTTTCAGAGCTGCTGAAATAGTAAACCATAACAGAATGCCTTTACTGCCTGATAACCAGAAGCAACCTACCGTCCACAAAACGAATCTCAGCAGATTTCAGCACAAAAGAGAAAAACAAACCTAGTGGAGTGACATTTTATTTATTCCCTTTATTTATGTCCTGCTTTACAAAACTAGGCATCTCACACCCTGAATGCAGGCAAAATCTGCATCCAAACAGTTAAGGGAATTTATTAGCTGTTTAGCAGTTTTAAAAATATAATCCAGAAAAAGTTAAGCCAAACTACAGACTCAAAGCCTTTGCCACAGATTCATTGCCCTATCTCTTTTGGAGATCCATGTAAAGAACTAAATGATGAGGAATTTTATTTAAAATCCAGATCCAGTGAAATTTAAGGAGCATTTCCCCCTTTCAGGAAAAACTTTTGTAAGTTTTCAAAACTTACAAACATAGCTCCTTCTCCACCTTTCATGTCAGAATCCTACCTTGGAAAAATTGATGACAATCAGTATCAAATATATTCCAAGTATCGCCAGCTTCCTATACACATCCAAGACACTTTGCACTCTCTGTTCCCCAAATTGAAAATACTTCTGTACAGCAGAACACAAGGCGGGTGGTGACCTAGCTCCAGCTACAGTTTCAAAACCAAAGTCCACATGGGTGAAGTCCAGTGGCAACATCTTCAGTTTTCAAATAAGGTTGACAGAGACAATGTTAACCAGCTCTCCCAAACTCAGGAGAGCAGAAAGATGACCAAAGCCCAGGCTTTCCACCTCTCTGGACAAGTGCCTTTCCTCAGCATTAGGCTGACGTTTGCACCCAACATTGCATCAAATAAATGTTAATTTAAATGCAAACACAGTCAAGCACCTTAAGGTTATTGCAAAAGCTACAAAATGAAATGAGTGGGTAGCACTGATATGAGAAGTACTCTGCTTTTCAGCAACACTTGTTGCATTTATGGGACCAGAACTTGCAGGGGTGGCACAGCAGAGAAAAACTAGAAAATCATGCAGAATCAGAGTTTCATGGTCTACAGTTCAGATTTCTCTACTACAGGATTCTCAATGACATTCTTGCCAGTCCCCATTAAGGACAAGGTCTGCAACCATTTAAGGATTCACCAATGACACTGCTCAACCTAGTACATAACGTTTACAGAAAAAGTAATAACTTCAAAATGCACTTAAAATCATTCTATCAAGAATCACTGTGTGGATGATGCCTATGCTAATAATTTAAGACAAATGTATGGAGAAATTGATGCATCCCATGAGAAAATTATAATATTACAGAGGGAATTTCTCTCCCCCCTCTCTCTCTGGAAAAAAGATTCTTATCTATGTGATTGAAAACAAGAAAAGCCATCTATGCATTAATAAGGACAGGAGCAACCCACTGTTACTCACTTAGCTACAAATAGTAGCCCCTGAGAAAATGATCCATTCAAACAATAATCTCTTAAAATGATATTTGACTATTATATACCCAATATGGTTCATGTTGAACTTAATTTCCATCTAAATTTAAAATACCGGAGACATCGAAAGCCATTATTTGATTTGGAGTTGAATGAAATAAGTCATGGGAAAGTACTGCTTAATTTTAAAAGTCACAGCGTAACTCAGGGAGGTTAGTCGGTCTATTTCTACTTTGGAAATATACAAGAACAGCCTGGGATGTTAAAATGTAAAGTGCCATATTATAAAAAGGAGCAAAATTAAGTAGTCAGACGTATTTGCTACATTAAGGCAAAATGAACACTACCGCGATTAGAGCAGTTTGAGAAAAATGGATGTAAAATACTTTCTGTTTAAATTAGAGCAACAGCTACAATTAAAAGAGCACTTTGCTACTTGCACCAGATAGCAGGAAGATGGTTTTTCTTTGGCAATTTTGTGGGGTTTGTTTTTCTTCTTTTTCAGTGTAAGCCAGTAGCTTCAGAGGCTGCAGCCCTAGGGCCCCACCTGGGCCCACCAGTCCTCCCGCGGGGCTCTCCTGAGAGGCAAAGACTTTGCTGAGCTCCTCACAAAGGTCACAAGGAAGCAGCAGCTCCGGATATCTAATTGTGTCTGTGTGGCCCAGAAGAACCGGACTCCAGCATGAACAACACGCCTGCCTGAGAGGGGAGACCCCGGCCACTCTCTGTTATTGATTGCAAATGGCTGTGTTAGCTTCTTCAAGGCGGAGAAATTTTAACCCACTAGTATTGAAAAAAGCAAAGTCTTGCTTGTCAAAAATTCTCATTCATTTTTTAAACAAAGATAAGACCTATCAAGACTGATAGAAAGAGACTGAAGAGCCAAGCTCTCCTGCACCCCAGAGTCAGCTGCCTCCCACTTCCACAAGTGCAAGAGCAAGCACATGCCTGGCCTGCGCTTTGGGCCAGCACAAACCTTCATTTCCTTTTGCTGCTCAACGGCCTCCAACACCCCCATATGAAGCCTTCAGAAAGTTTGGGGGAGGCTGAAGGTCGTGGGTGGATGGGTGAGCCTTCCCGAGAGCAGGAAGTCAGCCTCCTCCCGGGCACTGCTGTGCAAGAGTGCCCTGGTCCCACTAACCGCAGGGCCCGCCGGCAGTAGAGAGTGGAGGGGACACTCCCCAAGTGTGTCCAATCATGTAAATTTCCTGAGAAATCATGTAAGTCAGAAAATCAAGGACTCTCCTCTGGAAACTCTGACATTCCCCATCTTGACTGGGGCCATTTGATCCATATTTTCACCAAGTACTTCAAGAGGTCACTCTTGCAACAGGGCAAATGCAGAATTCACTAGTCCTTAAGGAACAGGAGAGCGGGTATAGACAGAATCAGTCAGCAGAGAAGAAGCACATCATGAAGAAGCGGGGGTGGGGCGGCAGGGCAAGGAAAGACAGTGGGGTGATCTGATCCAACTCTCCTGTGTACACATGTGAACCTACCACAGTGAGTCTCACCAGCGTGTAGACCCAAAGACGCTACTTAAAAAAAAAATAAAAAATAAAGATAAACAACTGAAAGACCAGTAGGAGTAGAGGGAAGGGAAAAGGAGGAGGGAAGAGGAAAGGGAAGGGGAAGTATGATGCTTTTATAATTATGCTGAAATGAGCCCTAATATTATGTATAACGAAAAAAAAATTAAACAAAAAGAAAATTAAAAGAAGTAGACAGAGCTAAGAAAAAAAAATCCTGCCTCTCTTGATCTCTGTGTAGACTAGGGAACAGTGCGATTCACTGTAATTACTTTAGATTTCTTAAAAATTCTGTTTGTCATCTTCTATTAAGGACATGTGTCTCTCCATAGTTATTAGCAAAACAATGTTTAAATCCTCAAAAATAGGGAATCTACATAATTAAGTATATCTCCTCTTTTGAGGTGGTTGTACGAGTCACAAGGCCACCAGAGAGAAAAGGAGTGCAGGCAAAGGGTCCAAAAGTGATTTTGGAAAATGGTGAGCTGAGAGAAGTTCTAGAAATTTCCGGTGACAGTATAGTAGAGAGGAATGCACACTGGAGGCAGCTTCTCTGCTGATGTAAAAGTGATCTGAAGCCCCAGGAGACCCCCAGCCTTCCAACGGTCCTGGGATTCCATCCCTGAGACCACAGGAAGCCAAACCGATGTGTTTCCTGCAGTCACCTCAACAGTTGCTGATGTTTCTCCTGAACTTCTTATAAATGAAGGCTCCTCTTCCTCTTGCTGTTTATGTAGGTGACTCCATACACCCCTTTCAAGCCTGAGGATGTAAGGTATAATTCATTTTATGATAAGAAGGAATATCTGTTCATTTTAGCAATTGCCGCTACAAAGAAATATTTCAGATGCATTTATAGTGAATGATCACACTGTTCGGCACAGTCAAATTGATATGTGAAGTTCCCAGAATAGTGAGCAATTAATACTAAACGTACTACAAATCACCGGCCCAGCTGAAGATGGAGTGCTTCTTTCACACACTGAGAAACAAATTTGTACACCAGATGTGGAAGAGAAATGTCCCAGTGGGTCCAAGTTATGGCTGTGTCACTTAGCAGTGTCTTACTGAACACACTAACACTGCTGCCCAGAGGCAGGACAGTCCCAAATGTCAAGAGCACCAGACACAGAGCACAGCCACCTCCTCTGTCCAGGACGATGCCTGAGGAACACTTCCCCAGAATCCAAGCTGCCATGAGGTTCCACTTCAGAGAAAAGACTCTGCTTCTGATGGAATCCCCCACAGGTGTCACTTAACACTCGCGCATTATGTGGTTCCTGAATTTTTAAATAGATGAGTTCACTATCTAGAAATTCTGCCTCTTCCAGTGTCTAGTCTTTGTACCCCATTGTCCAGGACTAGCAGAATTACACACAGCCACAGGAAAGTGGGATTCTTTTATTTTAAATAATGGTTGCTCAAAATGAAAATTTGCAACTTGGGAGTTAATCATTACTGGCTTCTGACCTCAAGTCACAAGTTGGTGATTTAGTAAATGTCCTGAAGGAAAAAAAGCACTTATTTCCCAAGAGCTTAACCTACTCCCTTGAAGTGACTCCTACCTTTAAATAATCTGGTTAGATACTTGTGGTTAACTATCATGAATAATCAAAGAACTCTCTCTTCTCAAAGACAAGACATAATCATTTTGAATTCCAACACTGGAAAATAAAATGTATTAAACTAATAAGGCAGAGATAGCATTAAGTATTTACCATTACACTATTCATATAAATCATCATTTTGAAAAAATGACTTTCCTGTATGTGAGATAGATTTATTTATAGAATATCAAACATGTTAAAATTGAGAAAACAGCTATAATAAATACTGACCTGATGCTTAATCACGTTGCTTTTTTATGTGTTTTCCATCATTAAGAAAACTTACTATCATTTTAACATGTCTGTTTAATCATTTTACCTTAACTAGAATATAATGAATACAATATCATGCAACACATTTTTTACAAAGATGAAATGTTGACAAGAATATTATATTGTCTTTATATGCCACTTGAATATTAATATGTTTAAAGTTCTACATAGTCTCTACAAAGTAATATATGCCCATTGAAAACATATTAGAAAAAACAGAAAATAACAAAGAAGAAAATAAGAATCTCCCATATTCTCTATGCAGAGCTAACTACTGTTAATATTTTGGATCCAGGTGACCCATGAGTTTAAACAGAAAAGATATTATATTATTATATGTATTATTATATTATTACCAAGTATAAAATATTCTTATGTTCTTACCTTATATTCTTACCAAAATTTTTTATTTCCTTTAACAACAAACCACAGTAGTATTAAAATAAATGGAAACTTAAATGAAAGATCTAAAAGGAATTTCTAAAACTACAGAATATAATATATGAAATAAAAAGTTACTAGATAGGCTTAATAGCAGATTAGACACTAAAGAAGAAAATATCAGTAACTTTAAAGCTGGGACAAATAGAAATTGCACCACAGTACTGCTAATGACTTTATCAATGCAGTCCATATATTTCATACCACACTGTGGTTGCTGCAGGTATCTTATTCATCATTTATAATTGTCAATATAATTCTGAAATTATACTACTAGACTGGTCACTAAATTACATGTGATAATAGTGTCTGTCTACAGATATGACATACCTTGTATGACATACGACACACCTGGACTGTTTGTTAATCTGTACCTGACAGTGGTTTTGTGCATTAGTCAGGGTTCTCCATAGAAACAGGACCAAAAGGAGATGTATATATGGTTATATATAAATATAATATGTGTGGAAATTTATAACAAGGAATTTGCTCATGCACTTATGGATGCTGAGGCGCTCCCCCAATCCACGGCCTGCAAGCTGGAGTCCCTGGGAAGTCAGTGGTGTAGTTCTGAGAACCAGAGGGTTAGTAGTACAGGCCTGAAGCCTCAGCTCAGAGTGAATTCCCACTCTGTTTAGGGCCTCTACAGATTGGATGGTGGCCAGCCACTCTGGGGAGGGTCACCTACTTTACTCAGTGCACCATTCATATGTTAATTTCATCTGGAAACACCCTCACAGATGCATCCAGAAATAATGATTAATGGTACCCCATGCCCCACTCAAGCTGACACATAAAATTAGCTATCATTTTAGCCACCAAGCAGTGAAGTAGCATGTCCTTAAAACTGGAATTTAACTCAAAAGGCTTTGATAAAAGACCCCACTTTGTCGTAATAGAGAATAATGCATGTCAGATTTGCCCTACCACTGAAAACAACCATTAAAATTCACAAAATGTATGAAGCATCTATTCTCAGCCTTTAGCAGCACATATAACAAGGCTGTAATCCATGAGATGGGAGAAATACACGGGGTAACCCCTATGCCTACCTGGTTTTCTGCCTGAAAGCATAATGTGCAGTCCATGGAAGCAGGGTCAAAAGAGCATTCAGCTGTCTCATTACCAATGGTGAGGCAAACAGTATCCACGTGTGAGGTCACTGAAGCAACTGGGAGCTTTAGGTCAAGAGAAGTTAAACAATGAAAGATTTCCAGAAATACGCATGGGCCCATCATGAGTCTGGATAAAAACCAAGCTGTACACACTCAGGAAAAAGTGCCTGAGAAGTCTAGCACAAAGAACCAAGGGGGCACCACGAGATTTCACCATGAAAAAGAATGGATTACCAACCAGGCAAAGTAGAACTGCCATACTAAACATTCCAGACTTCACTTAAGACCTAAGAATATTCACACTTTAATAGTACTACTGTGGATTAAAGTGAGTCCCTTAAATTAATTGTAGAAAATAACATTCCTTAAAGAACATGATCTATACTATCAACAGTTTCATATCTATGACATATCTTGGGCAATAAGTACTAGGCATGTGAAAAAAGCAACAAAATGTGACTCATAATCAATAGTGGAAAAAAATCATTACAAAAAGTCCCAGAGATGACATTGCTATTAAAATTATCAGAAGAATGTTTAAAATAATTTCAATATGTTTGAGGATATAAAGGAAAAATAGAGTAATGATAGAACAGATGAGGAATCTCAACTGAGAATTGGACACTATTTAAAATAACCAAATGAAATTTTTAGACTTGGAAATGAAATATCCAAAGTAAAGTATTGTGTGACCTTAATACATATTGGACTTGGCAGTGAGAACAGTGAACTTAACACATAGGGAAAGAAACAAAGAGACCTGAAGCACAGCAGAAAATAGACTTAATAAATAGAAGTTTTTTAAATAAGTTTTTTAAATCTACAAATACCCCAAATATTTATGAGATGTAGTTTCTAAAATCTGCAAATTCCCCAAGTATCTATAAATAGCCCATTCTACTTCTAAACTACTCAGGGGTCAAGAAAGAAATTACCAGGGAAAGTATAAAATATCTCAAATGGAACAATAATGAAAATCTAGCATTTTGCAGTGTAGAGATACAACCAAAAAAGTCCTTAGAGGGCAATTTATACCTTTAAATATTTACATTCTAAAAGAAGAAAAAAAATAAAATACAACTATGCAGTTTTACCTCCAGAAATAGCAATCAGCACATTAAACCTAACTTAAAAAGAAGGAAAGAATCATTAAGATCAGGGCAGAAATAAATAAACTGAAAAATAAATGAATAGAGAAATTAAACAAAGCCAAAAGGATTTTTTCCTTAAAAAGACTGGCAAAGTTGATCATCCCTTATCAAGACTGATAATAAGAAGTAAAAGGAGAAAAAAAAACCCACAAACTTCCAAACAGGCAGTTTATAATAAAATGAAATATAATTTTACCCCCTGACCTGGCAATTCCATACCTAGGTATTTATTTACCCAAATAAAATTAAACATATTTCCAAAAACAGATTCATATAAGAATGACTATCACAGCTTTATTCATAATAGCCAACCATTGGAAATAATCTAAAAGTCCATCAAGAGAAGAGATAAACAATTTGTTTACAATGGAATACTACTCAGCAATAAAAAGGAATGAACAACTGACAAACGCAATTGCTTGGATAGAACTCAAAAACAATAAGCAAAAGAAAGTCAGATACCAAAGGGCCCATACTGCAACACTCCTTCCACTTGTACCAAGTTCAAGTATAACAGAAGTAACGTGGTGACAGAAGGTCCAGAGGAAGGAAACAGGATTATACTTTGCCCCAAATCCATTAAACTATACCTTAAGATTGTCTTTTCCACTGTATATAAATTATACCCACAATTTTTAAAATTCTAAATCACAGTAAAAACAAATCAAAGTTCTGAAAAGAAAAAAAAAAAAGGCTTGAGGAATTCCAGTGTTTCTTAAGAGAGGTTATTACAATAAGCTATGAAAGGAATTTATTCCGTTTATAAAAGTAAGTCTTTGTAAAGTAACATTTTTACTACTGGTAATGAAAACAAACAAAAATCGATTGGCTATTCAACGTGAATGACTATGCCTTGCAAAGACCACCCCACAATTTAATATTCTGTTCAAGTTAAGCCACAGCAGCCTTCACACTGACCTGTCATTTAAGAGTGAAATTCGACTTTGGTGTACCTGTACTGAAGTATATTGTCTTCTTCCTTAGGTGATAGTTAAAAGGCACACATGTAATTAAGTCAAGTTTGCGCAACATTTTTGAGAAGTGCATTTATCTTAGTGCATTTGTACTGCTGAGTAATTTAAGAAATACAAAATTTTATTTCCCACACTTGGAGGGTAGGAAGTCCAAGATCAAGGTCGGGCTGCCGGGAGGGCTGGGCCGTCTGGAGAGCACTGTGTCTTCATGAGGCTAAGGACAAGGGCAAGAGAGCCCAGTGCCACCTGGAACACAGCTCCTGTCCATTCACAAGGGAGGGGCTGTTAACACAGCTCCAGGCCATTCACAAGGGAGGGGCTCTTGTGGCCTGGGCGCCCCTTCAAGGCCCGCACTGTAATACCACCACTTGGGCCACCCTGGAGTTTGGAAGAACACATTCAAACCACAGCAGCATTTCAATACATTTGCTTCTTTCATTATCCTATTTTCTAATGCATCTACATGTGTTCATTTTAGAAGGAATACACTGACTCCATGAGATCTTGCAGCACAAACAGTTAAGAACTCGTGGAAATAATTTTAAACTTTATTTGAAATATGTATCCAAAACTGGATTATTTTATACTACTTTATAACTTGCTCTTTTGATTTTTGCTTCAGAATATAAAACAACATAATTCCACGTCATTAAACAGTGTTCTAGAAGACTATTATTTTTAACTGCCTCATTTTCTATTCATGAGATATTCCATAATTTTCCCATTTTCCTTGCACATTCATCCCCGGGTATCCGTAGGGGATTGGTTCCAGGACCACTCATGGGTACCCAAATCTGCAGATGTTCAAGTACCTTTAAAAATGGCATAATATTTGCATATAACCTTATGTGAATTCTCCTGTAGACTTTAAATCATCTCTGGATTACTTACATAATATCAGTTCTCCATAAATAGTATTATACTGTGTTGTTGGGGAATAATCATGATGGGAAAAAGCCTGTATATGCTCAGAATAGTCACAATTGTGGCTCTATTTCCTGACTATCTTTGATCCGCTGTTGAGTGAAACTTGGATGCAGAACTACAGACACAGAAAGACAACTGTATCTGAAATCCAGGTTGTACTTATTCCTGTAACTATTTTAAATAATAGACTTGGGTGATGGAGACCTAGCCAGGGTCCCTAAAGCACTGTAGCCTACATCCTCACTGCACCAACTTCATTTCACCAAACAATAGATTTTGTTCACTGAGGGTTTTTTTTTTTTTTAATGTTTCTATTATTTTTTAAAACCTTTATTTATTTATTTACCTTTATCTATTTATCTATTTATTTATTTAATGTGGTGCTGAGCATCAAACCCAGGCCCTCACATGTGCTAGGCAAGTGCTCCACCACTGAGCTACAGCCCCACCCCCTGTTCATTGAGTTTTCCACAAACATCTGAGTGCCTTGTATGTACCAGGCTGGGAAGAGTAGGAGGAGCTGCAGTTTTAAGTAAGATGGATTAGAGTGACACAAGATTACGTCAGAGCAGCAATGACAGCCACACTGTGAAGTGCGTCCCAGGCCACCTAGAAGGCTCTGGTTGTTGGATTAAGCCCTACAAGACCCCACGGTGGGGAAGTTTGGGGCAGAGGACAGACCGGGTCTTCTTGGTATCAGCAGAATCACTCTGGTGCAGTGTTTAGGAAAGGCTCTCAGGGGTGAGGGCAAAGGCCAGGAGTGTCACAAGGAAGCAAGGGGACATCCAGGTTGCCCATCTGCTTCTCTGCCTGTAGACTTCTGCGGGCCGAGGACTGTGTTTTGCTCATCTCAATATCTTCCAGAAGATAGGACTCCAGATGAATTGAACATCTTAGAAGGATCCAGGGGCACTCATCAGTCATTAGAGACAGGCATGATCTAATCTAATAACTTGGTAGAAAAAAACACACACTTTGCAGTAAGACAGAGTTGGGGGTCAAGCCTGCACTACTTCTCTACAAGTTATTTCACCTTTGGGGGATTCAGTTGCCTCACATTTTAAATCAGACACAATGCTCCATATTCATAGAGCTGTTGTGAGATTGATAAAATAGTGTCAGCCCTGGGTCTGGCAGTAGCATACTGCTTCAACTTTTTGATTCCTTGAATCTATGAGCATTCAGTTAGTTTGTCTATCAACAAATACATTGACTTGTGTGCTAACAACTGAAGATGCAAAGTGGATAAAACATGTTTTCCAACTCTGAAGGAAATTATGGCCCAGTGGAAACAGTAGCAAAAGAGTAAATGTTGAAGTAGCGATGGTTAAAAGGTAGGAAGTGTAGAAAATCAATGTGAGACATGCTGACCCATTCTTGTGTCAATGTCTCCATTTATAGAGGAGCAAGAAACTAGCCCATAACACAGCTAGACAGTGGAAGGGCAAGACTACCATCTAGTCCTTCCAAATTCTGGTTCTTACAGGCCCAGACACGATGACTCATGCATGCCCTTGACATTCACTGCAATATGCCACACCTAGTCGCACCTGCAGAGGCAACCAGGTTTGCAGAATCCCATTAGTGAACAAAAAGATTTTCACCACTTCTTATGGATGGACGTTCCAAAAACAGCACTATCCGTCAAAATACATTTACACAAAAGGAGTAGAGGAAAGGTCATTATGGGAAAGATTAATGTTGATTTTCCCAGCTTTACTTGGGTTTAAAATCAGGAGCTTAACTCTTCATTAACACAGGTGATTAAGCTGATTACACCATTATAACTAGTAATCGGTCAGATTGCCTGATTAGACTAATTCATTCTCGTTATTCAGACGTGCATTTCTTGGAGATGTTCTTCCATCCACATAATATAAAAGAAAAGGAGAGTAGATTGATATAGCCATGTCCCATCAGAAACTCCGTGTCAGAAGGGATGGAATTCAGAAATTTGAGGATTTTAGAAAAGTAATTTGGAGCATATGCCTTTCAGCAAGGTAAGCAGTAGGCCTGGCAGGATCTGGGGTGGCACTCTGTAATCAAACAGCAAGACAAATCAATTGTCCTGCTCAGCAGGATAAGCAAAGAGCTAAGAGCCTTACACCCACTCAAGCAGGTTTTGCCACCAAGTGAGTCCAGGTCAGCTCAGAGGTTTTGCAACAAAATTAGAAACTTTGGATTTTCAGAGCTTTTAGATTTTAGAATTATGGATAAGGGATTATGGGCTGCATTAATTTTTGTGGAAAGCAACTGGCTGATTCTTATCCCAGACCATTCCTGATACACCTAGGTTATACACACCAACCAATAATCAGAATTATGGTCAGAACTCTTTTTCACTGAATGCTGTGAACTCACAGAGGAGGGCCGAGTGTTGGTACCTACGGCACCACTTCCTGTTTTCAGGCCCACAGCCGACAAAGTTAATCAGTCTTGACCTTTTCTGAGTCTGCAGGACAGGCTGGCAAACCATCCTGGGCCCGATACGGCAGCACCAGTCCTTGTCAATGAGGCTTACTTGGGATGCAGCCATGCCCTCTGGATTACCTACTGTCTGCGTGCTGCAGCAGCAAGTGAGGCACTTACAAGAGAGGCCCTGTGGCCCACAGAGCCTCCCATATTTACTATATGGCCCTTTACCCTATAAAGCATAAAAATCCAGATCTCAACTCTGAAGGCCTAGATAGGAGGATCATGAGTTTGTCAACTTTGCAAGACGCTGTCCCCAAACAAACAAACAAACAAAAAATGAAAAGGCTGGAGGTCAGCACCTGGGGTTCAATCCTAAGTACCATTAAAAAAAAAAAAAAACCTTGATCTCCATACCATGGTCAGTCATTACCAACGGATCAGGGTTGATAGCTGTGTTAGCGTCTGGTCACAGTGGGTCTATTTAAAGGGGAACCACTAGTTGGATTATGGTTTCAGAGGTTTTAGTCCATGGTCATTGCCTCACTGCCTTCGGGCCCGTGGTGGCACAGTACACCTTGGTGGGGGCATGTGGTAGAACAAAACTGCTCATCTCCTGGTGGCCAGGAAGCAGAGAGAAGGGGATGGGGCTAGTGTCCCAATATCCCCGCAAGGCCACACCCAACGACCTAACTTCCTCCCACCAGGCCCCACTTCCTCCAGGTCCATTACCTCTCAATAGCGCCATAGTCTGGGGACCAAGATTTTAACACATGAACAGCTGGGGATATTCCATATTCAAATTGTAGCAAGAGTCAAGGTGAAACATTTCCAATCCCTGAAACAGTGGGTCGGTCAAATTATTCATAGTGGCCTCCACCGGTACATCATGTGCAATTGCCCTGCTGAAAGGAATGCAACGATTCTGATTATTTTAGGAATACTCACTGTAAACTATAATCATAATAATTATACTTCCAGCATATTATTAAAAATAATAATGTACTTCATGGCATAATATGCACAACTATCTCAAGTCCCTATATCCATAATCAGAATTCTTTCCATTTTAAAAAGATGCACAATAGAGGACAAGAAAGATTGAAAGCTTTTATCAGAATCATCTGGTACCTACTCCGTCTGTTCCATTTTATATTTAAAAATAAGAAAAATGATTAGTCCGATTTTTCTCCCAGGGCTCATCTTAGTATGGCACCTTATTACCCCGAGGTGGGTTACAAGCTGAGCAATAGAGGAGATATTCCCAGTGCTAGATCCACCTCAAAGTGAGGCATGAATTATCTTGACAAAATATAGCTCCACCTCGGTGGTTAAGAGCTGGCCTATTCAGGTTTGTGTCAACATGAAAGAGCTTTCTATCTTGTCTCTGTTTTTATTCAATGTAACACCACAGTGGGACCCTGTAGGGTTAATTACAACCTAATGAATGAATGGATGTTCTTCACATAACCTCGAGCTATTTCCAGTCATAATTCACTCTCCAAGGCCACTCTGCTGACTGGCTGTCCACGAAGCAACACAAACGCCAATGCGTGGAGAAATACGACGCCTTCGCTCAAAGTCTCTGTACACGACGTTCCCGCTCAGAGTGTCCAGGGCTCTGGGTTAGGCCCTGTGAGAACTTCTAGAATCATGACTCTTTCTTATTGACCTCAATAATCCTATAATTTAATTGGGGAAAAAGGCCCACACTCATAAAATTAAATAATTTTGAAGAGCTAAATTATTCTAGGCCATTTGTGAACATTTGCCAAACTTCAGTCCAAGTTTCCAAACACCTCAGCATCAAGGCATTGCTGCAAGACTTCAGGAAAACCTTCTCATCTAATATCAGTAGTGCATATTCCAAACAGTGATATCTCTATTCCCAGTTAACATGTGGCAAGCGAGTGTGAAAGGAGAAGCTGACGGTCATTTGACAACCTAGTTTCATAATATGGAGTTTGAAAATTGCTGAGAGCCATAGCCCAGTCAGAATGACGCATGGCATTTTTGCCAGAACCGAGTGGTTGAGAGGTGACACCAGCAAGCCATTGAGATGATAATGGTTATGTTAAGCTGTGTATTCAATTGTAATATTAGACCCCTGCTGTCCACCTTGGCCTGCTACTTTGGAGTTCTCCAGCTACTTTGGAGTTCTCGAGGGGATTCCCAGAGAGTTCCCATTGG
Source organism: Marmota flaviventris (assembly GCF_047511675.1). Lineage (NCBI taxonomy): Eukaryota > Metazoa > Chordata > Mammalia > Rodentia > Sciuridae > Marmota > Marmota flaviventris. The sequence goes on along the minus strand of NC_092503.1, from coordinate 10,538,764 downwards.
TTGGGGAAGTGCCGCAGGGGGGATTTCCAGTTAGTGGTTTCTGGAGGAGCCGCGTGGGGAGTTCCCAGGAGCGTGTGTGGAGTGTGCTGGTGGAGTTCAGAAATAAAGTTTGTTCCTGCTTCAGTGGCTCGTGATTTGTGCCCAGCCAGACTGAGGCAGAAAATATTTAGGGGAAGATGTTTTATCCTATTAACTATCCATTCTTATAGAGAACCTTTCAATCCCCAAATACAGGGAATGCCACACCTTTGTTTGCAAAGGTGGAAAGTGAGAATGAGAGAATTTAAGTGACTTTCCCATGAGTTATATTGACAGTGGCAAGGTAGCCTGGATTATTGGTTCTACCTCCAATCCGGAAGAGGGGACAAACAGCTTCTATGTAAAAATTGCAATAATTTTCCGGGTAGGGAAAGGTGCAAGATGGATTGTAGAGTTCTTTAGAACACAGAGGGGTAAACTGGTGGATGAGGATGCCAGTCCACAGTCAAGACAAAGCTGAGAGAATTGCTGGGTTTCAGGTAGAAAGACATCTAACACTGTCTGGAGGCAGAATATCTGCAATACACTTCCATACAGGGGAGAGAATAGTATTGAGCAGGTTAGGAAGCAGAGTCCGGGTCCATGGGTCTCCTATCCATGGACAGAAGTACAGAGAGGATTTTCTTTTGAGAATTACTCTCACTTATGTTGCCCAGGCTGGGCCTGATCTCCTGGGCTCAAGTAACTATCTCCCATCTCAGCCTCCCAAAAAGCTGTGACTACAGGCATGTACTGCCGTGCTCAACTCAGGATGGTTGTTTTTTTTTTTTCTTTTCATGGAGAGAAAAGAGCCATTTCCAAACAAGTACCAGTGTTCAGGGTGATCAAGCGTCCAAGACTCATAGAGCTCTCTATTTGGCACTGAAAGTTTCATATCCTGGGAAACCTGGATCCAAGGGAAAGAGGATGGATGACCTCCCAGCTGGGAGGATGCCACTAAGTTACCACCATGGGGACATGCACTGGGTTTGCAACTGGAGAGACAGAGCTGCTACTTTGTAATTGTTAGCTACTGTAGCCCAATACCTGAGAGAATCAACTTAAAAGGAGAAAAGGTTAATTTGAGCTTGCGGTTTCAAAGGGTTCAGTCCATGGGTACTTGGCCCTGTTGCTTTGGGCCTGTGGCAGCACAGTACATTTATGGTGGGAGTACATGGTGCAGCCAGGCTGCTCACTTCACAGGGGCCAAGAAACAAAAAAAAAAAAAAAAAGAGGAATGGGTTGGAGTCTGTATATGCTCTTTGGAGGCATGTCCCCAGTGAACTACCTTTGTCCTGCTGGGCCCCATCTCCTAAAGCTTCCACGACACCCTGCTAACATGCATGAGCCTTTGGGGAACTTCCAAACCATAGAAATAACTGTCCTGATATGGTGCACCCAGAAAATCACCCCTACTCTACCTACTAAAACGGATCACACTGCCCATTAAGTTGTACAAGCTAATACAAGAAACCCTGTACAACCAGTCCACATTTGGGTACTGTCCCAGCCCAGTCAGCCAATCCACACGAGAAAACCACTCTCTTTTGGAATATTTTTTTAAGAGAGAGAGAGAGAGAATTTTTTTTAATATTTATTCTTTAGTTTTCAGTGGACACAACATCTTTATTTTATGTGGTGCTGAGGATCGAACCCAGTGCCCCACGCATGCCAGGCGAGCGTGCTACCGCTTGAGCCACATCCCCAGCCCCCAATTTTTTAAAAAATATTTTTTAGTTATAAATGGACACAATACCTTTATTTTATTTATTTATTTATTTTTCTGTGGTGCTGAGGATGGAGCCCAGGGCCTTCCACATGCTAGACAAGCGGTTTACCACTGAGCCACATCCCCAGCCCCTGGAATAATCTTTGCACGAGTCAACCTGGGACTTTTTTTTTTAACAAATTCAACATGGAAGAAGATATCTTTGTTTCTCTTTCTCCTATTTCTTGCTTAAATGATACCTTCTTCAAAATCTGTGATTACACAGTGACAAGAACAATGGGAGTCCTCATAGGTACTTTTCCTTAAAGTTTCTCACTATCTGAGAAACTTTATTTTTAGCAAAGTGCTTTTAATAGGAGGTTCTTGAAATGAAAGCATCAAGCGCACAGGTAGGAACAACCCTGTTCTGTGCTCTGCAGGGCGGGCCTCTCTCCACAGTAGCCCCTTCCCTGGCCCTGTCCCTATCAGTCCATGCTGAGGAAACACAAACCAATATGGACACTGGCCCAACCCAACGTCACCACAGAGGGAGGTCTTCTGCCCTACCCAGAAGACCCTGTGCCAAAGCCAACTAGAAAGGGCCAGTGGTGTTGGCCCGTGTGCTGGGGACCAAGCATTCACCACACGCTCCTTTGGGAGACATTTAAGATCCTAACCATGGCACCCTTCTGAGGGTTTCCCTCTTGCCAAGGAGGAGTGGGGTAGTTACCGGCTGAGTGTGCACGGAGGAGAAGAGGCAAGAGAGAAGGTTCGAGACGTGGAAATAAGTATGAAACAGTCATCGCCGAGAAGGAAAGGGAGCTTACGGAGGAGTGTGATGTGAAAGTCAGGCAGTGCTGGGAGCCTTCTGAAGGCTGAAAGTGAGAACGTGAAAGTCCACACTCCACTCAGCTGGGTTTCCTCCAAGGGTCAGCGGCTGAGACGCAGGCAGAACAAGGCAAATAGCTGGGTTTATGGGTCTTTATAAAAACCATTTATGACCGGTCTCCTACCCCAGAGACTGACCAGCTGATCTGTAGCAGGGCCCAGTCATGGGTCATGTGTTAGTCAGACTTAAATCACTGTGACCAAAATATCAGACAAAACAACTTGGAGGAGGAAGGTTTGTTTGGGGCTTGCAGTTTCAGAGATCTCAGTCGTGGTCTAGGCCCGAGTTGAGGCAGGACACCAAGGCAGAGGCTTGGCAGAGAGGAGCTGCCCAGCTCATGACAGCTGGCAAGCAGAGAGCAAGGAGCAGGGAGGAGATCTGATTCCCTTAGACACGCCCCGTGACTGCTCCTCCAGCCATGCCCTGCCTGCCTGCAGCTGCCACCTGGAAGTCCATTCCAATTGCTAAGCCACCAAATGGTTCATCCACTGATGAGGCTCCATCTCTCATCATTGCCTAAAGCCCCACCTGGGAACTCTCCTGCATCAGGGGCTGTGCTTTCAAAACATGAGCTTTGCGGGGGACATTTCTAGATCTAAACCATACCAGGTAATGATCCCCTGGTGTGATTAATGTGATTTAGGTGATAGGGTTTGAAAAAAGGATAAAATAGCCAAAAGACAAACACACTTGCAAACATGATGTGGCACTGGGTGCGCTTCAGTTGAGAGGGGAGAGATGGTCATGTGAATGTCATGGTGAACTCGGTAAAATGTGGTCTCAAAACATGAGTCAGAGTCCCCTAGAAAGTCTGGAATTTCTAATAATTAAGTTTCCTCAGTGCAATAGAAAAACATGATCTCATCGTCCCCCATAAGCAGCTACGTGTTCCAAGCTAACAAAGCTCAAAATTTCTCTTAAAAGGATTTTACTGGATTAGATAAAAGAAAACTGCTGCTCATCTCCATTTCCCTGCCTAATGTCACCGAGATTGCCTGGTTCCAAGTCTTGAACAGTTTCCTCCATTTATGATTTGTTGCCATTACTTAAGCTTCCAAAAACATTTTTAAAAGTCAGAGAGAGCCCAGAAATTAAACTCGCTCCATGATTAAAATTTTTATTATAACTAAAATGATGTGGATGATACCAGTTAATCTCTTGGGATTTCATGTCCCAAATAGCAAATCCATACCTCCAATTGGCTCTTGACCTATAACCTATAGGAGCCAAAGTTCAAATACAGTAATTAGCTTCAATATATCCAAGGCCTAAATATAAAAATGAATCATGGGGCTAGTCCTTCTGCAGAGAGCAGTTTTAGGGAAACACAGATTAGGGACTATTGGTTTAGGAGTGCGTGTGTGTGTGTGTGTGTGTGTGTGTATTTAATGTAAACTTTAATTGGGTTAGTTCCTAACAAAAATATAATGACTTTCAATGAAAAGGGATCAACTCAAAAAGACCTAAAGGTTATAATAAACTATGAAATATAGATATAAATATGTGTGTGTGACACACATAAGATTAAAGAAGCTAAATCCCCTGGTTAGTAGACGTGAACTACAACTATGGAGAGACAGGGAGCAGGATGGGCGGTGCTAAAGCCAGCCAACATTAACTACTATAGGGGCTCGCACGGGTCCTGGCAGTTTAAAAAGTCTAAAATAAACAAAGTAAAAAAAGGTTGGAAAGAAACCCCCAGGAGCAGTGGAAGGAGACAGGTGCTCTCCTGCAGGCCACAAGTTCATCTGTAGAGACTCCAAATCAAGGGAAGGGCCTCCAGGTCTCCACGGGCAGCTCCCAGGATCATAAGCCAAGTCAGAGAGCCCAGAGGCTGTTCAGGCATGAGTACACATTGAAATTAATGTGAAGCTAAGCGCCCTTCAGGGACAGACACATTTTTCCAAAATTAGGTCTTTGTGTGAATGAACTAGAGGTGGCGCATTCATCACCTGTTCACATTCATACAGCTGCGGCACTGAGCGTCTGCAGCACACTATTAATTTGGTGGTTCCCAATGGACCATTCCTCTCACCTTTGTAGCATTCTTCCAGATTGAGTCTGGTGTTAGCCATGTGACTGGTTTTGGCCAATAGGACCTGGGCATTGGTGACATAAGCACATGCTCAATAAGGCTCATCATCTCAGCGTGCTCCTTCTTGGGAGTCCTGAGCTTTCAGGTGAGAAGTGTGTGCTACCCCAGTGGAGGAACCCACATAGACAAGGGGAGGCCCTGAGAGTGCCTGGAGAGAACTACAGCACCACCTGCCAGGGAGGACCAAGGCCCCAGGCCACAGTCGAGCCTTACTGGCCGAGGTGTCAAGTGAGGGATGAAGACGTCTTGGAATCAGCTCCTGCAGACATCAGGAGAATGATGCAGATATGAGGACTCTTGGGAGGGGAGAGTGACATGAACTGTTGTAACCAGAGGATAGCTGATATTAAATGGTCTCTAAAGATGCCCCCCCAATCCCTTCCCTATCCATAAATGCCGTTCCTCACACCAGGAGATGGAGTTGATTTTTCTTATTTGACTGTGGCCTAGCTGTGTGATTGCTTTAACTAATAAGGCCTACATGACATCAGGGACCGCCACTCCCAGGTCTTAAAAAAACTTATAGCTTCTCCTTCCTTTAAGAAAGAATGTTCTTGGGACGCTCCCTCTGAGAACCCAGTTTCCTTGTTTTAACAAGTTGAAGCCACATGAAGAAGTCACATGGGAGAGAATTGTGCACAGAGAACAGTGAGAAGAGATCCAAAAGCTATAGCTGAGCTCCCAGTTGGAGCTGTCAGCAACCAGAAAGGACGCAAGTAAGTCATCCCGGAAGTTTCAGCCCAAACCACTCCCAGATGACAGCAGCAGACGACAATATCCCAGCAGGTTGAGTACTGTAGATTCCAGTCAACCCAGAGAATTGTAGTAGTTAATGAATTAGTGTTTCTTAAGCAACTAGCTTTGGGGGCTGTTTGTTACACAGCTCTATCCCCCAAATCCCTGACCAATATGAATCTTTCAGATTCATAAATGAAATTTTGGAATTCTGAGGAACTCTTATAAATTCCTTAGATTTGTTATTTATAAAAGCACTTCCAGGGCTGGGGATGTGGCTCAAGCGGTAGCGCGCTCACCTGGCATGTGTGCGGCCCAGGTTTGATCCTCAGCACCACATACAAAAACAAAGATGTTGTGTCCACCGAAAACTAAAAAAAAAAAAAAATATATATATATATATTAAAAAATTCTCTCTCTCTCTCTCTCTTTAGAAAAAAAGCACTTCCAACATTCTTTATGATCTTTACTCCTTATTATGGATAATTTTACATTTTTCATAAATAAGAATTTTTTCATAGTATTTTCAAAACATCTGTAGACAATACTCAAACACCAAAGAATGCCAGCAAACATTCTTGAGTAGTAATAACGTAACATTTAGATCTCCCAGCAAGCCCCCACAGAATCGTGTCTGAGTAGCCAATTGAAGGGCTTATTCTGCTTCCAAAGCATGTAATTTCTTGGAGCACCACCCACAGGATTGTATAAAATGTACTATGCACATTAGTTTATTCATATTTATTTTATTTTCAAGCAGGATGCACCAAGAGAAGCAAACACTCAGAGCCTGGCAACAGCTACAGCAAGAAAGACCCATTAGACCGTGGCCACTGTTGTCCTCTCTGCCCCTTCCACTTCCAGGTTCAGAAACATTGGCCTTGATGGACTTTCTGTATGGGTGTTTTCTTGGCATCAGAGGATGGGTTAGAACACGTAACTACCTCTATGTTGTTGTGTTAAGTGTAACATCTTATGGAAGTACTGATTTTTTCCGATTTTGCAAATTTTATGACTAATTTTTCTTTGGATTTATGATTTGGAAAAACATTAAAATGTACCAAGAATCGCCAAGTGGAAACACTAGCAATAATAGTTAGCAACACCCATATCCCCTGAGTCTCCTAGTATCTTCCTGACAAAAGGCTATGAGTCACCAAACGGGAAGGGGAATGGTACCACACAAGTGAGCAGAGACTACGTTGTGGTGACCACCATGTTGTGGTGACCCGCACCACCACGTCCAGGGAGATGGAAAGAGGCCCTCAGGGAGGAGAGAGAACAGGGAGAGTCTAAGCAGATCATCTTGAAGGGAAGCCCCACAGATCTTATACAACCAGAGTAGTAACTACAAAGCCACCAGGAGAGGCAAGATCTGTGGACTCGTGGCAGAAGAGACTTTGGTTCGGAAGCTGTTTGGCCACAAGGAATTCCAACACGTCTGCCATCCTGAGTCACCTGGGCCAGGGCTTCCACACCATTTCTGCCTTCCGGCATGATAAAGGTCATCTGGGCAGAGCACTAGAGAGGGTCCTCTGTGTTCGATACTGCTACTTACATTTCCTCACCAGTTACATCTTGTTCAATTAGACCCATTACCTCGTCTTTATGGGCACAAGGTGCTGTCATAAGCAATGCTTCATCTCCTATAACTTCAGGTCAGTTCTCATGGACCCTCAACAAGAATCTCTGCTTTGGGTATTAATTAGTCTAAAAGGAAATGCAAAGTTTCTTCTTGAAGCTTCTAAGAGCGCATGGCATCTTCCTTATCTATGTCTGGTTCACCAGGTTAGTCTCAAAGAGGATTCCTGCCACCGCTTGCATGACTTCTGAGTTAATGATCCACCTGACAATAAAGTTGGGCTCTGTAACCTGACCCCTAAGGACTCGAGAAGGTTTTATCCTGTGAACTCTTGCTGGCATTGCTGTGGGTTTAATTATGGCTGACTATAAAGTGTGATCAGAAAAGGACCTGGTCAAGTTAAGAGTTCCACTGGTTTACGTTTTCTTTCTACTTAAAAAAAAAAAAAAAAAACAACACACCACAGGTAATTTCCTGTAGGCAGAGGACAGATTTAACAGTGACTAGAGAAGGACTTAGGACCATGGAACAACCTAGTTCAACAGTGTTAATCACCCCCCATCACTAAGCCCAGCTCTCCTCCTGTACAGTGTTCCGTGATACCCATAAGCAGCCACGCCTTAGGACTCTGACATCCTCCAGGTGTAAGTTGGACTGATATGAGGAGAATGGACAAGGGGAAGAGAAAGAAGTGGACAATAAGAATGAAGGTGCTGGACTTCCCTCAACAAGGGCCAGGAAATCGGACTCCATTATCATTTTCAAGTTTTGAGAAGCTAGCATGTTTCTATGAAATCCTGCCAAAGATTTGGCACAGTTAATGGAAATAGTTGGGGCTTCTATGATGAATCGATTTCCAGGCACAACATGCAATTCGGGTGGATCCTCCTGACATCTCAGTGTGATGTGGGAAGGGGAAAGAGGAGTCGGTCACAAAGGAGCTGGCCCAAGACCTTAGGGGCCATCAACAGGCTTGGTCTCCTGCTCACATTTTGTCATCTCCAATGCCAACAGCAATCTTCTGAGCACACGGCTCCAAAATCATGGTTCAGGACAGTGAATTCACTCACCCCTTGTCTGAACTCAGAATAACCACAGGAGCAGGGGGCTTGGGAAGTCCCTCTTCCTGCCGTTGTTGACCTAACCTCAGAACATTAACCGAGATCATAGCCTAACCTGAGAGTGAACTTGGGGAGACTTGAGGGGAGTACGATTACACGGAATTTAACAGATGAATTCTGATCTCGATGAAGACATCTTGAAACAACGTCAATTTTATATGGGTTATTTGACCCTCACACCTCATAAATTTAAGGCATTGAATTTTGATCTACCCAACTCCTCCAGGTAAGACTGGTGACTGTGGGCAAAACAGCTCCCACTACATTTGGGGGGTGGGGGTGGGGGTGGGGTCCCTTAAGGAAAGCCCTGTAGAGTCTGGTTCCAAACGCCAAAGTGCAGGCAGGGGTGGAGTGGCAGGATAGATCAGCCCCCAACCATCTGTGGTGGGGATAAACAGGAAATGGCATGCTGCTCTCACTTCGTGGTCCCTTGGGACATCAGAGGCTACTCAAGCTACGTGAAAATATGTAAAAAGGAAGTATTAGCCACACTTTGCAACTCCCTGAAACCACCTACCACCATAGGATGGCTGCCTTCCTTCAACCCACCCTCCGTCCCCCCACTTCTTCCATTGGGCTCCTCAGCTCCGCCAAGCAATCTATTGCTGTTCCTCCACTTTGATGTCCTAAGGCAAGCCACATTCCAAACACTGCCCCTCCCAGGACCAAGTAGAGACTGTGAGGCCAGTTGCAAAATAAAACATGGAGCCCTTTATTCAAAAATTATTAAGAATTCAAGATGGTGACAGCAGAGCAGTAAACCAAGATTGGGGTCCTACTAAGTGCAGGATCTGTGTGACTGGAGGGGCCCATGTCCACAAAGCCCACCGTGCTGCCCCCACTTCCCTGCCATTGGAGACAAGCATGTACCCCCACAGCAAGTTTAGTCAGATAAATCCAATCCCCATTCAGCCAGAGTGCATGGGATATGTTGATCTTTATATTCATATATTTTCTTGACAACAGGAATATAATATTCTCTTTAAAAAATAACTATGTCTTTCTATTTTTAAACCCTCAATAACACCTAGCCCAATGCTTTGTACATAGTAAATATCAATGAAATGATTAGCCTCTAAATAAAGCATCAGAACAGTCAGGAAGCCCAGCCTGCCTCAGTGGGGTTTCTGTGCTTGGCCCCCTCACTCCTGGCTGGCCACTGGTCCATGTAACCCAGGTCTTTAAGGCCATGGGAAGAGAGCATGTTGCACAGTTCCTCTGTACCTGGACTCCACTCAGGATGGACTTCAGAAAGGACCGTCCCTGCCAGGAAGGCAGACATTCAACCTTGTTTGAACCTGACTCCCAAGCTGTAGCGGTGAGAAGCGGGGATGGGGTCAGTTACACTGACAGTGTGGCTCCTCAGAGGCTGGCTGCAATGCCCTGGGGAGTTATGTCCACAAAGCAATTCGCTTTCAAAGCCCAAGTTCATTCTTGCTGCCACAGGCTATAACTTTCTCACTGAACTCGTGGCCAGGTCTCAACAGGGTGTGTGTCTGTACGCTGATGTCAATCATCTCTCTTTCGCGTCCCGCTCCAGCTTACAGAGTGGAGGTGGATCTTGCTCCCTGCTCTGTTGATGTTAGTTATTTTTATGATGGTTTTCTCTGACGCTTTGATATCTATCAAGGTCTTAAATCTGCAGTGAACAGGGGTTATCCAAGAATCAAAGCACACAGTTGGTGCAGTTGAAAGAATGTGGATGGGAGCGAAGGCAATTTATTTCGAAGAGATTTGCCACCATCCATCATGCCAGAAAAACAACGATGTTCTCGCATTCAACAGCACCCTTCGTGGAAGGATCGCCAAATGCTTTGCAAACACTGATTTATTCCTCCTCTATCATGAATGAGTATGAGCTGCTTTAGCTGTGGAAGTCTCGGGCCTTAGGAAAACTAATAACAGGCACACCCATTCATCTGGAGGCCACCTCTGCCATCCTCCACCACCCAATATGCAAAGGAGAGGTACAAGGTCCAAACAGACTTCCAAAGTACAGCCCTTAACCTTGTTCCTAGAGGAAGTCCTCCCTGGGAACTTGATGATTCTCATTTGAATACTCTTGGACAAGTTTTAGTTGCATAGCCAAACAAATGATGGACGGTAAAGGAAAGAGGAAGGGTTCAGGCAGGTAGAGTGACAGCAGAGATACATAGAAAAGTAGCATCTTGGGGCAGAGGACGGTTTCCAGCAGAATTCCCGGCATGCTCCATGCCCTTCTGATTTGGGCAATGTCTTCCACATCCACCTACCTTGGCGAGGACTGGAATCAGAGCCTGGGGTGTCCTTTTCTGGGGTCTCAACTCATCAACCACGTATTAGTCAGCCTCCCAACATGGGGACATGAGGGAAGGCTTACTTGGGGTCACAGTCAGAGGTTTCACTCCCTGGTCGGCTGGCTCCCTTGTTGGGGCAGGTGGTGGGTAGAACATCATGGCAGTGGGACCTGCTCACCTCACGGCAGCCAGGAAGCAGAGAGAGAAAGGGAGAAAGGAGCTGGGGTCCCAGTACTCCCTTCAAGGGCATGTCCCTTAGAGAACCACCTTCCTCCCACTAGGTCCTACCTTCTGAAGGTCCCACCATCTCCCAGGAACACCCCAGGTGACTGACCAGGCCTCCAACTCGTGGGCCTTTGAGGGATACTTAAGACCCAAACCATAGCAAACTACCCATCCATCCCTGGTTGGTCAGCCTCACACTACAATGAAATAGCCGAGGAAGTCAGTTTACCAAGAGAAAAGGTTTATTCAGCTCACAGTTCTGGAGCTTCCCATCCAAGATTGGAGAGCTCCACTGCTTTGTGCCTCAGGCAAGGGCACCGGATGGCAATGGCAATGGCGGGAGCATGCGTCAGGGCAAAGTGCTCACATGGCTCACACCACAAACCAGGAAACAGAAAGAGAGACTGGGAGACTGGGGTCCCATAATCCACTTTGAGACCACGCCCCAATGACACAAGGGCCTTCCACTTAAAGGACCCACGTCTTAAAGATCCACAGCACCTCCAATCCTGCCACCCTGGGAACAAAGTGTTCAACACATGGGCCTTTAGGGGTTAGTGTCCATATTCAAACCATAGCCATTTTCTAAGACCCAGCCCAAGACACACACCCCCCCACCCGTGATGTGAGACCCTCCACGCCATGTCTGTGCCACTGGCAATACCAAACTAAGCTTATCACTTACTTAGTGTGCGTCTACCTCCCTGGCCACATTCATCAGCACCCGAGGACAGAGGTTGTTTAGCATATACCTTTATATCAGCACTGCCTCAAACATAGTAAGTGCTCAATAAATAATCACACACACAAAAAAGAAGGAATTAGCCACAGTAAGTAGATAAAGTGACTTTGACATTGTGGCAAGCAGAGTTCCTAAAGTCATCACCCTGAAATACAGCCACTGGGCTGAATGACAACCACAGGATTGCAATAAATTATTTAGAAAATGTTAATGTGCTCCATATCCTTTGCCTTGGAAGGCAACCACATGGGTAACATAGTTTTAGAACGATTTTGATGGCATCTATAGAAAAGGCATTTATTTGTAATACCTCATCTGAGTTAATAGTCCGTAGGTGAGGAGCACCTGTCAACATCATCTGTTTGGTGTTGGAACCAAGAGGAGCTGGTACTTGAGATAGGAACTCTGAACTCCACCTTCAAGTTTGCTTCCTCTCAGCCCAGGACGCCCCTTGTCCCCTCCTGGAGACAGCCCACAGACGCATCCCTGAGAGGGCTCTCCAGGAAACGCACCCATAGACCAGGCAGCAGCAGCAAACCAAAGCAAGCTCCCAGGATGGAGGCTTCAATCCTTTTCTTTTTCTTTTGGCACAATTTTGTTTACAGTTCAGTCCTCTGAAAGTATACGGTGTTATTGAAATATTTATTAATAACCATAATACTTGTCCAAACAAATAAGCTATTTATGTTCTGCCTTCCAAAAGGCAAGTGGGGTAAAGGAGGCAGGAAGAACATCATACATCTGCTGCTTCAGCCCTCCATGCTAACCAGGGAGGGAACGAGAAATTCCACCAGGAAGGGACGGCACATTATACAATGACGAATTCAGGGCCTCTAGTGACAAACTCTCTTGTTTTCTGGACATCTTTCCTGTGTTCAGCAGCACCACCCCATAACTTTGAGGTCATTTAAACTCAGCAATAAGCCTGATTTTAAAAAAAAAAAAAAAAAGGAATGTCACACCTTACACCCCTTCAGGTTAAATATTGTGTGATTGGAGGAGTACGACGGCCTCACCCTCCACTGACCACATTCCCTAAACTCAGTTACCTCTGGTTCTACACCTTTACCACTCGACTCTAATTTGGGGGGCCCAGAAGCAGGTGGCAAATAGAGTGGCCAGGAGATGGCCAGGCGAGGCCCTGCCAGGCCAAGGAAACAGAGCGCCTGGCAGTACATCCTCGCACCCTGCTCCCATCCTCCATGACTTTCAAGGTTACAACACTTCTTTTCAAAGTCACAGCTGTGGACAGATGCACGGCAGCTCTGCAAAGCACACTGCAGCTCTGAAAATCTGCCCACCGCCACCACTTTAAAGGGAAGAGCTGCTTTCATCTCCAGCTGATTGTCAGGCCCAAAGAAAGTCCTGCCGGGCCACTGCAGCAGAGCCAGCCCCGGCTGGTGGCCTCCAGGAAGAACCTCTGGACACCCGGCTTCCAGAAAACAGGCGAGACTGGAGAGGAGAAAGACAGGGCCAGGGCCTCTTAATGGGTCAGAATGAGACACCTGAGTATACCCAACTATCGCCCCAAAGTGCCTTGAGGAGGTGTCCTGCATGCAGGCATCAGGGACAGTTATTGCTGACAGTGCTCAGCAAAGGCATTTAAAATATGCCACTTGTAAGCCCTCTAAATGGAAGCAAAGAGATATTTTGGTGAAGAATAAAAAAGTGTCACAGTCAAAACTTTTCCATTCTAGTTCTGTGACCAGGAAACCAGGCAGACAGGAATGGAGAAGAGCCTCCACAGTCCCCACCTGCATGTCCTCACCTCGGAAACCACACACAGTTTTCTACCAAGTACAGCGCACATGGTCCCAGGTGGCGCGCAAAACACAATCGTCCCTTAAACAAAGGAGTGGGATTTGTAGACTTACTTTCTGGATGTTTGGTGATCTCTGTCTCAGGATGGAATAATCCTTGCTCGCAGGGGAGTCTTAAAAAATAGAGATGCAGTGATTCTGCCTTTGTTTGTTGAACTTGAAAAGGTATATTTAGAATTTGTCTGGTCCAAATGGCCCATTGAGCAGATCAGCAAGGAGGTGGATCCCAGAAGCCTCCTCTGACCTTAGCCTGTTGCCTAGAGAGCTCAGCTACCTGGTAGCTAGATGTGGCCAACAGGGAGCGATTGTTGGACTCTGGGCAGCAGAGAAGGCAAGGCCAGGGGGCTGCTCCTCCTGTCTTGGAGTTAGTAGGAAGTCCCTGCAGAGGCGGTGTCTCCTGAGGCCCCAGGATCAGACAGACTCTCTCTGCTTTGCCTGGCTCCCTCTGGGCAGAGGGTCCCATTTTCCCGGCCCTGGAACACCACTTTTTCCCTGGTCTCTGCAGCCCAGGGGGGTTGGATGCGTGTTCATTCCGATTTCTCGATTGCCTCCCTGACCAATGTCACAGTTCTTTATAGTATATTAAATCTCTTTGTCTAGACTGCATAGAGTGGATTTGACTCCCTGGATCAACCCTGAGTGACATACCTAATGTCTGAATCCTCTCCACAGTATTTCTTTTAGGAAGCTTTCTAAACTTTGCTCACATGCTTCCAAAGGCTTGTAATTTATTACCTCCCAAAGCATCCTTTTCCAAATAGAGCGGTTTAAACATTCATCCTTGCGTCATGCTAGTAAGTCTCCCACTTGCCGTTGGCTTCCTTTAACCGAGTTTCCTGGAATTAGTTCAAGCACTTTTTTGAACACCAGAGCCCACAACTGTCCCCCTCCTGTAAAGGCAAGGTTGGGGGTGCATTTGTGGTCTCATTTGAAGTCCTGCCTAAAATTTCACCATGTATGATCTATTGCTTACGATTAAAACACTGACACTTTGAAGCATCCATTTTACAAAAATACCACATTTGTGGGGGAAGGCACAAAGTGTGGCCATTCACCACAAGCTTGGTGAGAATGCATCCTATGTCTTCCCTCTCAGCTGCTAGTTGGGAGCAGGGCCCTTGAAATAGGATCTTTGTGAAATGAGGGCTGTGGAGAGCGGGGATTGTGGTGAGCAAGGATTTGGGAGCAACCAGGATCCTGGAGTCACAGCCTCCCAGGAAAGTAGACCAGACTGGGGCATTGAGCTGCCAAAGGGAGCAAAGTCAAAGGGCAGAGAGACACCTCCAAGAGAGCAAGGGCTCCTAAGGGGACCCTCCCACAAGGCAGCGCTGCCCAGGGCTGGCCCTGCATTCTTGAATCTCTCCCACTTCCAGGGCTTCCCTCCTGTGGCTCCTGGCCTCTGCATTGGGCAGGCTGAAGCTGCAGCCAGCCAACCTTTACTCTAACAAATAAAAGGAAGGAAAATGCAGACAGAACTATTATTTGCATTTGTATGTGCAGTTCCTGCAAGTTTTAGCATATTTCATTGGTAAGCACTGCAGGAAGTGAAAAATACAGCTCCAGAAGAGATTTCATCCAGCTGCCCTCTTCCCAGAAAGTAAACAGATAATAAAATAAATCTAATCAGCATTCCTTTTCACTTAGCTGAAATTAAATTTTACTCATCATGGGTAAGTGGCTAATTACATGTTTAGTGTAAAGAAAATTCCGAGGATGTTACCTTATTTACTTTCTCCTTGTGTCAATAGACGAGGGGACATTGGCATTCAGAAGGAGGTGGCAACAGCTGGCTGCCGATGCAAGCTCACCTTTTATGGCCTGAATTCAAAGCTGGACAAAGCAGACAGCGGGAACCCTGGAATGAAATCCCCTGCAGCCCCAAACCCAGGCAGTTTGTCCATTAGTTTATAGCAACTGCAAATTCTGAAGATATTGCCTCTAAAACGGATTAATCCCTGAGGCCCAGGAACTTAAAAATAAAAGCCAAAATTTCTCAAATGCTGACTACATCCTACGAGTTCTTATGTACCCGTTTTGCAGTGGTAGAAACCAAAGCTAAGAGACTAGACACCACCCCATGGTCCATCAGCTGGTAAGTGAGAGACCCAGATCTGTCTGCCTCCGAGACAGTCCTTCTCACCGTGGCACTGCCAAAGGGGGCTCCTTTCATAACACACCATGGTGATCACATTGTCACATTGAGCCCCACACTTCTGAGGTGCTAAGTCAACAGTAAAAGAGTCCCTTAAAAAGAACTCAAAATGAATGTCACCACAGCACTGGTCATCTGTCACCTGCTCAAACGTCCTCACTGGGCCTTGTCCCAAGGAAACATCTGTCTCCTAAGCCACCTTCGGGGTGACTGACCTTCTATATAGTCGCTGGTTTCCCAAAGCTGTGTCACTCCACCAGGTTTTTCCAGTCTGGAAGTGGTGGTTACACACAGCACACTGGCAGCACTCTTCCTGCCAAGTGTTAAGGAACTCAAGCAGACTGTGCAGCTCAGGAGACTGTTAATGAGCGCTGTATGTTTAATTCCCAGTGCTCCGAGCAGAAGCCTGGGGTATTCTTTTTTAACTCAGGAAAAAAAACATAAATGCAAATAATTCCATACAAATAGAACTGTCCTGAATTAGTAATGCTCAAATGACTCTGTGCACAATTATTCCAGCTCCCGATCATTAGTAATCGAAACTTGAGTTTATGTCATTACATTTTATTTATAACACACTTCAAACAAGTGTGCCCAGTCTCCGAAAAAGGGATTTGGGTGGTCTTTTTTTAATCCTCAGCTTTATGCATCCTAAGTCATTGTCAACATCCTATCAGGTTTTAAATTCATTTTACTTTTGCCTAGAAGTATTTGGAATTTTATCTGGAGACGCAGTTAAGCAAAAATCTGCTTTATCCTAAAGCCCCAAAGTTGGTCACAAGCAGCCTCTGGGTATAAATAAAGGGAAGCAAGTCAAATCACACCTCTAAGAGTGGCCACAAATACGGAAGAAAACTATTTTTCCTCTCCACTCTGAGAAATTAATCACCAAACTGTTGTTGGCTCAGCATAGATGCTCCCAGCGTAGCACACCCGATGAGTCTCTCTGGGTCCAGCACTGAGGTCAGAGAATAGGACACTTGTATCTTTTGTGATTTGGGAGACAGATGAGCTCATTTAGAACACACGAAAGACCACACAGAAGTCACCAACTTTTCATGGTGCCAAACCCTCCCTGGGGAACAGACCTATCCTCTCCGTTTGTTTCTGGAGGGTGACCAGAGACACAGGAATAAAAGGGGTCCTCAAGTCACTGGAATGCGGGCTGCAAGAAAGCAATAGCTGAATCAGATTGAAAATCATATTCTTATGAACAAAGCCCCCTGAGGGAAGAAGCTGGGGTTGGGTTCTGGGTGCTTCTCTGGCTGAGAATGCAACGTCAGAAGAGTCCACCAAAATGTGCTCTATATCCCGCTGCCCTTGACCACAAGATCTGGCCTAGAAATACAGGTGCAAGGGCCGGAGGCAGTCCATGTGTTTGGATGACTGTGAATGTTAGTATCACACACTCAAGGACCCAGGCCTGTCCCCACCCATACCAGTTCTTGCCTGGTAATTGTTATGTAAAATTTATCACACCTTCCCAAAAGGCCCAAGAGGGCCTCTGAGTTTCTTTCTTTTGGTGAACCAGTCCTCACTTAATATTTAGTGAAAACACTGGCCGCCCACCTTCAGCTTTCTCTGTCTTTCTGATGCAATGGCCATCTTCACACCCACCACACAAGACCGATTCCATTTTGTATGTGTATTGCCACATTTACTTCTTCCCCTTGAACATTATCTCCATTTTCTCTCCTTACCTCTCCCTCTAGAATTTTCCCTTCTGGAAAAAAAAAGAAAGTAAGTTGGTTTACTGTTTACTATGTCTTAAGACTTTCCTGCTTCTTTAAAAATGTGCATTGTTTGGGATTTGGAAATCCCATAAGATCCATTTGGAAACCCAGGATTGCACTTCTAATATTGCCCTGGATTTAAAATACATTCCAGAGGGGTCTAGTATCTACCAGGAAAGAACCTCCCTCCCAACACAAGAGTAACAGGTTCCAAACCCCTAGAAACTGCCTATGAGCTGGCAAATTAAATCACAGTGATCTCTCTGACAGCAATGAACATGTGTCCCTAACACTCTTTGCATGAGGAAGTTTTATGTAATAAAAGGAACAAAAGACGGCAGATGCCATTGTGCCTCCACCCTCCACCATATCCCCTGGATCCCATCACCTTGCTGCATGTGGGCCAGGCCTGCCACAGCCTTTTCCTGCCCCCCTGGCCATGGGTCTGTCTGGCCTCTGAAGCCTTTTTGCCTGACCACATAATGGACAGAAATGCTGGGAGCTATCACCTCCCAGAAGAACTCTAACGAATACTTAACAGGTGCTGGGGTACAAATACCCCCAAACAGGATGACTCAGGACGAGTGTTTGCACAGGCTCCAGACCTCCCCAGTGCCTGAAGCAGCTGTCCTAACAGATCTAAGGTTGGCTGCCTTCTCCTCCGTCTCATTTCCCTATTTTCTGTCTAATATTTCCTTCATTTCACAATTAAGCAATTTGCACTACAATTTCTGTCTCAAGGTCTTTTTTCTGGAAAATCCAAACTAAACTGTTTCCTAAATAGTACATCAAAAAGAAAAAGAAGAAAGAAAGAGAGAGAGAGAGAGAAAGGAAAAAGGAGAAATAATAGCACAAATAAAATGCTACCACACTTTTAAATAAAGAATAATACTGTATTATCTGGCTCATTTCCTCAACAATAGCGTGAGTTCTGCTTGGGGGAAGGAGGTGTGCACAATGCGATGGCTTCTGAATCCTGAAGGTGAGGTGGAAGGAAGAACATCCCAATTTTGAGGATGGAATGCTGTGACACCAGAGGTGGGTAGCTTTGACTCTCTGTCCTTTCTTTCTTTTACGGTGACTTAAAATAGAAATCCAGCTTTCATGAAACTTTTTTGTGTGTGTGTCATTTCCTCCTCTCATGACACAAACGGCTAGTCTGCAGTATTTGGCATAAATCACCACCTTCAATCCCCCAGAGGTGCTTTGAACCCCACTTAAAAAGTGGGTGAGAACTGCCTGCAAGTTATTTTAAGAGTGAGAATTTAATAGAGGGGATTGGCTAAAGAGGAAAACTGAAAAGGCAAAGAGGAGACAGGCAACTTCAGGGAGCACGGTCTCTCTCCAGGGACTAAGGAAAAAAGGCGGGGGGGGGGGGTGCACCTCAGAGCTGGGAGGCCCACTCTGGGAAGAAGTGGCCCTGGCCAACCCTGGGTTTCTCAGGATGCAGGCTTTTCTTATGCAAACAAGGGGGTGGGTAAACTGGTCAACAGTTGTCCTACTGGGAGAGTGATGCCTTCTGACACTAAGAGGAGGGACCCCAGGGGCTGGAATTCAGGCCTTTCATCTGGGGGATCCAGCAGCCTATGGGTCCCTCTGAGCTGGTAAACTGAGTCAAGCTCCAGGTGGGCAGGAAAAGGCTGCAAGCACAGCACCCGCTCCTCCTCCAGGCCCCCAGGCTCCTTCTGGCACCTCTGTTGACTGAGACTAAGGAGCCACGGACCAAGGGCAAAGTAGAAATGGGGTTTGCTCCCAAAAGCAGAGATCAAGGGTGGACTTCAAGTGGAGGTCAACAGTGTCATAATGGACGTGCTCAACAGGACGAGTTCAACTCTGTCCATTTCCCTCTACTCCTCTCTTTCTCTCAAAGTTCCTGGCTTTATCTCAGATGAAGGCTCCTTCAGCCCTGTTACCTTCTCTCTCATCCTCATGTCTTCCCACTGTTACTTCTAGCTTCTCCTCAATATTTAAAGCGTTCCCTTTCAGCTCACCACTTAGATCTTTACAATCAGGACTCTCAAGTTTTGATGACTATGCGCCATCATTTCACCGACAGAAATACACAAACTCAGGAGAATGGCATGATCCATACCCGTGGGAAAAAGTATGCTGTTGAACCAGGTTCGAGACAGGTGAGCTGTGTGCTGTGCATCATGGTCCTCTGGGTGGCTGCAACCACCAGGGTGACACTTCTCTCTTTTGGCTGCTGTCTCCCTGAAGGGCAAAGCTTAGTTACTGGTGAAAAAAAAAAAATCTCATTTAAGTGCATTTGATTTTGCATTTGGGGGACATATTCCTCCATCTAACTAACACAGGGCACATTTGTGCATAGAGACAGGCATTTTAAAGAAGAGTTGGTTAAGAACTGGGGCCATTTTCCAGAACTAAAGTTGAGAATGACCTCATCCTGCTTGTAAGTTTCTCAATGTGGCTCTGCTGCAAATAGCCTAATATTCTCTCACATCTCTCCAATGTACCTAAAAGACGAGCAAGCCAAAATAGCACTCAGGACTCACTTGAGAACTGTTAATGCACCAACTCTACCTGGATATGTAGGATTCACACATTGGAACTATTGGATCTTGATTTCCCAGGAATTCTAAGAATACTTCAACCATGAATACAGCCCAGTAAGAGTGGGAAGAGCTACAGAACTCAAAGCCCCACCGTGTTGCTGGGTCCCTGATTTCCCAGCTCTACCCACCCATGTCCGCACGGCTTATACTCAGACACCTGCAGTCCACCTGCTTCCTAAAGGTTTTAATGAGGGATCTAATAGATAAAAAAAAGGAAGAATCTTTGACTTGTTTCTTCAAAGTACTTTAAAATAACAACATATTGTGATGAAAACCTTCATTAACTTCCATCTTCAGAGAAGCACCAAGTTATGTTATAACACATCAGAAACAGTACATCACTCCTGAAGTGTCCCACGGTTTCAGACTCTTGCTCAGCTTGTACTGTTCCCAGTTCCCAAGAGGGTGGTGGATGTAAGTTTGACTTTACGAAACAGGTCACAGCCAGCTCAAGTTCAAGTCCTGCAGCCCCAAAACGTTTTTATTTCAAATGTAAGTGACCATGAACTTTCAATCTAGTTACATTTTCAGGCACTTCTGATGTTTGTGGAATCTTGAGGGTGCTGATGCCCAGAACACCCCGTATGTCACAGACGACTGGTCACACATACCAAGACTGTCATGAGGCCTAGATGGAAAACTTCACCATCTCTCTCTGCATTTAACTTTCTAGTTAATGGCTTATTTGTCAGATGGGTACACACAGAGCCATGGAAACAAATATCTCCCTGCCTTGAAAACTGCAGAGAAGCTGAAAGAACTTTAAATAGTTCTCCCAGATCACCCTCTGTCGCATCCTACAAGGGAGTGGTTTTTTCTGCATTTTCATAAGAGGGTCCCTTCTGGCTTGGTACTCCTTGGCCTTTACCCCTGGCAGTCAGAGCCCCACCTGAGCCTTGAGACTTTAAAGTGGAGGCCACAACTAAGATGAAATTCAGCAAAGTCTAGAGTTCTTCCTTCCTTACTATCTTTGCCATTCCATCCTCCGGAGTCTGGTGCAAGCAATCTGCAAAGAAAACACGGAGGACATTCTCCTCATTCAACACTGGAGGCAGCCTCCACTCCATACTGACCATCAATCATTCTCCTTCCTACACCAACCACTCATCACACCTCACTCTCTTAACCAACCACTGATCGTCCCGTACTGACCACACCAACCACTGAGGCTCCACCTGCTTCATTTAAGAATGAAAAACTTCCACGTGTACCTAAGTGTGGTTTCTTTCTTTATTTGATCATTTAGCTTTATTTTAACTCATTCCAATAAAATAGACCCTCCATGAGGACAAGCAGTGTCGATTTCAGTGGTGTCTTCCCCTTGCCCATCAAGCACAACACCTGTCACACAAGGGACTCAACAGTACTTGTTAAATGAATAATGGCAAATGGAAGGAGGGTGTATCCTGAAAGTCTCATTCCAAATGTGATTTGAGCTGTTGACATAAAAATTAATCTAGATAAAAATTCTTTCCAATATAAAAGCCATCTGGTTTTAAAACATACAGGGAAATTTGAGTCCTTTTTTATTTGATTTGAATTTTTTCTGAAAATTCCCAGTTCCATCTTCCATCTCTCTGTATTTAATGTGATTCTCATTTCACTTTATATATATATATATATATATATATATATATATATATCTCAACCATTATATCATAAAGTAACATACAATGGTACACAAAATCAAACAAGGTCTGTATGTCTTTTTGGACATCTGTTTCAAACATATCACTCAGAAAGATTTTTAGTTCTGGGGGGCGGGGGGGCTTTGGGGATTTTGTTTTGTTTTTATCTCAACTGCAAACTCCAAGCATCTGAGGACCCACTATTTTGTTGTTGTTTTTGTTGTTGCTGTTGTTAGTACCACTGGCCCTAACACAGTACCTAGGACATAATATTAGATAAATGTCTGAATCATATTGCATCGCCCGGGCAGTAGCTCCTGTTTTGAAGCCCTTCCCCACTGTGAAATACTAGATCTTCTATTATTTCAGTTAAATCCCATTTTCTCCAAGAAGCTGCCCACTCAAAAATAACTTTACCTTATTCTCTCCTAAGAAAAAGTTTGCACCTATCAATTAGACTATGAGCTTCTAGACAACAAGGATGCTCCAGTTTTAAAATGTTTATTGACATTGCGGTACACGGCACAATGCTGCGAATGCAGAAGGGACTTCCTACCAGTGACGGCAGCTAATATGAAAGACCTATTGCAAATGGTGGCCTTGCATTATTTCAGGAGCTTTATTAGAAAAATTCTTTTAATCCTCACAACAACCCTAGGAGGCAGTTACTCTCAAGATCCTGTCTTATAGATGAGGAAACTAAAGCCCAGAAACACACAGACAATAAGTGGCCAAGATTCAAGTTCATGCATTCAGGCTCCAAGGCCACTCCTCTCAGCCAGGAGGAAACAGAGGGCTTCCTCTGCAAAGCCAGCTGGACCAGTCAAAGCCACCCTCCTGCCCACAGGCCAGAGGAAGAGCAAAGGAATTGTTGAAGCAGCAGAGAGATCCAAAGCCTATAACCTCTATAACCTCTATGACTTGGTAACAAGTGAGGAAAGTATCAGATGACTCTCAAGGAAAAGAGTTTACAAGATTATCAAATATTCCCATTAAATACCTCCTGTCCTCCTATCCTTCCACCATGGGGTACATATCGCTGCAGAATGAGATTTTATACACATTCTTAATTGCACAATATACTTTATACTTTTTAATAGTCCATTATTTTGATTAGACCTAAAATATACCTAATAACTTAACAAACAAGTAAATAAGAAATACTGTTGGGTTCTTCTTTTTACAGACTTTGGAATTAAAGCTGCATTTTCTTTGTCAAATATACTTTGTTATTTTTCAGCAGAGGAAAATTGAGTAGAGCATACATTTGTGCTGATTCTGAACTATAACCTAAGTGGCTGCAAACAAAATCCTCTGGTGTCTCTCGTGTCCTCAAATCTCACTAAAAACACAAGTGTGCAGCTTCTAAATCCTCTCATTTCAAATATTACAGAGACACATAAAGGTGGAATTTACTTACGCCTCACAAAGACCCTAGAATAATCTGTGCAAGCAACGTGTACTACTTTCGATTGCCTTAGCAAGCACATGATCATTGTTCATATTTTCATTTCTTTTTGACAGATCTCAAATACCGACTTGATGTAGTGATTTATAATGGGATAACAATACCCGCTCCACGGGTTTGTTTTAGGGATTTAAGAAGATGATATGTGGGAAGCATTTTACATGAATCAAAAGCATGTATGCCACAGGGTGACAGATGTGACACAGTCGAGGAACCAGTGGGTGAGCCCAGCCTTCCCACCTCACCTCGACTGGGGTTACCCTGAGATTTGGAGGTGCACAATTCCTGTGTGTATCCCTCTCTGGTGACAAGAGCCTACTTTTGTTACAAGTTTATGCCAGGCATTGCGGGGGGGGGGGAGGGGGGGGGCAGGTGATTTTTCAATATCTATGAAAATTAAGACATAGATTACCTCTGACCAAACAAATCCACTTCAGTAATTTATGCTTCCAATCAACTCACACTTGTGCCCAAAGAGCTGTGGACACACTTGTTTGTAATAATGCCCTAATGTCCAGCAATAATGCGCATTGACTTGGCGCCTTGCCAAAATAAATTAAGTGAAACAAGATGCCAAATGGTATAGATGAGCTGCCTGTGGCACTAGTAACATAGGAGAGGCATACATGAGGACTCAGGTGAGCAGGCTCTGAAGAAAAGATTCCCAGGAACTCGGGAAGAGCAGTTGCCGGTGGAAGCAGAACTAAAGTTTGGGGTCTGGTGGAAAGGAAATCTGTTTTATTATAGACCTTTTAGAACTATTTGAATTGTTTTTACCATATTAAAATATTACATTCTTGATTTTAAAATTGGGTAGTTTTTTCCTACATGATTAATATCAACCTTCAGGGGCTAGAATTTTAACTCAGTGGTGGAGCACTTGCCTAGCACATGTGAGATGCTGGGTTCCATCCTCAGCACCACATACAAATAAATAAATAAAATAAAGGTATTGTGTCCATCTAAACTAAGAAAGAAAGTCGACCTTCAGTCTAACTGGCAGCCAGTCCTAGGCCTCCGGGCTTCTATCCAGATGAGCATGGTCTTGAGCCCTAAGAGAAGAGCAGAGAGCATGGAGCTAGTAGGACAACACCACACCACACACACACACACACACACACACACACACACACACGCACGCACTTTGACTGGTTTGTGTGAAATCTTTCCATCAAGTTGGTTGCCGACCTGAGCAGCCTCAGGCTTGGGTAAAGAGTCCACTTGGAAGTTAAAAGCAGGTACGGTGAGAAAATTGGCCTGAAACAACCCGGTGGAGGGCATAGCTTTTGGAACTTCCGGAACTTCTAATATCATTCAAAGTGCATCTCCTCCACGCTGTAGGGTGGACCAGGCCAAATAACAGAACTTGTCTATCCAGAACATTATAATTAATATGCATTTGTTGTTATCATCTTATACAGTGTGGTGTACAACACTTAAGGAAAATGTTCCTATTTTAAAACATAAGCTTGTTGCATAACTTAAGTCTCTAATTATACAAAATGAATTATTGAATAAAAAGTGTAATTAGATGTTTAAAATGGCACCAATAGCTCACACTAACAAAACAAACTATGGAGTGTATTTTTGAGCCTATGATTCAGGCATCGGTTTTATAGATTTAATGTCCTTGAGGAATATCAGATGTCCTCAAGATTTAGAATTTGATTTAACTGAAAGATGGAGGGAAAATTTTGTAGCCGGACAATTCCCCCATTGACTCTGTATCTAACGAGGATCAAAAGTATGTGTTATTTCAGCTAAGGTTAGCAATAATTTATGCTGAATAAATTATCTGCAGTTTAGCTTCTTTCAGCCAGGGGCACAAGAAGGAGCTGCTCTGTGTAAAAGGCTGGGTACACGCTCGTCAGCTTGCACTAGCACTGTGGGACCAGAAAGGGCAGGTTACTGTACGATTGCAAACCAAGCTCCGTGTGCTGACTGCTTGGTATAAAGCCAAGCCGCAGGTTCCACAGCAAGCAGAAGCACCTTCCTGACTCCGCCCACCCAACCTGTTCAACCTACCACTCCCCTGGCCTGGCCCGCACCTGTGACGTGCAGAAAACTGGCCTTAGAAATAAGAGGAAATAAATACACATAAATCAGGGATGCAAAACCATGTTACTGAGGCAGGTGACAATAGTCAATTCTCTAAACCAGAATGGATTCTCAGTCTAAGGGTGCCTACAACTGCTGAACCAAGACTTACACAGAGGTGGAGGCCTATTCCGGAAGGATCTGCCCCAAGAATCTCTTTCCAGAAGCTGGAGGCACATGAGGACTGAGGGAGGTGGCTTGGCCCGCTCCTCTGTTGTTTCTGAGCACTCAGCCCATACACTCCTGTCCCTGACTGAGTCAGACACGGGCAAGACCCTATTAGGAGCATGGGACAAAGGCATTAGTGTGTTCAGTCACCTTGAGAGCTAATGACTAGACAATTTAGAGCTCCGGGGATCATTATACCAGCATATCATCAGTGAACTTTCCAGAAAAGCCAATTAAAGGATCCATTAAATGCTTACCAGAAAGTTAGGGTTTATCACAGAATCTTATTCACATTTGAAGAATTTGCAAGATTTTTCGCCTCCCCGGCTCCTACCACCTTTTATTTCCTTTCCTATGATCTCTACAGATGAACCAAATTAATTAGGAAGATTCTTATTTTCCTTTTATCATAATTTAAGTATCTCATTATTTTCCCCCTTCTCTAATACTGTTTGATACCGACCTGACATGGTAATCTAGCAGTATTCTATACTTTGTCCAAAACTCCTTCAGGGTGAAAGCCCTTTTTACTCTTTTCACATCCAAAGTTTTTGTAGAACAGTTTTAGGTCTTCCCACACCCTGTATTGGCCTCCTCCAAAGTGGGCTACCCACAAGCAAAGGACTGCAGAGGCGATCCCTCCCAGCATGAGAAGAATGTTGTGGATTTTACATTTTTTTAAATTAGAAAACATGGAATGAAACCACCATTTGACCCAGCTATCCCACTCCTCAGTCTATACCCAAAGGACTTAAAATCAGCATACTATAGTAACGTAGCCACATCAATGTTTATAGCAGCACAATTCACAATAGCTAAACTGTGGAAGCAACCTAGCTGCCTTCAATAGATGAATGGATAAAGAAACTGTGGTATGTATACACAGTGGAATATTACTCAGCATTAAAAGATAATAAAATTATGGCATTTGCAGATCAATGGATGGAGTTGGAGAATATCATGCTAACTGAAGTAAGCCAATCCCAAAAAAACAAAGGCTGAGTGTTCTCTCTGATACGTGGATGCCGATTCATATGGGGGAGGGCAGGGGAAAATGGAGGAACTATTATTATATTTCTTTTTATTTCTTTTTTTGTTTCTGCCTCATCCTATGGTAATTTACATTTCCTATATTTTACAAAAAGACTTTGAGACAATACTCAAAGCTTATCATTTGTAAAATAAAAACAAATTACCATGAATCAGACTTGTGGGTTGAAAAGGTGAACCAGAGATCCAAAGGACCACTCACCGTGCCAGTCTGGAAGACCACAACCATCCTGGCAGGCCCTGTCAGGTGCTGGTGGGCCATCCTAGACCACCTCCGAGGACCCCTGTGTGTGCCACAGGCCTCTCTACATCTCTCAAGGAATAGACTTCATGTCCAGAATGACAAGGAAGCTGGACTCTGTAAGGATTGAGAGTCGTCCATGCACCTGTCTTGCTTGACTCCCATTCAGACATGGCCAGGGTCGAGCATGTGAAGTGGCCCACGAGGCACAGCCACTTTCCCTCCTAACCAGGAAAACCACAGAGAACAAACAGAAAATGCCAAACTGGGCTGTAAGTTGGAACACGCACACAGATCAACCTCAGGTCTTCCTCTGTCCCCCAAGACTTGAGTCCCCCCAGTCAGAACCATCTCTTCTTTTCAGTTGGTTCATTTGGATGTTTTGGTTATAAAGGGGAATGTGACCTTCTCAGAAAATAAAGATAAGAAAAAAAAGTTGTGATGGCTTGTATTTGTTTGTTTTTCCAAATAGAATCTCAAGAGTCAAGAATCTACTAGAAAAAAAAAATGCACTGTGAAGTCATCTGTTGGTGAGTCCTGTTACTACTCCTTAGGATGGAGCCACATCTTCATTGCAAAAACATGACGGTGGGAAAATCAGAAATGGAGACCTCAGACAAATCCAGTGAGCATGTCTGAAATTCCACGTCATGACTCAGGCCTTGAGCAAACATTTATTGGGCCCAATTCTGGGTCAGGCATCATGCCAGACACAAGAAACACTGAAATGAATTCATTTCTGGCCTCCCAGAGAGATAAACAAAGAACTTGGAGACTAATATCCACATGAGATGGTCAACCTGACTGTTTCATCATCCTCTGCAGACTAGCACAGCCCAGACCAGTGCCCCATAGCCAGGAAGCCTTCCTGGAGGGGGTGACTTCTGGGCTGGTTGAATGAACACATCAGTAGTTTTCTCTGGGAAGAGGAATGAGAAAGGGAAGTAATTAAAAAAGGCTTCAGCAATATCATCCACGTTAGTTCTTTAAAAAGTCAAGGCATTAAGGGCTGTTGATTCAGGATGGTGGGACAATGGATGTTACCTATATTGTTTTCGTACTGTTCTTAATTTCCTTGAGGTGAGGGAATGGAGGACAAGTGGGAGTTGGCTGGGGATAGAGCAAGTAGTCCTAGGGAAGGGCAGGAAACACACAAATATTTTTGCAAAGCCTGTAGCTCTATTGTGAGTTTTGTTTTTACTGTTAATTAACAGCACCTTTTATTTTATTTATTTTGATTTCATCATACAATTAACATATAATGATTTTTTTATGCAGGTCAAATTACTTTTCACCATGAGTTTTGGAGATCTAGGAGATACCCATGGCTGTGGAGTGTCTCAAAAAAACGGGAGACTGAAAGAGAAAGCTACTGTCTGTCACACAGTGGTAAACTTTTGGGGACCAACAAGGCATCGGACACCAAGTTTCACATCAATGAATGACCCCTGATGAGCATATTTCTATGTCAGTCCTGACACAAAAGACCCTGGTGACTTACGACAGGACAGAATCTTTCTGAATACTAAAAGTAGTTCCCCTTCTCTTAATCTTTACATTCACCACACTATCAACTATTAATGGGAAATTGATTTTGCTATTTCTGATGCTTAGTCTATCTTATCTACAGAGAAGCCAAAGGAAAATCCCTATGGCTAGAGATGGAGGGAACCATTCTTTACACATTTTTTTGTATATGGTTTTGAAAGCCTAAGAATGAGGGGAAAAAAATCAGCAGAAAAAGAAATTTGTGTCCTGCAGAGTAAAAACTCAGTCCCTGGAAATTTCACTGCAGGAAGTTGAAATGACAGATAGAAACCAGACCAACTTCATAATATCACTTCACAAACTCACAGCAAAAAACTGTTCTGAAAGTCTAACTTTTTCCCTCCCGAGCATTTTAAAAGTGACAGAACTCAAGGGGCATTAAAAGGTCATCTTCTCTAGCCTCCTGCCTCAGAGACAAGATACACGACTGCACAGACTTTTTGCTTTGCCTTTTTTTAAATATTTAGAAGTAATTCAGATTCCCTTATTGTGCAAACCAGGTCGAGTGAGTCTTACAGTCAGATAAATTTTAACTGGACTCATCTTCTTTGTTTGGTTCTCTATAAAGGATGAATTGACTATTGGCATCGTAAGAATATTGTCCTATGGACTTGAAATGAATTACCACCCTCTATTTCTAGTTATATGGTAAGCTAAAGACTCTAACCAAACTGTTGACTGTAAACCACTAAAATGCTCAATAAAATCAAAAAATCTGTCTTAATTTTCATCAATGAGCCATTTAGCTGGTTTAAAAAAAAAAAGCAAGGTAAAATCCAGACCTTGAATGATTGGTAGTGCCCCCAAACCACATCTTGCCTAAAGTCATTTGCCAACCAGATACACGCCAACTTGGTGTTCAAGGGGCCTAGGGACAGCAGACAAAGCCTAAGATGGACTATGTCATAAGAGATAAACACATCACCCTGTAAGAACTAGACCCTCTGAGGGTGAAACAAACAGTAAACCCTTCATCTTGCGGAAGACCAAGAAAACTCAGGTTTTGAACCACAGAGCTGCCAGGGGTGGGGGGTCTTCCCTGGGAATTTGTAGTTACAAAGAATCACCCTCACATAAACTTGTATTTCAAAATTATGAAAACCAGCCTTCTGGAAAATCAAGACATTTATTTTACAGGGATCCTGGGATGGCCATGTCGCCAGGCATCTAATTAATATAATATGAATTTTCCCTAAAAGAACACCAAACTCCACGTGATCTGATTCCCACAGACACAGACCCAGAACATGAGGACCAAACATTCAAGGGCACCCTAATTTTAGACTGAATTCCTAGAAGACAGACGATGAGCTTCTAGAAGAAAATGTAGAAAAGGAAAGAAATGTCATGAGTTCCTCATCATTGGTTGCCTGATAAAATAGAGAATGACCACATTCAGGAGAAACAAGCTTTACTACTAGTAAATTATAGAAATCGTTTCAAATATAGATGGAAATATGAAAGAGGTCTGCTCACCTGTGGGTTTGCTAAGGCCCTTATCAAGGTCTCTTGCGATCCATTCACACACATTCATTAAGCCCTGACCACAGGTGGGCGTCAGGAGGACAGATCTGAACCCAGGGTCATTTTCTCCTAGGACTCCTCATTGAGCAGGACAAAGACAAGCCACAGAAGTTAGTGATTTCCTTGTTTCCCACTTGCTTCCTGTTCCAAGTGTCTGTCTCAAATTTTTTAGCATTTCATCAGATCTAACCAATACACATCAATACCATGTACCAAAGGTTCAGAATTTCTTTTTTTTATTTGCTCTTTTTAGTTACACATGACAGTAGAATGTGTTTTGCCATACTATACATATGTAGAACATAACTTTTTCTATTTAGGATCACACTCTTGTGGTTGTACACAATGTGGTGGAGTTACCCTGGAGTTACAAATACAAGGCTAAGAAAGTTGTGACCGATTAATTCTGCCTTGCCTAATCCTCTCCCCACCTCCCTTCCTTTCATTTCCTTTTGTCTAATCCAATGGATTCAATTACTCTCCTCCCCACCCTCCCTTGTTTTAGGTTAGCATCCAAAAATCACAGAGAACATTTGGACTTTGGTTCTTTGGGACTGGCATATTTCACTTAACATGATAGCCTCTAGTTCCATCCATTTGCCAACATAATTTCATTCTTCTTTATGGCTGTGTAATATTCTATTGTGTCTGTATACAACATTTTCTTTATCCATTCATCCGTTGAAGGATACCTAGTTGTTTCCATAGATTGGCTCTTGTGAGTTGAGCTGCTATAAACATGAGTGTGGCTGCATCACTGTAGTATGCTGATTCTAAGTCCTTTGGGTATATACCAAGGAGTGAGATAGCTGGGTCAAATGGTGGTTCCATTCTGGTTTTGGGGGGAATCTCCATACTGCTTTCCATGGTGGTTACACCAATTTCCAGTCCCACCAGCAATGTATGAGTGAAACCTTTTCCCCACATCCTTGCCTACATTTGTTTGCACTTGTATTCTTGATAATTGCTATTCTCACTAAAGTGAAATGAAACCTCAATAGTTTTATTTACATTTCTCTAATTGCTAGAGAGACTGAGCTTTTTTTCCCATGTATTTGATCACCATTTGAGAAGTATCTGTATCCTTTGCCCATTTATTGATTGAGTTATTTGTGGTTTTGGTGTTAGGTTTTTGAGTTCTTTGTATATCCTAGAAATAAACGCTCCATCTGAGGTGCAGGTGGCAAAGATTTTATCTCCCGTTCTGTAGGCTCTCTCTTCACATTCTTGGTTATTTCCTCTGCTGTGAAGAAGCTTTTTAGTATGATGCCATCCCATTTATTGATTTTCTTATTTTACTTCTTGCACTTTAGGAGTCGTGTTAAGGAAATTGGTTCCTGAGGTGACGTGTTGGAGTGTTTGGCCTACATTTTCTCCTATGTGCAGGGTTTCTCGTCTTATTCTTAGGTCTTTGATCCATTTTGAGTTCAATTTCGTGCAGGGTGAGAGAAAGGGGTTAAACTTCAGTTTGTGTTTTCTGGACAGTCTCTTCAGTTCCCTGCCCTGTTTCCATTTCCTCTGAAGTTACCTTTTGTTCTGTTTGTTTTGGTCTTTCTCATTTCAGACACCATCCACAAGTGGGTTTGGTTCTTGACTGTCCACTGAAGCCCTAAAAAATAGAGATGGAAGCTCTCGTGGCCTGGACTGGGCTTGCTGAGTAGGCTTCACTGTGCTGTGGTAGGGTGGTAAGTCCTTCCATTAGAACAACTCAATATCAAGGGTTTTCTCCATGGTAATATTATTTCTGGAGGGACTATTTCTTCTGCCCTGGCTGGATGCATGTGTATGGGGTGGAGGTCATTATGATAAACTACCTGACCTCCATGCCTGACTTCCTGAACTGGGTGATATATGCACACTATCACCCAGGCCACTCAAAGCTCAACTGGACCTGTGCTGCTTAAATACCGCAGAACATCCACACACTAACTCCTCTCCCTCCCAGAATGGGGTAAGGGGGCTACAGACATCCACTCACCCCTGTACTTCATCCTCCACTCTATCCCTGCCCTTTGCTGCACCAATTACCACTAAATCCTCTGGGCTTCATTAATCACCAAAATAAACCTATCTCCTGCCTGTGAGGGGTATCACCTGGGGGCCTGGGATGGAGCCAGGAGACAGGTGTTCCAACTAATGCTTAGACTTTCCACCACTCGCCTGTTTTCAGTCTGGGGCCTCTTCTTTCCCTGCCTTCCCAGTAGTGAGCTCTGGACGTCCTCCTGCTGTCTCTCCACTCTCCTCACATGCAGATGCAGTAAACTAGCGAGTGGCGTGAATGGACTGGAGTCTCAAAGTCTCCCCTTCGAGGGCTCCTGGGCTCCACTCTGCTCATTCCATTGGCCACTCCAGGCTTCTAGAAATATTGTCTTGTCTGCTGGTTCCTCCACCCATGTTCTCTTCGTGCCTGTGTGTTTATCCATTTTTATTTCTTTGCCACCATTTTAACTGGATTTGCAGAAGAAAAGGAGATAAGGATGAATGGTCATTCCGCCATATTTAACCAGAAAAAGTCACAGTGGTGAACATGATTTTGCTGTGAAAGGTAAAGTTTGGATGGCCTCAGTCAAAACCTGCACCCATCACATGCTCAGGCCGTATCTAAGACTACCTTAGCCTTGACTTTCCTGTTTAACATCTGGCTCTGCCCTGGAAAGGTTGACACTATGACTTAGACTGTTGTATTCCCGGGACCTAGAACTATTGTTATTTGCTAAATAAATTAAATACAAGTAGTTTTATTCTTGATCATTTACAACAAAATCATGTCTACCATTTATTTGTTAAGTGCCTTACATGCCAAGCCTGGTCACCAAGCTCATTCAGATGTTCCTTTGTTCCATTTTACTCTCATGGCCATGCTATGACAGAGATACGATGAGTCATGTTCCCAGATGATGAACTGTGGCTGAGTGGGGCTCAATGACTCGATGACGGCCATACTGCCCGCTACAGGATGGTTCTAATAGTCCATCTAAGTCTCTCTCTACCCAAAGCCCTCCCCTCTTCCATCCTGCCACTCTGCTCCCCACCAAAATCGAGCATCAAGACAATGGGAACATTAAGACTCAGAAATGGAAGCAAAGCGCTTAAATTCAGAAAGCATGCACCAGCGCCCCCCCCCACCAAAAAAAATATATGGGTCACAAAAGATTATGTGAACAAAGATGAAATGTTGTTGAGGCCTATTTGCATTTGGCAGTTCAGAGTTGAAGATTGCTTTTCAAACTTCATAATTAGTATGTGTTGCATGTGGCAGTTCTAAAAGTGCTTTCAAACACATTATCTTGTTTAAATAACTAAACCCAATGATCAAAAGTCAACTAGATGTGAATAAGGTGCTTTTAAAATCCTGGATGAAGAGTTTTTGAGGCATATTTTTATTATGAAAGTATAATATATTTTGGAAGTATATTTGAGTATCAAATACCCCCCAAAATAAAGTCAAAGGCATACTGTTGAACACAGCGATCTAAGTATGCCCAACTGTAAGTGTGATTCAACATCATATTCCCAGGAATGTATTTGGACTTGGAATTATCCATTGAACAACATATTTTCATTCAAAAACATATTGAAATATAAGCAGCTCTCACGACACTTGCTTTCAGAATCACCGGATTTGGGCTTTGTGGAAATTACTTCTCCCATGGCTTCAATTTCTTCTGCATACACAATTTGATACCCGAATTGTGAAACAAAAACAGAATTTTTCTCATGGCAGAGGATGCCATGCTATTAGATGGAACATATTTTGAAACCCTGACTATAGATGAAGGTCTATGCTCAGCATTCTCAGGAAGTTAAAGCTGAATAAGATGGGTTTTCAAACACTGTGTTACCTACATTCTAAGAGAGAAAATAAATAGTATGTGTTGAGTTAAAGTTGAGCTTTAATACAGGGAAGACCTGAGCAGCACAATACTGGGTATTGATAGAACATGCTGCTAGGGTTTGAATGTATGTGTCCCTTCAAAATTCAAGTTGGACCTTAAACCCCGAGGAGATGGTGTCGAGAGGAGGGAACATGAGAATTCATTCTGTCTCTCTCTCCTGGTCTCTGGTGGCTACTAGAAATCCTTGCATCCCTTGGTCTAAGGTTTCCTTGCTCCAATCTCTGCCTCGCTTTGCACATGACCTGTCTTCTCCTGTCTCCTCTCAGGACTTGCCTTTGGATTTAGGACCAATCCAGAATGATCTCACCCCTTATTCCATAAATCACATTTTGAGGTTCAAGATGGACATTTCTTTCAGGGGACACAGTTCAAACCTCCACACGGCATTTTTCACATGAAAGTTTCGCTTAAAATATATTTTCTTTGAACATACATTTGGTTGAGTTGAATCCAAAAATATCCAAGCAATAAATTCTCAAAGACGGTTTCATTGCCATATTTTTCTTCTGAATTTAATTTTTTACTGTTGCTGGGTTTTTGAGATCATGGCCAGGACCAGGAGACGGATTGCTAAGGGGGCCCCTCCAAACCTACCTCCCACCACCTGTGGGGGAGAACCAGCCACTGGATCCACAGTTGCCCCAGAAATTGGCCATGAGTAATGCATCCCCGTCCAACCCTTCACCTCCTGTACCAAGAAGAGAATAGATCTTCATATTTGAAAAATGCCCTACAAAATCCTAAGCAAGAGACATTAATCAAAAGCATTGTAAAAAACCAGGGAAGAAAATAAAGTCTAAACTAATTCAAAATTTGCTTTATGAACAGGAAACATATAGAAGCTGAACTTTAAGAATGGATTTTGTAGGGCATTTCATAATTGCCTTAATTATGGAAAACACTCTTTATTGGATTAGGGGTGCAATTTGATGCTCTTTGAGTACTGGAAAAAAGAACTCGGTAATTGTATGAAATGATGGACAGGCTTTCAGGCTCCTGCACTTGTTTTTTGACTTTGTGATTTAAGTGTGAAATTGATCTGAAATCTGCATGGGTCTTCCATCGAGTACGTTCAAATGTAAGCAACGCAGTTTCATTGGCACTAATTCAGTACAAAATATCCTTTCGGTGCGCAAAACTCAAATGCTTCTCTTAGAATAGAGACTCCAATTTATGTCATGCTATAATCATAGCAGTTCTAAACTAATTTAACACCCTGAAGAAGTTAATTAACATCATTAAAGAGTGCATCCAGTCAAGTATAACATGTGACCCAAATAAATAATTGAACGAACTTTCCTCCTCCAGTGGTGACACATTCCAAGGCTGTCCTCTTTCATCAGACCTGGTCAACAATTGTTTGAAACATCTGACACCAACCACATTAGATGATTTCCATGAAGGTGTAAGCCTACATGGCAGCCTAATAAACAACTTAAGTTTCATGGCTGACATTGATTTATACATCTCCTAAAGAGATGGTGCATGAAATGATCAGAACAGTCAATAATGCAAGCAAAATGTATGGGCTTAAGATAAGAGAGCAGAAAACAAAATCAATGCCTTCCAGCTATTAACAGCACGCATCGGAGTTCATAATAGATAGCATTAAACTTGAACAGGTTGCATCATTCAAACACCTCAGAGAAGCTGTCACTCCACAGTAATTGCAAGAGTAGCATTCACATAAATGAGTATATATGGCTGTAGCTTGGTCACTGAAGACATTTTGCCAACTAAAAGCTTCTTAGATGAGTTGTTTGGGGTGTATTCTTATTGCAAAAATTTTAAAGGTCACTAAGCATACTAATAAGTATCATTAGGTGCATAAAACTTAGATAATGAAGAAAGTCAATACATTGCTATAAACCTTCACACACAAAACAGATGCACAAAGGGCAAAGCAATCAGCTGCGCACAGATGATTTTTTTCCTTTAAAGGAATGAAATTGAATGGAATTAAATATTGCTATCTTGTAATAAACATAGTCATTTTTAAGCCCTACAGGTCAGACAATTTTGTGCCTCAGAAACATGAAAAGATTTCCAGCAAAGTATTCAGTGTTGCAGAGTGACTGGGCACATGGACTTGGGGATCACGTCAACCTGTGTTTGATTCTCCTTTATCACTTGTTAGCTTTTTCATTTAACCTCTCTGGGCCTCTGTTTATTCATCTATTTCTTGTGGGAATATAACATAGGTTGTAGGTGGAGGTGTATAGTAGGCCCTCAAATTATCTTTATATTCAGTGTGTGTGTGTGTGTGTGTGTGTGTGTGTGGTAGCATATTTCTTAAGTACTAGTGAGTTTCCACGTCATGTAAAATCACCAGAATGGAATCTTAATTAGAATAAGTTTTATTCCATGTATGTATAACATGTAAAAGTATACACTACTGTCATATAATTTTAAAAAGAACAATTTTTTTAAAGTGAAAAAAAAAGTACCAGTAAGTTACCACAGGCATTTGAAAACAATGTCAGTCCTTAATAATCTCTCTTTACTATGAAAATTATGATGCTTATATCTATAGCCATTAAGCAAATGGCCAGCTGCTCTCTAGCAATTTAAATCCATTCTGGAGAAGGATGCACCAGCAATGATACTCATATGCACAGGTCAGTCCTCCACTGTATCTCACTTTACACATTCCTCGGGTAAAAGAGTATCATATAATCCTAGCTCGGATTTTCCATTAAATATTGAAATAATTTCAAGGATCTAAGGATCCTCCCAAGGATGATAGTACATCTTTCCAAGTCAGCCACCCAGAGCTTTTCCTCTGAGTAGCCCACTCCCTGATTCATTAGGTTCAAATGAGGCTCCATCATTTGGAATTTCTACTGACTTTTTTACTTTCAGGCAACATGCATTAAAAGAGAAATCACATGACCCCTCTCTAATAGCAATTGGTAATTTTATCATACTATTGTATAAATTACCACCTTATTTCATTCAGTGTCTTGAAAAACTGCTGAACTGGGTAAATATTTTGTTGAAATACCATATATGAAAAATCAAAACGTTAGGAATGCAAATGGCTGTGTTTCAGGGCATCCAAGCTGAAACACTGGTTCTGGGTAGAAAAGTGTCCATGGCCTTGGCTCTGTGCCATTATCCAATAATGGAAATAGAAACACAGCCTTTCCATTAGCAGGGAAGGTGATTCTGCAGCAATCAGAGGCTTAAAAGCACAGCTGCTGCTGGGCCCGGAGGCCCCAGTATAGGAACTTGCAGTTGAACCAGATACTTTCCATTGATCTGCACAGAGCACCAGCAGCAGCTCTTCCTCTGACCTTCTGCTTTGGTGCAGCTCAGTGCAAGAAGCCATGGGAGGACCAGCCCTTGAGAATAAATTATAGTCTCCCACCCCGCCAGAAAAAGGCTGCATAATAATGCCAATGTTCCGCTCCTATTTTCTGAGCACCCATGGGTTGTGAGGACAAACTTGCCCCAGAACATTCTGTGATTGGGAGATCCAATAGTCAAGCTGGGAAATTAATGGGCACTTCAAGGCCCCAAAATAATATCACCGAAAATAGAAAACAGAATCACTGGTTGGATCACTTGCATTAAATTCTTTAATTAGTCATTTAAAAAAAAAATGAGGCAGGGTGATGTTTAACAATCCAGAACTCTCTCTGAAACAAAATCGTACACAAAAGACAAAAATGCACTACCAGAACTCTTGGTACTCTGGGGCAGAGAGGGGCAGCTCAGCCAGGACCAAATTTACAAGCTTCTGCCAGTTAGGCCTCTCTGCCCTAACCATGTAGGTCCTCTGGGAACTTGAGTCGCTCCTTGCCCTGTAGGAATTTGTCCCACTGGGACAGCCACACAGATGAACGTTCAATAGTTCAACAGCAGATCATCTTGAGAGAAGAGAGTGCTTTACCTTGTTAGAGGGTAAATGCCTTAAGACTGGGAGGAAGAGGCCACCAGGGCAGAAACAGGTGGCCCCAGCTGGCCATGCAGCCACCTTGGCTGTACACAGGTCATCCGTGTGCCTCTGTGTCATCTCCAGGCTGCAGGTGCTCTGTGCCCCCTGCAGAACCATTCCTTTCCTACAGGACCCCTCTGCCCACAGGTGCCCAGGACTCACCACAGCCCCCACACTTCCCCCAACCATTTCTCCAGGCTACAAATCCCTAAAAAGCCTTTGGATGTACTCGATATTTAGGGAAAGAGCTAATCTTTCACATCCTGCTCCAATAGAAGAAGTGGGTCTCCCCTCTTTTGTACAAAACCTTTAAACCATCAATTCATTTCAGTTAAAGATGTTATCATTGATGCTGAAAGGTCTTAGCTACTAAGATATTTGTTGCATAAGTGTTTCTATAGTGAAATTTTGAAAATAGTCTGTCATGGAATATAACGTACCCATCAAATATGGTATGGTAAAAGAAGATTTATCAACATAAGAGTATGTGTATCACACATTAAGGGAGGGAAAATATCAGGATACAGCACAACATGACCCTATATTTTACAAATAATATATGTAATTTACATAAAAATAAGGATGTATAAGTTATATATATAATTTTATTTATTACATTATATATATGTATATACACATATGTGTGTGTGTGTATGTGTATATATATATATATATATATATATATATATATATATATATGCCATATGCATAAAAACTACCTACCATTGGGCAAGGTACCTTGATGTTTTTACTTTATTACTTTTAGTATTTTTCTAATTTTTAGAAAAGAAAACAACTCAAAGATATTTGAAATAACTATTCCAGAAAAACTACATTTTCATTTTAAACTATTTTAAATCTACAACTATTTATGGCATGTAATAAATGCATAAGTACCAACCACCAAGCTCAAACAACTCTTTTTGGGTAACTTTGTTTTCAACACAGAGTGTGTGAGATGAACAGAAGTAGGTCAGAATACCGAAATGCTACATGTATTTACCCTCGGTAATGAAAGGTTTATTTCTGACCCTCTTAAACTCAGTTTTTAACTGCCCAGACTCTCTCTAAAAACACCCTCTTCCCCAGCCTCTGCACCAGTAATAGTAACATATAATGCAGGACAAAGAACCATGATTTTCCCTATTCAGGGAGCCGTTATCATCTGCTGTGGTATGCTGGCTGTGGCTCACCGCTCACCTCCTGATTTACTTAAATCTTTTTGCTTCCATCAACCACAGGGAATGGGGACACTTACAGGTAACAACTGACAATTTGAAAAGAAAATATAGAGAAAAGCTGTGTAAAGCAAGTGGTTCAGATTATAGCTGTTGACTTCTAATATTATTTGATAGATGAGGCTGCTACAATTATCTACTGCTCATGGGTTCCATTACTGGAACAAGAAGCACACAAAATAAGGGCAATTTCCCAAACAATGTATAGGACCACTTAACTTTGTCAAGAGCCATTTCTGCGAGTGAAGTCCTCCTTGTTAAAGACACAAAGATAATGTGCTGGCAACTTGACACAGCATTTAGTTCATACCACATTAACTACCTTTTGTTATTTCTGCCATGCTCTAGTTAAGGCCAAATTGGATATTATTTTTAACTAAACGTTTGTTTTAAAACGCACTCATGGAATCTACCATTTTCCCTTAAAATGATGGAGGGGAAGGGCTGTAAGAAACACTTCAAATCCCCTGAACAACTGAAAGAATGAAGACGTTTCCACCTGAATCCTGTAGGAATCTTCCTTGCAACAAGCCGCCCCCAAATTATCAGAACAGTTTTCATTCTTAAAAAAATATGACTCTGTGGTTTAGCCTTTTGTTACTATTTAAAGATCAAAAAGAAACTCTGTCTCTCGAGAAAAAGAAAAGCAATCCATTTTTGAAAAACAAAAATAAAATTAAAAAGGGCCAAAGCAGTACATTGAATTATTGCATCCACTATTGATTTATTTTGCATTTTGACATTGGGTGCACCGAGTTTGGGAAACGTTGGGATTGCTTCAGGAATTACATTCGTCCCCAACTCCATCTCCTTACTGGCCTTGGAGAACAGAAGAAAAAGGAAAATTCTCAGGAAGATAAGAAAATAGTAAAGTCAAAAAAGCACAGAATCACTGCTCCCAGGACCCTGCCTCGTGAATAAGTCTCTATCCACCACACTCTAGAACCAGGGGCAGAGGGCCACTAGGAAGCTCACCCAGTTCCCTGACCTTGATCCCCTAGACAGAGTTCACAGGTGTGAACTTAAATATCACCTTGATTTCTAAATTGAAACCCTCCAATTTTTTTTCTATTCTTGTTGATTTGATGCATTTCCAAATAGCAACTGGGCAAGTCCAAAGGCACACAGGACACTGAACTCCTTCTCTTCCTTTCATTTTTTAGTCCTTCTTTGCTCTGGATAAGCACTTGACCAGCCTGAGTCCTGGAAGGCTGTGTCCCCCCAAGACAGATCTGGAATTCTCGTAGACATTCATCTGAGAAATGCCCCAAAATCTGGGTACACGGAACTGGTCAAAAGCATGTTCCTCTTCAGTAATACTCAAGAGAGATGGTTAAGTCCGTACAGTTTAATTATAACATTCAGACATTTTTTATTATTCTCTCTCAGCTCCTGAAATCTTTTAAGTCCCTTTTAAAAGGGCCTCCACACAAAAGGTAACTTCATCCTGGAGAGAAAGAAACTCAGACTTGGCCACACCACTACCACTTGGGCATTGATTAGATGTCTTTTTTTTTTTTAACAAATTCAAAAAGAAAGGGGACACGATTTAAAACTAAAATAGAACCAGGCACATTGTACAAAGGATTATTTCAAGTAATTCTCCTTGAAACTATAACAAAGGAATGTTTCCTGGGGATTAAATGGACTGTCAGGTAATCAGAAAAGTTCTTTTAGGTTTGTCCTCAGGAAGAAAAAGAGCACTTTGGATGGATTTTGTTCCTGGCATTTTGTGACACTTTACAGCTTATTCCCTGGTGTCACACCGATTTATTTTATTATTCATGAGCTCCGTGAAGGAAGGAATGATCTTAGAGGTCCGCAGCTGGACCACACTAATAGATCCTTTCCCTGTGCCCCATCTACTCTTACTTTAATATGGATAAGATTGTTTTATTAATGAGAGCAAATGGGTTTCCTGAATATCAGCCTCTCCTTTGGTCACTCTGGAACCTGATATACTTGATTAATTGATTCTCAACTTTTTGAGCAACCATACTATTTTTGACACTGTACTTTAAAAAAAAATTGGACATAAATGAACAGAAGCTGTACCTGCAGGAAGTTACATTCTAATGAAACGAGATGGACCTCCATTACTAATTGAGGATGCCACAGTCAACTATCAATTATTCATGTAAAGATTATCCGTGACACACTTTGAGAGCACCCATTGTGAATTTTGAAATCCCAGGCTTTCTGACTCTTCAGCTACCCGGACTTAGAGGGTGCAATCTGAAACACTTCACCACACTGTGGCTTTAGTTAGAGCAAAGCAAGCCAACTGTCCCCAACCTCCTGTGGACCTCCATCTTCCTTCAGAAGCAAGGCATGGAGCACTTTCAATAAGGTCCCATGATAGGAGCTACAGAAAAAGATGGATTGAGTGTGGTGATGTGTGCCAGGTGCCCAGAGACAGGAGCAGCTCATTGTACTGGTGGAAAGGGACAGGAAAAGTTTTCATGGGAAGCTGACACTTGACTTGAGCATGGCAGGATAGACAAAATGAAATATTCTAAGCAGATAATTAAAGGCACATAATTGTGAGATCACACGATACAACATGGTCTCTGCACGGCATGGAGCACAACCATGCTTGGAGGGAGGAGGGTAATGCCGTTCCTAAGAAGAGATACCACTGAAAGGTGAGCAGGCAAGTACCACCATTAAGATTGGGAACTTTAGAGAAAGGACGTTATCAGGGGTAACTAATGAGTTCAGTTTGGGGCATTTCTTTCATACTAATGGCAAGATCCACAAGTAGGTTGTGACGCTCAACACCAACTCCTGAGTTCCATTTTGACTGTTCTTGAACTCAGGCCAGCAGGCTCTTCTTCACCTCTCCATTGCGAGGACAGCTCTCCCATACCCTGTGTGGTTTCTTTAGCCTAAATGCAGAGGGGTGGACCCGCGCAGACTGGAAAAACAAATCCGAAAAACAAGATTGCCCATTTATATGACCAATCTCATTTTTTTTAACTTAGTGTAAATACTTATTCTTCTGTTTGGGGTATGTTGTGGGACAATAACTCAGATACGAAGAAAGTGGTGTCTTAAAGTTGACAACAGATGGAAATGGTGGCAAAATGTCTAGCCAATGTCACTGGGAAAGTAATGTATTCATTCATTGATTCGTTTTTTCATTCATTCAACAAAATATCGAGGGCTCACTACAAGCCAGACCAGGAACACCACAAGGGAAAAGGGAGCCAGTTCCAGAGTCGGCACTGTATTGGGCGAGCAAACACCAGACCCTTGATATTTAGCGCTGTAAGAAAACGCAATGGGGTGAGATGGCTGCAGTGGCTGCTCCAGGGGGTGGTCAGGAAAAGTCCACTGAGTGCTGACCTTGGACTGAGAGCTGGAAGATGAGAAAAGCCATATGTGCCTCCAAGAAAGACAGGAGCAAGCAGAGCAGAGTTCACAAGAGGAGGAAGAAAGGAGCTGGTGGTGGGGGCCAGAGGCCACGCAGATCACAGAGACACTAGAGGAGGGAGAAGGAGGGCCTCAGGGACATCAGCCTCACACTCCACGTCAGCCCTTGCTGAGGAACCTCGGCGTGTGGCTTGACCTCTCTGAAACTTCCGCCCTTATTTATTGAAATTGTAATCTCTATCACTTGAGAAGAAATATAAGTGAGATGAACTATTTAAAATGCCTGATACACAGGAAATGCCTAACAAAATGTGAGTTCCTGTGTCTCACTCTTCTCTGTGAACAGCAGTCGAGAGCCGGGGTGGGCCCAGGGCTAGGAAGAAAGCAGCCCTTTCTGGCCTAAATGTGTGAGGTCCTCTTTCATGCAACTCCTGGCTCCTGAGGCTGACCTGCAGTAGGCCCCATTTTCAGGAACCCCAGGGTGCCAGAGGTCAACATGCAGAGATAAATCAGGTCATATGATGGTGAAAAATGTCCCCCTGTGAGCCCGGAGACCTTCAGATCAATTTTCTATGTAACCCTGGCATTTGTGAGCCAAGGTCCTGCAAGTTAAAAATAAAACAGTGGCTAAGTCTGCAAGATGAATGCTTTTTGAAATCAACAATTACTTTGAGGTCCTTAGAGAAAGAAATTTTATAATGCAAGTTTTTCTGCTTGGGTCACCACCTCTCCCTGGGCCCTGTGGCTTGGTGGTAGGGCCAGCAAGAAATCAGAAATATCCCTGACGTCCCTCAGTGTCAGACTAAGCCATTTCGGAGATCTTTAAGAACCCCTTCCCCCATCTTTTTGGCCTCTATAGAAGCCTGGGGAGGTCTGGTCCTGCCCTGGGCTCCCACACCTCCATGCTTGGCTTCTTCTCAGAGATGGAACTGCTCTTCTCCATGACCAACGCCCTGCAGTTCCGTCTCCTCCACTGTACACAGGGAGTTCTG
Organism: Marmota flaviventris; assembly: GCF_047511675.1. Lineage (NCBI taxonomy): Eukaryota > Metazoa > Chordata > Mammalia > Rodentia > Sciuridae > Marmota > Marmota flaviventris. Next base: position 10,495,927 of record NC_092503.1, on the reverse strand, counting down.
CTCAGGCCCAGACTCCAGAGTTCCGCCTCTCCAGGCTCTCTTGCTGCCTGCATCTTGGCTGGATCTACCAGGATGTTAGCAAGTACAGCTAACTCGCAGTCACCAGGAGTGGATGGAAATGCTTGGTGACTTTCTTTAATCATCGACCAAAAGGGAAAAAAATGGAGGTTGGTCTATATGGAAACTTTGCCTCCTTTTCTGTGAATACTTCAAGATTTGGCTTTTAATACTTAAGACTATTGTAAAATATTGTCTTCCTCTCTTTTCTGTTGCTAAAATTGAATACCGAAGATGGAATAAATTATATTAAAAAAAAATAGAGGTCTAGAGGCTGGGAAATTCTAGAGCTGGAATCTGGTGAGACCTACTTGCTGGAGGGGACGCTGAAGAGCCATGAGGCCCTTCAGGGCATCACAGGGCCAGGGAAATAGCCCTACTCAGGTCTCTCCTCCCTTCTTATAAAGCCATCACCCCATGGGATTAGGGCCCCATCCTATGACCTCACTTAATCTTACTTCCCAAAGATCCCACTCCAAATACCCTCTTAAATCCTCATAATGAAAATTAAATTTCAACATGAGTTTTAATGGAGACATTTGGACCATAGCAAATTATACAAAGTCAATTGTTCTGCATAAAATTCATGGAAAAAATTGTTTGTAATAGATTGAATGGGTGTCCCCAAAGAACAACAGTCTACATCCTCATCCCCAGACCCTTTAAATGTGACCTTATGTAGCAAAAGGACCTTTGTTGGTAACAATTAAGGAAGGGCTCTAAAGATGAGGAGATCATCCTGCATTTGGGGGAGAGGGGGCGGTTTCTAAATCCAGCAACGATGCCCTATGGCAGAGGCAGAGGGGGACTACACAGAGACAGACTGCAGACATGGAGACACCTGACCCTGGAGCAAAGATTGGACTGAGGCTGCCGCCAGCCAAGGAATTCAGCAGCCACTAGAAGCCACGTGAGGCAGCCCCCAGGGGCAGTGCATACTTTGCAACACTTTTGGCTCAGACTTCTGGTCCCAGAACTAGGAAGCCAAATTTCTGTTACTTCAGGTCACCCGGGTTGTTACAGGAATATTCCTGCAGACATTTAATATACTATGTTAGGGGAACGCATCTGAGTTACTGTGATTTCTTATGGACAAGGGCTGTAGATGATGGTGCCCCCTGTCAGTAGCTAGCTCAGATTTGTGCCTCAAAACCAGAGACCCCAGTATCACAACCCAGCCACTCGTGGTCTAGCAAAGGAAGAAGGTACCCAAATCACCATGAAACCCATTTATTTTCAATCTCATCACCAGAAGACTGAGAAATCAGTCATTAAGATCTGGGGGTTAACTCATTAAATGCTGAAGCATTTTATTTAACATCATTCAGCGAGATCGTTCTAAAAATAAGCCTTAAATTTTCCTGCCAATTAGAGATTGCATAAAATATAATTAAACTTTGCTTAATGAAATAAAAATTGAATAAATTTAAAATTAACATCAGTTACTGTGATGCGACTGTAGCTATACAGACAGGTACAGGGTTTTCTATGCCAAATGACTCCCTTCCCTCCTCCATCCTGTCACTGCCCCAGGTTTCTGAGCATTATTAATTGACACTGATACCTTTGAGAGTTATTGAACTACAGTGTTCTCTGGGTCTCTCCTCTCTCTCTCTCTCCCCCTCCCGTTCTGCTCTCCTCTCCTCCCCTGCCCTCCCTCTGTCTTACACACACACACACACACACACACACACACACAGACTTTTCATTCTTCCTATGATCAATACTACAATTCCCAGAAACCCAGTAAGAAGGGAGTACAGCGTGATACGATGCATGCCACTAGGTGAAGCCTCAACTATCAAATAGCGTAGGCAAGGGCAGGTGCAGAGAGAGCCTCGGTATGCATGCTGGTAATTGCTCACTTGCGTATGTATGTATGTATTTATTTATTTATTTTTACATGAGCTCTATTATTATTATTATTATTATTATTATTATTATTATTATTGCATGGTAATTGCTCTTATCTGCTAGGTTGCTTTGGCATACAAGAGCAGGCACAAGGTGGAGGAGAGCCATCCCTGGGTAGGGAAGAGGTGCTCTGGATGCTGCTGCCCACTGGTAATTAGCTGAGAGTGCACAGCCACACCTTCAGCTGCAATATTGAAAGAGAATTCAAAGATCAGCATGCAGAGAAGAGACTAAGGACTATGTAGGCCTCTCTCTGTGCATAGAAAGAGGTTCACTGTTGGAGAATAAGAGGGGAAATATCTGCATGCAGTGCAAAGAGCAAGGAACTGTACCTGAGACAGTCAGTGGAAGAGCAAGACTTTGAAATAATACATTGTAGCATCCTGAAAATTTTTAGATTATTCCTTTTGCACTAATAGAGTACAAATTAAATAGGCCTCTATGTACAAAATATACAATACCAAGGTCCTTCCCAGTGCCACACACCTTAAAAGGGAGGAGGTAAAAGTGTGCTTTACCACTGACAGAGAGAATGGGTAGTGCTTGTGGAAAACCTAAATGTAACCGCAAACTAAGAGAACCATAGACAACTTGTTTCTTGTTCCACAGTGTCCACTGTGCCACATGAAATGCCCGTCATTGTCTGAACACAAACTAGAGTGACTCAAACTCTTCAAAACTGTGAAAGAAGCTAAAAGAAAGAAAACGCAGTTTATATTCAAAATATGAAAATCAAAGTAAGCAGCAAGGGCACAGAAAACCAAACACATTGCTTCCACCAATAAATGTAAATGGATTAAACTCTCTAAAGAGCTAAGAACTGACAGGTTAAGGAAGATGAGGAGGGAGGAGGAAAAGAAGATAGAGGGAGGGAAGAAGAGAGGAAGGGAAAGTGATGGAAAGCAAAGTGGCCCCCAAGGAAGTTACAAGAATAGGCTCAGAAAAAAGATTAAAGCAGGACCCATGATGTTATGACGTGAAAGAATTCAAGGCAAAAAAATATAAGTACTAAGAACTTTTGAAACAACAATTCCATTTCCAAGAATCCATTTTAAGTTATTTTGCATGTACTCAAATAAAAATCTCCAATGACAGAGAAAAACTGAAAATAACCTAGACAACTAACAATTAATTGCATACAATATTGCACATCCACAAAATAGGATGCTATGCAGCTAAAATATGTTTATAAGTATAATTACTGACTTGAGAAAATGCCCAATATATTTTACAGTAAATTAAAAACAGGTTACGTGACCTAATTTTTTAAAAAAAAATAAGTAGTCTATTCATAAACAGCAAAAAGTGTCATCAGAGCAAATAACATGTATTCTTTGATGACTTTCTCTTGGCTTCACTTCCTGCTGTTTACTTACCTGTACGGTTGTCAGTGAACAGATTTAAGGTGGCCTATGTCAAAACACTTTTTAACTAAACACTGTCTTTACTTGTTGATTAGATAAAATACGTATAACACACAGAAGTGAAAAGGAAGGAAACTTTGCCTCTTGACCTCCAGTCCCCTTCCTGATTCCATCAATGAGGCCGCTGGAAAAATCACTGCTCAGGAGCTAAATCTGCAAGTCAAGTTGGATCTTTTCCTCTCCCTGATGCCACATCTCCAAGTCTTTCATTTCTCTTCTCATGTTACCATTGCCACCATCCTGGACCTCCGAGCCCTGTTCATCTTGCCCCAAGACCTCTGCCAACACCATATTCCCTCACCCTCACCTTCAGCCCTACATACCCACCATAACCAGAGTGATCTTCAAAAGGAAATCAGGCATGGCCCCCCCTGGGTCAGACCCTCCAGGGACTTCCTGTAGTAATAGGGATAAATGCCACCATCAGTCCTCCAAATGGCTCCCTCCCCTGAGCCACTTCTCATCACTTGGTGTACTACAGCATCCAGGCACTTCTGGTTGCAAACTCCATGACTTTTATCTTCTCTTGGTTTTGTTCCACAAATCCTGCTTCTTTAAGGAAACACCATCATTCCAGATTCTTTCCATGCACATAAACGGCTACCACACAGTGTTGTGTTTCTTCAAAACTGGAATCAAATTCTATGTACGATTTTGACTCTGTTTTAAATTAATACTATATAAGCATCAGGTTTTTAATTGTGGCATAGTATTCCACTTTATAAGTCTACTTGAATTTATTTAACCAGGCTCTGATTTTTTGAACATTTAGATGGTTTTATTTTCAATTTCTTACAATTTTTTATGGCCCTGTAATGACATTCTTAAACATAAGTTCTGTAAAATGCCTTCTGAAAATTTTTATGAAGAGTTCAAAATACATGAATTTAAAGGATTTTAAAGTGCACCGACAAATCAACTTCCCAAAAACACGTAAGGAGAAGCTCATTTCCTTACCGCCATGCCAAATGAGGCTATTCACCTAGAACACCACTAGGGGCATGAGTTCCCAAAATTATCTCCGGGCAGGTTTTTATGTCACACTTGGGATATCTCAAATTTAGGTCCTGACTTGGATAATATTAAAATTAATTTATATTCCATGACTAACTAGTGGAAGGAAATAACAACATAAGCATCTACATATATTTTACAGACTGACTCTACCCCAGTACGTGACTAGTATTTACACTATTAAAAATTAAAAACACCACTGCTAGCAAGTGTTATTAACTTGGATTTAAACTAAAATTATAAATCCAAAACCTAATCTGATGTTATTTTCTTTTCTAAGTAAAAATCAAAGTAAATTATAGATTTTTATTACCCACTTCTAGTTCAATACTATTTCTAAAATTAACAATGTGGAAAAAAAAAAAAAAAAAAAACTTTCCTCAGTAGAAACCTAAACAGAAAAACAAAGTATCTAGGGGCTAGCCCACAGCACCAACATTCAGAGAAAGGTGTGGTTACACTAGGTGGGTCTGCTTTCTTGCTTTTTGCCCTGTTTCCATAATTCTTCAGACAACGTGGATTATTCCTTGATTCTAGTTAAGAAACTGAACTTTCTTATTGCATTATATTCCCAATGGATTGCAGTGAAATCCTGGGACTGACATGACAGATGGCTCATCTCAGCATTGGATTATGATACTCCCAGTAAGCTTGAAGAAAGACACTCAAATTCAATATATCCCAGTGTATGGGACACTCTGTACCCATCAGCACAGCACATTGAATATATTCAATTATCAAAGAAGAAAAGAAGAATTAACCCAGAAAAGTTGAGAATTTGACTGCTTAAAGTAAACATAACAATAAAAACGGAAACTCATGAAAAACGGCATTCCTTTGTAAAACATATGACCTATTTAAATAAAAGTTAGTTACACACATGAAACTTTAGTGTTCAGAATTCTTAAAGACTAGATTATAACTACCAACCCATTTGCATGGTAAAGAAATATTCTTTTAACAAATGTGGATCTTATCTACACATACTATGTAGGGTTTTATAACCTACCAAATCTTGGTATTGAGAAAGTTTCTGAATTTTTAGAACTATAAAAACTTTATTTGAAGTATAAGCACAAAGAAGGGAAGCTCTCACTCTCACCCCTCAGTACATCTTGAGTGTCACCATGGCTTCTCATTCTGCTGTCCTCCCCAAATGCCAGCAATTGTGACCAGTTCTGTAAAGAGGTGGATCAAGATCACTCAGAAGAGAATAAGGACCTTCTCAGTATAAAGAAGCATTGAATTTAAAAATTGTTGTGTTGAGCATGATGACAAAGTTGAATCCTTTTTCTTTTTTTTTTTTTCTTTTTTACAATAATCTGTATGTGAACTTGTTGTGAGCAGAAATTTGGAAAAGCTTAGGAACCAAAGCCAAAAGATACTTCATCAGATGCTATCAGTCAAACTGGAAATAAATTAATTCCCTGTGTCCTTGTTATGGTTTGGCTGTGAGGTGTCCCCCAAAAGCTCACATGAGACAATGCAAGAAGGTTCAAAGGAGAAATGATTATAAGAGTCTTAACCCAATCAGTGATTTAATCCTCTGATAGGGATTAACTGAGTGGTAACTGAAATGGTAGGGCATGGCTGGAGGAGGTAGGAAGTTAGCAAGTGTTATTAACTTGGATTTAAACTAAAATTATAACCCAAAACCTAATCTGTTGTTATTTTCTGTTCTAAGTAAAAATCAAAGTAAATTATACATTTTTATTACCCACTTCTAGTTCAATACTATTTCTAAAATTAACAATGTGTGGGGCTTTGGATATATATTTGTATCTGGAGAGTGGAGTCTCTCTCTGCCTCCTGGTCATCATGATGTGAGCTGCTTTCCTCTGCCACCCTCTCCCGCCAGGATTTCAGCCTCACCTTGAGCACTGAGGAATGGAGTCAGCCTTCCATAGACTAAGATTTCTGAAACCCTCAAATGAAATTTTTCTCCTCTACAGTTGTTCTGGTCAGATCTTTTAGTCACTGCAACAATAACAAAAAGAAGCTGACTACAACAGTCTATAACTTAGTTTTCAAGTAAAACAGTCCAAGAGGAAGGTGAAGAGGAGGTAGGTGTTATGGTTTAGATATGAGTGACCCCCAAAAGCTCCTGTGTAAGATAATGCAAGAAAGTTTAGAGGTGAGATTATTGGGTTATGAGAGTTTTAACTTAATTAGTGCATTAATCAATTTTTAATACAGATTAACTGGGTGGTGACTGTAGGCAGGTGGGATGTTACTGGAGGAGGTAGGTCTCTGGTGGGCATGACTTTGGGGTTTATTTTTTGTCCCTGGTGAGCAAAGTGCTGTGATTTCTGGTAGCCATGTCCTGAGCTGCTTCAGTCCCATGCCTTTCTGTCATGATGTTCTACCTCACCTCAGACCTAGAGCAATGGAGTTGGCAGCCTACGGACTGAGACCTCTGAAACCAGGAGCCAAATATACTTTTCCTCCTCTAATTGTTTTTGTCAGGTCTTTTGGCCAAAGTGACAAAACAGCTGACTAAAACAAATATTGGAACCAAGAGGTGGAGCTATTGCTGGAACTAACCATGTGGTTCAGAAGCCTTTGAAGTTGGTTTGTTACAAACTGTTAAATTTTTGAAAAAGAGATGCAAGCTGGAAAAGCTTAGTATGTTTTAAGTGGAGCTTAATGGGCAGTTCTGATGGGAATTCTGAAAACCAGAATTCCAATAGGACTATAGACAGTAAAGACTGGGCTCATGAAAATGGCATGAGAGGTTTCAGAGAAGGAAGATTCTATTGGAATTAGACCAGAGGCCATTTGTGTTACATTCTAGCTAGGAAGTTGTCTACATTTTGCCCATGTCCTGAGACTTTCCGTGAGGTTGAACTTAAAGGTATGGACTAATTAATCTGGGGAGGAAATTTCAAGGCAGCACGGCATTCAGGTAGTGGCATGGATATTGCTGGTGACTTTTAGCAAAGTTTACTATGTTAATCAGGAGCAGAAAATAGAAAAGAGTCAAAAAGCTTGGACTACAGCCAGAAAAGTCTTAGTCAAGTGGGGCTAAGGGAGTTGTGGTTGTTAAAGTATTATAGCCACTAAAGAGATGCTAAATACTTTGAACTGCCACAATAGGAAATTTGGCTTGAAAGGATTTTAGGGATTGGCAAGAACACACCATCTCAGCTCAGGCCCAGGCAAAAAATGGATGTCCCAAAGCACACTTGGCTCCAAATAGTTCAAGAGGGTGCCATAGAGCACAGTTTGAAAACATCTAATCTGGCTCAGTACTTTCATTTTACACATGAAGACAGTGAAATAGATCGGGAGAGACAGAGATGTTCAATGACTTGGCCAGGGTCACATGGGTAGAATTAGAACTGGAAGTCAAAGCTCTAAGCCTAGCTTAGTGTTTTCCCCAAGAACACAATTCTGCTTACAAAGATATTTCTTCACATCTTGTATCAGTTCCTACTTTGTCTTATTAATATATAAATGTAATCAATTGATATGTGTGCAAGATTTTAAAATAGAAATTTATTTTGCAAAAAAAATTTGGAAATACACGACAAATTCTTTGAGTCATGCACATTCCTGAGTCAAGTTATCTCAGTACTTTCTGGGAAGATCCATTGACCAGGGGCCACAGACAGGGTGGTGAAGAGAAGCTATAAGCTCCTGGGAGGTTTACATTTTTGTAAGTCCAAACTATTTCAGTCTCCAAAATTGTCAAACTTAGTTACTGGGAAGATTCACTACTTAAATAAATCAGTCAAAATGCTTTTTTTCTAAAAATAGACAGCAGAGACTATAGAATGATATCTTTGACATGCTAAGGGAAAAGTAACTGACAAGAAAGAAAATGATGCTCATGGGCTATGGTTTGAAGATGCCCCCTTCAAAACTCAGTTGTCCCAAGTGTGATAGTATGAAGTGGGTCTTTGAAGGGTGATTGGGTGACAAGGGCTCTGCCTTGATCAAACCTTAAGGCCCCTGAATTAGAGGCATCCTGCAGTGCCACTCTCTTGCCCTTCTGCCTCAGTCATGTGAGCAAAGGGCACTCCCTTCTTGATGATCCAGCCCTCACTGGGCAACAGAACCTGCTGGTACCTTGGCCTTAGACTTCACAGCCTCCAGAACAGTGGCAAATACATATCTGTTCTTTAAAAATTATCCCTTCTATAGTGCATCTCTTAGAGCTGCACTAATGTACCAAATACCCCCCAAGATGTCATTGAAGAGTAATGGCAACATGAAGACATTTGAAGGCATGTGACAACTAGGGGACTAGGAGGATTGTACCACCCAAGAATCAACAATGGTGATTCAGCAAGACAAAAAGGAAACACTGAAAATTTAGAATTTCACACAAACATAGAACTTTGTTAAAAAGTTAAAAATTCACTTCAATGGTGGCTATAAAAATAGCAACCAATAACTCCATATGAATTAAGGCTAGCATTGTGATTAGAAGAAGAAAATAATAACCACAGGCTTTGTTTTCCTCAAGTGTGGTTAAGAAAGAAGCTTTAAGGTTAAGAGTAAACACTAGCACTAGAAGTATACTCTGCAGTTTCCAAACCATTTGAACAGAAAAAAAAAATGAAATGTTGTACCAACGCAACAAAAGATAGGAATGAAGAAGGATGGCAAAGACAAAAGGTAGTGAGCAGGAAATGCAAAATAAGATGGTAGAAGTAAGTTCATATATACAAGTAATCATAATGATTGAAAATGAACTGAGGTCATCAATTAAAGAGGATTTTCTACTGATTTTTTTCATCCAGTCACACGCGGCTTACAAAAGATATACCTAGAATAAAAACACATACAAGGATGATAGATAATTAAGGAACATAAAAATAACTACCCCTCAAATATTAGGTAAAATAAAACTGGAATAGCAATATTAATATCAGACAAAAAAAATTTAAAGTCCAAAAAGCATTAATACAAAACATATAATGACAGTACATAATAAAAGAACAATTCACATGACAATAACAAACATGAAGTCAGGGTACTTAGCATTGCTTTAAAATATACAATGTAGAAATTAGCAAAATCACATAGGCAAGGTGACAAGTTTATAATCATAGAAGATAATTAGTACTAGTTAGAATATAGAAGCTTGGCACAGCAATATTAACCAGCTTGGTCTGATGGAAATAAAGAGAATCACATACCATGAAAAGACTAAATCATCTTTTCATGAACATGTGGACCATCTACAAATATTGGCACAATACCAGGATTCAAAGAACTTGAGTCATTCATATCATCTCTGATAATGACAAAATTAAATTAGAAATCAATGCTGAAAAGTACCTGTTTGAATACCTTAAAATGAATTTTTCCATTTATTTCAGGAAATAGAAAAAGAGGGAGCACTTCCAAACTCATTCTCTAAGGCCAATATCACCTTGATTCCAAAACCAGGCAAAGACACATCAAAGAAAGAAAACTTCAGACCACTATCTCTAATGAACACAGATGCAAAAATTCTCAATAAAATTCTGGCAAATCAAATACAAAAACATATCAAAAAGTGCAACACGATCAAATGGGGTTCATCCCAGGGATGCAAGGTTGGGTCAATATATAGAAATCAATAAATGTAATTCGTCATATCAATAGACTCAAAGATAAAAATTATATGATCATCTCAATAGATGCTGAGAAAGCATTTGATAATAAACAGCACCCCTTCATTGTTCAAAATGCTTGGAAAACTAGGTATAACAGGAACATTCCTCAATATTGTAAAGGCTATGCTAAATGGAGAAAAAATTTTTTTCTAAATGGAGAAAAATTGAAAGCATTCCCTCTAAAAACTGGAACAAGACAAGGATGCCCTCTTTCACTGCTTCTATTCAACATAGTTCTTGAAACACTGGCCAGAGCAATTAGACAAAAGAAACTAAAGGGATACAGATAGGAAAAGAAGAACTCAAATTAGCACTATTTGCCAACAATATGATTCTGTATCTAGAAGACCCAAAAAGTTTCCCCAGAAAACTTCTAGAACTAGTAAATGAATTCAGCAAAGTAGCAGGATATAAAATCAACACCCACAAATCAAAGGCATTCCTGTATATCAGTGACAAGTCCTCTGAAAGGGAAACAAGAAAAACTACCCCCATTTACAATAGCCTCAAAAATAAAATAAAATAAAATATTTGGGAATTTACCTAAGAAAAGAGGTGAAAGACCTCTACAATGAAAACTATAGAACACTAAAGAAAGAAATTAAAGAAGACCTTAGAAGGTGGAAAGATCTACCTTGTTCTTGGATACGCAGAATTAATATTGTCAAAATGACCACACTACCAAAAGCACTATACAGATTTAATGCAATTCCAATCAAAAATCTCAATGACATTCCTCATAGAGATATAAACAGCAGTCATGAAATTCATCTGGAAAAATAAGAGACCCAGAATAGCTAAAGCAATTCTTAGCAAGAAGAGTGAAGCGGGTAGCATCACTATACCAGAACTTAAACTACACTACAGAGTAATAGTAACACAGACAGCATGGTATTGGCACCAAAATAGACTGGCAGACCAATGGAAGACACAGAGACTAATACACATAATTTCAGAATAGAGGACACAGAGACCAACACACATAATTACAGTTATCTTATCTTAGACAAAAATGCCAAAAACATACATTGGAGAAAAGATAGCCTCTTCAACAAATAGTACTAGGAAAACTGGAAATCCATATGCAACAAAATGAAATTAAGCCCCTATCTCTCACCATGCACAAAACTCAACTCAAAGTGGATCAAGGACCTAGGAATTAAACCAGAGACACTGCGCCTAATAGAAGAAAAAGTAGGCCCAAATCTCCATCATATGAGATTAGGCTCCAACTTCCTTAATAAGACTCCAATAGCATAATAATTAAAATCAAGAATTAATAAATTGGATGGGTTCAAACTAAAAAGTTTCTTCTCTGCAAAAGAAACAATAAGTGAGGTGAATAGAGAACCTACAGCTTGGGAGCAAATTTTTACCACTTGCTTCTCAGATAGAGGACTAATCTCTAGGGTATATAAAGAACCCAAGAAGCTAGACACCATAAAAACAAATAGCTCAGTCAACAAATGGGCCAAGGAACTGAAGAGACACTTCTCAGAAGGTGACATACAATTAATCAACAAACATATGAATAAATGCTCAATATCTCTAGCAATTAGAAAAATGCAAATCAAAACTACTCTAAGATTCCATCTCACTGCAGTCAGAATGGCAGCTATTAAGAATACAAACAACAATAAGCGTCGGTGAGGATGTGGAGGAGAAGGCACACTCATACATTGCTAGTGGGACTGCAAAATGGTGCAGCCAATATGGAAAGTAGTATGGAGATTCCTGGGAAAACTGGGGATGGAACCACCTTTTGACCCAGCTATCCCACTCCTCGGTTTATACCCAAAGGACTTAAGAACAGCATACTACAGGGACATAGCCACATCGATATTTATTGCAGCACAATTCACAATAGCTAAACTGTGGAACCAACCTAGATGCCCTTCAGTAGATGAATGGATAAAGAAAATGTGGTGTATATACACAATAGAATACTACCCAGCAATAAAAGAGAATAAAATCATGGTATTTGCAGTAAATGGATGGAGTTAAAGAATATAAGGCTAAGTGAAGTCAGCCAATCCCCAAAAAAACAAATGCTGAATATTTTCTCTGATATAAGGAGGCTGCTTCATAGTGGGGTTGGAGGGGGAGCATGGGAGGAATAGACAAACTCTAGATAGGGGGAAAGGGTGGGAGATGAAGGGATGGGGCATGGGGGTAGAAATGAGGGTGGAATGAGATGGACATCATTACCCTAAGTACATGTATGAAGACATGAATGGTGTGACTCTACTTTGTGTACAACCAGAGATGTGAAACCCTGTGCTTCATTTGTGCAATGTGAATTGTAATGCATTCTGCTGTCATATATAACAAATTAGAAAAAAAGAAAGTTAAACAACAATCACTTTAGTAAGCAAGGATCAGGAAAATTCCAACTCAAAGACCAGAAAATTAATTTCAGCAGTATATAAAATAATTCTTAAGAATTTCCCAAACACTCATTTAATTCCAAAAATTCAAATACAGCTCCATGTGAGACCATTCATTAACAGGCCCATCATCTGAAAAACTAATAATACATGGCACTGTGAGAAATTGTAAAAGAAAACATTGTCTCAATAGATGTGAACAAAAGTGACACAGTGCAACTCTAATCACTGAAAAACATGCTTATTCAACAAAGGATAAGTGAATTGTCTCTCTGGCAGTGTCCTTTACTAAGAAGAAGTTGCACAAGCATCACACCTAATGGCAAGGCTTTGTAAAGCATTTTCATTAAAATCAAAAGTGGTACAAAGTGATTCTCATCAGGTCCATCCAACATGACACTGGAGGAACCAGGAATTCAGCAAGCAAGTGTATGAAGTTTATTCATAGATGATATGAATGTCCACCATATACTCCAAAGAATTCACAGATAAACTATTATCAATGAATGTTCAGAGGGTTTCCAGACACAAAAATCAACTTAAGTGGGAAAAAACACCCAACTCAAAATATCACTGAATAGTCTTCATGTTCCTAGGAATAAACTTATCAAAATATGTGTCAGACCCCTGTGAAGAAAATTATTAATATTCATGGAAAGATTAAAAGAAAACCTGAAGCCAGGTGCAATGGCACATGATTGTAATCCCAGCACCTGAGCATAAGGATCACAAGTTCAAAGCCAGCCTCAGCAACAGCGAGGCACTAAGCAACTCAGTGAGACCCTGTCTCTAAATAAAATACAAAATAGGGTTGGGGATGTGGCTCAGTGGTGGAGTTCAATCCCTGATACCAAAAAGAAAAAGAAAACCTGAAGGACTATAAGATTAAATAAAATTAGTTATTTTTATTGCCCCCAAATAAATTTACAAATTAAAAATTAAAGTCCCAAGTAAGATTTATTATGGAACTCCATAGAAGATGTTTACAATTGTTTCTGTAGAGAAAGAAAACATTTAGAATAGAGAAGAGAGTTGTGAAAAACAACAAAATTGATAAACTTCATTATCATATCTCAAGAATTATTATAAAAACCATAATAATTAGGAGACTAAGGTATGTGTGTAATAGATGAATGATCCCCACAGAAAGAACAAGGAGCCTAAATAAGAAACATGCTTATCTGGAAACTGGGTGTTTGATATGCATAGTAGCACAAATCAAGTCCTTCAAAGGGGCTGGGATAATGGGACCATAACTGGAAGGGTAGCAAGTTGATGCCTACCTCACACCACACACCAACTTCAATTCAAGGTGATTACAGATCTCAGTGTGAAAAGCCAAAACCCTAAATGTTTTAGAAGAAAATAAATAGAGATGTCTAGACTTTGGGGTAGAAAAGAATTTCTTAGACAGCATAAAAACACAAAATCAAAAAGAAAAAACAATAAATCTTATTGTATTAAAATAAAAACATATGTTCAACAAAACAAAAAGATAAAATTAAAAGATAAGTCTAAGAGAAAATAATTGTAATGTATAATTGACAAATTAGTGGAAGCCAAGCAATATATAAAGAACTCCTAGAAATCAAGTAAGACAGACAAAGAAATAAAATCAGTCTAATGAGGATGTGAGGAATGATGAGTGAGCAAAGGATAGTAAGAGGTCACTCATAGAAGAAACCAAAAAGGTCCACAAATGTCAAACTCACTGGTGATCAGGGAAATATTAACTGAAACAACAAGGTATCATCCATACACATCAGATTGGCAAACATTTTACAGTCTGACAAACAGAATTCTGATGAGAATACAGGAAAATAGGGCCCTCAAAGCCTTCTAATGGGAATGTAAATCTGATCAATCTTCACAGAGCAATGTAAACATATATACATACACCCATGACCCAGCAATCCCACTCCTACAGTTATCCCACTTCTACAGTTATACCCTAAACCAGTAGTTCCCAAACTTATCTGTTTTCAAATCCCTTTACATTCTTGAAGATGATTGGGAAGTCCAAAAGGCTTTTATTTATGAGGACTATGAGAATTTATCACATTAGTAGAAATGAGAAATTTTAATTCTTAATTAGCTTTAAAAATACCAATGATACACCTTCCCACATGTTGAGATAAATAACATTTTTATGAAAAATAAATGTATTTTCCAAAATCAAAAAATTCAGTAAAATTTTCACAAATGTCTTCAATGTCTGGCTTAATTAAATATAGCTGGATTCTTAGATCCACTTCTGCGTTTAATCTGTTAATTATGTTTTGGTTATAGTATATGAAGAAAATTAAGCCTTGCACATGGAATAGATCTTGTATCCTTGCACAACTTTATAATATCATGATTGGACATTCAGAAAATATTGGGTTATTAAGTTATACAGCCTGTTACGGTTTGGATATGATGTGTTCCCCAAAGATTCATTTGTTGAAGGTTTGGTCCCCAGTGAAGCAATGTTCAGAGGCAGAGATTTGTGAAATGATTGGATCAACTGTCCTCTGACCTCATCAGTGAATTACTCTATGAATGATTCATAGTTGATGACAGTATTGGGAGGTGGTAAAACTATAGGAGGTAGGACTTAGATCTTGCGTCCAGCCCTTTTCTTTCTCCCTCCCTCCTTCCCTCTCTCCTTCTCTCTCTCTCTCTCCTTCCTAGAAACAGCTTTCCTGTTTTACCCCTTCCGCCATGATGTTTTACCTCACACAGGCCCAAAGAAAGGGAGCTTTGGAGAGAAACATCCAGAACCATGAGCCAAAATAAATCTTCCCACTCTAAGTAGTTTTCCATGAGTATGTTGTTCGAAAGACAAAAAGCTGACTAACACACAGCTCTTTCAAATGTGGACACATTTCATTATACAATAGTAAATTAAATGTTAATATTTTTGTTTAATAAAATGTTAATATTTTTGTTAATATTACCACTTACCAGGAACAGTCTTTATTAGGTAACTCTCAAGCCCATAAGTGTCAGATTTTATTAAAATTTTAATTTTTTTCTTTAAAGCTCAATTTTGTCATTAAGAACATTGACAGGTTTTTTTGTTTTGTTTTGTTTTTTTGTTTTGTTTTTTGAGGTAAGTCTCATTTCATCATTTTTGAGAAACCATGTTATAGTGTAAATGTGTTCCCCAAAATTCATGTGGGTTGAATTTAATGGCCACTGAGATAGTATTAGGAGGTAGGACCTTTAGGAGGTGACTAAGTCATGAGTGGAGCCCTGGAAGATGGGATCAGGGCCCTTATAAAAGGGCTGGCTAGAATAGGTTCACTCTTTTCTGCTCTTTCTTCACGTGAAGATAGTGTGTCCAAGATGCCATCTTGAAAGCCGACATGGGCCCTCACCAGACACCAAACCTGCCAGCACCTCCCAGCCTCCAGAGCTGGGAGTAAATAAAAGTCTGACAGTTACAAATTACGCAGTCTAAGATAGTTTATTATAGCTGTATAGACTAAGACAACTTGCTGGCTGCCCAATTATTAGTTTATCCATCAGTATAGTTAAACCGTAGTCTACCTATCAGTCCTTCTTTCAAATAAAATAATGCTCCATGAAAAACCAGTTAGTTTATTCAGCTTGTAACTCGAACTGTCCTGCTGGCATGAGCAGAAGTTCTTTATGCACCCTCCCCCTTGTGGCACACAGAATCTTAAGAAGACGTGTACATAAGAGTTGAGAATTAATAAAATTAATCATTTTTAATGCTTCACTAAGGTTGTCCTGCCAGTACATGCTAGCAAAGGATAAAATGACTACTAATCCAGTTTATGCCACTCTTTTGACTCACATGGTTTAACCAATCATTGCTTTTCACCATCAGTGCAAATATCAGAACAGTGCAAAAAGGCAAATAACATTACAATCTAATTATGAAAATGGTCTCAACATCCCTGTTGAAAGGACAACAAGGAGCCAAGGCAAATGGTGGACCACACTTTGAGAATTGCCTCTCTAGGGAAACTTGTGCATATGCCCAAGCAGACATATAGGCTCAGCATTATTTTTTCTATAACAAAAAATTGCAAACAACTGAAATGTCCCTCAACAGGAGAATGCATAAACCAGACAGCACACATTTGTTCAATGGAACACTAGATATGCTGAATGCACTAAAGCTATATCCATCAGCATGAATAATTCCCAACAACATAATGTTGAACCAGACACAGTTGGCAGAAAGTAAGCACAGCATAATGCCACCAACAAAAAGTTTTAAACTTTGAGAAATAATACAATGTATTATACCATACACAGTTGTACGTTTTAAATGACACCATAGTAGAAATGCAAAAACACGCCTGGGAATAATGCATCTTGAATTCATGTAATAGTTTGGAGAGGGGAAACAGGAGACAAGGATGGTTTTTAAAGGCATTCAATTGCATCATGATGTTTTATATCTCAAAAAATATCTGAAACACACGGGGCATCATGTTGACACTTCATAAAGATGTGTGGCATGTGTGTGAGTTTTCTGTATCTTAATCCTGTTCTCATGTAGGTTTTTAAATCTTTCATAAGCTAAAAAAAAATCTTTAAAAAATAAACTATCAGGCTGGGGTTGTGGCTCAGAGGTACAGTGCTCACCTAGCATGCATGAGGCACTGGGTTCAATCCTCAGCACCACATAAAAATAAAGATATTGTGGTCACCTATAACTAAAAAATAAATGGTTTTTAAAAAATTATCTCCAACTTTATGTTATTTTTTAAAAAATGGAGAGCCTTCTCTGCTTTCTAAAATCACCACTAATAAATAGAAAACACAACAAATTGATGTTCCTAGAAATTACATATGGAGTAAAATGAAGTGCTTGAAACCACTGAGTACATTGGCAAAGGATTCTTCTCATAGGTTACAGTGGGGAAACAGCCATCCCCCCACACTCCCAGAAACCACCCCACAGCCCAGGAGAACTACCCCCAGGGTAATTACCAGCCTAGTCTACTTGCTCACTTGTGAACTTCACTACGGTTAACTCACATTGATGATTTGGGAGAAAGAGAGGCACCTTGGGGAGGGGTTAGAGCAGAAAGAAGAGGAGGGTCCCCTTGTTGAGGAAGGACATCACAGCCAGCTTGAAACCACCAAGCTATGTTTAAACCCTCAGACTTCTGCAAAATATTAATAGAAATTAACTTCCTTTTGTACTGAGATTTAAATTCGGCAAACTTTAATCTTAAGTGTAGAGTCTAAATTCTCTAATTGAGTTTTTGCATATATTGATTTCTACTCTTATTTCTAAATTTTGCTATTAAAGAGATAGTATATTCCTCAAATATTACTAATGACTCCTTGATTAATCAGGGAAAGAATAAGCAACACTTTTGATTCTCTTCCTTATCTTTTTTATCTATCTCCCATTTCATTTTTAATAGGGACAGTTCCCAGAATGAGTGCCGAAAAAGGAAAAGGAAATTAAACATAATTACAGGAATTTTACCAAAGAGTTTGACATGAGCAGAAATTAAAAGTATTAAATATTTTAATTTTATGGTAACATATTGATTTTATGTATTCATCCTCTATTTTTGCCCTATCTCAGCAATTACCTTAGAGGTAATTTCAGCATTAATATCCCATCATATTTACAAATGTCCTGAATAATATTGATTCCCAACAAGCTCCTTATACCAAAGATAGAATATTTAAGATGCAAATTAGTTGTTGGTGGCTTAATAATTCGACTCAACCCACATCGTCCCTGGTTCTAAGTCAGTGTTTTCCTCCTGTTGGTTACCCTTGGTACCATCATGCTGCTCAACACCCACTGCACGTCTAGCAGAACCAGGAGGGCAGAAGAGATGAAGAGAAGGACTGCACTTGGTCTAATGGAGAGATGCATCTTAAATAACTGTCCAAGTAGCAGGACATTGAAAGGGACTTTTACTGAGACTCCAAACTAAGGCTAAAGATCACTCACAAGTATGCACACAAACAGCTGAAATGGGGCCAGATAAGTCACCAAGGCTTATTAAGACTCAAACATCCTAATTTTAAAAAAGAAAAACAAGATGTGTGAGAGTCGAGAAGGCTGAGAAAGACCCTGGCCATCCACCTGGGGAGGGGTGAATATCAGGACCCTTCCCTTGGAAGTAGAGGGGACTCCAAGAGAATGTCTCTGAGAACGTGGAGTTTGTCCTCCAGAAGGGGAAACAGACACCACCCCACCTGGCTGGGCATCTGCTATGCAGTGGGCTGCCCTGCTGCCCCAAATGGGGTGGGGCAAGAGAGGAGAGGAGAGGAGAGAACTAGAAAGACAGCAGCAGGGCAGGAAGCGGAATCCACACCAAGGAGCCTCTGTCTGCCTCTGGTGGAGCAAAGGCGCGTGACTCTTCCTGGTCACGCTGGAGCCATGTTGCAGATCCGCCATGCCAGGGGCTGGCCTGGCCACCAGGAGCACCATGCTGCACAAGAGGTCATGGGGCGAGAGGGAACTGGGACCAAAGACAGAGCAGGCCCAGCGGCCTGCTGAGGGGCAGAGCCGCCCCCCACCCCCCTCGCCTGCCAGGTAGGGGAAGGGTGACCACCGACAGAAAAGGCCCAGTGGCCCAGGGCGGGACAGAGCTTCCAATCACTCCTGCAAGGTAGGCGGGCCTGCGACCCACTGGCAGAAGAGGAGCAGTCGCCTGCTGAGAGGCTGAGCCGCCCCCTCCCCCTGCGCCGGCATAGTAGAGGGAACTGGGACCAAAGACAGAGCAGGCCCAGCGGCCTGCTGAGGGGCAGAGCCGCCCCCCACCCCCCTCGCCTGCCAGGTAGGGGAAGGGTGACCACCGACAGAAAAGGCCCAGTGGCCCAGGGCGGGACAGAGCTTCCAATCACTCCTGCAAGGTAGGCGGGCCTGCGACCCACCGGCAGAAGAGGAGCAGTCGCCTGCTGAGAGGCTGAGCCGCCCCCTCCCCCTGCGCCGGCATAGTAGAGGGAACTGGGACCAAAGACAGAGCAGGCCCAGCGGCCTGCTGAGGGGCAGAGCCGCCCCCCACCCCCCTCGCCTGCCAGGTAGGGGAAGGGTGACCACCGACAGAAAAGGCCCAGTGGCCCAGGGCGGGACAGAGCTTCCAATCACTCCTGCAAGGTAGGCGGGCCTGCGACCCACTGGCAGAAGAGGAGCAGTCGCCTGCTGAGAGGCTGAGCCGCCCCCTCCCCCTGCGCTGGCATAGTAGAGGGAACTGGGACCAAAGACAGAGCAGGCCCAGCGGCCTGCTGAGGGGCAGAGCCGCCCCCCACCCCCCTCGCCTGCCAGGTAGGGGAAGGGTGACCACCGACAGAAAAGGCCCAGTGGCCCAGGGCGGGACAGAGCTTCCAATCACTCCTGCAAGGTAGGCGGGCCTGCGACCCACCGGCAGAAGAGGAGCAGTCGCCTGCTGAGAGGCTGAGCCGCCCACTACCCCTGCGCCGGCATAGTAGAGGGAACTGGGACCAAAGACAGAGCAGGCCCAGCGGCCTGCTGAGGGGCAGAGCCGCCCCCCACCCCCCTCGCCTGCCAGGTAGGGGAAGGGTGACCACCAACAGAAAAGGCCCAGTGGCCCAGGGCGGGACAGAGCTTCCAATCACTCCTGCAAGGTAGGCGGGCCTGCGACCCACCGGCAGAAGAGGAGCAGTCGCCTGCTGAGAGGCTGAGCCGCCCCCTCCCCCTGCGCTGGCATAGTAGAGGGAACGGGGACCAAACACAGAGCAGGCCCAGCGGCCTGCTGAGGGGCAGAGCCGCCCCCCACCCCCCTCGCCTGCCAGGTAGGGGAAGGGTGACCACCGACAGAAAAGGCCCAGTGGCCCGCGGCGGGACAGAGCTTCCAATCACTCCTGCAAGGTAGGCGGGCCTGCGACCCACCGGCAGAAGAGGAGCAACGGCCTGCTGGGAGGCAGAGCCGCCCCCTCCCCCCCGCGCCTGCAAGGTAGTCGGAACTGAGACCACCATCAGAACAGGTCAGACCTGCAACCGAGAGACAGAACAGGCCCAGTGGCCTGAGGAAGGGTAGAGCCGCCCCCCCCCACACGCCTGCAAAGTAGGCGGACCTGCGACCCACTGGCAGTACAGCCCCAGAGGCCTGCAGAGGGGCAGTGCCGCTGCCTGCGCCTGCAAAGTAGGCAGAACTGCGACCACCGACAGAACAAGCCTAGCGGCCCGCAGAGGGACAGAGCCGCCGCCCGCGCCTGCAAGGACGGCGGACCTGCTACCGACTGGCAGAGCAGGCCCAGCGGCCTGCCGGCGTGGTAGGCACATTGCCCCAATTGGCGGAGGGGCAGAGCCGCCGCCCGTGCCTGCGAGGGAGACTTTGCAACTATACAAGACCAATATAAATATATAGGGGGAAAATTCAATAGCACAACAGTTTCACCAAGAAGAAAGGAACGCGAACAGTATGAAGAGACAAGGAAAGAAAGGACCACAAGCATTGCAGGTCAACTCAACTTTAGAAGAGGTAATAGCTGCAGCTGATGGAATGTCAGATAAAGAATTCAGGATATACATGCTTCAGATGATCTGGAGTCTCAAGGAAGACATCAGACAGCAAAATCAGACAATGAAAGATCACTTCAACAATGAATTACATAAACAAATCCAAGAAGCAAAAGATCAACTATACAGGGAAATAGAGGTTATAAAAAACAAACAAACAGAAATCCTAGAAATGCAGGAAGCAATAAGCCAACTTAAAAACTCAATTGAGAATACTACCAGCAGAGTAGAACACTTAGAAGACAGAACATCAGACAATGAAGATAAAGTATATCAACTTGAAAAGAACATAGACAGCTCAGCAAGACTGTTAAGAAACCATGAGCAGAACATCCAAGAAATATGGGATAACATCAAGAGACCAAATTTAAGAGTCATTGGGATACAGGAAGGAACAGAGTTTCAAACCAAAGGAATGAGCAATCTATTCAATGAAATAATTCGAGAAAACTTCCCAGATTTGAAGAATGAGACAGAACCCCAAATCCTAGAAGCCTACAGGACGCCGAATGTGCAAAATCATAAGAGACCCACACCTAGACACATTATAATGAAGATGCCCAACATACAGAACAAGGAGAGAATTTTAAAAGCTACAAGAGAAAGGAAGCAGATCACATTTAGGGGTAAGCCAATCAGGATAACAGCTGATCTTTCAACACAGACTCTGAAAGCTAGAAGATCCTGGAATAACATATTTCAAACACTGAAAGAAAATGGGTTCCAACCAAGAATTGTGTTTCCAGCGAAATTAAGCTTCAGGATGGAAGATGAAATTAAAACCTTCCACGATAAACAAAAGTTAAAAGAATTTGCAGCTAGAAAACCATCTCTTCAAAACATCCTTGGCAAAACATTACAGGAAGAGGAAATGGAAAATAACAATGAAAACCAACAGTGGGAGGTAGGACACTAAAGGGGGGAAAATAATCAAAGTGGAAAACAAACCATGTTTAGTAACATAAATAAACAAATATGGCTGGAAGAACAACCCATATCTCAATAATAACCCTAAATGTTAATGGCTTAAACTCACCAATTAAGAGACACAGGCTAGTAGAATGGATCACAAAACAAGACCCAACAATATGCTGCCTACAGGAGACGCATTTGATAGGAAAAGACATACATAGGCTGAAGGTGAAAGGTTGGGAAAAATCATATCACTCATATGGACTTCGGAAACAAGCAGGAGTATCCATACTCATATCAAATAAAATAGATTTTAAGCCAAAGTTAATCAAAAGGGATAAAGAGGGACACTACATACTGCTCAAGGGAACCATACACCAACAAGACATAACAATCATAAATATATATGCCCCAAACAATGGTGCAGCTATGTTCATCAAACAAACTCTTCTCAAGTTCAAGAGTCTAATAGACCACCATACAATAATCATGGGAGACTTCAACACACCTCTCTCACCACTGGACAGATCTTCCAAACAAAAGTTGAATAAGGAAACTATAGAACTCAATAACACAATTAATAACCTAGATTTAATTGACATATATAGAATATACCACCCAACATCAAACAGTTACACTTTTTTCTCAGCAGCACATGGATCCTTCTCAAAAATAGATCATATATTATGTCACAGGGAAACTCTTAGACAATACAAAGGAGTAGAGATAATACCATGCATCCTATCTGATCATAATGGAATGGAACTGAAAATCAACGATAAAAGAAGGAAGGAAAAAGAATATATCACTTGGAGAATGAACAATAGGTTACTGAATGATCAATGGGTTATAGAAGACATCAAGGAGGAAATTAAAAAATTCTTAGAGATTAATGAAAACACAGACACAACATATCGGAATCTATGGGACACATTGAAAGCAGTTCTAAGAGGAAAATTCATTGCTTGGAGTTCATTCCTTAAAAAAAGAAAAAACCAACAAATAAATGATCTCATACTTCATCTCAAAATCCTAGAAAAAGAAGAGCAAAACAACAGCAAAAGAAGTAGAAGGCAAGAAATAATTAAAATCAGAGCTGAAATCAATGAAATCGAAACAAAAGAAACAATTGAAAAAATTGACAAAACTAAAAGTTGGTTCTTTGAAAAAATAAACAAAATCGACAGACCCTTAGCCATGCTAGCGAAGAGAAGAAGAGAGAGAACTCAAATCACTAACATACGGGATGAAAGAGGCAATATCACAACAGACACTTCAGAAATACAGAAGATAATCAAAAATTATTTTGAATCCTTATACTCCAATAAATTAGAAGATAGTGAAGGCATAGATAAATTTCTTAAGTCATATGATCTGCCCAGATTGAGTCAGGAGGATATAGACAACCTAAACAGACCAATATCAATTGAGGAAATAGAAGAAACCATCAAAAGACTACCAACTAAGAAAAGCCCAGGACCGGATGGGTATACAGCAGAGTTTTACAAAACCTTTAAAGAGGAACTAATACCAATACTTTTCAAGCTACTTCGGGAAATAGAAAAAGAGGGAGAACTTCCAAATTCATTCTACGAGGCCAACATCACCCTGATACCTAAACCAGACAAAGACACTTCAAAGAAAGAAAACTACAGACCAATATCTCTAATGAACCTAGATGCAAAAATCCTCAATAAAATTCTGGCCACTCGGATACAAAGGCACATCAAAAAAATTGTGCACCATGATCAAGTAGGATTCATCCCTGGGATGCAAGGCTGGTTCAATATAAGGAAATCAATAAATGTTATTCACCACATCAATAGACTTAAAAATAAGAACCATATGATCATCTCGATAGATGCGGAAAAAGCATTCGACAAAGTACAGCATCCCTTTATGTTCAAAACTCTAGAAAAACTAGGGATAACAGGAACATACCTCAATATTGTAAAAGCAATCTATGCTAAGCCTCAGGCTAGCATCATTCTGAATGGAGAAAAATTGAAGGCATTCCCTCTAAAATCTGGAACAAGACAGGGATGCCCTCTCTCACCACTTCTGTTCAACATAGTTCTCGAAACACTGGCCAGAGCAATTAGACAGACGAAAGAAATTAAAGGCATCAAAATAGGAAAAGAAGAACTTAAATTATCACTATTTGCAGATGACATGATTCTATACCTAGCAGACCCAAAAGGGTCTACAAAGAAACTATTAGAGCTAATAAATGAATTCAGCAAAGTGGCAGGATATAAAATCAACACGCATAAATCAAAGGCATTCCTGTATATCAGCGACAAATCCTCTGAAATGGAAATGAGGACAACCACTCCATTCACAATATCTTCAAAAAAAATAAAATACTTGGGAATCAACCTAACAAAAGAGGTGAAAGACTTATACAATGAAAACTACAGAACCCTTAAGAGAGAAATAGAAGAAGATCTTAGAAGATGGAAAAATATACCCTGTTCATGGATAGGCAGAACTAACATCATCAAAATGGCGATATTACCAAAAGTTCTCTATAGGTTTAATGCAATGCCAATCAAAATCCCAACGGCATTTCTTGTAGAAATAGAGAAAGCAATCATGAAATTCATATGGAAAAATAAAAGACCCAGAATAGCAAAAACAATGCTAAGCAGGAAGTGTGAATCAGGCGGTATAGCGATACCAGACTTCAAACTATATTACAGAGCAATAGTAACAAAAACAGCATGGTACTGGTACCAAAACAGGCGGGTGGACCAATGGTACAGAATAGAGGACACAGAAACCAATCCACAAAACTACAACTATCTTATATTTGATAAAGGGTCTAAAAGCATGCAATGGAGGAAGGATAGCATCTTCAACAAATGGTGCTGGGAAAACTGGAAATCCATATGCAACAAAATGAAACTGAATCCCTTTCTCTCGCCATGCACAAAAGTTAATTCAAAATGGATCAAGGAGCTTGATATCAAATCAGAGACGCGCCGTCTGATAGAAGAGAAAGTTGGCTACGATCTACAGTCGGTGGGGTCGGGCTCCAAATTCCTCAATAGGACACCCATAGCACAAAAGTTAATAACTAGAATCAACAAATGGGACTTACTCAAACTAAAAAGTTTTTTCTCAGCAAAAGATACAATAAGAGAGGTAAATAGAGAGCCTACATCCTGGGAACAAATCTTTACTCCTCACACCTCAGATAGAGCCCTAATATCCAGAGTATACAAAGAGCTCAAAAAATTAGACAATAAGAGAACAAACAACCCAATCAACAAATGGGCCAAGGACCTGAACAGACACTTCTCAGAGGAGGACATACAGTCAATCAACAAGTACATGAAAAAATGCTCACCATCTCTAGCAGTCAGAGAAATGCAAATCAAAACCACCCTAAGATACCATCTCACTCCAGTTAGATTGGCAGCCATTATGAAGTCAAACAACAACAAGTGCTGGCGAGGATGTGGGGAAAAGGGTACACTTGTACATTGCTGGTGGGACTGCAAATTGGTGCAGCCAATTTGGAAAGCAGTATGGAGATTTCTTGGAAAGCTGGGAATGGAGCCACCATTTGACCCAGCTATTCCCCTTCTCGGTCTATTCCCTAAAGACCTAAAAAGAGCATGCTACAGGGACACTGCTACATCGATGTTCATAGCAGCACAATTCACAATAGCTAGACTGTGGAACCAACCTAGATGCCCTTCAATGGATGAATGGATAAAAAAAATGTGGCATTTATACACAATGGAGTATTACTCTGCATTAAAAAATGACAAAATCATAGAATTTACAGGGAAATGGATGGCATTAGAGCAGATTATGCTAAGTGAAGCTAGCCAATCCCTAAAAAACAAATGTCTAATGTCTTCTTTGATATAAGGAGAGTAGCTAAGAACAGAGTAGGGTCGAAGAGCATGAGAAGAAGATTAACATTAAACAGGGATGAGAGGTGGGAGGGAAAGGGAGAGAGAAGGGAAAATGCATGGAAATGGAAGGAGACCCTCAGAGGTATACAAAAGTACATACAAGAGGAAGTGAGGGGAAGGGGAAAAATAATACAAGGGGGACAAACGAATGTCAGTAAAGGGGGCAGAGAGAGAAGAGGGGAGGGGAGGGGAGGGGAGGGGAGGGGGGATAGTAGAGGATAGGAAAGACAGCAGAATACAACAGACACTAGTATGGCAATATGTAAATCAATGGATGTGTAACTGACGTGATTCTGCAATCTGTATATGGGGTAAAAATGGGAGCTCATAACCCACTTGAATCAAATTGTGAAATATGATATATCAAGAACTATGTAATGTTTTGAACAGCCAACAATAAAAAATTAAAAAAAAAAAAAAAAAGAGGTCATGGGGCGCTGCACAGAGGCAGGAGCTTAGGAGGGTCCTGAAGGTCAAGGAGACTGCTTCCCATAAGAAAAAATGTACTGTGAGGACAGAGCCCTCCGAAGAATTCACTCTTCTAGAAGGAGTGGTGCTTTATTTTGTTGTATTTGTTTTAAATGGGGACCAGTGTAAGACTGGAGCTGACATTGGCTCAGAGAGGAATGATAGCTGCAGTCCAAAACTCGAGACCTTTGACAGCTCTACTGTCCCCTGTTCCCATCCCCACTCTAATGGATCTGGGACCAAGGTGGGTGACAGAGGAGTAAAAGAGAAGGGACCCAGAGCCCACATGCAAGAAGAAATTTTACCAAAGACCCCAGGAAGACCCCAGGACTAAGCTGGGGAGTAAAAGGGGAGGGTTTGGGGGTACAGGATATGCTCCAAAATGAACTGATGTGGATTTTAATAACCAAAGGGATCCAAGCTCTAAGACATCTGACATGAAATTAAGGAATAGCTGAGAGATTTAAAAAGAACATTTTTAAGGTATTAAATAAACAAAATAAAATCAAGTCTTATTCACACAATACTAAGTCCAGGCCGTGCAATAAACAAATTGCACAGACAGACTGAGTGTGGGAAAGAAATCAGGGGGTGCGGAGGGTACAGGGGTGAGCGGCAGTTCAAGGGCGAGAACTGTGGGGCGAGCAGGAATTAGCCAGGCAAAGGCAGAGGGCAGGCAGGTTGAAGGCAGGAGGGGGCAGAAAGAGTGACACTGAGGAATCAGGGCCATTCGGGCTGTTTGGCTCCATCAATCCAAACAGAAAAACCACATGAAACAGGAAAGCCAACTGTTCCCTCCGTTTCTTTCTTGTCATTGTTATTTATTTCTTCCTTCCTCTCACTCCACCTTCCATATTCAGAGAGTCCTACGTTCAATGCCAAATTTTAGGACTGAATGGAGGGAATGAAGTGTGACAGTTAAGAGCACAGCTCCAGGGTCAGAATCTTGGTCCTTCCACGTAGTGACCAGGTGCGTCAGTCTCCCCACCTGTACCATGGAATGACAAGAGTGGCTTCCTCTTGGGGAGGTTGAAAGGAGTAAAGGAGGGGGCTAGAGAGATGCCCGCCATCTGACTACGCTGCGGTAAATGCCATTAGACAATTAACCGATTAATGTGCAGCAAAGCCCTTTAAAACCCTAGACCCAGATGTCTCAGGTATTCCCAAGCTGGAGCTTCGACTCTGCCTGCCATGAAGAGATTCTCCAGGGAAGGGAAGTTTCTGAAGGGAAACATGTAGCATCTGTGTACAGGTGTTGCACAGAACTCCTGTGGCAGAGAGAACGCACTGGAGGAAACTCCCAACTTCCTTGACAAGGAATTTGTCCTCACAAGACTCTCTGAAACATGTCCATACCTAAGATACTCAAACACATAAATACATAGGTAACAGCCAATAACCTAGGAGCGGCCACAATTAATTCACTCTGAATCAGTGGACACAGTGAACACATCCCACGAACAGCCTTCATTCCAGCACTATGATGACATCAACCTATGGCTAAATCATGATTAATTACTTGAATTATAATTAAACACACAGTCAGGCGTGGTGATCCACAGCTGTAATTCCAATGGCTCGGGAGACTGAGGCAGGAAGATCAGGAGTTCAAAGCCAACCTAAGCAACTTAGCAAGGCCCTAAGCATTTCAGTGAGATCCCTATCTCTAAATAAAATATAAAAAAGGGCTGGAGGGGCTGGGGTTGTGGCTCAGTGGTAGAACATTTGCCTAGCACGTGTGAGGCCCTGGGTTCGATCCTCAGCACCACATATAAATAAATAAAATAAAGGTATGTGTCCAACTACAACAGAAAAATAAATATTAAAAGGGGGAGGTGTCCTGGGGATGTGATTCAGTGATTAAATGCCCCTGCATTCAATTCCTGGTACCAAAAAATAACAATAGTAATTTTAAAATAATAATAATTAAACACACAGTAGGTGCTCAGTAAGCCTTTGTTGAGGAGGAGGATGTCATAAAATCCTGTGAATTCAAAATTTTTGGATTTTACCTCAATGAATGACATCTTTCTCACTGGTTTCTAGGTGTGTTTACATGAATCCCATTTGCTACAGAGCCACATGAATCATTGTCACGAGCAACGTAAGGACAAATGCAGAATCACAGGTTATTTTTTTCTGCATCTTGTTAAAAATAAAACCACACCATGAATTCTGAACAAATCTAATGCATAAATACATATTTTGAATGATTCAATGCAATATATCCAATTCAAATGCCTCTGTATTATAAAACCAACTGATGGCCATCATTCACTTACTTTTTCAATATCTGCAAGTTATTTTACATATCTTTCCATTTTTCCTTAAATGGTAGAATCTGAGACCTAATAACCAACACCTCCTTCCTCCCATCCTGGAGAAAAGTACCCTGGCCTGTGATCCAATGTCACGAAGCTGCCTCAACCAGATACTCCCTTCTGCCTCCTGTGGACACACAGTCTCAGGGGCTTAGAATCAGTGCCTGGGAGCCCTCCCCAAATAATTGGAAGCAAGTTATGCTTGACAGCAGAGGTGGCATTTGTACTCTAGCCACTGCACAAATACAGTCTGTTGCCAATTTTGACACCCTGAAATATGACACTTTGTAGAAAGGACATGGCCCCAGTCAGGAAATATTGGAGGAAAGAGCCTAAAATAAGAGACTAAGAGATGCCCCTGCAAGTGACATGCAGGTTGGTCTGTAAGATTGCAATGGTTTCAATAAGTGCATATTAATAGATACAAGTAGACAAATAGATGGTAGATAGATAAAACCATTTTTAACTGGCATGACAAATAGGTCACAAGGCCAAAAAAAATCAAAAAGTTCAATTATGGGCTGGGGCTGTAGCTCAGTGGTAGAGTGCTTACCTAGTACGTGTGAGGCACTGGTTCCCTCTTCAGCACCACCTAAAAACAAAAAAGGAAAGAATATTTGAAGCATGATATTCCCTTTTTTAAAAAAAAGTTCAATTATATCATAAACCAATTCAAAATTATTGATTGAATTCTTAAATCTTCAGAATGTCCCCGATAATATTAACAGCATGACCATTTACTAAGATTTACTTTGCTGCAGCTAATGGGCTCAGCATCTCACCTGGGCTCTCCGTGAGGATGAGCTCACTGACTCGTCAGACACATTCTTGGGATGCTTTCGTTGTGATGACAACAGACTCAAAGAGGCTCAGAGGGAAAGGAGACATTCCAATGGATGAGCTGACACACCTTGGTGTCCAGGGCACAAGTTCCATCCAGACTCCTTTCCCCAAGAGAGGTATGGAGGCTTATGATTCATAGGGTTGGAATTCACACAGACTTAGCCTGTGCACCCATGGACATAAGGACCATTTTTTTTCTGCTCAGATTGCCAAGATACCTAATTTCAGAAAACACCAACTTTAAAAAACATTTTAAGGAAACTGTATCTTCTTAATCAATTTGAATAACATACATATGGTGCCATAAGTGTAATCACTCGGACAGCAGACAATGCCTGATACCCACAGAGTATTTATCCAATGCAGGCATGGATCATCTTGATCCCTCAGCTCTCTTCATCTGGAAATGAGAGTGCTTAAGATACCTCATGAAGTTACCTCAAAGATTTATAATATTTATTAAAATTGTGTATATGTAACAATTTTGGACCTATAAAAATGGCACTTTCCTGTGGTTCACCTGTTATATTTAAAGTGCATCACACAGTCTGGCTCATAGTAAGGACTCATTAAGTCATAGCAGTGGGGAGGGGAAGAGGAGGAAAAGGGGGAGTTTCGGAGTCATGGGCCTTAGCGGTAACACCATGACACCCCTTCCCTTGCCTACCCAAGAGTTAGTTGCCATCAGTAAGAACAGGGAGCTGGAGGATCTATGAGAACGGGCCTTATACAAATGGGTTTGCTACACAGTTGAAGCTGCCAGTTGGATTAAAAAGTAGAACTGGTTAAAAGGGACTCTGGGGTAATCAAATATGTTACCAGGTCATCTCTGCCTACAGTCATGTCGCCAAGGATTGGCATCATCGACTAAGCATGATTTTAGAATTCATGAAACAGGTGGGGGGGGGGGGGTTAGGGGAGGACTTGAGTGGGCCAGCAAAGGTGGTAGCCCCTCCCTAGGGAGTCATGAGAAGAAAGTCAGGGAAAAGATGGGCATAGAAGTCAGACTTCACAGCCTGCAGGAGCTTCTGCCAGACACATTCTTGGGATGCTTTTGTTGTGATGAAATCTGTCCCCTCTTCACAGCACAGACTGCCAACTGGTGGATCCTAGTGAGTTCTATCCCAGATAGTACATTCAAGGCGAGGGAGAGAAGGAGTCCTGCGCACGCAGGACAGCAGGCAGCTTGTCCCGGGCTGTTGATTGACACAGGTTCCACTATTTTATTCCATTTGACAACATTATTTTGCTCCACTTTTTAAATATTATCACAACTACGAATTCAGAATTTTTGATCAGTTGTGTGCCACCAGTCAGGACTCAGAATGTCTTATTCAGTGACAAATAGACAAATCCCTGGATTTCTTCCTTTTTCTGTTTAAAGAAAATGCATTTGTCAAACCCCCCAAAAAAAGAATGCTTAAAAGAAATCTTCATGAGTAAGATACTTCCACACTAGACAAAGAATTTGTGATCAGCAGTCATCAAGATGTTTGGGGATATTTTTGTTTTTAAAGCTACTAGATTTTCTAATTTCTTCACAACCCATAGCAATATTTACACAGTAATTCTAAAACCTGAACAAAATCATAGTTGCTACTCTAAAATTATTAAATATCAAAACCTATCATTTACCTCATTGTTACATCAGTGCAAGAATAATTAAGAGATTCATTCCACATGTACCTTATTGAGAGTCTCATGAAGAAGATGCTGTGTCTATAAAAATTAGTAACATCTGATTCAAATTCAAATAATTCATAGCTTAATTTGATGGTTTTCTAACACAGGTGCATGAGAAAACAGTCCAGGCCCCTCCACAAAGGGCTTGGATTCAGCATGCCACGGGCATTGAAGAGGATGCAGGGTTCATGACAGAGTTGGAGAAGCACCAATTTATAAGCTACAGAGAGTTGACTGAAAAGCCTTCACAGACACATCCCTGTTGGTGCTTTGAGATTTTCCCTGAGATTCTTCACAGTCAGCAAGGTGACACTAGGTCACACACACCCACAGTGAAAATCCTTCCTCTGAGAAGGACCTACCTAATCAGGAAACTAGCACCATCTTAGAACCTATTCATAGCAAAGCTCCAGCCAAGCAATTTTATAAAACTGAAGCTAGATAGGCTTCAGGTCCCCTTGATTCAAGCCCGTTCCATTTCAGACTCTCCTGCTCAGCAATGCCTCCCCCAGGGAGTGGCTTTGTATTCTGGAAGACCGGCATTCATTGTCATTAAGCAGTGTCTTTTTCTGGCTCTGTCACTCTTCTTTAACATCTCCTCCCAAAATTTCTTTCCCAAACTAATCATTTCCACTGCTCTCTCAGGATCTGGACCACAAGATCTAACTCTTAGGATAACGGGCACGCAGAGTTGCCATTTGCCCATACAACCGTAGGTGATTAGAAAATGGCATCCCCGCCTCAAAATACTTCTACCTCACAGGATATTGTCGCAAAGACAAATTTTGTTAGGATACGTTACGGCTCTCCTCCACTGAGGCGTCCTACTCAATAGGCCACTGCACAAGGACTCCCTTTTGCCTTGTTCCACCTGCGCACCACAGATGGAGGCCCTGGCAGATAAGACCTGGAGACTTGTCTGTCGAAAAACTTCTACTCTGGGGCCAAACACTGATATTTTCTACCACCAAGAAAATGGAGGTAGAATAGATCCTTTGATGGTAATTATGACTTACTTCTTCAAGCAGAATTCTATTTTCCCTCACTGGCTGCCTGGTGGGTGGAATGTTTGGAATAAGTTGGATTACTGGGAAATTAGTCTTTTTATAGGTATCCCATTTATGGGGGTAAAAAGAATAGTGTCAGTTCAAGTTCTCACCATTTAACTAGAGGAAATCGTCGGGTGGGTGAAATCTGCATATACACAATGGCAGAGAAATATTTTGTCAAGAAGTAAACCACCGTATACAGGGATGAGTAATAGCATCTATAGAGGTGCCTTAATCTACAAAATGAAGTGGAGAATTAACGCAATCAAGCTTGCTTTCTTTTATTCCTTCCCTTTTCTCCAGCTCTCCTCACTTTCAAAGAAAAGTACTATGAGAATAATTGAGGGAAGGGGAATTTTTTCCTTGAATAATTCAGGAAATTGCCTCAATTTTCCTCTTCACTTTTCACCACATTTACTTGTGCAGGCATAGACCACATCTACATAATGAGACTCTCTTGCTATTGCACAATCAACAAGGCTTTTTTCTGGCTTGTGTCTTAATTTTTCAATTGATTATGTGACACTTTACTGTATCAACCATACATTGATCTGATTTCTTAATTAAAAAAAAAAAAAAACAAGACTGGGCTAACCATCTGGCTGGTCTTGCCCACCTTCGCCTCTGCCCCTTAGCTCTAGCTGCCTGAGAAGGGCAGCTGACAGTGGAAAGCCATGGGCAACATTCTCTACAAGTCCTTTATTGTGTGATTAACGAGGTTGACCCATTCATTCACAAGCCAGTAGAATCTTGATTTCATTCTTGGGAAACTAGACAGAAGATGACACAAGAATGTTTGCCAGCTTCTTTTAAAAGGCAATAGAAGGTTGACTGGCATAGGACCTCTTGTAGATTTTGCACCAGAAATTTGGTTTTCAATTCAAAAATGGCTTTGAGTCACTACCAGATGCTCATCTCAATTTAGAGAGCTTAGCTTCTGTGGGTAAATTGGTAATTTTTTTGAAGCCAAGCCTCACAAACAGATTCCTATTTATATCTATTTAGATACTTTCCAATCATATCCAAGGGCTGTGGAATGTTTGATATGGTTACAAGTATTTCAACATATCTTTTCACTCTGCCTTCGTACTTCACAGAAACTTTCCCCTTCATGGTTTATGAGCGATTCTTCCTAAGAAAACACTCGGAAGACGTCAGCACAAGCCCTGCTTGGTCCAGGGCTTCCTGGAGACAACAGGCCTGCAGTTCTGAACTGGAACGAAGATGCCACCCCACGCCAGGCACTTTCCACCCAGGTACAGTGATGTCCCTGCCTTGTCCTGCTCATCATGGTGCCATCCCTGGATGACGACCGAGCCCAGCGGGGGTATTGAAGGTGGTATCTGCGAGTTGACTCTGGGACCACTGACTCGCTGTCCACAGGTTTGAAACCTTATTGTTTCCCTGTCAGCTGCTTATTGCTCCCTCTTACCCTGCTATTTTTAAATTTAATTCCTTTTCTTTTTCTTTCCTGTCATTTCCCCTTTTCATTTTCCCCTTTCAGTCCTTACTTCTTTGTTCACTATTTTTTCTTTAATTTTCTTCCTGTAAAACCATTTCTTGCCCTTGACCCAACCCCGGGCACAGGCAGCGAAACTCGGAGCCTCTTGCTCTGCGAGCCGTCTGAAAAGCCTCAGCAGCTCTGCACCTCCCAGCCCAGTTCCTCCTGACACCCAAACACACCTGTCCCCACGGACTTTCCCACCTCCTGGCCCCAGATGCCAACAGACCCTCCGCCTCCCTGGTTCTCATGCTTCATTGTCAAGGGCACAGACTTCAGGGCCACACTAACCTGTGCTGGAACCCTAATTTTGAGAATATCCAGAAGTGACATAATAAAATCCCAGGGTCTCCGTTTCTTCCTCTATAAAATGGGGATAATCCCAATCACTGCTGTTGTGGAGATTAAATGAATGACAAGCACTTCCCAAGTTCCTGACAAATACTAATCCCAACACCTCAGCTAAGGTGGTGGACACTCTGAGGTGCCCAGCAGTGAGCCCAGCAAGCATGCTAGTGGCATCATCCCTCAGTGACCCTGGGTTGTGCATTTCATGGCCCATGTGTTCTAAATGGGATCCAGGAAGGCCATGGTAAGTGCTTCAGGAAAGAGCTTACCCCTCACAACCCTAGCCCTGGCCCCTGGTGAGCACCGTGCCTTGGGAAAGACTGTGGCTACCACTTCTGCATTCCAGAAGCAGTGGCTGTCCCAAGTCCTCGGCGGGCCTCTCCACCTGCTTCAGCCCTGGGGAAACAAATCCAAGGTGCAATGGGCAGGGAAATAGCAGCCTGCACTTGGCAACAGAAAGGGGACACCATGTTGGGAGCATCAGGAAAGGACACAGAAAGTCCCCAGGTCCATAGAGCAAAGAGAATCTGCGTGTAATGGAGGCCCAACCAGGCAGTGCTGCTGGCCTGGACTGGTCTTTGTGCCCAGATTTTGACTGTGGGGCACCTCCGTTCCACCCCCAGGAACCCGGCAGGACACGGTCTGCAGACTTCCACTACAGGCAAATGCAGTTATTTTCAACATCACTCACAGTCGAAGGTCTTTTAAAGTTTAACCTCTGGTCTGCTACGGCCTATCCTAAATGGGTAATCAGACCTGCAGGTATTAATTAAACTTATGGTTCTATTTATTGTAGTACTCTGGGGATTGAGCAGACAGCAAACAGCAATAAGTACTTCTGAATGTTCTCTTTGGCTTAATTACTGTTCCGTAGTTAGTCCATCAAATTGATGAACAATCAACAAGGCTGAATGTACTCCACACTGCTCACGTAGGGTGAGGATGCACGGCACCTACCAACATTGTTCTCTGATATCGTCTTGAGTCCACTGGAGAATCAAGACAGGACAGGCCCGCAGAGGCTTTAAGCTAACTTATCACACGTCAGGCATTTGGCAGGGAGTCCCTTTCTCCTCCCACTCCCCACCCCCAGCCAGCATCTTTCTTTTCAGACATACACTTGTTTGGCACTGCTGGTCCTCTGCACCCACCATGTCATCAGCCCCAGTCTAAGAAGGACTAAGCCCAGCAGAGCTTTTGAGCATCTGTGCTTTCCAAAGTTTCATATATGGCCAACGCAGATAATTAAAAGTATAGATTCTAGAAATCTAAAGGGACTTTAGAGGTTACCTAATTCAATGGCCTCATTTTATACAAGATGAAACTGAGACCAGGGAAGCAAAGTGGCTTGACTAAGGTCACACAATGTCTGAGTAAGGAAATTTGGGGTTGCAATAAAAAGAGACCCACTCAAACCAGCTTAATTAAGTAAAGGGCTAGTTTTATTATAAGAGCACAGGGAACTCTCACAGAATCCAGCTGGGGCCCTGCAGGAAGTGGAAAGTCACTACCTCTCCTCTCTGCTCCTCCTGGTATCTGGAAGCTTAGTTCTTGTCCCTCATGACTTCAGCTTGCACGTGGCTCTGAGTTGCCATGGTACCAAAACCCGATCCCCCTGTAGGTGACCTTCAGCCTCAGTGCCAACACCTCTAACCACAGGTTCCTTGTCTTTTCAAATCTGCAAATTATGAACCTGAGAGTGTTCAGGCAGGAGAACACAATCAGTCTTGCCAGAGACATGGACCACCTTTCACATGGATTGGTGGAATAATAACAAACTCCCAAAATAGTAGCAGAGCCAACACCAGCATCCAGATTTTCCAACTCTCCATCCGGACCCTTCCTGCCTGCTGTCTTACACCGCTGATCAATTTTAGTTCAAGGATTACCTTTCAGTTGAAGGGAAACTGAAGGCATGGCTAGAACCACTCGGGAAACGGTGACTATGTAAGAGGAGTAGCCACGAGTGAAACAGGAAGAACCCATTGCAGCAGTTCCTTCACTACTGAATCCCCATCCAAAAATAGTTCCAGAGAGAGAGACTATCAAGGACCAAAAAGAATTCAAAGCCCAGAGGCTGGGCTTCCTTCAGCACACGCCCAGAGAACAGCACGTGAGCGCCAGAGGCAGGAGAGCTCCTAGGTAGGAAGAGTGACACTGGTGAGGAGCAGATGGCTACAAAGTCACCTTCCTCTCCCGGAAGAATCCAAGAGTGATCTTCACACTCCATCCTGCCGTAGTGAACCACTTAGTAGGAAGGAGTGACTGCTGTTTTACATTCAGATGTTGGCTCTCTCTCCACTTCCTCGCGTTAAAGAGAATTGCCTTCTACATGGTGAATGAGTCCAGATGCGACAGTCATTCAGTTTCTCTCTTTCCTGGACTGCCTCTTTCCCTCCACTCTCTCTTTCCCAGGTGAGAGAAGAGAACTTAAATGAGCCTAGCTCCTCCCCCGGACCAACTGGCTTCTGTGATCCACTCACCTCCTGCTGCCCCTCATTCCTCACTGCAAAACAGGGAATTTAGACCAGAACAGTAGATCTTGACCTTTCCCAATTTTAGGCTCCTTTGAAGGACACTATGGACATGCTATGGACACTCTCCCTGAGAGACTCACAGACACCAGCAGTGTCATGTATGCTTCTAAGGGATTCGTTTGACTGCTTAAAGCCTATCCTGACCCTGGTATTGATTCATAAACCCCAAGCTACCTCTCTTACACTAGACAACCCCTAAGGCACTTCCAGCTCTGGGAGCCTGTGAATACCAATTATCCCCCAATCAACCTATGACATAGAAGAATTTCAGCACTTTGTGGGACAGAGAGATCAACCCTACTTTCTTCATGTACAGATAAAGAAATTGAGGGCTAGAGGCCTTGAACCAGCCATCTGCAATCGCAAAGTCTGCAGGGCTCGTCTAGAAACTGTGTCGCCTGGCTCAGGTCACACTGTGCTGTGAGGGGCAGGTAGTGCAAAGCAGGGACAGTGCCTGGCTCCTGAGGCTCACAAAGCCACAGCTCACTCCTTAGGAGCTTTCTATGACCAAGGGGTTGTTGCTGTGATCTCCTGACTTATGAGAGCTGACAGGACATTGTCCTGGAGATCTCCGCAACCCTTTGCGAGCAACCAGACACTGGCTGTGACACCAGCCAGCACTAGGAGCCCGTGAGCAGTGCTTGGCAAAAATGATCGCACTGCACCAAACACGGTCTCTTTCCAAAGGGCAGACAGAAGCCATCCTACAGGTGATTCTGAGAGGCTCCACCCAATTCCACAGATGCAGTCAACCAGGAAAAGAACATGCCCATCCTCTCTCGTTAGCAGGACAGCGTGAGAAAATAACAGAAAGTCCATTAATGCCCTTCCTCACCTGAAACCCAGGCTTTTTGGTAACAACTGAAGAGTCACCTCACATTCCACAGATCTTTCACATGGAAGAAGCCTTGAAGCTTTTTCTCAAGTTGGTATAAAATCCAGACTTTTTTTTTTCTTTTTCTCTTTTGCCAGTCTCAGTGAGCAGTGGGTGTCTGGGTGGGTGGATTGAGTGACACGTTAGTGAGAAAATCCCCTCCCCTTGTAGAGCTCCTCAAAAAAAGAAGTCAGAGAAGTATCATTTGGGAAAGTGACAGGCGGATCATGTAGCAGTGCTGCTGATGAGAAAGGGTTTAAATCTGTCAGGATCCTGAATTCAGAACAGCGCTGGCACCCGGAGGAGTGACCCAAACACCACTAACCTCTGACAGCGCTGTTTTCATTTCAGGCAAATCCCCAGAGGAGCTCTCCCCATCACTCCCTCCTCTCTTTCAATATCCTGCAACCAAAAAGAGAGACGCAGCAGTGCCAGCTCAAGGGAGCCTCCTTCACCTCCCATTTGTTCCAGAAAGTCCCTTCCTCAGCCTCCCCTCATGAGGGTCTCCCGATTATCCTCTTCCTGCCACCTTGGAGAGTAAAGTGTGCGCATTGCCAGAAATTCAGAGTCTGAGGACATGCCACAGTGGCACAGCCATGACATGAGAACAGATGGAAAACTTCTCAGGAACAAAACGTGCGCGCGTGCGCGCGCGTGCACACACACACACACACACACAAATGGATTCTGGCTTTGAAGTGGATATTCATGGTTCAGCTTTCAAGTCTTCTGAAACGCCCAAACTCAAATCTGACCTACTTAGGCAGTGCTCTTATTTATGTCTCAGACGAAGGAGCTGTATATTTAGCAAATGAGAACTGTGTATCCCCCATGCCCACTTCATGTTTAGAGAGCCCAGCAATTTTTGCTTTTAAATTTTCCCCTGGATTGTCTCCATAAAAGTGGATATGTAAGTTAAACACTGTTAAAAAATCCATGAGCTCCAGGAATTCTGCATAAATGCATCCAGATTCTCGCTGAGTGCACGGGTTAATGCGGTTTAAAGGAAAAGGATGAGACGGCAGTTGATCCATGTGTGTTCGTCTCCTCTTAGTCGGCAAACCAGCTGCCTGGCTTGTCTGCTTTTAATGCCGTGGCGCAGATTTACTGATGCCCCAACATGCAAACAGTGTAAATTTCTGCTAGGAGAGTCTACGTGTGCAATGTGAAGTACAGAATTGAAGCTATTATCTAGCTGACTCAAGCCAAAATAGACATTAGTTTCAATTATCTGGGTTTTCAGGAGAAAGCCTTTTTAACCTTCATTATCAGGATAATCACCTCAACCCTCACCTTTTGTCCATGTGATGGAAACCATAAAGTTTTAATCTCTTGTAATAAACAGTCACCTCAAACCTTTTTTAGAAGCAGGGGCCATGGAAATAGTAAGTGCGCTACATACAGGGAAAGGGGACCCCCTCCAAAGAGTGCGAATACCACTTATGCTCAACTCTACCTATGGCAGAAGAGTTTCAGCCCTCCAGGGGCAGAGGGGTCAGCCCTACTTTCTTCTTTTATAGATGAAGAAACTGAGGGCTGGAGCTTCATTCAAAAGAGTCCTCCAAATAGAAAGTGTTCTTCAGCAAGCAGCTGACTCAAGACGTCACCCCACTTAGCAGTGAGATTCAGATCCCCTTGGACTTCGTTGGAAAGGTCAACTTCAGGGAATCCAAGGCCCTTGCTTCCTTGCCTGCTATGCAAATTTTATCCAAGGCCCACTGTTTCTGTGTTGTCTGTGCAAATTTTCTTCTTGATCATCTTTCTATTCCCACCCCTTCTTATGGAATAGGAAGAGAGGAATGGCCTGGTGTCTACACAAATGTACCTTTTCTTCCAATTCTCAAAACAGGACAATGTTCAGTGTTCAACAGCAACAGCGGGGCTTCAGCAGCCAGCTCTCATCTTCTCAATTAAGCACCTGTGTGCAGAGGTCTCAGGTGGGGCCCAGGAATCGGGGCTCCATCATCATCACCATGGCCACCACACCCCAGGGACCCCCAGGACTACCTCATTTGAAGGTGCGACTTTGATGTGCACACCTTCCTCTGCCCCTCACTCCTTGTCCCAGACCCCAGACCCTCCCTAAAAAGCTGCTTTGGCTGAACATGAAGCCTCGCTCCCTTCTCTCAGAGAGCAGAGCTCCCTTCCAGGTAAGACCTTCGGGTTTATTTATGCCTGCTAAGCAGGCGTCGCCCACTGTGCCTACTTGGCCCAGCACAGATGGAGGAAAACGCACACGTGTACCCAGGTGTTTCCCTTACCCCCAGCTGGCACCAGGCCATGCTGCGTCAGAGCCCAACCCTGACTTGGATCTTCCAGCTTCCAGCGGGCAAGACACACAGCCTGCTGTTGCAGCCTCCAGCCTGGGGCAATTCATGGTGGCTGTCCCAGCAGACTACGACAAATATCCACTCGTCTCTGCCACCCACTCACCCTCCTCAGCCCACATTTCTTTTTCCAGTCATGAGCAACATTCCCATGAACTAATTCCCATGTCCCAAGCTCTGGTCCTTCCTGTATCTGACCGAATATTCTGACTTGCACTGAACTCAAAGATCGACCAGGAACCTACTATGTGCTTGATGTGTGCAGTCAATTCTTAGAAGACCCCATGCCCTCCAGTTAAACAACTGTGGTTGACGTCCCTGGCAGCAGCCTGGGGTCCCGCTAACGGCGGCTGTGATGCTGGGTTCAGAGAGCAAAGTAAATGAAATCCAGCTACGTTGGCTTCTGCTCCATTAGGAAAGGGAAAAATCAATGTTTGCCAAATGTAGAAGGACAAAATCAATAGCGAAAGAAATTTTATTTTCAACCTTCTAAGGGAGTATTACAAAGAAGAGAGAGTGAAAATTATTATTATTTATTGATGTATATAGCACCTTCTGAAAGCCTCAAAGCGTTTTATAGAATTACAAACTGCCTTCGTCCTTCTGGGTACAGATCGCTTTGTTCTGCGCCTGTGCGGCCCTCACCAGAAGGGGCAGGTGCGCCAAGTATTAGGACAACACGATGCCACACCTGTAAGGTGATTATTTAAAGTTGACATCTTATTTACTTAAAAAAACACACACACAGGAAGGAATAATTAGCAGGGTGCTGGGGTCAGTGCACTCTAATCTTGCGGAGAGTTCCTGAGGAAGACTCTCCTCCCTAGCTTTTAGATGGCACCGTAATATATACCGTTTGGCAGAGGAAGCAGAAAACCTCACTCCACCCTTCTCCAATGTTCCTTTGCTGGAACACGCAGAGCATTTGGGGAGAATCAGCCACCTGCTGCCAACATCTTAATGCAGTTCCTGGCAGAAGAGTTTTGATAGATGGCTTCAAAGCCACCAGTATAAACTACTGAACAAAACTTTCCAGAAGATGAAATGTCAAAGGAGCCGGGCTGCAGCAAGCAGGGCCTCTGGAGGTTGGCAGCTGTCTACAATCCACAAAGGGAACGGCAAACGGGACCCTGCCAGGGCAGATGACCTAGACGTTCCAGGCTCTCTCCTGTTTCCTCCCTTTTCTTTTTTATTTCCCCTCATTTGAACTTCGTGATGATCCTTTGAGAAAGATACGTACCCCATCTCACAGAAGCTCATAAAGTGTGAGTGACTAACCCAGAATCCTTCATCTGTTCCCTGGCGGAGCTAAGAATAGATCCTGGTCTCCAGGACCTCGAGTCAGAAGGAGACGAGAGGTTAAGTGACTCCACTTTGTACCTGCTGCAGGAATCTGCTCTCGGCATCCCGGAGAAGCAGGCGGAACTGGGCATGACCAGGTCATCACGTCATAGGAACTGTGTCTGCTTTTTAAATATTACTCCACCTCATTTATTCAAACGCAAACACCTACCTCCAGATGGTGTCCCCTGATTTCTCCAGAGTTTGCCATCTACAACTATCCAGGTTGTCTCACGGCCACACAAGGACCCTCCGAGTTGGGAAGACCATTAGGCATGCACATTGTCTACTCTCTGATAAATATCTCCAGTTCCCTCAAGAACAGTTCATATATCATAGTTTCCAGATAGTTCTTTCTCCTACCCTGGACAGTTCCAGCTGGTTTCTGATGAATATTAAAATATGCTCTAAAACATCAACAATTCTAAATATCATCTGACATGATAAGGAGGTGAGACCATTTCTTCCAGTTTCCTGGAGACTACCACACTTGCTTGGGGGTCGTGGGGGGAGATTTTCATTCACACTGTTAATTAACCTCAGTGACCTACTCAGACTCCAAGGGCTTTTCATAGACCACCAAACCCCAGCTCACACCCCTGCAATTGATTTCTTTTCCTTTTTTTTTTTTGGTACTAGGGATTGAACTCAGGAGCACTCAACCACTGAGCCATATCCCTAGCCCTATTTGTATTTTATTTAGAGACAGGGTCTCACTGAATTGCTTAGCACCTCACAGTTGCTGGCTTTGAACTCATGATCCTCCTGCCCCAGCCTCCTGAGCCATTGGGATGACCGGCATGTGCCACCCTGCCCAGCCCTGCAATTGATTTCTAATACTCAGTGGAGCCTTTACTCTTACAAGGATGAAGTTCTCTCTTCTTAGTCGCTCCCACTGGTTTAGTCCATGGGGTTTCTGTGATTCCCAAGTCGTCTTTAGCACACCCTTTACCCTGGTGCCATGCATATCCCGCCATTTATCCTGCACTGATTGGTGGACCAGAGCTTCTACATCTTCATTCAAATTATTAATAAATCAATTCAATGCAGTGATGCCTAGAACAGAGCCCTTTAACAGGCACTGGGGGCAGGGCGGTTGGCATTTGCTCTTGAATCCACAGTCTGGAAATGAACTTCCATTCACTTGCTTCTTGACAGGCGTTGCTCTAGGGTCAGCCACAGGCAAGAGCTATTTTAAGAATAAAAAGGATGAAGTTTTCAGAATCTTCCTGGATCCACCCCCTTGCTCCCTCTTCTGCTTTCAGTCCCTGTTTCCACAAACTAACTGCACTCATAGGCCTGATGGAGTTTGAACCTATGTACCCCCTAAAGGCCCATGGGTTGAAGACCTAGTCCCCAGGGTATTGCTATTGGAATATGGTGGAAGCTTTAAGAGGTGGGGCCTAGTGAGAGATCTTTAGGTCATTGGGAATATGTCCTTAATGG
Source organism: Marmota flaviventris (assembly GCF_047511675.1). Classification (NCBI taxonomy): domain Eukaryota; kingdom Metazoa; phylum Chordata; class Mammalia; order Rodentia; family Sciuridae; genus Marmota; species Marmota flaviventris. The sequence continues at coordinate 10,453,467 of NC_092503.1, read as the reverse complement.
GGATTGTGGGGTACTCCCAAGCCCTCCTCATGTTTTTTCCCCTTCCCACACATAAGGTATAGTCTTACCCCACCAAGAGCTCCTGTAAAGATGTGCTGCCTCACCACAGGCCCAAGAGGAACAGAGCCAGTGGATCATAGACTGGCACCTGAAAAACAGTGAGCTAAAATAAACCTTTTCTCATTATAAGTTGATTATCCCGGGTATCTTGTTATAGTGATGGAAAGCTAACACACTCCATTTGCCACTTCAGCCTCCACTAAAGCTTGGTGTCCACCCTAGCATTCTTATAATCAACTTTCCTTTCCTTAGAAGTTTGATGCTACTGTTTCCAAATCCCAGTGAACCATCTTGCCTGATATACATCAGCTTCTACTTGAAAACTCCCCTTGAAACCAGCTGATTTTGCTCCATTATTCCCTTTTCCTTTTCTGATGTCCCTTATCCTTAAGACTAGTCATCACCTCACACAGCCTCATTTTTGTCTACGCAAACATTATGAGAAACTTTGTCAAAATTCTTGATAAAATCCAGATACTTTATATAAGAGCACTGTGCTATCTTATTAAGCTTAGTTTATCAGAAAGAAATAAGTTCATCTCTATACGAATTGCTAGATTATAGTTTTTGTGTGTGGAGTAATCTCATGATAGGGTAACTCCCCTTTCTTCTGGAAATTATCCCTCCCTTTTGACACACATCTGCATGGTTTATACCATGGGTAATGATGTGATTCCCAGCCCAGCCCCAGCTGATGTGTCCAGCTGGTCAGTTGCTCCAAGAAGAGCCGATCACATTTTGCAGGCACTAACACTGGAGAGGAAGCCCAGGGGCCCATGGCTCCTGCACGACTGGGCACGGGATGCGGTACTGGGAAACTCTCGGCTGCCTCGTTGCCATCACCTGGGCCAGGAAGAAGCCCCTCCTGCCCAGGGAAAGAAGACAGAAGTGGGAGGGTGGAGCCCCACTCAGGCAACAAACCAAGCAAGTCCTGGTCCCTGTTTTTCCCAAGAATTACCCCAAATCTTGAAGACAAAATCCCCCTTTTAACTTGAGCTTCTGTCATGTGCCACCAAAGAGTCGCCAGGTCTCCAGAGACCGAAAGCCAAGCACAAGCCCCACCCCCAACCTCTCAGGACTGCACCAGGCAAATTGTTCAGCCGCCTGTGATCCAGCCACGCCCTGGCCTGAAAACAGGGAAAGATCAGAAATGAATGCCCCCCCACCTCCCGCCACCCCCGTTGGCGGTGACTCAGGCCCATTGGTCACATCAGATAGGCAGCACCTTCTATTCTGATTTTCCCCGGCCGAGTGTGCGGTCAACAGACACAATTCCTTTTTTGTCAGGCTCCGTATTTCAGGGTCCACTTTCCCTTCCTTTTTCTTTCTTGATGACCTCCTATTGACGGCAAAGGAAAGTCCCTCTTCCAGGCCACAGTCCAAAGCATGGATTGTTCCAACCGCAGGGAAAGAAGGACAGCTGGGAGTGTTTGCTTATCTGGGTTGCTTTGAGTTGAGCATTGAAGGGGATTTCCAACTGAACAGCCTCTTTGAACACAGCACAAAATGTTCAGGATCCTCTCTTCACGGCCCGGCAGATTCCCTGGTAAACACCTGATAGAGTCACTTTTTTTAATTGTTCTTCCCAGTTCAATCAAAACAGCTTCTAGAATGGGGGTTGGGGAAAAATGGAATGGACTCTCCATAGCCCTACATTCAGCCCAATTCACAAACATAGATATGGCAACCTAATTTAGAAAGGCTCTTTCTTCCTGAGGTCGACAAAGAGGGTCCAAAATCTGTTCTAGGAACCTCCGTTCTTCAGGAGGAGAAGACCAACCCTCCAGATGGACTTCGCATTGCTAGGCAACAGAGCACAATGACCATCAGACTCAGGGACAGTGGCAGTGTTCCCTGCAATTGTCTTGGGGACATGCCAGGAGAGCTAGCCACGGGACTTAGATCTTAAGTCACCCATGAAGCCAGCCCTGCCCTTGACACCTCAGCCAAGATGTGTGTGGAATAAATGCTTCCTGATGAACCAACGAATTGAATAACCAGGACCAGGCTCCGAAGGGAACCAGAGGAGAGGGGATCGCTCCTGCTTCCAGCAAGCTACTTACACATTTTTCTCTTTGGGCATTGGGCTTGGGACCCTTGAGAGAAAGGTGTCCACTATTAAAGTTTGGAAAACAGTGCTCCGCGGGAGTTTTGTAGAATTCAGAGGGCAGTGCCATTCATGAGGAGGCTCTTAATAAATCAATTCAGGTATGGAGGGAATAGACGCAGCCATCAGGACCCAGCATCACAGGAAACTGTAATCCAGCATGTGAAATTTAAATCTCTTTTAGAGCTTGCAGTTCACTAAAAATATCCCTGAGGTCACGGGTTGCTCTGCCCCCGCCCCTGTGCTCAGCCACCTCTTATTGGTGCAGTGTCATGACAGTTCCCCAATTTGTTCCTTGAAATTTTCATTTTTACTCCTGGACTCAGCCCCTTTTGTTAGCACCTCACATCAAAGCCCCTGTCTGCAGGAGCACTGGAAGGAAGTGCCCAGTCCTTAAAGAAGCAGAAGCCCCTTGTTGGATGTTTTCCGTAACCTCCGTCTGCTCTTTGGGAGCCAAGGACAAGATGCTGACCAAGCACTTTCTGAGAAGGAGTGTAAATTGCAGGAAACAGAGTATAAATTAAAGGGACTGCCTCATCTAATTAGCCACACAGGAAATGTAATGAGCCTGGAAAACAAAAGTGTAATTTATGAGGAAATATCAATTGAAATAATGTAAATAATGGGGTCTTCACTGTGGTTTCTGGTTACTTAAAGAACTAAGGTAGTCATTAGGCAAGGAAGTGCTTCTCAAGATCTAGAAAGACTCTCTAACGATGTGGCTTTAGAATGTCACACCACCTTCGGGAAAGACCCTAAATTAATTGTATGATTTTTGTAAGACACAGAATGGGCTCAGCGCAGTTTCCCCGCCTCCCTTTACACCAGCTCTGCCTGTGGGAGCCGGCCTGCCCCTGGCCAGGGTCCCCGGGAGCGGCTCTCATTGGATGGGGACGCTCATCCTCCTGGGCTCACGCCCCTCACCGTTGCTTCTGGAGCGGCCCAGTGTTGGCAATGCTGACCTTAAGACCATTTGTCTGAATGGAATTGTAACTGGGGTTCTTGTCTGCCTCTCCCGTATTAACGTAGCCACCTTCCTTTTCACCTTTTCTATCTTTTGAAGTAGTTAGCCTCTGGACAGTCAAATGCATATAAATACACACACACACACAAACACACACACACACACACACATATATATATATATATATATATCTTTAATAAGCTCAGTGACTCACTACATAAATGGAAACAGAGCAGACCTCTTGAGCCATGATTAACAGCACAAGCTTTCACAGAAGCTTAACTTTTAATTAATTATTATTCTTTCACCTGCAAATATCGATGGGGTGCAGTGAGATGAGTAATACACGTCTGCAGTGTTAGTGATCAGATCAGGGCAGGCAGCCTTTCCAGCTCACCCCTTTAAGGGATGGGGAGGAGAGACCGACACAGTTAGGTAACAGGACCAGACCTTTAGCAACTTAACAAAAACAGACTTAACTTAAATTTTTCCATGTGTTGTTCATCAGGAATGCCTGAAGGTGACTTCCCTTAACAAAGGGGTTGACTACAGTAACCCAGAAAACAAGAGCGGTGAAAAGCAAGCTCCCTCAATGTCCCGCTCACTGAGTTCCCAGGTCCAGGGCCCACAGCAGGGGCCAACTGAGCAAACTAGCAAGTGGAGCCGAAAACCACATGAACAGCGGGGACCCTCGGCACCCGGCTTCTGTTCCACTCCCGTCCATTGGAACAGCAGTCCTCAACCATCCAGGGACAGCAGCCCCTCCTGCCTTCCCACTCTGCCTGTCTTCCCAGGGGCCCTCTGAGTCTGCAGGTCCACACACAGGCAGGACCTGCCCCAGGGGTGTCTCCCTCCTGCTCCCCACCAGCCAGCTCCCTCCTGCACTGGGGGAAGGGGCTGCCCCACTGTCCCCCAGTGCCCCTCATCCTGCTGCTGTGGGGCAGCTTCTTCCCTCCCAGCTCTGGCCTTCAGAGGGCAATCAAAGGGGACAGGGAAATACCCCTGCCTCCCCACACGCCCTAACTCTGCACACCCCAAACAAGCACTTCTGCATATTCAACAACTCTAATGAGAACTTGAGCACATACATTTTAGAATGTCTTTTTATTCTTCTGACCACAGATGGCCAAAGGTTGAAAGTTCAGTTCACCAGACCTTTCTGGCTCATCCACGGGGTTTTTGTGCCTCTGATAACCAGGGGCAAGTGGCTTCTTGGAATTAGTGTCTTAAAGGTACAAGTAGTGACATTTATTTCTGTACAAAGAAAGAAAAAAAAATAGCTTCTTATTCTTATTTCTGGCCATCAGAGATATCCTTCTTTATAATTATTTGGGCTATTGCTATTATGGCCATCATTTTCACTATTTACTATTATGGGTATTTAGAGGCTCATAAAAATGTGAGCTTCCTCAATGCTTAAACAGCACGAGAGATAAATCAGAGCTTTGGCTGACTGGCTGAAACCTGACTGGGAACAGCTGGATCGCTCTCTTGACTAAATATTTACAAAAGGCATGATTATATCACTGAGTGACACTGTGAGAATGTAACAATTTATCAATCATCTTGTTTAACACCAGTCCCCACAGGAAGGGCTGCTTCCCACTTAACAATAAGAATCTACTGTATGCTAATTAATTTACTTATTTTCACTTAAGGTTATTTCAGACACATTTGCCCTGGTGTTCTTATCTCAGCGCATTTTACACAGAGACCAAACAAATGGTTTATAGGGGAAAAAAGGAGGGTGGGGGAGCAAAGCTAACCACCCTCTTAGCTCTCACTCAGTCTTCTGGGGTGGAGGAGGGAAGAAGGGACATGTCTAGGCTCCTCCCAGGGCCTGGTTGCAGATGTTGCCGCCAATTCTGGAGAAAAGTGAAAAGACAGAGCCAGTAGCCTCTTGAATTTGAATATGGAAATGATGCACAGTTGGCTGACATACAAGCAGTCACTGTCAAAGATCCTGTCCTCCAGTGCCCTCAGCCCCCCCAGGAAAAGCCAGAGGAAGCCAGTCGAGTGCACAGCCTACAGCCACACCTCTGAGCCTCTTTCACACCAGCTGGGAGAGGAACCCTGGGAAGATGCCCGTGGGGTCAACAGCACAGTTTTGCATCTCCCAGTGACTTCCCAGAAAACAGAGCACATGGGCAGCAAAACCACTCCACAAGGACAAGCCCTGTAACACAACCAGGTGACCAAGGTTTTGATTCTAAAGGACAAGTGGGAGAGCGCAAGACCCTAGACCCTGATGCCTGCGTGCTGTTGCTATCTGCAGAGGGAAGGAATGGGCCACGATGTGAGCAGGACCCCAGAGAGCCCACAGGTGTTCCTGTTCAGGGTGTGGGGCAAATCTGAGTGGAGACGCTGAGACAGGGACGGCTCTTCACCTTCTTGTCCTGTCCTTCACCTGGCAAGGAGGACAGGACAAGCGAAAGGGCTCACCGTCCAGCTCCTCGAAGATCCAAACTGGCTACCCAGGCTTCCTCCAGGAAGGGGTCCTCTGAGGACACACCAGGCATGAGAGCACCTGAGCAGAGCAGGGACGGCAGAGGCAGGGGGAGAGAGGGCGCGGGGAGAAGGGAAGCAGGGTCAGGAGAAGAAACCCCCACGTGTTTATTAACTTTGCAGAAACAACACGAGGGACAGGTGCCGCAGACTCAGCAAGACACCGTGAGCGCAGCCTCCTTCCAAGACTTTGGGAAAACTGAACTCAAATGAAAACGAGCAATAGGAAAATATGCAGGTCAATTCCCTAAAAAGTGACTCTAAGAAAAAAGAACATCAATCAACAAATGGGCCAAGGACCTGAACAGACACTTCTCAGAGGAGGACATACAGTCAATCAACAAGTACATGAAAAAATGCTCAACATCTCTAGCTGTCAGAGAAATGCAAATCAAAACCACCCTAAGATACCATCTCACTCCAGCAAGATTGTCAGCCATTAGGAAGTCAAACAACAACAAGTGCTGGCGAGGATGTGGGGAAAAGGGTACACTTGTACATTGCTGGTGGGACTGCAGATTGGTGCAGCCAATTTGGAAAGCAGTATGGAGATTTCTTGGAAAGCTGGGAATGGAGCCACCATTTGACCCAGCTATTCCCCTTCTTGGTCTATTCCCTAAAGACCTAAAAAGAGCATGCTACAGGGACACTGCTACATCGATGTTCATAGCAGCACAGTTCACAATAGCAAGACTGTGGAACCAACCTAGATGCCCTTCAATAGACGAATGGATAAAAAAAATGTGGCATTTATACACAATGGAGTATTACTCTGCATTAAAAAATGACAAAATCATAGAATTTACAGGGAAATGGATGGCATTAGAGCAGATTATGCTAAGTGAAGCTAGCCAATCCCTAAAAAACAAATGCCAAATGTCTTCTTTGATATAAGGAGAGTAACTAAGAACAGTGTAGGGACGAAGAACAGGAGAAGAAGATTAACATTTAACAGGGATGAGAGGTGGGAGGGAAAGGGAGAGAGAAGGGAAATTGCATGGTAATGGAAGGAGACCCTCAGGGTTATACAGTGGAGGAGGTAGAGAGAGAGGAGGGGAGGGGAGGGGAGAGGTGGGGAGGGGGGAGGGTGGAGGATGGGAAAGGCAGTGGAGCACAACAGACACTAGTATGGCAATTTGTAAATCAATGGATGTGTAACTGATGTGATTCTGCAATCTGTGTATGGGGTGAAGGTGGGAGTTCATAACCCACTTGAATCAAAGTGTGGAATATGATATGTCAAGAAATTTGTAATGTTTTGAACAACCCACAATAAAAAATTAAAAAAAAAATAAAAATAAAAATAAAAAAAATAAATAAATAAAAAAGAACATCAGAGTGTACCCCTAAAGACGATGAAATACCCCAGAAAGACATCAAAAAGCCCCCAAGACTTCAGATACTCTTTCAAAACAACAAACTAGAAGATTTTCAAAAACATAAGACATGCAAAAGCAACATAAATTAGAATGATAAAAACCTCAGAAATTAAGGAATAAAACTTACGATAAAACATCACACATAGAAGAAAAATCATTTCAGAAATAAAACTAAATTGTAGGGAACAGAAAAAAAAAGCATATACTCAGCAAGACACTGTGAGCTCCTTCTGAAGGAACCAAGGGGATTTTTTAATTTTAAAAAGTTTATAAACAGATGTTAAAGATGCAAGAGAAGATGACAAACACTGGAGACACGTGAGGACACCTCACACCTGAGTCTTAGTAAAGAGCAGAACAAATAATAAAACTGTAAGTCAAAAAGACTTTCCTCAAATTAAAAGGAAAAAAGCTACACCATCACGTGTATTGAAAGTTTTCTGATACTTGAGAATATAAACCCAGAATGATCAACACCCAGATATCAATAAATAAGCGCTTTCGGGGAAAAAAAAACAAAACATTGGAACATTAGACAAAAGAGCACGTCGTTTCGTTTAATTTGTCAACTAAATAACTCTTACACCAAAAGAATATACAGAAACATATTTAAAATAGTCAAGAAACAAAAATATGAAATTGGATTTTACACCCAGCAAATCTGACCTTCAGTTTTAAAGGGCTCAGACTATGGCTAATATACAAAACTATGCGAGCACTGTTGGAAACCTTCCTAAAGCATCTGTTGGAACACAAACACAGACACACGACTGAAGGGATGTCAATGAGGAGATGTGATAAGAATTAAATATGTAATTATAGAACTAAAACTAAGTGAGGGTTACGAAGAAGAGATTATACTGTGATATATGTGATAGCTAAAAAAAATCCGGCATATATATGTAAATGTATTAGAGTATGTATTTTTATATATATATATATATATATATATAAATGTGTGTCTGTATATATGTATATGTAAAACAGCCATTTTTTTATGTATAAGAGTAAGAATTGCCTGTCTCCTGTAAATTAGGAGGGATACACAAGTCTCTGTATTCAAAGACTTAACCAGACTCAGATTTGATGCCTTTGGAGAGAAGGTAGGTACTAAAATCTAGTTACATACTATTTTTATTAAAAAACAAAAACTTGACATTATTGTACCATTGACAATAATGTCAAGTTTTTGTATTTTAAAGTATGTAACTATTTTTTACTACTTTTATTAAATTGTCTACAGTAATCAAAATTAGTTGTGGTACTGAGTATCGCTAGTCCTAGGGTTTTTTGTTTTTTGTTTTTTGTTTTTTGTTTTTTTTAATGTCTTAAGATAGGATAAAGCAGGGGCTGGGTTATAGCTCAGTGGTAGAGCGCTTGCCTCACACATGTGAGGCACTGGGTTCGATCCTCAGCACCACATAAAAATAAATAAATGAAGATGTTGTGTCTATCTTAAAAAAAAAAAAAAGATGGGATAAAGCAAATGAGTAACAGTACATTCCGATGCTAGCAATTCCTCTGTCCTTCTTAATGTGGAAGGAAAAAGATACAGGTGAAATATAAAAGAATTTAAGTAAAAACCCTACAGTCCTGAATTTGAATTGGATCATGGCAGATGAACTTATGAGGTATTCTATTTTTAAATACAAGCCACACACCAGTCTGTTGCCTAGTTCTGTCCACTGGAAAGAACCAGAAAGCATGAGCAATCCAGATCATGGTCTTATTTTAAAAAAGGAAAAACTCCTTGTAGAAATAGGTGAGCAGGAAATATAAAGGTGAACCCAGCACCCCTGGACACACAGGACAGCAGGAGACTATCAGGTCCACAGAGCTTCAGTGAGGATGCACATTACCATGGATTGAAAACCAACTTTTTAAAGTGGTCACCTTCCAAAGATGACAGAGAACCAATGCTGAACCTCAAAAAATGAGTTAAATAGCCAGGTGTGGTGGCACATGTCTGTCATCCCAGCAACTCTGGGAGGCTGAGGCAGGAGGATCACAAGTTCAAGGCCAGCCTCAGAAAATTAGAGAGGCCCTAAGCAACTCAATGAGACCCTGTCTCAAAATAAAATATATTAAAAGGGCCTGGGGATGTGATTCAGCAGTTAAGCACCCCTGTACCAAAAAAATAATAATAGGTAAGTAAAAAAAAAAAAAAAAAACACTTATCCTGCCTTTTGCATGCGAACTGCATTTCGGGGTAACCAAGAGTAGATGAGGGGAAACATTATCTTATAAAACTATTCCAGTAATAATGTATTAATAAAAACAAAATGGTAGAATTAGTACACCACTATTTTACATCCCTGCAAATCAATGGATTTAGGCACTAAGGACTAATAGTTGCTAACATTAGAAAAGAGTGAAAACAGACTTTATGTCCTCCTGATGAAAAACACAAGGTCACCTATACTCTTGCCAAAGGGATCAAACCTGAGTCTGATCTGGCCTTTAAATTCAGCTGCTAGTTCAGAGAAGACAGAGGACAGAGGACGTGTCAAAAATGCCCCATGCTTACACAAGCTATAGAATCCTGACTCTGGAAAACTCAATAGCCCCGCTCTTGCATATACAGATTGAGTATTCTATCTCTGAAATGCTTAGGACCAGAGAGTTTGGGATTTCAGATTTTTTTCCAGATTTTGGAATATTTGCCTACACATAATGAGAAATCTTGGGGATGGGACACTTTATACACATAGCCCAAAGATAATTTATACAATAGTCTTAATTTTGTGCATGAAACAAAGTTGCATGATGTGGAGTGTTTCATTTGTGATGTCATGTTCACATTCAAAAAAGTTTTGGATTTGGGAGCATTTTTTTAATTTCAGATTGCCAGATTAGGAATGTTAACCTGTATAAATCTTAAGGAAAAGAAAGGGCTGGGAGACGATGCACAGCTCATGAAGGGCATACTGGATAAATGCGGCCTGGGACACACAATGGAGAGACAAGACCATTCCCTTTCAAATACAACCAAGGGCTTATGTGAGAAGTCCAGGCAGCAGTTACTCGTGGCAGGAGTGGAAGGAGAGTGAGGCACGTGGAGGGTACCTGGGATGGCTGGCAAGGTTCTATTTCTGGACTTGCATGGATTTACAAGAGTTTTTGTTTATCCTATAAACTCTAGTAGGCTATTTGTGTTTATGTGGCTTGCTTTATCTCTTTTATTTTACAATGAGCAAGTTAAAAAAAAAAATAATGCCAACAAAAAGATACAAATGCTATCATTGTATAAAGAGTATGGGCATTAGAGTCAGACAGATCTAAACTTAAGCCTGATTTTTTTTTTCCCAGTAGGGCAGGGAATACTGAGACCCTGGCCATCTCTGAGTCTCAGTTTCTACTTTTAAAAATGGAAATAGAACCTGAAAATGCCAGCTATCTCCGAGGCACTCAATAAACATTGGTTTTACTCAGTTTTCCCTTTTTTGGAATGCTTAGCATGACTGAAACCTGTAGGAGTCATGTAGAATTCATGGAGAAGTCTCAAGTAGGATTTTTAAATGAAAGAGATGAATATTATCCAGAGACCCGGAGGGCCAAGCAGATGGCGGGGAAGAGGAGGCTGGGTGCAGCAAATGGAAGGCAGTAGGTGGGTTTGCTGGAGGAGGGAGCCGGCCATGGTAGTTACCAGCCCAAATATCCAAGGGGGAGCTGGGGATACAGCCCAGTTGGTGGAGTGCTTTCCTCACATGCACAAGGCCCTGGGTTCAAAACCCAGCACCACCACCAAATATCCAAGGAGATGGGAGGTAACACAAACGAGCAAGGCAGCACAGTGCGTGTAAAGGCTCCAGGCCAAGGACAATGACAAATGGTGACCTCTGACCCAGTGACCAAGAAGGGGTGGGAGGGGGTTAGAAGACCTAATTCCATGTTTAAGCATGGCTTTGAAACGTCTGTTAACCACCAGAACATGCATTCTATAAGTTCCACATATACATTCTATCAGCCCTACAGATCCTTGACGGAGAACAGCAAACTAATTCACCTCAGAAATGGGCTGTGCATTCCGGGATCCCCCCAGCCCCAACACTGGAGCTTTCTTTCACAGCACTGACACACTGAGAAGCCTTTGCCACACACATGAGCCACCGCAGCAGAGATGGAGCCTAACTATACCGAGATCCTAGTCCCCAAACTGCACAATAGGAAGGCTCCTGGAGAAGAAATGCAGGTCCTCGCATGGTCTTGACTCATGTTTGCATTTGCTTCAGTTCACCTGAATGCTCATCCGCACTGGGTTTTCCCTTCAGCGATTTAGTTTTAATATCACACCCTTCCAGGCAATTCCTGTATCAATAATCAACCAATGAGCCTGGTACATGTGACGAGAAGGAAGGAACCAGGACAGAAAGAAAGTTGGCTTCTTAGACACCAGTGACAGGAGAAAAACCACCCTCGCGGGGCCCAGAGCCGGGGATGAAGTCAGTTCTATGTGATGGCTACCCTCAGGCCACTTTGCTCTTCCCTGGTGATGGGCACCGTGACCACCGCATTCTCTCTTTTCCTCTTAACCCTTCAGGGTACAAACCCTGCTAGGCGCCTGTCGTGGAAAGGGAGCTGAGTTCAGTGAGACGAGTGGCTGAACCTTCTGATTCCGTTTTCTCAGAATTCTGTATAAAAGTCCAAGATATCCCCTTGACGGGGAGCTGTTCTTCAGTGGGCATAAAGTTAGACAAGATGTGTAAGTTAGAGCTCTGTTGTGCAACAGAGTGCCGAGAGCCGACAGGGATTGTGTTCTTAAAATTTGGTTAAGAGGGTAGATTTTGTGTTGTGTTAATACCACATCCCCCAAAAAAAGAAGAAAAGGGGACTCAAGGAGACTTTGGGAAGTGAGATTATGTGTATAACCTAGACTGCGGAGATAGGAACGTGAGTTGTGCACACATATCCAAACTCACCAAACTACATATTAATTATATGCAGGATTATTATTGTTTTTTCATACCAGCCTTACCCCAATAAAGTTGAGGGGAAATAAACAGCTAGATGTGGTGGCACATGCCTGTAATCCCAGCTGCTCAGAAGGCTGAGGCAGGAAGATGGCAAGTTCAAGGCCAGCCTCAGCAACTTAGCTAGGCCCTAAGCAACTTAGTGAGACCCTGTCTCTACATGAAATATAAAAAGGGCTGGGGGTGTAGCTCAGTGGTTAAGTGCCTCTGGTTCAACCCCTAGTACAAAATTAATTAATTAATTAATTAAATAGCGCCCTCCACCTTGGCTGCTGGGAAGATGAAGTGAGATAGCGAGTACACAACAGCCTGCAAATGCCCAAGTTCACGTCCACCTCCAACGTCAACACCTCCACACATTTTGCCTCACACACACACACACACACACGCAGGTCCACCCCAGCAGGTATGGTCTGTGTGAGTGTGAGGCCGCTCTTGTTTGGCTCGGCTTTGCTCCTTTTAAAGCAGCCACACATCACCCAAGCTCAGGACATCTGGGAATGTTTATCCCTACAGTATTTTCAAAACGGGTCCAAATCTCCATCAGAGCTCGTCCTGGAAATAGTCTCGCTCCCCGGTAAGTCACAGACATGAGAAGACACAATGTTGCGGCCAGACTTCTCCAATACGTCTGAAGATCATCCCTTTGAACAAGAAAACGGAGCCAATTCAAAGAGTCCCTGCCTGCTCGGTGCAGTGTGAAAGAGACAGCAGCCACGCAGACACTTCCTTTGGCTTCCTTTCTGTCTAGGCTGCGAGAAAGAGGGATTGGAGGGCAAAGCATTCCTTTGTTCTGCACCCAGCAGTACCAGCTGAAGAGGAGCAGCAGGTGGGCCTCAGAAGGCACGTCCCACCCGCCCTGCCCAGGGTGCCCGGCTGGCTCCCGTCCCCAGGTCCCCGGCAATGGGCCGACACCTGCTCTCCAAGACCGCCACCTCAGGTTTCAGCAAACTAGGGGAAAGGAAGAGGGAACGTTAATGCTGCTTAAGGTGCCTGGGCTTTTCCACAAGCCTCTGTAGGCTGTAATTAACTTCAAAGGGAAACTAAACTTATCCTTCCTCCTCTGCTTCTGAACCCAGAGGAAGCCTGCACTGGCACCATCTGCGTCATCCAGGGCCACCGGGAGGGTGGCCAAGGCTGGGTCCCAGCCTGGGTGCAGGCTGACTCAAACCCACTACAGCAAAAGAAAGGGGTCTTTATCCCCCAGAGGCCAAAGGGTTTCCTGGATGAAAATAAAACTATTCTGCAGACTTTTTATAGGTAACAACTGAAGTGAGAGTAAACTGTACTGAAACAGCTTCTCAAGTCTTCCAACTACCAAAGTTTAACCTAATGAGAAAATCTTGAACCAGATTGCCACTTGTTACCAATAAAGCATATTTTAAAACAATGAGATAATAATACCTTATGATTCCTGTACAGATTTGAGGAAAAGATGCCTTCCCCTCCCCCATTTGTGTGTGTAAATTTAATTGATTCTATTTTTATTATATATTTTCTATCAAGATATTGGATTGAAGACTATTTTACTTTAAAGGGGGTATTTGGTCTTTGTTCATCTACATTTCACTTCAACAGTCCTCGAATAAGTTTCCATCTCTCTGTCTCTCTCTCCTTCAACACCATCTTCATCAGATTCTTAAATTTCCCTCCATAGTTCTTGGACTTTGCTTTTTCTCATACATGTCACCTCAAAATGGCACCTTGGCTGCATTCCTATGACTCTGCTCTCTCCCCGACCCTGCTTTAGAGCCCCTCCCAATCCAAGGTGGTCACCAGCATTATTAGTCTCACTGGTCCACTGGCCTGTCAGGAAGCAGAGGGCCTGTTTCTCAGGTCTCTTGTTCTCATAAGCCTGTCCTGAAAAAATTCCAACATTGGAGGGAGGTGGCTTGGGACATGTTACACCCCATAAAAAGTTCCCTCAAAGAACTGGCAGAAAGAGGAGCCTCGGAAGTCACCTCAGTGAGTTCCCATATAGTCCACCTCGAGGTGGCCCTGAAGGGGTGTGAGTCCTCTGACCCTGGCTATGATTCTGGAGAGGAGAAGCCCATCAATAGTTCTCCCAAGAGATGGTCTGTTGCCCTCCCAGGATCTACAGTTGTGTGCACACGTAATACATTGGGGCCTTTATGAATGGGTCCCCTGCCCTCCTGTCTCCCAGTGAGCTGGCAGGATGCAACCATCATTGGTCATTTGCTGCACCTCCATCTCTCCTGCCACTTTTCCTCTGCTGCCATTAGCAGTATTTTCCAGTTAGTCACGGGGAAACCTGCCTTGACTGGAATAGTCAGCTTCTGCCCAAAGGTCAAGCAAACCATCCTGAGGAGCCATGACTTGTCCCAGGTCAGCTGTTGGGCATCCTGGCAGCTCCCATCTCCGCTCTCCAGTCACTGCCTGTATTAACGCCAAAGACACTGCCTGGAGATATTCTTCAAACAAGATGAGCCTGGGGGTGCACATCTGTAGCTGGGAAGGCTGAGGCAGGAGGATCGAAAGTTCAAAGCCAGCCTCAACAACTTACTGAGGCACTAAGCAATTCAGTGAGACCCTGCCTCAAAATAAAAAATAAAAAAGGACTAGGGATGTGACTAATTAAGTACCCCTGGGTTCAATCCCCAATACCAAAAAAAAAAAAAAAAGCCAACGAGATGCTGAATCACAGAGAAACCCAGACCATCTTTGCTCCTTGACATTTTATGCTATATATTAATGAGATGTATCCAATTGAAAATTCAAAACCAAATATATTTGTTAGCCATCTAAAAATAGATGCTTCCCTATGTGATTTTAAAGCCTGTAGGCTCTTCTTCCAATGTTGATTGTCTTGGTTTTGCTATAATAAAAGCAAGGAAAATAATTTTTAAGGTTAATAGATTCAACAATTAGTATAAATAATTGCACACTTTGAAATTTTCTGCAATATTAATTTCAGAACTGAGCATACTATTTTGCTGAGCCAGAGTATAAGGATAACTGGGAATATTTTTATTCTCCTTCCATCCACAGAAATGAACCTGTGACATTAATCATGTCATTTACCAACTTAGACCCATGGTTGTACAGCCATCTTGTCTCCATTGGCACTGACTTGCAAAGGTCATGTCCAGAGATGCTAAAGAGACCAGCTTTGCATTACCATCTCCCCAAGAACCAGATCTCCCATCCTTAAGTCTGTGCAGAAATGGGATCATTATATACAAGGGACACCTGCTGCCCCATGTTTATTGCAGCTCTCTTCACGACAGCCAGGTCATGGAATCAAGGAAGGTGTCCGAGTGACAGACGAATGGTTAAAGAAAAAGTGGGACATATGCACAACAGAATATTATTCAGCCATAAAGAGAATGAAATCCTCTTGTTTGTGCCAACATGGATGGAACCAGAGGACACCGTGCTAAGTGAAATAAGCCAGGCACACAACATCAACACATGTTCTCACTCACATGTGAAGGCAAAAAAAATTGACCTCATAGAAGTGGAGAGTAGAACAGTTGCCACTCACCTGGAAAGGACAGGGAAAGGGGATACAGAGGAAAGACAATAGAATGAATTGGACATAAGTTTCCTATGTTCATATATGAATAACAACCAGTGTAACTCCACACCATGTAGAACCACAAGAATAGGCAGTTATACTCCATGAAGGTGTGATGTCTACTGTCAAGTATAACTAAAAAGAACACATAAAATAATAAAGAAGAATTTTTTAAAAATAGATACCAAATTACAACCAGGAGGAATGTTTTCCTGTATTCTATGATTACAGTCTACAACAAGGTATTATGTTTCAAAATTAAGTAGAAAAGTTTGAAGGTTTCCAACACATAGAGATGATACATGTTTAAGGACATGGAAATGTTGATTGCCCTGATTTGGCCATTTTCCTCGGTATAAGTGTATCAAGTTATCACAATACACTCCTTAAATATATACAAATCTTAATTTAAAAATTTTAAAAGACCATGCAGAAGACACTCAGCACATGTTTACTGGGTGAGGGAGTGCAGCAGAACAAGGTTTGAGGTGCTTTAAGAAAGTATTGCGCTGATTTTTTTAGCCCCAGGGCCCAGCACAGTACTGGACCATAGGAGATGTTCAAGGCTTAATTGTGAGTATTGAATTAAACATAGGCAATACCCCCAGGAACAAGCAGTCCCTACATCCGTCACTCTCACTTAGCCAGCTGGGTGACCTATGACAGAAACAGGATGTGTTCCTGGCTTCTTCTGGAGTCAAGATGAAACAATTGGATCAAGGTAAGGTCCTGTTCATGGAGATGGAGCTAAAATCCCAGACTGAGGACTGAAGCCAAGTGTTTTGAAGTCAGAGAAGCCGCTTTGAGGAAGCACCCCAAAACTGCCATGCAGTGCACCCTTGGCCGGCTGCCATGAGGGCTGCTGCGGAGGGTTCCCTCAAGAGAGGAAACACAGCAGTTGGTCACTCGCCCGCCTGGGAGCCATGTCCGAGGCCAACCAGCAGTAGAGGAACAGAGCAGCAAAGTCCCAGCCCCCAGCGAGATGAGAGCCCCGCCATGTCCTTCCCCACCTCTTAGGAGCCCGTGAGGGCTGCAGAGTCACTGCCCTGAGAACTAACCTGCTACACATGTGTCTCCCCTCTGTTTTCCCTCCAGTCTGGAGCTTCCCTGGGGGCTCAGTAGTTAAGCTGGAGCCACAGTTACCTGGTGGGATCCTGCCGGCCACTACAGTGAGCAGTTTCTTAGACAGGATCAGCAAAGTCTTGGCACATAAGATTGGGCAATCCTTTCTATTTGGGGAGATATATATGTCATGAAGAGTATTGCTAAAAATAATGTTTCTGAATTCAAATACACAAAATATATTCATGCTTAATAACTAAAGCATAATAATGTAATCATTATTAAATAACCACTTTATTCCATGTCTGGTTGCCAGCCACCCATATTTTATCCCTATTATCCTATTTTCTATAGGACAACATGAATAATAAAAGAATGAATTCCTTAAAAAAAATTATTTCTAATACAGTATAACCCCACTTTCCCTAATCAGATTAGGGGATTATAATCCTCAGTATTTTGCTATCACATGAGTCCAAGTCATATTAAAAAGGGAAAAAGAGAGTCCACCTTTCTTAATGAGAAATATAGTTTACAAAGTATTTTTGTACAAAAGACCATATCATTGTATTGTATATTCAAACTTGAAAATTAATTTCTAAAATAAATTTTGCATTGAATCCAAAAAGTTTACAAACAACTGGATCTTAAAAGCAGTTGGTCATTTTACTACCAATATTCATAAAGGCAGCCAAATTTCCTTATCTTTTTTCATTGAAAGATAAAATAATCCTATAAATCTCAGAAGAAATAAAAGCCTGTTCAGATGGGTTTACCCTGGGATAGAAAGGGAGTTTAACATTAGAGAATCTGTGGTTATAATACTTCACATCAAGAATTCATCAAGAAAAACTTTACTAAGTGCCATCAATACCAAAGTCATTCAGTAATGTACTGCTCATGTCTATAAAGAAAAAAAGAAGAAGAAAAGGAAGGAAGAGTGGAGGGATATGGGGAGAGAGAGGATTAGTAGGACAAACCCATCATCAATATAATAAAGACTTCATCTAACAGACAAGTTAACACTCAACTGCAGACACTACAGGAACACAGATATAAAGGTCTGTCCTCACCACTACTACTTAACATTGTGCTCTAATGCTAATTAATCACTAAGATGCTTAACAGAAATATATATTATAAAGGATGATATTTTTATGACACATAACATGTTATAGATTATGTACTTTGTATTACATGTGCGAATGGATTAAATAAATTACAGTGATTTACAAATACTATTATACACCTAAAAATACTGAGAGATATTTCTATTCAACTCTGAAACTTAATAACACCATTCGAGAGTTATTCTCATGAGATAAATATAAAATAATAGCTTTTATCTATATCAACAATAAACAGAGCTTATAAAGGAAGTAGGGAAAATCTATCTAATCTTAACAATGTTTGTGTGAAGAAAATTCACACCTTCACTAATAGACATAAAAGAAGAACCTGGTAGGTAAAGCAATACAGTGTGCTCCTGGTGGAGACACCGGGTCTCCTGGAACCGATTTTTACCTCTATCAGCATCAAAATCACAATGCTAATGGGACTGGATAGTTGAAGAAAATGATGTGAAGACTTCTGCTCTGAAGGTATGAAAACATAGCATAAACGCAATCAAACAGGACAATCCAGGTATAGACATCATTCTGTATCGGAGTAATGTACCCTTGTGTATATATGCCCCCCCTTTTATATCCCCCATTCATCTATTGAAGGGCATCTAGGTTGGTTCCACAGTTGAGCTATTGTGAATTGTGCTACTATAAACATTGATGGCCTGTGTTCCTGTAGTATGCTGCTTTTAAGTCCTTTGGGTACAGACTGAGGAGAGGGATAGCTGGTTCCATTCCCAATTTTCTAAGAAATCTCTATACTGCTTTCCATATTGGCTGCACCATTTTGCAGTCCCACCAGCAATATATGAGTGTGCCTTTTCCCCCACATCCTCGCCAACACTTATCGTTGTTTGTATGCATAATAGCTGCCATTCTGACTGGAGTGAGATGAAATCTTAGAGTGGTTTTGATTTGCATTTCTCTAATTGCTAGTGATGATAAACATTTTTTCATGTATTTGTTGATTGATTGTACATCAAAAGAGAATAAAATCATGGCATTTGCAGGTAAATGGATGGTGTTAGAGAAGATAATGCTAAGTGAAGTTAGCCATTCCCAAAAAACCAAATGCTGAATATTTTCTCTGATATAAGGAGGCTGATTCATAGTGGGATAGGAAGTGGGAGCATGGGAGGATTAAATGAACTCTAGATAAGGCAGAGGGGTTGGAGGGGAAGGGAGGGGGCATGGGGTTAGAAATGATGGTGGAATGTGATGATCATTATTATCCAAAGTACAGGTATGAAGACACAAATTGGTGTGAATATATTTTGTATACAACCAGAGATATGAAAAATTGTGCTCTATATGTGTAATAAGAATTGTAATGTCATATATAACTTTTAAAAAATCATCCTGTAGATCAATAGAAGAAAAAATGGAGGGCTCTGAAAAAAAACCCAAGTACATATTTTTAAGTTAACTTATGATAAAGCAACCATCACAAATAAATGGGGAGGGGGCAGATTATTCAAAAACTTGTATTGAAAGTCTGGTTATTTTGAAAAGTCAGCCTTGAGCTGTAGTTCAACTATGCATCAACATCACATTCACACATATAAAAGAATTACAAGTTAAAGACAAATACAGAAAGCAGGGAAGGAAAGAGAGTGAAGGAGGAAAGGGAAGAAAACTAAAGAAGAGAAAAAAAAGAAAAACCAGGCACTTGATACACACATCTGTGATCCCAGCAACTCTGGAGGCTAAGGCAGGAGGATTCCAAGTTCGAAGCCAGCCTCAGTTACTGAGAGAGACCCTCAGCAACTTAGTGAGATCCTGCCTCAAAATAAAAAATAAAAAAGACTGGGGATGTAGCTCAGTAGTAAACATATGTCCCTGGGTTTTATCCTCAGTACTGGAAAAAAGAAAAAAAGAAAAGATACAAATTTAGTTAAACTCAAGTTAAACTTTCTAAGCATAAAAACAATAGAAAAATTTTAAATAGGTAAGCAAATCTGTCCATATGAAGTTTTTCATGTGATATTTGCAGTATACATTTAAGAGGAAAAACTGTCACCCAACAAACTGGGAAAATATTTGCCAGAAGTCTCACAGAAAAAAAGTTACAGATCTCTTATAAATCAACAGGAAATTTTAATACCCAACTTCTAAAAATTCAAAGGATATCAACAGCAATTCATGGGACAAAAATTCAATTTTCCAAAAACTGTACTCACTAGTAATAAATGAGTATGCAAAACTTTTCAAATTGTTTAGTACTTCACCCTATCAAAGTGTCAAAAAATTAATTAATTCTCAAATAAAATAATATCTTTATGCACATGCATGCCATAAAATAGACTTTTTCATACACCGCTGAAAACAACCTAATGGAAACAAACATTCCAAATAACAACTTGGAACTACTCATAAAAGTCTTTTTACCCCAGCAATTACACGTTTTCAGATCTATGATACAAAAATAATCAAAAATATAGACAAAGATCTATGTACTGAGATATTAGTTATGCATGATTTATAGTGGTGAAAATAAGACCCAGTAATAACTGGAAAAGGTTAAATTTATTATGACTTATTAATGATAAAATGGAATATAATTGATAGGATAGAGTCATGAAAAAATCATGTTTCGTAAGACTATATCATGGATTACTCACAATACATTAAACCATATGGAACACAAAATTTGGATAATATATAAATACAGATATACAAACACATAAATTGGAAAGAAATACATCAATGATAATTAGTGACAATCTCTGAGTAATTGGATCATGGGTGACTAATTTTTTTCTAATACCTTTCCATATTTTCTTAATTTACTAAAATAAATATATAGTAGTCTCCCCTTATCCTTGGTTTTGCTTGCTATGTTTACAGTATAACCTATAGTCAACTATGGTTCAAAAATATTAAACAATATTAAACAGAAAGTTTCAGAAATAAATAATTTATGGGTTTTAAAATACACACCCATCTGAGTAGCATAACAAAATCCTGCACTATCCTACCTAGGGTTGGGAATTATCCCTTTGCCCAGTGTATCCACACAGTATGTGCTACCTACCCATTAGTCACTTAACAGCCATCTGGGTTATCAGATCAACTGTTGCTGTCTCACAATGTTTGTGTTCAAGTTAATGTTATTTTACTGAACAATGGCCCCAAAGCATAAGAGTGGTGATACTGGTGATTCAGATATGCCATAGAAAAATCCATAAATTGCCTTCTTTGAGTGAAAATTCTCAAATTAGGGAAAGAAAAACTTCATATGCTAAGGTTGTTAAGATCTGAAGTAAAAGTGAATCTTCCATCCATGACATCCTGAAGAAGAAAAAAGAAATTCATGCTAGTTTTGCTGTCACACCTCAAACTGCAAATATCACAGCTACAGTGCATGATAAGGGCTTAGTAAAAAGGGAAAAAGCATTAAATCGCAGGCTTCAGCTCCATATGAGGTTTGCAGCATTCACTGGGGATATGAAAATGTACCCCCACCCCAAGCATAAGAGGAAACTACTGTTACATTTCAAATTGTCATGAACTAGTAGGTACTCAGTGCTTACTCTGTGCCAGGCCCATTCAAAGTATGCAGTAGGTATTACCTTATTTAATTCTTTCAATAAATCCATGAGTTAGATAATGAGTACTACTATCAGTTCCATTTTACCAGTTAAGAAACTGACACTCACAGAGACTAAGTAATTTATCCAAAGTCATACACGAGCAGATGGTAAAGCCAGGCTCTGTGATTGCCAAGTGTCCATTATTAACTGTTAGTCTACACCAGTGATTCTCAAACATTCTCCAGTGGAACCCCTTTACTGCCTTAAGAATGATTGATAGTGAGCTGGGGTTGTAGCTCAGTGATAGAGCGTTTGCCTAAACTGTGTGAGGCACTGGGTTCAATCCTCAAATAAAGGTATTGTGTTCCTCTACAACTTAAAAAAAAAAAAAAAAAAAAAAAAAACTAAAGAACAAGAAAAAGAGTCATTGATCTCCCACAGGGAGCTTTTGTTTACATAGGCAATTCCTCTTGATTTGTCTATTGACATTTAATATATTCAAAATGTCTTAAACTGAGCAGGATTTAATTCATTCAAAAATAACAAGCATGAACTCATCATATGTTAACATAAAAAACACATTTTTAATTTCTAAACTCCATTTTGACACAAAAAAAATGCAGAGAGAAGAGTACTATTACTTTATCCTTTTGCAAATCTCTTAATGTCTGGCCTCATGGAAGGGAGCTGAATACCCACATCTGTTTCTGCACTTAATTTATTGCAATATTACATGTCATGTAGCCTCTGGGAAACTACCCGTTCATTCATGACAGAAAGAGAGTGAAAGGGCAAATAACATCTCCATATTGTTATGATAATGGTTTGGACCTTATGGCCCCCTTGCAAGAGTCTTAGGGATCTCCAGAGATCCTGGAACCGCACTTTGAGATCACTGTTCTATACTGAGTTTCTGAAAAAGAATAAATTGACCGACTCATGCTTACTGCATGTTAAACTCATCACCGCTTTAAATTCTCAATAGCAGCAGCATAACTGTGCATATGGCAGAAGGGGGACTGTCTTCTGAGCTGATTCCTTATCCCACAGAAAAGCTGTCTTCTACTGTGCCAGTCCCTCCATCCACTGACGGAGCTGCAACCAGGTTGGATCAGCATAGAGTTCTGGAACTCTGTTAGACTGAACGTGCACAGCAGAGAGAATCAGCTCCCAGGAGTAGAGCTGGCTGTAGACAATCAGAAGGAATCCATGTAATTGTATCAAATGCAATGAACCAAATGCTAGTTGGAGGCATGGTACTTGATACTGATACTTCAAAGGGAGAAAGGAAAATAATCTCTTACTCATTGCTCAGTTCCTAGTACCAAACACAGTACCATATGAAGGGTGCCCAATAAATACTGGATGATAGATGAGGGCCTAGGCATTTGGAGGGACAGAGAAAGGATCCAGAAACTGCCCTCAAGTAGCTAGCACACAGCCTACTGAAGAAAACATACATACAAACAATCACAAAGCCTCGTAGCCAGTGCTCAAGTTGAGGCATGCAAACAGGTGTTCGACAGAATGTGATTTGGGGCAATTACTCATACACACGTCACCTTGAAGACTCTGAGACAAGGTAAGTGGTGGGAGTCAAGTTGGGGACTTCTTCCGGGGGGGAAGAGAGCTGGCAGGTGCCAGGCCCACACGTGGATGCCTGGGCACTGGCACACCAGGCAGGCACGTGGATAATGGTGAAGGACCAGTCCTTGACACTGGGTTAGCATCATGGCTTGGTTACAGGACTGGAACCGTGGTAGAAGAGTGGAGAACACCTAGTAGAAAATTCAACCTGATCTGATGGCGAGTTACCTGAACACCTCTACCACGTGTATCTTAGCTCAGGCTACTGTCACATAATGCCACAGACTGGGTGGCTTAAACAACTAACAAATATTTCTCACAGTTTTGGAAGCTGGAAGTCAGATCAGGGTATGAGCATGGCTGGTTCAAGTGAAGGCCTGGCTTCTTGATGACCACCTTCTCTTTGTATCTTCACATGGCAGACAGCAGAGGGAGGAGCCACTACTCCTACTTTAAGGCTCCACCCTCGTGACCTGTGCACCATCATGGACACAGTCCAGCTGCAGGTGAAGGCCAAGAGAGGCAGAGGGAGGTGAAGGACCAGGCTGGGATTTTCCTCTGCTGCCCCAGTCTCTGCCACCTGCCTCCCTCTAGGCAGCTCTCAGTAGTTAACTGCCATTCACACTGATAGCACGTAACCATTGTTAGCATTAAGTAGTATTAAAATAAATGAAGCAGCAGTCACATGCACAGCCTAGAGCCCAGCACCTCAATGGGACTCTGCTACAGTTAAATCTAGTCACTCATCCATACAGAAGCACTTTCCTGACACCATAGATGTTAAGGTTTGATGTGAGGTGCCCCCCAAAAGCTCCTGTGTTAATGCCAAAAGGTTTGGAAGTAAGCTGATTGGTTCTGAGGGCTATAACCTCATCTGTCCACCCCAGTTGCAATGGACTGACTGGGCGGTAGCTCCAGGCAGAGGGGTGTGCCTGGAGGAGGGGGTACTGGGGAGGGGCCCTGGAAGGTGCCTCTTCCCCTTCTTCCTTCTCTTTCTGCTTCTGACCTCACCAAGAGCTGAGCACCTTTCCCTGCTGGGTCCTTCCCCCATGCTATGCTGCCTCAGGGCTGAGACCTCTGATATTATGAGCCAAGATAAACTTTTCCTCTTCTGAGTTGCTCTTGTCAGGTAAGAGTAAGGCAAGAGCGGACCAAAATGGTAGACATACACTGGAGATCTGTGCAAATTCCAAAAGCCACCAAGGTTGGAAATGTTCTTTGAGTTGGAGCATAAATAGGATGAGAAAATTTGGGGTGCTGTTTGGAAAGAAACAATGTTATTCTCAACCTAAAAATAGTTGGATTTATCATGGCATTATTGTTTTTTTTATACACAGTTAAATCAGTTCTTTTGCATTTCCGGGTGTGGGGAAGGATTTGCAAGCTGCAAATACAATCTAATGAGCTCAAATGTCCACCTGTAAAGCAATTTTCACATCTACCTTCCCTAGGTCCCTTATCCAGAAACTAGAGCCACACACACATTTGACAATGAAGCAGGTTGAATGAACATCACCCGAGCTATAACCCAAGTAGGAACTCTCCAGCCCACGGAGGCAAGAGAAGAAAGAGTCCAAGTATTTGAACTCCATAAACACCCCCTGGGGTTTTGCTCTCATGTATTTTATCCAACAGTGCTGGCTTGCTGCCACATTGCAGAATCTTCTTGGGGACTGCCCCACCAAGAGAAGCACCCAAATGCTTGGGTAACAGATTCACTATGTTGATAACAGGAGCTGTGTTTTCAGAGCTTTGTAAGATGGAAGATCAAACTATGACACATAAATACATTGAAAGGAGCTTATTGTCCACTAGGCGAGGAAACCCAACTGCCTCTGCCAATCTGGCTTCTCAGATTTGAAGATTGCTTTAAGAAATTCTGTCGAAATGCCCATCAAACACAGAATATAGACTTTTAAAAAATTTTTTTAGACAAACAGAGACCACATGGAGTGACATCAAGTCCATGGAGACAAAAGCATCCCTCAGTGGCACAGCCATCGACAAGCATGCTGACCTTCACCCATGTGCTCTGTTCCTCTAGAAAGAAGGAGGAGGCCAAGGCTCCATCTCAGTAAGAGCTGCCACAAACCCGGAGGGCCCTCCACTTCCGCTATACCCCACAGGCAAGACCCTGGTCCCCAAAGCTCAGCACCTTAAGAGTTTAGGAGAATATTCAGGGTCACCCACAAGAAGGGAAGAAAGAAGAAAGAGAAGGAAGGAAAGGAATTCTTGTGAGAAACCTGAAAGTGAAGATTTTTGCCCTCTTGGGTGACCTTTGTCAGTTATCTTTCCCGAGGCAAATTTCATCTCTGCTAATCCATAGACTAATATTAAAATAAATACAGCACACAGCTTCATATAACATTTCTGTCTGTGTGGTGATCCTTAAGACTGCATATTTACCTGAGGAACTCCCACCAGACTTCCAAATTGGACCAGACCTCTCAACCCAAGAAAAGAGTAGAACTGCTGTTTACTTCATCCCACCTGCAGGCTGGGGGTCCTGTAAGCAGGACTCCCTTTTGGCATGTGGGCACGAAAAAGCCTCCAGTTCCCAGGATAGATTCAAGATGCTTTCAGCTCACTAAAGCTGCAGCACAGGAAGTAAGCCCTTAGGAGCCTCAAGAAGTACATGCATCTTCCAGGAAGGGCCCCCATCTGAAGAAGGAGGGCATGTCTAGACACCAGAGACACTTGGCTCAATTTTAAAGTGGGGAAACAACAGACTTGCACATCTAACCTCTTCAGCTCTGCTTCCCAACTCTGACCTGGTTTATAAGATCTAATTGAAACTGTGGGTAGAAACTTGAGGACACGCTTCCTCAAAGATATAGGAAACCACATTAGATTGGAAAGGATTGAAGTATCTTCCTTCTTGCAGAACTCTTAGACTTCTATGTGAAATTTGGAAGAGTGAAACCAATTCTTGAAGCACTGGATTTGGGGTGGGGAGGAAGTAAACTTAATTGGCCTATCCAATTAGCAAAAAGAGTCTAGAAAATAAATTAAAATCTAACCACAAAAAGGAGGAAGGAGGAAAACCTATCCAGACAGTGGAAAGACCCGTGGTCGCCAAACTCTGGGAAAAAGGCAGGGAACAGGTGGAGCACAGGTGAGATTAGCCTGTGTGGGCCCCTGACATTACACAGTTCTCAAAATCCATAGAAGAGTAAGACCCACAGAGCAGACCCCAATCAAACAACGAACTTTAGTTAGTGAAATGTGTTCATGTTGGATAATCAGTTGTAACAAATGTAGCACCCTAATGCCAGATGTAATGATAAGGAAAGTTTGGGGTGTAGGAACTCTACTTTCTGCTAAATTTTTAATAAATTAAAAACAACTGAAAATTCTTTTAAATAAAGTCTATTCATGTTTTAAAGGGGTGGGGGCTAAAAGGAAAGGAAGATAGAAGTCAAGTTAAAAGACCAGTATATAATCCAGGTAGGAAAGAAACAGAAGGTTACAATTCACTGTGGGTTGGACTATAAGATGTCAAGGCAAGGAGTATGGATCAGCAGTCAGGTGCCCTATGCAGCATATTATATAACTCTCTCTGGGTTTATGGGCTGCCTCCAGGATATGTGAGTTCAGAACCAGAGAGCAGTGAGTGATACTTTGTGTATCTTTAACAGAGCAAAGCAATAATATTATCAATCAATACATGGAAGAATAAAGAAAGAAACATAGTGGGAGTGATGCAGACTTCATGACTACCTTGCTGTGGCCCGAACACTGGTGTGTGTCTGTGTGTGTGTGTGTGTGTGTGTGTGTGTATACATAATAAGGAAACTTAAAGACCAGTCATTTAGATAGCTGGCAATTTCATTGCTGGATTTCTTGAACTCCAGGTAGGCAAGTATCATCATCATTATTGACACACACAATAATGGGCCTAAATTTCTGAATTTGTTAGACATTTTTAGAAATCTAAATTAACTATATAGCATTATAGCATGAGACAATATTTCCTTTATTTCGACCTATTTTTTTTTAATTCCAGTGCGAAATTTCTGTAAAACCTAGATAGCCAGTTTCCTCCGTTTATTAGCAATGATAGCTAACATTTATTGAGAGCTTAGTCCAAAAACAAAGCACTGCTCTAAGCAGCAGAAACTGGTAGGCAGATAATTCTACGGATGAGCAATTCCTGTCTTATTCTCACTTCAGAGGAATCTCCAAAGAATAAGAGAGATGTTTTTCCTTTCCTCTTTCCTCTCTGCCTGGTGTGGGGCAGGTGTGTGTGTTGGTCGGCTTTTCATTGCTGTGACCAAAATACCTGACAAGAATAACTGAGAGGAAGAGAGACTTGTTCTGGCTCCTGGTCCCAGAGGTTTGAGTCCACGGCCATCTGATTCCACTGCTGGGGCCTAAGGTGAAGAAGGACATAAAGGCAGAATGGCATGGCAGGGGAAAGCTGCTTGGCCAGAGAGCAGAGAGAGAGAGAGCGAGGGAGAGGGAGAGGGAGGGGAGGGGGAGGAGGAGGGGAAGGGGGAGGGGGAGGGGGAGGGGGAGGGGGACAGAGAGAGAGAGGGGGAGAGAGAGAAGGGAAGAGGCCAGGGGAAGGTAAGCCCATCCAGGGCACACACCAGTGACCTACTTCCCCCTCCTAGTAGTCCATCCAGCAATCAAGGGACTAATCCACTGATGAGGTCAGGGTCCTCGTGATCTAATCACTTCCCAGAGCCCCACCTTAGGACATTGCTCTGTTGGGGACATCTGAGACTTTGGAGATCCAAACCACAACAGGGTGTGTGGCAGAGGGGACTTTGACATTCCTCCCGTGTGAGAAACACCGGTCAGCCAGCCACCTGGAAGATGAGCTCCCTGGCTTTGCTGGACAAGTACAGCCTAAAGGGAGACAGAGGGGCTCCACCAGGGAGAGGAGGAAGCTCCAGAGAAGGGGAAATGGAGGTGGGTGAGAAGGGAGAACCCATAAGGGGCCAGAGCCATGCACAACCCTGAGGAGGCTGGACAGAGGTCCTGTGGAGTCTGTCCATGAGAACTGATGGCTGAGAAGCTGAGTGAGAGCTCTGCACCCCTCAAAAAGAACAGGAAAAGGGGATAATGAACTCTGTGAAATGAAGGCTATGTAAGACTAATAGCGCCACGGTCATCTTTTCATCGCTATAATGGAATACTTGACATAGGCTACTCGTGAAGAAAAAGATGTTTATTTAGCTCACAGTTTTGGAGGTTCAAGGCATGCACTGGCTCCGTTTTGGTGCAGGCACTATGGGGGACAGTAGATGATACATGGCAATGGCTGGAGGATATGTCACGAAAAGCAAGTGTTTATGTCTTAGGAGCAGAAAGGACTGGAAGGGCCAGAAGTGGTCCTATTATAACAACCATCTCATGAAAACTTAAGGGGTTATGTGAACCCCCTTCCAAGAGCACCTTCCCAACAACCTAAGGACCCCAACTAGGTCCCACCTGCCAAAGATCCACCATCTCCCAGGAACCCCACTGAGGACCAAGCCTTCAATCACAATGGACCCTCGGGGACACTCAAATCCACCTGAAATAGCAAAAACCATTCCTTCTTCTGCATATCAAAATATGCAATAAAATTTAAGGACAGAGGAGAAGAGCCACCAACTTGGGCTGAGACATCTCACGGGCACTGTTGGTCAAAGGCTTTGGAGCTCCTTCTCTCGTTTCCCAGCACCCTGTATGCCTGGAACTTTGATCTCTGGATGGAGGAAAGCAACCAGGGCAGTGCTGGGGCCAGTCCTGCTGCCTCGTAAGAGCCGATCGCTAAACTGCCAGGAATTTTGTGAGATAGCTGTGAAACACAGTCATTACTGAAACTTAACTCATATAAACTTGAATACATCACATTAAATAAAGCACATGAAGTAATCAAAATGCATCACTTCCGAAGTATTTGACTGCATGTTACTGTTATCTGTTCTTGGTGTTATTTCTCTTTTCTATATCTGAAAGGTGGAAATACTAGAATGGGGTATGTGATATTTTGATTTATAATAAGAAATACACATATTTGGTCTTCCACATGCTCCTGGCACAGAGCTTCTAAAACCCTTGGGATTTCCTAAGTGATAGGAGCATCTCTTATTATTCATAACACATCTCTTTCAACCGCACTTGAGTTTATGTTAATGAGGTGGCTTCTGCAAAGCCCCTAGATAACCACAGGATGGGGGCCAGTTGCCTGAGGAATCCTCCCTGTGATTAGAGGTGGGAGTTTTTAGCCCCCACCCCAGACCTCCAGAGAGAGGAGAGGGACAGACAGCGACTTAGTCACCAGTAGACATGATGTAATCAATCACACCTACATATAAAACCCCCATAAATACCTCAAAGACAGGCTGGCGAACTTCCAGGCTGGTGAGCACAAGGACATGCTGGAAGAGGGGCCCTGAGACCCCACACCCCAAACCCATGCCTTGCCCTGAGCATCTCTTCCCCCTGGCTCTTCATGAATTGCATCGTTTTGTAATAAACCAGAAATCTAGTAAGTAGACCATTTTTCTGAGTTCTGTGGACTATTCTAGCTGAGAAGGGGATTGGGGGGAACCTCCAATGTAAAGTCAGTAAAGCACAGGTGACAGCTAGAAATTGCTGATATCTCCAGATAAGGAGTGTCCGAATAGATGTCAGAATAGTCCCAGTAGGTGTCCACCAAGAAGTATATAAAATCCCACATTATGGTTTGGATGTGAGGTGTCCTCCAGTTCCTGTGTGAGATAATGCAAAAATTTTCAGAGATGAAATGATTGGGTTATGAGAGCCTTAACCTAATACATGCATTAATCCACTGATAGGGATTAATGGGTGGTAACTGAAGGCAGGCAGGGTGTGGTTGGAGAAGCTGGGTCACCTGGGGGCACACCTTTGGGGTTTATATTTTGTCCCTGGTGAGCAGAGCCCTCTCTCTGCCTCCTGTTGCCATGTCCTGAGCTGTTTTCCTCCCCCACACTCTTCCGCCATGATGTTCTGCCTCACCTGGAACCCAGAGCAATGGTGTTGGCCAACTATGGTCTGAGTCCTCTGAAACTGTGAGCCCCAGATAAACTTTTCCTCTTCCTAATTTTTCTTGTCTAGTCTTTTGGTCATAGTGACAAACTCACCACACATCTGGAGTCAGAAATGAAGAAAGAGAAACAGTGAGGCACAACCTTGCCAATTCCCATGCAGTGACGTCACACTGGTAGTTCAACATCAGGCTGGATGAGTGTTTATACTACAGAATCAGCAAACCCTCATATCAGGGTTTGGTTCATTGTTCTAGATCAGGAGTAAGCAAACTATGGACCAGGAGATAAATCCAGCCATCACCTCTTTTTATAAATAAAGCTTTGTGGGAACACAATGATACCCACTTATTCACACACTTCCTCTGCTGCATTTGCCACTTTTCCTACAGCAGATGAGTAGTTAAGCAAAGACCACATGGCCTGCAAAACCTAAGGATATACTACCCAGCACCTTACAGAAAAAATTTCTCATCTTTGACGTAGACTTAAGAAAGTAATGAACGTTGTGCATAAATATGTACAATTATTCCATGTTGATTTCAAAATGTTTGAGGAGAGAGAAATGTTAACTACCCTATTTTGGTTGTTCCACATTGCATACATGTATCAAATTATGACACTGTTCCCCACAAATTTGTAAAGTTAAAATAAAAATCAATTTTTTAAAAAGTGGAGAAAATGCTAATAATACAGATCAAACCATGAAAGAGTATTGTATCTGTGGCCTGTAGCTGTGTTTGAACAGCACAAAAAATTAAAAGAAATGTTCTTCCTATAATCAAAACTATTATCCAACTCAATAACGAAGATGTTCACATCTAGTGATGTTGCAGACTAATGAAGTTCTCAAATACGTCTTTATTATTTCACTTCCATATAACTCATTAACATAAATGAAAATATCAACCATCTGTATGAAAATTACACTCAAAGAGCCAGTTGTTCCACATTTAACGAGCTCATCACCAAATTCAACTGATCGCGCACCATTGAATTGCATACCATTTTAGTGCCTTTTCAGCCGAATCTGTTTGGTTTTCAAAAAAAAAAAGGAATCTCACACATCTTTTGTAATTGATTTGGGCATGTTCATAACCTGCCACAGCTACTGTGCCATGAAACTACACAACAATGTGATGATTCCTAGTTTACAAACCCCAGCCTGTGGATGAAGGAATAGACAGGTTAGGACATAAATCTAGACTTACATTCACTTGACAAACATGCATTTAGTAGCCAATATTTGAGAAAATACATTATAATTTTTAATAGACAACTGTGAACTCAGTTACACTTTCAAATAAGTTTATATTATATTAACTAGAATCAATATACAGTGGGAAAAGTTGTGTACAAAACATTCTCCCATTCTATAGTCAGCGTTGGGAATGGATTCACACTCCCCTTGTGGAACTGAGTAGCCAGTTCTCAGGGCTCATCTTCAAGCTGCCTTTGCTGAGATACCAGGTTCCCCACTACACACTTGACCCCAGATGTCGCTCCCTCCCCCGTGAGCCCCATGCTCTGTCTTTCTGGGGTACAGGTTGGCTTCATCAAATCCCACCAAGCTGGATGCACAGTCTGGTACTCACATGATGTCCTTCCACACCTTGGGGACTTCCCAGGGCAGCAGTGGATGCAGGCAGGGTCCCTTGTAAAGGCTCAGCAGTGAGAGACAGCAGGCCCACAGTCTGTTACAAGCAGGTTGGAGTGAAGGACTTCACAGGGAGAGGAGGTCCCTGGACTGGTTTTAAGCTGGTGAATTACACACCCTGACTCATGGGGTTTTGTTGTTTTGTTTTAAGGTGATGTCATAAATACCTGTAAAGGATTGAATCCCTCCCCATCCTAACCTTCACCCTCACCCCAGAGAAAAGGAGGTTGAGCCCGGGCCAATGGTGGGCCAAGACCATGCCTGGAGATCCCTGAGGGGGAACCACACCCGAGGACAGCAGAGCAGAGTGACTGGGAGCTCCCACCAAGAGGTCAACAGGGAGTCCAGTGGTTACAGAGCAGGGGAGGCTGGCCATATGCACAGCCACAAATCCAAGGCCAGGGCTGGCAGAGCAAGCACAGGTGACAGAGCAAACCTGGGCATAGGACCACAGCCAGCGGGGCACTGCTGCTGACAGTCCACAATGGCGTGCCGTGGGGCCTGCAGGGGCTGAGTGAACACAGAGCAAAGATACAGACAGGAATGATAATCGCGCTACCCAAGAGAACGAAATATTCAGTCTTTCTCTTCTGCTTCTTGGGTTGTCGATAGTCATGGTCTTGATGATGATGGACTTTAAAACCCACAATAAACTCCGTACGATGCTTTAAAGTGCACAGATTGTTAATTCAAGAAGCAAATAATCTAGACAAAAGCCCAAGGAGGGGAAATCACAGGTTCCTTCACATCTGGACCTTCAGCTAGCCATGCCCCACCAGGTGTGTGACCTAACACTGACCAGGGCTTCTCCTGGTGGCAGTGAAGTCCAGGTGTGATTTGTTTACTGCAGACAGACGGGGAGTATTCCCATCCACCACCCTCACCATCAACCAGGGGACGCAGAAGGACACCTGGAATGACCATCTTGTGCAAAATTCAGCTCAGGTTTTGGCCCTTGCAATGAGCAAACATCCCATCAGAAACAAATCTGTGCAAGGAGCTATACCTATCTCAGACACAGCCCACTCAGGAAATCCCTATGCGGCCACTTATGGTCCCACAGGCTCCTGACGTTCACTTTCAGAGAATTGTCAGTGATCACCTTATTGCCAAACCCATGGGCTCCTTTCAAGTTCCTGTTCCCCTTGGTTTCCATAACACTAGACTGCCTCTCTTGCAAACAGGCCTTTGTCAAAAGGAAAAACAAAATGATTTGATGCCTACAATATGGAGATTGGGGGAGAGGCATGGGGCCAAGACAACATTAGTATTTTGTGTGTCTAGAATGTGTTGCCAAAACAAAAGCTGGGAAGCTGGAAGAAGCTGGTTGGCCCGGGGAACTTTAGCTACGTTCAGCACATGGAGAGCTGAATCCAAACCCAGGTAGGAGGCTATCTGTAGTAGAAAGAGTTGGTCCCATTCTGCAAAAGAAGGTGGCTGCAGAGACAAAAAATACAGGCCACCCTGAACTGAGCTTCCCTCTCCAAATCCCAGCTCCTGACACTAACAAATGTTTTTTGAATGGTATTTTCCAATTCAAAATCGGCCCCTTGGTGATTCAGTTCTAAAGCACTTTGCCTGGCACTCGAGCCCTGTTTCTCTGATTTTCCCACAGGACTGCTCTGCTCTGCTCTCTCCTTCCAATAGCTCAGCCTTGCCTTGGGCCCAGCCAATGCCGCCATCTTCAATGGTCACCCCTTTTCTCCAACCTTCCCCTCACAGCTGTCCTCATTCTCCAGCTTTCTTTCGTTTCCTTGCCTCTTTATCAGGTATCATGAGGAGCACATGATCATTCTGTAGACACCTTATGCTTCCCCACACGCATGCCGGTGCACCCTTCTCTGGACTCCACTGGCAGGAGGGCATGCCTTTCGCTGCTTTCATGAGCTTCTGAATTACCCAATATAGAGCAAGTCTGGAATATGCTTGTGATCGATGGAGGGATTGCCTGAAACAGAAAGCACACCTCCATAAAACCAGGCCAACTATTTGCAGTATCAGTTTCTCTCTGCAAATTGCTCATGATGGGGGTAAAATACGCATCCCATAAAATTTACCATTTTGGCCATTTTTAAGTGTACACACTTTAGCTACATGAAGTGTGGCCATCACCACCATCCACCTCCAGAATGTTTTCTTCATCCCAAACTGGAATCTGTCCCCATTTAACACTGACCCTCCGTGCTCTTCCCCAGCCCCTGGTAAACTCCATTCTACCTCCTTTGTGGCTCTGACTCAGATCAGTGGAGTCACAGTGTTGGTCCTCTTGTGACAGGTTTATTTCACTTAACATGGTGTGCTCCAGGTGATTGTATGGTCTTTTAACTAGTTCCCAGCTGGACTTACAGTTCATTCATTTCTCAATATTTGGCAATGGGTATGGTAAGAAACGGAGGTCTATCCAAGCAGGAGGCAACCACAGATGACCCATTCCAAGCCTCACCTTCACCAAACTGCAATCCCTACACAGTTCCTCAGAAGAGGGTCCGTTTGAGAACATGAGCAACACTGTGTCTTAAAGCAACACAGGAGGGAAACAGCTGTGTGCAAAATTCCTGCTCATCTCATTGAATCCTCCCCATGACTCCATGGCCTAGACCTCTGTTCATTCCCACTTAGAGAGAGGAAACTGAGGTTAACGAGGCCAGGTCATTTGCCCCAGTCATAGCCAGGAATTACTGGAACTGAAGAAAATACTCAGACTGATGCCTGTTTGACCCCAAATGCAAGCTCCGCGACACCCGCGGTGCAGGGCAGAGGAAAGCAGGGACATCAACCAGGTGCTCCTGGGAGCAGTATCTAAGAATGCTGAGAAGGTGACTTTAAAACAGCCCCAGTGTACAAGTTGTGATCAGACTGTTAAAGCCCTTCTAAAGGCAGAAGAACAAACGGGCTTCCACGGTAACAGGAGGAATTTCATTATTCAATGGGTCGTGGTTGGGGTTGTGAGTCCCCCCCACCCAGGAGACCGAAGTAGGAGGAGGAGCACAGAGGGGCTGCGCTGTGTCTCCACGCAGCCTGCCCGAGGCAAGGAGCAACCGGGTGATCTCAGGGCTCCCCAGCACGCAGTCCCCGAGGGAACACTGGAAAGCCTTTGAGTTCCTGGAAGAAGGTCCTGGAAACAGGAGGAAAGTGTCATAAATATGCATGTGCGCCTCCTCTGCTGTTCCCATTAGAGTCCTACCCGGTGAGGCACATGTCTGACACTCTCAAAATTTAAGGGGCAATCTCCCCTTTGATAGCGGTCCATTCTGCAGCGAGCTAACTCTCAGACTACCTCCAACCGCTGGCAAGCACACCTTCCCACGCAGGCCATGGGTGGGTCTGCCTTCAAGTGAGCATTTCACTGAGCGGGAAGAGGCCAGCTTTTCACCTCCATGTCTTTCTAGCTGGTTCTCCGCGGGATGCCTCAGAGGCTGAGTCTGTCGAGATACATAAACAGCAAAACCCAGTGTGCTTTCTGGGGCAGATTCACTATGAAGGGTGACACCCAAGCCATCTCCTTTCAGGGTTTGTCTGAAAGGAAAACAGAAATCACGGCCACTGGGCGGCAGGAGGCATCTAAACATGGCAGGATTCTTGACGACACATCTGTGCTCAGATCTGAGATTTCCTATAGCAGATGTATGTATGGCCTCTGTCTTATGCTCACTCTGCCAGGGCTACATGCCTTCATGGTCCCATTCAGTCTCCACTCCTCTTGTGGTTTTAAAGAGACTCCATCGAGGTCCACCTCCCTCCATTAGGCTCTTGCTCTCTTAAGGTCCTGTCATGCTCTTTCGGATCTGCCTTCACCACTGGGTTTTCCACGGCAGGATCCTCAGCAGAATGCGAAAGGCTCTGTAAGCTGAGTGCATTCTGTGGCTTCAGGGATGACTTCATTGTAGGGAATATCCAGGGATTTTTTGGTCTAAAAATGTTATTTCATAGACAGTAATCATATTAACATCTGGATGGATTCAGACTGGTGTTTGCTAATCTTTGTACAAAATGGAACTGGCCCCAAAGCATTGATGGCTATTGGGAGGGGGGGTGGGGTTGGCGTATTTCTATGAATATCAAAATGTGGAAGTTCTGTCTTCTAAACATACAGCTAACCTAATTCCCAAGATCAATGCCTTCCTGGTACTCATGGGCCTTTTACCAACGACTGTAGCCCTTTTTAGTTCACATTCAATGTATTGATGAATGCTATAGGAGGCTTTTGATCTATTGGGATTTTTGTATTAAAAGGAATGAGAATATATACACACATGGCCACCGAAATCTTCTTGGTCCGATCAATTCGGTTATTTCAGTTTTTCTCTGGTCCATGAGGTCCAGGACAGAACCATGGGGAACTCCTAATGATACCGTGATACACACTCACCACAAAAACAGACAGAAGGTCAGGACATCCAATCTACTAGACAGTCATTCCTCTGCAGTAAGTCCTGTGCCTTCCTCCCCAAGAAGAAAACTCACACTCACACAGTGCTACACCATCAGGAGGCTATTTTCTAAGTCCCTGAGTTAAACAGGTGAAAAGAGTCTCCCAGAAATTCACCCTACACCGCTACCCAAGCCAAACCTAAACCCACAGTTCTTCTTCCTGGAGTCCCTGGTGTCCTGCTGCTGGTGGACATCAAGACTCCCAAAGTGGACATCATCTGCTCTAGGGTAGCACAGCAGGTATGCGGTGGCCAGCTCTAAGCAGCAGAGGAGAACAGAGACAGAAATAAGACATGAGTTTGCATGTCTTATTTTATAAGTTTTATAGTCCTCTTGCAGTTGGACTATAAAATGGACCAAAAAGACACACAAAGCCTCTTAAAGCCAGAGGAAAGCCTGTGGAGGTAGAGAGCATGACTTTCCCCTGGACGATTAGGTTACATACCTAAAGAGACTACGTCAGTCAGGAGGAGTCTTTCTGGGACACCGTGGAAACAGGGAGAAAGGGCAGCCTCTAGTCCTGCCCGAGTGAGCGGGCAGCCTGGCCCAGGGACACAGGCAGCCCCAGGGCACATCACCTTCTCAGTGGAAGATGCAGGAGTTGATTCTCAGAGCCTGATGCCAGATGCACTCAAAATCTTTCACCAGGGCCCCAGTTGGAAGTTCATGGTCATCCATAACCTTGTTATAAAGTGGCTTCCCAGCTCACACACACATTTAAAAGCAATAAATTTGCACTTGGGTGTACACAACAGTCTTTTTGGATTTGGATAATGTTGGTCATCCCCATGAGTCAGGTCCAATGAAAAGTGTCTTCTCTCATCATTAATCTTCCCATTTTTTTAACATGATGGCAAGTATTATGTACAAAAGTGGGTAAACACTTAGAAGGCCCTTCAGTTACGATGTATGAAACAGCGTGAGAGCAATACAAGCCCAACAAGGAGACTACAAATAAGGGGCCAGGGTTAGAGCACCAGACTAGCATGTGCAAGGCCCCGGTTCACTCCCAGCATCACACACGCCTACAAGCACACAGAATGCAAACAGACTTACTCCACTTGGGGAAGAAACGTTAATGAAATATTTTGTTGACTGGTGTGTAGACAGCTTGAGGGCCGAAGCGGGGGTTTTGTATTTTATATATCTGTGCTTTATGTTTGTTTTCTACAATGCCTGACCCAGTTCTAGGCATATGAGTATGCAAATATTTGTTAGTTTATCAAGTGAAGGAGCAACTGCAGTTGAACAACACAGTGAAGCCCCTTTGTGACACAAACTAAGCTGAATGCCAAAGGGCAAAGCCTCCAACACCAATGTGCCCAAGAGGGGACTCCCAAACATGCCCTGGGCCACCAGCTCACTTCTTCCCTCCACACTGTCTGTGGATCCCCAGGGAAGGGTGTGAAAGCCGAGGGAATCCTTGGGACTTCCAGGGTCTGCCCATGAGCTCAAGGCTCACTCAACTCCTGAGGTCACCTCTAGTAAGGCGCTGACTCCGTGCCTAGCTGTCACTGCAGGCAGCAGCCAGAGTGGTGACGAAGCATCGTCAGCGCTCTCCCCCTGCTCGCTGGGCAAGCAAAGACTTTTCATTTCATACATCATTTACAGCTTGCTGCTGTGATTCTACCAAACCACTGGGCTTTATCAAGTTAATGAGCAAGAAAAACATATTTGGTGAGTGTGTTAATTTTTTGAAAGTTCTGCAGAACCCAGGACATTAGAAAACATACACAGGGCAGCTGCACCCACCAGGGAGTCTCCCTCCCCAGATTCATTCCACCCAGCCACAGGATCTCCTGGCTATTTACATGTAAGTCAGCACATGCATCTTAACAGAAATTGAACAGGAAATATGTCACTTATTTCGTATTCTGTATTGTCTATATGGGTGATAATCTGGGACCTCGGGCAAAAGGTACCAGGGACCCAGTTGAGTTTTACAGACCAGTCTTTGCAGGTGGGAACAGTTCGCAGACAATGCACGTCAAGGGAAAGAAAGCATACTGAACTCAAGTGTCAGGATTTCCAAAATGGATATGAGATCATCTATCTAAAGAAAGATACAGTAACAAAGTTAAAGCCCAGGCATTTGGATGAAATTGCTGTCAGAGGAGCAAATAAGAGACCCCAGTAAGTCTTCATTTATTAAAGGGTCCTTTTAGAGTTCTTATTCTTATCTATCAAACTCTCCTAAACTTCAAGTTGGTTAAATACATCTCAGAATTAATCTGCCCATGAAACCATTGAACCAGAAGAGTCACGTTACATTTTATAGTTTCTGTCTTTGAGTTTCAGCTTAAATTAGACACATGAGATTGATCCCCAGCAAGGCCCTGGAGCTAGCAGAACTCACACCCAGAACTGGATGGGGCTGGTCTTATTTTTCTCAGCCCTTTTCCATGCATAGGAGAAGTGTGGATTTGTGTCTTATTAGACACGGGAAATGTTTGCAGCACTATTAAATTGCAACTAGGTGAACTGAATTGAATTTTAAATTGAAACACCAAATGATAGCTACTGCTTCGGAATATCACCCTCTCTACACAAATTGATAATGGATAGGGGCAACATTTTAATGCGTTATAAAATTCATTTAGGGTCAATTTTTGAACTCCTACCTATCACAAAGATTGCCACCCATAATCACTCTCTCTCTCTCATGCACGTGCGCGCGCGCACACACACACACACACACACACACACACAAATTCAAAACTCCCAGAGAGCTGAAATAGAGGAAATCAGATTAAATAAATGGCGTAGGAGATAGAATGCTTTTGCTGAGAACTGTTGTGCTACACGGGTTGTTTTCTAGATAAGACAAAATGCAAAACAGTCTATTTCAGAAAAGATACAAAATAAGTATCACTATTTTGGGGAGGAACATAATTATGTTTAGTTGGCGAATATAAACCCAGGAAACATGTTTGCATTCACATATTTAATGACATTTTTCTGTTCCTCTCACTGTGGTGGTGATAAACCCCCACTTAACAAAGAGCCCAGTTTTCAGTAACTGAGGCCAGCTCACTCCATATGCAAGAGGGGTCCGGGGCCTAGGGATGTTTAGGAATATCAGTCTTTAAGAAATGTCTGACTTTGCAAATGGTTTCTGGAGATGGAAAGAAGCAAGTTGAGAAGAGCAGCCCACGAAATCGAGGCTGGGAGGCGAGTTGGCACAGGTGGTGGTGTGGTCTTCAAGGACTCCCTCAGCACCCCTCACGCTGTACTCTGTGACCTCTCAGCAACCAGGCCACCTCCCTGGGCCGTACCCAGCAAGCAGTTAGGCCAAGAATGCTCTGTACTCAGAACCTAGACGGAAGCACCAGATGTCCCCCAGGACCACCCTCGGGCACTGAGTTGCCCCCACCTAAGCCGAAGACTTGCCTTTCTCAGCCTGCAATAATAGATTCTGTCGTCTGCACTATAAAAGACCTGGCCAGACCATGCCCTGAAAAAAATCTCAGAAGTCCCAGCAGATCTCATGCACAGCTGGGGAGAAACAGTAGAAGACAAGGGGCGGAAAGAGTCAGGCAAGAGAAAGCTGCTTGGGGCCAGCCTGCAGTAGGAAAAGAACATTCTGGAAAGGTGGATGAAATCCTCCCTCCCTCACAGTAGCACAGGTTTTAAAGGCCACCTATCTGACGATTGTGAGGCAGCCAATGACCCTTCCCACCCAGCTACCAGCTAACACTGTGGGGAACACACCCTAGGGTGACCTCATGACCCACAGCCTCACGTAATCCACCTTTAGGTGAAGTGGCCTGGGACTCGCATCTAGCCTGTAGAAGATGGCAGAAGTGGTTGGACAGCCCTTCCTGAGACTGGGTCACCTTCTGTAGGACTCCACTTTAGCAGACTGGAGCGAGAGCCTTTTACTGGCTGTGGTAGATACAATAATGGTCCCTAGCCCACAGAACTTCCACACACTAATTCCAGGAACCTGTGATGTTATGTTACATGGCAAAAAAAAAAAAAAAAAAAATTCACAGATATAATTAAAGATACATTCACCCCCACATAGAAAGCTTATCCGGGATTATCCAAGAGGACCCAACTGAGTCACATAAATGCCTTAAAAGCAGACAACTTCTGCTGGCTGGACTCAGAGAAACTGCAGAAGAGAAGCAGCCGAGATGCAGACAGGGAGGGTCATGGAGATTCCCGTTTAAGCAGGATTCGACATGCTGGTTCTGAGACATGGGGCCCATGGGCAAGGACCAAAGAAATGCCCAAAGGAAGCTCCCTAGGAGCCAAGGGAAGCCTGTGACTGACAGGCAACAAGGAAACACAGACCCCAGCCCTACACAGCTGCAAGGACCTGCGTCCTGCCAAGAACCTGGGTGAGGAAGAAGTAGCTACATCCCACAAGTCCAGAAAGGGTCCCATCCTGGCCAACTCCTTGTGGGACTCAGAGCAGCAAAACCAGGTGAGCCATGCTGTGCCCAAACTTCTGACACACAAGTCTGAGATATGTCAGTGGTGTTTTAAACCACTAAACCGTGGTGATTTGTTACAACCGTAATAAGAAACTAGCACACTGGCCTTGGATAAGTAGGCTGCCACGTTGTGAAGGGACGAGAATCAAAGTCACCAAGGAGAAGGGATCTCAGTCCCACAATCACAAGTGACTTAATTCTGCCAACCACCAATGAGCTGGAAAGAGGACCTCTACCTCAGAAGGAATTTAGTCTGTCCCAGAGCTTAATCATATCCTTGAAATCCCAGCTCCTGACCCATGGAAACTGTGAGATAGTAAATGTAGGGGACTTTAAGCCACCGAGGTTGTGTCTACCTGTAATGCACAATCTGATGCTAACACGCCCTCCAGGACTGGGGTTTCTGCTTCCTCCTGACAACCATCACCCCCACACCCAAACCAACATGTACTCCCCAACAGGATCGGGAGCCACGAGGCTGCTGTGTCACATATGAGGGCTTCAGATAAAGATCGAAGGTGATTTAGCACCTGTTACATGCAAATACAAAGTCTCTTTCTTCCACCAGAATTTAAAGTCATGCCCTTCCACGTCTAGAGCACACCCTCTGCCCTTTCAGTGCTGCTCTCCCTGTCAAGGGCAAAAGGGTTCTCCAGTGAGAACGCCACACGACAGATAGCTCCCCTTTTTGGCATTTGCCATCAGAGCCTACTTCTGTGTCACGCAGGAATAGCATTCTGTCACTTTACTTCGATTGTTTTTTTCCTTAGGTATTTTATCCAGTTTGAAAACAATACCAGACAGAATCCTTTCTTGTATAAATGAAAAGAACACAAATGAAATTCAAATGTACAAAGGAAAGATAAAGGCAAGGGGCTGGGGCTGGGCTCAGCGACCGAGCGCTTGCTTAGCATGTGTGAGGCCCTGGGTTTGATGCTCAGCGCCACGTATAAACAAACAAAATAAAGGTCCACTGACAACTAAAAATATATTTTAAAAATAAAAACAAGATGGAATGATGGAGTGCAGGCAAGGCTGGCAGCCCTGCCTCTCTGTGTCCCTCGGTTCTGCCTTCCTCTGTGTTTGCTTTATTTTCCAACTGGTTCTTCACTCATGTGGCAAGATGGCAACCAAGAGCCCAGGTTTCTATTCCCCTTTCACCCTAGAAATGAAGACACAAGGTCCCAGCTCGACTCTCACTGATTTATTTGGATCATGTCATTCCTCCTGAACAATCAGAATGGACAGAATTTGCCAATGGATATACCTGAGCAGTTGTGTCCATTGCTAGATCATAAGGTGAGACTGGTCACCCAATCCATGTGGACTGAGAGTCTGGGAGGACTGCATTCCCTAAAGAAAAGTCCTGGAGCTACCCCAGAAAAGGGGAAACAAACATTTGAAGGCCAAACCAACAGCTCTCCACTTCTGGGAGTTACTTTATTTATCAGATTGGACTCCAACTGGTGTTGGAAAAGTATATATATAAAACCAATTTTCCAAAGGTGGGGGGAAACTGTCATACCAAAAGACAACCATATGTTGTATCTGAACTGGAAAATGGCCTGGAAGGTGGCTTCCATCTGTGATTCTAACTCTCACTGGAGCCTAACTGGAAGGCCTGATGTCTCCCAACAGAGTTTTGAAATTATTTTTGAAAAGAACACTTACTATCTCTTCCTAATGGCACTTCAAGGATCAATGCTTTGCTTGAGCAATGTCTCAATGTCCCCAGACCCACTGCAGCCAACATTCAGCCATGCACTCACTCCACATTCCCTAAAGGTGAGAGGAAGAGCTGCAAGAGGTGCTTGGCTCAGTGCTGAGCCTGCACTTTCTGGGCTCCCAAACTTTGCTTTTCAAAAGAAAATTTCTTCAAACAAAGCAGTTACAAGTCTTTACTCAGTTGAAGTTTAAAAACAAAGATACCTTTGAGTTTTCTAAACACATACTAACAGAAAAGCGTTTTTTTAACTTACAAAAAAAAAAAAAAAAGAATCCTTTTGGTGTTCACATACAGCCAGGCAGAATTCAGCTAAAACTTTCCCCTGAGTACTATTTTGCAACAGAGAACAGGCACCAAAATTTTTTCACCTAAAAGACTTTAGCCTTTCAAAAAGGAAAGAGACAGAATTGGAAGAAATGAATAAAGAAGCTAAATAGGAAAGCCCTGCAAACCATTTAGAGCCTAGTATTAAGATATCTTCAGATGAATTGTTCATATCTTCTCATTAGATGTCATTTTTGGATCTAGATGATAATTTTAGTGGAAATCACTCAAACTTCCTTGAGGTAGAACAGTCACTCAATCTTTAACCCATATCAGAGATATATTGAACTGTTCTCCTATTTTTAGTGCCTTGAATTTTTTTTTTTTTTAGCATAATGGGGAAAGGGGAGTTTAATCTCCCTGTGAGCATACCATATGTGTTATTTTCTAGTACCTATGTATAATTATCACTGTTATTTTAATAATCAATTTCAGTGTAATGACAGGATTTGCTTCCGTTGTATTTGAATCATAATAAAGCTCAATAAAAAGAAAATGAGAAAGAAAGAGAAAATATCATTCGGAGGATTAACAAAACACTCCAACAAAAGGAACCTTTTTAATTTTCATGAGGTGATAAAGTGATAGCCTTTTGAATAGACAATTAGGTTCATAAACCTGATACACCAAGGGTTTAATTCACAAACACACATTGCCACTAATACATTTGCAAAGGAACTGTATGCTTAACAGGATTAGAATACTGCAAATCATTCATTATTAATGGGAATCTACATTGCCTAGGTCCTCATTCCTAGATAGACCGGTATTTAAATCAAATAATTTAGCCCAATTTCAGGAGCTTAATTCTGTACACAGATTGCTCATGGGTAGCTCTGTGTTTCCTGGCATGGAACTGAGAGTCTCTAGTAGGGGCTCTGTTAACCTGCCTCAGCCCGTTACAGGGGGGATTTGGATTCTAGAAGCTCAGTGCCTTACTCTATCTACCCATGAAAGGAGGAGGGAACCAACTAGCTATGAGTCCACCTACCAAGGGGGTCTGCTTCTGCAAGAGGCTGTAAGCCCCTCTGCATTCTATGCTCACTACTCCCACTTTAGCTCTGGTCATTGATTTTGCAGATTCAGCCCATATCTCACCAGGGCTCCAGACAAAACCTGGTCCAGATCAGAGGTGGAATTTACATGGCTATGGTCTCAACAGTGACTCAAGAGCATCATCACTCCACAAGACAGACATGCAAGGCTCCCCCACTCTGCCTTCCAGGGATGGTGCCTTTTGGGGTAGGTACAACCATGAGATGGGAGTTTTGTTTTGTTTTGTTTTGAGAGAGAGAGAGAGAGAGAGAGAGAGAGAGAGAGAGAGAGAGAGAGTTTTTTTAATAGTTTTCAGTGGACACAACATCTTTATTTTATTTTTATGTGGTGCTGAGGATCGAACCCAGCGCCACGCACTTGCCAGGCGAGCGTGCTACCACTTGAGCCACATCTCCAGCCCCTGTGTGATGGGATTTGGGGGACGGCAACCATGGGAGGTGATTCATCCTCATCCCTGAGCCTGTAATTGTGCCAAGCACAGAGTGATCAGCGGTTCTAATCTGGCTGGGACTAAAGAATTTCCCAGGGCACAGGACTTTAAAAGCAGAAAAGTCCTGGGCAAAACAGACAAGATGGTCACCTTAGCTAGGCAGTATGCTGTCCATGAGGTTGTCCAATATTATTGTACAATAATATATGTCTAATATATATATATATATATATATGTCCAATAATATGCTCAACCTCATGAAAGAGATACCCCATTTTAGAAGTCAAAACTGAACCCTAAAGTTAAAGAATTTTCCCTGGTTCATGCTGGAAGAGCTGAGATTTGATCCCAGGTCTCTGCAACTTCTCTGTCCATTACGTCCATTCTGCTCAGACAACTGAGTGCCCCACCCCCCTG
This sequence comes from Marmota flaviventris, assembly GCF_047511675.1. NCBI lineage: Eukaryota > Metazoa > Chordata > Mammalia > Rodentia > Sciuridae > Marmota > Marmota flaviventris. The sequence continues at coordinate 10,409,151 of NC_092503.1, read as the reverse complement.
AAGCCCCCTCGCCCGCTCTGGCTGCTGCTGCTGCTGCCATCACCAGCTCATCTGCTTCCGCCACCTGGGAAATCAAAGTTCCCTTGATCTTAGATTAGAGCTTCCGGTTGGTTGGGAATAACCTGATCCTGTGAGCAAGGCCACACTAAAGGCCAATTTGATGAGCGTCTATCCTCCAACACCGGGCCCTGCAGAGGCTGCACAGTGCCTTCTCCTCCTCAGGGAACACGTTCCGAGACTCCCAGTGGAGGCCAGAGTACTGAGCCCTGCGATGCAATGCTTCCTCCATCTTAATTAATTGCTTACCACTTGCTGTGGCCATAACTTTTGCAGTTTGAGGTGCAACAACAAAATTACAAGATTTCTTTTTCCTTTTTCACAATTTCAGGGATGGAAATTTCCTTCTGACCATAGATCTTAGCAACCTCAGCATATGAGGTTTTTTCCTTTTTTCTGATTAAGTCAAGGATTTTTCACTTTTTCCAGTTTTTAAAGAAAGCATCTTCGGGTTTCTCTTTTGGCATATCCAAATTGCCAACATCACTATTCTTCAGCTTTGGGGCCATTATTCATAAAATAAGGATTACTTGATTGCAAGCACTTGGCTACTGTGACAATGGATCTGATAACGACGTCCAGGTAGGAACAGCAGGGATGGTGCCAAGATTTCATCACAGGACTCGTCGTGCAACCTAAAACTTTTTTTTTTTCCTTTTTGTAATGCTGAGGATGGAGCAGGGACTCACACATGGTAGACAAGTATGCTACCACTGAACTATCCCCTCAGCCAAATTTCTGGAATTTTCCACGTAATCTTTTCTCTGCAATTGACCCTGGGAAAACCTGAGAAGCAAAATCATCAGCTCTGTATTGTCAGTTGGAAGAGGGGTGCATATCAAAGTGACCCAGGGGTATTTTCCAAACTAAATGCCCCCACCTGGGCAGCAGATTTTGATGCACCAGGCTCTGTGGTGTGCCTGGCCGTGGGTGGCATTTTCACATAAAGATCTCACATTCCCCTGATGATTCTTGAAGCCTGGATACCCAGCCCAGCGTGCTGCCCCAGGCTAAGTAAAAACTCTGGCTTTATTCCGCAGTTGGGTCAGCCACTGTGCCTCGTAAATGTGACTGGGTGGGCCTGGGCAAGCGTCCTGCAGCAGTCACATAAATGATATTAAAGGCAAAGTTTGGGGAAGAACAAAACTCCCAGCTCAGCCAGGCTTTGAGGTTCACAGCCTGTAATCCCAGTTCACTGTGGCACATGCCTGTAATCTAAGCGGCTCGGGAGGCTGAGGCAGGAGGATCACAAGTTCAAAGCCAGCCTCAGCAAAAGCTAAGCAACTCAGTGAGATCCTATCTCTAAATAAAATACAAAATAGGGCTGGGGACATGGCTCAGTGGTCAAGTGCCTGAGTTCAATCCCCAGTACCACCTGCCCCTCCCCCCAAAAAAACCTCCCAGCTCTACTGTACAACTTAGGCAAACCCCTCAATTTCTCATGATCCCAAATCCTCACTCACAGAACAGGGTTCATCCTAACATCTATCCCAGAATAGCATCAGCGAGTACTGACACTTAGACCAAGTGCTGGTTCCCATACTCTGCACCTCAGCACTCCACTCAGCCTCAACCCAAATCCTAAGCTGTCACATTGTTCTGTTTTAAGGTTCCTCCCGGGTGGAGGGCATCCAGGAAGCCTGCCTGTTGTGCCCCAGACTGGGCATGACTGCCCACTTTCTTTTCCCTGTGATCACCAACTGCTTTGGAATTTAACATGTCCTTCATTATCTATCATCCAGACGTCAGTCCAGTGAGAGAGGTGTCACTCGTGTCACTGGTGCCACCAATAAATATAATTAAAAACTCAAAAAATAACATGTTACGCAGTTGATTCTTCTCATGAGAAAAGGAGCATTTGTTTTTCAAAACGATTAATGAAAGTTTTTAAAATAGTAAGAGCCTGAATGCATTCATCATTCACTGGGAGTAATAATAAGCACTCGCATCCAACCTGTGACACCCAGCGTCCTTCAACCCGGCAGGCTGGAAGGGAAGTTTTCTAACCTGTAGAGGGAAACAGGTGGCAGTGTTTGACCTTCTCTTCCCGTCCCACCTCCTGCGAGGGCTCCACCCACAGCCACCTCCCACCTGGTGCCAGCCAGAGCCTCCTGACTGGTTCCCATGCGGGCCTTGGCCAGTCTGGTCTGTCCTGGCTCACCATCCAGACTGGCCCTTCCCCACAGGGGGCCCTTCCCCAAGGGGACCGTCACCACCCACCTTCTAGCCCTCCATACTCACCTCCCTCCCCCTCAGGCAGATGAAACCCAAACCCCCGAGGCCTGCCCAGGCCGGGGCAGCGCAGCCCAGTCCTTCCTGGACGACCCTCTGCCCTGAAACCACGCCTTCCTTTTTGCCAGAAGCTTCTGACTCCCCTTCAAGGTCAGGCCTCAGCCCAAGGCCGCTGCCTCCAGAGGCCAGAGGCGGCCGCTTGGCTGGCAGCCGTGCTGCGAGGAAGGCTCCACACTCGGTGTCCCCTCATAGCATTTGTCACAGCTCTGAGTCACATATTTATTAGTGTGGGGTTATTTGCTGTTGCTGTTGCTTTTTTATGTCTCTTTCTCCCTCACTATAGGCCCCATCTGAGCAGGAACAATCTCTATTTGTTCTCCTGGTTGGCAGAAAGCAGAACAATGCTGGACTCCTAGGAGGTGCTCTATAAATATTTGTGGAATGGTCCAACCTAAATGCCTCTCTTTGTGGCATGATGAAGTAGGGGGGGGGGGTGTAGACTCTAAAATAAACACCATTAGCAGCAGATCCAGCTCCTCACACCAGGAGGGCCGCAGGGCCCAGGGCGCTGGCGCTGCTGGGAAACACCACACCACCGGCCGCCTCCAGGGACACACCGGTCATCTGAGTCCTGGTTTTCTGATTTTCCACAGCCCGCCACGGATTCCTGATTTAGGATGTTGCCTAATGGCTCTTGATGTTTGCAAAGCTCTTCCTCCAACATGATCTGACTGAGACCAATGAGGGAGGTGTGCAGGCTCCACCACACCCATCTCGCAGACAGGGACGGGACCAGTTCTCACAGCTCAGGCTGCGGGGCCTGCCTCCCCGCTGCTGGTGGAGGCCCCTTCCCACAAGAGAAAATAGTGTGGCATGTTAAGTATGACTTTGGGACAAAGTCCCACAGGGAACTGATCCTGTCATACCGGATTCTTACTGGATTCAACCAGAGCTACTTCTACAGTCATTTGACTGATTGACTGACTGGTTGATTAGTGATGGGGATTTAACCCAGGGCACTTTACCACTGAGTCATCCTCAGTCCTTCCTTTTTTGGGGGGCAGGGGGGGGGCATGTTCTCACTAAGTTGCTTAGGGCCTCATTACTTTGCTGAAGCTGGCCTTGAACTTGCCATCCTCCTGCCCCAGCCTCCCAAGTTGCTGGGATTCTAGGCATGCACCACCATGGCCAGCTCACATGATTGCTTTTAGGTGTGTCATCAGAAGTACATGCAGGTCTACACAACTCTTGGAACAAAAGAGGAACCTCAGCTGGAGTGCCTCCTGTGCCCACATCATCCAGGCAAGTTGTTATCACTGAAAATCAGACAAACGCTGGACTGCTCTCTTCACCATGTCTGTAATGACTAAGGGAATGTCCTTCTCCCTGTCGAGTGAGCGAGAGCATCCTCAACAGAGGCTCTCTACTCCCGAGGGAAGTTCCTTCTGTGCACCCACAAACTCAACTGTCTCTCCTCCACTTCTCCAGGCAGAAGATTCAAAGAAAAACTAAAACGGGTTAGTTTGCCAGATGCGTGTGTCTGCAAGCACCTTGTAAGCACACAAAGGGTTTGAGCTGCATTCAAGAACCATAGAGGCGGCCCCACTGAGTGGCCTCAGCCTGGGGCAGGGAGGTGGACGGATCCCCCGCCACGGAGACACCAGGGTCAGCCACCACACCAAGGTTCCCTGTCCACCAGGCTGAGCACAAGAAGGGCCTCCCGGGCTCACTGCAGTCCCCCGACCCCTCTCGGGTCCAGTCCCTCGACCCCTCTCGGGTCCAGTCCCTCACCCTCGGCTCCATCTGTCACTGAGTTCCTCCTGGATGGCCAGCCAGGCCCCGGGTGGGTCCCCAGCTCTGCCCTCCTCATCAAGTCTTTCCAAACGCAATGGTTCCCAAAGAAGCTGCGGCTGAGACAACCGGACTCCACGGTGAACTCACACGGCCGCACAGAACACTGTAAATTGTTGAAGGAAAAAGCACCTGTTGCACACTGTCCAATCTGCTGGCTCCTGCAGTCCTCACTGTCCCCACCTGAGCAGGCAACCCACCTTTCAGTGACGTCATATGTCTGCAAGGCTGGGCTTTCCAAATTTGGGACTCATAGATACTATTTTACATACCTAAAACCAAGGAACACAGGAACTCAAACAGATGCCCGTACACCCATGTGCACAAAAGCGTGGTCCACAACAGCCCCGCACTGGGAACAGCCAGGTGGATACGCACATGCACGGAATATTATGCAGCCCTGGAAAGGATGCGGCACCAACACACGCCAGGCAAGGCTGACGCTGGAAGCATCATCCTCAGAGAAAACTTCAAGCACAGGACAAATGCATCATCACACTTCCACGCAGTACCTAGAGCAGACACATCCTTAGAGACAGAAAGCAGAACAGGGGTTGCCAGGGGCCGGGGACCAGGGACTGTCAAGTGTCATTTACAGAGGACAGAGTTCTCCTGGGGATGATAGCAACTGCTGGAGATGGACATGGTGATGTCTGCACGACCTGAGAACCGACCATAGAAACGACCACACCCCACTGAATGGCACACTTGAAAATGGTGTACATTCCATGCTTCGGTCCCCTTCCTCCTGTTCACCTGAGACACTCTCCTGTACCTCCCAGCACCCTCCCCGCCTACCCTAGGTGCCTTGACTGACGCCCTCCCCATCGCTGGGTGGGAGCTCTCCTCCGTGCTCCCACAGCAACGGGTTCTCCCTGCAGAGTGTACTTGAATGTCCCATGAACTCACTGAAGTGCGCGCCCAGTACTCACGTAGCAGATGCTCAATGAACATCCGTCAAATCAAAAACGAGTGGCTGAGCAAACTGAGCATTATCATTGCCATTATTCTGAATGGTTCTCTCCCGTGATGTTTACCATCTAGGTAGATCCCGTCATAAAGCTTTAGTTGTAGACAGAAACGGACCTTCCCTCCTATGGAAGGAAGCCCCTGAGAAGACCTCTGTAAGAAGGGACAGGCACCCACAGGTAGGCTACCTGAGTCAACAGTTAGGGACACACAGAAAAGCCAGGCCCTAATCAGGGAGTAACAGAGTTAGCAGGGGACCCCGGCTGGTTATAGGAATCCACCCTCAGGTACTTGCCTGACCCTGGGGGTCACTCCTCCTGGGGCCTCGGTTTCCTCACCTGTCTCTTGAAGCTCTTCTGACCCCACCCCAGGTTCTGACGGATCCATCACCGATCATCTGTTCATGACACAGGAACTGATTTCGGAGGGCTGACCATGCCCCAGCCTCCCCCCAGACCTGGTGACAGGCCATGTGGCAAATTCAAACATGAACTTGACAGAAAAAGATAAGATACGTGCTGAAATGCCCACACTGCAAAACAGACCACGGTAAGTAGCGAGAGAGAAAAATAGGCAAGATGACGGAGGGCTGGTCACCAAGCCAGAGTCCTCCAAACAGGGGACCCACACAGAAGCACAGAATGGGACCTGGTGATCCTGAAAGGTAGGTGCTATGGGGAAGGCTGTGTTTGGGTTTCTACCTGGAGAGGGAAAGTTTTCCGCTGGCAGAGTCACCTCCGTGCTCTCCGCAGCTCCATCAGGAACCGGCTCTTGCCATCTTACCTTCTGCCAGGCTCACGTGGGCTCCTCGTGGCTCTCACAGGTGCAGAGTGCGACACAGCCAAGCTCAGAGGAAGACCAGAGGGTCATCAGTTCAGCCCATGATGGCTCCCTGTGGCTCTCTCTCAGAGGAAAATAAATCTCCCCGAAGACTGGCAGCCAACTCCCGGGAAGCCACAGCACTGGACAGCAGGCCCACTCTGGAGCCAACTGGCTTTCGGGAGGGCACAATGCCAGGTCCGTGTGGGCCTTGCTTGCTGGGCCACTAGCCACTTCTGCACTGCGGGTAGTCAGGTGCACGGCTTCCGCGTTCTCCCCACGCACGGAGAAGCAGGCTGCACACTACAGAATCTGCCAGGAGGCGAGGTCTACGGATGAGCAAGACAGAGGCAAGTTCAAGCCCCACTTGGCCTCTCTACTCCAGTGGCTCTGAAGCTGGCTGCACTGTGAATCGTATCCACTTCCCAGGGGCCTGGGGTCCCAGCACCTGTGATTTCATTGTTTCAGTCTCCTAGAGGAGTCCAAGGCCCTCTGAGGTCCTCAAACCTGAGCAGCCTCAGATCCACCCAAGGCCTTGTGAAGATCAGATTGCTGTCCCCACCACCCAGGTTCTCAATTCACGAGGTCCGGGGCCCAGAATTTGCTCCCAGTGCTGCTGCTGCCCTAGTTGAGAACCATGACTGTGCTGGGCCTGATCTGAATCAAATCACCCGCCCAGAGCCCCCGCCTCCTTGCTCTCCGTGTAATGATGACAACATGGCCGCCCTTCAGTGGCTGCTACTGCGAGGGTGAAGATAAGGTCCACGAGGCGTCTGGCGCAGAGCCCACAAAACTCATGGGGCGCCTGGCACCCTCACAACATGGAAGGACTGCGCTGAGTCATGGCACGATGAGAGCGTCCACACCGTCCAGGTGTGACCCTGTGCAGGCCACCTCTCCCCCAACCTAGGATTTCTGCCCCCACATTTTCTGCACCAAGTCCAAGTCTCGGGAGGTTTGCTTTTTTTGTTGTTGTTTCTTTGCTTTTTTGATAGAACGATGCTTATCAGAGGAAAAACATCTGTTCCACTTTCTTTAATCTCTAATTTATCTAATCTCCCTTTGTAAAATAGGTATATTGCTAATGACTGAATTTCTGCCAAGGGAACAAAAATGCTTGTTTCAATTACTTATTCTTCTCATTGACTTCACCCTCTGAGGTACAATCTCACACAACATAAATATAATGAATGGGCTACTTTTTTCTGGCATCTTCATCACTGGCCACTAAGACAGAGACTTCCAGAAAAGAGAGATGGCATTTTCCGTGTCTCTACCCGAAGCACCAGATGTAATATTTGTCGGAGTAAATTAAATCTTTCGCTTGGGCAGCCCAAGGCACAACCCTGCGGTTGGTGACCATGACGGAAAGCGGCCACCAGAGGGCGCGGCAGAGCAGCATTGCCCGCCCCCTCCAGGGCCGGAGACTCCGGTAGCCCAGGCTGCTGGCCGGGCCTGGGGCGCTCCGGGGGAGCCAGGGGGTTTCTCGCAACCTGTAGGCTCAGAGGTGATGGATTCTCTTTCACGTTTTTGTTGTTATTCATTGCTTAAGTTAGTAAACAAATATGATTTGCTCTCGTGTGTTTATAAAAGTAAGCAAAGGTGACAGCATTTAAAAGGATGGAACCGGATCCAAAAGTAAATGGAATTTGAGAATTGAAGAGCTAAGGGGGCGTTGAGGCCGACTGCAATGACCCCGCATCCACAGACAAAGAAAGGAGGATCGCAGCGCTCACGCTGACCACTGAAGAGCGGGAGCCAGGCCTGAGCCAGGCCTGACCCAGGCCAGTGCCTGACTCCCATCCTGGGTTCCCTCAGGGCACACTGTCCAGGCCAGAAGGCTCCCACGGCCCGGACATAGCAGCCCAGGTCCCTGTCCGTGTCCTCCAGTCCACTGCATTGAGGGGCTCTGCGGCCCGTTGAGTAATCTCTGCAGCCAGGTGCTTCTTCCTGGGCTGTGAAAAGAAAGAAAAAGACAATTATTCTATAACTTGTTTGTTCCGTGTTTACAGTTTAATTTCTTTATTTCTTATTGTAGTGAAGTATACATAAAATCTACCACTCTAGCCGCTTTGGGGGATGATTCCATGGCGTCAAATCCATGCCCGTTACCGTGCAACCACCACCTCCATCTCTCTCCCAAACTGTTATCTTCCTAAACCAAACTCCACCAGCAAACTCCGGCTCCCCATTGCCACCTCGCCAGCTCCTGGCAGCCTCTGCTCCTCTTGGTCTGATGTGCCTGCCGCAGGAACCTCAGCTAGGAGGAGTCCCACGGCACTGCCCTTCTGTGCCTGGCATCTGCATCCACCCTGCTCTCCTCGAGGTGCAGCCGTGGATGCCTACCATGGGGTGTGGGCACTCCACTCCTTTGTGGCTGAGTAATATTCTGGCATTCTCCTTCTTATACTGGATACCCTCCGGGGGTAGACCCTTCTGGAAAGCCACAAGCCAAGGTGGAGAGTGGCTCCGGTCACCTTTCAGTGGGGGATTAAGAGCCCCAGGTTCACCTACCCACATGTGCACCAGGCTGCGGCAGACCTCAGGCTCACATCCAGGTCCTCTGCTCAGTCCTGCGCCCCTGCCAGGCCTCCTCCTGGGATTTTTTTCCGCAGGCAGGCGGCTGGCTTCCGCCATCAGTCTTCTGCACAGGGACATGGAGAGATGCTCCTTCTCAGGAAGAGCCTCCCACCCACATGGCGAACCCAAGGGCGACCCCAGGCTTCAAACTCAACTAGGAAGAAGCAACTGGCTGCAGAGATCACTCAGTGGCTCCCCCAGAGCCCCTCAATGCAGTGGGTTAACAAAAGTTCAACAATAAATAACGATTCCAGCCCACCCCAGCTGAAGCCTCCAGGACAAGCCACTCAATACTCTGAGGCCCTTTACAAACCCCACTGTGGCCAGGCCTGACTGAGCCACAGGGAAGGACAGAGCCCTCAAGGGCACAGTGGCTGGATGTCCTTATCCAGGTGAAGTTTCCTGGTCCAATAACTGGCAGAATAAAGTCCCCCGTCCATAATGAGCCACATCCTGAGGCAATTCAGGATTACTTTTACACGTGAACTACTTCTCTACCCCTGTTTTACAAACAAAACCCGTGGTAGGTTTTACCGTGTCTCCATGAGGTGACATCATTAGTTATCGGTGTGCTTTGTGCACATTACACCCCTCCATTCCTATTCATGCTCCATGAGGAAATTAAGGTCTGAATATTACATAACTAGCTCAGTGACCAACCCAGCCGGGACTCCAGCTCGGCTCGATGACCTCAGTCAGCTCAGGTTCAACTCTTCCCGCCACCAGCCCCAGCAGGCAGAAGCTGCCCTTGGGGGGGACCACTCCCCCTCCCAGCCAAGGCAGAGGTCACTGGTTCTAATGAGCAGCCCCTGCGCCCCCTCTCTGTGCATCAAGGTAGGGACTTTGAGAAGCACCAAGATGCAGAGGACCCAGTACACACTTGTGTGATATTGGTGACTTGTCCTTACACAGAACTTCTGGGGAGTTTTGAAGAGGGCAAGAAATGGAGGCGTAATCGCAGGATGGCGTTCAGGAGGGAAAGCGTCAAGTGTGTCCACACCAGACCCGAGGTCCACACGTCCGACCTGGCGGATGTGTGCTCCTGTCCCTGCAACTTCAGTCACAAACGGAAGGAGGCTGTCACCAAGAGTCCAGCCCAAAGGTGCATTGGGATCTCGCGGCATGGTTCCTGGAACAGGAAAGCCTGGCTCCACCCGCTCTGCATTCCAAGTACTGACACCTCTTGAACTCAGAGGTGGGCTGGTTTAGGATGAAAATCCGCCCCCGAGGTCCAAGAGCCCTTGGTGGTTTCAGCTGCTCACCGTCCGGGACCATATTTGTCAATTTTCTGAGAGGAAGATGCTGGAACCTTGTGCTGGGCCTCAGTCTGTGGACGCAGAGCCGGGAAGGGACTCCCTCAGCTCCCACCCACCCCGAGGGGAAGGAGGCACAGGCCCCTGGTGAAGGGGGACACTCTACCAGTAGGTGGGAAGGACAGGAGGAATGCTCTTCCTTCTTCTGAATAACCTGAGACAAAAATGGGGAAGAGCTGTCACCTATGAACAATATTTCAATATCTACAGACTCTGAAATCAAGGACATAAAGACACAAAGGTTATTCCCATTAAGAAAGCTACTCTCCAGACAACTTTCAGGTCACATTCCAAAAGAAACGGGAGGGGGGGACTCTGAGGAATTTGTACCCTACTCTAGTCGATATGACACACCACACGGAAGGTTTCAGGGCACCTCAAAATGAACATACTCAAACCAAGCCCATGTTAATATCAAGGTTATTTATTTTTACTTCAAAATTCTTCTCCAATCTCATTTTTCCATCTGCAGCCCTGCCCCTTTGACCCTGGTGATCATCGTCTCAGCCTGGAATAGGACATGAAACCCGTCCTCACCCCACCTTCTCCTCGGGGGCCCACTTCATCCAGTTGCTTTATTTTTCAAAACAGATCTCTTGTGTTGCCACCAGCCCCAGGCACACTCTTCAAGGGCCCGCCCGTGGAAAGAACCCTGACCCTGACTATGTCTGCCCCTAACTGCCCACCTCCAGCCCCCACCTTCCCACCCTTCCCTGAGACTCAGCCTGGTGACACTTTGCCCAGTAGAATGTGATCAGAGGGGTCCATGCCTGGGGCATCTCAGGGTTTGTTGGTGGCTCATTTGCCTCTGCTGTGAGAAAAACATGACCCAGATTTAGGATGCTGCTTCAGCCAGGTCTTAGGGTGAAGAGGGCCCATGGAGCACACCTGTGACTGGCCCAGAGTCAAGATGTAACATGAGTCAAAAAAAAAAATTTGTAACTGGGAACCACTGAGATTTTTTTTTTTTTTTTTGCATGCTTGTTACACAGCATTACCTAGTGAATGCAAACTAATACATGGGGCTTCCCATTACTCTTAAAACCTAAAACCCACAGTATGGTTCCAAATCCCTACTTTCATTTCCTTACAGTATCTTTGCATCCTCACAACAGGCCAATGTTCCTTTCCTTATCTCCCCACCTCCACCTCTGTTGTGTTGTTAACGACCACTTTCCTCACCTTGAAAGTTACTTCTTTAAGGAAAGGTTCCCTGACCCTTAGACAACCAACCTCACACCTCCCCTCCATAGACTGTAACAGATTTGTAATTTTATAATTACTTGGTTGTTCAATTGCTATTTCTACCTCACGTAAAGGCTTAAACACAAATACAATTTCTTTGCTTAGTTAACATCCATCCCTCCTCTGGCCACTACACAAACACACTCAAAAGAACGTACTTCCCTGGTTTTCCTAATCATTGAATTCAAGAGCTAGCAAATTGCTGGTTCATAGTAGGTCTGCAATACATTTTTGTGAACAAATAAATGACTCAGAAAGGACCAAACACCACAGCCTAAAAGTATGATATAGATGTAAATACAACAATTATTAAAAACATTTTCTGAGTGGAATAACCTGATGAAATGTTTGCATTTCAGACAGTGGCTAGATCATAGTAATCTCAGCGTCACTCTTCTCCACATCCACCCAGCCTGCCTCAGGACAGCAGAGCAATGGTGCCTTCTTGAACTCCAGGCCTCGCAGCGGAGGGGGCAAACCCGGCAGCACCAGCACACCTGGCGGGCTCGTTAGGCACTTAGATTGCTGGTCCACACAGAGTTCCTGACTCTGCAGACAAGGTGGACTTCTAACCGATTCCACAGGGTCTCCTGCTCCTAGTCTGCGGACCACCTGTGAGAGCCACGGGCCTTAGATTGGCAAATCACTTTCACTTGGCAGTGGTCAGAAGAGCAGAGAAGCAACTTCTGTGCCCCAAGAGCTCCACATTGGTTACTACACCGAGGTCCAGGTTTGGGGGTCCTCAGTCAAGGTCCACCAGGCTCCACAGCCACCTCACTAGCCACTGCCTCTTCAGAAGCCAGGACCTCTTCTTCCCAGACACATCTTCACACATGAGGCATAGACACCCCAGAAAGCACAACCTGTGTTTCCCCTTTTTCTTTTTTATTCTGTTTATTTATTTTTATGTGGTGCTGAGGATCCAATCCAGGCCTCACGTGTGCCAGGCAAGCACTGTACCCCTGAGCCACAACCCCTGCCCTCCCTTTTTTCTTAAGGGTCCACTTTGCTCAGCAGAATTGGGAACAGAGGGGAAATGGAAACCTTACTTCAAAAATGAAGTTTGAGGTTGGGGTGTGGCTCAGTGGTAGCGCACTTGCCTAGCGTGCACAAGGCACTGGGTTCGATTCACAGCACCACATACAAATAAATAAAATAAAGGTCCGTCAACAACTAAAATATATTTTAGATTAAAAAAAATGAGGTTTGAGCATGATGCACCCCAAGGGTGGGGAGGGGGTGGCCCCCAAGCACTAAACTTGGAAGAGTGAGGACCTCCTGCGGCCCCCAGCTCCCTTCCAACACACTGTGGCATGTCCCCGCACCAGATCCAGCTCTGTACAGCCTCAATAAGGGCACAAAGGAGGCAGGGGCTTCTAACAGGGTCTTGAAGAATTACCATCTCAGCTGGATGTCGGGTCACCAAGATCCCCTTTCTGGGAGTCCTAGGAAGGGAGAGGGATGGTGCCTAAGAGGTTGGGGTTGGCATTGGCAGTGAAGGTGAAAGGAGCAGGTGGTCAGGGGGGCGATGAGAAGATGTGGCTTGGAGGCTGGTCCAGCAAGGAAAGGCTGTTCACGTGCCCGTCCCGGTATGTTAAGTCCTAACCCCAGTGCCTTGGAATGTGACTGTACTGGGAGACGGGTCTTTAAAGAGAAAATCAGTCAAGCTAAGGTCACCTGAGGGATTCTATTCCAACAACTGTTGAACTTCTAGGACACACAGAGGCTGACTGCACAAGGCCCCCAGGAGAAATAAGGAGAAGGCGAGACTGGGCGTCCCCAGCTCAGGGGAGAGGCTTCAGGGAAACCACCCTGCCAACTCCTCCATCTCCAACTCTGAGACCTCAGAACGGCAAGAAGTCTCTGTGGAGCCCCCAAATCTATGGAACTTTGTTCTGGCAGCCTGAGCAGACACTGCAGCCAGTACTGAAGTCCTGCAGATGTAAAGCAAGTGGTCGATAGGAGGTGGGGGCAGGGACCCAGGGCAAGACAAGGGGGACAGCCCTGTCCTGTCCTGTAGGTAAAGGACATGGCCTGAGTATAAGCAGAAGGGCACCTCTCAGAGCCACATGTTCTACCGGATCCTCCTGGAGAGAGGTTGGGTAACTGACGCTGGCATCCAAGCCCCAGAGAGCCCCATCTCCTGGGAGGCCTCCACCCTGCCATTCCAGATGGTCAGTGAGCAACAAGGAAGGGGAACCCTGCTGTCGTTGGGGTGATCGATAACACATCAGGCATCAATCGTGGTGTTATGGTAATTATCTGTGGAAACCTCAAACAGAAAAACTTGATTTTATTTTTAAAAATAAATTCTTTTCACAAAGTCAGCGTGACAGTGTCAGCTCTAGAACTACAACTTAGAAAAATCTAGAGAATTTTAAACGCAACAGCCTCTTAGTTAAACAAGCCAACACTTAAGCAATAGAAGGCGGGAAGAACTAAAAATAAGTCGCCTCCTTTTAGCACAGAAGGAGCCGGAGGATCTTCTTGCAAGGTCGGCCTCAGCTGCCACCTGCCGCCCTCCGGGCAGCGCTGGGCTCACTGGGTGTCATATGTCCTCCCTCCCAGGCCCTGACTTTGGGCCTCTCCCTCGTCTCCTGGGCGTCCAGAGCCCCTGCCTGCCTCCAATCCCACGGCTCCAGCTCACAGCCGGACACTCGCTGAACAAGGAGATGGGGAGTTCTGCCAGGACATGCTAGGGTCCTACCTCTGCTCAAGGACGACACGCAGCACGGACGTTCCCATGCACACACGCACTCACAAAACCCAGGCCACAAGCCCCAGATTAACGGGCAGCGTGGGGCACCCGCGCTCCTCCCTCGGCCGCGGCTGCTGGGTAAAGGCGGCATCCAGGAAAAGCCCAGGGCTGCCCCGCAGCCTGACCCCTGCCAGGATGCCGACCTGGCCGTGGAGATGCTGCGGCTATCCAGCGGCCGCCATTCCTCCCCTAGTGTCCTTTTAATTTAATTTTAAAGACCTTTTCTTGAACGCCAAGTCCCACTTTAATCTCCTAGGTCTAAAAGCTGGTGTGACACCGGTCACACATCTGTCCACCCAGCCTGCCCTGCCTCACCTCAGCATCTCTTGCTATTCAGTGCACCTCGTGACATCCGGCCCATGGAATGGCATCCAGACTCCCCAGGAAGAGATGGGACAGGGCAGGGTTTCTCCCTGATCAAAACCCATTTCAGCTCCTGAAATGTACGTTTCTCACTTAATCCCAATTCTTCACACTTGTTTTAGGATCTGATTTAACATGAAATGTGAAATATTTGCTTTGTGACACTCAGGTTTGCTCTGTACACTGATTCCAAGGTGCTAATCCCCTCCGGAGTGCTGCAATTTAAGACTGGAGTTGGCAAGAAGCGCCTTCCCCCTGGAGTCACAGCCTCCCCTGCCTGAACCGACTCGGGGGAGAAAGCCGGTGCGGAGCAGGAAAGCAGCCAATCCAGCTGCCCCCAGGGGAGCTCTGTGCTCCCCACCCTCCCTCACAGCCTCCTGCGAACCACGGAGGACTGAAAGCAGGAGACCAAGGTGACACCTGTTCCCTTTAAGAAGTAAAAGGAGCAGCATCCTGTGCCCTTTTCCATCTTTCTCTTTTCCTAAGAGGCAGGGTGGTTACATTGGGTCCAGGGTGTGGCTCAATGGTACAACACTCCCTTAGTATGTGTGAGGCCCTGGGTTCAATCCCCAGCTCCGCAAAAAAGAAAAATAAAAAATTAGATTTCAGAGTCTTATATTAGCTCAAATCCTGAATCTACCATTTTCTGTAATACCTCAACAAGAACAAATTATTTTAACATTTCAGTAGATTTAGTCTTCTCCTCTGGAAACTGGTTGACAGGAGTACCTATCTTATATAGATTTGTATGAACTAAATGGAGACACTTATGTAAAGTACCCAGGATAGTGATGGCATATAGGAAGTGATCAATCGATAATAATTGCTAAAGATATTTTATTGTTATTTCCATAGAGGTTTCTTAAAAAGATGAAATAAGGTGATGAGTACTGTTGTGGTAAAGAAGATAGAAATTCAATGGTGTAGTGGCACAAATCCCAGCAGCTCAGGGAGGCAGAGGCAAGAGGATTGCAAGTTTGAGGCCAGCCTCAGCAATTTAGTGAAACCCTGTCTCAAAAATAAAAAATAAAAAGGGCTGGAGATGTAGCTCAGTAGTAAAGAAACCCTGGGTTCCATTCCCAGAACAAAAAGAAAAAGAAAAGTCAACTGACATGGTACTCATTTTATAGTTAAAACAACAAAGGTAATAGAAGTTTCTGTCACTTGAGCATAACAAGTCAACATGAAAAATGAAACCCAGCTTCATCAACACACCGAATCTTCATGCAGCTGTGCCCTGATACTGATGCTTTGGGGAAGCTCCCAGAGAGAGACCAGAACAGCAGTGAGTCCTCGTTAGCTCTGCTGATGGTTTGCCTGGGGAGGCTGAGGCTCATACTCTCTGTTCCCAGGGAATACTGACTTTGTAACCCTCCGTTTATCTGTATCCAGTTTGGTAGTGCTGCAAACCAAGGCAAGCCTTGCCGGAAATACAGGCTCCCCGCTGCCTACACCACGCCCGAGTTTCCATGCATGCTGTAGAACACAAGGCATTGTCAACTATGCTCTCTGCAGCTTTGCAAACTGTGGGATGAAGACAAAACGAGAGGAGGGATGACTTCATCCCAGCTCTTTCTCAACCACCAATGTGAGAGGCTAAAACCAGAATAGAAGAAGAATTGAGTTAGGGATCCACAGAGGCAGGAATAGTTGGTCACAGGAGTTTTATGAACAAGAGCTAAAATTCCAGACTTAAGTTGTTGGTGATGCTCAGTGGTGATCCAGCCCACTCTGTGGCACCAGATCTGCATCCATCTTTGAGTTGATAGCACTTTGCTACATGGAGGGACGAGCATGGGTATGCTGGTAAAGGTTTAGTAACTTGCTCTACAGGAAAAAAAGCCTTGATGTGTAGTGATTCCCAATTTTCATGATGTAAGTAGTTCTATTGGGGCCATTTCCAAACTACCATGTGATGGCTATGAATGCAGAGTTGGGAAAGGCTGCACATAACTAGGATGGTGGTTGACAAGGACACAGAGACAATTGGGGGAAAGACTAGAACAGGATTTAAATAATTTAGAATTCAACAAAATTAAAAACTGAAGACAAAGTGGCTAGGAAAAGTGGAAGTCACTGATTTAAAGATGTGGACATGCCCAAGAGTCACCTAAGCACTGCAGAGGTGGAACCCAGAAGAGCCAAACTCTCGGCAAATCACCAGCCAAACAATACCCAAAAAACTAGCTGAAAAGGGGAATCTAAAACCTTTTTTTTTTTGTATTCATGAATAAAGCAAAATTAAATCAAAAGATATAAGATTTTCTGAGCTTAAAATTGGAGAGTACAAAATCAAACTCGTATCTTTAATTATGAACATTAGTGATTTATTCCTAGGTTTTCAATTGCTGCCACTTTAATTTCTTCCTCTGTGAAATAAAATTGTCAATTATGAATTTTCCACCCCGCAGCACAGTACAACTAACTTTTAAAATGAGTAACAGACCACAGAAACTTCACCAAGGGCATTTTTCACTTAACCTAAGATTGCTATAGCTCAGAATTTAGAATATAACTCACTTTTCACAGATCAACTTCATAATCTCTAAAACTAGCAACAAACAAAGCCTTAAAAATATATATTTTTTTAAATGCCACTTTACGGTAACTTGGAAAAAATATAAAAAATCTATTTGGAGGTATAAAAGAACCACAAAGGTTGCAAGGTCTTGAAAGAGCAAACTTCAAGAGGAAGGACCCACGTCAATTTTTCCCTAAGTAGTTTATTCAAAAGTAACAGCAAGAAGGATGAGAATCCGAGAAAAGAATCCAGGAGGAAACTCAAAGAGCTGGGAAGATAGGCATTCAGGACCCACCAAGAAGTCAATACACACATAAGGCTTCCAGCTAGGACCCCTAAAGGAGTTCCTCTTAATATACACTTTCCTAAGTAGGAGTGAATGGAAATACCCAGGCCTTTATAAAAACCAAGGCTGAGTTTGAATCAACTCAACTCCTGATTAAAGTCTATATTAACTGCCTGACAGAGCAAAAGCAAATTCTGTTGGGAGGAAGGAAAAAAATCATTCAAATCTTAAAAGATTTCTATGTTTATAGACAATGCCTATAACTCAATCAAAAATAAGTAGGCAGATTCAATCAATAAAATGACAAGAATGGGCCAAAAAACAAAAGAAAGAAGCCCACAAGAGATTGAGATATCAGAATGACACAATATGGATGTAAAATAACTGTGGTTAACATGTTCAGGAAATAAATGAGAATACGGACAATTTCGGTTTAGAACTAGAAATTATTTTTTAAAAAGGAACAAATGGAATTTAACAGGAAAATTATCAAAATTAAGTACTCGATAGATAGGCTTAACAAGAGACTCAAAAACAGAAAAGAGATTTAGTTAAGTGGAACATAGTTAATACGAAAAATATCCAGACTGAAGGACACAGATCCAAAAGTATGGAAAGTACGAAATAGAGTGTAAAAGACACTTACAAGCAAGAAAATGGGGTCTCAGAAAGAGAAGGGTGAGGTCATCAGGTGAGAGGTGAATTGTACAATGTGCCATGTGAACTTGGCCAAGCCAGTACTACTGTTGCCAGTTTCCGTCCCTGGCTCGCAGGGATGGCTGTCACAAGAGACATTCCTAGATTCAGAAGGCGGCCGTAAATGGCTGTTATGTTCCTTTCCCGCTCAGGTCAAGATAGGGAACACGGAGCTGCTGCAGCAAACAGCTGCCTTCCTCTTTGACCCGCAGCATCCTCCAGCTCCTGTCAGTTTTCCTTTCTCAGCCTCCTCAACTCCTGGGCCAGGTGCATATGCAGCTCCACGAAGGGGTGGGGGGAGCTGCTTGTGCAGGACACCTGTCATCCAAGTTGCAGTCTGGGAAGCAATGGGAAACAGAGGGGGGTTCCAGCCCATCTGGCACATCCCGTCTTCTCTTTCTACTTCTCTGTCCTGTTGACTGTGGCTGAGGCCATAAACAGGGGAACAACCTGAGTCTATCAGACCAGCATGGCTGATTTTCTAAGGTCAAACCCCTATTTTAAATAAAAATAAATAAATAATTTTTTTAAAAAAAATTCCTATTTTAAAAACTGAGTGTGTCTGTGTGTGTGTGTGCGCGCACGCGCGTACACAGCTCTTAGTGATTCTGTTTCTATCATTAGACCTTCTTCTAATTGAAAGAAGCAATATTTGAAGAGATGGTAGCTGATAATCTTCCCAAAATGTATAAAAGATGCCAAAATACAGATAATTATAAGTATAAAGAAGCATACATCACAGAAAAGCTGCTGAAAACCAAACACAAATAGTACTTTCTAAAAATCAGAGAATGACATTAAATGCTGATGAGGATATGGAGTGACAGGAACTCTCTTCATAGCTGGTGGAAATGGAAATGGTAGTTTGGCAGTTTCTTTCAAAACTAAACACGCTCTTATCATATGATCGAGCTACTGCATTGCTTAATGTTTACCCAAAATTGCTGAAAATGTATATCAACACAAAACATGCATATGGATTTTTTTAATTTTTTAAAATTTTTTATTCTAATTTGTATGTGTGACAGCAGAATACATTACAATTCATATTACACACACAATTTTTCATATCTCTGGTTGTACACAAAGTAGAGTCACACCATTCGTGTCTTCATACGTGTACTTAGGGTAATGATGTCCATCTCACTCCACCATCTTTCCTACCCCCTTGGTCCCTCCCTTCCCCTCCCTCCCCTTTGCTCAATCTAGAGTTCCTCTAATCCACCCATGCTCCCACCACAACTCCATTATGAATCAGCCTCCTTATATCTTAGAAAACATTTGGTATTTGGTTTTTTGGGATTGGCTAACTTCACTTAGCATTATATTCTCCAACTCCATCCATTTACCTGCAAATGCCGTGATTTTATTCTCTTTTATTGATGAGTAATATTCCATTGTGTATATATGCCACATTTTTTTAATCCATTCATCTACTGAAGGGCATCTAGGTTGGTTCCACAGTTTAGCTATTGTGAATTGTGCTGCAATAAACATTGATGTGGCTGTGTCCCTGTAGTATGCTGTTTTTAGATCCTTTGGGTATAGACCAAGGAGTGGGATAGCTGGTTCAAATGGTGGTTCCATTCCCAGTTTTCCAAGGAATCTCCATACTACTTTCCAGATTGGCTGCACCAATTTGCAGTCCCACCAGCAATATATGAGTGTGCCTTTTCCCCCACATCCTCGCCAACACTTACGTTGTTTGTATTATTAATAGATGTCATTCTGCCTGCAATGAGATGAAATCTTAGTTTTGATTTGCATTTCTCTAACTGCTAGAGATGTTGAACATTTTTTCATTTATTGATTGATTGATTATATATCATCTTCTGAGAAGTGTCTGTTCAATTCCTTGGCCCATTTATTGATTGGGCTATTTGTTTTTTTGGTATTAAGACTTTTGAGTTCTTTATATATCCTAGAGATTAGTGCTGTATCTGACGTGTGAGTGGTAAAAATTTGCTCCCAAGCTGTAGGCTCTCTATTCACCTCACTGGTTATTTCTTTTGATGAGAAGAAGCTTTTTAGTTTGAATCCATCCCATTTATTGATTTTTGATTTTAATTCTTGTGTATAGGAGTCTTATTAAGGAAGTCAGGGCCTAATCCAACATGACGAAGATTTGGGCCTACTTTTTCTTCTATTAGGCACAGGGTCTCTGGTTTAATTCCTAGGTCCTTGATCCACTTTGAGTTGAGTTTTGTGCATGGTGAGAGATAGGGGCTTAATTTCATTTTGTTGCATATGGATTTCCAGTTTTCCCAGCACCATTTGTTGAAGAGGCAATCTTTTCTCCAGTGTATGTTTTGGCGCCTTTGTCTAATATAAGATAACTGAAGTTATGTGGGTTAGACTCTGTGTCCTCTATTCCGTACCATTGGTCTACCTGTCTATTTTGGTGCCAATAGCCTACTGTTTTCGTTACTATTGCTCTATAATATAGTTTGAAGTCTGGTATACTGATGCCACCTACTTCACTCTTCTTGCTAAAGATTGCTTTGGCTATTCTGGTCTTTTATTTTTCCAGATGAATTTCATGATTGCTTTTCTATTTCTATGAGGAATGCCATTGGGATTTTGATTGGAATTGCATTAAAGCTGTATAGTGCTTTTGGTAGTATGGTCATTTTGACAACATTAATTCTGCATATCCAAGAACAAGGTAGATCTTTCCATCTTCTAAGGTCTTCTTTAATTTCTTTCTTTAGTGTTCTGTAGTTTAGACGTTTTTCACCTCTTTCGTTAAGTTGATTCCCAAGTTTCTTTTTTTTTTTTTTTTGGAGGCTATTGTAAATGGGATAGTTTTCCTAATTTCTCTTTCAGAGGATTTGTCACTGATATACAGAAATGCCTTTGATTTATGGGTGTTGATTTTATAACCTGCTACTTTGCTGAATGCATTTACTAGTTCTAGAAGTTTTCTGGTAGAACTTTTTGGATCTTCTAGGTATAGAATAATATCATCTGCAAATAGTGCTAATTTGAGTTCTTCTTTTCCTATCCGTATCCCTTTAGTTTCTTTTGTCTAATTGCTCTGGCCAGTGTTTCAAGAACTATGTTGAATAGAAGCGGTGAAAGAGGGCATCCCTGTCTTGTTCCAGTTTTTAGAGGGAATGCTTTCAATTTTTCTCCATTTAGAAAGATGTTGGCCTGGGGCTTAACATAGCCTTTACAATATTGAGGAATGTTTTCCATGCATTTTGAACAATGAAGGGATGCTGTATGTTATCAAATGCTTTCTCAGCATCTATTGAGATGATCATATAATTTTTATCTTTGAGTCTATTGATGTGACGAATTACATTTATTGATTTCCATATGTTGAGCCAACCTTGCATTTCTTTAGTGTTCTAAAGATCTTTTTGATGTATTTTTGTATTCAGTTTGCCAGAATTTTATTGAGAACTTTTGCATCTATATTCATTAGAGATATTGGTCTGAAGTTTTCTCTCTTTGATGTGTCTTTGTCTGGTTTTGGAATAAGGGTGATATTGGCCTCATAGAATGAATGTGTTTGGAAGTGCTCCCTCTTTTTCTATTTCATGAAATAGTTTGAGAAGTCCTGGTATTAGTTCTTCTTTAAAGGTCTTATAGAACTCAATTGTGTGTGGCATCCTCTATTTCCTTGCTTGAAATTGATCTGTTTAAATTGTGTATATCAGTTTAGGTATATCATATGCCTCTAGAAATGTGTTGATGTCTTTGATATTTTCTATTTATTGGAGTACAAATTTTCAAAATAGTTTCTAATTGTCTTCTGCATTTCTGTAGTGTCCATTGTAATATTTCCTTTTGTATCATGCATGTTAATAATTTGAGTTTTCTCTCTCCTTCTCTTCATTAGCATGGCTAATGGCTTATCAATTTTATTTAAAATTTTTCCCAAAGAACCAACTTTTTGTTTTGTCAATTTTTTTCAATTGTTTCTTTAGTTTCAATTTCATTGATTTCATCTCTAATTTTAATTATTTCCTGTCTTATACTGCTTTTGAGGTTGATTTGTTCATATCTTTGAGATTTAATATTAGGTCATTTATTTGTTGACTTTTTCTTATTTGAAGGAATGAATTCCAAGCAATGAACTTTCCTCTTAGCACTGCCGTCATATTGTCCTGGAAATTTCAATATGTTGTATCAGTGTTCTCATTTACTTCTAAGAATTTTTTAATCTCCTCTTTGATATCTTTTGCAACCCATTGTTCATTCAATAGTGTATTATCTAGTCTCCAAGTATTGGAGTAACTTTTATTTTTTATTTTATCATTGGTTTCTAATTTCATTCCATTGTGGTCTGATAGAATGCAGGGTAGTATCTCTACTTTTCTGTATTTACTAAGATTTGCTTTGTGGCATAGCATATGATCTATTTTAGAGAAGTGCTGCTGAGAAGAAAGTGTATTCACTCTTCAATGGGTAATACACTCTATGTATGTCAGTTAAGTCTAAGTTATTGATTATTGAGTTTCATAGTTTATTTGTTTAGCTTTTGTTTGGTAGATCTATCTATTGGTGAAAGAGGAGTGTTAAAGTCATCCAGAATTATTGTGTTGTGATCTATTTGACTCTTGAACTTGAGAAGAGTTTGGTTGATGAATGTAGATGCTCCATTGTTTGGGGTGTATATATTTAGAACTATTATTTCTTGTTGACGTATGGTTCTGTTAAGTAGTATGAACTTATGTAGGCCATGTAAATGGTATATTTTATCCCAACCTTTCACCTTCAGTCTATGGGTGTCTTTTCCTATGAGATGAATCTCTTGAAGGCAGCATATTGTTGGGTCTTTTTTTAAATCTACAAATCTACAAGCCTATGTCTTTTGATTGATGAGTTTAAGCCATTAACACTTAGGGTTAATATTGAAATATGATTTGTATTACCAGACATTTTTGTTTATTTTTTTGGTATTTAGCTTGACTTGATTTCTCCTTTGGTTGGCTTTTCTTTTATTGGAGTTCTTCCCTTCGCAGATTTTTATTGTTGGTTTTCATTTCCTCCTCATGGAATATTTTGCTAAGAATGTTCTGTAGTATAGCCTTTCTTGCTGCAAATTCTTTTAGCTTTTGTTTATCATGGAAGATTTTTATTTCACCATCAAGTTTGAAGCTTAACTTTGCTGGATATAAGATACTTGGTTGGCATCCATTATCTTTTAGAACTTGGTATATGTTGTTCCAGGACTGGCCGTGGCTTTGAGAGTCTGGGTTTAAAAATCTGCTAAGATCCGAATTGGTCTTCTCTTTTAGGTAATCTGATTTTTCTCTCTTGTGACCTTTAAAGTTCTATCCTTATTCTCTATGCTAGGCATAATATGTATTGGTGTAGATCTGTTGTAATTTTGTACATTTGGTGTCCTATAGGCCTCTTGTCTTTGATTTTTCCAATTCATTCTTCATGTCTGGGAAATTTTCTGATATTATTTCATTGAAGAGATTATGCATTACTTTGGTTTGAATCTCTGAACCTTCCTCTACCCCAATAAATATTAAATTTGATCTTTTGATGGTATCCCATTATTCTTGGATGTTCTGTTCATAGTTTCTTACCATCTTCACTGTGAGGTCAACTTTATTTTCAAGATTGTATATTTTGTCTTCATTGTCTGAAGATCTGTCTTCCAAATGGTCTAGTCTGTTGGTGATGCTATCTATTGAGTTTTTTAATATTTTAAACTCTGTAAAAATGAAAATGTAGCATCAAAATTTGTAGGATGTCCATCTTAGGCAGATTTATCTGCCCTTGAGTACATACCCACTATAGGAAAGAAGTAATCCAGACTTTGAGGATGGTACTAGAAGATCTCAGGAAATGACTATCTCCCAAATTAACAAGTGAATTACAACTCCAACAGAGAACATAGGAATGTAGCCTTTGAATCACCTCTATAAAAGCCATTCTGATGGACAGAATGACAACCTCTGAGACAGGAATTCCCTGTATTTCTCCTTTGCTAAAAAAAGAAAAAATGTAGGATGTAACTAAAGCAGCATTCAGTAAGAAATCTGTAACACTAAACATGTCAAAAGGAAGGAAAGAAGAGCAGAGGCCAATGAAATTACAAAGTGAAAAATGAATGCATAATAAAACATTTTCAGCCAAACAGGATCTGACAAAATTCATCATCACTGGGCCCACCCTAAAGAAAATTATTAAAACAAGTCCTTCAATAGAAGCAAAGTGATCCCAAAGGAAAGCACAGAGATAGAGCGTATTAGTTTCCTATTGCTGCTACAACAAATAAAGAGAAGTGACTTAAAAGAACGTGAATATATTCCGATAGTCTTAGAGATTGGAAATCCAAAATGGGTCCCACAGGACTATACTAAAGGTGTCAGCAGTTTGTATTCCTTTCTGGAGACTCATGGGAGGATCCATTCCTGACTTTTCCAGGTCCAGCCATCTCACCTGGGATCCTGGTAACACACCAGTGATGTCGGGCTGGGTCTCACACTGCCATTCTCCTCTTCTGCCTCCCTCTTACACATTTAAGGACACTTGTGACTGAGCCCTTCCAGGATAATCCAGAATAACTGACCATCAGTCTCAATCCCTTCTGGACTCTTAACTCTCCTTGGTCATAGAACCTATCACAATCATAGCATCCAGAGATTAGGTGCAGACATCTTGGGGGTGGGGGGGGTGAGGGTCCTTGCTCTGTCTACCACATACAGAAAGAAATGAAGGGTAAGAAAGGGTCACTGAACAAGTAAATTAAACATTTTTAGAACAATGACATTTTGTGATGTTTTAAATATAAAAAATATTAAATTACATGAAAAGAACCACATAAGAGGGAGGACTGAAAGTAAATGAAATGAAATCTTTAGGTCCGGGCATTGTCCAAGAAGATACATGTGTATGGTGTTGAGTTGGAACTCAGTAAGGCAGTGCTCTGGTCATCTCCAGGCTCCTGTGTAACCTGCAAAGGAACATAGAACGGAGGGAAGACATGGAACAAATTTTAAATACCTAACTAATCCAAAAAATGGGCAAGAAAGGAGATTAAAAGGAACACAGAGCAAGTGGCATGAAGAGAAAACAATTTGTAAGATGACTGATCTAAGTGTAAAGAATGCCATTTGAGAAATCTTTAGCTCAGAATTTTAAGTAAATTACCTACAATTACAGAGTAGAGAGCAGTCCTGAATCCTGGCCTCTGGGACCCAAACCCCATCATGTCCCAGCTCTGGCCACCTCTAGGGTACTCCCTTCACTCCCCCACAACTACCTGGGCTCTGCTGGTGATGAGACCCCCTTCCTCCAAGGCACCCACATCCTTCTGGGACTGTTTCCACTTGACGGAAAGTTCTTAGTTTCTATAGTTGCTTGTGTGGCAATGAGGAGCACGTCCAGTAAGATCAACTTAAATTGTAAATGGCCATAAGCACATGTCTGTGCCCAAGTCCTTCTGTGTTGGCAGCTGAATGTGCTGCTTCTGGGACAGCAGTGGCACCCAGTAGCACATTTCACAGAACAATAAATCACACACCTGCAGAGAAGAAACCATTCCCGGGCACAGACAGAATCCATTTTGCACTCGGCAACATCCCACGCACAGCAACGAACACTTGCATTAGTGCCAATTAATCTAAGGTGGTTCAAACTCAAGAGGCCCTGAATTTGCTCTCAGGAATCAAAGTGGAGGTGGGGAAGTGAGGAAGGAGGAAGAATATGGCTTTGCTTGCTAAATGGAAACATCTATAGGAGAGTCCAGTGTCTTAGTGCTTTAAGAATGAGTGACGCCCTCGCTTTCTGCACTTGGAGGTTTTACTCTCGCCAGCTACCTCACAACAACAAACGAAAGAGAAGAGGCAGGGAATGATCTAAAGGCAAGGTCGCTAACAATGCAGGAAGGTGCACCTTGGAGCAGGAGCTATCAGCAGGCAGGCATCGCAGGTCTTACTACACCTAAGCCAAAGCGGAAATCGGGCAGCATCTAAAGATCCCAAATATATCCAGGTCCTCATACTGGTGCACATGGTCAGAGCAATTAAGGTGTGGTATGGTGAACGAAAGTCTTGTACCTCTTGTTGTTTTGAATTAAAAATAGACTTGCTCTTGATGTTTTCCAGTGGTTTCATACTCTCCCTTCAATGGGACCTTCCCAACAGACATTATATATTTGGTTGTTCTTCAGTTCTTTCCCATATCTACTGTTTTTAGGTGAAATTCATGACCATTAGTGCCTTCTCCCCAACAGAAAAGGAAAACGGGCAATTCCCACTTTGGATTTCCCTTCCCTGGCACTCTCTGGCCACCCGTGACATTTGCCACTCAAATCAGCCAATGCTGTTGAGACCCACTGTGCACCAGACACTGCTAGGAGGTGAGACAACAAGGATGCCCAAGACCAGGCCCTGTGTCCTCGAGCAGCCCTCAGTGGCAATGCTCTCAGCCACCACAGGGTGATGAAAGTCTGACAAAGTGAGCTACTTCATTCGGAGACGATGACCGGATTCTGAGCACCAGCTGTGGCCACTACCCACAGCAATGGTAAATCAGCCCCAGTTGAGCATATTTGTCCTATAAAAATCAGCCTATTCCTTCCTTCTTAGGCTTCCACCCAAAACCGTTTCAATCAGCAAATAGAACTCCACACTGCTGGTGGGAAGGCTAAATGGTGTGACCAATTTGTAAAACAGCTTTGTAGTTTCTTTAAAA
Organism: Marmota flaviventris; assembly: GCF_047511675.1. Taxonomy (NCBI): domain Eukaryota; kingdom Metazoa; phylum Chordata; class Mammalia; order Rodentia; family Sciuridae; genus Marmota; species Marmota flaviventris. Next base: position 10,382,797 of record NC_092503.1, on the reverse strand, counting down.
GTTAGATATACACTTACCATGTGACCCAGTAATTCTACTCCTCGGCTTTTACCCAACGGTAATGAAAACTTAGGGTTACACAAACACCTACACTGAAGTGTTATAGCAGCTAGTTCATTGTCCCTGAAACTATAAACAACTCAGACGTCCAGCAACCACCAATCAGATAAATTGTGGTAATTCATGGAACAGACACTACTCAGGAATAAACAGGAACCAGCTATCCATATATACAACATAGCTGAAAAACGCCACACATGCAATATTTCAAGAAAAAAAAATTATTAAAGCATAATAAATCATTGGATTTGAAATCCTTAGGGATTCAAAAATTATAAAAGGGCAGGGGATGTAACTCAGGGTTAGAATGCCCACATAGCATGCACAAGGCCCTAGGTTCAATCCCCAGAAAAACAAATAAAGTACATAAATATTTTAAAGTTTGTTGAAATCAAGAAACCTTTTTTGAGAAGCAGAAGAAGGCAGGATAGTGACTAATCACACAGGTAAGCTCACATCCAGCCCATGTTTACTTTGATTGATGCCATTGGTTCTGTTTTTTTTAAACACTACAACAGGTCCAGGTGATGAGGTAGGTTTTCTTGTCATTGCTGTTTGCAGTGCTAGGGATGGACCCAGAGTCTCATGCTTGCTAGGCAAGCACTCTACCATTGAGCTATATTCCTACTCCCCACCACCACCACTTTTTTAAGGGTCTTGCTAAATTGCCTAGGCTGGCCTCAAAATTGTAATCTTCCTGCCTCAGCCTCCTGAGTAGCTGGGATTACAGGTGTGCACCACCACACCCAGTATGGTATGACAATTTAAAGAAGGCTAGACCAGTGCCTACCAAGTTACACTAATAAAATTAATACATATACAGTATAAATATAAGACTGATCCCCAATGTCTTAGAAATAGCCTAATTAAGGTTGCCTTCCAGGTCTGTGCCTCTCCAGATGAACTCAATGACAGCCAAGGATCAAGACATCAGGAGACCTGGACCTGATGGCTTACTCTGTAGCCAGTACAATTCCATTTCTTCAACTGAATCATAAAACAAGCTGCTGCATTTTCTAAACAAAGAGGAACTTTGAGGAAGCAGGTGTTGAGATGTCATTGTTCTTCTGTGTTGCAAGACTGGGGTGTCTTTGGGGAAAGGAGTCTTGGCTCCTGACATAGTCTGAATGAGGGTGCTGAGTATTTTCTTCCCTTGTGTCCAGAACTGTGACACTGTCATAGCAGGGACCTTAAGAACTCTTCAAGGATGTACAATAATATCAAGCAATTGCATTAAAAATAACAGGGTAACGGGAAAGGATTAAACTCTAATTAAAGGGGTTTTAGGCACATCTGCAGCCTATGAGCTTGGGGTTGAGAATAACCCATTTTTTAATCCCACCAAACAAACTGAGAACAGACATGTGGACTTTTGGCCACAACCTCACCTCAGGGGATTACCCAGATAAGAACCTGATAGATCTCAACTTGCATAAGTCACGAACTTCTCATTTCAGTTTCCTCCACTGTGGAGTGAGATTTCGAACAGATCAATGTGCCTCAGAGTCAGTCCCGCAACTTATTGTCAGGAATGGAACCCCAGGAATGTGCAATCCATGCAATGTCCTCAGAGGTTCCATGCACGTGGCCCATGGCTCTGAAACACACTCAAATAGAGGATATTGCTATTTATCCTGGCTCTAACAGCTTATGGTAATGCCATTCACAAGTGAAGCTAAAGTTGGAAGTGATATCACTAAATCCAGTGTTGCTACCAACACTTGAATCAGAACAAAACATAAAGAAAGAAAAATTTCAAGGAAAGGAGCACAGCTATAAAATATTCTGATTAACACTTCTTCACCCTACATTTAAACAACTAAAATCATATTATTGTGTCATTTTCCATATTAATAACTGAAAGATTTAAACAGAAAATCTGCATTTATCCATAAGAATGAAAAATAACATCCTCTACTAAATTACCTTCCTGAGCAATGTGCATGATTTTATATTAGATTTTTATTTTTTATTTTAAGACAGGGTCTCCCAGAGTTGCCCAGGCTGGTCTCAAACTTGTGATCCTCCTCAACTTAACAAGTAGATGGGATTAGGCATATGCCACTCTGCCCAGTTTAGGTATTTAACATATAATAAGGACCAGATGAACTTTTGAAAATGTGAGTAGACAGAGCACCAGGAATCTTTTGATCCTTTCCAGTGCCCAATGCCACCTCCAAAACATCGGCATCCCCCATCTGGCTGGAACCTGCAATTCCACAATGGAAGTTTTATCCCTTTTTCGCCCTGCCCATGAATCTAGCTGGTTCTTAAAAGTGCATGAGGCAAGGAGCACGTGAAGCCCAGGTGGTGGTAAGTGGCTTCTGAGCTCCCGCCTTACCAACCCCATCCACTCAGGCATGGTCTCTGAGGGTCATCGACTGTGGGACTCTTCCCATCGAGCCAAGATGAGGCTGCACAGTCTTCTTCACCTGGGCACCTGGGCAGCCTCATTTGACTGCAGTTGCCCTAAATTTCATCTGTCACTTACAATATTGGTTCAATAAACATTTATTGTAGTCTGTGGTTTGCGAGCACAACATTCAGATGATTGCCTGAGAACAAGAGGGGAAAACATGCCAAAGGTCCCACGGACAAACTCTGTCCTACTTTTCTGTCCTAAAGTTGTGCCAAGAGTTGGCATGGTAAAGATGCAGATTGTGCCCATTTTTTTATAGGAAAACAAATACAAAAGGCATCCTATAACCACAGAGCAGAATACCCAGCAGTAAAAATCATAGCTACTTTCTACAAAATGGATGTATCTTAGGACATGATGAATAATTAAAAGAAAAAACTGAAAGGGAAGAAAAAACTGAAAGGGAAGAAAAAGCTAGCCCCAAAGACCCCATGAGGAGTGGAGAGTGAGGACGAGGGAAAAGCACCTGGGTAGAAGTTCTTATCAATGTCCTCGTTAGTCAGCTGTCTGTCACGAGAACAAAATATCGGAGATATAAACTTACAAAAGAAAAGGGTTATTTTGGCTCATGGTTTTGGAATGTCCAGCCCAGGATTGGGCAGATGCGTTGCTCTGGGCCTCTGATGGGGGCATGTGACATGTTTGCCTCATGGCCAGGAAGCAAAAGAGAAAGAGGCAAAGGCCAGGCTCCTCAATCCCCTTCAAGGGTCTGCCCCGGCTGATCCAAAGACTGCCTGCAAGTCTGCACCATTTCACTGCCTCCCAGTGGCCCCACCCTGAGGACCCAGCCTTTAACACGTGGGCTTTGGGGGATGTTCAAGATCCAGACTGTGGCAGTTCTGCTTATTGGGGTGAGTGGTGGGGCTTCAGGCATCCATTATACTGCATGGGTGGAGAGTGACTCGTGAAACAAGGACCGTGGTTAACCTAGTTCTGCACGCTAAGGTCTATGGCAGGGGGTGGGTAGCAATTTTGTCATGAGAGCCAGACCAAGGATGATAAAAGCTATTACCTATAGGCTCCTTGAAATAACACCAGGAACCCACCTCATTGCAAGAATTCTTTAAGCACAGAATCTTATAGACAAGAGGCATTGCACAGAGGACAAGGCTCAGAGTTCAACTCCCTGAATTTTTTAGAAAAAAAAAATTCTAGAAGCTACAAGTCGTCCACCCATTTGATGATTTAATTCATGTTACTCATATTTGCTTTACTTTTGAAAGAAAGCTGGGAATACCCTAAGGAACAATCTAGTTCTGAAACTAGTAGAGTAAATAAAAGAAATGTTCTATAACTTGATTCGAAAAGAACAAGAGAACTATATTAGCAGATTGACAGTATTCGTGGGTTAATTAGGAAACCTGTTGGTGCTGTTAAAAATGTGGCGTCTTTTAATTTAGATTGACATTCCTTAAGATATAGGTATAAACCATGTTCATTCAATAATGGTGAGATGTCAGGGAGTCTATGAGAGACTGATGTCTAGAAAGAGTGCAGCCGAGTCGTACGTAAAATGCGCTCTGGATCACAACTGGTGCTCAAATCAAAGCTACATCTTTGAAACAGTATTCAGGATGTGAAACTGATGCACACTTGAGATAAAAGAAAGGACTTAAAAGAGAGGGTGATTAAGCTGATTTGAAACTAGTTTAAAAGGAATCATCTAATCAGGTTTGTACTGTGGCTAACATTTTAAATATGGTCACCACAGCTGTAAGGGGAGAGTTAGAAAAGTCCTGTTAATTATTTATTATGTTATCTATTGGACAGAATTCTAAAGAGTCAGATAAAAAGAATACATTCTTGGCAGGAGCACTGAAAACATTTCTAGACAGTCATTCAAAAACTATTTCAGAAATAGTTGGATCTTTTCTTGGAGTTTTTATACCCATCGCTCCCTTAGTGCTCCCAGCATCCCTGTAGATGAAAGCTCCTCTTATCCACAATCGCGATGAGGGTTATAGAGATTAACTTCTTCAAAGCTATTCAGCTAAGGAGCAGCACATCTGAGAGAGCAGATGGATCTGCCTGGGTCCACCATTATCAGGCCACCATGGCACAGGGGTGATGCGCAGTCTCTCGAAAGAGATTCCTAATCTGAACAGGAAGAAGAGCCCCAAAGCAGACGCTTAATGTGTAGACTTCTCCTGGACTCCTTGTTTTCACTGTGGCTCCTGCCTTCCGCAGAGCCTGGTGTCCCCAAGGTCTCTTGGCTTCAGTCTCTTCAGACCATAGAGTACTCATCTTCTGCTCTGGCTGGGGTTGAGAACTAAGTGCTGCACAGAAGGCGTTCAACCAGTCCTTCTGAGGAGGCCCACCTCCAGGAGGTTCCTGCTACCTCTGGTTCCAGAGGTGTCCTAGGGTTTGGGGCTCCATAAGCCTACATCTGGGTTCCTTCCTTGGGCAGCTTAAGTTTAGCTTCCTCTCTTCTGCAAAATCTCTGGCCATGTCCATCTACTGTAGAACCTCCACAGCGTGGTGGCCTACAGAGGCATGCTCTCCAATTCTCTTTCTACTTGTATGTCTTCGCCTTTTTTATTCCATTATCAACATTTTAATGCTGTTGTGGAGGAAGCAGCTATAAATGTTTGTTCAATCCACCATCATCCTTAACTGGTTTTTGGAAACAAAAATTTGTTCTTGGGGGGTGAGAAAAATGTGCCCCTAAGTGCTCACGTGAGCTAAGTTTTACACAAAGGCCACTTTCAATGTGCAAAGTAGGAGGACCCACAAGCTCAAACTCTAAACAGGTGAGCTGTATCCTTACTGCAAACATTTTTGCAAAAATGACCACCTACAAATATATGCTCCCTTTTCAAGCTTGGAGAAAAAGAAATACGAAAAATCATCCCCAGTCATTCCCAAATCTTCCACGTTTCCAATTCCAAGGCCATCATTGGAAGCATGAGGTAGGTCATTTTCCACAAAGCTTAGCCACTTATTTTAGGACAAGACTATGAAATGGTGCCACCTACTAAACTGTTCATCACTAGGGCTCTGGTACTTGGAAACTTCTAAATTTTGAAACCATACAAAAGGGACAAAATACTTCATTTGTAAAGAGAATGAATGCAATTTCTTCCCATGGTCCATTAACATCAAAACCAAGATAACCAATCCAGTTGTCTGGGTTGTGTTTCTATATCCTAAAAGGGAGATCTTAGCTGGTTCCTGACATTAACTGCTTCACCTGACCCTTTTCCCTGGCATTGGCAGTTAGACAATGGACAAAAAGAGACTTGAGCAGACATTAGTCACAAAACCTAATTTCCTGACTTTCCTTGCCATGCCCACTATAAAGAAAAACTATAACAAAAATAAGTTTACAAGATGCCACCTCCATTACTAACCTCCCTAACAGAAGACCCTTGGAAAACCTTGTCCTGAGAGTATCCTGGGAGGCTTTGTCTCCAGTTACCATAGGATTTTCCTTCCTTCATTTGGAATGATGAGGTCGATACCATTCAAATTCCCAAAGAAACTTTACATAAATTATAATAAAGGTATTTCAAAAGGTGAAGATATTCCATGAATGTTTAGCATCAAGCTTTATTGTCCTAAGATTTTGTACATAATGGCAGCTTTGCAATATTTTCACTGGAGAATAGAGAAATTCCACCTCTCCAAGCCCCGCACGTGAGAGGAAGAAAAAGTCACAAATGGATTTCACTACTGCCAATCATCTCAGGTATTAAAAAGAAGTGAGTAAAGATGCTCCATATCACATGGGATTAGGGAACTGCAAATTTTGCCCCTATTGTACAGTTTCACCTCATACCTATTATAGCCAAAATCAGAACAAATATTGGCAACTATGTGAAACAACAGGAACCCCCATTTATTGCTGGAGAGAATGCAAAATGGTATGGCTACTTCGAAAGACAGTTTGGCAATGTCTTACCAGATTAAACATGCTCTTCACCTGAGTCAACAATCATGCGTTTGACATTCATCTGAATAGATTGAAAACTTATCTCCACACAAAATCCTGCAACATGTATTTATAGCATCTTTATTCATAATTGCCAAAACTTGGAAGCAGCCAAGATGTGCTTCAATAGATGAATGGATAAACTGTGGTACAACCAGATAATGGATTATGATTCAACGCTGAAAAGAAACAATCTATCAAGCCATGTAAAGCGGGGAGGAAATGTAAATGCAAATGACTAAGAAAAGAAGCCAAGGTGAAAGGCTACATCCTTTATGATTCCAGTGATGGAGTCAGCTGCCAGGACTTGGAGGAGAGGGAAGAATATGTAGGTAGAGCACAGAGGATTTCCAGAGCAGTAGCTTCATGGAGGATATAGGTCTCATTCACTTATAAAAACCCATAGAAAGCACACCACCAAGACTGAACCCTGAATTGCACATGTGAAAATTTGTTTTAAAAGTGCTCATTCTCTGGCCCTGCCCTGGATCTTGGGAATTCCACCCTGCTGCATGAGGGACCAGGATTCTGCACTGGTAATAAGTAGCTCAGGGAACTTTGACACAGAGAGACCAACACCCATCTGCAGACCTGCCAAACTGCCAAACAAGTGTTTATTTGTCTCAACACTGATCAACAAAGCTTTCTTGGCCATAGGTATGAGGCTTGAGTCATATCTGAACAATCCCCAGATCTGCCAAAGCAGGAAAACAGCAAAATCCAACTCCAATAATGAAAACGTTCTACTAATGTGAACACATGAGGACTCTGCCAGGGCTTCGTCTGTCTTGCTGTTGAATGAATGAATAAATGACGAATGGATGAGCCTACAGACCTGCTCGCGTCCCTCACAACAAATCAAACGTCCAGATGTAATGGGATACCTGTCACATCATGAACACTCTAAGGAGTGTATTTCCTTTTCTTTCTTTGCTGCTGCAATACTACATCTCAATGGGAGAAGTCAGGTTGCTCCTGCCTCTGCAGTAGCTGGGCCTCAGAGCAGCCTCTCTCCTCCAGTGCTAACCTGGCACACTGCCACGCACTACCAAGGAACATAAATCGGGCTCTGAAAATCCTTGCAAAGCCACATTTTTACTGATGACTCTACAAGAGCCCCAAAGGGAGCCCTCTCAGTGATACACAAGGAGCAGAACGTGCCCCAAACCCCACTTCCCGATTTCTCCTGCAGCAGTCTTGACACTATGAGGCAGCTCATCAGCCCCCCTCTTCCCCATGCCCCAGCCCTGGCCTCTCGGTGGCCCCTCCTACCTTTTACCCCGGCTCCTCCTCTTCTGGCCTTCCTGATCTTTCCATTCTTCGGACAGTAGAACTTCATATTCTTTAAATCATAACACTAAATCCACTCTCTCCACACAACTGACATAGCAGCCTCCTCGAGTTCTCCCTTCACTTTGCAGATCAGCTGAGAAGGTCCAGGGCATGCTAAGAAAAAGGACCTTCCTCAAGGCAAGAAAGGTGCATGGGCTGTGGGCTCTTTGAATAAGCAGCTTGTCCCTGCGGTTGGTAAAGACTGAGAATCTATGTCCCATCAAGAGCTGGTCCCTCCTGGAAACAGGATTCTCTTTCAATGTCACTTCTTGGTCCTGCACTTCTCATGTGTCCTCTGCAATTGCTCTGGTCTGTTTCCTTTTATGTTTTCCTCCTAGGGGAGGGGGGGGATGGTAAGATCCTTGAGGGCAGGTGCTCTGCCTTTTCATGGTTGTGTGTGTGTGTGTGTGTGTGTGTGTATTGTTGTTGTTCCCTCCATAGCTCATCACCACGAATTTGAAATGAGTTGTGGACAAATCATGGGTAATTTCCAAAAGAGTTTTGGGTACTATTTTGGCCTTTCCTTTCCAGAAAGAATATGCCTGGGGAGTAAAAAGGCAACCGAGTCATCTATGAATACAAAGGACAACGGTGTATGTAAATATATGATAGGAATAGTCATTCAAACATGAAATTGATCCTAGAGGACTCATAAAACAAACTGCAGGTGATCCAAACGGCTCCTGTGGATTACCAGCCAATTAATTCTACTGACACTGTACAGGGAATGGCTTATATTACAGCAGGTTGTGAACGTGGGTGATGCCAAGTCACTGCCCATCACCTGCTTTCTGCCGATGTGAGGATACGTCTGACTGGGGGCCCTGCTGTTGGCGGTCAAGCCAGCCGGAAGGACTTGTGCCTGAAGACCCCAGATTCAGGGAACTGGTCTCTCCCTCCAGCCCCCAAAACACCTGAGTGGGAGCCACGGGAGGAGGAGATCAGTGCGGCATAAGGGAGGAAACTAGCAGGGGTTTCAGGCTTATTAGTGCCAAATGACACAAAATAGTCAAATGCAAGAAGTAGGTCAGTGCGAAAGGAAGGAGAGGCTCCCGCAAAAATCACCAGCTCTCCACCTGACGCAGAGCCTTGCCTGAGAGTCTGAGGGAAGCCTGTCGCTGTGGTGCTTCTCCGCACACTGGGAACGCAAAGTGACAGCCACCACCTCCCGGCCAGCGTCAGCGGCCAGAACTCCCGGCCCTCGGAGCCGTGTCAAATGCAGTTCACGCAGAGCAAAATTAATGCTGTAAACGAGAGACAAAGTTCACTTCTTAGCAACTCTCTAATGGGCAATTACCTCTTCTCCTGGCTTTCATTTCTTTTTCCTTTTTCCCTCTAGCGTTAAGGAATAGCGGGCAATAGAGGATATGAAGGAGACTGCAGTTTTATTTAGTCTGGCTAAGAAGACAGCTTTTATGCATTTTCTGAGGTGTGTATAATTACAGGTGCAGTTAATGTGCTTAAGAGCTTAGGGGAAGCAATTGTATATGAAAGATAACTTCCTAACAGACAGCTTTATTACAGCCGGCCCGCCAGCGCTCGGCTCCGGAATTATGCACACACTCCGCTCCCTCTGTCCTGGCGGGGCTGAGCCCTGGAAAGATGCTGCTGCCTGTGCAAAGGTTTGACTGCGAGTACAGCTGGGCCCCAGGGTCACAGCAGGCTGCAAGCAAGCCTGGGAACCTCAGGGAGCTGACTGAGAAAGGGAAGCCCAGCAACGGGCTGGCGTGAGTGACCCAAGATCTGGGCAACCACCAGGGAAGCCGACAGGAGCCACTGCAGCCAGGAATTTGAAGAACACAGATGAGGAGCGCCGTCCAAGCCCTCCTCAGAGGAAGAAGGGATTGTGGTGGGCATTCCAGCAGCAGCCACCGGGTTGGATCGGCCCCTGGGCCTGGTAGCAGTCAGCACCCGGAAAGTCCTCCCGTCATCCGGGGGGAGCGTGGACACACTGCTGCATTCTCCACGGGCCCCTTCTCTGTGGGATGGACTACCAGGTGGGGAACACTTCCCTACCAGGCGACTGCCACCCGTGTCCCCCACAGGAAGAAAGAATCACAGACGTCATTAAGGAAAGTGCAGCGTGGCTCAATTCTTTCACGGGGCTGGACACAGGCGCCAAATGAATGGAAGAAAGGACCAGAAGAAAATGAAGAGCCAGGAAGAGCGGAAGAGAAAAATCGAGAGAGTAAAAAACCAACCGGCTGACCCTGTGTCTCCTCTCTCTGTCTCTCTGTGTCTCACACACTCAGAGACATGTGCCTAACTACACAACTGAGGGCAGGGGGGCCCAAAAACAGAGGATGCTACACTGAGAGACATGAAAACACACCAAGAAAATCTTCAACCGGAGCCGAGGTCGCCCTTTAAGGGCTGAGACAGACTGCTTTGTTTTTCTAATGTCAGAGCCTTTGCTTTTTTGCGACTGTAAGCACAATTAATGATATCATTTCTGGGTACTTACCACATGTTCTGGCTAAAATGAGGCTAAGAACACCCTGTCCCTGTCCACACAGGTGGTTAATGCTCTGGGAGAAGCAGCAGTCCAGGGCCAGACTGAATGTGACAGTTCACAGCCTGCCTATTCCAGGATTTTCTTGCAACAACTCTCTAGTTTTGTAGAAAAGCAGAGGGTCTAGCCCATGACTTGATTCCTTAGTCTTTTAGTTAGTTCTGTGCCTGTCTGGATCCCTACCCTCAAGAACTCTCATTGTCATGGAGAATACAACACTCCCCACCTTCAGTACTGGTAGCCCCGGGCCAGTTTTTCCTCTCCCAAAATTCTGTACAGGTTAAGTAAGCATTAGGCAAAAGAGATCTGGGATGATACTGTCAGCCTTGTTTAACCCAGTGGAAGAGTACCAACAATGGTTACTGGCTCGCCACTTTTCCATTTTACCTTGTAGCTTTCATCTTTAACACCACCTCACAGTCTAAAATGGCTGCTGGACCTCCAGGCATCACGTTCACTTGGAAAAGCTAAAAGGGACCCCTTGCAGCTCCCCTTAAGCAGCCTTCTTGGAAGTTACACATAACATTTCTGCTCTCGTATGGCTGATCAAATCACAGCCAAAGTCATATCCTGGTACAAAGGAAACCAGACAATCTGGGCTTTGGCTGAGTACACTGTCACCTTCAAGTAAAACCAAGATGCTCTTATTAAGGAAGAAGAGAAAACTGGATTCGGGGAGATTAACTGAAATGTTTTCATTCATTCAACGAGTGCTATTGAACATCAACCCTGTGCAAGTACTCCTCTGCAGGTCCATGCCTGGCCCTCAGGGATCTTCCATTCTGACTCTGGCAGACACAGGCCATGCTGGCCTTTCCAAGCAATCCTGTCTTGGCAATATGTCATCAGGCAGGAGCTGCTACATCTCATCCTTAGGCTTTTCTTGACAGATGACCATTTCCTGTGTTCCCCAAACTTCCAGGGATGTACATCAAGCCCTGTGAGTGATTCCCCAGAAGCACCCTACAACATAACCTAGAAGTCCCCATGCCAGGTGGAGAGGTGGGCAGGAGGGGAGGCAGCACACTGGAATTCTCCTCAAGGATCCTCACCATCAGCCTTGGCCTCTGAGCTGGCTTTGCAGGATATTTTCTAGAGTCCCCTTCCCTGTATGGTGCTGGGTTCAGCTTGAACACAGAGACACTGTGCCCAAGATCTAGAAGATTGAAGTCAAGCAGCAGTCATAGTTTAATGTCCTGAAGGCACACTGGCTGCTCACTCATCTATTGTCTTATTTTTTCCATTTTTTATTTTGGAATTTCACTGCACATGACAACTAATGTTTGTTCTCAGCTTATGGTGGTTTCAAGGAAATTCAGAGACAGGAAGAACTGTGTTCAACATGCTACCGTGTGTGATATTACAGAGATAATGGATTTGGTTGATGGATGGTTTATAAAGATAGGTACACAGTTTTTAAAATACACTGGAACTTCCATCATACTGTCCTGAGAGTTCAAGCTGTGGGCTATCTAAAGGTAAAAGACTACAATAATGAGGCCCTTGCTATTTACAAACACTTATGTCCCCAATTTTATTTATCTATTTATTTATTTATTTTTGGTTCCAGGGATTGAACCCAGGGCACTTAACCACTGAGTCACTGAGCCACATCCTCCACCCTCTTTTATATTTTATTTAGAGACAGGGTTTCACTGAGCTCCTTAGGGCCTCATTAAGTTGCTAAGGCTGGCTTTAAACTCAAGATCCTCCTGCCTTAGCCTCCCAAGCCACTGAGATTAAAGTATGTACCACTGTACCTGGCCAGTGACCAGATTTTATTAATGGAAATACAAAACTAACCCACTTTATGCTAATCTTCCTACTACCTTGAACAATATAATATTCAGCATAAAAAAGTGTCACAAATACAATTTGACTCAACTTTAAATATTTTTTTAAATTTTTAAAATAATTTTTTAGTTGTAGATGAGCCTAATACCTTTATTTTATTTATCTTTTTAATGTGGTGCTGAGGATCAAACCCCATGCCTTACATATGCTAGGCAAGTGCTCTACCACTTGAGCCACAGTCCCAGTCCCACTTTAAATATTTTTAATTTTTAAAAAATACTTTCAGCCTGGCACCATGGTGCATGCCTGTAATCCCAGCAGCTTGGGAGACTGAGGCAGGAGGATTGCAAGTTCAAAGCCAGCCTCAGTAAACTTAACAAAGCCCTAAGCAACTTAGCAAGATCCTTTCTCAAAATAAAAAATTATTTTAAAAAGCTAAGGATGTGTTTCAGTGGTTCAAAGCCCTTGGGTTAAATCCCATGTACCAAAAAAAAAAAAAAAAAGATACATAGAAATACTTGAAAATGCTTTTTTTTTTTTACCATAAAGTTAGCTTTTATAGATTTTTGACCTCACTTTTTAAGAATCATATTTAATAAATAGGCGCATTTTTAGATAACAAAATGACTGCATTTTCTATGGGGAGAATTTTGTTATTTAATTTCATGTGTCAATTTAAATTCATTTTAAATAAATAAAACACTTAAGGTAAGAGTGTGTGGAATACTTCTTGCTTGGAAAAGAATGAATATCTTGACAAACTCATTATTAACAAACTCAAATTATTAATAGAACAGCGTTTCCCAAGTTGTGTTTTACAGAACAGAATGCTAATAAATGTTACTTAGAACAATGAAGAATGTTTCTTTCATAGGACAGGCTTGAAACCCCTGGGTGTTGTGTTTGGATATGAAGGATCCTCCAAAGGCTCACATGTTGGTCCCCAGGCAGCAACGTTCAGATGTGGAGTGTGGGGAGGTGACTGGATCATGAAAAGACTCTGACTCGTCAGTGGATTAGTCTATTGACAGCTGCGGGAGGTGGTGGAAACTGTAGGCAGGTGGGGTCCGGCTGGAGGAAGTAGGTCCCTGGGGGAGTGTCCTCAGGGACTATCTTTTCCCTGGTCTGTTCCTCTCTCTCACTTTCTACTTTCTGGCTGCCATGAGCTGAGTGGCTTTCCTCCACCACACCCTCCCACCTTGACGTTCTACATGGCACAGGCTCAGAGCAATGGAGCTGGCCAACTGAAACCTACAAAACCATGAGCCACAGTAAGTCCTTTATCCTTTGAGTTGTTCATATCAGGTATTTTGGTCATCAATGACAAAAAGCTGACTGACATGTCTGGGTAAATGAAATCCAAATTAACTTCTTGACCTCAGGAACCCTCCATGATTATGTAAGCTGGCACACTTCTGACTCACCAAGAAGAGGTAGAAGAAGGGGGATGTTCCAATTTTATTTGACATCACAACCCATTTTGTTAAAATTTTTTGAGGAACCAGAATGCTAAGTAATCTATTTGGGAAAGTATCCCAGGAAAGTTATAAAATATATTAAGACAACTTTTAAATCAATAATAGACAACTTTTAAATAGATCTATTATATATAAAACATGTATTATAGATAATATATACAATTTATATTGTATATGATTACAGGTACAAATATATGTACTCGAAACTTCCAGTTTATATTATACAAGTTATATTTATGTATAACATAAATTTTATATGTCTATGTTATAAAATATATTATGGAGCTAAGGATGTGTAGCTCAGTGGTAGAGTGCTCGCCTAGCATGTGGGAGGCCCTGGGTTCAATTCTCAGTACCACACACACACACACACACACACACACATGCATATACACACATATACATATAATATTATATAGTATCAAATATTATATATTTTTATCTAACATATACAAATTTCAAGTTGTATATTGACTACATGTTTTGACTAAGTTTTATTGAAATTACTGCTTTATTATGACATATCATTATTCCAACAGACACAATGCCAAGAATACCAAAGCTCATTCTAAAAGCAAGCATAAATAACTAATTTGGGGTTTCAACTTCTAATAACATAATAATTTGTATAGATTAGACTGCCAATAATGTGATTTTACTCTTTATTTATGAAATTATTTCTTGCCAGCCTACATGACACCATCAGGCAGGAATTCAGTGATGACATGTACAAAACAATGGTGTTACTTCTATTTCTAGCTATTAGATGAAATAAACAACCTGAAAATACTCCCACTAAAAATACGTATTAAATGTAGATAAAGGAGCAATATCAGAAAGTGTTATTGTTTGGGGTATGAGGTATCCCCCAAAAGTTCCTGTATTGATTCGGGAATATTCAGAAGTGAAGTCACTGGACTGTGAGAGCTGTAATCTAATCAGTCCGTCCTGGTTTGAGTAGACTGAGAGGCAACTGCAGGCAGGTGGGGTATGGCTGATGCAGGCCCTGGAAGGGCTCACCTGCCTGCTGCCCTGCCCTTGCCCTCTCTACGTCCCAGCCGAGGTGGGCAGCTTTCCTCTGACATGCCCTTCTACAATGATACTCCTCCTCACTTAAGCCCAGAGTGATGGGATCAGCCAACCATGAACTGAACCTCGAAAACCATGAGATAACAATAATCTTCTCATCCTCTAAATTGTTCCTGTGAGGTATTTGGTCAAAGTGATGAAAAACTGATGCAGCAAGATGAGAGACCAGGAGTTCATCAATTCCACTCTCCCCACAGAAACCCACCTCACAGTTACCCATAGATGGGAACACTTTGTGAATATACCAGCACTCAAGAGTGAGACTGAGACACCCCCTTAGACTGCATAGCTAAGAAAGTCACATTCAAAAGTTTGAGGAACAGACCTCTTTACCACACCACCCTCCTCAAAGCCAACACAGCACCATACAGAAAGGATTCCATGGACACACAGTTTTCACAGTGTCAAAAGTGAGTTGGAGGTAGACATTCAGCTTCCTTGCTGTTCTGGAACCCTTCAAAGGGGGCTTGCTTCTGTCTTATCCCATGAAAAACTTTGGGAATACCAGTAGGTCTAAACTTCCTATTAGAAACAAATAACAGAGATGGGGTTCAAAGTGGCTTCCATGTGGCTCTTGGATATTGCTGTGCATTCTGGCAATGGAGGTACCATTCCAAAGAGACTAGCCAATAGCACTGCACTTCAGGAAGCACAGTCCATAGGTCGACCAGGCTCAAGCCCTAAACAACTTCCCCACACAACCCTGGTACTCATGTTTAGTCCTTCTAGATCAGCAGCCAACTGCAGATGAGTGGTTATCACAGAAGGAATGAAGAAACCACAGACTTTCAAAATAAATCACAAAAATGGCAGTAAAAAGTCCTGATCTATCAATAATTAACTTGAAAGTAGACTGAGTAAATTTTCCAGTAAAAAGACCAAGTGGTTGAATGGATTTCCGAAAACAAAATCCAACCACATTGATCTTTAGAGACTCACTTTTCTAGTAATGACACACATAGACAAAGGCAAGAGATACAAAAATATATTCCTCATAAATGGAAACTGAACAAGAGCAGAGGTAGCTATACTTAATGTCAGATAAAATGGACTTTAAATAAAAAACTATAAAAAGAGACAAAATTATCACAAAATGATTGAATGGTTAGTTCAGCAAGAGGACATAACAATTATAAATATATGGGCATTTAACATCAGAGCACATAAATACCGAAAGCAATTATTAAGTGATCTAAAAGAAAGAAACTGCAATACTATAATAGGTAAGGAACCTTAATATTCCACTTTCAACCATGGGCAAATCATCTAGACAGAAAAACACTAAGGAAACATTGAATTACACTTTAGACCAAATAGATCTAATGGGTATATACAGAATATTCCCTCCAATAGCAACAGAATAATCATTCTTCTCAAGAGAACATGGAACAATCTCGAAGATAGACC
This sequence comes from Marmota flaviventris, assembly GCF_047511675.1. NCBI lineage: Eukaryota > Metazoa > Chordata > Mammalia > Rodentia > Sciuridae > Marmota > Marmota flaviventris. The sequence goes on along the minus strand of NC_092503.1, from coordinate 10,366,775 downwards.
ACAAGTTACGCCACAAAACAAATCTTGACAAATTTAAGAGGAGTGAAATAATATCAAGTATCTTTTGAGATCACAACAGCATGAAACTAAAATCAAACAGAGGATAAATCTTGGAAAATATACAAATACGTGGAAATTAAACAAAATTCTCAGTGTGATCAATAGGTCACAGAAGAAATTTAAAAGAATATAAAAAAATACCTGAAACAAATAAAAAAGGGAATACAATATGTCAAAATTTATGGGATGCAGCAAAGGCAGTTTCAAGAGGAAAATTTATAGCAATAAACTCATATGTCAAAAATAAAGATCTCAAGTAAACAATCTACTATTATCCTTTGAGGAATGAGGAAAAGAAAACAAATCAAGCCCACAAGGGAAGGAAATAACAAAGATCAGAAATAAGGGTAAAAGAGACTAAAAAAAATGAAACTAAAAGTTAATTTTTTCAAAAGATAAGGAAAAAAATCAATAAACCCTTAGCTAGACCATGGGGTGTTAAATAAAGGACTCAAATAAACAAAATCAGATATGAGGAGGAGGAGACATTACAACAAATACAAATGATTATAAGAAACTACTTTGAACAATTATATGCCAACAAAATGTATAATCAAGAAGCAATGGAGAAACTCCTAGGCATATAAATCAAGACTGAATTACGAAGAAATGGAAAATCCAGAGAGACCAATAATTAGTAATGAGACTGAATCCATAATCAAATGTCTTCCACTGAAAAAAAGTTTGTACCAGATGGCTTCACTGCTAAATTTTAACAAATACCTTAAAAACTAATATCAACTCTTCCCAGACTTTCAAAAAGCTCAAAGTGGAGGGAATAGGTCCAAATTTTATTATAAAAACAGTACTGCCTGATACCAAAGCCAGACAAGAACACTACAAGAAAATTATAGAACAATATCCATCATGAACATAAGTGCAAAAATCTTCAACAGAATATTAGCAAAGTGTAAAGATTAGTATGTGAAATATCCTCCCCAAAGCTTCCATGTTAATACAAGAATGTTCAGAGGTGAAATTATCAGATTATGAGAACTATAATAGAATCAATGGATTAATCCATTTTGTCAATAATTTGGACAACTGTATGGTAATGGTAGGTAGGTATGGCATGACTAGAGGAAGTAGGTCATTGGGGGTGTGCCTTTAGGGTTTATATTTTGTTTCTCTGCTTTCTGGCTGCTACAACCTGAGCTTTCCTCTGACACATGCTCCCTGCATCATGTTCTGCCTCACCTTGGGCCCAGAGAAATAGAGTCAGTTAACCATGGACTGAGACCTCTGAAACCATAAGCCCAAAATAAACTTTTCCTCTTCTAAGTTGTTCTTGTTATGTATTTTGGTCTCAGTAATGGGAAACTGATTAATACAAAAACAAAATTCAACAATACAATAAAATAATCTTTCACCATGATCAAGTGGAATTTACCACTGGGATGCAAGGATGGTTCAACACTGACAATTCAACAAATGTAATACACCACATTAAAAAAATGAAGGATAAAAATTATATAATCATCTCAGTAGATGTAAAAACAGCATTTGACAAGTCTTTCTGATTTTAAAAACAAAAAAGAAGTTCTCAAAAGATTAGGTATAGAGGGGCTGGGGATGTGGCTCAAGTGGTAGTGTGCTCGCCTGGCATGCATGCGGCCCAGGTTCGATCCTCAGCACCACATACAAACAAAGTTGTGTCCGCTGAAAACTAAAAAAAAATTAATTAATTAAAAAAAAAAAAGATTAGGTAGAGAGGGAATGTATCTCAACGCAGTAGGGTCATATGTATCAAACCCATAGTTAACATCATTATCAACAATTAAAATTAAAAGCTTTTTCTCTAAGATTGGGGACAAGTATATCCATTCTAATCACTTCTTTCCAACGTAGTACTGAATGTTCTACCCAGAACAATTAGGCAAGATAAAAATATAAAAGGCATTCTAACAACAACGTAAATGAAATTGTCTCTATTTGTTGACAACATACTATACTTTATAGAAAAAAAAAAACTTCACAAAAAAAACCAATGGGACAGATCAATTAATTTAGTAAATTTACAAGATACAAAGTCAACATAAAAAATAAGTAATTTTTATATGCTTATAATTATCTGAAAGGAAAATTAAGAAAACAATCCCATTTACAATAGCAGCAAAATAAAATTATTCATAAAATAAATCAAATATGTAAAAGACATGTATATTACAAACTAGAAAACATTGATGAATTACCAAAATACAAAATAATCCTGTGTTCATGGATTAGACAAATTAATACTGTGAAAATATCCATACTACTTAAAGCTATCTACAGATTTCATGTAATCCTTCAAAATTTCTATCATTTTTCACAAAATTAGAAAAAAACTATCCTTAAATTTGTATGAAACTACTTTAGACCCCAAATAGCCAAGACAAATGAGCAACAAGAACAAAGCTGGACTCATTATATCCATGATTTCAGAACATATTATAAAATCATTTTAATCATTTAGTCCTGGCATAAAAACAGACTAATTGACCAATGGACTAGGATAGAAAGTCCAGAAATAAACTCCCTGCATGTATTTTTGGTCAACTGATTTTTGACGGTCACCAAGAACACACAATAGGGCAAGTACAATTTTCAATAAACCAGGAAACTGGATAGCCACATTAGACAAATCAGATAGGATCTTTGTCTCATAATTTACATACAAATCAGCTCAAAATGGATTTAAACTTTAATTATAAGAAATGAAACTATAAAACTACCAGAAGAAAACATAGGGTAAAATCTCCATGATAGTGGTCTGGGCAACAATTTGAGAGATAAAACTCTCAAATCACAAGCAACAAAAGCAAAAATAGATAAATGGGATGACACAAATTTAAAAGTTTCTGCACAGCAAAATAGACACCCCACAGAATGGGAGGAAGAAAATATTTGAAAACCATACATCTGATAAGAATTTAATATCCAAAATATTTAAGTCTTATGGTTTGGGTCTAGAATATCTCCCCAAAAGCTCAAGTGTTGAAAAGTCCCCAGGGCAATAAGACCCAAGGATTGGACTTTGAAAAATGATTAGATTATAAGGGTTATAACCTCATCAGAGGATTAATCCATTTGATGGATTAAGAATCTGAATGAACTACAGGGTGGTAACTGTAGGCAGGTAGAGCATGGTTGAAGAAACTCACTCTCTCTCTCTTTCTTTCTTTCTTCTTCTTCTTCTTCTTCTTCTTCTTCTTCTTCTTCTTCTTCCTCTTCTTCTTCTTCTTCCTCCTCCTCCTCCTCCTATTCATCTTCTCCCTCCTCCTCCTCCTCCTCCTCCTCCTCCTCCTCTACCATGCTCTTCTGCCATGATGTTTCTGTCTTCAAGCCAACTAACCATAGACTGAACCTCTGAAACCATGAGCCAAAATAAACTTTTGCTCCCCTAGTTGTTCTTGTCATGTATTTTGGTCACAGCAACCAAAAACTAACCACCACAATAAGGAATTCAAACAATTCGATAACAAAAGAACAAGTAACCTGGTCATTTTTTGACCATTCTTTTTAATCTGGTCATTTTGGGGAAAGGACTTAAACAGACCTTTCTCAAGATATACAAATGGCCAACAGGGACATGAAAAAATGATTGGTATCACTAAACATTAGGGAAATGTAGAGTAAAACCATAGGGAGATATCACCTCACACCCATTAAAATGACTTTTATCAAAATACGAAAGACAACAAGTATTGGCAAGGGAATTGTGAGTGTGAACACAAATTAGTACAACCATAGGGGAAATGGATGAATCTGGAGGATATCATGATAAGCAAAATAAACCAAACACAAAAGACAAATACTATATAATCTTACTTTTATGTAAAATCTAAAAAAAAAAAAGTTGAAATTACAGAAGTAGAGAGTAGAATGATGGTTACCAGAGGCTGGTAGGTGGGGAGGAGGAAAGGGGCAATTCTTTGATCAAAAGGTACAAAGTTTGAGTTGGATTGGAAAAGAATTTGATATTGATTGCAAATCAAGTTTGTTAGCAAGGTTAATAACAACAGTGATTATTATTTATTTTAGCTAAGTCAATAATAATGTCATATATTTCAAAATAACAGAGTAAATTTCAAATATCTCACTATGGAGAAAGAATAGGTAAGCAAATAATGAATATGTTAATTAGCTTCATTTAAGGTATACATGCCCACATTGTATACCTGTTCAAAATATTACATTGAAAAAAAATCACATTGTACTTCATGATTCTATATAATTATGATTTCTGAATTGAAAATAATGTGAATAATTTTTCAAATACAGATAAAGATAAACATAGCAAATATCATATCAAGTACATAACTGAACTTACAATAAATTAGAAGAATTTCACAAGGGCCAAAATTGAGCTGTAAATTAGAAACTGGAAAGTGAAATCTGTCTGTTTTGAAGTAGGAGTTGTTCCAACTGAAACAAGAGATGTGGTTTTTAACTTCTCACAGGCACAAAAGAACTTAACCCCCAGTAAGACTGAGAGCTAAAATTGAGACTCTCATGAATCCATGACCCTTGAATGGCTACATTCTCAATGGAAGAATTATTTTTTTAATCCAGCCATTGACCCAGAGGGATACCAAGGAAGTTTTAAATTACTGATTAGTATTGAATTAGAAATATAGACTACCCATGGAATTTAAATTAAGGGTTCTTAATGTAAATTTGGCTTCAATTTATAGGATCACACAGATCACAAACTTCCATGCCAAAAAATAAGATAAAAATGCTTCCAAACTGCTAACATCTTTAAGGTTATTTTCAGAAGCAAACACAGAATTTTCAGGACAGGTTGCATCACAAGTCCAAGCCACAGAGAAGTTCACAAAGGTGAACCCAAACTCATAACTCAGAGACATACTCAGAACTCAGAACTTAAAGATACAGGAGGAAACAATCCTCTCAAGGGAAAAGGCTCAATAAGCACAAAAACAACACAAAATTCCCCAAAGAACTTTAGTTGATAGAATTAGATGGAAACTGTATGCATGAATACATTTAAAATTAGTCATTAATCATTAGTCTTAGAATAGGGAAACTATTAAAAATAACAGACATTTGAAAATGATTCAAACAAAGATTGTAAAAATGAAAAATTCAGTCATTGTGATTTAAACCTCAATGGGTAGATTAAAAAGCATCTCAAACACAACAGAAGAAAGGAATTGGTGAATTGGTGAATTGGAGATACGTCTGTGAAATATCCAGAAAGAGTCAGAGAGAGAAAAAGAAGTGTAAAATGGTTTGATTTGAGATAAACAGACAATAAAATGAGAAGATCCAACAAATTTCAAAACTGAACCAGACAGAAAACAGAAAGGGGGAGGAAAAGACAATATTTGCAGAATTGAAGAAAAACAGGAATCCTGGAATTCAGTAATCCTTTCAGATAGCAAACATAACAAATAAATAAGTCTGCACTTAACACAATGTACAAAAAACTGCAAAATTTTATTTTATTTTTAGACCATTTTTATGTGAAGCATAAAACACAGACTTTCGAAAAAAGAATGATAATCAAATTAACAACAGACTTTTCAACTGCAATAATAGAACTCAGAAAACAATGGAAGTATTTTCAAAGTGTTAAGAGGAAAAGAAAAAAAAAATGTCCTCTTAGAACTTTAAACCCAGCCAAACTCTTATTAAAGAATAAGGAAAACTAAAGACATTTTCAATCAAACTGAAACAGTTTTTAACTAACATATCTTCATTTGAAAAAAAAATTACAACCAAGTATTACTGCATCAAGAAAAAAATTGAACATGGAAGAAAAGAGCGACAGTGTATCTGTGGTATGTCCTTGCCAAAATACAGCATTGAGATGTTTGTCATTTCAAAAAGGGAGCAATTTGGATCATGAAACTGCCAACAAAAATGAAATTAAAAGAAGAAGAAGGAAGACTGAGATACAAGAAATGTGAGCAAAAAAATTGGTGAATATTCAGATATTTATGAAGAAGCTTGACTAGAAAAGCAATGATAGCAATGATATTCAAAAACAGAAGTCAGTAAAAACAAAATACTGGATGTAAATATCATGGTTGATGTTAAAACATTTTAAGGTATTAGATGGTAAACCATTAGTATGGAAGTATGTACATATAATGCTTAATTACTACGAAGCATCATTTTACACTTTTAGGGTAATCCATAAGAAAACAGCAACAGGATGCACAGCTACCCATGGCACTAGCATTGGAAGTAAAAAATAAAGAAAGCTAAGTTAAACAATAAAGTGGGAGAAAAGAAAGTTAAACAAAGAAAGGAGAAGGTAAATAGAAAGGAAAAGACAATATGTGATTGTAATAATGTGTATTTACCATGTAAACATTTTTCAAATTACTTTTTAAAAATCAAAATCTGGGTATATATCTTTATAACAAATGTGGTTGAAACATACTATTAAAGACTATGAACAAAGGAATAGATAAAAGACACAAGGAAAATAAAAACCAAATGAAGTCTAGCCCTGCTCCATGAGCCAGAACAAATTTCAAGGGAAAAGGCCTGACTGGGGAAAGATGTTCACTGCATAGGGACCGAGGAAGAGATCCTCAGGAAGACATCATTTTAAATTTCCATCTGTTTAATAAAACAAGTTCAGATATATAGCAGTGTTAGAATTAGAAGAATAAACAGATTAGTTCAAAAACATGGTGGAAGACCACAGCACACAGCTCTGACTGTTTGGTAAATTAAGCAGAATAAAAAGTAGAGATGACATCAAAGCTCCCTGTAGGAGAGTGCAGAACAATATTGTTCCCAAGGGGGAAATGTATATTTATACATCCTGAATTCTCAAATATTATTTTCAAATACATGGAAACCACTTTTTAAATACTCCTGAGTGTGGGCACTGGGATTCAGAGGGACTCCCTCACTCTCAAAAGCATTGATCGGACTTTTGTTAGGAACATCATGTTCTGTCCAAGATACCCCATCAGAGACGAGGAAGGAGGATGCTGAAGAGGCCAAGGAGAGGAGGAAAGCGTACTTGAAAATCTTGAAGGGGACTCCTCAAGAAGCCAAAGGCCAGGCGCTCACATAGGCTTGGCTTCTCTTAAGGGGCTGAGATGAGAATTTGTTTACACTCTTAGAATGAAACGATGTAGGAAGGGTCTTCTCAAGGGCACTCCTCACTGAAGTAGGCACAGGAAGAGGGAGAGGAATTTAGAATAAAATTCAGAAACATCTCAGAATCGAAGAAACCACAACGTCAGGATTCTTGGTGTCCATGGGAACAAACCAATCTCTCGCGTCTCAGGGGCCACCAAGAGAGGTCCATTCTCCTCCCTCAGACAGCTTGCCAGGGCACCAGGACAGCCACTCCAGGCTTTGAGTCTTTATGGCCTGCACACTGGCAGCACTCTCTCATTAAGAGTCCACCTAAGTCCAGACAGCATGGAGCCAGGAGCTCACCCTAACCCCATCATCTGAGGCCAGGAGAGCAGCAGATTCCAATGGTGCATGGCCACTTAGGGCAACAAAAGTTATAAGCAGGGAAGCCATCACAGATCTACCCTAGACAAAGAGTGACACAAATTGCTCTACTCAATTTCCAAAACGAAAATAAGGATGTAATTTGCGAGGAGAGACATTAATGAGAAGAATTTAGTGGAGGAATCGTAGTCACTTTGATAATTCATTCAGCAAGCAGTTTGTGAACACTTCCTGTGTGCTGGAAACTTAGCCAGGGTGACACAAAGACCTCACAGTGCAGAGAAACATGTCATGGAGAAAAGCCGTGCTCATCTCCTCTCAATGACAGGAGGTCTGTGCTTCTGGAGAGCTCCGAATACTCCAGAGTCCAAGGTTCTCAAACTATTCTTGAATGTCTCTTTGAAATTACAGCCACCCCTTGCTGGCACAGTACTCTGTGCCTTAGCCTTGGGTTCCTTGTGACCCTGGGAAGAGCCACTTCATCTGAGGAAGCCACTAGTAGAAAAGCAGCCAGAACAAATGAGCATCTTTGTGTTTGACTGTGTTTTTTTTTTTTTTTACCAAGTTCAGAACCATCCAATTCTCTCTTAGCATGTAGTATTGAGGCCTAGGATTTACCAGCACACACAATCAAAAGTAGGCAAATCAGAGCGTCAGTAACACATGGTCATCTATTGTGCAGATGCAGTGCCACTGGATTTGTAGAGCTGTGCCTGCTCCTGGCCACTCAAAGACAACAAATATATTAATCCTAATTCACTACTACAGTACTACAAGGAAATAAATTGCTATTTCTTGGTGGAAGAGCTAAAACACAGCAAGAAGACTTAATTCACTGCACAGATTAGTGAGAAGAAAATCCCGAGCTCCCAATTCCCAATCCCATGGGGAAAGAGAAAACCCACTGCCCAAAAAATCACAGTCCCCAGCATTGTGCTTCTAATTAGCCCTGTTGTGGTGATGAGTTACTTAGTGAGGTTGGAGTCAGGAGAAAGGACCTTCAAAGGGTCTGGAGGATGCCCAGTCCAGCCTGTGGGGGACCTCAACAATGACAATATGAGTTCCTCTTGTTTCTTCTCCACTGATAAGCTTCCTGCTTGGGAGGCCTATTTGAACAGCACTGGCCAGAAGGCAACTTGCAGGGGCCCTGGGTTCTTAGTAATAAAAATGTTCCAGGTGACGGTTTGCGTGCCACAACTAGGATTGGGTGAGGGGGTTAAGAGAACTCAGGGGGAAGAGGGCTGGAGGTTCCATACAAATCCAACAGGGCTTTGGGAAACCAGTCTACCACCACATGAAACCTGACCTCAAGGGTCACCTTGGGTCACCTTCCAAGTGGCTTCTTACCAAAAGCAGCAGAAGGGCTGCTTTCTAGCAAGATCCCCCCTCAGTCTTCCTTGCCTAAGACTCCAAGGTCAGCCATGGAACGACCCCATTGAATGACCTTCTGAAAAATATGTAATTTGCTTAGCATGAGGCTAGCACTCGGCAGATTTCTGGTGAATTTAGACTTTGGTTATTCTGAGTCTAGCATGAGTGCCTTCCTTGCCTGTAGCAAGAGAGAATGAGTGGGTAAAACAGTCAGGGGCACGGATACTGGAGTCAGACTGGACTTAAATCCTGAAACTGCCATGTACTGGCTGTGTGACCCTTAACCCGATGGGCTTCAGCTTTTCCATCTATGGTTAGGGGGTCCTATCCAGCCATAAGAGTTGAGGATTGCATGACCTGATGTTTGTGAAGTCCACAGACTCAGGGCAGAGCATTCAGTGAGTTCTACATAAACCTAGACTGCTCCAAAGGGTGTCAGAAAGACCATCGAAGCAACCACCTGCAGGCTCCTACAGCCTGCTGTTGGGATTCCACTATCAGAGTTTTCACACTCTTACTGAGGGTTTATTTGTACCTAAATTCACCAAGTCTCATTCATCACTCAGAGTTAGGTATGCAAATAGGTCTACAAAAACTTTTACTTAAGAGCAGATCCTGAGGAAGCAAGCAACACAAAGAGATCAATTCTAAAGGGTATGTCTTGGTCCACCGAGGAGAATAATACAGAAAAGTTAGATGCCAGATAAACTGATTATTACAAGACACTTCTATTCTATTTTGAAGGCATCAAATGAAGGAATCAAAATGACATCAGAATTCTGAACAGCAACACTGTATTCAGAAAGACAATGGGGTGATATTTTTAAAACATAGAAAGAAAAGAATTCTGAACCTATTATGTTGTATTTATCTGAATTGCCATTCAAATGTAAGGTATAATAAGTGTTTTTTAGAAATATACCTCAAAGCTTGCTACAGAAACACTCACATTGAACACATTTTTGGAGAAAGAATTCAAATAAAAAAAGAAAGAAAGACTAAGAAAAGCAGAAAAAGGCATGGAGAAAAAAGAATCAACTTTCATTGTTGTCTTAAATTATAAAAATATTAATTAAAACTACAGCTAAACAAGCAAAAAAAGAGAAAATATTTCCATAAAAAATTCGCAATTCTAGACAATATTTTTATGAGCAGTCTTTGAGAACAAGAATATGGAAATTGATTGGCTTCAGATACCAACAGGGATAAATAAACAGGGGTATGCTCTTAAGTTAAAGGTAAACACCTAGAGAACAAAATTAGACTGTAAAACCATTAAGGCAGCAGGAAAAATTTCAGTCGATCGGATGGAAAGTAGGAAGACAGGAGAACAAGTGGAAAATATAACAGAAAGAAATCTCATTATAATAATTACATTGAATAAGTTAAACCACTGAATAAAGAAAGTGCAAGGTGCAACCACATGTTGCTCAAAATGACATGCTTAAAACCAGATTCACAGAAAGACTGAAAATAAAATGATTCCTCCTCATCTCTTAAAAAATATATATACATATGTTTATATTAAATATATTATATTTTTTTCCTATTTTAAGCTTTTGGTCCATCTTTCCAAAAATTCTACTTCAGAAGGTTATATGTGGCCCAGTTCTGAGACACTGTATTCTTTAAGTATTGAATTATCCTGATATCTAAGCCCATATGTCCTGGAAATATCTACTCGGGGTGGTGATTTATGTGAAGGCAAGCAGAGAGTGGCAGAGGCTAAAGGCAGGCCACATCCTGGGTGGACTTAGCAGTAGCCCCACAAGAAAGCCCTAGACACCAAAGAAGCACTTGGGGCTCCTTCCTGGAAACTCCCGAGGTTAGTGCTTCACTAGCAAACACAGTGCCTCTCACCTGACACATAATGGAATCACTGGGGGAGCTTCTAAAATATATGAAATGTTGGGCCCATATCCAGATCTTCCAAATAGTTAAGATCTGGGGGCGGTGGCTGGAATGGATCTGTAAAGCTTGCCAGGTAATGCTCAAGTGCGGCCAAGTTTGACTCCATGGGTTGTAACCCCTAGTCCTGAGGTGTGGAGAGACAAGCCTAAGGGCAGGTAACTGAGGTCAGCCCCACAAGGGTTCAGCACTTCCTCATTCCAGCAGGGTTCAGGCCGTACCCTCTAATATGTCAACTATCTGGACTGGTTTCCAGTAAAGGGATTGCCAAGAGTTGTCCCAAAGTCACATTATGGGAAAGAGTCACTCATCTTCTCACTGAAGACCCCAGCCCTGCCCTGCCTAGAGTAAGACCTCCTACACATACCAATAGTCTCCCCCGAGGTTTCCTCTGGCTTTGGATTTAGATTTGGTTTTGGACTGTAGTTGTTTGGCTCCTAGGTTCCACATTCTCCTCTACTTTCTGCACTTTCTCTAGAGCTGACTTTGGGGAAAGGAGCCAGAAGCTCATGTTCATTTCTCCCATTTGACAAAATTCCAAATCCCGAAGCTCACTGGTTGTTTGCATGTGTGTTGTTTTTGTTTGTTTGTTTTGTTTTGTTTGTTTTTAAGACATAAGTCCACAAAAGAAGGAGAATTGGATGAGAAAACAGAGGGGCTGGGGATATAGCTCAGTTGGTAGAGTGCTTGCCTTGCATGCACAAGGCCCTGGGTTCAATACCCCCAGCACCACAAAAAAAAAAAAAAAACTAGAAAGCAGAGAAATAAGCTATAACTGCCCTAACAGATATGAAGAAAGTCAACTTTCAGGCTAATCATGGGGAAGGCTGAGAACTGGAGAGATTTATTCTGTAGGATATCTTTTAAAGGCTGGCAAAGTCTGCAGCCAGACCTTTACTCTATGGAAGGGGATCAGCACTTTTCTCTCCAAGGAGTCTGACCAGACACAGATCCATATCCAGATTCTGACCCCAGCGTTCCCTACAACAGCCCACCTACAGCATCCCAAAGGGAAGCTCCAGACTGACGAGCCCTACCCAAACAGTCCTTAGTATGCACTTTTAATCTCAAGCAGACAAGCTAGAACAACAAGACATCAAGGAAAGTTTCTAATACAGAAGACCGAGACCAAAGTAAACAGGAGGCAGCAGCCTGACAGGGAATAAATACAGGGAGAGAAGCTTTCAAAAGTGTAAGTAGGATTCAAACGTTCAGAGAAGTAAAAACAGATACTGCATCCAAGGCATAAGAATAGGTTTCTATTTTCTTTTTAAAGATGAGGGAGAGGGCATTCATACAAGAAAAAAGTCCCTTGGAAATTAAAATTCTGACAGTTGACAACAGCTTCAAAAAAGAATCAAATATACAGAAATTTATTTTATTTATTACAGAATACAAAGATGATAGGAGATTTGCATACTGGAATCTATAAAACATTGCTGAGAAGAATTGAAAAGACATAAATAAAGATATTCCATGTTCATGGACTGAAAGATATAATATTGAAATGACGGAACTATACAAAGCTCCAACACAATCCCTATGAGAGTCCCAACAGTGTTCTTTTCAGAAATAGAAAACCATATCAAGAATGCATAAGGAACATAAAATATCCAAATGACTTGAAAAAGAACAAAGTTGGAGAACTCACAGTCCTGGGAACTTATTAGAAAGCTAAAGTAATCAATACTGTGTGGTACAGGCATAAAAACCAACATACAACAATAAAATAGAAGAGAAAGTCCAGAAATAAACCCTCACATGTATGCTCAATTGATTTTCAAGAAGTATGCCAAGACCATTCAAATGGGAAAGGACAGTTTTTTCAGTACATGGTGATGGGAAACTGGATATCCACATGAAAAAGAATGAAGTTGGACGCTTACCTGATACAACATGCAGAATTTATTCAAATGGATCAAAGACCTAAGCTTAAGAGATTTTTAAAAAGCTATATAACCCTTAGAAGAAAACAGAGAGAAGTTTTCATGACACTGGATTTGGAAATGATCTATTGGATACAATACCAAAAGCACAAGCAAAAAAAGACCCCCCAGACAAATTGGGCTTAATCAAAATTGAAAACTTTTTCACATCATAGGACATAAGCAACAGAGTAATGGCAACCACAGAATGGAAAAAATATTTATAAATCATACATCTGACAAGGTATTGATATATAGACTGTATTTTTAAAACTGCGATAACTCAGCAATCAATGAACAAACAACCAAATTCAAAAACAGGTAAAGAGCCAGCCATGGTGGCTCATACCTGGAATTCCAGCAACTTGGCTAAAGCAGGAGAATCACAGATTCAAAGCCAGCCTCAGCAACTTACTGAGGTCCTGAGCAACTTTAGTGAGACCTGCCCCAAAAATTAAAAATAAAAAAGGCTGGAAATGTAGCTTAGTGATCAAATACTCCTGGGATCAATCTTTAGTGCCAAAATAAAGGGAAAAATAAAGAACTTGAATAGACACTCCTCCAAAGAAGATTTTTTTTCTTAATATTTTTAGTTGTAGATGGACACAATATCTTTATTTTATTTATTTATTTATATGTGGTGCTGAGGATCAAACCCAGTGTTTCACACATGCTAGGCAAGCACTCTACCACTGAGCTAAGACCCTGGCCCCAAAGAAGATTTTTTAAAGGGCTAATAAGATGAAAAGATGCTCATCATCACTAGTCATGAAGGAAATGCATATTAAAACCATGAGATACCACTTCACATCCATCAGGTGGATAGTATCAAAAAGACAAAAAATAACAATCATCAGTGAAGATGTGGAGAAACTGGAACCCTCATACTTCGCTGTTAAGAATTTAAAATAGGGAAATTGCATGGAAATGGAAGGAGACCCTCAGGGTTATACAAAAGTACATACAAGAGGAAGTGAGGGGAAAGGGAAAAATAATACAAGGGGGACAAATGAATGACAGTAGAGGGGGCAGAGAGAGAAGAGGGGAGGGGAGGGGAGGGGAGGGGAGGGGGGATAGTAGAGGATAGGAAAGGCAGCAGAACACAACAGACACTAGTATGGCAATATGTAAATCAATGGATGTGTAACTGATGTGATTCTGCAATCTGTATATGGGGTAAAAATGGGAGCTCATAACCCACTTGAATCAAAGGTTGAAATATGATATATCAAGAACTATGTAATGTTTTGAATAACCAACAATAAAAAATTTTTAAAAAAAGAATTTAAAATAGTACGGTTACTGTGGAAAATAGTTTGACACATCCTCAAAAGTTAATCACAAAATTATCATAAGAGTTAGCAATTCTACTCCTAGGTACATACCCAAAGAACTGAACGCAGAAACTCAGACAACAGGTGGAAACACCCAAATGTCTACCAACACATGAAGGGAAAACAAAGTGTGGGTTGAGGATGTATATGCAATGAAACATTCAGTCATACAAAGCAATGGGATCATGATAAGGCTATCACACAGACAGACCTTAAAAACATGCTATGTGGAATCAACCAGACACAAAAGGACAAGTAGAGCTGGGGTGTAGCTTGGTAGCAGAGTGCAGTGGATTGTTCCCTTTATAAGGGGTACCTAGAATAGGCCAGTTCATAGGGGCAACAGGTGTGATCAAGGTTACCAAGGGCTATAGGGAGTTATTGTTTAAAAGGTACAGGGTTCCTATTTGGGATGATGAAAAACTTCTGAAAGCAAACAGTGGCTATGGCAGCAGAATATTGTGAGCATACAGGATGCCATCAGATTCACACATAAAGTGGCTGAAGTGATAAAGTTCATGTTGTGTATATTTTACTGCAATAAAAATATAAATTCATCAATAAAACCTTGATAATATAAGTGCAAAATTCATCAGAGGATTCACAGAAAGAATCAAGGAAATCTCCAAGAAAACAGCAAAAGAACAAAGAAATTAAAAATGAGCAAGAAAATATAAGAAAAATGAGAATTGATACAGGAGGACACCATTGAAATTAGTCAAGGTTCTCCAGAAAAACCAACAGGTTACATACAGACACATATAGAGAGGAGTTTTGTTAAGGGAACTCACTCAGGAGATTGTGAGGGCCTGGAAGTCCCACCATCTGCTGTCTGCAATCTGGACACCCAGGAAAGTCAGTAGTAAAATTCAGTCTGAGTCCAAAGGCCTGAGAACCTGGGACCACTGGCCTAAGTCTTGGAATCCCCAAGGTTCAAGAACCAGGAGCTCCAATGCCCCCGGGCAGGTGAGGATAAATGTGCCTGCTCAAGAAGGGAAAAAAATCCAATCATCCTTACTTTTTTATTCTCTCCTGGCCCTCAACAGATTGGATGATGCCCACCCACATTAGTGTAGGTATATCATTTTTACTCTGACTACTGATTTAAATTCCTCTGCTCTGAAAACATCCTCATAAGACATACCCAGAAATAATGCTTTATCAGCTATCTGGGCATCCCTTAACCCTGTCAATTTGACACATAATTATTATCATAACATATGTCTGCTTTAGTTAGCTTTTCATTGTTGTGACCAATAGACCTGAGGAGAACAGCTTAGAGGAGGAAAAGTTTACTTTGGCTCACAGTTTCAGAGGTTCAGTTCATAGTCGGCCAACTCTATAGCTTTGGGCCTAAGAGGAGATAAAACACCACAGTGGAAGGGCATGATGGAGGAAAGCAGCTCAGGACAGGGTGGAAGAGAGAGAGTTCCACTCCCCACAGGCAAAATATAAACCCCAAAGGCACACTCCCGATGACCTATTTCCTCTAGTCACAACCTACCTGCCTACAGTTGCCACCCAGTTAACCCACATCAATAGATAAATTCACTGATTAGTTTACAGAGCTCATAATGGTATGGGAGTAGATTTCTAGTGAGTCATTCAAGAAAATTTCCCTAAGTTTAAGGACACCAACTTCTATATTGGAAGAATCCACCAGTATCTAGCACCCTCTCTATAATAGATGGACCCACACCAAAGCCATTGTGAAACTTCAGATCCCACGAGGCAAGGAGACAAAAGAACTGAGAGACCCAGGGATTAAATCTATGTGGAATCACCAGAAATGATGAGAATGATAATCTGGAGAGGAGTGTAGACTGTGGGATTCCATATTCTAATCCAGTGGCTGGGAAGTGCCGGGCACGGTCGACGGACAGCTGTCTGCACAGGCAGGGATGGAGAGATGAATGATACGTGCCAAAACATGCCTCAGATTTCCTAAGAGTCCCAGGAAGGAGAAATCACAGACATTAGGAGGAGAAGTCGTCCCTATAAATATTTCAAATGACACTTAAAATGGATCTGGTGCCATGAGTAGAATTTCAAGAAGCCCAGATGGGGAGGCAATGTAAACAGAGGCCTCTTGGGCAAAAAGAGGCAAGTGTGTGACCCCCGAAGTCCAAAAGGGTTGCAGTGGAGGAAGGAGGAAGGTGGGAGGCAGGGCTGAGCAGGAGGCTGGGAAGTGGTGGAGAAGAGAGTCCAAGCCTCTGTACCTGGGCAACGCCAGCGCCCAGGGCTGGCCTCTGGGCAGGAAGGCAGGACATACTGAGCCAGGCAGACAGCAGAGCCTATCTGCCTCGCCCAAATGTCAGCACCCTGCCTCTATTTATCATGCACATGCACGTTTGAGCGTTGAGTCTCACCACTCAGAGCAGATGGCTCTGGAGTCCTGTGAGGAATGAGTGGCCCTTGCCCTCAAGACACTGGGTGCTGGTGGAGAAGGAGGCGTCCTTTTCAGTAACGGAAGGGAGGAAACCAGAGCTGCCAGCAGGGTGGAGAGCCGAAGTGGAAGTCATCAGTCACGTTGTGTTAGGGAAAACACGTGCAGATGTTAGGGACATGCTGACTCTCAGGAGCACCAAACAAATGGGCTGCCCTGGGAAAGAGCACTCATAAATCCCCCGCCTGTGGAGGGGCTACGCTATGCATCATTCCTGGTCTCTGTTTTAAAATATTCCAGGAACTGGGAAAAAAGAGGGGGAAGGGTCCCCCTCCCATTCCAAGCCAGGCGCTAACTGTTTTACTCCTCGACAGCGCTCAGCCCACCAAAGGTGCCCACCACGGGATGGATCCTGGTGTGACAGCAAATCCCGTCAGGCTGTAAAACTGCAGTGCAACCAGTGTGTCACACTGGAGATGCCCCAGCCTCCTCACAAGATCAGTGGCCATCTATCAGTTCAACAATCCTCATCCCATCACAACTAAAGAAAGAAAAGATTTTACATAACTAATGAGCTTCTCTGCTCCATTGGGTCACAATCTGCATTTTTAAGTGTCTACATCCACAAGTGCAGTGCAAACTGAACCTCGCCATGTCACTGTTACTGAATTCTTGGTAATTAATGGGGATTTTTCAAATTGTCTGAATCTCTATTTAAATGATTTATATAATGGACCTTCGGAGTTGCTGTTACAATCTATCACATTGTAATGAAGGAACTTAGGTGTGTTTATTACCAATTTATGGAGAAGATGGCAACGGGAGGTGATAAAACTTTTTTGTCTCTTGGTTCCCTTGCAGGTCTAATATTCTGTGACTGGAATAAACAAGACACATTTTGACACGGCAGACACGTGTGGTCTGAAGCAAGGGTATTTCGTTTTGGGTGCTGGCCAGTCCCTCATGATTTATGACATTAGTTCGTTATGAATTGCCGTAAGGAAACCACCGCTCACCCACGAACTGGTGCGCGTTTACTCTTCAATTTTCAGGAAGGAGACAGCGTGTGTACCAGGAATGATAGAACACTGCTCACTCCCCACCCCACCCCCCAACTCTCGGAAAACAAAAGGATGGTTTAGGATTAAGAAAAGGAGAGGCCTCTGAGCTGCACAAGTGTGTTTTAGGAACACACCATACCAAAGCAGCAAGAGGAGGAACAATACCCCGCCCCCTATCAGTTAGGCTGGAAATCTAGAGGGTTAGCACAGTTCTTGGAGAAATTCAACCTCGGTTTGGTTGAGACCAAGTCTTGGTCCAATCTCCTATGCCTTAAGTCTGTTGAGTTCAGTGCCTAATAAATGGTACTCAACAAACAGAATTTGGAGCAATCTACATAAGAGGTTAAGTGGTACAATAAATATTTGAAAAATAAAATCAATATTCAATAAATCTTTATCTGAAGGTTACAAGAAATAGGGAGGTCTTTTGCAATTACAAGATATTAATAATATGATTTGAGGTCTTGGGAACAATACCATTTTTCATTATTTTCATATTCTAATTACCTTTCACATTTCAAATGCACAAAATGATAATATTTCATCTGACACATTTTGAGAGAACATAAAGAAATCTCCTCTCTAAAAAACTGAAAATGCCATTCAGTGATGAATAAATAACAGTATTTCCAAATTCAAGCAAGCTGGGTTTATGGAAATATGGGTTATTCTAGACATAGGGAGTTCTTTATACCAGTATTTTTACTTTTTTAATATTTATTTATTTTTAGTTGTACACAATGCCTTTGTTTTTATTTATTTATTTTTATGTGGTGCTGAGGATGGAACCCAGGGCCTCACACGGGCTAGGCGTGCACTCTACCACTGAGCCACTACTACCCCAGTGCCAAGTATTTTTACTTTTATGCAGTTGGTATCTTTATGATAAACAATAGTTAAACTTAGAAGTTACTAGTTGGTTGTACGACACAGAGATTCACCCAGGTCTGTGAGAGCCTCTGCTATAGCTTGAAAGTGTCCTTCAAAGTCCCTGTGTTGTGATGTCATTATGGTAGAAATGGGTTAGTCACTGCAGGAGGGGTTCATGATAAAAAATAAGTTTGGCCCTTTCCCTACACACACACATGCACACGTCCTCCACCACACCCCCTCTCTTGCCTTCTGGTTTCTTCCACCATATGACACAGTAGAAAGACAGAAAGACCCTCACCATATGCAACCCTCAACCTTGGTCTCCCCAGCCTCTAAAACCCTGAGAAATCCATTCCTTTCCTTCATAATTACATAGTCTCTGGTATTCTAGTATAGCATTACAAAAATGAACTAAGCTACCCTCAAAGCATTTTCTGATTGAAGCATTAAACTCCTTATTTTATATATATATATATATATATATATATATATATATATATATATATATATATATATATACTATTTTGATTCATTTGTTTTCTTTCCTCCAAATTATTTTTCAAGTTTTTTTTATCAAGACTTAATAAAATGTAAACTTCTTTATCTTTGTATGTCTAAAAATATCTTATTTTATACCAATTTATTTTTTCCTTATTATATTTATTTAGGAATGATTGACATACAATGAATGGCACCCATTCAAGTGGGTTTTTTTAAATGTAAATGCTCAGAAAACTTCACCACAATCAAGATGCAGAACATTTCCATCACCCCTAAAAATTCTTGGTACCTATATGCAGCCCATCCTTCCACCCCATCCATAGGCAACCACAGATTTCTCAAATTATAGAACTAGTACAATATGCATTCTGTTGCATTTGGCTTTAACATGACCTTGTATCTGCATTCAGAATGACTGAATGGCTTACTCATGTTACTGTTGGTTTCAGTAGTTGTTCCTTTTTATTGCTGAGTAATATTCCACACACTCTTTACCTATTTACCATTTGATAGTTTGTGGGATTATTTCCAGGTGTTGACCACTGTGATTAAAGCTACTGTGAACATTTTTGTGTAAACATTAGTGTGATATGTGTTTTCTTTTCTTCGGGATGGACACCTAGGAATAGAGTGCCTGAATATGACTTGTAGGTATGCTCAACTTCTTAACAAGTTAGTAAACAGATTTTCAATTCATCGTGACATTTTATGTCCTCAACAGCAGTTCCACTGTCCTACCAC
Organism: Marmota flaviventris; assembly: GCF_047511675.1. Taxonomy (NCBI): domain Eukaryota; kingdom Metazoa; phylum Chordata; class Mammalia; order Rodentia; family Sciuridae; genus Marmota; species Marmota flaviventris. The sequence goes on along the minus strand of NC_092503.1, from coordinate 10,347,178 downwards.
CTTGCTGGCACTGGGTATTTCATCTTTTAAAATTTTAGTCTTTTTTAGTCTGGTGGGTTAATATGTCTTCTCACTGTGGTTCTATCTTTGCACCTTCCTGACAGCTGATCACAATAATCATATCTTTAAGTCTTCATTGATCATTTTATTTATCTTCTTGTGAAAGTGTTTGTTAAATTTTTTCTATTTGGGATCAGGTGTTGTCTGTAGATCCTGGATGTAAGCCCTTTGTGCACAGCAAATATTCGCTTCCAAAGCTTCTTGTTTTCTTGATGGTATTTTTTTGAAGGGCAAAAGTGTTTAATTTTGATATATTTCAGCTTAACATTTTTTTCCTCTTACACTTAATGTTCATTTATGTCCTGAGAAATCTTTGCTTTCCTAAGATCATAACAATTTCCTCCTATGTTTATTCTGTTTACATATTTGAATGTTGCTGTTTAGGTAACCTGATAATGGGTGTTCCTGCTTTGCTTTGTGGTACTTGAGTTTTGTTGGTTGGTTTGTTCTGTACCTCCTCTGAAAGCACCATCGCCAGGTTCAGAAGTCGGCCTCAGAGTTGTTTTCCCTCAGACCTTCAAGGGGCCCTTCCATCACAGGCACCTGCAGAATCTGCCCTCGCCTTGCTGCAGTTCCTCGTCTTCCCCTCTTCTCTGATCTCATCTGGTGTGAGGTCTGGGCAGGTTTGTTCAGTTTTGTTTGTTGTTTTGTTTTCTTTTAGTTCTGCTTAACAAAATGCCTTTTTCATGCCAGGATGCATGTTTACCTTTAATTCTGGAAAAGTCTTAGCCATCTTTTCAAATATTGCTTCTCTCCTGTTCTTTATTGTCTTCTAGAAATATCCATCATAACGACGTGTAATCTCTCAGCTCGCCTTCCACGTCCCTCCTGATTCTGACTCTCTGTGGCTTTCCAGGTGACAGGCAAAGTCTGGCTTCCATCTCAACCTCTTCAACTACACCCAGTTCAGTATTTCATTTGTAAGATTTGCTTTTTTATTTTGATGACTGTACTTTAATTTCCAAGATTTCTGATTTTTATCTATATCCACCTTTTTTTTCTTGCTTGATTGCCTTTTTTTTTTTTGAGACAGGGTCTTGCTAAGTTGCCCAGGCTGGCCTTGAACATGCAATCCTCCTGCCTCAGCATCTGGAGTCACTGGAGTACAGATGTGCTCCACTCGCCCAACCATCAACATCTATTCTTGATCCAATTGCCTGTTGAATTCATGTTTTGTAGTTCTTTCTGTAACTTATTGAAGGTCATAAATGTATCTATTTTAAAGTAATTTTCCTACTTCTCTATTGTTTACAGTTTTCAGGCAGGAATTCTTTTGATCTTGTTTGAGTGTTGTTGTGTATAGGTATTGCCTACCTCATAGCCATTCCTACCTCTCTGAGGACAAATCCCGGCTGTAACCTGAATGAATGTGTCCTGCCAGGAGATCACAGCTGGCCTAAGGCATTTGTGCCCATTTGTTTCCCCTTGCAGGACGTCAATTCTCCAGGTTCCCTTGGAGCCAAGGGGATTGGGTGACATGTGACCCAGTTTTCCTAACAATATGCAATGGAGATTCTGCTCGGGGCTCCTGAAGGGATGGGAATTATGATATCTGGAGCAGCAGCAGCCATCTTACAACCCTAAGGCATAAACAGTAAACTCAGCAGAAAAGCGATTGCTGACAAGAGCCTGGGTCCCTGGTGGCATTGCTGAGCTGCAAGATCAGCTTCTAGTGTTCCCATTATCACAAAAAGTAATAAGCGTCTGTGGGGTCAAGGCCCCAGTTTCTTGCGGCTTAAATCATTCCCAGTAGCACAGGAGGCTCTTTCCCTCCCCAGCCTGGTGCCTCCGCCCGGGTCTCCAGAGATCCACAGCACAGAAGCATTGCTGTCCCATGCTGGGTCTTCCTTCTTCCCGACCCCAAGCCAGGACAGAGGTGGTCCACCTCCCAATCCCACGGGTGCCCCTGCTCGCACGTCACCACAGGTAAGCAGCCTGCTCCCTGCTGGGACCCAGGTGGGTTGGCTGGAGCTTTGTCAGCTTCTAATCTCATGCACAGGACACAGGGGCCTGGCTTCAGGACAGGAGTCCCAGGGGAGATGTCCCCACTCACCTCCTCTGATAGAGTCCCAGCTTGAAAGTCTTTGTCCTAAGGGGAGCTGTCTGCCCACCGACTCCGACCTCTCACCCAGCCAGTGCACTTATTAATGTTTCAGGGTTAGGTCTGGCATTCTGCAGACAGGACTACTCTTGTAGAAATCTGGCAACACGAAGAAACTAGAATTAAAAGCCAACGGGACCTGCCACCGCTGTGAACATTCTGATACATTTCCTTCTAGCTGTTTTTCTATACACATCTACAAACATATTGTTTCATAAAACCATGGTGCTAATGTAATAGATGGGGTTATAGCTTGCCTTTTTACTTAATGCATTAAAGATACTTTACATAGATTATCTAGGTAGAGATACAGCATCTAGATCCACCCTGTTTCCCTACTCCCTATTATGGAGTCTTTAATTTGTAACTACTATACATAATGTTGCATGATAAATATTTCAAGATTTCCCTAGAAAAAGCCCTGGAAGCAAGATTACTTAAACAAAGGGTCTAAACATTTTAAATACACTTATGTACACATATCTACACATATTGCCAAAGTGCTCTTCCAACAAATGTTCATCCTCACAAACTCTGGGTATAATGTTTTAAACTTGCCAATTTGATAGACAAAAAAGACTCAGTGTTCTTTTAATTTACATGTCTTTGATACTCATAAGTTTGAACATTTTTCATATGGTAATTAGCCATTTGTCTGCCTCCCCAAGCATTTTAAATAAGATTGTATTTACTTACAACTTTGCAAAGACAATTATTTCACAAATCAAATCAAAATACTTTTTTATGCAAAGTATATAAAGCCACCTCAGAAGAGTTTGTGTTGAAATCTATTTCACAAAGAATATCCCTCTTTTTTAGGTTGAATGTCATCTTCATTTTACTTCTGGTCCAAATTCTAATTGGACTCAGTTGTTGGGTAATTTATAATCACAGATGTGAGAGAATAGAGAATATGTGTGTATAGATACAAGTGGCCAAATTATTTGTACATGTATATTTGTGTGTGTGTATATACATGTATATATAATTACATGTACATGTATACACACACAAACAATTCACCTATATAATTAACCACAGATGTAGACGACTTATTTGTAAACATCGATATAATTATGATTTCCATAATCCCTGGTTATGTACAAATTTATTTTGAAATACATTAAAAACTGCAGTGGATACATCCATTTGGAACTTTTACCATTTTGTCTCATAAACCACAAATCAAACCTAAGATGTCACTTGGAATGGACTAAAGACAGCTAGGTCTTTGATTTAAGAGTCTCCACTCTCAGTGATAAAGCAGTCGGCCTTAAATCGTGCTTATGGAAACTGAAATACTGAATTATTCGGAGAGATTATTAGGGGAAATGGCCAGATCACAGGTAGATTTTGAGTGAAGTTATGAGGAGATGGGGCACTCTTCTGCAGAGAGGAACAAGAAGGGCTTGCTCTGGAGACAGCAGGGGAGACAGTAACATGTGAGGACTTGGAGAAGCCTGGCTTAGCTCCAGGCTCAGCCAGGCCTGGGGAACATTCTTGCACAGGCTCCTGGACATCTCTACAGATAATGGGGTTAGAATGGTAGCCTCCTCACAGTTTCTTTGGGGATTTAAAATCGTGCATATACACTACATTTTCTTTTTCCATTCATCTGTTGAAGGGCACCTAGGTTGGTTCCATAGCTTAGCTACTGTGAATTGAACTGCTATAAAAATAAATTCTACTGTCATGTATAACTAAAAAGAACCATTAAAAAAAAAAAAAAAAAAAAGACCCAGGAACACAGGCACCACAAAACAAGTTGTGAAATACTAGTGAGAGAATTTTATTTTAAATAAAATATGTATGTGTGCAAAATTTTAAAATCTTTAAATACACTGCTACACTGAAAATAAAAATAAAAACATGCATAAAGCAACTCAGCTCAGGGCCCAGCTCACTCAACAATGGCAGGCGAGACCTCCAGGAGGGGGATGGGGTGAGTGTCACAGGCAGAGCAGGAGACAGAGTGGAGCCCATGAGCAGGGTCCAGGCCCACAGGCAGGCACCTGGGTGGCAGGGACAAGGTTCCCTGTTGCAGAGGAGCTTTAGGGCAACACTTGAAGTGGCTGAGTCCCTTCTACAATGGTGGGTGACTAGATGAAAACACCAAACACCTCCCACCACTGTGCTGAGAACAGCAGGTGGAAAAGGTTTTACTGCAATGAGGAAAACTCCGGGCCACAGGGGGAGGGGCTGGGACCTTGTAGGATACACAGGACCTGGGCATCCAGCTCCAGGCCAGGAGTGGGGATCCAGGCAGGTGCACCTGGCCAAGATGTGTCTTAAGGGTAACTTATCGGCTTTGAGATGGGCTGCTGGGGGTAGCTGGGAAGTCATTAAGCTTGCATGCTGCGTTCCTGGGCTGTCCTGCAGCTGAGCCTGGTCCTACACTTTGCACAAACTCTCGGGTATCACTGTCTGCATCCAATGGGGGCCCAGCTTCTCAAAGGAGGCTTTTCTTCACGATGGGACCAGGCCCTCTCTGGGGTTTCCTGATGCATCCTGGCATTTTCACACTCCAAGACCCGGCCTTTCTAAATTGTAGTCACAGCTTATAAGGGTTCACACATGGGTCTGCCCAATAATGCACCTGGAGGATACTCAGGAGTCACCGGATCTGTAGATTTTATTATAATAGGGTTTGCAAATCCATAGTGCTCCCCAGGTAAGCAGAGAAACCCTGAACCCCGTCCAAGTCAGCAAATGTAGATTTGCCTCCCACTTGCCAAATTTAGGTGAAAGTCTCGTGTTAACTCACAGTTAGGAGAAAGGCTCTACCAGGCTTTGTTGATTTAATATTTGAAACAGTTTTTTTGTTTTGTTTTGTTACCTGGAATTGAACCTGGAAGCGCTTAACTACTGAGCTACATCCCCGGCCTTTTGTATCTTTTTATTTTTATTTATTTATTTATATTAGGGCCTCACTAAGTCACTGAGGCTGGCTTTGGACTTGCGATCCTCCTGCCTCAGCCTCCCAAGTTGCTGGGATGTGTGCCACTGTGCCCAGCTGAAACAGTCTAATTTCTAATTTGCTTCCTTCCTCCTTTCATGTGTTTCTTTCTGCTTTTGCACATGCCATGTTACAGAAACATTCATACTATTAGGCCAAGTTCTCAACATCCTTCTTCTCCATCTGTGGAAGCCTGGGGAAAATGGCACCAAACAGCAAAGATGAGAATCTGATCTGATCTATCAGCCACTGTCCTAAATGCACCTCTTGATCATTAACAAAGAATCAACCCCAGGAACCCGGAGCTATTCTCTCCACTGTTTTCCTGTCAATTTTGTTTCTTATGAACTTTTTCATGTCTACAGAGCAAATACAAATTCTCCCTCAAAACAGGCTTGTAGGACCCAGGTCTGGCTAAGTGGAAGAGCAAGGTGTCTATCTCTCCCAAGCCAATTTTAATCATTTAAATTTGAACTTTTCCTAGATGCTTCTTAAATAGGAGAAAATCATGATGGGGTCGTGAAGGGTCTACGTGAGAAATGTGTGGAAGTTCAATCTTGTGATTATAGTTGCCTCATCTATAATAAGATGGCACTGACATTAATTTCACCTGCTTCATAGGATTTTGCCAAACGTGTGTGTGTGTATGTGTGTGTACACAGAGACTCACTGCCTAACATGCAATAAATACACAATTATTTTATCTCCCTCTCTGTTTCTTCATCGTTTTGATCTATTTTTTGAAACAAGAAAAAGGGATTGTTCCCCAGAGAGCCTTGAAAATTCATGATCTCTGTGCGTCCCACTACCACACCTCCAATTTCCACTCAGGGACTCCTCGGAATCTCAGCTCTCACCTTGCAAGGACATGGGCTTGCAGCCAGAGGTACTTAATAAACCTTTACTGGTGATGAGCCAATATCTGTCACATTGCAGCAGCTTTATGGACCTGCCTCACTCACAAAAACAAGAGCCAGAGCATGTGAAATAACAGCCAGAGGTTCTGGCACGCGCTCTCTGGACTCCACCAGGACCACCTGCCAGACACCAGCGTTTTCTTGGTTGTCTCCCAAGCCCATCACCTTCTCCTGGGGTTCTCCAAGCACTCTCTGGATGGGACCGAGGGCCAGGGTCTGCTTGGTTTTGTGGCCCATTTAGGATCCATCTTTCTAGCTTAACTTCTCCCTTGCTCATGATTCTGGCCTTTACCCTGCACTCCCTTGTGCTGTGACCACAGAGAAGCTCTGCCCTCCCACTGCTCTGTGCAGGGGAGGGGACCAGACAGTCAGAAACTTCAGGACATTAGTAGGTGTGGCTGAGTCACAGAATGCACTAGAACTAGTTCTATGAGGATTGAATGCAGGAGCATTCTAGATGAACTGGAACAAGCAAGGTTTGAACTGCTCATCTGCAGGATGGGTCATCTGGGTCGGAGCCAGAGCATGAGTGCAAGCCCAGGATGGTTCAATGAAGAGCTGGCATGTGGGCCAAGAATCCAAAGATAACCGAGCCCAGACTGCCTCAGCCATACAGACATGCCTTCAGCCAAAGATCCAGACCCAGTCCAAACCCAAGGTCTGCTTTAGCAGGGGAAGAACAGGTGATCCAAGAGGTCTAAACAGGCACGCAGGTGGTACCCAAGGAGATGACCCAGAAATAGGTCTAGGAGGTGGAGGAGAGGACAGAAACCTGGGCCCTGGGACAGACTGGTCTTTGTAATCATGTTCAAGGTCATGATATGAACACCGAAGACAGCGTGGGGCCAGGTCTCCCCAGAGGCCCCTGCAAATGAAGAACAGGGTTGGCTCAGAGTTGAAGCAGCCACAACCTCTAGGGTTAGCGAGATGGATACAAGAGCAGGTACCAGGCAGGTCATCCATACCGTGGCTCCCCGTCTGAGTCAGGCCCGGCTTCAGAAGGCCTCATGGTCCTCTTTAAGGAGTTGCATCTACCAGGGCCCAGCCTGCACCCAGCAAGCCAATGAGCAAAAAGCCCAGGAGACTGAGATTTCCGAATGGGTCCCTCCCCAGCCACAGCAGGCACCTTGTCTAAAGAGTGAGAATTGTTGGGGGAGGAATCAGGGGAGAATGTCAGAAGCCAAGGAGAGTTTCTAGGCTTGTTTCTTGGAAAGGGAGCAGGCCTGTCTGAACCCCAGGCACTCCGGAGTGGCTGTCACTCCAGACTTCCCTCCCCTAGGGGTTTGGACCAGCAAGAAACAGTAGGAAGCTTAGTAAGACACAAAACAAGGTTGGAGGTGAGAGGGAGCCCCAGCACCCACAGGCTGGAAGGCAGAGTAGGCCATAAAACTCACTATGGCACCCATTCCTGTTTCCCGGCCTACAGCTGTCTTACCATCACCCAGTGACAACAGCGCCCAACGATGGGCATCCTGAGGAGGCCATAGTTGTCACCAGGGCACGTTCTCACCGCCTCCTCTCCACCACAGGGGTGGGGATAAGGGAACTCCTCAATCCTGGCTTCTCATTCGGCCCTTTATTCTTATCTATTCAGGACACTTGGGCCACTTGCAGTTAGATCTTTCACCAAAATGGATGACAGCCACTAGGAGCCCAGTTGCCCATCTCCCAGTCTCTGACTGTGCCAAACTTACACCCAGCTTTCTCACTAAGTGCCTTGACTCTAGATTCTGACAAGCTGGCTGCCCTCGCTGGAACTCCTATCTCCACAAACACGGGCTTCTGGAAAGCTGGCGCTGTCACTCCGTCCCCTGGGCCAGCAACTGTACAATGACAACGCTCACTGCTGCCGCTACTGTGACTCTCCCACCAGAAGGGAAAGAGGAAAGGACTCATAACTAAAGAAGCGCGTCCCCAGGAGCCCAGCACCGCTGAGCTCCTGATGTCTGAGATGCTTTGGATTGAAAAGAGGCATAACGTGTATTAGCATTCTCAGGCAAAAGCACTTTAGCCAATTCTGTTCTCATATTCCTCAACCCGATTCCTTCGAAAATGAAAGTAAAAATAAAGCACTACTCCTTACAATTTCCTCAAGGCCTTGGAGTCTGGATTAAAGAAAATGTACTGACTTTGCTGACCTTGGCAATGGCGTCCAGGGGGTGGGGAGAGGGAGTTGCCGCGCTCAGGCCTTGCATGGGTCCTAATAGCCCAGCTTTGCCTGTGCTTTCGATATTTTCTTTCAAACTTGCCATTCTGCTGTTGCAGCTGGGCTTGTCAGTTCTCAGTGCTAATGGATTGTGATGGGGTGTCAGGGGAAGTCAACAATCAATGCTTGAAAAAAATGGTGGGGGTGCGGGGGCCCGTCACTGCTGACATGGCCAGGAATGGAAATACAATGGCTTGCTTTTGTGGAAAAATAGTCAAGAAACTCTGTGCTGGGTTTTGCTTTTTAAGATCAATGTAGATTTTTGTCCTTTGAGGACTGGACTCTCTGCCCTTCCCCCAATTTCAGTTTGACTACCAAAAACATCGTCTCTAGTTTTTAAATAACCAATTTACAACATAGTTAAAATGGGTGATTCATGTTGCGGATTGTAGTTATTTCTTGCAGGAAGATGAAACGAGATAGGGAAATGTCCGTTGAAGCGGAGGCATGGAAGAAATGGTATGAAATGGCTGGGCCACCTTTGAAGCAGGCCTCTGTTAGGAAAACTCATTTAGACCCCAGTGCTGTGTGACATGAGAACACCATTAGAGTAACACTTGGCGTGGGGATGCTAATGTGAAAACATCAACGCCTGACTGCAGTTTACACCAGGGCAAGAATCTCATGGAAAATGTTTCCACTAATTCAGTAGAGCCCTATTATGATGTTGGCGTCAGGATGCAGGAATGATATCTGCCTCAGGTTGCTCTGGTCAACTCAAATAGCAGGGCCTTCATGTGAAGACTAATTTGAACAAAAATCATATGCAACATAATCTGTGATAGCAGAACACTTTCTAAGTGAAAGTTTGTTGTACTTATGGATGTGAATGATATTTATGCCAAGAATCCCAAAGTGGTTATTAAGTAAAATTATTCCAAGCTGACTTTATATAACACTTGCGTCCCTGAGAAGTTTTGTGTAACTTAGAGAAAACTCAGAATTGCATCCTGATCTATTCATTTTGTAAATTCAACGCTGCATAGATCAGGTTTCCTTAAAGGAAAATCTGTCTCTATTCTCTTAGTTATAGAGAAAAATATAGACAGAAAGGGTCTAAAGTTGTAAAAAAATGAAAAGCTCCGTGACCCCCCCCACCCACCCATACTGTTTTCTCCCCTCTCTATACTTCGCGATCCTACCGGCCTTCTATTACTTTCCTTTTTCTCCTTTTTGTATCATCAGAATCTTACTGAGCATATGGTATTTTAAAAATCAGAGCAACATAGCACAAGTTTAATCTTTTAAAATACCACCCACCAGGAAGGTAGAGCAGGTGTGCTTTCCCTGTTTCTCCCACGAATTACAGCTGGAAGCGCAGGACATGGGGACCTGTGTGCCTATAGAGAGAACGGGGGAAGACGGGACGCTGGAAAGAAGGAAGCAGGCTGAGCAGAAACCTTGGGACTCGAGGAACAACTGCGCTGGGCTTCCCTCCGGCTTCCGGGTTTTCTTTTGTCCTGTATATCACAGATCTGCCCCTGAGGAAGCTGGCAGCCCTGAAATGCCAACAGATACACACAAAAATGGCCCAGAGAGGCCTTCCCTCTTTAACCAAAAGCCCAGTTGAGCTAGATGGAAAACATTTAGACAATACCTGCTGTCCTCCAGCCCCACACCACAGGAACCTGGCCCCACCCTGCCCCAAGTGGGCAGGAGAGCCTGGACCTCACCTTGCCAGGCTCTGAGATGTGCCAACACCCCGTCAGGGTCGTGGCAGAGAAGATGGAAGAAGTAGTCAGGACATGGGACATCTTCCTCCAGCCAATGACATGCAGATGAAAAAGCAGAAACCCTCACAAGGGTGACAAGGGACCACAACCCTACCTGCATCAGTGTGACCACCCAGACAAAATGGGCCACTTCCTCAGAAACCCCACTTATCACAACACTCCCAGTATTAAGTGGTGATCTGAATAATCACATAACTATTCAGAAAATCCAGTGCATAATTTTTAAAGTCCCAACTATAGGGTCTTAATTTAACATTCGAACAGCCATCTTTAATGTTAGCCACCATCTTAGGAGATAAGTTTTGCTTTCCTGTACTTCCTCTTACCTGAACTCCCCTGTCCCCATTAGTGACCTACCCCATGGTACCATAACCTAAGCCAATCCCAGAAGGACAGACCCCTTTGCTCTGGAAAGCCCCATGGTGCCATGACCTGAGCCAATCCCATGCTATTCCCACCAGCCCAGCTCTGACGCAAGCCTACCCCATAGCGCCACAGCTACAGCTCCAAACCCCTACCCCACAAAAGCTGAGTACACAACATCTCGGGGCCTCTCTCTCCTACAGAGAGAGGGCCTTTATTTGTCAGCTTTGAATCTCTGCCTGGCCTCTGTCCCTCATCTCTCGCTCGCCCGTCCCTTGCTTCCTCACTTTTCTTTCACCAACCAAAAAAATCTCTAAGCCCAGATGGTTTCACTGAGAATTGTACCAAACACTGAAAGAAGAATTAATACCAATTTTATGTTAACTCTTCCAGAAAAAGAAGGAGGGAACAATTCCCAATTTATTTTGTGAAACTAGTGCTACCCAATCCCAAAAACAGGACAAGAAAATACAAAAAGACAGTTTAAGAAAAAAGAAAACTGAAGACCAATATTCTTCATATTAGAGATGCAAAAACATACATACCTGCCAACGGGGATGCAGGTCTCATTCAATATTCAAAAATCTATCAGTGTAAACCACCCTATGAACAAGTACAGAAAAGTCACAGGATCACATCAATCAATGCAGAAAAGCATTTGAAAAAATTCCATACTCATGATTGAAAACAAAACAAAAACAGAAAATAGCGTCCACCTAGGTCTTCTATGACCAATTCCCTTTCTCCATTTACTGGCTGTATGACGTTGGGCAAATTATTTAATATAAGTTTCAGTTTTGTCACTTGATACAAAGGGGGCAAAGAGTATAGTAACCCAGCCACATCAATGTTTATAGCAGCTCAACTCACAATAGCTAAACTGTGGAGCCAACCTAGGTACCCTTCAGCAGATAAATGGAAAAAGAAAAAGTGGTATATATACAAATGGAATATTACTCAGCTTTAAAGAAGAATGAGTTTATGGCTTTGGCCAGCAAATGGATGGAGCTGGAGAATATCATGCTAAGTGAAATAAGCCAAGCCCAAAAAACCAAAGGCCAATTGTTTTCTCTGATATGCAAATACTGATTCACAAGAAGTGAGTGAGGCTAGAGAAGAATAGAGTTACTTTGGATTAGATAGAGGGGAGCATAGGGAGGACAGGGGTATAGGGGTAGGAAGGACAGTAGAATGAATCTGACATTGTTACCCTATGTGCATACACTGCACAACTGGTATGATTCTATATCATGTACAACCAGAAGAAAGAGAAATTATACTCCATTTATGTATGATGTGTCAAAACGCATTCTACTGACATGTATAACTAATTAGAACAAATTTTAAAATATTTTTTAAAAAACAAAGGGGGCAAAGACAACACCCAGCTCACTGAGCTGTTTGTGTGTGATTATAATGTAACTAATGAAGTAGGCTTGTTGATCAACATTAGAAGGAATGGCTTCTCTCTGATTTGGTACACTGTGAGCAAGCATTCATATTTTGCCTACAAAGTCAGGTAGGACCGTTGGAGTTCAAGAATCTGCCTACAATAGTATCTGGAAGTGCTTTTTAATTCAGAAAGATATAAAGAACACAAAACATAAATTGTGGGCAAATAAAGTAAAAATAAAATGAGTAGCATGTATATTTTACTCTATGATTAATTTAGGCAATTTTATATATAATAAACAAGAAATGCTATCTAATATAATTCTGGTATGTGTTGCTGTATACTGCTTATCATTTTAGAGTAGGAGAAGTTGAAAAGTTTTAACCAAAAAATAATAATAATGTTAACAATAATAAAAGGACACATCTGGTCTGGTTCATATGCCCTTTTCTCTTGCATTTTCCAAATTTTGCTAATCCTCTTCTACATGTCCAATGAGTTCCTTCTCTGTGTCAAGTTGTACAGAGTAGATATTGCCTGTCTCATTGTCCTTATTCCTGTTTGCAGAGAATCCTTGGACTTTGCTGGTGCACATGCCACATGTATAAATTTATTGGTCAAAATTACCACTGCAGCCTAAGCTACCTACTGCAAAAATGCCTGCCTGTTATCACGGTCAGCCCTCTGTGTTCATGGTTCTGCCTCTGTGGATTCAGCCAACCACAGACTTAAAATATTTGGGGAAAATATTGTGTCTGTAACTGAACATGTATAGGTTTTTTTCTCGTGTTATTGTTCCCTGAACAATACAGAATAACAATAATTTACACAGCATTTACATCCTTGGCTACTATAAATAATCTAGAGATGATTTAAAGTATAGAGGAGGATGTGTTAGGTTATATGCAAATACTTTGACATTTTATGTAAGAGATTTGAGCATCCCTGGATTTGGGTATTTTCAGGTCCTGAAAGCAACCCCTACAGATGCCAAGGGACAACTGTACTTATTGCCACAGGATGACTTCCCTCTCTTCTAGGGCAAGCGATTACAGGTATGCTCTGTGACCTCTGCTTAGAGTTCTGCTCTGCCAGTCTCTGTGCCCTGCATCTGGACTTTCCACAATGGCACTGTACAGTTAATTTAGGCAATTTTATATACAATAAACAAGAAATGCCATATAATATAATTCTGTGTTCTGGGGGGTGTTGAAACTTTTAACCAAATAAAATACTAATCTGAACAACAATGAAAGGAGGTCTTCTAATCTGAGTAAGGGCTGATTCTGCAGTTTTGACAAGAGAACCTTTCTACTTAGGGTCAAAGCTAAAAATAGATTCCACTGCCCCCTACTGCACAGCAACATCTATATCTTGCCATTTGGAGTATTTTGATTAAATATCATCCCTACTTGCAGGAGTTCAGAAGATTTAGTATTTAGTCATTTTAGGTTTATCATGGTGTCTGCCATAAATGCTCAAAAATATTGAGTGAATAAATAAATATGTATTAGCACCACAGGCTGAGCAGACCTGCGAGATCGCACACATGGACCCACACACACACCAAACACCTAAAAATGTCAGATAAACTTTTTTTAAATTCATACTCAGAATCAATAAAAGGAAATCCCCTGATGTAAGAAATAAAGAAAGAGGTGAATGGGAACTGAAGCCAAACAGATGACAGAGGTGTTGTAAACAGATATGGCCTAACAGGTCTGGGCCTCTAGTTTAACACCTACACAGGAAAAGGAGACAAAGACCTGGGCCCATGCAAGGCACGGAGCTGAAACTAAGCTCCTGTATAAAACTTGGAGTCATAAAGCTTTGCCTGGACTGTGACACTGAATTTAGAAGCTCAGCACATTGGTTTAGGGTATCAGCAAAGAAGCTTACCATCAACTTAGGGCAGTAGGTAGAAAAAGACATCCATAGGAAGTCAGAGCCGCATGCCTGCTATACACCTGATACAGTGTTCACACATGTATTACCTACACACTGAGAGAATCTCAGCTGAAAAATTAATACAAACATGTACAGCACATACTCATAGGCATATATCCAAAAGAATGGGAGATGTGGGTGTAGCTCAGTGATAGAGCACTTGCTTGGCATGGCGGGTACAAGGCCCTGGGTTTGATTCCCAGCACAGAAGAAAGAAAAAAAAAAGTAAACAAAACAATTGAAGGCAGGGTCTCCAAAAGATATTTGGACATCCACGTTCATAATAACATTATTCACAAAAGCTAAAAGGTGAAAGAAACCCACATGTCCACTAGCAGAGGAACATATACATAAAATGTGGTATAAACATACAAGAAATATTATTTAGTCTTAAGCTAAGTGAACTAGACCAGTCAGAAAAAGACAAATACTGTATGATTTCATTATATGGGGGACCTAAAGAAGTCAAATTCACAGAAATAGAAAGTAGAATATTGGTTGCCAGGGGCTGTGGAGAGGAGGAAATGGGAGTTGTTTATGGACATAAAGTTTCAGTTTTCAAAGATAAAAAAAGTTCTAAAAATTAGATGCACAACAATGTGAATATATTCAACACTTAAAAATTGTTAAGATGGCAAACTTACGTTATATGTATTTAATTTTTTTAAATGGTTCAGAACCACTGAAACCCATTAGGCCCCCGAAGGATAATAAAAACCAAGACTATCTAGACAAGAGCACAGTCAGGAACCTGTGTCACTGCAGGACACAATCCCTGCCAAAAATGAGCTCACACTCAAAAATGAGCTCACATTCAAAGACGAGTCCACACTCAAAAATAAGCTTACATATTTAAAGATGACAGACACTATCAGGAAACAAGTCATCATGGAAAAATCAGCAGAGATGGCAGAGGGAAAAATCTGTTCTCCAGGAGATATGGACAATAGAAATGTTCCTACCCAAAATATGGTCTATACACCATAATGAAAAAGTAGAAAATTGAGTGGGAAGCAAAATGTAGCATTAAAAATTAAAAGATGAACTAATAGGAATTCCAGAAATAAGATATACTGTCATTACAATTTTTTTAAATCACTAGATGGGTTAAACACTGGTCTAATGGACATGGCTAATGAATCTGAAAGAAGGGGGTGGGTAACAATATGCTTTATTCAGCCCCAAACCTTTTCCAATAATCCTATCTACTTGATTATTAAAGTCCTCCTCTGCTGAGGTCACCTTCTGGTGAGCATTTACATAAGACACAAATATCTTCACATCCTTTGCCCATGATTTCTGAACCATGACCAAAGATCCATTCCACAGCAAGACACAAAATCACATCAGTCATCCTCTTGTTCATTCTCAGATATTCACTCTTTGGGTCAAACACCTTTTTTTTTTTTATCCCTGAAGATACGAATATGAATAAGGTAGATAAGGTCATCCCATTTCTGGTTCTAGTAGTTTGTTATCTAGCAGACCATAGACATAAATAAAATAATAAATAGTAATTAGTATCTGAAGAAAAAATAATAATACGGAACAATAAGAGAGTAATGGAGTAGGCCCCTTAGACTAGCATTCAGAAAAGACTCATTACAGGTGCATTTAGCTGAGCTTGGATGAGGAGGTGACATTCAAGCAAAGATCTTTGAGAAGAACAACCAAAGAGAAGAATCAAAGACAACGGCTTTGAGAAACGAGAAGAGAAAACTCTTTGGACTACTATTTACGATGGACATAGGTAGAAAGAAAGGCTAGTGATGTCCCTTCAACCACAGTGCACAAGATGCCACAGCAGAGCTGTACCCAGTTATTTTCATTACCAGATCACTGTGATATTGTAAAATAGATGTATTTCCCTAATTCCTGGCATAAAAGCTACTAAAATCCTCAGAATCTCCAGAGTGTGTTTTTTATACTCTAACTAGATGACTGGTGGCTGGCAGCCCCTATGAGGCTTCAGAATGGGAATTGGTCTCAAGAAAGACTAAGACATGATTTAGGGGGTTGGAACTTTTCAGTCCCAACCCCTAAACTTCATGGATGGGAGAAGGGCTAAAGATTAAGTTGATCACTGACAGCCAATGATTTAATCAATTATGCCTATATGATGACACTTTCATAAAAATCCAAACAGACTGGGTTTGGAAAGCATCGGGGTAGCTAAGCATGTGGAGGTTGCTAGTGGCATACTGGAGAGGGCATAGAAGCTCCACGTGCCCTCTCATGTGGCTCACCCTCTACATCTCTTCCCTCTGGCTCTTCCTCTGTATGCTTTATGGTATCCTTTCTAATCAACCAGTGTTTCCCTGAGTTCAGGGAGCTCTCCTAGCAAATTAATTAAGCCCAAGGAGGGGGTCATGGAAACCTCAATCTATAGCCCACTAGTTAGAAGTATAGATGACACTCTATTTTGAGATTTTCAAGGGAAGTGGGGGACAGTCTTGTGATACTGAGTCCTCAAACTGTAGCATCTAATGCTGTCTCAAGGTAGACAGTATCAGATTTGAACTGCATTAAAGGACACCCAGCTGGTATTTGCTGCAGAGTTGATCGTTTGCTTGGTGGAAGGGGAAAACCTGTGTACATTTGGGGTCAGAAATGTTGTGCAGATCATGTTGTGAGAAGATAATAGGGGAAATAGAGTTTGTTTTTTTCTACTCACTATCAGTTCTCTTAAAGTTCAAGTAACTAGATCCTAGGATACAGACTCTTTAAAAGAATCAAAGCCCCATGTCCTGAACCAGCCAGAATTACACTGCCAGGAGCAGACACAGAAGAACATTCTCTCAGAAGTCCATAGGTGACTTCTATACTTCAAATTGCCTGCCTCTGTCTGAATGGAAAAAATGAATTGATGCTAAGCATTTGGGACCTCTCAAACTTCGTCCATTTTCTAAACCAAAGATGGCAACCTTTTTCTGTGAAGGGCCAGATGGTAAATACAGTAGACCCACCTTATCTGTGGGGAGGATCTTCCAAGACCTCAGTGAATACTTGAAATCTTGGATAGTACCAAGCTACATATATTATGTTTTTTCCTATAAATAAATATGATAAAGTTAGTTTATGAAGCAGACACAGTAAGAAATCAACAACTACTAATAAAATAGAACAATTATAACATACTGTGATAAAATTATTTGAATATGTTCTCTTTCTCTCTCAAAATATCTTATTGTACTGTGCTTACCCTCCTTCCTGTGATTATGCAGATGATATAATGGCTACATGATGAGGTGAAGCCAGGCCAGTGACACTGACACAGTGACACCGTGTTAGGCTCCTACTGACCTTCTGACAACTTGTTGGAAGGAGGATCCTCTGCCTCAGGTAATCCTGGATCACCAAGCCATGGCAATATTTGTGACTGGATGTCAGAAGCAGATGATTCAGTGCATGGGAATCCTCTATAGTGGAAGGATTTTTTGAAGAATCCTTCATAAGAACATTGCAATTGGAAGTTGTAGTCTCTTTCTTTTTAACCTATCAAGGGTGGCTGCACAGGTTGTGATCCTTCCATGATCATGTAGGTGACTTTAATGTTGTGTTTCACCCAAGGATTGTATTCCATAAGCTCACCGTTTGATGCCTGTGCAATTTGAAACACTTTGGTAAATTTTGGTAATGTCCATATTTCTGGTTCTGCTTCAGTTTCTTGTCTTCATCCTCTTCCTCTGTAGGTGATTCTACATGTTCTTACAATTCCTCATTTGTGAGCATTTCTCAATGACCTTCAACATGTATTTCCATTTTTTTCACCAAACATATTGGTAAATCCTTCTCCACCAACTTCTTCTCCACCAACTTGCCTTGCTGCATGAATGATTTTTCCTAACTTCTCCATCAATCCCTGGGAATTCTTTTTTTTTTTTTTTTTTTTTTTTTTTTTTGTAGTTGTAGATGGACAGCATGCCTTTGTTTTATTTGTTTATTTTCATGTGGTGCTAGGGATCAAACCCAAACCCAGTGCTTCACACATGCTAGGCAAGTGCTCTGCCATGGAGCTAGAGCCCCAGCCCCAATTCTCTGGGAATTCTTTAAATCATCCACAACTTCATTCCATTAGTTTTTCCAGCCAGCATTTACAGCTTCTGGTTTTAATTCATCCACTGCAGCTACGATAAATGTTATTGAGTCAACAATAGGGAATGATTTCCAGCACTGCATTAGGTCCAGATTAAGGCCTGCATCCATTACTAATCAAATGTGATCAAGTACCAGACAAGTGAATGTGGCCTTGACAATGATGACCTGGTTAAGGAGCTGAAGCAATGAGGTTGTGTTTAGAGGCAACATTTTCATAGCAGATTCAGAATGACAAGGGGCATTATTATTAATAGGACTTCAAATTCCAATCCTTTTGTTTCCAAATGTTTTTTTTTTTTTTTTTCATTTCTGGGATGAACACTGGTGGAACCATTCCATAACCAAGATGGCTGTCACCCATGCTTTCTGATAATGTTGCCAGAATACAGGCAAATCATTTTTTATTTTGGTTTTGAGAGAACATGGGTTCTTCTTTCTGTACTCTATGCCTGGGCACTGCCACATAACACAAGAGGTAATCTGCCCTCCCACATTTTATGTGCTGCTGGCTCCCTTGCACTTTCAAGAATGGTGGTTCTACTGGGTATCTTCTTCCAGAAAAGACCAGTTTCATCACAACCGAGACTTTCTTTGGATAGCATCCCTCTCCTTAGTCAATTTCAAATCCACCAGCAATAGCTTGTTCACCAGCACATGCAGCTTCTCCAGTAATTTTTTATATTTTCAGACCAAAACTTCTCCTGAGTTCATGCAACCATCCCTTCCTGGCAATGAATGGCTTAGTGTCACCCATTTTAGGGATCCCTTGCTGAAGTCAACATATGGGCTTAAGGCTTTTTGGAACAACACACTGCTGTCACTCAGGACACATTGTCTATCCATGTTTTCCACCCAAAATATAGTGCCTTTTCCAACTTAACTATGAATTTACACAGTGGCTATAACTTCTTCAGTTTGAGGTACAACATCAAAATTAGTATGGATTTCTTTTTACTTCTTCACAATTTTACAGATAGAAGTTTCTTTCTTACCATGGATCACCTTTTCATTTAAAGGAAGCATTTTCCAGGCTTCTCTTTGGCATATCCAAGCTGCCAGAGTCACTATTCTCGCACTTTGGAACCAATATTAAGTTAAATAAGGGTCCCTTGAATACAAACACTGCCATACCACAACACTTGATCTGATACCCAAATGGCTACTAAGTGATTAAAACAGGGAGCATATACAGCTGTGGATAGGTTAAACAAAGGTATGATTTATGTCCTGGGCTAGACGGGGCTAGATGGAGCTAGATGGCACAAAATTTCATCATGCTACTCAGAATGGCATGCAACTTAATACTTATGCATTGTTTATTTCTAGAATTTCCCATTTAACATTTTCAGACAATGCTGAGCTTGAATAACTGAAACCCTGGAAAACCAAATGATGGATATGGGAGACTATTCTGATTGAGGCTTTGAAGGTCATAATACCTCTGCTGCAGGTGCTCAACCCTGTGTCTTTATAAACACAAAGCAGCCAATGACAACATGGAGGGAGCACTGCAGTATTCTAACAGCATGTCACTCAGAAAAACAGGCAGATGGGTGCCAAACCCTGTTCTAAAACAGCAGTTTCCAAAACCCACTGCATCCAAGATGAGCCCTAGAGTGGGGTGTGCAAAAAATCTTAGGACTGTTTTTATGTTTTGTATTTTCCCAAAACAAAAGCCAGGAAGAAATTAATCTATTAATATTTAATATACAATTGACATTGGTGTCTCCACTCAATCTGGTGTCAGAGGTTAGATCACAGTGGTATGGAAGAACTTTAAGGGAGGAAAGAGTACCCAAAATGCAGTGGGTCCTCAGTCATGCATTCACTTTTAGTGCTTCATGATGCATTACAGTTTGCGTGTAACACTTGCAATTCAGAGAAGCAGCTTAAAAAATTTCCACAAGGATGGAAGAAAATAGCAACAACGCAAACACAGATAAATTATACAAAAGTAAAAGAACCAATACTTTCCTGAGTCCTACCAGGAGCTCTTGTTAGTCACACAAAAGTCAAAAAAAAAAAGAAAAGAAAAGGAAAAACTCTATCTGAAAAGCAACCCACAAAAATATTCATATTTTTATTAGCTATCTATTGCTGTGTAACAAGTCACCCTACAACCCAATGACTTCAAAAGGTAACAAATATTTAGATTCTCATACAGTTGCTAATGATCAGAAATTTGGCTGCAGCTTCTCTGGGTGATTCTGGCTTAGGGTCTCACATGAGGTTGCAGTCAGATGTTGGCCAGGCCTAAAGACATCTGAAGGCTTCAGTAGGGATGGAGCCACCTCTGAGATAGCTCACTCAATTGGCTGGCAAGCTGATCCCATGAAAGAGGTCTCAGTTCTTCACCAAGTGGACCTGCAATTAGGCTGCTTGAGTCTCCTCACAACATAGAAGTTGGCATCCATCCACCAGACTAAGAAAGCAAAGCAAAAGGGGCAAAGTCATACCTCAAAAGTCACACACCATCACCTCCACCATATTCTACTGGTCACAAAAACCACCCCTGATGAAGTGTGGGAGGGGACTAAACAAGCCTAAATGCCAAAAGGCAAGGACCACTGGAGGCCATCTTGAACTGGCCACCACGGTCCACCCTTTGACCCTTAATGGTTCACATCCCTCCTACAGGCAAAATATGCTCATTCCCTCTCACATGTCCCAAAGTCTCACAGCCTCAACTCAAAATCTAGGATCTCATCATTGATATCAGATCCAAATACAATGAGACTCTTCAAAGGCCAATGAAATTTATTCCAACAGTATCTAAGATTTTGAGATATTTTAATGAGAGTGAAATTATTTATAATTGTAGTATTCAGCATCCAGACATAAATGCATATACATATACATATACATATACATATACATATATATGAGTGTATGGAGAAATGGAGAGATTTATTTTAGGGAATTGGGACACATGATTTGAGGCTGAGCAGTCCTGCCATCTTCATCTGTACTTGCAGACCCAGGGAATCTGTGACATAATACAGTCCATGACCAAAGGCCTGAGAACCAGGAGCCCCGATGGTGCAAGACCCAGTCTCAGGCAAAAAGACCAAGTCCCAGCTCAAGCAGTCAGGCGTAGACTACACATCCTCCCTCAACCCCACACTGTGTTCTATTCAGGCCTCCAGTGGATTGACTGAGGCCCATCCACTTTGGGGAGGGAAATCTGCTTTTCTCAGTCTACCTATCCAAATGTGAATCTTATCCAGAAACAGACACACCCAGAATTAATGTTTTCCTGGATATCTGGGCAACCCATGTCCCAGCCAAGTTGAGACATCAAATTTACCATCACAGCCATTGAAATAAGATAAAATAGATTATGGTTAAAATATTATTTATTTCATGTTCTTATGTAGTTTAGATTTGATGTACATTTCATGATACATACAATAAAATTACACATAAGTACATTTACACATAGACTATATAAAGATGCACACATATATAATATTGTGTGCTCATGGTATTCTTTTTAATAGAGCATAGAATTAAAATAAGTTTGGAGACAACTGGTGCAATGGTAAAAAGACAGTGCTTGCTATTCTCTTTCTATTTTCAGGAATCACTTGTCAGGACTTCTATCTGGTGGTTGGTAAGTAGTATCAAAATATAGTTACCAGCCTGACTGCTTTATGGGAAGTGGCAGAAGATGGTGTGGTTTTTGAGGGGAAGTAAATGTAAAAATCACATCAAGGAAGAAGAGGTGGTAGCTGTGGCAAGCATTTAGCCTGTTCTGCAAGATGAACATAATATTTAGCATCAAGGACAATTTCTCTTTCAGAAAGACAGTAAATACATGACCCCTTTTACAAGACTAAAGCAACAAATACATACAAAAAGTATTCAGGAAAGATTTTAAGAGGGAAATTTTTTATTATTTCCTGTAAACAAAAAAAAAAATGTGTCTTGTTTTTAAAGGGGGGGAAGGATGTAGAGAGTTGGGGGAAGGGTAGGGGGAGGGAGGTAAACCATCAGCGTCTACCATCTTTAGCTGTCAGCTACTTACCCAAAATATTTCACCTCTTCTCACTTTGCTGGTCCCTGTCATTGGAACTTTCTGTCTACAGAGTCAAAGATCCCCAGAACAAGCACATGGCAATCCTTTGCCAGTATGATCCTCCACTGTGGCAGCTGAACCAAACAGCTGATCTAGTCACCATGGACTCTCCAGGACTCCCATTCTGACGAGACTCCCTGCACACAGGCAGCCACTGTGGACTACTGCACATTCTTTCCGGGTGCACCCTGCCGTGGACTGGATGTGTACATACACAGGTAACGTGTTCACTGTGCAGTTGCCAGTTTAAGTTCCTCGCTACCACCAAAACGTCTGTATACTTGAGAGACAGATCTGAGTTAAATCAGTATTACCGAGAATTATAGTCTAGATCACTGCTATGATTTAAGTGTCCCCCAAAAGTTCACGTTAGAAACTTAATCCCCATGTTCAGATGTGTTTGGAGATGGGTTAGGTCATCAGAGTCAGGATGGAAGGTGAGGCCCCATTATGCTCTATGAGAAGAAGAAGAGACATGAGCTTGCATGCTCCCTCCCTCTCACCATGCGTGCCCTCTGCCACGTTCCAACGCAGCAAGAAAGTCCTCTCCAGATGCCAGTGCCTTTATACGGACTTCCCAGGCTCCAGAACGATGAGAAATAAATTTATTTTCTATACAAATTACTCAGTCTGTGGAATTCTATCACAGCACAGAAAACAGACTAAGTTATAAACAACTGTATCTACCACAAGGACTTGTTTTGAGCCAGTCACTCTGCAAACATGATTTACATACATTATGTCATCCCATCCTCCCAAGAGTCTTATAAGGTAGCTTGCCTACTCTTCTTACTTTACAGAAGAGGAAAACAAGGCTTAAGCAATTTTCCACAAGCCAAATAAGTGGCAGAGGCAAATTTGACTTCAGTGACTGTGTTCTCCAATACTACACCAGTAGCTCCCAAGCTTGGGTGTATATATAAGAATCATGTGAAATACTGTTTAAAAAGCCTCTTCCTGGGCCCCAGCCCAAAGATTCTAATTCCGCAGGCCTGAAGTATGCTCTGGGGATCTACTTTTTTTTTGAAAGCATCCTCAGCTGAAGCTAATTTGGGTAGTTGGTAGTTTTCTGGGACACACTTTGTACTATATTATAAAATATCTCTTCCATTAGTATTCTACTAACCAAATAAATTGAACTCTATCTTAAGGGTTACAGTTTACTTCCTAAGGACCTAACCTCTTTGATGTTGTGAATCCAGGAGGAAGAAGGCATGAATGTACACAACGCGCATTTGCACACATACAAACATGTATTGTCAAAAAGAAAACAGAGGTTGAGCTTTGCATTGTAAAATTTATTCTTCAGTTTACAAAAAAGATTCTTTGCAGTGAGTCCTCATAGAGTAGAAACGTGCAGAAACAGATGCCATACAGCACTGCTTAGAAAGTGAAAGTATTTGACCAATAAAACTGAAAATAATAATAATGATGGCAGAATTCCCAGTGATAGGAACACACTTTGAATCTACTTTTAACCATTTCAATCTCATCTCCCATTTATTTTTCTCAAACAATCTGGTGGCTGCTCCACTTATCTGCTCTTGAAGGAGAGTTGATAACAAAGAAAATAAACACCTGCTAACAATTATTAAAGAAAACACTCCCATCATGTCACATTTGACACTGGATCTTTTTTGAGCTCATGCTTATAATTTTACCTGGTACTTACAGGGTATAGTCACATGTTCTTCTGGAAAAATCATCCTGGCTTGCATGATGAGGCTGAAGATGTCTCTTTTTCAGGGGCTTGTACCAGAAAGAACATCAGGACTTCCAGGTACATTGCCATCTGAACAAGTCTGGGAATAGCCAACCTGGCTCTCTTCAATGTGGTTTTATTTATACCATTTTAATGAGACACTTTTCAATACATATTTACTATGTAAGCTAGTAGATCCCTTTTATTATTAAGTTGAAATCATTGTTCTTACAGTTATTTTTCTGTTGGAAAGCAACAGTGATCCAACTCAGAAAGGCCACTTCCCTGAGAGACTTGAACAGGAGAGGTGCAGGAGAATTCCACCCTGGGATCCTCCTGTTCATCACCACCTCTGGTCCACCAAAGGCCAAGGGACATCTCCCAGCAAAGGAAAAATAAATCAGCAGGAGGACCCCTGGGGCGAGGAAGAGCATATTGGAAACACAGAGATGGACATCTGCATTGGCAGAGCGGATGGTATGTAAAGAGGCTCCGGGGATGGCTACCTCTAGCGTCCAGTTAAACGGGAAGAAGCTGAGCTTCACTTCTGGACGGTGAGTTTTAACCAGTAACACGTCAAGCTGAATTGACAGTCTAGGAAATGGCTCAGGATCAAGGAACAGACCATGGTGAAAGGAAGGAGGCAGAAACTTCCAAGAGTGCCAGGGAGGTGGGGCAGGAGAGAAGGGTGCTGCAGGAAGTCCAGGGATGGGCAGGGCTCCCCACCAGGTGGAGGTGCAACCCCTTCAAGGCCCTGTCCACCAACTCATCCTCAGTACCAACAATATCTCTTCTCTGGGACAGTCTCCACGCGTGGATGGAGAAAGCCTGTCCCTGGAGCCAGTGTGTTCCCCACACTTGCTCCCCCCTGTGCACATTAGAATTGCCAGTTTATCATCATCTCTTCCTTTCTATGCACCCCAGACTAACATGTCAAAGGAAGCTGGTCTGAATGGGCATTTAGATGCCTTGACAAGTCCACAGTCCCCATTCACACCTAAGCTCCCTGTCCATCAACAGAAATGGTCACAGAACACATTGAGCACATGGGGCTGAAGGAACACCTAGTATAAAAATGAGTCAGGAGCAAGTTGGACAAAAGAGAAAGGAAAATTTCCTGAGGAACTAAAGATAGATCCTCCTGAGCTAGCAGAAGACAGTGGACAAGCACTGGGGGCAAGTTTCAAGGGAAGAAAGGAGAAGAGACAAACTGACCCAATATGGTGCTTCTAGGGCTTTGCACCCTTCTCTGATCAGCCAGAAGGACACTGACAAGAAATGAATAAACCATATCAAACTGTGCTCTAGAGAACAGTCATACCAATCTTGACAGTATTCTATGCATGTATACCAATGTCACTTTTGCATTTTGGTCATGTGATTACATCTAATGTCATTCCTCGCTTAAAGGACATGGAGCTGGGTGTGGAGATGTGCACCTGTAGTCTCAGCTTCTCAGGAGGCCCAGGCTAGAGAACTGCTTGTGCCCAAGAGTTGGAGACCAGCCTGGGCAACACAGCAAGACTCTGTCTCAAAACAAAAAAAAAAAAGGAGCTAAGACACATTGAACACTTCTATGTGCTACGCACCATGCACGCAGCTTCACTTGCTTCTAACGGCAGCTGATAAAGTAGGCACTACCACCTCCCTACAGATACAGAAGTTGAGGCTGAGCCCTGACTCAGAACGAGCAGCCCCTGAAGCCATTCAGCACAGCCAGGCAGCCCCAATCATGCCGTGGCCTGCGAGGGCGGCCCTGTTTACAGCACAGATGGTGTATGGAAAACGCCCCCCAATCACTGAGATGAAGTTACATCGTGTTTGGGCAAGATCTTTAAGAATGTAAACATTTAAAACATTTTAGGAGGATTGCTATTCAAAATGACAAAAACAAAGCACATTCTGGTGCTCAGCAAAGTGAAATTCGCCGGCTGGAAAATGCAGTTATGTAGAACGGTTCATCCTGGACCATGCTGAATAAGTGAAGTGTTGCCACTTTGGTCAAGGAAGGAGGAGAAGCGTAGGGATTAATAATATTAGTCAGGCTGCAACAGTTGGACAGATGAGTGCCAAAGAGAAGGGAGAATTCGAGAACGTTTTGGGAAGTCACCTGCCTGTTACCAGCTTCAAGAGACTTGGACCCTGCAGGCTGGTCCCACCCACTTCTGAACCACATTCCCGACGTAAAGATGGAAAGACTGGAGTGTGCTTCCAGGTAACATGTTTATTTCTTCCAACAAACCTTGGCTCGCCTCCTCTGATTCGGAAACCCCTGACTGGGCTCCTCTGCACTTTGGCATGGCCGGCGTTAGAAATATATATGTGCCGCAGCCTTTGCGCACAGTACAGGCTGCAGTAAAAGCAAACGGATTCTCCTTGTCTGGTATATTTATGCTGTGCAGCAGAAAACCAATAAGTGCATGACCTTGCTCCACACACAAATATGTTCTTTTAACAGGCTTCTCCTTTAAGGCAGCAAGTCAGCACTGGTGGGGAAAAGAGAATGAATTTTCCTTTTAGGAAATGTGTAAGACTCTCCTTTCTTAGCTTTTCTCCCCCCCCCCCTTTCTTTTCTTTTCTTGGTTTTGCAAAATATACTTGTAAAAGTAAATCCATTTTTTCACGTGATGACGTTAGCAAAACCATTATGCTGAAGGGTGTTCCTCCCAGGACTGCTGGCTTGCTTTTATTTGGTCCTGGAAGTGGACCCAGCCACAGAGATTCACGCCAATTCCGATTCTTATCAGTGACTTTAGAGGAACCATATTTCCAGCTGAATTCCTTTGTGACCTCTTGACTATCTTAGACACATGGATATATGGATGGACAGAAAGACAAATAATGAGATCCCACAGTTCAATAATTGCTTTCAAACCAATGCTATAATTAAGAGAGCCTCGGTTTGATTTTTCTGCTCCTACTTAACTCTCGTTGGGTTGAGAAAGTTAAGACTGATCTATGCCACGGCACGCCATGAAATGAAGCTCTGGAAGTAGAGACGCTGGTGCAAATGTTGTTTTTAATTTACGTGGGTCTTGACAAGCTCTTAAGCTTCGTGTGAAGGTGTGCCTGTGCCACGTGGGATTGAGCGCACACCATTCTGTTTTCTCCTATTACCAGACGCCCACTGTGTGCCGAGCATCGTGCTGGCTGCTGGGCTTTCAGCAACGGAGAGGAAAAGAAAAGGGGAGGGAAGGGCTCGCAACTGGTGGACAACCCACCGAAGCGGATTAGTGGGCACCATTTGTTAAAGCTGCTTGAACATCGCACTGTGTTTCAAACTGAAAACCACCCTTTCCTCCCTCCACCCATGAATCAGTCAAGAACAAAAGGAAACGATTCTGAATTTTTCCTTTCTTTCCAAGCACCTTGGGAAGAGCCAGGCATGGAGCCAAAAAGAAGAGGGGTTTTACTGAAGAAAACCACCACTCTGTTTGGCTTTGATGAAAAAGAGAGAGAAAGAGAGGGAGGGAGAGCGGAGGGCTTCGTGTGCAGAGGGTGAAGGATGTATATAGGAAAGGAGTGTTTTTATGGATGACTGCCATGGGCAAACAGCAGATCTAATCAAAAGCACTACACACATGGATGTCCCCGGCCTCTGGGAGAAGGGAACAAGGCTAGGTTTCTCCGTTTTTCTTCTTCAATTCAACACAGAAGGTAGACAGCTTTACTGTGCATAAAGTATTCCTCACAGCCGCCCTGTCCTCCACAAGAAAGAAAACAATAAAAGACTCATCACCAAGACAAACCAGCAAATCCAAATTCATTCCAGACTAATCAAACGCTGTCCTCCCCATCGTCCAGGTGAGTCGGGTGGGGATTTCCATGTGGCTGCATACCTGTGAGCAGCCAGGAATCGGCACTGACTTTGGGAAACAGACAAGCTCACATAGTCACCCCTCATCCCTCTCCACCTCCTCCTCTGTTGTCCCTTTGGTTTGCCTGTCAAAGAGAGCAACGCAGCGTTGGGCACCCAGCAGCTGCACAGTGGCCAGGAGGTCCATCCCTTCCCCAGGCCATCATGTCCTCCAGGCCCTCAGACCTCCCGGATCCCCTGCTCAGGTTTCTGCTCTCTGCCTTGAGCTCCTGGCGCAGGGCTGCCATGCTGTGGAAAGTCTAAACATGGAACAGGCCTGAACAGGAGTAGGAGAGGAAGCGAAGCACGGGGAGAAGGCAGAGGCCCAGGCAGAGGAGAGGAGCTCTCCTGGGGAGAGCTTCTGCCCCTGCTAGAAACAAAGGGACAGAAACCAGGGCCAAATAAGGAAGAGAGAGAGGGATGGGTGTATTAAGATGGAAACCTGCCCAAGGACAGGGCTGGGTATTGGAAGGTCAGATAAAAGAAACCAAATCCACCAGGAAACCTTCGCTAGACCCAAATGGATGCCCTTTCAACCTGGTCCACACTGAACTATTTCTCAAATCTCACTGGTCACCTTCACATAATCTGACACCAAGGCTATAACCATTAGGACTGGCTAAACACCAGGCACCATGCTGTGTTGACAGGCATCCTCCTGTTGACTTCTGATAGCATCCCCCTGGCACACAGCTACCCTATTCCAGACACCTGGGGTCTCCAGGTCCTGAGGCAGTGAGATCTGATTCCATCTCCCACTCCCAACTACAGCCAAAGAGACTTAATAAGCTCCTAAACTGGGACTGGGGTTGTAGCCCAATGGTAGAGCGCTTGCCTAGCTGTGTGAGGCACTGGGTTCAATTCTCTGCACCACATATAAATAAAAATAAAGGTCCATCAACAACTAATAAAATAATAATAATAATAAGCTCCTAAACCCAAACATTAAACCCAGCAAGGGTAAATTCATCAACCCTGTCAAGATGACAAAGATCTCCAATTGTCTATTTTTTATTTAGCAGATGCGGGAGAATAAAGAATACAGAAATTAGTTCTTTTTGTTTGTTTTTGGTTTGGTTTGGTTTGGTGCTTAACCACGGAGCCACATCTCAGTGCTTTTTATTTTTTTATATTGAGACTAAATTGCTTAGGACCTCATTAAGTTGCTGAGGCTGGCTTTGAACTTGAGATCTTCCTGCCTCAGCCGCCCCATGTGGCTGGGATTAGAGATGTGCACCACCACGCCTTGCAAAATTACGTTCTTAGTTAGAAAATGAGATGTGTAAGTTAAGGCTATGAAATCAATGTCTTGTTACTCTACTAAGACCCAACATTCAGGATGTTTAGTAAGTTTTTGATATTTAAAAGATTCTGGAAGCAGTTCCTGCCCCTGGTGGAATTCGAGAACACTGCAGGTCCACCTGCTCTCCTAGCCACCCAGCTCCCCACTGATGCATCTTCACCTTCTCTGGATGACTTCAGAGGGTCCCTCTGGTCTGGATCCAGCTCCACACCCCACCTGGGCCTCCGTTCTGCCCCATTTTGCTGGAGGTGGTCCTGCAGGAGTGGCCTCCACCTCCTCCCTCTGCCACCAGTGCTTCTCTCTCTCTCCCCTAGGTTTCTCTCGTTTTAGCAAGAGACATCAGTCCTCCTCCCCACATGCCCTCCTGTCTCCGGCAATGCCTGCCCTACTCTCAGTCTTTTCCCCTCTGTTTGTAAAGCCAGCTACCCTCCCAATCTTAATGAACGTAATAAATAAGTGAATTAAAACTTTAAAGCTTCCTTTGGCCCAAGCTCCTCCCAGGAGTTTGAGAAATGTGCTGAGTCACAGGAGTCGCCTGAGGTCCTGGTTAGTCAGAGATTCCCAGGCACTTTCCCCTAGATATTGACTCTAGGTCTGGGACAACACGTGGAATCAGTCCGACGGGCAAGTTTGGGAAGCACCTCCCTCCAGCTGACCACACAGGCTGAACCCTGGGCCCCCAGGGCTCTCACGCAGGCTGCAGAGCTCCCACCTCAGGAACCTCTGTCCTACAGGCATTTGGTCAAATGACAGCATAGCTAAGTGGAACTTCTCGAACTGCATGGTCTGCTTGAGGGCGGCCACCAGAGAAGGGCAAGAGACCTGTGAGGCTGGGGCTCTGAAGGTCGGGAGGGCCCAGCAGCACACAGCAGGTCACGCTTGTGCCGATCTTCTGGCGCAGGGTGTTGGCCTGAGGCCCCACTGGAGCACAGGCTCCTCCTTCTGCTGGATTTCCTCCCCCAGCTTCTCTGGTCCTGGGCCAGCATTGTGCAGCTCCACAGCAAAGGACACCAGCTACTCCTGTAGGTCACTTAGGTCATCGAGGTTGGAGGTGGCAAGAGACACACAGAAGTAAATTTGTCCTTGTGGGTGTAGTTTCTCTTCAGAGGTTCCAGTTTGTCCTCAAGTTCCCCTGCTTGGTGTCTAGCTTTTCCCCCCAACTTCTGGCCCTGGAAGACATCCAGCCTCCCACCAAACAGAGGCAACAGTCTTCCACGGAACTTGCACCAGCTTCCACAATGGTATATGGTCCAGTTACCATAAAAAAATGCCATATGCATGTCCCTCACAGTGGCCCCGCTTCCCTGATCAAACCCTACCTGAGGCCCACATTGACACTGGCAGTAGTTTTAGGAGAAAAGACCCTCATTTCTTCCCCATACTTTTACTGGTGCAATCTAGTCGTACAGAGTGGTAGGATTTGTTGTTCCATATTTACACATGCACACAATATGACGATATAATTTGGCAGTATCATTCCCCAGTACTCCCCTTTCCTTTTCCTCGTTCCTCGCTGGATCCCTCTCCTCTACTCTGCTGATCTCCCTTTGATTTTTATTAGCTCCCTCCACCTTTCTTTTCCTTTTTCCTCTCCAGCTTCCATATATGAGACACAACCCTTGACCCTCTGAGTTGGGCTATTTCTCTTAACACAATGGAGAATAGGACTTTAAAAATGGTTTCTTTGAATTGGAACTGGTTCATCTAGAATTGGATCGGATGAGATTTGAAAGCATTCATATCACTGCATTTGTCAAAAGTGGCAAAGAGGACACTGGTAGCCTGTGACATTTGATGACAAAATATTCACTAAATTGTTGCTTATAATCAAGTATCTAAAGACAAGGTTTTGAGTGACCACTGCTATAATACAGTTGATAAAAAAAAACTATAATATAGTTGCTGCTATAATACGTTCAATCAAAACAACATAACGGAGTCAGTTGCTTTGAGAGTACTAAAGAACTTAGCGATAGAAAATGATGTGTTTGGGGTTCTAGCTCCCAGTCGAGGAGGACCACAAAGCTTCTACAACTCTCTGGTAGCCAAGCCCTACGTCCAATTCTAAAGATTGCTGAGTCACAAGCACACTGAATCCACGGGCCTGAAGGATCTTCACTGTTAAAATCAGGGCATTGATGGGGACTCTGAAAACTTAAGCTAGTTTCCAACAACTCTGATTGTCAGTGGAAGCATCCCTTCCTCCTGGTCTGTTTCCTCTTTCTGAACTCATCCTGTGACTCAAGAACCTGGACTGGTCTCTGCTAGGCAGCTCCTTGCAGGGGGCTGCTGATTCTCCCCCAGCCTACTCATGGCCTGGTATGGTTTAGATGTGAGGTGCCCCCAAGAGCTCTTGTGTGAGACAATGCAAGAATTTTCAGAGGTGAAATGATTAGATCATGAGAGGTGTGACATCATCAGTGGATGAATCCACCAATATGGTTTAACTGGGTGGTAACTGTAGGTAGGTAGGGTGTGGCTGGAGGAGGTGGGTCACTGGGAATGTGCCTTTGGGGTTTAGGTTTTGTCCCTGGTAAGCAGAGCTCTCTCTCTGCTTCTCGTAGCCACGTCCTGAGCTGTCTCCTTGTACCACATCCTTCTGCGTGATATAACCCTCACCTCAGGCCCACAGCCATGGAGTCAGACTACCATGGACTAAACCTCTGAAACCATGAGTCAAAACCAACTTTCCCTCCTCTCAATCTTTATTGACAGGTATTTTTATGACATTGAG
This sequence comes from Marmota flaviventris, assembly GCF_047511675.1. Classification (NCBI taxonomy): domain Eukaryota; kingdom Metazoa; phylum Chordata; class Mammalia; order Rodentia; family Sciuridae; genus Marmota; species Marmota flaviventris. The sequence goes on along the minus strand of NC_092503.1, from coordinate 10,315,731 downwards.
GAAAAGTTAACTAAAACATGTCCTTCCCTTGCTTCTTGACCGGTGGCCAGACTCTAGTTCTGGCAGACCTCAGGAGCTGATCCAGAGCGTGCGGAGGTGCCACACACACTGAAGAAGGGAAAGATGCTATGAACTTTTATCAATGGTATCTTGGAAACATGTGAGAATGAACCCTAAGGGCTGGATCAGGATGGAAGTGGCACATGGGATTGGGCCAATTTGTTGATGTGAGTTCACTGAGCAGAGACAAGAGTCAGTGTGGCCACTCAAGCAGCTGGCAGTAATCCTCCGAGGTTGTGAAGTTGGCTTCCAGAAACATAGAAGCAAAGAGGCCTACACTACTGAAGCTGCAATGCCAGGCCTCATTGGAGAACCTTAAGATAGCCAGCAGCTTAGGGGGATCCAAACTGTAGAGTAAACCCGTTACACAGACCTGTTCAGCCACTGTCTACCTGTGCCTCCAGGCCTGTGAGAAATGAGAGGATGAGGACAGACCTGGCTTCTGGAACATCTTTATGGTGGCTCTCCTCTGCAGGCCAGGAGAACAGTGGGAACTTCTGCCACGGGACTGGACTATCAAATTCTTCAGGACAGGAGTGCCGGGTGGCAGGGGTTCCTCATCACAAAGACATGGTTGGCACAGTCACTGAAATAGGCAGCCGAGCAAGGCAGCAATCAGAATGGCTGACCCACAGAGACCGCTGGTGTTTCTAGGACAGAACAGATGTGTGCCCACTTAGTCTGACAAGCAGAAATCTGACTTGAACTGTCTCGCCTGAGAGCTGTGGCCCCGCAACCAGCTCCTAACTTTCTTCTAGTTCATAGACCGAGAGCCCCATGAGTGAGAGTCGGCTGGCCCTGCTGGAGAAAGGTCCAGTCCACAACGAACACACCTCCCAGAAGTCACCAGGACTCCTGTGAAGTCACAGCACCTGACTCTCCTGGCCACCTTCCCCCTGACACTTCCATTCCTGGCATCCCTGGCCCTGGGCACTTCTGCTCCTCTGCATTCCTCTGGCCCTCCTTCTGGGTTCCTTTTCTTTCTCAACCCAAATGTGAGATTCTCATCTCATTTCCTAAAACACCCTGTTCTTGAGTTCCAAATACCCATGTTTCCCCTAGACAGAGATCCAACCTCCCTCTCTCTCTGAGCATCACCCTGCTCTTCCGTTAGCTAGCATTAGACACCTGGTGCACCACTGTCATCGCAAAATCATTCCATGTCATTTTCCTGTCTCCCTGTCAGTAATCCCACCATCTTCCTGGTCAATTGAACATCAGATACCCTGGACCCCACCTCTCTCCCCCTCCATCTAATCAGTCTCAAAATCTGCGCCAACCATGTCTCTATGGCGCTCCCCCAGCCGATTCTCCTGAGCATATGTTCTGTTGATGTGTGCAGTTCCACCCACAAAAACCACCCGGTTCCTCCTTAACTACAAAACGAAGCCCAAACTTCAGCATTTAGTAGTTTTGCCCTTTTTTTTATCATTACCTCAACCTATTCACAGCCTGACATTTTCACACCATTTTTCTCACCGACATTCCAAACACACCCGGCCGCGCATTCCCAGTCCGACACCTTTACTCACAGCCTTCCCTGGGCCTGTCGTGCCTCCCTCCTCTCCAACTGTCCACTTATCCACAAATATTATTGACCAGCTCCCAAGCGTAAGGCCTTGGGAACATCAGGGCCTCGGTCTTCCCTGGGTGCTTAGAACCTGGCCTTCTGAAACCCTGTGACTCCTCCAAGGCTGGTCCAGATGCCACCTTTACCGACTCCTCCTTGAGCTCCCAGCCAAAGGTGACTGCGGGGCACCACAGTCTTCTCTTGCTCGTGGAGTAGGAGCCATATGGCTGTCCTTCCCCCTTCAGGGTCCTCGTTATTGCCATTCCCCTGCCTCACGTGCTCCCTCAGACTCCGTGTGGCCAAATCCCTCACCTCCTTCAGCCTCTGTCCAGATGTCACATCCTCAGAGAGCCTTCCCAGCCACCCACCTAGACATCCTCCAGCCTCCCCCCTTACTCTCCTGGAACCTGCGGGCACCCGTACTGAGTGTGCGAGTGTGTGTGCGAGCCGTGTGCAATCTGTGTGTCCTGTGTCTCCCTCCAGGCGGCAAGCTCTGGGAAACAGGCCTACGCTATCCTAGAACTGTCCTTCAGCAACGGCACTCACCTGTCCCTAACCACTTCTCTCCACAGAGAAAACCCAACTACGAAATTGCAGTTTACATGTTCTTTGGCCCAGATTAAATTCTTAGACAGGGCTTTCTTTCCCAATAATTATTTCCACAAGCAGAGAAGAAAAAAGAAATGCATTTTATTATCTTCTTCCGTCCAGCTCACTGCTTTTGGGTTTTATTTCCTGTGTCTAAAACACCCTCTGCCCTCTCCCCAAAGGTAGCAGAATCTAACATAAGAACTTGATAAACGTCTCTTGAGTGAACGCCCCTACCCAAGACACAACCTCTTACACATCTTTTCCAAGGCTCAGCATCCCTCAGGTGGCCTGAAATATTGATGGCGCTAACCAGTGACCACAGTTCTCTTTCAGGACGCTGCCTTCCTCAGGGGCTGCCACAGTCCCTCCACAAAAGAGCCAGAGGACTTGGGAGCTGCTAAAGCTGAGAGTGACAGAAGCTCAGCCACATATCCTCCTGACTTCAAGACAGAGCCACCTCTTGATGTCCCCTTCACTCCAAAGGGACAGAACTCTGGGAGTGACCTCTCCTCTGACCCCTGGACTCCCAGGAGGCTTTATCCTCTGCTTGTCCACATCACTTGGAGTCGGGTTTTCAAGCATCACTGACTGTGCTACAAAGGCTCTGTGTGGAGCTTCAGTTGTCCTAAGTGGCAGTGACAGCTCGTTCTTCCACGATGCATCTGTCTGGGAACAGCAGACTGGTAGCAAGGGTTGCTTGTTCACTCCTTTTTCCTGGCCTGATTTTGAGCACCTAGTGAAAAAAGCACTCCTGGGCATATCTCCTGCATAAACATGGCACCTCCTTCACGAACACACTCAGGAAAGCCTCTCTTGGAAGGAGGAAAAGTCCTGCATTCTGACAGGATGGGGACACCCAGAGCAGAGCACAGAAAGACAACAGGCTCTGTAACAAAGGCCTCCAGGCAACAACAAAGACAGGCGACTCCCCTGGGTGGCCTGCATCATGGGTCATTTTCAACCTTCTTGTCCATGGCCCATCGAGGACTCCATGCTGTGCTGTGGTCTCCATGACATGGAGGGTCCCTGTGATACACGGCCTCAGGAGCCTCATCACCAGTCTCCTATCAGCCAGAGAGGAGCCTCCACTTCTCTAGCATCTGGGTGGTAGCTATGACTAACTTATGTAGCCCAGATTAATTCAGTTCATCACAGAATCAGAGCAACTGGAACCGTCCACCCAGAGCATTCTTTGCAGCTCCTCTGGTGTACATCTGGAGGCAACACAGCCTGTCGCTTTTGAGCAAGCTGCTGGATTTCTCTGGGCCTGCTAGATTAGTTGGTGACTCTAACTCTGGCTGCATACTAGAATCACCTGGGGAACTTGTAAACCAACTCTGGTGCCTGGGCCTCTCCTTCCCAGACCAATTAAGTGAGAATCTGGGTGAGGGGGGTGGAGGCCAAAGCCTTAGTATTTTTTAAAAGCTCCCCGGGGAATCCTAATTGCAGCCAACATTGGGGAGCCACCAGATTGGAGGATCCTCAGATCCCTCAGAGCAAACCTCACTTCCCTCTGCAAGCCCCACAATGCACCCAGGAGCAGCTGGTGCCCTCTGAGTGACTGAGCGTTGAGAGAGACACATGGCTTGTCTTGATGAGAAAGAAAGCCGCAGATGGCTGACTCACCCAGTGAGGTCTCACTGTCCAAAGGAAAAAAATTCAGTCACCATCAAAATGGCCTCCACAAGGGCTTGCTGTGTCCACGAAGAACATGCAGAACAGAGTGTGCAGACTTCCCCAGGAGCGGGGCAAGGCTGAGAAGACCTGGGAAGCGCGGGGTGAGGCTGCAGTAAGCAAAGGAGTCGGGCTCAGCCCCTGAACAAGGCGAAACCTCAGGCCTCCTCTCAGCTCTGTTCCGCACGGGTCTAGGTGACTCTGTGCTGTGATCACTCCACAGGTTAGTCACTCCCTTCAGGAAATGCTAAAGCACCCAAGGAAAGGAGTGTGGCTTACATTTTTCTGAACCTACTCAGAACAGAGTAGGCACTGACTTGGGGCGGGGGGGGCGGGGATAGAACCTTTAAAAGGGGGAAAGAACTAAATAAAACTGAAGGGAAGGTTTTGTCTTATCTGCAGTGCAATCCATTCCTCACCATGCACACACCCAGAAGGTTTTCAGTTCCAATTTTAGATCAAATGGGCTTAATTTCATAGAATCATAGCATTTCAGAACAGAAAGAGACCTTGCAAATCATCTCATCCAAATCCCTCATTTTATAGGCGAGGAGTCTGTTTGCCTGAAAGTCTGGGATTCTCCCAAGTGGGCGAGTGGCAGACATTCTCCCGAAGGTCATACTGCAGCTGAATGAGCTGTCACTGCCACTTAGGAGCACCGTGCTGCAGCACCAGCTAGGCCACCCCTCACCCACTCAGTGACTACTTCAAACAAACCCAGTGGGTGGGGCCGCGCCTGTGTCCCCAGCACTACAGCCGAGTACACTGGGCTCTCCAAGCACCACAGCCCACTGCCAGTTCCCTCCAAACCCCAAAATTTGGCCAAATCAATATATTAAAAAAAGAGTTTTTCAATGTACTGTTTTTTTCTCTAATGAACCTGCCTGCACCTTGGCTTCTCTTTGGAAGAAGACATAGATGAGTAAAAATCACTTTAAATGAGCGGTGAATTCATACTAAAACAGAAACCCAGTGTCTCCAGCCTTTATTAACCCATGCCCCCTATCGAAGCCCCAAATCACACCTCCTTCGGTGGCCATTAACGGTGGCCATTAACGTTGCAAAGCCAACCAAAAAACCAAGGCGAAGTACAAAACAGTCCACAGGAAAAAACTCACAATCAAAATGCATTTTTACCTTGAAAGATACTTTAACTTAAAATTCATGTTATAGTAGCACACATATAAACATTAGCTCTTGCCTGCTTGCTCCTAGCTTGTTTAGGGAGAAAATAGTCAGTTTGGGGGTTTGTTTTGTTAATTTTCAAAATACAAAATATTGTAAAATTGACAGTGCTTTTCCAAAATGACAGAGAGTCTTATCATTAGGTGTTAAAAGGAAAACACAAAAAACTGCATTTTTCAACTCCGATGACCCAAGAGTTAAACGATGCCAGAATGCCTAGGAGTTTTGGAATGAGTCTGCAGCTTGGAATCAGGCACCTCGTTTTTAATTCGGATAATAGGGGCACTTGGCAGGGACAGCTTTGCCAAGTCTGCAGGATTTGACTCTGCGATCATGAGGTCTGAAACCGCAACCTAATTCCCAAGATTACTAAGATCTTACAGTCTGGCCTCAGCACCCTCCCTGACCAGAGTGGACGAAAGATGAATGGAGACTGAATACCACGTGTATAGCCTTTTAAAAAAGGGGTTATATGTCTGCAGTCTTCTAGAGGCTTATAATAGAAACTCAAATAATAGCCAAGCAGGGAAATAGGCAGGGCTTGTACTTTCATCCCCTGTAGGAAGAAATCATAATATTGTCAAGTAGTGAGAAGAATAAAAAACTGAAATGTTACAACCGGACAAGAATGTTGGAGTGAGCTGCAGACAGTATTATATTTTGTTGTCCTTTGTAGTCAAAGATAATGGGCCTGACAGTGATTTTTCTATGAGCCTTGGGATGTGGCTTAAATACCAATGGGGAACTTTAGAGTATTTGCCATGATCCATAAAGTATTCCTTGGTTTGCTGCTGTCATGTCACTCTTTGTTGCTCTGCTATTCAGATTCAGGGTGAACCTGAAGGTTTGGTCCAAAGGGTGGGAGCTCATGCCTTCCTGCCCACTGTAGGATGATCCACTCATGGCTCTGGTTTGGCAAAAGTTGATGCTTCAATGAGAGGCTTGGGGGGCCATTCTCAGTCTCCTACCCTCCAGTAACCCAGGAAATAGCGAGAGTATTGGATACGGTGGAGCATGACAATAACATGGGCACTGAGTAGAGAGAAGAGACAGGCCGCAGCCCCACAGCCCTGCCCACCCAGAGGCACCCTACCAGAGCTCCCGTTCAGCAAGCACCAACAGCATGAGAGGTGCACGCATCATGGATTTAATCCTCACGCAGCCGTGCCACAACAGAATTATAATCCTCATTCACACATGAGGAAACTGAGGTTGAGAACAATTGAGTTAATTGTTAATTTGTCAAAGGTCAAAAGGTTAATAAGAAGAGCTTCAGGGGGCTGGGGTTGTGGCTCAGCAGTAGAGCACTCTCCTAGCAAGTGCAAGGCCCTGGGTTTGATCCTCAGCACCAAATAAAATAAATACAATAAAGGTATTGTGTCCAACTACAACTAAAAAATAAATATTAAAAAAAAAATCTAACTTAAAAAAAAAAAAGAAGAGCTTCAGGTTTGTGGTCCAGCGTGTAAGAATCTTGAAAGACACTACTTCATTCTAACCACGAGCAAAAGCTGAACAAACTGAAATATCAATAACCCTTCCCAGCCCCACCACAGGAACTGAGGTCCAACTACTGCCTCCAGAACTGGAGACACAGGCAGGTGGCCACCAAGAATCGCAACCTCCCTGAGCAGAGACCGCCGTGGAAACCAGGACCAGGTAAAAAACAACAACAACAACGGAATTGTACCTGACCAACTGCTGGAGGCTTGGTGTGGACAAATGAGAGGTGAAAGTTCCAGTCACAGAGGGAACTGCACATTTTGTGAGTCATACCTTGAGGAGCTCTGCCAGGTCCTCTCAGTAAACAGCAAAGCACAGTCCCACTGAGCTTCCAGCAGGGGGAGGAGAAAGGAACCGTCTGAAATCTGCCAGAGCCCTCCTTCTTCTTAGGAAGGCCTGCTGTCAGGAGAAGCTCTTCTGCCAGAGTCTATCATGCTGGATGTGTTTTAGAGCCTAAGAGGGACGTCTCCTCCCACCTGAGCGGTGGGGGGCCACAAAGCAAAACACACCTGAGAAGCACTGATGACACACAATCAACACTAACTTCGGGGTTTCAGGACGTCACCCTCCCACACCTGACCAGCTTCATAGGCCAGTTCCTTTTACCCATCCGCCTTCTAGCAAAGCATTCCAAGGCACTCCAAAAGGCAGAAGTCACAAGGATGAAAACTGAGCCACATCAGAACAGAGTCAGAGATGGCAGAGGTGTGGAATTACAAAACCGGAAATGTTTCGAACTATGATTATGCCAAGGGCACTGGTCGAAATGTAAACCATATGCAAGAACAGACAGATAAGGTACTTAGAGGTGGAATTCTAAGGATTCATGGAAAAATCAGAGATCAGAACACCATGACAAAAGTGAAGTTAACAAAAGATTAACAAAAGTTAATCCTTGTTTGACAGGCTCAAGAGTCCACTGGGCAGGGCTGAGGAAAGACTCTGAGTTGGAGGATATGATAATAGGAATTTCTGAGCTAAAAAAAAAGACAAAAAAAAAAAAAAAAAAAACCTTGAACAAAAGATCCAAGAACTATGGGACAACTGGAAATGGTGTGACACATGCATAAAGGGAACAACAGAAGGGGAAAGAGAGAGAAAGCAATGATGCAATGATGACTGTGAATTTCACCCAAAGTAATGTAAGGCACTAAACCACAGATCCAGAAACTTTAGAGTCTTTGCCATGACAGCATCAAAATACATAAGACAGGGGCTGGGGATGTGGCTCAAGCAGTAGCGGCTCGCCTGGCATGCATGCGGCCCAGGTTCGATCCTCAACACCACATACAAACAAAGATGTTGTGTCTGCCGAAAACTAAAAAATAAATATTAAAATTAAAAAAAATATACATAAGACAAAAACTGGGGGGTTGGGGGAGGACGAGGAGGAGGAGGAGAACACACACACCAAAAAACCCTATACTTAGGTGTGTCATGTTGAAACTTCACAAAAATCTAAAATAAATTTTAAAATCTTGAAAAAAGCCAGAGGGAAAAAAACTAAAACTTACATCTGGCTTCTCTTCAGAAACAATGCAAGAGAGAAATGAGAAGAGAGTAGAATAAAACATTTAAAGGGTTAAGAGGGGGGAAAAAAACAACTCTGCCTTGTGAAATTATCATTCAAAAGTGAAGACGAAATAAAGATGTCTCCAGACAAAACTTGAGGGAAATTGTTGCCAGTGAACCTATTTTGCAAAAAAAAAAAAAAAAATTAAAAGAAGCCTTCAGAGACAAAGCAATTGTTATAGGTAAGAAACCACATAATAGAAAGAAGACTGTTGACAAAGAAATAAGTGAAAGCAAAATAAAAACTCACTTTACTCATTTTAATGGATCTGAAAGATAATAGTTTCTTTAAAATAACAAGCAATGGATTTGATGGTATGTGTTTTTGTGTGTACATATATATGCTTATGTATGCATATATACATATATACATATTTTTCTGCATATTTGTGTATAAATGGAATGGATGACAGCAATGATATAATGGGAAGGAGAGAGGAATTAGAAATCTTTGTTATAAGGTATCTGCACTATCCATGAAGCAACATAGAGTTATTTGAAAGTAGACTTGGATTAGTTGTAAATGTATACATTACAAACTCTCAGACAAACCATTTTTTTAAAGTATAATCTATATGCTAAGAAAGGAAAGAAAACAAAATCATATGAAATGCTCAAATAAAACCACAAAAGACAGAAAAATTCTGGAAGACAAAAATAGGAACAGTGAATAGCAATAAATAGCAAATAATTTAAAATGACAGGTGTTAACCCAGCTACATCAATAATCACTTAAAATATCAATGATCTAAATACAACAATTAAAATCAAAATGGTCAGAGTGAATCTAAAAACACAACCCTACTATACATTTTCTACCCAAAAAACCCCACTTTAAATATAAAGACACAAACATATTAAAGGTGTGTCAGATACAGTGGCACATACCCATAATCCCAGCAAGTCAGGAGGATCACAAGTCCAAAGCCAACCTCAGCAACTTAGCAGAGCCCTAAGCAACTGAGCAGGACCTTGTCTCAAAATAAAAAACCAAGAGGGCTGGAAATGTGTCCTAGTGGTTAAGTGCCAAATACAAAAATAAAAAATAAAAAAATAGAATGAAGAAAGATATAGTAAGCCAACATCAACCAAAAGAAGATGGTAGTAGTTATATTAATTTCATACAGAACAGATTTCAGAGCAAGGAAGGTTATCAAGGATAAAAAAGGGCATAACATGTGATAAAGGGGTCAATTCTCCAAAAAGATTTAACAACCCTTAAGTGTATGGCCTAACAACACAGCATCAAAATACATAAGACAAAAACTAATCAAACTGCAAGAAGAAAGACAAAAGCACTATTTGGAGACTTTACTACCCTCTGTTAGAAATGGTCATATCCAACAGATATAAAATCAGTAAAGATACAGCTGACTCAATGGCATCATGGGTCAACTCTATGTAACTGAAATCTATAAACTACTTCATCTAGCTGCATCACATTACACATTCTTCTCAAGCTCACAAAGAATATTCACCAAGACAGACCACATTCTGGGCCATGAAACACAACCTAGCAAATTTAAAAGAAGAGAAATTGTACAAACTAGGCTCTTCAACGACAGTGGAGTAACTAAAAATCAGTAACAGAAAGATAACTGGAAAATCCCCACATACCTGGAGATTACAAGTACATCTATGTAATACATGGGTCAAAGAAGAAATCTCAAAAGAAGTTTTTAAATATTTTAAAGGAAAAGAGAGGAAAGAATAGAAAACTTATACCAATTCTCTATAACCTCTTCAAAAAGAACCAGAGAGAACACTTCCTAACTCATTCAATGAGGTCAGTATTATTACCAAAATCAAAGACATTACAAGAAATCTACAGACCAATATCACTCTTGAGCATAGATGCAAAAATCCTCAACAAAATTTTCACAATCAAATCCCACAGTGTATAAAAAAGAATTATACATAACAACTAAGTGGAATTTATCCCAGGTAAGTAAAGCTTGTTGAACATTCCAAAATCAATTTATGTCATCCTCTACATCAACAGGTTAAAGAAGAAAAATCACATAATTATATCAATGGATACTAAAAGCATTCAACAAAATACAACATCCATTCATGGTAAAAACTGTCGGCCAACTAGGAAGAAAGGGAAGTTCCTCAACTTGAGAAAACATCTACAGAAAAACTGCGGCTAACACCATACTTAATGATGAGAAACTCAAAGCTCCTCAGGAGCAAGGCAAGATGTCCCCTGTCACCCCTGCTTTCAACACTGTACTGGAAATCCTCCCAATACAATAAAATTAAAAAGAAAGAGAGGAAGGGAGGGAGGAAGGAAGAAAAAAGAAGGAAAAGGTATTCAGATGGAGAAGGACAAAATAAAACTGTATTTGCAGATGACATGATCATCTAGGTGGAAAATTCAAGTGAATTGACAAAAACAAAATTCTGGAACAATTAAGCTGTTATAGCAAGGTTGCAGGATATAAGATTGATATCTAAAAGCCAATCAACTTATCAGACACCAGCAATGAACACATGGACTTTTGCATTAACAACACACTGCCATTACATTAGCACCTCAAAAAAATTACTTAGGTATAAACCTAACAAAATACATACAAAATATATATAAAAAAACTATAAGACAATGATGAAAGATATCAAAGAACTAAATAATTAAAGATATATTCCATGTTCATGAAAAGAATGACTCGATCTTACCAAGATGCCAGTTCTTCCAAACTTAAATACAATCCAAATAAAAATCCCAGCAAGTTATAGGGTGATGACTCCCATAGAATCAATGACTGATTATAGAGAGGCAAAAAGTGCAGAATAGCTAATTCAATATTGAAAGAAAAGAACAAGGTCAGAGAATGGACATTTATCCAACTTCAAAACTAACTATAGAGCTATGGTGACCACGACCAATGTGGAACTAGAGAAGAGACAGACAACTTGAGCAACAGAATAGGGAGCCCAGAAACAGACCTGGTCTGTGACCGAGCAAAACAACACAGTGGAGCAGAGATGCTCATCACAAAGCACTGGAACAACTGGTCACCCTCTGAAAAAGAAATACGTAAATAACCTAGACACAAACCTCATACCCTTCACCAAAACAAACCAGAAATGGATCAAAAACAACTGTAAAAGTTATCTTATACTAGATAAAGGTGCCAATAACATATATTGGAGAAAGGATAGCCTCTTCAACAAATGGTGCTGGGAAGACTGGAAATCCATATGTAGCAAAATGAAATTAAACCTCTTTCTCTCACCATGCATAAAACTCAACTCAAAGTGGATCAAGGACTTAGGAATTAGACCAGAAACCCTGCACCTAATAGAAGAAAAAGTAGGTCCAAATCTTCATCTTGTCGGATTAGGCCCCAACATCCTTAACAAGACTCCTAAAGCACAAGAAATAAAATCAAGAGTAAATAATGGGATGGATTAAAACTAAAAAGCTTCTTCTCAGTAAAAGAAGCAATTATTGAGGAGAGAGCCTACAGTATGGGGACAAACTTTACCACACACACATCAGATAGAGCGCTAATCTCCAGGATATATAAAGAACTCAAAAAACTTAATACCAAAAAAACAAACAACCCAATCAATAAACGGGCTAAGAAACTGAACAGACACCTCTCAAAAGATGATATACAAGTGATCTACAAATATATGAAAAAGTGTCAACTTCTTTAGTAATTAGAGAAATGCAAATCAAAACTACTCTTAAGATTTTTATCTCACCCCAGTCAGAATGGCAGTAATCAAGAATACTAGCAATAATAAGTGTTGGCGAAGATGTGGGGGGGAAAGGTACACTCATTCATTGCCGGTGGGACTGCAAATTGGTGCAACCATTTTGGAAAGCAGTGTGGAGATTCCTCAGAAAACTTGGAATGGAACCACCATTTGACCCAGTTATCCCACTCCTCGGTCTATACCCAAAGGACTTAAAATCAGCATACTATAGTGACATAGCCACACCAATGTTTATAGCAGCTGAATTCACAATAGTGAACTGTGAACCAACCTAGATGCCCATCAATAGATGAATGGATAAAGAAACTGTGGTATATATACACAATGGAATATTACTCAGCATTAAAAGAGAATAAAATTATGGCATTTGCAGATAAATGGACAGAGTTGGAGAATATTATGCCAAGTGAAGTAAGCCAATGCCAAAAAGCTAAAGACTGAATGTTTTCTCTGATTAGTGGATGCTGATCTATGATGGGAAGGCATGGGAAGAATGGAGGGACTTTGGATTGGGCAAAGGTGAGGGTGGGGAGGGGTTATGGGGGTAGGAAAGATGATGGAATGAGATGGACATCATTACTCCAGGTACATGTATGATTGCACGAATGCTGTGTCCCTAAATCGTATACAACCAGAGAAGTGAAATGTTGCACTCCATTTGTGTACAATGAACTAAAATGCATTCTAGCCATGTACAACTAAGTAGAACAAATAATAATAATAATAATAATAACTATAAAATGCAAAATATAAAACTCCTACAAAATAACAGGAGAATACCTAGGCAATCTTGGGTATGGCAATGACATTTTTAATAATTTATTTTTTAGTTTTAGGTAGACACAATATCTTCATTTTATTTTTATGTGGTGCTGAGGATGGAGCCTAGTGCCTCATGCATGCTAGGCGAGCAGTCTACCTCTGAGCCACAACCCCAGCCCCATGACAATGATTTTTTAAATACAATCCAAATTATCATCATGAGAGAAAGAATTGATAAGCTGAACTGTATTAAAATTTAAATTTTCTGTTCTGGGAAAGATAATATTAAGAGAATGAGAAGACAAACTACACCAGGTGAAGATATTGCAAATATATATATATGAAAAGAAGGCTCTTATCCAAATTATATGAAGGACACTTAAAATTCAACAGTAAGAAAATGAACAATCAGATATTAAAATGGGCAAGAGACCTGAATGGATACTTCACAGAGAAGACATATAGTGGCAGTAAGCATATATAAAAATGTCCAACATCATATGTCATTACAGAATTTTTAAGTCTAAACAAAAACATGAGATTCTATTGCATATCTATTAAAATGGCCAAAATACAAAATACTGACACCAAGTGCTAACAAGGACATGGAGCAACAGAAACTTTTTTTAAATTCATTTTCTAGTTGGACACAATACCTTTATTTATTTATTTTTATGTGGTGCTGAGGATGGAACCTAGGGCCTCTCACTTGCTAGGTGAGAGCTCTACAGCTGAGCCACAACCCCAGCCCAAACTCTCTCTCTCTTTTTTTTTTTTTTGCTAGTAAAAATGCAAAATAATATACTCTAGAAGACAGTTTGGCAGTTTCTTACAAAACTAAACATACTCTTATCATATGATCTAGCAATCCTTGGTACTTACCCAAATGAAGTGAAAACTTCTATCTACACAAAAAAACCTGCACATAAATGTTTATAGCAGCTTCATTCATAAAGTTGGAAGTTTATTGCCCCAAGTTGGAAGCAACCAGGATATCCTACAGTAGGTAAATAAATAAACTATGGAGCATACGTACATCCAGATAATGGAATATTATACAACAGCAAGAATAAATGAGCTAGCAAGCCATGAAAAGACAGGGAGGCACCTAGAATGCACGTTACTAAGAGAAAGAAGCCAATCTGAAAAGGCCACATGTTGAGTGATTCCAACTCCATGACATTCTGGAAAAGGCAAAAAAAGAGAGACAGTAAAAAGATTAGTGGTTGCCACAGATTAGGGAGGAGGAAGAAATGAACAGGCAGAGCACAGAGGATTTTTAGGTGACTCAGCTACTCAGTGAGATATTGCAATGGTAGATACATGTCACTACACATTTGCCAAAAAATGTAAACACCAAGAGTGAAGCCCAAGGTAAGCCAGGGTCCTTGGATGATAACAATGTGTCATGCAGGTTCACTGAAAGTGACAATCCACCACTGTAGTGTGGTGTCAGCGGGCAAGGACATGCCCGAGTGGGAACGGGAGGAAGATGGAAACTCGTGTACTTTCAACTAGATTTTTCAGTGAACCTAAAACTCTCTAAAAACCAGTTTGCAAACTTCTTTTAAAAAGAAGCCTAAGGGACTGGGGCTGTGGGGCTGGGGTTGTGGCTCAGCGGTAGAGTGCTCACCTAGCATGTGTGGGGCCCTGGGTTCGATCCTCAGCACCACATAATAATAAAATAAAGATATTGTGTCCAACTACAACTAATAAATAAATAAATAAATAAAACTCTTAGTTGGAATTTGATGTCAGGTAGATTCAACTCTAAAACCTTCGCTTAATTTGGTAATACCAACAGCCTCTGAGATTAAAGAGCTGACCCTGAGCAACTGAATTAGACCCTGTAGCACATTGTGGTTTTCAGCCCTTTCTTCTTAAGTTTTCCCAGCTGTAACTTCCAGCAGCCAAGAAAATCATACTGTCAACCAAGACACACATTAAGACCTCTCTGGAAACCAGTATGGAGATTCCTCAGAAAACCTGGATGGAATCACCATTTGACCCTGTTATCCCACTCCTCAGCATATACCCAAAGGACTTAAAATCGGCATACTACAGTGACATGGCCACATCAATGTTTATAGCAGCTCAATTCACTATAGCTAAGCTATGAAACCAACCCAAGTGCCCTTCAACAGATGAATAGATACAGAAAATGTGGTATATATATACATATGGACTATTTGGACTATTATTCAGTCATAAAGAAGAATGAACTGGACACTATCATGCTAAGTGAAATAAGCCAATCCCCCCCAAAAATAAAGGACAAATGTTCTCTCTGATATGTGGATGCTAACACACAACAACAGTGAGGGGGAGTGGGTAGAAGTTCATTGGATTAGACAAAGGGGAACAAAGGGAAGGGAGGGGGATGGGAAATAGGAAAGACAGTAGAATGAATCAGACAAAACCTTCCTATTTTCATATATGAATACACAACCAGTGTAACTCCACCTCATGTACAACCACAAGAATGGGAAGTTATACTCCATGTATGTATAATATGTCAAAATACACTCTACTGTCATATATAAACTAAAAATAACAAATTTTTAAAATTAAAAAAAAAAAGACCTCTATTACTACATGCAGGCAAAACATCATTAAGGAAATCCTTTATACCAGTCACTGTTAAATTCTAATTTGTACCAGCTTTCTTGCTGTACAATAAACCCCCATGTCTTACAACAACAATGATTTATTATTACTCATGATTTTGTGGGTTAGCCAGGCAGTTCTTCTGCTCTTTTGGGGGCTGACTCATAGCCAAGCCACATCCAGCTGGCTCTGTGCTCTAGGGCCTCTTTCTCCCCAGGGTCTTCTATGTTGGGCTTTTCCTACAACATGGTGAAGTCCAAGAATGCAAGAGCAGAGGCATCGAGCACCATGGGCCCTAGCTTCAAGAAGTGGCATGATATTGCTTCGGCTGTATTCCATTGGCCAGAGCAAAACCACAACCAATCCGTAGGAGAGCTCAGGAACTGCTGTTGGGAGTAGCAGCAAAGTCATGTTGTCAGTGGCATGAATGGAGGGAGGCAGGATTCACTGCACATATTGCTCTCCCACAGTCTTCCCTTTGGCCACAGTGACTCACATTCCTTCAAATCACCCAATGCCAGCATCAGGCTCATAACCCAGGTTCACACAGATCGTCAATTCTTCGGTACAGCCACTCTTAGTCTAGAAAATCTGTTCACTTAGAAAACTGTTACCTGTCTTTACAGACATCAAAAGTTCAGTGGGAAAACAGGGCCAAAATGATTGGAATAGATACTCCCGTTCACATGGGAGAAACGGAGACACAGAATGGTCACTGGACCATTACAATTCTGAAACCCAGCTGGGCCCCTGTTTCAGGCCTTCTTTCCTGGGAACAAAGAATGTTTCTTTATTGGGGAACCAATTCTGCTTCCCATGGTGGGTTCCTTGGTTATTATTTTCCCAGATCTTGCCTTGCCCTGGGGCTCATGGCTTCACCTTCTAAGACGCCTCTTATCTATCACAAGAAATGATCCCTGTTTGCAGCTGAGGTACGTTCTCAGTTTTCTTTCTGCCCATAGGAGGTTGGAGCTCAGAGGCTGCTTTTTGACCTTGAACTCTCTTAACTCTTTCTTTCAGTCCAAACTGAAGCTCTTGTAAATACAATACTCTCAAAAACCTTTGAGGGTTTCCTGTGAATTTTACACTTTCTCTCCACACCTACCTGTATTTTGGACACCTCAAGCTGCTATAGAACAATGTCTAGGTGACAAAAATCTGTTGGGTAACCTCTTAAATTCCTCTAAAAACCTAATGGCCACAGCTTAGAGGCAGTGTTCACCTTGAGGCCATTTCTTTTTTTTTTTTTTAATTTTTTATTGTTGGTTGTTCAAAACATTACATAGTTCTTGATATATCATATTTCACACTTTGATTCAAGTGGGTTATGAACTCCCATCTTTACCCCGTATACAAATTGCAGAATCACATCAGTTACACATCCATTGATTTACATATTGCCATACTAGTGTCTGTTGTATTCTGCTGCCTTTCCTATCCTCTACTATCCCCCCTCCCCTCCCCTCCCCTCCCCTCTTCTCTCTCTACCCCCTCTACTGGCATTCATTTCTCCCCCTTGTATTATTTTCCCCTTTCCCCTCACTTCCTCTTGTATGAAATTTTGTATAACCCTGAGGGTCTCCTTCCATTTCCATGCAATTTCCCTTCTCTCTCCCTTTCCCTCCCACCTCTCATCCCAGTTTAATGTTAATCTTCTTCTCATGCTCTTCGTCCCTACTCTGTTCTTAGTTACTCTCCTTATATCAAAGAAGACATTTGGCATTTGTTTTTTAGGGATTGGCTAGCTTCACTTAGCATAATCTGCTCTAATGCCATCCATTTCCCTGCAAATTCTATGATTTTGTCATTTTTTAATGCAGAGTAATACTCCATTGTGTATAAATGCCACATTTTTTTATCCATTCATCTATTGAAGGGCATCTAGGTTGGTTCCACAGTCTTGCTATTGTGAATTGTGCTGCTATGAACATCGATGTAGCAGTGTCCCTGTAGCATGCTCTTTTTAGGTCTTTAGGGAATAGACCGAGAAGGGGAATAGCTGGGTCAAATGGTGGCTCCATTCCCAGCTTTCCAAGAAATCTCCATACTGCTTTCCAAATTGGCTGCACCAATTTGCAGTCCCACCAGCAATGTACAAGTGTACCCTTTTCCCCACATCCTCGCCAGCACTTGTTGTTGTTTGACTTCCTAATGGCTGCCAATCTTACTGGAGTGAGATGGTATCTTAGGGTGGTTTTGATTTGCATTTCTCTGACAGCTAGAGATGGTGAGCATTTTTTCATGTACTTGTTGATTGATTGTATGTCCTCCTCTGAGAAGTGTCTGTTCAGGTCCTTGGCCCATTTGTTGATTGGGTTGTTTGTTCTCTTATTGTCTAATTTTTTGAGTTCTTTGTATACTCTGGATATTAGGGCTCTATCTGAAGTGTGAGGAGTAAAGATTTGTTCCCAGGATGTAGGCTCTCTATTTACCTCTCTTATTGTTTCTTTTGCTGAGAAAAAACTTTTTAGTTTGAGTAAGTCCCATTTGTTGATTCTAGTTATTAACTTTTGTGCTATGGGTGTCCTATTGAGGAATTTGGAGCCCGACCCCACAGTATGTAGATCGTAGCCAACTTTTTCTTCTATCAGACGGCGTGTCTCTGATTTGATATCAAGCTCCTTGATCCATTTTGAATTAACTTTTGTGCATGGCGAGAGAAAGGGATTCAGTTTCATTTTGTTGCATATGGATTTCCAGTTTTCCCAGCACCATTTGTTGAAGATGCTATCCTTCCTCCATTGCATGCTTTTAGCCCCTTTATCAAATATAAGATAGTTGTAGTTTTGTGGATTGGTTTCTGTGTCCTCTATTCTGTACCATTGGTCCACCCGTTGAGGCCATTTCTTACTTTGAGAATCTCCTGCCAACTGGAGGGAATACAAATTTCAAAAAGTCTTTATTTTCTAATTCAAAATGTCTTGGCTCTTATGTAGTCCTTGTAAATTCTAATTTATAAACAAACATTTCACTCTTTGTTCCCAGCTTTAAAAAAAAAAGAAAAGGTCCATCGAGCACTTTCACTGTTCTGCCCAGAAATCTCCTTAACCAAGGTCACAAGCTGTTGGGTCACAAGGTCATTTTCTCTCTCCAAAGTGATATGGTCACAAGCTTGCCACCACACAGCATCAGATGCCATTCACAGACTACAAGAGCAGTCTCCCCTCTTTCTTCCAGTCTCTGCTAACAGACCCCTTGCTGCATGGTGGCCTCTGCCTGGTATGCAGCCTCCAAGCCCATGTCACATGTTGATTTTGCTATGCTCATGTCCACTCCCAGCCACCGATTTTATATCACTTACTCATTACCACACCATGAAACAGCCCAAAACTTAATAGTTTAAAATAACTATTTCTTATTTCTCCTGATTCTGTGGGCTGGCTGGGGGATTTTTTTGCAGGTCGGGCCTGGGTGCCATTAGCTGGCAGGTTGGTGAGGGATGGGCTCACCTGGGCCTTTCCCTCCAAGTTTTCACCCTGAGCATAATGATCCACAGCCTGGCCATCCTGAGGTGACAAGACAGCAAAGGCAGAGGCTCTATAGCCTCTGGCCAGTGTCCCTCTAGCCATATTGTATAGGTCAAATCAAGTCACAAAATGAGCCCATAGTCAAAGAATGGAAATGTACATCTTCTACTGGTTGAAAGAGTGACAAAGAATCTCGGGAACAGGCAAGTCTGATTCATTAGGGGCTAATATTGTAACAACTTACCATCATTTTATATAACTTTTTTATGTATGGAAATATGTGAATTTGTGCACAACATGATTTTTTTTTTAACATCTGAGTGTAGAATCCTGATGCTTCCCTAGCTTATTTAGAGAAATGTAGTTGAGTCATAATGCTTTATGATAGTCAGCTAGTGAATGGTCTATAGTATATTTGGGGAAAGTAATGAATTCTTAGTGATTTGAGATTTGCCTAGAGCTCCTAGCTATAAAATGTTTCCTGTGAAGTAAAATGATATTGCTGAAGAATTTTTTTGTGGAAATTATAGAGTTTATGGATTAGCAAAGTGAGAATTAATGAGGTTCCTCTGTCTTTACTGCAACCTAAGAACTGGAATTCCTATAAAGAAATTAGTTCTAAGAGTAAAGGCCTTTTTCAAATCATTCTGGCAAAGATGACATCATACTGAAAGCAAAAAGCTATAAAAGCTACATTTTGCCATTACAGAGATCATTTTTATTGCAACATATAATTTATATTAATTAAATTTTCACATGGATAACTTGGTAATAAAATTATTTTTTAATCTAAGTATGTGTCTATAATCTTACTGTGAATTTTTTTGCAAAGGTTTGGGGCAATATAAGCTGTAGTTTCCTATCTTTATTTCTCAGAGTCACTTTTACTATTTAAATTAAGAAATTTTTATACATTAGAGTATAAAGTGTTGTTTCTCAAATATTTGTGACTGAAACAAAATGTTATGTTTACTATCTCCAGAAATGTTTAAAACGAATGATTATAAAAATACATCATAATATTTATCATCTTCTTTTATACATTAAGGGAGCTACTAACAAAATTGTAGTGAGGAATATTGAATAAGATTGTTTCAACTGGAGAACACTTAATTTTAGATATAGAAGAAGGCAGCTATCAAATCAGATAGACAGAACCTCATGACATAATTTATAGTACTATTATGGCTACTAATTGTTCATTAGTCTTTATCAGGCCAAAAGTTTTGACCCTCATTGAAGACTTGAGACACACTAACATAACCAGCTTCAGAATAAATCACATTCACAGAAAATTAAAAATCCATGCGCATAACACCTAAATGAGTTACAAATTTCAGTAATTTATGCTGTAAAATCTTTATTCAGTACCATTTCAAATCTGATAGCCTTTCTGCCAAGAGGCTTAAAATATAAAATGATTGCATAAGGTACCAAGGGTATCAAATTCATAGAAAGTAGAATGGTGGTTTCCAGGGGATGGGGGGGAGGAAAACAGGGATTTGTTGGAGAAGGATGGCTGCTGCTGATGGCACACAGGAATTACTTAATGCCACTAACCTGCTCTTGGGTTAGGAGTGTAGGGTTACAGCACTTACCCAGCATGCCCACCGCCCTGGGTTGGATCACCAACACCACAAAAATAAATAAATAAACTGTACTCTTAAAAATGGTTAAGTGGTTACTTCTATGCTGTATTTCACCATAATTTAAAAAGTAAAATGTGAATAAAATAATGCAACGACAAAATGAATACAAACATCTCAGAATGTCTGTAGGTACAAAAGAAAGCAACTAATATTTACATTTACAGGACACGATCAGTATCAATGATGACATTAAAGTACACCCAGAAAAGCAAAAGAAAAAAATCACTTTCCCTAAATTCAGTACCACCAATACAGGTGACACTCTGCTTAAGCAGGTCTGTGAGACTCAGTTGGCATTGTTGAGAGACACAAGTCAAGGGGGGGCACGTGGGGGCTGCAAAACAGCTCATCACTTAAAAGGTGACTGAGTCTTCCATTAATCGCTTAGTTCAAGCATTTTAAAGGTCAGGACTAGCTTAAGCCTCTCAGTATCTAGGTGTCTTGAAGAGCCCTGGGCACAATTAGTAGCATCGACACAACATCTCAAAATACTTGCAATTCCAACCTCTCTTCCTATTACCTTTCCCATGCCCAGGCTGATTCCCATTTTCCTAGGTCTCAACTTGGGCCCTCTGAGGACACCTGGCCCCTTCCCCTTCTCTGAAGGCTTCTTTAGAATGTCAGAATGGCTCCAGTTCTCCTACCAATGTTTGCTTGATGACCTGTGGGTCTTTCCATCCTGGCAGCTGTCAGAAGGCCACGATTCCGTGATTCCATAGTTCTTAGTACACACATTGTTTGCCCACAGAAGACAGATAAAACACTGAATGAATGGAACACATGGATCAAGCTTCATAAGAGTACTCAGTTTCAAGAGGCATGCTCAGCCACAAAGACTGATATGGGGACTCAATCATCCTATTGGAAAGAAGTATTATTAGCCACCACACAGAAGAAACAAACTATGTCACAGAGAGCAGCAAGAGGCCAATACCATGTGAAAGCACGTGACACTCCCCAACTGGTGCATTCCCAAAAACAATTTCCATCTGATCACATTCAGAATATAATGTTTAAAGAGGCTGTGAAGAGATATGAAGAGTAGCTGACCCATTTGTTCATGAAAAATATTCTTCACTATGCTTATTATGTGCATGATTTATATCAACCAAATTTTTTAAAGGCTTTGTGTTTTATCTATGTAAACATCTGATTTTAAGTGTAAGAAAACACACACACACACCACACACACAAAAAAAAAACATACAACAAAAGATATTCCCAGAGACTCAGAAGGCTGAGGCAGGAGGATCAAAAGTTCAAGGCCAGCCTCAACAACTTATCTCAAAAATGAAAATGGCTGACAATATAGCTTGGTGGTAAAGCGCCCCTGGGTACAATATGCAGTTCCACAAAACAACAGCAACAACATAGACACTCCCATAATATCTTACCCCTAATTCAACTAAATACTAAAGTAACAGTGGCTTGGGGCTGGGGTTGTGGCCCAGCAGTAGAGCACTCGCCTAGCACGTGCAAGGCCCTGGGTTCAATCCTCAGCACCACATAAAAATAAATAAATAAAAACAAAGGTATTATGTACAACTAAAAGAAATAAATATTTTTTTTAAAAAAAAAGAAAAAGAAAAGTAACAGTGGCTTGCTGGGATCCATCAAGCTACCTAATCCCCTTGTATCCACACTGCAGGCATTCACCTTCCTCCTCCACATGCCCATCTCTGCCTTTAAATCACTGTCATTGAGATTCATACATGATTTTCTTTTTATCCATATTTATTTAATTTTCAAAATAAATTGATAAGTTCTCTTTCAAAAATAAGAAAACTAGAGTTGTACTTTAATCATTTGTGAACCTCAACTGATTTCCTGCCCCCACCTCCTCCTCCCACACCCTGTTTCTGGGCAGAAGAATAGCCTCTCCTGAACATTGCAACTCCAGCAAATGAAGAGCACAGCAAGCGCAGCCTTCCACAGGAAAACCAACGTCCAAGCTCCAGCAAGCACCAACCGTCTCTGACTTGTGCCTTATAAACGACAGGTGCACCATCAGCCCTCCATGTCCAAAGATACAGAACACAGACAGAACTTTTTCTCATTGAGGAGGATGCACATAGATTATTTGAAAATACTGTGCCATTTTATATAAAGGACTCTAGCATCTGTGGATGTTGATAGCCATACGGGCTCCTAGAACCAATTTCCCACAGACTCTAATGCATTTTTTGAGATTCCAAGTGAACATTCAGTGGCATAAATGCTAAAATTAAGTGAGATACTAGAGCTGCTCATTTTGATAGCTCCTAAACTGGTGGAAATGCACCCTCCTGCACTTTGAAAATTCCAGAAAAAAAAAGAGAACTACATCAAAAGAAGCTCAAATACAGACGGTTTCTTTTCCCTCCTATCAGAGTGAGTTATATTGCCATTATTATAGAAAATAAACAATATTTTCACTTAACAACAGATGGTTCAACACTCCTTGGTCTCCGCCAGGGCCTAGCCGAGCATGGATGGCCTCCCTTTCTTGGGAAAAGATCTTTTCTCCCCATTAGGCTCTAAGCCTCCCTTTTCTTAGGAAAAAGGGCACACAAAATTCTTTGTGTAGTCAACACCTGCCTCACCGGCCTTAGGGACTAGAGCTGACATACTGTTGTGAGTGCTGCAGAATACCAGGCAGGAGGGCAAGGTTAAGGAAGAGACTGCCTAGCAGCTGGCTTATTTCATTTATGTTTATTAAACAAACGGGTTTCATTCCAGCTATGATAAAGATATCAATAAAAGCTAGCAGTCTCAGTGGTTTTCTTGATGCTATTCCTGAATACCTCAGACCAGGTAGTTTACAAAGAAAAGAAGGTAATTTAACTCATGGTTCTAGAGGCTGGAAGTCCAAGACCAAGCTGCCACATCTGCTCAACTCCTGGGGAGGGCCTTCTTGCTGCATCAGCATAAAGCCAAGAAAGAGCAAGTGTGTCAGAGAGAGCTCCCTTTTATAACAGCACCACTCCCCTACAACCCATTACTCCATGAACCACCTCCCAAGGGTCCTACCTCTTACATACCATTAGCATATGACTTGGGGAATTAAGTTTCCAACACATGAAATTTGGAGAACACACTCTAACCACAGCACAGGCATTTGCTCACTTAATGTATCTCTTATTTATTACTTCTCTCCAGTTGAGTGAGCTCAGCTAGGCAGTCCGTGCTTGTGTTCTCTCATGCAGCTGCAGTCAGGGAGCAGCTGGGGCAGGAGTCATGCAAAGGTACAACAGGCCTGGACACCCACAATGGCTGAAGCAGTTGATGTGACCTGTTGGCTGGGACAGCATGGTTGGGAGTTCTTTGCACATTATCAGCCTATCCACCTGTGTGTGATCTTACCTGCACACCAGTCCCCATTCTTGAAGATTACAGCTGGGTCCTGACAGAGAGTCACAAAAGACAGCATTCAAGAATCCAGGTAGAAGCAGCAAGACTCTTATAATCCAGTCTTGGAAAATCATACAGCTTTCCCAATCCAAGGAGGGACTTCACAGGACTGCAACCAAAGAAGCCATGGCCCCTGGGTGGAGAATCTTTGCAGAAAGAACAAAAATAGATAGTTATTAGTAACATATGATATGCATAACTTTCATAAAATATACAAACAGGTTTCCAAACATTAGATGGTATGCATCAAATACATTATTCATTCACAAAAGTGAGTTTTGATATGTTGACATAAGAAGCCTGGAGGTCAGAGAAACTAAGTCACTTGTCTGAGATTACCCGGCAATACTTCTCCCCTCAGAAATCCAGTCAATGTGCCATCTGCCACTATTAACCCACAGTACTCAACCAGGTCTCTTCTACTTTCCAGGGGCAAGATTTTGTTTTCAGGATCAGGACTGGAAATATGAATGAGAAAGAAGGTACATGCCCCACCTTCAGGATTTTATAATCCAGTGAACACAAAAAATATTGAGGTTAGAAAATTTGTGGCCGAATAAAAAAAAAAAACCTTAATTTTGACAGATTTTCCTCTTTCAAAACTATTGAAATTAAATACTGTCAACCTTCCAGCCCTCCACAAGGTTCTGCATCCATGAATTCGACCAGGGAAGGATTGAGGGGGGGCAAAATTTGTAATTGTGCCTCTACTGAATATGTACAGACTTGTGGGGGGGTCATTATTCCCTAAACAATATAGTTTTGTTACTATTTACATAATATTTAGATTGGATTAGGTATTATAAGAGATGATTAAAGTACACAGGAGGATATTCATACATTATATGCAAATTCTCATGACATGTTATATAAGGGACATGAGCATATGAGGATTTGGGTATCCACGGGGGTCCTGGAACAAATCTCCTGTTGATACTGAGGCACAACTGTAGTGGGAATATCCAAGGGAAATTGCCCTAAAAAGTCTCCTTGATACTGTCTATGTTCTTCAGAGACTGAAAGGTAAGAATAAGGAAGGTATGGTTAGGGGTAAGGACTAGAACTCAGCAGCCCATGGAGGGGCCCCCAAAATATTCTACTGCCATTGCCTTCTGAGTGCCTTCAATAATGAAGGAACTTGTTTAATGTGTGAAAATTTAAATGCTATTCTTTTCCAAAAGGCCATGCAAACAGAGTGTGAGGTTGTTGTTTTTGCGACAGAGTGGGTTTAAAAAGGCTTTTTCTCAGTTCCTACTGTAGTAGGCGGGAGAGTCATAAAACCCTCAACCATTTTATCAAGTTGCTGATCACCTTCCCTACCTACAGGGCAATAATTTTCCACTCTGTAACCCAATCAATATGCTATCTACCACTGTTAACTCCCCTCCCTACTCTTCTCCTCATCCTCACCATTACCAGATTTTTTTTAATTACAACTTTTTTAAAGTTTCAGACAATTTAATCTGATATCTTTCAAAAGTACTAGTCTTAACTTAAAAAAAAAAAAAAGCGTATACATTCTTGCTCTTGACTATTAGAAGCCCTAGTTCCAAGAACTTGAGCCTCAGTACACCTTATTTGTCCCCTTGTGTCTCGCTACTGCAGCCCTAGGTGTTTTGTATAATGCATGAGTGAACCCCGCTTAGAAATAGAAATGCATTTCCAATAAGTATTTATTATGTTGTTCTGAGCATACAGCTTTAAATTTGCCCGCTGTAGCTTGAAGCATTACACAAACTGTTGGTCTGCTGACTGCCTCTCTGGCAGCAACACACACAGAAAATAGATTGCTAAGGGTTTTTTCCCCTCCTCCTCCTCCTCCCCCACTCCTCCTCTCTCCTCTTTTTTTTTCCTCTCTCTCCCTTGCTTTTTCCTCTTTTTTAAAACCAGTCGTGAACATTTTTTTTAATCTTGTGGCATTTTTAATCAACACGTATTTCCTTCCAGGACCTATGATCCTCTATTGATTCCCATTAAAATGCTTTTCTTTTCTTTGCCCCCTCTGCTGATCGAATTTCAGATCAGCCACAGGATATGCAACTAACCTTCCGGCACTACTGAACCCAGCCGAGCGAGGGTGATCAAAAGACTTGATGCATTCATTAAACATTCCCATCGCCCGGGCAGGAGCTCTAATGGAAGCTATCTCTTTGCACTGCAATTTTTTTTTTTTTTTCCTTTTTGTCTTTCCCCCACCTCCAAAAAATGTTTTTTTGCCTTTGATCGCGAGGGAGGGGACCGGGGAGAACACGAGAACAAAAGAGACCTATCTTTTTCCCCGGGGCTGACGTCAGTTTGATTTTACTGACAACTATTCGAGCGTGTGTAGCAGTTGGAAGCGGCCCCGCGCCGCCCCCGCCCCCCACACCTTCCACTTTGGGGAGAAAACAAGACTTTGCGCGGCTCGGGAGACGCGCCCTGAAAATGGCCCGCCCGGGCGCCGCGCTCGCCGCCCTCCGCCCGCTCGGAAAAGGGCATCCAAGGCTTATTTGTGTGGCACGGTCTTTACTGGGGCGGAAAACACGCGGCGGGGGAGGAGCGGGAACGGGCGCAGCCGGGCGGGGAGAGCCAGGAATGTTCCTCCCCGGCCGCGGGGCGAGGGCACGGCGGAGGAAACAGTCCCCGCCCGACGGGGCACGGGCGCAGGTCCGGGTCCCGCGCGGCTCCGGGCGGCTCCGGGCGGGGCGGCGGCGCGAGGGTTCCGGCCGCGCGGAGTCGGGGCGCAGTCGGCCGTCGACCTCGCGGGCGCGCGTGCGCGGAGCGGCCCCCACGCCCCGGCCGCGGCGGCCTCGGCGGCGCCAGCCTCCGGCTCGGCTAGCGCGGCGGTGGGCGGGCCGCAAAACCCGGGCCGGAGCGACGCGCGGATCGGGCGGCGCCACGGAGTTTGGGAGGCAGCGCGCGGCGGCGCGGAAAGCTGGAGGAGCCCGCGCCCCGGGCGGAGAGCACGCCGAGTGGGAGAGGCCCCCTCCTGCGTCGCCCCCGGGGCCTGAGGTGTGTAGCCCGCCAGGCCGGGGCGAGATTCCCAATCAGGCCTGGAAGGAAACGGATCCAATTAGGGCACAGCCACGTCCCTCGGTTGCCAGGAGCCTGAAGATCTATGACCGACCCAAACCATTTCTGGAAAAGTCATATTTTCCAGGCTTTCGTGAAATAGTCATTACTTCTATTCTAAATCTGGAGGCGAGCGTGCATCTATTTCAGGGAGGAAAAAAAATGTGAAAAGTAGACTGGACTCCGGGAAATGTGGGCAATGGGGTTGGACCTAGGGCTGGTGTCCATCCTCTGGGCCTTTCCTAGGAACCTGAATTGTGGATTCATTAGCATAAAGCGTGGAGGGGGTCAGCGTAAATAGTCCCTGCAAATTCAGCACCGAGGTGGGGGTGGGAAGGTGAATTTAAAATGGCTCACTTAACTCTCAAGATCTGGACTTTCACAAAGGGAAAACACACATCAAATGAAGGTCAACCAGTGCAGGCCCAGGAGTGGTATTCCCTTGGGACTTCGTGTTTACCACCATTTCAGCATTACCATCCTGTATTGCAATTAAGCGTGTTCTTGTCCATCTCTCCAAGACTGAGGAGTCCTAGAGCGAAGGTTACCAAAGCCTAGGGTTGTTTGTACCTGCCCTGACCCTTTAGAGCTCACCACAGGCACTAAATGTTTTCCTAAATGACTATCTATTGGAGATAGATAATGAATGCTGCGAAGCACAGATTCAAGAACAATTAACTTTAATTTAAGGAATAGAGCAGACAAGGCTTGGTGAGAGGCCGGGCATTTGAGCTGGACCCTGGAGAGCAACCAGGATGACTGTGCCGACCTGTCCATGTTGACGGAATGTGCAGTGGGGTAGGAAGGTGGTAGGTCTGAGCTGGGGATTGGTTGGTGCGTTGGAAAAGGAAGCTAAGAGGAAGGACCGAATGCCTGGCCACACTGTCATGGTCAGAAAAAGCACAAAACCTTTCTTAGTAGTTCTGGAATATGGACAGGCATATATACAATAAAACAGGGAATATGAGCCGGGTGGGGTGGCGCAGGCCTATAATCTCAGAGGCTGGGGAGACTGAAGGACCAAAGCCAGCCTTAGCAAAAGCGAAGCTCTAGCAACTCAGTGAGACCCTGTCTCTAAATAAAATACAAAATAGGGCTGGGGATGTGGATCAGAAGCTAAGTGCCTTTGAGTTCAATCCCGGGTAGCCCCCCATCCCCGAAAGCAAAAAAAAAACGAGGAATATGGATATACAGAAAGGAAGAAAGACCAAAGCAAAAAAGAAAACTAAAAGGACAACTTAATGGGGAATTTCAGAAAAATTATATGAAACCAAAAAGAAATGTCAAGGAAAACCCCTGGCCTGAGACTCCAGGAACAAAACATTTAAATAGCATTTGGGCAAGCAGGGGAGGGAGTGTGTCTATGGAAGAGGGAAAGAAAAGAGGTCACAATGGAACTAATGTTTTGATTAAAGATCTTTGACCATTATGGTGTTTCTCATTGGCACAAGTTGATTTAGAGACATGGCAAACTATATTAGATGTAAAGATGGAACTCAAAAATAACAAGAGAACAGTGATACATTGAATACTAGATAAATGTCCATCTTCAAGGAATTTTAAATAAATTTGTAGCTGATCAAACAATAGAATGTTATGGAGTGATTACAAACACAGAGCATTTATTGAAAAGATGTACACAACATATTATCATGTGAAGAGATGATTACCTGGAATGACTCTCTCGAGATGTTTGCATTATAAATGCTTTTTCACTTTCTCCTTCATCCCTATAAGTGCTGTCTGAATTTTTAGAATGACCAATTACCTTTCTGATGAGAAAATAAGTAAGTAAATATAAGCATTTACTTATAAAATAAGTAAATAAATATAAGCCGAGTTTTAATCTTTCGAAACTGTATGTGTTTCTTTTGTTGTAAAACTAAAGTGGAATTCCTCCTGGAAAACTGAAAGAACACAGTCTCCAGAGTCAGGCTGACCTGAGGGCTGCACAGGCGTTATTTTTTATTCTCTGTGCCATTTGGCTCAAGCTACTTCAAGACCTTTGTGGGCCTCAATAACCTCATCTGTGAAATGAAGGTAATAATAATAATAGCTACCTAACAGGATGTTGTGAAGACCAGAAATAACATCTGTGAAATGCTTGGTGCCTGGCACCCAGAGGCACTCAGGGCTGAGCCAGGGGAGGCCTTCTTGGGAAGCAAAGAGCCTAGGCTTTAGAGAAAACCTTTCTTAGCAGATCTGTCCTCTGCCATTGTGACATTCTTTGGGCTGCCCACAAATATTTCTCCTTCCCTCTCCAATTGTGAGACTGTACTTTCTCACCCTTTAAAATTAGGGGTGGCCATGTGACAGGCTCTGGTCACCAACATGAACAAAAGTAACTTATGTAACCCATGAACACTGTTCCAGTTTCTCTTTTCCATCTGCTACAACAACCATCAGTGCCTGGGGGGTATCCCAGGGTCCAGGACTGAGGAAGCAGAGCCTCCAGAGCCCCTGGATAGATGTGTAGCATGAAGGAGGAGTAATTCTTTAAAATAAGGCACAGGAACTGGGAGCTCTTGGTTAACAAAGCCAGTCTAACTCATCCTGACAGACACGGCCACTGCCTAGTTTTGAGACCTTGAGAAAGTTACTTGCCCTCTCCAGGCAGCCATCACATCCCCCTTAAAATGTGGGTGTAGTGTTGCCACTCCATAGGATCGGAGGAGAAAAGAAGCAAATATCTGAAGTGCCTGGCACTGCCTGGCACCGCCTGGCACCAGGTGAGTACACACAAAGCAACAGGGGCTACTGGCACCTCACCACCACAGCTTATTTCCCCACCCATTAAATGGAAGCACACATCAGTGCTGATGCCCGTGCCTTTTCTTTTCCACTGGATGTGCTTGTACTGTAACCATATAAATAGAGACACTGAAAGATGGATAAAATGGCAGAGTCAAAATAAGAAAAAACACTCATGGAGATCTTACTGATAATCTCCTTTCAGCCTTCAAAGAAATGTAAAATGTCCAAGTCCTTGGGGAGCCAACAGCCACATGGCTATGCACAGGGTATGTCCTACCATGATGGCCAAGAGAGCACTCTGGAGAGCTAAGGACACCAGAAGGCTCCACTGACTCTGGGTTCCACCAAGAGTGTGTGATTTGGGGAGATGGCTATAAGAATAATGAGCTCCAATTTCTTCTAGAATAAACCCAGTGTTCTTATCCTCTCAGAGTCTTGAAGCACAGTGGTCTCCAATCCAGGAAAAAGTCATGGTCTGTGTGCTTCCTTACTTAGACTGAGAAGGAGGGGCATGTGGCCAATAAAAAAAAAAAAATGGTTTTCAGGACACAGGAAAGCTTTGTTTCTATTGCTACATAACCAAGAAGCCTCACGATTCTGACAGAAAATGAGCAGTCCTCTGAGGGAGCTTAGGCACAAGGCCAGACACCTCAGAGAATCCAGAAGGAGAGCAAAGAGTAGCTCTTCTCCCAGTGGGTTCAGCCAGGTGTATTGCAGCAGCATCCCAATCTAGAAAGGGACATAAGCCCCAGGAAAGTCTCAGTTGAAGCACAATGGAGCCTCTGATTACCTGGATTCCAGTTCCTTGAAGCTAACGGTAAATGGGGCACTCAGAAAACCTCTTCACTACCTTTAAGGAGTAGCATCACAATACAAGTAATGAGCATTGAACTGTCATCTCTCTACATCTGCAAGGGACTTCATACTCAACCAAGAGTTTTCACAAAGTTACTCATTTCACCCTAACAATGCAAGGACCAGCCAAGTAACAGGACATGTGCCCCTATTGTACCTCTACTTGACTCACTAAAAGCATGGAGTCTTCTAGAATTCAAGTACTCCACCAGTATAGAGGAAGTGGTAGGTAGCAAAGGCAGAGATATAGTTCTGGGATTTGGAAGACCATCCGAAATGAAGGTCATTGGGCAGGGGGCACACAGTTTAGCCACAGTACGGGAATTTCTATTTCCAGCACAACCAGCAGACAGCTGCCTGTTATCTCTAGCAAATACCCAGATCCAGGCATTAATGGCCACACCCCTGGATTCCTTCCTGTCTCTGCACCTGCCCACCCATCCTCCATATTGAATCCCAGCTGACTTTCCTAAACACCATTTTTATCATGTCACTTGCTCACACACAAAAAAAAAAAATCCTAGTACAAAAATACAAACTCCTAAACCCTTGAATGCAGGACTTCTGTGGCTGGTCCCACCTAGCAACTCCTAATCTAATCTAAGTCTATTTCCAAATGGCTTCCTCACTGACTGCAATGCCCTTCTTTCTCCTGACCACAAATCAAAACCCTACACATTCTACATGAAGCCAGTAGACATCTTATCCTGCATGAAAAATGTTGTCACCTCCGGCTGGTAAGGTTTTTTCTGCATCCCCGAATTACAAAAGCTGTTTTATAGTTTGGCTCAGCCCTCTTTAAGCTAGGTGCACCCATGTCCTGGAGGCTAAAACTTCCAAAGAGTCCCACTAACAAGGGTATTTTGAAGGAAAGCAACATGCAGATCTTCAAGTTCAGCATTTGCTTTTTATTAAACACCCCATCCCTCTTTCAAAATGGCCCTTAAAAAAGAAAAAAAAAAGTTTCCCTCTCATTCATTTCTGTCCTACTGAGCTGCATTGCTGTGGTGTTTTAAAAATCTATCTGAGCACCACATAAAGAAAAAATGGAAAATATTGGTGTAGGTATTGGAGAAGTGAATGGTTCTAAGGGCTGTGTATTAGTGTGCAAGAGTGCTGTATCAAGGTACCTCAGGCTGGAGACTAGAAGTCTAATCAAGTGTCAGCAGTGTTGTTGCTTCTGAAGACCACCAGAAGGAATCTGCTCCAGGCTGTCCTTGGCATGTAGGTGACTACCTTCTCTGTGTCTCTTTGCTTCATCTTCCCTCTCTCTGTGTGATCTCTGAATCCAAATTGCCCTTCTTTGTAAGAACACCAGTCACAGTGCATTAGTGCCACTCTCACTGTTTACATCCACAAAGACCCCATTTCCAAAGAAGGCCACTTTCTGATACATGGAGGTAGGACTTCAATATATGAATTTGGAGAGGGGTACACAATTCAGCCCATAACAGATTAGGTAGCAAAGCCTTCTCTTTTCAATACTTTAATTTCATTAAAATTAAAGGAAGGATCTAGGACTGGGGCTGCAGCTCAGTGGTAGAGCACCTGCCTCGTACGTGTGAGGCACCGGGTTTGATCCTCAGCACCACACAAATATGGATAAATAAAGATATTGTGTCTGTCTACAACTAAAAAAAATAAAAATAAAAGAAAGATGTAGTAAAGTTGTCAGCTTATTGATCATTAAAAGTAATCTTTGAGGGGCTGGGGCTGGGGCTCAGCAGCAGTGCACTTGCCTGGCATGTGTGAGGCACTGGGTTCAATTCTCAGCACTGTGTATAAATAAATAAAGGTCTATTAACAACTAAATAATAATCTTTGAGGCCAGGCATGGTGGCACATGCCTGTAATCCCAGCAGCTGGGGAAGCTGAGGCAGGAGGATGGCAAGTTCAACAAAATCAAGGCACTAAACAACTCAGTGAGCTCACAAAATAGGGCTGAAGATGTGCCTCAGTGGTCGAGTGCCCCTGAGTTCAAACCCCTGTACAAAAAAAAAAAAAAAATTGATAATAGGTTACCATGTGATTTAGGGCAAATGAGTCAGAGCAGTTCCAAAAATTGAAGGATGTTTTTATAATAAAAGTCTTTCCATACCATCTCCTTATGTATAATAACAAGAATTCCTCAAGTCCAAAAATGAAAAATAGAAATGGATGTGATAGCACATACTTTGTCATCCTAGCAATCTAGCAAAAAGTAATATTTAGCCACAATCATATAACATTTGTAAAAAGGGACAGCATCAATTTCTTATTAAAAATGCAAACTTCCAATAAAATTTTACTTTTTATGTAAGCATTTATCAAAATTTGCTATTCATTGAGGTTGTTTTGATCAATTGTGTAATACTAGTAATTGTAAAGATAACTTAATCCAGAAAATACTTAAAGTCTTAAGTCACAGGAATCTTAAAGTGTATAAATTTTAATTTTTATACATATGTTTGATAGATCAAAGTACCACACAATATTCAGTACAAGACTGTATCATAATTACATTATATTAGTATAAAAATTTGAAATGGAAGTAGAATGAAAATAAAGTTCTGAAGAAAAGGCAAAATATAATTTTTGCTTGCTGAAGATGAGCTTATTTGTGAATTTCTAAAATAGATGATAGAGATAATAAACTGTGATGGGATTTAGATTTCATTTCATTTAGAGACATTTAAAGAATGATGTCAGTGTTTTATTTTAAAGTAGCAATATTTACAAAATACTAGAAAGTACGGTATTTGAACCTATATTTAAATTTATGATCAAATTAAAGATATCAATTCTAACATGTGTAAAGGAGAACATATTTCCCTAAGTGATTTTAGAGTCCTTGAGCAAAAACTTTAAAGACTGT
The DNA here is from genome assembly GCF_047511675.1 of Marmota flaviventris. Lineage (NCBI taxonomy): Eukaryota > Metazoa > Chordata > Mammalia > Rodentia > Sciuridae > Marmota > Marmota flaviventris. Next base: position 10,282,455 of record NC_092503.1, on the reverse strand, counting down.
TTCAGCATATATTTCCAATTTTGTTTTGTTCTTCAGTCTGGATATCTTAGGGAATAGTCAGAATGTGGTCTTCTGAGCTCCCTAGGAATCTAGGGGCACTAACTCATTTGGGGTCTTGGACCAAGAATGACCACAATTTTCACCCACAAATGGAATGGTAGAATTAGATGTTCACTTGAAATCTTTGATTTCTGAGACAGCATGATGGCAAAAACTTTCTTTATGTTTGTTTTATCACAATCTTTTAAGTGTACAGCCTTTGGATTCAGAGAGAACTAGGTTCAAATCAGCATCTCCTAGGTATGTGACTTTGAGCAGGTTGCCTGAGCTCTCCAAGCCTGTTTCCTCCTATCAGAAGGAAATTCAAACACCTCACTTTGAAGTTCCATATGAAAATGAAAACACAAGCAGACTGAGGTGGATGGTGAGCCCCGGGTCCCCCTTCAGGAGCAGCATCATGGCCCCAGCTGCTGGGGGTGTTGATGGGCAGTGGCCCACAGCTTCCTTTCTCTCCCATATGGCTGACAAGGGAGCTGCCTGGTCCAGGTTTATAACCTTCTCAGGGGACAGCAACTTGCTGCCCAGTTCATAAGGTACAACCCTCTCGTCTCAATTCAGGAAGACTCTGAGGGTCATCCCAAACCCAAGATCTGGGAGGAGTGACACATTCATCTCCTGCATGTGGATCTCCCCTGCTTAGAGCTTTCTGGAGCTCCCAGTTGTCTTCAGAATGAAACCCCAAATGCTTTGTCATTTCCCACAAGGCCCTGCAAGGCTTAGGCACTTGCCTGTCTCTCCTGCTGCTGCTTCTGCCCCATCCCAGCCACCTTGGCCTTGAGGATCCCAAGCTCATTTCACCTCATGGCCTCTACACTTGCTATTCACTTTACCTGGGACACTTTGCCTAGCTCATTTCATTCCTCAAGTCACCTCCCCAGAGGCCTACTCTAAACTCCCCACTAACTGCACCCCAGTCCCTCTGTCCTTCACCCCTCTCTGTTGTTCTTCATAGCATTTATCCTTGCTCAAAATGATAGTCTTTGTTCATTTGCTTATAAATACTAGCATGCTAGAATGTTCCCCAAAGGCAGGGACTTTTTCCACCTCGTGCCCTATAGTACTCTCAACACCTAGAATGCTTGGAACATCATAGATAGTCAAGAAGCACTTGTGGAATGAATGAATTAATGAATCAGAGATAAGGTACCCTGAGCACACAAGTCATTCACCAGCACATGTCCAGGTCTCAGCAAATGGCACATGTTTTAGTCAGTTTTTTCCATTGCTATGACTAAAAGATCTGACCAGAACAATTTTAGGGAAGAGAAATTTATTTAAATGCTCATGGTTTTAGAGGTTTTAGTCCACAGAAGGCCGGCTCCATTCCTCAGGGCTTGAGGTAAGGCAGAGGGAAGCAGCTCACATGATGATTAAGAAGCAGAGAGAGAGAAAGAAAGAGAGAGAGAGAGAGAGAGAGAGACTGACTCTCTACTCTACACTTACAAAATATATACCCCATAGCCACACCTCGGATGAACCAATTCCTCCAGGCACACCCCACCTGCCTCCAGCCACCACTCAATGAATCCCATCAGGGATTAATTTGATGATTAGGTTACTGCTATGACCCAATCATTTCTCCTCCAAACCTTCTTGCATGTCTCACATGTAAGCTTTTGGGGGACACCACATCTAAACCCTAACAGCACATTTTATTGTTTCTTGTCTTTCCAATACAGACAGTGAATGCCAGTGAGAATCCTTCCTCTGTATGCCTTTCTGTGGTACTAGACACAAAATCACTCAGTAAGTACTTCTTAATTAGACTTGACTTGTTCTAAAGCCAATGGACAGACAGAACTGAGATTATTTTTGTCCAAATTGGCTGCTTGGGCCTCTTTCATTCGAATAGCCAAGACTCTATCACAGCACATCAAGTCTATTAAAATTAACTGTGATCAGACTCCATCCATCATCTCCCAAGGACAGAACATGTCGGAGCCTTCCCTCCAAAGTCATCCTGGCCGCCTGTGGAGGCAGAGGGCTGCTCTGAGGCCCTATGTGACATTTCTTCAGTCTAATCATTAAACATTTTAATATTACTCAACAATCTTTTAGAAATTACGGGAAGAGAAGTAATAGATGTGATCTCTGCCCTCAAATCACTTAAAGTCCAAACTCCTCAGAGAAGAAGAGTAAAGAGAGGCCCCATGATTCTGCACCTGTTCCCCAACCTGTTCTCATGCCCTGGACAATTTCCCCTCTCTCTGTGCCGGGTTCTCTCAAGGTCTGAGAGCCATGCACTGCCTGGCATTCCTTCCTACCTGTGTGACATCCATTGTCTTGTCTTTAAAATGACAGCACACTTATGAATTCCATAACATGCAATATCTCCTGCGTGTCCATGTTCAGGAAGGAGCAAATACATAAAATCAACCTAAATGCCTTTTTTCCCACCATCCATTCATCAAGGGTCTATGCAGTGAGGCAGGCCTTCAGTGGGCTATATAGAAGTTGGTGATAATTCTTTGCTCTTCTTCCCTTTTTGCTGATGCAAGAAGACCTAAGAAAGGGAAGTCATATCTTTTTTACTTGGAATTTTTTTTAAAGGAAGGGAAGGATGGCCAAAAAGCTGGATTCCAGGCACCATGCTAGGGAAGTTCACATTGTTTTGGAATTGAATCCACACAATGACATTTTGAGATAGCTGATATGGTCCTCAAGTTACAGGTGAAGAAGGAGGTTGGAGAAATTAAGCAATGTACTTTGGGTCACCCCAATGAGTAATAAACAGAATTTGAATCAAGCTCCTCTGATTCCCAAGTCTCTTTGTAAACCCAAGCTGGTTCTCCCCCACCCTGCTCCTAGGGATTGAACCCAGGGGCACTCTACCAATTCTTTTTATTTATTTTTTATTTTTTAATTTGTTTTTTAGTTGTCAGTGGATCTTTTTTTTTTTTTTTAATTTATTTAGATGCAGTGCTGAAAATCGAACCCAGGGCCTCATACATGCCAGGCAAGCACTCTACCATTGAGCCACAACTCTAGCCCCAGTTCTTTTTATTTTTCAGACAGAGTCTCATTAAGTTGCTGAGGGGCTTGTTAAGTTGCCCAGGCTGGCCTTAGCCTCCCAAGTTGCTGGGATTACAGGTGTGTGCCACCACACCTGACTGGTTATCTCCTTAGTAGCTCCCTCTCTGCTCTGAACTCTGTTTTTAAATGAAATAAACAACAACTATAAAACATTGGCTGACCTGATTAAAAATATTATCAATCTAACAAACAATAATTAAAACAGAATGATGAGCAGTAAACTTGTACTGTTCAGAAATAAACTCAGGTGTAGAAAAAGTTTTACAAATCAAAGGAGGAAAAATTAGTTTGTTGTATAAATGGTACTGGAAGACCTAATTAGTGAAGCAATTAATAGATGCCCAGTGTTTATAATTTGATTATTATGAACTAAAATAACACATGTTCTGCAGCTTCCATGGTGATAGAGAAAAAAGAGTCAGGACAATGTTCTGAGCTCTGGACTTCTTAAACTTTTAACCTATATACCACTCCAACCTTAATTCCTCATACAATCTCCTACAATATTTCAGATTTGCAAAGTACTTTCACTACCCCATTAGTACAGGGCAGGTGTTATTGTTCTCAATTTCTATAAATGGACACTGAGGCTCAGAGAGGTTAAGTTCACAGATGGCGAGGCCCTGTGAAACTCAGACAAGGCTTTCTGATTTTTCTCGAAGTGGTCTTACAGCTAGACTCTATATTTATTCTCTCCTACCCCACCCCCCATATTCACACCACACAATTCAGCAATGGAAAACAAATAACATCAACAATTAACATAATAGTATGTTCATTTCTGTGTTTTACCAGTCTTTGTCTATAGCACACCTATTTTGCATAGTTACAATCACAGTTTAATTACAATTTAGGGGCTCATTTTTCCACCTTACATTGTATCCTAAGTCAGCAACACTGTTTACGGTTTTGCAGCAAATGACTGATGAACATCTGTCCTGTCTCTTGCAGCAACTCTTCTTTAAAGTCATCCATGTAAATCTCCATCTCTAATCCAATTGCTCTTAAACGAATTTTATTCACTTGAGTGAGTGTGTTCAGTTGTGCTTCTCTTTACAGGCAGCCATTTATCTCTCTTCCCCAACTAGAGGTCCTATTTCTTTTCCTAGTCCACTAAATGGGTGTTTGGTTTCCTTTTCTTTCAGGGTCCCTCCCTCCATGAAGGGCCACAGCTCTTTTTTCTGCAAGGTCTGCCCAGGTGTTAGGAGGTGTCTGTTGCTTTCCTGGAGTGTCTGACCATTGCTTTCCTGCTACAGACTCACTCCTCACTCCTTTTTTAACCTGTGGCTTCCCAATTTAGCTTCCCCAGGACAGTCATCACTAAAACCATGATTCACCCCCATGATTTCCTCCCTGGCCAGGAAGAAATGTCAAACTGAACATTTTCATCACCATTATGTATACAGTGTGATTCATGGAGAACGGACTGCCTAACCTATTAAATAAGCCATTGTCCTTAGTCGTCCACATGGTATTTTTAAAAAGAGGCATTTTACATTCTTGATGATCTATCTACCCCATTTCCAGAGATGGAAATGGTCTCCCCAGAAGCACATCCTGATTGACCGGTCTGTTTGGAAATGAGAGAGAGAGAGAGAGAGAGAGAGAGAGAGAAGGAAAAGATACATTTTTGATGAGTGCCTGTCCTTAATGATCCTTATTAAGGTCAAGTCTAGTCTGCTTTAAAATAATGAGTTAGGAGATCTTGACAAAGTGGCATTCCCCATAGCTCCACAGAGATCTCCAAAGAAAACCCACATTCCCTGCCCTCAAGAAGTAGATTCTCTAAGCAAGTAAATCATTTGACAGAGAAGCACACTGGCAAAATCTGCTGCAAGCACGTGATATAAAATGACAATTGTAATTTTTTGATGAGATTATAACTGTGAAGTGTTTTATTTAATTAAAACAGAGATGATAAAGCTACAGAATAGTAACAATAATAATAGTCGAGAAATATATGTTTGTTTGATTTTGCTTTCAGACATCGAATCATGAGGCTTTGTGCAAGAATTATTTTTTCCTAGAAACTTCTTTTATCTATCAATAAATTCAACTGTTTGAGGTTTTGCCATTAGGAACCTTACCCGAAGAAAAGAGTTCTAATTTCACTTGGAGAGCAAAGAAGGAAGACTTATGATTAGCACATTATGGACGGGGCATAACTTTTCATGACCCAGCTAAGATGGGTTAGGAATGGCCAATGTTTGAATATTATGCTTTTGTGAAGTGTGGGCACTGTCAATAGCTGAAAGTTATGGTAGCTATAATTCAGAAGAAGGAATAGCAGTGCCGACCTGAGAAATGTGCAGTAGCAGAGTAGTAACGAGCCAAGTTGCCAGCATTGTCAGTAGCTGTGATTTCATTGTATTGATTGTCCCTGTGAAACACGAGGCTCTTTATTTGAGTCATTTGTATAGGTGTCATATTGGGTTAATTGCAAAGCAATTGGATTTAATAATAATATAATAGTGTATCCATGTACATCGATTCCTAGGATTGTGAGATGTGAATTGCACTTGATCACGAGGTTGTTCTTCCCGATGCTATGGGATGAGCAAGTCCCAGGCTAATCGCGTAAATTTAAGGTGCCTAGGGTAAGCCTTAACTTATATGCCAGTTTGGATTGTTATTACAAATACTTTATAGGCCTGGAACATGATTGGTTGTAATGGATGCCCTTGAACCTGAATTGTTTTTAAAAGCATAGCTCTGTGTCCTGTTAACAGCATGCCATTAAAGATCAGTACCAGTGTAAACACAGAAGAATAAAGGCTTTCTGTTGGCCACGTTCTTACAGAATTTCATACTTGCAGAAATTATTTCACTCTTAGCTAAATTACTTCGTCTTAGTCTACTGAGTAAGGAATACAAGAAAGATGGTCCTCAAAATGGACAGACTTCCCTGAAAAGCCAGGACACATACTGAATAAACAAACCAATGACTGGGTCATTGATATCATGATGACTGAATAAGTATGTTTCCACAGGTTTTTGTTGGTGGTGGTTTTTTGTTTTTTAGGGCTTTTTTTTTTTTGGGGGGGGGGGGTGTTGGTACCAGGGATTGAACCTTGGGGGCACTTAAACACTGAGACAAGTTTTCTCTAAGTCACTTTTGGCCTCGCTAAATTGCTGAGGCTGGCATCAAACTTGCTATCCTTCTTCCTAAGCCTCCTGAACAGCTAGGATTACAGGTATATACCACCATGCCCAGCTCCATAGTTATTTTTATGTTTAGCCCATTTTGTACCATCATCCCAATGTGGATCATATATAAAAACTTAAATATAATGTAGAATATAATTACATAATAACATTAAGAATGTAATTAGAATATAATAATAGTAATTAATGTCACATATATAAGACCTAGATGATGATTTCAGGACTATTTTAATGCAGCTGTGTCAACTACATTGAAATATTCACAAGATTGAAAATTTGGGACTCAATGGGTTAAAACTCATGGATATTTTCCACTTTTCCAGTGGAAGACTGTTCCCTTCCAAGAGAGATCAAGCAAGGAAAAATCCTGATTTTTAAGGGAAAATTCCACATCTGAGTGATGATTTTAAAAAAAGTAAAGAACAAATTTCAAGACAAATCTGAGTAAGAAAATTTAAGAGGTGTTAGAGAAAGAAGAAAAATCAGGAAGAGGAGGAAAAAGAGAATGAGAAAAAGGTGAGTTAGAAAACAAGGTTGAGCAACATGGTCAGGATTGCCCGGCATACTACAGACACCCAATAAATGTTCTTGAATCAAGAATTCCACGGGCCAAGCTTTAAAAGAAGTCGTAAAAATGCAACGCCGAGTCAAAATGGATTGTCTCAACTGTGTCTGGTATGTCTTACTAGGAATAGTAAAATTCCTTAGTGTAGACCAAACTTTGCTACATGAATTTACACGAAAACATTATCTTCATCGGTGATATTTATTTAATCCATTGTTATAACTAGTACTCCCAAAGCTGGTGGTGTTGGCACCTCTCATTTCCCTCCCACTCAGGTGAAGCTGACTTTATCACCAAATTAAAGACAAAATTTCTGAGCACAGCACAGTGGTGCACACCTATAATCCCAGCTGCTTGGGAGGTAAGGCAGTAGGATCCCAAGTTCAAGACCAACTTGGGCACCTTAGGGAAATCCTGTTTCAAAATAAAATAAAAAGGGTTGGGATATAGCTTAGTAGTAGAGCACTTGCCTAGCATGTGTAAGGCCTTGGGTTCAACCCCTGGTTCCAATAATCAATAAATAAATGTGTTTAGTACTAAGTAAAAAAAAAAAAAACTGAATACATTGATTAATAGATAATTAATAGATAAGTGTACTCATCGATTAAGATATTAGCTGTTTATAAGTTCCTTACAGGTGGGTCTTTCTGTGAGCACAGAACAAAGCTACAAGATGGTTTTTAAATGTTTTCCACAATGTGTTTGCAACAATATGTTACTGGTCAAGATGGAGTCCCCTTCTAAATGCTAATGAATGATGTGACTATGTTCAAAGCTTCTCTGGGCTAAAGTTGACAGCTGAATCTGCTGAAAGAAACAGCAGTGACAGAAAAGAAGTCCTCGTCATCTTTTGCAGATCCTTATTTTAATTTGATGTGGAGATTTTAGGAACCTAGGAAATTCTAAAACGGAAGCCTTAGGGAGATTAAACATGCTACTGAGAGGAGAATTCATATTTATGGATCCAGTTGCGTGCACGGTATTTTGGCAGGCGAGAATTCTACCACTGAACCACCAATGCTACCATGTGCACGGTATTTTGTAGTGTAACAGGGGCAACAGGACTCCGGGTGCTGCCAATCTCTTGGCCTTGAGATTCGACCATGTAGAAGGCACTCTGAGTTTGCCTCATCCAAGCAGGACTCCGGGTAAGTTAAAATAATAAAATGAAGAGATTTAAGTAAGAATCAACAAATGAAAAGCAACACAATGAATCTTGCCGTATTACTCAGACATTTATGTAGCTCCTCATAAATACTCCTGTTTTATAAAAAAGCACGGCATTTTTTTTTTCAGCTATTATGATGAAATTTGGGCCCAAGAAAAGTTAAAAAACGATGAAATACAATTCTCATTCTTAGGAGATCCTTCCTCTGAATAGATTGGTGCTATTTACATTTTATGTATTTTATGGGCACCTTTTTCTTTGTTCAGAAAGCATTTTATTCATTGTCAGAAGAAACAAAAAATTGAAAACTCTATTTGCTTTTCGTTCCTCCTCCCCAGCAATTGCCGCCCTCCCTTCACTCCTGCATCTCTGCTGCTCACCACTAGAACAGCAGAGAAACACAAGATGCTTCTGGCATTTGTGCAGAATCTCACCAAGCTGCTCTGCCCTCCCAAGCCTGTGCTCTGGGTCCCAGGCCAGACACTGGCTAAAAAAAAAAAAAAAAATGGTCTGGGGGAAGGGGGAAGGAGGGGCGAGATTGCAAAATGTGACCTGGCAGCACACTGCAGGAAGTGGTGCTCGGGTCTCAGGCTCCAGTTCCTATCTCAGAAAAGATTGGCAGTTTTATCCTGTCACAGAACAAATAGAACCGTGACCGTCATTGCACAATCACTGCAGCCGATTGCGAGTGCTGATTGCATGTTCCTGGTTCTATCCCATTCCCAGCCGTTGCAAATGTTTCTCCCTCTGGGACATAGGGATGTTGTGTGGGTTTGTTCTTGGAGAAGGAACATAAAGGGGAGAGAGAGCTGGAGGCTGGGGAAGGGTGTTGACACTGTGTGCCTCCTCACCCTCCCCATTGCTAGGCGACCACCTCTTCCACCCAGTCTTTTGTTGATGTCCACGCGGACCATGCTTCAAACTCTAAAGTGGGACACCCACTCTAGCAATTATGACTGCATGTGTATAGCCAGGGTTATATTCAAAATCAAAACAGTCCAGAAGATCTAGAAGGAGGCATTTCTTCCTGTCCACCCATCTATGAAAATCTACTCTATTATTTAGGCACTTATCCAAGGTCCTCCTTCAAGAAAACAATTTTTGGGGGCTGGTGTTGTGGCTCAGTGGTAGAGCACTCGCCTGGCGCATGCAAGGCCCTGGGTTGGATTCTCAGCACCACATAAAAGTAAATAAATAAAAATAAAGGCATTGTGTACAACTAAAAGAAATAAATATTAAAAAAACAAATTTGGCGGGGTGGTGCTGGGGATTGAACCTAGGGTTGTCTACCACTGAGCCACATCTCCAGCTCTTTTTAGTTTTTATTTTGAGACAGAGTCTCACTAAGTTGCCCAAGTTCTCCTTAAATTTGTGATCCTCCTGCTTCAATCTCCTGAGTAGCTGGGATTACGGGCGTATACCACTTCTCCCAGTCAAGAATTTTTAACTATTCCAATGTAATGTGAGTCTCCTTTGGAGCTAATAATTTCGAAAATAGTCTTGTTTATTATAAAGTTGATTTATATCCATTGGATGTATTATACTATAATTTCTTCCATACAATTTTTAAATTTTTACCATGCAAAATAAATCATGCATCTGTTACTTTAACAAAACTATAAAAGGAGGAAGTTTTTTTTCAAAAGTACACAGGTATGTCACAGTATTAGAAAATGAAAGTAGTGTGCATGTTTTTATATTATGTAGAAAGGTTTATCATAACTTAAATACCATTTTCATGTATTTATTTGTTTGGTCTTGGGAACTGAACATAAAGACTTGCACATGTTAAGTACAGGCCATTCCAAGGATCTACACCATCAGCATCTTTATCTACCATTTAACATGCCATGTTATGGAGTTGGGATTTTTAGTTTTCTAAGATTCTTCATGTTTATAACTCTTGTGAACCTCCAAAGAGATAATCAATAATCTACAAAGATAAAGTTAAATGAGTAAAGAATCTATAATCAGTTTATTTCAGCAATTACATATGAAGACCATAGATTAGAGGATAATCTACCTAAAGATGCTCTTGTAACAGTTCTCAAATCACAAGCCAAGACAGGGACATCAGCATGGCACCCAGGGGCTGTGCCATTTTATAGAAATTGACGCCCGGTGTTTTCTCATCTCCTCATTTGTGTCTCTGTTTTGTAGTGGAACCACACCACTTTGAAGTCTGAGGGATCGAGCTCGTGCCTCTCTTCCACCACCCCTGCTATCCAAAATGCCCATTGACACTTCCCATCTCTGTCATCGGTCTCTGCTGGAGCAGGGACAGAGAACAGAACATTTCTAATATGCATGCTCAATACTGTCAGGAAGTTCAGTATTACAGCGACCCAAAATTAACTCATCACCTCTAACTTTCAAACTTTGGCTTTAAAGATGCTCTGGGAAGGAATGAAAAATAAATCCAGCCCCAGCTTCCATGAACGCCCTCCACATACGCACAGCCCCTTACCCTGTCCCCTGCCAGGACTGTCTTCTACTCAAATATTCTCCATTCCTCCAGGGGTTGTTCTGCACTTCAGCCTCTTCTCTTTCCTTCACTTGACCAGCTTCTACTGCAGCATTGTGCGCTGCCCATCAGGACAGGGAGGCAGCCATGGGTGGTGGAATCCCCCTACTGCAGGGGCCACAGAAAGCTCAGACGAGCCCAACGAAGGAGATCGGCCACTCAGCGCAAGCCCATGACAAAGACCCTGTGATGTGAACAAGCGCCAGGACTAAGTTGGGAAAGAGGACAGGAGGGGACGACATGTCCAGACCCGGGCAGAGTAGCCCCATGGCATGTTCAAAGAATCAGTGATCAACAGGGGGAGGTCAAGTTAGGGAGCTTAGCAGAGAGACCTGATCAGGAGCCTTGTAGGTCTTACGGCTTTGACTTTCATCTTCAAAATAGGAACTCCCTGACCAAGCTGTGTGGATGGTCACCAAATACTCCGGCTTCCTTTTCTGCAGTGTTCCTCCCCTCCCTGGGAGGACCACACATCTCTTCCCTGCCGAACAGAAGAGGCTTTGTGACTCGCATTGGCCAGTGAAACGTGGCAGCAGAGATATGTGTCCCTTCCAGGTGAGGCTTTAAGGGCCTTCACGCAGGAGATCCTTCCTCTCTACCATGACCAGCAATGTTCCAGGGAGAGGCGGCTCCTCCAGCCTCAATTCCAAAGTGGAGTCTCCATGGAACAGAGCCACAAACACACTGAGTGAGCAAGAGGATGCTGCAGACAAAGCTAAGGAGATGTCCCAAGTCACTGGTTGCTGAAGTCTGACCTCACTAATCCAGACATAAATAAGGAATGTTATGAAGCTCGGGGGACGCGCCTACCTGAGTCCAATGCCACAGGCTAGATGGTTTAAGCAACAGAAAGTTACTTCTCATATTTCTTCTGTTCTCAGAGGCTGGGAAGACCAAGATCAAGGTGCCAGCAGATCTGGTGTCGGTGAGGGCCACTTCCTGGTTTTCAGATGACTGTCTTCTCACTGTGTCCTCACATGGTGGAGAACAGAGAGAGGAAGTCTCTTCTTATAAAGGCACCAGTCCCATTCACAAAGCCCTCATCCTTGTGACTTAATCACCTCCAAAGGCCCCACCTCCAAACAGTGTCACCTTGGAGTTAAGCTTTCAACATGTGAATTATGGAGGAACGCAAACATTCAGTCCCTGTGTTAGTTACTTTTCCATTACTTTAATAAAATTACCTGAGATAGTCAGCTTAAAAAGATGAAAGGTTTATTTTAACTCACAGTTTCAGAGATTTCAGTCCGTATTGCTTGGCCCCATTGTTTTTTGATCTGTGGCAAGGCAGACCATCATGACGGGGAGCATGTGGTAGAGCAAAGCTGTCACCTCACTGCAGCCAGGAAGCAAGAAAGCGAGACGGGAAGAGCCAGGGTCCCCCACTCCCAAAATGACCTAACCTCTCTCCATCAGGCCCCACCCAATGAAGGTTCTAATGCTTCCCAGTAGCATCATGGGCTAGGGACTGTCTTCAACATATGAGCCTTTAGGGGGAGACTTATCCCAACCACAGCCATCTAGAAGAATGATGAAATTTGTGTTTTAAAAAGATAAGTAACTGTATTCAGAAAGCAGACTGAAAGGAAACAAAAGTAAATTCTGGAAAACAAATTAGGTAGTTATTATAATAATGTAAGTAAGAGATAACAGTCAAATAGACAATAGTGAGCACAGAACTAGAGGGAAGTAGATAGACCTGGGGCCTGGTGCCTGCAATCTCAGCCTCTCAGGAGGCTGAGGCAGGAGGATCACAAGTTCAAGGTCAGCCTCAACAACTTAGGGAAGCACTAAGCAACTTAGCAAGACCCTGCCTGTACATAAAATTAAAAGGGCTAGGGATGTGGCTCAGTGATAAAACACTCCTGGATTCAATCTTCAGTATCAAAAAGAGGTAGATATATCCAAAAGCTAAATATTTTTTGGTAAAATTTCAGGACTTGGTGATAAATTTGGATTCTTCTGGAAGGATGGGAGGATGAAGAAATGGAGTATACAGGGCAATGCCCATGTTTCTGGCTACATTTCAGGTGGATTCTGGTGAATTATGATGAAATGGGTAAAACTAAAGAAGGGCTCAAGGGAGACTATCATAAAATTAGCTTAACATGTTAAATCTGAGGTGATTTTGAGATGGTCAAGTGATCTGAGTGGGCAGTTCCACAGTGTAGGACTCAAAGGAAAGGTCAGGTTAGATCAAAAATGGAGGAAACATGACTCAGACAGGTGGCAACCACAGGTAGCAGCAAGAGAGTAGAATACAAAAGATGAGGGAGATTTCCTGACTAGTGTTAAGAAACTCCTACAGTCAACATCCGAGTGATACACGTCCTCACATTAAGAAAGTCTTGGAGAGGATGTGGGGGGAAAGTACACTCAAACATTGTTGATGAGACTGCAAATTGGTGCAACTACTTTGGAAAGCAGTGGGGCGATTCCCTGGAAAACTTGCAATGGAACCACCATTTATTTGATCCAGCTATCCCACTCTTCGGTCTATACCCAAAGGACTTAAAATTGCATACCATAGTGACACAGCCACACCAATGTTTATAGCAGCTCAATTCACAATAGCTAAACTGTGGAACCAACCTAGATGCCCATCAATAGATGAATGGATAAAGAAACTGTGGTATATATACACAATGGAATATTATCCAGCATTAAAAGAGAATAAAATTATGGCATTTGCAGATAAATGGATGGAGTTGGAGAATATTATGCTAAGTGAAGTATGTCAATCCCAAAAAACTAAAAGCCAAATGTTTTCTCTGATTAGTGGATGCTGATCTATGATGGGAAGGCATGGAGGGACTTTGGATTGGGCAAAGGTGAGGGGTGGGGAGGGGTTATGGGGGTAGGAAAGATGGTGGAATGAGATGGACATCATTACTCCAGGTACATGTATGATTGCACAAATGCTGTGTCTCTAAACTGTGTACAACCAGAGAATTTAAATGTTGGACTCCATTTGTGTACTACGATGAATTGAAATGCATTCTGCTTTCATGCACAACTATGCAGAACAAATAAATAATTAAAGAATAAGAAGAAGAGGAGGAGGAGGAGGAGGAACCACCACTAGCGAAAGAGGAGGAAAGAGAATCAGGAGAACATGGTGCCTCAGAAGCTCCAGAAGACAACAGTGGCTTTCAGAAGGATAGGCGTCGACCATGTCAAGCCTGCTTAAAACTCAAGAAAAATGAGAATCCAAAAATCTACACTGGACATGGTAACATGAAGGTCACTGGTGGTCTCTGCCTAAGCTGACTGTTACCAGAACATGAGGCAGAAGTCCACTGGGATGGTGCCACACAGCCTGCCACAAACCTGCGAGCTGTGGCACAGGACAAGTTTGAGTGAAAGGCCTGGGTGCCTAGTGCACAGAGTCCCCACAGAAGGACCAATCTCTGTGGGCCCATCCTCCAACAGGGTCTCCTGACACGAGCCTGCCATACAGACAGGAAGGGCCCTGCCTGCTTCCTGCACTCATTGCATGGCCCCAAACCATGAAAACACATATTTTTTTTTTGTGACGGATAAGGGTGCTACCTGGGCTTGAACTCGGGGGCACCCGACCACTGAGCCACATCCCCAGCCCTATTTTGTATTTTATTTAGAGACAAGTCTCACTGAATTGCTTAAAGCCTTGCTATTGCTGACGCTGGGTTTGAACTCATGATTGTCCTGTCTCAGCCTCCCGAGCCGCTGGGATTACAAGTGTGCACCACCACACCTGGCTGATAAGACCATTTTTAAACATCATTTTATGGATAGTTAGAAAAATAAAAATAATTACAGATACCATGATATTCAGTTACGACATTAAGCAAACGCAACAAGTTTATTCACATTAATTTAATATAATTCAATGAAAGAACATACCCAAAACCCACACACAATGTAAAAAAGAACGAAATGACTTTCTACTAATTAAAAAAAAAAAACAGTACATAGTCTTAGTTTCAATTTGGAGAAATTTTATTTTGGGATGGGGAAAGAATCCTCCCTTCTTATTTTTCTTAATTTCTGGTTCAGGTTATTCTTACAAATACTGTGGCTATCTATTTCTAGCTTATTCATTTATAGAAGAATCTGATTCTCATTGTGTTTTTTCAAAATTCTTTGTCTAATGAATCCCTCTTCCACACTGTCTTGGAGACCCAGCCTTTCCTCTCTCCCATGCCAACCCCCTCAGACACAATGCCCTGGCCTCATGCCTCAGTCTCTGCCCCTCTCCAGTTCATTTTGCGTAAGCGTCAGCCTGCCAGAATCCCATTCCTAAAATCCTGTTTTAATCACGTATCTGCCTTTTCAAGAACTGACAATGGCCCCCTATTTCTCATCACATGAAAAATAAAGTTCTTCACTTTATTGGGGCACACAGGACTTTCCCCAATCTGTCCCCATTTGACTTATTCCGAGGTTTTAACTACTTCCAGAGTAAACTTTTCCCCTGCTTCTCCGGATGGGGGCAGAACAAGTTTTTCCCTCCCGTGCCTGCTGCTATTTGTTCCTCCCTCTATCTTCCCTTTGTCTGAAGTAGAAATTGTTAACTTTCTAAAAGAAGTTTGCCAGTAAGAAAAAAAAAAAAAAAACAATTTTTTGGAGGTTTTGCTATGCAAGTTCTTCATATGAATTCTCTCCTTTAATGCTCAGAATAGCCCTTTGAGGTAAGCAACATTTTGCAGATGATGAGATTAAGTTAATTTATGTAAAGCACCTAGAACAGTGCCTTCCCATCTTAAGGATTCAATCAATGTTGGCTGTCGTTATGCTTATTAGAGAGATTGAGTCATTTTCACAGATAACACAGCAGAAAGTTAAAGACTTAAAATGGAAGCTGGCTGCAGAGCCCCTCGCACCCCTTACCCTGACCAGGGCAGGAAGGCTGTTTGCCCTGCTGCCATCTTGCCAGACTTTCACAGCTATTGTAGTGGACATGGATTTCTGCTGTCTGAATTTCTCAACAGTTGGAGAGTCTGTTCTATTCTGCTTTGTTCTCTATGGCTGTTTACTTATTTTACTTTTTCTTCAGTATATGTCTTACCACTCAAGTCACTCAAGAGTAAAGACTAGTGGTGTGCTGGTAAGTCTGACAACCACTTCTCTAGGAGGGGAGGGAGCTTAGTTTCAGAGTTTGCTGATTTCATTGGTTATGAATTCTCCTAATTTTAAGATATCAAAGTGAAGCCAACCAACTCAAAATTCCTGAAATTTAACATCCAATTCTTGCAAGTTGGTACAAGCCAGTGGTAGTACACTTCTAGAACTCAGGATTGTATCTTATATTATATTCCCTTGTATCTTTCTTGGTTCCAAAGACAGTGCTAAGCAAAGGTGACCACATAACTGGAGCTTCTGTTTCAAGGTTGCAAATTGCACATAAGCATTTACTTAGCCTACTCCCCAAAATCCCATTGAAACAATGATACCCCAAAACTAATACTTTCATATGAGTTCATAAATAAGAAAAGGTGCCAACAGCCAACTGGAAAACTTGAAAAAAATGATGAGAGACAAGATAGCAGATGGAATCCTATTGAGGGATAAGCCAGAGGAAACCATAATCGCAGTAAGCGTGGGGAGGACCGCTATGGAGATGGGAACCATTCTTCCCAGGGATCCCGAAGCTCAGCAGATATGGGGAGCTTCATAGATAGGGGAGCAAATAATCAAGGTAACTAAAGGCTGGGCTCCTGACATATTTTCTATGTATTTTGAGCCTTGTGTCCCCAGCTAAAGGTATCAAACTTACTTTCTAAACCAAGAGCAATACTTCTCTGGAAGTATTGCTCTTGGTTTAGAAAGTAAGTTTGGTTTCTATCTTTGATGCTAGAGAAACAAAACACAGTCTGCTAGCTTTGACTCAAGGGAGAAAATGGTTATAGCTTCAGCAGTACCCCTAGAGTGTACTCTGTTCACCACCATCTCCCCAGACCCAAGCAAGAGTATGCATGAAACAGATACTTCATATCCGCTTTAGTGAATGAATGGAGTTTATATTTTGTGGACAAATGAATAATAACTCATTAGGCAACACTACAGATTAAGAAAATGTATAGATATTCTGGATTACATAAACCCAACCAAAATGTGTTTTAACACTCAATTTGGAGAGGAGAGGAAAGGAGATCTCCAGTTGGCAGAGATGAGAAGAAATATCAAAGGCAGGGTACAGCCCACCCCACTGCTAAGGACCACCATGGGACACAGTTCTGGTTGATAAGACTAAAGTGAAAGTTGGAGTTCTGGGGATGCTTGATTTTCCTGACAGGGAGATATCCTTGAGGCTTCCTGCTTCCTTTCCCTGATTGAATCTGATTGAATCCGTGAGGCCAGAGTGAACATCCAGCTCACTGCCATAGAGCAACCAAAGGATAAAAGCCATACCTTGAGGTTAGAGGGTAGGGATATATTAGGAGCTTGAGGAAAAGACACGGAGGACAGTTTTACTGTCTTGCTCTACTTACAACTTTCTTGTTACTTTTGAAACATTCAGGGTAAGAGTACTGGCCTAGTATGCAGGAGGCCCTAGGTTCCACCCCCAGCACTCCGCAGAGTCAGGCCACTCCTCTAGGGCAAGGTTTGGCTGTCCCTGAATGATGGACTGTATATCCGGGAACTTAGGTGGGAGAAAAATGTAGGGGAAAATGGAAAGTCCAGGCCTGAAATACAGATGTGTATGAGGTCTGAATTTATAATAATCTGCTGGGTTCAGGAATCCTGAGTTGAAAAATGACACTAAATTAAAAATCAAGCCAAGACATTTGAAATCTCTAGAGCCCTAGCAGTAAAAATGCACACCACTCCATGGGAACACTTTTACGTCTTCTAGGAAGAAAAACAAAAGGTAAATTCAACCTTCATCAATAGAGAGCTACCTATAAAATACTCTGAGGGAAGTATGGAATAACTATAGCATGATTAGAGATATAAACAAAGGTCCTAACAAAACGATGATGATAAGGAAAGATAATACAAAAATACAACAGTTTTGGAAAAGAACAAAATTAAGTCTTTAGAAATGAAAAACATAGTCATTGAAATAAAAAAACTCAATGATAATGAACAGATAAGACAAAAGTGAAGAAAGAACTATAAACCAGAATACAGATTTGAGGAGTTTTCTCAGAGTGCACAACAGAGATTAGCTATGAAAGTGTGGCTAAAAACCTTGAGAAATAGGTAAAGAACATTCAGTATACATCAGGTAGACATTCCAGCCAGAATGGAGAAGGGGGTACAAAATTTAAGAATATAACAGCTGATATTTTTCAAGAACTAAAGAAAATCATAAATGAGTCATCTAGCCAGGGCATAAAATTTTAAAAATTAAAATTTCACAACTTGATGGTAAAACTTTACTGTCAATGATAAGTAGGAAAATCTTAAAAGCAACCAAAGTTTAAAAGCACATCTTCTAAAAACAAAAAGCAAAAAATATCCAACTAGACCGTCATGAAACTTGTCCTAAGTCACAGCAGATGTATGTTAGAAACAAAGGGCATTCTCTCAAGGTGCCAAGGGAAAATAATTCTCATCTTTGATCATTCTTTTTCTATACCCAGCTAAATTTTCACTAAAGACCAAGAGTAAATAAAAACATTTCAACCCAATAATTTTAAGAAATTTCCTCAAATTCATCTTCTAGTTTATGAATTCTTTCCACATGTGTCTTATCTTTAATTATCCTATTCATTGAGTTTTTAATTTATCACTCAGTAACCCTTTCCAAAAGACCTACCAAATGGTTTACTTCAGTAAGAAAAACCACTGAATCTAGAAAGAAGAAGTATAGGGCAAAACCCAAGGGTAAATAAGGAAGTTTTTAAACTTATTGTCAAAATTAATAATTTACTGTGAATGATGAATGCTGATTAACTAACTTGAGAGGACTTTAAAAATCAGGTGATGCTAAGATACCAAGCAACATCAATGTGCAAAGAAATCTGAGTTAAAGATACCTGAGGTAGGGCTAGGGCAGTGGCTCAGTGGTAAAACACACTTGCCTAGCATGTGTGAGGCACTAGGTTCAGTGCTGTATAAAAAGTAAATAAAGTAAACATATTATGTCCATCTACAACTAAAAATTTTTTTTATTTTTTAAAAGATACCTAAGTATATAGGTATCTTTTAAAAAGATTCTCTCTCTCTCTCTCTCTCTCTCTCTCTCTCTCTCTCTATATATATATATATATATATATATATATATATATCCATATCCATTCATCTGTTGAAGGGCACCTAGGTTGGTTCCTTAGTTTAGCTATTGTGAATTGAGCTGCTATAAATATTGATGTGGTTGTGTCACTGTCACTGTAATATGCTGATTTTAAGTACTTTGGGCATAAACCAAGAAGTGGGATAGCTGGGTCAAATGATGGTTCCATTTCAAGTTTTCTGAGGAATCTCCATACCACTTTAGAGAATACCATACTAAGTGAAATAAGCCAATCCCCAAAAAACAAAAGCTGAATGTTTTCTCTGATATGTGGATGCTGATTCACAATGCAGGGGTGGGGGATGCCTAAGGAAGAATAGAGTTGCCTTAGATTAGGTAGAGGGGAGTGAAGGGGGGGTAGCAGGTATGGGGGTAGGAAGGATAATAGAATTAGTCAGACATTATTATCCTATGTGTATATATTACTATATGACCTGTGTGATTCTACTTTATGTACAACCAGAAGAATGAGAAATTATACTCCATATATATGATGTATCAAAGTACATTCTACTGTCATATATAACTAATGAAAACACTTAAAAAATAAAAATAAAAAAGATACCTAAAGACCTCTACTGGTCCCAAGAACAGAGAGAGTAACTTTACATTCTTTGAGAATTTTTAAGGATGTAGCTCTGCAATACAGCATATGCTTAGCATAGGTGAGATCATGGGTTTGATCCCCAGTACACACGCACGCATACACACACACACACACACCCCAAACCAAAACCATAATAAATAATTTTTAATATCTAAAAATAATTTTTAATAATAAACATGAAAGGACTAGAATTATAATGTGCCCTTTCTAAATTAATAGAGAATAAAGAAATTAAAACAATAACAGCAAAAGAAAGAAAGGAAGAACTTGGGCTGGGGGTTTGGCTTAGAATGCTTGCTGAGTATGGGTGAGCACTGGGTTCAATCCCCAAACTGCCAAAAATAAATAAATAAATAAATAAGGAAGTTGCAATACTAACAATCCAGTAAATGGCAGGAATCAGAGCAATGGGAAAAATATGATCATATGTTGTATTTTAAATCATGAATAAATTATTATTAGAGGACAGGTACATGAAGAAAATATTAAAACATATTGGAGAGTCACCAATTTCAGAAAAGTGACTACTTCTAGAGGGGAAAAGAGGAGATGGGAATTAAAAACATGTACAAAGGGGCTTCCGGGCTCCTTCACAATTTTTATAATAATGTGAAACAGAAAGAAAGATAAATGATGAGCCATTCAATCCAACAAGAGTAATTCTACACAAACAGGCAACTAAAAAAAACTGCTTCCTCAACAAATTAAAAACAGAAACAGATAAAGCGAGAATAAGAACAAAATAACATATATGAAGAATGATGTGAACAGTTTTGTCTTTAGTTACTGGTATTGGCATTAGCATTCTAACTGCAGAGGTTTCTGGGAGAGAAAGTGGATTTCATTTGCAAAAGAAAAGATTGATATTAGAGCAAAGGAAGAATTATATGACTAAGGATTTTTTAACCTTCAATAGAGGTTAGTGTATATGTTTCAGAAGAGTCATTTTCCTTAAAATGTTTACAAATAAAAATAATTCAACTAATTAAACAAAAACCTCTCTGAAGGCAAAAATGGTACAGTTAGATCACAGGTCCTCCGAACTGTTGCTCTGCAAACATCTGGGTAAAAAAGTTGCAGCATTGACCCAGTGAAAGACCACCCCCCTATATTTGCAGTAGCTGAAGTCTGGGGCTGACAGGTTCCCCCACCCACTGCTATTTGCCATCACCCTGAAGAGAAGGAAAGGAAAGAGGGGATCAGGTAGGAAACTGTGTAATCTACTCACCTACTTACCAGCTCCCTGTCATTTCTCACGAAGGCCAAGGGTTGGTTGCAAAAGGAACTGGACTAAATTTCAAATGTGATAGCTCTCTACATCTCTCCTCCCCACAGTTTTTCAGATATTTCGTCTCCCTTACCTTGGCCAGAGTAAAAAGAAAGTGGAGTACAATTATGCCTCTTTCAGCTGAAACTGGTCACGGAGACAGAATCGGAGGGAAACTGCTTCTGGCTTTTATCGTCAAGTTTATGGTAGCTAAAAATATAGCCCCTTTTGTCTTAACTCAAAGCGATGAGAAAGATTTTTCACCCAGACACCAGGCCACCATACCTGACATCTCTGGCCATTGCTGTAGAACGCTTCACAGAATCCAGGAGGGTCCCCTGAATACTTGGAGGACTTGCCTGACTAGATGATCTCTGTCACTTTCTCACAGAATTCCTTTTTATTGAAGTGTAATTTACATATTGGAAAATGCACGTTCCTTAGTTCAATTCTATTAAGTTTGGTGAAACCACATATGCATCTCAGGCAAGATACTCAGCCAAGTACAATCATTTTTGTAAAGACTTTATGATCTGGACGGAACCAATAGCCATGAAACACAATAACTTCTTCAATTTCCAAATCTTGTATTAGAAATATCACCCAAGACTTGAAGCTAATGAGATACAGTGTAGTAAACAATATACCATACCCATCTTTAAGAATAGTTCCATTTTCCATGGTTTCTTAGATAAGAAACAGCAAATGCCATAAATCACCATATAGTGATTTGTACTAAATCTTAACATTTATACACTGAAAAAGGTTATTAATCATGCTTTATTTTCTTTTCAAGTTTTCTTATACTGCCACATGAATAAATTGACATAGTTTATCTTGTGTCCTATCTAAAAAATCTGGATTAACAGCCTAGACCGAATTCCACCGTAGCAACAGGGGTTCATAGCTACAAATAGCTCTAAGTCAAAGGAAAATAACAACAAATACAGGAACATCTCACTCTGAAGTTCCTTTATTTTGGTTTAAACCTCTCTTAACAGGCTCTTTTCAAGTCTTTGGAGCATTATTAAACGATCCTACTATTGATTTTCTCTGCTGAGTACTGGGGAAAATGGAGTGACTTGCAGCAGTGATGACCAAAGTCCACTCACTGTGTAAAGGACAGGTACTAAGGCAGAGAAGGCACCTGGAGCTCCTCCTACAACCATTCTCATAACTTAGATTCCAATGCCTGGAAATAGGACAGGTGGGAAATAGGACACGGAATTCAACTCCTCTCTCTTACTTAAATATAGCACTGCGACTATTTCTGTTACTTACCGTGAGAGGTTTTATGAGTATTGGTGTATTTTGCTATTCAGCATGAAGCTGTACATGCTTCATTTCCACCTTCGAAATCCAAATTTCCAAGTAATCACTTTTAGGAAAGCATTCCTCTATTTTGAGCTTCATTCTCCATGGACCATTTGTCTCTGGTGCTGAGCCACTGGGTAACCAGAGGTTACAGTAAGAATTCATCATGCCAGTTTCCATCTTAAAGAGAAAAGTCTTCAAGACAAACAAACCATTTTTTTTTTTAAATGGGTAACAGAAATGAACAGGCATTTCACACAAGAGAAAAAAGAACAGTCTCATAAGTTCAACCTCATAAATAATCAGGAAAATGCAAATTAAAACCACAATGAGACACCATTTCACACCTCATCAGATTAGCAAAAAGTTGGAGTCTGACAATACCAAGTGTTGATGAGGATGTCAAACTACAGAAATTCTCAAACTAGGACAAGGGGGAGGTGTCTGGAAGGGGAACATGTATTGAAAAATAACTTGTATTGCCTAGTAAAGTTGCTGTGTACACGTACACGTACACACACACACACAAAATGGACTACATGTTAAAATCAGTGATAAATTTTCTTAAGTTGGTAATTTTGACATATTTAGGAGTGAAATGACAAGATGTGTACAACTTTAAAATGGGTGAGCAAAAAACACACCGACGAGTCAGGGGTGGGGAGAAGACAGCTAATGTGATAAAATGATAAACTGTTGGGGCAGGCTCTGTCACAGAGCCTTGTTACTGGCAGCCTAGCCCAAGGACCCTGCCTGGATCCAGTCTGTCTGGATTCAGCCACCTGCCTGCATAAAAAAATAGGCAAAAGATGGAAAAAGGAAAAATGAACTTTATGCAGTTTGATCAAATTAGAGAGAGGCAATGAGTTTCTTCTGTCTTCCTTCAAAGCTGGCTTTGAATCAAACCTACTTTCCTACCAGTTTGAATATTTCTGGAGCAGTGAGCTACTGCTGGATGGTGGATGGTGAAACCTAGACTCCCCGACCCCACCCCATCCCTCACCCTAGGTGTTTCTGGGTGTAGTAACATCTGCAAATTTGAATCAAAGCTCTGCCAATTACTGATTTGCAACTTGGGGAATCTATTTAAGCTGTCTCTACCTCCATTTAATCATCTGTAAAATGGGAGTAACAGTGGTAGGCACAAAATGTTCTGAGCGTTACATGAAGTAATTCAAGTAAAGTACTTAAAGCTGCTGCTGCTGCTTTGTTACAGGCTTCCATAACATTCAGTCCTACCTCTGTTAGCTCCACTTTGCAGATGATGTAAATTCAGACGTAGGTGAAGTAACTTATTGGGTCACTAACTGGCTGTTGGTGGTGGGCCCTAGATGAGGAGGAGTGTGGGAAGCTTGCTCCCCAGCAGAAGAGAACTTATGGCTATGCTCACCAGCAGCCTCTGAGACAAAACAAACAATCCCATCACCTGTAGACAGATGACTGATTTCTGGAACATTACTACAGTAGAATGCTGTGCAGCTGTAAGATGCACTAACAGGAAGAATATTTTTAAAATAAATTAAATTAAAGGCTTCCATTTTATCCTGAAAGATTTTAACTGCTCCAGCAACAAAAGGACCAATTAAGACACTAAAACTACCATGAAGAAGATAAATCAAAAAGTGTTTTGGTTTAAAACCACATTGTACTTCTTCATAGCACTTCTGCTAAGAGTGAGAAATTACTGTCTAGATATTTAACAGGTGAATAAACCAAAGAAATAGCAGTTATAAACCAAAGAAATATTCCTACAGTGGACTTATTTGCAGCCATGAAAACAGTGTTTTAAAATGAATGTTTAGCGATGTGGTGGAATAATCACTATATGATGTTAAATCTAAACATAGAGGATCCAGGGCAGGCACCGAGGTACACGCTTTAATCTCTGCAACTCAGTAGGCTGAGGCAGAAGGATCTCAAGTTCAAGGCCAGCCTCAGCAATTTAGCAAGGCCTTACATAATTTAGTGAGACCTTGTCTCAAAATTTTTTAAAAAACTGAATAAAGAGTACTATGGGTGTAGCTGGATGGTGGAGTACCTCTGGAGTCAATCCTCAATACTGGGAAGGAAGGAAAGAAGGAAGGGAGGGAGGAAGGGGGAGGGGGAGGGGGGAGGGGGAGGGAAGGGAAGGGAGGGGAGGGGGAAGGGGAGGGGGAAGGGGAGGGGGAAGGGGAGAGGAGGGAGGGGAGGGGGGAAGGGAGGGGAAGGGAGGGAGGGGAGGGAGGGGAGGGGGGAAGGGAGGGGAGGGAGGGGAAGGGGGAAGGGAGGGGAGGGAAGGGAGGGGGGAAGGGAGGGGAGGGGAGGGAGGGGAGGGGGGAGGGAGGGGAGGGGAAGGGGGGGGAGGGAGGGGAAGGGAGGGGAGGGAGGGGGAAGGGGGAGGGGGAGGGAGGGGAAGGGATTGGTTATCTCTGGAGGGGAGGGGAGGGGAGGGGAGGGAAAGGGGGGAGGGGAGGGAAAGGAGGGGAGGGGAGGGGGAGGGGAGGGAAAGGAAGGGAGGGGAGGGAAAGGAAGGGAGGGAGGGAGGATCCAACCAGGGGTGGGGTGGGGGGGTGCATAGCTTAAAGGTAAAGTGCACCACCAAAAAAGGAAAAAAATAAATCTTAAGTTTTAGTCTTACATACATACGTGTATTTTTTTAAAAATTGTTTTTAGTTGTAGATGGACACAATATCTTTATTTATTTATTTATTTTTATGTGGTGCTGAGGATCAAACCCAGGGTCTCACAACCTGCAAGGCAAGTGCTCTACCACTGAACTACAGCCCCAGCCTATATGTGTATATTTGTATGCCTACATATATGCATATATAATACACATGAATGTACACATGATATATGTATATATACACCTATAATAATACATTTGCATATGTGGTAACTGTATTTATATATATACATTTATATCACAGAATAAACCTGAAATCTATATACCACATTTTTTAAAAAGTTAAAGGTGGATTTCTTGTGGAGAAATGAGGAATGGGTTTTGCCCTTTTTCCTCCCCCTCTTCTATAAGCTGTATTTTCTTATATTTCCGGTCTGGATCTGGAGAACAATTTGGCAGCATCTAAAAATGTTGCAGATTGTAGACCTACAATTCTGAAACATTTCCTTTCCTGGGTGAAAATCCTGACATGTGCACAATGAAACATACAAGAAGGTCCATACTGACATTGTTTATGAGAGAGAAAAGGTAAAAACCACCTACATCCATCAACAGAAACTTAACTAGACAAACGATATATAGACATCAATTAATAGGAAGGAAAGCTACTTTTTTGTGGGGGTGGCACCAGGGATTGAACTCAGGGGCACTGGACCACTGAGCCACATCCCCATTCCTATTTTGTATTTTACTTAGAGACAGCTTCTCACTGAGTTGCTTAGCACCCCGATTTTTCTGAGGCTGGCTTTGAACTCGTGATCCTCCTGCCTCAGCCTCCCAAGCCACTGGGATTACAGGCTTGAGCCACCGAGCCCGGCAGACAGATACTTTAATCAATGTGAATATATCACAAAAATATGATGTATAGTGATGAATCTGCCAATTGCATAAACTTAACCACAATATGATACATTTATATAAAGATCAGAAACATGTAAAACAACACTACATGATGAATTGTGTGTGTACATATCTAGCTCAAATTTTTTTAATGTATGGGAATGATAAACAAATGCAAGGTAATGTTTATCTCTGGAATGCAAAGAAGGGAACTGGGATTAGAAAGAGGGACACACATCAGTTACATCTCTAATGCTTTATCTCTTGGGCCAGGTAGAGAAGTACAGATATTTCTCTGGAGGTTTTTTGTATGCCTGAAACGTCTAATAATGAAATGTAGAACCCATATAATGAAATAAAAATCTAAAGTTAAGTGAGTCGCTGGATATGTTGTAATTAGTTGAATCATAAACCTTTGGAATAACTTTAAAATATTTTCATTTTTTAAATTTTTGTCAAAACCAGATTTCTTCAAACCAGAAAATTTAATTTCCCCCAAACAAACAATTTTCTAATGAGAGTATTTTACTATAATTATTTCCCAATTTTGTTTAAAATTTAAACTATCTCCACTCGGAAAAAAAAAATGCATCATTTAAGAGGGGCCTAGAGAAAGCTATTGGATCTGTTAAAAAGCGGTACTGGTATTAGTATTCTAAATTCAGGGGGAATGCAGGTCTCAGAGCAGGCCCCTGGGTGACTATGGGGCGCTTCCAGCCCAGGCCTGCACAGCCCTCGCTGCCCGTGCCAGGATCAGCAGAGTTACACATTTGCACATGGTTAAACAGTTTCGTCAGGGAAATGGATTTAAACTAGCTTTAAAAAAAAAAAAAGGAAAAGAAAACATTCCGGTGCATTCCACATTTTCCCTTAAGTATACTGTACCTGCCAGTCAGGCTGTATTTTGCATTCCTCAGGGCTTGGAAACACCATTGAAATTGTGCACATGAATCACTACGCCCCCCCCCCCCCTCCAGTGAAATATATTTGTCTCTTCTGGGATAAATATGGAGCAACCGTCCCCAAGGGTGTGCACCCCGGGGTGCGCGCCCAAGGAGGATGGCAGGCAAGTCTCAAAGCCCTGCTGTGCTGAGGGCTGGAGAGTGCGGGGATGTCCTTGTGTCTTCGGTCACCCACCCACCACAATCTTTGGGTCAAAACTCCAGTGTATAAAACTCTCCGCCTGCTGAGCAGAGACGGGGCAGAGCTGGAGTGTGGGGATGTAGGATCACGCGGGGCAGAAGGAGCAGAGACCAGAGCTGCACGAGTCAGAGCCTGCGTGGAGGGGCACGCTCCCGCAAACTGACTTGAACCCCACCGTGGCTTCCCGGAACTCGCAAACCCCCTTCGCGCCTTTAAGACGCAACTTGCTCGACAACAATCGGGTTCGCAGCCGCACGCCCCGGGGGAGGCCCCAGCGCGGGCCTGCGGGGCGCGTCCCGGCGCTGGGGAGGAGCGGCCTGCCGGGGGGCGGGCCCTGGCCGGGAAGGCTTGTTGCTCAACCTCACCTCTCCCCACCCCGCCGCGCTCCCGGCTGGAGGAGGTGCTGCGGGCGAGCGAAACTAGTTCATGTGTCAGCCACCCCGGGATCTGGCAGAGGAGGGCCGGGCCGAGAGCAGCCGAGCGGGGAAGACAGCCAGCCTCTGCCCGCTCGGCCCGCCGCGGTGCAGGGCGCGGAATGTCTGCATGCGTAATGAGGGCCCGGAGCGAGGTGATTTCCCAGCCCAGCCGGCCCTGCCTAAGCACACACGTTCTCTGTATTCAAATAGCACTCTTCCATGGAAGTCCTTAGTAGCAGAATGCAGCGGGAAGAACTCCCAGAGCAGCCTTGCTCTAGGCCCTCCTTAGGGAGAAGAGAAAAATCTGCCTCTGGAAATGCCTGGAAGCTTCCATATTCCAGGGCGCGAGAAAGCAGTGCGCGTCCCCTTGGACTAAGTAGAAAAAAATCGATCTTTCCTTTTGGGCCTGGTTTCCCTGTTATTGAAAGGGCCGCATGGAACATTGAGATTGCTAAATTGTTTTCCAGTCGATGATAGTGGAGTCTCAGTTTCAGAGCTAAGTTCCATACCCACTAGGACAAAGCCCCTTACTAGGCGGGTACCCCCACCGTGAGTCCCTGGATTCTCCATAGCAAGATAAGGACAAAAGCTTGTGCAGGCTGTGCACTTTGTCTCAAGTCACGCGGGGTGGCTCGTGGCAGGGCTAATCAAACTCCAAGATCCCACGGTGGGTGAGTTAATCTGACTTCGCCATGACCCCTTGTTCTCCCCCTCCACTTCTCAAGGGCCCTTTTCACTTCTTCCTTTTCCTACTTTGCTCTCCCCTCTTTCTACCTCTTCTTCTTGACATGGGTTACTAACTTCTAGATTCTGGAAGGCCCGTACCCTGGGAAGTCCTGTCCATTAAACACAGGGCAGAGCCGGGACTTCCGCGCTCACCCCTCCGCCCAGTTAATCAGCTACTAGAACCAGCTGCGGCGGGTCTGGGCACGTTTTCTGTTCCACGGCTCCCAGAACTTTTTTCTGTGCTTTAACTTCAATAATCTTGGGTGCTCCTGAAGGCTAGGCGCACACCTAAATTGTAAAGCTTCAGATGAGTTGAGTTCAAAGTTTTTATTTTCTACTTTTAAAGCCCTCAATAAATTAGGGCAAAGGTAGCTGGAGCCCGGCCCCCTGCCCTGGCGTTCCTCTGGGGTTATTGGAGTTGGCTCAGCAACCTGGCTCTTGAGAAACCAGGTGTAAGGAGACCTGGGTGGAGGGATCTGGGGTTGTTTGTGGACCTTTCTCCTCCTCTGCGGCATATGCCAGAGTCTCTCGGGAGAGATCGGACAGGCTTGTCACTGGAGGGAGTTGGTGTCGACCTGCCTTTGTTACGCAAGTCCGCGAAACATGAACCGGTGTTCCTGGCCAGCCCTTGAATGAGGAAGTGGGCCAGTGCTGTCTTCAGAAGGCCGCTGGCTAATACTCAGAGCGGAGCTGATCCTAAATAAAGCAAGCAATTCCCACTCTTCTCTTTCCCTTGTCTCTATGTAGAATCATGCGTTTGTCCTAGGTCTCTAAGGTTTTTCACATTTCCAACAAAATAAGTTGTTTCTTTCTAAGACTTATTTTAAAATTTTAGTATCAAACAATAATGAACAGAGTGATTTTTTAATATATATGTATATTTTGAGTTGTTTGTGGACCTTCATTTTATTTATATGCAGTGCTGAGAATGGATCCCAGTGCCTCCCACATGCTAGGCACGCTCTATCACTGAGCTACAACTCCAGCCCCACAAAGAGTTTTTAAAGGTTAAAAAAAGAGAGAGAGAAATATATATATAGTATCAAGTGTTTGGTTTTTCCCCTGGAACCCTGTCTACCTGCGTATCCCCAGCTGCCATAGCAAGTAACAAGCTTCTGAATCCGTGACATTTGGTGTAGTTTCCAGGTGGCTCTCACGTTTTCCCCAGGGACTATGTAAAGACCTTGGGACGTAGTATGTGGGGGACACAGCTGGGAACTTGGACAGAAAGAAGATCTCTTAAACTGGCTTTGTTCCCAACCCCTGGGTTGCCCCCAAACCACACCACAATCCTACTCTGGGAGACCGTCCAAGGTTCCCAGGGCCAAAAGACAAACAGCTAAACCAACAACAACGAAAAAGTAATGTGTGTGTGTGTGTGTGTGTGTGTGAGAGAGAGAGAGAGAGAGAGAGAGAAAGAGAGAGAGAACACACCATGGAAAGATGGCAGGTAGAGGACAGAGACTTCCTTCCAGGAAGAAAACAGAGAAAGTGAACCACTTTCCAAAGCTAGAGGAAGGCTTTCTCACTCTGCTTTGTAAAGTGATCTAAACCGATGAGAAGAGAGGCCCAAAACATGTTCAAGCCCAAAATGGTGAGGATAATGTCAGCCCCATGAGGTTGGGAGGAAGCTGAGAATTGTGGAGCATGGTGACACCAGCACTTCTCCTGCAGAACCGGGTCCTTCTGGTAGTACTTCCTCTTACTGGTCCCAAAGCACTTTGCTGAGGAACTGTCTC
The DNA here is from genome assembly GCF_047511675.1 of Marmota flaviventris. Taxonomy (NCBI): domain Eukaryota; kingdom Metazoa; phylum Chordata; class Mammalia; order Rodentia; family Sciuridae; genus Marmota; species Marmota flaviventris. Next base: position 10,252,999 of record NC_092503.1, on the reverse strand, counting down.
CATTCATTATTGTGGGAAGATTAGAGGCATGTGGGTAACTAAGATGGGGAAATTCTTTGGCTGGAATAATTTGCCCTTTATTCATTGAGTCTCTCACCAACATAGTGAACCCATCTGGGTTGTGAACAGATTGAAAGTTATGGAAAATGGGGCTGTGCTTGTGGCTCAGCGGTAGAACACTTGCCTAGCATGTGCCAGGCCCTGGGTTCGATCCTCAACACCACATAAAAGTAAATAAATAAAATAAATGTATTGTGTCCAACTACAACTAAAAAATAAACATAAAAAAGTTATGGAAAATTATTCAAAGATTATATTTGCCTTTCCTCTTTTATTATCTGAGTCCGTTTAGAAAAACAGTAATATTAAAGTGGATAACCTTTACTTGCACTCTTATAAATCAACATTGACATATGCCCTTAAAATTTTTTAAAAACAACTCTTAGTTACTTAAATTATGGTGTAAAAAAGATAATTTGCTGTAACCAGCAGGTCAAAGGACCATTCACAGAATAAGAGATGGATGAATTGGACTGAGGGGTAAGTGTAAGCAATTAACCCAAGTTTCTGATTGTTTCTTTTCTCAAAATTCTTTTTTGGCAAAGATTAAATTATGCCAAATAGCTATCCATTTTATGATGACAAGATGATCAAACTTGTCTCGCTAAACGCTTTCCTTCTTGTACAACTGTCTAAACAGGATTTTCCCACTTAGCACCCTATCAATCCAGTTATGTTTATGCCACAACTTAGGAGATCCTGTGTATCAAATATTAATATTTGTATAGTTATTAAAGTATTTGATGGTGGGTTTCTGTAAGATGAACTCTAATGCGCCAATTTTTAGCGTTAGAAAAGAGTCTAAATAAAAATTATTTGTCTAGGGCTGGGGCTATAGCCCAGTGACAGAACACTTCCTAGAATGTTTGAGGCACTGTTTCAATCCTTGGCACCAATAAAAATGAAACAAAATAAAGGCATGCTGTCCATCTACAACTACGAAAAAAAATTTTTTTTAAAATTTTTTCTAGCCTTTAGTTTGATGACATATTTTAAGTGGTATGTATAATAAAAGCAATGCTTGTTAGAAGCACAGCATTTTAACAAAACCTCTTGTATTATATAGAATAGTGGTTTTCAGACTGCACTTATCCAAGGACTCTTTCCCAAAATATTAAATAGAAATCGAATCAATGAAAACAGGTGTTGTGGGAGCAGAAAGGTTTGCAATCTCAACTCTCTAGAGGGCTACAAAAGCCATTTTTGAGGACACCAGTGTTCTAGGAAGTTTGAAATAATGTTTACTAAAAATTTAAAAAGGCACTATTCGATAAATGACATACTTTTATTTATTTATTTATTTTTGGTACTGGGAATCTAACCCAGGGACACTTTACCACTGAGCTACATTCCCCAGCCCTTTTTATTTTTTGAGACAGGGTCTCATTAAGTTGCTGAGGCTGGCCCTCAACTTGTAATCCTCCTGACTCAGGAGTCCCTGAGATTACAGGTGTGAGCCATCATACCTGGCCATACTTCACTCTTTCATCTATAGATGTATAGTGTGTTTTTGTGTATGTTTATGAAATATCATTCAATAGTATCTGATTCTTATCTTTATCATGCATACTTTCAAGTTGTTAACTTTTGTGGCATTTTATGTTTGTGCAATACACAGTTCTTTGTCTATAAGTTTCAAATTTAGATTTTTTTTTTTAATCCTAATAGTTGATTGTTAAAAGACCAAAGGGGATGCTAGACAAAAATACATGTGACCTGGGTAAAATTATTAGATAAATACTCCTCTATATTGTAGAATAACAGTAGCATCTTAATAAATGATTGCCAAATTGTGATTGGGATTCTAGAGACTATTTCATCCAAAACTCTGATTGTTTTTTCCAGCCAAGAACACCAAGTTCCTGGAAGTAGAGGGATGTCACAAGGTCACCTTGATGGTGCTAGGCCAGAGCACGGTTATCTCACACATGAGGCACATGCTTGTCCCTCTGCTTTATGTACTGCTTTGTATAAATAGTGATATTTTTACAATACTTGAAAATACCAAAATTGACTATTGAATGAAATAAACTGAGTATTTCTACATTTGTTCAAGTTAATCCAGTCTGGAACACATTTCAATCATAGTCAGAAAGCAGGGATTGTGTCAGATTGAAGATGACCTAAACATCCTTACAGGGTTAGATGTGTAGAAGATGCCATCGAGGGAGCCCAGCATAAAGCACACATGCGTTCATGCCTTTGTAAAGCAGAGGTCGCACACGTAGACATGTAAACAAATCAGCCAACGTGAGGCTGAGATATATAAGGCTGCAACTTGGGTCTATAGGAGTCTGACATTTTCCACCTTTGGAGAGCAATTTTCCCACCTAACCCCAAGAGCAGGAATTAGGGTGAGATAATCCTAGAAACTGACCTTTTTTAAAAATCCAGAGCATGGACTGGGACTGGGCCTCAGTGGTAGAGCACTCGTCTCGCAAGTGTGAGGCCCTGGGTTCGATCCTCAGCAACACATAAACAAAAAATTAAAGTATTGTATCCACCTACAATTAAAAAAATATGTTTAAAAAATCCAGAGCATTACATCTTGGGATAAATGGAAAGAACTGTGATTTTGGCCTATTTTGTGTATGTATAATCAAAATAAGGGAGGTTTCTTGTGGTGTTTATTTAGTATACAAGTGTTTGTTTGTATGCCACATACAGTTTAAAATTGCATAAGTGGACACTTTATAAGTCACATGTCTCTAAACATCAGAATGTTCTCATTTAACTAACTTGGAATTGTTCAAGTTCTTTTGAGCTTTCAAGAGAAATACTAGACAAGAATTTGCTATGAATCAAATTAAAACACTAATTTTCATTTTGGTTTTCTGGCAGCTTTGATTCTGTTAGAGAATATTTGCTCCTGAAATGTAAGTCATTGTACACTGAATTGAATATACAATTTATATTATATTACATGTGTCTCATTGTTTGTAGATGCAAATGCTTTAGTACGAGAGACCCCCATAGGCTTAAATGAGAACATGGAGAAATGGGCGTGTCCATGGGTGGGGGTACCCAGCCGAGTCTCCAGTCTCTCCTGGGTCCTTTAATGAGTCTCTAATTGGGGGCTTACATGTCCTTTAGTATCATTTGGCAAATGGAAGATATTTATCTTTGTCAAAATATCTGGGATACTTGGGGCAATAGTAATATTTTCTATCTGGTTTATTCAAATTATAGTATCCAGGATGTCCTTGATTTTAAAACTATATGATCTATACAGTATTTGAAGTCCCCTCAGAACACAGCTAAAAGGATATATGTGTATATCATAATGCTTGCTCAACTTACCTCACAGAATTGATGTGAGGATCAAATAAATTTGAAAGTTGTAAAGGACATTGCAAACTCTGAACTGTTCACATCTATGGATATAGATAGATCTCTGAATTACATTTTAGCATTGAAGTAAACATGAACCGTTCAGATGACTACTTCAACCCACTTCCATGCTTTTTCTTTAGCATCTTTATTGAAGTATAATTTTCGTAACACAGATCTATTCATTTTTAGTAAATGTATTCAGATATTCAGTCATCACTAGACTCCAGTTTTAGAACATACCCATAACCTTAGAAGTTTCTCTCATGCCCATTTGCACTTGATCCCTGCTCTTACTCCCACCCCAAGTAGTCACTGATCTTCTATCTCCGTAAATTAGCCTTTTCTGGACATTGCATAATGAAGTCATGCAAAAGTGACCTTTCACATCTGTCTTCTTTTATTTAGTGTATGTTTTTGAGATTCAGGTGTCAGTCTTGGTTCCCATTATTGCTGCATAATATTCCGTTGTAAGAGTATATCACATTTTGTTTATCCATTCACCAGCAGATGAAAATGTAGGTTGTTTCCAGTTTGGGACTCTCATGAATAATGCTGTTATGGACAATCTTGTACTTACCTTGGTTTGAACATGTGTTTTCATTTCTCTCGGGTAGATTCCTAGGAGTGAACAGTAAGTTTATGGTAAGTTCATGTTTTACTTTTTCAGCAACTGCCAGTCAGTTATCCACAGTGGCGCTATCATTCTGCATTCTTACCAGCAATGTGTGCAGGTTCCAGGTTCCAGGTCCTCCAGGCTGTCCACATGCTCACCAACACTGGGTGTTATCTGTCTTTTTGATTACAGCCATCCTCATGATATCACATTGTGGCTTTGATTTGTATTTCCCAATAACTAGTGATGTTGAACATCTTCTCATGTGGAAATTTTGCTGTTAGTTCATCTTCTTTGCTGAAATGCTATTCCCATCTTTTCCTTGTGGTTAAAACTGCCTTATTATTGAGTTAGACATGACCTATTTTTTTTTTTTTAACCATTAACTGCCACCTTACCTGATACTGACTTGGATTCTCTCTTTCTGCTGCCTTCCACGTTGCTCATTTCTATACTGTTATATAACTTCTATGATACGTATATTTTCTTTTCCCAAACGTGATTTTTAAACTTCCTGTGGAAGAGTACTTTTACCTTGCATATATTTTTTTATAAACCAAATCTAACAAAATACTCTGGAAATAGTACATCTTCAAAAAATATTTGGCACACATGATTTTAAAAAAGCTAGTGTCTATGTAAATACTTAGAGCACCTGGTTTCACAATTTAGTAAGTTTCATTGATTTTGTTTCTTTTTTGCTTATTTTGTACATCAGTGGCTTTAACGTTCAAACTATTTTCAAGATAAAGGAGTGTTTCGGAGTATTAACTTGGACAAACATATTTAATTATCAGAGAAGAGTTAAAAGGAATTCCAATGATACATTAAAATTTATGGTAATTAATATGCTTAAATAAAATAAATTCAGTTTTCAGGCCCTGTTTGTTTTCCTACAAATGTCCCTGAGTGGCTTAAGAAAAATGGTCATAGTATAATGAATCACAAATGGACAACTTTCTCAAATGTACCCAAGAGTAGGGAGAAAGCAAACCATATACCTTAGCTATCACCAGTACTTTGGAACCAAGATAAAAGATTTTAAATTATAAATACACACTTACTTATGGATAAGCCTGAATGTAAACCCAAAATACCTTCCCCTATTACTATTAAATAACAGGAGGGGAAAAAACCAACTTTCTGAGCCTCACCTGGAAGAATGCCAAAGATATACACTTGAGAATATTTTAAGGTAATTAGCATTTTTGTCTCTGTGTCAGTTAAAATAGGCTTTTGCCTGCTACTAATTTTCTTTGGGTTACTGAGACCATTGTATGAATGAAGGGCTGTTAAAGGCCATTTATATTGTGCAAACAGAGGCACAAATTAGAGGGGGCATGTTAATAAGAAAAGGGGGCTTATGAGTGCTCAATTATGAGCCCAGAACCTGTTTCTATTTTAGAGGGATAGAAAACACATCAATCTTGCTTTTAGAATATTTTCAATTAAAATGAACAGCACATGGCACGCTAAGAGCCAGTGAAGGCTGCAGCCTTGTGGATTTTGAATAATTCTTCACACCACCTTAGTATCAAAACTGATATACATATAATGGGCTGAAATATAATTTGAGATCCCAGAAGACCAAGGTCCCCGAGCTGTAGAAGAAAATCTAAAGGAAAAGAAATATAAAACTGGCCCATCTGCTTCACTTCTTCAACATGCAACCTTCAGAGAAGAAGATTTGGAAGAAGGTGCTGTTTAAACACGAGCAGGGAGGAAACAGTGCACACATCACAACATACCATTAACTCCCTCTCGCCTGAGTGTGATCAATAGCGTCTGCGAGCCCAGCTCTGCATGCTAAAAACAAAGCTCCCTTCTCCTCCCCACACTGAGACAATAGTGAGTGGGTTCCTCTCCAGCCCTGAGCAGCGCCTCCTGCCTAATTGGGGTAAGCGAAGGGAGGCATCCGCCAGACTGGAGCACGACTGCAGAATCTAATTATGGTTTGCACAGGCAATGTGTGCTCAAATCCAGTTTTGCCCCTGCATTAGCCACTGCTTCCAATCGCCTAATGTCATGTTTTGATAGGTAGTTAGGAAAATACTGCAAGGTATTGTCCCTGCAGTTACCCTTTCTCCTCTGTGAAATAACTGTTTTAGAATTGTAGCCAACCAAGTTGCTAGAGTTCACGTTCAAGTAGCCAGTAGTAATATTCACAGAGTGAAAATGCACAAAAGAAAACAGCAAAGGGTAGGAGAATGAAGGCCTTGAGCATCCGAGTGGAAAATCCACCAGCTCTCAATGCCACTCAGTAGGCCCAGGGCTGGACTTCTACAGGCCAGGATTGTATTGGACTCTGGGTCTTTCTGTTTCAGGTGGCGCTAGTCCTTTCTCTTGAAACCTTTAACTATTAAGGCTGAAGGGCATTAAAAGACAGAGGCAGGCAAAGAAGTGAGCAATAGGAAGCCACAGTGAGTCATTTGTCAATGTATCCTTTCTTGAGCTCTTGGGGGAAGCAGGCTTTGGGGTGATGGGATCATGGGCTTTATTTTGAATTTGTTACAACTTTACAGCTTTCTTTAGGGGAGGCACACAGGTTATGTCTGAGATAAAATGTCTGTTGCTATGGAAAAGTTTCCACTTAGCCACTTTACAGTGTTCTGTTGGGGTCAGGGAAGCCATTATGGGATAAAACAAAAGGAAAACCATGTATAGCACATATTTCAGACAACAGGGGGAAAAATTAAAGGCCTATTTCTATTGTATATGTCAAGAAGCTATTTTGTCTCCTAAGATCCATGGTTGCCTCTCACTGCAAAAGCTAATGATAATATTATAGGTGTCAATAACTCACACTGTATTACTGACCCTCTTCTGGTATTTCCATCTCAAAATTCATCTCTGTGTTGCATTTCTTATATCCATCTGAAGGTCTGTGGGTTCAAGACAGCTGTCCCGTTGGCATGTCATCTATTGTTCCTTCTTGGTGAACTGTATGATTGTGCTATGGATATTTGCTGTTCATGAGACCAGCACTGTTTGAAATGGAAAATGGAGACTGCCTTAATATAATAATCTTGGTTTTCCTTGAAAAATGGACTTGTTCAGCCACAATCTAAAACGTTCACATTTTTCTTTCTCTTAAACATTGACAAGTACATCTTATTTGTTTGGGGGTATTTTTTCACAGTACTGTGTTGTATGGTGCTTACACACTTATATAGGAGGCAGGAAAGCACAATGGTCAGAAGATGCAATGGGGACTGGAAAAGTCAGCCCTGCCCCTTAGGAGTAGTGTGACCTCAGACAGGCTTTTTAACCTCTTTATGCCTGGCACTACGTCTATAAGGATGGAATAATAATACTACCTATTTTGCAGAGTTGAGGTGGGAATTAAATGAGACAGTGTTGGTGGTAGGCACTAGAGTTGTGTGTGGCACATCGTAGATACGCAGTAAGTGTTGGTTTATTGCCTCGTTGCATGTCAGCTTCCTGCGATTTTTACTCTTTCCTTTTTTTTCATGAATATGCAGCCACTTGCTTAACTCAGAAGACCTTAAAGTAGTAGAGGTCTGTGTGGAAGAATGTTTGAAAAATATGTGGGAATGAGAGTCTTCCCAGTGTCCCACAAAGAGTACTGAGAATGTAACTGGCAGCTACCCGACACCTGAAAGGACAACTTGGCCTTCAGTATGTAGAAATGATAATTCCCTGTTTACCCACTGTCCCACTAAAAGCTCCATCTTTTCTACACAATATAAATGTAAAAGCAGTTTGTTTAGGTGTACAAGTTTTCCATATGTCCTTGAAATCTCTGTTTACATCAACAACTTTATGTAGTAAAGTCCTCTCTATTTACAGTCCTCATGTTACCAAATACAGAAAGAGGTTTAAAATAATTTAGATGATTAACCCCAACATATGCAAGGCTTTACCAGTATCCCAAGTTTAGCAAATGTAAACATACAGAAAAGCAAAGAGCTAATTTTGCACATCCCAACTGATGCCTGAGGTTTCAGCCCAGACCTGGAACCCATCGTCAGCATTTGGCAATTATCCACGACCAGCAGATCTGCTATTAGTAGGACTGTTTTCTTTACTCAGAACATAATTTGGAACTGTCAAGTCAATCTGGCTAAAACTGAGTGGAATTTTTTGTTCTTTAAATGCTTTTTAAAGACTATTTTAGTTATATACTATCTCTGGTACAGTCAAATTCCCCTATAAATATTATCTAATTTATTTTCATAACATCTCTAAGAGATAGGATGCATTTGTCTTTATTATTAGCATCTGGTGTGAGGAGATTCACATTTACTTTGTTGGAAATCACCAGGAATAAATCTCATGTAGACACTAATGGAAAATATAATAGGAGATAAATACAGGTATGCTTGCAAATGAAGATATTTTCCCACCTTTGAAATCTGTTGACTAAAAAGATAAAAAGTAGAACAACTTATGATGATTGAATAGTAATAAAAAGCAGCATTTAATCTAAATCTCTCCTTCCCATGATTACAGCATACTAAATATTACTCAATACTAGGGAGTTTGCTGATGAGCTATGTAAATGTTTTCCAATAAAAATTAAATAGATTAGATTTGGAAAGAAAATGCTATTTTGAAGACTTTTAAGTAGTCTTATTTTAAGAGTTCTCAAAAAAATGTAATTTAAGGCCATGTCCTCATCTCAATAGACCTAACAGAATGGACGCCATTATTTCCAAATGGGTGGAGTAGGCAGAAGCAGCCGTGGTGTTCCGGAAGCTCTCATCATTTGTGATCCTTTATTGTTAATTCTCTTCGTGTATTCTGCCTGCTACTTTGTTTTGGTTGTCAAAGTTTGTTACTGAGACAAGACTAGGATCACCCTGCTCTGTCAGTCTCAGATTGACTTGATATGACGCACCATGAGGTGAGTCTAATTGCTTCTAATATTGGAAGGATGAATGGTCCTATCAAAAGAAGACCAGTTATAAAAAAGCAAGTAAGTGGAGGCAAGTCTGGGTTATATGACAGAAGAACCTCTTGATGAGGGGGAAACCCATTAATCTCACAGGGGACAGCACCTTGCTTCTAATTTGGCACTTGTGAGCAAGACTGTAGTCACAGTAAATCAAAATGCAAACAATTTTCCTGATTTGTTTACAAACTTAAGTATTAGGTTTTCTTATATATGGAAAAAAGAGATCCTACTGAATTCTAAATTGTTAGTAGAATACCCAAATGCAATGCTAGGTAGGCTGATGGGAAAAATCTTCATCTTGTTCCTTAGGTATCATTAACCAGTCAAACAGAGGTAACTCTGCATCAGTGGAGAGCACAGCACTCTGACTTCTCCAACTCCAAGGTGCCTGTGCATTCTCGGGATCTAAATGAGTTGCAGACTCTGATTCAGAGGCTCTGGGGTGGCGCCCAAGAGGCTGCACTGGAGGAGCTCCCAGAAGATTCCCCTTCTGCTGACTCAGGACCACTCTTTGAAAAGAACTCTGAACAATACAGTGTAACTTAGTTAGTCAAAGTTTGGAACTGATAAAGACTCATGACCATGCTGAAGATGCCTGGATGAGGAGGCTCCAGTGTCACAGACACTAAGTGCCACCTCTGCTCTGTGCGACAGACCTCTGAAGACAGTGATAACATGCAGGGATTTCTTTCATCAGAGCTAAGTTCACTCATGCGAGGCTCATCATTTTAGGAAACTGAATCGCATCAGTATAACAAAACCCAAGCCATTTGCTCTATAAATGGAGAGAAAGCAAATGTAGAATTTCAAGGACTCCCTTAAGGACAACGGTCATCACCAGTGAGGCTGAAGCTAAAATGAAACTGCGTGGAAAGGCAGGAAATCTGATTCCACTGGCGCTTCATGAGTGGCCTCCTTCAGTCCCTCCCTTCTTCGTAGTCATAGTTATTGGAGGGCACAGGAAACTCGGAGACATGCTGTCTGTCCAGTCGGCTTCACTACTTGAATTCACAGTGCCTTGGCAGAGAGAGCTTTGTGTGTCTCCTCCTTCATCCACCCACAGACCAGCTGTGAAGAGAGCACTGTAAGGATCACAGGGTGTGCACACCTTGTCCATTCAGGTCTGTGCCAGGACATGCAATTTATTGGTGGTTATATACTAGGAGGATCATCTGACACCCCTCAGCCTGAAGTCTGGTGTTCTGGGCTCTTGAATGCATTAATCTTAATCAGACCTCAGATAGCTGAATAGGAAGGAGAACATTGAATTGCTTTGAATAATTAAGAGTGCATTCGAGTTGGAAGAGCTTTAAATGAGGAAAATGTATTTCAGAAACTTAACTCCTTGCTAAATACTCTGAACTTGAGGTGATCACAGTCTATCACTTATTCTTATTTATCTGATAGGTCTGTAGGAATAGCATAAAACTGAAACACATACACTTACTTGAACAATCAATAGGAAAACTATATGGACAGTATGTGCATTAAAAGTTGATATAGGGGGCGGCTGGGGTTGTGGCTCAGCGGGTAGGGTGTTCGCCTAGCATGTGTGAGGAACTGGGTTCAATCCTCAGTTCCACATAAAAATAAATAAATATATAAAATAAAGGTATTATGTCCCACTACAATTTAAAAATTTTTTTTTAAAAAGTTAATGTAGGTATGGTGAATGTTATATCTCTAAAAGTATACTGAAGTAACATACATATATATATCTATATGGTACACCTATATAATGTGTATATATGTATATGCATACATATACAACATTATTTAAGCATCTTAATATCTCTCTGTGTGTATATGGAAATGTGTGTTAAGTCTGTTGTCTCTGAAGCCAGAATACATACATATATCACACTGATGTCCTTATGTCTGGAAATAAGATCCCTGATGACCATTTCATAACATTATTGAAGGCTATTCATTCTAAAATGAATTTATTCTCCCACCTTACAACATAGTCTTTAAAAAAAATAGTTGTAATGGGTTTATTAACTCTTTCCTCAAGTAATTTACTTGGCCTACTCTTAGAAGACAAATTTACTTCTATATTTTAATTAAAATATCTCTCCCTGCCAGGACACACAACCAGAGAGTGTACATGGTAAAGAATGTGAATGAGACTCCCTTCCTACTTAAAGTGCATGAAGGGATGGATAAAGCCACCCAACCAGCTGCCCACATATCAGGAGCAAGGTGGGTTGTTGGCACAGCTGAAACAAGAAGTGCTCATGCTCTGCGACCGACCCCTGGGGTGCAGCAGGGGATAAAGGAGGGGGATGGTCGGGATGGGATTACACGGAGAGAAATAGACTCCCTGAAACCATCGGAACCCAAGGAAGGAAGTTTGCTATTCATTGAGCCCTAGGGCAGACACAGGTTGGGGAAGTCTAAGGGCAACTGACACCAGACTGGGCCATACCTTAAGAGCTCTGGATTTATACTATTCTCTTGACAAGCTGACCGTAAGTCCATTTTCTTGGAACAAATTAACATAAAGATAGGTTTTTTAAAAGGTATACAAGTTTGAAACTAATAAGGATCCAAAGAATTAAATGTAAAAGTATTCTGGGAGGTCACTTTCACAACCTTTGGGATTAGAAGCTGCCATAACAAAAATACCACAGACTGGATGACTAAAACAATACAGGAACTTACTTTCCCAGAGCCTTGGAAGCTAGGAAGGCCAAGATCAAGATGTCAGCGGGTTTGGTTTCTCCTGAGGATTTTCCTACTTAGAGGGAGTACACGTTGCTGTATTTCACATGGCCTTTTCTCTGTGTGTAGCACCTTATGTGTATTATCTTTTTATAAGGACACCATGTCATATTGGATTAGGACATCACCCTTAAAACCTCATTTGACCTCAATTACTTCTTTTAGGGCTCTTTTCCAAGTTCAGTTACATGGACTATTGTATTAGATTAGGCAGGATCCTTCAAGAAATAGAAACAGTCGGCAATTTATCTATCTACTATCCCTCTTTTTCCTTCTCTCTCTCTCTCCCCCCAACTATCTATCCATCCACTCATCCAATAGGAGATATATATGCAAATAAATTTATTGTAAAGCACTGATCCATGTGATTATGGAGATTGAGAAATCCTACAACCTGCCACCTGTTCACCAGGAGAACCAGGAAGAATAGTGGTATAGTTCGAGTGCCTGAGAGTTGAAGAACCCAAGGTGTACATTCCAGTTCAAGTTCAAAGGCCTGAGAACCAGGAATACCAAAGGCTGGAATTGATATGCCAGTTAAAGCAATCAGGTAGAGAGAATCCAATCTTCCTCCACTTTTTTTTTTTCTCTTTAGGACCTCAAAAAATTTGTCGATGATTGCTCACAATGAGCGGCCCTCTGCTTTACTGAGTTCACCAATTCAGATGCTGATCTTTTCTGGAAACCCTCACTCATCCAGTAGGAGATATATATACAAATACACTTAAAAACCAAGTTAAATTATCCATTTGGGTATCCCTAGCCAAATCAAATTAACACATAAAATTAACCATCACAAGCCTTAACATATAAATGGGGTGGATAGGAAACAATTCAGTTTGTAATAGAAGACTTTGGAAAACAACTGAATCCACTGAAGATGAATATGTAACAATCACACAATCACACGAAATGTTAAAATACAGGAGGAATGAAACTTTTATAAAAGGAAGTGATCATGATCAGAGGCGAAAATCAAGAGAACTAATACCAAAACAACTACAGATAATAGAACAAAGAGACACTCTAAAATAAATATAATTAAAATATGTAAAGAGATTTTTTTAAATGATAACTAATGAAACCATATAACACTATGGAAACAAGGAACAGGCAAATTTGAAAAGAAATGAAGAATGCCTAAAAGTGGAAATATAGTCCTTAACCTCTCAGTGGGCAGTTTAAATAGCATGTTAGACACATCCAAAGAGAAAATTAGAGAACTGGAAGTTAGTATGAGGAAATCGCCTGTGATGAAGTACAGAATGAGATGGAAGAGATGAAAGAGTGTCCAGAGATGAGGAAAATAGAGGTACTAGGAGAGAATTAGGAAGAAAGTAGGAAATAGGCAATAATCGAAAAGAAAATTAATTATCATTTTCTATAGTGAAATATAGAAGAATCTAAAACTTGTATAAGTACACTGGTTCCAAAGCAGGAAAAACAAAGATAATTATATACTTAGTTTGAGAAAATTTCAACGATCCCAATGTTTCCCACAAAGGAAATCTCAATAAATAACATAATAACTGGTTTTTATATAGAACACATTATCTGTTTATAATGTAGTCAAATTAGAAATAACAAAATATTAACTGATAGGAAAATGAAAATGACTATACTCTCAATAAAAAAAAAAAAAAAAAATCTGAAAAACACACATAGTCCGAAACCTATGTGATTCCACTTTTTCCACTCTATAATGAGTTTATTTGGATATAACCCCTTTGTAAGTGGACAAACGTCTATATTAAAGCATACTTGAAATCTCCTTAACTATTTCTTTACCTTGATATATATGAGAAAATAAACTTTTAAGATATTTGGTGTATAGTTTTACCTGATTTTTTATAGTTCTGGTTTTATACGTAGATAATTTTCCTTTGCCTCAAGGTTATTCCTGAGACTTTCCTTGGCTTCTGTCTGATATTGATACTAGAAGACTATCTTTTGTTGGTACTTTAGAAAGTGCTTTCACATATATCCTGTCATCATCTAATTCCCCTCTTGGTAATGTAAATGAGAGATGCCTTTGTGACATCCTTAACTTAACTAGCATGCAAATCACTTAACAATATGCAAATGAACAAATACTGCTTGAGTCAGAAATTTCTTGCCAAGTGATTTTTACTTCCTGTAACAGCATATAGAGACTTCATTCAAGTATCCCAGTGAGCATAGTCTTACAGTGGAAAATTACTGACATTAAGAGGACTGAGGAGCTGGAAGACATTATTCTCCCACTGGTATTAAGTATTAGATATATTTCAAAACAGATTTGTTGATTCGTTGATTTAAGAAAAACTCAGTCTGAGTAGTCCTAAATATTTGATAATGGAATATGCAGAGAACACATAAGTAGAAAATCTTCTTCCCCCTTAAAAATCTATGAAAGTTAAACAGACTTTTAAGCATTTATGACTTTTTCATGTTATTGATTAATTTTAAAACTGATAATTTTTCTGTTTAAAAGGTAAACTGATGAGGATTATGTTCATGTAGTTTCTTTAATTAATAACCCTCTCAGGTGTGCTTTGGGAGGATTTTCATCTCTGAACATGCTTGTAGTTAAATTCTGGTTGTTATGCCAGGAAGGAGCAAATAAGTGTTTCAAAGGCCCAACAGCATTTCCAAGTCCAGGCACAACCAAAGGACAAAGCATTCCACAAATAATTTTCTCAATTATTTATTTTTGTTTTTTGATATGTTATTGAGATGTAAGCTGCCCTTTTCATTGACAGGGTCCACCTACTTCTGAAGCCTACCTTGACATAAATCCTTTCCACAGAAATCCCATGAGTTCAATGTCCTTAAAGATTCACTAGAGATTAATGGTGGGATCCTAAAGGGCTACCTTCCAACCAAGCAAACATTCCCCCCAAGTCCCACTGAACATCTCTCCCCTGGGTCCCTGGCTATCAGCTGCAACACAGCCTCCCCTGGAAGATCTCCATTCTTCTTCCTCCAGAACTTTCTCCAGCTGCCCTTCATCACCGTCCCATTAAGCAGAGCAATTTAGTCATCCAACCTTACCTTTTCTTATCCCAGAAGCTAGTAAATGGAGGCCTTCCACCTGCAAGCACTTATCTTGGAGCTAGGATTTTGGCTCAGCATATGTGAGGCCCTGGGTTCGATCCTCAGCACTACATAAAAATAAATAAAGATATTGTATCCATCTACAACTAAAAATAAATAAATAAAAATTTAAATTTAAATAAATAAATTAAATTAAGGTATTGTGTCCATCTACAACTTAAAAAAAAAATTGAAAAAAAAAAAGAATTTATCGTCACAGAGAAATGTGGTCCACAACTATAAGAATTCTGTTACCTATGAAAATCAAAAAATAGATTTTTTTATTAAACTACCTGTACTGACATGTTCCCCCAAAGCCATCTTTGTGTTATGAATAAATGAAAATGTAAGTGGGGTAATTTCAAAATAAAGACAATCATCAAGCAACAGATTGGTTTTACTCCCAATCTGTTAAACATACCATGATTAGAATTTGAATTTATTTTAAGGTATAAGAAACTTCATAATTAAATCTCCTTGGACATGGGGGTTCTGAGCAGTTTCAAAGCTCAGTGAAACTAAGTTTCTGCAGTCTTTAGAAAGTCTGGTATCATTTTGCTCAGATTTCAAATGCTTTTTAATGCAGTTCTTATAATGAATCTCAACAGCTGCCCAATTAGTATTTGTTTAATAAGTGAGGAGTCTATATATGTTGTCACCTGTTTGTTCCTTGAACCAATAGTGTGCCTTTCTCTTAGTCAAAAACAAAAACAAAACACATTGATCTCCAAGGGCATAAACAAGAAGGAAAAATAAATATAAATGAAATACATAATACTTTATAATAAATCTACTTTAAACTATTAAATAATGTTCGAAGTAATCTTACTTCATTTATATTTAAAAATAAACTAAAAATGGTAACCTATCAATGTTACTTTCTCTGTCTCTCTTTAATTATATTATATTTAGTCTCCTCACCTCATTATTATGTTGGCAATTATATAGCTTCTTTAGCCTGAGGAATTATTTATTTAAGTTATTCAACTAATTAACTAATTGATGAGTTAAAAAAAAAAAAAGTAAACCTTGAGCATCTAAAACAATTTGAACCTGAAACAATGATTTGCAAACACAGTTATATCCTTTTATAATTCTAGAATCATAAATTCATAGGATTTTAAGACCTAAATTAAAGCATGATATGATTTCAGAGTATTAGAAAAATTAAATTATTTTATTTTCTACAAACTAGCACTGAGTACTTTATCCAGCACCATTGCTACTAATTTTCCTACTCTAGCTATTCAGAGATGACACTTTGCTGAGTGTTAGTTCAAGGTTAAAGCTAGATCAAGGTTAAAACTCAGCCTCTGGGCTGTAGACCTAGTTCAGAGGCAGAGCACTTGCCTAGCTTGTGTGAGGCCCTAGGTTCCACCCTCAGCACCAAAAACAAATACTTTGACTGCAAATAAACTGTGTTCCCAATGATCTGAATGTCAGCAGAGGCTTTCAATGAAATTGTGCATGATCAAATAGTGATTATGTCTTACGTCAAGCCTTAGTCCCCTCAAAAAACACAACATTTCAGAAGATACATAAGATAATTTGGGAAAGAGGGTATAGATAAAGAGAGGGAATGAAGAATATGTCTTTCAAAGAGGACATTATGAGGAGACAATAAAAAAAATTTAGCAAAGTAATTAAGGACAAAGTTCTGAGCAAACCTTGAAATCTGCATGAATGTTCTATGCTTCATATTCTTAATTTATTTTATTCTAAAGATTTCATGAGACATGAAGATGGTCATCATTATTCTCTGACTTTTCATTGTTCTTTCCTAATTTTTTTCTTCTTTTTGAAATATAAATCTATTTTTGAGGTAATGACTATGTATTAAAGTTACATCAAACAACTATCTGAAGATTAAATCAAATAGAAGAATGCACTTTCTTTGGAAAAATTGATTAAATTTGGTTTCCCTAATGAGAGATTTAAATAGAAATGATTTTAAATCAAATTCATCCTGGATAAGGGGTCTACTGGCAAAACTAGAAACATTCTTTTAAGTAGATATTTATTACATATTCTTGGAAAAACATTTTTCATACATATGACAAGGTGTTATTTCCTTAATATCCAAATGTTCTTGCATACTGATAAAAAAAAAAGTAAACAAACCAATTTAAAAATAATAGAGTTCTGTTTGTGTTGAGGTGGAGAGGAAGCTGACCAATGAACTTATACAAAGTTCAAACTCATTTATAATAGAAGAAATGAAAATTTCTAAAATTGAGAAATGAATTTTTCTCTTTCATATTACCAAAGAGGAAAACATTTGTTGTGTTTTGGAAATCTGCCCTCCCAGGTACCTTCAGTAAGAGTGTAAATTGATACAACCTTTTTAGAGAGCAATTTGGCAGGATGTATTAAACTTTAACACATACATTTTACTTGTAAATTTAAATAACACATCCTTTGATCTTCCAGTGCCATTTAGAATTTTCTCCTATACTTTTTTTTTACACACTTGATAAAAAAAAAAAAAAAAAATCCTTGCTATATTGTTGTAAATAGCCAAAACCAGCTGAAGTCTCATCAGTAAGGATCTGGTCTCTTCCATGTAATACACATCTGTGTTTGCACGCAGATGCTTAGAAAAGGGAACAGAGCTGTAGGGAAAGATGTCCACGATACTTGTTCTGTGCTAAAAAGAAATAGTTTTGTCTAAAATGAATAAATATTTAGCTGGTTAGTGGGAGAGTCAGAAGTACTTTTACTTTGTACATTATTCTGGTCTGAACCATTCTTTTCTTTCATTTTGCTTTGTTTGCTCTGTTTTGTTTGCTTGTGTGTCAGATGCTAGGAGAATGGATTATTTTATAATAACTTATAGCTAGTGATGAATATCCTTCTTAACTATATGCAGTCGCTATTTTCTTTCAATATCCTGAAATCTTCACAGCAACACACCTTCTATTGCTTTCTCCAAGATCAAGAACAAGATTAGGAATGACGTCAGAGCCTTTTTTTTCTTTTCTCCTTCACGGCATCTCTGGTGGAGAGACTCCTTTTAAGACTTGATTAGAGAGATTAAGGTGACTCCAAGGTGGGAGAAGGTGCATAAGGAAATCTACATCACCACCAGGTCTGAAGGCCAAAGTCTGCTTTAAAAACAAAAGTTCAATGTGTATGTACATGTGTGTATGTACATGTGTGTATGTGTGTATGTGTGTTGCGTGTGTGCATTTTTTTCCCTTTTCCTCTCTTCTCACATTGTCCCTCTTTGCAGCCATTAATTATAAGTAGGGGAAGGCAGAGAAGAATGGAAGGCACAAAATTAAGTAAATATTCTGAAACTCTCTTTTGTAAGGTAGGTCCAATTCCAACAACGCTTCTAATTCTAAATAGCAGCAACAACATGAATCAAAAGTATTTTGCTTCACATCATGTAGATGTCAGAAGCTGAGAAAAAATGAAATATTCATGCTACAGGAGAGTGGCTTTTACAGGCTGAAAAATATCTGTGATACACTTAGAAATGCTTATTTCGATGACATTTTCTGGTATTAGACTTAATGCACTGAAAAGGGACTAAAAGAGAGAGAGAGAGAGAGAGAGAGGGAGAGAGAGAGGTTGTCCTGATAGCTGTTTTATTTATTCCTCTTATTTTTTTATTTGAGTAAATTTTCTTGTAAACTCCTTTGCAGATTAAAGTTTATTTTAGCAGGCAATACCTTGGTTGAAGCGGCTTTTCAATAAGGAGGAGGATGGATTAAACTGCCCTCTTCTTAATTGCTTTGTGAAGCCTTCCCTTCTCCTTAATCTCACTGTAGTTTCTTAAGAAATGAGGCACTTACATATCCCAAGGGCTTAAATGGAGATTTCTGCCACAGAGGGTAAAGTAGGGAGTTTGCTGCATTAATCATCGAATAACATCAATCAAGCATCCACTTGGGCAGTTAAATTTCTGTTGAACAAAGTACAGAAGTACCTGGGGAACGTCTCCCTCTTTGTAAGTGGTGTCATGAGACATCTGTCATGAAGGCCTTGTAAAAATAGATTTTTAGATGCAAACACAGTCATCTTTACGCAGCACAATGCTAGGCACATAATAAATACTATTTTACAAAAAAAAGTATATGTAAATACATTAAATTTCTAAATAAATCATTGCATCTATTCCTTAAACAAACTGGTAATTACCTCCTTACTCTAAACTTGTCTGCTTATTACATCAAGAATTATTGTTTTAAATATCACTTTTACTTCAGAAACATTTTTAGAGATTATAATTGGTCCAAGTTTTTGCTCATATAAAAATCTGTGTTACTGATTCATGATGAATTGAAAGGTTTTTTTTTTTTTTAACAATTGATTTCCTTCTCCCTAATTTCCCTTTTTAAAATTATTGCACATTCATCTTATCCTCACTAGCCTAGGGCACATGTGGATTTGCCTCATAATTTGCTTCTGCAGTCCAAATCTGCTTCTGCCATCTGCAATGCCTCTCAGCCTCTCCTTCACCATTCCAGATCAATTCCATTCTGTTTTTATTGTCACTTGTCCTTCCAGCCAATTTTGTGGGATGCAAGTACAGGCAGTGTACTTACAGTATTAAAGTATTGGAGAGTTTAATTCTGTTTACTAGGATTTTATGTCAACTCTCTTAATTGTCTTTGTTGAACTCTGAGCACATTGGATGGTAAAGGTGTTTTATGACTTTCTCATTCTCACTAAAACCATCAACATCTACAAGAAACTTCATGATGTAGTTAATCTCAAGGACTTAATAACATTGAACATAAAGATGAAAGTGACTTAATTTAAAAGTAAAAAGAAATAGATTTTGGGGAAGAGTCAATGAAGAAAAAGTGTCAAATATTTGCAAATCAATCTAAAATTCTACCAAAATTCAAATCAAAATCCCAGTTGTAGTGGATTGATATTTTTCATTGCTTTGTTCAAATGCTTTCTAAAATTCATCTTGGGTGGTAAATTACTATTTATAGGAGATAATTTTTATTTTTGATTTTTTAGGGGTAATATATCATACCAGTTATTATATGCTATTAAAGAACTCAAGTAATAATATAGTAATTGGTAAAGGAAAAGATGTATAAAGATCATTGGAGTATAATTGAGAATTCAAAAATGATCTACATATATAAAGACAACATTTTGAATCAGGAGGTAAAAGATAGCATATTGAAGAGTGCATTTGGTCAACCAATTGGAAGAAGTTTAAAACCCTACATATAGCAAAACAAACACCAAATGAGTAGACAATACCAAAGTCAGTCAAATAAAAATAAAATAATAAATACAGGTACTGATAGATATTATAGGTAAATATTTCTTACAATAGTTAAAAGAAGAGGACTTTCTAAAGTTGATACCAATGAGAGAAAATAAAAAGGAACAAGAATACTTCAATTTTTTTCAAAATTCTGCACAAAAGATCAGAAAAAAAATAAATGATGTGGAGACTAACAGATCAGTACAAAGGATCAATGCAACCACGAGCTGGTCTTTTAAAAGATAAATAGACAAAACTTTAGCTAAGCTAACCAAAAGAAAGAGAAGACCCAAATAAATAAATCAGAGGTGGGGCCAGGGTTGTGGCTCAGTGGTAGAACCCTCGCCTCGCACGTGTGAGACCCTGGGTTCGATCCTCAGCACCACATAAAAATAAATGAGTGAAATAAGGCATTGTGTCCAACTATAACTAAAAAAATAAATATTAAAATAAATAAATAAATCAGAGGTGAAAAGGGAGACATTACAACAGACACCACTAAAATTCAAAGGATCATTAGGGAATATCCTGAAAAATATATGGAATAATGTAAATAAATTATAAAATCTAGAAGAAAGGCCCAAATTTCTGGAACATATGATCTATGATCTAACACAATCGAACCAAGAGGATATGAAAAACCAAAAAAGATCAATAACAAGTAGTGAAACTGTTATTAATTTATCAGCTTTTGTGACTGAGGTGAGATCAAATCTCAATTTAGTTTGAGCAATAACAGAAAGCCTCCTAACCAAAAAAACAAAAAACAAAAACCTGGATTCACTGCAGAATTTTACCAGGCTTTTAAAGAAGAACTCATACTGATGCTTCTCCATCCGTTCCATCGAATGGAAAAGGAAGGAATCTTCCCAAACTTATTCTGCAAAGCCAATGTCATCATGCTACCAATACCTGACACAGACACAACAAGAACAAAGAGAGACTCTGTGATGAATATAATGCAAAAACCACCAGTAAAATACTTGCAAATTAAATTCAACAGCATGTTAAAAAGATCATATACCATTATCAAACTTGTTTTATTCCATCAATGAAAGGACAGTTCAACATATGCAAATCAATAAACATAATACAGCACATAAATAGACTCCAGGATAAAAATGACAGGATCACCTCAACAGATGCTAAAAGCTTTTGATAAAATTCAATATCCCTTCATGATAAGAGCCCTGAAAAAATTAGGTATAGAAGGATCATGCCTCAACACGATAAAAGCTATAAGAAATCCATAGCCAACATCGTACTGAATGGGGCTGGGAAAACTGGATAGTCACACATAGGAGATTGAACCTAGACCCCTACCTCTCATCCTATGCAAAAATCAATTCAAAATGTATCAAAGATATTAAAGTAAGACTTGAAAATATTGGAATAAAATGCTCCAAGATATTGGCCCAGGCAATAATTTCCTGGATAGGTCTCCAATAGTCTAAGAAACAAAAACAACAATTAACAAATGGGTTTACATCAAACTAAAAAGTGTCTGCATATGCTGGGCATGGTGGCCCATACCCATAATCCCAGATACTCATGAGACTGAGACAAGGTGATCCCAAGTTCAGGCTAGCTTTGGACAAGACTGTGTCTCAAACTATAGATAAATAAAGGCTGAGGTGTAGATCAGTGGTACAGCACTTGTCTACATATGAAGCCTGGGTTCAATTCTAAGTATCACAAAAGAAAAAAAATCTTTTGCACAGCAAAGGAAACTATCAACAGAGTGAAGAGACAGCTCATAGAGTGGGAGAAAATCCTTGCCAGCCAAGCATCTAGAAAAGGATTAATATTCATAATATATAAGGAAAAAACTTAATAATAACAAAAAATTAAATAATTCAATTAATAAATGGGCAAATGATCTGAATAGACTTCATAAAAGAGGAAGAACAAATGGCCAATAAACATGTGGAAAAATGGTTGATATCTTTAGCCATCAGGGAAATGCGATCAAAAGTAAATTGAGATTTGATCTCACCTCAGTCACAAAAGCTGATAAACTAATAATAATGACAAGGGCTGATGAAGGTTTAGAGAAAAAGAACCCTTACATACAGTGTTGATATAAATGTAAATCACTACAGCATTGTGGAAAACAGTACAGAGGGTCCTCAGAAAACTAAAAACAGAAAAAAGTGTAACCCACTTTACTACTCCTAGGTATATATCTGAAGGAAATGAAGTCAGTATACAAAAGAGACACCTTCATACCTGTGTTTAATGAAGCATTATTCATAATAGCTGAGACACAGAATCAGTCTAGGTGCCCATCAGCAGATGAATGGATAAAGAAGAATGAAATCCAGTATTTACAGGAAAATGGATGGAACTGGAAGACATTATGTTAACCAAAATAAATTAGACACAAAAAGACAAGTGTCACATGGTTTTTCATATGTAGAAAAAACAATCCCCCCCCCCACACACACACACATACACACACACAAAACCCTGTAAGTAGAAGAGGGACTACTAGGGGTTAGAGGGGTCAGAAGAAAGGGGAAGGGAATGAGAGGGAAAGGACAAAGGGAGGGCAAACTTGATCAAAACCCTACTTGTGCATGTGTGAAACCCCACAGATGAACCACCAGATAAACACCAGAGATAAAATTGATGTGTTAAAAAACTTTTAAGAATAGGGCTGGGGTTGGGCTCAGTGGTAGAGCCTTGCATATGGGAGACCCTGGGTTCATCCTCAGCACCACATAAAAATAAATAAGTGAAATAAAGGTATTGTGTCCAACTACAACTAAAAAAAATAAATTAAAAAAAAGAATTGATGTGTTGATAATTATAATAATGACAAAAATGTCATAAAGCAGAGCAATGAACAATGAACTGGGTGAAGAAAATATTTAATAGTAAGAGACAAAAGGTCAAATACTCAATACATAGTCTTTCAAAACCAGTTAGAAAAAATGAATGACGATATAAAAATGAGCAAGGAGCTTAAAAAATACACAAATAGCAAATAAACATATTTTAAAAAATGTTTAGCCATACTAGCTATCAAAAAATGCCATCATGGGGCTGGGGTTGTGGCTGAGTGGTATCGCACTTGCCTAGTATGCGTGAGGCACTTGGTTCAATTCTCAGCACCACATACAAATAAATAAGATAAAGGTCCATCAACAACTAAAAAATATTTTAAAAAAGAAAAAAACTGTAATCATATCTTTGTGACAAAAGCAGGAAAGAATAATATCTAGGGTTAAGTGGGAAAGGAAAAGTGGAAACATTTTATACTCTCCTCATGGAAGAGTGAAGTGGTATAATATTAGGAAGTGAAATTTGACAATAATCTCAAAAGTCTTTAGAAGAATATATTCTTTCACTTCTATGTTCCTTTTGAAGAAGTAGGGAAATATATGCACGCAAGAGTGCTTA
The DNA here is from genome assembly GCF_047511675.1 of Marmota flaviventris. Classification (NCBI taxonomy): domain Eukaryota; kingdom Metazoa; phylum Chordata; class Mammalia; order Rodentia; family Sciuridae; genus Marmota; species Marmota flaviventris. Next base: position 10,229,632 of record NC_092503.1, on the reverse strand, counting down.
CAGCAGGTGATCACTATAGCAAAATACTTGGGAAAACAGACATTATCCAGGAGAATCCCAAATAACTTAAATGAGGTAGAAATCTATTCCATGGCTGTGTAAATAAACGTAAGACTCCATGGCAAACATGGCATTCTTGGGTCAACCACAACCCAGTGCCTCTGGCTTGGGTCCTCATCGATTCACCACAAGGATCCAACCTTGTGGCCCAAGATATTAACTTGATCTCCAAGTGTCTCATCCATCACTGAGGGGGACTGGGGAAAATAAAGGCACATTTCTCTTTACAAATGTCTCCTGAGGGACTGGGTTTGTGGCTCAGTGGCAGAGCGCTTGCCTCGAGCATGTGAGGCACTGTGTTAGGGTCTGTAAACAAGTTAAGATGGCGCCGGGCATTTTGCCAGAGGGAGTGGTTTGTGAAGTAATGCCAGAGAGCCCTTAAGTGTGGAGATTCCTTATTGGTTGACTGCTGCATCGAGTTTATGTTAATTAAGATAAGCTGTGTGGAATGTATATATACCCCTCCTGTCCTACAATAAAGGGCTCCCACTCCTGCTGTATCAATGTACACAAGTTGCTCGTCACCCCCCCGGGTTATTTTGCTGCAGCCGGACTGCGGCAGCACTGAGTTCAATCTTCAGAACCACATAAAAATAAATAAACAAAGATTAATAAAGAAAAAAAAAGAAGATTCCTGAAAGTTTCATACCACATTTCAATTTATCACATGGCCACAACTAACTGCAAAGGAACCTGGGAAATAAGCCTATTCCTAACAGCATCTGCCAGCTCAAAACTAGAAATCTTATTACTATGAAATAAGGGAAGAAAGGATAAAAGGATGGCCAGCAGTCTCACCACATAGCATAGTGTTGACTGAAATGGTTCAACAGCAAATAAATTATGGTACATTTGAGCAATGAAATACCATACACTTGTTAAATTGATGATGTGGATCTATAGTTATTGATATGGAAAGAAATGTACAATATAGTTTTAAATGACAAGTGCAGTTTATGAAATTGCTTTTACAGTGTGATCTTATCATCTCTTATTTATCTAGCTGTCCTTTTATCATATACTCTATCACAAAGTGTTTTTTAGTTTCTGAGGTGATAGAATTTCTAAAATATATTTTTATTTTTAAAATTCCTGCCTGTATTGCATTGTGATGTGAAACATGCACTGTACATAATGAATGCTTTATATTTGTAGATGTTTTCATTGTGACTAGATTGTAATCAATTATTTTTTTCCTAATTATTCAAGGAAAGATTCCATATACATTCATTAGAAAGCACCATTGAAGTGTGTTGTTGAAGACATTTTATATTGCCTAATTATTTATTGGCTTAATATATTAGTTTATGAGAAATGTGTATTAAAAATATCTACTATGACTGGGTACTTAACAATTTCTTTTTTTAATCATTGTTTGTGTATTTTTGAGGCCATGTTATTGGGTTATGCAAGTTTGGAATTGTTATGTTTTCTTGCTAATTTTTCTTCTTATGATTAAACAATGTCCCTTTATATACTGAATATTATTGCATTAAATTATATTTAATATAATTAATATTGTATTAACATGTTTATTTGCTTAGTATTTACCTGGAATTTTAAGGGCCATAGGTAGAATTTGTATTTCAATTCAGATAATCTCTATGTTGTAACAGGTGAATACAATGTTCACCTTTATTAGAATTGTTGATTTTGAACTTCTTTCTACCATGTTATTTTCTGTTTTTTATTTACCATACTTTTTTTCTTATTATTTGGGAGAGGTTTTTTCCCTGATATCTACTTCAAGTTGTTACCTTTTTTGGTCCTTCGGGTATTTTGGAAGAGTTTTATTTTGGAGATTTCCCAAGTTTCAAATATACCTCACTTATATTTAAAAAGACTAAAATTAAACAATCATTCTATTCTCTGTTCTCCCATGCTTTATTGTAGAGTTTGTTTCTCCTACTTTTAAAAATGTCCCCAAGTGAGCCTTTATTATAAGGGTTATAGAATATATCATATCTAGTATTTCTCTTCCTTTTTAAAATTCAGAATCAATGTGGGAAAAGAAATGTGGGAAGGAGTAGAAAATATCTAAGGTATTGAAAATTAAAATACAATATTGGCTTTATTTCAGATAAGTCTGACTGGAGAAAGAGCTTTTAGATCTGTGGACAGATGGGCTTGCTGATACTTTGCTCTTGAGTTACATGGACTTAGTCCTGCTGTGGCACCGAGGAAAGGACAGAGTCTCCTCAGTGAGCTGCTGCTTACACCTCACCCAGGTCAGACAAGAGCCCAGGAACAGGCAGAGGTAACGGAGAGGGAAGACCAGGGCAGAGCCAACCAGTGGAAGTCCTTCTGCTTCACTTTTCCATGGCCCTGCCTTGCAGAGGAAAAGTTAAGGTAAATCATTGTTCTTCTATTATTGCTGTCTTGTTAGTGCCTTTCCTCTGTCGTCCCTGGCCCAGCCCAACTTGCCACAATGAATGTTGCAGCTTCAGAAACCGTAATTTGTGTGGATCCTTTCAAGATCTAGGAAGGAGCAACAGTCACGGGAGAGTTAGAGGAGTGGAGTCCTACCAGCCAGAGTCACTCTTCTTGCAGGTACCAATCTCCCAACACCCTGCAGCTCTAGGACCACCAGTTCCCATGGAGAACCTGCCTTTGGGGGACCCCATGGAACATCAGCATCTTCCTCGAGGAGAAGAATCCGTCTGGTGCATGGCTCTACTCCCAGTCACGGGCCATGTGACTTGGCTCTACTGTGCCCTTGGCACACCTTACTGCTGAGAACAGCTCTGGCAAGGTAGGGGTGGGAGGGATGTTGGGTGCAGTGAAATCCAGTCAACCTTGACCAACTTGCCCTGACGGTAAGATCAAAGGGCTGGAGTTATCGGAGGACTCTCCCACCACGACCAGTAGTGAATTTAGAAGCTAAAATAAACTTTTCTCCATTATGACTGATAATTTTTTTTTAACCAAGCGGATTAAACTGGGCTAAAAGACTAATTTATGTTTAGAAGACTGATTGATCTTTCTACTTTCTTTGTAGAAGACCATACTCAGAAGTCATTATCACAGTAAGAGATCAAACATGTGGCCAAAGAATGTAGGGAACAAAATATATTTGAGGAGATATATAAATTATGATGAAAATAATTAAAGATTATATTACATTTCAGGATTTTGTAGTATTTAACTTCAAGTTTTATCTGTTGTGATTTCTATTATCTTGCTGAGTAAACCTAAACTTTTGTACCTAATTATCTATTAGTAACTTGGTACTTTTTGTTTCAAGTAGTTTCTCCAATTATTTTTTAAAAATATTTATTCTTTAGTTGTAGTTGGACACAATGCCTTTATTTTGTTTTTTATTTTTATGTGGTACTGAGGATCAAACCAGGGCTTGCATGTGCTAGGCAAGCACTCAACCACTGAACCACAACCCCAGCCCTGGTCTCCACGATTATTAAAGCTTAACTTCCTACAAAAGTTGGACCTGACTCTGTTGCGTGTTTTTTTTTTTTTTAATTTGTTTAGTTACTTCTGGGATGTGTCATTGCAACAGAGAAATGGAGTTGTTTCTTTGAAGGCAAACTCTCTCTTCTCCTTGTCTTGGGTGCTCTGCAGTCTTACTCTACATGACTTAGGTTTGAAGTTGTTTTTATCTAACCCCCAAGGGTCTAGGTGTACTTTCACAGTCTGAGGATTTATGCACTTTTTCCAATCTTGAATAGTGTCACTCCTTCTATTTTTTAAATTGTTTTTTTAAATAAATATGGGACAGATGTAAAATAAATACTTAGATATTTTTAAAATATCTAAGATATAAAAGATAATGGGGAAAAAACTCCAAAAAGGTGTAATAATACACCTGTGTCCTCACCACGCAGCTTAGGAAAAGGACAAAGAGAGCAACATTCCCACTTTGACACCCCTTGTGACTCACTCCCCCCACCTGTTTCCACTGTTATCTTAAACTTGATATTTAGCATTTGTCTTTTTTGTAGTTTCACAAAGAAAATATACTGTTTTGTATGTTTTTAAACTATGCATCATTGACCTAATGCTAGATCTGTTCTTCAATTTGTTTCTTCCACTCAAAATTATGTTTCAGAGATTTCTTTATATGGTTGAACTCAGCTATAATTTACTCATCCTCACTCCTGTATACTATTCCATCAACTCTCTCTTCTATATTCTGTTAGTGGATGCTGATTTGCTTCTGTTTTTTTTTTCCTAGTGGGAATAGTGATGTTCTAAGCACTTTCATAAGTGCCTCCTCCAACAAGAAAATTTCTCTAGAGTTTATACCTAAGAGTGGAATTGCAAGGTCATCGCCATGTCCAGGCATCTTCATTAAGCAAAGTTGGTCTCCAAAGGGACTCTACTAATTTATACGTATACCAGCAGAATATGAGAGATTGCCTTGCCCTCATCCGTGTTAATGCATGTTAGTATCAGACTTCAATTTTCACCAATTTTGTGAGTATGTTGTAAAATGAATTTGTATTTTCCTGTTTGCTAATGAGATTCAGAGATATTTTGTACACCTATTGGCCATTTGCTTTCATTTCTATAAAATTATCATATAATTCTTTTGAGCATTTTAAAAATACAATTTGTCTTTTTCTTATTGATTCATAAATTCTTTTAACATGTTCAGGATAAAAATTTTTTAATGATTTTATATTTAGTAAATATCTCCAAGTCTGGGACTAGTCACCTCCCTCTCATCATGGTGTCTTTTGATAAATGGATGCTGTTATTTTTAGTATAGCCCAATCTGTCCATTTTTCCTTTGTGTATTTTTTTTAAAAATTATTTATTTATATGTGGTGCTGAGGATTGAACCCAGTGCCTCACACATTCCAGACAAGCACGCTACTGCTGAGCCTCAGCCCCTCCTTTGTGTATTTTTTAAAAATATTTTTTAGGGGTTGGGGCACTGGGTTTGATCCCCAGTATCACATACAAATAAAATAAAGATATTGTGTCCACCTATAACTAAAAAATAAATATATAAAAATATATTTTTTAGTTGTAGATGGATACAATATCTTTGTTTTTATTTATTTATTTATATATGATGCTAAAGATTGAACCCAAGGCCTCACATGTGCAAGGCAAGCGCTCTACCACTGAGCTACAACCTCAGCCCTCCTTTGTGGATTTTAATATTTATTTCCTGTATAAGAAAATGTTTATATCTCTGGGGTTGTAAGATTCTCCCAAATTGGCTTCTAAAATGTTTATGAGTTTGTATTTCACATATAACTCACAATCCACCTAGGATTGACTTTTGTGTGTGATGTGATGTATGGGTGCCAATTCTATTTATTCTTAGTATCTTATCAGTATTGATTTTACACATATATTATTCTTGTCTTCCATCTCACTTACTATACAAAAGATACATTGTAGAGTGTAGGAAAATGGTACTCTGAGAAAAATTTAGAGCCTTAATGTTTAAAGGCCAAAATAACTGTTTCCAAATGGGAAAGTTAAAGAAAGAACAATAGGAAAAGATACAAAGAAAACAGGATAAAGAACACCATACAGGGGCTGGAGATGTGGCTCAAGCGGTAGCGCTCTCGCCTGGCATGCGTGCGGCCCCGGTTCGATCCTCAGCACCACATACAAACAAAGATGTTGTGTCTGCCGAATACTAAAAAAAAATAAAAATATTAAAAAAAAAAAAAAAGAACACCATACAGCCAGTTTGCAGTGGCACATGCCTGTAATCCCAGTGACTCAGGAGGCCAAGGCCAAAGGATTGAGAAGGATCAGAAGGATTGTAAGCTCCAGGACAGACAAAGTAGGAAAACCCTATCTCAAAACAAATTAACAATGGCTGGAGATGTGCCTCAGTGGTAGAGCACTTGCCTAGCAAGTGAAAGGCCCTTGGTTCAAACCCCAACTAGCACAGGAAGGATAAAAAAAAAAAAGAATGCTAAAGAGAGCAGAAACCAAGTAAGTGACCATCATACATATACATATTTATCACAAGAGTGTGTCTGTTAGTCCCTTGTTGCTAAAGTCAGATGTGGTAGAATTTTTTAAAATAAATATTCCCCACTGGTGTAACTACAGGTGATTTTGATTTTTTATTAACCTTCCTTTTAGTGTTTGAACTTTATACAATTAATATGTAATACTTTTGTTATTTGGAAAAACAAAATAATTTCAATGTCGAAAAAAACTTTAATAAAAACTGGATTAGGATATCATGTCATCACATAGTTTAGAAATTATTTTGCTTTAAAAAAAATAGGGGGGGGAGTACCCAGGATTGAACTCAGGGGCACTCAACCTGAGCCACGTCCCCAGCCCTATTTTGTATTTTATTTAGAGACAGGGTCTCACTGAGTTGCTTAAAGCCTTGCAGTTGCTGAGACTGTGTGAACTCATGATCCTCCTGTCTCAGCCTCCTGAGCTGCTGGGATTATAGACGTGTGCCACTGTGCCCTGCCTTAAACTTTGTTTTGTATTTTATTTTAATTTATTTTATTATGTGTTGCTAAAGATGGAACCTAATGCCTCACACATGCTAGGCAAGCCCTCTGCCACTGAGCTATAGCCCCAGCCCTTGCTTTTTTATTATCTATGTTTAAGCAGAGGAAAAGTAACAAAAAGTTCTAAACTTACTTCAGATTTGACTTCAGAATGCATTACAATGAAATGGTAACAACTGAATCTAAATTCACCTACATATTTTTAATGGCTTTTCATTTCTTCAGGTAAATCCAATAAATGGAATGATAAGTGGTATCAATTAGGAAAATTCTAATAATAATTAAATAGATCAGATTGGCTGTTTTATACTTCTACATTAAAAAAAAAACTTATCCCCAAATCTAATGCGTAATCTTTATATTTACCAATTACTATTGATTCAAGTATTCTTAAAACAGTTGGGCTGATCACTGTTCAAATGCCTGTGCTTTCAATTTCCTAATGGTGTTTGTGAATGTTTGTTTCTGGGTCTCTCTGGGTGTGTGATGTGTTCATGGTGAGGATGTGTATGTGTCTGAGGGAGGCTGTTGGGGATTTGAGGGTGTCTCTGCTAATGATTTTAATGCTCTTACTCTTTCAATGAGTACCTTTTCACAGCCTTTTTCCTATCAGAATGATCATTATTTCTAAATTATTGAGACTCAACTAATGTTTTCCTCTAAATGATCTGCCAATGTGTGTACTAAAATTTTTTTTTGAGTCAAGGATCTGTAAAAATCCAATTCTAAAGTAGAAGGGAAATAGAAGATATTTCTCAGAAATATAAAGCAAACTTTACCCAGTGAATTATCTGAATATTTCTCTCATGGTCTTTGTTTCTTTTAAAAAGTCTATAAATTATATTTTAACAAAATTCTGCATAGAATAAAAGATTGCTAACATAATAAAATGTGTAAGACAGTTTCTCACAATGAACTTTCAACAGACTATAAACATCTCTTTTCTAGATGATATAGATTTCTGAGACTTTAGATTTTTATTTATTTACTTCTTTCGCTTCTTTGTGATACTGGGAATGGAACCAGGATCTCTTACAATTAGGCAAGTGCTCTACCACTGTGCTCTATACCTAGTCCTTTTAAAATTTTATTTTGAGACAGGGTCTAAGTTGCTGAGTCTGGCCTCTAACTTGGGATCCTCCGGCCTCAGTCTTCTCAGTAGCAGGGATTACAGGCATGCGCTTCCTTACCCAGGTTTTACTTATTTTTTATTTTTTGGTTTTTCTTATAGGAAGGAAAAACAAGGAAGGGAGGCATGAAGGGAGGGAGGGTGGACAAAACCCAATCAATCTTACCAAATGTGAATGTACTTCTGCGTGTTCTTTGTGCCTAACATTTCCCACTCTAGATTGTTGGTAGTCCCTAACTCGGCAAAGTGAGCATGCGGTTCACAAGCTGGGTTTGGGTATGCCTGCGAGGGCCAATTACAGTAGGGTAGCCTGGTAGTGTCTGACCCTGAATTAACCCAAACCATGGTTGGGGCCAAACCATAACACTGAATTCAGCCCAGGCCATGGGGGAGGTCCAGCGCAAGGCCATGGCCACAGGACTTCCCTGGAATGTGAACCAGCTGGAGTTTCCTCCAGTTTGGACTGAAACACCTCCAGTTCCAGATCCTCCATTTACTGATTGCATAATGATAATTGCATAATAATAATTTCCCCCAATTATTTTTCTCCACATTGTTCCATGTTCTTATCTGTGAAGCAGGAATATTTCCTGCCTAGATATCACCTACCATCCTCAGGAAGATCAAGTGATATGGTGCCTGTAGAGTCGCTGCACTATCCCCTGTCCTGGGGCAAACGCACAATTAGTGGTGGCTGTCTGCAGTTCCTGTAGAACTTCCTATAAGTGGTAGGCATGAGGGAGCGTTCATCAAGGGGAAAGCTGATATTTGGTCATCCAGGCAGGCAGGCAGCACCAGTTACAGCTGTCAACAGGTAACCAGGCTACAGCAATGAGCCCAGAGTGGAAAGACCAGATGCCACTCTCAGCAGAGGGTGGACAGATAAAACTGACCTAGCATAGGGGCAGAAAAGAGCCCCGGGCTCAGATGGATGGAGTAACAGGCAGGATTCAACAGCGAGTACTCAACTCCAGGAAATAAGACAGGAACGCAGCTAGCAAAACTGGTAGACAAAGTGACACTGGCATTTCAGCTACAAGGCACAGAACAGAACTGAAGAACAGCAGCAAAGGGGAATGGATTGATGTCCAGTCACGAAGTATCTGGTCTGAGATTTGACAACCACCACATGCCACCCCTACCTAACCCCAATTATCTGACTATTGCTCCCTAAGCCAAAATAGGGAAAACTAATGAAGATTATGGATTTTATTTTTCAGTTTTACCTTTGTTTATTTATTTTGAAAATAAAGCATATGTATTTGATTTTAAAAAAATCACATAGAGAGGTATGTGGAAAGTCTGGATTCTATAGGTCTCTCCATTTCATTCTTTTCCACCCTCTAGAGATAATCACCACCAACAGGGAATCACCCTTCCATTCTCTCTCTCTCTCTCTCTCTCTCTCTCTCTCTCTCTCTCTCTCCTTGGAATATCTTATAGTCTCTCCACCCTGTAGAAATTTTTTTCTATAAAGCAGGAGTCTTCGTTCTGTTTTGTGGACACATATTACTTTAATGGGTGGCGTCTCATAGTTGTTTGGAATAAGATCTCTACTGCTAAACACTTTACCGGTTGTTCCTAATCTGCTGTTACAATGTCACAAGACATGGCCTGGGATGGGACACATGATATTTTGTACTTTTACAAGAGATAGCAGGATGAAAACTTAGAAGCACAGTGTCTGGGTCAAAGGGCACGTTCACTGATAATTTTGTTAGTTATTATCAAATCTCTCCAAAAGAGTTGATCCATTTTTCACTCTTCCTAGCAGCACCTGAGATGCCTGTTCCCCACAGCCTCGCCAACAGAGGGTGTTAAACTTCTGGACTGTAGCCAGCTTGGCAGGAAGGTTGTAAATTTGAAGTCTAATGTAAGGCAAGTTGTACTTTTATAAAAACTCCCACTAAGCAATGCAAGCAATGCTTTATTATTTGAATGGTCCTTGTTCCTCCCTTCTTTCCTTTGGTCTTTTAAAAAAAAAAAAAATCCTCTTAGCCCAGACCATTTTATATTTAGTCATGCAGGCTTAGTTACGGTATCTTCATGCCTGAAGCATTTTGGATTTGATGGATTTGGCTGCTATAGATAAGAAAGATAAGGAAATTAAAGTCCTGATTGATGTCCTGGGTCCTGACAACAGGTGGACTTCTCTCCTTTCTGGGGTCATTCTGGCCCCTGAGCCACCCTCCAGTCCCTGGGTCCCCTAACACCAGGTTGACTTCCTGGACTCCACAGAACATGTCCCCGTCCATGGTCTCACCTAGAGCAGCCCTCTGGTTGCCACCTCACAGATATTACCTGTGACATGCAGGATGTGGTGGAAAGAATCTTTAAAGATCTGTGTGAAGTACAATTAGCAAACTAAGACCAAAAACAACCATGAGAGTTACAGAGGTCTTGACCAGAGTGGCTCAGGTATGAGGAGGTGTGGCCCAGGATATTTTCAATGAACCTCATTTTTTTTAAAAATATTTTTTTAGTTGTATGGACACAATATCTTTATTTTGTTTGTTTATTTTTATGTGGTGCTGAGGATCAAACCCAGTGCCTCACACAACCCCATCCCTAAACCTCATTTTTAATAAGTGTCAATACAGTGTTTAGTAAGTGTTGATTCTATTTCATTTGGTATTCAGATCTTTTAACAATGATTTATTCAACTACCAGAGAAGGCATAATGTCTTTGTATGTGTAGGTTGCAGTGCTGGTGATTCAACCCAGGACCTCACATGTAAAAGGTAGGTTTTCTACTACTGAGCTACATTCCTTTGTATTTTTTTTTATTTTGACACAGAGTTCTCCAAGTTGCCTAGACTGGACTCAAGCTTGTGATCCTCCTGCCTCAGTCTCCCAGGTTGTTAGGATTACATACAGGTGTGTGCCACCTCACCTGGCTGTATCAAGTGTTTTTCTGAACACACAGTGGGTTCTCTGACTTCTAATTAGAACAATAACAACATGGATTCCTGAGTGTGCTGGAACCCCAGCTGCTCTGCTCTGAAGAGAGCTCGTCTCCAGTATCCGGCCACTGAACTTTAGCAACAGCACTGTGGGTTATTCATTTATTCATTTGTTGGAGATGAGATCTTGTATGTTTCCCAGGCTAGTCTTGAACTTATGCACTCAAGGGATCCTCCTGCCTCAGCCTCAGAGGAGCTGGAACTAGAGGTGCCCACCACCATATCCGGTGTCACTGAGGAATTTTCAACTGAAAGCCACCTGTACATTTTTCCATGAAACTTTTAAATTTAAAACTTTAAAAAATCATATTAGATCCTGATAAACTAGTATGATGCCAAGACTGCATGTCCCATAGTGGCATTTTATATTTGTATGAAAAAAAAATTAGATGTTAAACCAAAGCATCTGGAAAATGCATCTCAGTTCAGCTGCAATGAGCCTATTTTTAGATCAACCATGCTAATAATTTTGTTTCTCAGTAATGGGAAGAAATATCTACTATCTACATCTAGTAATTTTAATAACTTTGGGTGCTTTGGCAGGACAGTGAGAAAGCTTTTCCAGTGGTGTGTTTTCATTAAACAAAACCCTGCATGTAGGATGGCCCCTGTGTCTACTGCATTCCAGCCAGAAGTGACAGGTGTGCTCCTCTTCACAAAAATCTGTGGCCCTTGTGTTGTTCCAGACATTATTCATGTCTAGAAATTATTGAAGCAATCTGTGATTGCTGCTTCTAGTTTTTAACCCCCATTCAAGGGAGGTGAGGACTTTTCTTCCAGAATAACCCAAGGCAAAAATCCCACATTTTGTGTGGCAGAAATATGGAGGAGGCTCTGTACTGGGGAGCAGGGTGCTGGTGCAGCACCCTACTGTGGGAGGGTGGCCGCTGTTAGCTCATGATCCCACCCCTGCTCAGAGCACCATGAGGTGTGTTCAGATGGGCTGAGTGGCTGGCATATATCTTGCAAACTAAAGCTCTAGAAGTTCACTTTCCAAAATCACTACCCATGTTGTGATATGAGGATTCTGCTCAATTTTCTTAGAATAATGGACACATTCTTACGCATAGTATAACAGCGTCCATTTTATGCTTTGAATATAGCCCTTGCTGCTCTGCTACTTCAACTTATTTTTAAAATGGGCATGTTTCTTTCTCTTCCTCTCTCCCTACTCCCCCATAATCTCAGGGGAAACAGGATTACCTTTATTCCCCACTTTAGGCAGATTTATCTTTCCTTGAGTACTCACCCACTGTAGGAACGAAGTCATCCAGACTTTGGGGATGGTTCCAGAAGATCTCAGAAATGACCATCTCCCACAAATGAATTATGACTCCAACAGAGAACACGTGGAGTGTAGCTTTTGAATCACCTCTATAAATGTCCCTTGTTCCTGCTGGTGAGAAGAACCACAGGAGTCCTCTGTGTTTCTCCTTTGCTAGCAAAGCAATAAACCTTCTTTTTCCTTTTTCTCAAAACTGTGTCCTCATTATTGGATTGGCATCAGGGACCAGGACCAGACTTTGGCCAACAATAGGGTACCTGTGGTGGCTCCGAAACTGTCAGAGAAGCTCAAACACCCCAGTCACATTGGTACCAAGCTTGGGGAGGGCCCTTGCCAGGTTATCTCTCTGACTGGCTTCAGAGGTCAGTCACTCATGGGAGGGCCAGGCCCTGTGTTAGGCTCTGGAAAAACAAAAACATTGGGTCCCCTCCTGGAGTACTCATTCTTGGGGCAGGGTCAAAACCTCTCACAAATATTTACAACACAATATATGAGGGTTAAAATAGTGGTATCCATAGGTGGTTTCATATTTCACTGGAGGAATGGGAACTATGATCCGAAGGCTTCACAAAGGGGGTGATATTTGGGCTGAGAGGAGTATTCTGGGGGTGTCGCTCAGTGGTAGAGCTCTTGCCTGGCAAATAAAGGCCTTGGCTCTGATCATCAGCTCTGGGGGGAAAAAAGTAGAAAGGTAGATGAGAGTCTAGTGGGGCAAAGAATTAGAAGTGAATGCTTCAGAGACCACTTCTCAGAGAAGTTGAGTCATGAGTCAGGCTTTTTTTTTTTTTTTATTTTTTAGTTGTAGATGGACACAATGCCTTTATTTTATTCATTTATTTTTATGTGGTGCTGAGGATCGAACCCAGGGCCTCACATGTTCTAGGAAGTGCTCCATCACTGAGCTACAGCCCCAGGCCCCATGAGTCCGACTTTGGAAGAAGTAGCTAGATATTCAGGGGAATGACGTGAACAGAGGCGCCCAGAGATGAACCAGTTACAGTGGATCAGAGCAGAGGAGAATGGCTGTACCAAGGAGCCCCATGGTGGGGAGCCAGATGGCCCCAGTGAAGTGACCTTGAAATAAAAGGAGCAAGATCTGTCTGCAGGGCTGGTGGCTTGAGGAAAGTTAGTGAGGTGAAAAGGGCCAGTGTCAAAGGGGCTTCCGGCAAGAATGGTCTCAGGGAAGTCGTGGAGAGAGAAAAATAAGTTTAGACTCAAAAGAGCCATCAGGGGTCCAAGGGGTCCATGCAGAAGGCTCTGCCGGCTGGTGTTCATTTGGGTCAAAGACTGTCAGAGGTCCCTGTAACCCGGCCCCCACCCAAATCCCTTCATCCATATTTGGCACTTTGAAGGGCTCAGTCCATCTAAATAGGCATCCCACCCCACGATGGGTGCCCTTCGAGGGATACTCAGTAGGAGTGGAACGACGCTTACGGCACACCTTGCTTCTCGTGTCGGTATATGTTTCCCGCAGAAGCGAAGCAGCTGGAAGCTGCTGAAAGAGAATGGGGTTTTCCTGGAAGAAAGAAGGACACCAGAAATCATAGACGGAAATTTCCCAGTGGCCAGATGAGGTTAGAAATCAGAATTTGGCTGGGATTATGAAATAAAATGGAGGAAGGTGCACCAGTCATCCAAGGAATTTGCCCACGGAGGGTCAGCAAAAAGGTTATTAATTAGGAAGGCTCGTACCCTATTCATGTTTTACAGTTTTAACCTTGAGCCTAGGTTTCTATGACTTCCATGAATTATCTCACAATGATGAGTCTAAACTACTTAAGGATAAATGTATCAAAGGATAATTTATGAATTGCAACATTGTGTTTTTTTTTTTTTTTTGAGACTTGAAGTTTTTAGTAACAGTGTTGGTTGTCTATTAATTCTAGATTCCCCTTCCTTCCTCTTCCCCCTTCTCCCCCCTCCTCTTCTCTGTGGCACCCCTCTGGGGGAGGTAAATTCTTAATCTCCAGCACCCTCCAATCCTTGTCAATCATAGGGACCTGTGGAGTCCTGAGCAGCAGGGGATGGGCTCAGGAGGACTGGGGCCTTCAGTACCCTTTCCTCCGCCATTGTACTAGCATTCTTCTGGAGCATAGAGGATTCACAGCACTTGTCACTGGGAGGAAAACATGCTGTACACCACTCCTGTTCTCTGTAACCAAGATCCATAGAATTATCTTGGGCCTGTCTGGAAAGGAGTCCCCACATTCCCTCAGTGTCCATCTTCATCTTTCAAGGCTCAGTTGCAATATGGTTAGCAATTTACAAACCCTGGGACCCCAGTCTTTAGGAATGGGTTTGCCATATTTAGGTAGACGTTCCTTTTCATACCTTCAGTCCATGAATGTGTAGGGCTGTTTTTTAAGGGGATGTTGTTCAGTGAATAGAATTTGTTCCTCCCTAGTCACTACGGTCACTCCTGCATCATCTCCTCTTTTCTCCAGTACCTACATCTTCTGTTTCCTCCTCTTCTGCAGCATAAAATCAGGCTTTTGGGAATGGATCTGAAATATATTCATACTAAGGTCTGAATAACTGATTACATTCAAAGTGTTACTTTTCCAAAGCAAAGTTTTATTTTGACAAAGTGCAAACCTTTTGGAGAAAGAGATACATTCATAAATCTTTAATGGAGAAATTTTAATCACATAGGAGAAATATTTGGGGTTGAGTAGAATGTGCCTGGTTTCCTGAAATCACATGACAGACAGCTATTATATTTAGAAATTAAAACACATGGGACTGGGGATGTGGTTCAAGCGGTAACGCGCTCGCCTGGCATGCGCTGGGTGCTGGGTTCGATCCTCAGCACCACATAAAAATAAAATAAAGATGTTGTGTCCACCGAAAACTGAAAAATAAATATTAAAAAAAATTCTCTCTCTCTCTCTTTAAAAAAATTAAAAAATAAAACACATATACATGCCCCTCCTTACCCATTTAACTCCAGGAAATGTGTTAAGTGCCTTATAGTCTCTCATTGAATTCTTACCCCCTTCCAAATCATATGGAGTAGACAGTGTATTTAGTGTTTCATATGTTTCATGTATACAACAAAGTCAAGTAAGTTGCCAAAACTTGCCCCAGCCTATAAATGTAGAGCTGGGAGGGAATGCAAATCTACTTCTGTCTACAGATCATGAAGCCCTTGGTGGTAAAACTTTCTTGAATCAGTGGGAAGCAGTTTGCTTGGTTAAGGAATATATAGAGCTTTAAAAATATTATTTCTTAAGTTATACATAAAAGTCTTTTAAAAAATCATCTTTGTTTTTTTCTGAACTTCCCGGAGTTTATGTATGTCATCCTTGAAATGATGTGCCCAAAATGAAACACAGTGGCCTGGTCTATTTTCACTTTTCAGCCTATGTAGGATATAAAAAATAAACAGCATATGGTGAAAAGTGAATGAAATTAAAAAATAAGTTCACTTAAAATAACCCATGGGCTTTTTTACATGTGTTGTTGCTCTGGTTTTAAAAACCACAGGAGTTTTTACTATGCTTTGGGAAAGGGTGATTATTTTGCATTGTTTCTCTTGGGGTCAATATAAAACCAACTTTGTATGGTTGGCACTAATAATTATGTTGTTGATAAACAAGTGCCACGTGAACTCGTGTAGACCAGGACTTACTGCGAAGTGCCAACCACTGAGCATGTTTAAAGCACATGCTCTCTACAGGTACAAATCTCATGACCATAGGATTCTCCTTTAGCCAACCGGAGTGATGACATCTAGACAGGAAGATGGGAAATCAGAGTTGTTTTCTGACAGCAGTAGCCCTCTGAACACAGCTTGGCCTATCTATCACCATAAGAGATTGGCCTCCCCTTTTAAGAAAAATTTCTTGTATCTTTTAAGCAAATGAAAAAAATCGAGTCAGGAATCCTGCCTTCATTTTAAATGAGCGGTCAGTCACATAGGAAGCCATTGTTGAGAAACTACACCCATTCTCTGCATTGAAAGAAACAACTTGAAAATGCTTCCAATAATTTTATTTGCATGTTTGTGCTCAGTCCCGAAGTTCTCCTGGCAATGAAGTGATAAGAGCCTGCTGTAGGGTCAGGATGGTTCTGAGTGTAGGGGAAGATACAAGAGAGATTGGAGATGTGGATTTTGTCCCTGAAGAATTGACAATCCAGCTAGAGAGATGGAAGGTCCTCAATAAGATAAAGACTAGTGACCAAATACTTATGGTGCGCCAGGTACTGTGCTCAGAGTGATGTGGGAGTTCTTCTCTCCAGTCCCCAGCACCCAGTGATGTAGGCACTGCCACTGCTCTTGTTTTGTATGGGAGGAAGGAATGGCTTGAGGGTGTTGTGAGAATCAAATGAGAAACCATAACTGATAAAGGTGTCAGTTAGGGTTAGATTTGTTCTCCTACTGAGAAAAGAACAAAACAAGAAAAAGGAGGAAAATAAAAGCCCCCCCCCCCCCCGCAAGTCATAGCTAAAACAAGATAGAAGTTTGTTTCTTGCTCTCAAAATGAAGTCTGAAAGAAGAATAACTGAGCTGCCCTAAGAACACCTTAAGAGCCTGGGCAGTCCCACCTTCAAATAGATCTGGGTAATGTGGTCTTGTCTTCTTTTTTCAATAGATGGTCATATGCTCAGCTAAACATTGGGACTTCTTGGGGCTGGGGATGTGGCTCAAGCGGTAGTGCGCTCGCCTGGCACGCGTACGGCCCGGGTTCGATCCTCAGCATCACATACAAACAAAGATGTTGTGTCCGCCGAAAACTAAAAAATAAATATTAAAATTCTCTCTCTCTCTAAAAAAAAAAAAATTGGGACTTCTGTTACTAAAAAATCGATACTGAATTTGGCACCTCCTTCTCTGCCCTCTGTGTGCCAAGTGCTGGATATAGGATCAAACTCAGTAAATGTGAAGTAGTAATAGTTACAAAGCCTACCGCAGCCTCCCAGGGCTTGGTGCATTGAGTAAACACAGCTATTTCTGACTGGCACTATCCCTGAACAGAGAGTGGGTGAGAAGAAAGTGCTGCGTGCCCCAGCAGCACAGGCTGGGTACCAGTTCCCAACTGGCCTCTTGTTTCGTTTCTCCACAGATGCAAGGTGGCTTGCCCTAAGGATTCACACCTGTGGAAAGTTGGCAGCAAGCCCAGGCCTGATGCACAGCGAGGACACTGCCCAGGCAGAGTCACTGCCCAGCCCAGGCTACTGCTTTCTTCTCGTGCCTCCTGTGAGGGACTGCAAATGAGATCTCTGGCCTCTGGCAAATGGGAAGAAGCAGGGCAGACAAGTAGTGACACTGCAGAGCATTGTTTCTATCAGTGACACCAATGGTGCTTTGAGGCAGGTGGCCCAGAAAAGAGGGACTGGTAGTAACTCATGGTTGGGTGTCTGACGCATTGTTCATTTGTTTTGAAAGGGTTTTCCATGGAGCATCTCTGCTGTACTTTAGGTCTGGCCTGTGCCCCAAGGCCCATGTGTTAAAAGCTTTGTCCCCAGTGTGGCACTGGAACAGTGGCTCTGAGGTGGTAGAAATTTTGAGAGGTGGGGCCTATGGATGTGCCCTTTAAGGGTATTGTGTCCTCCTTTCTCTTGTTTTGCTTTCTGGTCATGAGACAAGCAGTTTGGCTCTCCCACAAGCTCTCAGCATGCTGTGCTGCCTCACCACTGAACCCAAAGCAAAGAGGCCAGTCAATCATAGACTCACACTCCAAAGCTCTGAGCCAAAATAAACCTTTTTTTCTGTTTATAAGGCTATTATCTCAGGTATTTTGCTATAGTAACAGAAGGCAAAGTAACACAATTTCTCAGTCTCACAGATCCCTATATAAGATAGAGAAGACTCTCACTGTACGGATTTGAGGATTGCCCTCAGCTTCCTAGACCTTGAGTTTCCTTTAGGTCTAAAAGTTGGCTCCTCAGAGCAGTGGGGCCTGGGTGGAGAAAATTGGGAAGGAGAGAGGGATAGGGTGGAACAGAACGGATGGTGGGGGATAAAAGCTGGACTTTCCAGCTGCTTCATTTATTGGTTTGGGCCAGAAAGGGGAGGAGAGGAAAAAGAGGCAAGAGCTGAGAGCTCAATCCTTCCCTCCCCTTACCTCATCTAATCTAATCCCAAGCCCTTCATTGTCATCTCATCACCATCTCTCCCTTGAAGGGCCACTGTCAGTGTCCAGAGTCCTTTGTGCAAAGTAGCAGACTCAGTTCTCCAGAGGACTCAGTCTTGGGCCAGGGCTCAGTGAGTGGCAATCAAGGCTCAGGCTGAACCCCAGCGCCACCCTCGGCCTGGAGCAACACACAACCTGCGCATTCTTGAGTGGCCAATCCTTTGGGGTCAGTTCACTTATCCCCCTGATTCTTTCCACTCTGTCCAACTCCACCATCTCTTTTCTCTCACTAACAGACAGTAACAGGTGATAAAGAGAGCCATTTACAAAGAACTCTGAATTTAGACTTTGGTTTTGTTGCCAAGTAAAGGTGTACATCTAGTCCTAAAGATATGATGACTCAATTAAAAGCTGTTTATCATAGTTTTTGTTTTTAACCTTGTGGTCTCTTACCAGTCCACACTGCCTATAGGGCCCTATGACTTAATTTAAAAATAAATGTCTATGAGCTGGGCACCATGGTGCACATCTGTAATCCTAGCCTCTCGGGAGGCTAACACAAGAGAATTGAGAGTTCAAGCCAGCCTCAGCAATGGTGAGGCACTAAGCAACTCAGCGAGACCCTGTCTCTAAATAAAATACAAAATAGGGCTGGGGATATGGCTCAGTGGCCAAGTGCCCCTGAGTTCAGTCCCCAGAACCCCCCCGCAATGTCTTAAAGAGCTGAAAAGCACACTTGTATTACATTGAATTTTTAAAAAATATTTTTTAGTTGTAGTTGACACAATACCTTTATTTTATTTATTTATATGTGGTGCTGAGCATCGAACCTAGCACCTCTCATGTGCCATACGAGCGCTCTACTGCTGAGCCACAACCCCAGCCACCCCCATTGTATTTTTTGAGGCCAACTACATTGTTTTTTCAGAATGCAAACATTAAAATAAACTAACTTTTAGGATCTCCTTTCTTTCTTTTCTCTTTTGGGACTGAACCCAGGGGTTTTATCCCCAGTCCTTTAAAAAAAAGTATATTTTGAGATAGGTCTCACTAAATTGCTGAGGGTGGTCTCAAACTTGGGATCCTCCTGCCTTGATGGGATAATAGGCATGTGCCTTATGCCTGCCTCCTATTATTTCTTAATATCATAATATAGTAGGAACCTCAGTATAGATTTGATCTGAATGAGTATGGCTAGGCCTCCTTGGTCCCAGAAGCCTGAGCCTAGACTCCTGGAACCTGACCTTCAATCTAGCTTCTATTACTCTGGCTCCAGGTCCAATGAGCTGATTCCCCAGCAGTCAGTGGGCTCCTGCCCTGACCTGGTATCAAGCTCCCTCTAAGACCTTTCAGTTCCTTTCTGAAGCTGTTGGATACAGTCTATGACTTCATCAGGGCTGCCAGGCAGAGCATAGCAGCCCCCACTTGGCAATACTCCAGACTCACCTGTCCTACTACTCTAATCCCAACCCCCGACCCCTGCTGTCCAGGACCCTCTTCCCTTCTTTTATTGATTGACTGATTTCTTGTTTAGCCAAGGTCACATTCTGGGAGACAGAGGGAAGCCTGTCCTTGGGCCACAGACTCTGTCAGACTCTCCAGTTATTTTCCTCGTGGAAGCATGGGTCCTTCTTCAGAGCAGTTATACGTAGATTGGTATGATCATTTGATGAATGTTTAACAAGTATTACCTTTGATGGGATAAGTTATTTTTTTACTGTTCACTGTGATGGGCACAGGGCCTCATATAGGGCTGATGCAGAGTAGGCAAGGGCTTATGCTCAGGGAAGGAAATCTCTCAGCATTCATGGTTTTTGAGAGGGTCACTGCACCACAGAAAGAACAGCTGGAGAAAGGGGTCACCTGATGAAAAGACAAGATGCTGAATTTAAGTCTTAGACTAACATGTTGCAGGGAGAAACATTCCTTTAAGTTAGGTGAGGAAAAAAGGTCTCTATACTTAATTACTTGGGCACTTTTAGGAAAATGCATAATAAGCAAATTCCTCAATTAAAGGATGTTATTTTCTATAAGGAAACTATGTAACCAAGTCCTTTGGTCCTCATCAGAACAATCAGATGTCTGTCAATAATTTACCCTTGATGATTCCCATTGACTCTTGTAATGAATTAGGGACAAAGCAATTGAATATAAGTGGGCTGAAATAAAAATCAGGAACGTACTACATTAATGCACATGAGTTGTAGTTGCTTGGGATTTATTGTGCTTGATAAATAGTTTTATTTTCAAAGTCTACATGTACCATGAAGCAATTAATCTCATCTGTGAGAAAGACCCAGATGGCCCTCAGATAAGTCACTGAAACCTTTCCAGAAAAATATAGGTGATTAGACCTCCAAATGACTTTTTTCTATATGTAGTTATTACATATTATTCAAATATGTTTACCAGCCAAGTGTTTATTTTTGAGGAACTAGAGTGGAGTTATCTATAAAGTGCCTTCACCTAAGTAGCAAGTCATAGATGATAGCAGCCATATAGATGATTATGAAACAATGAGGGAGAGAATATTGAAAAGCACTCACTAATGATTTTCAACAATGGCAAAATGAATGAGGACAGTAATGGAAATGAAGGAAAAGAAATGCCATTGAACACGTTTGTCTCAAAGTTATAGAAAAGTTATAACTGGGCTGTAATAAAAAAATCTTTATTACACATCATTCATGACATGAACAGTCCATGATAAGATAAAAAGCATGATGCCTTAAAATGCAATAAGGTGTTTCTTCATTGGTTTTTATTGCTGTTACTGTTTCCAGGGGCTTCAGAGAGAAAGTTTAGGGCCCGATTATGAATTTGATTCAATATTCTGGAAGTTCAGGCTCAACAATGGTGGGTCCCTGGCGTCAAGCCAGAGCTATGCAGATTGTGGGTCAGAGTCAGGTGTCTGCTGATGGCCCAGGTCAGGAAGTGTGGTTAGAGAGGCAAGTCTAAACTGGCCCAATCTTCCATGACCTTGAGGGCAGCCCTCAGTGTTTCAGTGCAATTGTTCATCTTTATCTCCCCTACTAAGGACAGGACCAAGGTGATATTCATCATTTTATTCTCAGGACACGGGACAAAGTAGACTCTAGGTATATCTGTTGATGATGAAATGTAGTTTATCCCCATGTGTTTTATTACCCCCACTATAGTTTTCTTAGTGTAATAGAGCTACTCTTTCGTCTTAGTTCTTGTATTTAAAAATAGTTTTTGCTTGTTTTTTTTTCTTTTTCCTTCCAATCCTTCTAATTGTTTTGAATTCTGAACTTAGGGGCCCGTGATAATTTGCATAGTTGTTTCAGATCAAATGTTGTATCTTGTATCTTGCACTGACTCACAATCATTCACTGCTAATGTCTAAATCGGAGAAGTGAAAAGGACAATTGTTTAGTGCTTTTTTAAGTCCCTGACCAAGATCAGTAGGGAAATCCCATTAGCTCCATTCATCGCATTTCTCATAAATCTAAAAGGAAAGCAAGTATCCAAAGCCTTATTCTTTAATAGTTCTTATTTGTAAAACCTTGACAGGGCTTTATTCTAAATTGCTTCCAAATTACGTAAAGAATACTGAGAAATATGATGAGCAGTGAATCGTGATAACTTCAGCCATCGAGTAAATAAGTAGAACAGTAGAAGGGACTAATCTGAAAGCAAACATTATGATGGGCCACGAAGAAGCAAAAAGAACAGAACTGTGGAATTCTTAAACTACCATCTGGCTCAATCTTTCAGTGGGCAAGCTGAAGAGGCTTTTATTCAGCGCTCTAAAACTTATTCAAAAGGAGCAGTATTTGAATATTAATATTTTCATATAATAAAAAAAAAGAAAAGAAGAAAAAGGAAAAAGAAAATCTTTTGTAACCAAAAAGGAATGTTTAACAAAATAATGGGGTAATCCTCTGGCTAAAAAAAGGCCTGGGGAGAGTCCTGTGGGTGGGAGGTCTGCGGGCAGAGTGGCCCAGGCCATAGGCAGCTCTCAGCCCTCACCTCCAAAGCTTCCTTGTGGTTAGAGTCACTTATTAAAGTTGTCATTGTGGCTTGAAATTTAGGCAAGAGGTGTAAAATTAAGGAACTCATTAAGAAAAACGAATGCAATGATTTTGTTACCTTATTTCATCATAAAGAAGGTTGAGTTGCCCTGTGGTATAACTGAGGCAAGAGACATGGTAGAGATTGTAAACTGTACTTGAAATTGTCCAATTGTCCTTTTGTGAAACATGAGCCTATTTCATCACTTTGGAACAGACCCCTAACAATTGCTGTTTTGTTTATTAAGCCCTGGATTTTTAAATGAATTGTGAGGCTTTTATTTTGTTTTCCTGAGGTGTGTTTGAAAAGTTGGATAAATATGAGTCCACTATTTATCTTGAGCAAAGATGCATTAGAAAAAGGTATTTTAGCATTCTCCATGGTTTAAAAGACAAAACCAAGTCCTGCCGGCTTTGTGTTGTGCTTCTCTTACAGGCTGCAGTGCCTTCTGTCTGCTTTAGGGTGTGGCATCTGCCATTGGGGAAGAAAAACTGGCATGTGTCCCCTTTTATAGCAGACTGATTTCATTGTGTGGGGGCTTTTTTTTCCCTCTTGGTTGCAATCTTCCAGTTGACTTGCTGAAGCAATAGAATTAAATGAGATTTAAACTTACATACTTTTTTTTTTTTTTTTTAGTTTTGTCATTTTCTGATATGAAAAAAATATTTGTAAGCAAAGGGCTAGAGCTGAACTTGGTGACTCATTTTCCCTTTTAGGATTTGTTATGAAAATAAGTGGCAACACATGGCTACCCTTGTATGAATTGACTTTTGATATATTTATCAATTTGAAAAAATGCACTTTTATGATTATATGCATATAATTTGACTATAAATGTCTAAAATATAAATATGTAATCGATTTTAGAATATATGTATAGACACACATAACACGTATATTTATATTTGCATATGAAAAACTTTAAAAATTCAAGTTATGTGGTGTAACGTGTATAATCAGTGTGTATATGAATATATAAAAAGAGAAAATTCAGGAAAAAAATGTCAGACAGACATACTAACAAAGATGTAGTATTCTCCTGGCAAAAACTGATGAATGATTTGGCATGAATTCATCTTACAGTTCTGCTATTCTCTCTTACAAATGATATACCCCATTTTCCAGTTGTTTGCATAGAATTGCAATTTGTTGTTTCTACACTCTATAATGACCCTTGGGTGTGCACCTGATTCCCCCTCCCCACCAATTAGTCAACAGCTTTTTCCATCTATCGTTTTCTTTTTAGTTGTGTAACATATTGGAGCTTAAACTAGCAAACAACCGCTGTACTTGCAATCAACTATGAAAAGCTGAAGAATGAAATGATTTTGGAAAACTACCCTCTACTAAAATCTTACATATTATTTCTGTCAGCATGACCTCTGGGAGCTCAAATGCTTTCTCTCAATGACAAAGGTGCCCACCTAAGTACAACTGAGCCAGTGCTTATGTAACAAGTCTTGCTATTAAAGATCTTCAAAATGTTGCTAGTGATAGATTCTTAATAAAAAACGTCAAAACATTATATGGTGATAAAACAACAGATTATTTTTTAGAGATCAAGGCATAGAGTATACCTAGTTTAGGATTAGATTTGACTATCATTACTGATCTTATATTTATTAAATATAATGTCTATTTTGTTTTATTTAGAAATGAACTCACATCAAGAGGTTAATTGCACATATTAACCTCTGAAATATAACGAAAAGGGTCATATGGATTTATGAAGATATGAGATAAAACATAGCTGTCTCTATTAGGGCACCAGCAGTTAAACGTTAGTGTGGGGTGCATGACACACCACTCTACACATTGTGAGGACATGGAAGTGCAATGTAAGAAAAATACTCTTCTGGGAATACTTTGAGTTTCATACCTACTCCAGGTGCTTTAACAAGAGTTATATAAACATTACCTATGGGACAGTTGTAGTCAAATCTTAAGCATTTATTGAGCTCCTGCTGTGTACAGGGCATAGAGCTCTTGGAACACGGCTAACCTTCACTTACAGTCTTCCCTAACGTTGCAATTGGAAGAAGTTGTGAGAATTAGCTGATGGCCCGAACTCAAGGCACGGAGGCCAACGCTGTGGGAAAATTACATAACTCCTGGGAGAGACAGTGCTTTTGCTCAGACTGCCCAAATATTTTCTTTCTCTGCCGGCTGCTCGAAACCTCCGAGGCCATCGGAGAACTTTGTCCCCAGCCCCTCTCGCTCTTTTGTCTGATCGTCAGACTCCTTTTCCGCCTGGGTCTCGCTCCTCGCAGACGCGAACGCCAACGCCGCCGCCGCCGGCCAGGAGACCCGCGCGAGCCAGCGCGCAGCCCGGCCGCCCGCCGCCGGCCCCGAGCGCCGCCGCGGCCCGACCCGGGCTGCCGGTGGGTCCCCGCGAGGCTGCGCCGGGCGGCGGCGCCCGGGGCCGAGTCCAGTCCGCGTTTTGCGAGTGCGCAGGAGTAATCGGAGAGAAGTGGATAATAGTTGTGGCTCGCTCGCTCCCCGCGTGCCGCGCTGGGCCCGCAGGCTCGGGCGGCCGCGTATTTACCCGTATCCGGGTTAGGGAGGAAAAGAGAAAAGTTTCATTTAAACCTGAACCCCAAACTTTCACCGTGAAAGCACACAGCGGGAGCAGGCCCAGACCGTAAGGCGTGCCCGCGCGGCTCCCGCGGGCCTGCAGAGGGGGAGGGGGTCGGCGGCGTCCCGGCGGGCCGCGTGGATGCGCGCAGGAGGGGCCGCGGACTAAAAAGTGGGGGCATTGTCTCCCCCCGCCCCCCGCCCGGCCGCGCCACGCCGCGGCGATCATGGCCGCGCGGGCAGCAGCGGCGGCGGCGGCACGGGCGGGCAGCGGTGAGCGGCGGGCGCCCCCCGGGCCGCGGCCGGCGCCCGGGGCCCGGGACCTGGAGGCGGGGGCGCGCGGCGCGGCGGCGGCTCCGGGACCCATGCTGGGGGGCGGCGGCGACGGCGGCGGCGGCCTGAACAGTGTACACCACCATCCCCTGCACCCCCGTCACGAACTGAACATGGCCCATAGCGCGAGCGCCGCGGCCGCCGCCGCCAGCACTAACAGCGCCAAGAGCGGCGGCTCCGAGGCGGCTCTCAAGGAGGGTGGAAGCGCCGCTGCGCTGTCCTCCTCCTCCTCCGCGGCGGCGGCGTCCTCCTCTTCCTCCTCGTCGGGCCCGGGCTCGGCCATGGAGACGGGGCTGCTCCCCAACCACAAACTGAAAGCCGTTGGCGAGGCCCCCGCCGCGCCGCCCCACCAGCAGCACCACCACCACCACCATGCCCACCACCACCACCACCATGCCCACCACCTCCACCACCACCACGCACTACAGCAGCAGCTAAACCAGTTCCAGCAGCAGCAGCAGCAGCAGCAGCAACAACAGCAGCAGCAACATCCCATTTCCAACAACAACAGCCTGGGCGGCGCGGGCGGCGGCGCGCCTCAGCCCGGCCCCGACATGGAGCAGCCGCAACATGGAGGCGCCAAGGACAGTGCCGCGGGCAGCCAGGCAGACCCCCCGGGCCAGCCTCTGCTGAGCAAGCCGGGCGACGAGGACGACGCGCCGCCCAAGATGGGGGAGCCGGCGGGAGGCCGCTACGAGCACCCGGGCCTGGGCGCCCTGGGCGCACAGCAGCCGCCGGTCGCCGTGCCCGGGGGCGGCGGCGGCGGCGGCGGCCCGGCGGCCGTCTCGGAGTTTAATAATTACTATGGCAGCGCTGCCCCTGCTAGCGGCGGCCCCGGCGGCCGCGCTGGGCCTTGCTTTGATCAACATGGCGGACAACAAAGCCCCGGGATGGGGATGATGCACTCCGCCTCAGCCGCCGCCGGTGCCCCCAGCAGCATGGACCCCCTGCAGAACTCCCACGAAGGGTACCCCAACAGCCAGTACAACCATTATCCGGGCTACAGCCGGCCCGGCGCGGGCGGCGGCGGCGGCGGCGGCGGAGGAGGAGGAGGCAGCGGAGGAGGAGGAGGAGGAGGAGGAGGAGGAGCAGGAGCAGCAGCAGCAGCAGCAGCAGCAGGAGCGGGAGCTGTGGCGGCGGCGGCCGCGGCGGCAGCAGCAGCAGCAGGAGGCGGCGGCGGCGGCTATGGGGGCTCGTCCTCGGGGTACGGGGTGCTGAGCTCCCCCCGGCAGCAGGGCGGCGGCATGATGATGGGCCCCGGGGGCAGCGGGGCCGCGAGCCTCAGCAAGGCGGCCGCCGGCGCGGCGGCGGGGGGCTTCCAGCGCTTCGCCGGGCAGAACCAGCACCCGTCGGGGGCCACCCCGACCCTCAACCAGCTGCTCACCTCGCCCAGCCCCATGATGCGGAGCTACGGCGGCAGCTACCCCGACTACAGCAGCCCCAGCGCGCCGCCGCCGCCGCCGTCGCAGCCCCAGTCCCAGGCGGCGGCGGGGGCGGCGGCGGGCGGCCAGCAGGCGGCCGCGGGCATGGGCTTGGGCAAGGACCTGGGCGCCCAGTACGCCGCTGCCAGCCCGGCCTGGGCGGCCGCGCAACAAAGGAGTCACCCGGCGATGAGCCCCGGCACCCCCGGACCGACCATGGGCAGATCCCAGGTAACCCCCGCGCCGGCCGGGCCTGCTTCCGCCCGGGGCCTCGCGCGCCGGAGCCCGAGTTTCTTTCTTTGCCGGGTACTTTTCGCGTCTCTCGCGGGGGCGGCGGGGGCGCGGCGCCAGGGCCATTTCCTCGCGCGGCCGCCTCCCGCCCGGCTCGGCGCGCCCCGCGCCGGCCGCGCTGTCCGGGCCGCGCGGGGCCGCGCCGGGCGGGCCGGGCCGCGGACCCGCACCCTCACCGCCTCGGCGAGCCCAGGCCCCGGGACGGGCCACCATCCCAGGCCCGCCGCGGGGGAGCCGAGCGGGGCGGCGGGTCTGGGGTACCGAGCGGATCCGCGCTGGCAGCGCCGGCAGCGTGCCCCGACCGGGCCGAGAGGGAGAACTTTCTCCCTCCTTCGGCCGCTGCGTCGCCCTCGGCTTCCGAGGTAAGGGCAGGCAAGAGAGGGGAGCCCTGTGACAGCGGGGCTGCCCGGCCAGAGCGTTCGGTGCGGGCGTGGAGTTTGAACGTTTGCTGGCAGGAATGAGGCCAGTGTGCAGCGGCGTGGAGGGAAGCAGTCGATGGCTCCCGAGCACGGCCGGGGAAATCCATTATCGGGCTCTCGGGCTGCCTGCAAGGAGTCACCTTCAGCCGGGAGGCTGTGTTAAAGGAGCACATTCCGGATCGATTGAACTTATTTTTGATCATGGATTAGGCATACGTTTTATTCAGTATAGCTAGTGAGTTTAGACCTGTGAAAATGGATCTTTTCGGATCGTATTTATTTGGATTTTCTTTATTTTGCTGTCACCCAAGCCCTACAACGCTATTAGGAAGCGCCCTGTACTCTTGCTGTTTCTTGCTAGTAGGCTGAGCCTAAAGACTGACTTGATCTCCTTTGCAAGGTTTGGAATTTGAATTGTGGAGGTAAACTGGCTGTAATAGTCTCCAGACAGCTGCCTCTGAGTTGACATCTAATCTGCCATCTGATTGGCTCCCCTCTCACCATTGGGCATTTAGCACTGCTGATGTAAATAGAAGTGCTGAGCAGTACAGTCACAAAAATTCTTGCCACAAATAATAACTCTATTACAAGCAGATGGAAGGTGGAATATTATTTAGAGCTTAAATTGTTATGAATCATAGTTATTAATAAGAGGATTAAATACAGAAAAACATTATGCTGGGGTTCAGTATTGAACATTTACAAAACTCAGATCTTTGACAATCTAACAATATGGACATTTTATGTATCATGGACTTTATTTGTAGGCTGAAGATTGGACCACTAAAAAGTAATTAAACCACAAATTGTACCAATTTTTGGATTTGCCAAGCATTTATAAAAGACTGCTCTTTACAAATTAAACAGTGAAAGAATTTTTGAGTGTATCAGCATTCATAATATAACAAAAATTTTAACATCCCAAAACGCAGCATCTTTTGGTGGTATTTAATATGACAAGATTAAAGCTACACATTTTTTAGTGATTTGTGTTTTAATAATTGTGACTGTTTTAAGACGCTTGTGGATAAGGAGTTTTACTTTGAATTGGCGTATTTAAAAAGAACGAAATGAGAAAACCATAATTTTTGCAGTGGACAATTAGTTAAAATAGAAACTATGGATATCCCTGTGAAATGCTAGGAATCATTTTGTATTTGTTTTTGATTTGGACAATTTAGGAATCTTTTTCTTTGATTACTTTGTTAGGTGACAAAATAGGTTAGCATTATTTAAACTGCTTACACAGTGAATTATTTAAACTGCATTATAGACAAGTTGTATTGGGTGTTTCTTCCAAATAATCTTTCTTTCATAGACATCTTAATGCTATGAAATCTTTAAAAATTCTAATCTGTTAAAAGGGAATAACAGTGATGGTTTATATGATTTTAGTTAGCTCATTTGTTTTAGGAAGGTGTATTTAAATAATAATAGTATATTAGAGGAAAGAATTGTTAGAGCCAGGAAAGGCCTAAATTTAAGAAATCATCATGTGAATGTTGGTTTAACATCTTTGGTTAATGGAGTTTTCCTTTTAATGGTAGTGTTTCCTATTCTTGATGAAAATATTGTGATTTCAGTTTTTATTTTTGATTCATACAAGTACAAATATTAAAGAGAAATATAAATAAACCCATGTAATTAATTTTTAAAAGATTTGCTTTGTCAGCTTGTTTTTAAAGGGGTTGTCTAAAATTGTCATCTTTGTAAACTACAAACAAATGAAGTTAGAGGCATATTTAGGTCCATGTTACTTTAAAGTATTATTTTTTAATGATACCAATCATTTTAAATATTTTGATTTCTTTTAATGAGAGTGAGTCCATTTTGTCCTCAGTGTGATCCTTGGGAATAGCTTTTTATCTTTGAGGGGGAAAACGACAGAACATACGACCTCGATTCACAGATTCTTTTTGGTACCTAACTAATAACATGTGGAATGTCTTTTTCATATTCCCCCCCTTTTCTTTTTGGAAGGCTAGTGTTATTTAGTATTTGTTATATGATAATTATTAGAAACAGTCATTTGTCGAAAGTATTAAATTACTACCTGACTATAGGTCATAAAATGTTATTAAATCATTTTGTTAAATAATGAAAACAAAAATTTGAGCTTGAATATATTTAGTTTCATTTTTGATTTTAAGAAATGGTTTATACTGGGTAGCAAATGTTTTTGTAATTGGGAATAAAGCACATTGGAGGGAGTCTTTAGAGTGAAATAAGTCATTTTATGATTGAGTTTGTTACTGGATTTTTTTGAGATAAGTATTTAGATAGAGCAGTCTTAAAAGGAACACTGAAGTCAGCTCATACATAGAGATTTTATGATGTCCACGTTTGTGTTGAATTCCATTCATGCTATTTTATTTTCATTTTTATAGAATTTAATACAATGTAATAAAAAAGAGTCTTACCATTAAAAGAGAAGTGATTAGCTGGCTTTACAAAGCAGGAATCAGCAAACTTATTACTGATTACCTTAAGATGTGCATAAGATACATTGTATCTTAAGATTACCTGCTTACTCCCCTATGAAATTTTAGGTTATTTGATATTTTAAATCTTATAAAGATTTTTGTGGCCTAAATTTGCCACAGAAGGTATATATAGGTGAAACTGGTGATTCATACAAAAGGCCTATCATTTTAAAAAGAAAATGTAGCAAAATGTTTACACTTTTCTGTTATATGGGATAAAATTATTTATGGCTTAAAATTGTTTTTATTGGGAATCCTGATTTTTGTGCTACTTGATCTTTTCGGTCTTTTTTTTTTTTTTGGTGGTGGTTGTTATCTTAGTGGTAACCACCATTAGACAGCTATCACTTAAATTTATGTTTACATTAATACTAAATCATTGAGTACCTTCTAGGGAACAACACATTCTTACCTTTGGTCTGTAGTGGGAAACCGGAATCCTTTTTTACTTTGATTTATTTGTCTGCTTTTAAGAAAGAGTTTTTGACCAGGTTTTTTATATATTTGTTCCATTTTTCTCAACATTGTATTGCCTCAGAAGTGTGTTATGGATATGGAAATAATGCAGACCATACTCGGACACTTTGATTAATGTACTTAACCTCTAAATCTTGTTCCTTTACTATACTTTTAACGAAGAGAAAAGCATCCTTACGCCAGTATAAAAATACTATGAATTCTGGTTTGAGAACCAATTTAAAAAATATAAGACAATGTCCAGTAAGACTTTAATATAAGCTCATTTTAGTTTCCCTAGAAGGACTTCTTTTAAAGAAAGCAGGTGTAATAGAATGGGGTGGAAATTTTGGCTCTATTTCTTATTAATGGCTTCTATTCCTGTATAATTTGGAATTGGGTACATTTAAAAGGACAACTTCGGATGTGATAGGAACTGACCTCATTGCAAACGGTGAGGATCGGCTGGTTTACTTAACCCGTTCCTCTCCTAAGAGGCGGGTGGTTTGATTTACATTTGGTTGAGGCCCAAGACATTTTTTTCCTCATTTTGTGGGCTGATGGGTGATGCAGATTTGGATTTGGACTAGAGCTGTTTTAGTTTATGCCGGTCCTGGATCAGGAGGCGTTTCTCACTGTATACTAGCTGATGATCCCCAGGTCCTGGATCTGTGTGCTTTGAGCCATATTTTGTGCAAAGGGACTGAGATTTCACTCGTGTCACTTTCATTTTGGCTTGTGTGTAGATGTTCATTTAAGGTTGATATTTTTGTTTGATAGAACTGTTATGTGTTTCTGAAAAACCACAGATTTATGGAGGCTGAAGTTAATATTGGTAAAACTCAACACTATTAATTTTTTTTGCAATATTTAGATTTTCAAAATGGATGTTATAAAAATTTTGTGACATTTTACAATGCTGTGACCAAATCCCACCTCTTAGGCTTTTTTGACTTTGGCTAGTTTTCAGTTGTGTCCTTTCTTAGAGGTGTCTTTCCTCCAACAGGAGGCTTTTGCGAGAGTCTCTGTGGACCTGGAAAGCTGAGCTGTGCACACTTGCTGTGTGTGCTGCTCCAGGCTGAGGAATCCCAAATCCTAGTTCCTTGCAGTGTGGGGGAGGAGCACCAAGCAGAAGTTTGTAGCCACCACGAGTGTGTTTACATTTCACAAACCTAGAATGCAGTACTGTATTGTTTTTTTTCTAGTTTGGAGGTTATTTGCACAAGAGTAAATTGTCCTTTTTGGTTTAATGGGGGTGATTCAGTAAATTAATTCTGATTTTGGTATACTTTAGTGACTTTTTCTTTCAGAAATTTGATGTAAAGGAAATAATTTAGGTGTCATTTGTTATCATTATCTGCCTGTACATAAGCATATATTATTTTACCCTATGGTAACATCTACATTTGTTGTATTATTGGTTTACAACCTATAGTTTTAATGATTCACATTAACTGAATAAGTGAATTTATCAAAATACCATACATGAGTCCGCAGTATGTTTTCAACAAACATATTTTACTTTCAAAGTTTTTAACCTATAGTAATAGCAAGAAAATATTTCCTTAGATTTACTTATTTGTATTGGGTCCAGCAGGCAGTTTTCAAACTCACGTATGGATCAATGCCAAGAATATTAGAAGGCTACTATTTGACAGATGAATTAATGATGAAATTAAATTGTTTCTTGAATGATATTCATTGCTGAGAAAGAGACTAAAGCCTTAAAGTCTAAAGCCTATCTGGTTTACCAGTAGACCCTCTTATTTCCATTATTAAAATCAGGTAGATGGCAGCAGAATCTGGAGTGGACTATTGTAGCAAGACAGTCCTTTGGAACTAGCTGAGACCCGGCCTCTCTGGATCTTCTCACCCTACAGGGTGCACTTCTTAGTATCTCATCTGGCCTTCAGGAAAGATGAGTCTGAAAACCTAGATAAGACTTACTAGCCGACAACTCTACAGGGGAGGTCATACTTACTGAAGAGGAGAAAGTCTTTCATGAACAATGCTGTGCCGCCTTTTTTTTTTTTTGGTAATGGGGTGCTTAAACATTTATACATGCAGGTGTATATTTTCTTATAGTGGTAAAACACACATAATGTAAAATTTACCATTTTACCCGTTTAGAGGCATACAGGCCATTGGCATTAAATATGTTCACATTGCTGTACAGCCATCACCACCATCTAGTTCAACACATTTTCATCTTCCTAAAGTGTTTTTCTCTTCGAATTCTTCATGTCAGACTTTGAAATCGCTTGCTATTGCTGTGTATTCTAAGTGATCTTGTTTCTGTGATAGTCAGTTTTGCCTTTTCTTAGTCTATTAGCGAAGTCTTCCTCTGCAGCCCCTGGAAATGCTGGTAATCTTTTTCGTTTGTTTTTTTTTAATCAGTCCATCACTTCTTCCCCCTTCTAACTTTATAATAATCTTCACAGATTCTTTTTGGAGCTGTATCATTTAGGTTAATTGTTTTGTTGCAGATGTGTCATTGAAAGTTTAATAGCAGCTTTTTGGAATTTTTCTGAAGTTTGAAGGTTTGGGGTATTTTTGGTTTGTTTCTTTTTGAGTGAAACCTGGGACTTGTTTGGATGATAGGGTGTAGAAATGAGCTCTTACCATTTGCATTTTTAGCCTCTCTCTTTAAAAATTTTTTTTTGTAGTTGTGAATGGACAGCATACCTTTATTTTATTTTATTTTTATGTAGTGCTAAGGATCCAACCCAGTGCCTCACAAATGCTAGGCAAGCACTCTGCCACTGAGCTATAGCCCCAGCCCTTAGCCTCTCTTAAACATTTAGTTTTGTTTTTCTCCTAGTATCGAAGACCATTGATGGTAGTCATTTTTCCCGTTCTTGCTGTGTTGTGGGTATTTGGGCTTCTCATCATCCGCCCAGGGTAGAGAGCCAGGCCAGGTGATGCTGTGTCCTCTTTGGTAGGGTTTTGTGCTCCACCTCATGTCATTAGCTTTTATCTCTGTACATAGAAATTCTCTGTACATAGAAAAATTCCTAAACTAAGACAGTTGGCCTTTTAATTACATTTTAAAGGCTGCTGCAAAGGGATACTTCTTTCTTATGAACAGCCTTTTGTGCACGTGTGTGTGTGTGAGTGTGTATAAAATATTAGAATTGTTTTTTAATTGCTGGGGATGCTGAAAGGTAGCCACCTCTTCACATGTTCAGTTACGTACTTTTAGCGCCGGATTCCATGGAGGACACAGAGGAAATGGACTGCTCCTTAAGAAGCAGCAATTATTTCTTTAAGGCATAGACATTTTAGTATTTGTGTGTGCTGTCAGGTGTCTGTTCCATAAATGTCCACTCCCAGCAATCAGATGGGCACTCCTTACAGAGCACACATTTTCTCACTCAGCCTGAGTGAGATGTAGGCAGTGGCTAGGGTCTGGGTTGCTGCTGGCGCTTGTGTTTGTTCCCGTGGATT
This sequence comes from Marmota flaviventris, assembly GCF_047511675.1. Classification (NCBI taxonomy): domain Eukaryota; kingdom Metazoa; phylum Chordata; class Mammalia; order Rodentia; family Sciuridae; genus Marmota; species Marmota flaviventris. The sequence continues at coordinate 10,196,198 of NC_092503.1, read as the reverse complement.
ATGGATTTTGGCATCATTGAGTTAGAACTAGCTCATTTTAACAGAGTGTCTGTAGCAGCATTGTGGGTCAGCAGCCTAGTGGCCCAGTTTTTTTGGGTGAGGGAGTGGCTTTGGGTAACACAAGTCATTGTGCTTGATAGGATGTGGCTGTTGTTATCCCAACTTTTCCATTTCTCCCAGTCAGGTATTGGCTTTGTGCCAGAGCAAAATGTAGATCCACTACAGAGAATAATAACTAAAAAAGGGAAAATATAATCACTTTCAAATTTATATAGAATGGTCCTTTTTCTTTTTCTCAGTTTTCTACATTACACAGACTCTTGGAAAAAAGTTAAACAGTCTGCTCAGATTTAGGAAGACACTTAGATTGCTGGGGTATTTTTGGTAACTGTTTAGATAATGTATGCTGGCTGAGGAGTAAATTCAGCTACTGCTTCTGGGTCCTGAAATAAACCTTTCAGAAAACGAGGCAGTGATGATGAGTGGAGGCAGTTCCGGAATTCTTAGTATCATCTCCTGTTTCTTTTTATGATGAGCATCTTAGAAGTTCAACTATTTGCCATACTTCATAGCTTGATTTTTAAAAAATGATTAGTAATTCCAAAATTGATCAAGAATTTGGCATCTAATTTTTGAAATATTAAGAACTAGCCATACATCAAGCTATAAGCCCAGTGTGAGATCCTTTAAATTTTGTTTCCAGTGAATATTTTTTAATAATAATTTCATTTTACCCAGTGAATTATGATGACCTTGGAAACAAATGTCAAATGTTGCTGCTACTGAGCAGGTATCTTTCTGAAGAAGCAGACTGTTTCCTAAGAGACTGGTGTATTTGTTGAATATCAGTGTATTTATGATTATGAGGATTTATGAGAGAAAAGACTGTCTTATGAGGGGTTCAATGCAGTGGAAAGATCATGGCTTGGAAGTAAGCGGTCAGACATGGGCTCATTTGGGGACTTGGGTGCCTATTCACTCTTCCATCCAGCAGGGGCCCAGTTTCCTTGTCTGGAATGTTGCTACAGGCTGGGTTGTGGAAACCTCTGCTGAAGTCTTGGAGGTAAAACCTTTGGTGTGTCCTCTTTGCCCACCTGCCTTCCCAAGAGGGGTGTGGCTGGGTTTCTTGTTCTATGCCTTGTGCTGCCGCACTTCAGGGTATGGTTGAGGACAAGCCCTTGCCTCTGACAGTTAGGGATGCCCAAACCCTCCCTGCTCCAAATCCTGTGCCATTGTGAATTGTTTGCAGAGAGTGCCTGATCAGCTCAGCGCCACTGCACCAGGTCCCAGGCACGACCAGTGAATACAAACCGAGGCCTGTGTTAAGACTCACTTTTTGCACATTCTATTGTAATTTTCCCCAAGAAATGTGGTTTGGTACTGATCGGAACTCTTGGATTTGGTTACCGGTAGAGCTGCAGTGGGCTGATGTCATTATACCCAAATTTCTACTCCGTTCACGGTTCCAGGATTAGTGTTAATTATTAAGTTCTTTCTTCTGGCTACAAAAGTCACTAGCAAATGACCTGCAAAAATGATTGGCTTTTCAGGAGTACTAGTTTTTGCCAAGGAACAAAATTTCAAAAATTTAGAACTAGAATCTTAAATTTAAAATTTGAAGCTTCTGGGTGCTGGAATTTGGCTTTTTCTTTTTTAAATTTTTTAGTTGTAGATGGACACAATACCTTTATTTGTTTATTTTAAAAATTTTTTTTGTAGTTGTAGATGGACAGCATGCCTTTATTTTATTTATTTTTATGTGGTGCTGAAGATCAAACCCAGTGCCTCACACTTGCTAGCAAGCGCTTTACCACTGAGCCACAACCCCAGCCCGACTTTGGCTTCTTATTGGTTAAATAACTTGCTTCTGTGTCTGCTTCAACTTCACTGAGTATATTCATATTTGGTCCCTAGCAGAATTGTAATTTATTACACCTGGAGGTTAGGACTGCTCTTAAATAGTTGAAAAGGGGAATGTCAAGTCTGAGAATGCCAGGAGCTGCCTCAAACATGTAAAGACAGTTCCGTTTGTTTTATTATGAGATTTATAAAACGAAATTTAATTCTATTATGAACAAATACTTACTGAGCACCTCTTGGGCTTCAGATACAGAGTGTAAATACAGCCTATGATCCATAATTCTCCCTGATGAATTATCATTAACTCTTGGTGTTTTACCAAGTAGAAATTAAGGTAAATGACTACATTTTTCTTTTGCAGCTCTTACTCAGAAAGACTATGTCCCTCAAAATGCATCATCTAAAACATGCTTGAAGAGTAGTTGATTATGTATCCAAAATGAATATTTTCTGAAGACTGTGTTACCCATTTTCAATATCTGTTGTAAGGAAGTCTGCCCAGGCTGTACTGGACAGACTGACTGTGCTTGCAGATTGTTCTTAGATGCTGTGATGTTGATGAGAAAGTGATCCTAATTTGGATTTTATTTTGGGTGCCATCCATATGATGTTTTATGAAAGAAATGACTTCACATTATCATTAGCACAAAGAATTTAATATTTGGGTCATTTCTTAACCTTATTGAACAGTTTTATTTATTTATTTTTTGACAGAGAGGGATTATATCACAATTTATTCATATTTAAAACAGAGAAGCCCAGTTGTAAGTATATATGTTAATAAAATCAAAATGATAATTTTGTGTCCCAAAGAGGAGGTTTTCTTTCTGTCTATACCATGGCATGTATGCATTCTTCTCAGTAGGCAAACTAGCACTGCAGAAGAATAATTGATTGCAGTAAGTGAGAAGAAACCATTAGATCTACTGGACAAGGTGCTTCAAGTACATTGACAGGTTTCAGTTATTGAACAGTTTTATATGTGTCAGGGCTTCTTGCCATCATGGCAAGAATATGGGCATCAGACACACGTGGTGCCTGCTGTGTGTTTTGCACTGTATTTGTGGAGTCCTTTGGTGACTAGGGCCCGATGATTAAGGACAAGTAAACATGTCCACTGAGGCAGCGTAAAGAAGTTTTGTTAGGGGGGCACTTCTCATAGACTAGGTTGAGGATTGGGGTAGGAACAGAAGGCACCTGCTGATCAGCTAAGACTTGGTTGATGAGCAGAAGTTAACCTGATGGAAGCAGGGGCAAGCTCAAGAGCCAGAACCCAGGTTAGAAGATCTGGAAGTTTGGACAGTTACTAGCTGTGTGACCTCAGGCAAGTTACTTTATTTCTCTGTGCTTTATAGTTCCTCATTTCTATAGGAATGAGAAACTATAGTTAATTCATAGAGTTGTGTTTTTTATTTTGAGGAGTAGCCTTTGTAAGGTACTGACTGACTGCCTAGTGCGCAATCCTGTCCAGCCCCTCTGTTTCTCTTTACCTTGTCAAATGTCTAGTCAAAGTTAGTTATTGAGCATTTCTAAAATGTCTGTTGTAGTTTTTATGTTTCTTAAAAAATAGTCATACTTTTAAGAAAGGAAAAATAACTTCAAAATATTGATATTTGAAGAATTTAGTTTTGCTCTTATCAAACTATCAACAAATACTTTGTGACCTAGGTGTGTAGGGCACTGGTCTGTCCAGATAAATATGTATCCAGAGAATATTTGTAAGCTTTTGAACATTGTGTTCCCTGTTTAGCATAAAGGGATCCTTAGGTCACTAAGTAAATATTGGTGAATAAATTAATCAAGATAGTTTGTGGGAGATTTTTGTATTGCTTCCTATTCCACTTAATTGGAAATATGGATTGAACAGCTCTGGCCTCTAAGCGATTTAAATTTTGAGTTGAGGGAAGTTGTTGGTAGGCAGACAACTTCCAAATTGGACTTTTGCTTCTAATTAATTTTCTCCCTGTATTAAATAGGTTAAAATCATAGTCACACTGGTTCGGAGTTTGCTGGCCTTGAGAACCTTCCCTTCCCTGCCTTAGAGCCAGCATCTTCTAATCATTGGATGGGTCAGGAAGGGCCGGTCCTGCAGTGGAGACTTGCTCACAGTTCTGGGTTTCATCCCCTTCACCTGGTGTCCGTCCTGTATGGTGAGACCTTGTCCTTCCTCCTCCACTTGAGATTGTTCAGAACCATGAGCACTTTTAAACACCAGTATTTTATTCAGCAATTGGTTAATGAAAACTGGAGGCAAAAAGCAGTTTTGTATTTTGTCTTAGTAAGTGATTAGTGAGAAGGAGAGAATGAGGGGTAATGGAGAAGAGGAATTGTATTTAAGACAGTGACGCTTGAATAACTTAAAGGAATATGATTTTTGTAGCCTAAATATCCTTTTGTGGACTAAGTAGTTTCATGCTTCATTGAAAAGCTAATGCAAAGAAGTTGTAGTCAGCTGGTAAGATATTTGAGCCAACCAGTTGTCAGTATGTTGAAGTTATATTAGCGCATCTAGAAATTTCATATAAATCATTTTTTGAAGAGGGACTTCTGCTAGCATAGCTAAACTGGTGAAGCTGAAATCTGTATTTGTTTTATGTATGTGGTAATTTTTAGGGACTGGGAAAGTATTTCATATGTGAAATAAACTAGGTAGTGTGTACAGCATCACATGATCAAAATATTTCCCCCTTGCTGTTGCCAGAAGCTATCTATTGCTTTTCAACAATCTTACTTGTTGGGCATCATGCCAAGATGTTTAAGACAGCCCCTTACGTGAGCCGCTCCATTCTTAACCTCTCTGACTGAAGTGCCGTGACCTTCACACATGTAGATTAGCCATGTGCTCTGTGAATTGAAACTTGCTGCCTCAGGAAGAAAGGGTTTTTCTTTTTATTCCACTGGGAATTTGACAGCCATTCATCCCTGACCTGGGCAGAGGTAATGCAAGGAAATTGGATTCACATGGAACGTGCACAGACAGCCCAGGCAGTTTGGACAGGCAGGCGGGCTTTCTCCCTGGGCCAGTGCGAAAACTCGCGCGGTGTGGGTGATGGACGTGCCGAGGTGCAGGACCTGCAGTGCAGCAGCCAGCCAGATGGAAGGACAGTGTTGACTTAGAAAAAGAAGTTCTCATTGTGGGCTTTTCTAATAAGTTCTGACTACTCTTTCTCTTCCTTTCCAACCTGTGTTTGAAATCTCTTGAATTTTTGTTCATTTTTAAAATGATACTTTAGAATTAAATACTTTTAATACTGTGGGCAGATATGTGGCCTTAGATGCATTTAATTTAGGTGGACCTTTCAAAGAAACACAGAGATACGTTTCTGACACTCGTATGACAGCTCTTCTTGGCTTTGTGCTGTAAAATTCTGAAATGAATTGGTGCTTAGAATTCAACTCACATGAGAGTTCTCACTCAGTTTTGTAATGATTAATAACTGTAATTGATGAACAATGAAATTTTGGATAAAACTAGAATTATTAGGTAAAATAGTTTTAAAAGAAGTTTATCTTTGCCTTGTCAATGTACACACTTGGAATTAAAGTACAACTCAGTATAAATAATAGTCATGATACTTGATTAGGTTGATACACAGAGTATTCAGAAGGAAATTTCTCTTTCTGAGAATAATAGGTCTGAAGTAGTACTCCAGCTAGTTTCTTGGCAAAAGGAGGGTGATTAGGGCAGTTGAAAACTTACGAATGCTTTTGTGTGGCTTTCAGGCTGAGCGTTTCTGTGTACACTAGGGCTAATGAAATACTGTTAGGCATCAGAGCCTCTGTCCCAGGTGCTGGGAATTTTTCTTGATACGCAGCTCTTTCCTTGGGGTATGAAAGAGGTGATTCCTTCGGACATCTGTGCGGGGCGTGTGCCTAATGGATGCAGTGGGCTAAGGGGGAAGCAAAGTTATCTCTGACCTGAGGAAGACTTGCTTCTTTTTCCTGTGAGGAACAATAAGATTTTTAGGAAAAGTGTCTGATCATGACCACACAGAATGTGTTGCTTTCAGGGCTCTTCATTCATTGAAGATGTGAAGGTGACTGTCCCTGGAGGACAGGACTGTAGTGCTGCTGGCATGTTTGGGTGCAGCTGGAAAGATGGAGCAGCAAGTACATCCCCATCTGCTGAAGGAAGAGTGGATGTGGAGGGTGACAGACCCCCAGGAGGCAGACAGGAACCCTGGTTGGAGAATCCTCAAGGCTGGCCTGTAACCAAGCATAGGGTAGTCCTCCTGGGAGAGCAGAGGGCACCAGTGCAGGAGAGTGGCCAGCGGGGTGCAGACGAGGCAAGAAAAATATCAGTGTGAGTGAGTCAGTAGCCGGGCTTGTATGATTTTTGAAAAGGGTGATCTGCCTGGGGCCCTGAGATGGGGAAATGAACTTAGCCTCTCATTCTGGTCAGGATGACTGGTAAAACTGGTAAATGTTTGCTTCTTCTCAAATGAAGAATTGCAGCTTTAGAAACTTGACTAATAGTGTGGTGTTCCGTAGTAGGAACAGCTGCAGTTATTGGATGCCTACTGTGTGTGCCAGGCACACTGCATCTCCCAACAGTCTTGTAAGTCTGTTTGATAGACGAGCAAACTGGTAGAATTAAGGAGTTTTTCTCAAATCCAGTTGTGCATCAGGACCACCCTTGGGAGTAGACATTCACAGGCCACCATTGGGCTGCGGAGTCTGCCTCTTCTCTGGAAGGCCATTGAAGAGCTGGAAGTAATACTTCAATAAGCGTACTTTTTGGTCATTGTTAATACATGTAAAAGTACATTGTTATAACTGCAGGGTTTATTGTAAGACTCCACAGTCACTATCAGACAAAGATGAGAAAAGCAGCCGTGCTGCAAGGGCACAAGGGTGGCTATTGGGTTTTTCCCATAGTGTTACTGAGCATTAATTTACATTCACCCGTCAGGGGAACTGCATACCACAGTCTAGTTCATTGCTTAGGGTTATCAAAGGACACTGTAAAATAATGTATTGATGTTTAAAGAGAAGTGTAGATTCTCTTCCATCTGGACTTATTTCAGTGTGGCTGTTACTGGAGTTTCTCGGGTGGGGAGTGATGAACTCCATTGAGAGCAGCCCATAGTAGGTACTCAGTCACTTTGGATAAAAGAATAGATAGCAGATTGGACAGTGTCACAGGTCACTTGTGTTATGAGGCCAGAGGCTGTGAATCCCAAGAAACAGGATTGCAAGAAAATAGAGAGGCCAGGTGAAAGGCAGGGGCCAGAAGGTTGGAGAGAGGAGAAAAACTGTAGGCAACAGAAAGAATTGTAAAGTAAGAAACCAACAGAATAAAATGTAATATTCATTACATGCCCAAAGTGAACTGTTATGATAGTGAAAATTATCAACTAAACACCAACATCAACATCAACAACCCCCCCCACCCCCCGCGGTGCTGGGGACTGAACCTTGCACATGCCAGGTAGGTACTCTACCATTGACCTACACCCCCAGTGCACAAAATTATTAAAAGAATCAAGCCATTAGTCCACAGCGTACAAACAAAAACAGATGTACGCAGAAAACTCCCCTGCTTCTTTGGCAGAGTTGTTCTATGACATGCGATTATAATTATCTGTTGCCACATGGCCCCTTTGGAGCCAGAGCGGTTGGTGCTGGGCTCAAAGCGTTGGGGTGGGTGCTGAGACCCTTTCTGTCATTCTTTGGTTTTGTCTTATGGGTAGGCTCAGTACTGGAAAAAGCTTCCCTATCTTTCTTTTTAAAAAGTTATCAATGACCAAATCTCACAGTTTGGCTCACAGTGCTGTCTTATACAAGCAATATCAGTTAAATTTCAGTTAACCAATACTGTAGAAGTGTCTGAGCAGGAGGAAAGATCAGAGTACTGGCTCCATTCTGTTGTCTGACTTTTCAACTTGTTTTCCTTGCTTCCTGCTCACTCCTTAACTTGAAGCTGAGATATAGTTCCAAATGACATCCCCCATAATGCTGTTTTAGCCTAGAATTAAATGAAAACTTGTGTCACTTGTGTCTCATTTCCTCTTTTATATTAATATTTCATTTTATTTTATTGTTTAGAATATTATATCATTACTGATTTAATCCCAGAGATAGCAGAACCAACTGGCTACACGAGTGGAAGTGGTAGCCTTTATCATAGAGCAGCAGTACAGCGGAATCAAGAACTGAACATTGTTTAACATGAGGACAAGGACATTTATAGATAGGTGCAAGATAGACATCCTTGTTTGCAGCCTAGAACTCATTGTTCCAAGTTGGTTTTAGTGATATAGCAAGGAATACTGCCATGTACAAGACAGTGTGATGGGGGCATTGATTACCATGAAAGTTTGCTCCTGGATTGAAAAACTGAAACCTAAAAGCATAGGTCAAGAGGAGCTGGGGTTGGGCTGGGGCTGTGGCTTAGTGGTAGAGTGCCCGTCTTGCATGTGTGAGGCACTGGGTTCGATCCTCAGCATCACATAAAAATAAATAAAGATACTGTGTCCACCTACAACTAAAAAAAAAAATATATATATATATATATATATATATATATATATATATATATATATATATATATATATATATAAAAAGGAGCTGTGGCTGTGGCTAGTGGTAGAGCACTTGCCTGGCATGTGTGACACACTGGGTTCGATTCTCAGCACCACATATAATAAATGAACAAAATAAAGGCCCATTTAAGAAAAAGGAATCTCTTTTAAAAAAAGCATAGGACAAGAGAAAAAAATGGGACACTTTCAAAATGTTTATTTAGTAATGGGACTATGTATGAACGTGTGATAAGTCAGTTCATAAAGGAACTATCATAGTTATTTCTGAAATTTATAAATGCTCGGCATGCACAGCTTATGTCACATAGTGACATTTTCACTGTAAGTGGTTGAAGTCACAACTTGTGTCCCCATTGCCACCTTTGTCTCCTCAGCCAGAGAGGAGAAGGTGGTATAGACACAGAGTTCTCATCTGACCCCACGAGCAGAAACCATATGGCATTGTATGAAGAAACCATATGGGATTTTTGAAGGTGTTCTTGTTTCAGATCTGCCTACCTGCTTATTCCAGGCCTTGCTTTTGGGCATGTTGGGTTTGAGATGTGCTTTGGACAGCTCATTTGGTGTAAAGAAAACAGGGACACAGAGTGGGACGGGCCCTTAGGGCCTGTGTGTACTTCTGTGTTCTTTGAAAGTGGGGGTTCCTGAGATTGCTTTTGGGAGCGTGTGCATGGAAAAGACAGCAGAGCAGTAGCATTTAAGGGATGAGAGGGAGATGGAACCTGGTGGAGGTCCACGGCAGCCTGGGAAGCAGGGGCTTCTGGAGGAAAGATGGGCACAGCCATGCTGAGCACTGAGGAGCGTCCATGAGAGTGGAGGCGGCACTGTGGCCATTGGTGTCCACATCAGTGGAAGAATCAGGCAGGAAGCAGGTTGCACAGGTCCACGAATGAACAGGAAATGAGAAAGGGGCTTCAGGATGGTTGAATGAGAAATGGGGTTTCTCGTTTGAGTTTTAACAGCTTTAGTTAGTTGGAAGACAGAGGTAGAGAACTCATGCTTACCGTCGGCTCTCTGTGTGCCCAGGCACCATTTGGGCTTCTCCTGTCATGGCTCCCTAAATGTCCCCTGACCCTTTGCTCTAGTTTATTGGAGCTGCTCAGGCAAGGATGGAAGGCCTGTCTTTCTGTGTGCCTCCAGTGCCTGGGGTCATGTCTGGCATGGGGAGGGACTCTTTGTGCTTGTTATCTGAGTCCTCTTACCTAATCCTTGCAGCAATCCTAGGTGACAGATTTTGCTGTCTGTCCTCATTTGATAGAATCTAAGAACGCAGGATGGGGTGGGGAACACATGTGCTTTGCCCAGGCCATCAGGCAATGGCACTGGGAGTCAGACCTGAGCTGTGATTTCAGAGCGCAGGCGGCTCCTTTGTTGTGTTAAGAGTGTTGCTCATTTCACTTCCCCTGTAGGCTGAGGGGGAAGAGCCACATTTGCACAAATATAATTTATAAACATTTCCAGAAAATAAGTTTTGTAATATTGTGAAGTACCAGTGTGCTCTTTTCCACTTTGGTCACCTTGAAGCAGTGTATCAGCTGGTCTGGTGGAGACATCTCTGAATGCCTGGAGAAACTTCTTACACCAGAGATCACTGTGTTTTGGGAATCAGCTCTGTGGTAGTGATCTTGGGTATGGTGATGGCTAGTTGGGGTAAAGTTACTATTGTACGTTTTCTTCTTACCTTCTCTGAAGTCTTGGATTTTAGGGTGGTCACTCAGGATTGGATACTAAAAATATCTTGTTTTTCTCTGTGTGTGTGTGGATTTGTTGATATTAAAATCTTTGGTAACACAGGAATATATTTTTTACTATGTATTTATAATAAACCCACTGTTTAAATTACAATTCACAAAAATGTCCCCTTATAAGTATTACAGGTTGTAGGTCAGATTCCCTCATTGTACCTGAAACCTCAAAGGGACATCAATTGTTTTGCCATTGTACTGACATATTAAGTATTGAATGATTAAAAATATAAAGCAGTTTACTGAATAGTGAGTAGGTGTCAAGACAACGCTAAGAACTCTACGTATATTTTCTCTGCAGCAGGCTCTGTTTTTGCTCTTGCTTTTCAGAGAAGTAGGCCAAGGTCCAGCCTGGGCGAGTCCAGGTCAATATCCAGGAAGAGGAACCTGGGCCTTCTGACTCTGCCTTTTTAGACCCTGTGCTGTCTTGGTCTCAGGTGGGTGGAATGAGTACAGTTTTACAGGAGGTCTGAATTTATGTCTCGGATGTTGTTGGTATAACTAGGATTTCTTTTGTTTGCTTGTTTGCATTTACAATATCTTGACATTCTGTGAGGATATTGAAAAACTTGAAGAAAGATCTCCCTTCCCATAGGGGACATCATTTGGTTAGAAAGAGAGACAAAGTGGAATCGCTGCTCAATAGGAAGATTCTCAGCCAGCAGGTGAAACAAGGGTCATTTTCTTCTTTGAAGGGGTCCTGAGAGGCATAGCTCTAAGGCACCTGCCGGGGCCCCGTTTCCCCATGGCCGACATCATTACTGTGCATATCCCTCTGCCCCACTGTTAAGAAGCAGATATGGAGTATGGTGTTTCTTTTTGATGAGAATGTGAACCCTTTTTGTACTTGGGCTAGTGTTCATTACCATCCACTTTCCACAGAGAAAGAAAACTCAGGATCAGAACATTAGTGTAAAGAATCTTTTTCTAGCCGAAAGAGCATTCAGCATTAAACGTATACTCTAGAACTTCTCCCACTGTGGTAGTTGCTAGCTGTGTGTGGCTATTGAAATTAACATTAAACAAATTAAAAGTTCAGTTCTGAGTTACAGTAGCCATATTATAAGTGTACAGTAGCCTACATGCAGCAGAGATCTAGAACATTCTCATCACTGCAGGAAGTTCTGTGGGACAGCACTCTAGAGCCTTCACTTGAATCTTGTAAAATCTAAGATACTTGAGATCCGTGAGCACTGTGCTCTATTGTCAATGCAGAATGTGACCTTCTGATTTGGATAGCCATAAATAGGACAGGATCTTGAATGTATTCATCATTATTTTTGAAGCTATCCTTGATGTAATCATCAGTACACATGAATTGTAGTGATCTCAAATAACAAAATAATTGTGAAAACAACACAATAGGGCTTCTTTTACTTGATTCTATTTTATAGCCACGGAAAATTCATGTAAGGCTGCTGAGTGTTTTCTGCTGCATGTCTGAAAGTGGAACTTGGTTTCTGTCTGTATCGCAGTGTGAACTTCACCCAGTGGCCTGAAGTTGGAATACCGGTTATGCATTAGTTGGAATAATACTGTTATATATTTTGCTGTGGAAAAAATCAAATTGCTTTCTTGACTAAAATGTTGTAACTCTTCATAGCAAATGAGGCGTGAAACACATTGTCAAAAGGATGGAGACCCAGTTTTAGCAGCACTGTGCCTTTGGCTGCTGGCGCTGCCCTAGTGAGGTGTGAGCCTCGTCCACTCTCCCAGCTCCTGCTGGCTTTCAAAGCTCTGCCCTGGAGGACCTGGGTCTGGGTCAGACCCTTCTGAAGTGTTAGATGTAGCGTTGCCATGTGGATGATTAGGAGGGAGTGTGGGCTGTGAATTGGAAGTAAACTTGTGCTTGTTAACATTTTACTTCACATTATCATTAGATGAAGCAAAAATACATTTTTAGTCTCTGAAAGCTTGATTATGTTATGTCAGTAATTCTTTATGCCCAGATTCTTTTCTGTTCATTCAGTGTGTATTTCTACTGAGAAAAATGCTCTCCTTTCTTGGATTTAGTAATTTTAGTAATAATATTTGAACCGAAATATATTATGAAGTGTTTAAATCGTGGACTTTTGACTTTCAAAATATCAAATGTTGGTTCAAAAATAGCTAGAGAACGCTTCAGATTTTTGAGTACTCCTTCACTTTTTAAAAAAAATATTTTTAGCTGTAGATGGACACAATATCTTTATTTTTTATTTATTTTTTTAATGTGGTGCTGAGAATTGAACCCAGTGCCTCACACATGCTAGGCAAGCGCTCTACCACTGAGCCACAACTACAAAAATACAGCCCCATTTTTTTATTTTGAAGCTTCTGTTTAGATTCTTGGGTCAGAATTTCTTAATATGTAGTTACAGCTTCCATAGTCCACGAGGACTCTTAATTTCAAAGGAAGGCCGCAGAATGGCCAGAAGGGTTGTTCCATGCAGAGAGTGAGGGGAAAGGTTTTGAGTGGAGAAAGATTATGAATTGGCCTTGTTTTTCTATGGTTAGATATAAGGGTTATTTTTTTTATACTAATAAGTATTTTTGGCATCTTGTAGACATAAATTCATGTGTATGTGTCTGTGTCTGCGTCTGTACTCAATGTCACCAGTTATATTAATGCAGTTTTATTTAACATAAATGCAAGTGTGGAAAACAGAAAAAGCACAAGCTGGTCACACCAAGAGCCAACGGTGCCTCTGCCACTGCAGGCATGGTTTGACTTCCAAGGGGGCATGTGTGGCTGTGAACATGGTTTTCTGTTGTTCCCCTCATTGTTTTTGTTTACTTGCTGCCCTTGAAATAGGTGTTTGTGAGACACATTGTAAATTGATTGTACAGCTTCCAGGCTCTACTGGCTTACTCACTCACTGGATGGACTAGTACGTAGAGATAATTGAGGTTTTTTTTTTGTATCTGATCTTGTACATTTCTTGAGCCTTTTTAATGAATATTTAAGAGTCAACATCTTTTTTTTTTTTTTTGGTCCTGGGGATTGAACTCTGGGGCACTTGACCACTGAGCCACATTCCCCAGTCCTATTTTATATTTTATGTAGAGACAGGGTCTCACTGAATTGCTTAGGGCCTTGCTGTTGCTGAGGATGGCTTTGAACTCACAAATCTCCTGCTTCAGCCTCTGGAGCCTCTGGGATTACCGGTGTATGCCACCATGCCTGGCAGGAATCGGCATCTCCAGTCTGGAATGCAGTCCGGGTTTATGAAGTTACGTAACAGAAATGCATGTATATGCTCCGTGAGTTTTCACACACAGAGGAATGATAGTGTTGGGAAGACTGTAGGGGTGGGACTGGCCTTTCTAAGAGGGCGCCAGGATGGTCTCCTTCCCCACTTTGGCTTTGCTCACAGGTGTGAGCCCTCTGGCTCTATTCTCCTTGCACCTTCATCCCTCTGTGTACTTAGCTGTTTTGCACTTACCTGGACTGAGCTTCACTTCTGTTTTTATTTATGACTCCCTGCTCCCTTCTCTTTTGTTTAGTTTTGCTTTCAAGGGATGTTCTTTCTTGCTTTTATTCTTTTTCCTTTTCTTCTAGTTCTTCCCGTCGCTTCTTAGCTATTCACCAAATGAATGGATCCATGCCTGGCCTTTGGTGGCTTTTATACAACAGTGTTTGTCCAGTGTGTCTGTTGTTACCTATTGCCCTTTTCATTATATTTACTAGACACCCAGCCTCATGCCGTCATATGCAGAATAGGGATGGCAACACCTAATTTACATGATTATATTGAGGACTAAATTAGATGAGGCATGTAAAATGCACGGCACAGTATAAGACAGCACTGTTAAATGCTGGCAGTGGCAGTGGCAAAAATTGTAGTGTGGAATTTCTGGTATGATGGGATGAAAAATGTTTCTAAAGAATACCTCTCTCTATTGAACTGGATTGATAAGCAGGGGCAGATCATAGAGAGCTCTGCGGATCATGAAGGGAAGAGTATATCTTATTCTATATGAATAGAAACCACTGAAGAATTTTATTACCAGGAGATGTGATTTGGTTGGCAAGACAAAACAAAAAATGAAGGCCTCTGTTATATCTTAATGTCTGTATCTCTTGTTCCCCTTAAAATAATAAAACTTAAAGACTGGGCAGTATTACTAGTTGCAAATATTTATGAGGTGACATGTAATTGGAACAAGAGTTTGACAAATGCAACATCTTGCTAAATTCAGAACCTTGATCATGGACTCCTAACTGCTGACTGCTTACAAAAAGCAACCCTCCTTTATCTTCTAGGCCCAGGTAGATTTTCTGGGGGAGCCCTTGTGTTCCTGGAGTGTGGTCTTTACTGCTTGTTTTTGCATCTTCAGGCCCATCTGGGGTGGATGCTGCTGTCATTGTCCAGCCTTCAGCTGGAATCCCCCACTCTGCCATTTGTGTTTTATGAGACGGATGACAATAGTACCTAGCGTCTGGGGGTAGTTAGCCAGTGTTCTCTAAACTGTGCTTGGTAGTGCTGCCATTGCTGAGGAACATTATCCAACAGCTGGTGTTGATTGCCTCTAGAATGTTCGTTGTCCTGCTTCCAGTTCCTAGAAATACTTCTTCTGTCCTTTGCTTTGATTTCCTAACTTTCTATACCTGGGGGTTGGGGAAGGAAAAGGAGTCACATACATTTTGCAACTTTGAAGCCTTGTGATGTAATTTTTTTTCTGTTTTTTGCAGTTTAGAAAGCTCAAGTCTTTTTTAAAAAATATTTTTTAGTTGTCAGTGGACCTTTATTTTGTTTATTTTTATGTGGTGCTAAGTGCCAGATAGTAAATACTTTAGACCTTGTGGGCTAGATGACATTTGTTTCAACTACTCACCTCCTTTTTTTTGGTACTGCGGATTGAACTCAGGGGCACTTGACCACTGAGCCCTATTTCCCCAGCTCTATTTTGTGTTTTATTTAGAGACAGGGTCTCACTGAGTTGCTTAGGGCCTTGCTTTTGCTGAGGCTGTCTTTGAACTCATGATCCACCTGCCTCAGCCTCCTGAGCTGCTTGGATTACAGGCGTGTGCCACCATGCCCAGTTCAACTATTCATCTATCTTTATGTAGCACTGAAGCAGACATGAGTTGGAGGCTGTATGCCAATATCAGTGCTGAAATTTGAATTTTATATAATTTCGTATATCATAAAGCTTTTTTTTTTGCTCCTTTTCCCTCAGCCATTTAAAAAGGTTAAAAAAAAAAAAAGTTCTTAGTTTGTTGGCCCAACAAAAACAAGTGGATCAGATTTTGCCTGAGGGACCACAGTCAACTGTCAACTGCTTGTCAAGAGATACTTCTTCATTTCAGGTTCCATCCAAATCTTGTACCTTGTCCCCAGTTAGGAGTCTTTGTTTACACAGCTCTCTATTCTCAGGGATTATAAGTAGCACTTTGGGAGGATTTTAGATCCCTGGGATGAAGGACCTGGGGTCCAGAGGGAGGAAAGCAGATTGTCTGATTTTACAGATTCATAAACAAGAAACTTGTACATCTTAAACAGTCTTCTTGATTTTCCGTACAGAGAGTGTCTTTCATCTTACTTTTTACTGCTTGCCGTTTAATTGAGGTTATTCATGTTTTAGGCACTCTGTCAGTTACTTCTTATTATTCCCTGAAGTTTTGAGTTTTATTCTTTTTTTTTTTTTAATTACAAAACCATAGTATTTGAATAGTTTCATTATAAAAGATTCAACACTTGCAAAAACAAGTTTACAATCTCTTTTACTGCTTCTGCTTTCTGGAACATTAAGTATACTTTTTTTCTAGTTGACTTTTCATTTTAAAATACTGCATGTGAACATACACAGTCACACATACACATGTACTGCTATGTGACAGCCTGCTACAGGTGTTCTTCTCTGGCCCCTGCAGCCTCTCCGAGGCATATCACAGTGCTTCTGCTTTTTTCCTTTGGGTGATTTTGAGTGTGGGGGGAGGAGAGGTTCTTATTGGTCTAAGCAGTCTCCGAACAATGAAAAACCATAAGGTCATTTCTCCTGTGAACCATTGAGTCATTTTGGAATGTCACCTTCTGAGGCAGTTGACAACAGAACTTGCCTGGACGATCAGCGCAGGATCTTCAGGACAGAGCACTGTGTGATGTCTTTTTTTTGACAGCCTCCGGTGCAGTCCTGGGCCTCCCGCATCCTTGAGTGCTGTCCACAACCAAGTTTCTTACCCAGAATGGGCTACAGAAATGCAGGCTCTTGTGGTTAAGCTGTGTGACCAGTGATGCCTTCACCCTGTTGTGTCCCAAAGCAGAGGCAAAGGCAGACATTTCAAAGTAATTGAATTCAGTAATTGAAATTTCAAAAGTAATTGAGAGAAGATGAGTGCATTTCCTATTTAGAAGGCATCAGCTGGTTTTTTTCCCCCTCAAGTTATTTTCATTGTATCTGGTTAGCTTTAGAAATTGGGGAGAGCAGGGAAGAGGGTGTGCGGTGGTATGCTGTGGACAGCAGATGGCTTCAGTTCCCCTTCCTTTATATATACAGTACTAAGTAGATGTCCTTGTCACATGGGAGCTCTAACTTTGTACATAATCTCTCTTGAAGAAAGGCACCTCTGTTGCCTGCTTGGTGTCCATCATGTGGTGCTTTTGCAAGTGTGGCCCAAGTTTAAGTTGACCACAAACCAGAACAGTTAGTGTTATATGGTCCACGTGCCATGCCATGGATTTCCTTGGAATCACACCTTTATTTTTATTTATTTATTTTTTAATTTTCGTTCTGTTTCTACTTGCACATTTTAAATTTTCAGTTGAAATTTTAAAGATATATTAAGTATACTGGCTCTCCTTAAAGACCTCTTTGTAATCTGTATCCTATATGTGCAAATTGAAAATAAGAACATTATCTGGTTAGTTTGTTAATAAAGACTTATACATTAATTGTAAATTCTCTGTTTACTGGTTTTAAAATATAAGGGACTATCCTTTCCTTGTTTTTGCTTGATGTAAGAAAAAAAGTTTTTAATTACTAAATATTTTTAGAAGTACTAAATTTCTTGATTAAAAACAGTGTTAAGGGTTTTTTAATTTCATTGAGCTTTGGGGAAAAATATCTTAAATTCTGTGCATATGAGTTTGCTTTATCTGAGTGACTCTGAATTAGTCAAAATAACATGGCTCAGCAAATCTGAAATACCACTTTTAGAGGCATTTATTCATTGTATCTGTTTTACTCAGTTGATTTGCTGTTAATTATTTAAAAGTAAAGCACCAATAACCTCGCTTTATAAAGTATCAGGTGCCTAATTTTTGGCCCCTTTATGTTGCTGCATCTGTGGTTTGGAGCTGGCACCAGAAGACTCTCTGAGCTCTGAGGACTGTGGCACGCTGTCATGCCACAGCTGGTCTGCTGGTTACAAAGCGGGCCGCACGTGATGACCACATGGAATCTCCAGCCTTCGTGCCGTGTGCTCTGTGAAAGACACAGTCATTCTGTACACAGGATGTTATAATGGAATATTGACATTTTATTGATCCAGAAACCTGTGCATAAATTGTTGTCTTTCTTTTTTAAAAGAAGTTTTACAGTTGTGAAATTTTAGACCCATTTTAATTTCAAGATCTAGATGAAGCGTAATCCCTGGAGTGCTCTTTCACTGTTGCAATATAATCTTTTCATATGATACCTGATTTAGTTGGAAACAAATTAGTAACTGTGCATGCTTAAAGGAAGCAATTTAATAAACAGGATTTTAGAGAAACCTAATCAGAATTGTAAAATGATATAGCAAATCAGTTGCATTATATAGAATTACTTGGTTGATGTAACTCTTAGATGTATGGATAGATCTGTGTGACCTTGTCAAAAGCATTTAAAAATTTTCAGTTCTCACATAAAAAAGGGTGAGAGGAGTCCCTTTTCCCTTGAGTTTGTTGGTTCGTTCAAAAATGTTTTCAAAATATCTTTTTCAACTCTCTTGGGTAGAGGCCAGCTAGATAATGGAGCTGTCAATAGCTGTGACATGGTCTTCCAAATTAAGGTTAGCATACTGGGAAAGCCAGTTTTTTTGGAGATGGGCACTTTGTCATGTGGTCAGGTAGCATGAAAAAAGCAAAGTGCTGTAGCCCTAAACTTGGGAATTGACACAGTTATTCAGGAAACCTGTGCGGCACATAGACAAGGAATGGGTTTGCAGGGTGTGGCCAAGACTGGCGGGGATGGTGGCTCTGACCTCCTGCTTACAGGTGAAATGTGACACATAGATACGCACTTCTAAATAGCAGTAGTTAGTTTTGAGCCCCTTCTTTTCAGTTTTTAAGAATTTCCTATATTGGTAATGTTGCTTTTATTTCTGTGGCTTTTTGAGTTAGAATTTAGGTTTACCTTTCACAGCATATTTTAATTTTCCTATTAAAATGAAATATATGGTGCTAATTTCTGGTATGGCAAGTACATGGTATTATCTTTCATTTGCTGAGGACCCTCGCAGCCCATCTTGTTTTCTAGAGGAGAAAACCTAGGAGGGCTGGAGATGTTGAGGAAGACACCTCCGTCTGGTCATTCTGCTGTAGGAGCTAGAGTTGGATTCTGTCTCCTGGTCCCCGTCACAGAGTGAGGCTGCTTTCCTTGGTCCCTGTTGCATTATATAGAATTACTTGGTTGGTGTAACTCTTAGATTCGCTCTTGCTGCTTAGCTCACTCTCTGATGTCCATGAGACTAGTGAACAGAAATCTGCCACCGGGGCTCCTAAAGGCTGCAATTGAGGTTTCCCTGAAGGTCTGTAAGACAACACAAGAGAGAGATCCTGTTCTGTCCGGTGGTCTTCAGACAAGCTGGACAGGGCAGAGGGTCCTCCAGCTGCGGTCTGAAGGACAAGCAGAGTGAGTAAGAGTTCCCCCGAGGGCAGAGGGTCCTCCAGCTGCCGTCTGAAGGACAAGCAGAGTGAGTAAGAGTTCCCCCGGAGCTGGGGAAGGTGAAGAAACCCTTATCAGCTTCTGGCCAGTGGACGACCCGAACGCCAACACCAGCAGCAGCAGTAGCAGCAACAGGTCATGCCTGGAGGAGGCTCCAAGCAGCACTTGGCTGGATGTGGGAGCCAGGGGCAGCTGTGAGGAATGCAGATGACTTTTACTAACTTGTGGATCAGTTTCCTTTTGCTGCATAACAGATTTAATGGCTTAAAAGAACACACTTTGTTGTCTCAGTTTCTGTGGGTCAGGACCCCAGGCACAACTTATCTGTGTCCTCTGTCCAGGGTCTCACAAGGCTGCGGTCGAGGGACCAGCTGGGCTGCATTCTCCTCTAAACAAGGGAAGGCTCCTGCAGACAGTTGGCAGACTTCTCAGTGACTTCCTTCTTTAGTGCCTCATAGGAGGGAGTCTCTGTCACTTGAGTGTCACTAACCTTTGAAAAGCCCTGTCTGCTAAAGAGCTCACCTGATTAGGTCAGGCCCATCCAGGACACTGTTTTGAGCAACTCGGAGTCAACTGGTTAGGAACTTTGCTTACATTGGCAAAGTTTCTTTATCTTTGCTCTGTTTTCTTAGGTCGGTGCGAGTCAAGAAGAGGAGATCACACAAAACTGTAACAGACATGATGAACCCCAGGGAACCATCTTAGAATTCTGCCAGCTACGTGTTGTGTGTTACACATTAATAGAAACAGCAGTGGTTTGTGTTAGTCTGCTCATGTTGTCATAACAGAATACCACTGACTGAATAGTTTGAACAAGAGAAATTTTATTTCTCAAAGTTCTGGAATCCAGCAGTCAGATCAAGGTGCCAGCAAGGTGGCTTTCACTTGGGGCCTCTTCTCTTGAGTTGGAGGTGGTCGCCATCTTTCTGTTGGACATGGCCGTCTTGTTCGTGTGGCGGGGAGGGGAGGGAACACGAGTGTATATTTGTCTATACTTTTTAAAAAATTTTGATACTGGGGAATGAACTCAGGGTGCTCTACCACAGAGTTACATCTACAGCCCTTTTTAGTTTTTGTTTTAAGACAGGGTCTTGCTGAGGGCCACTCTGAGTTGCTGAGACTGGCCTCGAACTTAAGATGCTCTTGCCTCAGCCTTTTGGCTGATCTGATTTTTCTTTTCATGGGGACATCAGTCCTGTCTGATTGGGTCCACCCCCATGACCTTATTTAACCTTTATTACCTCTTTATAGAACCTAACTCCAAATTCAGTCACATTTGGGAGTTAGGGCTTCAACCTTTGGATTGAGTGTGGAATGGGCACAGTTCAATTCATAGCTGGTAGAACAGTCTGGTCGCATTTTGCTCATGTCAAGGGGTATTAATGGAGTGGCTTGGAGAGGAAATTAATGGCCATTACAGATGCCTTCCTAAAAGAGCCTCCGTCAGACCTGGGGAAAACTTCATTCTATGATATTGTATGGTGGCCCCAGGATTGTTGATACTGTTTGACTTTGTGAGCCCTGTTCTGAACCATCAGTGTGTGCAGCCCAAGAAGTAACCGTAGATATGCGCTCATGGTGCATCTTTCTCCAAGCTCCAAGCCTTGTGTAGACTTCACTTTACCTGTGCCTGGTGAACTTTGGGAAACAGCACTTTCTTGAAAGGGAGGAGCATGTGGCCCAGAGTTGGGCCTGCCTGCCAACCCCACCCACGGGCTGTGCAGGCCCGAGTGTGCCTGAATGTTCACTCACAGTAGAGGTATCCTGCTAGCCTGCAATGTTGGGGCGGGTGTAATCTGCCAATTAGTTCTTTTACCAGGCCATCAAATAAAAGTACCATTGGTTACAAGATAATAGAGTGAATTTGTAAGGTGATCTTTCTTTTTAAAGGAATTCTGAGGATGTACATAGGAATCAAAATTCAGTGTACTGAAAGGAAGGTAAAGTACATTTAGTCTCCAGAGGAAGCCTCTTCAGTTCAGAGTGACCCATTTAAAAGAGGACCTATTTGGAACTGGATTGCATCAAATGGGGATTGTTTTAAATCAGCCCCCTCTGTTCTCTGGAAGTTATTGTAAGCCTTTGAAAACAGTTTGGCTTGGTGTGGTCAACCCTACTTTTATGGAAAGCTGTGGATGTGGGAAATGCACCTGTGAGCTTGAGGGGCAAGAGGGGAACCTCAAGATTTAAGTGTTTTTGAAGAATTGGACATTCTTTTTGAAAAGGCAAATTAATAGTAAAGAAAAATAGGATCTTTGCCTAGTGTAGGGCTTACCTGGGTGTATTTGAAATATGATTATATAGGTCATATGGTCTCACTTTGGGAGAATGAGATTCTCAATAACTTAAAAAAGTCCTTACCTTGTTCTGTTCTCGATTATCATTTTATTTTATGTGAAAAAAATCTTTTATATCCTGATCTCTGTTAATTGGTTTTGAGGCAAGGTTTTTAGGTAAAGACTCATCAATTATCAGTAGGACTTTTAGATAGTGAGCAAGAAATTAAATACTCAGAGTGTATGTATCTAACAATAATTTAAATATTTTTGGAATATGAATGAATATATGCCCACATGCTTAAAATGGATATATTTTGTTATTTTAGTCATAAATTCCTAAAGTTTCTAGACTTTTTTTTTTTTTTTTTTTTTTAAACTAGAAAGTGAAAGGAAGGAAGAGTGGGCAGTTGAAGTGCTTGGCAGTGTGCCAGGTGGAGCTAGTGCTGAGCTTTAGCTTGATATGGCTGGAGCAAGGTGTATGTTTTGTAACATAGGTCAGAATTTAACTCTAGTGGTAAGTCTGTATTTTACATCTAGGTATTATTTTAAGATAGTTAAAACCCAAGTGACCTGAACCCTGCAGTCGATGTTGTTGGTTCACTTGGCAGAGGGGCATCACCTGAGCTTGCAGCTCGCTCTCAGGTGAAGGGGCAGTGCGACTTCTTTGGTTTTCCTCCTTTATCCTTTTTTCCCCCTCACCCATTTTTAAAATAGCAGTGCTCTTCATACTGTCAGAATTTCATGTTGTGACACCTACTCAGAAGTTATGACAGCGGGGTAATGACAGCAACTGCCTCCCGAGAATCAATCAGGCAATTAATTTTGTAAATGAAATGCTGATTATACAAAGCTTCACATGAGAGGCCCAGTGATTAAAATCAATTTAACAAATTGTTTCAGGTGGGACTTGATTAATAATTTACCATAAGTGCTAAGGCTATATGACCAGCATACCTTGTGGCTGCACTACCTAGCTGTACACAGGGACCCACAGGTAAGCTGTCTGAGCGAGTCTAGGTGATTGTCTAGACCTGGTCCGAAGTGAGATGGACGGCATCATTACATTTTTGTATCTTTCTGGTTCATGTTGTTATGTGTTCTGCTTAAAAAAGAGTTGCCCAGACAGGGTTCAGTTAAATCAAGTTAAAACAGTCCCCCCCCCCCACCCCGCACCCCCTACATAGGATGATTTAGACTTTTTATTATGGTAACATGTGTTTATGGTAACATGTGTTACGAATCTTATAGTCCCATTCTTAATTACAATAACAGTAATCAACACAGCTTGGAAAATGTCTTAAGAAATTAGGAGGAGTGACATTATGGCATGGAAATAGAAATGCTTATGTTTGGAGCATTATAATTCGAAGCCAGAAGTCACACTTGAAATAGGAGACACAACTGGATGTCTTTCTAACATTCATACACCAAACATTTATTAAGTGCCCATCAAAAGCCAGACCTTGGATCAGGTTCCATTTCTGTCCTTATTTCTAATTGCCACCTCTAGGAAGGTAGTACAGTATTGTTTAGAAGAGGATGGCTTACACTTGGGTTTCTTTTATTTGTTTTTATTTTTTGTTAAATAAATAATGGCAACACTAATTGTGTTGGAGCTGGGGTTGAGAGGAGACTTAGCATGAAGAGCCAGCTTGCTGGCTGATGGGAGATGGATAAACAGAGTTGCACTTGGTTGTGGTAAATATTTAACATCTTATAAATGAGAGAGCTGTACCCTGGGAGGCAGGATGGTTTGTGCGGTTTGGAAGAGCTACCCAGTGTCCTGGGCAGCCAGAGGGCCTCTGGGCCTGACCTTCTGCACTTGGGGATGGGCAAGTCCTAGGACAAAAGGCCTGGAGGTGTGCATGGTGGCTGAGACTGACAGGTGGCAGATGTGTCGTCTAAGGCAAACCTTATTTGAATTTGTTCTTCTGGGTTTTGATTCTTTGAGGTAGTTTATTGGTAAGATTTGTGGTCAAAGAACAAGGCAAAAAGAAGAAATCTCTCTTTTTGCGGTACTTAGGGATTGAACCCAGGGGCGTTCTACCGCCAACTGATACCCCAGCCTTATTTTTTGTTTTCAGACACGGTCTTACTGAGTTACCAAGGCTGGATCCTCCTGCCTCAGTCTCTGGAGCAGTAGGGATTACAGGTGTGTGCCCCTGTGCCTGGCTGAGAAATCTCTCACATTCCTTTTGATACCACAGTAGATGGAAGATCTGGCAGGGAGGAGGAATGATTCTAGAATTACAGAATGTTAGAACAGCAGCAGGGGCTGTTGGGAGTTCGGCTCAGCTCATCTCTCCAGTCCCCCCTCACATCTGAGGAGTTTCGAGGCTCAGAGGAAAGAAACTGCTCAGTATTACAGGTTTGTATCACTTGGTTGCTTGAGCATCTGCTGGGCCTGCCGTTGTGCTGGGTGTTTGGTACACACTTGTGTTAACTTACACTTAGAACTAGGTTCTAGGAGGTACTGTTAACTTGCTACACTATTATCCTGCTAACTCTTCAAGAGAGGAAGCCGAAGTTCCGAGAACTGTAGGAATCTGCTCAAGGTCGCACAGTAAGCAGTGGACGGGTAGCAGTCCTGACTCCGGCTGTGTGGACCTACTCGCTACCCCAGAGCTTGTACGGCCCTCTACATGGAGCAGCAGAGTCGCCCCGGGCTAGCCCCCTTGTCCTTGGCACTGCCTTCCAACTATGTAGCAAGCACTTACACTGCTAATGAGTTGACAGTCTCCGACTTAATCTAAGAATCTTCTACTTCCTCTGGCTGAGATTGTGTCAGCTACACCTTTAGGGTAGTTCCCTCTTTGATTTGAACTTTTAAAAATCCCAGACGTGTTTTCGTGTGGGTGATTGCTTTCCTTTAACAAGGAGCCTGTCAGGTGGCCCCTGCCCCCAGAGGCCGGGTGGAGTTTCAACCTGTCTGTACTGAAGGGGAGGAGCCGGTTCAGCAGGGAAGGTGGCCTGCACCTAAGCATTTCTTGAAGCATATAAAACAAATAAGGGAAAGTTCTGGGTTAAAAGAGGGCACATAACTTTAAGGGCTGGTTTGAGATCTTTCAAAAGCATAGTAAAAAACCATAAACCAAAAAAAAATATGGTGACTCTTCTAAAACAGTTTGCTTGTGGGAACAGGTATCAATCTACCTTAGTAGTTTACACTTGAAAACTTTTAAAAAGAGAACTTTAAGAAATACATTTTTAATATATATTTTACCAAGTTTAGTGCTTTTAGGAAAGGCAACCCGCCCCCCTTCTTCTTTTTTCTATCTGAATGCCCTCTTTTGGAGTTTCGGACTTTGTCAGTTGTCCATATTTCTTCCCCCTTGTTTTCTCCCTCCCTCTCAACCCCCCTTAGGTTTAAACCTCTAGGGCACCAGTGGTACTGCCCAGTTGTTATGGATCCCTTGCAGAAGTGAGGCGTATTAGTTATTTTGGCTCTCAGTTACCATTGTCTTTCCCTTTTTCCCATTTTTTTAATTTTTGATTTTGAAATAATTTTAAATTTATAGGAAAATTATAAGGCTAGCACAGAGAAATCTCGTATGCCTTTTACTCTGATACGTTGTTTTTACCACATAATTTTATAACTTTTCTGTTCATCAATAATGTATTTTCTCAAAAGTTTTGAGAGTCTGTTGCATGCCTTTATTCCTGAATACTTGAAAGTGTAATTCCTGGGGACAGGTGTGTTTCTGTGTACCTCAGTGCAGTCATCAGTGTCAGGAAATTTAACTTTGGTACAATACTTGGACTTAACGTTCTGTGTTCTGATTTTGTCCATTGGTCTAAATAGTGTCTATATAGCAGTGTGTGTGTGTGTGTGTGTGTGTTACCGCATATTGAACCCAGAGGCACTTAACTACTGAGCCACATTCCCCAGACCTTTTTTGTATCTTTTATTTAGAGACAGGGTCTCATCAGATTGCTTAGGGCATTGCAAAATTGCTGAGGCTGGCTTTGAATTCTCCATCCTCCTGCCTCAACCTCCAAAGCTGCTGGGATTACACAGGTGTACCGCCACACCTCCGCCACAACACCTGGCTTTTATGGCGATAGTCTTTCCTTCAGTATCATTTTAGCATGTAGTTTTCCTTTTTTATTTTTATTTTTTTTTAATAAAGATAGAGTGAGAGAGGGAGGGGGGGGAGACAGAGAGAGAGAGAGAGAGAGAGAGAGAGAGAGAGAGAGAATTTTTAATATTTATTTTTTAGTTTTCGGCGGACACAACATCTTTGTTTTGTATGTGGTGCTGAGGATCGAACCCGGGCCGCACGCATGCCAGGAGAGCACGCTACCGCTTGAGCCACATCCCCAGCCCTAGTTTTCCTTTTTTAGAATGTAAGATTTGATAATGAATTAGTTATGTTAACTTTTTTTTTTTCTGTGAACATCCAATTAAAATTAGAGTTCACTTTCCTGATAAAGTAGATACTCTGAAAAAGCACTTTTAAACTAAGGCCTGTGTGTCAGCATGGCATATAGTTTTTGTCCACAGATAGAAAAGGCGATTGGTAATTTTCATATTTTTTATTGGTATTTTCTGCAATATAGTTTTAAAGTTGTTAATTTTAAAATTTAATAAAAGAGGGCTAGGATGTAACTCAGTGGTGAAATGGTTGCATACCACAGTACTATAAAAACGAAAAGAAAAAGAAAAAAAATAATAGTTTGAGAAAGATTAGAATTGTTTTTCCATGCAACTTACACTTAATGTCTTTCCAGTGCCTCTCCTTGCCTCTGAAGGAGGTATTGTTTTCTCTTGACAGATGAGGAAACTGAGGCTTAGGGGTCTTGAATAATTTACCTAGCATTTCATGGTGAGTCAAGAGCATCAGAGAGAGATGAACCCAGACCTCTCTGATGACAAATGTAATGCTTTTTTTAATTGTACCAGATGGCAAGTTGGGTTCTTGTCTGTAAAGTGTGGTAACTGATAGTGGCTGCCTGCAGCTTCACTGGGGACTCAGAAATGAATGCTAGGACTGATTGGCAGTGTCCATCTTCTGCGCACTGGTGGAAGACTAGAGGGTTTCTATACCTCATATTGACTATTCTGGAATTATACCCCCCCCCCCCCCCCACTAATCATGGTACTTAAAAACCTGTCCTTATTAAAAGTCTATTAAGGGGACTAGGGTTGTGGCTTAGTGGTAGAGTGCTCGCCTAGCATGCACAAGGCACTGGGTTCAATTCTCAGCACAACATAAATGTAAAATAAAGATATTGGGTCCACCTAAAACTTAAGAATAAATATTAAAAAAAAAAAAAGTCTATTAAGGGCCAAGTAGTGGTATGTAGTATCTCCACTTGTGTAAGAAGTTCCTGCCAAGAGTGATGATGTTCTTAGTGTGCGGATGAGTTCACTGGTGGCTTTCCTCAGCCCCACACAGCTACAAGTGGTGGGGCTGGAATAGGACACATGCACACAAATCTTCCCTTCTTGATTTAAGCCTGTATTTATGTGGAAATGCACCATGTCATTCTTCTTTTTTAAGTAAGAGCTTGCTTTGAGACTGTCAGCAATGACACAGGAATATGAACAATGTGGCATGCTTAGAGGTTTAAATGTAAGAGAACGGTAATGCTGTGATAAAAGCTTTATAATTTTTTAGGTGACAGGAATAACAAATTTGAGAGAAAATGGAAATATTCTACTGCTATTCTGACACTCCTTTTAGATCTAATTTACTCTTTAAGTAAACAATATATATGCACTCTCATTTATTCATAAAATTATTACATTTGCTAAACTAAATTTAAAAGTATAGTTTAGCCAGATAGTATTTTACTCTTTGAATTGACTTACAAGCTGCTGAGCTTTGGGGGATTTAAATTAATAATAGATTTTTGTCAGTTTATAAAAATCAGGCAAACACTGGGGAACCACAGTGGTCTCACTTTCTGGACTTACTCTGCGGTACCTGGGTGCAAAGGTAGGAGGGTTGGTATTTATTTTTCCCACACACCATTCATGTTCCTGTAGGGTGCCCTAGGTCACAGGAGAGTTGGCAGTAGTCTCACCAAACAAATACCATTGCAGAATGCGGTTAGCGCTGTGAAGAGCACTGCTAGGGCTTTCTGAGGGGAACCTTGTAGATGGAGAAATGGGGGTCCAGGGGGTTGATGTGGGAGGAGAGAAGGGAGTTGGAACTGGACAGGGTACTTTCACTTGGGTCACAGACAGGTGGAGTGGCCTGTGGGCGTCCAAGTAGGAATGTCAGGTGGCAGTTGGGTGTGGAGCTCTAGGCCTCAGAGACACCAGTCGAGGGAGACACTTGGGAGACGCAGGCACGGGGAGGTAGTGGAAGTAATGGCCTAGGTGAATTTGTGGAAGGTGAAGGTTTGTCTGCAGTGTTAGACCCTTGTCTCTTGTCCCTACTGGTCATTAAGAAAGCCTCCATTCTAGGTAAAGTCCAGCTGTTTAACTGGCCATGCTGTGTTGAGGAAGCTGTTGCCTTCTCTCTTCAACATTAATCGTTTAATTAGTGTTGTAATGGGCGTTGTGCTAAGTGCTAGGGGTGCAGAGATGAATAGGACAACCCTCTCACCTTTAAGTGAAAATCTGCTGGGGAGACAAGAAAATAAATAGGTTAAATTATTGATTTTGGTTGGATTTCAGTTCACTAATACTTGAAGAGGAAAAGAAAAGAGGTCTAGAAAGTTCTTATTATTGAAAAATTCTATGGTATTTCATTTAACCTCCAATTCACTCCAAGGTGAATATGACTGTATTAAATCATGAGTCCAGAATTACCTAGCTAATAAATGGCATAGGCAGGATTTATATCCAGGTTTATTTAACTCTCAGTCCTGTGTCTTTTCTCTTATGCTTTGCCTCTATTCTGTTTTAGAACCTTCTTGGATTGTTTATTTTGTGTGTTAGAGAAGGTGCAGGAGTGTGGAACGGGCAGGAGTTGCTGCTGGGAGGCAGACGTGGTGGTCCTTGTGCTTGTGTACAAGAAGGGCAGGGGTGGGAGGGGTGCCGGGTCTGGTGGGAAGCTTTCTGATGAGGGTCTTCCCTGAGATGCAGATTCTGGGATTTAGGTTGGTCTTTGTGAATGAGTCTCAGGATCAGCCCAAGGCCCTGTTTTTTTCTACATACCTCTTAAGAGTTTTTGTATCAGTCACGTGCATGGATGGAGACTTGAATAAAATGGTATCCTGATCTCATTGGTGATTGATGTCAAGCTAGGAATATGCAGTTATTATGTTAGATCTCAGAATGAGGATCTTAAAAATAAATAATGCATCAGGATAGAAACAGTGACCAGAAATAAGCAAAAGGAAAAGCAGCAGAGATAAAGACAAACTTCTGCACTAGGGTCAACAACCCAACTGTCTGATGTGAGATGCAGGGAAGGTGGGTTCTGACACAACTGAGGTGGTATGGGCTGGCTAGAGAACGCAAAGATCTTAGGCTGCGTGAGTACCAAAGTAGGTTCTAGAAGAAAGGAACCAAGAACCTCACCATAAAGCTTTGGTGTGAAGAGCAGTAAGGATGGTCATATTTCTCTTGGAAAAAGGAAATAGCTGTACATGTTTCATATGATTTCCCAGAGAACCAAAATAAAGCTCGTGGGTACAAATGACTCAGGTAGAGAGAAGGAGAGAATCCATGGCGTTGAAGTTGTGGACACTACTGGGGGACTCTTGCATACTTCAGGTATGGACCAGTGAGGTTCTTTTGAGTTCTAAGGTTCTGTTCCATTGCTGAATTCTTAAGAAGGATGTCTTAAGAATTATGATCATGAAAGAATGTACTTTGTGCTTTGGAAATTGGTGTTACTGTCATTATTTGATAATGAAAATCAGGATCTTTGGATGAGTTTCTAGAGATGGGGGATCAAACTGATAAAAGTTTGAACATCCAAACATCATGGATGCAATTTATTTTTAGCATATCCCTGAGACTTAAGACCCACAGTTGATAGTCTCAGACTGTTAGTTGGTAGTTTATGAAAGTTACTTTATGCATAGGTTATCACAATATTTTATGAATAATATGAATACTAAAAAATAAGAATCCAATAGTATTTTATTTTAGGCTCAGAAAAAATTTAAAATGTAGCTGGGAAAGAATATTGTGTGTCTTCTGCTTCTGACTTGTTTAATGAGTACATATATGTGAAAAACTAATTTATTTAAAATTAACATCAAAACATGTTCATTTCAAAGTTGAAAAATTAAAAATTGCCTAAATGCCTCCCTGAAACAAAAGATTCTCTTCTCATGCCCTTTTCCTTCAAATGTCATTCACAGTTCCTCAAATATATATATTCTCAATATCTTACCTTAAGTGCAAACCAAAACTAAGACCAAAAAAATTGAGAGTGGTCCTCTAAGTACATGAGTATTTTGGGGTCTTTATTGACCTCTCCTTCAACATTGCTAACGGCATCATGGTTAGGGGGCACCAATAATTTGATGGTTTTTTGAAGAGCCAACAGTATAACGCTTTTTCCTGTTTTCTGTGTTATCTTGGGACACTGCTTTTCAGTTCCTCCTGGACCATTGGAGAACATGGCAGATAGTCCTGTGTTGACAAAAGAAACGAGTATATTGATGCCAGGTCGGAAGGTCTGGTATCTAGTCCATCTTAGTAAACAGGTGCTATTGTCGTGAGTGTAAATAAAACCAGACAGTTTCAGATGCAGGGCTGTACATTTTTTTTTTTTGGTCCCTGTTTGATGATCAGATGTGAACCCCCCGGGTTCTGTCATTCACAGCCGCCCTTGTGTCAGCCTGCATGAGAGTCACTGGTCATTGTCTCTGTGGTAGCTGAGAACGTTGGTATTTTGTGGCTTGAAGAGGACCAGGTGCTCTTTAAAAAAACGAAAGCAGAGAACCTTGGCGTCCTGCTCATTTTTGATAAATGGACTTAAAGCCATTAGAAGAACTTGATCAAGAGTGACCAGCTATCCGTGTGTCTGCCACATGTATGTATAGCCCGCAAGGTCTAGCTGGTAAGTGATGTTGGATTTTTATTTTTGAGAACGTTGGTGTGGTCAGTCAGCATGCCCAAGCAGTTCTGAGTAAACAAATGATCCCGGTCATTTGCGCTAGATGTAAAGAAGTGTAAAATCTGGACACTTGTAATTTGGTTTCAAATGACGTTGGGAGGTTAGAAGTGGCACATGAAAAATGGAAAAATGATACAGGAGTGAAATAACAAATGAGGCAACTTAGAAGGCTGTCACATGGTGGCATCTGGGAGATCCCTGGCAGGTGTGCCATCAACAGGAGTGCTGCTGGGGTGCAGTGAAGGGGCACATAGGTTGTGAAGGTTGCTGGTGGGACAGGATGGCAGGAGTGGGCCCATCAGGCCCTCAGAGGGTGGCTGGGTGCAGGAGAGGAAGACAAGTGCTGGACAAAGACAGCTGGTCACAGCCTCTTCCCCTGCTGCCGGAAGCCAGAGTTGTGTTTGTAGCATGCTTAGGGGAAGAAGGCTTTTTAGAGCTGAATTTAGATATCATCATGGAAAAGTCAACTCTGCTTCCCAATATGACAGCTATTTACAAGTCATTGTGGCAGCCCTGATCATTTTCAGCAAAGTTTTCACATTAAGTGTAATTGTGTGCATCACAATTGAAAAAATATGCCTTACTTCTTCATGTCTCTACATACCCCACTCTGTTGGCACAGCTTGTTCCCAACTTCTGTGACTGTTGCATAGTCTCGTCCTTTCGGTTTTTCTTCTCTGAACACATAATAGATGACTGCGGGCTTCCAGATCCATGTTAGATCCTTTCAACTCTGAGGTCCTACGTACTAGGTTCTAATTAATTTGATGTTCAGCATAATTGTGAGGGTAGACATTGTTTCTTCCCATTTGTGAATAAGAAAACCGAGAAACAGGTTTCTTATTCAAGGTCACAGAGTGGTAGTAAGTGGTGATACGAGGCTGTGAGTCCACCAGCTTCAGAGCACGTTGGTGACTTGTGCCCGAGTGAGGAGCTCCTGCCCGCTGGAGCAGGGGTGCCACAGTGGGAACAAGGTGTCGAGGCTCATCAGTAGTTGTCTTTGGAAAGAGTTTGACACTGTTTTATACCTGTTGGTTCTAGTACTCATTTACTCTCACCAGGTGAGGCTATTTTTGCCTGTTTTCTAGATAATGGAGTATTGCTTCGAAAGTTTCCTTTAGTTCCCAGTAAAGGAGCGTTTCCCCAGTGATTCAAAGGAAGAGGGGTTTCTTTCTGTGAGCTCTTGTTTAATCCAGATGTGCAGATAAAACTGCAGAACAAGATGTGGTAGTTCTTCTTTCTGTGGAGTTTTGCAAAGCCTCTCTTCAATTTGTAGTTTAAGGAATAGGGCTGAGAAAATCTTAAGGGAATTTTTAATAAACTCTTCTTAATTCACTGTTTAGGAACAATATGGTTATATAGATAACTTGACTCTAAAAGAATGATATTGAAAGACTATAAAAAGTGTAAAGTGTATCTGAAGTATATTAGAAGTATGTAAGTAAATTGTCCTTTAATTTGGATAATCTTTCCTTTTTTTTTTTTGTATGGGAATTGAACCCAGAGGTACTTAACCACTGAGCCATATCCCCAGGCATTTAAAAATATTTTATTTAGACACAGGGTCTTGCTGAGTTGCTTAGGGCCTTGTTAAGTTGCTGAGGCTGGCTTTGAACTAGGAATCCTTCTGCCTTAGCCTCCCTAGCTGCTGGGATTACAGGTTTTGTGCCACTTTGTCCAGCTTAACTTGGATAATCTTAAAAAGGTAACTGGATTCCCAGATTTGCCCCTGAGAGCCCATTTAACAATCTACCCTGTCTGCTTAGAATCTGTACACAAGTATGTTTTTTAAAATGTGCATTGCACTTCTTCCTTGGTTGGAAATTTGAGGCTCTTGGAACAACTTAGCACCAAAAGGAGACACAGGCCAGGATGTGTATGTGTGTCCAAAAGCTCATTTGAATATAGAGGAATTACCAGAAGGCCTCATCAGGAAATGAAATTAGGGGGCTGAGGTGGTGGCTCAGTGGCAGTGTGCTTGCCTGGCATGTGTGAGGCACTGGGTTCGATTCTCAGCACCCCATATAAATAAATAAAATAAATGTCCATTGACAACTAAAAAAATATTTAAAAGGGGGGAAAAATCAGATTGCAGTAGAAGCTGAGTAACTAAAACCAGACTATTCGGGCCAAGAGCTCTTCGAAAATGGTGTTGTATCCTGTGGCCTTCAAAACTCTTGTCTTCATGAAATTTAAATGCAGACTGCAGCAGTTGGGGAATGCATGTTGGGAGTAACCTGTTTAGATAGATATTTGAGGTCTGAGCTTAGGGGTGCTCCACCACTGAGCTAACACACTTAGGCCTTTTTATTTTGATACAGAGTCTCACTAAGTTGCTCACGGAGCTGGTTTGAACTTGGGATTCTCTTGTCTCAGCCTCTTGAGTAGCTGGGATTATAGGCGTGCACTTGTGTCTGGCTAGGACCATTCTTAATGTGGGTGATATATCTGATATAGCATAGATTTTCCATGAGAAATGCAGTGGTCATCCTCTGAAAATATATCGATAGGAGGAGAGATGATAAAAAATATAAAATTGTTTCAGTTTAAATGTGAATATGAAGAACAACTTGCATTTGAATTTCTGGAAAAGGCTTAGATTTGATTTGTTTTTTGGTGTTTTAAAGAGCTAGTAGTGAAAAGTGGGGGGGGTCGAGATATTGCAGTTCTACATATTTAATGTTAAAAATAGTAAGAATATGCATTGGGATGAATGTGGATTATGGGTAAATATTTAATAATAGAACATAAGAGAAGGTTAAAATGAAAGAATTTGCAGTATAGGAGTATCTGTTTTCAAGCCTTTTGAGAGGTATTGATAATCTGTATTTCATGCTTTTGATTTTCAGGAATCTCAGGTTAAGCTAACAGTTTGACAGCGCAAATTAACTGAATTTTAAGCAGGACTGGGAAA
Organism: Marmota flaviventris; assembly: GCF_047511675.1. Classification (NCBI taxonomy): domain Eukaryota; kingdom Metazoa; phylum Chordata; class Mammalia; order Rodentia; family Sciuridae; genus Marmota; species Marmota flaviventris. The sequence goes on along the minus strand of NC_092503.1, from coordinate 10,162,976 downwards.
ACTGCTGGCAAAGATGAGACAGAGATTACAATACAGTTTTAGTCACTGATAAGATGAATTTGCTGCCCTGTTGCCTATAGCCTTAAAATATAGACATTCCAGTCATTTTTCTACTTAAAATTTCTGCTTTAATTAAGTCAGTTTGGTCTGGCACTACTTAAAGTGAAATAGTAGACCTTTCCTCTGCTTTGGGCTCTGCAGATTGAACGTGGAGATAGGGCTGCTGCAGGGCCCTGTGGTGGACATCGGGCCTGGAATGTTAATTCTCTCAGCCTCCTGGTAGGCCACGCATACCCCAGGCTGGTTTTGAAATCACCAGCTCAGTCTTGGGCTTCACACCTCCATAAAAAGCTTTGTCTCATCTTTTGAAAGAAAATCTGGAGGATATTAGATTTGCTTTTCTCAGGCATCTATTCTAATCTAAAAAATCTTTTGAGAACTCTGGGTCCTGGATTCTGGAGTTACGTGGGGAGGTCAGCGTGTGGGTCTGATCAGAGGCCAACAGTCAGTGTCACTGGAGCAGAACCACACACTGCCCTCCACGTCGTTTTAAAAGTACAGACCTTTCCTTGGCTGCTGACATTGTGAATTTGGAGCAGAACTTTTCTTTGGAGGAGGTGGGGCCTAGGACAACTCACCCGTTGCCCCTGTGTACTTTCACGTGGTCCACTTGGGTGGGTCACTTCTGACCCTTCCTCTGCCTCCCTCAAGGTCAAGCTCAGGTGTGTCCTGCAGAGCCCGTGAGCTGCACCTTTGGCAGCCTGCCTCCAGGGAGGTCTCTCCCTCCCTCAGGGTCTAAGCCCCTCTCCTTCAGCAAAAGCCAGGGTAGTTGCCCAGGCAGCCACCCAAGCCATTTGTGTTTCTGCCTCCAGTGTCCGGCACAGTGAGCATGGTCACTGATAAAATCATTGAAGTCAGTACATACAGTCATGTCCTTAAAATGAACAGCGGTGACCAAGATGCAGGAGTGGAAAATGGCCACACACCCTTTTGGGGCAAGGAGTGAATGGGGCAGAATGGGCAGTTCATAGCTTCCTGGCTTGGGTGTGGGGTCTCACTGCGGGGGCCCCCCTCTTTATACCTCCAGTTTCTGTTCTCATCTCTGCATTGAGAATGCCCTTGCTGAGCTCCCGAAGTATCTGTGGTCAAGTAGGGAAAGCTTTTATAACTTCACCTTAGTGGACCCCAGGTGTGCATTGACGAGCGTGTTTTGTTGCCACGTGTGACTGCCTTTTCTCCCGTGACTCCACTGTCTGGAATCTGACTACATTTCCTCACCATTCTTTTTCCCTCTATGGGCTCATTTTCCTCCCTTTTACTTAATTAGTGATGTTCTCTAAGATGAATTTCTCCACCCATTGTTTTCTTTTCTCGTAGTCTTCCTGGATAAAGTTAATGGGTTTTGCTTGCTTCATGATGTTAATTCATCCAGTATTTATTAAGCATTTACTCTGTGCCAAGTGCACCTTTTGACTTTGCCCTGGAGAAATAATTGTAAATAAACGAGAAAACCCCTGCTGATTTCCCCTACATATTTTCTTTGTAATATTCTTAGTTATTGATAGACCTTTATTTTATTTATTTATTTCTATGTGGTGCTGAGAATTGAACCCAGAGCCTCACACATGCCAGGCAGGTGTGCTACTGCTGAGCCCAGCCCCAGCCCCTCCCAACTTATTTTTTAGGTCCCCAAGCTGCAAACTTGTGTGTTTTCATCAGGATTTCCCACTGGAGCCTCAGTTTTCATGTGTAAGCAGAGTTGGCTTCCACTCCCTACACCCCACCAGATGATACCTTGCCACTCCCCAGTCCTAGTCCTGTCCTCTTCATAGCTGCCAGGTCAGGCCCACAGCCTCCCAGCCCAACGAGGCCCTTTGAGCTGCTGTCAGCCACTTCCTGCAGGAAATGCTGGTGCTCTGGGAAGGCATTCTGTGGTTCATTCAGAAGAGGTGATCTGAGTGGCTTGTAAAGCTCACCCTTTTTCTGGCTTCTGTGTCCTTCCACTACTTCTGACTTTCCTGCTTTGCTTGGACTCCGACTGCTTGCATTTTCTCCAGGCAGTTGGTGTCCCTGAGCCGGTGCTGGTGCTGCGCCTCCCCACCTTGAACCTGTTATTCCCATTCAGCCGGGAAATGGTCAAGCCTTCCTGAGAGTCCCCATGTCCTTAGAGTTGTGTAGGGATCTGTGTCAGATCTTGGATGGAAGAGTCTGTGCAGCTGGCGGCTGGCCTTGGTAGCCCTGGGCCAGGGATTCCCTGCGCTGCTCAGCCCTGCCTGTGCCCTGGGCGAGAAGGCTCTGCTGAGCCTGACTCCTGACCCTCCCTGATGGCCTTGGCCCTGAGGCTAGGACTGACTCACCAGACCAAAAATAAAATCTGGAATCTAGTTTTGAGCTGATTATGTTTGGTAAGATGCTTGCTTGAACAGGGAAGGTGGCTTATGACTCATAGTCTGCAACTACTGGTGATCTTTGAAAAATTTTATCCTAGACATTTTGTATTATCTAAAATCTGACCTTTCACTTTTTAATGAACACTCTTGATGCACTAATGCTTCATCAGGACCAGCAGGCTCAGGTCTAAAAAATATCCTTGTTGTAAGGACACTTTGAAGTCCTAAAGTGTTGCTAAATCATCTTATCCTTTGCCCTTACTACTAGTAAGTTAAAAGGAGCCGAGTGGGGTTAGCTGTTATGTTCATTTTCTATGTGCACAATAGAATTTTAGATGCTTAGGATGTAAAAATCTTAAATTGTATTATTTACTCCTGATCACTCTTAATTGTTAAAACTTTCCTAAAAGTTGGGAGGGGGGGTGCGATTATTAGCCCTCAGGATGTTTTCTTAATGTTCTTCTGCATTTCTGTCAGGTCATTTTTAAAAATATTTTCAAAATTTAAAAAATTAGGACAGTAGTGTTTTAAACACATGTGTTAAATACACAACAAAACCTTCTGCATTTGTGATAAACAGTAAATGAATAACCTTTATTCTCTGCTTATTCTTCACAGGGGAGTCCAATGGATCCAATGGTGATGAAGAGGCCCCAGTTGTATGGGATGAGCAGCAACCCTCATTCCCAGGCGCAGCAGAGCAGCCCGTACCCAGGAGGCTCCTACGGTCCTCCCGGCGCACAGCGGTACCCCCTTGGCATGCAGGGCCGGGCCCCAGGGGCCCTGGGAGCCCTGCAGTACCCACAGCAGCAGGTGGGTGCTGGTTTTTCTCCCTGCCTCTCTTTTTTGCTCTTTGTCTTTTGTTGTCAACCTGAGATTGGTGTTAAGAGAATTAGGGGGCATTTCATTGATTTTTTTTTTTTTTTTTTTTTTGTACCAGGGATTGAACTCAGGGGCACTGAGCCACATCCCCAGCCCTATTTTGCATTTTATTTAGGCTGACTCTCGCTGAGTTGCTTAGTACCTCACCATTGCCGATGCTTGCTTTGAATTCACTATCCTCCTGCCTCAGCCTCCCCAGCTGCTGGGGTTACAGGAGTGCGCCACAGCTCCCTGCTCTTTTAGTTATCATTCTTGATGAAACAGTAAAAATCATTAATTTATCTTGACCTTTAAAATCAAGTTCTTGTAATGTTGAACTTTATACAACAAAGTAGACAAAAATCCCGGTTTTGTAGAAGGCCAGTAGTGCTGATTGTATTTGAAAGGTGGACTGCATCATAATTTTTCAGAAAATTATATAGATCTGAGCTCTATAAAGTAAACTTGGCATTCTTACATTTCTGAGGTCAGACTGTGTCAAATTCAGAGCTGTGAACAGATTTCCTTCTGGTGACCTTTCAAGAAATTCAAAAGGTCTTGTCCATGAAGATATTGCCAGCTTAATTTTTTTTATTTCTTAATAAAGCATTTCCTGTATAACTTTTAAAAAAGGTTTCTGTATTTCATATGAGGATTTGATCTGTTGTCTTAGATCTTAATGAGTTTTACAGCAAAAGATCTAATTTTTGCATTTTTCTCCAGAATCAAATGAAGTTAAGATAAATGACCAGTCACCTGGCAATCTAAACCTCCAGCCTCTCTGATACTCCTTATTATGTTGGTCCGAGGAGCATGAAATTGGGAAAAGACTAAATTAGATTCAAACTTGTCAGGGTATTTAGTTTCTAGGAACCCCAGAAAGGGGTATTTCCAAATTGCTGTGCTGTGCCTGGTGCCCCCAGGGAGTGGGGAGGCTGATACCCTTGGGGTTTTGCTGTCCAGATTGGGGCATTCCAGGAGGCTGCCTGGAACCCATTCCAGGGCTTGACACCCTTCCTCTCAGGACATGCTTCCCTGTATTTGATCAAAAATCTGCTGGGGGCAGGGGGAGAAAGGCTGGACCGAACTAGTTTTCTCTCTAAAGTGGGTGTGGAGGAAGGTGTCTCAGACTTCAAGTGGTCCAGGGCTGGATACTAAAAGTTCACCAGTAAGTTGCCTCCCAGCCTTCCCTTTAAGGCTGAGTAGTGTCTTTCCTCTTTATCTTTATGGAGGAAGATAAAAGGAGCTGAGTCTCCGGAGTCCTAGCTGTTGATTCCTTAAACAACCTGTAGTTATTGTTTGAAGATTTCACTCGGCAGTTATTAAAAATCAGTTACTGGGAATGCTGACTGTCAATTCAGTTGCATACTGAACTGTACTCTTAATTTTCTTGACATTATTACTTTCTTTCAGTAATATTTTGTTTCTTGGAATCAAAGTCCTTAGTTGTGCTTGCTAATTGTGAGAGGGAGGTAATTTGTAAATGTGAAAAGTGATTGGGTTTCCATGTCTCTGCAGCCCCCCAACTCCTGTTTTAATTTAGAGCTACTTTGCCTTTTTGTGAGGGGAAGAAGCCAACAGCTGTTTGTACTGGGATTGACAGTTCTGTGTAGCCTCTGGCCACTGGGGTGGCTGGGGAGGGGTGGGGAAGAGGCGGAGGGTTGTGAGGAGTGGCAGGGCTGCCGGACAGTGCCTACTCCCCTGTCCCTCTTGAGTCTGTGCCTTCTTTTTCCACCACTTCCCCTGATGTGGCCTTGGAAAGTTGTTTTCAAAGTCCTTTTTAGAAGTTTGAGACCTTGGCTTAGTTTGCAGAATTACAGTCAGAGTCACACAAATGGAGTGTGTGAAGCATGATTATTAGGAAATTTCTTTTTATTATTTCCAAACATAGAGGACCTACACAGATACATAGAGCAGTCTCATTTGTCTTAGCTTCTTGGTTTCATTTAACAATTCTGACTTTTATATTTTAATAATCAAACAACTTTTAGATTTATTAGAAGGGGCAAATTGATGACGATTATCCTAGTATTTCAGCAAATAGTTGATCTGGAATTATAAAATGGGAAAGAGAAGGAAAGCAAAATGAGCCAGTTGTGGTGGTGTACCCCTGTAGTCTAGCAACTTGGGAGGTTGAGGCAGGAGGATTGCAAGTTTGAGGCCCAGCTTTAGCAACTTAGTGAGACCCTGTCCTTTTTTTAAAAAAATTTTATTCATTTTATTGTTGATGGACCTTTATTTTTTATTTATATGTGGTGCTGGGAATCAAACCAGTGCCTCACACATTCGAGGCAAGCGCTCTACCACTGAGCCACAACCACCATCCCCTCTTAAAAAAAAAGAAAAGAAAAGGAAAAAAGGGAGGAGGATTCAGCTAAGTGGTAAAGTGAAAATAAATGAGTAAATAAAAAGCAAAATGAGAGGGCTGGGGATGTGGCTCAAGCTATAGTGCGCTCGCCTGGCATGCATGGGGCCCGGGTTCGATCCTCAGCACCTCATACAAAGATGTTGTGTCCACCGAAAACTAAAAAATAAATATTAAAAAATTCTCTCTCTCTAAAAAAAAGCAAAATGAGAGCGCTAAGTCCAAAAGTGGTTTATAATGGGAAAGCATGAATTTTTTAGTTTGTAGAAAGATCCATATTATGAATACCTTTACAACAAATCTTAATTTTAATTGAGGTTTTATATCAGGTATTTTACTCTGCTGACCAGAAAGAAATACTCAGATCTTTCTGATAATGAAAGGAAAATAGTGGATCTGATAAGAAACTATCCTGGTGCAGTAATGCCCAGCTTTCAGATTGAATTGATCATAATCTAGGATCTAAATAATCTGTGCTGCTTTTTCACCCTTTCATGTAGTTATAATAGTTCTGAAACACAATATTTTGTTTTGAAATTTAAAAGACTAAACTGGGTATACATTTTTGAATGTGTGCAATATTTTAAAGAAGACATACAGCTTTTATAATAGCAAGTCCAAATCCATGTGACCTTAGTAGATTTGAAATGGGAAGAAATTAATGAGCAAGGTTGAGCAAAGGTTATTAGAGAACTCACTCGCATTTAATTTTGTTAGTTTTAGCCTGTGTTCTTTGAGGAATTCAATGGAGTTTCTGTTAGTAAATTTTGGAAATTATGAATGTGTCCACAGACAAGGTCCTATCACTGATTGGCTGCTGGTTCTATCCTTCTTCTCCAAGGATTAATATAATTGGATGAGCATTATTGTAGTTATGGCTACTAATGTTCTTGAGGGAAAGAGTTGGACGATAATTATGACATTGAATATTTATCGAGTGGACATCACCACCTAGGCATGACTTTGCTTTGGATGCCTTCCAAAGCTTTCTGTGTTTGGTTTGTGAACCTCTAATGAGCTGAATCCAGCTCATTTAATATTGCTCATATATTTTTGCAAAGGATTAAAATGCAGGAATTCAAGTTTGTAAATTGAGTTGCCCACTTACCAGCTGAGTGGTAAGTTTTCTTTGGCTCAGGGGTCACAGTTTGATTCCTGGCTGGCATTCCATTCCTGTGATAGGAATTTTAAATAAGTATTCTGTTGGAAAAAAAAAAAAAAAAACTGCAGCGGTTTTGTGAAATTTAGCATGGATTTGATCTCTGTTTATTTTTTGTCTCTGAGGGTCAGGAAGAACTGGCCACCGAGTGTTTGATTTTAGTATTAACTTGGTGAATTTTGATTTATATGGTGATAATTTTATTTTTGAAATAAACTCATGCCTGGGTCGTTGAAGCATGACGTGATAATAGTATATTGTTTTAGTCTGTATTAACTGGAACTAGATTTGTGGTCTTTTACTTGCTGTTTCTCTCTCTCATCAGGCAAATACATGCCTAAACAGATTAGTCTTGCACGGTTCCCTAAAAACTAGTCTACTTGGGTTTTTATTGAGTTGAGAGGGGAAATGAATTTTCTATGCCTCTGTGGAGAATGTTCTGCCTCCAGGCTCCCGGAATTCAAACCTGGGGATGGTTAGCAGAAGCACATTGGTTGACTTCATCTAGTGCATAGCTACACAGATGTTTAATCCTTAAAGTTGCTGGAATTTGACTCTTTTGAGTTTTTAATTTATAGACATAGAGGTAGTCTTTACTGACAGGGATATGGATAAACAAGTGCTTTTTTCATTTTTCTTGTCATCTGTGATCATAAATGTGTACTGTACATAGACCCTTACCAACTTGCAAAGAAGAATTTTATGTAAAATAACACTCAGAAAAAGTAGGCTATAGAAGGGGTGTGTGTGTGTGTGTGTGTGTGTCCCCAACTGGTTTCAGTGGTGCAGTCTGAGCTCTTCCTTGAGGTCTTGAGTTTGGGGTTGGCGTTTTTCACTGCTCTTCCTTGTTGTTGAGGTCTGATAGTATGGTGCCTGTTGGAATTATAAAATGGGGAAAGTGAAAGAAATCAAAACCAGACACGTAAGTTCATGGGTGGTTCATCACAGGAAACTGTGACATTTTTAGTTTGTAAAACAATCTGTATTGTGAAGACCTTTACAACAAAACATGGAATATGGTCATTGTTGAAAGTGACAAAATTAAGTAGACGTTAGTTATTTTTTTTATGATGACTCATCTGAACTTAGTACTTTAAGTTAAAGTAAAAACTGAATTAAAAACAAGTTCTTTTGAAGAGTACTTTAAAAAAATTTATTTTATTGTATTTGTTCTTTTTAGATATACATGACAGTAGAATGTATGTTGGCATGTTGCACCTACATGGAGTATAGCTTATTCTAATTAGGATCCTATTCTTTTGGTTATACACGATGTGGAGTTACCCTGGTTGTGTATTCAAATACAAGGCTAGGAAAGTCATGTCTGATGAATTCTACTGTCCTCTCCATTCCCTCTTCCTCCCTTCCCTTTGTCTAATCCAGTGGACTTCTCTTCTTCCCCTCCCCGGAGGACTTTTAAAAGCAGTAGGTATTCTAGTGTGTGTCTGTAATTTTTCTTCTGTACCCTTTGGCTGTGTCTTTGCTGTGTGTGTGTGTGTTTTGTTTTTTTTTCTTGGCACCAGGGATTGAACTCCCTTGTTGTCAGTTAGCATCCAGGTATCAGAGAGAATGTCAGTCTTTGGGTTTTTTTTGGAACTGGCTTATTTCATTTAGCATGATATTCTCCCATCTGTCCACTTACCAGCAAATGCCGTGATTTCATTTTTACTTATGGCCGAGTAATATTCCATATATATGTGTATATATACCACATTTTCTTTATTCATTTGTTGAAGGCCACCTAGTTTGGTTCCATAGCTTGGCTCTTATGAATTAAGCTGCTATAAACATTGATGTGGCTGCACCACTCTAGTATTCTGATTTTAAATCCTTTGGGTATAGACTAAGGAGTGGGATAAGTGGATCATATGGTGGTTCCATTCCAAGTTTTCTGAGGAATCTCCATACTGCTTTCCATAATGGTTGCACCAGTTTGCAGTCCCACCAGCAATGTATAAGCATACCTTTCCTCCCATATCCTCACCAACATTTTTTTGTTACTTGTATTCTTCTTTTTTTTTAAGAGAGAGGGAGAGAGAGAGACAATTTTAATATTTATTTTTTAGTTATCGGCGGACACAACATCTTTGTTTGTATGTGGTGCTGAGGATCGAACCCGGGCCGCACGCGTTCCAGGCGAGTGCGCTACCGCTTGAGCCACATCCCCAGCCCCTTACTTGTATTCTTGATAATTGCCATTCTGACTGGAGTGAGATGGAATCTCACTGTAGTTTTAATTGCATTTCTCTTAATTGCTAGAGATGTTTAACATTTTTTTCCTTGTATTTTTTGACCATTCATATTTTGAAGAGGACTTTTAAAAGCAGTAGGTATTCTAGTGTGTGTCTGTAACTTTTCTTCTGTACCCTTTGGTTGTATCTTTGCTGTGTGTGTATGTTTTTTTTTTTCCCTTGGCACCAGGGATTGAACCCAGGGGCACTCAACCTGAGGCACATCCCCAGCCCTTTTCAATTTTGAGACAGGTTCTTGCTAAGTTGCTTAGCACTTCATTAAGTTGATAAGGCTGGCTTTGAACCTGCGATCCTCCTGCTTAAGCCTCTTGAGTTGCTGGGTGTGTGCTACAGGTGTGTGCTACCACGCCTGTCTTTGCTGATTTTTGAGTGAAATATTTATTTCAGAACATAAGCATTTTATTTGGTACCATCTTCACAGCCAAAACACTTCTTCCAATGCAAATGTTTGTTTTGGCAGCGGATATTTCTTAAAAGGAGACGAACATCACAATTGTTTGGCTAAAATAAATGTTTTCTTTGGGGTTATTAAGGTGCCTGAACAATTTCTAGGATTCTCACCTGTGTTATTTTATGTTTTTGGTCTATTCTGGGAAAAGTGGTTTTCTTTTGAATGTAATTCAAATCATGTTTTGAGAACAATATCTCTGAAAAGTAAGGGTGATTGGAGAGAGGAAAGTCCAGTTAGACCTAAAAATATCAGTATTTTGGCATGAAATGTCTGTTTTAGACTCAATTTCTGAATCATAAACATGAAGCCAGTAGTCAGGACTAAATTTTGGTTTCATCTAAAAAAGAGCTTAGCCCTCCTGTTTTGAGGGAATAGGATGGAGTGTCACAGGATGAGAAGGAAGACTGGCTTGGCCTGGGGGGAGGAGGAGGAGTGCTAAGTATCTGTTTTCCTTTCAGACTCTTAATTTTTTGATAGTTTCTGTATTCACTGAGATACCCACCTGTGTCTATGTGCACATGTGCTCATACTCGTGTATATAAAACACAGTGTTCCTATGATGGTGGCATTCTTGTGTAATTAAATATATTTCAGGTGTATACAAATGAAATGAAGGTGATTATTTTGACCATTAAAATAGCGAAATGCTGTGAGATTTCATTAGCTATGTTATTTACAGCATTTGCAGGAATCTCTGCTGTCTACTGAGAGACTTGGAGCCAAACAGTTTTGCCTGTGCACCTGAAATGTTTGGAGTCCTTTCCGTTGATGGCACATTTGTATAAATAATAGCCTTTTGTTGGCCACATTTTGTCTTGGTTTCTTCCGTTATTCATCAGTGAACAGGAAGGTATTTAAGGTTTACAAACAAAACACATTTACACCTCACATTTCTGCTTCCAAGAAGATAACAGATGCCACTAGCTTTGATGCCAAAGTTCCCTGTAGTTGGAGTTTTGTACCAAGAAAATATATTTTTTTAAAGATTTGTAGATATGCTAAGTTTTATTTGTTCCTTAAAGTTTAAATTTCTAGAATTCTTAACTGGTTTTATTTACCTTTTATATAGTGCTTGGATCTAAACATATTTGAAGCATTTAGTGTAGCATTGTTTGTGGGGCTGAATGCTGTGTACCATCTTCAGGATACCCAGAATGGAGCTCACATTTTGAGTTAAATACTGATTTTTAAATAATTAGCTCTTTTCCTGAAAGAAAGAAAGACAAGACAAGATCAGACTGTACTTGAAGGTTTAATGAGAAAACGTGAGATGATTTCACCTTTAGTTTGGAAAGCTGCTTTTGTATTAGGAAGTTTATGTGGATACTCTTGCTTTTCCTGGAGCATTACATTATTCTGGGTGTCCTGAAGATGATACACAGCATGAGGTGCCCATTCTCTGCTGGGAAGTTTGTACTCTTTTGTCATAATATGGTTTCTACTATGTGTTCTACATATATAGACTTCCACATAAAATATCTGTAAGCATTTCTATTATAGTTTTATTTTTGAGATGTGAATCTTAAGGGCATATTTTAGGTAGTATTAGAATTACTTGAGTGTATTTTGAATAAATAAATTTTGCTTATTTGCTTTTTCCAGAGAAACACTAAGAATGATATTTTGCTATTTATGTTAAAATATTAACAATTCAAATGAAGCTAACAATATAGACATCAGTAAAATCAACCAACTACATTCCTTCCACGTTCCCTGAAAACCAAACACTAAACAACATGATAAATGGTAAGTTGAAGCAATTAAATGGTGTATCTTTGAGTATCAAACTGCTGAATGCTGTTTCCTAGGGCACTTGAGACATACTCCACAGGTGCCCAGGGATCTTGATGTCAGTGCCATCTGACTGTGGAGGCCTTCTCTCCTTTCTGAAAGATTTGAATGTGGGAAGTGTGTGTATAACACAGGTGTCCCCTGCCTACCTAAAAAGCTCCAAACCGAACTTTTGGTCCCTAGATACTTGTCTACAACAGTGTGAGTTACCCAGCTTCCTAGTTTCTATGGAGAAGTGTGTTTATATACAAACCAGACCATATTCCAAAGAATTAGTCAATATCAATAAAGAGAGATGAATTTGGCTCAGAGTAAGCGCACCAAACCAACCAGCCAATGAAATTGGCTCTTCCAGGTTAGTCAAAGGCTAAGATCCAGATCCAGCTCTATAAAGCATTTAACATTTAGAAATGAAGTGAGACCAATGTTAATAGCAAAAATATGCAACTATTGGAATTCAATGCAAAAAACTGTCATTATTGAGGCAATTAGGTTTTACTTAATGCTCTGAGTCTTAGCAGAACCAGTCTCCCGTGGACAGCTAGCTTCAGTAGCTGGTCCCCTGGAGGTTTAAGGACAAATGTCTGCTGGGAAGGGAACCTCTGTCTAGATGCCTCACAGAAAGGGCAGCCAAACAGGGATGGATTCCCAGCACCAGCCACTTAGGACAGAGAACAGACCTGCAAGCAGTAGCTCTTGAAGTCTCAAAGTAAGGATTAGATATTCTTTTAAAATCAGTATCACAGTTTTTATTGATTCTAGAGAGACACGGGGGAAAAGGAAAGAGGGTAAATCATTGTTGGCCTGTTGGCTTTGTGACCTCAAGACACTTCCTTAAAATGTGAGGCCAAAAGGGGAGGCTTCCTTTTCTTTAATTAGCATATTACCTTGAAAGTTCCAGTACAATTTTCATGTACCTAATAGTCACTTGCCATCTGTCTTAGATGTTTAAGTCTTTGGAGGTTCTCCTCAGTGTCCTGGGCTTCATGAAGAAATGAGCCTTCCTCTTCCTGCCAGAGCATCCTGTGCCATTTGTCAGTGGTCATGGAGACTACAGGATTCTTATTCTCCAAGAACTGTCCAGATTTTGATGGTGAGGTAATCAGTGGACTGCCAGCTGGTACTTCTTTCTTCATGGGGGTCTTGCTGATTTCTCTCCATTCTTCTTCCTCACTAGCTTCCATAGTAAACTGAGGGAGACTGGTGACCTGTAGATGTTATTGGTCTTAGCCTTTGTGACATCATATGCGTCACAGCACACTTAGAGTAAGTCCAAGAGTTATAGGATGCTTTCCTGCCGCAATACAGTATGAAACAGAGAATGTAGTGGGGGCTCTGGGAGGATGCCAGCTTGACCCGGAAATCTACAGTGCTGCTAAAAGCCACCAGAATTCAGAAATAAGCAACATGTGACGTGCTTTCTTCCGAATCAAAATCTGCTATGCTTTGTCTAGCTAACTGAATTTATGTCACCTGAGCATATCTAGGCTGCAAGAGAGGTTATGAATTTGATTTCTGAATTCTAGATTATGGAGGCAGAGCTTTTTGGTTACTGTCTTTGTAGAAAACATAGAATTGTTCTTGACAGTTGAATGTTTCTCTTGTGTAAAAATTTCCCTCCCATGTCTCCTCTGGTCTCTCTGCCTCAATAAACGGCAGCTCCATCTTTCAGGTGCCCAGGCAAAAACTCTGGTTACCCTTTTTCCAACCTTTGAAACTGTTAGACGATCCCATTGATTCTTCCTTTAAAATGCATGCAGAAGCAGGTACCTATCCCTGCCTCGGTGGCTCCTGCCCTGGCCCATGCCCCGCCATCTCCTGTTTGCCTTGTCACCGTGGGCTCTCACTGGACTTGCCTCACCAACCAGCATCTGTTTTCAGTGTAGCAATCTGAGTAGTCCTTTCAGGGGTCTTTGCCAGACCCTGGCTGTCCTCCTGGGTCTCCCCATTTCACTCAGGCGGGGGTGGGGGGCTGCTTCACCACCTCTCCATCCTCTGTCCTGTCCTTCACCCTCTCTTCACCCTTCCCCAGGACCCTCCTCTTGCCTGCTGGGCAGGCCCTCACCCAAGACAGACTTCTTTAAAATGCCTTCTCCGACTTAAATGAATCTGGCACCCCTCTTTCCCTTGTCCCTGTTTTATTCCCCCGGGCTATGTGTTACCACGGAACTGTATTGGTCTTCATTGTCTAATTCACCTCTTAGAACGCAAGCTCTGGGATTTGCCCCCACTGTAAGCCTGTCAAATGGAACTGATGTTGAACTAACTCTGCAAACACTTGAAATAAATGAATGAAAGGATTTGCAGAGTTTTAGACTTTAGCCAGTGACATTTGTCCCACACACTGCAAAAATTTCAGTATGTTTAATGGTGTGTCTGCAACTCTGATTAGCTAGCTGTGAGCTGGGATCTTCACCAGGCCCTTGTTTCCAGTGAAGTCTCTGTGCCTCTGCTGCTCTGTCATAAAACCTGTTGATGACTGCAGGGCTGTGCTTTTAACTCTGCTTCGAGATTCCCAGTGAAGTTTTGATGCCCAGGAGACTGTGCAGACAGAGTGGTTCTCTATCTTATTTCACTGTGTGCAGTGCTGTGTGTCCTTTACCTCTGTTACCACCCCCATTTGGTAGATTGGGAGACTGCCACTTCACTTCTTGGTGGGTCACATTTGTAGCATTCTGTCTTGTGCGGGTGGAATCCATCAGGTCAGAGCAGAGAGTCTGCAGTACAATTGAATCAGATTTGGCTCGCACATCATGGGAGGTCAGATTTCCACCCCAGCGCTGATTGTAGACTGTGTGTATCAAGGAAAGCCCCCCGAAAGGTTCCTGTGCCATTTGGACACTACAGACTCCCCTGCCCCCCTCCCCTTTCTGGTAGGAGTTTGCTGTCCTGGAGGAGAGAGCTCCTTCAGCGTGGAGGCAGAGCACATGTGTGGTGCAAGAATGGGGCTGAGAGATAGGCGGCAAGCCCTCCTTGGTAAGGGGCTAGTTCACATCCCAACCTGTGCAAACTGCCCTGTGACATTTCATCTCCCATTTAGTTCCTAGGTTGGGCTCACTGCCGCAGTCTGGCTGGGCACAAATCACCGAGCCGCCACAAAGCACTTGTATGTTCAAACAGGAAACTTTATTGCCTGAACTCCAACAGCAAGCACTCCATGCACACTCCCCGGGAACTCTCCCGAATACCACCCAGGCGGCTCCTCTCCAGCACCCCACACCAACCGGAACTCCCTCCACCGGGCTGCGGGCTGCGTGTGCACTCACTCTCCAAACCCCTGAGAACTCAAGGGGAACTCCACCCGAGGGGGACAGCAGGGGTCTATATACAATTGAATCAATCCAGCATCATCTTAATGGCTCACCTCTCAACCATTACTTCTGGCAAAATGCCAGGGGCCAATCCGACTCGGCTGTGGCTCTCAACAGCTCACCATGCTTACCAGGCATTATTTTCAGTTTCTTTATGGGGCCAGAGCATTTTTGAAAAGTTTAGCTTCTAGAAAGGGTGCGTTGCAGACCAGGCTGTGGGTCTGCACACGCTGTGTGCAGCCCACGCTGTGCCAGGCCTGTCTGCAGGAGCAGAGGGCGTGGCTGCACCTGGAGTGGGCTGCACTCAGGATGGCAAGAATGGGGGAGGTTTCTTTCCCAAGACTGGCCCTGTGTTCTTGGCTCTGGCAGAGGACCTGTGAGGGACAAACAATTTGCCCTTTTAAGGAAGTGCAGGAATTTAGTGCCTCAGTGTGGATGATGTTGCCACTGTCACCATCCTCATTGTGGTAGTGATATCTCCTCTCTGGGCCTGATTTCTTATTTGTAAACAGGAAAGATAACAGCTCTGTGCCAGGTCTTATTCCAAGCACCTCCATGCAGGCAGTCTCAGTTAGTTCTTGCGTTCTTCTATTATGGCCATTTTGCAAATAATAATAGTAGCTAATGTTTACGAAGGGCTTACTTAGGCTGTGTGCAGCTCTGTTTGACTTGGATTAACCCACTTGGTCTTCAGGGTGGATTGTTCACATCTCTGACCCAGATGAGGAAACTGAAGGGGGAGGGAGCCTGATGAGGCTGCTCAGATCCATGTGCTTGCTGTGTAGTAGGGCAAGGATTTCAGGTTTGCAGCACCTGAAACTTGAGCTCATGCTAGTGCTGATGTGTGGCTCTGGTGGAACCAGAATGCTTCTCAGCACTGAGGAGAATTCATTTGCGTTTTTAAATAATAAGATTGGTAATAATTCAAGTAGCCTAATTTTGGCATCAAGTATTAGTTGCATGGAAAGCCCTTTGTGACCTTTAACATGTTGAAAATTGAATATTATTCACTACTCTCCCACTACTACAAAGTTTTCTGTTAAAATGAAATTCTTTGAATTAAAGTGATTCCCTTTAGAGATAAACAGTTCGGACTGTAAGTTGTGTTTACTCACTTTTAGTTTAACTCAGTAGTTGGAATGTCTGCTGGGTACACTCTTTTGTATTAGTCACTGGGAAATATCAAGGTGACCCTAACCAGGTCTTTGTTCCCAAAGACCTTGGAGGGGACATTCTATAGAGAGATAGTGGATTGAGTTCAGGTATAGGTCTTTGTCCTTGTGTTATAGGCAAACATGGAGGGACAGTTAGCTGGGTGGGATAATAAGGCGGACCTAGAGGAGGTGTTAGCCTGAATATGTGAAAGTTGATCTTTTGCTTTCAGGTGGATACCATTAACTTACACTTCCGTTTGATTGGCTTTTGCTTTTGGTTCATTGAATTGAGGGACTAAAGGTCTTTGGTTGTTAACATGTTTGTCGTAAGACATGTATTAATAACCCGAAGGGAGCTCAAATGCTCCTAGGTACTTAGACTGGAGTGTGCGAAGTGCTGGGTAAAGGCTTGTAGAACTCACACTGGAGCAGCTCCAGCTGAGTGGGCTAGGTAAGAGGGCTTTTTGGAGAAGGTGGCATTAGACTTGGATCTCCTAGTAAGACTTGTGAATACCAGGGAGGGGAATATGCTCTGGGAAGGGGTGGTTCTTTTCTTATAAATTAGCTTCTAAAGGTCTGTGAATTTTACAGAATTCTTTACTAGTTTTGCACAAGGTTATGAAGGTAGAATCGAGTTCAGTGTTGTGTCTGTGTCCACACCCCCTTTCAGGGTGAAGGGGATCTAAAATTTTCCTTTTGCCCTATTCTGGTACTCTGATTGGTCATCTTGGATAGTTAATTGCTGCCTAGAGTCTAGCTGGATTTTATTTATTTATTTGTTTGTTTATTTATTTATTTTTTTTGTGTGTGTGTGTATGTGTGTGTTTTGGAAGAGAAACTGCCCCTCTATACTTTTGTCCAGCCATCCTCTATGTCCAGGAGGGGCCAATCAAAGCACAGTGAATATTCTTCACATTCACGGATGACTACCATCTTTTGAATAGCCTTTTTATTTTTGAGGAAATGCTCACATTTGAAAGCTCTGCCCCTGTAATTTTGAATTCAGAACTCAAGCATTTTACAGCCTCTCTTACAGTGAGGATAGAATAAGTTGCGGTAGATTCTCTGGGTTAGCTTGACATTGGACTGGGAAGCGCTTTGCTTGTTGCTTATTTCCTGGGCAGAGGTGGAGTCCGCCTGCGGGCTCCCCCCTTTCTCTGACCGGCTGCACGTGTGGGAAGACATCCCTTAATTCTTGGGATTACTCTGGCCTCCTGAAAGCCACATCCTCTGTCTGTGTTCCCTCATTTTGATGGGGGTGCTTCCTTCAGTAGCTCTTTTGAGAGGGTGCAGGCGGGGCGGAGTCCTGCCTTGGAGCGCTCTGAGCCAGCAGTGGTGTGGAGAGTAGGAACCCCAGGTGGGCAGAGTTTCCCAAAGCCCTGTTGACAGTTCTCGGGCACCTGCTGTGCTCAAATGCTGAGAAGTTCAGGTCCTCACTCTTTGTGTGACTCCTCCAACCCCTACCCAAACTTTCTGGTGACTTTAAACACTTTTTAACTTTTTATTTCCCTGATTTCTAAAATGTTGCTGGAACCTGGAGTTGGTACTTTTCTTTTTGTAGACCCGTCCAGTGTTAAACGCTGTTCTTGCTTTTTTGGTTGTTGTATGGGGTAGTTTTGGTAATTTTCTCATCTTTATTTTCTTCGTTCTGACTGTCTGGAAATTTATTTGTTGAGTGTTATAAATCCTGAGCTAATCCTTTAATTTTTAAATTTTTAAAAATTTTATCCCTTTTCATTTGTTTATCTTTGTTGTAGTTTTTGTTCTATTTCCTGGCAGATACTGTTTTTGTAGTTTCACTTATCAAAAAAAAAATTTGTTTGCTAAAGTTTCTTCTTTTGTATCATCTTAGTTTTATTTCATGAATATGATAGTTTATCTCACTGAAAATCAGTTTAGGTTTTTTTTAAGGTATATGGTGAGGGGCTAGGGTTGTGGCTTTACTGTAGTATGCTCGCCTAGCATGCATGAGGCACTGGGTTCAATCCTCGGCATCATACAGAAATAGAAATAGAAATAGAAAAATAGACATAGAAAAATAGAAATAGAAAAATAGAAATAGATCTTGAGTCCACCTAAAACTAAAAAAAATAATAATTTTTTAAAAACAATGATGTATGTCGTGGTCCATATTGTGTTCTTAATTCTACCTGTCTTCCCTGCTGGGGGCTTTCTTGCAGTGTCTTCTGTTTCTCTTTATGAGTGACCACCAAGTTCTAGGAACTGGTAGAAGGTCCTGTGTCCTTGGGCAGTTGTGTCCCCTGGTAGGCTGGATGGTGAGAGGATCTGGATCATTTCATTTGAGGACCTGACTGTATTTCCCTCCCCAGTAACTCATTGTTTGCTCTTGGTGAGAACTTGGGGGCCTCTTGGGTGACCAAATGGGAAATGGTCTGATATACACATTTGTCTTAGTTGACCCTCATCTTCCCTGGGCTCCTGGCCAGCTGCTCCAGGTGGTGTTTCTCTTCTGACTTCTGACAGGATTGGGGTGAGGGATGGAAAGGGGGATCTGAATTACTCCTTAGAGTTTTTATCCAGCCGCTGCCACCCTCTGGTCTTTGGGGTTCTGTGCTTTAATTAGCTTGCTTCTATCCTCTCGCCTAGAACAGATTAAAACTTTAATTATCACTTGTCTATCTGCTTTTCTCCTTCCAAAAAAATTTTGAATTCTTATCTGCTACCATCTCACCTCATGTTTTCTTTGTCCTTATTAATTTATGCTTTCAAAAATTATTTATTTCTGTCATTTTAATGGAGTTCCATGAGATAGTAGAGATAAACTTGAGTATTTAATCTGTTCAGTGGAAATCTCTACAAAGACATTCTTAATAAAGCAGCTCTCTTACCAGCCTGTTGTCCACATGTGGGGTTTCTGCAGTTGCTACCTGGCGACTCACTAGAGTTTCCAGTGGCTCAAGGAATTTGTAGACTAAAAATAAACCTATGAATAAAGGCATGAAGCAGACAACTGGACTGTCTGTGGTTGGCAGGGACCTGGCTGAGATGCTCTGTGAGGCGGGTGGCCTTTGTTTAGATTAGCCAGGAAGCTGTGTGCTTGTAGGCCAGCAGGGGGGGTGGACGTGGAGGGGGGGCAGCCAGGGTCTGGAGAGGAGTCCCAGGAAGGGGAACTGAGAGAGAGGCCCTGTGGAGAGGCATGAAGCAGAGGGAAGCAGTTTCTGAGGTTGATTGCAGGGAGAAAAGCTGCAGTAATGAAGTCAAGGCTGATGCTAGTGTTTGAGATTGTAAGGATCCACTGTGTGTGTGTGTGCACATTCTGTAATGTGATTATTGCATATCTATAGTGGACGTGGTTCTTGGGAGTGTCCTTTAAGGGGTGAAAAAGAGGCAAGTGAAGTAAAATATGTTAAACTCATATTTAGTTTAAAAAAGAAAAGTTTTGCCTTATAAGCAGGTCCAAGCAGATCTGCCTGCCCTGCTGCTGATTTCCAGATGCTGAGGGCAGCAGTACTGCCTCCCACCCCCAATCTGCTAAAGAGCCCAGCGCATGGGACAGGATTGAGGGAAGGGCCCTTGTGATTGGAGCCCTGCCTTCTGGCCTCCACCTCGTCCTGCAGTGGGAGCATTGTGTTTTCAAAATTGATATTAAGAATCATGATGGAGGCCTTGGCAGTCCTCAGAGAAAGACGAAGTATTCATTTGAGGCAGAAAATTTAACTAATGTCTATGTTTAAATGTAACTTTTAGCAGTAAAGGATGAAATGAAAAGAACTTTGATTAATACTTATTAACCCAGAAAATTAAGTTACCCATGGTAGTGTAATCCTTAAGCCCGTCAGCATTCAGTGGTAATGTTGCAGTGTTTGGGTTTTATCTATGGAACAGCTTCATGGTATCTATGTGTGGCCAAGTGCCAAGACCAGTGTGAAACTAAAAACAACAACAGCAAACTGTTAGAGTAATTATAGCAAAAGTCAAGTTTGTAGCCTTATGTGTCAGGAATAAGAAATAAGAGTCCAATTTATTTGGCCGGTGTTCGGCGTTCACACTGCTGTTTACATAGCTGTGCATATGGTCTTTGGAAATGAGCGTGCTCCTTCCTCATGACCCATCTACCCACTTCTATCAGCTTTCATAGTGTTATCTTTTATGTCTTCTTTGCCGTTGGAGTCCCAGCCTGTTGGTGAGTAGGATAGCTGGGAAGCAAATCTTACACAGAGACCACCATCCTGGCTGGAGGTTGTTAAGTTTTCTTGTGCATTTTTGGTGCCCTGGTGGTGGCCTGCTCCTTAGGCCCCCTTAAGTTAAAAATACTGGGTGTGTGGTCTTGCCAGCTGGCATGGGGCCAGGCTTTTTATAGCCTTGTCTGGCCTGGGAATGGAGCTCCGCGCAGGGAGGTGCAGAGGGGCTTCTCTGGCAGGGTAGGCCAGAGTGTGGGGCGGCCCTGCTGCCTTGCCAAGTCCTAGCTCTGTCATGATAAATAAATAAGAGTCATCTGATGCCAACCCTTCACCCGTATCTTTTGGTAAGATATTTGTGACTACAACTAAGGAGCACAACTTTATTAAGTAAAATTTCCCATTATTTTTGAAGGCTGTTGTACCATCTGCTAGGGAGAAACTTCGCGGCCTAAGTATTTATACTTTAATTAATGGAGCACCAGCTTTCTGTAGAAGCATATTTATTAAATGTCAACAATTTGGGGACATTCAGTCTTCATTTTTGGTCTTTTGTGTCCAGTGGAATTTTCCTGAAATTATGTCCAGAATTTTCTTGGGATTATGTGTCCTATTTTTTATTTCAAATTGTTGCTTAGATTCTTGTGAATAGGAAGAAGAAAGATTCATTTGTTACCATAGTGTTT
Source organism: Marmota flaviventris (assembly GCF_047511675.1). Classification (NCBI taxonomy): domain Eukaryota; kingdom Metazoa; phylum Chordata; class Mammalia; order Rodentia; family Sciuridae; genus Marmota; species Marmota flaviventris. Next base: position 10,142,417 of record NC_092503.1, on the reverse strand, counting down.
TCCCCGCCTCCTCTAGCAGTACCTAGAAAACCAATTTTGTTTCCTTTTTTCCCTACCCATTTTCCTGGATGTTGTTTTATATAGTCAAACTGTAGGATTACTTTGTTTTATTACTAACCGTCCTTAAGGAATTTGGTGAAGTGAGGAATAATGTTACAGAATTTTCATTATAAATAATTTTTAGGTCATGCCCTACAGTCAGTCAGTCAAGATGTATGACCCAGTGCTGACTTTAAATGATGTTAAACAGTGCAGCCATAGTTAATTCATAGAGGGAGGTGTCTGCATTTATGTGGTCTGAGAGTCAAGTTTAAACATCTCCTGTGTAAATTGTTTCTGTCTTTGCATGTTTTTCTGTCCTGAAGAGCAGGCAGTCAGATTAAATTTCTCTCTGCTCTCTTACTCATGGCTCGATGGAAGGGGAAAAAGACAAATATTTGTGTGGGCTTTGAGGGGAGGGGAGGTGTTTTTTTTTTTTAAAGCTCTTAAGGAGCGTAGTGGGTAAGCCAATTGTCACAGTTGGGTGGATCTCAAGGAAGGGAAACCGTATCATTGGCCCTGACACTGATTATTGAAGGACAGTTGTTCACTTTCTCCCCTAGATTACAAAAAGGCGTGAGGGCACCTTTATGCCCCTATGCTTGCCGAAACCCCCGGCTGTCTTTGTGAACACTCTAGTGGTGTTTTTCCCCAAGGTGGTGTCCGCTAGAGCTTGAAGTCCTCTTGCATGGCTCTCTTTGAACTTGACACAGGACTGCTCACCATGGGCAAGGGAGTATTTTGCTCACATGAATTTAAGTTGACATGGGGGCAGCTGGACCAGTGTGTGCACAACACTGTCCACTGTCCTTCCGTTTTCTCCGAAAATAGAGAAGATTGGACAGAGATGTTTAAGAGTTTGGAGACAAATTCATTAGACTCTTGTGAACTGGTCAGTATGCTTCTGTATATTTTTATTATGGCATTTGGAGTGATTTTTTGTACTCCTGCATTCTTATTTAGGACTGAACTTTCACAAGAAATCATATAGATATTTCTCTTTTTGAGGACCTGTTTCTAAAATATAAGTGGCTTTGACAAATTGTGAATTCCTAATTTTGTAGAATGGGAAAAACATTAAACTGCCTCCCCCCCATTTTAAGATCTTTATATTCATAACTTCAAGGGGGTTGCTGAGGTACTAAATAAGGAACCATCTCTAAATGGTGCTATTGGATGGTGTTGTTTTAAATAAATGAAGTACATAGAACTATAAACAGACTTGATTTATTTCCAGATAAATAGTGAACTCTGCATTTGTTGGGGAATGAGAGAATAATTCTATTTTCTTCCCATTTTCTGACTACAAAGTACTACTTGTAAAAGATTTAAAAATATTGAAGTGCCTAATGCAGAAAGTAAAAGGCTAAAATTCTCAGAAATCCTACGTCTCAGAGAAGTCTGCTTTATATACTTTCTGATGAGGTTTTAAATGAGATGATATAGTATTACACATATTTTTCTGCAACTTTCTTTGCTCACTTAATATATATTAGATATTTTTGTGACTTTTCATTATCTATACTTAGATGATGCGCACATTATTCCTTTGTGTGAATCCATTATCATTTAATTAACCAGATTTCTGGTTGTGGGATGTTTTGATTGATTCCAGTGTATGACAGACAAATGATGTTGCAAAATGCCCTCCAATGGTTGTTCTAGGTATTGTGAGAGCATTTCTTTAAGGTAAATTCCTGGAAGTACTCTAGAAAGGTCAGAAGGTCAGGATCACTTATCCTGTAATAGGAGAAAATAATCAGAATTGAAGAATCCAATTTCAGGGAGTTTCGTGCCTTTTAAAAAGTACTTTTTTCCTATGTCATTAAAAAATTAGGACTCTAGTAAAACTGTAATTTTGAGGGAAAAATTTTCTTGGGATTAATTTATATTTGGAAATGGAGATTTGTCATTTAGATTTTGATCTACCTGTGGAAAACCTGAAGAATTTAAACATTTTAAGCTTGGCTTGCGTTTCTTAATGGATGGTGAATAGAATGGAATGATAAGCACAGTCCATTGGTTGTGAACATTATTTCCTCTTGGTTCATAATCTGCATGCTGTAAATCTTAGGAAACTTCTTTGAGTTTATTCTTTTCCTTTGAACTCTTGTGGATTTTGTAGTTAAAACTATAACCAGATTAAATTCAGAAAGTAGATAATGTCCTTTGGCTAATTGTTACAGAACTCTGTCAAGTGCAAAGTGCCTAACAAAGTATGGGAAAGTTTCTGCCCTCAGGCAGTTGGGGATTTGATAAGAGTTTTAGACTGGAGTGTCTGGATGGATGAAAAGTAATGTAAGGCAGAATAGGTTAATGGGGGGCTGGGGATGTGGCTCAAGCGGTAGCACGCTCGCCTGGCATACGTGTGGCCCGGGTTCGATCTTCAGCACCACATACAAACAAAGATGTTGTGTCCGCCAATAACTAAAAAATAAATATTAAAAAATTCTCTCTCTCTCTCTCTCTCTTTTAAAAAAAAAAAAAAAGGTCAATGGAAGCCCTGTGATCATTCCTTACACTGAACTGGAAAGTATAGTAATGTTTAATAATCATGAAGTGGTTCCTCATTGCAATTAGTGTAATCTCACAGATAAATACTTAATGCACAGAAAGTTTTAAAATATTTTTTCACTCTGAAAAATTGAAGTTAGGTCTAATGTTATTTCATAATTCTTCTGGATAGGAATAATTGTATATCTAAATTTTACCAACTACTGACCTGGTTGAAGACGTCAAACCTATTTATCATCCCTCCTTTTGGAGCCACATCAAACTTAAAAACGGGGAAGGAAAATGCCTTAAATATATTTTCCCTCTGACAGGAGAAAGAAAAGTTGTTTACAGTAAAATGGCCAGGTAATATAAAAGAGCATAAAGGTACAAAAATTCCCTTTCAGTCCTTCCACCCAGAGGTGATTGCTGATAACAGTATTGGACAAAGCTCCAGAACTTTGCATATCTGTTAAGTGAGTGTTTATTAACAGCACTAGTCTTTGCTTTATACATTCTCTTTGCAGTCATTTATTTCATGTTGAAATTCACAGGCTTTGGCTTTTTGAGCACTCCTGCTGCACACAGAGAAAACATGCATGAGGGCAAACTTGAGTACAGAGAAAACCTGCGTCTGCCAGTGTTCAGGGGCCCTTCCAGGTGGGTTGGGCCGCTCCAGGTCTTCACGGAGTTGAGGTGCAGTCTCCAGGGCTAGACTGACAGAAAAGATACCCTATTTGTTCTCCAATCATGCAGGATTTAACTTGTCCCTTACTCATTTGGCAGCCTCTACTTGCTGGTTTGCTTTGGACACTCCTATGTTTAATTGTCTATTGAAGAAATAACAATAAAGTGTACATTATTTAATAGGAGCCCCCGCCCCAAGATTTCCCCGCCTTTGTTGGTGAATTGTGCTCCTTGTGAAGGCTGTGGGTCTGGGTCATTACAGGTCTCCCCTTTCTTGGAGCTGTAACTGTCGATTGTTCTGCTATTTCAGACCTGGCTGTCTTTGATGTACAAGCTTTAGGCTATAGGGTGTCAGGAGTGGGTTTGAACTGGGCCTGCACATTGTACTGTGGAATTCTGCAAAGATCTTTAAAGTAACTATCTGCATTCAAATGACTAAGTAGAGTAAACTTTTTACTAGCAAGGTTAATTTCTTTGACTATTTATTGGTCAAGCTCTTCACATAGAAGAATTAAAATAATGAAAAAGCCTACTGCATGTTTAGAACTGATTTGGCTCTTTAAAAGATTCTGAGCTTGAATTCAGCTAGCCAAATGGTCTTTAGCAAAACTGACAGGCAGTAAATGGATCCCTGTGGGCTGTGGCTTGAATCAGACTACAATTCTTTAAAGGTATGAGGTACTGTTGTTGGGCTGGCCTAGAAAAGGGGTACTTTCAGTTGTGCAGATACTTGTTATTTACATAACTTTCCCCAGTCAGGAAAGAAATATCTCTGGCATAAGCATATAAGGCTTTGAATCTGAATATTCTGTTCAAACTGCAGACAACTTTATAAATTTTAGTTGTTTTGTGTTTCAGTCTCTTTTAATTAAAAAAAAAAAAAAAAAACAACAAAAACAAAGCAAAACAAAACAGCCAGTGATTTAGACTTTCATTAATTCAGCAGTTTCATTAAAAAATTATTCTTCTAAGCCTGTTGCTTCTTTACCAAATAGAAGGATGTAATTTTTCCTTTGAGCTCTCAACATTTTTTTCTGGAACCCATATTTTACCAGTATTGACCACAAGGAAACTTGTTAAGACCAACTCAGAGGATTATGCAGAATATTAAACTACTGTGTAATCACACTGATGGCTCTGTGAGGAGCTCCTAACTTGTGCTACATTTTCTCACGCTCTGGAGCTGTGCTGTGCTGTGCCCTCCAGGTACAAGACTGGAAGTAGGATCCTTTCTTTCCTTTTTTTTTTGTACTGGGGATTGAACTCAGGGGCTCTCAACTACTGAGCCGTATCCCCAGCCCTATTTTGTATTTTAGAGACAGGGTCTCACTGAATTGCTTAGTGCCTTGCCTTTGCTAAGGCTGGCTTTGAACCTGCGATCCTCCTGTCTCAGCCTCCTGAGCCACTGGGATTACCGGTGTGTGCCGCTATGCCTGGCTTTGGTATGGTTTTGACACTTCCTATTTCTTCCTCCCTCATTTACTAGGGGGAACACAGAGGTTTATCAAACAGGCAGGTTTAAAGAATCAAACCTTCCCATTTGCCTGGTGAGCTTGCCGTAAAATGGAGTGGGATTCTGTTAGGAGAAGAGGGACGGTGCCTAGAAAGTGGTATTTCCTGACGAGTGTACCCTGTGCCTCACAGGCAGCCAGAGTGTGGCACAGGGTGCTGCTTTTCTAATCTTACAGAGCTCAAGCACTGGATTAAGAATTGGAGCTTCAGAATTGTAGGCTTAACTCTCTGCTGTAAATCTTAGTTGACACACTGGGATGTAACACTTAAGTGTGCCTGTATTGAAATGTGCTGTAAGTCTAGATGAACGTCTATGCAAAGGTGATTGGGAAACTTTGTTGTAGTCTTTAAAACAATCTTGTTATTTTTAAACTCAGGGTTCTAGGATTCTCCTAGGAACGAGCTTCATTTCCACCTTGGGCAATGATAATGGATCCTAGGGTAGGGCTAGGCCTCTGAACTAGACCTTTCAGGGAGGCCAAGGTCTACCCCAGGGTAATCCTGCAAGTTGGGGTGGGGCAGAGCTGGAGACTGCTGGAGGCTTACTTCTTTTCCTTCCATTTAGGCCTTTTGTGGTAGAAGAGGCTGCAGGATGCGGGAAAGGCTCTTTGTTTCCTTGGGTTGGCTGCGTGGCTTCTCTTGTCCCGTATTCTCATTTTAGGACACAGTACTCTTTATTTGCTTTTGAGCTTTCAGGCTCAATCTTTTTATTTTTTATTATTTTTGGTACTGGGGATTGAACCCAGGGCCACTTACACCCTGAGCTATGCCCCAAGCTCTTTTTTGTAATTTATTAGAGACAGGATCTCACTGAGTTGCTAAGTGCCTTTGCTAAGTTGCTGAGACTGACCTTGAACTCATGATCCTTCTGTTTCAGATTCATCTTTAACGACTGAGAGATGGTTTCTGCGTCTGTGAAATGGGTCTGATAGTATTACTTACCTCCATAGGTTTTTTATGAGGGTTAATGAGATGGTCCTTATAAAGAATTTAATGAAAACCCCAATTTTGTGTGTGTGTGTGTGGGAATGGTATGAGGGTTTTTGCAAAACATTGTTCTTCAGTGAGTTGTGAATTGTGACATTAACAGTTTTCTTCATGAACCAACTAGCTAAATAGTAGACACTCCCAACCCCTTCTTCCTCCTCCTCTTTGGATTGAGCTCAGTTGTTGTTGTGAACTAAAATGAGCTTGAAATAATGGCTCTTTGCTTTTGAGTGACTATTGACTTTTATTGGGGGATTTTCTTTGTCATTCAGAAAATTAAGGTTCTTTAGGATCCATAATCAGAGCAGTTTAGGAAGCTTTGGGAGCTGAGAGGCATGGGTAGGGGTGGGAAGAGGGAATGTTTGGTCATTCCTCTCTGACCTAGGACCCAGGGGACCCAAGGGACGTCTTAGGGCAGTTCTCAAAATTGACAGGATTGTCTCAGGACTGAGGAGATCCAGACTATTCCATGGTGCATTAGATCCTGTTGATGTAAATGAGTGAGAAAAATACATTCCCACCCCAGGGATCCAGTTAATGTTGAATCGTATTGGTCTCTGGGTATCAACTAACAGGGTAGTCTTCGGTTGTTGTATCTGAAATGTATAGGGCACGGATGAAACAGTAAAAGATTTGGGGAGGTTTTAGTATATTGAGGATTCATTTCTTTTGCATAAATGTTGTAACACATTAACTGCTTTAATAACCATGTTTTTGTTTTAATTATTTATGGTAATCAGAATAAATGAACAAATGTGTTAGTCTGTAACATGGGTTTCTGTTTGTTTTGCTTATTTTTTCAGCTAATTGCTAGGCAGTTTTTGTCCAGTTGGCCATTGATAGACCTTTTGAAATAAACTATCAGTTTGGGATAGTTGGGCATGGTGTAGATGCTCATCATATATACTGGGATATATTCCATTTAAGGTAAAATCCAAGCTGTAGCGACTTCACCAGTGTCATTTTACATGAACACAAAGAAACAATGAACATGTATCAAAGTGTCCAGTTTGTAATATTTAAATTACTCTGAAGAATTAGCAATAAATTTCCAAGGGTTATAGATGACACTTTTTTAAAAAAATATTTTTTTTCTGGTTGTTGATGGACCTTTATTTTATTTATTTATGTATGGTGCTGAGAATCGAACCCAGTGCCTTACACATGCTAGGCAAGTGCTCTGCCACTGAGCTTCAGCCCCAGATAATACTTTTTTTTTTTTTGGTACTGGGTATTGAACCCAAGGGTGCTTAACCACTGAGCCACATCCCCAGGCCTTTTTTATATTTTTATTTAGAGACAGGGTCTCTAGAGTCTCCAGGGTCTCGCAGAGTTGCTTAGGGCCTTGCTGAGTTGCTGAGACTGGCTTTGAACTCATGATCTTCCTGCTTCATCCTTCCAAACTGTTGGGATTATAGGTGTATGCTACCACGTCCGGCCCTAGATATTTTTAAAGCTTGTTAACAAGAGGATTCGCTCTTTGAATTTCAGAGGCTTGGAAATCAGCCAGAATTTAACACCAAGAATGGACACTGGGGGCTGGTGTTGTGCCTCAGCAGTAGAACGCTTGCGTAGTATGTGTGAGGCACTGGGTTCGATCCTCAGTGCTACATAAAAATAGATAAATAAAATAATGGCGTTGTATCCATTTATGACATGAAAAAAAAAGTGGACATTAGCTGCAAAAATGCTGTTGTGTTCCAGGAAGCTCAGGCTCACTTTCTGCCAAGCGTGGGCATGTCTCGGTGGAAAGTGTGCTGTGCTAGGCACAGTGTGAGGCCACAGGAGGCTGGCGGGCCATCCACTGCTATGTTCTATGTGGTGCCAGAAGACATGCCTGCTTTTATGTTAGTTTTTCTGTTGTAACAAAATATCATGGTTTAGGTAGCATTTCTAACAAGAGTTGTAAAATAATCATTTTGTAATTATATTAAGATGAAATATTTATAATCAAGTCAAACAGTATGTTCATTGTATGAACTGGTTGAAACAATGAAATTTTAAGTTCATGAAAATAGTCCATGGATTTGAATGGAGCCCCAAATCTGTTGTATGTGTGTTTTCATCTGTTTAAAATCCCACAGTTAAAGATGGGGCTGTGTAATCCATTGATTTACATTAGAGAGGGAGCTCTGGGATAGAGGAACCAGCTGGTTACTCCCTTCTTCAAGAGGTCCTCAGAGATGTTGTGGCACTTTTATGAAAAAGACAATCAGTGAAACACCAATGTGAGAATAAAGATTACAGCGTTTTGGTCTCCATGATAAAAATTTTAAGGGCAGATTTAGTTATATAAAAACTGTTTTCACCTGGTGTGACAATAGCTCTGTTCCTGTGTGCTGGGAGAGTGGGAAGACAGTGAGCTCTAGAGTTCTGGATCCTGGGTTTCATATAGGGATTTTGTGGGGACAGACTGTGTTCAGGCCACAGAACAACATTTGGTGCCTGGTGTTCACCCAGACACCCTCTTCCGGGTTCTGTTTGGAAAGATGTGTTTAAACAAACACATGCCACTCTGATTGCATAGGACCACAAATACGTGCGCGCGCACACACACGATCTTTCTTTGACATGTGTGAGATGATGCTATGTCGTGTACTTTTTAAGATGCATTGAATAATGATAATATAAACTTACTGATGCCCTCAGTGTGCCACATGCTACTTTTAGCTTTTATATACATCATTCAAATTCATAGGAATTCTATGAGGGATATGCGGTTAACCTCATTTTGTTTAGGTGATGAAACTAAGGCAGGGGAAAGAATCGGTAACTTTCCCAAGTGTTTCTAGTAGAGAAGCTGGAATTGAATCCAGTCAGCATAATTCCAGACTGTTGTCTTAACCACTGGGCTATGGCTGACTCTTCACCATTAATCATTTCATCTTATTCTGATAAGAACACTTGTGTTTGTCTTGTTCTCTTGTATCCACATGTTTATGTACATGTGTTATGGCCTATTGCACTATGTGTGTGTGTGCATGTATCTTCATGCATAAAAATAAGTGAAGTCCGATTTTTAAAATACTTAAATACTTAGACCTAGTAAACCTGTGGCCTTTGATGAATTGCAGAATTCATTGTCCATATTTTGTTGAAACTGTGGTATAAAAATGTGAAGAGGAAGAAAAAAAAGCTGGAGAAGTGATGATCCTGCAGTTGCTAACTTGGGCAGCAGGAGGTTGGGGTCCTAGTGGTCCAAGGCTGGAATGGTCTCTGGCCTTATGCTTCACTGCAAGGTCAGAGGGTCCAGAAAGAGCCGTGGTTGGGCTTATGGGAAGCCTGTGGTAATGATTTTGCTTGAGACAAACTGGCATTTCTTGTCTGGGGCTTGCTTGAAGTATCATGAGAAATCAAACCAACAAATCAAACCAATAGTGAGGTTTGTGTGGTTGCTAGGTGTTTTTAGATTAGTAATTCCAGTTGAACAGCATAATGGACCTGTTTTGGTGCTGGGAGACCACTGTTCCAGATGAGGAAGTTGAGGCTTAGGGTTGACATTCCCAAGATTACATAGTTTTGAAGTGTCAGAAGCTGATTCTTGGTTTTATGATGACAAAACCACATTCCCTGTTTCTGTCATCTACAGTTTCAGAAGAGTCATAGAGTCCTGACCCCTCCTGTGTGAAGACAGTGTGAGGCCCTCTCAAAGCTGAAATGCTAGGCATTTACCATTGGACAGGAAGGACAGGGGGCCCAGTGGGTAGAAGCAGAGGCCTTGGTCTGGGTGCAAACTTCTGGAAACTTCTGGAAAAGCCATCTTTCCTGGGAACATTGTCATTTATTGGTGTCCCTGGGCTAACCACAGGAAAGAAGGCTTTTGTGAAATTCCTGTTTGGATTGGAAATTCTAGGTGGAGCTGGAGTTGGAAGCGGGACTATAGAGCCATGACCAAGGTGCTGGTCCCCTGCCTGGGACTGCTTTCAGTTCCTACTGTTGTTGGTTGGAAGAGACAGGCAAATAGCTTTCTGTTCCTTTTAAGTAGAACAGGAGTCAGTTTTGCATTTGAAATATAAATGTACCAAATGTGTCTTAATTGTTTTCCTTTTTGTTACCCTTTAAATTGTGGCCTTAACCCTGATGTTAAACTCTGCTGGCGAGCCCCCTCAGCATGGCCGAGCATCACTCATAGTTCCCACATGGCCACTGAGTTTGAGTTTGAGTTTGAGAAGTGTCTTCTTCCTTTATGAGTTGATATTCATTGTTCAGTTACTTGCATAGTATTTAGATTTCTAGTTTAAAAAAAATTCCAGTGTTTACTGGTATGCTATAGTGTAAATGTGAAAAGGAACCTTGAAAATTTAATTATCTTATAATTCATATATCAGCATTTTATACGGAGCGATGCTCCCAGCACTTCCCTATCTCTGTGTTAACTAGAAATAAAGTTTTTCTAAATTAAAAACTGTAGGTTGCAAAACATGTGTGTTTTTTGCATGTGCAGTTATTTCTTTATCACCGAGTTGTCCTTCCAAGAAACCTCATCTCAATGTGCTTGAAAATTACCATCTGCTCTTTGCAAGTTTGGAGGGGCACAGAAAGACTAAGGTGAAAAGCTGTCACTTCTAATATCTTCACTCAAACTTTCACACCCTTCTTGTCTACTTACATAATTGCATGCAGCAGGAGTTATTTCACTATTTGGTATTGTCCTTATTGAAGAGAGAAAGAGGCAGGCAGGCAAAGAGAGGACCAAAAGTGGGATGAATATGAAGAAACACCTCTTCTTGTATAGTCATTTTCTTATTCAGAATTCATGTTCTTAAACATTTTAATAATGTATTCTCAGATTTTTTTTTCTAAAGTTTGTATGGCATACTTAGTGATTTAATAGTTCTTTATAATTTTATTTGATGTTCAGAATTTAGTATAACAAATTTATTATAATATTGGAAGGGTTTTGAATTGCTTACATAATTTATGTTTATAATGTCCTCTTTTAAACTTAAAAATTGATCTATTATGGTTTTGATTAGAATTAACAGCCATAACAGAATTTGGAAATGAGAAATGACGGAAGCCTGTTAGTGTAAACTGCCAATAATTTCTAATAGTCAGGAACAAGAAGACCATTAAAAAGTTGGATTTATGCCAATAAAAAGGTACGAAGGTAAAGGGATGGGGTTACTGTCATCCAGAGTTGTAAATTTTGATCTCCCTGCCAGTTAACCTCGTAACACCCATATTCAGCTGAGGCCAACATTCACCTACTTTTTCATTTACTTGGGATGGTTGTAAGAGAAGAAAAGAATTTGTTTTTTTCTTGGTAAAATGCTGGTCCTAATTTGTATTTAGTGGACCCTTCAGTAATATTACAATGAAATATTACTTAGTTAAGGTGTAGACAATTGATTTGAGGTAGAGCATTCTGTGTGTTTCACGATTAGAACATACACCATACTTTTTTCTAGCTTGAGAAAATCTGTATCTTTTAGGAAAAGTCTTAGGTCTGTTTAAGCAAACCCTTTTATTCCATGGTTACTTGCATTTTGTGCAATCAACATTCTTAGAATTTCTATAATGTGATGAAGATTTGGTTTAGAAAAAGACATACATTCTAGGCCCTCAGAGAACAGTATTCGGAGAGACACAAAGCTGGCGTGGACGAAGCCTTACCTAGTGTGATAAGTAGTAGAATGGAGAAATGCGAAAAGAGCCATGGGATCACAGGGAGGGAGATACTGATTCTACAAATGCAAATTGTACAAATTCTACTTATGGGAAGGGTGGGTGTGCCAGCTTTCCATTGCTGTAGCAAGTGCTTAGGATAAATCAACTTAAAAAGAGGAAGGGTTTATGTTGGCTTATGGGTTTTAAAGTTTCAATGCATTGTTGGTTGGCCTGTTGCTTGGCCTGTGTGCTCACTTTGTGGCATCTGGGAAGCGGAGGCTGGGGTGGAGGTGGGGGCAGGTGCGGTCCCAGTATCCTTCAGGGTGCATCCATAGTGACCTAAATCCTTCTTCCTGGGCCCACCTCCTACAGGTTCCACCATCTCCTACCCATAGGTTGGGAACTGAGCCTTTAACACACAGACCTCTGGGGGACTCTCCTCAAAACCAAAGCAGTAGGTGACAGATGACTTGGGTTTTAACAAAGGAATAACAGAACTCTGTATGTATCGGGGCAGGCATATTTCTGACAGTGGACACACATGATCCAGTGTTCTGTGATCCATAACAGTGGTATGTGATGAAGAGTAGCTCTGAGAACATGGTATAGGTTTGGATTAGGAGAGTAGACTGCAAGGTGGGTTGTGAAGGACAGCGGTTTATATGATTTCAATGAATCTGAACTGTATCTTTTAGCTTTTTTCTCTTTATATGGGGAGTTTTTTTGGGGGGAGGTACCAAATTTCTTTATTTGAAGGAATGGTACAAATTAAAGAACGTAAGTGGATGTTTTGGTACAATTTATAGAAAAGGTAAAGGTAACCCGAACATGCATGCACTGCCTTGGTGACCAGGGAAGTCACTTGCACGGCTATGGAAAAGTCAGGCTGAGGTTTAGCTCTGGTTAGCACTGTCTCCCAGGGTGTGCTTGTCAAAGAGATACTCTGCCATGCCCGATTCTGGGGCTCCCATCTTGCGCAAGTTGGTTACATGGTCACCCAATTCTTTGATGGATTTCACCTGCTCATTCAGGTAACGAGTCTCAATGAAGTCACACAGTGGGGGTCATTTTCGTCAGTGGCCAGTTTGTGCAGTTCCAGAAGTGACTGGTTCACACTTTTCTCCAAGTGCAAAGCACACTCCATTGCATTGAGCCCACTGTCACAGTCATCGCGGTCTGGTTTCTTGACATCCTGGAGGAAGATCCGGCCACCCCGTTGGCTCTGCAGCGTCATCGGTTTCTCGGCACGTTCCCTCTCCTCATGAGATTGGTGAAGAAAATATTTGGCAAAGTTCTTCAAAGCCACATCATCAGGTCAGAGTAGTAAGACGTGGACTGGTAGACACGGGAGGCCTAGACTCCAGGTGGAGCTGCGGTGGATGGCGGCCTCCGAGTCCTGCTGGTAGTTCTGGGGCGCCTGGGAGGGGGCCGGGTAGCCCTGGCGGGCGGCTGCGGAGAGGCCTGGGCGGTCCAGGGCGCTGTGAAGAGGGGGCTCTGAGCGGCTGGTGGGGGTCAAGCACCGGTTCCCTCCAAGCACTGTTGAAGCAGGACACCGCGGCGACTCTCGGCGGGAAGAACATCTTTAAGAGGAGTAGCTTTGAAGTGTTCTGTAGAAGGGCCATTTCTGGAATGTGGAGAGTGGACTGGGCAGGAAGGCTGGACGAAGGTGGATGACAAGGGAGTGACTCTTCAGAACTGGAGAGGTGCAGAAGCAGCTGGACTCATGAAGGGAAGCGAGTGAGAGGGTGTCACAGGGGTGTCGGGTAGGGCATTGTGTGGGTGGAACACGGATCTTAGTGACCAGCTGAGGAGAAAGTAGGCAGCGGAGGGCTCTGAGATGACTCTCTAGTGTGTAACCTGGGCAGCTGGGTAGATTGAGTAGAGTTAAAGGAATCCCGAGCAGGAAGCAGAGCATGAATCTACTTTCTGTGTGTGTGCTAATGCATGTTGAATCCTGCTGTGCTCTGCCACTGAACAACAGCCCCAGCTTTTTTTATTTTTTCAAGTTTTGAGACAGGGTCTTGTTGAGTTGTCCAGGCTGGCCTTGAACTTGTGATCTTTCTGCCTGCGCCTGTGGAGTCTCTGGGATTACAGGTATGTGCTCCTGCTCTTGACTTTTGGACACATTTGGTTTTGTGGGGCAAGCCCTCAGGGAATGGAGGTGGGCTGTGGGTACTTGGGAATTTGGGTCCAATGAGTTGTGGATGTTGAAGGTAGAAAGTTGAGGTTCTGCCTTAAAGTAAGCGTGTGGCTCAGTGGTTCTGAGCTGTGCTTACCATTAGAATCATTTGGGGGAGTTTATCTGGAGTGAACCCCATCTTTAGAGATCTTATTTTAACTGGTCTTGGGTGGGTCCTGGAACCTGTGGAACCAGGGTTGAAAGGGATAATTGTAGGCTCCCAGTAGAAGCTGTAGGAGAGGGTGTGTGCATACTGTCCCAAGAGGAGGCTGGGACAACATGCCTCCCAGTGCTTGTGGGATATATGGCAAGGAGTGAAAACTATATGCTCAAGAGGGCAGTGAGAGGAAGGCCAGGAAGGATGGCTGTGGCTGCTCCAAAGGAGGATGGGGCCAGCAGGGTTAGGGTGAAGGAATGGTCAGGGAGACTTCCTACTGATTGCATAATAAAAGCCAGGTTGCAGTAGTTTAAGGGGTGAATGAGGAAAGGAAAAGGAGGCAGTGAATGTAGACTGGTCTTTGACAACACACTTTTATGCTGTGAGATCAGGGAGTACTTCCTGGATCCTGATTGCCTGCTCCTGTTCACCTGGTGCTGGACTCTGGCACTGTGGTTAGGACCCAGTGACTTTTCTGCTGTCCAGGAAAAGTCCTGTGAGGAGACAGGTGAATGGGTGAAGGCTTAGTACAGATGAAGAGCCGAGTTTTTGATGAGTAAATAAGTCATTGAAAAGAAGGGGGACAGAAAAAAACAGCGTGGGGGGTGTGGTGCCAGTCAGCTGCCAGTGGCATAGGGACCTGCCCTCTGTGGCATGGGAGATGATACTGGAGGAGGTGCCAGGTCATGGAGAACTGTGAAGTCCTACTGGGAAGCCTGACCTGACGCTGTAAGCAGTTAAGGCCCTTTTTTCAGTTCTAACTAAGAAGACTTGAAACGAGCCTTCTAGATAGGTCATTTTGTACTGTGGCTTGTGGGAGTGAGAAGGACTTAAAGGGAAAGAACCTGGAGATAGGAAGGTCTGTTCTGAGTCTAGGCACACAAAAACCTGAATATGGTAGGACCCCAGTGGGGTCAGTAGAGTGGTAGGAAGTTGGGTTAGGAAGGAAAGGGGTGGCTTTAAATCTGTTGCGAAGGTGAATTGAGCAGGACATGGAGGTTGATTGTATTTGGGTAAGAAGCGGGAGGAGGAGGAGGAGGAGGAGTGCTGTATTGTCATGGTCTTGCCTGACTCCAGATTTCTGGTTTGCATGGAAATGAAGATTGTGGGTGCCTTAACCAAGAGTTTGAATATAGAGTAGAGACAAGTTTGGGGGATGAGGATGATGAGTTTGATTTTGGATATATTGAGTTTGAAATTGTTAGTTTTGTATACAGTTGGTTCCTGACTTATGGTTTGATGTGTGATTTTTTTTCTACTTTATTGTAAAGTGAAAACCTGTCCAGTTTACTATTTTGTTTTTCACATTGAGTACAGTGTTCAGTACATTACATGAATTATTTAACACTTTGTTGTAAAATAGGTTTTGTATTAGAGGACTTGGCCCTACTGTAGGCAAATTCAAGTGTTCTGAGCATGTTTAAAGTAGGCTGGCTAAGCTGTGATTTGGTATTACTAAGTGCATTAAAAAAAAAATATATATATATATATATATATGTTTTTAGTTTTAGATGGACACAATATCTCCATTTATTCATCCATTTTTATGTGGTGCCTAGGATTGAAGCCAGTGCCCTACACGTGCATGCAAGGCAAGGGCTCCACCACTGAGCCCCAGCCCCACCCGCTAAAGCGCATTTTTGACTTACACATTTTCAGCTTACAGTGGGCTTATTGGGATGTAAACCCATTGTAAATGACAAGTACCTATCCTTGAGAGTAAAGGGAAGAGTATTTAAAAATTTTTTTCTTTTAAGAATCTTACAGCAGCCTATATACTCCATCCTCATAAATGTTATGTGAAATACAGGAGAGTTGTATTTCTGTTTTGCAGATGGGGAAATTCAAGGAGTTAAAATATTAAGTGACTTACCAAAAGAACAAAACAAGAAGTAGAACCCTGGTAAATGGATCTTCCAGCTCTGTTTTCTAATCAATACTGTAATTGCCAAAACGTGTGTTTGACTGTTGGATGGCTGGCAGGTGCATTTTTCTCTTCATGACATCTCACACTTCTCCTGAGCAGTTAGGTTGGGCAGAATTTAGCTATAAAACTGGATGCGAGGGGAGGAGAGTTGACAGTTACTTGGGGTCCTTCCTTTCCAGCTCAAACATTCCTTGTTTCTAGACATGGGAATACCGCGATCTTGAAATTATCTTTTGATCCTAATTAGAATAAGATATATTCCATACTTGTGCAATTATATCAAAATAGACTCTAATGTATAACTAAAAAGAACCAATTTAACAAAAAAAGAAATTGTTCTTTGAAGTATCTTAAAAACAGTGTGCAACCTCTAACAGGTGATTTATTTTCTTTCCTTTTTTCTTAGACTAGAGAGTGGAAAAATTGTGTTTGAAGCACACAGCAGGCTACAAATGGCTTAGAAAAACTAGTTTTGGATTTTCTTAAAACTAATCTTTTCCTACAGGAGCCATGTTCAGTTCTTCTAGCTGCTTCCTCCAGTCCCCTCTCGTGTTGTGAGCCACATCCTTGCGATGCCGTGTCCAGTGCTAGGCATTTTCTGTCGCTTTCTGCTGTGGAGGAAGGTGGCTTGGCACTCCTTCCCACCCTGCCTGCACTGCAAGCTTTGACTCTTCTTACCCTCTTTTCCTCCAGATGTGCTATAATTTCAATTTGATCACAGTTATATTTACATAGTTGAGACTGGGAAGACACTAATCCATGTAGCTAATTATTATTTTCCTACACATCTCTTTGCTTTTCTTGTAATTAAACAATGGTCTTTTTTTCCTTCAGCTTCCTGTATACACTTATCACTCATCCTACTTTAGAACCTTTTCGCATGGGAGTGATAACTGCCTATCTCTCCTTGTGAGATATTTAGATCCACTGGGTATGTTATAAATTCTATATTCTAGAGGCCTCTCTCCTAGAGCATCCTGGCTTTCTGCAGTCTCTCTGGTACCTTCTCTATCTGAAGCACAGATTTTATCCTTGGTTCTCCATTTACTGTCATTCTAAAATCTACCTCTGTCAGTTTTCTGAGTTGGGTGTTTGGTTTCCTGTGTTCTGTGTCCTTGTTTTGGTTGCAGACCATCCTCCAATAGTTTTCTCAGAAATGGTACAGGAAGTAAAACTCCCTCAGGTCTTGCACATCTGAAAATGCCTTTTATACATGACTTATAGATTGGGAATACAATTTTGGCAATAATTTTCCTCCAGATTCTTCTATATTATATCAAAGTGGACTCTGCTATATGCCACCATGACGTCTGAAGCTCTTCTTACTTTTGCCTCCTGGCCCTTTGCATGTGACCTGTCTCCTTGCTCTCCCTTCCCACTTCCTGATGTCGCCTTCCCCCAGTGCCCTTGCCTTCCGTCTTAGCCTACTCTTCTCCGTTGCCCTGTGCACTCACCCTTGTCGTCACAAAAACTCTCTTGATTATCTTCCCTCCCACTTCATTCTTACTCAGCACTCTTTCTAGAACTCTTCCTTAACTGATGTTCTGGACTTTGGGGTTCCCCCTTTGTTGCCAGGTTGGCCTTGAACTCCTGGGTTCAAGTGATCCTCTGCCTCTACCTCCCAAGTAGCTAGGGCTTGGAGCTTATCATCTTTTCTGCTATCTTCCATGTCTTCTTGTCCCCTTTTCTCAAGGAGTTCTTCAGTTCTGGTATTCTATTTTATTTCTAAGAGCTTTCTGGTCTTCTCAGACTTCCCCCCTCTTTCCTTCTTCCCTTTCACCTTCCTTTTTTTTCCTTTTCTTAATTCTTTGTTTTAATAGAATCCTGTCCTTATTTCAGGGCAGGTCATTTTTTCTTGTCTCTTTGATATATTCATGATTGTACTCTGTTTTTATTTTATTCTCTTCTACTTTGCCCTTTTTGTTTGGTCTGTGTTTGTGTTAAAGGCTTTCCTGAGCTACCAGAAATCCCTGGTTGTCTGAGTCCCTGTGGGAGGGCTTGCTGAAATTGGATCTCATGTGGATTCTTGGTGGGCTTCTTAGGGGAGCTGGGGGACACTCCCACCCCAGTCTGTATTTACTTTCATGCTGTTGGGCAGGGATTGAACACAGGAGGAGGACCGTTGGCAGGTTGTTGCTCATGGGGTCTCAACGCCCAGTAGACACCATTGTTGTGGTTCCAGAGAACCTCTGCTTCTCCCTTTGGCAGGGAGTAAATCTCCAGGCTTCTGCTAGGATGGAGGAAGAAGAACTGGTCATAACAGAGAGAGGCTACTTCCTAGTCCACATGGTCCTCCTAGTTTTAGGCAAGAGCTCCTCTGCCCTCAGTTGTATCTGGTGCTGCCAAGTACTGAGCGTCTCAAGGATTCCGCCTAGCCCCTAGCCCTTTTTGGTGGCTAAGTTAGTTACTACTGTTTGTTCATCCGTTTGTAGCTTCCAAATTTCTGTCATTGTTGTTCTTATGGGTTTGTTTTTATAAAAACAAACAAAAAGCAGGCCAACAAAAAGCAAGTTGTACTGTTGCTTTTGTTTTTGGGAGGGACTGATACTAGACGAAAGCATTGACTGTGCTGTCTGTATACAGACATCTTTCTTTAGTTATGTTAAATACAATTAAAACAAATTGGCTACTTTTACATTCAGAGGTCCCACTGTTGTTGTGTGCTACTTTATACTTTGTAATTTATGAGAATATGTACATAACTGTAGGTTATCCTCTGTCTGAATATTACATAAACAGGATATTCACAGACTTTAAAATGTCATTAGCAGCTATAAGGAACTGTGGTCTCTTGGGAGTGGTTTATACTACTTGTGGTGACGGCAGTCTGTCTTGTATGTGAATACTTCATTTAACACCGCCTGGTATACCAGTTTGTCACAATGCTGTTTGTTTCAGGTGTGTTTTTCTTTACAGTCATGGAGTACACACATGTCCATGTGTGTGCGTGACTGACTGACCCGGCAGGCGTTCTGCTGGCCTTCTCCTGCTGTCACCCCGGCAGGCAGTGTGCTGGCTGTTTCTCATGCTCTGTCTAACTCCCTCTTTCAGGTGCTCCCAGCCATTGTGTGGTGGCACTTCTGCAGCATGTGCTGGAGAGTCCTCTGGGTCCTCTTCTTCTGTCATTTACTGCATACTCTGATGACAACTTTGGTCCTTGATGTCCCACAAAAGGTGTACAGTGGCATTCCTGGACCTGCTGAAGTTTAGTAACAAAGAAATTACCTTGCTAGATATAAAAGCTTAAGTTTGAAGGTGGCCTGAAACGTCTCCTGGAAAAGGCTGGGGAATTGGTAGGCTGGGAGGGACAGGCAGAGGTCCTGCCGGGCTGTGGGTGGAAGGTGTAGCCTTGGGGGTGGGCCAGCAGTGTCAGCTGGAGGGTGCCTCCTGGGAGCTAGTGGGAGAAGCTGGCAGTGTTTGCTGGGAATGTGCACGTGCTGAGCTGAAGAGTGCAGGCTAGGAGCATACTGCTACTTGTGAAATGCTGACCTAGCTGTTTCAATGCAATGTTTGGTTTTTGAACTGAATATACCAGAAAGTACTTGAGTATTGTCAATATTAGAAATACGATCTGATTTTTACTTTCTTTATTTTGGATAGATGTGAACAGTCTCTGAATGTGTTGTTTTTAAGTTTTAAAAAAATGTTTTGGGAATACTTTTATTTTTCCTTTAGACTTTCTGAATGTCTGTCTTTTCAGATTAAGCATAAGAAAAAGGACCTACTTTTGATATGACTTCTTGAAAACAGCCTTTCTTCTCAAAAGTAGTTAGCAGGTCTCAGACTTCTCTTTGTAACCCTCCCCTTGAAATCCCACTCAGTTCATTGAGCCCAAGACATAAGCCCTCTACAGATCAAATAAGCTTTTATAAAAAGATGGAAAAAGTAAATCTTTTTCAGAATCAATTTATTGTCCAAAATGAGTCGTTATGGTAGTAGCAATGAATCATTCACGTTATGGCCACAGTTGCTGCTGTGGATCGCAGGTGTCACCATGCCTTATGGTCATTGGTGGTCTTCATCACCATCGAGGTCTGTGTCCTGGTAATGTGTGTCTCTGAGAGAAAACCTTACGGTAAGCTGCCAGGTGAATGCTCGAGTCAACACCAAGACATGTATAAATATCTGACTTATTACTTTGGATCACTTTTCCACATGGTTTTTACCGTTTGTTGGACTGTTTAAGTAAAGAGTAACTTAACAAAAGAATGTGCTCATTCATTATTATTTCTCTTTAGAGAGAGAATCGAGAAAATTATTTTGGTGTGTTTTTATTATATCATGATAACTTAGGATAAATATTAAGGATCTATACCTAGTTTGATGAAGAAATAGCTTCAGAAAACAAATTCTGAAAGGGTTTAGCTTAGTTCATTTGGGCTGCTGTAACAAAAATACTGTAGACCCAGTAGTAAATAAAACAACAGAAATTTATTTCTCACAGTTCTGGAGGCTGGGCATCAGAGATCATTGTCAGGTGAGGGACCAGTCCCTGCTTCATAGGCAGTGTATCCTCACATGGGAGGAGGGGAACAGCTGGGCCCTCAGCGCAATGATCCCATTTGGAAGACTTTGCTCTCATTGCTTAACAATGTCACAAAGACCCCGCCCCCTCTTGCCCTCGCCTTGAATGGATGGATGCCAGCATAGGAATTTTGAAAGGACACAAACATTCATACTATAACATAAGACAAAATGAAATAAGACCATAAATTAGTAGTTCATAACAAAACCACTCAAAACTAAATATTGGCTCTTTAGAAATAGGATTTACAGACAATTGTTAACTTTTAACTCATTCATCCCTTTGTCCCAGATGTGGAACACCTATAAAAACTTAAATATTGTATGCATTGTATAATATAATCATTATAGCGTACAATGTGATTATAATAATAGTAATATAATGATAATGTAACACTAATATAATAAACTCTAAATTTTGATATCCAATCTATTTTAATATACTTATATAATTTTATTGAAATAGTCACAGAATTGAAAACTTGGGATATAATGGGTTAATGATTCTTATGGTATTTTCTATTTTATCACTGTGAAATTGAAAGATTTTGAAGAAGCATTCCACAAGATTAATATAAAAGAGGTAATAGAGTAGGATTAGTGATTTTGGGGGTATCTAATTTTGTGGTTAGAAGTGAGTCAAAGGAGACATTTGTTTTGTAAAAATTTTCTGATTAAGAAATGAATTCAGTCTTTTATCTCTAATGCATTAAATTATCTATGTTATTTGTTGAAACTTATGATTTCATTTTAATTGGTGTGCTCTATATCCAGTGTATATGTATGTTTTCAAAATGAATGGAAAGGTTTGGAAGTATGTTTTCAAATTTATGTTAGAATTGGCCATATTCACAGGTTTAATAGTTTTAGCTATTTTTCCTATCGATAGTTCTACTAGAAACAAGAGACTAATATTTTTTGTCTTGCATAGGCTGTATGTATTGAAATAAGTTTGTTCATCTTCTATTTTCTCAGCATCTGACTGTGAAAAGTGAATCATAGTCTTTTAATTTGAAATTTGTACCTAGATTTTTGGATGAAAAAAAATCTATGTAATTTGAAGGTAAACATTGATGACTATATCTGTTGAAAATATTGGCAACATTCTATACTCAGGCTAATGAATTTATAAGTTGTTAGTTTTCACAAATTTGATTTACTTAAAAACAGGAAATTAGGGGAGTCTCAGTGACCTCTATTAACTCTTCTAAGGGGTCGGGATATGTAAAGTCCTAGTTTTATGCCATTTTTCTTTTTTTTTTTTAATTTTTTATTGTTTTATGCCATTTTTCTTTGTACTAATTTAGTAGACTTGCAGCCATGCAGGTGGAAGGCCACCAAGAATTCATACAGATGTTGGATAATGTGTAAAGAGATGAATTGTCTAAGTGAGCTATAAAGTAAATTTCTATATAACAAATTTTATATGCCCATTGAGAGTCTTTAAGAAAAGAAATGATGTCTTCCTAGGGGAGAAAATTGGTTCTTAAAGCTAGTAGTTAAATCATACTTAACAACTTGAGACAACATGAAGAAAATATGTACTTAAAAATATTTAAGAATATCATTGCCAATAACATTTTAATGTTCATAGTGACATGATAGGCAGTGGATAATTACAAGGAATTGCTATTCCCTGGTCACTGGTCCCCACCCCACTGCCAGCAGTGGGGCTGAGGCAGGGGGAGGGTGTGGGCTAAGATGCTGATGTCTGCCTTTCCTAGGGAGCCCTCATCCTGTTCAGGATTCTGCTGGATCGCTCTGTTCCCTCTCACAGGCCTAACTCTGTAACACCTTAGATTACAGTGTCTTTGAAAAGTAGGAAAGCTGGTGGCAAGAGCACCCTCTCTGCCGTGGCCTTGCTTGCAGAGATAGTCGCTGCTGCCTTCTGTTGGGTGACAGCAGTGGAAGCCAGGAGAGCTTCCGGCCTCCCCAGATCCTAGCTAGTCCCATTCTTGGCCCACCCTGGCTGGCATGGATGGCGGGATTCTGGCAGGAGCGTGTTTTTTTTTTTACTTTTATTTTTTTATTTATTTGTTTTTAAATTTTTTATTGTTGGTTGTTCAAAACATTACAAATTTCTTGATATATCATATTTTACACTTTGATTCAAGTGGGTTATGAACTCCCATTTTTACCCCATATACAGATTGCAGAATTACATCAGTTACACATCCATTGATTTACATATTGCCATACTAGTGTCTGTTGTGTTCTGCTGCCTTTCCTATCCTCTTCTATCCCCCCTCTACTATCCCCCCTCCCCTCCCCTCCCCTCCCCTCTTCTCTCTCTACCCCCTCTACTGTCATTCATTTCTCCCCCTTGTATTATTTTTCCCTTTCCCCTCACTTCCTCTTGTATGTACTTTTGTATAACCCTGAGGGTCTCCTTCCATTTCCATGCAATTTCCCTTTTCTCTCCCTTTCCCTCCCACCTCTCATCCCAGTTTAATGTTAATCTTCTTCTCCTGCTCTTCGTCCCTACTCTGTTCTTAGTTACTCTCCTTATATCAAAGAAGACATTTGGCATTTGTTTTTTAGGGATTGGCTAGCTTCACTTAGCATAATCTGCTCTAATGCCATCCATTTCCCTGCAAATTCTATGATTTTTGTCATTTTTTAATGCAGAGTAATACTCCATTGTGTATAAATGCCACATTTTTTTTATCCATTCGTCTATTGAAGGGCATCTAGGTTGGTTCCACAGTCTTGCTATTGTGAATTGTGCTGCTATGAACATCGATGTAGCAGTGTCCCTGTAGCATGCTCTTTTTAGGTCTTTAGGGAATAGACCAAGAAGGGGAATAGCTGGGTCAAATGGTGGCTCCATTCCCAGCTTTCCAAGAAATCTCCATACTGCTTTCCAAATTGGCTGCACCAATTTGCAGTCCCACCAGCAATGTACAAGTGTACCCTTTTCTCCACATCCTCGCCAGCACTTGTTGTTGTTTGACTTCATAATGGCTGCCAATCTAACTGGAGTGAGATGGTATCTTAGGGTGGTTTTGATTTGCATTTCTCTGACAGCTAGAGATGGTGAGCATTTTTTCATGTACTTGTTGATTGACTGTATGTCCTCCTCTGAGAAGTGTCTGTTCAGGTCCTTGGCCCATTTGTTGATTGGGTTGTTTGTTTTCTTATTGTCTAATTTTTTGAGTTCTTTGTATACTCTAAATAGGACACCCATGGCAGGAGTGTTTTGATGGCAGTTTATAGTAAGACCCTGTGTGACCCTGAGCACAGAGCATCCAACCTGATGCCAGAGGCCTCGGATACCTGAAAATGCCCTTGCTTCAGGGTTTAGCATAACACAGAACAGATATGTTTGCCACTTAACAAATCATTTAGGTTAGATTTCATTCATTATCGTTTTTATATGTAGTTTAAAATTTTTTCCTGTACTTTGGTGGCTGTATTTTGAAGAGCTTGCTTTACATTAGGTCTTGTCAAAGACCGAATCTGTGGTGATGTAGAACTGGTGGAAAAAAAATGTGGATTCTGGATTTGCCAGAAAATAGAAATACTTATAAAGCAATACTTAAAAGTGGTAATATATATCATAGATAAAAGAGCTACTAATTATTTTTTTGAACATATGTTTAAATTTTTTTAAAAAAGGTCGCCATTAGACTTAAGACTCAATTAGAATTAGAGAATTTTACTGAGCCGCTTGTTATCTTGTAGCAGTATTTCGTAATGATTCTTTTTCCACAAAATGCCCTAAAAACAGCTCACAAACTATCATCTTAAACTTGGTGTATGTTTTATATTTGGTGTTTTCATTCTTTTTTTTTTTTTTTTTTTAAGAGAGAGAGAATTTATTTATTTATTTATTTTTAGTTTTTGGCGGACACAACATCTTCGTTGGTATGTGGTGCTGAGGATGAAACCTGGGCCGCACGCATGCCAGGCGAGCGTGCTACCGCTTGAGCCACATCCCCAGCCCCGGTGTTTTCATTCTTATTTTCTTTTAATTATTTAGCATTTTTAAAAATATATATTTTTTAGTTCAGTGGACACAATATCTTTATTTTATTTTTATGAGGTGCTGAGGACGAACCCAGTGCCTCTCATGTGCCAGGCGAGTGCTCTACCACTAAGCCCCAGCCCCAGCCCCTTCATTTTTGTTTTCTAATATCAAAAACATTTAAATTTTCTAGGTTTGTGTCAAAAACAGCTAAACCTCAATAAGTTTTGCAATATAAATTATTTTCCCCCTTCATTTTTGTTATCTGGAACCACTACCCATTGGTGGGGAGACACAGACTGGTTTGAGTGTGCCTGCTCTCATAGTTCTTGTTCATTGTGCAGCCTGGGCACTGTTGGTCTGTGTTTGTGCCCTCTAAGCAAGGGGTTAGTTTCTGGTATAGAAAGTGTCATTTTTGGATCAGCTTATTCATCTCTCATATCCAGCACCTAGCTAGGTCAGGGCCTGACAGGTAGCAGATGATGAATACTTATTAAACGAGGGCAGTATGAACCCCACTGAATGGTCTTGGTGATTTAGGCACTACACAGTATAACAAATAGTCCTCGACAGAATGGAAAGAGATCTCTTGGAAAATCCTTTTGAATATTCTATGTGGAGTAGTGGAGAAGGCCTAAAATGGGGACCTGAGCTTTCTTGGAGTGACTAAGTTGCTCAGGGCCCTGTAGTTAATAAGAGAACCAAGACAGAACCCTGTCTGCCTGCCTCCAGCACTGTTGATCCTGGTCACTCTTTTGTCCTACTCTTACGAATTTGTAGATGCCACAGGGAAAGAAATATTGTTGTTAGAGAGTATCTCCTTCTTACATATTCTTACTTGCTCTAAGTCTTCAAGAGAGTGTGTGACAGCTACCCTGTGTATGAGTAGCGTGTCTGTGTTGTCTCACTTCTGTGAACAGTGGATTTTCTGCTGGGGGTTGCAGAGGATCACTGTGCAGGTATGTGTCCTGTGTGTGACGATGCACCCTCCAGGGTATTCTTGGGGCTGGGCTTATATAGGAGTTTCATGAACATTCACTTCTGTTTTTCCTTCTTGGACCATTGAGTTCTTTTTCTATTGCTGTCTTGGGGCTTACCTGACATAAGTGTATTTAATGAAGACTTTGTTTTCCATTTCTGTTTTTCTTTATGTTCTTAGATTTTAACAATAGTAAAAGAATTAATAAGTGAGTACATGCATATCTAATATGGTTTGATGACGTGTGTGTGTATAAAAATCCTGAAGTCTGCTATATTACATTAGAGGGAGGGATGGAGTAGAGTCTTTGTGCCTCTTCTCAGAGGGATCTTGTACTACAAGTTGTGAGCGTTAAATGAGATTTCATGTGTACAAGCAGGTAGCCTTGGACTTGGCACTTTGTGCCCAATAAATGCTTCTTCTCCCGTTTCATCTTTTCTTGGAATCATAGCTAGTTAGATTAACCCATGTATTTCCAGTCTGTTTTGTTTAATGGGTTGATGAAATTTTTACTTAGCAAGGCAGAGCCTTCTAGGAGTTCAGAAAAGGGGAATTAGATATTGAAAAATAACTAGACCTCTTTAACTCCTCCCTTCAATGGCTGCCCCCAATCTAGACATGTTGATGTTACTAACGTGAACCTACTGGAGTTGTCTGGACCCCCTTCCCATTTCCCAGCCACATGTGAGCTAGACAGGCTTCTCCTGTGCTAAGAGCACTCTTTGTGCTGAAGCTTTCTTCTGTTCTCCTTTGTCCTCTTGCCATTTTTTCCTTAGCTACTTGTAGGCCAAGCCTCCACCTGTGGACCATGTGGACAGGCCATTTCCTGTGTTTCTTCCTTTTCCTATTTGCCTATAAGTTCACTGGAGCCTGGGGAGCATTTTCATATGTCTGTCCCAGGCACTTGCATGATGCCTGGCAGGTAGAAGGCTCTTAGGGTTCAGGAAGTTGGGCCGGACACAAGTTTTGATATCCACATAAAGCTAACCTGTTACTTAATGACTGGAGAGTTCTGGGTTAGTCCACCAGGTACAATTTCTATCACTAATTGTGTAGTAGTTCAACTCAAGATACTGACATTTTGTAAGTTCTGGGTGCAGTGGCACACGCCTGTAATCCCAGCAACTCTGGAGGCTGAGGCAGAAGGATCGTGAGTTCAGAGCCAGCCTCAGTAGGTTAGCGAGGCACTTAGCAACTCAGCGAGAGCCTGTCTCCAAATAAAGTGTAAAGGAGGGCTGTGATGTGGCTCAGTGGTTAAAGCACCCCTGAGTTCAGTTCTTAGCACCGCCCCCCCCAACAACAAAAAACATTCTTCCTGAGAAGTTGTTGTCATACTTTCAGGAGAGCGTATAACTAATACAAGTCTTTTATTACATTAAACTTTAAAAATATTTAGATGTGAATAATATTTTTGTAAACTTTGATGTAAAATCAGTGATTGATTTCTGAAGGGGAGAAATGGTGATTCTCAGGATAAGTGGGAATATGCATATGCATTCCTGAAGATCCGGCACAGTATATTAGGATACACAGGTGATCTGCTTCGTGTGGTCTGTCTTCCTAAGAGTTTGCACATCAGAGTTGCAATGCATGGTGCAGATCCCTCAGTAAGTGCAGCAGGACCGTGCAGAGCTGTACTGCAACTCTTTCAGCACTCAGAGGAGTTGTCTTTGCTTAGATGTGGTTTGCCTTATTGTCTCCTGAAGGACAGGCCTGTCTTCATCATTCTTGGCCAATTTTTAACAATCCAGGATTTGATAACTTTGGGGGCTTCTGGATCTCTGGCCCCAGTGGTCCTTCAGCCTCAGGCTTGCTTTGCCAGCTGCCTGCGGACCGCTTCCTCAGATGTCCAGAGCCTCTGCAGAAACATCTAATCCTTCATCCTCCTGGCCTGTGATACTGGGGCTCCCTTGATAACTAGGGTTCTTAATCGAACCCAATTCAGGGCAATGCAGAGTCCTGTTTGATTTTTCCCTCTTTTCCTGTACTGATGAATTTCTCAAGTTCAGGTCATTTTAATGTATGAGAGTGGGGCTCTGGCCTCTACTTCTGATTCCCTTTCTGACTGGCTGACTCACTGGGTTTGTGCTGTGGGGACCACTTACTCTATGTAGTAAGTTGGCGAGAGTCGGTGTATTTCATCTCTCCTGCCCATAGCTTGATAAATAAAAAATATATGGTATATACATTCTCCCAAACTGAAATCAAACAGCGGACCTCCAGTACGCATTTCAGTGTGGCCTCTTCCATGCTCGGTACCTCTGTTGCTCCTTTCTGTCCTTGTCCATGATACCTCTTACACAGATTGCCATCTCAGATCTGCCCCACACTTTTACAGTGCTCTTATTTGTGGCTTGAACTCCCTTATCTCTTTTCCCATCTCTCTGGTGAAACTTTGGTCCAAACTCTCAAGCTCAGCTGCATTTTCCTTTGGGAAGCTTGGCTCACTTTCCGGAAGTACTTCCCGTAGCAGTGCTTTAAGTATCTCCTTATGGCTGTTGCCTGCTGAGTTGTGAATGCCCTGAAGAGCAGGAACAACTTGACTGCATTGTAGTGGCATGCAGAATTCTCTGCCCATAGTAGCTAATCAAGGAAATATGTGAATTTAATTGACATTCAGTATCTTCTTTACCTGCTAAAATTTGCAATATTCTTGAAGTACCACCCTTAAATTGCCTATTTGAATAAAGATTGTCTGTTCACTATTCAAAATGCTTGGGACCTTTGAAAGTGTTTTAATACTTTGTGGATTTTTTTTTTTTTTTTTTTTTTGGTACTGAGGATTGAAACCAGGGGCTCTTAAGCACTGAGCCACATCCCAGCCCTTTTTTTTTTGAATTTTTGCAAATATAAAATTCATTTGTGTTCACGCACACACTACACTGTCTTAGCTTTTTTGCTGCCGTGACTAAATGACCCGACAAGAACAATTAGAGGATGAAAAGTTTATTTTGGGATGCAAGATTTCAGAGGTCTCAGTGAAGAGAGGGCCAACTCCAGTGCTCTGTGCCTGAGGTGAGGCAGAATGTCTTGGCAGAGGAAAGCAGCTCAGGTCTTGACCGACCAGGAAGCGGGGGAGGTGGGAGGGAGAGGAAACATGCAGGCTGCACCACTGTGGATGGGTGGGGGTATGTACCCTAAAGCCATGTCCCCAGTGAGCACCTCCTCTAGCCACACCTTACTTGCCTACAGTTCCCACTCAGTTGATCCCTATCAGGGGATTAGCACACAGACTAGGTTACTAAGACTCTCACAACCCCATCATTTCGCCTCTAAACTTTCTTGCATCGTCTCACACATGAGCTTTTGGGGGTCACCTCATTATATACAGCATAACATACATACCATCTACTCATGGCCTGGAAGGTAAGCCTTTTTTTTCCCTCAAATATTTATTTTTTTAGCTGTAGTTGGACACAATACCTTTTGTTTTGTTTATTTATTTTTACGTGGTGCTGAGGATCAAACCTGGGGCCCCGCATATGCTGGGCGAGCACTCTACTGCTGAGCCACAACCCCAGCCCTGGAAGGTAGTCTTATACAGTCCTTTTAGTGCACCTGTGCTTGACTGTGCCTGTCACATAGGTCAGGTGGGGAATTTTCCACCTGTGGCATCATATCTTTGTTCAAAAGGTTCAGCTGTTGGAGCATTGTGGATTCAGATTTTCGGATTAGGGCTATTCACTCTTTATGTAAATCCAGAGTAATATCTAGATAAACATTTGAGACTAATAACTATTCATTTATTCATTGTTCCCTCAATCCTTCATTAACTGGCCTTTCACCATTGTACTGTGGTATGTAATATAGCAGAAAACCCAGTATGTGGAAGAAAAGTAATTTTGTTTTGTAGGCAATGGTTGTGGGTATGTGTAGGATGTTCAGGTTCAGAGCTTCATAAAGTCCTGAGTGGAGTATTGCAAGCTTTCCTAATATCTGGTCTATCTTTTGCTCCATCTATATTTTGTTTCCTAGGAAAGAATAGAACAATTTCCCAGTTATTCTAAATGAGTTGCACTTTTAATACTCAATGATGAAAGCTAAGTAAGGTGAATTGTATTCTGGATTAATTGTTTTGTTATTTTATTTTATTCTCTTGATTTTAGCATGAGGGTGGTAGAACTTTAGCATTATAATAGTCTCTTTCCCTGGCAACTTCTCTACACAAAGATGCCAGATTCTGCTCAGATTTAAACAGTATCATGCTTTTGCCAGTAAGCTGTTGTTTAAAATGAGTTCCTTGGGAAAAAAGTCACAAAGAAAGCTGCACTTACGGAGTGTGTTTTGTTTTCTTTTTCTTAATAGAAGGATGGCTTACTGCCATGTTTTGTTGTTGTTTAATATTATAGAGGTTTTACTGCAGCTCTGTTGGTGATTGCAAGTGTGCTACATTTTGGCTAACAAATGTAGCAAATGTGATGAAAATCCCCTATGTTGTACATTTCTGTGAATAACATGTTTATATAACATGCTAAATACTTCTGTTAAAGAATTGCTTTCCTGAAATTGCAAATTCCATTCCAGATTTTAGTGTTACTGAAGTGTACTGTAGAATATTCCAAGTTGCATAAGTATTTTAAAAGCATCTTCAAAACTTACACCGTCTTCTTGAATTTGGGTCTCTGAAAAGATTGAGAATTGTATCTCTGGATAGTACCGCTGATTTTTTTCTTTTCATTGTATCTGCTTGGCACTGAAGAGAGTTGCTTAAATTTGTCCTTTGTTTACGTTTTGGAGTAGATAGCACTTACGTGACTACGCAGAAAAATCATGTGCATAAAAGAATAAACTTGTATTAATATTTGTAAAATGATGGTTGTGTACTGACCCTGAACCCACTGTCCTGTTTCTTAAGCCTCGCCTGTTCTTGCCCTATGAACTTTAGGTTGAGTCCTGATTTTTTATTTTTTTTGTAGTTGTATATAGACAGAATACCTTTATTTTGTTTATTTATTTTTATGTGGTGCTGAGGATCGAACCCAGTGCCTCACACATGGTAGGCGAGTACTCTGCCACTGAGCTACAGTCCAAGCCCGAGTCCTGACTTTTCCCTGAGGAGAGAACCTGGTTCCTGTCCCCTTGACCTCTCACATGTCTGGATGTCCTTTGTAGCATCTGCTCTTTGATCCCAGTTCCAGGGATTACCTGGATGCTGGTCTTGCTCAGCTGGAGACTCTGCTTTCTGATTGCCAGCTGGGCACCTCTACTTGGATGTGTTGGTGGCCTTCCAGGTGTCCCACTGGTGTTTCTTTCTCTGGTCTGTCATTTGCCCCCATAAAATCATGGCACGCGTCAGTCACGTAAGTTACCAATCTGGAAGTCATCCGTGGTGTTTGTCCTCACAGTCTACACCCAGAAGATTCTGCCAAACATTTTATGTTCTCTTCCTTTTCAGTAGCCTTTGCCATGATGGAGGTCATTGCCATCATTAGTGTGGCAATTGCTGTAGCCTGTCAACCCATGTCTTATTCTCACTTTGAGGTCCATGGACCACAGGAGGCTATGAATCCTTTGAAATTAAGTACTAAGATTTCTATGTATGTGTATAGATGGATTTTTCTGCTCATTAGTAATATTCTCAAAGTTTCTGTGGAATCCTGGGTGGGTGAGAAACAGTTATTATTTGATTATTCTTTCTGATAGTGCTTTCATGATAATCTTGCTAAAATAAAATATAAACATGATGTGATTCTTCTTCTTAAAGTTCTTTAGTGAATGAATTCTGTTGTAAAATACCTTCCAGATTTGATGGAGGTACCTCTGAACTGACTCCTGACCTCCTTTTCTACTTTCTCTTTCTAGCCTCCATCCTAAGGAGAAATGAGACACGGGGTTACTGAAATATCTGCAGCTAAAATGGCACCATGTGCTAGTTCACTTCACTTTTGTTACTCTTCCCTCCAACTGAAATCACTGTTCCCACCTTCCTCCTCCTGTTTGCTCTGGATGCCCTTTCTCCCCACAGCTTTCCTTGACTTCTGGCTCTCCTTTGTATTCATTCAGTTTCTACTTCAATCGACAGCTTTTGCCCTAGATAGATAGTACTTGTTGCTACTGAATGTGTCCCTTACGAACTTGTGCTCCTTCCTAGTGTCTTCAGTGTGAAGGCATTAGAACTGTACAACTCTGAAAGCTGGGTTCTTGTGCCCTCTGGGCCTTCTCACCTAACTGTTGTTATCCTTGACTTCATTCTTGATCAAGTGGTTGCCCTTTGCTGTGCCTCTGACAGCCAAGTATCATGTGCTGTCTCCTGTTTTGTTCTGCGGTGCTATATGTTTTGAATTTCTTCTTTCATTTCTCTACTATCTTCCTACCATTTGAGAAACTGCCTTCATCAGCCAAAATTATTAGTTGTAAGCAATGAAAACTGAGTCTGGCTACTGTATGCAGAAAAAGAAATATCAACAAGTTATTGGGAAGAACAGAGAATTGCTAGGAATGCTGAAAAGTCGGATCAGTAAGAAGGGCAGGAACAAGGAAGACCACATTGTGCAGATGAAGCCAAAACCAGGTCACAAGTACAAAGAAGACATCCTGCCACTGTCCCTCATCACGTGATGCCACAACTCATTCCACATTCCTCACCCCTACTGGTATCCTGGTAACATATGCACACATACCTGAAACTGGGTATTGTGTGTATTGCCAGGGAAAATTCCTCCTTCACTTGTTCTTTGTGTTATTAGCCAATGAATCAAAGATCAAATGCATCTGATTGGCTGGGCCTCCTCCCAGTGGTCTGGTTGCTAGGGGCTTTGGGAAGGTTGCCTTTTGAGCCCCCTTTTCCATTGGGAAACAGAGTCTGCCTCTTCCTAGACTCAGAATGTGAGGGGTTACCCAAACGCAGGAAGATGTTAAGACTGAGTATCCAGATGATTGGCTTCCTGTGCTGCTAGCTTTAATAGTTGGCCTGGGTGTACTTCAGGAAACTTTTATTGGTGAGGTAGGTTTTATTATTACATGATGGTTTGCATAGTGGTTGACCATTTGGTTGTGATTTTACATCACTATCTCATTCAGTGAGGTGAATGGAGGATTGTAAATTTTGTTTTAGTGGTGGATGGAACCCAGGGGTTTCCTATCACAGAGACTTCCCCAGCTACACTTCCAACCCCACTGTGTTGTGTCTTTTTTTTTTTTTTTTTTTAAAGATATTGTCTCAAAAAGTTGCCCAGGCTGGCCTCAAACTTGTGATCCTCCTGCCTTAGCCTCCCAAGTCACTGGGATTAATAGGCATGCCTGCTATAATATTGTTTTATTAGGAAGGGAGTAAGGAAAGAGTCCAATAAAGAGGCAATCCCATCTAACAAAGGTAACATTTGAGGGCAACATGGCAGCCCCTCATTCTGGAGCCCCTACCCGCTCTCCCTGTCCTACTGTCCACATTGCTGTGGGTCAGGAAGGTGTGTTCACTACATCTGCAATCAAAAAACTGCGTCTAAAGCACTCAGATGTTCATGAGCATAACTGGTTATGTGAGGGCTAATTTGGTATTTTGTATTCTTGTTCTGTCTACTTGTATTGTTTAATGTTGTAACATCTCTGGTTGACTGCAGCCATATGTCATTCAGATGGAACCTGTACATTGGCATTGGCCTGACAATCACTGAGCTGTGGAACACAGCAATAAAAATTATGAAAACTGTATCTGTTCATTAGATCAGTGGAATTTGTAAGCACTTTTGTGGCTGTGCCCCACAACTCTACACTGGCAAATGAGAGTATAGTAGATTAAGTCTTTGCACTTTTCCCCCACTGTGAATTGTATATTTGTTTCACACTTGCAGATTGCTGTAAAAGCCAGATAGATGAGCATGTTAAAAGATTATAGCAATGGAAAATGTGTTTGGGGAATCAGCTGCCTCAAAACAAGTACTATAAGAGGTATTCTAGTGGATTCTTTTTCATATCATATTAAACACTTTTGCAAACTCTTAAGAATTATAATTTTTAAGAGTATTGGGCAGTTTTTCTGATTAGGAGCAGAGTTTATGCCTTATTGTTCTCAGAAAGTATTACATCAGCTCTTGATGGGAGTTAAAATATAAACCCGTACTACATGCACGCATGCTCATGCAGAGGGTATGTATAAACAAACATGTTCTACATGTGTGTATATATAGAGGGTGTGTATAAACGTACTACATGCTTACGCACACATACAGAGAGACGTATAAATGTACTGCATGCATGTTTGCTCATGCAGAGGGGTGTGTATATGAGCACGTGTGCTTAGTGTTCTTGCCTTCCAGACCAGTGATCTTTTGCATAAAAATGTAGTTAGTTCTTTCATGACGGGGAGAGAAAAGCAAAGCAAAAACTGTACAACCACCCAAATCTCAAACTCTCTGAAGCGGCAGATGGCAGACTGTAATCAGAGGAGGAGGCCCTTCCAGTGTTGAGTTTCAGAAGTCTGTTCCTGTGGGGACTGGGGGCCTCCACAATCCCAGATGTTCCCTAAGAGTCTGTTTGAACTGCATAGTGGGGTCAGGGGGACAAGAGGTCAGATTAGTGTCACATAGAGGGAGAGATTGGGAGTAAAAAGAGAGCAACCAGGGTGAAAAGAGATCTTTTCTGGTGGAGAGAAGCATCTCACAATGAGAATGACCCTTTAATTAGTAGGGAGCAAGAAAGGAAGGGAGGAGGTAGAAAATAGAATTCTGGTAATGGAAGAAGGAGAAAAACGTGGGGAATATCCTGTGATTGTGTTGGCATTTGTAGGGTACTAGATAAGATGGAATAGTGTGTATGTACATATAGATTTTTGCAGTGCTAGGGATTGAACCTAGGGCTTCATGTACATTTGGCAAATGCTTTACCACTGAGCACACCTTCACCCCATGGTATAGTAGTTAAAGTGTTGAACATAATGCCCTATGTAGATTAAGAAATGTTTATAATTCTTTAAAATTTTACTGTGTAAGTTTTGCATAAGAAAAGACACATTTGATGGCTTTTGGTGGGTGGCAGTTTTAAAATTTTAGGACATATTTGTTAATTTTGTATAGCAAACAAAAACTTTAAGTTTCCATAGTTGAAAATAATATGCATAGTCATTTTCTCATATTTCTGTCCAAGAGAGGGTTTAGAAGTATGTGCTGGCCTTGTTACTTTGATAGTGGATTAGAAGGGTGTTTCTTGTAGGAGTTTATAGAGCTTTGCCAGTGTGGCTCAGTGGGTGCTCACTCTCCCAAGCCCTCTCTGCATTCCTGCTTGTGTGCATACGTGTACTCTGTCTTTTCTCCTCTCCTCCCTCCGTGCCTGGACTTTGTGGTTGGGAACAGCCTCTCTGTGGGCCACACATAGACTCTTAGAAGGCTAATTTCATGTATCCTAGGCTGACTTGGGGAATTGCAGAATGCTACTAGAGGAACTGTAGAGCTGCTTATCTGGACCTAAATTGTGGTCTAGAAGATGGCATTTGAAATTTTGGATATACCATATTTCAAATTTTGGCATATTTGAGGAAGTTTCATAATTTTAGTAGTTATATTTTAAAGCTTTGGACAATAGTCTGTGCTTATACTTTTAAAAAATATATATCCATACACATGCATGTGTATCTGTGTATAACATCACATAAAAATTTTTTTTTGGTTCTCTCTCTTAATGTCGTCCATATGGTGTGTGGTCTTCAGTTTTGCAGGGTCCACTTTTCAGCGTTCTGAGGACTGCACAGGTTCCCATGCCTCAGGCCTTGACTGTTTTCAACATCCACGTTGGGATTTTAGTCTAAGTGGTGCACATTGGTGCACCAATGGTTCTACATGTCCCTGTTGGATGGAAGTGTTAAGTCAATAATTCCAAATGGCTGGTAGTCCTTAAATTTGTCTTGTGATTTTAGAATGTAGTGTTTGATTTTGTGGGATAGCAAGTTTACCTCCTTGCCCATGGTTTATTTTGGTTAATATGACAGAGATGTGTCTTTGGCTAATGCGAGGAGATATTCTGATAATAGGAAATTCCTAATGGGCTTAAGTAACCACATTTGAGTTTTCGAGAATTAACTAGAATTTGGGTGGTACCTCAGTGCCTGTGATGTGTTACAGAGTTAGCAATTCATACAGTCAATATTCTCTTTACCCATCTGTTGTGTGTGTAGCATGTCTCTGGGAATTAGAATCCTCCTCTGTCATTCCCTCATACTGGCCTTAACTGTCCTTAGTCCCCTTCTATATCACCTTCTTCCCCAGTGGGGTTGCTGCTACTCAACAGAGTCCTCTTTCTCCTCTGCTGATGGACAGTCGTGTGCTCCAGGCTGAGGCCCAGTATACCTGGCATGAACATCATTGCCTAGTGCTCTCGGATCTGTTGCCCCATTTCCTTCAATAGAATTTGCTGGTTTTTTTCTCTGCTGTGTGCCTGTGTTACTGCTCACAGACTTCTGATTCTGAGTTCGGGTTATTGTGTCTGTCTTCTGCTTTTGTTCTCTTGGTGGGCAGGGACTCTGTACCTCTGCAAGGCCAGGGGTGCTTCTGGTGACTCACCATTGTGTAGTAAAACATTGAATCGGTACCCATGATGTAATCATAGTAGGAGAGGTGTTCGAAATCTATGTGGGGGAAAAAAGCTTGGATACAGATACCAAGTTTGCCAGAGTCTTGCCCTGTCTTTTCTTTCAGTAGTCTGGTTACAATCAGGAGGTCAGAAATCTCGCACTGAGCCATCACCAACTGGGCACATACCTTTAAACATGTTTTTTTTTTTTTTTCTCCTTCTGTGAATGGAAGTTAATTCTATTCCTCTTTCTAAGAATGTACAGGGTTCAGTGATATCATCTGTGTATAGTTTAAAAAGTGTGAAAAAGTGTATAAAGTATTCCTGTTGTCATAAGTGCTATTTTTTAGTGGAGGAAGCTGATATCAACAACAAAAGAAGAGGTGTCTGGTAGTTACTGCAGCAGATCTTTCTGGAGAGGAATCAGCTGATTAGCTTTATGCTGTTGAGAGAAGGAGCCAGAAATATGATAGGAAGACAGGGCAGGAACCTCCATTGCAGATCAGCCAGGCAGCATATGATCAAGTATGTGAACAACACGTGATCAGCACGTGACCAACATCCTGATTGGACAGGGGGCCACATGATCACTTAGTGCCTCATTCTGATTGCATGTAGAAACTCCCTTCCCTAAAAGTGTTTAACCAGTAGCTTTAAAGGTCACCTCAAGAGACACCATATAAACTGCTATATAGCAACAACCCACTGTCTAGGGCAGACCACTGGGGACCCCTCCCTTTTGGGAGTTCCTCTTCCTTTCTGCTTCAGGAATGAACTCTGTTGCTTTACACTTACTTCCCCGTGGGTTGGATTCCCAAGACAAAGAACCTATACCTCCCTACATCTCACTGTTTTGTGGTCCAGCAGCTTTCACCTTGAAGCATCAGGCTGGAGAACAAAGTAAGGCCGGGATAAAGTTGTCCTGGGGCTACATTTCTGCATCTCCTCAGCTGTTTCTCCCTGTGAGTCGATTAGTCAAGGAGCCTTTGGGAGGGAGCTTGCCCTCATGAGATGTACAGCTCTGTACTCAGTTGCTCTCTGCCTACATCAGTCTTTCTCAAGCTTTCAGTATTAATCGTTTTTATTCTTAGAAGCATTGATGAAAATTTTGGGTAATAGTTGTAATATTTTTTCAAATTACTTCTCTCAAAGCATTTGCCTGAATATTCATCTGGACCTGACAAAGAACTCAAGGCCAGAGAGCCTCATAGTTACCGCAGAGACTTGGTGATCAGGATTCCCAGAGTCTTCCACCCTTCCCCAGTGTCATGTGGGTGGTGAAGTTCCCATGAGGCTTTCTTCTTTTTTTGTGGATCAGTGTGGAAAAGTGAAAGGTGTCATTGCTCTCTCTGCACTCTTTTTTATTCTTAAAAATTTATTTGCATCTCTTCCTCCTTGCTTCTGCCTCTGGAGCTCCATTTGTTCTGTCCTTTCTCAGCTCTGAGTCCTTGGACTTGCTGCTTGCTCACTGTGTATGACCTCATTTTTCCTATTTCCACCTCAGTACTGATTATTTGCTGCCTCCATCTTCTGTCTTCACCTTTTCTTGCTTGGGCTCTTGATTTCTTCCTGGCATTGCATTGCCTGCCCCTGGATGGCTGGGGCAGTTTTGCTGGAGTGGCCCTCTCTCAGATGGTGGTGTTTCAGACAGACCGCTCCAGCTGGCCAACCTGCTTGAACCAGCAGTGAATCCTGTTGTCTGGCAGTGGCAGCTGTAAGTCAGGGGAGTGGCACTTGAGGAAGCAGGCTCTGGGGCCTGGTTTACTAATGTATGACACAGTATCACTGGAACAGTGTTCCTGAGATTCTCTGTAACCAAACACAAGTTCCTACTTGAGTATGATGCTTTTTAAACTGGCAATTGTGGTCCATAAAGAGAACATGAAAATAATGTATTAGGTTGTAACTTGTTTTTAAAAGCGAAGGAATTTAATATAAGAATAGAAAATATAAGTACGTCGTATGTAGTAGCATCAGGCTGGAGAACAAAGTAAGGCCGGGATAAAGTCGTACTGGGGCTATATTTCTGCATCTCTCTGGGTGGGCTCTGAGCTGTTTAAGGTCCTGTGCATTCATAGTTGTGATACAAAGTAGGTTGCTTCTTCCAAGTCAAAACGTTGAAAAGCCAATGGTCTAATTAACCTTTGGTATTTTTAAGCTCCTTTGATTCTCCTTTCCTCTTTCCCTTCTAATGATAATTTAAGTTTTTTCTTTTAAATAGTTTGGTAAAGAAGAATTAGAACATGGTCTTTTCCAGAACAGCCTGATGGAAAATTGAGTTCTCAGTTATGTGATTTGTTGGTTCAAGGCAGTTCTCCTATGTTCCATGTAGAACTCTACCACCTGAGCAGCGTGACTTCCCAGTAGACCCCCCAAGGTGACTGCAGG
Organism: Marmota flaviventris; assembly: GCF_047511675.1. Lineage (NCBI taxonomy): Eukaryota > Metazoa > Chordata > Mammalia > Rodentia > Sciuridae > Marmota > Marmota flaviventris. The sequence goes on along the minus strand of NC_092503.1, from coordinate 10,104,471 downwards.
TGAAGCAGCCACCTGGAGGGGCTTCTGGAGGTAGGCCTTCTGTCAGGGGGATTAGGATGGGTAAGGATGGACTGCGCAAACCCAGACTGTGGGTGTGAACTGAGTACTGTACAGATACTGTGTGTGGTGGCCCTACTCTGCTGTGGGGATGTTGGGCACGTTTCTAGGTTTATTGGGCTATCACCAGCATGGCTCCTGGAGTACATGGGAAAGAGGTTTTGAGTTTCAGGAACCACCAGATGACCAGATTACTAATATTGGCATTTTTGTCTGGTACGAAGAAATAGCTGTAGCTTTTAGGTGATTATAAGTATTAAAGGTAACATCTCTGGTCAGAAAATAGTACCATTCTCTCCCAATTTCTTATACTATGTCTTGAGCCCAGAAAAATTCCTCCTGACCACAGTGTTGTTTCATCTGGTTGCTGTTGGGACAGATTTTCACTGATCTTATAAGAAACATGTTTGAAAGAAAATAAAATATGTCAAGTGAATAATTAGAAATCACATTTCTCTAAAATAATGTGCTGTATTTCTTTTAAATTTAACATTTATGAAAGTGACATCATTGTGGGATATTCTATGATATTTGATTTTCCTTCTAATGGTAATCCAAGATCATTTTCCTAATGTAGAAATAGAATAAAGACCAATTTCAGGACTAATAAATATTCTGACCTTGTTATCTCATTGGTCATTGGATTGGAGGCCCCATCAATTATTTTGCACCTGTTAATGTAGAAGAATATTTAAGTGGCTTTTGTATTTCTATAAAGTCAACTGCAAAAGTGTTTGGAATGGATTATATAAAAATATTATATATTGTTTTGAAGGAGATAGTTATGATTTTGTGATTATTTACTTTCAGATGCATACTTTAGAATGCCTAGTTTTATCGTTTTGTTAATGTTAATAGAGAAGATCGTTGAAGGAAGCGAAATGTTCACTTTGTTAAAAATTCCACATTAGGGGCTGGGGATGTGGCTCAAGTGGTAGCGCGCTCGCCTGGAATGCGTGCAGCCCGGGTTTGATCCTCAGCACCACATACAAAGATGTTGTGTCCGCCGAAAACTGAAAAATAAATATTAAAAAATTCTCTCTTTAAAAAAAAAAAAAAATTCCACATTAAACAAATTGTCTTTCCTACTCTGCTTCTCCCCAGGTATCTTTCTACCAAAGATTTTAAAATGTCAACATCCTGTGTTTTTTCCTGACCAATCTTTTGGGACTATTTGGCACATGTGGTTCTACCTGATGAAATAAGTTGTAGGTCATCTTTTTCAAGGGAAATAATTAAATTATTTTCTCTTTGTACATAAACATTTTATTTGAAATGTTTTTATATTTCAGGGGCTTTAGTATTTTATCCAAGGCACTATTTCTTTATACCACCTTAAGCTCATGTTTTAACTATTACCTAATATCATAAGTCATCATAGAAGTTAAATTTATGTGCTAAATTATTCAAAATGAAGGACTCCCTGCCCCCGCACTTTTGCCTTGAGTATATGATGTCTCTTTTGGTAGACATTGTATATTTTAGTCAAGTTGAGCAGTGCCGCAGTCTGGCTGAGCACAAAATCACGAGCCACTCACAGCCTTGTAGATTCAAACAGCAAGTCTTTATTCCCGACCTCTCACTGGCACTCTACATGCACGTTCTGGGAAAATACACACTCTCCACCGGGCTCTGAATCCCAAAAAACTCTCTGAATCCCGTGAGAACTCATCGGGAACTAAGGCGCCTGAGGCAGCAGGATACGCCCTATTCCCAGCAGGAATTACCTTAAACCAGAATGCCCCTAAACCCCTATCTGCCCTAAACCCTGATCCACCCTAAACCCGGATCCGCCCTGGTCCTTGAGCAAGGTCACCTTTCGTGCAAAGTCACTGCAAATGCCCTGGGTCCAAGGCAAGCCCATTTCCACAATGGAGAGTCCTCCCTCTAAGCAACATGGGGTAGGCTGACAAAGAAATTGCCTTGCGTCATTCTTACTTAGCTGTGGCTCTCAGCAGAGCAGCCCTAATAAAACAAAACAAAACAAAACAAACAAACAAACCCCCCCCAAAACTGGAGTCAAATGCTCCAAAATCCGAAACTTTTTAAGCCATGACATGATATCAGATTATGGAACATTTTGCAATTTGGATTTTGGATCAGGGTTACTCTTCCAGTATTGTGTATGCAGATACCCTAAAAAATGAATAACTCCCCAATCACCTAACACTTCTGGTCATGAGCATTTCTGATAAGGGATTCTCCACCTGTAGTTTCTAAATTAATGAAAAACCACACAGATTCTTAAAATTTCCATTTTTAAAACTAGGAAGACGGCATGTGCATTTCTCATGTGCAGACTTCCTGTCTTGTCCACCGGCTCCCTGCTCTACTGCCTCTCCCCTGACTTTGGGCTCATCTCCACATTTGACTTCCATGCCCCTCCCCAGTACTTCCATTCAATGACAGTATCATTAGAATGGATTGTGACTAGTGGGCCAAACTGCAGGTTCCCTAGCCCTAACCTTAACAAGCACTGTGCTGAACTGATCTTGGAAATCTCACCAGTTCTAAGAGTGCACAATCTGATATGGTGTAATTAGGCTCAGCCTTCCAGGAACAGGGGAATGAACCCCTCTTCCTCTTCTGATATCACTGTGTTGATCCAGATGATGGTGGACCATGGGTATTGGGCATTATGTGCAGAGTTCTCCCTTCCACTCTCCCCAACCCCCAGCTCAAACTGTTTGCAGAAACAAAATGCAGGGCGTTTGTGTTTCAGCTCTTGGGCTTAGCTGTTCCCTCGGTTCCACCTTTGCCCATCTGTGAGCCGAGGTGGCTAGTAGGAATGTCTTTTATTGGCCAGGACTTCTCTATTATAACCTCACTCTCCATTTGTTATGAGCACATTCCAAAAGTCGGGGAAAAAATTGAAATGAGCATGCACATACGAAGCCTGTTCTGTCCCTGGATAGTAGGTGACAAAGACTCCAGCCACCCCCCTTCGTGAGTCAGTATAAATACCCCCTAGAGGAGGAGGAACAAGAGGGACACCTCATACAGTGAGGTCTTAGGTCTGGTCTTCCCGTGGGACTGTTTGTTCCTAGACTTTGCAGTCTCCTTAATTCCCAGAATTTCATAGGAAGAGAGCAGCTGCTGGGTTTGGGTCTTGACCACAATCTGTGGAGAGTTTGACTCTTCCATTATCATTGTTACTGTTTTTCTCCATTCATACATTTTCTCCATATGTCATTTAAATTTAGAGTTTGATAGATTAATGAATATACTTTCTCCCTTAAAAAAATCATATGGAACACTGAGACTGTATATTTTTAAAATAATTCAGGTTTTGAAATTTTCATTTTTGAGGAGGTAGGTGGTTTTTCTCCCGTTTTCATCAGCTTAGTTGCCAAAATCATTTTCTCTCATCCTCTCTTTTCCTGTCCTTTCCTTTTGATCAGGAGAGAAAGGGTATATAAATAAAAAGGACACAGAAGCAGCTACCCCCTTCACCCTCAAAGAGTGCACTTTGGATGGTTGGCAGAATACAGTCCCCTGCTCCTTTGAGTTTCATTAAAAAAACCCCCAAAAACCCAAACCCCACTCTGATTTGAAGGTTACACTGTGTCTTCTTATACATCAGAATGTCAGTGGGGCCTGGGATGCAGCTCAGTGGCAGAGTACTTGCCTAGCACACAAGAGGCCCAGTTTCAATCCCCAGCCCCGCCCCCACCCATGGGACCTTATAAATAAATACAATTTTTATGTAACAGTTAAAAATTTAAAAATTGAAAAGGAAACAATTTCAAAGGCTGTATTTAAATACCAGATGAGCAACTTAGTGTGTGGTGTGAGATTCTCCAGGCAGAAAGCGGCCTGCAGTAAGTGGTGTCTCTCTTGGGGTCTCATCCCTCCCCATCCAGCTCCTCCTGAACACAGTACCATCACCAGTGTCTCCACTGGCTCTTTAACAGTTCCAGGTCTGTTTTGCCAAATTGTGATTTTTCTCTACCTCGCAGCCCTACTTAGTAAGTAGTTATCTCAGAACATTCTTTAACCTAACATTCCTGGTACAGCTTCCAGTGGTGCGGTTACAAAGTTGACATTGCAGCCTCAGCAAAGGTTATCTCTTTAAAATTCCCCTTTGGCACTTCCATTTTAGTAGCTGGTTTACATAGGAGAGTGGTGAAGTTCCTGGCTCTTTTGTGCTGTATTAAGATAGAAAGGTCTGGAAGGAAGGACAGAAAGGCAAGAAGCTCCTCTGTAGCCCTGTTGGTTGTGTGTCCTGTGTATTTTCTGTTTTACACTCTAGTAATGGTGTTCTTACCATGTGTTTGAGGGCCAAGTGGGTGGTTTTTAAAAATGTGAACATACTGTAGCCTGACTTTTTCTTATTTCAAAGTCTTATTAGAATCACCTGCTGTTCTAACATGTGCATGAAGTACTGTTACACCACTATGACTTTAGATTTTGTAATCTTTTTTGATTTAAAAAAATTGATTATATTTACTGATTCAAAATTACCTGTGATAGTTTGGGCAATAATGAAACAAGAAAGATGGAAAATCCAAATCGCTTTCCAGTGCGATGTATTCATTACCAAGTAAATGATCTCACAAGTGTGCTTTCTCTGGCCAGCACTTCGTTGGATGGAAACAACCAGATTCCTGTGAGGAGGCAGCACAAGACTTTTTATTTTCAAGTAGCCTTTTCTAGGAAAGCATTGCTTCTGTGAGCAGAACCAACCCACTTATTGTTGTAGATTGCCTGGAGATCCCCGATTTCTTTCTATAGACTGTCACCACCATGGGAGCTGTACCTTGTGAAGTCATCTTGATGTTACATTCGCAGTTGTGATTTAAATTGACTGCCTATATTTGGTATGGAAAATACTTATTTTTTAATTTGGTTTTTAAATGTAGATATTGGTAATCTAGATGTCAAAGCTTTTACATTAGAAATGAGCATGACTGCTTACACTATTAAAATCCTTTTCCTGCCTGTCCCTGTGGTAGACACCTGTAATCCCAGCAGCTCAGGAGGCTGAGGCAGGAGGTTCATGAGTTCAAAGCCACCCTCAGCAAAAGCAAAGCACTAAGCAACTCAGTGAGATCCTGTCTCTAAATAAAATATAAAATAGGGCTAGGGGTGTGGCTCAGTGGTTGGGTGCCCCTGAGTTCAACCGTGCCCCTCCACCCCAAAATCCTTTTCCTGCTTGTATTGTTATACAAATAATGCATGTAAATTCATAGGTGAACTCTTTTGCCCCTAAGATGGCTTATGAAGGATCTTAGAGCACCTTTTGGGTGTGGGTTTTGTCGTCTTCAAGAGTAGGCTGTGTGAATCAATACTCTGTGGCTACTCAGGATCTCCTTTCCCCTGCCATATAAAATTTAAATGCTTTGGAAATTAGCAATCTTGTTTAGCTAAGAATTTTAGAATCAAAGTGTGTGTTACACACACTTTTCCCCCTGAATCTGCACTTTTTTTTTTCCTTTTATGCTTGTTTTTTTTATTAAAAACACAATGTAGACTTTGTAGATCCATGGTATCGAATGCCCTCAATGGATACTTGGGAAGAAGGTGTTTTAAAGTGTATAATTGGGCACTTGAGCATAAAACTACAATTATGCACTTGTGTGTTAATTTTGTGTACAGTAAGACTTCAGTTCAACACTAGTTGTAAACGAGAGAGAGCATTTTGCTGCCGATGAATGCTTGCGTTTTATGAATGCTTAACTGAATCTCCTCTAATTGGCTGACCTGGAAAGGAAGGTGAAACATTTGTAGTTAGATGTAGAGGAGAATAGGAAATATTACCAGAGGTTTCTTTTTAATGGTAACAGAAAAGAGTAATCCTGCCTTGTGCCTAGCTAGGCTTACTGCTGCTCCGGAATCATCCATGCTCTTTAGCTGCTGTTTCCCTGTGAAAGTAACGGAGTGAAAGCAGTTCACAGCACAGCGAGAATGACCAGGAGATGGAGGGAGATAGACAGCAGTTGGTCAGGGACCTTTGATGAGGGGGGAAAGAAGGCTTGGATGCTATGATTGCCCTCTCTGGTTGACCATGCGTTTGTTATCAGATTCTATGTGTGAAGCTTGAAGGAGTTAGTTTTTATGAAAACTAAAGGATATGTCACTTTACAAATTGGGAATAATGTTGCAGAATTTGTGACAGTAAAGAGACAGTGTAGACTGGAAATGTAAATATGAGAAAGGTGTAAATAAATTCATGGATAATAGACTCATAATGGTTATTAAGAGGAAGTAAAGGCTGCTCAGGACATATCCCTGATTTCTTGAAATTGAGGTTATGAGAGGCACCACCATTTAGTTCCCACCAGTGTAAAGAATAGTCCCTCTGAAGAACATTGGTCTGACCTACTATTTGCTTAAGTTGTGATTTGCTAAATATAGAGCTCTTGAATTTAGAATAAGCAATAAAATTTCTAGGCAATTAGTAATAATAAAGAAATCCAAGCAAAATCATATGTATACTATTTCACCATGTTTATGTTTTTAAAATCTTACATTGTGTGTACCTGATTAAAAAAGTTTGATAAACAAGTTTGTCATTTAAAAAAAAAGACTTATAATTGATACAAATGAGGACTTTTCAACACTGTTTTACAAATCAAAAAAGTAAATTTATTTTCTGATTTGAAATTTAAAAAAATTCTAAGCTAGGGGAGGGTAAGCGATCCCGGCTGTGTTGGTTGGTTGTCAGTCTGTTAAGAGAGAGCAGTGTTGGTGGTGTGTAAGTTATCTGCTAGGAATAAGTGGCAGATGACAGTGTTCCTAGAGCACAGCCAGCAGCTGCAGTGGCCCCGTGGCAACAAGAGGGTCCTGAACCTAGCTTGTTGCTGTGGTCGCCATCCAGTCAGTGTGAGACGCCAAATGACCCGAGTGCTTTGCCGACACTTCTTCACCTGGCTCAGAGGCAGCTGGGCAGAACTGGAAGGAACTTAATTTTAGTGTACCACTAAGCACTAAAAGTGTGTAATTGTTGACTCTATCTTGTTTTTCAAGCATGAGGAATTATTTTTAGGAAATTGTGGAATATTTGTTTCCTTAGACAAACTTAAGAATAAGATTTGTTTTTCATTTTAAAATAAGAAAGTATGTTTGGTGGGGAGTGCCAAAGTAGTTTTGAAGTCTCAGTTGGGAACTTACTTAAGCAACTGTAGAATGGGGCAGTTGTAAGAGCTTGACCTTGTAAACTTTATTTATTACGTTCTAGCACATTATTATTATTATTATTTTGACTGGACTTGTTGACATAATAAAATTTCCTCATTCAATTGGTTTGGCCACGCATCAGCTTAACATCTGAATTTCTTGCTGTGGGGAATTTTCAGTCAGTCTTCTAGGCATGAAAAATAGTGTTTGATCTTTCTGTGAAATCAGAAGCCAACAGAATTTGCTGCATTTGAGTGGAGCTGTTGTGAATGTTAAGACTTCTTATGCTTTTTTGACTTCCCAGTTTGTAGAATTTACTTTGAAGGGCCAAAATCTATGATGAAAAACAAATAAAAATCACAGAGCTTTCTGTTGTTAGAAATAAATTATTATAATGTACTTTTTGATTACCCTTAGATAGCAGCAGTAAATCTGAATTAAATTGCATTCCCCCCCCCCCCCCCGATTCATGAAAAATTCTGGATATGCTTAAGGAATGATAATAATTGGTAAATAGTCTTTTAGGCTATTAATTCTTTACAAATCACCCATGTTTTCATCTTAAAATAGCATTATTTTATAGTACACATACATATACATACATAAATATACCTGCTGCCCCTTCCACCCCACCTCAGCAATCTATGAAAGAACTTTTTTTTGTTATGTATATATTGTCTATAGTGATCATTATTTTAAATGACTGTAAAGTGTTTATTGAATTCCTCATTCCTCAGTCAATCTATTGATGGACTTAGGATGTTTCCATATTTTTGAAGCAAATGTTTACTTACTTGCTTCATATTTTTTCTTAAGATAAATGTCCAGAAATAGAATTCTGCAGCAAAGGGGTATTGTATCTATAATACTGTGTTTTGCCTTAAATATTTGAATATGCATATTCATCATGATTATTTCAAAGTGCCCAATTGCTCTGTAATGTTTTGGATTGTATCAGGTGAAAATGTGAGAACTCTGTGAGCATCTACAAGGAGTTATCGTTATCCAGTGGAATATTTCCTCTAGGCATCAGTTAAGGCAGGCGCAGTGTAAGCAGAAGTATTAACCTGTGTTGTAGGCTGTGGAGGAGGTGAGGCCGCAGCCCAGATGCTGCTTCTGCACTGAGTCCATGTACATGTTCTGCCAGTGTTGTTCAGGTATAGTTTACTTATGGGATAAAATGCCCAGATTTTAAATGTGTAGTTTGATGAGTTTTGACAGACGTGCACATCCATGAAACCACCATCCAAATTAAGTTCTACAATATTTCTGTCATTCCCAGAAGGTTTCTTTGTGCCTCTTTCCAGTCAGTCCCTGTATCCCACAACTATTATTGTGATCTCTATGACAAGAAATCAGTTTTACCTGATTTTGAACTTCATAGAAACAAAGGTATTTGAAGCTGATGTAAAAATTACATAGAGTCTTTCAAAAGAATGGAATTCTATTCCTTACCTTATACTGTGTCCAAAAGTTAACTCACTGGACCATAGTCATAAATATAAGTGTTAAAAACACTATTAAAGCCATAAAACTCCTAAGAGAAACCTTCATGGAATTGGATTTGGTAGAGGTTTCTTGGATGTGACGAGAAAAATATAGACAGTGAAAGAAACGATAGATGAGATGGATGACATCAGAATTAAAACTATCTATACATTAAAGGATGCTATCAAGGGAGCAAGAAGGCATCCCAAGGAATAGGATGGCACTCCTGCAATTCAACAACAAACAACCAATTAAAAATTGGGCAAAGGACTTGAATAGACACTGTTCCACAGAAAATGTACATTTGGTCAATAAGCACAGGAAAAGATGCTCAGTCTCATTGATTAGTAGGGAAATGCAGATCAAAATCAAATGAGATGATAACATTTCATACCCATTAGGAAGGTTGTTACGGGTTGAGGGGGCAATAGAAAATAACAAGTATCATTAGGGATGTGGAGAAATTGGAACCTTTGTGCCCTGTTGGTAGGAATGTAAAACGATACAGCTGCTGTGGAAGACAGTATGGCAGTTCCTCAAAATTTAAACATAGGAGTACCATATGCTCTAACAATTGTACTCCTGGGCATATACCCAAGAAGTGAAAGCAAAGTCTCAGCGTCTTGTAAACCCATGTTCAGAGCAACATTATTCACTATAACCAGAAGTTAGAAACAACCCATGTGTCTATCAGTGGGTGGATGGATAAACAATATATATGGTATGTACATACAGGGCCGTGAAAAGGAAGGAGATTCTAACACATGTGACACCATGGTTGAATTCTGAAGACACCGTGCTAGGTGAAGCAAGCTGGCCAAAAGGACAAATGTGTGTGTTTTCCACTTAGGCGAGAGTAAGAATAACAAATTCATAGAGACAGAAAGTTGAACCATTGCTGCCAGGGGAGGCGTGGGGGAGAATGAGGTGGAGATGCTGTTTCCTGGGAACAGCTTGTGTTTGGGATGATGAAGTTTGAAGATGAATGGTGGTAGTAGTGGTTGCACAGTGGTGTGAATGTACTTAATGTCCCTGAACAGCACACTTAACAATTGTTAAGGTGGTAAATTTATGTACATTTTAGCAAAGTGAAAAAAAGAAAGCAGTAGATCTTTAAATTTGGACCGGTGAAGTGCTCATTTCATTATATATCACAAAGTACTATGTCAAAATTGAGAAGTGGGGAGTTTTCATCATGTTTTAGGACAACGCCAAGTTATTTCTTTTGTTCATAGACTAATGTAAGTAGATTACTTGATACAGAGGCAACGAGTCCAGGTGGAAAGTGAGTTGTGTAGTACTAACGCTTCAAAAGCTCACATCAGAGAGGATGGTGGGATCCATGCTGGATGTCTTCCTGAGCCTTCGTGCATGGAGGTAGAATTGGACTGGACCCTTCTTGAGTTCAAGGCAGAAGCTCTCAAATTTACTTTGTTGGCCGTGAAATTTATGTATGTATTCCAGGAGGTTCAGTCAGCAAACATTTCACTGAGCCTTTCCTAGAGGTCAGGCATTCTGCATACACTGATGACCTCAACCAGAAAGGCCTGCCCCAAGAGGTCACACTCCACAGGATGGGGCGGGATGCCTATGAAGGTGAAGAGATCCTGGGTTTCGTGGCAGACAGCCCCCTGACTGTTCAAGAATTCACAGATCCTATAATTTACATATGTAGTCTGCTTTATTTTTATAGTATGCTTATTTTTCAAGCTTTTTTGACAGTAGAACTAATTTTGTGAGATAAATGAGTGTCCCTCATGGAAGCCACAAGGAAATGCTGGCTTAAAGTCCTTGAAGTTACAGACGTAGCAGCCTGTATAGACTCATCTTTGTGGAGAACACACCGGTGACTTGCTCCATCTGAATCCCTCCCAGGGAGAAGATATGGGTCTCTGAAGTTGAGACCGGAGTGGACCTAGCTAATAAAGCAGTGGACAGAGCCCCACTCTGGAAAGGACCATCCTGAAGGGTCCCCCGCCTGTGTGTGTGTTAGCTCCCCTCTGCTTCTTCCTTTTGTGTGATAAAGGGCACAAGGTGGATCCAAGATCTTTATTTTAGAATGTAAAATGATGAAATAATTTAAGCACAGGAACAGGTCAGAAACAAATATAGCACTTTGTGCAACTATACTAAGATTATAAGATTATAGATTTTGCTATCTGTGTTACATGCTAGGCATGCCCTACCACTCCCAGTCCTACTTTTATTGGGGGGAGGTGCTTTACCATTGAATTACATCCCCAGCACTTTTTTATTTTGAGACAGGATCTTGCTAAGTTGCTGAGGGCCTTGCTAAGTTGCTGAGGCTGGCTTTGAAATCAAGATCCCCCTGCCTCAGCCTCCCCTGAGCCGCTGGGATCACAGATGTGCACCACTGTGCCTGCTACATGTCTTTTTTTTAAAAAAAAATAAAATCTATTTTTTAGCTGGACACGATATCTTTATTTATTTATTTTTATGTGGTGCTAAGGATCGAACCCAGGGCCTCGCATGTGCTAGGTGAGCGCTCTACTGCTGAGCCACAACCCCAGCTCCTACATGTCTTTTTTTTTTTTTTAAAGGAGGAAAACGCATGGCTGAAGTCTCACCCTGTATGTTCCCTCTTCCTTCCCAGAGAGAGACATAGATTTCCTTTTTGATTCAAATTTTGGTAGCTTTACTGCGTGTGTGGTCATAAATAATACACAGTCTAGTGATTGTTGTAGTTGTCCTGAGTGTGGTTTAGAACTAAGAAAAAAAAAAATGAAGAAACTCTCAGTAGCCAGAAGAGGCCTCACAGAGCTTGGGACAAACCTACATGTATTCCTCATGGAGTAGTCCTCTGTGCTGCTGTCACTTAGACAATGTGTCTGGACTCCTCAGGTCTCAGCACCTTGGAAGTACATCAAGAATACTGGGGTTGGGTTGAGGGCTGAGGTCAGAGTGAATAGCGGTGGCCTGTTGGTGAAAAGATGGCAGAACTAACCAAGCGAACAATGGGCTCTGATGACTTCCTTGTGAATTTTATGCATGTGATATAGATTGTTCAGGTTAAGAAGTCTGAAAAGTACACATTAGAGCTTTAAAAACCTTGCAGCTGGAATGATTAAAACAAAACTAGTAATAATCATTAAAGACTCAGACCTTAATCCGGGCATGGTGGCACATGCCTGTAATTCCAGCGGCTCTAGAGGCTGAGGCTAGAGGATCATGGGTTCAAAGCCAGCCTCAGTAATTCAGCAAGGCCCTACGCAATTTAGCAGGACCCTGTCTCAAAAAAAAAAAATAAATAAAAAGGGTTGAAGATTGGATGTAGCTCAATGATTAAGGAACCCAGGATTCAATCCCTGGCACCAAAACAAACAAACAAACAAACAAACCAACCAACCAGACCTTAGTTCAGGCACCCAATATTTATTATATTAGGAAATGGGCTTTTAAAGGTTACTCTTAGAAAATAGTTTAACAGGTTAGAGACAGCCCTACAATTTATAAATTTAAAAAGTAATAATAGTATCTGTATAAACTTCAAGGTAGGATTATTACATTTCTGACTACACTATTAGTATGAATTAATAAAGAAATTATTAATAATTAATAATATAACCCCATTTTGCAGTTGAAGATTTATGACAAGTTTTGTGATTGACCATATTCAGGTAACTAAGGGACAGTGGGAATTGGGTTCCTATTCATGCATTTCTAACCGAGATCCACTGGAGAGCCAGTTGTACATCAACTTAGGTTTCCTCATCGCAGGCTCACAGAGAGAGGTGTCAGTGAAGTTGGTCCCAAAGGAATGAATTAGACCATATACTTTAGAGGATGGCAGATCGTGTTTGATGGCTAAAGATAGCAACTAGGGATCCTAAGCATGGTTTTACCTCTGTAGTTTGCTTAGTTTTGCTAGTTATGGTAGCTCTGTGGATGATTTATTTGTGCTCTTCCCTAACCCCCTGGCCCCCTGACCTGCCCCAAACATCCCAGAGTTAGAATGCATAGTAAGAGTCTAGTAAGTGTGTGGCTGTTCTGGTGTTAGTAGGTTCCTGCAATATGTCCTCTTGTTGTCTTGCTTGGCAGACAGCCCCCCACCCAGGAACACTTTGATATTGTGCGCAAGGGTTTCCATAAAGCAGCAAGTCAACATATTCAAGCATAACTCCTAGGGGAGTTGCTGGCTGTGTTGACTGAGCTTTACAGTCATTTTAACACTAGCAAAAGTGTTATCCTCACTGCTTCAAATCAAACTGCAAAGATGCTCGTGTGAAATATAGTATTAGATATCAAATCAAACATATGGGTGTTGAACGGGAGGATGTGTAGTGTTCTAGCCTGTGGAGTTGTATTTTATGGAAATTCTTTGGCTTGGTTTGTGGCAGGGACATACATGCATTATGAAATATCAAGCTGAAAAATAAATAAAAGCAAGGCATTTAACCGTGCTGTTAAATGGCTTTTCACTGCAAACTCGTCTGCTCTAATGTTGCAGGCACCTTATGATAAGAGGTGTTGTGAGCCGTGGTGTTTGTGATAATTGCTGATAGATTTTAAAAATAATCTGGATTACGTTGAAAGAAATACTGTACTAATTTATCTTAGAAGTTTTCCTCCTTTGTCATTCTTTCTTTTGCCTCATTCAGTGTTTCTATATTGAATTTGACTTTTCATGCGTGTATCTGGTACTCCTTAATTTCTCGAGTGTGTGGGATTATGGGGCTCAGGTTCTTGGAGTTCCCAAAGGAACCATATTGTGGTATTAACAGAATGACTTCATCATTCTTGGCTCTGGAGTGTTCTTTGCTGTTCTGATATCTTGTTTTTCTTTTCCTATCTTGCTCTTTTAATTAGGAGGAAAAGAAAATCAATAGACTTCTTATTTTAAAACACTTAAAAATACTCATTTTAAAAAACCTGAAAATACTATTAAGGGTCTATTGATTGCACAAGGAAGGATTTTCCTCTGAAAAATGCTTTAACAAATATTTAGGGTCATGTAAATTAGAGATGGAGAAGACTGTTTTGGACATTTTGGTCTATTTCTCTCATTTATATTGGGCTTTATTATTTATTAATTATTATTTCCTGTTTTATCAACTAGATATGAATATATTTCCTTCAGAAACCTGAATTGGTGGTTTGATACCCACAGTATTGTTTTCTATGTATTTGCATTGGTCAGTTTTCCACCATTAGAAGAAATACCTGAAATTATCAACTTAGTGAAGGTTTCTCTTGGTTCACAGTTTTGGTGAGGCCAACCCATCATGGCAGGAACATGTGGGTGGAGTAAGACTGCTTTCCTCGTGGTCACGAACGAAAAGAGAGTGAGAAAGGTGCTGGAGTCTCACAGTCCCCTTCAAGGGCATGGCTGCAGTGACTTCAAGGCCTTCCACTAGGCCTCCTCTCTTACACAGAAGCCTCTAACACATGGGCGTTTGAGGGACATTTAAGCTCCAAACTATAAGGGGTATTGCTTTCAAAGGGTTTCATTTGATGGTAAAGGGATGTATTTCTTTTTAGCAAAAATAGTGAGTGGAATTGCTAATGTAAGTGGCTCACGTCGTGTTAGAAATGTAATTGGGATGTTCTAACTTTAGTTATTCTGAACTTGAAAACAGACATGCACGGTGTGATGCACTCAAAACACAGGCATCCTACAAAATATCAATGAATTAACATAGATTGTGTGAATTCATATTTACACTGTTGCATGGGAATGGACTTAACATAATACCTCTTTGACTTTCTTAGCCGAGGCATTTGTAAAATATCAGTATTAGTAGCTTCTTTTCTCACTAGATTTTTATGGCTTTCTCAATACTTGCTATCTGATAAAATATGATTTTTAAAGGTAAAGTCAAAAAATTTTTTACTTCATTGATAGTATGTGAAGAGAAGGCAGTATGTTGATTTATGTAATGAAGAGAGGATTAATAATATTGAATTCAACTGCTTATCCAAGAGCTCACACCATGTTACTGAATTGAAACCCTATTTGATTTCATTTAATTGCACATTTTGATTTTCTCATTTGCTTTGCTTGACTTTTTGACAGATGCCACCTCAGTATGGACAGCAAGGTGTGAGTGGCTACTGCCAACAAGGCCAACAGCCATATTACAACCAGCAGCCCCAGCCCCCGCATCTCCCGCCCCAGGCACAGTATCTGCCATCCCAGTCCCAGCAGAGGTACCAGCCGCAGCAGGTGAGCATAGCCCATTGCTTCCCCAGCGCTTGTTTTCTCCTCCAGGCCTGTGTTCAGAGGCAGATCATGCTCTGAAAAATCTTTCTGTCCCATTTTAATAATTGTGCTCTCAGTAGAAAACAAAGGTAATTTTGAGAACATGCAAACCTATAGCCTAATCTAACTCCCTTCCTCTTTCCTCCTCCCTACCCCCTTATTCCTTCATTCTTTCTTGCATGTTTGGGATTAAAGAGTGGGAAAAGTGACTAGTTTAATAGCTGCTTGCATTTCTGGTTGGTGACAGTAGAAACTGTCACTCATTTCATGTTATTTGTCATTTGCCTTCTAAGTCTTTCAAGAAAGTGCTCTGTTGTTGTGTTAAGGCTTGTTCAGGAAAAGGGTTTTTGCCTGTTCCTACTTGTTGGCACATGCGTGATATTTTTATCTTGACTTTTTATTTAGGTTTGTTTTATTATTAAGCGCTACTGGGTGAAAATGTTGCTTATAAACAGAAATGTAGCTTATAAACAGATAATCACTTCAGTAATAATATATTAAAATACTAATGGGAATCATCTGCGTTAAGTAAAAAGTTTCTACTTTAAATTAACCTCATTAAAATACTGTTTTATGTTATTGGGCAATATATTTGAGTTTATATGATTAAGAAAAATAGTACATGTGTATTTGGTAAAGTGATTGAGTTCCATGTTGTCTTAGAGACTGTCACTTAGGTGTGAAGTGCAGTGAAGTCCTGAGCAGGGACTCTTCACTCTGAACACAATGCGATTGTCATAGCTCTGCCAGTCATAAGCATCAAAATGCAGCTTTCCATTTTAATCTTTCCCCCTCTTCTCTCTTTTTTGGGGTGGAGGTAGTAAAGAGAAGATGTGTACTTTTTCATTTTTAAAGAGCTTCTTTTATAGCTTGA
The DNA here is from genome assembly GCF_047511675.1 of Marmota flaviventris. Taxonomy (NCBI): domain Eukaryota; kingdom Metazoa; phylum Chordata; class Mammalia; order Rodentia; family Sciuridae; genus Marmota; species Marmota flaviventris. The sequence goes on along the minus strand of NC_092503.1, from coordinate 10,088,713 downwards.
ATAGATTGTTGATCATAAGCCAAAACTAAAACTACATGGAGCTTAAATTTTGGTCAATTTAGTGGATTTCTTAACTATTTTCTTGGATTTGTTGGAGTCAGCGCCCATGTGACTTTGATTACAGGGTTCTAAAGAGAGTTTATGACTTTAAACAAAACATGTTAAAACCGCAGGAAAGATTCAAGATTCTGTACAATTTTGCTTTCTGTGTGTGTGTTTGCAAAATTTTGGTAATATAGCTAGGGTTATATTGAACCTCTATCAGTAGGGAGGTGCATTATCTCAGAGCTGTCTGGTCTAGCTTTTATTAAAGTGTGTGAATGTTTTAAAGCACTTCAAATATCAGCTCTTTTAAAGTGAAAGAGACTGGTATCTGGGGTTTCCATAGAAAAGTTATAGGCTTTTTCAAGGGGCTTTCAGAGACTTATTGAACTTATCTGTAGACATAGAATGTTTTGTCATGTCATCAAAATTTAAGGACTCGGTAGAGAGATTACATTACTCATTTTACTCTAGTGTGCTGAAATGAATCTCTGATTGTAAAACCAGTTTGATTAAGGATTCTGAGTGCCTGTCATTTCCTTCAAGACCAAGCTCAAAATTTACTTCCTTTATGAAGCATTCACTGATGACTTCCAGCAGATGGCAATTAGTTATTTAATATCCTTCACATTTAAATATTGAAAGCACAGTACAGGTAGAGTCTTACTGTAATGAATACTGTTTTAATGTGCTAAATTGAGGGCTGTCTTGTGCGTTGATCGTACCATTATTTTATTGATTCAAATACAGTAAATTTTATGGTAAGAAATACTAGAGAATCATGATTCTTATGAATATGATCATTTTTATTGAATATTGAATAAAATCAGAATTCCTCAAAATGTGTTAAATTTTTTGTGTTCAAACTCGAGCTATAGAATATCTGAGGTTTTTTTTTTTTTTAAAGTTTTATTATACTCCTGTAGGATAAAAGGGTTGAAATTGAAGATACCTAACTAACTTAGTCAGATGGTCTGATTTGACAGGACCAGTCCTGGTGTCTAGGGAGTTAGAAGGCCAGGTAGATCTGGGACGTTCCCCTCTAAGAAATGAGTTCTAATTTTGTAGATATAGTTGGTATCTCTGACACCAAAATAATACTCCAAAATCAATCCTAAAACAAAATAAAAGATACTAATAGAATATTATTACAACCAGGCCAAATTTTAATAAAGAACTTAGAATACTGAATTCATGTACATTTAAAAACCTAGTAAATTCAACTGTATTTAGTTTGATCAATCAATATTTCATAACAATAAGAACATTCTTTCATACAGACTTTCTTTCTCTCTCTATATATAAAACCTGTTGATTTCATAGAAGGCACTCAGCAAATAATGACTTTGGTTAAAATGATGTATACAATAGCTAATTTTAGGGTTCATTAAGATACCTACTTCGTATTTTTAAAATTTTTTTTTGGAGGCGGGCAGTACTAGGGATTGAACCTAGGACCTCATACTAGGCAAGGACTCTTAACACTGAGCAATATTCCCAACCCTTTTAATTTTAACTTGGGGTTTTTTTTTTTTAAATATATTTATTTACTTTAAAAAAATTTTTTTAGTTGTAGGCAGACACAATTTATTTATTTATTTATTTTTATGTGGTGCTGAGGATCAAACCCAGTGCCTCACATGTGCCAGGCAAGTGCTCTACCACTGAGCCACGACCCCAGCCCATTAACTTTTATTTTTAGACAGGGTTTCCCTAAGTTGCTTTTGCTGGCCTCAAATTTGGCAGTCCTCCTGCCTCAGTCTTCTGAGTAGTTTGGATTATAGGTATGTGCCACTGAGCCAGTTGGTAATGTGTTTAATGTTTTGGTTAATCAACACACTCATGTGTTTCAAAAATTTTAAAAGTACAAGGAAAAGATACAGAGAAAAGTGCCTTACCCATTTTAATTCTCCTTCCCCCCTTTACCACCTACCTTGCCCTTTTGCTAGATAATCATTGTATTAGTTTATTGTATGTTTTTCTGGAGATTGCAAAATGCCATATTTTAATTTTACCCTGTTTTTATACCCAATATAGCATATTTTAATGTACTGTACATACTCTGTTTATAGTTTTTATATTTGTTTGTGTTTTGTTTTTTGGTCATCTCTCTCTTCTACTCATTTAAATGGATTTTCTGGAGCTCTCTTTAAAGGAGAACACGAGCGATCCCTCAATCTTTTTTTTTATAGTTATTCCATTTTGTGGACATACCACAAAATGGCTAGTTCTCTTTGATGGTTTAGCTAGTTCTCTTTGATGGTCATTTAGATTATTTCAATTCAAACAATGTTGCCCTGATAAACTAACTATGTGCCATTTCATAAGCACAGTAATGTCTGTAGGACAAATTCCTGAAAGCAACTTGCTGGGTCAAAGTTTGCTCATCTCGAAGATATTGCCAGGTCGCACTCCACAGAGTCCGCCAGTTTACACTCTGCTATTTAGGTGTGAGAGGACTGTTCTCTGTACATAATGTGGTGTGATTTTATGAAAGCCTCTGGATTTTTGCCAATCTGATAATAGGGTTTTAGTTTACAGTTATCTTGTTATGAGTGATGATGAGTGTCGTCTTATTTGTTTAAAAGCATTTGTGTTTTCTAATTTTCCTGCACTGTAAATTTATTGTCTTTTTATCTTGATTTTTTAAATTCAGTTACTGGTCACTTGAGATTGGCTTTTGAAAATTCTTTATTTATCGATTGGATATTATTTGTCTTTTGACATTAGTTATGGCAGGTTTTTTTTTTTTTTTTTTTTTTTTTTTGTAATGCAGAAGGGTTTTTTTGTTTTAAAATTTTCCTGTGGGCTGGGGCTGTGGCTCAGTGGTAGAGCGCTTGCCTAGCACGTGCGAGGCACTGGGTTCGATCCTCAGCACCACATAAAAATAAATAAAATTAAAAATTTTTTTTCATGTAGTCAGAGTTATTAATCTCTTACATGATGTCTGGATTTTATTTATGGTGGGAGCTCAAAAGACCTCCCACACTTTTAGGGTCATGAAGCAACTCTCCCATATAATTTTTATAGTGTTTTCATACATTCAGTTTTTTTTAAAGTTTTTTTTTGGGGGGGATTTTTTTTCTGGAGGGGGGATACCAGGGATTGAACTCAGGGGCACTTGACCACCCAGCTACATTCCCAGCTCTATTTTGTATTTTATTTAGAGACAGTGGTCTCACCGAGTTGCTTAGCACTTCACTGTTGCTGAGGCTGGCTTTGAATCCGTGATTCTCCTGCCTCAGCCTCCACAAACTGCTGGGATTACAGGCGTGCGACACAGCGCCCGGCTCATACATTCAGTTTATGTTTCACTTCTTGCAGTCTGGGAAGAGAGAAGAGGGTTCAGCCTAATGTGCTTTTTCTAAATGTCTCTGGTTATTTAACCATCTTTTCATATGTAGATTATCGTATTAAGAGTTCTTCAGAGAAACAAAATGTGTGTGTGTGTGTGTGTGTGTGTGTGTATGTGTGTGTAGTGTTATTTATAATAACACTGGCAAGTCCAAAATCTGCAGTGTGGCTGGGTGGCTGGAGACCCCAGAGAGCTGCTGATACAGATGAGGTCAGAAGGCATCAGCTGAAATCCTTCTTCTGAAGGAAGGCTGGTCTTTTTATTGTAGTGTGGTCTTCAGAATAATTGCATGAAGCCCACTCACATTATGGAAGACAATCTGCTTGACTTAAATCACCCTTCTAAATTGTTAAATCCATCCAAAAACACCCTCCAAATTACCACACAAAATTAACTTTTGCAGCTGTCTTCCCTTAACTGATTGGAAATGTCACTTTTATCATTTGCTGAATTTTCTTTTGTGTTGTGTTTAGGGTTATTCTGGGATTTCTGTTCTTTTCCATTGGTCCTTCTATTAATGCACCAGTACTTTGCTGATTTAATCATCGCTCAGTATCTGATAGGATTAGTTTATTATTACTCTTTTACAGAGTTTTGTTGCTTATTTTTTTCATATACACTTCATTTCTTACTATGCTTTTCCCTAAGAATTTTGTCTACTTGTTGTTATTATAATTGGGTCTTTTCTTTCATAATACCTTTTTCAGTGAAACAGATGGTACTTGTAAAAGAAAAGTAGTAAAGCAAATGAAGGTACTTACTCAAATGATTTTTTGGTGGTGTTGCAGCCGATTGACCAAAGGCCATAACATAAAATTGGGTTTATGTAGCTTTGACTGTTGCAGGCTAGAAAGGGTGCTGTCCCCAGGAGCCTTGTGGAAAGATTGGGTTTGTGGCTGTTTCATAGGGTCTGGTGTGTGCTAGATAGTTCTAGGAAGGATTAGGGAAGTGAAGGCTAGTCCTAAATTGGCTATTCTCAAGGAACAGGGGGCGTTTTGAGGGTTGGGTGTCAGGCAGGAGGAGGGCTGTCAGTGATAAGGAAGAGTTAACTGCCTGAAGGTGCCCATCCTGGCCAGTTTCTGCACTGGTGTGCTGGGACACCCCTGCAGCCCGCGTGTTCTCACAGCCCTCCTTGTCTTGATTGCCCACATTTCCATGCCACCATCCCTCCTCCTCCCGAATGACACTGCATTTCATTTCTCCATTTGTTTAGGTAGTTTTTAATTTGTTTTATAATATTCTTCAAAGAGCTGCTCTACTTTGCATTAGGGTCATTCCTGTATGCTTTATTTTTGTAGCTGTTGTATACAGATGGGATGACTCTGGGTAATACCTTTTGTGTGTCTAGCCAGTTCTTGTTAATGTTACTAATTCTCATAGCTTCTTGATTTTCTTAGGTTTTTCATATTTTAAAAAAAAGTACTTTATAAATTACTACCTTCCCACTTTTTTATTTTTCATTCTTGGTTGATGCATGACCAGCCTCTCCAATTAATTGCACAGTTTAAGAGGACTGACTGGCGATTCCTGTATTTTCCCTGGTTAAAAATGAAGGCCTTCAACATTTTGTCATTGAAAATAAGTTTATTCTTTCTTGGATCCTTCTTTTTTGTAGCAGATTACTGTTGGCTTAGGAAGTCCCCTTCTTTTCTAGTTAGCTAAGATCTATTTTTTTATGATGAATGCTAAATTTTATGTGTTTTTTGTTATCTCTTGAGAATATCACTTTGTTTTTCCCTTATAACCTGTCACTGTGGTAAAAGTACCTTTTTTTGGGGTTCAAAAGAGTGTTATTCCAGAGAACCAAGCCTCGTGATCTGTCATCTTTTGAAATACACTGGATTAAGTTTAGGAACATTTGTTTAGGTTTCTTGGATTGTTATTCATGGATGAGATTGAGCTGTAATTAACTTTGTGAGGTTTTGGTATCTGTGCTGTGGAGCTTTGTAAACTGAATTTGGGATTAGTCTCTTTCCTAATTCACTGGAAGAATTTTTGTGAGGTTGGAATTATCTGTTGTTGGAATGTTTGGTAGAAGTGATTGTAAAGCCTTGGTGTAGCCCTTGATTTTTAGCTTTTGTTTCATCCTTGATTTTTAAACTCATGATTTCATTTTGTCAGTGTGTGTGTGTGTGTGTGTGTAATCATAGGCATAATAGGGCTATAAATTTCTTCTTGAATCAGTTTTTTTTTGTGTGTATATATATGTAGTACTATATTTGAGGAATTTATCCATTGAAAAATCAAGTTTTTCACCTTCATGTTAATAAAGTTTATATTATAATAATATTTTAATCTCTATAGCATCCAGAGTTAAGTCATTTAAGTTAATAATGCTTTACTTATGTATGTATGTATGTACGTACGTATGTACGTACTTACGTACTGGGGATTGAACCCAGGGGCACTTAACCACTGAGCCACATCCCCGGGCCTATTTTGTATTTTATTTGGAGACAGGGTCTCACAGAGTTGCTTAGTGCCTCACTTTTTGCTGAGGCTGGTTTGGATCTGTGTTCCTCCTGTCTCAGCCTCCAGAGCAGCTGGAATTAAAGGCATTCACCACAGTGCCCAGCTCGTTTTTTTATTCTTGATAAAAGCTTTTTCAAAGCAACTTTGGTCTTTGTTTTCTCTATTATGTGCTCGTTTTAAGAAATTAATTATGTTCTGCTCTTTTCTTGGCTACATCTTTACTGATGTTTATTTTTCTGTTCTTTTTTCACTCAAATTAATACATATTTGAATCTATTTATTTCATGAAGTTAACATGAGACTAAAAATTTTCCTCTTAAGTACTCTTTTCTCTAAGTCTCTTTAAAATTTTTGATATTCATTATTTTTGTTATCCTTGAGTCAAAGAATTCCATTTCCTCTAATTCTTTGTGTTTGAAGGTGGCTTCATTGGGTTTCCTTTCTGACAGAGGATTTGCCAGTTGCCTGTGTATGCCAGTCATCTGAGGCAATGTTCCAACTTTGATTTTTGTGAAGTTTTTGTTACAAAAATTCTTCACATGCAGATACACAGTGATATAATCAGCACACCTGTGCCGTCCCTTAGCTGTCGTATCCCTAATGTTTTGCCATGTTTGCTTTTGTGCCTCATCTATCTACTTTTCCTCCAGTCTTTCATGCCCTGCTTTCTCGAAAGTATTTTAAGTTAGATTCGTAACATAGCATTTCACCTCCACATAGTTCACTCTGTGAGGTCTATAAAAAGTGAGGGCGTATTCCCATATAGCCACTGTTCTGTCACCTTGCCAAATTGAGTATAATCCCTTTCATCCCCAGTTGTCCTCAGAATGCCCTTAGAATACATTTGTTTCAAGCAAAATTTAAACAAGGTTAATAAATTGATTTAGTTTTTAAGCCTTTTGATCTAGAACAGCCCATTTCCCCTGCTTAATTTGTACCTTGACAGGGAAAACTGGGTCAGGTGTCCTGGCTTTGATTATATCGTTGTTGGCCTTGTGTGGCTGTTTTCTCTTTGTGGCTGAACTTGTTCATCTATTTCCTGTTGCAAGTAGGCCCATGGACTTGAAGATAAACACTTGTCTGTGGTTGTTGTAGATCATGTCCTCAGTATTGAGGTGCTGCTCTTGTTCAGAGCAGGAGGGTCTGTGCACCCAGGTGGTGGGAAGGGCCCTCAACTTCCAGCTTTTCAGTGGCTGCCAGCTGCCTGTCTTCGGCTGAGGCCAGGAGACCTGGGGATGCAGAGCAGCCTTCCTTCCCCTTTGCACCTTGTCCAAGTTCCTTGCCCGCACCAGTGAGCTGGGGAGGTTTGTTACTGTCATTTCTGTCTGACCTGGTGTGCGTGCTGTGAGTTAGTTAGTACACCTTTTCTTGTCATTTGTGTAACAGCAGGCGGAAATTAAATTGTGTAGCACAAGTCAGTTTCTCTTGCTCTTGGGCTTCATTCCTTGTATTCACTCATATGTTTTGGGGCCATTCACATCCATGCCAAGTCCATGACCCACCTAAAGGGTGAGAAAAAGTTTTTACCCAGTACTGCAGATATTCAGTCAGTAGACAGGCAGCACATCTGATCTCCACACTGCGGGAGCTAGGGCTCTTAAATTTTCTAGTTGTTTATTTAGTATTTTATTTTAATTTAAAACTTCATAAATGCAATATTTATTACAAATAATTTAAACATACAGATAATACTCATTTTACAATGAAATTTTTCTAGTGCCTCTTTATTTTAAAAGAAACTTCATAGATAATATAAGCTAGCTACACATAGAATTTCAAATATATTAGAATATGGACTTATTTTATATAGAAAATAAAAATAATATATAGTACAATAGTAAGTAAATGCTCACTCATGGTCACGTTAGACTTTTTTTTTTAACATTTGAATCAAATGGGGTATAATTTCTCATTTTTCTGATTGTACAGGTTGCAGAATCACATTGGTCATACAGTCACCTATATACATACAGCAATAATAATATCTATTGTATTCTGCTGCCCTTCCTATCCCTCTCCCCCTCCCCTCCCCTCCCATGACATCTCTCTACCCAATGTAACGTCACTTTAGACTTCTGAGACAAATGCTTGATGACTGTGGAATCAGTGTGCCCTGGACAGTGCAAGACGAGACTGACAGAGGTGTGTTATATCCATAATTCACATTCCCAAGTATGGTTGTCAGTGGCAATGCCATCTTTTAAAATGGGAAGTAACTCCTGGAAAAGTTCTGAACAAAACAAAGCATAATCTTTTCTCAATATACATGGTGTTTTATTCCTGGAAAATTCAGTATATGCTAAAATGATTTTCAGAACACTGTTCTTCCACATGAAATGGAACTGGTTTCCAGACTTAAATAATGAGCTGTTTGTAAATCATGTCCTCAATATTTAGGTGCTGCTCTTGTTCAGAGGAGGAGCGTCTGTTTGTTTTTACGTGTACGTGAATGTTGAGACTTGTGAAAGTGGATGCATGATCTGTTAGGTCCATGTCTCCTGCTCCTTATGAGATTATCCAGAACTCCTGTCATAGACCCACTAAGCCTTATTGTATTTTTTTATCCTTGTGACAAACTGCTCCCTTGAAATCTTGTCTGTGTACATAAAGTTGCATGGTTCCTTAGTTTTTCTGAAATACATACATGGCATGAGTTATCATACAGAATTTCAAACATCAGTATGCCCTAAATGTCGTGGAAAGAAACTAGGAAAGAACAGAAAGTCTTTCATTTAAGAAAAAAAAAAAAAATTGCATTTTCCAAAGCAAATGCTCAGGCACTTCTGTGTTAGAAGACTGTGAGAGACAGAGGGTTACCCCTTGTGTGTGGTAACCGTGGGCCCCATAGGATGAAGAGAAGTGTGGTGCGACCAATTCAAAACCTCAAAAAGACTTCCAATCCACGGGACTGATTATCATACAATAGTAATTATATAAGATAAAAATATAGAGGAACATTTTAAATAACATGCTGACAGAATTGTTTACCAAAAAAGGGCAAGTTTTCCAAAAGTATGAAAATGACCTAAGTTTATAAATAAAGTAAGAATATTTTCAGCTATTAAAACTTTTGTTTCTTTTACCTTATTTATATTTTCTAAGTTATCTATAAATATATTTAAATATTGTGTAAAGGGTACCACACTGATTAAAAAACACAGTATAGTACCAGTTCCAGCAGTGCAGCAGAGTAGAGACTCTGAACGTCACTATTGCTCAGAGATCTGCAGTGGCCCCTGTGCGGTGTCACATGCCTGTAATCCCAGTGGCTCAGGAGGCTGAGGCAGGAGGACCGCAAGCTCAGCAAAAAACGAGGCGCTAAGCAACTCAGTGAGACTCTGTCTCTAAATAAAATACAAAATAGAGCTGGTGATGTGGCTGAGTTCAATCCCTGGTACAAAACAAACCATCAAAAAAAGATCTGCAGTGGTGTTTAAGTTGTTGAAATTCGCTGAAACACAGTCATTTTGTCCTGTTTCTCACTCGCTCATGCCACTCTTCCTCCTTACCCCATCCTCACACCTAGTGCCTCCTTCTGATCACCCTCACAGTCTTAGGAACCCAGCTCCCCACTGATTCAGAGCCCGGTGGGAAGAGGGGGAGGAGACCTGTCTTTAAACTCATGACCCTGACTTCAGAGGATCCTTGTCCTGTTGCTCTGTGTTTGCCTGAAGCTGGTTGACGTTCCCCACTGTCTTCCAGCCCCTAGACTTCTCTCCCACCAGCTGCTGCTGCTGGTGCTGAAGGCGTGGATGGGAGCAGTCAGGAGGTGGCAGTCACCACCGCCTGTGCCTCACATCCTTGCTGCCTTCCTCTTCTGCAGGCCCTTCCCCTCCTGGAATGCTTAGGGCCTGGTTTTTCCTATGTCCCTCCTCCTTCCAGGCCATCAGTTTCTCGTTTTGTCATTCCCTTTAACATTAAAACATGCTGTCATTTCTCTTACCCAACAGAACAAAAACACCTTCTTGACCAAAACCACAAACCAGTTTTTCTCTTTTCTTGCATCCCCCATTTATTGTTTCCCCTTGAATACACTCCATTATAGATTTTTATTTCAACTATTCTACTGAAATGGATCTTCTACACTTTTTTCTTTTTAAATTGCCAGATACAATTGTACCTATTTACTGTGTACAGTGTGCTGTTTGGAATTGTGTATGTGTGTATTGTGTACTGACTAAGTGACTCTCTGCCTCACCTCGTTATTTTTGTGTTGAAACACCGTACATCCCCTCTCAGCAGTTTTTAAGAATAGTGTTCAGTCCATTATTAACTATAGTCACCATGTTTTACAATAATCTCTTGAACTTCTTCCTCTTAACTGGAATCTCACATCCTTTGCCTGGCGTCTCCCTCAGGCCCTAGGCCCTGGCAGCCACCAGTCTTTTAGATTCCGGAGAGCAGTGAGAGGAGGTGGTGCGAAGCACGACTTTTCAAAGCTGCCAGTGCTTGCCTGTTACTCTGCCCAGCAAGCAGGGTTGCTCTGCCACCTTTGACCTGTCAGAAGCATTTGGTGGTGTGGGCCTCTTCCTCCATGAAGCTCTTTTCTTGCTGGTTTCCCAGCCTCTCTTCTGGCTCTGTTCTTGCCTTGTTGGCCACTCCCTGTCCTCCTTTCTGCTTTTTATCTCCCTGTCCTCCAAGTGGCGGCCTGAAATGAGGGCTCAGTGTCAGAGCCACAACCTTCCATACCTTGCGATCTCCTTTGGTCTCATGGCTGTACGTGTCAGCAGTCCTGTAGCTTTCCAAGGCATTTCTGCAACTCGGGCTCTCTTCGCCTTTCTATCTCTATACGTTCAGCTCCTACTCGATATCACAAATTCATGTGTCTGACAGGCTTCTGAAACTTGGTACATCTAAAGCCAAACTCTTGACCCTTGTCCCTTTTCTACAGGTCTGCTCTATTTGTGTCCCCTCACCTCCAGCTCAATAGATATAATCTGTCCTTCTAACATTTTGGTCAGAAATGTTTCAAACTCATTCTCCCTCCAGCATCTGTTTGGAGTCCTGCTATACCCCGTTAGTTCTCATGCTGCCCTGAGCTGCCCTCCCAGGCCTCCCCACACGCTGACCAAGGTCACAGCCCCTGCTCCCTACTTCCCTTTCACCCTGCCTAGTTTTCCCCATAGCCCAGGTCACTATGTAGTTTGTTAGGTTTTTATTTTGTCTGTGATTCTTCCTATTAGTAAATCACCATTGTGAGAGGGGCCTCCCTGGTGCCAAGGTGAATGCTGGCACCCAGGAAAAACATAATTAACATGTTCAGCGTTGTTGATTTAATTGTTCAAAATATCTGTGTGCTGGCACATTGCAAGCAGACTTTACAGTGGTGAAGAAGGTAAACATTTCCTGCTGGATATTATGATTTTGTAACTTCTCTTAATACCCTGGACAGGCCTTAGTTGACCATACATACAGCTGGCTCTTTTTGGACAGGCTTGCCACGCAGCTCATGGTCCAGTGGACTTGCTGGTAAATCAAGTGTAGTTTAGTCTTGGTTTGTTTTTCCAAATTTCTCCTTAGAAGGTTTTAACAAATTATATCCTCCACCATCTCACAAATATAAATTTAAAAGTATATTTTTCAGTGGTTCTTATTTTATTTCTATTAATTATTCTTTATAGTTACAGTTTTCTGAGCCTCAACAAAGTTAAAAGAGACCGTCTCCATAGAATTCTGAACTTGATCTGGACCTGTTCAATGTGTTATTGTGATTCTGGAATAAATCGATCATGGAAATTCGATTGCATTGGGAAGAACTCGGGCATTAGTAATTTTCTGATTTGCTCCATAAACATCATATATTATTAATGTTTGCTTTTTAAATTACTTCTCTTTTTCTTCTCTACTGCTCCTTTTAAGGGCAGGAGGAGAGTTCCATAGACTGCCACAGGAGTGAAGGGCACTTTCACCAGGCAACATGTCTACTCAATACTTGAACATTCCCTTCTTCTTCTTCTTCTTTTTTTTTTTTTTTTGGGGGGGGGGGTGGGTGCTGGGGATTGAACCCAAGGCCTTGTGCATGTGAGGCAAGCAGTCTACAAACTGAGTTATATCCCTAGCCCTGGACATTCCCTTCTTTACAAATGCATCTATTTTAATGCCTTAACAAACAAGCTATTTGAAGAATCTGCTTCCATTTTAGAGGTTTTTTTTTTTTTTTTTTTTAAATCCCAGCTTATTTCTTCAAACTTTGTTACACGAGATTTAAAACTTTGTAGAGAAAACCTCTTTAATGCTATAAGTTTCAATTTTTTATTTTAAAGTTTCTAGTTTTGCATTTCATCATTTTGGGGTCATGATGTATCAAATCCTGGTTTATGTTGTTAGTTCCTATACCCCTCTAGCAAACTCTCATTACCTCCTTTTCTACTCTTGGTAGCTATTAGAATGAGGAACAGTGTTTTCTTTACCTCCAGTTCCTGTTCTGACTTGCCCTCCTGAGACTCCGGAAAAGACCCCATTTTCCATTATAACTCACATTTCTCCAGGAATCTTCTCCCTGCTGTCTCCTGACAGATGCCACTTGTTAGGTGTCAAGGACAGCAGAACCTGAAGGGAACTGCCTGGCTGGAGCTTTTTGTCTGCCATTCCCTTTGCGGTGACATGGGTTGGGGGTGGGGGCCTTCTGTTGACCAAACTCTGCCTCTGCGACCTGGACACTTGGCGGTCTATTCCATCCTTTCTCTCTCCACGGGCTTCACACCAGACTACTGCTTTCATAGCCAGAACATCCTGACTCTTTTCTTAGACCAAGTTGTAACACCACTGAAGTCAGTCACAGTTTATTTAGATAGTTATTTATCATGGTGGGTCTTTAAAAAACAGCTAGTGTAAAGCAGTGAAAAATTTCAAACATTGGTTTTTTTAAGGTGCAGCCCCTCCTACCCCCACAAGCCATCTGAGATTTTTGTTTTCTGTTTTGTATTGAGGCTCAGCTCAAATCAAGGGAAACTTTACCACTGGACCACACCCTAGCCCTTTCTATTTTTCAGTTTTGACACATGGTCTTGCTGAGTTGTCTAGGCTGGCATGAAACTTGCAATCTTCTCGCCTCAGTCTCCCCAGGTATGCACCATTGTGCCAGGCTGTCTGAGATTATTGAGGGAATGCATACTTCTGAAAGTATCTTTGTCATTTGTTTTTATAATTTTTAAAACCCCAGGTCAATTGGGAAAAATACAGAAGACACAACCGTTAATAAAAGCAAAACACAAACCACTCCATGAATATTCTGTGCCTGGGAACTCTCTTGTACCAGGGTATGGTGATTGGTGAGACCTTGCCTCTGACCTGAGGAGCTCCCAGGTCAATGAGTGAGGTGTATTTTCCAGATTGATGGCACAGGGACATGGTATTGGTAGAAGTGTCTCTGAAAGGTCTTGAGGAAGGAGTGAATTTGCTGTTGAGAGAAGTGCTGATCTTGGAGGGGGATGAGTTCTCGGTTATTGAAAGTAGAGGGAGCCCTTTCCTGCAGGATGCTGAACTTGTGGACTAGAAGATCAGTTAATGGGCTGCTTAGCAGGAGCAGTTACACAGGGAACCAGTGGCTTCTCTTGCTTTTTCCCCAGCGATATCAAAGGATGTAAAAGATTATTATTATTTTTTTAACAAAAAAAAATAGCACCTGCTTAGTAGTTCACTTCTCACAGTGGATCATAGAGAATAAAACTGAGCTAAATCCACGAGGACACAGGTGTTTATATTTTCTAAAGTATCACTTTTTTTTTTTTTTTTTAGCCATCATCATGGTCAGCAATTTTTCAAGTGGAGATGCTTGAACTGAAATTATTTGGCAATGAACATTCTTTTTGAAAAGAAAGAAATAGCATTGGAACTTGAGAGTGAAATATTTTAGAATAATTTAATACAAAATATCCACCATAATCAACATAATATGTTGGACTCTTTTCGAGTTTAACTTAGAAAAAGCACTTTCTTATATGCTAACAATGCGGTAGAATGTTTCTGAATTAAAACTGGTAGCAACATGCCGCTCAAGTCACTGAGGGAGCTGAAGTTCAGAGGCACATTAAGCCCCAGGCTGTAATCTTGTGTGTGCTATAAACACTTCTTTGTTGTTTTATTGTTTATTTGAATATGTGTTTCTTTTTCTTTTTTTGGGCACCAGGGATTGAACTCAGGGCCACTCAACCAGGAGCCACATTCCCACATTCCCAGCCCTATTTTTTGTACTTTATTTTAGAGAAGGGGTCTCACTGAGCTTTTTCTTACTTGTATGATACAAAGTTAATTTACAAGTCATTCCTTCTGCTTCTTTTGGAGAAAATTGAAGTCAGAAAGCCTGTGTTAATCACTAGCATGCACATTTCATCTGTTACAAGTTTTATTATCACAGCAAACATAAGGACACTTGTAGTTGTCATTAAGTGCTCAGCTTTTAGGTATGAACACAGGAATCCATTGATTAATTTGATACTGAAAACTATTGGAATTAGGTTGATACCCATTTTTTTTGTTTGTTTTTTTGTTTTAAAGGAAGCAACCAGGTGAAGCCCTGAGTGATGTTTGGGTTTAGGTCTGCTTTCTTCTTGCTTACCCTGCTTTTGCAGCCTGAGTCTGTGGTTAAAGTCTAAGACCTTAACCATCGCTAGGGAATTAAGGTTATGGAATTTGTGAGCACTTTAGAAGAAAACTTTTAAGTTACTGTGAGGAGGAGCAGGGAACACGCCTAGACTGGACTGATTTCTGATGGTCAACTGAGCCATGATGTCCTTGCCCCCTAAAGCTGCTGCAGGATCTGTTGTGGGACCAGAGAGGTGGGAGGCAGTAGGTGCCCTGTGGCCATCAGGAGATGAGGAGGGGCTACCTTCCTTTGTCGTGGGGTAGAGCAATGTAGTGAAGCTGGGTGCTCACTGTGCCATCTTAGCAGTTCAGTTCCTAGTGTGATAGTGTGTGTGTGTGTGTGTGTGTGTGTGTGTGTGTGTGATTCCTGAGTGTTTGAAACAGAACCTACTAAAAGACTCTGGGAGAAGGTTTTGTGAATGTGAGAATGTCCTTTCATATGGTCTTTTTGGCCTAATTGCTAGGGTCAGTGTTTCCCTTATGAGGTGCACGTGCCTGCCTGGGCCTGTGCTTTTACCTCACAGCAGTGAGGAAAACAAGAGAAAACCCTCAGCTCTGGACACATCTCTCCCATTATTAAGAGGTTTTCTTTTAACGGAAAAGTTTCAATGTTATTCTTTTTATGTTAACTGGGAGTCTAATTGCATTGGATTATAATTTCATAGTGCTATTCATGGTCATGTTGAACATATGTTTTAAATGATTTTTTTCTCTCTAGTATCAGAATCAAGGGGAAATCCAACGAGGAAGTGAGGAATTACGTATAATGACAGTATTTTCAATACCTAATTTATTTAGAAAGGCTCCTTCGGAGGAGAGCCATCTGAAAGCCCAGGCAGGCCTGGAACGTGGGAGTCTCCTCCTGGCTTAGAGCATCTCCCTCGTGGACCATGGGCATCTGCTTAGCTTAGTGGCAAGGGCCTGTCTAGAAAGATTTTTGAGAGCCCATCAGTGAGTCATGACTGTTTACCATGGAGAAAATAAAGGGAGTTACATTATTGAAGATGAATTTCATTAAAGGCTAAAGAAAACCTTCAGGTGCATTGAGAGCCGGATTTTGTTGAAAGCTATCTGGGCCCCACATCGTTCCCTGTTTTGTAGCACAACTCTAAGGGCAAGGGAACATCCCTCAGCCCTCTCATCTTCCCCCTCCCTTCTTCCTCTTTCTCTCTGCATCTCCATCACTATCTCTTCAAATGAGAAGGATTTAAGGGATTGGAACTCCTGCACAGGCGGGGCTTGAGCCTCTTTTTCTGGTTCTTAGTCCTGCTTCCCCAGACCCAGGGGAAGAGCTGGTACACCTGTCCCCCTAGTGTGACTCTTACTGCACACCTTCCGTGCTCTCCTCCCTGATGCCCTCCCAGTTAATACCCTGGATGGCCAGGGTGCCACTGACCCCACCATTGTTTCACAGTTGCCACTGAGTCAGCTTGCACATGGAGGTTGTTATATTTTGCATATAGTTCTTTCCTCACTTGATATTTACATTCTGACATTAAGAGATTAGAGGATTGTCTGTTATTCCTGGATTATTTTTTTTTTCAACTCAGCTGCTTTCATTTGGCTTTAACATGCTCATTGCAAAATGTTAAATTATGAAAAATGTGATAAAACATAATTACATGTAAAGTCTTCCTCATCAATTGCTTTGATTTAACAGCTCTGTGTATATAGTATTCCAGAGGAAGACTGAGATATAAGAAACATAGTGTTCCTCTTGGAATTCGCTAGTTACCTTATTTTTTCCTGGAAGGGAGAAAAAAAGAACAGGTCCCAGTTCACTTATTTTCCCCAAAGTGCTAGGTTTTGGAGTGAGGGATGGGTTCATAGTATTGAGTCAAGAAGTAGGAAAGAAAGGGACCATTGAATAACTGTGCCAACTGTGTTTTATAAAAACCAATAAGAGGGATGAGTACTTATATTAGAATTACCTGAGGTATCTACTTAAATAGGTCTCTTCCGCTCAGACCCTCTCTTTGGGGGAAATTTGGAGTGTGTATTTAATTTTACAGGCAATTTGGATGCACAGCAAAGTTTGAGAGCCACTGGAGTGCCCACGTACTAAACTAAACTGTCTTTCCGTTTGTTTTTTTTTCCATTTTCAAGTTCTTTTTAAAAAAATTTTAAAAATTTATTCTAATTAGGTATGTATAACAGCAGAATGCATTGATTCAGCTTTCCAGTTTTCCCCTAGCAAGGCTCCTGCGTATGATCTCATTCATTACTAGTAACCTTGGAAGGTCACACTTGCAAGTAGGTATTACTTGTGGTGAGTTTAGGTTTGATTCTAACTCTGAGTTAGTAAAGGGGTTGCTGTCTCCTTTATTACTTTTTACAGTAGAGATGCATTAGCTCCAGAGATAGGAGAATAGTCAGGCCTGGAAGCCTTTGGTAAGGGCCTTGCTTGGTAATCCAGAAGCACCTGGTGGGACACGTGTTGTGACACAGGTTATTGGACCCATCCCCAGAGTTCCTAATCTGTAGTTTGGGGTAGGGCCTGATTAATTCTCATACGTAGAAAGTTTCAAGGTGATTCTGGTATTGCTGCTGCCTCTGCAGGGACCATGTCTGGAGACCTACCCTGTAAACTGGGTGCTTTGGAGTTGTTTGGTAAATGCTTTGCCCAAAGGAGGTGTGCAGAGGCCAGGCCCTTTCTTTCCTGGACCCTGTTAATGCCCTGCGTGGCAGGGGGCTCCACTGACTCCTCATCGTTCACATTTGCCACTGTTTGGAGTGTCCTTTCTTCAGAGCAGTGGCTCCCATGTTTGTTTTCCCTTGAGAAAAGCAATAGGGGTGAACTTCAGAATTGATACAAAGCTCACTGTTTTTGGAATGTTGAAGGTGTTTAACAGAAAATTGCTGAAGAAATAAATTTTACTTTAACTTTGATGTAATTCATGACAAATCTCAATTTTCTAGGGTCTTTTCTTTTTTTACCCAATTAGAAATTTACTTCACTCCTTTAACGGTAAATATTTTCCTATAATTATAGCAACACTTAACTGGAATATGTACATTTTTAAACATCATAAAGGCATCCCTGAAAAAAATCAGAACTTTGACCATTTTTGAGAGAAGTATGCTTATGATCTAACTTTGGAGAAGATCAGTGGAGATTATACTAACTGGATGTCAAGTTCTTTTGAGTGTGTTCTTTCTTTTTGTACTCTTAAAACAAAAATGACTGGGCAGGGGGAAAATTTAATAGATCAAATGATCCTTTTTTAACATCTTGTAAAAAGTTTAAAATTATTAAATATTATATTGATGGTAAAAAAATTCCACAAATTCCTTTCTGCTTCTTGCATTCTGAAAGTATTATTGGTACAATGCAAAACAGCAGTCAAGAGCTGGCTCTTGTATTTTATTTTTTCTCCTGTTACTTTCTTCCGTAGCCACATTGTTTTTCTTTTCCTTTCTTTCTTTCTTTTTTTTTTTTTTCTTCTGTTTTTTCAGTTTTCTCTCCAGGAATTTTAAGGAGGAATTGTACAACTTGTGAAAGTGGCTGCCTATACAGTTTGGGGAGAGTTGGATGGCAGGCTTGGGACAGGATCTTCCTGGCACTTCTCTCTTTTTGGCAGATACAAAGTCTGTCCCTGTTTGTGCAGCATATGGGTTTCATGAGTTCTGTTTCAGCAGGTCACTGTCATGCCACTCACATCCGTCCTATTACTCCTCTAATTTAAGGTGTGTGCATAATAATGCAGATGACTTGTGTACATAGCTCTGCAGCCAGAGATACTCAGGCAAACTTGTATTTCATATTTAATTTGGACACAAACAGCATGTTTGAAAATTCTTTAGTAGGTCTGAGAATTTTAGTAATTTTATTTTTATTTCATTTATTTATAAAAAGATCATAATTTTGAATGCAGTTATTTGTAACTAATTTGGTCATACAAATCTCAATGAAATTATGATATTCTTAGTTCTGGTGAGTTTCCTTATTGATATTATCTCAGTCATCACCCTTTAGCATCCCCCCCCCCACCCGTGTGTGTGTGTGTGTGTGTGTGTGTGTGTGTGTTTGGAAATCTGGTGAAAGCTATGGACTCTCCCCCCAGGAAGGTACATACATATGCACATTTGCTGTAATTTCTGGGGAGTTTTCAATGCCTTGACTCCAAGGTCAAGAATGCATGCCCTCAGTGTGAGTTGCAGTCCCACTTTGTAGGAAGACCTGTTTAACCTTGCTTTCTACTTGATGCAGACCCTGCTGGGCTCTTGTGCCTGGTGTGGTAGATTTCTTGGTCTGGAGGGAGGGCTTAGATTGTTGGAGAAAGAATCAGCACTCAGAGGGTATGAGAAGCCAATGCCAGACTTAATTTATTTTAGAGCTGGGGATAATCTTTTCATTGGCAATAAGACTAGGTGACCATCCTTGGCCCAAGTGGGTGAGCAGATTCAGGTCTACCTAGTTTACATCCACAGAGGCTTGGTGAATTAACCCTTGTTAATGATACAGCAGAATTCCACACTACAGATGCTAAGTAGTGGCTTACTACCTCAAACCTCATTTTTTTTGTTATGATGATTTAATGAAAATACTACACTGTATTTAATTAACAAATCCCACAATTTACAGAGTTTGTAACAAATTCAAATTCCTGGACCCAACCTTACGTGGGGATTTGTCAGCTACAGGATAGGGAGCTGCTATTATTCCTCATCTGGTGGGTGTGGAGTAGGAAAGTCATTATGCACAGACACTGGGGAAAGAATATTGGTTCTCTTTGGCACAGGTCCCTCAGCCTCTGTACCTCAGTTTTTTCATTAGTCAAATGAAGTTGGCCCTCTGTATGTCTGGATTCAACCATGCTCATATCAGAAGTATTCAGAAAACAAATTGTGTCTCTACTAAACACATACAGATTTTTCTTTCTGGTCATTTTTCCCTACATTAAATTAAATATGGCAGCTAAATGTACATAGCACTAGTGTTTTATCAGCAATAAGTCATTTAGAGATGATCTAAAGCTTACAGGAGGCTGTATGTAGGTTCTCTGTAGATACTGCATCGTTTATAAAAGGGACAAGAGCATTTGGGGTTTTTGAATCTGCCCAGTGGCATGGGTGGTGTGGAAACCAGTACTGCACAGATCTTGATGGACAAGTGTATTTATTTCATGGAGTTGATGTGAAGATTGAAAGAGTTTTTTGAATGAGTAAAACACTTGGAGAGGTGCCTGGCGAATAGTAAATGTTGTGTACAGAAGCGCTCGTTCTTTGTCACCACCATCACTGTTGTAGCCATAAAGTCCTAGTAGTTGAATTAACACTTTGATTCTCATCCTTTAATGTGTTTTAAATAGTTGAAATAACAATAAGTGACAATAAATGTGGCTTTCAGATGTGCTGGGCACAGTGCTAAGGCTCAAAGGCAGTGAGTGAATCATATCCATTACGGGCTCCTCTCTTGTAGGGGGCAGGTTCCTATTTCTTGGTTTTGTAGGTGAGTCATGGAATTCTTATGTAGTAAGTTACGGAGCTAAGATTCTTGGATGTTGTAATTCATTTAGGAATTACTATTTTTCTCTGCATAAAGTACAGATAACGAACATTAACTGGGGCTAGTTAGCTTTGTGAGTTTTTTAAAATAAATTGACTATTAAAAATCTTAATTATTTTAGTCATTAGCTTTTGAGTGTCTCCATATTTTATTAGATATTTTAGTAAATGTCATTTTAGGCAAGCATGTGGCTGGCTTCCCTTCTCACTCTGGGCCAACTGGCAGTTGGAAGAAGTTCTTGTGAAAATAGAGGGAAAACAAAACAAAAGGCTTCTCCCAAACCTGGAATGCCATCTTGCAGGGCCCTGACCACTCTGTTCCCTCAGCCTTGGATTTGCTGCAGACTTAAAGGGGGCCACAGCCTGCCTCAGTGTGGGGCCTTGTCTCAGCCATGGTCTTGGAGATGGCAAGCATTTCATGCTGAGAAACCTGTTGTCAGTACCATGGAAGCTCTTGAGTAAGAAATGTCATGAGGTAGCTTGTACAGGCTTGTCCCTGTTTTAGAATAGTCTTTAAAAATCTGGAAAACAATTTTTCCTTTGAATTAATACAAAGTAAGGAATATTCGGAATGTCCAGGTTTTGGACTCATCAACATACGTAGTGTAGGATCCGGAATATTACTTTAAGCTTTAAATTGGACGATAGAATTGGTGGCAGTAGGGGCTGGGGATGTGGCTCAAGCGGTAGCGCGCTCGCCTGGCATGCGTGCGGCCCGGGTTCGATCCTCAGCACCACATACAAACAAAGATGTTGTGCCACCGAAAACTAAAAAATAAATATTACGAATTCTTTCTCTCTCTCTCTCTCTAAAAAAAAAAAAAAAAAAAAGAATTAGTGGCAGTAAAAAAAAAACACTTGAGCTTACTTCATGTGACTTTGATCCAAGCTGAAAGAGCTGGGGAAAGGCAGACATCGGGGAAAATATCAATATTGACTTGAAAAAAGTAAAGAGATTGACCATCATGGTACTAACTCATCGTGATATATACCAAAGCCCCACTTAGCTGCCCTATGCCTTCTGCCCTGTGCCTGCGAGACAGTGGAGGGGTCTGTGGTACCCCCAGACTGCAGGGACACTTCACCCAGCGGCACCAGAGTAGGAATTGCCCCGTCTGGGGTTACACTAGCTCGTGAAGAGGGAAGTTGAAATTTGAATTGGGTTTGTTGATGCAAAGGTTCAAGGTCTCTGCTTGACATCTGTAGCTGCAAAAGTCTTCTTGAAATCAGAGAGCAGGCCTTTAGAGGCCCTTTGTCAGGTCTGGTCTAGGAAGGCTGTAGAGAGCTAGTGGTGAGACTGAATAAGAATTACTTGGGGGAATCTCAGGGAAGAACAAAATTGATACGGTTAATTCAGTTAAGATGACTGAGGGAATTTTGTAGTTTTTGTTGAGTCATCTAAACAGTAGGGTTAAATAGTGTAGCAGACAACTTTAAAGATAAAAATGGGGGCAGGTAAAATCTGAAAGAAGAAAATATCAATGCTACTTATGTTTTCAAGGGGAGGAAGGAGCTGAAGATAATTAAGAAGTGATTGTGGCTTTCAGATGAAAGCCTGCTTCACCTCAGCCACACTTTCAGGGATTCTCACAGGTAGTCATTCATGCCATTAACTGCATTTTCATTTAAATGGAAATTTTTAGACACAAAAGAAGTAGACCCCTGCACTTGTGCTTCTTTCTGTACACCCCTCCCCTGCATTCCTCCCCCTGCCTACCGGTTTGTTTTTCTCTGCTTTTGTGTTGGGGATTGAACTCAGGGCCTCCTGCATGCCCAGCATAGGGTCTACAGCTGGGCCACACCCCCATCCCTCCAGTATTATTTTGAAGTCAATTCTAGACATTGTGTCACTTAATCAGGAAGTATTTTACTATGTCCCTCTCAAAGATAAAGGGCTTATAAAAGAAACACAATACAGTTATCACATTAAAAGTATAATTTATTCCTATCAATTATCCAGTAGTTCAGATTTCTAGTAGTCTAATAAATGGAATAAGTGTTTTGTTTTATTTAGATGAGAGTAGTTTGAATCAGGATACAAATAAAGTCCAATCTTCAGTTAATATATTTTAACCTCTTCATTTCTAGGATTTCCTTCTATCTTCTCTCTTTCTTTTCCACTCTCCTTTTATTTTACTGGCACCTGTTTGTTGAAGAATCAGAGTCATTTATCTAGTAGAGATCTCCACAGATTGTGATATACTGATTGACTCACTGCGGTTTCACATGTTCCTTTGTCCTTTTTATTTCTTTGTAAATTACTGATTTGATCTGCAGTCAAGCTCCCCTAGCCCCCTGTGTTGCTGTGTGCTCATTGGGTGCAGAGTGTCTTGATTCCCCTCTTTTCAATGGCACCATGGCTGCTCTCCGCAGTCTTTCTCCTCCTTTTTAAATTTCCATTATGTTTTTTTTTTTAAGGTTGAATTATTTTTTTTTCTTTAAAATTTTTTTTATTATTAGTTGTTCAAAACATTACAAAGCTCTTGACATATCATATTTCATACATTTGATTCACACGGATTATGAATTTCCATTATGTTTTACTGCATTATTCTGTGGTCCTTTTGCCTTAAGACTGCCATAACAAACAGCAAAATGTGTTTTGAAGCACACTGCTGCCAGGCAGTATAGCAGTTGACATGATAAATACCCTTGGCCATGAGCTCAAGTTGTGTTTTTTATGAGTTTGTGCTTTTTTTTTTTTTTTTTTTGGTGGTGGGGTTGGGGATCAAACCCAGTGCCTTGTGCATGTGAGGCGAGCACTCTACCAACAGAGCTATATCCATACCCAGCCCCAGGTTTGTGCATTTGTTTTGGTGTTGTGATATCTCCATGAGGTCTTTCTTGGCAGCCATTTAGTAGCCATTTGCCTGGCCTGTATTGGGGCTCAGTCAGTGCTGGGCACTGGGAATCCAAGGGGACAGTGGCCCTCTCCTAGAGAAATGGCAAGTGGATTCTGGGAGAGCTGAAATGCACCAGTGTCAGTTCTGCAGGAGAGTCTGTGTGAAGCTGGTCTGAGGTAGTTGTCTCGGAGGGTAGTGGAGCTCATTTCTAGTGCAATCTTGAGGACAGCAGGTGCTCTGTAGATTTGGGGGAAGGCAGGTGTACACTCAGGGGCAGCAGCAGAGAGGCCAGAGGAGCCTCAGCTGCAGGCTCCTGCAGGACACCAAGCACATGCTGTAGCAGGGAGGGGCGAGGTGAGTCTGGAGTGCAGCTGGAGCTCTTCTGTGACTACCGTGGACACTGGACTTGATGCTCCAGGTACCCAGGGGGCATTTTCAGAGCATCTGCATTGAGGATGCCCACATCACACAGGAAGCTGGAGTGCGGAACAGCTCCAAAGCAGAGGCTGACTGTTGGGCAGGAGAAAGGCGGGTGGATTGAAAGGACCACGTGGTTTGGGGATGAGTCAGACATGTAGGGGTCCTGGAAGAGGTAGCAGATGTGCGAGCCAGCTCTGAGAACTCCCATTTGAGGGGCAGGACCTGGAACAGGAGCCGGTTTGTGGGGGATGGTTAAGAGAGAGAAGAGTGTGAGGGCCTCTCCCTACAGGTCCAGGTGCTCATTTTGCAGTAGGAGATGCAGAATCATCAGATGAGGGTTAGCGTGGAGTCCTTGGGGGACAAACATTGAGGACACCTGCTTTTAGGGGGCAGGCGGAGAGAGACAAGCCAGCAGAAGAGCCTTGATGGGCCCCTTCATCTTGCTTCCCATTAGCTGATGAGTTTTAATAACTGTTTGCTGATACTGAGTGGCACAGAGAGTGGCTTTGCATTTAAACTCATGAAAGGAAATTTTTATTTTAATACTACATATCTATGATATCGGCATTGAGGATTTTGACACATGTAAAGTCCTTAAGCTTATAAATTTTGAAAATGGAATTTAGGAGAATATATGAACACCCAGGATGATATCTTTTGAAGAATTAAAGTTATATTAAACATTTGTTATGTAGTGGTGCTTCCAGCTTTGTTGTCTTTGAAGCACACTTATTGTAGAAATGAAGGTATGTCTTTCACTTCTTGAGACACCCTGACATAGTGCCATTCCCTGGCTAAGCAAGTTAACTTAAGTTTCTGTTGTGTTGTTGATAAAAAGCAAGATGACAATAGGACTCTCTCATGGGCTTGTTGTTAAGATGAACTGGGCACAGCACTTGTCACAGAGTCACGTCTTGCAAATGTTAGCTGTCCTGGTTTATATTTCCATAGGGCTTTCCTGGCGTGGCAGGGAGGTCAGTGTGCCACTCTTCCACATGCCCTTCCTTTTGGAAAGGATATTTTACATTTCTCTGCATTGAAGGGGAAGTCGTAACACAGTGGATTTCTTCAGTTTAGGGATGGTTTCCAGGCCTGGCAACCCCTGGTCCTGTGTATCTCTGTGGGGTGGTTTTATCTTCTCCCCAGCTAAAATATCATTCATTCCAGGACAACGTTTTTCCTGTAGTAGTTAGAATTGATGATAGGCGTTTCCGAAGCAGGGAGAGAAAAGGAGGAAGAGACTCTTCTGACCTGGATGGCACAGGATTTTATGAGATACCCAAATCCTGCTCCTTCACCTTGTATTGTTCAAGCATGTGACCATCTTAACACGTTTCCTAGCATATCTGTATTTTATGTGATGATTGAAGAGCTTTTCTTGGCAGGCGCTATGGTGTATGCCTGTTTCCCAGATGCTTGGGAGGCTGAGGCAGGAGGATCAAAGGTTCAAAGACAGCCTCAGCAACTTTAATCATTAATTGGCCAGAATCAGAAGCCAGGGTGGGTCCCTCTTGCTTTTTGTCATAACCCAAAGCTAGGGTGTTGGACTATTAAGGCAAGCAGATTTGCTTGCTTCTGGAGGTAACCTCGTCTACCTCTTGCTGGGTACCGTTGCTGTTTGTTCATGACTGAAGTGTTCCTTCTTTTTTTTATACTACATTTTAAAAAAAATTGTTGATGGACCTTTACTTTATTTATTAATTTATTTATATGTGGTGCTGAGAATCGAAGCTTTGGCTTTGCTACTTTTTATATGTAGGTAGATATATTGTGATGCTAACATATAAACATCTTGAATGAGTTTTGTTCTATTCCGAAATGATGCAATGAGTGTAAATTGACACTTTCTTTGTTAAGAGCACTTTGCCAGTGTCTATCAAAATTTTAAAAGTACCAGCTTACTAACAGAAAATGCACCTGTAGAGATTTACACTACAGAGAAATTTCACATGAAAATTATGCATGAGGATGCTTGCTCTAATGCTGCGTGAAGTAGGGAAGACTGGAAACAACATAAATGTACATTAGTAGGTGACTGGTTAGCTCAGGTATCTACCAATAATACAGAACTTCATAGCCGTAAGGAAAGAATGAAATGGATATTGAGCTGTTGATGTAGAATGATCTAAAAAACATTGGTAAGGGACTGCAAATTATGTTATTTACAGGAAATATTCTCCAGCTGTGTAAAAGGGAAAAAGAATTTAAATTCCCATTTGTACTTGATGACACATTGAAAAATTATGGAAAGATAAATGAAAAACTGTTAGTGTAGTAGCACCCTTTAGAGGGTGAGTGTCTGGGAATGAGCCATCTTTCTTTTCATTGTTGATCTCTGTCTTTTGAACTCATACCAGGGAAATATTTTCCCATTTTAATTTTCTTAAAAGTACCCTGATGTTTTAGTGATTCTACATTTTCTGTAGAGTCTCATGTTGCCATTAGTATTTAGTTCACCTTGTAAGTGAAAGTTTCTGAAGCAAATATGTACATACCCCTACCTGTACTCTTTTTACACTTTTGTTGTTGGTATGACAGTTTCCCATTTTATGTTTGACTCACAACATAAAGAAGGTTAAGACCAGAGCCCATCCCTTGTTAAATTTGTATGTGGGATGTAGAAAAGTAACACAGGTGAAGAATTCTGGAAGGGTAACAACCACGTTCCCATTGCTTTCAGTGTTATCGAAGTATGGTATTCTTTTAAAAGAGGCGTCACTTTAATATGTATGTCAGAAACATGTGGTGACTATTTATATGTGTATAATAGTTTACACACTTGTGTGTACTTTTTAAAACTTAGAAATAACCGAAGATGACAGTGATGTTTTAAAATTTAAAGCTGTGCTTATTTGTTGCTGGTTTATGAACTGCAGTGGTAACCACATTCTGTATTTTTTGATTCTGACATTGTCCTCTTCTTGTTTATTGAATTACTTATATTTAATTACACTTCTTGAGATTAAAATAAGTACATGCTGAAAATAAATAAAGCAAGCAAGCAAGTCAGCTTGTGAAAAAGCTCAAGTTTGTTGTGGGATAAAACTTTTCTATATCTATTAAAGCAGCCAGACATTAACCTCAGAGTCCCTCTGTACATTATATATGGGAGGTGACTGTCACACACCGGAACTCTGCCTTTTCTCAGTGCTCTCAGTTAATCAGTCCTCATGCTAGAATATAAACTGAGGCAGAACAAATGTCCTTTTCAGTGATTCCTACTACATTTCTTTTGGTTTTATTTCCAACTGTATTTAATAATTGAAAATTTCTTGTGGTTAGGAATAGAATTTGAGATTTTGAACTTTTAGTCTTAAAAATGAAACGTGAAATTAGAGTGCATTTTTCTAATGGCCTTCTTTTAGTTCGGTGTTGCTTGTTTTAGAGGGGATGACTTTAAATTGAGTGTGTATCCACTACAGTTGGAATGTCTTTCTCAACCCCTTTAAAAAGCCGTTCATTTAGCTATGGAGAGAAAATACAGAGCAGTGGAAAAGGCTAATAAGCATAGAGCATGTGAGCTTGCACTGTTTCCTAACTGGAGTTTGCTTAAAACGTGCCTGGGCACTGCCTGTGAACTGTTTGCGCACGTGTGCGTACAGAAGGGCAGGGTCTGCTCATTTCTGTGCCCATTGTGAGGCTGTCCTGCACCTTTGTGCTGTTTCTGTAACAGGGTGAAGGGCCCTGAATGGAGGCCTTGTGCCCCACTTGATTTGAAATCCTGGCTGTTAATCTCAGGGAACCATAGGGCACCCAGCGGGAAGTCTCTGTGACAAGTGAAAACCTAGGATCTGCTCAAAACCATGGTTTGTGGGGGAGGGCAGTGAGGGTGGTAATAATCCCTCAGCCCTTGCTTTTGTCCCCCACAAGCCTAATTGTTACCCTCTGCTGGCAACCAGATGGAAGAGCTGCCTGTTCAAGTGTCCTTGGCTTGCATGTGATTACTCCCACCTCCTGGTATTGTGGTTACCAAATAAAACCCGTGTAACTGTGATTGAATTCTCATAGGAAAATACAGTCCTGGCTGGGTGTTTTACATGTCTATTAGTTAAATATCTGATTCTCTCTCTCTCTTTTTTCTTTGATGGACATTTCTTTAAAAGTAATAAGGATTGCATGTGAAAATGCTGAATTGTTGGCATGCTTTTTATTTCAGAGTCTGCTTAAAGGCAGTTCACACCAACACTGAGCTTGCATTGGCTAGTTAAATCTAGTTTGTGCAGCTTTTATACTTTGTAGTACCAGCCTCTGTGCAGAGTTTCTTGGCATCAGAAAAGTCATGCAATTTAAGTCTATACACTGTGAGAGAAGGGTGGGGCAGCAGAAGCTTTTTTAATAGGGTTTCACTTATAAACCTTAATTTTCCAAGTAATATTTAGGAATTTAGTAGGAGAAGGAGAAGTTGTATATGGTGTTTTTTTAGTGCCAACACCTATTGAACTGACAGGGAAGGAGAGAAAATTTTATTTTATTTCTCTTTCTTTTTTGGGGTGAGGGGAATTCCAGTTAGAAACTGGTTTTTCAACCTTGTGCCGGCTGAGACTTGCTGTAATAAATCCTTAGCTTTGTGACCTTCTGTTTCACTTCAGGTGCAGATGATAAGTAGAATGTTTAGTATCTGAGCCAATGTCAAGAAGTAGCCAGGGAGCTGGTGTACAGGAAGTGCGGTGTGGCATCACATTATATACTGCTCCTCCAGCACAGTGCTGAGAGTATGCATCCTGCAAAAATATTCTACAGGATGCCAGAAAGCCCATGTAAACGATACGTTTCTGGTCCCTCTGCAGGTTTTTTGGGGTTTGCTTTGTTGATTTATTTTTTATTGTGGTTTTGTGAAAACCATGCCACATGAGCATGTGGACTTCTGTGCATGAGTGGTTATTAGTTTTGTAGAAACCCCAGGATACCCTGAGCTTAATAATAATTGATGCTGCTGGGCATGGTGGCATATGCCTGTAATCCCAGCAGTTGGGGAGGCTGAGGCAGGAGGATCCTGAGTTCAAAGCCAGTCTTGGCAACTTTGTGAGTCCCTAAGCAACTCAGCAAGACCCCGTCTCTAAATAAAATATAAAAAATTGCTGGGGATGTGACTCAGTGGTTAAGTGCCTCTGGGTTCAATCCCCAGTATCACCCCCACCCCCATGATGGTCTTTTGTGGGTAATTGAAGGAGCACATTAAGTGTCAGTTGATAATAAAATTTTCATAATTAATTAATTAATTAATTATTATTATTTTTTTACCCTTTTCTTCGGAGTCGCTGTGACGGCTCCTCTGACCTTAAGGGTCCGCAGAAAGAGAGAGAGAGAGCGAGAGCATGCGCTGACCCCTTTTATTGAGAAAAGCTATTTAAATGAGGCAAGGGGTCAGGTTTCAGGGGGCTGAGTATCTTCATGAAGTCCACTGTCAGCAGGTTGACTGACACCTGGGTAGGCCACACCCAAGGGCACAGTAAGAGAAGGGGACACACACAAGGCACTTCCATGGAAGATTCTATCCTAAACAGGGCAAAGGGTTATATTACAAAGGAACAGGTGAGCGTAGCTTCACCCATGGGGCTGTAGCAAGACACACCCATGCACAAGACACCGACCCTCGCACCCAAGAAGGGTGCCACATTTCTGCGACTGAGCGCCTCAGCACCCAGCTGGGGAGTGTAACTCAGTCACGTGTAAGGTTGGCCTTCCACATATTCCCCCTTTCTTAATATACAAAAAGAATGTAACTGGGAAATTTTATCTTTCAGTCACTTGACTCTTGGTCCAAGGTCATCACAATCTGCTATTGAAACACAAAAAGAATTAGTAGAAAACATATCTTCACTACACAATTAGTAGAAAACATATCATCTTTATAACACAATCAACACAATAATCTTGGATTATTATTACTTTGCCAAACACTTATCAGAAGATTTTTAATCTTTTCCTGATTTTATTGGAACGTATTGTTTTTGGCCATAGTAACAGACATTTTCATTGCCATGGCATTTAGGCCTCTCCGTAAACCACAGAGCAAGGGGCCCACTCACATTATTTATTTGTCTCTCCATAAACCACAGAGCAAAGGGCTCACTCACATTATTTATTACATTGTCTCCTAGAACATCATTACTTAGTTTTCATCCTTCCATCAGCACTTATCTGAACATGAAGGATCTTGGAAGTAATTTAAGTCAAACATTAAGTAAATCAGAGTTAAGAAAAAAAATGATAAATACCCTATAGCCTGTAAAAATACAACTTATTGTATCATTAGTTATTGCCAGCTAATATTTCAGAGCTATAAAATGCTGAAGTTAATATTAAGGCTTTAAAACAGGTGTATGTCAATTAACCAGACCTAGGCAAACTGCTGGTCTCATAATCCCTAAAGTGACTACTTTAAATATTATTCCTTGTTTATTCAATTGCAGCCTTTGTGGCTATGTCTTAAAACTTACAATGTATAGATTTACTTAATGTTTGACATAATTAATTAATTTTTTGAGGTAATATTAAAGGCAGTTTGACCAAAATCAGAATTAAATAATACAATTCAACTCCCGAATTAAGCAACAGTGTGGTCTTGTTCTGCAAGAGTTTGGCTGCAGTTGGCTCTTCCTCCTCCTCTTTTACTGACGGGTCACCCTCCTGTAAAACTCAAATGCAATGCTCAGTTTATAAGGCTTAATGAAAAAACCAGCTAATTTTATATATGTATTTTGTTCTGCTATTGATTCACTGTGTTTATTTTTTGCTTTCAACAAAGTGCTAAAGAAATCACAGGTATAATGTGTTTACATATTAGCAAAAATGTTATATTACTTGATACTGTGAAAAATTTTTGCTTCATTTTGATTCCTGAAGAAATTTAAAATTCACTGAAATATTTATGAAATATTTTGTATTTGTATTTGTTTAGGACATGTCTCAGGAAGGCTATGGAACTAGATCTCAACCTCCTCTGGCCCCAGGAAAGCCGAATCATGAAGACTTGAATTTAATACAGCAAGAAAGACCATCAAGTTTACCAGTAAGACCTTAATTTGCTGATTTGGAAATGTAATGAGTTAAAGATTTTTTAAAAGAACTATTATTTTTTTACTTCATATTATCACATGGAACAGAAGTTTCCAGGTTTCAGATATATTTTGTGATTTATTAATTTTTTTGTAGGGCTTAATTCTTAGGAGCACTATAGTTCTGGATGAGTTTATTCCACTTGTAGGAATGGACATCTGTTGGGTAGGTTTTATTTGGCTGGTTGGTGTGTTGCGTGCAGGCAGGTATTTCTGTGGTTCAATTGAGTTTTTTTTGTTGTTGTTGTTTGTTTGTTTAGCTTGTTGCTTTTTGGTAGAGATACAGAGTAGGGGTCTGTGTAAGATGGAAACTTAAATTCCCGCTGTGCAAAGTATATAAATGGTAGATAAACATCTGATACTAATTTGAATTATTCTGGGACTTTACAATTGTATGTAAATGCCACATCACCCAAAAGAAAGTAATTTAGTTAAAAATTTGACAAATCAGCTTGTAAAGCATTTTCATCTGCATCTGGTAAATGGTGATTGAGTTGTATATTAGTAAGAGTAGCGGATACAACGTATCATAGTGATGCCCGAAAATAATTCATTTTTACTTTATTTGCTTTTTAATAGAGAACCTAATTTAAATGAGGTTTTCTTTATTAACTAAAATAAGTCTGTACAAATAAATATTTTGTATTTATTTTCTTGTTAAAGTATTTTGACCTGAAGAATCATTGTTACTACTTAATTTCTGCTAAGGTTTGTTTAAGATGGGAGTTCATGATAGTTATTATTTTAATTTTGAATTTCAGCTGTCTTGGCACTAAATAAAACTCGTCATATTCTTTCCAAATATCTGAGAACAAGCATTTGTAATGCGTATGTGTTAGTGTGATGTGTAGCGTGCATAAGGCACCCATTTTATGTTATACACATAGCCTTAGAAGAAGGTAAGTGAGGGCTGCACGAGGTGCACATCTGGGCATCTGCGGCACATGGTTTTGAAATCATAATCTTTATATAGATTTTTATTTCTTTGGTGGGAGGGGATAAAATTTATTATGGTCTTGTTTTGAAAGTTGGAGTATTGTCTATTTACTTGGTTTTTTGAAGGAATGAAAAAGGTAATGGAATCTGTTTTATACTAGAGGCTTTGCAAAGCAGATAATTATAGGTTGGTAAGAATGTAGAGAGTGTGTGAAACACATGCACACTGTTCGTAAATTCAGCATTTGCTGAGTATTTGGAAATTGGCTTGTGGTTTTATGAAATTTAAATTGATTCATGGGAAGCAGGTGGACAGTGAATTTCACTTTTTTCCTCACTTGTTGTTTATTGTTATTGGCACCTAAGTTTGTAGGGTTGTCATTGCTGCTAATTGGTACTGTGACACAGGTTGGAAAAAAATTTTTTTAAAAATATTTTTTAGTTGTTGATGACCTTTATTTTATTTATTTGTATGTGGTGCTGAGAATCGAACCCAGTGTGTCATGCATGCTAGGCAAGCGCGCTTCCACTGAGCCACAATCCCAGCCCCCAGGTTGGAAAATTTGTCATAAGTTGGTAGCAATTTTCTACGTATTCTTAAGCATGGTGTACAGCATGTACTGCTGTTTATTTCCATTCAAGAACTTTAGTGTCTCTCCTTGGTGTACATACAGTTCTTGTCATAGCTCAGTTTGCAATGAATGGGTGACATCCACTAACTCTACAACGTAGCTGGGGTTGGAACCAGGTCCTCTGCTCCAGCGAAATGTACTTAAGAGGCTGGCTCAGGGACAGATGCTTTATAAATTAATTACTTGAAAAGAAGATGAAAGTATTTGGAGAAGTAAAATAATATATTCATCAAAAATTGAATTTTTTCTGAATTTCTATTCATTGTCTGCATGTATATGATGACTGTCTTCACAGTGATCACCTGCCTCTCTGCCTCCAAAGAGTTTCAGGGGTACATGTAGGTGCAGATTTTGTTATGAAGTCCTTACAATAAGAAATACCAGTTAGGATGTTATTCTTTCTTTTTCGTTTTCTTTTATTTTCTAACTCAGTTAACCAGGAGGCTGATAGACTCAAAAGCACTTTAAATTACATTTCAGTGATTTTTTTTTTTTTTTTTTTTTTTAAAGAGACCAAGGTTCCCAGGATTTATGGCTAGTACACAGAAGCCAGTTACTGCATAGAGAACAAGCTGTAGATCAGC
Organism: Marmota flaviventris; assembly: GCF_047511675.1. NCBI lineage: Eukaryota > Metazoa > Chordata > Mammalia > Rodentia > Sciuridae > Marmota > Marmota flaviventris. The sequence continues at coordinate 10,056,280 of NC_092503.1, read as the reverse complement.
CAGTGAATCTAAAGCCCAGGTCTGCTGGGATTAACATTGGCTTTATTTAGATGAGCTTTAGTGCATCATTTTTCTTCACTAGGGTTTTACGTGAGCAAGAAATTTCTATATGGGGTTTACATATCTATTTTTGTTTACACGTATGCTTTTTGTTCATGAACTGTACATAATTTAAGATAATTATGGCTTCCGGGAGCCATTCATTGGTGTTCACTTATGGCTCTAATATGTATTTTCACAGTGTTACTTTTATTAAATACTTCATTCTCTAGCTTGGCACCATTGATTCCACAGGGACTGGAAGCTGTTGTAATCTTGGCTGGATTGGCCATTGGATCCTCAGTAGAGCTACTCTTAAAGTCGTACTTTCTTTTCAAGTGCCAGTCACATACATTTTGTCATTTTACTTAAACACAACACATGCTATTTGTACCTCTGGCTTTGTAACTTGGATTTAAGTAAGTTAGAAGCCTTAACCTTTTAAAAAATATAGAATAGTGATTCTAGTAAGTAATTTTGTGTCCATTATATATGAGTCTTCTAACAAATGTTTCCCAAATTGTTATTTCATCATTTTTTTTGCTTACATTGAAATAGTTTTTGTAACATTTCTCTATGCAGTCATATTTTTTTCCTCCAGCATGTTTGTTACATGGTTGTCAACTTTTCATAAGAAATCAAGATGTTCCCAATATCCTTACAATAGATCTATAATTTGATCTCTCAGTTCTTCTTCTTACCATGCTTGAAGTTGTGTGCTTTGTATATCCTTAAGTTCCTGTGATCTTCAGTAGCTAATGCAGTTGTGTTTTCCAGCTAACTTAGCTGGATCCTCATATTGTCCACAGAAAGCAAAGAACTGATAAATTAATATGCATTCTCTTGTCTTGGGCCATGACCAGTACTGTTTGCTCTTTGCTTAACAGACTCAGACCTAATCTCAGAACAAATATCCCTTGAATTGCCCACTTACTTCAGTGCCTTCTCAACATACAGCCTTTCCCTGCTGAGCAAGATAGGTCAGTCTGTATTCCTTAGTATTTCCATTATTAATGAATCTTAGCCTATAGGACATAATATGAAAATTAGCTTGAAGAGCTGCCTTACATTAGGGAATTATCACTTAAATTTGAGCACAATTTGTGGTTTTTCTTTACCTCTAATTTTATAGGAAATGAAGCCAAAATTTAAGCAAAATACACAGTGGAAGTTCTAAAAGATGCTGTAACTTTTTTACTCCTTTATTTTTTTAAATATTTTTTTTTTAGTTGAGAGACTTTTATTTTATTGTTTTTTTTAAATTTAATTATATGTGGTGCTGAGAATAATTTAATTACATTAAAATTTAATTACATGCCAGACAAGTGTGCTACCGCTGAGCCCCAGCCCCTTACTCCTTTATTTTATAAACATTGAGTATATCTCCCAAGTATGATTTAGTATACTTTGTTTTGTTAAATCTTCATCTCTTGTGACATTTATTAGTCATCTTTTTACTACTTACTTTTATAACTATCTTGGCTCCTTGGTTTAAACTGGGATCCTTTCTTGGTATTAATTGTGTTATATTCAGTAAATATTTTCTTAATGTATATAAAATTATTTTGGAATAAATTCTTCCCCTTGTTTCAGAATTATCTTTTAATAGCTTAGGAATCTTTTTCATGGTGTTAAATTGACATGAGGAAAGCCCCTGCCCTCTGCATGCTAATGACACCAGAATATGGGTGTGATAGCACCACTGGCAAGAGGGTACCATTTTTTTTCTTAATATTTATTTTTTAGTTATAGAATACAATACTCTTATTCTATTTATTTATTTTTATGTGGTGCTGAGGATCGAACCCAGGGCCCTCGCACGTGCTAGGTGAGCGCTCTACCACTGAACCACAATCCCAGCCCTAAGAGAGTACCATTCTTAAAACAATTTTGGTTTTATCAAATGGCCCTTACTTTAACCTTGGTAACCTTAAGTTTGAAAACAAGAGGTGAATACTTTGGATAATTAAGCTTAAAAAAAAAAAAAAGCAAAAGCCATTCTTTTCTTAGTGATATGTTTTTTATTTGTTAAAAATTAATTGACAGAAACAATCATAATTTCAACAATTATAGTACAGGTAGATAAGTTCTTAATAGAATACTTATAAACATGTTTAAAAGGAAGTAAAAAATGAAGGTTTTGTTTTCTTTCACATTCAGCAAAACAGTGCTTCAGGGATGAAAGAGTTGTTAATATTCCCCAGTTTAGAAATAACTAATTTGTTTTATGTTGCAGAGAGCTGGCACTGGTTTTGCATCTCATGGGTGGTGTTAACTCTGTTCACCCAGGTTATGTTGGTAAGGCTGTGTGCTCTGCTACGACTTGTGTGCTGACTATAAAGCCTGGCTGTACTGGAAGGCCCATCAGGTCTTTCAAAGCCTCTTCCCTGTCCTTTCGTCCCTATACGGGAATATCTAAGGAGGTTGACATGAAAAGAGGGGTCTTCCTGAGTTAAGTGAAAACCTAAGAATGGGAAAAAGTGCTTATGGCACTTTTGTGTAGTTTGTCATTGGAAGGAAAGACTGGGCTTCAGATAGAACAAATGTTTTTTGCCCTTTGTGAATGGAAGGAGGTGGTAAATACTGGGAATTCTTTGAAACGGAGATGTTAAACAGAATATTGGAAGCCTGAAAGAGAATGATTAGAAAACTGTTATTACCAAGAATTATCTTCAGGGAGTTAGCCATTAGCAGTAAAGAACACAGTTTTTGCCTTTAATCAAAGAGGAGTACTCCTATTGGGGTTTTATTTGTTTCTTTGTTTTAGTCTGCAATGTTACTGGTGAAAGGGAAGATATGAATATTGATGGTATGTTAATAGGAATATTTGTAGATTTGTTAATAGATTTGCTTTGATTGGAAACTATTGAGAAATGCTGGGCAAAGCAACTTTTTAACTGGGTTTTGCTTTTTATCAAGTTCTAGATGGTAATCCATAGAAATATAAATTGAGACTATGTTCAACCTGTTATGTTAGTTTGGCAGGTTTTTGCAGAAGTTAAAAATCTACCAGATGTATGGCTGCTGAATGAACTCTTTTTAAACTTTTTTATTTGTAGCTTGAACTTGATTTAAATAGCTGTCATTAAAAGGTTAATAGTGTAGCTGTCTTTCATTGATTGATCCTTCTCAAATCGTTCTAAATGTTTAAAAAATTAAAAGCTAATGAAAGAGAAATCTCAACTGTTATCCAGCTTCTCTCAGAGTTCAGGCATGAATGATACCTGCGCAGCAGAAGACTTAAGTTGCTTGTCCATGCTCCCTGGGCGCCAAGAGCAAGGTGTCTGGGAGTCCTAGAGGAAGCCTGGGCCCTATAAAATGGCAGCCTTCAGGGCACGAGGGTTGGAGTGCCTTTGCAGGCTAGGGCTGCTGCATCTGCTGGAACATCTGCATACGTGCTTAGTTATTTACAAAGTTTTAAACTGAAGGTACAGACTTGTTTTGATGTTTTAGGGAAATTTTAAAGGGAACATACAGTACTTCAGTTTTTTAGGATTTCCTGTGTTCTGGAATCTAATTTTAGTTGTATTTTATATGGAAGCATTAATTCTTTTTTTAATCAAAGTTAAGAAGCACATGTAAGGGCCTACCTGGGAAAAGTGACTCTGTTAAATGTTTATTTTCCAACTGGATTATTTCGTTAAGATGTGATATTCTGTAACTTTATTTTCTAGGATATATTCATGGCAGTGGTAGTCATTTTGAAATTAGAGGACAACTTGAGCTTGAACAAATTTGGATGTGGGAAGGCATGTGTCTCTTTCAAAACAGTATGCCAACTTGAATTTTATTTGTTCTGTAAATTAACATTCAGTGAAATCTCAATAGTTTGAATTCTTCCAGGAAAAAAAAGGACTAAATATAAGGAAAACCTTGAATAAACTAATATTTAATATTTGCATATAAACACAGAGTGTTACCAAATTGACATCTTCAGCCCTGGTAAAATCACTGGATAGATTTATTATTTTTGGTATGATGGTATCACATCTAGGGCGTTGTGCATGCTGTACAAGCACTCTACCAGTGAGTTACACCCCCAGCTCCAAAGTGAGGTAGTTCTGAATTCCCTGTAGTGGAGATATTTGCTTAGTGGTAATACATTAACTTAAAAAAAAAATGTTAAAAATCTTAAAAACATCTTAATTAAGCATAACCCTACAAACTTTTCCATGTAATATTCTGAAGACTTCTATTTTAAATATGGGGGGAAATTAATTTCAGGCCATTTTGTAGGACTATCAATTAGTTCCTAAAAATTAATGAAGGAGTACTATGAAAAAAATAGACAAAAGACAGAATTGAAGATTAAGAAAGGCTGAAACCTAACTGATTTGCAGGATATTAGTTTGATAATAGAAGGATAATGGTGACCTGTAGTTGAAAAATGAGGCTCATTAAGGAATGATAAATGCAGATATACCTAGCTAATAGACAAAGTCAGTACACTGTCTTTTTGCCCAACAAATGGAAGCCTGACAGGCTTTGACCCAACTTGGGGCTCTTGGGATGACCTAGATGAGGCCATAGAGGAACACTCTGTGGACACCTGGGCTGCCAGCAACTCCCAGGTTCACCTCAGCACCCACCTGTGCATGCCTGTCATATGCCCCCCTGGTCAGCAGACAGAGAAGGGACCACGGGATCGGGGAGCATTAGAGGGCCTGAGGCAGGAGGCAGGCTTGCTCCCATGGCAGGCTCACAGGAGGGTCACACCTGAAGCATTCCTGGTCTTTTCTTATTTTAGGAAGACACTCCCCCCGCCATTCCCCACCTCCCCAGTGCACTGGGTACTCTTCTGCCCCTGGTGCCCTTCCCTCTTCAGAGGGTGGCTCTCCACTGCCACTCCCCTGGACCAGGTGGGCAGTGGCCACCGGGAGGTGGTGAAAGCATTTTTGTTTTCCATATTATTCCTTCTTTGGTGGGAAATAGCTCTTAATTTACAGATTTTCACTTGTAGGGAATGGAAGGAGCACATCTGCTTCATATAACTGGGAGTGTATAGGCAACAGGAGCTCACAGCGGCATCTAAAAACTGGTTATTGGCTTTCGTGTTTCTTTGGGCCTGCAAGTAACCATTTTTAATATTAACTGTTACTTGAGGAGAAGAAATAGATACACTTAGCGAAGGTTCTGCCTGAGCCAAAATTTTCTATTCTTCCGTCACAATGTAGGATTTTAGAGGTGTCTCTTTCTCATCTTTTTCTTTTGCCTTCTCTAAATTGTTGTAAAATAACTGAATGGTCTTGTTTTCCTTTGTTTGGGTCAAGAAATTTTAGCTGAAAATTGTTACTGTGTGAAAGAAGATTATTGACTCAACAAGCCTTCAATTTTCCGTGAATAACACTCCCACCCCCTAGCTTCGGGAACATGCCGTGCATGCATTCTATTTTAAAATACAGACTGTAATTTAAAACAGGCAGTTTGATGCCCCACTGAACTTTGTTTAAGCCTGGAATAAAAGAGAGAAAAGCTTTAAGCCACAAAAAAAGTGACTAAGCTTTCTCAACTAGTTTTCTTCATAATGCAACTATTCAAAAAGAAAACCTTCCAGGTACTACTGTTATGCCTTTCCACAGTACCTAAATTTTGCCCATTTTTTAAAAACTATGATGTGTGCATCTTTTCACTGTATTTCATTATCCTTTGAATTTCTGTAAAGTCCTCAGAGTAGTATTCACTTGTGGTGGAGTTGATGTGCATATAGTACATGCTCAGTGCATGTGAAGAATACTAATTCTAAATTATATAAATAAATACTAATTCTAAAATATATAATTTTTAGCATTCACTTATTGATTGATGATTTTCTAGGGGTTTCTCGATTTAAATAATATCTGATTATTAGATTAGAATGACAAATATTTAGCTATGATATTATTTATCATTATACATATCATTATAAAAATTGTTGAAAGTGGTTTACATAGTTTATCTTCTTTCCTCCTCACAAAAATGAGCAGTCACATGACTTGAGTGGGAGAACAGTGGCCACACTATCTTGGCTGGGAGGTCTGTTCTAAGGAGGGTGATGCGTGGCAGACTGCGCCCCATCTCCTCTGAACTTGTGGTGCTGAGCAATTTCTGTTTCTAAGGGACTTTTCCTTCTCAGAAAATTGACTAAGTTAGATTTAGGAACCCCAAAACACCTTCCAGCTAAATTTTATATGAAAAGCCATCTTATTATGTAAGAAACAGCACTGATAATAAAAATGAACTTTTCTCTGCTTTTGAGGCAGGTGCCTTGAAATCTTAAAACAAAAACAAAACCCCCAAATGGCTCTTTTCATGCCTCTTGGTGGCCACCCTCCCATCTTGGGTGCCCCTTTGTAATGGGAGTCTTGAACTTGTTCAAGGACTTTGGCCATGGGAGAGCCATGTACCTTCTGTGGACTCTTTTTTTCTCTAACATCCAGCAACTGCAGAGGTCCCCTCTCCCCTCCTGTGTGATTCAGTTTGGAAGTCCTGATGTGCTTGTGTCTAGGAAAATCTAGGGGAAAGGAGACGAGTTCATGGGGAAAGTCTAGAAGAAAGCATCTGTACCAGGTGTCTTTTTGAGTGCCTGATGAAGTGGAAGGTCAAAAAGTAAATACAGGAAGAAACTGCGAGACTCTGAAGTCCAAACTTTGCAGGTCAGGTTCACAATGTCAAGGACACCAGGTGGAGAGAGTTTTCTGAACCAAGATGATCATGAAGTGGTTGGTTTTAATTTCTTGCTGGTAGAGAAAGCCCTGTGATCTCTGTTCACTTCTAACACTCCAGGTTTATTTCCTTGGTTGTTCTATAAAGTAACACTGTGCTTTTTAAAGGGGAGATTTACCATGAATGGAAATCGAGCACCTCAGCGACTTGAAAACTGCCATTGTCTTTAATGGAACTTGAGCCAGTTTCCTGGGTAATGCCCCCCCCTCCCCCATTTCTGTGTATTGCATGTGTCTTTGTCTTCTGTGTCTCCCACTTTTTTTTTTTTTCTTTGGCACTCACTGGCTTTGTTTGGGTAAAGTGGTGTGTTACTAATTATCTTACTCTTTTTTGTGAGAGAGTAAGGTAGTAACTTTTTGGCCAGTGGCAGATGTAAGTGTCCTCTGTAAAGCAGAGAGGCTGAGAGTCTGGGTCCAGGAAAGGGACAGTGATTGTCTCCCCTACCCTAACCCTCCACTCCAGCAGTCTTTGATGTTTTTAAATTTTCCAACTTGAGTAGGTGTCTTCCCTGGTCTTTACTTTCCATGGGTATTGGTAGCTGAAGAGCACGGTGTCTGTGGATGTTTTCTGATGACCAGGAAAATGTGTGCTTGGCCTTTTATAACTATGCCAGCTGTGCAGAAAGTTTGACTTCAGAATAGCAATGTTCAATAGTTATTGAACATTATTTTCAAGAGTCTTTTATGTAAGTTAAAATTCAGTTAATGAACTGTGGAAACTACTTGTAAAAGAAGAATAAATATTCCTGGAATATAGTTCTTGCAGACATCTTAGGTGTAGGGGCATGAGCTTCCCTACAGCTGCCCCTGTTCTCATATAGTTTGAATGTCTGGGACGTTCAGGGTACCAAGATAAGTGAGTTTACTTATGCAAATCCTTCATTTTCAAAATGCCACTACTACTGCTGGAGGCAGGGAGGCAGTGTCAGAGTGTTAGCTCACCAGTGAGGCTCAATCTGGCTGATAAAAAGCAGTGGCAGCCAGAATTCAGAGGAAGAAATTATCCAAATAAAGGGAGGGCTTGTGAATTAAGTATGCTTTTCAGGGTGTGTATGTGATGGTGTCAGTGACAAACACAGGGAAATGGTGGAAGTTGGTTCAGAAGAGAAAAGAGTGTCCGGGGATTTTATGACATTAAAAGCAAGTTCTGAATAGCTTTTCTTAAATTCTAAAACTCCTAAAAGGAAGCAATGTATTTTCCTTGCCTTGGGCAGAGACACTTCTTCATACTGCTTTGTTTGGCACACTTTTGAATGATTTAGCACTATGTTCTTATACGAATTCATTTTGGAGGAACATTTCTTAGTTTAATTTATAATTATAAATTATAATTTTACCTTTCTTTTACTCATTAATTTTGCTTATTATAATTTTACCTTTCTTTAAATATTTTTGAGTATGTGCTCATGAGTCTACCATACAAATTTTGTGACTGTATGTGCGTGTGGGGTAATCGTGGCAGGAAACCTAGCTTTCTAACATTTTTGGCAGCAGGGTGGGGGGACAGTGCTAGGAATTGAACCTACAGGGTTCACATGTGCCTGATGCCAGGCAAGCACTTTACCACTAAGCTGTTTTTCAAAAGATGTTCTTAATTTGTAGAGATGAGTATAGTGTTGTATTTGAATCCCAGCAAAAAAGTGGGCCTCAGAGAGATTACTGTGAACTCCCACAGGGTCCCCCCCCCCTCCGCCCCGTCCCTCCCTCCCTCATTCGTTCTTTCTTTCTAAATAAAGCCCTTTCCCCACTTTTTCTTCATTTTTAATAAAGAATTCTTGTTTTACTCACTACATGGGGAGCAAAGGTTTTTCTTTAGGGATGAAGAGAAAAACTTCTGGCTTATTATTATTATTATTTTTTTTAAATTACATCCTTGCTAAAGATGAAACATTGTAGTAGCCAAAGACAATTTATGGAACAAGACAAAAATGAATATTAACAAATTTTTAACATGAGTATATTTTTATGTATTTAATGTGATTCAGTTTTGTTTATTTGTGTGTTTGTTTGTATGGAGCTCAAATTCCTAGGTGTGAAAACAGAGTCACACATGGGAGGAAACTTCCCTAGAAGCTGGACAGCCATGGAGTGGCCATTTCGGAATGAGTCTGTCACTCACTCATTCTATTCATTACAGCAGCTCCTTAGTGTCCTTGTTCCTGAACATGTTCCCTCCGTAGCATCCCGTTCACAGTCAAAGCTAAGACCCTCAGTCCTTTGAAATAAAACCATTTCCCCCATTTTGGTCAAAATGATCATGTTCTTAAATAAGTAAAATGTGTTCAAATTTCCCCTATAAATATTTTTTATTTTTTATAGTATCTGCATTTATGCTTTTCTTTAGCCAGCATATCCAGATGTTGACATCTTCAGTTCAAGGCACAAGTTCTCAAGTTACATTTAACAATCCTGTGTTGATTGTCTCTTATGTTAAAATAGGTATAATAAATGAAAAACTTTGAGTTATTTCACTAGTTTTAAATTTTTTAAAAACTATACCACATTTAGCAATAAGAAATCAACAAGAAGATATATCTATTTTCAGGATGCCCATTTTCAAGTTATTTAAAATATTCCAACATTCTCTTTTTATGAACCATCTTCATATTGCAGGATTCATACCTGCAGCACTTGTAACTTAACAGAAATGCTTTGCCATTTTGTGGAGGTTGTGACTGAAGATCTAAGAGCTCTGATGACACTATCAAAATTATGGTTGTATCCTTTTAGTCGAATTTCAGGTGGTGTCAGTTGTGTGTCTTCAGTGCTCGTGACTTCAGGGGAGGAATGATGTCCCTGTACCTGGCGGTCAAGTCAGGAGCATGTAGCATTCTTGTACTACTTTCTTGCCAACTTAATTGGACTTTCCTATTTTTTATGATGAAAATAAGATATTAAAGTTCTCGCCAATCTTTGATATAATTCTGACCCATTTGAGGGTATGAGCTTTTAAAATGTGAGCTGAGCAAGCGTGGTGGCTCTTGCCTGCAATCCCAGCTACTCTAGAGGCTAAGGCAGAACACTGGGGACCAGGAGTTTGACACCAGCCTGTGCAGCATAATAAGACCCTGTTTCATAAAATCAAGATAGAGCAAAATATATGTGAATGTAGAGGTGATGGTTGGCAGCGCCCTCACATGTACCTCTGAGTTTCCACTTGCAGCCCAGTGGCTTCGCCTTGAACACTGCATTTAGAGGAGAACAATAGCACACAAACTCTCCAGTTTAGTACGTGCCCTGTACACCTCTCTCAGTAAGGCTCAGTTCTTACTCTTGTTTTGCCCTCTACCTTTTTTGAAATTGTATTTAGTTTCTAGGGCTATTAGGGTTTCTTGCTTGTCCAATCAAACCCCACTGAGTCTCAGATTCCTTTTCTAGGAACAAGAGAACCTCTTCAGAAGGCCATTGAAGGGTCACAGAAATGTGAATGCCCAGCTCTTGGCTGAAATTTTGCCTCATCAACTCTTAGACTGCTGCTCCTAGTTGAACCCCATACTACATACCTCTTTGGATGCAGAGTTCATTAGTGTGAACACTGCTGGGATTCTTCTGTGTTCATTTCGATTTTTATTTACTTCTTTATAGAAGAAACAATATAAATGTACCTTTTTAAAAAAAATTCCAAGGGGGGAAAAATATTTATTTGGTCACTAAAACTATAAGATTAACTTTAGATACAGAATTAGAAAAACAATAATTTTATCTTAACATATTTTTTAATGTTTGGCTAAAATATACCTTTTAATAAAACAAAATTTTCCAGTAATTTGCTGCTATGTTTGATTTGCTGAACTACCAAAACCAATGTTATGGGTGGGTCAGTGCAGATGAAGAGGTAACATACTCTAGGGTTCATGTAATGACTAACTTGAAACCACTGAAATATAATAAGTCATTCCAACATATACTAAGTCACTGGCTTATACTTATCTGCGCTCCAACCTTCATGCCAAGGTTGGACAGGTGTGTTCCCCCTTGGCCTGTGCTTTCCAACCTGTGGTATTATCACTAAGTAGCATAATCACCTAAGAGAAGGGAAAAGCAAACTCTCAGACAGAAAGACCTTCAGTGAAGTCTGCTTTAGATAAAGTCCTTAGATTTCTCAGATAGCTTTCAGGTTCCTGGGGCAGACGGCCATGTTGCATAGTGGCAGTCTAGGAGCAGGCTGCTGTGAATGATAGCAGATCTTCAGAGGAGTACTGAAGGTGGTGAGCCAGGAAGTGGCCCCCAAGAGGCATATTTGAGTCAAATACCTTTTTTTGTTGTTCTGTTTTGGTGGTGCTGGGGATGGGCCCCACAGTCTTGTGCAAGCTGAGCAAGTGATGTACCCCTGAGCCTCATCCCCAGTCCTTAAATACCTAAGATCCTTTGTTTAAAAGGTTCTGAGGGTTCTGTAATATAATTATATTATTATGAGAAACATACCTATTTGGATTCTTCCCTTTTTTTCATCCCAGTTGATTAGATGATGTTAAGTAAATATGTTGGAAGTCAGGTGGTATTTTGCCGGGACCAGCACCTTGCAGTTTCTTGTCCTTGTCCTGGCTTTCTGACAGTGCTCTTTCAGACAGTTTTATTGTGTTCAAACCGTACATAAAACCCAATCGTAGCTAGTGAAAAAGTTCCTGGAAAATTAAGGAGGAAATACACATGACTTTACAGTTGTCACTGGGTCAATAACGTTTTATTTTTCCTCAACATTTTTATTGACTGTCTGATCATTTCCTTGATATATCATAGTCATCACACCAGTTTTACTATTGAATTTACCTACAGACCTAATTTCTCATTTAAAAAAATTATATATATATATAATATAACTAATCTGACATGTATTTTTCAGTCTCCCTGATGAATTGTTTTAATACTGTGTCATTCTAATATAAAATGTGACCCAGATATTCTGTAATTTAGTGATCAAAATTTTAAAATAAGTTCCTTTATGAAAGGATTTTAAAACAGTTTGGATGAGAAATTCTGTTTTCAACATGTTTCTCTGAGAATTGTAAATTGTTCATTTTTTAATTTACCAGTGGCTACTTCTAGTGCAGGACTCTGTGTGGTAGTGTGCTTCCATGTCCTGTGATGTTTTCATATAGGGTTTGAAACTTTGGGGCTTCTAAAAGGATTTTAGCTGACCTATAGTAAAACATTTGTATAAATAAAGACTACTTAAGTAGATTATAAATTGTTAAAATCATAAGTAGATTATAAATTGTTTTTTGAAAAACAGAGAAGCAAACCTTGATAATGCAGTTGCCATGAATGATTATTAAATTTAAGGCTGCATTTCCGACTCCCATGGTAAAAATCCAGGTTACATAATGATTTCTATAAAGTGAAATATGTCATTTCTTAAGGAGGTAATATCATTTTTCTTCTATTATTTTGTAAAATGAAATATTCTATAAAGAAACATAAAATACTGTTGTGAATATAGTGAATAATCATATCAATATGATTTTCTTAAAAAAAATACAGTGTTAAAAAAGTTACTTCATGTTATTTGGGATGATTATCCAGGGCCTAAATTAGACCCTGTCACATAAATGAACGAATGAGTGACTATTTTTTTCTATAACTTGCTTAACTGCTTTAACTGTCAAAATTATAAATCTAGCAACTGTGTCCAAAGCAGTCATTTATTGAGTCCCATTTTCATTTCATTGTAATTTTTAAAAACAGTCACTTTATAAGCATAACATGTAGCAGGATGAAAACCCATTTAGTTAAGAAATGTTGAATTGTCAACAGATTTTCGCTCCCCCCCGCCCTTTTTTTTTGGTGGCAGGCGGGGTACTCAAGGGTAGGTATGTGGCTGATGTTTATTTTGTAGTTTGGCATTTTTCTGTCATAATCTTCATGGGAGGAGATTGCTGATTCTTTGTTTATAAGATGAGGCCTCAAAATCAATTGGTGAACCCAGTGAAGGCCTGAGTTTCACAGTGAGCATATTCCACTAAGGGCTTAGTAGGCCACTATTGCAATTCTACCTGCAGCAAGGTTTATGTGCTTTATTTTTCATGGACTTCTTAACTTAGGAACATTATAAAATCCAGTTCTGTTCCTTAGGGAGAAAGTGTAAATCCATAGCCCATCTAGCTCCTTTGAAGTTTCATGGGGAGGAAGACAAGAGCCTACTAGATTCCCACCTCTTACTTTAAGACTTGCTCTGTTGCTCCTTGTCATGTAGGAACTCAGCCTCTGGGTGTATTTTGGTTGCTCTGCCTTATACTCTAGCAGCTGGCTAGTGATCTGTAGCTGTCTTCCTGAGGTGGAGGGGAAATGGGTCTGCCCTTTAGCACTGGGAAAGGGGCAGTTGTTGTGTCCTTTTCTTACTATCCCAAGAATAGCTTTTTTTTTTTTTTTTTTGAGCCCCAAGCCATATGGTAGGATTCAACACAAAGAGACTATATCATACACTAATACACTATATTTATTTTTATAAAATAACATTATAAAGTAAAATCATATTCATTTGGGGCCTATCTAGTCATTCATAACTAATTTCAAGTAAAAGAAAATCCTTGAAGTTTGTCATTTTCCTTGTAGAGACTCTTGAAAAAGACCTTCTCACTCCAGCTCCACTCTTCATTGTTTAATAGTCCTGGGAAGGTAACTTGTTCAGGGTTTGGACACTGTCAACCATGGGGCTCCTGCTCTGGAAGATTTTTCAGCTGCACAATTATGAAACAACACTGAATCAACTGTGTTCATTTGTGACATTTAAAAAGAAACCCAAAACATACAAATTGGCAGATTGTTTTTCGGAGTTTTCCCTTCCAAGGGCTTAACAAATAGCTTGAGTATGCTGCGATGAGATGGAGTGGTGGAAAAGAAGAGCCGGGGGTCAGGCTGGCAGCGCTCCTAGAGTTCCGGTGCTTGCTCAGATTCATTCTGCTGACCTAGCCAGCTCCTTGTACCTAAAATGCTCTTACAAATGCTGGAGTTTCACAAATGCAGAAGTAGCAGTTAGGGGGTGGTTTTGCAAGTCCCTTGGAACATTCATGCCGATCTTTAGTCACTCTTACTTTGAATGGGAAAGAAGATGGTAGAAACTATTTTTATTTTCTCCTGGGAGCAAGAAAAAAGGAAGGTGGAACTCTGTACTATGTAATTAAAAACAAAAACCAAAACTGGATTCCATTGAGATTCTTTCTTGTTTACTTTTTGTTTTGTTCTTTCTGTCTCCTGCTGTGTTCCACTAAATGCAAGTCTTCCCCCAGGAATAGGAGAATATGTGGTACAGTCCGCCTCATAACCTTCCTGGATATTTTTATAATTTATCATCAGCTGACACCGCCTGGGTAGAATATTCTTACCACTCCCTCTGGCTGCTGGAAGTCTGAAATTACATCTTTGTCTTTGAAGTCAGGCATACTGTTAGCGTTGCTATGGTGACAGGGTGGGTAATGGCCTCCGCAGACAGGAGATTGGTATTTAGCGTTTAAACGCTGCTGTACACAAGGCCTTGATTTTTAGAGTGGTTACTGAACTATCCCCTTTTAGTAAATGTTTAAAAATTACATTTTTACATGGTCTTACTAGATTAATAGTCATGGTTTATTTCATTTTAACTGCAAGGATAAAAGCATGATTCCATTAAATGGGTAGCTCTTTTCTGTTTTGGTTTATGCATTATTAACGCCGGCTTTCCTGTTTTGCTTGTAACATTTTATAGGCTTTTTCAAACATGCAGTCAGATTTGCTCTGTTGCTCCTTTGTTTTTTGGACTTAACCCATTATCTGCTTGATCTCACACGATTTCTGAGGAGATAAAGTTCTAAGGCATTGTGCTTTAAAAAGTATTAAAAATGAAGTTTTAAAAAGCCAGGTAATGTTGAATCGTGAGTCTTTTCCCCCATGACGTGTAGCAGTAACTTCATATTAAAAGTGCCCTCCTCTTTCAGGTTCCTGGTTAGCGCCTTGCCTGTGCTGTGCCCTCCTCACATGACGGCTTGAAGGAGAGACAGATCACAGACGTAGGAACTGTGGGACATTTAGAGAAGGTTTAGTTGATGTAACTAGAGGGAACATTCTCACTTATTAAAATCTGTGTGTTCTTAGACCAGATCCTTATACAGGTCCTATGATTTTTGAGATTTATGGCTTATTTAGAAGAAGTGGTGCATCTTAAAGGTTCACGTGGTATATACAGGTCCCTGCCTACCTGATACATAAATTGCTTCTAATATCATTTTGAATGCCTCATGGTATAGAGCTTACCACTTCATGAAGTATTTTAGTTATGCTAATTCAGTTAGAAAATTCATCCTTATATTGAATTGGAATGTTTGCTTGGACCTGGGTTCTACCTCTGTTTTCTTAAACCACACAAATCTAACTCCTATATGATGGCTCTTTCGATATTTGAAGACAGTTTTTTTTTTTTTTTTAATCTTTCTTGTGTTTCAGTATGCTAACTAGGTCTTAACTATTTCCCCCATTATGTGGTTCCAAGTTTCCTTATCCCTCACTTTTTCTTTTCATTTTTTAAAAATATTTTAAAAATTGTCAATGGACCTTTATTTTATTTATTAATTTACTTATATGTGGTACTGAGAATTGAACCCAGTGCCTCACACATGCTAGGCAAGCGCTCTGCCACTGAGCCATTATCTCAGCCCCTCTTTTTTTTTTTTTTTTTAAGAGAAGGGATCTCATTCTTTTGCTCTCAGAGGCTTTGGTTCAAGCAATCCTCCTGCTTCAGTCTCCCAAGTAGCTGGAACCACAGATGTGCACCACCACGCCCAGCTTCTACCCCATTCTTAATTCTTTGGTACATTTCATTTTGTATAAGTACCTCTAAATATGGTGTCCACAACCAAACTGAATACTCCTACAGTATTGTTGGTAGAGCCAGCGGCCACCCTGTGCTCCAGATGTCATCATGTGAATTATGAAGGTAGGTGGAGTGGTCAGATTTTACAGCAGCTGTGTCAGGTTCCTGCTGCTCTGATGCAAGCTACTTCTAAGGTGCGCATCTCATCCCTCCTGTACCTGAACTGAAGTGTGCTTTTTACATTTTCCCTTACTTACTGCTGTCTGAGTTGTTTCAGGCCATTGTTCAATCGGGAGAAGATCTATTAAGATTCTTAATTCAGTATCTGTTTTGTTTAGTGTGATTCCTAGCTTTTTGTATCATTTATAAGTTTATATCTCAGAGTATCTGTTAATGTAAAAAGTTAAATCTGCTAAAAACAGAACTATTTGACATTTCAGTTACTTCCATTCACTCACCAAGTGTATTAAATACGGAGATGCTTACTATCTATTCCAAGCCGTAAACATATCGGCCATAACACTGTCCTAAGAGACTTTTTCAGAGGCTGGGAATTATTCTGGAATTCATAGCAATTAGGATGATAGTCTTGTTCTATATATCTTATGAGCTATTTTTTAAAATTATTAATGGTGGGTTACATATGACTTTTCCAAAAGGTATAAAGAAAGGCTCTCTAATAGTAGAAAGTTAAGCAGATTTGCTATTGAGATAATTTTATTTTCATCAAACCAAGTTTTCTCTATGAAAGAAGAAAATCTCTACCTTTCAACTAGTTTCTAACATCATTTTGAATGCCTAGTTAGAGGTGATAGGCTTCAGTTCCTCTCCGTGCCTAGGAAGATAGCCAAGAAAAACAACAAAAGGTAGGAGAACCCGTGTCCATCCTAGGTGGGCCCTGGACACAGAGCCTAGATGTCATGTGTCAAGGTGGAAGATGGTGTCTATCCCCTGGTCTCGGGGTCTTTGCAGTTAGTGAGTTTCATTTGAGGGGCCCAGGATTTCAGGGAAGAGGACTATTGGTCCCTGAGGTCTATGGCCTATCCTGTCAGTGTGAACAGTGCGGATAGGGACCTACCCAGTTTCTTCATTTCTCAGTGTTCTTTTGTATATCTGACAAAAGCCCGTACTTTACCTTCTACCACCCACTGTCCTTGTAGCTGTCCAGGACTGAGAAGGTACTAGAAAGTAGACCAGTAAAAACTGGCCTGGTCTTCTTGGGATCTAAACTTTGGGGAAGACATGCACTGGGGTCTGGTACTGGAGACTGCTGAGGGCACCTGCTTCTGAAGAACAAAAGTTCTCAGTCTCCTTGCTGATCACTGCTTTGGGCAGGGTCACCCACTTGGGCCATCCAGAAAAGACCTTCTTTCTTGAATGAATCTCAGGCCCTTTATATGTTTATGGAGGACAAACACATAATTTCTGCTCTGACTTGTAATTAACTGTCTCCCCTTCCTTTGTTCAGAAGCCAGGGATGGAGTGACTTCTGAAGGATAAATAGATACCTGGGAGGCAGAGGACTTACAAATTAAAATTTGGCAATAAGTGTTTTTTTTTTTGGGGGGTGGTGGTGGTGAGAGTACTAGAGATTGAACCCAGGGGTACTCTACCAACTAAGCTACATCTTCAGCCCAGTTCCCCTTGAGACAGATTCTCACTAATTTGCCAGAACCAGCCTTAAACTTGAGGTCATCCTGCCCCAGCCTCCCAAGTTCAGGGGAATGCAGGTGTGCACCACTGCGCCTGGCTGACTGTAAGTTTTAGTGATCGGCAAAGATGAGGGGGGAAAAAAAAAAAACCCACAAAACACCAAAGTCTCAGATCAGATCATGAAGTGATAATCTCTAGACTTGTTCTCTAGTGATCGTCATCCTTGGTCATCAGGAGACCCTTTACAACTGGTGACCAATGAAGCTTCTCTATTTGGCCAGGGGATTTGGCTTGACTTTGGGGTAGGTTCTCCACTGAAATCTTAATGAGATTCCCATTGAGTATATTTTTACACTCTTTTCCATGAAGTTTGCTGAGTTTATGCCCTGTTTATGGCATTTGGAGGTCAAACATGGGAGATTGGTTCCAGGGTATTGGTTCCCCGTGTGTAACAGAATCTGGATGCTCCAGTTCCTTAATAAAATGATGATCTTATTTGTATATAATCTCTGCATACCTTCCCATGCACTTTGAATTACCTATAGGTTACTTTCTTTATTTTTTATTTTTGTTACTTGAGATTGAAACCAAGGGTGCTTAACCACTGAGCCACATCTTCAGCCCTTTTTATTTTTTACTTTGAGACCGAGTCTGAGTTGCTTAGGGTCTTGCTAAGTTGCTGAGACTGGCCTTGAACTTGTTCTCCTCCTGTCTCAGCCTCATGTCACTGGTATTATAGGCATGTACCACCATCCCAGCTCTCTGTGTTACTTGTAATACTTAATAAAATATAAATGCTGTATAGTTGTTATTTTGAATTATTTAGGGAATAATGACAAAGGTGAAAAGTCTCTACATATCTATGACAGACAAATTATTTATTTATTTTTCAAATATTTTCCATATGTAGTTGGTTGAATCCAATCCACCAATGCAGAACTCTTGGATACTGAGTAATGGGGTCTTTTGGATATTCTAGATTAGCACTGTCTAATAGGAATTTTGGCAAATATGAAAACATTCTATGCCTGTGCTGTCTGATACAATAACCACTATATAGTGCTCACCAATTTGTTACATAGCACTTGAAATATTGCTAGTGGGAGGAATTGAATTTTAAATTTTGGTTAAATTTAAATAGTCACACGTGGCTAGTGGCTGTCATGTTTTACAGTGCAGTTCTAGATTATGGATGCTATATACACAAGATCTTATTACAGACTGGGTTTTGGTGAAAATAACTGTGTGCTTGCATTAGGGCTTCCAAGTTCTTGGTATGCGAGTCGTGATCTGCAGTGCATTCTGAATCAGCATTTGAACTGTGTACACTAGCATCTGTGCAAGTACACAGGAGATTGAAGGGACAAATATATTTTAGATGTAAATTTTTTTCTGTGTATTTCAGGGTTTTGACACATAGGCCCAAAACTAAGATTCTAGGAGTAAGAATAATTATAGTTCAGTGAACGAATGTATGCACTTGATACTGTATTGTGGTTAGAAAGCTGCCTTGCTTGCCCATCTTTGTTCTTCATTGTTTTTATCTGAGATTTCATTTTTCTAAATTTATTGGAAACTTATTACAGAGGTGACTTCCTTAAGGATCTCTCCTGGATGTCCTCTCCTCCCTCCCACCTCCACACTAATGCCAGGGGCAGTTTTAGCTACCAGGAGGGCCCAGACTCAAGGCAAGGCCATGGTGTGCTTCATGGGGAGCAGAGCATGCCAGGTGGAGTGCAAGGTCCTGCCTGCCAGCACCTTGGTACAGGACAAGATGTTTGGGCCCTGGTGATGGCGTGTGGTTGTCTGAAGGCTATCACTTGGCATCAGGACTTAGATGCCATCTTAGAGATAGTTGATTTTGAGCCCATGGCTTTCAAGTGTCTCTGCATGTGTATGATTGTGTCTGTTGATATTGAAGATATTTTTCTTAAAGATTGAGATATCTTTTCTCCCATGTGTCTTAGGTAATTTCATACATAGAGCATGGGAATAGGTGGCAGTCTCAGGCCAGCATAGGATTTTTCATGTCCCTGACTTTTAGGGCTGAAATCTGAGTTTGCTGAAAAGACGGGAGCTGTGGCTCAAGCTGCTGGCCAGTGTTGCTGGCATGTGACTGTCTTGTGGCCTTCTCTAGTGCCGCTGCCTAAGCTCTGTCTGTTAGGGAATTTGCATGGGGTACTGCCTTTTGCTCCCATTGAGGAGAAGCCCTTGGTTTGCTTTTCAAGTGCTCAGCAGAATTTTCATAAGGACTGTATTTTACAAACAAAATGATGTAGTTGGGTATATTTGAATTCAAATACTATATCCACAATTTTCTAATTCAGTTGTCACCTGCCTCCAAAATCCAACCTCGGCTTGTTGTCTGCATGCATTTCCCTGAACCACTGCAGTTTACCAGTGTTTGCCTCCTGATGGCCAAAGGTTAGAGACTGATTTTTCCTATAATCCATAGCTGGGAAAATCTTTTCATTGTTAAACTGCTAACTGCTCTTCTCTGTCTCCTCTTTACAGAGAAGAAAAACCACTGGAAATGAGAAATGTAGTTTCTCAATGTTTGTTTGATTCTGTGGCATACTGTATTTTCAGCTTCAAAGTAGATGGATGGCTTATTATCGCTGGTTCTTACTCATTTAGTCTATAAACCTAATTTGCTTTCTTTATGATGGGAGAAGTGGATTTATGAATTCATTGTGCCAAGCTGTTCCCCAGTCTCTGTGGAGTGCTATTGTGATGGATGTGTTCTTGGTTTGAAGAATCAAGAGTGCCTGGGATGGTGAGGTGTGCTTACACCACACATTTACCCATTTCACTGAAGGATAGCTAAAATGTTCTCCAGATGTCTTTGGCATTTCTGTTGAATAACTATAATTTTTAATTACAGTCTAGTTTTCTCTTTTGCAAAATACTATTCATTTTGGTGTAGGGAGGGTCAGAAATCTGGGTTATTTCTGTTTTAAAAAGCTCTATGAGAACTAAGGAGTGACTGTTGTCCAGTTAATGAAGCAAAGGCACAGGAGACAGTGAGGCCAGGAACAAGAGGGAGTTGGTTCACTAATGAAGCAGGGTGCTGTCAGAGGAACGGAAGAGCAAGGAGGTGCCTTCCTCTTCCAGCCTGCATGTTATCTGGGACTTTCAGTTAAGTAAAATCATTAACTTTGCATATGTGTCTCCATCTAAAAACAAACCCCAAAGGCTGTTTAATAATCATACTTTTGTTAATAAGATTATGGGAAAGTTAGTAAGCTAGGCTGTGGGCCTGGCACAGAAATGTGTGCAGATTGAAAGACTGTCCTCTCTTTGGAGAATACCTGGTGATCTTTCTTAGGTGCCTGCATGTGGTGCCACTGCACTTTGCACTGTCTGTGAAGTGTGAAAGTGAGAAAATGATCGTGACCTTGCTGTTGAATTGGCCTTGGGTTGTTCACAGTACTTAGGGTTTTGTTCCAATGGTCTCTTAATAAGGTGGATGTCATGTCTTATCGTTAAAATATTTTCCATAAAATTTTAGTAGTTAAAAAATTTAGTAGTTAAAAATTTATGAAAAGTCTTTTAAAAGGGTAAGAGTTGAGGCATTAAGTTGTTCTTAAACACATCATCAGTTTTAAAAATATAGATCCTTCACTACCTCCCTTTACAGATAACTTAAAATTTAGGCCCCCATGCCTTCCTGAACCCACCTGGCAGTGAGTGGTTTGCACACATGCCTCTTTCTGTTTTCTAGTGTGCCTGCCTGTATTTACTGTTTGAGTTTTAATTCAGAGTTGTCCTTGAGAATCTCCACTGCTTGATTGAACCCAGAATATTCTGTGCATCCTAAATGACTTTTGTGAATGTTTAAAGCAGTATTTCATGTACCCTTGCAATTGCTAATTTTCTTTGCTTGAAAACAACAGGAATTTCTGACTTAATGGGGAATCGGGTCCTTAGCTGTGTGGTGTGGCATCAGTCTGTGTGAGGACACCCTTCAGGGACTCAACAGTACCTCTGGATACTGCTGTAGAATTACTCTTCTTAAAATAATTTATCCTAGGGGCTGGGGATGTGGCTCAAGCGGTAGCGCACTTGCCTGGCATGCGTGCGGCCCGGGTTCGATCCTCAGCACCACATACAAACAAAGATGTTGTGTCCGCTGAAAACTAAAAAATAAATATTAAAAATTCTATCGCTCTGTCTCTCTCTTTAAAAAAAAATAATAATTTATCCTATTTTATAGTAAACCAAAAATATGTTTTCATTTGGTAATTATATTATTTCAACCACCAAAAAATAATGTGCATTAAATTTGCTTTATTGACAAAATAGTTTTCTTAAAGTACTATTTATGAGCAAATGCATTTACTTTGTAAGGGTTTGGTTGTGCATTCCATAGAGTCATTTTCCACAGTGTAGCTTTTGCTATAGACATAAACATTAATGCAACTATTTGAGTGGCAGTCTTTGCATGGTCTTTTAAAGTATTTAAAAGGGATTCCTCAAATGGGGAAGAATGCCAAATTATTCTGTCTCCTCCTAAAGAGAAAGAGAAACTACTAGAATAGGAACCAGATTTAGCACAGTCACACACAGGGTTTTAGAATTATAGACAAACAGTTTCTCATCTTTTTCAAGGCATGAATATAGAAAATTTACTTTGTTAAAAAGCATAATTCCTTGAACATTTTGGGAATTAGAGCACCAGGAAGTATATAGAGAAGAGTGCACTGCATTCCTATCTTAGTAAGGGTGCTATTAAAAAAAAATGCAAAATAGTCTACCTTTTTACTTTGTTAAAAAGGAAAAAAAATTATGAAGTGGAACGTTGACTCCAAATTTGAAGACTCATGTATTCTCACAGAAAAGGACCCACCTTTCTAGAAAAGAAAGAAAGAAACCCCAGATTTCAAACCCCTCAGCTTTTGAAGAGACCTGTGTTGCTTACTCTGATGAGGAAGTCTTACAGGGCATGTGCTTCCACAGTTGCGGTGTGTACCCTGTGGCCCCGTGCCCAGCACACGGGGGCCATTCAGCTCAAACCAAGCACCGAACACTTGGCATTCTCTGCCAGGGACCAGGCCTTTGTGCAGATCATTCCAACTGTATTTGAAAGGGTGGTGCAACCCCCACAACTTGATACCTGCAATTTAGGGAGTAAAATAAATTACCAGTTGGGCTGTTTGTGAAGTGGCACAATGCTGACTTTGTTCCACCTCGTGCTGCAGAGATGTCGTGCCTACACCTTGGGTCTGGCACCTGCTGAAAGCTGGCACCTCCGAGCCCCAAGTCCTTCTCTGTGTGCTGCTGGGGAGCATGTGCCCTTGGCCCTTCACCCCATCTTGGTTCCTGTCTCCACTTGAGTGACTGCTTGATGGAATCCTGGTGGGCAGTTTTGGATTAGGAATATTGGAAGATTATGCCAGAAGGCAAGATTACTCATGCACTGTTAGGATTTGCTGTTGCTTGAGGCAGAAATATATGGGCACAGAGGGCTAAAGAAGACTAAGGAAATAAGAAAAAAAAAAAAAAAAAACTTGCTCAGTGATAAAAGTTTTCTCTTTAAAAATAGCTTTCTTTAGTGGTTATCTTATGGTATATATATATTTATTATTAAATTGAGAAGATTGCTGTTTTCTGTATTGATTTTTTTCTCTGCATATATTCATGAATAATTCTTTTCTTTTAGAAAAAACATGGTCATATCCTATGTACTATTTTATAATTCACTTGAAAAATTAAAACATGGTATTTTGAACATAGTTTTATTACAGTCATTTTCAATGATTGCATCCATATGAAGTAAGCCTATTTAAAAAAATAGCAAGCTTAAATATACTGTTCAATTAAGTGTTGCATTTTAAAATTATCTTTTTTGTAATATTGATCTTTAGTCTTCATAATGACACCTGGGCATTTAAAAAATTCGGAGTAATATTTATTACGAATAATAAAATACTGCTTTAAAAAATCAAAACCATTGAAGTTGTTAGTCTGTTTTATAAACAAGACTTCTCAAAAACAAAATTCTTCTCAGTATGTTTATTTGAAATTCTCCTTATTTACAGAAATTGTCTTATGTTTATCTTGTAAAACATACATTTTAATGTGCTTATGAGGTAGTTCTTCTGGGGAGGGCATATCATAATCTCGAACTTGATCTATGTGATGGCTTGTGTGGGTTCTGGAAACAGTTTTTTGTCCCTTTTTGCTTGCCAGTTATGGAAAGGAGCTGGAAATAGCACGTGCAGGAGAAATTCTTCACTCAACTTGTCTGTTTGCATCCCAGAACCTCTGTCACTCCTAGGTGACCTGCACTTGTGGGTTGCTGTCCCTGACTACCCCACAACCTCGTGCTGCCATGTTAAATCATCTTCTGGTTTAGGCTCCTGCAGACTGCTAGCTCTCAGAGCTCCCAGTGACATCAGTGGTTTGTGACTTGAATGGATATACCACACATGCTGTTCCTTTCCACATTAGAAAATCGGGTACTGTATGTCGTTTTGAGGATTTATTGGTACTGGTGGGTACACCCTAGACACTACTTTGCTTACTAGACTAATATCCAAATGGAAGCTAACAGTTGATTTTGGCATTTGACACCTAAAATCCTACTAATTTCCTCTTGTGACTTACAAAAAAAAAAAAATCTCTTTATACTTATGTACTTAGGCTTCTGGCAGGCTAATTTAATATTCTGTATGGAAAATCAGGATTGTATTATTTGAGAGGTTTGTGATTTTAAATTATTTTGTGATAGCATAATTTTATGCGTAGACTCAGTAGAATGCTATGTGTGTCTTTGTGAAAATTTTAAAGTTGGAATTATTACTGATTTTCAAAGAAAGATATTTTCAAACAATTTTTTTTGACAACCCTAGCTTTAGTTGATGTATAGCTTTTCATACTTAAAAGATTTTATTTTTCATAAATATTTTAGGAAGATTTAGTAAGGTTATATTTAAGTCTTATATATGTGTTTTGTAAAGGTTTTATCTTTAGTATTTTGAGAGAATCATCCTTTGATTCTTTTTATTTTAGCTTATAGGAAATGAAAAATACATAAACAACCTAAGTGTCAATGTAGATGAGGTGCTAAATAAATTGTAATAAGCACCAGAGGACATCTGAATGTGTTAATCTTAAAACTGCATGATGATTTCAGTGTTGTGAAAGGTTAGCTTTTCAATTGCAAGACTTAATTACTTTTCAAATGAATATTTCATAACAGTTGTTTTTTCCTTGAATATATAGCTACATTCATAGTCTGTTCCCCATGTGGTAGAAATGGAACAGCTGAGACCAAGAGTTTCTTATTTTTATTTTTAAACTACATATTTTTAAAAAAAAATTTCAGTTTTTGGTGGACACAGCATCTTTTATTTTATTTTTATGTGGTGCTGAGGATCGAACCCAGGGCCATGCGAATGCCAGGCGAGCGCGCTACCGCTTGAGCCACATCCCCAGCCCAAAACTGCATATTTTTAAAGGCTCAAAGTAATAACATTATTTGGCAGTATTTTCCCTGCCATTAATACTTTGTTGATTCTTACCTGGAATGTTGTGGCACAAGTTATGTTACTTTCCAAATTTTCTACAAGCCTCACAGAGGCGCCCTCTTCCACACACGTGCAGCAAGTTGTTCTGCAGTAGCCCCCACTTTATCCGAACAGCATGGAAAGTGGGTGTCATTTAAAAAAAAGTGACCTGGAGCCTGGCATGGTGGTGCACACCCTTAATCCCAGCTATTGTGAGCAGGAGGATTGCCAAGTTCCAGGGCAGCCTGGGCTACTTAGGGTGACCCTGTCACAAAATAAAGATTGAAAGGGCTGGGGACTGAGCTCAGTAGTTCAATCCCCAGTGCAGGAAGGAAGGGAAGGAGAGAGGGAAGAAAGAGAGAGAGAGAGAGAGAGAGAGAGAGAGAGAGAGAGAGAGAGAGAGAGAGAAAGAAAGAGGTAGGAGAGAGACTTGGGTATTGTGTAGTTGCTCTGCCCAGTTTAGCAGGGTTGCTGGAATAGATAAGATCTTCAGTGCATTAGTGTATTAGTTGTAGAAAACGTAGGTTAAATTTACATTATATTAAGTTTAAAATTTTTTAAAAATTTCTAGCTGTAGGTGGACAGAACACCTTTATTTTCTTTTTCTTTCATTTATTTATTTATTGATGGTGCTCATGATCAAACCCAATGTCTCACGTGTGCTAGATGAGCACTTTACCACTGAGCCACAACCTTAGCCCATAAGTTTAAAATTAACAAAGGGGAAAGTTATTGTAATATAAATAGGGATAACCCTTAGTTGCTTCTTTTTCTAGCTCTTTAATATTAAATACAGTTTTGAAATTTTGAAACCTAATGTAGAATTGTAGCTTGCTGGTTACTTGGTGCATGTCCTTTGTGAATTATAAAATTTTTTATTGTCCAAGACTATTTTTACATGTGTATTTGCAATTCATTGCAGACCATTTAATTTATTTATCTTTACCATCAAATTTGAGGATTTTCAGAATAGATTCAAAATTGTTGTCCTTAAAAAATGTGCAGTATATACTTGTTTAATTATTAGGATGTATTCTTTTTTAAAAAATATATTTTTTTAGTTGTAGTTGGACACAATATTTTTATTTTTTATTTGTATATGGTGCTGAAGATTGAACCCAGTGCCCTGCAGGTGCCAGGCAAGCACTCTACCGCTGAGCCACAACCTCAACCCTAGGATGTAATCTTTGTATATTTACGATCTGTGCTTTTATATACTGTTGGTGAAATAGCAGCCAAGTGGAGAAGACTGGCCTCAATGCAGGGCAACAACTTCTCATAACATCTCTAAGACACTTAGGATCTGTTGTGCCACACACCTCCTACCCCCCAACAGGTAACATCCTGGTAATTTATCATTCACTAAGACAGTCCGACAGCTGAACTGTAGTTAACCACTTCTTGCTTAACTTGAAATCCACATGGAGATTTTTGAATGGGCAGATAGTACTTTGATGGTGTATTGCTGTCCACAGCTTTCCAAGATTTGAGAAGGCACACTTTAAAAATCTTTACTTTCTAATTTTGGTGATGTAAATACTTAGGAGCAGTAATTTTTAATTTAGGGAAAAACTACAGTACATACATAGATAACTTTTAATAACCTGTGGGCTGAGTTATTATTAAAAGAGCTAGAAGAAGAGGCTATTACAACTTGCTTAAAAGTTGTCTTTGCTCTTTGTTAATGCTGATAACATTTTCTTAGTTTTAGTTGCTTTAATTAGAAGTTTTAGCTCAACATCATTAGAAATGCATAAACCTAGTCTTTTGGGAGGAGTATGACATTGTCACAGTATCATTTACTTTTAAAAAAATCTACCTTATGTTTGAACATTGAAGATACATGTTCTGAGTACAGATTAGTTTTGAACAGACGTGTGCATGTACAAATATGTATGTACACACTGATTATTCAGATAAGATTGCCACTGGTTTCAGGGCAGCAATCACCACTGGGAATGTCTTTAGGTGGACATGAAAAGGCCACAAAGATAAATCAGCCCTTACCCATAAGGTTAATGAATGATTTAAAGATTGATTTCTTCCCGATTCTTCCTTGTTTTGACCAACTTTCACTGCTTTGTGAAGGATAAGTAAGCGTCTATTTGTGTATTTGGTACATAAGATTTGTTTCATTGCTTTAAAATACAGTTTTTGTTTGGTACTGGGGATTGCACTAAGGGGCACTCACCCACTGAGCCACATCCCCAGCCCTATTTTATATTTTATTTAGAGACAGGGTCTCACTGAGTTCCTTTGCACCTCGCCATTGCTGAGGCTGACTTTGAACTCAAAATCCTCCTGTTTCAGCCTCCTGAGCCTCTGGGATTACAAGCATGTACCACTGCACCCGGCTAAAATATAGTTATTTTAATTGATCCTATATATTCCATTTGAAATAAAATTTTCCAATTTGTTATGGATTAATTGCTATATCATATTCATTATTATTATTATAGTGAAAATATGAGTTTTTTACTTTTGTGAATGTGTTTAAAATTGTATAAATTGATGATTTAGTTGAAATGATTCTTATAATGTAAATTTGTAATTAAAACTGAAAGAGGTATTATTTGAACCTCTTTGGGGGGTGCTGATAATTTTGAAAGTGGAGACAAAATTCACATAGAACTTGATTCATCCAGTAGCATTCTCTGTTTCAAGTTTTATTTAAATTCAGTCAATCTTTGCAGTAGATATATGTACAATTCAGAGCTGTATAGATTTGGGGACACTGAATTTATTTCTTTTGTGTCATGGGAATGGGCTGTCTGTTTTCTACCTTGGGTCACAGTTGCTTCCTAGTTCCTGCCTCCTGCTCCCTGACTCCTGGGAGTGTGCCCTGAGCTGCACCTTCAGTGGCCACCCAGCCACATGTCTTCTCCACTTTGGCCCTATCTTGACTGCTACATGGCACCCAAGAAATTATTATTTTAAGCTGTTAGTCGGTAATGATGCTTGGTACCCAGTATTTTAATTTTACTACTTTTTGTAAGTTGATGTAAATATTCAAATATTTTGTTCATTTTGCCAGTGTTTTACAAAGCCGAGGGGAATGGGAAATTAAGAGTGGGTATTAGTGAGGAGAAAACTATCTGAAAAATGTAAATCAAAGATATAAAACATTTGGAGAAGATAAGTAGGGAAATCCTTTTGTCTTAATTAACTATTCATTGCCTCTTAGCAAGAAAGTAAATTCTCCTTGGAGATTGTGGTTTAGAAGGCAAATGAAAATGAGCATTTGCTTTCCATCTTCATCCCTCTTATCCTCTGCACCATCATGCTTTCTGGCCTGGAACCCCACCTAATTCCCCCAGTATCCTTAGCTTTTGCCCTTTGCCATTGTATACACTTTAGATATTCCCTGGGTGAATGAAGGATTCCCCAGAATCTAAATATTCTTGTCCTCTCCCTTGCTTAGAAACCATTGTCTGCGAGGTATAGGGTCTAGGTTTGAATCCTGATACCACCAATTCTAGTTCTGTGATTGGAGCAGTTTATTTGACTGTTATTTTCACTTTTTGTTTTGCAAAAAATGGGAACAAAGGTTGCTCTCCCATAGGGTCACTCTATGAGGTAACTTGAACTTGCTCATAGAGTGCCTCAGTGAGTGGTGGCCTGTTTTTGTTGTTAAGGTTACTCTGGCTTGAGGCTCTGTGCTGGCTGCTTGCAGTGATGGAGGCTGGCCCTGGAAGCAGGTCTACTCCCTGTGAGTGGAGCTCAGGCAGCGCGCATTGGGCATGTGGGGTGAGGTGGGCAAACACGTGGGAGGTGCTTAGTATGTCCCGTAGGGATCCCCATTGGCAAGGATTGTTAGCTTCCTCTCAGATTGGTTCTTTTTTGCTTGAAAGTTTTCATAGGCCAAAAATTTTATTTCAGTTAGGTATATTTCTGGAAAATGCATTCCAGATTCCAGACAATATGACTTAGAGATGAACTTGAATGTTGTAATTTATTTGTAAATTATTTTAGGAATGGACATTGACTAAAATATATACTCTGCTATTCATACCTCAGTAGACTTATGTGTGTGTATATCCACAGAATTATCTAGAAAATATTTTATATGGATGCAAATCTCTGTTCAGAATGAGTCTAGGCTGCATCCCTCTGCAGCCTCTGCATGGGTGGGGGTGTCCCCTTACAGCAGAGCTGGTGTGTTTGGGTTTCCTTTGCACGCTGGAGTGTTAAGACACTAGCTGGTGAGAGGGGTGTAATTTGGGCTGGGAACACAGAGCAGAACTTTGTTTAAGCTGCTGAACTCAACATTGTAGGGATTGTGAGGCAGCATTTCCTGGATTTATTGAGAAAAATCGGGAAAACATTGAGCCTCATAATAATAATACAACAATTGGTTTACATATAATAGTTACTCCAAAGCCAAGTTAATTAACTACATTCAACCTTAGTCCACTGATACTAATTTATAATTAATCTATAATATAGTTGTGTGACTTAATACATGTAAGTGAGTAATGTGGCCAGGGGAACTTAAAGATTGTGCAACATTTGTTAAAATAAAGGCTTAATAGCAGGTTTCACCACTATATTCTGATTCTGAAGAAAAGATATAGATTTATAACTAAGAAACCATGATAATTTCTTTTCTTCTGTCTTGTTTGTTTTATTCTCTAAACCCTTGTGTGTTGACCGCCATCAGATGGAACAGTTCTAGGTTAAAACTATTCATATTTGTAAAGTAAATCAGTCTTGACCTTTTCAGCATCAATTAGTGAACTATCGATGTAAGAATTTTTATTTAATGATTAAAACCTTTGGATTTTTACATAATTTTTTAAAATTAAAATTTTCTTTTGATTTTTATCTTTAATTTTTTTGGCATTTCACCATTTTCTATTGCACTAGAAATATCCTCTAACTATTTAAGCAAGATTGCTCAGTGAATCTGCCATGATGTTTTAAATTTTAAAGTATTACAAATCCTTTGTTCTAAGCTATTTTAACCCTATTTGATTAATGCTGCCAAAATTTTGCAATTGACTTTTGTAATTGTAATTGACACTGACAGGAAGCATCCTTTTGGTTCATGGAACAACTCTGTGTAGCTAATGGTAACAGAATTCTTCAATGTCCAGTAATCCTTCTGCCTTGCCCCTCTATCTTAACCCCCTCTGCACTTACTGCTCTGATGGGTGGTTTCTGAATGACAGCTGTCAGTGCTTGGCTTGGAGGAACCATTACTTGTTGGGTCTGCTTTCCCTTCTGCTTGGCTTTGATCATCTGGGTTTTTAGTAGGGAACGTAGTTTTGTTCCAGTGACACTTTGTGTAAAAGTGTTGAACTCTGGCTTCCTTTGGTTCTCCACTATTCTCTCTGCTGCTGGCTCCAGGGGAGCTTAGGTGCTTGTCACAGATAGGAAAGTTCACCACTGTGTTCATCTCAACTGTCTTGAAATTCATTGTCGATGAAATTTTGGAAAATTTCTTCATGATTAATTCATTCTTAGGGAAGAAGAATTGAAAAAATGTTAGAAATTTGGGGGATTTGAATTCTAACAGATTTGGATCTGTGCATTCTGGTTTCTGCTTTTACCTGCTTTGTGATCCTGGGGAAAATTATGTTCTTTTAAATTACAGTTTCCCCAGTTAAATGAGCCCTTCTGTCCCTTCCCTGTTTCTGTTCTTGCTTTGAATTGCCTCCTTCCTTTATTGAAAAAGGTCTCGTGAGCTGAGTAAAGAGCTCAGCATAGGGGCTGGGGATGTGGCTCAAGCGGTAGCACGCTCGCCTGGCATGCTTGCGGCCCGGGTTCGATCCTCAGCACCACATACAGACAAAGATGTTGTGTCTGCCAAATACTAAAAAATAAATATTAAAATTCTCTCTCTCTCTCTCTCCCCCTCTTTCTCACTCTCTCTCACTCTTTCTTTAAAAAAAAAAAAAAGAGCTCAGCATAGTGCTCTACTACAACAGGAGCCAGTCAGTGTGTCCCCTTCTTATTTGACCTTAGTCCCTTGTCTCTATAGTGGACACACTGACATGTAACGTAATATAAAGGAATTGTTGAAAGAAATGGTGCCTGTGTATTTTCAGAGAAAGTATCTGAGCTAGAAATGTCTGACAGTGAACAGTGGATGAGCTTAGGAATGGGTGAGTTTTCCATTGTGCATAACAGGTCACCACTGATTTAGAGATTTAAAACAACACCCATTTGTTATTTCACAGTTTCCATGGGTAAGAAACCTGGGCATGGCATAGCTGAGTACTACGCTGAAGATTTCCTGGGCTAACTTCAGTATGTCACTAAAGCTAGGATCTCGAGGGTTGGGGCCCTCTTTATTTCGGTGCAACTCTAGATACTCATGGCACCTTACCTCCTTAAAGCCAGCAGTCTTCTGACACTACCACCCCCATACCGATTATTGAACCCAGAGCCTCGTGCATACTAGTTAATTTCTCTACCACTTAGCTATATCCCCAGCCCTTTTATTTTGAGACAGCCTCACTAAAGTGTCCAGTTTGACCTCAAACTTGATCCTCCTGCTTCAGCCTCCCAAGTAGCTGGGAGGAGTTATAGGCTTGCACCCGACTTCTGACCCTCTTTACTTAAAGAGCTCTACTAATTAGGTGCAGCCTACCCAGGATAATTTCCCTTTGGATTAACTGAAAGTAAACTGATTAGAGGCCTTAATTACATCTGCCAAGTCCCTTGACCTTTGCCATAAAATGTAACTTAATCATAGGTGTAATGTCTCAATATATTCATAGGCCCTGCCTGTACTCAAGGGGGTGGGAGGGATGTGCAGGGTGTACAGCAGCTGGGTCTCTTGGGGTGTCTTAGAATCCGTCTACTACAGAGTGGGAATAGACTTTGAAGGACTTAACATTCCTTGGCTGATATAGTTCTATATTTAAACGTTTTAAAATCATACATAAAAAATTAAAACAATTCCTTTTATTCACTTGATGCTGTTACCCCATAGAGTTCCTAAATGACAATTAAAAGACCTAAATTCTAGAAGAAATTTTAGCCAGTATGTACATAGTCAATAATAACATTCATTATTAGCATTTTTGATGTGTCATTCAGAAATCAGAAGGTAAATAGTCTAGACTGGTAAGTGTATTGTAACTAGGGTGGGGTGGGGACCACCAAAGGCCCAAGGGAAGTCCAGTGCTTGACCCAGGGTCACAGCCACAGTGGTGAGGGCTGGCTGGCCATGAGCCGCCCACTCATCTCTTCACCTGTGTCCACAGCCTTTGCTTTTTTGAGTATAAAATTGAGCAAACCTATCTTATGAAGAATATTTATTTTAATAAGATCATGTCAGTGAAGGATTTTCTTTAGTTACCAGTAGAACGTTAACATATTTTAGTAAGCACATAAATGTAAATTTGGGCACCATAGTTTGAAATCAGGATTCTAAGCATGTGATGACAACTCTTTCCTAGTTAGGCGCTATCTGCTGTATCTTTTCAGTTAGGCCCTTACTCTCTCCTTGGTAATCTTTGAATTCAGGTGTCCACATGAATTATAGCAGTCTCTTCATGTTCAGCCGGATATAGCCAGCAAGACCAGTGGGCAATAGAAGTGGGATTGATTACAATTCAGAGATACTTCTCTTTAAAACAAGTCTTCTTCTAACAAGTGACCAGAAAAAGATTAACTTTAGAATTTGGTTTAAAAAAAAAGTTCCATTAAAAATTTTAAGCTTTCAATTTCTTTGAATTTTGATTCTTTTGAAGGAAATAAAGAATCATTTATTTCTGTATTTTTTTTTCTATTTATTTGATTGGCATTCTTGATGTTTGGTGTTACCAGTATTGCTGTTTTTGAGACTTGTTAACACATCATGGTCTGTGCAGCTCCCTTTATGTCATGCAAGTGAGGAGCTTACCCTAAGCTCTGTGCTATGCAGTACAGCGGCCACCAGCTGCACGTGGCCCTTGTGCTTGAAATGTAGCTACTGTGACAAAGGAACTAAATTTTAAATTCATTTAATTTTAATAAATCTTAACAGTTGCATGTGGCTAGTGGCAGTAATGTTGGACAGCACACATTACAAAGTGGTGTCACAGTGAGTTCTTAAGAGCTGTGGGTCTAAGCATGTATGGTTATGAGCTCTCACCGAAATTGTAATTGTATGATCTCTAACCCTCCCTTCACATTACCAAATTCTGTGCTTTATTATTTGCTTTAAAGTGCAGCACATTGTAAAAGCATATACACTGTTATTTTATTTGTAAGTTTCTAAGTTGTGTATCTCTCTTTATATATCTTTTTACTTTCATGCAATGAAACCAATTTTTTGATTGGTTTCAACAGAACTCAGTTTTTAAGCACTTTAGAATACCCACTATGAGCTTGGAAGCACATGAAATTAATAAAGGAAATTCTATTTTAGTTTATATTTTTAGCTTCCAAAACTGTTCTTGCTGTTGAGTAAAATGAAACTTGATTTATTTGACATGAATGATGGTGACCACCCCACCCCACAATGAGTTTTGATTCAGTTTGTTTTTAACCAGTTTATTTCAGTACTTAAAACATCACATGTATTTTACAATTCCTGCAGAAACAGTCTTCACTAAGACTTTGAATAGAAGAGGAGGAAACTTTTGTGGTGTGGTGAAAACATGTGCTGTGGTCTTTTTGTTTTTTCCTGTCCTAGAACTTCTAGATTATTCTGGTTAGTTTTTATGTGACCTGAATAGAGGTTCTCTTTTTCTCTGAAAAGTTTTTCCTTGTAGACCATTTTTCTACAAAATTTTGCTGGGCTAATTTAGGTGTGATTTCCCAAGGGGGCACCTGACTCGAACACATTGTTTTATTTATTCAGATATTCACAAGGCCTGGGATTTCAGGAGACAGAAAAAGAATATTGGGAGAGTGAAGTGAAAACTATTATAGTTTTGAATTTTGAGTTTTTTTCTGGTATATTTTAATCATATCTAGTAAAGGTTTATATAAAGTTCAGATTCAACACATTTTCAGAATTTTAAAACATGTGAACTCTTCTGGGAGCTTTAGTTTTATAAACCTTGTAATAACAAAGCTGTATGACTAGTGAAATCATTATTTGTACTTTTTTGTTTCTCTTAAAGGAAATATTATTGATTCTTCTTTTTGCAGCATATTGAGTTTGAAAACACTAAGTTATGGTTTTCAAATGTTTTTTTTTAATCCATACAGTATTTAAAGTTAAGGTGCATACTTTTTTAGGCACAATGTTATTGTATACTTAACAGACTATACAGTATAGTGTAAACATTTATATGCACCGGGAAACAAAACATTTGTGTGGCTTACTTTATTGTGATATTTGCTTTGTTACTGTGGGCTGGAACTGAATCCACATTTCTGAGGTGTATTGTAATCTCTTACTTTTATCCTAATGCTCTTTCTTTTATTTAGAAAAATATTTTGACCCATAATAACTTATGGAGTACAGTGTGGTGCTTTGAGGCATGCTTGCACTATGCGTGATCAAGGCAATTAGTATGCCTTTCACCGGAAACAGTCATCCTTTCTTTGTGATGAAATCATTCAAAACCCCTCCCAGATGTTTTAATATATATGTTACATCATTGTTAACTGTGGTCACTCTAGGTATAATAGGAAATCAGAATTTACTCTTCTAAGCCAGGCATGGTGGTGCATGCTTGTAATCCCAGTGACTGGGGAGGCTGAGGCAGGGGGATCTCAAATTTGAGGCCAGCCTCATCAAGGCCCTAAGATACTTAGACCCTGTCTCAAAAACAAAAAGTAAAAGCAGTGGTTAAGTGCCCCAATACCAAATCAATCCCCAGTACCAAAAAGAAAGAAAAAACAAAAACTTACTCTTCCTAATTATAATTTTGTGTCCATTGACTAATCTCCTCCCTCTTTCCACCATTCTCCCTAGCTTTTGGTAACTACTGTTCTATTTGTTGAGAACAGAGATCCGTGTGCTATTAAGATTGTTGTAATATGAATAACCTCCTTTTCCTCTTTTGCCTGAGAGGCTAATCCTGTGGAGGTCAGAGGGGAAGGTGGTACCATTTTGCCCAAGACTGAAAAGGATAAATATTAAATTGTTCCTTGAAAACTTCATAGAATAAAAAGCAAGTTTAAAAGTTAACCTCAGTCATCTTCCCACAAGACAGACCATCATGGCAGTGACAGCATATGTCAAGTTTCCAGCCTGTGGCTTACCTTTCATGGGTTAGGGGCAGATTGGTTTTAATTCAGTGGGCAGCAGCATCTGGGCAGTAGAATGTGTCAGCTGTAATTTGTTGTGTTTTTTTGTTTTGTTTTGTTTTTTGAGAGAGAGAGAATTTTTAATATTTAATTTTTAGTTTTTGGCAGACACAACATCTTTGTTTGTATGTAGTGCTGAGGATCGAACCCGGGCCGCATGCATGCCAGGCGAGTGCGCTACCGCTTGAGCCACATCCCCAGCCCCGTTGTGTTGTTTTAACTGTTGCTAAAACACAAAGTTTCACTTTTCTCTGCACACTTTCAAGCTTTATTATGCCATTTCTCCGGGACTGGAAGAGTTTGAAAGCAGCGAATGTCCTTTTCTACCTGCTTCACCTTTTTGCTATTGCTGTCATGGGTTCAATTTCTTTCTGTTATAAATCCCACTGCATGTCTGTTTTAAGCAACATTCGATGGCCACTTGGGTTCTTTCAACTTTTTTGGGTGGGTCGGTATGACAGGATTGAACTGAGGGCACTGGACCACTGAGCCACTTCCCCAGACCTATTTTGTATTTTATTTAGAGACAGGGTCTCACTGAGTTGCTTATTTAGAGACAGGGTCTCACTCTCTCGCTGTTGTTGAACTTGAGATCTTCCTGTCTCAGCCTCCTGAGCAACTGGAATTACAGGTGTGCACCACTGCATCTGGCTCTTTCCACTTTTTGGTTATTATGAATAGTTCTTCCAGGAACAGTGGTGTGTAAGTCTTGCTGTAGATATAATGTTTCCATTTCTCTTGAACAGATACCTGGCAATGGAATTTACAAGGATGTGGGATTTCTGCCTACCTGACATAGTACCATGTATTCCCAGCAGCAGTGTTCCTCTCCACAGTCTCACCATCGCAGGTCCTCTCTCTCTGGCCACAGGCCATTCTGAGGGCGTGACTGGGGCTTGGCTGTTTATTTACCTAATACCTAATGACGTAGCACATTTAATGTGCATTGACCATTTGTGTACCTTCTTTTGTGGGATATTTATTCACATCTTTTGCCTATTTTAAAATTGGATTATTTTGCCTTCTTGATATTTAGGAGTCTTTATATATCATGTTCTTTATCATGCATATGATTTTCAGATATTTTCTAACACTTGGGCTTATCATTTCAGCTTCTTAAAGGCGTCTTTTGAAGCAAAAAAAAAAATCTTTCAGTTTTGCTGAAGTCTAGTTCATCATTTTTGAAGTTACTTGGGCTTTGGGGATGACACGTATGATTGCCTGTTTTTGAAAGGTATTTCACTGGATATAGGATTTTAGTTTGACAGTATTTTCTTTTCAGTTTTGTAAAGATACTGGTGTCCATGGTCTTCTGGCTTTTATTGTTTCTGAGATGTCTTTCTTATTTTTTGTTGTTCTTCATGATTTTTTTCCCTCTGCCTCCTTTCAAGCTTTTCTCTGTCATTGGTTTAAGACAATTTGATTGTGATATGACTGCTGTTTTTTTGTGTAGGGTTTTGTTGGCCTTTTAGATCTGTGCTTTATAGCTAACATTATTTGGAAAAACTTAAGCCTTTTGTTTTTTTTTAAGGCACTTTCTGTTTCTCTTTTCACTCTTTCATAGAAACTCCAATTGAACCTGTAGTAGACCACCTTATTTTTGTGTTGTGCCACCTTTTTTGGGTTGTGCCCTCAGTTTCATGTTTTCTAGTCTTGTCTTCTGCATTATATAATCTGTTGCCGAATCCATGCAGTGTATTTTTTTTACATGAGACATTCAAGTTTTCATCTCTAGAAGTTCAATATGGGTAATTTTATATAGTTTCCATATCTTTACCTAAAATGTGCATTTTCTGTACTTTTTTTTTGAACATACAGAATACAGATACAACAACTGTTGTAATGTTCTTGTGTACAATTCCATCATCTTTGTTATTTATCTGTATATTTTAATTTAATGATATTTCTCTTTATTTGTGTCATATTTTCTTCTTTGTTGCATTTCTGATAATTTTTGATTGGGTACCAGACATTGCACATTTTACCTTGTTGATTGCTAGATGTTGTTCTTCAGTCCTGCAAATATCCTTGAACTTTGTCAGCTGGGGTCAGAACACTGTTCAGCACCAGTTTTGTTCCACTGAAGAGGCACATTCTTTCCAAATGCTCTGTGCAGCTTTCTACCTCTGCCTGCAGGTCCTCTTCAGCATGAGCCCTGAGGATTTTTTGTCTAATCTTTTTGTCTAATCTTTTAAATCTTTTTGGGTGGTTCTTTCCCCGTGCTCAGGTAGTTTCTTTACACACATGTGAAATATCACTGAGTGGAGCACGCTACCTGGACAGCTCCCTGATTTTCTTTCTTGTCTCTGACATGCTGGCCCTTTTGGCCTCTGTCGCCTTTCCTTATGCAGTCCTGCATACTGCCTGGCTCTCCCTTCCTGCCCAGGAGCCTGGAAGCCCAAAAGCTCACTCAGGGCAGTGAGTTGGGGCTGTCATAGGGTCATAGGGTGTCATAGGGTGATGACCTTATTTGACTTGGTTTGCTCAGGGTTCAGGGTCCATGTGACCTGATGTACAGAGTCTTGAAAATTGTTGCATTACCTACCTTTTCCAGTTGGTTTGGTTTGAAGGGGAAGAGTAAATGCTGTTCTTGTGACAGGAATGAATACCACAAAAAAGGAGTGGGGGGCATACGTTCCTTCCTCATGACTGACCCTACAGGGCGTGTGAGCAGAAGCAAGGGCCAGCCCTGAGCTCACACCGAGGACTCAGGCTTTGAACTATCTGATGAAGGTGGTGCTAGAGGTGGTTTCAGTGATTTAAGCGTAGCTCTTAACATAGAAACACAAGTGCCTTTAAGAGCATAGACTCCATCTCATCACTTTTAAAAACCTTTTTTTTTTAACTAGTAAAAATTATTTGAGATTATTGTTTGTCAATATGTACAAAGTTATTCTTAAAATGCTATTTTGGTAGGTGGGCCTTTAGTTAAAATCCAATTTAATTCTATAGTAGGAGTATCTTAAGAGAATATAACTTCCGGGTTTTGTTAGTATAAAATAAACCGCTACCTTAGAGAATCATAATTTTTATCTTCTAGTACACTGACTGTATTTACTAGGAATATATTGCTTTTTCTTACCACATAATTTTTAGACCTCCTTATGATAATAGACTCAGACTGTTTTTCTTTCTGTTTCAAATTCTCTCTGTTTTATATTCAGATGGAGGCTGACTCAAGTGCATATAATACTTTACACTTCTTAAGTTTAAGGTAATACACCCATTTTAATATTATTGAATTGCTCACTGAATGAAAGATTCAAAGTGCCTTCAGCTTTATGTCTCTTTTTAAAACAAATAATCCTACAATCATTAGTACTGTTGTTAATGTCACCTGGTTGTGACCTAAGAACTTTTCTATTTTGTCCTTACTAGTTGTATATTTATCATGCAACAGAATCATTTGAAAGTTCTCAGTTCACAAAGAATCCCTGGTTGCAAACTTCTATCCTTTCTAGATCTGCTTCCAGTGAATCCTATTTCCCTTGAATAGAATACCCCATTAGGCACACTGACTCAGCTTTAGACTCTCCACATCCTGCTATGGGGAGAGAGTACCTCCCTAGTGACAGGTGTGGGAGGCCGGGAGGACAGGATGGTGCTGCTGTAAGAGTGTTAGAAATTACTACTTGTTCTACCTGACATTGAGCTTGGCAACAGCTCAGGAACCTTAGGGAGTTGCACAGAATACAAGCAGATTATTGCAGTCAGTTTGTCTTTCCCTTCAAATGATGGTGGCAATGTGGACTCTCCTTTTTGCCCCCAGGTTAAAAGACTTTAAAGAAAATATGTAAAACATTAGTATTTTCTATTTAAAATTCCATAGAACTTCTTGTAATGCTTAGATTCATAACCACAATGTAGTTATATTTGATTAGTGCATTCTCTTTGCCAGTCAGCCTGTGAGTTACTGGGGGCATAGAGGTGAGTTACATGGTGCTTTTCCTTTAGCAGGTGTATGGATCAGCAGCAGAGGCACCCCATACAACAGTCACGCAATGAACTCCTCTTCTGTCTTGGCTGAGACCCTGCAGGATCCCAAACAGGGATCTTACAGAGTTGGGGGGAGGCCTTTGAGACAGCTGAGGGGTTGCACAGTTGTCCTAGAGCCTGGCATGCTGGGGAAGGGCAAGTAATTTTCACAGAGGATAATCTTGGATTGTATTTTCAGAAAAAAACCCTCTTATAGTTTCCAAGGGATCCGAAAAATTAAATCATTTTAATTCATTGGAAGAAAAAAATTTATAATAAATCTGTTTAGTATTTATTTTGATGATTACATTTCTTTATGAATTGTCTGATCTTTGTTGTCCTAACAGTTGGATTAAAATACTGTTTTGGCTTGTATAATTCGTGACTTGGCAAAAACTGGAAAGGCATCTAATTTCCTGAGACTTCTAGCAAGTGTCCTTCACTGTCTCATCCTGAGAGTGACCACACTGCCATTCTGGACTGTTAAAAAGCACCAAGTTTGTCTCTTCCTATAAGATTACCAACACATCTGGATGTGGTGCCACACACCTGTAATCCCAGTGGCTCTGAAGGCTGAGGCAGGAGAATCTTACAGCATCTTAGCAAGGCTCTAATCAACTCAGCCTGACTCAAAATATGAAAAAGCATTGGGGATGTGGCTTAGTGGTTAAGCACACCTGGATTCAACCCCTGGTACCCCCCAAAACCAAACACACACACACACAAAAAAAGTCTAGACACAAATTTAGAAATGTATATCTATGGTGATATAAAAATACAATGAAATTCTCTTTATGTTTCTTTTAAAAATGTACATATACATCTATACAATCATTACTGTATATTATCTTTTAAATTCTTCGATTTGGCATTATTTTATGACTTCTTGTTAGATGAGTGTTATCACTTGTTTTTTTTTTTTTTTTTTTCCATTCTTCCCTGTCTTCCCAGTATAATGCAATCCTAAATTTTGGTCAAGACTATTACTGTTTTCTTTATTACATTTTAAAAGTAGTGTTCATTACTAAGAGAGGTATTATACTATGCTCTAGTTATATTTCCTTTGTTGAATAACTTTTAGTTTTGCCTGGATTTAACAATTGCCTCATTTCCCCCCACTTGCTCTATTTTCTTTGAAAATCTGGTTCTTCCTGTACCCTTCAACAGCTCTGCAAGACAGTTTCTCACACTGTCATATTGTCAGACATATTTTTCCATTCTGTCTTTCTTAAGAGATAGCCTTCCTGATTTCCATAGTCTCTTAGCCCAACTTGAAGAGGCTGTTAAGCTTTAGATGTATGCAACTGTCCCCTGGAATGCCCCTTCATTATTTTTCTGACTCTTCTTGCCTCATATATTTAGATCTCCTGTTTCCTAGACCACTTGTTGCTTTGATTGTGAACATCCTTCAGTGACTTCCTGAGAAAGTGTGAATGGGAGGCAGCTTTTTAAGAACTTGTATGTTTAAAAACACCTTAACCATTATATTTGTTTTTTTAGCTAGATATTGTAATGCAGGATGGAAGTAGTTTTCTCTAAGAATTTATTTAAAAAAGAAAACTTTCCAACTTCTAATATTACTGCTTTCAAATGTTTCATGTTATTGATAAATTAGGTGCTGTTTGATGACCAGCCCTCTCTTTATATATGTTCTACTCCTCCATAGCACTGGGAGGTACTGAGATTTTTCACCTGTGATGCTCTGAAATACAACTCTGTCTTTCTATCTTGACTCTGTTGGACACTAAGTTTTATTCTTCTTCATTCCTTGACAATTATCTACCTTGCAAGAGTTATTTCATAATTTCTTTCCCTGTTTATCTAACTTTCTTGAAATCCTGAATGTTGGATATACTGGACTGATGGATCTTTTCTTGCCTCCACTATTTCTCCCTTCCTTTATGACTTCAGCCTAGGAGACAACCTTAACTTTATCTGCTAATCTCTTATTTATTTAAATACCTTTTATTTCAAAATGTCTCTTATACTTTGTTCCTTTTTCATGGCATTCTTTGTTTCATGGATGCAATATCTTTTTTTCTCTGAGAAGCAGAATGATTTTTAAAAATTGTTTCTTTGCATTATTTCTATTTGTTCTGAATCACTCCTTTTACTTTGTTACAATCTCTTTTTTTGCCAGTGGCTTGCTCAAAAATGTGAGGATCTTGTTCATGCTTAAAAGTGATGCACATTAAAATGTGGATTGGAAGCTCTCTGCAAACTGGGCTTGCGGACTGGTAGGCAGCTCTTTGAGGTTTTTATGTGATCTGCAGCTTTTTCTTTTGGGATTCACTTTCTTTTTTGGGAGTAGGATTTGAATCCAAGAGCACTTTACCCTTGAATATACATCCCCAACCCTTCTCATTTTTATTTTGAGATAGGGTCTAAGTTGGTGAGGTTGGCCTCCAACTTGCGATCTTCCTGCCTCAGGCTCAGAGCCACTGGGATTTACAGGCATGTGTCACCATGCCCAGCAGGACTACTCATGTTAGTGTGTGAGAAACTTTCTCTGGAGCCCTTTATCCAGAAAAGGCCTGTGTACTTTTCTGCTTGTGGACGTGGTGAGTGATGTCTATGCCTGGCTGTTGACATTCCAGAGCTGGACTAGGGAGTGGATTTTAGGCTCAGTGCTAAGCACTTACTATCAGTATGACATGGTACCATTTCACAAACTACCCCACCCTTGTGAGCCTGAAGTAGTTCTTGTTCCATATGTTTGGAGAGACTACCTCACTGAATGGAAGTGGGAGCGGGATAGTTCGATGCCTCCGCTTTAGGCTTTCAGTAACTGTCCCAGCATTTAGCCTGGTATCGTCATTTCTTGAAGTTTCCAGGTTATGCCAGCTATATTGATTGGTGTCTGATTGACATCTTATTTTTTGTGCTCCTCAGACATTTAAGATCCACCTTCCACCTCTCTGGTTGATTTTTCCTTTGTTCATTTTGAGCTTTCCCACCTGCTTACATTGTTAGTAACATTGTGACAGCTAACAGCTCACCTCAGAACTTCATTTTATTAAAGAAATCATTTTATTATCTCACCATTTCTTTAGGTCAGGAGTTGGGGAAGGTGAGGTCCTGACAGGCCCTCTTTCAAGTGATTGCCGGCAGCTGGCTGGAGGTGGGGAGCCCTAGGGGATTGGTTGATCATCTCC
The DNA here is from genome assembly GCF_047511675.1 of Marmota flaviventris. Taxonomy (NCBI): domain Eukaryota; kingdom Metazoa; phylum Chordata; class Mammalia; order Rodentia; family Sciuridae; genus Marmota; species Marmota flaviventris. Next base: position 10,014,267 of record NC_092503.1, on the reverse strand, counting down.
ATGGTGTATGGGGCAAAAGCTTGAAGATTAGAAAAGGTAAAGCTCCAGAATGGGAATGAGCCAAGGGAGATGGGCCGTTAGCTTAGACTCATTAGAACTGATTCTCATTCGGCTTCCCCTTGGGTCTTTTCAAATCTCTACCTAAATGTCTCATCAAAATATAGTTTCCAAGATCTGATTTTCACCCCACAGTGTTCTCCTGAGCATCCCTGTGGAAGCAAGGGTGGCTCTCTGGGTGGGTGTGAGTGCCCCAGGGCAGCTGCTTTCCACATCAGGACTTGGCTCTCCAGAAGCCCTTTTTGGTGTCTCCAGGCTCTTGGGAATGCTGGAAGGTATATCTATATGATTGGATGTCACTGGAAAACAGAATCAAAGGGAGGCAAAACTGAGATCTGTAAGTTCTTTGGACGAAAGCTGCTGTGGTTGAAGTAGTGGGCAGGGTGCGGTGTGGAAGACACGTAGTGTGAACTGGAAGGGAACCACCACATTTTGCTTAGGCAAAAGGAGTTTATCTCGGAAAGAGACTATTTTCTTGTGAGTAAAGATTTCATTTCCAACTACAAGTAGGTTATTAAATATTGCGTTAGTTTTTTTTCTTTTAAAGTAGTATGGAGAAAAAACCATTCATGTATTGTAGAACATTCTGAAATTCTTTAACTCTGTGGCTCTTAAGAATGGCTACATTTTGACATTACTTTATGGAAAGAGAAGCAGAGCTGGGGTTGTGGCTCAGAGGTAGACCGCTTACGTACCACGCGTGAGCCACTGGGTTTGATCCTCAACACCACATAAAAATAAAATAAAGGTATATTGTGTCTGCCTACAACTAAAAAATAGTATTTTTTTTAAAAAGAGAAGCAAAGAGATGTGAGAATATATTGTGATTTTGTGAGAATTGCTCAAATGAGATTTGAAATTGATAGTACCTGTTGGACGGTCCCTTTCTAAAATCGTATAGTAACATCCCTGCTTCAATACACATAGCTGGCAAAAAATCAGTGTATTTAGAGTCTGCTTTTAATTTGGAGAAAGCGTTCATGTTCAAATGAAAGTATATGAATCTGGAAGAAGTAAATCTTTAAACTCTAATTGCAAAACTGCATATTTAATTGACACACGTTTAAACATTGGTTGTAATGGATCATTTGCCATTTAAATGACACTAACGACCTCAGTTAACTTGTGTTTTTGTTTTGCATTGGCTGTTTATTTTTTATTTTGTTTATTTCCCCTTAGTATTCAGCTTCCCATCAGTAAAATTTTTCTTCTCACAGAGATAAACAATTATCATATCGAATTTCTCTTCTTATTATTAAAACTTTCACACATATATTGGGTTTAATGGCATATACATTTTATAGTCTGAAAATGCGAACCATATTGATAATAAAACTTGACATCTGCACACACTTGCAGAACACAGTACTAGAGGAGAACTACTTTAGTGTGGTGGTGCAGTCCACATTGTCTTTGGAAACTTGATCTCCAAGTCTGTTCTCACCCGGGTCAGACCCTGGAGCCCACACACTCACTTCTGAGTCTGCTGTGTGCAGTGGGAGCAGAGCTGAAGCAGAACCTGTACTCCTTTCTTTTGGAGATGCCGTGTCTCATTGTACTCGATTGGTTTGGGTATTAGAGCATCTTTACCTCCTGCTATTTTTCTGTTAGTTTTTATTAATTTCTGGCAAATTTCCTGTACCTGAAGGCTTTGATCTTTCAGCTTTACAGCCGGAGAATAGATCTAACTTTCCCTTTTGGAATTTTAAACACAAAATTTTATTTCTGTTATAAGTTTTGTTTAATAAAAAGAGTTTTTTGAAGTCTCTGAAGTTTGGTTAGTTGACTATTTTTGAGCATATTCAAGGTTTATGCCTCCTACAGAGGAAGATCTCTAGCTCAGGAGATACCTTAGCAGTGCTGGGTACTTGGGCTGGAATCCTGCTCTGCTGTTCACCTGGCTAAGCTGTTAAATGTCTCTGTGCTTCAGTTTTTCCCGTGTAAAATGGGGCAGTAGCACCTGTGTCTTAGGTTCAGATTAGAATACAACTTGCTGCGAACACTGTCTGCTCATAGTAATCACTAAGCGCTTGCTGTTGCTGTCATTAAAGAGCCTGAGATCCTTATTACACACCACAGTATACTTCCCTGGATCTAATATTTTTTTAAGGTGAATGCTACCATTTTTGAAGGATAATTAACTCTGAGCAAAATGGTAGTAAAAGTGATTAAATGATTGAACACAAACTGGCTATTCATCATAAGCAGTTTATAAAATGCTAATACAAAGGGAGGAGTTCCTGTCTCTCTTCCATTCCAGAGAGACAGCTAATGTCTCTTCCTTTCCTCAGATTTCTACATGTCTGTAGTTTCCTGCTTTGTCCACTTGACATTACTTATATTTCCTTAGCCCAATGTTTCTTGGTTCCTGTGCAAACTTAATATGTTTTCATGCTCGATAGAGATATTAGTACATAAGCTTGGTCATTGAAAGGCCCGAATTAGTCCCGGCTTACATTATTTACTCTTCAGGGTATCATCCTTGAATCCAGAGTTGTCTCCTTTTGAGCCCTTGTTTTTTTGAGTTGAATGGTATCTGTAACTACTTACTGTGTTGTTTTTTTTTCAGTACACATGTGATATTAATGTAGTTAATCTATAACAGATAGTGTGTGTGTGTGTGTGTGTGTGTGTGTGTGTGGCGGCGATGGTGGTGATGATAGAATATTATGGAAATGGGCAAAACCTGCTCATCTTTTGTTTCATTCTAGCTTGCTTTTTGTGTATATGGAGGACCCACTCCAAAAAATCTGATATACAGGAAATCTGAACTTGTCAATGTTTTAGAGAGTGCTGAAGATAGAGGGATTACTGCTCAAGGATTTAACTATAGGTGGGCTTGCTTCTTAAAAAGTCTGGGGACTTGAGTGAGAAGGGAGCCTAAGGGGATAGAATAAGAAACAGACCAATAATATGATAACTGTTCAAGAACAATCATTCCCAAACAGTCCACACTGCTGGGCCAGGGATTCAGTTTACCTGTGTCCAGTCTGTGCAGTGCTTCAGGGAACACTTCTGTTGCATTAAGACTCAGTGCTTTTCGTCCATCAGTGCGACGGGCTTGTGGTGTGTAGACTGTCTGTTGGTCTCTTTTTGCAGTGAGGGGAGGGGAAGGAGGGAAGAGGCAACCCCACAGTCCTTCCATGGTGAGCCTGCCATGTCTTGCCTGATGAGCAGGGCAGCACATGTGGACTCTTCTGGAAAGTGAATAGTGTAGCGAGCTCACCTGCCAGCCAGCCCGGGTTACTTCATTTCTTGGGCATCTGAATACATTTAGTCACAGCCAGGTGGTTCTAATTTCAGTGGGGTGGTGAAGTCATTGTTAACACACTTCGGCATTCTGAACCATCCGATTGAGAGGGTGATTGGCTTTATTACTGTGCACTTGGAGCAGGAAATAGTACCATAGCTTTAACCTGCACCAGACAACTGTAGGCAGTGGTAATGAGACATGTCATTCTTATAGTCAGAGAAAGATGCTATAAAAGTAGGGCAGATTTCTTATTTTTGTCGTTACATATATCCTCCACCAGCTTAAACCATGGCTACATAGGGCCATGCTGTCACAGCAATCTGATCTCTATGTTGGTGTTGATCATTTCCTCATGCTCACTTCCTCTTCCTCTTCTCCCCGACCCTGTGTCCCTTGCTGTTATTACATGGAAGGCTGGGGATGTCTCCGCCCCACCTCCCCCCTTTCTTTCAGCTCCCTTTTGCATTTAACTTCTGGGCCTTGGTCTATCCTTTTTCCTCCTCTTTATCCTCTTTTTCTTCCTCCTTTTCCTCCTCCTCCTTCTGTGATGCTTAAACCCAGGTTTGATCCTTTTTGTGATGGGCTCAAACTCAGGCCTTGCACATGCTAGGTAAGCACTCTGTCACCCCCAGCTCTCAGTATTCTTACTGTGTCTTTTACTCCTTCATTTGTCTATCACATTTGCCCTGCAACTCATGCCAGCTGTGCTGCTTCTCTTCTCCTACTTGTCTTCTACCAAACACTAATGGGGAAAAATTGCAAAATTATGGTTATCAGTGTTTCTGTTATAGAGGATCATCCTGTATCCTGGCGGTCAAGGTGAAGTGAGGATCCCATGAAGATCCCAAGCAAGAGGAAAGATAGTGACATATTTTAGCAGTCAAAAGATAATGTATTATTAATCTCTTCAGTGGCTGAAATTTGTAAAAAAGTATTCTGATTAGTAAGTACCACAGAAGAAAAATGAAAAACAGAAATAAAAGTTGAGAAAATCTTCTGTTTAACCAGTCCATCAACTCTACAGTTTGTGGGATGCTCAGTTTCTGAGTCTTCTAAGGACAGACTCCTGTTGATGTCTGTGCTCCTAAAAGAGTAAGCTCTGCACCTGGCCAGCCTTACGGTGCTGTTCTGCATTTCATGCTGAACTGCACAAAGCCAGGGCATAAACTGCAGTTTAAAGTTTTGAGTAAACTGTCGTTTATTAAAAACTCTGAGGTCACACACATTGTGGGTTTTAATCCCAGTTGGGCCACGTAATAGTTGTGTGGCTATAGCCGCATCACTCACCATTCCTAAACACCTGTGTCCTCACTGTAGAGGGAAGGTGATGCGTGAGGAAGCAGCAGGCAGAAGGCCTGCTCAGCGCTTACTGAAGTGGGCCCCGAGCAAGCACTCCAGCAGGAGTGGCCACCGCCACACAGTAGGCTCTCTCACGCAAAGGGAATCTTTCCCACTGCTGCCATATGGGGAGAGACTGAAGACAGCCACCTAATATTCAATCCGAGACACGTAAGCACACAATTGACGCCATTGACATAGTTCTTGCCGAATGTAACTTTTAACCTTTACAGTGAATAATGTAAAATTTTCTTACACAAGAAATCCTAGAGACTCAGGAGGCTGAGACAGGAGGCTCTCATGTTCAAGGCCAGCCTTAGCAACTTAGACCCTGACTCAAAATAAAAAAGGCTGGAGAAGGCCAGGGTTGAGGCTCAGTGGTAGAGTGCTTGCATCGCATGCGTGAAGCACTGGGTTCAATCCCTGGCACCACATAAAAATAAATTTAAAAAGGTATTGTCTCCATCTATAACTTAAAAAAAAAATTAAAAAAGGAGGGGGCTAGAGATGTAGCTCAGTGGTAAAGAACCACTGGGTTCAGTGCCCAGTATACCTCCCCCCAGAGTATTTAACACAAATTCAGCCACACTTGAGGCCCTCAAGCCAGTCTGCCAGGCACTGGACTTACTCTTTTGGGAGCACAAACATAAATATGAGATGGTGTTTGTCCTTTGAAGACATACAAGTCTAATGAATTATGTAGTCTGTGGACTTGTTAGGTAGCAGATTTTCTTAACTTTTTAAAATTTTTAAATTAGTTTTAATTTGTTATATGACAGAATATACTTTGATACATCATATATAATGGAGTATAATTTCTCCTTCTTCTGCCTATACATGATGTAGAATCCACCGGTTGTACAGGGTAATAATTCATTCTGTTGTCTCTCCTACCCCCCCATACCCCCTCCCCTCCCTTCACTCTCCTCTACCTAAAGTAACTGTTCTTCCCTAGCACACACATACCCACTCCTCTGCCAATTGTGAATCAGCATCAGCTGATTCAGAGAAAACATTTGGCCTTATTTTTATAGGATTGGCTTGTTTCCCTTAGCATGGTAGTCTCCAGTTCCATCCAGATTTTTTTAACTTTTAAACTTTTTGTTTTATTTCATTTACTTATCATAATTACATACCAGAAATAACTTTTGAAAGTTAATCATATTTCATAGCCAAAGACGATTAATAATTATAATTGCAACAACAACTAACGTTGATTCAGGCATTACTTATGAGCAGGCACTTTTGCAAGTATTTTACACATATCAACTCATTTAATTTTCACAATATTCCTAGGAGGACTGTTATTAATCCCATTTTATCCTGAGGTTGTAGAATTAATAACTTGCCCACAGTTGCACAGCTGATAGCAGAATTGACACCCTGGCAGACTGGCCCTGCAAAATGTAACTGCTAGCTGTCATTCATGATATCCATTAACAAGTGGGGATGCATCGGTATATATTTCTAGGATTGCCCGCCATTTTGCAATAATTTCAAATTAGAGACGTATTTTAGAGGGAAAGTTCATACTTGTATATTATATCCTTTTTGAATTTCAATTATTTAAAAGGCATGTTGATAAATACATTGTCAGGGTATTGATTTTAAATGTATTTTAATTGGGATAATTTGAGCTTAATATTTTTATAAATATAAACAAGGTAATATGTAAAATATTCTAATTTTTTCCCAATTGTTTTTGGTACTTCAAAAGTTCTATTGAAATTAAATGCAGTATTTGGAAACTGCTCTTTATTTTGTACTTGGATTTACTTCTCAAGAAGATGTTTGTTCAAGTATATTTCTTAATTCTGAAAACTGGCAAAGATATGTAAGCAAGTTTTATTCATAATGTAACAAAGAAAACAGTTTTTTTAAGTTAATAAAGTTATGAATAATAATCTTGAACATAGACACTTATTTCATAATTTCGATTTCTTTCCTGTAAAAATAGTTTATGCATAGCATGAAATGCTACATACCATATGTTTAGCTTATAATAACTGTGTCAGACGTTATATAAACATAAATTGCACTGAACTTACACTTTAGGTTTTGGGTTTCTGTATTTTTCTACTGTAAAAAATTAACTTAGTGTAGACAAAGGCTTTAACAGACTTGTATTTGTGTACCCCTTCATTTAAAAAAGCTGTTTGGTACAATGACAGTTTTGTTGTTCCTTTCCAAGTTTTAAGTTTTGCAAGAAAAAAAATGAAAGTATTATATATTCATATTTTATTATTTAAATGCCCCTTTCAAGTTGTTTACAATCATAATAAGATCATAATTCTGTTAAAAAGCATATTTTGTATTTATTTTTCACAGCCTTTGAATCAGAAGATGGTTAGTTTGTGTTCAGTGATTCTATAGCCTGATTCTAAAATGTGTTTTGATTTTGTTGTGCCTCTTCATGAGCACTCTGTTTCCATTCCTAATCAGAAAGAGTGCTCAGGGGACAGAAGGACAGAAGGCTAGCACCAGGACCGCACCTTCTAGAACAGGAGGTGTTCAGAATGGCCTCCCATCTGTCAGGCCTGGGCATGCTAACACTTGCAGCAGCTGTCTTGTTCTCCAGAGCAGGCACAGCCGGTTGGTGCCCAGAGACCACGGGACCTTGGGGAGCTGCCCTGGCTGTAGATCAGCCCCAGGAAACTGGCAGGGCTACAGTGGTGCTGTAGTAAAAGGTCAGCGTCAGGTAGGGGCTTGTGAATGAACCATCAGTTACAGAAAGGGTTACAGAGGACAGCAGCTCCGTATCATTCATATGGCAGTTTGAGACCTATTAAAGCCACTGTGCTTTTTTAAAAATTCTGTGAATTGAAGATGTCTTATTAGTAGGTCTCAGATTCAAATGCCCCAGGGAGTGGTAGTACACACCTGTAACCCCAGCAACTCCAGAGGCTGAGGCAGGAGGATTGCAAGTTCAAGGCCAGTCTCAGCAACTTTGTGAGGTCAGAAGCAATTTAGTGAGACCCTATCTAAAAAAAGGGCTGGGGATGTATCATCATAGTAAAGCGCCCCTGGGTTCAAATCCCCAGGACCAATAAATAAGTAAATAAATAAATAAAATACCACTTCAGGGAGTTGAATCTTTCTAACTTAAGTTTAACCACTTTCAGCCATAATTGTATTTATGTATATTATGTATATGATTATATAAATTATTTTTTGTATTTGTTGTTATGTACCATATGCATATAGTAAGTAAGGGAGAGATCTACTCACACTGATGGGTATTCTCATTGTGATGACAGATGGAAAGTTTTCTTCCTTTCTAACAATGGGGATTGAACCAAGGGCTTCATGCATGATGGGCAAGCGCTTTTCCACCGAGCTTCTTCCCTAGCCCTTTTAATTTCATTTTGAGACAGGATCAACTCAGTTGCCAGGTTTGGGATCCTCCTGCCTGAGCCTCCCCAGTAGCCGGCATTACAGACATGTGCCACCATGCCCATCAGGGAATTTTCGTTTTCTCCTCAGACTTTTAGCGAATTTTGTAAGTATTTTGTTAGATGCAGGGTGGAGATTCTGATCAGATGGTACTTCCTATTAAGTGAGATGTATGTGTGACCTCATTTTATGCCAGTTTTCAGATAGACGTGATACGTAGGTAGTATACAGGTGTTTAGGGTTATAATATATTTTTTAAAATTCTCTAAAATATTAATTATTCAGAGATGCCACTATGAAGTACTTTACCCAAAGACAGTGCCAAAGCCGCTCTAATGTGACTATACTCATTTTTAAACTTTTCTGAATGCAGTAGAAAAAATATTTATTCTGTTGACAAACAAAAGTTAGGAGTATTGCTCCTTAGTAAATGGTAACAAAATACTATTGTTTCTTTTTGAAGTAATCTATTGACTGTGACCATTTACTTATGAACCTATGGATAGTACATTCTAAAATTTGTAAAATCAAATACAAATTTCAGGTATTACTTTTTCATAAAATTATACTTTATGAAACATTTTTTCTAAATAAATAATTATTGACACTTCCTCATACACTTAATTCTGACAGATGTATCAGGCAAACGAAATGCTGGGGAGCCACAACAGAGAGGGCAGTGCAGGATGTAGGGTGTAGAAATGGAGGTGCATATTTTAAAGCTTTCGGACATTTTTCATGGATTTCTTTGTTCCCTTTACCCAAAAGTGTTGCTTGAGAATATCTGAAGCAATGACAGTAGAAATAATGACTGATTAAATATCCCCCCCTTCCAGTGAGTCAGCTGACTTGAAGGGTTTGAGTGGTCACTACTGTAGGCCAGTTGTTGCCATCTCACCCTACTCGTCTTGTATTGGTTAACATTGTCTTTGTATCAGGCGAATTTCGGCAGAACTAACTGCTCGAAGGTTGTAGGTAGTCTTAAGCAGAATGCTCTAACGGGCTCTAAGTGGAGAACATCATCTCATCCATTTACACTGTTAGGGGGCCATTTGAGTGTTTGTGGGTCTTCACTGAGGAGTTCATGAGACACCTTTATTTGTTTGCTCTCTCCAGAAAGAAGAAATGATGCAAACAAACAACTACAGAAACATCAAAATACCTTTAGAAAACACTTTTTCCAAGTGAAGTCATTCTTGGATAATCAGAAGCAAAATTTCAAGGAAAATTTTAAATGTAGGGTAGATTCCCATTTATGTTTCTGCTGTGGCTACTGGCTGCTTGTTATGAGTCACGTCATGTGCTCTTTCTAACCCTTGGCCACCTTCTCACTTTCCTAAGACCACTGGTGGTTTCAGAGGCAGGCTGCCTAGCATCTGTCCCCACTGCTTCCTCCAAAGAGTGTGTAGAGGTCCTCTCATGCCGCAGTCTGGCTGGGCACAAATCATGAGCCACTGAAGCAGGAACAAACTTTATTTCTGAACTCCACCAGCACGCTGCACATCCGCTCCCAGGAACTCCTCCCGCATCCCACGCGGCTCGTCCAGGAACCAGCAGCCGGAAATATCCTCCGGAAATCCCTCCTCCTGCACTTCCCCAACCAATGGGAACTCTCCGGGAATCCCCGAGAATCCCCACGAGAACTCCAAAGTAGCGTGAGAACTGCAAAGTAGTGGCCGAGGCAGATAGTAATGCCTCCCCTGTCAATCAATACTATTGGCAAAATGCCAGGGGCCATTCCGACTCAGCTGTGGCTCTCAGCATCTCCCCCCTTGTGTTTAATTAAACAACAAGCAATGTGGCTTAGGGACCGTGCCTGTTAGGTTGTCCAATACAACATATGGTGCTTACCCGTCATCAGATGAGCTGACCTTTAGGCGTCAGCCTCCTGTCTTAGGTTGATACCACTGCAATTGGATCATACCCGTCACTGACTACCGGTCCAGCATACAGCCATACTTGTGGATAGGCCTTTGCACCAGTGGGGGGTGGGGTTCTTTGCCTCACCTCTGTTGGCCCCCAAATTTGGCCTTGGTGCCAGTGGGGGGTGACGTTTTTTGCCTCACTTCTGTTGGCCCCCAAATTTTAGACCATCACTAGTAGAAGGGAGGAGGATGCAAAATGCCACGACACTAAGCCAATTGACGGCTCCTTTGAAAAATTGTACCACCGGTGACACCATCAGCAAAGATACTCCAGCACTACCACAATTCGCTGCACCAACAGATAGTTCACAATGCAAACAAGTGATACATAGTCCAGGCAAGTTCTGTAAGCAGTTCAAAGCAGAGGAATCCATCAATATGTCCATTTCCTCCCAAAGTAAATCGGCTCCTTGATTGAGCATTACTTGTTGAGTTATTATTCATTGATACATCAGTTTATACAGTTTGTTGTGATAACTATCGAAGAAGCTATAGTTTGGTTTTATCTTTGTCTTCACCGGCACTGGGATGAAGATAGGAATTCTGGCAATGATGCTAAAAATAAAAAATTATGTAACATTCCAACAGGTACTAAGAAAACAATTTTCTGAACAATTTACATTTTCCTGAACAGAATTATTAAATATAATGAAAAGGAAAGGTGAAAGTAAACAAACAGATCTGTTAACCTCCTTATTTGTTCACATATTAAAACAATCCTCAACAGCTGTTTATCCAATTTAAATTAAACCATTTAAATCACTTGAATAAAAAAAAAAATTCGGATCCATTTTTTCATGAGCACTCCTCATATATGATATATGGACATACACACATACAGACATACAACACAAAACACAAGTGTGCACACAAACGTACAACACATAAGACAATAGTAAAGGCCTTGTAGCTTTACACAGGTGAAATCTCCATTGCAATGTTTAAAACTCCACAGTCAAAAAATAAAACAATTCACAATAGCTAGACTGTGGAACCAACCTAGATGCCCTTCAATAGATGAATGGATAAAAAAATGTGGCATTTATACACAATGGAGTACTACTCTGCACTAAAAAATGACAAAATCATGGAATTTGCAGGGAAATGGATGGCACTAGAGCAGATTATGCTAAGTGAAGCTAGCCAATCCCTAAAAAACAAATGCCAGATGTTATCTTTGATATAAGGAGAGCAACTAAGAACAGAGCAGGGAGGAAGAGCATGAGAAGAAGATCACCATTAAACAGGGTCGAGAGCAGGGAGGGAAAGAGAAAGAGAAGGGAAATTGCATGGTAAAGGAAGGAGACCCTCATGTTATACAAAATTACATATAAGAGGAAGTGAGGGGAAAGGGGGAAAAAAAACAAGAGAGAGAAATGAATTACAGTAGATGGGGTCCAGAGAGAAGATGGGAGGAGAGGGGAGGGGAGGGGAGGGGAGGGGGATAGTAGAGGATAGGAAGGGCAGCAGAATACAACAGACACTAGTATGGCAATATGTAAAAAAGTGGATGTGGAACCGATGTGAAGCTGCAATATGTATACGGGGTAAAAATGGGAGTTCATAATCTGCTTGAATCAAATGTATGAAATATGATATGTCAAGAACTTTGTAATGATTTGAACAACTAATAATAAAAAAAATAAATAAAATAAAACTGATCAGAAAAACATTAACCTAGGTCTGTATGAGCTCAAAAAATAAAATAGAACTTTATGATGTGGGAAAAGGCAATAATGAAATAGATATTGAAAAAAGCATCCTGGTTAATCACTGTCGCAGATGTAAGAATAGCCAAGCTGGAGCTCTGGATATCAGCTGTTATGGATTTGAGTCAAATCATCTTCTTTTTGGTCTGTAGAAATCGCTTTGGTTAGTCTGTCTGGAATCCAAATCGGCTGTTCTTCTCCCTGTGGAAACACACAAACAGAACCCCGACTCCAGACAATCACTGGGTCAGGACCTTTCCATTGTCCTGTTAGAATATCTTTCCAAAGTACCTTAGGCTTATGTACATTTTTTGGACACATATGCCTTTCCGCAGCACTAAGCCCTGATGAATCCAAATTTAAAAAGTTTAGAGTAAAAAGGGTTATTTTAAGTTTATCTTTGGGGGATATATACCCCTTTCCAATTCCCTCTTTTTGCTTTAATAAGTACATTTTAATAGTTTGATGAGCTCTTTCAACTATGCTTTGTCCCTATGGATTGTATGGGATTCCTGTTATGTGAGTAATGCCAAATGATGAGCAAAATTGTTTAAAAGAGGTAGAGGTATAGCCAGGACCATTATCTGTTTTTAACTGTTTAGGAACGCCCACAGTGGCAAAATTTTGTAAGCAATGAGCTATAATATCTTTAGTTTTTCTCCGGTATGAAGGGAGCTCATCAAAAATCCGGAAGAAGTATCAACTATAACATGCAAATATTTTAACTTTAAAAATTCTGGCAAGTGTGTGACGTCTATCTGTCAAATATGGTTAGGTATCAGTCCTCTAGGATTGACTCCAAGATTAACTTGTGGTAAAAAGGTCACACAATTTTGACATTGTTTTATTATTTGTCTAGCTTGTTCCTTAGTTATTTTAAAACGCTTTTGAAAAGTATTAGCATTGACATCGAACCTTTTATGAAAACTTGTAGCTTCCTATAAAGAATGGATATTTTCTGTCCCAGATTAGACTTTGTATAGTGGAAAACAAAGAGAAAACAGTAGAGGAAGGGGAAATCCTACCAGCATCTTCAAGGGATACTATAGCATTAACTGTATACTGACTATCAGAAAATAAATTAAATACAAATCTTTAAACATCACAAAAGCTTGTAATACTGCATTAAGCTCTACCTTTTGAGCTGATTGTTTGGGTACTAAAAATGTAAAAGTTTGATCAGGGGTAACTACTGCTGCTGTACCATTATTTGACCCATCAGTGAATACATTTGGAGCATTCATGATAGGGGTTTTTCTTGTCATTTTTGGAAAAACTGCAGGATGCAAAGACCAAAAAGACAATAAAGGATTAGATGGTAAGTGATTATCAAATGAAACATTAGATTTACACATGATTATTGCCCAAGTATTTAACTCATTAGCTAACTCATCAATTTGATCCATAGTATATGGAGTAATAATTTTATTGGGAGAAATTCCAAACACTCCCTTTGCTGCTTTTATTCCTTTGAGTATTAATTCTCCTACAGCCTCAGGATACCTAGTAAGAATAGTGTTAGGAGAATAAGATAAATGTATCCACAATAATGGACCTTCTTGCCAAAATACTCCTGTAGGAATATTTTTTGATGGTAGTACAATAAATAATAAAGGCAAACTTATATCAATTCTATCCAAATGCATATTTTCCATATATGTTTCAATAATTTTTAATGCCTTTCTTGCTTCAGGCGTTAACATGCGGGGTGAATTTGGATCTGATGGACCTTTTAGGATATCAAATAAAGTTCCCAACTCTCCTGTTGGTATGCCTAGATAAGGCCTTATCCAATTTATGTCTCCCAATAACTTTTGAAAGTCGTTAAGTGATTTGAGTTGATCTACTCGTATTTGAATTTTTGGTGGACATACCATGGTTGAGGATAATAGAACTCCTAAATAATTAATTGGAAAATTTAATTGTACTTTATCTATTGCTATCTCTAGATTATAATTTTTTAATAAATTTGTAAGTGTGGCATAACATTCTAGCAATGTGTTTTTATCTTTGTGTGCTAACAATACATCATCCATATAGTGAAATATTTGTAGTTCAGGATTTTGATTTCTAATTGGCTGGATTGCTTTGTTAACATAAATTTGACACATAGTTGGGCTGTTAGCCATCCCTTGAGGGAGTACTTTCCATTCATATCTCTGATCGGGACCTTCATGATTCAGTGCAGGGATAGTAAATGCAAAACGTGGACTATCCTCAGGATGAATTGGAATTGAAAAAAAAAAACAAACAATCTTTAATATCTATAACTAAAACATACCAGGTTTTTGGCAAAGCAGACAATTGAGGAATCCCCGATTGAGCAGGTCCCATAATAACCATCTCATTATTAATGGCTCTTAAATCTTGCAATAATCTCCATTTACCAGATTTCTTTTTAATGACAAAAATGGGAGTATTAAAGGGAGATACGGATTGTTGATATGTCCCTCCGCTAATTGTTGTTTGACCAGGTCATCATGGGCTGCTTGTATCTTTTCTTTAGTCAGGGGCTACTGAGGAACCCATATTGGTCTTTCTGATTTCCAAGTAATTTTTATTGTCTCAGTGACCCCTTCTGAAAACCCAATCCATGTCTATCTGTTCCTTGATCTATTTGAATTGGTGCTGCTATACCTTGTTCTTGTTCTCCTAATCTTTTTTCTTTCCTGAAACCTTGTCTAGCCCTAATAGTGGGCACATTTGGATTGATGTTATTTGTTAATGTCAAACCTAATTGATCTAGGACATCCTGTCCCCATAAATTTATAGGAAGATGATCCAATACATATGGCTGTATAGTTCCTTCACATCCTTCAGGATCCTTCCAATCTAATACCATTGCACTTCTATGGGGATTAGTTGCCACTCCTAGGCCTCAAAGCGTTTGAGTGGCTTGTTGTAATGGCCAGTGTTTTGGCCATTCTTGACGAGATATGATGCTAAGGTCAGCACCTGTGTCCAGTAGTCCATTAAATTCATGTCCTTGAATATTTAGTTTTAACATTGGGCGAGAATCTAAATTTAAAGACAGCATAGCCCAATCTACACCTGTGGAGCCTAATCCCCGGAACCTCTTTCTATACTACTACTGGAAAATTTATCATGTAGGCTGGGTATTATTAATAACTGTGCTATTCTATCTCCTGGTGAAATTACTGATATACGCTTTGGAGAACTAGCTATAATTTTTATTTCACCTTCATAATCGGGATCAATTACCCCAGGACTTATCATAGTCCTTTTAGAGTAGAAGAACTGCGTCCTAACAATAAGCCTACTGTTCCTTGGGGAAGAGGTCCTTTTACTCCTGTGGGAATGATTTGAACTCCCATCTCTGGAGTTAGTACTGCTCTGGCGGAGGCGCAGATGTCCAACCCTGCGCTCCCTCGGGTTCGTCTGATGAGAGATCTGATGGATAATGTGTCCTGGGCACTACCCTGATGGTGTTGCTGGGGTCCTCCATGGTGTTTCTGGGTTCCTCCACTGCCCCGTATATTTGTGGTCGTGGGCCCCGGAGCATTGGGCCCCCCTGTCCGTTTTTTGGCAATGGAGCCCGATGTCTTTCTCCACGATATCGTGGGTAAACACCTAGTCCTTGTCCATTTTTTGATAACGGAGTACCCCCTATGGTGGTTTGAGAACGGCATTCATTAGCCCAATGTCTCGCTCTACGGCATCGTGGGCAAATACCCGGTATTCTACTCCTTTGATAGACCTAGCTTTGTTAAACCCTCCTCCTATGGGGCAATTCCTTTTAAAATGTCCTGTTTGTTCACAATTGTAGCATGTTTTTTGCCTGGCATCTAAAGCCTGTTGTACTGCAGCTGCCAAGACTTGCCCTTGTTCATTAATGTCTCTACATAATTTAATATATGTGTTTAAATCTCCATGTTTCCATGGTCTAATGACCTCTGCACCAACGATTTGCTTGGTCATAAGCCAGTTGTTTAATTAATGGCATTGCTTGTTCTGTATCCCCAAAAACTCTGGTAGCTGTTTGAATAAGTCTATCTACAAATTCAGTGTAAGGTTCATTAGCTCCCTGTATTACCTTAGATAATTGACCTTGTAAATCTCCATGTCCTTGTAAAGTCTTCCATGCCCTAACTGAGTCTGCAGCAATTTGTGCATATATAGCAGGATCATATTCAATTTGTTGCCGTTGACCCTCATAAGATCCTTTTCCTAACAACATATCTAGATTTCTTTGAGGGTAACCGGCTGCTGCATTTCGCCTAGCCGTCTCCATGCAAAATTCCTCATTGGCAACCTTCCATAACAAATATTGCCCTCCATTTAGCACCGATTTACACATGCTAGCCCAGTCTGCTGGCATATGTCCAAGTTGGTAATGGATTTGACCATGCTTACAGTGAAGGGTGCTTGAGGACCATAGGTTGTTACAGCCTCCTTTAACTGCTTCATGTTTTGAAATCTAAAGCACAGTGAATTCTCTGCCCTCCTGCCTGCTCAAGTACAGGGCATGCAAATCTTTGCGGTCCTGTCTCAGGATCCTATCTATCAGCTACGGGGGTTGAGGGCCACTCAGCTGTCTCCATAGGTGGAGCTGTTGGTTGAATTACGCCCTCTGGTGATAGAACAGTGTTAGTAGCAGCCTCCTGTTGTAGCTTTTTCCCGAATAGCTGTTTCTTCTCTAAGCTTTCTTCCTTTAAATTTTCTTCCTCTATCTGAGTAGCTCGAGAGACCTTCTCTTTTACTTGATCTAAAATATCTTTCTCCATGGTCTGAACCTCTAACAATTTACTTAACACTCTTTCGGTTTGTTTTTTACTAATTTCTAATCTACTATAAAGATAACGCAACCCAATAAGATAACACAAAACAAAACCGAACAGAATGGAACAAAAAATCGTTGTATCAATTTTCCTATTTTCTTGACATGTGCATTTGTGGTCTATTTCTATCTCTTCCTCAGGGGCGAACAACTTCAAACCTTGAGCCAACCATTTTTCCCAGTTTGCCTGAGAAAGTTCTAGGGATAGGCAGCTTGAAACAAAAACAAAACAAATCAAAACAAGAACACATTGTTTTTTGAAATGGTCACCCATTCTCTCACCTTCCCTTATGGGCGAGCAATTTCACTTACCCCCGAGCTTCAGGCGTTTCCCGCAGGGGAATGCCGCAGTCTGGCTGGGCACAAATCACGAGCCACTGAAGCAGGAACAAACTTTATTTCTGAACTCCACCAGCACGCTCCACATCCGCTCCCAGGAACTCCTCCCGAATCCCACGCGGCTCATCCAGGAACCAGCAGCAGGAAATATCCTCCAGAAATCCCTCCTCCTGCACTTCCCCAACCAATGGGAAATCTCTGGGAATCCCCCGAGAACTCCAAAGTAGCATGAGAACTGCAAAATAGTGGTCGAGGCTGATAGTAATGCCTCACCTGTCAATCAATACTATTGGCAAAATGCCAGGGACCATTCTGACTCAGAATGTGGCTCTCAGCACTCTCACACCAACATTAGACACCGTCACTCCCAGTTGTGCCCCAGTGTCTACAGCAAGGGACATTAGGGTCACTTTTACCATTCTACCTTGCCACTTGAGCTTGGAAACTGAAGATAGACAATTCCGGCCATACCTAAGCCTGTGGGCCAAGCGGCTGACCTTACAGTAAACACTCTGTGGATGCCCCTCTGCTGTACAGGGTTATGAACAGAGGAAGAGCCCAGACCTGTGCCAGGCAGCACCCTCTGTAAAAGAGATTACCAGAAGTACCAGAGGAAGAGGATTCTGCCCTTTCCTTTGGAGTTCCTGGTTCCAGGCACACCAGGGGGCTGCTAAAGTAGTAAGGTAGTCATCCTGGGGAAATTTACATATAACCCGTGAAAAATTAGTCTCATTTCCCTTTTTTCTTTATTCATTTCTCACCAGAAAGAACTTTAACTGTGAGGCACAAAAGGAGCCAGGAAACAAGGGGGATTTTAAATTGCTGAGCTGTAATTCCTTGCAGATTTACCTATACTGTTGCTTGACATGGGAAGCAGTTGATCAGAGATTGTCCAAAATACGTAGTAGAATTTTGGTCAGTGTGCAGAGCAAGCTGCACTTCAAGGATTAAGTGTTTGCTAGTGAAAAAGCAGTGGTCTTATAGATGAGTTCGTATCTGTCTTGGGTCAAGCCCAGTTCTGATTAGGAACTCAGCAGTGTGACTAGGTCCACCAACCTGCTCCTGAACTAACCTTTGGAGTTCCAGTTTTCACTTACTTGGACCCTGCCAGGGTTCCAGAGAAGATGTACTGAGTGACAGAAAACCAGGTGATTGAGATAGTGTGGAGGCTGTGTTAACTACTATTAAACTATTACCACATTTATTGGAAAATCTGCAGCCTGGTTATATGTTCCTGCAGTGCTGATTTGGAGGTGGGTTATCACGTGCAATGCAGTCAACATTGGTGAAACCCAGATCTCAGCTAAACCATGAGCCATTTTGTAGTTTAAGCATGTCCCATGCGTTGTGTAGAACACATTACATAGAACATGTTGCTAAATTTGGCAGCCCTATCTGAAAAAGGAGTACACTTTGGCAGTGAAAAGGGGCCTCCCACCCTTAGGTGAGCTGCTGAAAGTCTCAGGACCCAACACCCAACTGGGACTCTCAGTTTTTAGCTTTGCAGAATTTTTAATCTTTATTAAGTGCAGACTCAAGCACTGTGTGAATAATAGGAATATCTCCTGTCCCCCTGTGATCTTCCGTTTTCTTGATTTTGTTCAGAAGCTTGGGTGGGAGTAGAGATTCCTACTGGTGTGGATGATGTTCATTTGTCTCTAGAGTTGGCAGCACAACCAGAAGGACTTAGCTGGAAGTCTGGCTCTTACACAGGCGAGGATTTCTTTTCCTGCAGTGAGGGTATCTTGATAAGAACTCAGTACCTCCTAAGGGATTTGTGCAGATGTCATCTTCACAGTGTGCCTGGTTTGAGGCAAGGAAAGAAATGGGAGAAAGCATGTGCCTCTCAGAGGCAACTGTGGCTGGATCCTGGCTCCGGCCTGCATTTGCCATGAGAACTAGATTTAGGTTTTCATGCCCCCGGGCCTCAGTTTGTTAGTCTGTAAAATAGGGATAATTTATGCTTTCAAAGGGTTGTTATAGAATTCAAAACAAGTAAAAACCAAATCAAGATATACAACAGACTTTTATAAATTGTGTGCTTCAGAAATGAAGGGTATTAAAGCTGCTAGTTGCATTTTGATTTTTGGAAGTTTTATCAAGTGTTTTTCTAACATGTGAATTTTAAGCCTTATCTGCGCCTCATCTTGAATTAGATTTTTGCTGCATAACTGTTATTAACAAAATTTGGTAATTGGAGTTGTGGTTTTATAATCGCATTAAGTCCACACTAAATCAGCATTCTAGATTGATCTTAAAAAAAAAAATCCTTGGGGCTGGGGATGTGGCTCAAGAGGTAGCGCGCTCGCCTGGTATGCGTGCGGCCCGGGTTCGATCCTCAGCACCACATACAAACAAATATGTTGTGTCCGCCGATAACTAAAAAATAAATATTAAAAAAAAAAATTCTCTCTCTCTGTCTCCCTGTCTCACTCTCTCTTTAAAAAAAAAAAAAATCCAACTTATGCCTGAAATGCGCATGTTACTAGACAACCCTTGTAAGCTATTCCAGTGACTTAAAAGTCACAGTGAAAATATGACTATATCTTAGAAAGGAAAAATGAAACAGGTGTAGTTTTTACAGCATATGCAGTAGGTAAAGTTGTCCAGTAGACTTGGGTTTTAATGCCCTTACCTACCTCACATAGACAAATTCTCAATATTTATTTCCAGGGAATTATTTTAAATATTTTGTTTCACAAGTACATGAATTGATGTAGTCCCTGCAAATATCAAAATGAGTGTAAAATTTATGTTCTTAAAAATTGTAATTCACTGTGCATATTGCGTTAGTATTTTGCATAAATGTGATGTTTTCTCTCTTGGACAAAGTTTGAGGGTCTGGATGTGAGGTGCACCTTAGAACCGCGCAGTTTGCTTTGTCCCAGTTTCCTCTCATGCTCTATGCAAGAACCTGAATCTGTGGCACAGCTTTTCAGTCTGTTTCCTGACATGGGAATGTCCAGGTACTGCTGATATTCTTTTGGCATGTCTTTTACGTTAGTATTAAAATCCAGTTCTTTCTCCTGTCATTGTCACTAATTCTTATCTTTAATTAGTCTGCCTTTTTATCTTAGAGTCATCAAGAGGTAAAAAATGCCAGGCATATTTATCCTTCCTATATAAAAGGTAACAAATGTAGAAAAAGTCTTATTTACAAAGTTCAGATGGCAAGTAGTAGAGCTGAGATTTAACACATGCATCTTTTAATATTCACTTTTCAATTGTAGTTGGCTACAATACCTATATTTTATTTATTTATTTTTATGTGGTGCTGAGGATCGAACCCAGGGCCTTGCACGTGCTAGGCAAGCACTTTACCACTGAGCCACAACCCCAATCCTAAACACATGCATTTTAATTTATTTTGAATATTATTTCAGTTTTATCATAATGTTTCCCCTAAGAATACATTATTTCCTAACTTGACATTGAAATTTATACTAATGTAAAGGAATCCATATGAATATCTAAAGATTATTCTAGAATATTGGTGTGAAATTTTTATTTTTTATCTCTAAATATATTATTTCCAAAAGATTTAGTGGAAGACTGCACTTGCCCAGAATAAACTGGAAGCGTAAAGACATCATTATCCTAGGAAGTTGTTTATCTAAAATTGTGAATCCTAAAACAGTCTTCAAAAATGTTAGTATAATGTATGTGAATAAGTTATCATGGGAAAACATTTTTGGGTGTGTTCTTAGGTCTTTCAGTTAGTGTTTAAGAGAAATCACATTGTGCTTGAGATTGTCATTTTGGTCTTCCTGTTGGTCACAGAGTACTAGAGAGTGTGAATTACGGGTCCAGTCCAGTGTGGTCATTCTCACAGCTGTGCTTCTTGCTGATCAGAAAGCAGCTCTGAATATCTTGTGTTGTGAAAATGTAGTTGCCTTGATGTAGCTTTTCCAAGTTGCCTCCCTCTCCCAATCTCTTTCCTGTTCAAAAGAAGTTGAGAAAAATTCAAAGAAGTGAAAAGGAGTAGCTCAGGAAGGACAGCTGGAGAGCGTGGGGTGAGAAGCTCCTGCGGTAGCCAGCCTCATGCCCACTGGCAGCGCCGGCCCCTGGAGACTTTCTGCATCTTGGCATTCAGTCAGGAGACCCACGGAAGCAGAAGTGCCTGGCTCTTTGTGGATGTATAACTTGGTCTGTTGAAAGCCAACCACTGCATCTACTCTGTTCTTCTCATCTGGGATAAAATAGTAACTCCAAGCTTATTTATTCTGCCTGAGAGAGATGAAAAAAGCATCTTTTACCGATTGTGGTGGAATCTGGCTCTTCAGCAAAAATTGCTATGCAGTCTGTGCCGCTCAGTGGTGTGAAGTATGTTCCAAGCCCTTCAGCAGAGCTCCTGGAAGAAATCTGGAATGGGAGAAGAAGGAATTTTTATATGTTCCTTTTTTCATTGATGATTTTAGTCTCATGTGACATGTCCACAAAGTTCCTGGACCAGTAGCTTCCAATCAGGAGGCCATGGGGGTGCTACAAAGAACACTCCAGTCCAGAGACTGAATGCACACTGAACCCTATGCTGCCAGGCATTGAGCTCTGCCACTGCTTGCGTGGAGGAAGCTACTGCAGCATCAGTATCTTAGGACTTCATTGAATAGCTTCACAGGAGCTGTTGATGCTGGTGACATGCTGTACTGGCTGAGAGCATGCAATTCAGAGCCAAAGTCCAGCCAGACAACCAACTAGTGAGTGAAGGTGCAGAGACTTCTTGATTTATCTGGGTATGAAGGCACAGTGACAGCATCTTACTAATAGTACTCTTTTGGGAGTCTGAGGCACCAGTGAATAAGCCCAGCATTGGAGTGCCCAATAAATGTGTCCCCTTAGTCACTGTCATTGCTGTCATTGTTTCGGTCAGCAAGTTCAAGAGAGTCATCCTCACATGGCAGCTCAAGACATGGTCATTCTCTTGTTTAGTTTTGACGATTGGTGCGATTCGCTGGTGCTGGTGGTAGAAGGGACCGCAGGCGGCAGAGCATGTGGCCGAGAGCTGCTGCCCACGTCTGCCTTGCCTGAGTGTGCTACTGAGTTCATCAAGTCCTGGCTGCCAATGTGCTCTGTGGCACTAGGGACACAGTCGTGGAAAGAGAGCCACACTGTTCTCTCCGGCTAGGTGCTCGTGGGGAAGAGGACTTATACATGAGCAGACTATATGAGTGTCAGGAAGTGATTACAACCATACACAGAACTACGCATGGGGACATGAAGTTAGGGTGCAGGTGGCTCATTCAGATTAGCCCACAGGGAAGACTTCAGGGGGAAAAAGCCTTTAAGCAAAAAATGATAGGACCAGGAGCCAACTGTACAAAGATCGGGGAGCGCATTCCAGGTAGAATAGCTTAGGAGAAGGCTCTGATGGAGGAATGGCCAACCCCGGAGGCGATAAGAGAGGTAGGGCCAGTCTCCCCCTTTAATAAATTCTTAGAAAACCAGTGGTGGTTGGAAAGTTTCTGTACTATTCCCAAATAGTTCTCCAGAAAAAATCAGTGTGAGATAGATGTGAACAGTCTACTTTGCCTCTGGAAACTTTATCAGGTGGAGAAAATGTTGTGTATTTATTTAATTGTGATTTGAGAAGAGTGAAGTATTTGTGGAAACATTCTCTGTGACCCAAAGATACATTGAAAACAAATATTGTGGAATTTTATGTCATATGCTACAGTCCCAAAATAGTTTTAGAGATTTCATACTAATTTTGAGTATCATTATTCACTTAATACTTGGTGTACTATTGGGGTGGAGTGGTGGCCTTGTTTTCCCACCATTGTTGAACATTTGAGAAGTGGTGATTTCTTTAATAATTATGATGAATTTATGCTCTTTTCAAATACCCATTTCTAATAAAAGCATATTTGACTAGGAATGTGTGCCGTGACATCAGTCCATAGCATTTTATTTCTTTGTTTTTTAAAAATTTTTAATTTGTTCTTTTTAGTTGTACATGTAGAATGTATTTTGACATTTTAAACATACATGGAGTATAACTTCCCATTTTTATGGTCCTGCGTGATGTGGAGTTTCACTGGTTGTGTATTTATATACGAATATAGGAAAGTTATGGCAATTCATTTGACTGCCTTTCCTGTTCCCATCCCTTCTCCCTTCTCTTCATTCTCCTTTGTCTAATCCAGTGAATTTCTATCCCTGCAACCCCACATTTATTTTGAATAACATCTGCACATCAGAGAGAATATGCACCCTTTGGTTTTCCGGATTGACTTATTTCACTTAGCGTGAGAGACTCTATGACATGTTAAATACTTGAGAAAGCATTTTCATAGCTCTCTTTGTGGTCCTCAGGACTAAGGCATTCCTGTTGCCACACAACCAGGAAATGGGGTGGGGGTTGCAAACTTGGCTATAAACCTATATTTAGGTTACAGGTTCTTTTTAAAAGGTTGATCTTGGCAACAGCCCAGATTTGAATGGTCTCATTTCCAGGTGAAGATGGCAGTGCACCTCACGCCAAGTGCCTTGTTTGTCACAGTGCTCTAGTGGAAAGGTGGGATCAGGTCTTCCCCAGCTGGAAACTGGAGTCTCTGTCAGGCTCCTCCCAGCAGGTTTCCTGGGCGCCATTCTGGTTCATTTTGTACTACTTACCTACTTATTTAGGGGCTGGGGATCCAGCCAGGGCCTCATGTAGGCTAGTACTCTACCGTTGAACTATACCCCCAGCACTTTTTATTTAATTTTGCCATGGGGGTCTCCCTAAGTTGCCTAGCTGGCCTTGAACTTGGCTTCTCCTGCCTCAGTCTCATTATTATTTGGGAAGATATGGGTACACCATTATACCTGGCTCTCATTTTGCACATTTTATCTGAGGTCACTTGTGCTTCCCTAGAAGGAACAGGTCTCCTTTGGCAGGAGGAGAGCAGCCTAAGACACTGACTTGAGAATCAGGTCCTTTATCTTCTCCCTTCTGCATTGCTGAAGGCCAGGGAAGAAGGCTGCTGAAATTTGTGATTAAGTATTTACAGTGAAATGGAATTTTGTTTGATATTGTATGCAGTAGTGCTCTAAACTATACTTGGTTACATTGCCCCCCCAAAAATAATAAAAGTAAGGAGAGCAAATTAACATTTATATTCCTAGGCTCAGAAGCACTTATAATGCCAGCTGAGGACAGAAGACTCACCTCTATTTGTCCTTGGTTAGCAGACTCCTCATCACTTCAGCTCTTAGGAAGGCAGAGCCTGTGTACCCTGGTGATGGAGAGGGGAGATGATGCTCCCCTTGTGTCCCTCAGGTGTTCCTCTGCAGGGGAGATGGACTGAGTTCTGTAGATAGATTACACACTGCCTCACCAGCTGAGGGCTGAGCCTCCCGCCTCCAAGTGGCTGCCTTGTCTGAACAGTGTTTATGATGGGACATTCACATGAACTAAGATGCTGAAGATGCATCTAAGAGTCTGCTCTCCTGTCCTGATTAGGTGCTGTGTGTTAGCTGTGGCAGCCATATTTCAAAGTACTTTGTAAATCTACTCCAGAGAAGCACACCGAGGCAAGTGTAGAGTGGAAAGTGGAAGCTTTATTAAGGACAGCAGAAAAGGCTCCTCCCTGGAGGAAGAAGGGGACCCAAGAGGTGGAATCCGTGGAAGGGGGAGGTCTTCCCTCTTTTACAGCTAAGGTCTTCATTCACCTTTCCCGCATTTCTGTCAGAGTTCCTGTCCTTTGTCCTGTTATCTTGCAGTGATAGAATGTAGGTGGGGAGACCCAAAAGGTGAGGGGCAGATGGGCCTGAGGAATAATCTTGGGCAGGAAGGGCCTGGGGCCGCTTTTGATTAGCATCTCCCAGTTTGCTGGGAGCTGTTTCATTAACATTTCTTTGGGATGGGCTCTGGGCCTTGGGAACGTTAACATTTCAATCTCCCAAGTGCTGTTCTGCCTTCCCGTGCTCCATTCTCAACATAGCCTTCATTTTTCGATTTTACTTGATATTAGACCGGATTTACGTAACTATACTACCTACCTATCTTTAAATCTGGCTTCAAAAGGATGGCTGGAAAGTAAACCAGGACTTGGGGGGGAAGATGCCCAGTTTTCTGACATGGCTTCTCTGAGTGGAGAAGGGTACCCAGAAAAAGGAGTAAGTTCACTTTTTGTTTGTTTCTCATTTTGCAAAGAAACTGACCATCTGCAGTAATTGTTAGTAGTACCTAGAAGTAGCCTTATGGCCTCTCCTCTGACTCCACCTTTTATCAGTACAAATCTAAGAGTAACTGAGCATTAGGGCCCATCCTGTGTTTTCCATAGAAAGTGTCTCCAGTTTTCTCCAAATTGGGAAACTAAATACATCCCCTCAAAACACTCTAACCTCTGATACTGTCTTGTAAATTGCATGTTTGCTAAGTGTTTAGCACTTACAGTCACTCTGCAGCCCTTCAGTTGTTCCTCCTGTGAACTTGTCAGAAACAGATCTAAGTGATAAAATACCATAATTTTGCTTGATTTCACTAAATGTAATTTCTTAACATAAGGACTCAAAGGAACACTGAGACCAAGTAGATCAAATAATAATTTTATTCAACAGATTTTGGAAACTCAAAGCAATTGTAATTTAAAAGATAAAAATGGTGTCTTTCATAATCCCACAGAAAAACGTCAGTTACCTTACTTTTAGAAATGTGTTCAGAATAGTTGTGAAGTTGAATTTGGCTTCATGCACCCAGCACCTTGTCTTAATGTCAGAGTATTCCTTGTGGCTTGCGGGGGCAGTCTTCAGGAACACAGGTGCTTTTGTGCTGTTCTGCTTGCTAATTATGTTCATTTTCAGCAGTGGCTATCAAAAAGAATCTAATGGGTGCTCAGAATGGGAGAGAAATATCTATGCAACAGTAAAATGTGCTCTTAGCTGGTTTTGTGTACATTTTAAGAATTTAATGGCATTTCTGAAACAAAGATTTATTTTCATCTAAAATAATAGTAAGTACTTGCTTGTCAAGAAGAATACTTAACTTATCTGTAACTGGAGATGAAAATCCCAGTCTGGGGGAGTTGGGAAGCAAGATTAGTACATATTATTTCTCCCCAGGATGCATCTTCATGATCTGTCCTGAGCTTTGAAAGCAGTGGTTGTTTCTTCCCAACTTTGTTCCCACTCTCCTTATTCCCACACCCTAAGTTGTTTCAGTAGATGAATTTAACACAGTGCATTTTAAGTTCATAAACTAGCAAAAGAACTTGAGATCTTTTAAAAATGCTTTTTCAGTTTTGATCTCTGCCTCCACCTCTTTCTGCATTTTTCCTCCCTACTACTCCCTAACTGCCAGAGTTTAAAGCACTAGGATTGTTTTACATTTTAGCTTTAACTTTGTTTCCTAGGCTTTGGAATTCCGTGTTACAGCTACCTTATCTGTTGGGTCAAGAAGTTTCATTTATTGAGTTTCCTCCTGTATTCTTTGTCTATCCTCTCTTCCATTCCCCTTCTGATTCTTGCCATCATCACCCCGTAGAAGGATCCAGACAAAACAGCAGCCTTTGCCCTTAAATGGCCAGTTCAGAGGCACCCTGTCTTGATATTACAGAAACTTATAGCACATGTTGGCTCAAAAAAGATCCTTGCCTCAGAAATCTGATTTTAAAGACCACATGGAGCCTGCGTGGGGCTCTCACATTGCTGTGCACTTACCCGTGGCTTGTGCTGTCATGTCAGGACCTCCTTGTGTTGCAGGCATTCTATTAAAATGCTGGTGAGGAGTGATGCAATTAGACATGGCTGACATGGGGCACTTGCTGATCCCCTGCCCCAGCCATACTTGCTCCCTCCTGAACACCAAAATTGCCATCCTGAAATGATGTTGAGAAGTTATAGCACAAGGCCAACATGTATTATTTAATTAAAATACCATGGTGGTACAGAGGTGTCCTTGGAAGGGAGTACCAATTTCAGTTCTGATTAACAGTTGTCCTTTGAATATGCCTAGGAGAATATCTTTAGTTACTAACCTAGATACCAATAAATACATACTTTTAATTTATTCCAATTAGTAATCATTAGGAAATATATATAGGCTTTTAACATCTGAATGAGATCAGCAAAAAAAATATGCAATCAAAAGGAAGAGTGTTTTCCTTCATTCCTGGGAGCAGCAGGCAGTGTTTATCATGGTCTGAGGAGGAGCCTGTGCAGTTACCTGTTTCTTTGAAGACTGTCAGCACATAGCTGCAATTTCTAGGCTCAACATTTTATTTCAGAATAGAAATAGCAAAAGAGGACTTGATTCATAAGAAAAAATAACTTGCCAGAAATTTTTTTATCATGCAGAAAAAAATCATAAATCACTACTGCTTAAATGGAAATGCTTATCTAAATTGTGTGTATATGTATACAGACTCACACAGACACAGAGAGCTTAGTGGGTACCATAGAAATAACCCTGTCTTTCATCTTTGTAGACACTTTTTTGAGCATCTTTCCAGAGGAAATGATCCAAAACATTGGGGAAGCAGAAGGTCATTTTTAATATCTTATTTAAACTAGTGAAAAATCAGAAACAACCAAGAGGGCTCATGGAAGGGACTGAGTTAATGAATTTTCCAATATCCCTTCAAGTGGAAATTTTATATACCTAAAAATAATGATTGTAAAGACTTTTAGGAAGTTGGGAAAATGCTTGTTTAATGTTGAATTTAAGTCAGGATTTCCCCCAGTTTTCTAAATTCTCCATATTTATACTTATGTTACTATAATAAGAGAAAGTATCCCAAAATATTATTTTCTGCTTTGAAGTGGCTTAGTAGTGAAGATTGCTTCAAGACTAGGGCCAATGATTGTAGGCACTCAGAAGCTTTAGTTTTCTCTGTAGGCACATTAATGATTCCAATGCATTCTGTAAGTGCCTTTTTTTTTTTAATTGGTCCATTATAGTTATACATAATGTTTGGATTCTATAAGTGTTTTGCTAACCATTGGTTGAGAATTTTTCAAAGCATTTAGTTTGGGAAATAACTATGATTAATAAGAGATATATTAGTTTCATTGATTTTTTTTTTTTTTTTCTTTTTTGGTACTGGAGAGTGAATCTAGGGGCACTGAGCCACAGCCACAGCTCTTTTTTGTGTTCTATTTAGAGACAGGGTCTCACTGAGTTACTTAGGACTTTGCTAAGTTGCTGGGGCTGGCTTTGAACCCGTGATCCCCCTGCCTCAGTCTCCAGAGCTGCTCGGATTACAGGTGTGTGCCACCATTCCCGACTAGTTTCATTCTTTTTTCTTTTCTTCTTCCCTCTCTTATTCTTTTCTCATCTCCTCCGTGTCCTGTCTTTTTTATTATAATAAAATATATATCACATAAAATTTGCTGTTTTAGCCATTTTTGAGGGTGCACATTCACCTTGTTCTGCAGCTGTCACCACCATTGTCTCCAGAATTCTTCATTGTCCCTGGGGATATCCTGTACCCATTGAACACTAACTCTCCCCCAGCCCCTGGCAACCCCACCTATGTTCTGTCCTCTGTGTTTTACTGCTCTGGGGACCTCCATGATCTTTCTTTCTTTTAAACCCTGCTGCCACTAAGGATTGATTATCTAAACCTTCACTTTTCCCACAGTTACTGTTTATCTTCCGCATCCCGAGGCTGTAGTATGGTGCACCAACTTGGAAAGCAGGAATCTGTTTAGATTTACAATCTACTTAGTACAAACAAGTGAAGCCTTACACTGGTTCTACAGTCAGGGACAAGTTCTATTTTAAAAGGCCAAAAAAAAAAAAAAAAAAAAAAGCAGCATTGCTCTTAGGAAATGAAAGTGTCCATGTGATCTGGAGCAGGCTGCACAGAGTATAATGTGCCACCCACCTGAAGGAGTTGGTAGACAGAAAGAAGATCCCAAGCTCCAGGTCTCTCTTGAGGAACACATTTTGTTAAATTTTTGTGGTGGTGATGGTTTGCTTTTGTTGTTTATTGGGCTCAATCCCTGCCTTCCCTGGTCTTTGTAATAAACCCCTTGCTGGCACTGGTCTGTTGGTACTCTTCACTCTTTTGGAATGTAGCCATTGTCCACGAATCTAGAAGGGTGATCTGGTTCATGATCCACTTAGGTTAAAAAGGTACCTGGCTTTGCACCCTGCTCTGTTGGCTTAACCCAGACACAGTCTTCTGACTAGCACCTCATGGCTGTGTTTGTTATCCCTTTCAGAGAAGGGATTTCAGGCAGATGAGGGACTTTGAGTTACTTGGAGATGGTGAGAGGCCTCATCTGGCAGTGACATATAGCAGTATTGATGCCTATGTCACCTTGTTGAAGAGAAACAGCGGGACTTAAAAAGCACAGTACAGTTTTGATTAAAATAGAGGGCACATCAAGGGAGGAAGGCACAGGCAAAGGAGTGCGCCCAGTGGCAGTGGGGTACTCCTGAAGGTTTGTTTGTTTGTTTGTAGTATTGGAAATTGAACCCTAGGATGCTTCACCACTGAGCTATATTCCCAACCCTGTTATATATTAATCATTTTGATACAGGGTCTCACTAAACAGGTCTTATATGTACCACCACACCTATCATTAGTTAATGTGTTGAGCCGAGAACTGATGTATCCAAGGCTGTTGGGTGTCAAGGAAACAGATGCAGTAATTGAAAACTTGGCCTCTAACTAGGTGATTGCACAGAGTGTGGAAAGTGTAGCTCTCATAGGTGAGGGGCTTATGTAGCAACACTCTATCGGGGTTGTGCACATGTAAATTCATTCAGCAAGGACTTACTGTACATTACCTTGCTAGGTACAGGGTTCAGCAACACAGGATTTCCTAAACTTCACATAATAGAAGTGCTCATCACCTCAGGTAGTCTATTAATGTTTAACTGTGAATGAAGATATTGTTAACATACTATTCTAAGTGTTTTACATACATTCATCTGTTCAGTCTCTTACAAAATGTTTTGATGTCATTAGTTCTATTTACAGAGGTTGGAAACAAGGCATAGAGAGGTTAGGTGACTCCTAGCTCAGTCCCATGGGACAGGATTTAAACACAGGCCACCAGGCCGCAGCCTATGCTTGGATCCACCTCTTTAGCAAAGAATGCAATGGAATATAGCCAGCCTGCATTCCAGGGTCTACAGATGGTCACCAGGTTCCGCTCTGCTGGTTGGCAGTCTAATCTATGAGACAGGCAATTCTTCTCCCTTCTCTTCTCAAAGAATGTTAGAGCAACCCGGAATGAGAAGGGAATTTCTATAGGATTTTTTTCAGCAATGTTGGGAATATAAAGTGAGCTTACTCCTCCTGCTCACTCTGGTATTTATTAGGATTTGTGCTTTTCTTGCTTTTCTCCCTCCACCCTCAGGTAACTTTGGAAACAGCAGAGCTAGTCTTTACTAATGACCAGCATATATTCTAGACTCCTTCCTAATTTTGTAAACATTGATGTGTTTCAGTTTCATTGCCCGTAAAAATAACCATTCCGATGCACACAGCTTCCTATCGGTGTAGGCAAGACAACTTGTGTCTGTTTATCTAAACTGAGTCCTGCATGTGTGGAACTGAAAGTCTTTTCTCACTGTGGGTGAATCCTTCATTCAAGGAAGTGTGACCTCATGTTTCTAGCTAGGAAATTGCTACTTCACTGTGCTTACTTCTGGAGAAAATCTATAGATTGGAATCCATAATAATAGCCACATAGGAAATTTATTGATTTAACTTTTAAAAAAAAAATGAGAGAGCGCTTCAGTGGTTAATTGCACCTGGTTTTTGCTAAAGCCTGAAGAAGTTTTTAAGGCCAGGACACCTCTCATTTTCAGGTTTCTTCTGTTTTCTGTGGGGTAGGTGTGGAAGGGGCAGAAGTTAAAAGTGTGTGGAGGGGGAGGGGATGAAATCTCCAGCTTTAGTTAAGAGAGCCAAAAGCAAATTACGTAGTGGTTGTGCTTTGATTAGTTAAGGTCACCTGAGTGTGGAAAATTGAAAAGAGCTTAACAGGTATGAAGCATTATATTATTTTATGTGATGGGAACTTTTATGATGGAGCATAAAATGGAAAGTATAATATAAATTAATTTTGAAGTCTTTGAGTAAAGAATTATCTGTCACCAGAAACTCACTGTTTTATGAATGGTGTTATGAACAACTTTTACCACAGTAGACACAGTGGCCCATAGTTTAATTGTAGGTGTGTTCATTTATTTTAGTGTGATAATGTCTGATCATATTGGATGATTTGTCTTTTATTATAAATGAATTTAGGTTTTAAGCACCATACAATTCATTACTGTTGACTTTATTATATTTTTTATACCTGTGTTATTTTCCCCCCACAATCTATGAACAAAGAACCTATAGATGCAGGTAGCATAGTGTATTCCAGTTCTAATGAAGAAACCTATGTCTAGACTTCACTGTAGACCATCAAAACCCAACAAGTCACGAAAGCAGTCATGGAAAAAGAGGAGGTCACCTTACAGAAATAGCCACAATGAGCAGCCTCCTGGAGTTCCATCCAATCCAGCAGAAGCATGTCTACAAAGGAGGAGTTTGGCAAAATTATTTCAAGTTCTATTCAAGAATTATGGTAAAAGTAAAACATTTAGAGATAAATAATGACTAAGGCGTTTATTACTAAAGACCTTTAAGTTTCTCTAAAAATAACTTCTGTAGAAGTTAATCTAAGGGAAAAGAAAGTTAAACCAGAGGGTTTAACAGAAGGTGTGGGATGGAGGCAGGAACAGTATAGTATATCACATAGAAGAGCACGTGTGGGTGACATCCCAGGCAGTGGTGTATGCCCTTAGTCTCAGTTACCCTAGGAGCTGAAGCAGGAGAATGGTTTGAGACCACTCTGGGCAACACAGTGAGACCTCATCTCAAAATGAAATTTTGTTTAATTTATGAAATAAAAAACAGAAGAACTGAAATGCTATTCAGAAAGAGAATATAACTCGGAAGAATGGAGATTACAACTAAATCCCTGGGGTTAGGGATGTAGCACAGTGGTAGAGCACTTGCCCAGCATGCTCAAGGACCTGGGTTTGATCCCCAGCGCCACAAAACAAATAAACAAGCAAAAACAATTAACTTTCTTCTACTGTCTACAAAGAGAGCTTTTTTTTTGGGGGGGGGGGGTTAAAATTTGTATGGTAAATTTTCAAAGAAAACCATTAAAAGAATAAAAAGATTGGAAAAATTATAAAACTGTAACCAAGAGGAGAAAAGATAATATAATGGGATTCTACCAGTCTGATGGTGATCTTCCAAAAGCCAAACAAACTGCTGTCCACTAAAGCAGCTCAAAGCTGTTGTTCATTTTAAACATCATTAGACCCATTCTTAATTATGAAACTCTGTAAACATTCATAACACAAATTGTAAAACTTAAGTAGCTTAAACTCTACTGTAAACTTTTTTACAGTATTGATTGGCTTAGAGAACTATATCCAAGTGCATTCAAAGTTATGAAGGCATTATTTAGTGTTCTACAGGAGTTTCATGAATTGTAAAGGTATTGCTTCCATTCCAGCAATGGTAGGTGCATATCTTGTGAAATGGGTATTTTAAATGAAAACATGGATGAGGGCACATAAGAATAATTGCTGTGGATGCTGCTCATGTTCATGTTTTGTCACTGAAACTTCGTATTCCCTACTCTGAAAATTTAATAATACCTCTTCTTTACTGAGCACTGCTGTGGTCTAGACGTTTTGATAGTTGCTTTACTCATTTATTATTGACAGTCCTCACAACTCTGCAGTCATGGGTGTTATATTGCCCCTTTCACACATTAAAAACCAGATGTTCCAAGAGATTATCCTGTCCAAGGTTCTACAGCTGGCAAATGGCAGATGAAAATCCAGATCCATGTTTGCTTGACTTTAAATTCCCGCATGCCTTCCACAACAGTTTGCTTCCTAGTTCTTCAAGTATTCCTTTCAAAGTGAACAGAAGGATTTCCTTTTGGCTTTTTTGTTAAAATGTGGGTTGTCTGGGCTGGGGAGGTGGCTCAAGCAGGAGCGCGCTCGCCTGGCATGCGTGCGGCCCAGGTTCCATCCTCAGCACCACATACAAAGATGTTGTGTCCTCCAAAAATTAAAAAATAAATATTAAAAATTCTCTCTCTCTCAAAAAAAAAAAAAAAATGTGGGTTGTCTCTCTGAGACACAGTGCTCTTGTTGAAAAGAGCAGTGTGGAAGACTGTGTGGAGAGATGTCTGTGATGCCCTGAGGCATGCTTAATTTTCATTGTTTACTTATTTTTTTATGTATTGTGGTACTGGGATTTGAACCCAGGGGCACTCTACCACTGAGCCACTCCTCAGCCCTTTTTAATTTTTACCTTGAGACAGAGCCTTTCTCAGTTGCCCAGGCTGGCCTTGAATTTGCAATCCTCTTGCCTCAGCCTCCTGAGTTGTTGGGATTACAGGTGTATGCAACCTTGCTGGGCTTTGAGGTGTGCTTTTAACAAAGCCCATTGTTAGATCTTTTGTGTTATTGACAGAAAAGCCAAATGGCCTGAGAGCACTACTCCAAAGTCATAGAAAGGTCTTGGCTGTCAGGACTGGTAGCAGTTATGCCCCCCCTGGGATGGAGAAATGTGACCCAGAATATCTTTCAGACACTGTCCCATGATTTCAGACCTTGCGACATTGGTGAGCTGCATTTAACACTGTTGTGTGTAAAGAGTGCTGGGTTTCTGTTCTCGCGACTAAAAGGCTCAGGGGGTCACTCCAGTAAAACTGGGCTAACTGGGCTGCACGAAATAACCATACAAGAGACACAAATACCTTTTTCTTTGGGGTTGCTGTGATGGCTCCTCTGACCTTAAGGGTCCGCAGAAAGAGAGAGAGAGAGAGCACCACTGACCCCTTTTATTGAGGGAAGCTATTCAAATGAGGCAAGGGGTCAGGTTTCAGGGGGCTGAGTCTATCTTCATGATGTCCACTGTCAGCAGGTTGACTGACACCTGGGTAGGCCACACCCAAGGGCACAGTAAGAGAAGGGGACACACACAAGGCACTTCCATGGAAGATTCTATCCTAAACAGGGCAAGCGGTTATATTACAAAGGAACAGGTGAGCGTAGCTTCACTCATGGGGCTGTAGCAAGTCACACCCATGCTCGAGACAGCAACACTCACACCCAAGATGGGGGGGGAAAGCTCTGCCACATTTCTGTGACTGAGCGCCTCAGCACCCAGCCTGGGAGTGTGACCCAGTCACGTGTAAGGTTGGTTTCCCACAAAAGAGCACAGGTCTACATGTTATATACATACCTTTTTGGGTGCGACTGACTTCCTGGCCCTCAACAGCCAGTCATTGCTTCGCTTGGAGGAAGATACCGTCCAACCGTCCAACTGAGTCCCATTCTCCAGGAATTGGAATTCTTGGACTAGGTGGGAGTGGCTCCTTGAGCATGCAAATCCCCATAATCCACATTTGCTCATCCCAGAGACACTAGTTGCTGTGTAAGAACTCCAGTCAGAAGAGGCCACTGCCCTGGAGCTAGCCCCCACTCACAGTGTCCTCCTTTACTGCTGAGAGGTTTAATAAGAGCTTTCAATAATCATAGATCTGATGATAACATATAGTTATGAAAGAATATAAAATGTCAATGACGGGGCTGGGATTGTGGCTCAACCATAGAGCGTTCGCCTATCACAGGCAGGACCCAGGTTCGATCCTCAGCACCACATAAAAATAAAAGTATTGTGTTGTATCCATCTACACTAAAAAATAAATGTAAAAAATGTCAGTGACATTGTTTATACTTAGTATATTTTTATAGATAAAAATACATGTTTAAAATATTTTGAATAGAGTCAAATAATATGTATTAAAATTAATGTCTTCTTTTTTTCCATTTAATATGGCTACTGGAAAATTTAGATTTACCTGTGTGGATCACATTTGCACTTACATTTCTATTGGATAATTTGTCAACCAAATTTATTTACCTGGGGCAGTAATTCTCGACTTAGTTGAAAATTGGAATCAAGCTGGGAGCTTTAATATTACCTCATACCCAGGCTACACTACAGATCAGTAATTTTGGAAACTCTGGAAATGGGACGAGGCTTCAGTAAAGTTGACTGTGTTACTTTCTTTAAAGCTTCTATAAATCTGTGACTTTTCCTCCATATTTTTAACTGTCTTATTTAAATTTGTTAATTGACCAACTTTGGCTGTTTTTTTCATATTTAACCAATTTTCTTTGTTACCATTTAAACTTTCCACTCCTTGTTGATGCACTCTACAAAGAATTAACCTGATATTATTTGGACAGGCAGTATTTCGCCATGAGAAGAAGTGAAAAGCGGTGAGGCAATCAGGGTTTCAAATTATTCTGCATAAAAAAGGGTCCATGGAAAAAGGCCATAGCTGAGTGGACCAGGAAGAGGCTAGTTAATGAAGCTTGGAGTTGGCCTCCAAGAAAAGTGCCCAGAAGTAAAATTTGAGTTTTTAAGAATGTGGGGTCCATGTTGGGTACATGGTACCACCACTGACTATGCAGGGGTTGTCCTTGTCTTCAGCTGGTGGCAGTGTCTCTATTCCTAGAGGGAGTTGGTACTCATTGAAGCACTCCCAACGGAGTATGAGAGCACCAATAGAGCAGATTATGAGAGCTCCATTCTCAGCAGAGGAGTGACAGAGTCACTAAAGACTGAGAATACATGACAGGGGTTAGAGCTACATTTCGCGGGCTAGGTAAGTGTCCTGGGGGCTACCTAAGGCCTCCTGGTAAGGACAGGCTGCTGATGCACAGCTCACCTGTGCTCTAGCTATCCATGAGTAGAAGACATTATTAGAATGATAGAGTATGGTACAAAAATTATAGCCTGGACTCAACAGCCCTGGGCTTTAATCTGATTTTCTCAACTACGTATCACCTCAGACAAGTCACACAACCTATTTGGCTTCCAGAATCCTAATCCATGAAATAAGAAGTTATATTCTGTGTATCCTGTGTTCCTTTCAGGCCTGCAAATATCAATAAAATCACCAAAATAACAGTGAAAACACAAATGTGGCCAAGTAATATGTATGGTATGGTACTTTAGAAGGTTGTGTTTTTAAGTAGGTACTAAGTGTCAGAACAACTCATCTCACTGTTTTACCTTTGTAGACCACATAGTATGACAGGGAGAAGTAGACAGTGCCTGTAAAGCTAGACCCCTGCTTAAGTTACCCATCTAAGGAGATTTCAGGAGCTAGCCACTCCTTCTCTAACATTTAGATCCAGTACTTTGTAAAGTATCTACCTAGCATTAATCATTGGACATGGAGTGATGGTAGGAAAATGATTCAGTACTGGAATTGTTGCATCCTGCAGTTGAGGCCTTACTTGAGCATAGTGATAAAAAATAAATGCTAGGCTCACTACCACTGCTTTGCATCTGCCTCATTTGGGTAGTCACCAAGACATTCATGGCATTAGTTAACACTGAAAACAGGATCTGTCCTGGGTGTCCAGTATGTCTTTTGCTCAAAGTGAGCTTGGTATTCAGCAGTTACATTACATACAACATAGAGGTTTTGCCTGAGTGTGTTGTGAGTGAAGGGTACTTGCACACAGTCTCATGAACTTTTTTTTTTTTCCTTCCCCTGAACTAACTAGAAACTGATTGCACCATAGTCAAATTAGGTGTCAGCACAAAGACAATTCAGTGGCAGACCTCAACAAAAAAGAAGTGACAAGCAAAAAATCAATTAAAGAAGTCAGCTGCATGGGTCTGCTCCATAACCCCAGCCAGCACTATGGGAATCTTACTCTCAGCACCTTGCTTGAGATCAGTGCCTTGACTCTGTGCATTGCCAATGCACAGAAACAAAACCTTTGGACATCATGAAGTTTGTGATGGCATTATTGAATACTTGAGTATTTGCTGGGGTTTTTTGTTTTGTTTTAGATGGATCAGCAAATAAACCTGCTTTCTTTGGGGGCAAAAGAAAGGTTTGAGTCTTGGTTAAAGGCCCCATTGTATTTTCCACTACTGAGTCCCAAGGAGACAACTCTTAGACACGATTGAAGGAGTATGTGACTAAGGGTTGGCCAACCATGAGCTTGGACAAATAGACATCAAGGGTCTAGCAGTGTTGTCAGTATTCTGTGTCCATTATTGGAAATGCTTTCTGTTGTTCCACCTCATTTGGTTCTTACCTCTTTTACAGCCCTGGTTCTCCACTACCAATTCTGTCAACTAACCCAATACTCTTTAATGAATTTACCTTCTGTTTTAGTCAGCTTTGCCTAACTGTGACCAAAACAACCTGACAAGAACATTGTAAAGGAGGAAAAGTTTATTTTCGTTCATAGTTTCATAGGTTCGGTTCATGGTTGGCCAGTGTCATAGCTCTGGGCCCAAGGTGAGGCATAACATCATGGTGGAGGAAAGCAGCTCAGGACATGGCAACCAGGAAACAGAGCTCCACTCACCAGGGGCAAAATGTCTACCCCAAAGGCACACCCTCAGTGTGCCACATTCCTCCAGCCATACCCTACCTGCCTACAGTTACTGCGCAGGTAATCCGTATATTTTTTAAAATTTTTTTTTTGTACTTGTAGATGGACAGAATGCCTTTATGTATTTTTATGTGGTGCTAAGGATCAAACCCAGTGCCTCACACATGCTAAGCAAGCACTCTGCCACTGAGCTACAGCCTTAGCCCCCAGGTAATCCATATTAATTCACTAATTAAGTTATATCTCTCCTTAGCTAATCATTTTTCCTTTGAAAATTCCTGTATTTCTCACACATGATCTTTTGCGGGCACCTCATATCTAAACCATAACACCTTCCTCGATAAGTTGACCACACTCAAACTCAATTTCTTTTCTTTCTTAGAATGCTAATTGATACAGTTCACAAATTAGCTATTGTATAAGTTTTAAAATAAGAGCTGTGCTGTGAATCATCGTTAACTTGGGTCCTGATAGGTAATTGAGGACAGATAAGTCTTAACACGTTTAAGCATACAAAGACTATTTGTAATTGCATTGCTGCGAAATGTAATCCCCACCCCCTTTTTTTTATCTTACCCAATACAGCTACTAGTACCTTTATGGATATAAAGTTTAGCATGCAAGTTCTAGGTTTCTGATAGAGTTTCCATGTGCAATATAGTATGGGATGATGTTATCAGTTCCATTGAATTAATTAGCTTTTTGATAGAAGTGTGATCTTATGAACCCCAAGTTTGAAGAAACATTTGTTTTCAGATAAATAGGAACTTTTACAGTGGCATCATAACTCTAACCTTAAGTCTCCTTTGCAAATGAGAGAGTAATAGGTTAAATATGCATTGTTTTACTTGCTCAACAGAATTTATCAGTTGCCTTCTATATACTAAACACTGTACTTGGTCTGTATGTTATGTCAGGAATTAAAAAATGAATAGCACAATATTCCAGTCTCTATCTTCTAGGTATATACAGGATAAAGTAGAAAACAAGTAATCAGATCACCGTAATCTAGTATTTTGAAGAGTAACTAGCTAAATTGATTGAGGGTATCAGCCTAGGTAAAGAGATGACATTGGATTCCATATACATCTTTTGTGTTCAGCATATTTCACACAATGCTCTGCACATAGTTGATACTTAGGAAATGACTGTGGAATAGCTTTGAACTGTACCTGTAGAATAAAGAACTGAAGAGAACCTAAATTGAAGCATTAATGTTGGAAAGTGAGAAAGTGATATGGTTTGTGATTGCAGTATTAAAGGAGACACAGGTAAATTTCAAGCTCAGATTGGTAGTTTGTCAAATACTGAGAGTCAACAGAAGTTGCTTACAGATCAGTGGAATAAGAAACAAAACCAAATTTTGATTTGTTAAATTAAAGGTTTTTTAGGGACATCCTCATGATACTATTCAGTATGCATTTGGAAAAGTCTGGTTAGTCCTGGAGCTCAAGGCAACAAAATGAAAGTGAAGTTTCAGGGTTAGTCAAAGTGTTTCTTATTCGAAATCCTGGTCTTGAATGTGATAGGAAGCTCTGTACAAGATCCATGGAGAAGATAATACTTCTTTTTGAGGTGCTAAAGGTCAAATTTAGGGCCTCAAAACTGCCAGACAAGCATTCTGCCACTGAGCTACACCCCTGTCTGAAGGTAATACTTTTTTAAATTGACATTTCCAGAGCTAACTACATTATTATAAAGGCAGCACCCCTCTCCCCTTTCCAGAAGCAAGCCATTCACAGCCCATTTCTGTTAGGAGCAGCTGGTCCCCTCATGGAAGAGTGTCATGAGAGCCTTAGATGTCATTCTGTCCTGCTTTCACTGTTCCTCCTGGTGAGATGGGGCAGTTGTGGGAAGTATGCTCTGCCTTTATGTCAGTCATAGCCGCACTCTTGCCCCAGGTGTATATGTGTCCCACCTCAGAAAGACAGCTCTCATGTGAGGCCTGCTTCTCCAGTGCCTTCAAGACTGGAAAATTTATCTTCGGGCTTCTTGATGTCACTGGAAAAGATCGTCCCTGGAGATGGCTTCTTATACTTGAAAGCATGTTTTCATTTTGGGCCAGGGAGGGGCTGGTAGAAGTTGCTCTTTCACATCTGACTCCCAGAAGACATTTGGACCAGGTTAATACTTGTGGTAGCCCGGCTTACGGTCACATTTGTCAAAGTGCAATTGCCTATTATTTTTGCATTATTAGAAACGTTTCATAGTTAATCTTTTTAGATCTCCTTTGATGCTTTCTGCTTTATTTACATACCAATAAGGTAATCACTGATATCCTTAATATACAATGAGTCTAGTTTAAAAAAAATACAATGTGAATTTAAACTTCAATACCCAACCCCAAGAATTGGGTGATTTATTTTGTGTGTGCACCCCTCCAACACACATACACACAGACACACACACACACAAGCCTTATCCAGTAAGGGTACTAAGGAACTCGACCAACCGTGGCTAATCCAGTCCAAAATGAGATGTGCTGCAAGTATAAAGTACACATGGAATTTTGAAGACCAGAGTAGGGGAAAACAAAAATACCTCATTTGTTTTTTCTTTTTTAGTTGTAGTGGACACAATAATCTTTATTTTATTTTTATGGGGTGCTGAGGACCAATCACAGTGCCTCACTCGGTCTAAATGAGTGCTCTATCACTGGAGCCCCAGCCCATCATTAATTTTTATATTGAGTAAATATTGAAATGACAACATT
Organism: Marmota flaviventris; assembly: GCF_047511675.1. Classification (NCBI taxonomy): domain Eukaryota; kingdom Metazoa; phylum Chordata; class Mammalia; order Rodentia; family Sciuridae; genus Marmota; species Marmota flaviventris. The sequence goes on along the minus strand of NC_092503.1, from coordinate 9,974,350 downwards.
TGGAGAATATTGGGTCAAATAAAATAATTAAAATTCCTATTCCTTTTTCTTTTCACAATGTGATTACTAGAATATGGTAAATTTAATATATACTTACTTTATATTGTGGTCAGTGTTGCTCTAGACACTGCCTCCTACACTCCAGCCCACCTCACATGGTGATCTTCATTTGTAGATGAATTATTGATTGATTGCTCTAGTTTCTAATGCCATTGCCCTGTGTATAAGCCTATAGCAATCTGAAGGATTCTGGTGAGTTTAAAGTCATGAAGAGTTTTGGAAAGGGCCAGAATGGAGAAACTATGACATTTACTGAGCTATTCCAAAGGAATTCTTCAATCAAACATCTTTTGGAGAATTTTTTTTTTTTTTTTTTGGCTAGTTTGTTTTGGCTATAATTTCTATTAAAACAACTTAGATTTTATGAAATACATATTTACTTTCTACTTTGTTCTCAAGGGAATCAAGGTAGTCAGTTGGTTAGCATCTTTTTTTTTTTTCCTTTTTAGAACTTGATTTGCAGTAAGATGATATTTGCTATTTGAGGAAATGAGCAGTATAGGTAAAAATTCCAGTGAAGTAAAAATTCATATTTCTCTAGCTGACTGCTTAACTTTCTGCGGCCGGGGGGGGGGGGGTTCTTCTGAGATCAGACCTCATTTATCTGAAAATGACACTGTCAGTCATTTGAATAACAACCCATGGGTAAAGAGAACCTCACATTTAGAATGTGCTTTTTGGAATATGGTTTGAAGTTAGAAGTAAACAGCACCAACTCCTGCTACTGTGGCACAAGTGTTCTGAGCCTAAGCATCCCTGGAGTGGAAATTTTGTTAATAGGGAGAAAGTACTCAACAACAAATTGTAAGATTTAAGAAATGGCCTCCTTTTTTATGAAAAAGAAAACTCTCTACTTTCTGGAGACACTATGGTACAGCTACTTAATAGTTACCCATCTGCAAGTGGGAAGAACCTTCAGGCCTCTGCCCCTCTCCTGTTTATCAGTGTGAGGACTTGTATTGCTGGAGTAGGAGCATTTCTGGGTTTCCAATCCTCTCCCTCATATTCACATAATTACGTAGCTAAATCAATCTGTAGTGTATTTTCTAGGGGTGTTGCAGTTGGGAGAATTACATAAATGCACAATCGATGAAGCTGGCCTTATGGATCTAATGAGGAAACTAGATCTGTGTGTGTGTGTGTGTGTGTGTACGTACATACGTTTACATATAAAAAAATTATGTGAGTCCAGTTCAGTTGTGTGCACTGGGTAATGCATTCTAATGATGAGAGTCAGAGAAGACTTCTTGGGAAAAAAAAACAAGGGGACTTTAAAAGGGCAGAATTATAGGGAAAGTAAAGGGATATATACGGATAAGGGACTGAAAAAAATGGTAGCTTCAGCATACAAGTCACCACAGAGGATGATTAACATGCCATTAATGAGTTCAGGGGATGAAACTGCATGGCAGATTAGGAACAGACTCCCCCATGGCCCTTTATCCCAAGGTAAGCAGTCTAGACACAGTTCTTTCAGTATCCTCTGGGATTTTAAGTGGAATGACATTCAAATCTTTGTTTGCTAAAGACAACACTGGGGGTACTGGAAAGAGTGAATGGGAGAGAGCCTGGTGTCAAGGAAACCAGTTTCCCAGTATTGTAGACTTGATAGGAGGAAGGTGTCAACTAAGACACTGGAACAGGAACAGAGGCTGGGGTGGATTTGAAAGACAGGATTGGGGAGTAATAGAGTTGTGTTCACAGCCAGTGCCTAGTAAGTTCCTTCAGTTCTCATAACATCCTTCTGAGGCACAGATGCTAAGAAACTTGCCCAAGGACACAAAGCCAGTGCTCAGAAGAAGTCCAATTCACCCCTGTGTTGTCTTGATTCAGAGTCCACATTTACTTCCTGTTTATTCCTAGATATGGAAGAAAAGCTGTTCTAAAGTCCTCAAATTTGTAGCCTAGTGGGTCTTGCTTCTGTCAAGGGAGGGAAGAACCAAGAGCTGGTCCTTTAAATGCTGGTGCCTGAGAAGGTTCTGATCTCTGCTCAGTAGCTTGCTTCCCTGTGGTGAGCTCAGCAGTCATCAGTTGCCAGTCACTTCATGGTTCGCCTCCAGCTGCACCTGCTGCCAAAGGCCATGCCTTCCTTGGTCATACCACACACAGCATGTCCAATTGTAGATGACTTGACTGTGCTCTTGTCCAGCCCACCAAGTTGCAAATCTGGGTGTCATCTTGACTACACTTGCCTTAACCTCATTTGAAGCCATTATTTTATCACAACTAGAACCATTTGAAAATCTCAGTAGGTCTCTGAAGTACCCCTAGCCTTCTGATAAAAATAAATTAAGTAAAACAAATTGGCACCATTTGGAGGACTAAAATGGAGTAAAAGGCTAACAGCTGTCAGAGGGATGGGAGAGAGCAGATAATGTCGGAAGAGAGAGAATAGTGTCTAATAAATTTGCTTAGCAAAAATCCTGTTGGTGGTTTTAAAAAACTTTGAAGTAAAATTGACCACCATATAGTAAAGTGTTTCTATGAAAAAATATTATTAATAATATATTTAGAAAGTAAATAAGATGGAAACAAGTTCAGGCATTCCTTCTGATGAATGGGTCTAAAATGGATTTGGTTATATCTTTATTCTTTTTAACCTTGTTGGGTAGCATCCTTTTATGTTATTCTCTTATAACTTTGATACAAGGTTAACACTCACACCTGATGTAATTTAAACATAAAGCCAAACATTTTTAAAAAGTACATGGGCAAATCTTTTTATTGGGTAAACGTATAATCATCTAATTAAAATGGAGCCTTAAAAATTTACTCTAAAATAGTTGGGAGTGCCCAGGGACTTGGGAGGTTGATGGAGGAGGTCAGCCTCAGCAACTTAGGGAAATGCTGTCACAAACAATAAAAAGGGGTTGGGGATATGTGCCTTGTGGTTAATCCCCCCGGGTTCATTTGCTGCCTTTTTACTCTAAAATAAATTTGAGTTTTATTACCTTGTATTAATCCCACCTTTTTTTTAGAAGGGTTTGGATATGTTTGACTTCCTAGTTTATGTGTCACCATAAACGTTTTTCAGTTATTGATACCTTTGATACTATAAATAGGGTTGAGTGAGAAATGGCACCTCATAAACAAAAGTGAATCCTAATTTAGCCATTTCCAACTTAAATGTAGATTAAAAAAAATCTTAGCGGTGGTTTAGAACTGTACTTCTCTCAGTTTTTCCCCCTCAGAGCCTATATTTCTTGCGTAGCTCTTGGTATAACTCAAAATGGTTCTTAATCTTAACAGCGAGTCTGTGCTTTATTTCCTTTTGCTGATCCATTTCATTCCTTATTTTTTCCCAAAAAGAAATGATCAGCCGATCTGAGGCTATAAATGGCAAATTGCATACAACCTTCCCGGCCGTCGGCGGGCGGCGGGGGCCCGGGGCGGCGCGCGCTCAGCGCCTGCACGTCCGGCCTCCGCACTCCTGTAGGACCGGCTGCTTTGCAAACGGGAAGGGGAAACGCCTGGGTTCCCGGGCGCCGCAGCTCCCCGGCGGACTCCCGGGCTGCTCGCTGGTTCACGGCCGTGCCCCCGGCCTCACGGAGAGCGCGGCCCGCGGCCCGCGGCCCCACCCGGTCCGTAGCGCCGATGCACCCGCGTGCGGACGGCGCGGCGCGGGGCGGCCACGCCGACGGGCTTCTCCCCCGCCTGCCGAAGCCGCGCCGCCCTCCACCGCGCCTCCCGCCCCTCCCCGCCCGGCGCCGAGCTTTCATTCGCCCCTTGTTACTTGGCCCGTCTTTTACCCCATTCCCTGAAACAGCCACGACCCAACCTTCCCGGTGGGATGGGTTGCAACTCGTTTTGCGTAACTAAAACGAGTCTGGACGGCGGCCTAACGGCCAAGGGCCGGGGGAAGGACTCGGGCTGAGCGCGAGGCCGGGAGAAAGGAAACGGGGCTGGGCCGGCGGAGGGCGCTCTGGGGGAGCCCGGTGCCCGGGGCGGGGCCGGCGGAGGGCGCTCTCGGGGGGCCCGGTGCCCGGGGCGGGGCCGGCGGAGGGCGCTCTCGGGGGTGCCCGGGGGGGGCGGGGGGGGCGGTGCCCGGGGCCGGGCCGCAGAGACTGGCCCTGGGGTTCCGTGTGTAGGAACCGCAGCGTTTTGGAGCCCAGTGCTGCCCTCATCTACTTTCCTTGGCGAGAAGACCAATTCGTGTTACTTTTTAAAAGCTGAGCAAAGCTTAAGCGTGTAAAATTTCATCCTCTATTTCTACTTTCCTGTTTTAAATTGAATACTAAAGAGCTTTTGGGGGATATTTCCTTTAGAACTTTCAACCTTTGTCATGAAAACTTCGGGTTTATTGGATACTCTCCTTGGTCATCTTCTCCAGGGGTTTAAATTAGGATACTGCAGTCTAGAGGTCTTTGGTGGCTTTTCAAATAAGCTGAACAACATAATACAGTCCACTAAACCCGACGTGCACAGGAATAATCAACTATGACTTCTTTGCTTTTCAAATCCTTATCCCACACTAGAGGTAATGTGATTTCTACACGAAAATCAAATCATCGGGGGTATTTTGTAAAAGGCTGAATACTCTGTCAGCATATGCTATTGTATTCCCTACCCTTTGTCATTCCTACCCGTCCTGAACAGACCAAATGCCAGTTTAGGGCATACCCTCATTGGTCATCATCAGCGGGACTCTCTCATTTTTTGAACTTGGATAATAGTTTTTTGATTATGTAGGTTCAGCAAATGCTGGCTGGGTTGACAGGTTTTTTTACTCCCTAGCTTTTGTGAATATTCAATTAGTGGAAAGAATTAATTTTCCGTGTATCTCAAAGTATATATTTATAAAAGAAAGTCAAATAAATTATTTTACATAATGGTGTGTTTTGAAAACAGTGTAACATGAAGCGAATAAAAAACAACTTCCTTTCTCATCCTTTCAGCATTTTCTGTTACACTGACCCCCACTGGTGGAAATGGATTTGAAATTATAGGTATATAGGAGTCACCATTTTATAGTTATTTGGAATGTCTTCGATTTTAAAATCCTAACACAAATAAATGTTATTAGCACAAAAGAATTATATATTTGGAAGTTTTTAATCACTTCTATCTTCAAGAGAAAATTTTATGTAACAAACTTTTGTGTGGTTTATGTTTGGCAAACTAATTTTGCCTTGCCTACCTACTGTCAATGAGTTTGGGATTCTTATACTATCCCAGTTTCTTGAAATAAACCTAACATCTGGAAAGAAATAATGCATTTAAGTGAGATTTGAAGCAAATGTATGAATTATTCAAATTTGCATTTAAATTGTGGTGATCTCAGGTTATATATTACTTTTGTCTTTTATTCATTGCCCCATTTTTAAATAGTGACTTTATATTAATAATTGGTGACAAAACATTTTAAAATAAGATATGGCTTTGAGTTCACATTTCATTTGAATAGTTTTATCTGCCAATGTAGACATATCATTGAATGCTAGAATTCAGTGAAGAAGGATTTGTTCTACACCATTAAACCTCATTCGTCCAAAGTACTGCTTGTGGATCCTTGGTTCTTTACTCTCCCTGTCATGTAAAGAACAAGATGAATTCACTGTTTCAGGAACTGAGGTAGCCTTCATCCCACTCACCCAGGTTGCTCATAAACTCTTGATAAAACATGACAGAAATGAAATGCTAAGGGACAAGTTTAAAAACAAAAATGTTGGTTGTACATCATTTATATCAGAAACCACATTTTTGTTTAAAATATTATAACAAGTGTCTCAGGAGGCTGAGGCAGTAGGATCACAAGTTCAAAGCCAGCCTCAACAATGTAGCAACACCCTAGGTAATAAAAAATAAAATAAAAATTAAAAGAGCTTGGGATGTGGCTCAGTGGTTAAGTGCCCCTGGGTTCATTCCCTGGATCTAAACAACAACAACAACATGGTTACAAAGAATTCGTTTGAACAAAATCAAGTCTTCTCAATATGAAAATGTTGGAAGGGCTTACTGGAACTCCATGTTTCACACATCAAAAATCTAGCCTTTTTCCCCATGAATTACAGTTCAAGCTTTTGCTGCTGAGTAGAGAGGAGCTTCATGGCTTTTCTTGGTAGTGTGAATTTTTCTGTGCATCTCCTTGAGTGCTTGGGGCTGACTGTCAAACAAATGTAAATATGTTGTTCTTAAGTGCTTTAAAGTCAAACTTTAAAATTTTAGGGCTTAAAGAAGAGGGTAATATAAAAAGTTATAAAGGTTGTAATCTTTTCATGTCTGAACTTATATATACTTTTAGTGTTGGCTGTTGATGTGTCGGTTTTCATGTTGAAGTTGAAATTTATTTCCAGTTCTATTAAATGACAAATTGTCCTGGGGGTGTAGCTCAGTGGTAGAGAGCTTGCCTGAGAGCCTAGAATCAATCCCTAGCACTATAGGAAGGAAGGAAGCCTCCGAAGGAGGGAGGGAGGGAGACTTCATTAGTTAAATGATCCCTTTATAACTTCAAGAAATCTATATTTTTTCTGACTGAATTAAAAAATTTAAAAAACCTCAACCTCCCCTAAAAGAAAAATGTAGTAATTTTCAAATCATGGAGAAATTTTTAGAAATTATTAACAAAAATTTTAAACTCTACAATCTAGAATACTTTATCACAACAAAGCAAAAAATGTACCATATGATCAAAATTATAGACTGTTTTAGTCAGCTTTTTCGATGCTGCATCTAAAAGATCTGACCAGAACAAGTTTAGGGGAGGAAACCTTTGTCTAAGGGCTCACTGGTTTCAGATGTCTCAGTCCATAGACAGCCAGCTCCATTCCTCAGGGCTCCCGGTAAGGCAGAAGATCTTGGCGGAAAAGAGTAGCAGAGGGAAGCAGCTCACATGATGATCAGAAAGGGGAGGTGGGGAGGGAGATTGATTTCCATTCTAAAACATATACCCCATAGCTATGCCCCCAATGAACCATGTTCTCCAGCCACACCCTACCAGCTACTACCTGGTTAATGCCATCACCCAGTTAATCCCATTCACTGACTGGGTTAAGGCTATGACCCAACCATTTTTTCTCCTAACCTGCTTGCATTGTCTCACATATGAGCTTCTGGAGGACATTACATCTAAACCATAACAAAGACATTTTGAAAATGAGAAATTTAAGAGTGTTTTGATTCTCATCTATATATCTGCAAAACATTAACATTTTCTCAGCATTGCTTTTCTTGCTCTAAACTGCAAAACACAATGTATATTCTAATAGAACAATCATGCATTTCTTTAGCAGTTGTCCAGCCCCTTCATAGTCTCTCCCTTCTCCACACCCAGCTTCCAATGATCATGCATGTTTTCTTTTCTTATAGATTTGCCTTTTCCAAAATGTCATATAAATGGAATCACACAGTAGTTAGCCATTTTAATCTATCTTCTTTTACTTAGAATAATGCATTTGAGGTTCATCCAAGTTAGTGCCTCTATTAGAAGTTAATTCCTTTTTATTAATGAGAAGTTTTTCCATTTAATTGATTGTTCCGTGGTTTTGTTCATCCATTTGCCATATTTGGGTTGTTTCCAGTTTTTGTCAATTAATGAATTATGTCTGTATAAACATTTGCACACAGGCTTTCATATGAGCATGTTTTCATTCCTCTTGATAAATACCTAGAAGTAGGATTACTGGCTTATATGGTAAGACTACTGTTTCTGTTTTCAGGTGTCATATGGTACCTTAATAAGGAACTACTGAACTCTTTTCCAAAGTTGCTATACTATTTTGCTGGAACAAATTAGCTTAAAAATACCATCCTTTTCATTAACTCCCTTTTTTTAATATCATGGAAATAAACAAGTTAACCATGTTTTCTTCTGTGAAATACAGTACCCCACACCACGCCCTCCCATCCACAGGGGATACTCTCCAATACTTCCCAAGATCTGCAGTGGATGCCTGAGAACTGTGGATATACTGACAGTCCATTTGACAACTGAGATGGCTACTAAATAGTAACTACTTGGCCAGTAGTGTAGTAGCATTGGATCTCCCAGACAAAGGGTTAAATTCATGTCCTAGGGTGACAGAGTGGGCAATCTAAGAATTCATTCCAAAACAAAAAAGATTTCATGCTTCTCTGAATGGTGTGCAATATAAAACATATAAGTTGTTTGCTTCTTGAATTTTTCATTTAATATTTTTGGATCGTAGTTGACCATTGATTACTGAAACCATGGAAGGTAAAAATATTGATAAGGAGGACTACTGTAATACTGCTATCTGGTAGAACCAGAAGATTCCTCCTCTTTACATGTTCAGGTAATTTCTTCTTCAAGGGAGCAGTGTAATCACAAGGGACCAGAATTTTAGAAAACTACCCTGTTATGTAATGTCAAGATACATATCCCCATGTGACGTAATTTTCCTTAGCATGGCAGTTAGGAATCTAGGTGCTTGCTCTTCTGATTGGTGCCCTCAGGGGGGAGCCTGGCCGCCTTTGCACCAGTCTTTGTCCCACAGCTCTGCCGCTGCTAGGGTCCTGTTCACTGATTCATTCTAGCCTGAGCTTCATGAGTCCTTAGACACCCATTTCTTAGGGAAGAAATGACTGTTCACAATTATCTTCCTGACTTTTTTCTGTACTAAACTGCCTATCTCTTGAAGTAACACTATTTCTAGAATTCTTTAGAAACAAGATGTTTAAGGCCTTTTGTTCTAGAAGATTAATATTTTGAATAATTTTGAACTCAGGGAATTAAAATAAACTTGGCAGCAGAGCATTTTATAGCACTAGTACCTATTTTTGAAGACTTCTATTCCTGTGTGTGTGTGTATATAGGGGGGGTTGTAGAAGATATGTTTGTTCTGGAGAGTGAACAGGAACAGTGTAGGATGGTGCTATACTTCATTGCCTTGAAACCTGCAGCTTTTCTTTCTAAATTTACCCCTTTGTAGAATGTCCTATCTCACCCTCAGTTTATGCATTTAATTTTGTATTGATGCTCTTAGCAGATAAGGTTATGTGAAAGGAAAAAGGAGGTGATATGCTAGTGTGTAGCCAATTAAGGTTCTTTTGACAAACAGTCTTCAGGGGAATCTGAAAATAATTTTAAAATGGTTGTCTCCCCCAGAGAATGCTTTCTTAGATTTGCAGAATCTATCTAAGACAAAAATCCATCATAAGGTAAGGGTAAAGCTTGTAGTTGAAGTCTTCCTCTTCTATTGAGTTGTCTTTCTATTCCAGTTTTACAATTAGGATTGTCCTATACAGTTTAAATTAAACTTTGAAAAACCTAAAAGATGTTCTCTGATCTTCAGTTGTAACCACTATTCCTTTGTTCCGGTAGAAGTACTTTAGGACAAGAAGGATGTTTTCCTCATTTCAACATTTTCCAGAATGAGGTGACAGCCTTGGGGCCGAGTGTGTGTAGACAGATACAGGAAGCAGAAAAGAAAACCAACTGCACAGAGTATGTGCTCACCATCATTTTCTGGCAATAATAGCAGTGTAGTGCGCAGTGTAGAAACATCATTTTATTGTCATATAATCAGTTCAAGTCATCTTTATTGCAGTGTTTCACTTCCACAGTGCCATCTCTTCCGTACAAGTAACTTCAGAATAACTGTCATTTTGCGCCAAGCACAGTGACATACACCCTTAATCCCAATGGTTTGGGAGGCAGAGGCGCGAGGATAGTGAGTTAAAAACCAGCCCTCACAACTTAGGCCCTAAGCAACTCAGTGAGACTCTGTCCCCAAATAAAATATAAAAGAGGGCTGGGGATGTGGCTTAGTGGTTAAGCGCCCCTGGGTTCAATCCTCAGTACCAAAGAAAAGAAAAGAATAATTGTCAGCTTGCTTCTCTGACCAATTTCAGTGATGGGGCAGGACAAGGAGAATCCTTAGGTATGGTCAAATACATTAGCCATGTTTTCACCTTTTATTACTTTAGATACTTTATCCACATATTTTTAAAATAAGAAATTACCCTGTAATTAAAATTAGAATTGGCTTATGGTTTTATAGTAGTTGAGCCTATCCAGCTGTAGTATAGTAAATTTGATAAGTTCACTCTGTGTAAATGTCAGGTAAACAGGAGAATATTGCTTAAAATAGCAATGAATTATGACCAAACTAGATCATATAATGCAAGATAAATATTTAGAAAATGACTAAATATTATCTCACTTTTGATAAAATTTAGATAAACTACCACTTAGTGTTCTGATAAGCACTGGAAGTATGGCAGTACTACACATGGTGTCTTTAGGTATAGGATTCTTACTGCCCACATCTACAAACATGTTGATCATGTTACTGAAAGGGGTACACTGGCAAGCTCCTATCCCACTGTCTTGAGGAGATTGCTTATGGACTAGGTGTGGCATTGCAGCCACTGGCCAGTTATAACCTATAGCCTGGCAGGACAATCTCACTGTTTACTGTGTTGTGGCAAACAACCTATATGTAAAACTCAGATTCTCTTGATAAATTTAAGTTTGGGAGGGTTGTGGACTGCCTGGGTTTTTAATAAAATATTTACCATAATCTAACTTTACTCATTTCTTAGTACAAATCTAAAAGAATGATTACATCTTAACTCAGGATGGATAGAAAAACTGTCTGAACAGCATATTTTCTCTATCACCATAAACTTCATCCTTTTAAAGGAATTTAGATCTACTTTTGGCTAGAGAGACAAATGCAACAAATGAATATGTATCATTAAATACAGCAAAACTGGTGATTGTTTTCATTTGAGTTTAGGTTTCGTGACATTAGTATGTACCCTGAGAGACTGTCTCCAGCTAAATGGTACATAAGACTTTATCCAGTATAATTATGTTGGGTTGAACATGTTTTGTTTGTTGTGTCTTTTAAGATGTGGTCTTACTATGTTATCCAGGCTAATCTCAAACCCTATGGCTCATGTGATTCTCTTGCCTCAGCCTCCTGGATGGCTGGGACTACAGGTGTGTGCCCGATCCCCAAGCCTGGCTCAGATTGAGCATGTTTTAAACCTTGTTGTATCTATACCTATGTCTAACGAGTTGTGTCATATTTAGGTACACATACTCATACACACACACACACACACAATCTTTGTCTTTGCTGTCCGCATCTCAGCCCTTAGTACATTCATTCACGTACATGCATTGGAGTTATACTCTGTTGAAGTTCATGTACACATTCTTATAGATACATTTCATAAGAGTGGGGAAATTGCTTATGTTTTAGCAAAAGGAGAAAGACAGGAAACCAATAACAAGACATTTTCAAACAGTAGTAAACTGGTGAGACGGCCCTTTGAAGAGTGAGTGATAAGCCTGGTGTGGTGGCCACACCTATAATCCTAGCTGAGTAAGAGGATTGCAAGTTCTTAGCCAGCTTCAGCAACTTAGTGAGGCCCTAAGCAATTCAGCAAGACCCTGTTCCTACAAAAAATATAAAAAGGGGCTGGAGATGTGGCTCAATGGCTAAGTGTCCCTGGTTTCAATCCCAAGAACCAAGAGGGGGGAAACAGTGAATGATGTGATGGTAGGATGATGTGGTGGTAGGATGATCTGGTACCAGAGTGTTTCAGGAGGAGGTAATAACAAGTTCTAAGGCCCTGGGATAAGTAGTGGCCATCTTGAGGGACAGGAGTGAGCCATTGTGGCCAAAGCATTGTGAATGAGAGCAGGAGCCATTTTGCTTAGCTTCTTGTTGATTGTGGTAGAGAACTGAGATTTAATTTTATGGCCTGGGAAACTTTTGGAAAGTTTTAACAAGGGAGGAGAGATGAGGAAGGTTGCAGCTGTGTGGATGCTCCAGTGCTTTCAGAAATCCCTCCATGCCCAAGGTGTCCTCTGGAGCTCTCCCGGTATACACACCTGACACCTAGCATTTCTTTATTTAGAGTTGTAAAATGCATTAGTTAGTCTTTGCTGTGTGACAAACCCATTCATAACTTGGCATGCAGAGCAACCATTGTTTTTAGCTCTCAAGTCTATAGTTGATGTTTGGGCTGGGTTCAGCTGGGTGGTTCTTCAGGCTTGTGCTGGGCTCAGTCTCCCTCAGTCAGCTACTGATGAGCTCAGTGGGTGGCTCTGCTTCTCCAGGCTGACTTAACTCTTTAACACACTATGGTAGCAGGACTATGTGTCTCTTGTTCTCCAGAAATGGGTCTTATTCACATGGTGGCTGGTTCAGTTTAAGAGATTAGAAATGGATTTTGTCTCTTGTGTCCCAGATTTGGGAGTGGCATAGTGTGATTTCTACTGCTGGAGTCTGTTGATCCAGACAAAACTCAAGCCTGAGCATAGTACATGAATTGATGACTGCTCTCCTTGTTGCTAAGGAAATCCAGAGTGACAGTGTTCTCATCGACTTGGGGAAGTTTATTAGGAAGTAGTGAGACCACAGTGCCGATGAATTTTGTTTTAAACCTAAGAGTCCGAGGTATTAAGATACAGCTAACATCCTAACATGCCATGAGCATGTCACTTGAGGTTAAAACTGAAATTATGAGAACTCACAGTTGTGAAATCAGGTTATGGAGTATCAACAAACAGATGTGTTTTATCATTGTCTCCAGTATCTATTGATCCCTGTAAAGTTTTTAGTTCATTTAAAATCCATCCCGAGAGTGATTGTTCTCCTCAGCAGCATCTCATGGTGTTCTCTCTGCTGCCAGCTAACCAACACTGAGCAGTTGCAGGCGTGTCCTTGAGCTGCCATGTGGGCTGCACACACTGATGAGAAGAGTGTCTAACAAGAGGCATGCTAGAAAAGTTGCATATGGTTTATTTTTAAGCGCTCTAATTTTTAAATCATTTACAAAACCCAGAAATGCTCATCAAATAATAATAAAGAGAAAGACAAGATGGCATCCTTACCTGCTAAAATTTAAACTTTGCAACCCAAGATGAGCTGTTTGTGTGCCAGTTTGTGTGTGCATGAGAGAGAGAATGAGATTGCCGTATAACTTTCCTGTAGTTCATGTCTTATTGTCTTAAATTCTAGGACATGCTTTTGGAAAGCAATTTGTTAGCGTCTGCTTTTTCTTAATGTAGGTGAAAGTATGACTGATGGGAGTAGATTCTAGATGGTATATTAGTCTTTTTTGCTCAACTAAGGCAGACACAGCAGACACTGTAAGTAGAATAACGTTTTTGACACTGAAATACCAAATAGGCAACAATTATTTTTTTCCAAGATCATCTAAATTCTTAGTAATACTCTTGGGGAGAAATATTATTGTGACTGAAAATCCAATCTGTTTTTGTTGATTGTTACCAATCTCTTCTCCTCACTCCCAGCCCCTTTTGAGTTGAATAGCTCACTTGGGTAATTTTACCTTTCCTTTCCCTGCCTGGAATCAGAGGCAAAATTTATATCATTTTAATGTTTAGTCATGGTAAAGATATGATATCTGTAATCACTGGAGAAAATAATGAATTACTCTTCATCACAGTTATCCAAATGGAAAATTAGAACTGAGTTACCTCCTACCCTTGTTATTTTGAAATAAATCACATATGGATCAAATATGTAAATGTAAAAAGTAAAGTCAAATCTATTAAAAGCAGACACGAATGAATATGTTTTGTATCCTATAGTAGGGAAGACATTTTCCAGCCTGGTGCAAATTCCAGGAAGCATGGAGCCAAGGAATGGATAGATTTGAATATTTTAAAATGTGGATTTCTGAGTTTAATCCTGCACTTCAACTTTAACACAATAAGTGTTTCCCATGTTATCAGATATTTCCTGAAAATCAAGTTTTGCATGATTTTAATGTTCTGTATGTGATTATAACACACTTTTTTAACCCTCCCCTAATTTTATATATTTTTTCTAATTTATTATATCTTAATGCTATAGTATACTTGCTTAATAGATAAACAATAGATCTGAAATTGTTTCCTTAAAATTGATTTTTCCAGCAGGTAGTTTCTGGGGTAAATGGGCATGAATGTGTTTGGGGATACTGATGTACTCCGAAATTTTTTACATACCTTTCACAAGTCATTGGGACACCTGGCTGAACACACAAGCATTGACTACTGTGTTTTTAGTTTTTACCAAGTAGAAAGTGAAGACATTAGTTACATTTCTATAGTTATTACTGACATTAAATAGTTTTTAATGTTATTATTGACTTATTTTGACTAATTATTTAAGGGATTGAGGTGCCACAGATTGAACCCACAGGCACTTTACCCCTGAGCCACATCCCAGCCCTTTTTATTTTCTATTTTGAAACAGGGTCTTACGAAGTTACTTAAGGACTTGCTAAATTGCTAACGCTGGCCTCAAACTTGAGATCCTCCTGTCTTACCTCCCTGAGTTGCTGGAATTTCAGATGTATGCCACTGCTAACTAGTTAATTTTTATTTAACAAGATCTTGTGTAGTTACCAAAAGGAAATTTTACATCATAAGACAAAATACAATGAAAAATAAGTCTCCTTCCCAAAGGAAAACTGCATTCTTTTTTCTGGAAATAGATTCTAAGTATATTAAGCATGTGACTTATCCCTTGGTTTTAAACAGATGCTAGCTTACTGTGAATTCTGTTCTTGATTCTTTTTACTTGAAAGAATATCACAGAAATTTTTTCTTTTCTGAACACTTAGATTTATATTGATTTCCGTGCCCCCCCCTTTCCTCTTCCTCTCTGTCTTTTTAATAGCAGCATAGTATTCTATGTTTTGTAGTAATTTTTAAAAACTCTTTGTTGGTGGACATTTAGACTGTTTTTAGCTTTTCACTGTTAGAAATAAATTTAGTAAGCATCCTTGCAAATCTTTATTTTTTGCCTTTGATCATCAATGGAATTGTTGGGTTAATACTTAGCCCATTTTACATTTTGGTATATAATGCCAAATTGTACTTCATTCCAATATACATTCTCATCAGCCATGTAAGACTGTGATTTCAGCAGTTACCCAAACCTTTGGTAACAGTTGATAACTGTTGCAGTTATCAACTTTCTAATCCTTGGTAATCTGTTGCAAGAGAAATTGAATAAGGCAGCTTTTTAAATTTATAATCCTTTAGTTATGAATGAAGTTCTTTTTAAAATATAACTTTAGTTGTAGATGGACATAATAACTTTTTATTTTATTTATTCCTTTTTTTATGTGGTGCTAAGGATTGAACCCAGCACCTCACGCATGCTAGGCAAGCGCTCTACCACTGAGCCACAACCCTAGCCCATGATTTTTTTTTTTTGGTGAGTACCGGGGATTGAATTTAGGGGCACTTGAAAACTGAGCCACATCCCCAGCCCTATTTTGTATTTTATTTAGAAACAGGGTCTCACGGAGTTGTTTGCACCTCACATTTGCTGAGGTTGGGTTTGAACTCATAATCCTCCTGCGCCACTGGGATTACAGGCATGTGCCACTGCATGTGGCATACATGATTTCAAAAGGCATCATTTGCAACTTTTATTCCTCTTTTGTGATCATCATCAATATGATCCTGATTTTAGGATTTTTTTTAAAGTTAAAATGCAGCAGTTGAGCTTAATGAAAATACTTCTGGAATTAGTGTTTTTTTGTGCTTCCACCTTGTGTTTTACAGATAAATTGAAAAGCACTTTGAAAGGAAAAGGAAAGAATAAGCAGTTCTTGTACATCAGTGAAGTCAGGTTTTCTGTTTCCTTTCTGGGAGACCCGGGGCTGATGGTAGTTTGTGCCATTCTTGGCTGGGGGCTCAGGACAGCGGGAGGGAGGAGGCAGTGGCTTCCCTTGCAGGTTGCACTCAGTGCTCTTCAGAGGTCCTCATAGGTTGACCCTTCGGGCCCTTGTGTTGTCCAGGGTTGATCGCAGCCTCATTTTGAGTAATCATGCTGATCGGAGAGGGAGGGCCTTGTCTTTGGAGCTAGGAAGTTTCTGCTTTGTTGCCTTACACCTGTCCCTCTATGTTTCTGTACTGGAGAAACCCTGGAGAAGTTTTCTGTCCCATTGAAAAGTATGTTTCTCATCAAAACATTCAGGGATTCCACCTCTTGGGTCCCGTTCTTCCTCCGGGAGAAGTCTTTTCTGCTGTCCTTTAATAAACTTCTAATTTCTACTCTGAAAAAAAAAAAAAAAACATTCAGATTTGTCTTCATATCTGTCATAACATCTGTATGTATGGAGAAGGAGAACATTGGCCATTATGTCGTAAATTTTATTTGTGGTTAATACTTGTGACTTTTTATGATTTTAAGTCTTCCCAAACTAAAGTCCAAAAGAGAAATGGTACTATGAGTAATCTCATCTTATTGTTTTTGAAATTGGATTTATAAATTGTTATAATGGCTGTTTATTTCACTCAGGTATTTCTGTGCTATTCATCACTCGACTATCTTATGACAGTAAACACAAAACACTGTATGTAATAAGTGCCCAGAAAGTGTTCATAAATAAAAGAATGAGGATATTTCTCTTGAGAAGTTTAGGTTAGATAAATGCAAATTACAGTGGCGGCAAAGACTAAACTTTTTTGATATCAGCACTATATCTTCTCAGTACAGGATCAAGAATTTCCACTGAGAATGTACTTAACTTTCCCCATTTTTACTTTGTATCCAAATTAAGTTTGATGTTTGACTAATAACTAAAATCCCATTGGATTAACACAAATGAACTGATAGTTGGTATATAAGATTTATAGATTTTTGAGCTTATGAAATAAAAATAGTTATCAACTTATTTGAAATTAATGTCTAAAGGTACAAAAAAGCTTGGCTGGTTTCTGGTGATAAATTCAATAATGACTACTACCTGAAAATCAGTTGAAGGTTGAAATACCTCCTTACTCCCACTAGAGGGTGATTCCTTCCAAGATAGGTAAACCTGCTCATAGACCCAACATGAGAATATAACATTGATATTCCTTCAATATTAAATTGATGTTCATCTTATGTTTTTAAATAAAGAAAAAAAGATATTGTGTCCATCTACAACTTAAAAAAAGATTTTAAAATCAACTTTTTTTTCTGTAGGTACTGAAATTAAAATCTTACAATATCTGTAAAGGATAGTGAACTGGCATGCATTTGTTTTAAACTCATAGTACTTTTGAACACAATGTAAATATTTGTATAAAGTTGCTTTAGTTAAATTGATTTAAAAGTATGATACTTAGTAATTTTGGAACAAGCTCAGCAAGTGGAGTTTGGGGTGAAGGTTGAGGCTGTCCCGGTTAGGTCCACCTCTTTCTCCTGCCCAAGGCCCATAGCCATCTCCGTGCCCAGATAGCCACGGAGAGATCTGGCCATTAATCGCAGTTCTGCTCTGCTGTCAATGCTAGTTGTGGAATGTGCTAAGCCCTATCTTCAAATAGATTTCTATTTGCTACCAAATTTTCTTGCTACTTTTGACTTTTTATAATATGTTAAAATAAGCAGAACTCACTCTGTAGATGTTTTTTGTCTATTTGAACTTTGATATAATTAAAAATAATTGTACGAATGTTAAGATACCTACATCAGAGTTGAGTGTGCTGATAGGATCTGAGTGCATAATTCCAAACAAATGTCATCCACTGTTCATAGTAAGGTTCAGCAAATGTGTTGTTTTTTCTTTCCTTGTAACCGAAACTTTTCAGTGTTGATTAAAGATGCAATTTTGAAAATACTTGAGGTTAGTAACCTAGTATTGTGAAAAGCAGAGATTGGGACAGTCAAACATATGCAAAATGCAGATCGCATTTTTGTTTTCTTAAGCTAAAAGTCTATAATAAGGCTTGTTTCTAAATCTAACACAGTTAGCTTTGGAAATTGGAGTGTAAACAGAAATGCTGTCAGTGAATCTTATAATGATTTTCCACTATAGTTGATCCAACATTTCAGTCTTTAGCCTAAAATCATATTTGGTATCAGCAACATATGGTTTTCATCAAAATGTGGCTGCTCATCTTCTCAGTTCCTAATCCAGCCTGCCTTCTCTCTGCACCAGCCTCTATCAGGAGTGTGTGTGTGTGTGTGTGTAAAAGAGAGTGAGAGAAAGAGAAAGAGGGCTCCTTTCCCTGGCAGTTAGTTTCTCTTTAACCCCTTACTTTCATACTGGATGGCAGTATTCCTGGAATTATCTTCCTTTCCATATTTCTGTCCCCAAGGGAAGAGTCTTGCTTTATAGCAAGAGTCGTTGGATAGGCCTGTGTGCCTTCTCTTGAACACCCCACAACACCTAATTCAAAAGGGTTAAAACCCGCAGAGAAGCCAGTTGTAGCCTGCTGTCATTGCCCCTACCTGACCCTCTCCTGGGACTCTTTAAACATATTCAGATTTGTGCTGTTCCTTTTTTCTTGCTCTTTTCCATCATATATTGGCTCTTTGTAGTAGTCAAAGTTAAAAGCTTTATGCACCAGACTGAATAATTATGTTTAAAAAACAGTAATTATCCATACATGTCTTGTTCCACGCAGTTTTTTAAATTCATGTTAATGAGCTCTGTCTTCTAATGCGTAAGACTGACAGCCAATTTTGAAGTTTGCCATCATTTCACAACTTGTTGCGTGGACTCTGCCTGCCTTTTCCAGAGCACTGCTTTTAGGAACTCTTGCTCTGCCACATTCCAGAGATTCAGCACTGCCCACTCTGCTCTGAGCAGGACAAGCAACTACTAGCATCGGGCCAGCAGAGTGAGATTGCTTTCTGGAGCATTGCTCTCTCCTCAGTGACTGTTAGGATAGGCTCAAAAAGCCTGTGCAGCATTGTGTGATGTCAGAGGGTGGTCACACTGAGCAACTTCCACAACCTTGTCCATGTGAGGGCAGGTGGATTCCTCTGGCAGCTGCCCTTAGCACACCAGCCATGGGATGGTCCTCCCAGGAGCAGATATTCCTGCCCTGTTGGCCAGCAGCCCACCTTATCCTCGAACTCCCCGCCTGGGCACTTCCTGTGCTCTGGTCTCTGTGGCTGGACTCAGTAGTTCTCCATAGTGCCTAAATTATGTTTCCCTTAGGATTTCAGGTTGAAGTCTTGGCCTCAGAGGATGCAGCCTTTGGACTCAAGCTGTGTAGTCTGGGGTTGTTCTTCTCGCAGACTCCTTCCATTTGCTAAGTGGCTCTGAAGTCTCAGCAGGGAAGGCTTGCTTTAAAATCTTCATGAGATTTCCCTTAGATTGTGATTAGGAATTAGCCTAAACATGGCATTATTTTCTGACCCTCATTGTTGTGGAAGATAGGAGAAACCAAAGATTTCATTTAGCAGGAATTGACTTTTTAATTTGATTTAGCCACAGAGTAAGATTGACCGAACTTTCCCCCAATTTGGAGACCTTGAAATCTAGCAGCTGAATATTGTGAGCAGCACTGTGTTAGTTCAGAGCTCAGCTCTGTAGACTCATGTTTTCATCATCCCCATCTCACACTGATTGCTTTAAGGAGCCCACAGTCTGCTGCCAGAGAAAGGCCTATCAACCCAGAAATTGTCCTGCAGTGGGTACCTTTCTATGCTAGAGTCATGCCCAGGCTGACTCTGGGTGGAGTCTAGAGGGAGAGGCTTTCTGGAAGGGTGGTCTCAGCTGTTTGGAGGGCTTGGATTAGATTGAGGCTGGAAGGGAAGGTGGGAGAGACGAGAATTATTTTCAGGTAGGAGAACAACCATGAACAATAATATAGGCAACTAAAAATGTTTAAATTCTACCTGTGTGGCATGGTTTTAGGTTGGAGAGTTAAAGATAATTTTATCCTATTAAAAATGGGAAGCTATTAAAAGATTTTAAACCAGGTAGTGGTCATATTTGCAATTCAGGCCATGTTTTGGAGGATGGATTTGCCTGGGACCCATCAAAGGCAGTTAAATAGAACATGTCAAAGCCATTATGGCCTGAGCTGGCAGAGTGGAAGGTGGGTGCCAGCAAAGAACACAGAGATCATTACAAAGACAGCTGTGGTGTGTGCTGGTGGGAGCAGCTCAGGTGAGACCAGGGAATATATGATGTCACTCTAAGGCAGAGAACAACAGAGGAGAATTCAGAGTCTTTAGAATTCTGATATTCCAGTCCTGTATTCTTTATATGATTACTATCTTTTATACAGATGCTATTTTTTATACCATCCATGCAAGTAAATTATAAAGAGACACATAGTAGGGAAAACTATTTTCAGGTTATAGACCTTAATTGACATTATGACAATTAAGAGAAAAAAGATAGGTTAATACTTTGTAAATATTTAATATAGCTCTAATTCATGACCTTAATATGTTTTGCTTCTATATTTCAGGAATTACTAAAAGAAATTATTCTTAGTAGAGCTAATTCAGTATATTTTACAGTATTTATCAGGTGGTCATCTTCTGAATTTTATCTGTTCATTATTTTTATACAATTGGAGCACAACTTTTCATTTCTTTGGTTGTACACGATGTAATTTGGGCAATCATATTTGTACTTGGGGTAATAATGTCCATCTCATTCTATCATCTTTCCTACCCCCGCCCCTTTCCTCCCCTCAGTCCCCTCTGCCCAATCCAAAGTTCCTCTGTCCCCTGCCCCCCCATTATGGATCAGCATCCACTTATCAGAGAAAACATTTGTCCTTTGGTTTTTTGGGATTGGCTTACTTTGCTTAGCATAATATTCTCCAACTCTATCCATTTACCTGCAAATGCCATAATTTCTGAATTTTTCATTTTTTATTTAATGCCCAGCATGCTTGCAGAATATCCATTGCATATTTAATCAACTATTCAGTTCTTGTGAACCCACCTTCATAACCCTTCCAGCTTCCTGAGTCTGAGGATGCAGCAAAAAGATGGAAGATCAGTGCAGCCAGCACCTGGGACCCACCTTACTGTTCAAAGTCTTGCATTTGACCTGGGATGAACCTAGCAGGCTGTTTTTGTAATCCTAAATTCAGTGTGTATAAACAACAGTTTAAAACTTTTCAACCAACTCAGTGATTTCGAAAGTTAATACTTTGAGTACATCTGAATGATGCTTTTCACTTTTGTGGCTCTAGAGCAAAGACTGTATGCATGTGTCTGAAAGTAAGAAATTTGAATTTTTTTTTACTGTTTCTTTATCTGGTTAACACTCAATATATTTTCAATTTCCAAAAATTACCTTATTTCTTAAAAGGTCTAGGTATTCAGAATTGGTCAGATTTTGAACACACTCATAATTGATTTTTCCCCCTCCTTTTTATAATCATTAGGAAAAGTGGCTTAAATACTTGACTCACTGGTAACAAATTAATAATATCATGTTAGTGAATTGGTGGACACTCTAATCTCCTGGACTCTGAATCTGCCCTGTGGATGTCTCTGATCCTTTCAGGGGTAGAGGGGATCTTCAATGAACCTTTGATCATTCTTTGCCTTTTCTTTTTCTTTTTCTTTTTGCTTCTAATTTTTCACCACCTATGTGCTTTGCCTTCTTGTAAGCCAACTAAAATCTACATGCTTAATATTGTGTTAAGAAAGATTGATGCAGGCTTCTTCAGAGTACCTGGAAAAAGTTTTAAACATATTTTAGGACCCAGAGACACAAACAACCTATTTTTGTATAGAGTATGGTGAAACTACAACCCAGGAAAACAGTTTTGCAGTCTCGCAAAATTATCATGACTATTAGTACTGATTTGAGGTTAAATTTTTAACGCTAATCTAATGGAAATATCTATGCTCTTCTACTTCTTAAATCTTACTTTTATGGAAGTATCAATTTATTATTTTATTAGGCTTATTCAGATAAAGGTAACTTAGAATTTGAAATGCTCAGAATTATTTCCCAGGGTATATTAAATTTAGAGGAATTTAAACACTTCAACTGTTTCCAGTGGTTCCCATTGTTCCTCTAAATTTAAATAATTTTTATTTTCTTCAGTATTTTCTACACCCATTGATTAAAAAATGCTAATTGATTTTATGTATAGTTATAAAAAATAAGAATTGTGGTGTCTAGAGGAGGTGCTTCAAAATCAGAAAATGGGTAAATACATGTTTTTATTAAGAAAAGGGAAATTCTGCAAACTATATACAAATGTTCTTGACGTTGGTTTTGATTAAGACTTGAACATATTCATAAGTGTATAATTCTGTGGCAAAATAAGTCAAGAGTCCTAGGGGCAGTCAACATGGGCTGATTACATGATTTTATAGAATTAGTGAGCCTTCATTAGTGAACAAAGTAAAGCTGCTATGATAACGATATGATAAATCAGCTAAGCAAATGAAATTATATATATGTGTAAAATAATTATACATAATTATATATTTTAATACATATGTATGTAATTATATTGTTAAACAGGAAAAAAAAGTCTAAAAGTGATTTTTATATCATGAAATTTAAGATAGAGGAGTGAGCAAAACACCCTGAGTCATTCCGTTTTTGCTTCTGTTTTTGTGATTTGCCCTGGGGACCCCACTGTATTGCCCCACACCTGGGCTCAGGTGCTCGTTCTGCCCCAGTCTCCCGAGGACCTGGAACTATAGCTGCCTGCCACTGCACTTAGCTGTTGAAATTTCTTAAGCAATCTTATCAGTCTATATAAATTTCTTTGAAATTCCATGGCCATGAATGTCCTTCGCCTTCCCTTTTTTTTGTTGTTGTTTTTTGGATAACTAAGAATTATAAAAAAGCAAGATTTTATTTAATCCACTCTACATGAGTTGTGGACACTGTTTTCAAGTAAGGAAATAGGAACTCAGGAGAGTGTAATATCTTGCTTAAGGTCATGTGGCTCATCACCAACAGTAGGATTTGAATCAGGAAGGGCAGCCTCTGAAGCAGGTCTTTTTTTTTTTTTAATTCTCTGAATGTCCTTGGAAGTGATGAGGTGTGCACTGTTACCTGCCTTCCTTTCATCATTTCCTATCTCTTCTTGGTGGCCTTCACTTCTGTCCCCACCCCACTCCTGTTGCTAAACCCTCTAATGTCTCCCCTGACTCTAAATCTAGCAGAACAGTTCGGTGCCTGCATTTGTGCATTTTATGAGCTTCTCCACAGCATCTGACCTTCCTGACCTGTTCTTCCTTAGCCACGCGCTTCCTGTGGCTTACACAACAACACTTGGCTGATCCTTGTGTCCCACTGGCTTTTTCTTCCTCTCCACAGCCATGCAATATCATATCTTATCAGGGCTCCACCCTAGACTGTCCTCTCTGCTGTATGTGCCAGGAACATCTCTCCCTCCTAATCCAGGGCATGTTCTTAAATATCTTGCAGAATGAATGAATATGCATATTGCCAAGACGAAGATTAAGACCTGTATCTCTAGTTCAATACAGTTAATTTTCTGGAATAAATTCTTAGTGCTTACTTAGTTGGCAATAAATACATTTGATCATCAAAATATGTTGAAGGACTTCTCTCTTTGAAGGGTATATGGACAGAAATATGTATTATACATTACCAGTTCATTCGTTTTCCATATCTGTCTTCTAAATTCTAAGTGGTCATCAGAATCCCACAAATCCAAAAATATTTTGTTTCTGTTTTGGCTGTCCTGTTTCTCGGAAGAAGAATACCCTGATTTTTATGCCTACTTTACTTAAAATGTATGTGGAAAGGTCAATTTAGGATGCATCATGAAGCTAATTAAGAGCATGCATATTAGCCGTGTGAGGTGGTGCACACCTGTGATGCCAGTGGCTTGGGAGGCTAACTAAGGCAGGAAGATCTTGAGTTCAAAGCCAGCCTCAGCAAAAGCACAGCGCTAAGCAACTCAGTGAGACCCTGTCTCTAAATAAAATACAAAATAGGGCTGGTATGTGGCTCAGTGGTCGAGTGTCCCTGAGTTCAATCTCTGGTACCCCCCTCCCCCCCCCAAAAAAAAAAAAAAAGTAAAGTAAGCATATTGTGCTGGTCCTAAAAAGTATAGAAACAAGGAGGATGGCATGATTTAGATCATCATAGTATCCTATTAGGGACAAGTGTCCTCAAGCCCAGCATACCCTTTTGGCTCAGCCCTTCCACATTGGCCCCTAGGAGACGCACATCAAACTCAGTAACTAGTTGGTTTTTCCAGAACTGTACTTCAGAACCACTCTTCACTGTGCCTCTTCCTTCCCATATTTTCTACATTTCCCTCTTTCCATCTTTTCCTTAAACTACCCTCTCTTAGAATCCTAAACTGCTAATCCTCCAAGACAGCCTCAGGATCCTGTGGCCTGGTCTCCTTCCATATTCTGGATGAGGAGCCAGAGACTAATGGCCAAAGGGCCACTTGTCCCCAAAGTTATGCCACTCCCTAACCCGAGCCTAGACAGAACTAGGACTTTAGTAGTCTCATATTCCTCTAATGTTTAATGTCCTGGGTATGGTTTCTACTTCTTCTTTTAAATTTATACATTACTTTTTTTCTCTCTCTACTTACCTTTTAATCTTCTTTTGGCAATAATTTTGTTTGAGGCACATAAATTTTTTTACTATAAAATAGAAAAGTCTAAATTTAAGTTACTAAAAATCAGATTTCAAGGTAAATCCTAATTTTCTTTCCCTTCATTTTTGACCCATGTCTTGGTTAAAAATTATTAGAAAGATAATTATAAATTTTAAACTTATCCTGTTACCCCCCACCTAATGATGTTCCCTAAATATACTGCATCTTCAAGAAGTTGAGATGTTAACATATTTACTATTGCATTCTTTCTTATTCTGGGATTTTCTGTGCTGATTCTTTATTATTTAAGTTAATATGTTAGCTTGGCATTTTATATTGAAACTCTGCAGTGTCTACCTGAAAAAAGACATGTTCATTATTAATACTTACTGAAGCTGGTGAGTGGGTATAGACACCAAAAACTAGTTGGTTCCAGTTACCTTGCTTCACTTAAATACGTTTGTTATTGAAGTTCTGCAGTTACATTTGTTAACTCATTCTACTTGGAATCCACTGTTTTCCATTGAAACAACTGTCTGTGGTCATGTACATGTTGTGTGTCTGGTACTGAGAATGTGGTGGTAGGAATGATAAGTTATTGCCTCCTTTGGCCTCACATTCTACATACAACTTTCAGAATGACACTATGCCAGGGAAAAGTCCAAGAAAATATAAATTTTGCATATAATTGTATATTCTATGCTGTAATTGCCCAAACTGAATCTATTTGTCTACAGAATGGAATAGGATTCTAATTTAACTTATAAAAACTATAACCAACAAAGGGATTAGTCATCTGTGTATTTCCAAGTAAAATAAAAGTAATTTTTAAATAAATAAAAAATTGCCTCGCCTGAGAAACATATTTGACAGTGACTTAAATCACATTTGGGCTTATTTCTGTCTTTTGACGTCTGACCATCATGAAGATCCTCTACATTTCTCCTCCATATAAAAATGACATGTTTTCAGGCAGTGTGTAGCCATTCGTCATTACAGCTGAGGGGAACACAGAGCAGAACCATAGCAGCCAGTCTCTGAGTGGGTCCTTTGTAGCCAAAATAGGGAGCTTGGGGGAAGTGGGAGGGTCCCCTTCTTCCCTTCTACTAGTCCTCCCTGGAGGACTGCCGCTTGAACTGTGTGAGCAGCCCACTTGCTTTTCAGCTATTTCTAAATTTTAAGTATCATCTTAAAGATTTTCCCATTTTAATCAGCTCTCACTGCACATTTTGCTGTCCAGTGTGGTAGTTACTACTCACACATGGCTGTGTAAATTTAAGTTAATTAAGGTTAAATTTAAAAATCATTTCTTCAGGTTGACTAGGCTCATTTCAATAGCTAGATAGCTCTAGTGCTACCAGATTGGCACATTGGTTGTACAGAGCATTTCCACCTCGCAATGAGTTTGTTGGCAGAACTCAGGTCTAGAAAATGAAGTTTCCAAGTGTTTATGTGACACAAAACATTTCAGCATAACACATTTTCATTTTTTAATTTACTAAAAAATTGGGAACGTGAGAAGATAAGTAGAGGACAAAAGGAATTTGCTGTCCTAATAAAAGTGCCATAAAACAGAAGGTATTCGGTAAAAATAAAATAAATAAACCAAAAAATAAAGTTGACACATCCCATTAGATTCCCAGAGTAGAAAAGTTTTAGGTAGGATGAAGAAATTAGGCACCCTTACAGTGTTGACACTTACAATGGGTCATTTATTCGTTGATTTGCCTGGGGTTGTACCTGGGGACTACTGATACCTCATTTCAGATTCAGAATGTTTTGTCTAGCATAGTAAAATTTTACCTATTAAAATAATGCTTCCCCTTATGAATGCAACCACCACAAAGCATATATTAGTCTTTGTTTAAAAACTTTTGTTTGCCTTGTAAAGCTACATAATCTCTGATTCTTACCAGTTTTTGCCATCTTACCAGCATGTATTTTGCACTGAATTAACTTGGATAACTTTCTAAATGAGTGTGACCATAGATTAGGTAAAAGTCTATCATTGAAATGAAGCCTGCACACATGTAGTTTGGGGTTCATAATCTTATGAACTCACATAACTTCTTACTATAAAGGGTTTATTTTTGCATTTTAAGTTTTTTTACGTAACTAAAGTCTGTTAGTAATAAATCCTTAGAAAAATAGAGGACGAAGTTTATTCTTTATTATTTTGATAATTGAATCTAAATTAAAATGATAGACTCAAGGAAGGAGTGAAGCCCAAGGCTGTGCTGTTCTGATGGGGGATCCATGTTGACTGGCTCCCTTTTGTTCCAGAATTCCCCAGCCTCTGCTTCTGCCATCTGCTGGTGTTTCAGGCACTTACATGTTTGATTTTAAAACCAATTTGCTTTATTTAATTATTATTTCTCTTTATTTAGGAAAGATTTGGGGAAATTTTTTAAAAATTTATATTCTCCTTTTTGATGTTTTGATGTAGGTTTGCTTACTATGTTTAGTTATCTTTTAAAGGTATTTTAGCTTCTGTTTCAACTCTGACTTTAGAGGAATAGGTGAATATAGAACTTAGGAAAGATGGAAGACTCCAAGGCCAAACCATATGCAATTCAGAGATAAAGAGGCAGCTTGTTGGTAGGAGGTTTTGAATGGCATGAGGAGTTATTGGAGAGCTATTAGGATCTTACCATATTTCTGGATTTGGATTAAATATGAAATAGGAATTTTTTCCTGGTGACTTGCAATTGAGTCTACTTGACTAGAAGCTAAAGAGACTTGTCTGTATTCTACTTTAAGTCCCAGTATAAGATTTGGCAGATTGGTTTCCTAGATATCACTAAGGTTCTTTCTAGCCCTATAGGTTTTAATTCTGATAGGCTTGCTGTGTCTACTAGAGCCAACCTTCATCTCTGTCCTCATTTATTATTTTTCCTGCTCATGTTTAATACTTTAAGGTATTCTCGTTATCTTGTGGAAAGGTAGAGGTATGTTTTTTGAAATATCTTTTAGTTGTAGATAGGCACAATACCTTAATTTTATTCATTTATTTTTATGTGGTGCTGAGGATCAAACCCAGTGCCTCACGTGTACTAGGCAAATGCTCTACCACTGAGCTACAGCCCCAGCTCCTAGAGATGTTTCTCCTCAAACAAATCTTACCAGTAAATAAAGTCAGGCAAAAATTTTAGAAGCCAGACAAAGTATAGAAGTTTCATCTTCTGCCTCCTTTCATTTCCTTCCTGCATTTCCTGCAGCACTGACTCAGTTGATTCCTAGAGCTTTGGTCAGTTGTTTGTCATCATTTTCTCAAAGAGGGAAAGTAATTAAAAATATCAATCTCAATTTTTTTCCCAGAAAATGTAGAAGACTGACAGATAAGTCTCTTATTTTAAGCCCCATCTAGGGATACAGCAGAATAGAAACCCAAGTTTCTACTTCCCAGGCATGTACTCTCTGTACAAAGTGATAACAGTGCTTGTGATTAGTCCTCCCAGTTTTAAGAAGTACATAATAGATTGAATTTGCAGAATTTAAATTTAAAACTGTCAGTTTTACAGTATAAAAATGCTCTAATGTTGGCAGTTTCATATAGTTCAACCCTATGTTTTAAGAGTCTCTTAAATTGTTTTAGATCTGCATTTAATAGTGAAAAGAATAGTTTTCTTCAAAATTCGTGCATTCCAATTGAAGTGGGTTTGTGTGTACTCTTTGAAGTATTAGGTGATCACAAGATATTTGTGGAGTTTAATTGGCATGAACATATCCAGTAGGCCAGGTACAGTGATACATGCCTGTGTTCCCAGAAATTCAGGAGGCTATGGCAGGAGGATTGCAAGTTTGAGGTCAGCCTCAGCAACTTAGTTGAGTTCCTGTCTCAAAATAAAAATAAAAAGGGCTGTGGATGTGTCTCAGTGGTTAAGTGCCCCTGAGTTCGGTAGTCCGGTAAAAGATGTTTGATGTTTGCAGAATATCCTTAGTCATATAAAAAAAACCAGAAATGTGTCATGACTTCGTGCTTCTTTGTGCTATAGGAGCTCTATTTTTGCTAGACCAAATATTCTGTCTAGATTCCAGGTGATGTTAGCTGGCAGACACTAGGTAGATGTATTGATTGCATGGCATCTGTCCTGAGGTGTGTAGGTCACACTGCATTAAGGTTTGCCTTTCCCTGAAGGTGTTGATATGTAAGTTGAGTGGAAGGTACCACAATGCAGGCAATTCATACCTACTTTTGTCAGATTCTGCACATTTTTGTAAAAAGACATTAGGAATTAACCGGCTTCAGGTGTTAATGGATTGTGAAAGTAGTCCTTTAGAGGGACGAGGTATTCTTCTAGAATCAAGCTTATTTATTTGTATAACTTGAAGTTTAACTGATTCCATTTTCTCTAGGGACGTTATTTTGGCGCTATGTTTTGAGTACTTAATTTTCCAGTAATAATACAAATGCCTATCTTCCCCTGTCCTGACTTCAAGCCCTCCTTCACTGGGGATGTGCACATACAATTTGAGGCCTGCCTCTGGGCTTGCCTGTGAAGTCCTGAACACAAAGCTCATAATCATCAAGCGCTTCAGATTTTGAAGCAAAAAAAATATCCTGGGGAAGCTGGGGGCTGGTTTTGACTGCGTGTCTTTTAGGATCTCTACAGTGCCAAACTTTAAAACCAGCTCTGCTTCTTCAGATGGTGAAGGCTTTCTTCCTCCTTCCCCTGACTTAAATTTGGCTTTTTCCCAAGCCATGTCAGTTTTTTCCAGTCAGTTGAGAATGTCAGAGTGGCTGGCGTTGAAAGAGCCAATATGTTGGAAGATGTTTAAAGCCAAGTAGAACATTTATATGAATTAAGGAATATATTAAGGGAAGATTTTTAAAAATCAGACTTGGGGTGGGAGGAACCTGTTGAATTAAAACTTGTATATCATATGTATCATTGCTAAATACTTGTAAAAGATATTCCTAAAACCAAATCATCACTTTATAACCCAAATAATGTACCCTGTGGGCACATTTGCAAAGATATACCAATAAAAATACATCCAGAGTTCTTAAGGTGATCATGCAAATAAAACATTTCATAGTCCTTAAAAATTATAAGCAAGAAAAAGTCTAGGAACTATTTGTTTTATTGAAATTCTGCCTTTTTAGCAGCTTTTTTTTTTGGCTCTTGTATTATTGCCTTAATGTATTCATGCTCATTGAAGGACAGAAGCGTATGACAGAAATATGGTTGAAAAGTCTCACCAGTTCTAAACAGAATAAATATCATACTTTGATTGCTTTGTTGCTAATATGGCCTGTTCTCATATCTTCCTGAATTCTGTTGTCACCACTATTAAATCACTCAGCAGGGGGCCATTAATTGGTTCATGTACAGCCGAAGCCGGTGTCCTATGGCCGGTGTGCCAGGACACTGAGACTTCACTTGTTGTCCAGCAGGCCATGCTGTCTGAGCAGATGCTGGGCTTCCGCTGAGGGAGTGTGAGGCCTTCTCTCTCCTGGCCAGCACTTACCTTCACTGTGGCCTTCTTGTGTAGCTGGGGTTTGCTGCTTGTGGTGGGTGTGGCCTTAGCTGGATGTGGGAGAGGACTGAGGACCAGAGGAGGAGAGGTGCCTGGAATGTTAGACTGGGGCTCTGTGAACAGCCTGTGTTCAGTTGTGGGGCCATACATGTCAGTTTAAAGTATTTAGTTGTCAGCTTCCTAAGAAGCCTCATACATTTTTACACGAAATGCCTGTTCACCTTCTTCCACCACGATTTTCCATTTCAGAATGACTTTTGTTTCTTACTGAGGGGGAAGGGAGATGAAAAATGAAATAGTCAGTGAATATATATGTTATTGAAAATGAGACTTGGATATAGGATTGGATTGGATATACACATGTGGTAAAGTCAAAATTTTAACAAATTCTAAAAATAATTTCAAACAAATTTCTTGAACAATTTAGAATTTTTAAGAAAATTTATTGTGTCAAGTTTGTAACTGTCTTCTTTCAAAGTTCTCACAATATATATTTATTTTTATCTCACTTCATTTTTAATCCCTTTCTGAAGTGTGAGCTGCTCTTCAGTCATCTTAATGTTTTTAACTGTGCTTATAATCATCATGAATTTTGAAAATTTATTTAATGCTGCTGGAGTATAACAATAGTTGTTCAATATAAAAAATATTGTCTAGATAAATGAGTATTTGGGGAGGACGCTGAGAAATCTTGACTTTAAAGATGTAGAAGGTATCCTTTACCATGTGGAAACTTGAAGGACTTAAGTTTCAAATAGTAAATAAATAAGTACCTTTATTAAAAATTTAACATTTTGTCTTATGTTAATGTGTGCCATGAATTAGAACATCCAATGACCTCATACTCATGAAATGATGTTTTCTGTTTTCTGATTGACAGTGGAAACTTGTATGATGTGCTATTTAATAGCAAATGCAACCATCCCAAGCACAGGTAATCAGAGACACATGTCTGTACATGTCCTGTAGTAAATACTTGCATTTGTCTGTGTGAGCATTTTCTTCTTTTATGGAGAACGTATGGAGAAGTTGACCTCCCTGAAGGATGAGTTCTACAGGGAAAGGAATGGAGATCTGCCAGGCTTGTTGGCTAGAGTCATGGACGAGAGCAAGGCCTGTCTGAACTGCCACTCAGTTTTTATTCTGCGCGTTTGCAGGGCTGGTGATTAGAGTGGCTTTCGCCCAATTATGCTGTGATTATTCTGCTGCACTGTAATTGACTGGGGAGATATGCTAATACCTGTCATTTGGGATGATAAAAGATGAGCGGGGGACGCAATGCATTATTTAGCTGGCTGTGTGATAGATGAGGGATGCGCAGTGCTTTAATTGCTGAGAAGAGAGGTTAAGCTGAACGAACGGATGAATTAGAAATGAGTTTTGTTTTTTTTTTTATGGCTTGTGGAAAAGTGAAATAAAGGAAAATGTGTCTTAAACTAAAGCAGCGGATAGAAGTGAGCATCAGGAAACTAGACCTTCTAGGCAGCTTGCTTTATCAATTTAAATGCAAACAAAAAGTGCAGTTTAGAGTTCAGTAAATAATATTCAGAATGAGAATGTATGATAGATTCTCATATTAAGCAAAAAGTTGTAAAAGAATCTTTTTTATTTTAGATAACAATATTTGTGATTTGTAACATTAAATTCACACTATTTTAGCTCATACTGAAATGTAAAATGCAGCAGCTCTGAATCCCATACTTTGTATCTTTTGAATATTAGTTTAGAAGCATATAGATTTCTTGTGCTTCTAGATCTTTTAACAAATGCAGGTAGAGGAAGATGAGAAAATATGAATATGTATAATACTAGGAGAATGTGATAATATAATTAGTGGGAGAGTGTACAGATAACTCTGAGTGACAGGAGTAGAGTCATTCAATGGTACATCCTCATATGCCACACAGTTAGGAGTTGGTATTTTTATGAAAAAAATTTAATGAGTTGGTACTTTTATGGAAAAAAAAATTTAAGAGTTCTATTTCCCTTTTCATATTCTTTCCTACTATCATGCCCATATAGAATCTCGTATTAATATTTTCCAGAAGTAATAAAAAATGCTGTGTTGTAATCTGCATGGTTATTTATATGTTGTTGGTGTATTAGTTAATAGGAAATTTGCAGAAACAGACTGTTGAAGACTGAACTCGAGGTCTTAACACACACTGTCAGCTTCCAGGCACCTCATATTTTACCAAATGATGAAGCAGAGAAATATGCCCAGCTATGCTGCTTTGTCCCTTAGATAAAACTACAAGAATACAGGCTGTATTTTTTTGTACAATGAAGAAAAAATGGTCCTCGTATGTGTTTGAATTTTCTGCAGTCCATCTTCTTGGAGCCTGCAGGACTCACCCAGTCCAGCAGCACTTAGCAGGGGAAGGCTGCAGCCAGGCCTCTGAAGGTCCATGGGTTTTTTGTTTGTTTGTTTTTAATGTAAAAAAGGTCCATATATTTCTAGAGCCACGCCTGCCTGTTGGACTGTCTATACCTGCGGATGGATGCTGCACTGCACTCTGCTGCTCCCAGAAGTTTTGCTGGGATCTCATCTGTTTCCTCCAACACAGTCGGCACTGTTTTTTGTGCATTTCTTCTGAAAGTGACATTTCTTTATGGATATTTTCCTTTGGGGTCCTTGGAATCAAAAATAGACTCTTGTAGCCATGTAACAGAACATCTTGTAAGGCAGAATAAAAGTTTAAAGGAAAGCAGGAAGCAGTTGGCTTCAAAGAATTTAGAATTAAATGGACAAAGCTAAGCCAAACACAGTGACCTGCATCAGACAACTGCACCAAAGTGTAGCTTTCACAAACCTGAATTGGACCAATTGAAAGTACCGTGTTTTAACATGCAGGCCACTGTGGTAAAAGATGACGCTGCTGCACTTTGCTTTAAAGTCCTTAGTTTGAGAGGGTTTTACATTATTTTATATGGTTAAAAAAAAAATCATGTCTGTGGCTTTCTGATGTAATATATTTCACTATAAATTTGTTTTGGGATAGCATGAAGTTGTCCTTCTACACACTTGGATGGCTAGGAACTGTATGATGTCACCATTCTTCATCTTAGAAGTTCCCCTTCAAAATGCTATATCATAAAACAGATTTGTAACAGGAGGCAGCGTAAAACTAACTTAAATTTCTTTAGCATCTTTGAATATCCCTACCATTCAATTAAAGGTGCTTGGGTTCCTTCCTTCCTCCTCCTCCTCCCCTTTTTTATGGTTGTGAGTTACCAGGTTGGCATCACTACACATGTCTGTACCTTCCTCCTGTCCACCTTTGCAGTCATCCCAGAGGTGCCTGTTCTCCAGCAATGGGTCCGCAGTTCACTGGTCCTCAGCACAGCATCCTCTTTTCATTCTTTTCTCATTCTTACATCATTTGGTTCCATATTTTGTTCACTTTTATACTGAAGAAGCATGAAACATAAACGTCACAGGAGGGTGTGCACCTCAGTGGACACGGGCAGAGAGCTTCTTCGCACGAAGTGAGTTCTGTGTGTGGGCGCGGAGACCAGGTGCCTTACTTTCCCTAGCTGTCTTCCTTACAAGGATCATTTCCTTAAGAAAGAACAAATAAGCGCCTTTCCTTCTACATGAGTAATGTGGGCACTATTGAAAAGTACAGGTCAAAAAAGGAAGAAAAACAGATAAAAAAGAAAAGATACAGGTGATTGATCAGTTAACTAGAGTTAACTAGTTTCTTCATCTTATTTTATGGTTTTCATTTTCCTTGTTACCTGTAGTGTACTTTTTTTGTTTGTGCTCTTGTCATTTAAATTCACTTGTAGAATTTGTACAAAGCACCCGTTAGGATAGCTAAATCAAAATCTTTGCTTTAAAAAGAAATCATAAATGTAAATAATCATCTTATGTTTCAAGCCTTACAGCTCACTGGAAGAGTTCTTCTAATCCCTTGTCTTTCTTAAATTTGACTATCATACTCTTGGTAAAGACAGAAAGCTCTTTAAGAAAAAGGAGAATTCAAAACTTCTTTCAGGTGTCTTCTGGTTAGATTCTGCAGGAAAGGGAAGTTGCAGATGTATTGATTTTATACTGCCGATGAGCGGGTTACAGCACGTTCACCAGCATAAAGCCATACCTGTTAATTATCTCACTGTTCCTTTGGGTCAGTGATCCAGTAACTGGACAGCTAAGGACTCACAAAGTTAATATAAAGGTCTTGTCAGAGCCATGGTATCATCTGAGATGGGGGTCTTCCTACAAGCTCAATGGTTGGCAAAATTCACTTGCTACAGGTTGTAATTCCATGGTTCCCACTTCAAGCCTGATGCCAAACAGGGATCTTTCTCTGCTCTTGGAGGGGACCTGCAGGTCCCTGCACATGGCCTTCTTTGCCACTTCACAGGAAGGGAGGTACTGCAGATCTCTCCCACCTCTTCAAGACCCCCCTTTTAGGCAGGGGTTGTGGCTCAGTAGTAGAGCGTTTGCCTAACATGGGCAAGGCCCTGGGTTCGATTTTCAGCACCACATAAAAAAATTAATTAATTAAAGATATTGTATCCAACTACAACTAAAAAATAAATATTTTTTAAAAAGACTCCCCTTTTAGATCAGGCCCATCCGGGATAATCTGCTTTTATTAATCACAAGTTGACTGATTAGAAGAACCATTTCTGCTCTGAAGTAGCATAGTGCAAGAGTGTCACCTACCTTGTTCATAGTTCCTTTCCCACCTCACAGAGGGGATTATGTAGGATGCGTATCCCAGGGCCTGGGGTGTAGGAGACCCTTTTAGAATTCTGACTCCCCCAGCTACTGATTCACATTTGCCATCAGATTTTAGGGATATAAAGGGGTTTTGTTGTTGTTTTCTTTCTATATACAATTGACTTCCTTAAAAATGCAGTTTTGGAGAAATGACAGGGATGTAATAGAACATATTTGACTAACAACATGGAAAATAAATGATGGGCATGTTTAGCAGAGCTGTCCATCACTTTTGCAGCACTTTTACTCCAGTGCTCTTTCTGAGTCTTTGGTGTGGAGCAAAAGAAGCCATTCCTTACTGCCCACTCTTTCTGTGCAGTCCTGTACTTCAGGGTGGGTGGAGAGTGCCCTGCATCTGTGAAAGGTTCTGCAGTCCCAGGCCATCATGTGTGGTTCTGCTCTAGGTCTCTGTGGGAATACTAACAAGAGGAAACAAAGTCTCTGCTCAGTCTGGCTAGCTTTATACATTGGCATGCCTCAGCCTCCCAAGTTGCTGGATTACAGGAGGACACCACCATGTTCAGATCAATACAACACATTAAAAAAAAAAAAAAAATCCCAACTCTCTTTTGTCTTTTAAAAACTCAGTGTTACTTATCTTTTAAAATTATGTACCCGGGTATTTTGAATTTATCTTTGCTAACATCTGATTCACTTCAGAATTAAGAGAAAAATAATATATTTGAAATAGAATTTCTCTGTCCTTGATTTTAGTTCTTTTGGTGGGGAGTTTCATAGAGCCAGAAATGTAAGCAAGCAGAAATGAAGCAAGCCTAATGATTTTTTAGTTATCCAGATTTTTGAAGACCAATCAAAATTTTAAAAAAGTACTAGGTTACTGCTCTTGATTCTAGAATCAAGTAAAAGTTTAGAAGTATTAATTTTAGATGAGATCAATAATACCACCAACTTAGTCTATAACTAGAACAGAGCGGTTTTCCTAATATTCCAGAGAAAGTACTGATATTGACATCAATTGTTTCTTTTGCAGGACTTTTTTGAGTTTTAAGGACTATTTTATGAAGCCACTGCACTTTGGGAATCTCTGTGGCTTTAAGATGGAATCTGTCATCTAGAATTTTCAAGAAAAGTGGCAGCATGGTGGCAAGACAGACCCCTACCTCAGATGCCGGCTGAAGTCTCTGTTATTGTCTGATCCCGTCCCTCCTTTCCCACCACCCCCTCATCTTGCCTTGGTACAGCTCAGAGGTTAGGATGTGCTCAGATGCCCAACAGAGTAGCACCAAGCTTTTTCCTAAAGGATGAGCAGCTATTTCTTGAACTACTGTATCCTGACCTCTGTGCTAGGTTATGTATTTTCTGTGACAGTGAAGGCTACCTCTTGGATGGTGTGGCATTCAGTAGGAGCAAGCCTGTGGTCAGAGGGCAAACAACTTGTTGCTAGAGGTCTCATTCACCCTTTGCTGGTCTCAGGACCCTGGGAGAATAAGACATGGTTCCAGCTCCCGTCAACTGCAGTGTAGTTGGAGAAGTGGGGCTGGGTGGAACATGACAGATGTGAAGTGGTTCCCGTGACATACTGGGCGAGGACAGTGTGGCCGGGCAGCAAGGCGCCGAAGAGCTTTGACTGAGCTCTGCTGGAGAGTAGCCTCACAGATAGGCAAGAACAAGAACACAAATTTGGCTTTGCGGGAGGAAAAAAAAAAGGAGGACCAGGGCTACCTTGCCTGGGTGTTTGAATGTGAAGAGTTATAACCAAAGGCTGTTCCACTTGGAAATGAGTTTTTTTTTTTTTTAAAAAGTAAAAATGGTATATCCATCTATCAACTGTGTATGGTATTTGTTGACATAGACTGGAGACAATATATTGATTAGTTGTGTATCTTTAAGCTCTTTAGAATCAAATAGAAAATATGAAAGTGCATGGAAAACTGTGAATTGCATAAACGAAGGTTTTACACTATTTTTTATAGCAGCTTGTTACATAATAGATTTATGTGGTGCCGGGAATTTTAAAAACTATTGAAATTAATCCATTAGCTAGAAAACTAATGTTTTGGATCAGATGAGAGTCAGCCAGTATTGAAGTGTCATTTGTGTTTTGCTGTCTTGCCCAAAGCCTTTATTACATACTGAATTTCTCTGTAAATATTCAGTGGTATACAGTAGAATATAAGGTTTGTTAAAGATAGAGTCTGATTAACTTCCTGGTAGTTAATGCATGGGTAAGTGAAGGAAAGATTTATTCTTATATTTCACAAGAATTAAATCTGAAATCAGAGTGTTAGCAGAAAGGCTCCAGAACCAGCTCCCACAACATGGGTTGATTGCTCTCCGTGGGCTAGGCCCATGGCAAGCCCTAGAGTTGCAGTACTTAGCAAGATCCAGTGACCTTTAATTTCCTTATCCCCCAGTTCTGCTGCCTGGAGGACCTGGTGACCTCCAGGCCCAATCCCTGGCTTAGGAGGAATTCTGTGAGAGAGTGGTTCTGCTTTTGTCTGCATGTTTCAGAATTCAGAAGATGATTTCTAGGAGTTTAAATGAGATCTGCATTTGGTTTCAGGAAGGACAAATGGGAGAAAACCATTGCAGTGTATGTTGCTTAATCAACATCTGCAGTGCCGCTCCACATCAGCTCTGTCCTTTCCAAGTGAATTAGTTCTTGTGGGCAGCACGTCAGGAGGAAGTGTATTGTTCCTGGCAGGGCACTTGAATTTCTAATTACCGGATTCCTCACTTAATTGCACTTACCTGGACACCCAGGCAGGGTGAACTTTTGGAAAAGAATGTAATTAGTGAAATAGGAACTTTGTTGCCAGCACCATGCCTAGATGCCAACACTAAACAGAGCTCTGATAAGTGTCCACTTCTGTAAAGACAGTTCATTGGCCGATAAAAACAGTTCTCAAAGTAAATTATGATTGTGCATCTCAGCTTTGAATACAGAAGCAACAGTGGTGCTGAAGCAGAGTCTGTTCTAAGTTTTTTTTATTCCCCCTTTGGGGTAGGGCCATAGTAGACATGTGCATATGCTTTTAAGAAGAATAATTACCTAGAGGAAAAATAATTACTTATCAAATGCCAAATATTTATGTGTGGACAAAAACATTGCATACTCAGATTCATAAATGTAAAATCCCAGGGTCTGTAGGCATTGGAGGAAAAAGTCATTTTCCAGTATTCAGTTGCTCTAATAGTTTTTCTTTAATAGTACTTTTCATTAAGACTAATTCACCAGCAACAAAAACAAAAAAAGTTTTAACCTGATTACAAGTATAGATTTAAAGTTATTTTTAAAGCATTTTAATTTCTTTAAGGAAAAATATGAAATACTTATTTTTCCATTTCTCTCATTTTCTTCTCACATCTAAGAGCCCCACCACGCTCAGGACAGTATCACAGTCCTCAGATGGCAGTAAACATCTGCTTATGGTTTATGTTACACATTTTTGATTCTGTCCTTAACCCCCTGCTATTTTTCCCTCCTCAGCTTCTCCGAGCTCTGTCCTTCCTTTCCATCTCAACAAATTCCTTGTCCACACCAAGGTTAATTTTGTTCATCTATGGTTAGTTAACTCACAAATGATCTTTTACAGCTTCTTCCCCATGGAGCTGCTGGTCCTGTTCATAGGAAATGTTAGAGTGGAGTCCCCCTCCCTATCCCATGTGCCCCAGAAGCCTCTGGATAGGCAGAGACACGCAGTCTGGCTGGTCCCCTGTGGGTGGACTCATCTTGGGCCCTCAACCTTTGCAATCTTGTTTGGTTTTGCCATAGTTTCAGTCTTCTAATCATTTAATAGTAATCAGAACACCTCCTAGTTGTGTATCATTTTGCATACATTTAATCACATTTTTTTGTTTGACAGCAGCAAATTAAGAACGTGACATCTAGACAGAGCCCAGCCACATCTGAATGTACGTTTGTCAGCTGTTTGAATAATGGTGGTATAGATTTATAGAATTTTAAATGGGAGTAATAATAGTAATAATAATAGTAATAATAAACCTCAAAAATGGTGAAGGTAGAGTCCATTGCTTATGGACAGCCCTTATGGTACCCAGCACATCAGAGCCCCTGTGTGTGCTGCTGCTGCTGCTGCTATATTAGTTACTTCAAAGTGGTTGTAGTAGGCAGTGTTCCCGTCTCATAAATGAGAGGGCAGAAGCAACAGTGGTGAAGTCACCTTTCAATGTCACTTAGTAATTGGGTTCCATGTTGGGATTAGGTATTTTAACTGCTAGTTTTTGTGCTTTAAAACATCTTAGGGTTGACAGAGTTTTGGAAAATATACAGATTGAATTTCAAAGAAACAGTGAATACAATGAAGCAGAAATATTGCATGGCATATACTTAAGAATTTATTTGTTGTTTCTCTGTTAAACAAATATAGCTGGATTCTAGGTTTTTTGTTTTTGTTTTGTTTTGTTTCTGGCAACACTAACCTGTGCATACAGAGTGTCTACTGAGTACCAGTCCCTAAATCATAGAAATGAAATAGAGCACTGATTTGGCCCTTTATAACTTTATCACAACATAAAAATCTTGCTTTTGTGTTTTAGACAACCCAATTAAGGACAATTAAACTGAAGCGTGTGTGCTGTAGTTCTCTAAACCTGCAACATGTTATAGGAAGAAAGCATTTTTATGGGAGACACCAAGGTAAATTTTCCAGCAGCTAATGAGCACCGAGTCAGCGGTGGGAAAGACAGTAAATAAGAAAGGTGCCAAAGAGGACCTCTGTGTGCTGCCATTTTTTGGAAATAACAGTGTTTGACAGAGCAGTCACGGTGTGCTGAATGTGCTTCCCGAGTACATCTACGATGTTAAGCTCATGGCTTTCTGTGGCCCCTTTGTTTCTCTCTCTCCTCCGCCTGTCGGTTGCCATCCATTGCTGTGGAGCTGGGTTTGGTTTTAAAATTTTCCCTTGAGTATTTTTGGAAAGTCTAAGGCAGGAGCACTATAAGAAGCCATCCTAGACTTTGAGGAGAGACAAGAATATTTCATATGGAGGCCTTTCCTTTCTTTTCTCTTATCTTTCTTTTTCTTTTTCTTTCTTACATTTTTCAATCTTAACAAATTACAGACAAGTGCCAAAGAACGGGGCGCCGGTTCAGGCGAATGACACAGCCACCGACGTTTTTGTTTGTTTCCTTCTATGCCAGTGTGATATATGGGGCTCAAGAGGAAAAAGGGAGGGGACTGACATTTATTGAGAGCTAGTAAATACCAGACACTGCCGAGTACTTCCTTGACACACTGTCTTTGGAGGAGGGATGTAATGCCACTCTCACCCACAAGACAGCAGGCTCAGAGGTGAGGTGTCTGATACCATATGGCATGTGGCACGTCATAAGAGACAGTGCTTTTTCCACACTGAGTTGCCTATAGTAGGGCAGTGTTCTTCTTTATCAGAAATTTTTTAGGTGGTTGTGCCCTTAGTGATTTGCTCCTGCACAAAGCTAGTTCAATTCTCTTATCCTATGTGCATTGCATCTGTGGAAGAACAATATATTAACTTAGGAGATGTATGTGAATTCTCACATAAAATGTGTGTGTAAAATTTAAAACACCAATGAAGCGTATTTCTAGTAAGTCAGGCTTCCTTATTTTATTTATAATGGTTGCTTATGTATTATAGAATTATTGCTACTGGGCAGACCTGAGAATCGATTTCTTGTAGAACTTCCAAATGGCCAGTACTACCTTGGAGATTTTAGTTCTTTATGAGTGATGACGAGGGACACTAGCAAGTATCCTTAAGATGGAAATTGGGCCTGTAATCCCAGCAACTCAGCAACTCAGCAACTCAGGAGGTTGAGGCAGGAGGATTATAAGTTCAAGGCCAGTCTGCACAACTTAACCAGGCCATATCGGTCTCAAAATAAAAAGGGCTAGAGGTGTGGTTCAGTGATAGAGGGCCCTGGGTTCAATCCTCAGTTCCAGAAAAAAAAGGGTGGGGGGCAGGTTTTGAATATTCTGTAAGACTCAGAAGCAATTTTACCAGAAGAATACTGAGGGATGGAGGACCCATCCCGAGGGAGGACTTGCTGAGCACTCTGTTGGCAAGGCAGCAATCTTCCTGTGGGTGGACTCTCACAAGAAGAGGGCACCTGGTGAGGATGGCATCAGAGCGTTGGCAGTTAAGTAATTAAGGTCCATAGCATCTGACCCTTCTCCTCCACAGAGGTTCCTTGGTAGCCCTGCGGTCAGCTGTGGGTCTGGACTCCATGCCCCATTGCACCTTTGTTTTGTTGAACCTTGCTGATCTTCCATGGCTGATCAGCCCTCATGCGACGGGTACAGTTTTTCTTAATAAATCAGCCCATCTGGTCTGATTATATCTATAGGAAGGTGTTGCTCAGCCAGGAGTGACCTTGATCTTTAAGGTAACTGCACATCTACTTGCGGAACAGTAATAATTGTTTTTCATTTATTTGTAAACTTTAAGACTCTAAAGCACATTTCTCTAGAACACTTGTTCAGCTGTGTCTACTTGTCATATTGAAGAGTAAAATGAAACATTCAGGGGGTA
Source organism: Marmota flaviventris (assembly GCF_047511675.1). Taxonomy (NCBI): domain Eukaryota; kingdom Metazoa; phylum Chordata; class Mammalia; order Rodentia; family Sciuridae; genus Marmota; species Marmota flaviventris. Next base: position 9,933,339 of record NC_092503.1, on the reverse strand, counting down.
TATTTTTTTATGCCCATGTGGAAACATTCTTCTTAGTATTTCTTCTATTTTGAATATTCTGTTGCTCATAGTGAACAGTGAAGACTTGTTTTAATTTTAACTCTTTCAGCCCTCCTCATTCACAAATACTTACAACCCATTACAAAGTAGAAAATGCACAGTGCTCACCGGGTTTGTAGAAAAGGTTTCCAAAAGCCTTAGCCACCAGCGAAACACATCTCCTGACAAGCCTACTCCAGATGTAGAGCAGGGGCCCTGGGTGACTAAGCTCTTGCCCTGGGTTCCTGTGCCTCTGAGTGGTGCCACACTGCACAGTGGCCACCTCTCACTCATTCCCCACTTCTGTTCTCCTCTTCTCTCCTCCCCCCTTCTCTCCTCCCCCTTTTTGGTGACTGTCCTTTCCTCTCCTTTCTCATCTTACAGATGAGCAGTGCCTCAGGAAGTTACATGTCTCTTGTTCTTTCTTTTTTAGGAATGGAGCATAGTTCTAAAATAGTGTTCCGTCCTCAAGTCCACCAACATCACCATACACTATGGGGTTCATTCAACAACAAAAGTTAAATGTAAATAAGTATATGTACATAGTTCTGTTAATGTATGTGAAAGGAAATAAGTCATGGTTAATAGAAAGATTATTATGCAGCATTTCTAATATATACATGGGGAAATTTGCATCTCAAAGTCCCTATCTAATCCATCGAAACTATGCTGGTCGGAGTCATGAGGAATATAAGTTTAAAAGCTCAAATTAAGGAAAACTTGAAGGAAAATCTAAGAAGTGGGAAATGCTCTCAAATAATACTACTAAAGCCAATAAAATGAAATTATATATATATTTAAACTACAACTGCTGTGGCTCTGGGTATTATTGATTCTTTATCTTTTAAGATATATCCTTGCATGGGTGCTTAACGTACTTGCTAATTAAAATGACAATATTGTGGTTTAATTTATACTTTTAAATTCAGAAATCATCTTTAATTGACGAATAGTGCCTTTATGGTACAGTTCCTTCAGTTACATTAAACACTCCTGTGAATTCTTGACCTAATGGGCATGTTGGTCTTTGACCCAGAACAGGTAAGTGAACCCTGCAAGGAAATCATTAGGGAGTTGGGAAGATTCTGGAGGAGGGACCAGGAGTCAAACCTTCATCTGCCCAGGGGAACTTGTATTTAAACTGAACTCCTTGCTTTTCTGAAAGCAGGTCATATTATCCGGGAGAATCTATCAGATGAAATGGGGCCATAAGGATTAAGGAGATATGGGTGGGTTGTTCCCTTTTGTTATGGTAAATAGATGTCCTGCCCTTGTCTAAAAGTGTTTATAGTGTAAATATTGTGGAAATATAACATAAATATAGAAATGTGTATAAATTGCAAATGTAGAGTATAGTACACTGTGGGGCAAAACAAACCTATAAAATGAACACACCCGTAAGATCAATACTCAGGCCAAAAATACCCACAGAAGCCCTCTAGTGTCTCCTTTGAACATTCTTCATCTTTCCCTAATCTCCCACTCACCAAGGGTAACCACTGTTCTGAGTAAGAGTCAGTGATAGTTCAGATTGCTGGTGTTCTTGAATGGCAAGCTATTCTTTTTTCAGTCTCACTGCAGAAATGGTCTTAGCTTTCTTTCTTTTTGGGGCGGAAGAGGGTGGGTACTGGGGAATCTAACCCAGGAGCACTTTACCACTGAGCCACATCCCCAGCCCTTTTTATTTTTGACAGGGTCTTGCTAAGTCATCGAGGCTGCTCTTGAACATGGAATCCTCCTGCCTCAGCCTCCTGAGTCATTATATTTTCATGTTAACATGTTAAAAGTTTTATGCAAAGAAAACACAGAATTTACTCAAGGAGTTTCTATCAGTTTTTATTCTTTCATATAGCTATTAAAAGAAATTTTAGAAATGATAGACATCTTAGAAGAAAGTATTGTTTTGTGTTGAAGAGCAATTAAGAATTAAAAATTAAAGGAAGAAAAATTATACTTCATTTCCTTTCAGTTTTGTTTTTGCCATTTTTCCTTCTATTACGACTATTTTATAAGGACTGTAGATAACCTCAGTATTTTACATTGTCTCCTGAAAATTGAACATATATGCACATTAGTTTTATTAAAGTATTTCACGTAAAATACCTAAATATCGCATGGAGGGAGTCCTAATTTTATGTTTACTTGTTGACTTGTTTATTTGTGGAATTGAACCAAGGGGTGCTCTACCAGTGAGCTATATCCCCATCTTTTTTTTTTTTTTAAATTTTATTTTGAGACAGGGACTCATTATGTTGCCCAGACTGGCCTTGAACTTAGGATTCTCCTGTTTAGCCTCCCAGACCTCTGAGATTACAGATGCACACTACCACAGCCAGCTAGGAAGCCTTAATCTTAAAGATTTAGGCCAAAACACTATTCTGCTTGCATACTGATATTACCAGATTGTCAGAGTTCAGGAAAGTCTTCTGTCTCACAAGGAGGAAGCACATTAAGTTCCTTGTTAGGTCACCGGTATGGGATTCTATCATTTTCTGTTCCAGTGGAAGACCTGGGAGCTGATTGAAGAGGAAGGTTTTTATTTTCCATCAGAACAGAACTGAGAAGTTTTGGCTGGAGAGGAGGAAGATGCTCTTAGATTATTAAAATGCTTTTCATTCTAGAAAAACAGCAAACCTGAAAAATGTCAATAGAGGACTTTTTTTTTTTTTTTTTTTTTTCATCTTGTGGGAGAATAGGAATAGCGGCAAGAAAGAGAAACAGGTGCTGGAATAGTGGGCTAGGTAACCTCAGAGTATGAGGTCCGAGAGCTGGACAGAAATCATGGCCCGGCCCCACATACTCTCAAACATTTCCTTTGTGTATCAGGGCAGTTGGTTGTCCCTACTTAATGAGATGGCTGGCAGGATTAAATGACATTAAAAATGGTTTGAATTTAAAAAATCAATATTGGTAGCTCTCATTTATTACATTCTCCCTAATCATCAAGCACTATTCTGAGTGCTTTCTTTATATTGCTATAAACAAAGATTAACAACACTCGTACAGTTTATCAATGAAGAAACGGAGGTCTCCCGAAGTAGTGTGTTTAAGGCTGAATGTCCACCATGAAGCCATGCTCCTAAGCACCAGGCTCTCATCATTTCACAGAATGGTAAGGCAGACCCTTTCTGAGGGCAGGTGGGCTCACCATGATGGTGCCTCTAGTGCCAGCTTCTTTGGGACAGATGTGGCTCGGGATTGACTTGGTGCCCGTGCCCTCTGATGAGTTGGACTCTCTTGCTTCCTCCATTCCAGGGAAGGGAATGCAGTTTTCATCCACAGAGGCCCCTGGCTCCACATGCTGCCAGAGGGTCACCTTCTGCTTCTCACCAGGGATCTCCCGGCCATATATGCTTGTGGAGTTTTCCACAGGGTTCCGTATAGCAGGAATGGATTAAAGTCTTAAATAGTACATATTATTTGCTGGATAATAATACAACCTAGTCTCCCCACACCCTTTTTTGTGTGCTGGGTGTTTAACCGAGAGGTGTCTAACCACTGAGCTAAACCCGTATCCCCCCATTTTGTTTTATTTTAAGACAGGGTCCTACTACTTGCTGAGCCTGGCCTCAACAGCTGCCTTCGTTGATGGATTAATTCATTCATCTAGAAAGTGCAGTTATACAGTGTTTATGCTTTCCTGTCTTCTATTGCCATTTTCTTCCAGTCCCTTCTCATCCTGTTTTTTCTTTTTGTTTTGTGTCCTACTGTGTGTTACTGTGAGAACACATGGCCAGCTTTTCCATAGGTAAAGTTAATTCCACAGTTGACTGCTTCCAGGAATTTAAATTCAGTGTATGCTGTACCCCATATTTTAAGACCTAAAACAATTACAGATACTTCTGAACTTAGAACACTATAAAATAAACTATCACATCAAATTGCATCAGGGATCCATTGTAGGTTGAGAACTGTGCTAGATCACAGATGCTTTACTTCATGGATTATGATTTCACAGTCTGTCTCTACAATTTGGTTCTCTTATATTTTACTCTTGTGAATCCTGTGGAGTCAGAAGACAAAATTAAAAACTCTGATGCTTTATCAGTTTAAACAAAATGATTACCACTCATTATAAAATACTTGTAATTTTTTAAACTTCTTGCTGTTGGACTCCCTTTGAATTTAATTGTGGATTCCTTTGTTTTTAGAGGTGGTCGTCCTGCCCAGATCAGGTGGGATGACAGAAGACATGTATCTTCTGTCTGTGATGGTGTGAGTTAGTTGTCCTTGGGTGTATCAGTTTATGGTCTCTTGGTTTATGGGCCTGCGTGCGACAGCTGTTGTGACTCACCCACAAGGAAATGGAGTGGATATATTAACAAGTAGAAATTGGGATATGTGCAACCTGTTGCAAATTGAGAGAAAACATTGTGTGAGACACACCAATGGGTAGAAATTAGAAAATAAAAGATCTGTTTTGAAAGCACCCCAGATGTATGAGCTGTATTCTGCTATTGTATATGTTGAGACCTATCTATCTACTGCATAGTTTCGTGCCTTAATCTTCCTTTTATCACAGTCATATCCTTATTTACTAAGTAAAACCTGATGCCTGTACTAGATCTGACAGAGTGTACAATAATAAGTATTAGAAAATGTGTTAAAGGTATGCATGCTCACATGGATGTGTACACACATGTACATGCACACACATGCCCTTTGCTCTCTTAGGTGAAGTAAGGTGAAGTAACCAATATCCAAGCTTGTGTTGGTAATGACTGTGACTAGAAAAACTGTATTCTAATGTAATCTGTGTCCACAGACCCCATGCATAATTTTTAGTTTGTTTTGTTTTGTTTCAGGTACTGGGGATTAAATCCAGGGACCCTACCACTGAGCTATATTCGCAGCTTTTTCTATTTTTTATTTTGAGAGAGGGCCTCACGAAGTTGTGGAGGCTGGCAGTGAATTGAGATTCTCCTGCCTTGGCCTCTTGTAGCTGGGATTACAGATGAGCACCACTATACCCAGCCCATGCCTAGTTTTGATGTAAATAACCTAGCCTCTCTGGACCTCAATTTCACATTTTAAAAATATATAGTATTTTTTAAAATACATAGTTAGAAGTAAAGGTTCATTGTGGCTTGTTTCAAGTTTTTGAAAATTTTGTTCAGTTCTTAACAACCAGTTGTGTTTCTCTTCTAGGGAAGTGAGATTTAGCCTGTCTTCATATTTTATACTTATCTTGTGTCATGTTTTATCCAATATACTGAGGGTTTGTTCTTTTTAAATTTTTTTTTTTTTTCCTGTTCTTCAATGTGAATCCCTTTAACATCTGCTAAACAGCTCCAAGGATTGATGAGGTCTGCTTTGGTTAATACGAGCACAGGTTTGCTATCAAAGTCTACATGCAGCTCAGTTCATTTTTTATATACTGTTCATATCCTGAGTGTGTCAAGTACTAGAGCCTTAATTTTTTTTTTTTTTTTTTTACTGTTTTTCACTATTGACAAAATAGTCTGTAGCTTAACTTGGTCAACCATTGGCTACCTGATTGCAAAGCTGCACATCAAATAAAATGTCATGTGATGCAGGGCACCTCTTGCAAATGAAACACCACTGATTTCTTGCAGGTAGGTTGCAGTTAATGCAGTAACAGAGCGGCTTCCAAATGCTCTCTAGAGAACCCACTTTCCCTACCACTGAAAGTGAGGCCTATCTTGATATCTTACCACTCTTGTGCATTTAAACTCCCCCACTCAGCAATTATTCATGTTTCTTATACCAGTAATGTTATGTAATTTAAGGGCAATCCTATCTGAATGCTGAGAATGTGGACCAATTGCCAGGATCTAAAGCAAACATGAAGAATTTTCTATGTGAAGAATTCAACATCAGCTTGACACTAATAATCCTGAGTGGTAGGTAATGAGAGGCTGCAATGAGAAGTAATTCCACAAACACACCTTTCTCTATAACAATCGGCACTTAACAGCTCAACCTCCGTGGCCAACTGAGTGCTCACAAGGTTCCAGCATCCTACCCTGTGAAAATAGCATTTTCATCTTAGAAACTTTAATTGTTCTCTTAAAGGGATGATGTAATTTATAATTACATTCTTAAATGTGCTCATATTGTCAAACCAGCAGTCCACTGGAATGTCATTTTGTTTATAGAATAAGATGTTCATTTCTTGCTAAAGGATGACAAGTAGGTTACTTGGTATCTCGTTTTTGTACACACAGTATGCTCAAGGTAGATATTTTGCTATGCATAGCCAAAGAGTCCAAGGGGAGATATCACAAAATATTAGAATTTGAGGAAAAAGACCAGACAGAAATAATGGTTAAAGGTTAGAATTTAGTAGGTCTGAATGGTGAAACTAAAATTGATTTTTATTAGCTTTTCTGGTGTGTTTTTTGTTTTTAAGCATAAGCTGTGTTACTTTAAATTTTCCATTTTCTTTTTTTTTTTTAAAAAGTAAATGGCACCATGAAATATATTTTTTATTTTGAGTGAGTAAATGAAGTTAAATCTAGCAGATCCATTCTTCATGGGCTAAAATTCAGTATTGAAATTATTGAGTTTTGATATTCTCTGCTCTTCTTGGAATACAAGAACATAAAATTGAGAAAATATTGAGATTTACATCTTATTTTTTAAAGTTTTAAAAACCAAACCTTCTGTTCTTTTCAGAAGCATTGATAAGCACTCAAAAATGTAGATTTGCCTTGTACAAAGGATGGCGCCAGTCTTGAAAGACCCAGTAATACATGCCTATTTTTAATTGATAAGAGTCAGCTTCCCTTCATATTGCTAATATACTTATACCTCCCTTATTTGTGACTAGTTAAAAATCTTCAGTAAAATAAAGTTAACACTAAATGGCACTTCATAATTGCAGTAATGATCACACAGCTGTGCGTTGCGCGGTTTATAACACATGTCAGTATCAGTTTAGGAGCTCAGCTTCATTTCCTGCCCAGATACAATTCTGCATACTGTTATTGTGGTGAGGAAGCCCAGCATCTTCCTGGTCACTGCTCAGGGTGACCAGCCAGGCCAGGAGTCAAGGTCTGCCAGGGCTGGTCCTACAGCACTGGGCTCTGCTGTTTCCTCGTGGGGTTCTGTTACTTATGTTTATTTGCTTGCTTGCTTCTTTTCTTATTTTTCAAGTATTTTTCTTGGCTAAGTTAAGAGTTATTTTATTTATGAGTGTGAATTTTCTAGGAGGAACCCTTACACTTAAATGAACCTGTAAGAAGCCCATAGAAAAGCAAGTGCCTGCAGCGCTAATAATGAGAACTGACAAGGCAATCCTGCTGGGTTTATTTATGACCTTCTGCCTTTGTTAGTGCTTGTGAGAAATTCCTTTCTAACCATAACAATATTGTTGGAGTTTGGCACTGTACAGAGAAATCCTATGGAGCCCCAAGGCCCACAAACTGGCACTCATTCAGCTCAGAACAGATTGCTGTGCTTGTTGCAGACTGACATTTTTCTTCACTCTGCTTTTATTTAATTCTTTAGTAGTTTTCAGCAATCTTTATATGTGTGTTTTTTAAAGAAGATACTGCTTTTATTCTCAGCCAAAATCCATTTTATCTGTAGTACAGTATCTTATCTACCTAGCAGTATGGAGGAAAATTCAGATGAGGGCAGAATATAGAAAACCAGAAAGAGGCCGGTCTGTTTTATGCAAGAACAGACTATAGAGAGTTATATCACCTTCCACAAACTGATGGCCTCTTGCTGCTTCTGAGCAGCCTCATGTGGTTCCATGTTCTCAGAATAAAGAGCAAGCTCAGTAAGACAGACTGACCTCAGGTTATAATTTTGTTGTGTTCTGGTTATTATTTAGACTCCATTTCAGGACTTTTAAGACTGTTTAGCGCATTTGCTTCCTTCTACTCTTTCCAAATGAAACAAGAATTTGAAAAGCATCTATTCACAGAGAAAACTCTCATAAAAATAACAATTTTCCTTGAAAGTAAGAGGAAATTGGTAATACTGACCATGTAACTCTTAGAATGGGACAGGTGGCAAGATGGTTTTTTGAGGAGGGCCGTGCACAGGAGCAACACAAGGCTGAAGCAGTGGTGGCCTCTGCTGCCTCGAGGTGCCAACGTGATGGGAGGACAGTTTACATCAGTCTACATCAAGTATCAGATCGGCATGTGACTTCTGCCTTTTCCAAGTGTCTTCAGGTTCAGGATGCCACCTTCGGGGAACAGGCTCTGCAGGACCCGCTTAGTTAGAAGTGCTCGTGTGTGCTTGCCACCCATTTTCCTCATGGCAAGGTTGCTTTCTCAGTCCAACTTTGTCGTGTCCCTTCATTGTTATATGCCTTTGTGTTAAATTTTGACACTGATTCTAAAAACATGAGTATGATTTTCTGCTACTACTGCTCAGCTCTTTACCATATTTGATACTTTTTTAAAAAGCTCATCTGTTGTTTGTCATACAGTGGCATAAATCAATACTGCTTATCCAGGTGTTCCATGGCTACGCGCTGGAACCTCTAGGGTTCCCTTTCGTTTTACTTTACAAAGAAGCTTCAGTGTTTGTTAAATAAATAACTTCTCAAGTACAGGGAAGAAAGTAAAAATCCTCCTAGATCTGATCACCCCAAGTAAGCATCATTAACATTTTATTGTCCATACCTCTTAGGCTTAAAAAATGTTATGTGTGAGCATTTATACATGTGTCTTCATGTATTTTATGCTATTTTATATGTTAGATCATGATGTTTTTCTTCTGCTATTACTTGATTTTTTTACTCAATCTTTTTGGTGAAAATTACATTTTTAATATGATGTTTTAATAGTTATATTTTTAGCTTGCTTCTAAATGAGATTTTACATGGTTTCTAACTTTCTGCCATGTACTCTCCAGTTTTCACATTACTTCTTGTTTTCCTATGATCTCCATATTATGTGATAACTAATGAAAAGCGAAAGCATGAAGGCTAATATCTGTAAATGACTTGACTCATCTCATTCTCTCAGCCTCTGAGCCAGAGATCCATTTTATAGGTGAGGAAACAGAGGCTTAGGGATATAAACTCCTGTGCCATTGTCACCCCCCAGGAAGCAATGTAGGAAAGGTTTAAACCAAGGCTGAGCCACCTGGGCAGGTTACCTCACTCAGGAAGTTCACTCTGGCCTGCTGCATTTGCAGGTTGTAAAGAAGTTCCAAGGCCATTTGCTGATATAATAGTGATTGTTGGGGCTGGGGATGTGGCCCAAGCGGTAGCACGCTCGCCTGGCATGCGCGGGGTGCTGGATTCAATCCTCAGCACCACATAAAAATAAAATAAAGATGTTGTGTCCACCGAAAACTAAAAAATAAATATTAAAAAATTCTCTCTCTCTCTCTCTCTCTCAAAAAAATATTGATTGTTAGTTAATGTATTTTCCTAACAAGTAATTGTTTGGCAAATATTTGTTGAAGAATAGAAGGATGTGTGGATGCCACTATCACCACTTATCTCTTAGGAGATATTTTTCTAGAAGTCATTTACAAATTCTTTATCCTTTACTCTCAATGTTTCACATTATAAACGATATCAAAAGACACTGCGTGAATTGAATGTTTATTTGTGTATGTATGCCTTTATATGGCAACTGTTTACTTATGTATGCTTTGCATTTTGTAACCATACAAAATCCTCATGTGGCTTAGTATAATTTCCCCAATTTTCAGATGGTGAGCTGAGGATCAGTGAGGTTAAGTAACTTGTCCAATATTAGAGGAAGAAATGATAGAGTCAGGATGTGACTTCAAAGTGCTATTACTCCAGAATTTGCTGGAGGAGTTAATAACTGTGTTGTCACTATAAAACCTACGTTACAGTGGATATTCAACAGGCCCTGTTTTTGGTGCTAGACATCATACTTAGTGCTGTTTGTCTGTAGCTGCTCAGATAGAGCCATTTTACTGTTCCCACACTACACATGATGAGTTCTGTGAGTGCATGTGAGGAGCCAGGTTCTCAAGGCAGATGTCTTCCACCAGAGCCCAGGTTCCCTTGTGACCACCTCCAGCTCCCAGTACAAATGAAGACTGTGGGAGAGGATACAGATTTTCAAAAGAGAACTAACCTCTACATGCTTCTTAGAAGCAGGCTTTGTCAGAGTAGGAAAGTAAAGTTGTAGTGAATGGGAAGGAGGCTTCATGGCATCTTCCATGTGATTAGGTTGATTACCAGAGAGTTCAAGTCCAACTTGACTGCAGAAGTTGTACTTTTACTGGGTTGAAATTAGGCAATGTGATGGGCTCATAAGTCAAGTTACTTAGGGCTCTCTGGTGTTCAAAAGTCTCAGGTGTAAGCAAGATGTGCATTTCACTCCTTGGCCTTTAGGAGTCCTGTAGTCTAATTTGTTCATGTTGTCTTTGAGACTCCTCACAGCCCAGGAAAGATCCTGGGAGAAACCCTTTATTCTACTTTAGGGCCTCGGAGCAGGCCCCAGCCACAGAGTGATTGTCCCTGTGAGGTGCCATCACCAGGTGGCTGGAGGTCTGGTGGTGGAGTGTGGAATGTGCTGGACTTGTAGGCCTAATCCAGCCCACTGTTGATAGCATCATTTTCATCATTGTTATTATCAGTATTGGAAGTTTCTCTGTGAAACTTCCTTTTGAGCATTAGTTTTTAAAGTAGCATGATATACAAGTGGTTATATGCTCTTAGGAAAAGTTATTATGTAAAGTGTTAAGTGACCAGCTGCCCCTGTACGAAAAATGGGAAACAGCTCATCTTGGAAACCTCTTGTCCACAAGTGAGTATATGAATCATTACAGAAAATAAGAAAAACGTATGATTTTTAGTTTGACTTTTGAAGGAGTACTACATGTATTGAATTCCATTTTAAGATAAAAATAATCTTCATAAAATATTTCCATGTGTGATCTAGTTAAGCTTGTCGTGTAAAAATGTTCTGGGTTCCCCATTTTGTAAAGAACTCAGAAGTAATAAAGATGGTTTTTATGAAGATATCAAAATTTCAGCTTCTGATGCATAGAAGTCATTAGACCAATCATTGCTTTCCAGTTTTAGAAAGGTAATTTTAAATCTTTATCAGTGAAATCAAGTGCTTCTTACTGGTAGATTTTCTTCTTTTGTAGTATTATTATAAGGGAGATAAGCAAGTAAGGAAGAAAACTGGGGTCTGAATTGATATGGTCTTAGTATTTATTTCATTGTTATTCTATTTCCTCATTATTCTTTAAAACAAGAGTGATGTGAATCCCATGTCTGTAATTTAACTGGGGTTGTAGCTCAGTGGTAGGTAGAGCACTTTGTGAGGCAGCAGGTTTGATCCTCAATCCAAAAAAATTTTTAAATAATACTATCTTATATTTTAAAACTGATTACCTACACAATTGCCATACCATTTGTTTATTCATTGTATTGAGCCACTGAGAAGCATTATAATGATAAGCATTATAATATGATAAGCATTATAGTCCTCATTTTACAGTTTAATAAAAGATGAGATTGTCTTGCCCCAACCCTCATCACTGAAGGTGCCAAGCTTCAGAACCCTGCTTTCAACCAGTCCTCTCTCCTGAACTCACAGCACTCTATCATGGTAACCTTGACAACTCAGGCTTCCTGGGTGGGGGGGAGCCTGTGCATGGCATGCCTGAGGCCCTGGGTGCAATCCCAGCACCACCAAAGAAAGAAACAAAAAGAAACAAAACAAAAAAGCCTCCATGTTCATGAACAGAATGAGGCAGCGCTGACTGCTCAGGAGGGAGCTCACCCCTGACTGTTGTGGCAGGTCACCTACACCTTTGGGTAGCAGGACTTCCCATTTTGAACCCCGTGGCTACTGCTCACGTCCTGACCTCCTCCAGCTCCTCGTGGTCCTCACAGGGCCTGTGCGCCTTTGTCAGTGCCTCTGGAAGGCAGCACATTGTCTTTGCCCCTTGAGCCATCCCTGTTGATGTCACTGATTTCTTGGGCTGCGTCCCCATGGCACAGACCTCAGGCAGTGCGTCCGGCCCCCTCTCCTTACGGTCAGTGGAGGAGCTCCCACCTCAGGAGCCGTGCTGCACTCATCCTTTACTTACCATTTTTTGCTTAATCTTCACGAAACTCTTTGAGCAGGAGCCAATATTTTCCCCATTTTATAGGTGAGGAAAGGATACTCTGCCCATGGTCCAGCAGTTGCTGAGTGGCCAGGCCAGGGTTGGAATTTAAGTCTCTTGCCCCAGCGTTGGCACATCTCCTTGGTGCTCGTGGGGGGAGCTCGGCAGTAGGTCAGTGGCCTGGATCCTGGAGGTCGGAGCCTGCAGCTAGGAAGACCTTCCCCCGTGGGTGGCTCTGGGAGGAAGTGGGGCTTCATCCCGTGACCAGGTGCTTGAGGGCTTCAGCTGCTCGCTGGCGCGGTGGGCCGACCTGAGGATGCAAAGACCCTGAAACGACTGTGTCTCGGTGCTGCCTCCCACTCCACCCTCCTCCTGTGCTTTGCTTACTGCCCCTGCTCGTGCTGGACTTTGGGTCTACACCACCATGCTCTCTCCACTGCGGGCTTCCTTTCCTCCTAGGAGTGACGTGGGCTGCATTGCTGTTTGTTTGTCTGTTTTAAATCAACATTGTGTGATTTGTGCTGAAATTTTTAGCTCTATCTCATTCAGTTTCACTCCTGTCCTATATTCCATTTTCCAAATACATCTCAATTTACATATTTTATATTGCTGGAAAATTTAATTACCTTCAGTTTTCTGCTATTACAATATGGAAACAGTTTTTCATGCTCGCATGTGTCTCCTTATATTCAGGCACTGGAGGGTAAAACTAGGATTGGAATTTCTGGTCATACAGTAAATACATCTTTAACTTTACAAGGTGCTGACAAACTGATGTTTAAAGTGGATATACTAATTTATATTCCTACTAGTATGTGGTGGTATAAAACATGTTTTTTCTCTATCGGTGTTTTATAACCATGACATCTCAGTTTGAAGTATCACTATTACTTGGTGATAAGAGTGTTGCCTAATTATCTTATAAAGGAACTCATGTTGCACAAAAAAATACCACATATATGAGAAATAATTGTCTTGACTGTAAAAATGAATGGACAAGGGGCAGCTCTTCCTTACAGCTGTTCCTTACAAGTAGATCTGGAAGGAAAAGGGAAAACAGAAAGTCATCATTAGAGTGCCAGAGTGATCGTCGCTTTGGCAAATCCCCCTGATGACCGCAAAACTAGTGGAGAAAACCTTAAGGAAAGGCAGGTACTTAGACAGCCCCAGATCTCCCCCCACCCCAGGTGTTTACCCCTCTGTGGGCACAGGACCACCTGTTGTTTGGTTGGCTTCATTTCCCTCCTTTGCATGTGGGCCAGATTTGGTGACTCCCTGTGGGAAGGCAGGGGAAATAGTTACTGAAGCCTAGAGAGACCTGTCCCACACCACCTTAGCCATGTGGGCGGCCCAGTGGTAAATCATGTTGACACTGTACTCCCTGGTGTGATAAGATGTGAAGCACAGGTAATTTTTCTGTTGTATTCTTCCCCCAAAATCTGTCATCTCGGTTTAATCATGAGAAAAACCAAACTGACAGTTGGAGAACATTCTAGAAAATAACTGATGAGTAGTCTTCAGACATGTCAGGGTCATGAAAAACAATGAGAGATTGAGAACCTTTCACAGCTTGGAAGAGACTGAGGAGACATGGCATGTCATTGTGACATGGTTTCTGGGATGGAATCCTGGAACAGAAAGAGGATGCTGATGGAAAAGCTAGTCAAATGTGAATCAGGTATATAGTTAATAGTGCTGTCCCAACACCTCACGGTTTGACTAAGTGTACTCTGGCTGCGGGAAGCCCTGGGGCTGGGGAAGCTGAGCAGCCCTCAGTACTCTTTGCCATTTTTGTTGGCTTAAAGTAATTTCAAAATAAAAAGTGGTTAAAATTCTGGGATGGATGTAGAATAAATATATATGTTCATGTAGTTCCAGTAAATGGGGAAAATATCAAAATAACCAAGTTGTAGTGCTTTTCTACAAACAAAACTTCCCTTTATTCTACATGGACTTGGTATAATTTGTGAGTTTTATGTTTTCCTGTTAACTATTTTCTTAAGTTGCTAATTTATTTGCAGTTCTTGTAGGTCTTACTGTTTTAAAAAATTTCCCTACTCTACTGCTGAAGAAATAAATGTCTCCTGAGGGTTCCTGCCTTTTGTTTTTAAGTTTTATTTTCAGAGTTTCTGGGTGGTTAGCATTACACTTCTAAGATAAACAGTGAAGTTTTTTTTTACCATGAGAGATGCAAAAGGTGGTGGTGTTGATGGCTTTTCTGTTCTGAAGACTTTACAGTGTGCTTTCAGTGATAAAAACTGGGATCAGTAGACAAAGTCTAAACCTTATATATTTGCAGATCTTGTTAGTTTGTCAGTTTGCTTTCAGCACACATGGATCATTAATATTTATAGGTTAATATCTGACAAGGATATTTGCAAAGTACTGGCCTGCAAGTCTCCTTCATGTCACTGGGTTAAACCCCTCCCCCAGCCTCCAACAACTGGATGTCTCAGGAGTCATCACCAATGGCTTTGGAATAGTAAATTAAGAGGACATGCTCTGTTAAGGGCATATGCTACTCATAATTAGCTTTTAGATGTTCTGCTATTTTAAGGTTTTCAAATCATTTTCTCCATTGATTATTATGTGGAACTGGAATGAGTAGGATGAATGTAGACTTCTGATCATTGCAGTCGAGAAAGCACACTGCAGCTAGAGTGCAGTCACTCAGACCCTTATTATTCTGATTGTTGTTGGTTGTTTAATTTCATAAAATGCTGAAACATAGATTTAAAATTTTCTACCAATTCTCAAGGAGTACCTACAGTATAAATCATGTTTAACATGATCTTTGTTCATTCTTCACTAAAGGATATGATTTTTTTGGCCTTTTTTTAAACTTAAAAAAGTTTAAAATTTTGTATTTGTCACCTCACTGCACTTTTTTTCTCTTCCATGAGACTATTAAAATTCACCTTCTGGATCTCTCTTGGCTCCCTATTTTCTAAAAATGCAGGACTCTATTTCCTGGTACCAGAGGAGGTGAGGCCATTCCCAGCTGCCTCCCTCAGCTCCCTGAGCCTCATCCTCTCTCATAGGCAGGCTGTCTTGCCGTGCTGGAGCCCTTCCTGCCAGAGCTCTTGCTCTCCCTGCCTGCTGTCCACCACCCTAGGTGCCCATCTTCCACAGCTGCCCACAGGCACCCTTCACTGTCCCCTGGCCTGCCTCCTGGCGCAGCCTGGAAGTGCCCTGCTGAATCCTCAGCATTCTGCATGCAGCAGCAGTTACCAGCTCCCGCTTCAGCATGCTCATTGCTGTAACTTACCTGTCTGTCTCTCTTCACTGAGACTCCATGACATAAGAATTTAAGTGCATAAGCCCAGATAGGGCCAGCCAAAAAATATGTCACCCATATGCACAAACTGTTTTCTCCAGTTCTCCTCCCACCCACTGACCCAACTACCAACCTTAAATGGAGTGGGCGTGCCTACACATGACTCTTTCTCCAAGTTTCTCTATATCCTCACTTTGTTGTCCAGCTTTAGTTTCACCAGGACAGTATAATTGGTATTAAAAATGCCATCGCTTTGGAGCAGCTCACGGGCACAGTCATGCACACGGGGGCTAGCTTGTCAGCACTGGCTGAGGCCTCAGCCTGAGGTCAGGAAAGGTTCTCACACATTGGACACCAAGTCAAATGAACATTTGCCTGGTAGGAAGAGTGAACCACAGTTGAAGAGGTTCTGTGTTTCCCCAGGAGGAGAGGGACAGACCATCTTGGCCCCGAGGGGGCGCCTCAGGATTGCAGTAGGAGCAAGCACTCAAGTGTACGCTGTCACAGTGGTCATCGCTCCCATTCCTGAGGCTCCTCCTGGGAGTCTGACCGAGAAGGGCAATATCATTTCCAGATAAAGGGTAATTCCAAATTCCATACAAGCAAAACACATTTTGTAAATAAGTTTTCTCTCCAAAGTATTTTCAAGTTCAACACTGCTCCTGCTGTGTATGTGGCTTCTGGAGACTGTTGATGGTGGTGGAAGAGCTAACAATCTCCTGGGCAGAGCTCAAAAACTTGACAGTATTTTAGGAATCCCTGAAGGCCTGTGTAACCAAAATAATTTTTCCTTCCATGATGTACATTTCTTAGGTTGACTGCCCCCTATCAATTTTGAGTGGCAGCACAGCACAGTTCATATCAAGAGTTCATTTTAGGTGCTGATTTTTTAAAAAACAAAGACATTGTGACCATTATACTAATATTTATAATCATATGCTTACCTCTGAATCCTGATTTAGTGTCAGTTTAGTTGATTGTCCTATAGATGTCCCCTTAAAATGAGAGTTATCCATAATACAATCTTTGCTTGGGAAGGAATAAGAGGGTGACAGATGCCAGAAAGTGGTTCTTGATGCCTCTTTTAAAATAAATTTTGCCTTATATATTTTTCTTGTATCATCCCTGGCTTTTGGCTATGGTTTTGAGATTTGTGGAACTTTTGACTAATTTTAAATCAACATCAGACTTTTTTTTTTCCAGTTTATCTCATAAACATCTTAAGACTATGCATTGTAAATATTGTCTTATATAATATTTATTTGGAAATGTTTAAATAAAAAGTAAGCCATGGCTTTTCTAAGATACGTAAGAGGAAAAAAAAACTACCATTTTAAGAGCTAGTGAATTTTTTTGGGAAGGACTTTCTTTGTGGACTCTGGCTTTCTAGTTTCTTTGCATTTTCCTTGTTCAGACAGGAAGTCTAAAGCTTTTAATTCATCTGCTGTCTAGATAAGTGAGAGCATCAGGGACTTGGGCAGTATCTTGAAATACACCATTCAACGCAGGCTTGTGTTGAGACAAAGCCTAGAAACATCATGGAAATCCCACAGAGTCACTGTGAGGTAACCCCTCTTTCATGTCAGTCGATTATAAGATCAAATATAGTATCAATTTCAAGGTATATTTGCATCACATGTCTAAAACAATAGTTTCAAAATAAGGTTAGAAGATATGAAGTCATCTCACAGTATGTTTGGGGAGAGCTCAGAGCCTAATGAGGCTGAAGCCTTGCTCTCCAGAAAGTGGATTAGAAACAGACGGCTGAAAATTCATAACTAAATTTTAATAGCTAGGTCAGTAATTTTGGGTAGAGGGTTTGTGGTAAATATTTAGAAATATTTGCACATGCTGTATTACTCCCTGTGGTGTTTGCAGCTGTATTCCACTGTAGAGCTTATAAATTTAGTGTCTTCTGCCTGACAATAGTCAAATCCCTCCATTATTTGCCCCACACCTGGCACAGGAGTCACTATCCTCAAGAAAGTTAGGGCCTGTTGAAGAGAGTTGTGTATGCCTACTCTTGGTAGTTATTACTCTAAACTGGAGAAGAGACTTTTTTGAAGACCGGTGAACTGGCATTTTAACCTAAGCTTTAAACTCGTGGGAAGTCACAGTGAGAAATCATTAACTGTATCCTATTAAAACCTGAAGAATCAAGAGACCTGGGCTAGTTGCATTGATTAAAATCTCTTTTCTGTTTCTAACTCAGTGTTTATCTCCATGCTCTCTGGGGCACTTCTGAGCAAGAGATGCCCACATGTGTGCAGCTGGGGGCAGCTCACTATCCATGCTCACCTAACACCATCATCTAATTGTACTGAAAACCAGAGCTTAGAGTATTTTGAAGTTCATTTTCTTTTTTAAAAACCCACTTATTTAATTAAGCAAGGGAGTAAAATTTCTAACTTATTCCCAGTTCTTTAAGATAGTTAAACGTCACCAGTATTGACTGAATTTATTTTTTAGTAGGCTAACTTAATGCTAAATTGAATACCATCAAAGCCAAAGATGTCTTTTGATGTAGCGAGTCACAATGCAGTGTTTTAAAATATTTGTGGGGACGTTCATTTGTAAAATATAGACATGCAAGAGTATTTATACTTAATGTTATGCGTCTGTTTTATTTACATGTAGATCTTAAAAATTCTTGCTCTGCACCTTCTTTGTAGACTATTCATTTTATATATATATATTCCTTCCGTCACTGGCATCCCTGGCCCTGTCCTACTGTGTTGAGTCAGGAGCATTGTTGTGCTGTATGTTAACTTTTCTCTTGTCAAGTCTGAGATTGTTACTACTCTCTGGTGGCATGTCATTCTATGCACAGTTAAATTCCTTTACTTGTCACTTGGATTAGAATGAAGATTGTACATGGATAAAGAGGGTGAAGGGGTAAAGGGATGGTTGCAGAGGAAAAGCTGCAGAAAACATTCATTTAAATTGTTCAAAAGTAAAATAAATTTTGTTAATTTGGAGGTTTTTTAGACAGTGATTTAAAAAAAATAAATTATCCATTGATAGCAGGAGTCACAGTCTTTTGGTTTTGGAAAGTATTCAGTATTTTGATTGACATCAGATATTGAAAACCCAACTTGGTTTCACCAAAGCAAATTATGATGGCACAATAGGATTCTGCTCTGCATGAACCCATGAAATCATTGCCCTACTCATCACTCCATCAGGAAAGCCAAGAGTTTAAGGAATGCAGTGGGGCAGGGCAACTCCTGCCCCTAAAGATCTTCCCTGCAGTTAGTTCCCTTACCTGCCAGCTCTCCAGCAAGATAAGTGGAAGCAGTGTAGCTTGAAGGTGCCTCTGCTAGAAAGAGATGCAGCCAGGCCTCTCTGTTCTATACAGGCATCCCAGATCTGACAGCACTTATAAAAGAAGAAGGGAGTCAGTGCCCTGCTGACTAAATTGTCCTCCAGGGGAGTATTAGTTACAGAGCTTCTTTGTTAACTAGGCTGGATGCTTAAACCACCGTTGAACTTCTTTTATTAGCATGTTTTAAGATTGTTCTACATATGGATGCCCTAAGTATCTGCAGGGCGGGAATATTTCCATATAATTTACATATAAAAGTTACGTGTGTGTATAACAGTAATATAAAAACTGTATCTTTTATTACTCTTCGGTTGCACCAAGGTCTAGTCGGCACTGAAATCTGATGACACGTGAGCAGGAAGACAGCCACCGTCTTTATATTTTCCTCTTGATACTTGCCTTGATCAGCTTGTTGAATAACAGAAATGTTTTTGATGCCTTTGCAACTTGAATGAAGCTCTCTTAACACCCATCCATGTCACTTTTTCAACCATAATGTGGAGTTTTAAGGGAGGACAGGGAAGGGGATTATGGATTGTGCAGAGAATTACAAAGATTTTTTCTTTTTTCAAAGTGACATTTTGGTTTTTTATGAAGAAAGATTTATTTAAAGACAATTGATGGTTTTTAAAAAACTGAATCTGCATTGTCTTCTCTGTTAGTCCCATATGCAGCATAATAGAAGGTGGTTGTTTACCTTGTCATCTCCTCACTGTGTGTTCTGGGAAGCAGCGTGGGAACCAGCTTCTTCCCAGCAGTGCTCTGGTTGCCCCTGTCCCTCTAGTGTTAGGTCAGGAAGCACCTGGCTCCTGGAGGCCACCCCCAGCCTCACCATAGGTTCCCAGGGTTAGGAGGATATTTTTAAAAGAATACTCATAATCTGGCTGTCACTTTTTTTTTCAGAGGTATTAAGGAGGAGGAAGCCCCTACTCTTGGGAGAATGTGTGCTGTGGTCCCCTCTCAGTTCACATTTTTCTCCCACGGAAGAGGTGAAGGCAGTAAGGTGATACTAGTGTTGCTGGTTCTTTTGGCCAGAGCCAGATGTAAACCTTCTCGGCTGTGCAGCCATAAGTTCTCTGTCATAGCTGCTCTGCCACCTTTGGCCTCCGGAGCCAAAGGCAGCTCTGAAAGGTATGGACTGGCCAGTTCAGGGATGTGCTGTGGACACTGTAATTTGAACTTCATATATTTTTCTCTTACTAGTTTTTTTCCAGTCATTAAAAAATTTATAGCTTGTGGGCAGAGCAAAAAAGGGGCCCATGTTGAGCCTGCAGGCCACAGCTTGCAGTACCCTGCTTTCAAGAGCCACTGCAGTTATGTCCCTTTGCACATTCATGAGATGGTTCCATCCATTAGAAAGGGGAACACAGACCCTGAAAGGATCCTCCAAGGCCCTCCACTCTTCCCTGCTTCACGCCCATCCCAGGCTCCAGGGTTGGGCCCAGGGAGAAGTCAGCATGCAGGCTGGTGCCGGAGGAACAGGCACAGTCAGCTCCCATTTTCCTTTTGAACACACCAGTGTCTGTGAACATGTACACATCTATTAACCTAAGTTTTTGTTTTGAGGAATTCCGATAACTGCCTTCATTACTGAAGTGTGACTGCTTTGTACATAACATGTACCTGGCTGAGTAGCCTGCCTGTTTCTACCTGTCTTCTCCGGGTTATATTCAATTCAGAAGCTCTAAATGGAACTATTGTTGAATCCAGTAATCAAGTTAAATACAAAGCTTACCAGCTGAATGCGTGCACAATCATGATCTCCTGTGCCCTGTGCAGAAAGGTTTATTTTATCTCTGAATTCTAAAATCGGATTCAGCCTACCTCATTTTATTTTGGGGATTTTGATATTACTTTTTCCAGTGGTAACATTTTCAGTATACCCTGTTGCCATTTTGTTGTTTTTCATAAACACAATTATTTTACATTAAAGATAACTCTTTTATTTATAACTGAGAAGTTATTCTTAGCACATTTTCCCTGCAACATTCATCTCTTTGTGAGGTTCTCATCAGCTATAACTAGAGTGTTTAAAAATAAAAAAAAGAAGAAGAAAGAAAGAAAAGAAATTCAGTTTCTCTGTTTAGAAAAAAAGAGGAAAGAGAAGTTAATTACATGTTATACCAGATGATCAGCAGATGAACTATCCAGGGATCCTAATCTTGAGTTTGCTTTGTGACATTTTGTCATTGCTGAAGAGCTATGACCAGCTCTCTTTACCTTGCCCTTTTATATTTTCTGAGCTAGGTTTATTCTTAGAACCCAAAGCATCCTCCACCCCCAGTTTTCAAAGCCCTAGTTTCAAAGGTCCCCATAGCAAGCAAAGTTAAACATTAATGAAATTGAGTGATTAGAGCTTATGTGTTAGGACTGAATATACCTTGAGGCAGTAATAACCAGGTATTTCTCATTTTGTTCTGCAGTATTTAGTCTGGATTACCAGGACAGATATGTTTTATACTGCAATTCAGCATTTAGAATTCACTGAACATCTAGTCCCCAGCTTTGCCTGGGCTTGCAGCATTGGAGATCTGAGAGTCCAGTGATTCCTGCAAGCCTTTGCCTAGGTACTGAGCATCTTTTGGTGGCCCCCAGTGTAGGCTATGGGGCACAGCAGTAAAGGAGCCACCATGTATGGTCTGTTACTGCTTTTTTGTTTCTCCTCTTCCCTTTATTTTCTTTAGCTCCTGCATCTGTCCTCAGTAATGTGACCTTCAACAGTAACTTTGAATCTCTGAACTTCAGTTTTCTGAAGCTGTCAAATGGAGATTTTTAATAACTTCCTCAGAGGGTGTTATGGTCAAATTAGATAGCATTGCCAGCATCAAATTGTTATATAAAGGCATAAGCTGTAACATTAGGACTCATTTCTGCCAACGTAACTTCAAAGGAATTTATTTTCGCAATGTCACATAAAAATACAAATATCACTATGTTATTATAACAGTACTTTGTAGTTATTTAAAATGTAATAATTCTTCACTGCAAAGTTTGGTTAAATTTTTGATTGTTGCTGGGCATGGTGGTGTATGCCTGTAATCCCAGCGACTTGCAAGGCTGAGGTAGGGGGATCATGAGTTCAAACCCAGCCTCAGCAACTTAGCAAGGCCCTGTGTCGAATAAAATGTTTTTTAAAAGGACTGGGAATGCGACTCAGTGGTTAAGTGCCACTGGGTTCAATTCCTGGTACCTCCCCCCCCCAAAAAAAAGACTATTACTACATTACAACGTCCTAGTTTGAAATTTAGTCTATAATGTTGATTCTAAACAAAGGGACCCAAATCCTGTGGTTGCTCAGCTTACGGAAGCCCTCATGTTAGAGCCAGGTACTCCATTCCTACGGTAAGTCACCCCATCCATGGTATCTGCACGGCACCTTGCTTGGGCCTGATGGACTTGGCATGGCAGCAGAAAAGAAAACAAAGAGGATGGTTTTATGAAGAGAGATACAGCTTTCCTCATTTTTTAGGAGATGCTGACTCTCATGGGTTCGTCCCAGGAGGGAACTCGTTAATATCTTCTAATAAAAAGTGGCCATACTCTGAATTGGGCGTTAATTTAGAAAAAAAAAAATTTTGCTCTGAAGGGGACATTGTTATGATTTTCATGTAGTGTGTTAGTTGGATATTGGTCCAGTGTGTTACCCTATAAATACATGCTTTTCTTTCTTTCTTAGGACCTGTCTGGCTCCATTGATGACCTCCCCACAGGAACGGAAGCAACCCTGAGCTCCGCGGTCAGCGCGTCGGGGTCCACAAGCAGCCAGGGGGACCAGAGCAACCCAGCTCAGTCACCTTTCTCTCCACATGCCTCTCCCCATCTCCCCAGCATCCCTGGGGGACCCTCACCTTCTCCTGTTGGCTCTCCTGTAGGAAGCAACCAGTCGCGATCTGGCCCAATTTCTCCTGCAAGTATTCCAGGTATCACCTTCTTAATTGTCACTGTTTTTCTCTGTTAAACAACAGCTCTAACATTCTATGGTGGCACTCACACTTCATGACTTGTTTTATTATCCCCCAGTGATGGGACCATGCGTTAGGAATGTAGCTGCATTCTCAAAGAAGAACACCAGAGTCCCAGTTCCTAAAGAGTCTCAGCAAATGAGTCTACCACCTACCACCCGTTTAGAAAATACCAGATACTTTGATATTTTCAGTTTGCCAGAAACACAAAGCTGATCTCTGAGCATTTACTCTGTAGTGCTTTGTTAAATAAGATCCTCTACTGGTAAGTGCACTGTGTGGTTATTCATGAGCATTGGCCTTGGTTTTTCCATTGTCCTCTTCAAAGTATACCTCAACGGTTATTTCTCAAATGTTTTTAGGGTTTGTAATTCCCCATGTCTGCTCATATTCACACACTGACCAGTGCCAGAACACACTCAGTGATGTTCTTGGAATTATTTATTTATGAATATTTATTTTTCAATAGCTTCATCTCTGATCCAGCTTTTTTATATCAAATGTCATACATTTAAACCCACCAAGCAACTAGCTTTCGTTTCTTATTAAATTATGTGTAAGTTTTTTTTGTGCAACTTTTGCTAACATAGTACGGATATGTCAGAAAGCACTTTGATTGAACTATGTATCAGAATGGGTATTGAATTGCTAATAAAGTCTCATTTATATTTGATTTTGTATTTTCATAAAATGTTTATTATGGAATACCTGTATATTTATTATAGTGTATATATGTAACATAGATAACTTGCTAATTGTGAATCATGACCATCATGAATATTCATGAGTCCACCGTCCAGTTTGAGTATTGGTGTCACTGGTGCTGTTACGTCTTACCTGTATGTCCCTTCCCTGTCTCAAACTCTGTTCCTTTCCTCCACTTCTAGATTTTTTTTATCACTTTTTGTTTTGTTTTGTTTTTGTAGAATTTTATTACAAGCATTCAGAGTATATGGAGTTAGTTTTATTTGATAAATTTCTTTGTAGAAATGTATACTATTTATTTAATGTCATGTTGTCAATAATTACAGTAGAACTACAAGCACAAATTAAGAAGGCCCTGGGAAAATCAGAAAATGCTGCTTCCACTCACACCATATGTGGTCTGCTTTGTCATACTTTTTGGCTAATGGTTAAGTTTCTAAGATTCATCCATAATTTGAGCATGGCCATAGTTTTAAGACATTTTAATGTTACCTTTCCTTCAAGAATATTTGCTTATCCTCCTAGTGTTTGCAATAAGACGTGGACTACTTATTGTTAAGAGTGTTAACTCTGAATACTCCCTACTTCAGAATTTCTAAGGCAATCTTTGCTGTTCAGATTTTTTTTTTCAGATTGGTCTTTGAGGGGTGTCATCTAAATGTTGGAAAATCATATATCAAGTGTTGTATTTCTCCAAAAAGAGCTCACTCCTTTATTCTGAATTAATAACTAATCTAAATACAGACTTTTCTGAGGTATAAAGAATATTTATACCTGACATGTGTATTTGGCAATCTGAAGATGTTTTTACATACATTTATCTTTCCAGGTGGAAATTTCTGAGCCTTTGTTTTCAGTGACTGGGTTTTGATGTAGTGTAGAGCACATACCTTAAGAGAAAAGCTCACATTGGGCCTGTGGTCCTGGATGGTCAGGCATTAGGTTGTTAGGTCATGCACACAGAGGAGAGGAACTGGTCGCCAAGTCCAGTGCTGTGTGTTTTGGAGGGTAAGAGTTGGTCATTGATCACGTACCGGCACAGTTGCTGTCCATGCTCCCCAGTAGCTGCAGGTGTGGGCATGGAGGGGAATACCAGTGTTCCTATTCATTTCTCCCTGCCAATTCCTTTTGTAATCGAAAACTGTCATCTTTCTTGAAAATGTTGTTGAAAGCAGAGAGCTTGTTTTTTAAACTTGTATCAGCAGTGCCCATCTTAGCTGTGCTTCATCCGAGTTCTGTGTTGGTTGATTGAACTTTTCACTGATATTTACTACAGGGAAGAAATTAGGCAGCAAAAGCTTCACCTTTCTTAGTGATACTTTGTTTGTTTGGTTCTTTGTGAAACTGGGGATTGAATCCGGTGGTGCTCTACCACTGAGCTAGTCCTTTTTATTACATCCCTAGTCCTTTTTATTTTTTGAGACAGTGTGTAGCTAAGTTGTGAAGGCTGGTCTCAAGCTTGCAATCCTCCTGCCTCATCTCCCTGCATCACTGGGAATACAGGCCTGCGCCACTGTACCTGCCCTTAGTGATTGATGTACTCTTGAAGTGAAGGTGCATATATGATCAAGCATATAAAACATGACAAAGAGAACATTTCTTAACCTTAGAGTTGTTCTAAAGGGAAGAGCCTCTTAAAAAGTCTGATGGACAATTTTGGCATTTGTTCACCTTCCTCCCAGATGGAATTGCAGTGAACTTTTGAGCTAGATGAATGGGCTTTCATAACAGCTAAACCCTCCTCCTTATCGTCAAGCCACTTGCTGAGTAAACTTGGCAAGCTTCTAAGCTTCCCTGAGCCTCAGTTTCTGCATCTGTAAAGACAATAATTACATCTCATAAGGCCACTGTAAGGAATGTGCTGCTACATGTAAGACAGGTACATGCTACATGTAGGACCTGGTGAGCACTTAATGCCTGTTGATTATTGTCGTTTCCATCAGTTATTGTTGTTATTCAAGCTGAGACCTGGAGACTTATCCATTTGTGATTACCATCCAGAGCAGTGCGATTGGTTTTTGCAGCAAGTCCCTGATTCTTTATCCAATAGTGTTCACAAGGTGTGTATGAAGTTTCAAGTTATGGTTAGCTCTGATTACCGAGATTGTTCAGCTGGACTGCTAGCCTTAAAACTGCATAACACATTTTCACAAAGTTGAATCTATTTTTCTTCTTACTTAAAAAAAAGGTCACAGCTGCTCTTCTTGAGGGTTGGGACTGAGAAAATAAAGATAAAAAGATTGTATCCCTGAGATTAACAGAATTTTTGCCACTATTTCTACACATAAAAATTTTGTGGGACAGAAACCCTTGCTTCACTCAGGCCATAGGCAAGTTGATTTCTGTATGATGGGCCGTCGGGTCAGCAAAGTTTAACAATAGTTGCAGTTCAGAATCCTGGATAATTTTTCTCCCTCTTTTTTGTCTTTTTAGAGATGATATCAGTTAGCTCTGAGCAGTGTCCTACTCGGGGCCAGCACACACTGGCACTCACTGCTTCCTGTGCAGCAACACAGGGTTGACAGCCAGCCTGCTCTCGTGGGATGGAGCGCCCTTTTCTGAGTTATAGAGGAGCAGGGAACCCTTGGCAGCCTTGTCTCAGCCTTTTTGGGGGGATAGTCCATGGCTTGAATCCAGATGTCCTATTTCTCCTCTTTGTTCCCACAGCTAAGCCTAAGGACAGTCAAAACTAAGTCTTTGATAGGTGTTTATGAAAAAATTTATGGTGCTATTTTAGTGGGATTTGTTTAAAAATCCTAACAGATTTTGTTGAAAAAATTACAGGTTTCTCAATCCATTTTTATCCACCTAGTCTGTATACCATCTCCCATATGCACACACACTTGTGAAAAATTACGTTTCCCTAAAATCCACATCCTTATTCTCTGGGAGGTGTTGAGTTAGTCAACTTACATTATGTTATGTGTTTTTGTGAATTTGGTCATTGGCAATAAGGCACACTTTGGGTTGATCAGAAAGTTGATATTTGGTTTTTGTTTTTTATTTACTTCTAATTAAATGTAAATACACCTTTATTTACTGAAAAATTGGGCCCTTGTATCATCTTCTTTCCCCATCTCTAGCCCTTGTTTTTAAATTTTGCTGATCTGTACATTAGATGCTAAGATAATATATAGTCTCCTTCTTTTGGCTTTGAGTCGGAACTGGTGAAGTGCAGTGTCCTGACAAGATTCCGTGGCCTCCCAGAACAGGGCTCTCAAACTGCTGCTATACGTGCAATTGGACTGTCCCTTTCTTTTCTTTTTTTTTTTTTTTTAATTTTTAAATGTTTTATTCTAATTTGTTATGTATGACAGCAGAATGCATTACAGTTCATATTACACATATAGAGCACAATTTTTCATAACCCTGGTTGTATGCAAAGTATGTTCACACCATGTGTGCCTTCATATAGTACTTAAAGTAATGATGTCCATCTCATTCCACCATCTTTCCTACCCCCAGGCGCCCCCTTCCCCTCCCACCCGTCTGCCCTATCTAGAGTTCGTCTGTTCCTCCCACATCCCCCTCCCAAGCTCACTATGAATCAGCCTCCTTATATCAGAGAAAACATTCGGCATTTGGGTTTTTTCTCCAACTCCGTCCATTTCCCTGTAGATGCCATGATTTTGTGGGACGTTCCTTTATTTTCTGTGTGTAGGTTTTGCTTGCTTTTGTTCCTCTCCTTCCTCTCATCTCCAGCACCGACTTGTTTTTTCTGACCTTGCTTCACTCTCCTTACCTCTTGCTGTATCTTGATGCTGCCTCTCCCTGAGTCACAGACTGGCTCATTCAGTCATCGTCTCTCCTTGTAAAATGCACAGCTGTTGTGTAGCTGAGAGCTGGGATAAGGTAAAGCCAGAATGTTGTGGGGGGTCTAGTATTGCTTTCCTAGCATTTGTTAAAGAGAGCAATCATTTTTTCTCCATCTCTGCCCTGGTAAATGAAATTGACAGCTAATGATAAGTATCACAAAGGTGGATAAACAAAGACCAGTAAAGCATCCCATTTGGCTGATTCTGATTTTTGTCTGTGAAACCCTTGCTCCGCCCACTGCAGTTTGCCCTCTGATCATGCTGCCTCGCAGCCCTGGTGAGCAGCCTGGGAACAGCTGCTGCCAGGGGGCCTGGGAGGCACTGGCCCTGCCACATCCCTTCTTCAGTGGGCTTTTTCCTTCCTTCTTTCTTTTAAAAAGCAACATGGAGATTCCCTGTGGTTACTATCCACATGGATTCTCTCCCTTTGAACTGGGCTCTAGGATTGCAGGTTTCTATAGATGGAAAGCAAAGAATTTGGCCCTGATTGGGCTTTGAGGGAGAAAGAAACTATACGTATTCCCTCTCCCTGTGCTAATACAGATTGTCATGTTTTTTACTTATTCTCTCTTCATAGCGATGTATTTATATTTGGAGACAGAAATGAAATATCTCCATTTTCCTCATTGGTAGTGTGCTGTGTATACACTTAAATTAAGCAAACCTTATGTCAGGTGCAGTTAATTCTGAAATGTCTGATATTAAACATTCCTCTGATAAATGATCTCGTCACATTGTACTTACGCTGTGTCTTGGGTTACATCCTACGGTTGTGTACTTTGGTTTAAAGAGAAAAACCTACAGGGTTTTGAACATGTTGGATAGGTCTTACACTAGGCCTCATCCACCCAGTACGTCAGGGCAGCTGACTCGGCACAACGTCAGAATGCATTGCAGTTGCCAGAAGATTCTGTGGGTGTTCACTTTACTTGTCTTGCCTCCTGAGCCAACCAGTCCAGTTTACTAACAAAGCAAAAATGTAAATAAGTTGAAGGTTTTTAAAAATTTTTATTTTACTGGCCAAAGGCTTTTGTCATCTTTTTCCTGCATGTGCTATACTCAGCAACCATGTCAAATATTAAGAAGGGTGAACATAGAGCGTGTATTACATGGAGGTGGTATGTGCACGGTAGCAGATGACAAAACCTTAAATGTTTAGACTACTGGTGATAATTCATTGGTTTTGTTAATGAAGATCTAAGGGTAGTAAATACAAATTTCTGAAGTTTTTTGTTGTTTGTATTTGGCATTTGACATGTATACCAAGTCCATTTTTAGGTGGAGTTAAATCACTTCTGTCTAACTGTAGGCCACTTTGTAATAGATTAGGACCAAAAACATAAAATTAGGTGGTTACATTAGAACCCCGCCAAATGGACATTGGTTTTACATCCATTCTTCTTGCATAGTACTAGATACCAAATACACATCTCCCTAGTCATCAGAGACAGAAACAGAATAGAGTTGCATCAAATATAAAGACAAAATCCCCTCTTTTTAAGTTTTCTGAGCTTTACTATATGCTTTGCTATTTGAGGTAGCTCACTATTCATTCCCCCCCCCCCACCCTGCCCCCAAAACTAATTGTGGCTGAATGAGAGGGGCCAGTCAAGGTGGTTTGGGAGCTCACAGATCTTGAAAGTCAGGCTAGGTTGAAAGAATCTTTTACTCATCTCTTTAGAGGCCCCTCCTCCATGTGTACCTGTCTCAACAAGCTCTCCTTTTCCCTCAGCAGCTGCATGTGCCCCATCTTCAGCCCTGGGGACACTCTGTGCCCCTTCACTAATACAGATTCCTGCCTGGCAAGTGCCTGCAGTCACTCACTACTTTTTGAAAAGGCTCCCAGATGTTAAGAGCCTGTGCACAATGTAGCCAGATATGGCCCTTATATTTTCATGAAGCCTCAGTTCCTTCATTTTTAAGCCCCTCCTCCAAAGCTCCGTTTGTCCTTTCCTAGTTAGTGAGACATGCATCCAGCCTACTACCCAGCACGATGAATTTTCACCCCTCAAAGAAAAGCTTAGACACTGAAAACATGTGTTCCAAAAAGGGTTGTATGTGTTGAACTAAATCTGGAAAGTACCTCCTCAAGCAGCACTTTGGTGGATTCATTCTGAGCCTGCCCCACCCGCCAAGTGGGAGCCAAGGAGATTGCTGTATGAGCTGATGTCACTGCAAATACAAACAACAAGATATTCTGGTCAAAAAGCTAATTTTCTTGCTTAATTTGACATTCAGACAAGCAGATTCTGGAAGGCTGCTGTAATGGGAAAGAGAAAAATGAATTGCAGTTAAGAGTTAGTCATGGGCCAGAGTGAACAGGAAGGATTTTAGTGAGAGGAAATGATAGTTCCTGGTGTAATTTGTCAAGATTAGTTTCTTTAAAATGCACAACAGTGGATGCAACCCAGTGTCTCTCTTTCATTTAATCCATTCTCCCTGTATTTTAAAATCTTATTTTAGGCTCAAGCCTAAAACATCCTAAATAAATAAATTTTCCACTTTTTAATTTATCCTTACTTAATAAAACTCAGAGGTAAATTTGGGGTTTATTTCTATATGTAAATCATTCTAAGGCAGTGTCCTTTCAGGACAACATTAATAGACTCTGAAGTAGCTTTGCTCTGATTATGGGGTGTCTGCACAGTCACCGTGCCTGATAGTCCTATTTTAGAACATCTATCACATGCTCCTTCTGGCCCCTCTGGAGGTGGAAATCCTGCCGCAGCTTGTTTCAAGGAAGATCCATGCTGCCTATTGGCAAACTGAGCAGGCAAAAAAACAACAACAACATTTTTTAAACACAAAATACCATTGATATATCCATGTTTTTAATCTGTGGCAGCATAGAAAACATCAATTCAGCAGTTCTACAAACCAAAGAGAACTTAGCCAGTATTTTTTTCCCTTACAATGTAAAATATTTGTGTGTTATACAAAACAGTAATTTCCAATCCTTTCCAAATGATGCTTAGCAGCAGTTAAGAAAGCAGTGATGTATGTTGTCTATTTTGTCTTGGAGAGATGAAGTGCAGCTCTGTGGGGCTTGCTGCTGGCGGTGTGAGGCACAGCCCTCCCCTTGAGCATGCTATCTAAAAATTCTGACCAAGATGCTGGTTCTGAGACTCTGCCCCTGGCACGAAAGCCCTACCTGCAGTTGCGGGGAGCTTGGGGGGTCGGTGCAGGGAGGCAGTCTGCCCTGACAGAGCCTGGCAAGCAGCCACCCATGTCCTGAGCTCCCCTCCTTGAGGTGGCACTTGCTACCCAAACCAAGCATCCCGGATTGAGGGAGGATGACTTCTGCTCCAAAAGCACAGGTCTTTTCAGTTCATCCATTCCAGTAGATTTCACATCAAGCCTTTCCTCACCTGTTTCTTCTATACTCAGAAATAAGAGAACATTAGAAATTCTTCAAAATGCACATTCCCTCTTGGCTTCTCTTTCCCTCTTAATTAAAAATAAGCTATGTTGTTCCTGGAAAGCCCTCTTATCACCTTCCCTGCTTGCCCTGGGCTGTGTGTGAAGCTGAAGGGGCGCCTCCATCTAGGGTGGCGCTGTGCACTTGCCTCTTGCTGTGTCATCCCAGCAGCGACCCACGCGTTTTCTTGGTTGACCCAGCAGTCCAGCCACATCTCCAGGGCTTTTTGCCTTGTTCTCTGAAGAGGCACTTCAGACACTTTGTTCACTGTTGGTTTTCATTTCTGGCACAGACTGTCACTGTTACAATCGTGTGCTCAACCCAGTCTTGTTGTTCCTTGAATCAGCAGTGTGCTGCCTCAGTGGAAAGACTGTTGACACAGGCCTGCTGTCCTGACGACTCAGAGTGGAGGGCTTCAAAGCTTTTATGAACTAATTTTAGCTTACAAGGAAAAAGTTTCGAAAACCTTTTAGCCTATGTTTTAGAAAATGGTAAAATGTAGTGCTTGTGGCCAAGATGTTTATAAACTTTTAATATATTGCTGTGTTTCCTAAAAGGGGATAGGTCACTGTTGCAGAAGAATCGAAACCATTTTATAGAGTGTTATGTTTATTTCCCTGTCTTCTGATAACCCTGAAGCCAGGATTATTATGATGTGTTGATTGATTATAGCCGTTAAATCTCTTACTAATCAGTTTCATCACTTATTCTCAATTCACACACTTGCACCTTTGATTTCTCTTCCATAACAGGGTGATGTGGGTTGTCGTTGACTAATGAAGAACAGAATTGGTTTCGGCATGAGACAAACGGTATGCCGACACCAATCCTAAAATGCATTAATCTTTAATAATCCAGATCTGCATGTTTATAAATGATATAACCAGGAATTGTTAATGTTGATATTCTCCCTTCTAAACAGAAAGTGACACAGGAGTTTGTACTTGCAAATGACATTAAATACATATAGCTGAATGCCAAGAGTGTGACCTTGCTGAAGATTCCAAATACATTACTTCAATTGAATGGTTTTAGGAAAGAAATATGTTTACTTTTGTTATTGGTACATTAGGTGATACCCTGCTGAAGGCCAACTAACACCAACCAACCCGATTGCTCATTTTTCCTTCCTTTCTTAATTTAACATTCTCTTGTTTCATTCATTAATTCAACAAAGTACTGAAGTCACATATCTAGGAACTGGGGGAAATGCACTGAACATTAATGTGAAGGACCTTTTCATCAGGATGTTTAAATTCTATTGGGAAAGACAGGGATTATACAAAATTGGTCTACACTTTATTGTCAGGTATTATTAGAAAAGAAAGGTCATGTTGCTTCTCTAGATAGTGAATAGGAACCGTGTCTCTTGAAATTGATATCTGAACAAGAGAAGAGAAGGAAGGGCAGGAGCAAGTTAGTGATTAAGGAAGTGGTGGCAGGCAAAGAAGAGCCATCACGAAGGGCAGGCCCCACCTCTCTGGAGCCTGCTGTGGGAACACACAGGGAGGCAGTGAGACGGTGCAAAGTGGGAAGGGGACGGGGCAGAGCTGGTGGCCAGTTACACTAGAGCATCACCAAGGGCCAGGTGATACAGTAGCCCCCCTGCCCACAGTTTTGCTTTCTGAGGTTTCAGTTACCTGTGATCTGAAAATGATAGGTGGAAAAATCCCAGAATCGAACAGTTCATGAGTTGAATTGCAACATTCTGCGCAGCATGGTGGACTCTCTCACTATCTGGCTCCATCCCACTCAGAACCTGAATTATTATTGTATTTAATAGTAGCCCTGAAATGTAAGAGTAGCAAGGCTGGCAATTTGGATATGCCAAAGAGGAGCTGTATACTACTTCCTTTAAGTGAAAAGGTGAAAGATCTTAACTTCCTACAGAAGGACAAAAAAAAAAAAAAAAAATCATACATTGAGGTTGCTAAAGATGTGTGGTAGAAATTAATCTTCTCGTCATGAAATAGTGAAGAAGAAAAGCACTGAGAGCCAGGAACCACTGAGCCTGTGCAAATATTTCAGCAAGGGATTGCCTGGAACCAGCAGCCCAGACCTTGCGCTTCAAGGAAGGGATGGTGGCACAGATGGAAGAATAGGTTTGGACTGAAAAATATTAAAACCACTGGAGAAGCTGCGTTGGCTGGTGAAGAAGCTCCTGTTGCATTTCTGGCAAATTGAAGTTGACTGAGTAGAAGGATGCCATCCAAAGCCGGTCTCTGTTGTGATGAAACTGGGCTTTTCTAGGGGATGATGCCCAGTAGAACCTTCATTCACAGAAGTGCCAGGGAGCCACCAGGACGGAAAACATGGAAGTGCAGATTGCCTCTGGTACTACATGGCAGTGAGGCAGGACAGAGAGAAGAATGTGTGCCCTCTCAAAACAAAACTTTTTGAGAGAGAAGGAGAAACCATAGTTCTGTAACTTTATTACTAGATTATATAGTTATAACTGTTCTATTTTCAATTATTATTTTTTTGTCAATCTCTTGCTTTACCCAATTTGTGAATAAAATTGTCATAGATATTGATAATGTAAGGAAAAACATAACATATATAGGGGTTTGGTATTACCTGTAGTTTCAGGATCCACTAAGGGTCTTGGAATGGATTCCCCGTGCATAAGGGGGAACTAGTGCACAGGAGTTTGCAATTGTAATGGGAAACCTGGCAGATTGAGCAGGCAGGGAATGGCCTGATTCAATCAAGGTTTTAAAGGATCATTCTGGCCACTACAAGCAGTTCACTATAAGGGACAAAGGCAGAAGTAGGCATTCTGGAGGCCAGTGTAGGATCCTTGGGGATGGCAGTTCCTGTATTTTGGACAACAGAGCAAGTGCTTGAAGGGGGAGTCCAGAGTTCGGTTTTGGCTCTGTCATACTTGAGGTTCTTCTTAAACATCTTCAGGGGAATTTTGAACAGGCAATTGGATTTAAGAATCTGCTCCAGGTATTTCTAAGTGGCAAATGGAAGAAAATTTTTGTTTGTGAAAATGATTATTTCAAAAGTGTACTTGCTGAATATTGTTAAAATTTAAAGCGAAAGAATCAGTGACAAACACATGGGAAGTGTTTCTTGGTCGTACCACCCTTGGAATGGTCCCCAGTATCAGAAGATGCAGGTGACCTGGGCTCTGCCCTGACTAGGTGCTGGCTCTGCCCATCATGTGCTCCTAAGAGGCATGTCCCTGAGACCACAGCTGGGTACCTCCATACTAGCTGGTGCCTCCTGAGATCCCTGCTGTTGAAGAGTTTGGTTGCCGGTCAGTCTGGTTCCATCCTCTTAAAAACGCACTTACTGAAACACCTGAATTCATGCCATGCTGTGAACGTGATGTCAGAGCGAGTGAAACAGATGCTTATTGGTGCCTTTAAATGTAAATAATGAAGTGTCAGCCGGATCCTTCAGATCCTGGACACGGTGTGCCGAAAACTTGTGTTTTTCTTTTAAAGTTTTCAAAGCGTACACTAGTACTTTAGCTTTTTGTCTCTTTACTTTTTTTAATATTTATTTTTTAGTTATAGTTGGACACAATACCTTTATTTTATTTATTTTTATGTGGTGCTGAGGATCGAACCCAGGGCCTTGCACATGCTATGCGAATGCTCTACTGCTGAGCCACAACCCCAGCCCCTTTGTCTCTTTACTTTTAAAAGAAGTTTTTTTTTACTAAGAGTTTCAAACTTTTAAATCTTACCACAAAAATAACCTCTCATTATTCAGCATAAGTACAAAGTGAGGTTTTTAAAGCTTTTAGGAAGTAGTATATTATTTTATGTCAATAAATTGACAGTTTTGTATCTAAACATACAGAAACTATGTTGTCTAGTAATACTACTGTTTTTATCCCTGGGTCCCAATTTTATATACCCTGTGCTGCTTTGCTCAAATCCCATTTTTTCCCCAAACTGCAAATCCTTTCTTCCGTCCTCTCACATCCGGAAACAGCATAAAGATTCCTGTTGACCCACCACATGCACCACCTTTCCATCTGGAAAATGTGCTCCTTCTCCCTGCAGGGCATACCCGTGAGTCTTAGGATGTATCCTCTGTGAAAGCAAAATGACTCCAAAGGCATGAGCATTGGTGTGTGGCACTTTCATAGCTACCCATGTTTACAGGCCGAGTTGTGGTAAAATGTTGGCATCTAGAATAAGAAATTTGTGACAAGAAAGGATGGTGGCAA
Source organism: Marmota flaviventris (assembly GCF_047511675.1). Taxonomy (NCBI): domain Eukaryota; kingdom Metazoa; phylum Chordata; class Mammalia; order Rodentia; family Sciuridae; genus Marmota; species Marmota flaviventris. The sequence continues at coordinate 9,898,573 of NC_092503.1, read as the reverse complement.
GTGAAACTTTTATTAAAGGAAGAAAGTGACTGGGCTTTGAAAAGGCCCTCTCCATCCGGCAGTACAGAGCAGCGATCAAGTGGAAGAAAGGGAGCAGGCAGGCGCTCAGCTAATCTTTCTCCTGGGGGCCCAGGTGGACAAATTGGCAACCCTGTTCACAGCTTTTTTTCTTCTCCCCTTTGTATCATAAGAACTGCTAATCGGATCCATGCTGCTGCAACTGTGGTTAGTTATTAACAGAATAAAAGCAGATTTCTTCAAAAGAACGGGTGGGGGAAGTGACTATACAAAATTGCAAGGTTGTTAGAATCTTAAATGCACAGCAGTCGATTTTTTCCCTTATTCTGAATTATACGATGAATACAAGTCTTTCATCTGTCACTATACCCGTTTCTTCAGAAGGCAGCCAAATATTAAGCTTCTCAAACAACAAAAAAAAGAATCTTAGAGGAAAAATATTGAGGAGGAATAAGAATGGGTAAGAGAAGGGAAAAATTAGGTTTTGTTTTTATTAATTTGTCCTGGTGAGAGAAATACAAACTGCCTGCTCTGTTTGGTTTCCCTCCCTGCCTTTTACCTTACATCAAAGCAGGGATTAACACAGACTCAGCGGGAAGCTGCGCTGCATTTTCTGTCTGGTGCTCTGTGTGAGTCAGGTTCAGAACCCACCATGTTTTACAAAGACAAAGGGTGCTACGGATCTAGACTTCCTGGACAAGCAATATCATGTCAAAACACACGGGCGCCCCTCACCACAAGTGGATGTTTCCAAACCCAAAGACCTTTGATTGTGAACCAGAGCTATAAAGCTATGGAAAAGGGTTTCTTTTGATGAGAATGCCAAATGTTTGCTATGATAGTTCATGCAGGTCGGGGCATCTTTGACATTCACAAGGGGGATCCCTCCCAGATCCTCAAGATTCCCCAAAATAGAAATGGCTTCTGCTTTCAGCCGAGTCACATGTTTGTTCCTATGACTTATTTGTTCTTCCTGTTTTCACACGTAAAGTTGATAAACTTTCCTTAAAGTTTTGTCTTTTATTTAATGAATGGTTTTTCTAGAAAGAAAGTTTTTATTACTTTTACTAGAATTACTGGGAGAAAAGAATATGTAAACTGAATAGAGCTGGTGTGCAGAGGTGCCAGCCACATCCAGCCACACTGCATGTGCCAGCCAACAGTGGCCGGACAGCATTGGAAGTGGACCTCAACCTCGCCTTAGCACATGAGGCCCTGGGTTCAGTCACTGGCACTGCAGGAAAAAAGAGAGAAAAGAAAATGAAAGTCAGGCCACACAGTAAAACCAAAAGTCATCCTTGTCCCCATACCCCAGAGTACTTAGCAGACTAAAAATGTTACATTTTAATGCTGAGAATCTACTGTATATAAATGTGTCAGACTCTGGTTTACCTTTTTCTTTATTATTATTAGAGCTTTATAGTTATACATGGTAGCTGGGTTCATCCTGACAGATTCATACATGTATGGGATTCATTTCAGTTCATGAACCCCTCTTTTCCCTCTCCCACCCATTCTCCTTCCTCTACCCTACTATATTTCCTGTTACTCATCTATTAATTTATATTTGATTGGTTCTTTATGTTATCTTATCCTTGCCTTTATTTTTCTCTAGCTTCTGCATATGAGAGAAAACCTTTGAGTTTCTTAGTTTGACTTTTTTCACTTAGTCCATTTCCATCCATTTACCAGCAAATGCTGTAATATTATTGTTTTTTATGGCTGAATAGAACTCTGTTTTACACATACACACACACACACACACACGCCATGATTTCTTATTTTGTTCATCTATTGACAGGCATCTGGTTGATTCCATAATTTAACTGTATCACAGCCAATTTTAGCTCATTTGGGAAAATACCAAGGAGTGGGATAGCCTGGGTCATGGTAGTTCTATTCCTAATTTTTTGAGGAATCTCCATACTGATTTCTATTGATTTACTAATCTACAGTCCCACCAATAATGTACAAGTGAACCTTTTTCACCAGGACCTCTCCAGCTTTTATTAACTGTTTGTAATCTTGATCATTGCCATTCTGACTGGAGATAAAATCTGAGTGTGTTTTTTTTAAAAAAATATATTTATTTTTTAGTTTTCAGTGGACACAACATCTTTATTTTATTTTTATGTGGTGCTGAGGATCGAACCCAGCACCCCGCACATGCCAGGCGAGCGCGCTACTGCTTGAGCCACATCCCTAGCCCCTGAGTGTGGTTTTGATTTGCATTTTCCTGATTGCTAAAGATTTTGAACATTTTTTCATGTATTTGTTGGCCATTTGTGTTTCTTCTTTTGAGAAATCTCTGTTTAGTTCTTTTGCCCACTTATTATTTGGTATTTTTTTTTATTAGCTACACATGATCGTACAATGATCTTGACAATTTATACATTTGAATCAAATGGGGTATAATTTCTCATTTTTCTGATTGTATAGGTTGCAGAATCACATTTTTGGTGTTAAATTTTTTGAGTTCTTTTTATATTCTGGATATTAATCCTGTATTGGAGGAGTAGCTGACCAAGATTTTCTCCCATTCTGTAGGCTCTCTCCACACTCTAAATCATTTCCTTTGCTGTGTAGGAGCTTTTTGGTTTGATGCCAACACACTCATTGGTTCTTGGTTTTATTTCTTGTGCTTTGGGTCTTGTTAAGGAAGTCTGTGCCAGCATGCATATATATATTTTTTGTTTGTTTGTTTGTTTTTAAGAGAGAGAGAATTTTTTTAATATTTATTTTTCAGTTTTCGGTGGACACAACATCTTTGTATGTGGTGTTGAGGATCGAACCCATCCAGCACCTATATATGATAGAATGTTTTCTTCTATCAGTTGAATAGCTTCTGGTCTAATTCCTAAGACTTTGATCCATTTTGATTTGAGTTTTGTGTGGGGTGAGAGTTAGGGGTCTAGTTTCATCTTTCTATATAAATAGCTTTCCAGTTTTCCCAGCACCATTAGTTAAAAAGACTATCTTTTCTCCAAGATATTGGTACCTTTTTAAGTATATCAGATGGCTATAGGTATGTGGATTTGTCTCTGTGTCTTCTATTCCTTTGATTCATGACAATTTTGATGTCAATATCATGCTGTTTTTATTTCTACATCTCTTAGTATAAATTCAGATCAGATATTGTAGTGCCTCCTTCATTTTTCTTGGTCAGCATTGCTAAGAATTTTTTTCTCTAATTCTTTACAGAATGTCATTGGTATTGTGATGGGGATTGCACTGAATCTGTATATTGCTTTAGGTAGTATGGCCATTTTGACAGTATTGATTGTTACTATCCAAGAACATGGGATATCTTTTCATCTTCTAAGGTCTTCCTCAATTTCTTTCTTTAGTGTTGTATAATTTTCATTGTAGCGCCCGTTTACTTCCTTGGTTAGATTATTCCCAAGTGTTTAATTTTATTATTTTTTTGAGGTTATTGTGAATGGGATGGTTTTCCTGATTTTTTCCTTGACTGAGTCAATGTTGGAGTATAGGAAAGCTATTGATTTATGGGTGTTTATCTTATATTCTGCAAAACTCATTTATAAGATCTAGAAGTCGTCTGGTGGAGTTTTTTTTTTTTTGGATCCTCTAGATATAGGATGATATCATTGGCAAACAGAGATAATTTGACTTTAAAAAAAAAAACCTTTTCTTTTCCTATTTGTATTTCTTTTCTTACTTCTTTTTTACTAATGTTTCAAGGACTGTATTGAATAGGAGTGGTAAGAGTGGACAGCCTTGTCTTGTTCCTGACTTTAGAAGAAATGCTTTTAGTTTTTCTTCATTTAGTATGATGTTTGCTTTGGGTTTGTCATAAATGGCCTTTAAGATGTTAAGGTTAGTTTCTTCAATCCATAGCTTTTCCAGTGTTGTTAATATGAATGAATGTTGGATTTTATCACAGGCCTTTTGTGCATCTATTGAGATAGACTTTTGTTCTTAACTCTGTTTAAGTGGTGAATTACGTTTATTGATTTGCCTATGTTGAACCAACCCTGCCTCCCTGGAATGATACATACTTGATCATGCTGTTTTATGTTTTTGATGTGCTTTTGAATGTGGTTCGCTAATATTTTATTAAGGATTTTTGTATCTCTGTTCATCAGGTATATCACTCTTCAGTTTTCTTTCCTTGATGCATCTTTGTCTGGTTTGGGCATCAGGGTTATGCTGGCTTCCTAATATGTATTTGGGAGTGCTCCCTCCCTTTCAATTCATGGAATAATTTGAGAAAGACTGGTGTTAGTTCTTTTTTAAAAGTCTGTTAAAACTCAGCTGAGAATCACTCTGTCCCTGGGTTTTTCTTTTTTTGGAAGGCTTCTTATTTCTGTTTCAACTTCATTACTTTATATTGGCCTGTTTAGATTTTCTATATCTTCTGGATTCAATTTGGACAGGTCATATATTGTCTAGAAATTTGTCAGTATCTTCTAGATCTTCCAGGTTATTGGAGTAGAAATTTTCAAAATCGGTCTGATGATCCTCTGGATTTTAGACGGGTCTGTAGTGATAGCTCCTTTTTCATCTCTGATCTTGGTGATTTGCACCTTTTCACTTTCTTTTGGCTAGTTTGGCTAAGGGTTTGTCTATCTTATTTAACTTTTCAAAGAACCAACTCTATGTTGCATTTATCCTGTGTATTGTTTTCTTATTCTCAATTTCATTGATTTCTGCTCTAATCTTAATTCTTTCCTGTCTTTTACTGGTTTTAGAGTTGGTTAGTTCTTTTCGTAAGACCTTGATGAAGCATAAGCTTATTTATTTGGAATCTCTAATTTTTTGTGTAGGCACTCAGTGCTATAAATTTTTCTCTTAGCCACTGCTTGTTTGATTCATTTGATACATTGTATCTCTGTTCTCAATTTTTTTTCTAAGAATTTCTTGATTTCTAAGTTCTTCTTTGATCCATTCTTCATTTAAGATAATATTGTTCAATCTCCATGTGTTTACGTGGTTTATATAATTTTCCTTGCTGTTGATTTCTTGCTTCATTTCATTAAGATCTAATGGGATACATAGGATTGTATCGTATTTTTGTTGTTGTTGTATTGTTTTTTTTTTTTTTTTTTTTTTTTTCATTTGCGAAGATTTGTTTTGTGGCCTAGAATATGTTCTCTTTTGGAAAAAGTTCAGTGTGCAGCTGAGAAACAGGTAAATTCAGCTGTTTGGGGGTGGAATATTCTGTAGATGTCCATTAGGTCCATTTGATTTATAGTGTTGCTTAGGTTGGAGATACTTTATTGTTTTTGTTTTGATGACCTGTCTGTTGGTGCTGAGGATATATTGAAATCACCCAGTATTATTGTGTTGGGGTCTGTGTCAGATTTAATGTCATGGAACATTTTTTTCCATGTAATTGGGGGTATTGACATTTGGCGCATACATGTTTACTATCATTAAATCTTCTCGTTGGATTGTTTCCTTTACTAGGATGTAGTAGCCGTCCTTTTTTTCTCTTCTGTTTAATTCTTACTTGGAAATATGCTTTGTGAGATATGAGTATAGCTATCCATGCTTGTTTTCTTGGTCCATATGCATGGACTATTTTTTGCCATCATTTTGCCTTCAGCCTATGGATGTCTTTGCCTATGAGTCTCTGTAAACAGCATATAGTTGGATTTAAATTTTTAAAAAAATCTTTTGTTGTTGGTAGACCTTTATTTTATTCATTTATTTATATGCAGTGCTGAGAGTTGAACCCTGCGCCTCACACATGTGAGGCAAGTGTTCTACTACTGAGCCACAACCCCAGCCCCGAATTCTAATTTTTGATCTATTCTGATAATCTGTATCTTTTAACTGGGGAGTTGAGACTGTTAACATTCAGCATTAGTATAGATATATGTTTGGGGTTTCCTTTCATTTTGGTTTTTTGCTCTATTTACTCCTGTCTGGATTCTCATTTAGTAGATTATTTTTCTATTGAACTTCCTTTGCTTGGGAGCTTGTAATGACCTGGACATTGAAGTCCAGAAGTCTGTGTTTGGCCTTGTGCACTCTCATTGCCTTGTCATGTGCCTTATGAGGCCTTTTTAGTTTCTGTGCCTTAAGTTCTCTTTTGGGAAGGTATCTACTTGGAAGGGCTCTAATGGTTATCCATTACTCAGACTGCTGACTGACTTCCATGAGACGACATTATATAATTTTAGTATATTTAAGTTAATCAAAGGAAAGGAGATACTGGGGAAATTTCCAGTTTGAATCTGGTAAGCTAGATGAATCATGATGGACTGTCAAAAGTTTCCCTTTGTTAATTGGCAGGAAGGAATCACATTTGTAGGACTTCTGGTGGGGCATAATTCTTAGACTGCATCAGATTCACTTTGATTTTACTTGTTAAGTGATAGGCCTTTGTAACTAATCAGTCTTGTACTCTTGTCAGAGTTTTATATAAATACACTCAAAGCTCAGACCACAGTAGGGAGAATAGTTAACGCTTCATCAAGAAGGTGTGTATGGGTTTCTAATAAAGGCATGTGGGGAACTGTCATGGTTGGGAAATCAGAAGTTTCTTCTTATTGGCTCAGGTGTACACATGTCAGGTCTGCCCCTGGAGTACTGAGTTATCTCTATTTTCAGAACAAAATGGACTTTTGAGCCCTATGACATGGAGGGGATTGTCTCCCCAGACACAGGCTTGGCTTCTTGAATCTGGGAATGCCATCTTCGAGGGCAGAGGCAGGGGCGGAGTGTTGCTTTCTTATTTTTGCACTATTCTCATTGGAAGTTGGATTAGCTCACAAAAAAGATCTGTGTTGACAGCCCGTCACAGCCACTCCCCACCCTCCATTGCCCCAGGACAGTACTTTCTAGCAAGAGTGAAAATCTGTTTAAAACACATGGGGCACTCAGGCACACACCGACTAAGTACACACCCACACTCTGCAGGCAAGCAGTAGCTCTAACCGCTAAGCTGAAGCCTGAGAAGACTTTCTATTTTCAGTGTTGCTTTGGAGCATATCAGAAGTGGTGTCAGTCAAGAGCTTCCTGATTCTGAGCAAAGGAGATTTTATTTTCATTTCTTAAAGCAAATGAAATAGAAGACACGGGACAAAAGAGTGCTGTATCAAAATAATTTGTTGACTTTCAAACTTGTGTGAGTAAATGAAAAGCATAGGATATTTGATAAACTTAATGGATTATCAAGACTCATTTTTCGTTCACATCACGAGACATTATGCAGATATTTAAAGAAATGCCGAGTGAAATCTTGACTGCTTGTATTGCAGAGCTGCTGATTTGCTACTGAGGTAGATGAGGCAGTCAGTGATTTCCACAGAGTGGAGTCCTCCGTGCAGCCCACCAGTGCCACTGCCTAACAAAATCAGAATTGTCCTTTATCAGAAATGCTCCTCATCAGTCCTTCATGTTTCAAAAATTAAAGGAGTAACTTGAAATGTAGCCCATAGAGAGAATGTATATGGCTCCTACAGCGAGGTTGTCAGGACATGAGAAATACATCCTCCAGAAGATCACCAGTGAGTCTGTGGCAGGTAGGGGAATGTATTTCTGGCACTAAAATTAAATCAAGTAGTGTCTGCCATACAGACTTCAGATTTGCTTTATTGTCTATGTCCGGGTTCCATCTTAGATAACTAACTGCATCTTAGGTTGGTGGACTTTTTATTTGTAACTGTGTAAAAGGAAGAAATACATTTTCTCTGGCCACTACAACTTTTATAAAAATTGAGTATTTCTAGGTCTACTGGAATTATATGGGAATAGGACACTATTATTTAAAGGGGTGAACTGTTTGTTTGCTAGAGGCTGTAAGTACTTCTGAGCAAGTGTTCTTGTCATTTTTAATTTTATAGTTGTATGCAGTAGTAATATAGAGAGGAATTAACCCAGGAAAGTTTTAGCCTTAAAAATAGTTAACATGGGAACCTGTTCCTCTCATGCTTATTCTCACCATCAGTTCAGCAGTGGTAAAGTGTGACTTATATGATTGCACCTGATAAGTAATTGATTTGCTTGTTTTGATCTGATATAAGAGGTGGAAAAATAAAACTGCAAGTAATCACTTCTCTAAAACTTCACCTATTAGTGGACTTGCCATTTATGTCTTAGGCCTGTGCTTGCATTGAATGCTTAGGAGCCCAGGGCAGCTACACTAGGCCTGGCTTGCAGAGGACAGAAACCACTTTCTTTCTTTCTCTCTCTCTCTCTCATAACTTTATTTATTTATTGTTTTATGGTGCTGAGGATTGAACCCAGGGCCTCCAACGTGCCAGGCAAACACTCTACCTCTGAGCCACTACCCCAGCACAGAAACCACTTTCTTTTATTGACATTTATAGAAGTTTCCTTGTTAAATATGGGGGACTGTGGCAGGTTTGTATGTAATTGCTGCTATTATTAAACACTGTTTGCAATTCATTGGCCTTTTGATCAAGTATTCCTGAATGTTTTTGTACTGATATTATCGTTTAGAACAGGGTCCAGTTAAATATAGCCTGTGGGACAAATTCAGCTCTTCACATATTTTTGTAAATGAAGTTATATTTACACTATTTCATTTATGTGTTGTTTGGCTGCTTTTGAACTGTAGTAGCTGAGTTGAGTAGTTGAGAACTTGCAGAGAACTTGCCACCAAAAAGGCTGATATTCTCTATCGGGCAGTTGACAGAAAAGGTTTGTGTATTCCTGATTTAGAATAAGATGAAACGATGTGATTACCAATAACTTTTAAAGGTCTGATTAACTATTAATTTAAATGTACTTCCTGGAATAACCAGCCACATATTCATTTAACTAGAAACACTTACTGAATGTACAGTATGTGTTGAGTTCAGGAGACACAGTATGGCAGGGAACAAAATAGGACTCTCTGTCCTCATGGAATTTATACTCTAGTGAAATGAGATAAATAAACACAGAAGTAAATTGAGAACTACAAGGACTGTTAATATCCTGTCCAACAGTAAGATGCATATAGCTCTGTGCTGGTTAGTAGTTGCTGACCAACTGCCCAGCCATGTTGGTCTATGATGTGCTGGGCTATAATATGTTCATGTTCATACACTGTAAGTTACACTTACTGGATGTTGGCTAATTTACCAAAAACATAACATATAGCCAGTTTTCTCCCAGTTCTGTTACATACTAACTTCCAGTGTCTTATGACCCCAAAATTTAGTTTCATGGTTATCTTGATCGAGTTCTTAAAAGCTATTTTTTAATAAGCAAGATTACCCTTAAGCCTATCTTTACTGTAAAGAAAATACAGTAAACAGAATCCAAAAGTGTAAGAAAATAATGTGCCATTGTCTGGTGGCATTTATCCCAAGAATTCAAGGTTGGTTCAACATTAACAACTCTTAATATTATATACTATAAAAATAAACCTGAGGAGGGAAAATGGTCTTTTTTAACAAAACTCAACACCAAATCATGATTGAAAAAAACAAACACTTAAGGAAGTAAGTAGTAATTTAGAGATGCTTTCTCAACAGGGCACAGTATGAGTATCTTTTAGTTATATGGCAAGAGACTTGAGAGACATTTCCACTAAGCACACCAGTGAGACAAGGAAGACCACTATCTCCATTATCACAGAGCAGTGTACTAGAAGTTGTAAGCAATGCAGTTAGACAAGAAAACTCAAGTAAAGGCATAAAAATGGGTATAGAAGAAATAAAACTCTATTTACAGATGATACAATAATGTACCTGGAAAAACTTAAGAGAATTAGTCATAAATGAACTCAAGACAGTAAAAGAACTTGGTGCAAAATGTACAGTTAGAAGACATAATGGTGGGGAAGTCACATTTACAATAGCAACAAGGAAGATTAAATGTTATTAATACTAATAGAGTATGCAAGGCCTTTTGTATACCCAAACGGGACTCAGGAGGACTTGAAAAAATGAAAGGATTTCCTGAGTTCAAGAGTCATCTCTTCTCCCCAGATTCATTTATAGTTTCATTGCATTCCCAATAAGAATATCAGGAAGGTATTTTATATCATTAGACAAGTTGACAGTAAAATTCATACAGAGAAACAAACATATTAGAAAACACTGAAAAAGGAAAAGCAGGAAGCACAGGATTATCCTTAGTTAAAACATGGTTTGAACTCATCATGATTAAAAATTCTGTGGTGCTGGCAGACAAATAGACTCACGGACCACTGGAATAGAAGAGCAAGCCCAGAATTAGACCCAATATGCATAAAAATTGAGGGCATGACCATGATGGCATTCCAAGTCACTGTGTGAAATAATGTCGAAATAATTAGGGATCCACTTGCAAAAAAAGATACATTAGATCTATACCTCATAATGAAACTGAAGAAAACTAGGAAGAATTCCTTTTGAACCTCAGTGTAGAGAAGAACTTTCTGACTGTGACTCAAAATCCAAAGGCAATAAAAATTTGGTAAATTTGACTACATTTTTTAAAGTTTCATTTTAAAAGATACCATAAGCAAAATCTCTAGACCACTAACAAACTGGGAGAAAATATTCACAGCTGACACCATAAACATGATGAACTTAAAACTGGAATTGTAGACTTAAAATCCATGTAGAACATGGGAGAAAGCCATGAACAAACAATTCACAAGATATATAAAAATGACCTTCAAGCATGGAAAAATAGATTCCAAATTAGAGAAGCATAAATTCAAAAATTGCTGACACTGTTTCTCACATGGGACTGGCGAAAAAAAATTTTAGAAGAATGGCACCTCCTATTAGGAACATTATGGAGATACAGGTTCCTGAAACACTGCTGTGGCAGTGTAGGTTGGTACAGTTTCTGAGGGAAATGGGAAAATGTATGACTTTTTATCCAGAAACTGCCCTGGAGGAATTAAACCGAAAATATAACTCAAAACTACCCAGAAACGTAACCACGGATTTGGAACAACTGAATGTGCACACAGAGGAGAGTCCTGAGTACGCTTTGCAGCCCTCTCACAAAGACTACTCTGGAGTGATTTTTAATAATGAGGAAGATGTTGTGATCTGACAGGAAGAACTTTTCCAGGGCATGCTGTTCACTGAGAAAAGCAAAGCCGAAGATACCTGAGTGTGCAAACTTTTGTGCAAAAAGGAATATAGGAAAGAAAACCATAAACAGTATCAGGCTGGCCGTTCACAAAGGGCAGTGGGGAAAAGGCTAGGAGGAAGAGGAAATGGGCATAGGGAAGGGGAAGAGGAGGGAGGGACACTCACACATTTTTTTTAAAAAAAAAATCTGACTTAAAGCTATAAAAGTGTTTTACATACCCCCAAAGCTACAAAGTAATCACAGCCAGTCAGGATGCAGCAGGAACCCTAAATGGAACCCTAACACTGATAACCCTGTGTTGTTCACAGGGATATAGCTTAGTAATCTAAAATGACTATGTGCATATAATAGAATCAAACAAGTAAATTGATCTAGATAATGAGGGTTGGACTTCTCACTGTTGGAAAAGTATGAGTAAGAAGGCTAAAATGTACTCTTTAGTTTTGAAATGGAATTTGAAGTATTCATGTAAACTTGTGGTTATACGTGTATATACACACATATCAAAATACAAGTACAAGGGCTGTTGTGGCTCAGTGGCAGAGCCCTTGTTTGGGTTTGATCCTCACCACTGCATATAAATAAATAAAAAATAAATGAATAGATAGATATAGATGCATGTGTATGCATAGGTTAGTTTCCATGCATTTCTTACCTCTGCTCACTGCGTTGGCTGGAAGCACGGCACAGGAGTAAATGTGAGCCAAGCTAGTACCTGACCCTAGTCTCACAATGGGCACTCTCCAGCAAAAGGAACCAGGGCTTCTGGAAGTGATTGATATGGGCTGGGGCAGGACAAATAGAAGATGAGCCTGGAGCATCTGGTGTTTCTAAGATGGAAGAAAATGCTCAATGAAGCAAGGGAGGCTTGTCAACAGGACTCAGGAATCAACTGGAAGGAGCTTCTAATGGCCAAAGCCAAAACAGTTGGAGCAACAAAATAATGATAGTCCTGGGTTTGATTTTGTTTATTTGTTTTACCCGTAATATAAAATAAGTCCATCCATTTATTAGTTTTCTGCTACTGTGTAACAGACTGTTAAAAGTTAGCAGCTTAAAACAGCACTCAGTTCCTAGGGTCAGGAGTCCAGGCACAGCTTCATAACTCCGTCTTCTGCTCAGGATCTCACAGGGCTATACTCAAAGTCTTCTCATGGTCAGTGTTCTAATCTGGACACTCAGCTGGGGAAGAATCTGCTTCAGTTTCTTCCAGATTGTAGCAGTAGTCACTTCCTTGAGGTTGTAGGAGTGTATTAGCTTTCCATTACTGTAACAAATACCTGAGATAAATCACCTGAGTAAAAGGTTTATTTTGACTCACAGCTTTCGGTCTTCAGTCTGTGATAGTTGGTCCCTTGCTTTGGGCCCATAGTGAGGCAACCCAGTGTGGTGGTAGCATGTGGTGGAACAAGCTGCTCACCTCATGGCAACTGGGAAGGGAAAAAAAAAAAAAAAAAGAACGAACTAGGGACTGATGTCTCACAGTCCCCTTCATAGGTATCCCCAATGACCACGACTTCCCACTATGCCCTGCGTCCTACAGGTACCCCACCTCCCAACAGGGCCAAGCTGGGAGCCAGGACTTCACCACGTGGGCCTTTCTTTGGAGGACATGCCACATCCAAACTATAGCAAGGAGTGAGGCCCCTATTGTGTGGAACTCCTGTCCTCGTCTGGTGACTCAGCTCACATCTTAGAAGCTTACTTTCTAGAAGGTCTAAGCCCTCTGTTGAAGTCAGGCCCAGCCTGTCAGCTGATCAGAAATCTCAGTTACCTCTGCAGAATCCCTTCACTTCTTCATGAAGCTGTTTGTAAGGCATCATTATTCCAGGAGTGGCAGTCCATCCTTTTGCCATGTTTTTTGGTTAGAAGCCAAGTCAGGTTCTGCCCTCAGTAAAAGAGGGGAATTACACAAGTGTGACTCATTGGAAGTCCTCCCTCCCGGGACATATCTGCCACCATGAGTTCACTTGGATATACATAAATGGTCTAGTAAATAAATGAGGACACAGTGATTCTGTTCCTCAGAATAGAATTCCAATTAATGAATGTAGAAGGAAAAAGGGAAACAGAATTACTAGGAACACACACCTCCGTAGTAAATGCCTAAACAAGAGTTTTTTCTAACAGTTGCAAATATTGGCTTGTAAAAGTTTGAGGAGATGCAGGATTTGCATGGTCTCACATTTCTCCCCTAACATTTATCAGCTGCAAAGAGGAAACAAGGAACTTTAAAGTAGATTTCAGCCTAACCCAGTAGTCAAGGTCCACATCACCAGAAGTGGGCCAGCCAGCATCTGAGACCTCCTTAGAACCAGCTAAAGAGTGTGGTATTTTTGTTGAACATGTCCCAGAATGTATTTCAGTGATGAAAATAGATCAGCCCAAGCCAGATTGGGTAGCGTTCTACAAAGTAACTCAGGAGTACTCTTCAAAAGTTGCCAGGTCATAGAACATAAGAAAAGACAGGAGGACTTTTATAGGCTAGAGGACATGGGAGAAATAACTAAATGCAGGGCACAATGATCCCAGAAAAAAGGATGTTTGCTGGAAAAATCAACAAACTCCAAATAAATTCTGTAGATACTGACTTCCCATCTTGATAATCGTATCATGGTTATATAAGATATTTCCATTAGGGGGCGGTGGGCTGTTGGGCTGTTGGATAATCTTCACAATTTTTTCTAAATCTAAAATTAATAAAAAATAAATGGACTTGTTCATTTGTTTTTTAAATCAACATAGATTTAGGATGAGCATTATAACTCAGCAAAAGTAGAAATTCAGGTAACTATTGTCACATGAAGATTTTGCATAGTAATGCATACCTGGTCATTGGAAAGTAAAGTCAGGTGTGAGATGGTGGGATTTTCTAGTTCACAGTAATTCTTCTGGCAGTATTTTACTTCATCATGTCATCATCATCACAGACAAGGGGAGTTCAGGGTACATGTCAAAAGAAACTCAGTTTGAATGTTTAAGAACCGCATAAAGTTGGTTTGCTCACTTGACATGGCCATATTCTCTCTTAAAATCAACTACCAAACTTTCTTTGAAAGGTTGAATTTGTCACTGACCTGCCATACAGAAATCCGTTGTTCAGAAGGTGTTTACTTGATTCGGCTGGTTTGAAGGGATCTGAATTCTCTGCTTTGTATGAACCATGGACATGAGTGAGTCTTCTATATCACCTTTCACAGCCCCATTTTCTGAGTTAGCGCCTGCTGTATAACACTCTTGGAGGATGAATTATCTCCTAGTAACTGTAGTTACCTCGTAATTAAGGAACTATGAGAAAAGAGAGATCAAAGAAAATGAGGAATTTTAAATGACCTGGAAATATCTATCCTTAACACCCAAAGGTTCGTGTTTATTTTTCAACAGGATGGATTTAATACATGGTTTTTCTCCATGTTCTGAAGGGAATCACTCTCAGAATTGCACCAAACAACCGTGAGTGGTGCTTGGCCGAGGCAGTATTTTATGAGTCTTGAGATGGGCTTCTTACAGCCTTTTTTATTTTTCACTTGATATATTGTATGGAAGGAGCAGCGCCTCGGGCAGGCACAACGTAAGCCTGGTGCCCTGTGTTAACACAGAATTACTGTTTGTTTTTACTGTCCTGAGTCTATGAATCCAGCCTGTCATGCAGAAGTGATCGTTATAATGTAAGCACTTAACTGTCCTGCCTCAGCTGATTCCCTAGGGAAACTTAAAAAGTCCGGGTTTGGTTGCAGAGTGCTTTAAATTTCTAAGTGGACTGTAGATTGTGACTGCAGGGAATTTCATCAGAATGGTTTGACCCTGCTGTGGACACAGCAGCTTTTGTAGATCTGTAGCCAGTAACTTGCTCTTGAAATTTGTTTTGGTCCAGAATTTAGTTTTTACTTTATATCTAGTTAGTTGGTATTAATACTAATTTACTACAAAGTCTAAGACAAACCAATGTCAAGTAGATTCTGTGCCATTTGTCAGGACTTTCAGCTGCTAGTGAGGGGACTCATGGAAGAGCTCATGTCTCACGGCACCTGTTTCTGGCACCTGTTTCTCTGTGTCTGTCAACTCAGGTGTTTGGCTTTGGCTTTATCTGAGAACGAGCGCAGCGTGGAACACCCAGGACCACTCAGGAGTACAGCCTTAAGGCTTATGTCCACCTCTGAAAGTGAGATGCCTAACCCAACATAAAATTTGAGAAAACAATTTAATTGTTTTACAGTGATACTTTTAACAGCTATTTATACCTATTATCTAAACTGAAAATTATCTTCCTGCCTCTCTGGCTGTCAGATAACAACTGTTATTAGAGTGAGACATGAGTGGCAGTCCCCAGAGACTCCAGGCCTGAGACACCACGCTGTAAAAATGGAAGACACGACACTTGTTCATCACAAATCCCCAGGCCTGCGCCATGGCCTCCACTGGGGAGAATCAGAGGTGGTCTTCAGGCATTGATTGCCTCCTCTGCACAGTTGTGATTCTTTTTAGCAGCGTATATAACTATGGAAGAGTAGGACATAGAGGAGCAAAGCAGTCAGGTTGAGCTGGCCCTGTCACATGACTATTCCAGAGGGTATACAGAGAGACACGTTTGTGCGTACTTCTCGCTCCCACCTGTGGTAGCAAGGGGAGAGAGCAGAGCATGCCCTGCGGGTTGTGCTGAATTCAACATTCTTCTTAGTCCTAGTATTTTAGTATTAGAAATGCATCTAACCCTCTGAGCCAGAAAGGGAACTGAGGGGACCCCCTGCCTTGTGGTGCCTGCGTTTCTGCATCCTGTCTCCCACCTTGTGATGTACTCTCCCTCCTTTATCAGTGAAATAAGTACATTTTCCTTTGTCAGTAAAAAAGTGTGTTTTTCTCTAGTTCACATTCAGAGATTCGTTATGCTAAGGGAGGGACTAAAGGAGTGAAAGACAAGATTCCCGTCCCAGGGAGCCCACGTTGATATAGGAAAAAGCCAAACTCATTGAAAGTTACATAGATGCTGTTACTGTTTAAGCAATAAAGATCAAAGGAGATGCATAATAATATTCCTTTCTTTAGTAATAACATATTCCATTGTGTAGTACCATTTTTTATGTTTCTTAATGGAGGTCTTCTGAGTTTGACTCTCGGGTTGATTACAAAACTTTTTAGGAATCTGTTACTATTACTGCATTAGTTGGATATTACCAATGAGTAATTGTTGGTCATTCTACACACCTGCTTACCTATTTGGCTTCACTGTTTTGAATTTTGTTGAATGTGTAGGGACTGTATGTCAAGCTACTTCAACTACAGGTTGATTGATCCATGAGTTTGGGGGCTTATTCAGTAACAAACTGAACTTTTAGCAGGTCTTTTTGGTGAGAACTTTATCATGTTTCCTCTTCATTTTTCAGGAAACAAACGAAATATTACATTCTTTTCAGCTGTGTCTTTTTCTATGTGGGCCATGCCTTGTGTGACCATAAGAAATATATGTGTCTGGGGCTGGGGATGTGGCTCAGGCGGTGCGGCCTGGGTTCGATCCTCAGCACCACATAAAAAGATGTTGTGTCCGCCGAAGGCTAAGAAATAAATATTAAAATTCTCTCTCTCTTTAAAAAAAAAGAGTGGCCACCTTTAAAAAAAAAAAAAGAAAGAAAGAAATATATGTATCTGTGTCTTGTTTTGCGGGGGTTTTTTGTGTGTGTGGTGTTTTTTTTTTTTGTTTTTGTTTTTTTGTTTTGGCACAATTGCAGTATTAACGCAAATGGTCCCCCCCCATCCCCACTTTCCCTCCTGTGTTTTACAGGCAGTCAGATGCCTCCTCAGCCACCTGGGAGCCAGTCAGAATCCAGTTCCCATCCTGCCTTGAGCCAGTCACCAATGCCACAGGAAAGAGGTGAGTCTGCAGTTCACATCCTATGCACTGATCATGCTTTGAGTAGAGAAGGCTCATATGAGTTTTCTCACCCATTTGTCTTCTTACAGATAATTTTTTAAAAGGATGCTTATCAGATAAACAGAACTCTATAAGTAACAACAAATTTGGGGAGAAGGGATTCTTTCTTGCAGATTGGATTACATGTTACCAAAGTGTAATTCAAGGCCCAACGAATCAGTGTGTCCACAAAACACCATGAAGTGTAGTCTGTGTTTGATTGTAGTCTGCTTAGTCCAGCTGGGTGCGATAACTAGGAGTGGCTCAATGTGGACGTCAGTCCTAGTAAAGTGAAGTGTGTGAGCACACGTGCACTCAAGCACACGTGCTGACCTGACTAGTCACTTGTTCCAATAGACTTAATGATAATATTTTAAACTCATATTTCAACTTATCATATAAAATTGTAAGATCTTCTAACTGGAGCAGACCTGAAAGCTCAGTGTGCAGTTGAAGAAACTGAGGACGACGTTTGCCCGTGTTTCCTCGCTCCCAGCGTCTACTTAGACTGGGCTTTTCCTGAAGCCTCTAAACTGATGTCGACCCACATCTGCCGCCTCTGTGCTTCACTCAGTGCTGTGTGCCAGCCCGTGGTGCCTCTGCCCCCCCTGCACGGTGCTCCTCCTCCTCCAATCAGCATTCTCTTTTGTGCCTCTGCTCCTGTGGTGGTGGTGGCGGTGATTTTAATTCAGATTGGTGTAGACCAGGGCTTACGTTCCCAGTCACTTCCCACAGCCTGTGGGTCAAGCTTGTCCACCTGTCCACCCTGTTCCACAGGAGATGCCACTTTGTTCCATGTGGGCCTGGAGGCCAGGAGGTGCCGGCTGGCTAGGTAGCTGATGTCTAGAGGACGGCTTGAGCCCTGACATTGTGATTATTTCTGTAAGGACTGAAGAGATGATGATTTGCTGCTAATTAGACTTATGAGGTTTAAGTTATTTTACATATTAAAAATTCAGTGGCACATAATTTAGAAAGCAATGCCATTAAAAAGATGGATTAGACTTATCTATGTGTCATTTGTGTTGAATGTTTAGTGGAATAAAGTGAATTTTTCATTTCCTAATACCTTTACTTATTAGCGTTTTTATTATAGTTTAAGGTGTAGTTAATACTTAAATTAATTCCCTTATCAAGATAATACAGGGTGTTTTAATCATGGACTAGTTAATGGTTCTCAAACTTTAGCGTGCTTGAGAGTTGTTGCAGGACTTAAAACCCATTGCTGGCCCACCACAGATTTCTAATGAAGACACTTAAAATCTGCGTTTCTGACAAGCTCCAGGTACTGTGATGCACAGGGCTAAGGGGCACCTGGAGAAGTGCTGCCTGCAACTCCACAGTCTTTAACAGGCCTCATCATGGTGCGAACCTGAGCATTTGTTTCTGTGCGCTCTCGGCGTGCTGTATGTCGCTCTAGCCAGGTCTTCTAAGATTGCTCATCTGTGTAAGCTCCTCCTTGGGCCCCATCGTCCTGAAGACCTTACAGACATCCCTGGACAGAGCATGCTCCGGTGCCATACTTGTGGGGAGCTTGCTGCTCTGTGTATGTGGGGGGGCTGACCTTCTGTACACGGCGGTGGGGACAGGATGGGGTAGAGGAAGCCCTGCATGGAGCACCTGTGGGCCGGGTCTAGAACCAATCTGGAGATGGCTGTCACCTCACTAATTCTCAACAAGGGCCTGTGGCAGCACTTATACTGGCACAAGTCTGTTGATATCACATGTCACAGGGTAAGTGCCCCTTATGTGGGATCCCTGCACTGTAGAACTTAGGAAACCAAAGAGAAATTCTGTCAAATCTCCTCAACCCTGGCAACTGATAGGTGTTAAGATTAGGAAATGTGGGGAAGCAAGTATGAAGGTCAGGATGACAATGAGGAAGCCTGGTTAATGTAACAACATGGAAAATTACCACATCTATTAACGTTTTCCTCTGGTTGCCTTAGATGCTAAATCTGAATTGACTTTTTTTTTGGCGAGGGGGCACATATTCCCTAAACCTTTTCTGAAAGATTGTGCTAGAGACACTATTTGCATTCTCTTTTGTGCTTTTATTGGTTAGATAACCTCCTAAAAAGCAAAACTTCATTTCTTAAAATGACTACTGTGTTAAATGATGCGTTGCCATACATGAGTTAAATTTTCTCAAAATTGGACAGCAAGGATCAAAAGAAAATGACTTTATTGTTTGTTCAAATTTAGGAAGAGATGTCAGCTCCTAATAACATTTGCTATGATGGTAAAAATTCATTTTTGCTTTTCCATCATTTGTTGTGCACCAACAATGGACAGTATAAAAGAAGGTCGTAGAATACCCTTCTAGAACATTCCCTATCATTGATTCTTTACTGAAAAGCAGTTTAATTTCATTTATAACCTTATATTTGATATATGTCCCTCTCAAAGAAGTAATAAGAAAAAAAGCAGGAAATAATACAACAATGATTTAGGATCTATTTTCAAAAGTATTTTTCTCAGAAACCATCGACTCTGATAGATCAGGTAAGAACAGAGCTGATTTCAACAAGACGAAGATGTCAGGGAGACTCCATGCGTTCCCATTTTCTTTAATGTGTCCAGGAGGACGTTTCCTTTCATGGTGTGTGCAAAGGGAGAGCTGGCACAGCTATTCCTATGTGGAGTGCCCCCTTCTTGGTCCTGCCCAGAGTCCTCCTGAGGTGCGGCAGCACTGACACCACCACCCACACCACCTCCCTGGAGCCAGGTCCTTCCAGGTGCAGAAGGCCAGCTCCTGCTCTGCTGTCCTTCCTTCCCACATGATGCCTATGTCCCTGTGCAGGAAGAGAGTTTTATAAACCTCAGGCTGCCCTGGGCATGGGAACCACCCTGGCAAGGTAGGGCAGTGCCCACCCCAACCCATCTCTGGTTCATTACCCTTTTGTGCTTGATAGTTCTGTATGGAATTTTGTCAAAAGACAGTGACAAATCCATCTCCCCACGTTAACACAGACGAAAATAGCCCTGGGTTTCTACAGCTTTGTTTCCATCTGTACAGGTATTTGTGCATAAATATCAACATGGCACTGTAGGTTACCAAAGGGGAGAAAGGCAAAGTCTCTTAGCCTCTTTATTTTCTCACACAGTGTCATTTCCTCTGTTTTCACCCATTTTCCAATATAAACTTGATTTGATGCTTTGCTGTTGGACCTTTTTACTAATTGAATAAAGAAAATTAGTTCAGATTCTTTGGTATTTACTTTATTGCCGATATAAATTCAAAAAAAAAAAAAAAGAAAGAAAGAAAGGCCCAAACTTCAGTTTAATGTTCAGTAGTGACATATTTGCCATTGATTTTTTATTTTAAACCAAATCTTCTCTCTATAGACCTCATATAACAGTGTTCAGAATTATTAAATCACCTCACCAAAAAATGGAGTAATATAAATAAGGCTACCTAAGATTAGAGGAACAGTTAGGGTAGCCCTAAAATATTAAAATAGATTTTACAGGAAAATTGTACCTAGCAAGTGTGGATTAGTTTTATCCTTGTTTCTTAATCTTTTAACATGCGTGTCTTAAAAATTCAAAAAGAGCAGTATGAAACAGCTTATTAATGTGTTGCTCTGTTTTACAAGAGGGCGTGGAAGGAATATGGAGTAGTCATCTGAGCGGATAAATAAGTATAATAATTATTAACATTAAAGTGATCACATTTTTAACCCCTATAGTGTGTTAAGCTTAATGAAACTACCAGCTGCCCTTCTGGTTTATTGGATTAGCAATTAGGTGAAAACGTTGAAAGAAGACTTATTTATTTGGACAGATGTAGAGAGGTCAGAATTAATTTTTCGAAAACCTTTTAATTGAATTCCCTTTTAATTTTCACAGTAGTGTCTTGTTAAATATTCATGTTAATGCTGGTGGCTTTCTGAAGGTCTGAACTAGATCTGGATTCTCAAAATCAACATAGATTGTTTAACCCTTTTCATCTAGTGTGCCAGCAGGGACTTCCTGAGCATAATCCCACAGTATTTGAATAATTAGAAGGTAGTAATGAGGATTTAATTAGTCCTTGAGATATGCTGGAACACAACCCCTAAGAACTTTCCCTTTTGGACACAGACAGTGCACAGAATCGATGCTGCTGCAGGTCTGTGATGTGCTAGGAAATGTATTCTGTGGCCAGAGGCATTTGTTTGGCACCATTCTTTGACTGCCAGATCCATACTAAGGGATCCTGGGTGGGGTTTTCCAGAATTATTGAATAGCTTCTCCTAGCCTTCACTTTTGTCCCCCTTGCTGACTAGATGTGGACCTGGCCTCCCTCTGCCGTGTTGAGGCAGAGTCGCTGTCCTGGCGACATACAGGCTGGCTGTGCCTGCAGGAGAACTGGCTCTCGATGGTGCTGTGGTTGGTGAAGCCAGACCAGTGGCGCTTCCACTGTGGCTGTGGACTGAGAACAGAGATAGCACAATTGTGCATTTGTATGATGTCCTGGAATTTTTTCCAGCCAAACTTGGGGTCTTTGACAGCTGTTTGTCAGCAGAATCACAAAAACTTCATCTTTGGAACCTGATCTTCTCAAAGTGATGTTTATCGGCAGTTGCATTTTTATAAATATAAATAGTGCTGCTGTCCAACAAGAGCATATCTCAGATGGGGTATGGTCCTGCCTTTTGATGTCCTCTTTGTGTGCTACCAAAAATAGTAAATTAGAATGTCTGTATTTCAGTAGTCTGAGATTTACAACTTATGTATTTTACTTAAACTGATGAACAGTATATGTCTTCATTATTCTTTTTCTTCTACTATTAACCCCAAATGTTCACTGCCTTAGTATAATTTTATTCCCACCAATTAGTGGTGTACTTTTGTTTCCTTTCAGTCTGAATAGAATTTCTCATCAGATTTTTAGTCACATCATTCAAGGATCGCAAATCTTTTCAAAGCACAGAACAACCAAATATTAGAACATTTCTGGTTCTCAAATTTTAAAAGTTTACCATTTTGCCAAAATAGATCATTTGCTGTGATACAGTATTTCTCCCTCTTAGGTCACTGCTGCTGTTTAGATGTTTCTCCAGCTGGGCAGCTGTAGTGTCCTTCTAAGCTGGAATTCTCACATATGAAGAGTAGCACTAAGTGAAATGTCCAGAGACCACCTCCCCTCACCATTTCCATGCTCTTTATAACCCAAGAGTATTTCATTACATACTTAAAAATTTTGAAGTTTTTAATACTACCAGTTTGTTTCAAGTGATATTTATACCATAAGTTAGTTTTGAAATTTTAAAAATTACTCTGAATACTTTAATTGACCTAACTCCTTAATCATCAAGAACACATTAACAAGTTGGCCCTGAAATGAAGGAGACCACCAAGATAACTGTTAAGGAGTTGGAAGTGAGATTTATTATTTGTTAAAAATTGTTCTGGTTTTGCAAACTACAGAAATTATTTTGTTCATCTTTCTATTGAATTCTCAGTTTTAAATAGGACAGTGAATCTGCTGATGTTGAGATGTTCCTCAGGTTATGCTAATTGTCAGAAAATGTTTTCGTAACCCATATTGTTAGTTCTTTCTCTTTCTGAAGAGAAGGTATTTTACTTTCCCACTGCTGTAAGAAGAGCATTATCAATATTCTGCCCTTACCCCTGTGGCAGTTAATTCAGCCTCTGCTCTTGAGAATCCCTTTTGTGTGGTCTGTGAAAGATGCAAATAAACTCAAATGGGAGGTTTTATACTAGAAAGGATATCTAGACTTCACTCTAGAAAGGTGTTTCTAATTTCTTGAGCCTCAGACCTCTGGTTTTGGGCTAGACTGTGGGCAAGCCCAAGGGGTGCATCTGTGGTATAAGTACTGTGTGAGGTTCATCATCAAGTTCCTTCTCAGACTACTGTCCAGATGTATGTCAATCAAAAAGCTGAGAAAATATGTCACATACAGTAAAAACTAATTTATGTTCATTGAGAAATCATTGATCTTTAAAAATGTTTTTTTAAAGTATAATTTTGTTACTTTTGTTATGTCATAATTTTATGAATTGTCAATTAAAGCTTTTAATAGTTAACACTCAGTTTTAACCTGCTCGTTATTCTTCAGTGGAAGTATTTGAGAACATCTGGATCTTGGGTAAATTCGCCACTGTGTATGGCACACACTGACAGACACCAGCAGGTTCTCCCCTGCTCTTTTGTGTTCCTCCTCAGTGAACGGCCACCCTTTATCCCAACCAGAAGGCTTGAGGCCACGCTTGATGCTTTTTTCTCCCACGTCTTCCCCAGGCTACCTAACTTCCCCACTGGACTGTAGTGGTTTCCATACCTTTGCGGGTCTAAATGTACTGTCACTTTCCTAGTCCAGGCCAGCTAGGCACCTTCAGAAGCCTCCAGCTCTTTTTCCTGTCTATTTTGCATGCCACATCCCAAACAGTCATGCCAGAAGACAAGAATTGCATCAGTGCCTGTGCCTTGGAGAAAGGCACACTGATCTGCTAGTGGGGGCCCTTCTGTACCCAGCTCCTACCTCCCCTTCTCTCACCACACTGTGGTTCTCATGTCCTCGTGCCACATTGACCCTCTTTTAGGACCTTTACATACTCTTTTCTCCAACTGGCATGCTTTTGCCCCCATACTACTTCAGCTCTGCCCCCTTAGGTTCGTATTGCCTGCCCAGCATATTGATCCTTCAGGTTCTGGTGGCCTGGTACCTAGGAGGGCCCAAGGCAGAGTTTGCTGGGTGGGCAGATGCGTAAAGCTTCCCCATCCATCATGGTGCTGCCCCTGTAGGTCAGGTGCCTAGGAGGAGGCAGCTTGCTCAAGGCCCACGCAACACTCCAGGCCCAGAGCTCCATGAGGACGAGCACCAGAGCTTTCTCATGGTCACAGTCCAGTGGTTCTTATTTCATATGCTGTTTCTGATTTTAATCTGTCAGGACCTTGGATTCAAAAGATCTGAGTTCAGGTGGAAATTTTACCACTATCCAGTTTTGTGATCTGGGACAATTAATTAAATCTCTGTTCCCTTAAATACGGATTAGAGTGTGCCATGAATTTATTGCAGAGGTCAAATGAGATCTTGTATCTGAAGTTGGTTAATTGAATGGCATTGTAAAAATATTAATAACGAGCATCAGCATCAGGTACATCTAGCTCAAGTGTGACCTGGTTTGAAAGTCCATAGAAAGTAGTTTGTTGGTTTCTTCCAGCACAGAGACATATGCAGGCTCTCGTTGCCCTCAGCACTAAAGCTGACTTTTGCAGATAAAACTTTGAAAATGTGCACATGGAAAGGCTGGCTGTTCTGTCCCCATCTGCCATCTGGTATTTAGTTTGATTCCTCCCCTGATTCTAATTTACTCAATGATAGATGGTGTAAGTTTCAAGGCTAGTCAGTAGCTGAGAGGGCTGTTGTGGAGGGGGGCAGCTTCGATGCTGTGGTGTGTGCCCCCTTGCATAGGGCGCTACATTCGCAGGGAAAAGAGAGGGAGTGATTCTGCCAGTTAACCTAATAGCACAGCTGGTAAGACACGGGGGTCCCCGGTTAAAGCCTTGAACGGGTCATTAGTTTCTGTCTTCCTCAAAGCAATTCATGTTGCGAAGAGAAGCAGGCAGGAAAATAAATACTGAAGATATTAAAATGTTCCAAGAATACTTTTTAAAATATATTTTTCTCTCCAAACCGGACTCTTACACCTATTTGGGAAGAGAAATGGCCTGTCTCTCTAGTTGGAGACACTCGGCTGAGGTGGTGACGTGTGACCATTATTTCACACATGTGGTGAGACATCTTTTATTGAACTGGGCTTTTAGAAGCAAGGCAGTAATTCTGTGAATTTTT
The DNA here is from genome assembly GCF_047511675.1 of Marmota flaviventris. NCBI lineage: Eukaryota > Metazoa > Chordata > Mammalia > Rodentia > Sciuridae > Marmota > Marmota flaviventris. The sequence continues at coordinate 9,873,829 of NC_092503.1, read as the reverse complement.
TTAACGGGACGCCACCATGAAAATAAATTGTCCATGTGCCACAGGGAAACCATGCTTTGCTTTTTGGTGGCTTGTGGAACCTTAGGTATCTTATTGATGTCCTGACAATGGGCAAAGCTCTCTGCTGGTTGAAGAGACACCTCTGAAGAAATTAAATTTTGGTGTTTCGGTTCTGGCTGTCCTACATAAGCTGGGGCATTCTCTCCTAGCTATTTCCTTTCTCATGTAGTGACAAACCATGACTTGGGCTTTGTGCTTAATTTGTTTTTTTTTTCCAACAGGATTTAAAGTCTCTAAAACTTAATGTTGCAGAATGTGTTGTATTGTATGAAGATGAAAAGAGGACACAGTTGGCAGCCAAGACCCATGTTCAAATTCCCTTCAGTTTAATTTTGGAAAATTTGTTCACTATTCATTTAGCTACTTCTACATTTGCCTTCTAATGTCCTTCAACCCAGAAGTGTATTTTCTTGAATGGTACTCTCACCCATTGCTGACAGTTTTGAAAATCTGTCATTGCAGATCTGGGTTCATAGAGCTTCTTGATAGTTTCCTGTATCAATCCAACACAAATGTGCTTTAAGGCCTAAATTTACTATTTAAAATTAAATGAAATTTTATTCTATTTTTGATAACTTTTTAGTGCTACTAAAGATCAGCTATATCTATCTCTATATTGTCCAGAAAAGAAATTTTTCACATCCTTACTGTACAGAAACACTCTGCATTCCATTTCATATCTTATTTGGAAAATTCTTATGATAAATAAATCCATTGCTTTAAACATTTTTTGGGCTACTAAGATTTAAGATTCTTGTTTGTAAGGATTTTCTCTTTTACAAATAAGAGAATCATACGTAGCATTTTTCTTAAACTGGGGGAAATGTTCATTAAACAAATCACTAATAGGACAATGCTAAAGAATATGTTGGGGAGCTGGGATGTGGCTCAGAGGTAAAGCGCTTGCCTAGCATGAGTGAGATACTGGGTTCGATCCTCAGCACCACATGAAAATAAAATATATTGTGTCCACTATAACTGAAAAAATAAATATTTTTTTAAAAAGAATATATTGAAAAGGTCTTGAAAATTCACCTAATAAAAAAATAGATAGGCAGGTGCAGTGGCACATGCCCATTATCCCAGCAGCTTGGGAGGCTGAGACAGGAGAATTGGAAGTTCAAAGCCAGCCTCGGCAAAATGGCAAAGCCCTAAGCATCTCAGCGGTACCCTGTCTCTAAATAAAATACAAAAATGTGCTGAGGATATGGCTCAGTGGTGAAGCACCCCTGGATTCAATGCAAAAAAAAAACAAAGGTAAATGTTTTAGAAATGCTGATTCACGTAGGCCAGTTTTCCCAGAGTGATGAAGGGATTTTTATTTGATTAAAGAAAAATGTCTATTGACTTAATCTTTAAAACTGGGTCTCCATAATGCATAGTGAAATATCATTTTTTTCTAGACCTGCAGTAAACATTACTTACACTGCCATGTGACAAGAATGGGTTATTGGTTTGATGACATCCCTTGATGGTAAGGTTGCTACCATAGGAGAATGGCCCTAAGTAAACCGTGCTTTAAAAAGGTAGACTAGGGCTGGGATTATGGCTCAGTGGCCTTGCTTCTGCGAGTCCCTGGGTTCAATTATCAGCACCACAGAAAAACAAATAAATAAAGATATTTAAAAAAAAAGAAAAAGCAGACTAAATGCCTCCCAGTTAGGTCCTGGCAACCCTGCGCCCCCTGTGCTGTCTTTAGCTATTGGATGTTTGGAAATTACCAAGTTATCATTAAATACATAATTTAGCACTGTGCCTTTGGAATATAGATTGTCAGCCTCTTATCAGAAGGTGGAAAGAAGCTGCCCAAGATTTCTCCCAGAACTGCGAGATCAGCAGAAAGTGCCAGCAGAATGCCTTTGTCCTGGCCAGGGTCTTATAAAGCCATGAAGAGAAAGGTCTCCCCTAGGTCAGACCTGGGTCTTCTTGTAAACCCCACATAAAACCCTCAAGGATGGAGTAATCAGTTGCACAGGTGTTTATAAAGCTAGCCATCGTCGTGATGCCTGAGATCCTGTGGGCCAGAATCTTTGCCCTTTACCTTAAGAGTCTGTTCAGACCCTTGATAGAAATTTCAGTGTCTCTTTCCCTCCTCCTCCCACTGTCCATCTTTCCCTCTCTCAGTCAGCCTCCCACTCTCTGCCAAGGAGGATGTACACTGAATTTTGGGCCACCAGAGCTAATCAGTACCTACCAGAGCTACATAGAGGGGCTAAGCTTAGCTTTTCTGAGCCAAATGACATAGCTGGCCAATTATTTCTGGAAGCGGCTGTTTGTAGAGGTTCAGTGCTGTCTGGATAGTGAACCACGTGAGGCAAGCCACCCCTCAGCTCTGACTGAGGTATGGAACAGGCAAGTCCCAGAGACACTGGCTTCCTAGGCAAGGGCCTCAGGCTGTGGGTCACAGTGTCAAGGGGGTTAGCAGTTGCACTGCAGGGAAGTGACCAATGTCCAAATTCTTGAGGCACTTTCTGTCTTTACTGATGAATGGCTTGTAGGAAAACCTGTCACAGGAAGCTAGTTTGGAAACTTGGAGTAGTTCCAACGGGAAGTTCATGGTGGGTTATATTAAAAATCATGTGACCAATAGTAGCTGTCACTCACTGAGCCTCTGACAGGTGCACAGGGCTGACCGAGCCTTGTGCTTTGCACATTGCCTCCGTTCATTTTATGAGACAGGCTCTTGACAGAAAAGGAAACTGAGGCTTGACTGAACTTGCCGGAAGCTCCCTGACTGGAAGCAGGGCAGCCACTTTCTGGGCTCTGCCTGCAGGCCCCACGGTGGGCCGGGAAGAGTGGAGGATGTGATGTAGGTGGATGGAGGCCCGACGGGGGGGGCATCTCTTCCCCTTCCCTCCCGTGCTGTCATCTATCAGTTGCTGCTGCTGCTCGACAGTCCTTCCTTCAGCTGTGATACTCTGAAGACAGGTGGCACAGGAAGCGACAGTCTGACTTACTAAGCTGCTTTTGTACAGTAAAAGTAAATGGATACAGAATGAAGTGGCCTTATTATTCCCTAAAGGCATATGTATCTGTCCAACTCCAAGCCAGACACCTTGCTTGGACAAATGAGAAGAGAGCTTTTAAGTACTCAGGTGCTCGCTGTCTGGGAGAGAGCCAGACACACTAACAGATGATAGCGTGGTGACAGCTCCACCACACCTGACTTCAGGCTGCTTTCCTGGAAGGCCAAGGAATGTGGTGGGCAGGAGCCTGGGGAAGGCAGAGGACAGGAGTTCATCCCTGTGGTAGAAGCGAAGTCTTGTGAGGCATGATCAGTGGGGGATGCTGCAGAGCATCTTGCTTTCACCCCATGCTTCCCATTAGTGGGTGTCTTTCCCTATTGATATGTAAAATATGAGAGCATTAGACATAGTAGGGGTGAAACTTGTTTTTTGAAGCACAATGTGTGTTGAATGACGTATGTGAATATGTAAACACATGCACATTAGATCATGATATAAAATGTTTCCTAGTTGGATGCAGTGGTGTACGCCTATAGTCCCAGCAACTTGGGAAGCTAAGGCAGGAGGATCACTTGAGCCCAGGAGTTGGAGACCAGCCTGAGCAACATCTGAAATCCCATCAATAAATAAATAAATGTATGTATGTATGTATGTTTCCCAGGGCTGGGGATGCAACTTGCTGGTAAAGCTTAGCATGTGTGAGGCCCTAGGTTCAGTCCCAGGTACGACAACAATAATGAAATTTCCTAGCTGTGAACTGGTTTGAAAACAAGTGTTTGTACATAACCTCAGCAAATTCACCTCTGTGAGCCACAATGTCTTTAGGTTGTTTTGAAACTTAAATGAACTAATAATAAGCAATTTTTTGCATGCAATATATGTTCATTAAGAGTCACCTGTTTACCTAGATCAGAGAATAGCACCCTACCTGGAAATATTTGCTAAGTGGCAGGATTTGCATAGATTTGCAGGGCTAAAGCAACCTTGTACCTGTAGGGATCTCAGACGTCCTGGGGGACAGAAGCACAGTGGGAAGAGACGGGAGAAAGGAGGGGCCAAATGCTGAAGACATGTGTGCTGGCCAGGAAGCAAATCAAGGCAAACCTCATTCTGAGAGGAGGAAAACAGGAGGTGGGGCAAGGTGGGGAGCCCAGGGGCCAGAGGCAGGAGTTGGAAGAGGCCTTGCTGCTTCTCTTGGATGTGGGTGTTCCCTTGTTGACCTTCAGGAGCTGAGCCAGGGTGGCGTTTAGAGAAAGGGGTAACGTGTTAAGCTAAGCATGGAAAAGAACTAACCAAATGAAAGGGTACCCCACAGACCTCTGGGAGTGCAGGAGCTTTGGTTCCTCCATGTGGTTTAGGACTCAGAGTAAATTTGACTTCAAGGAAACCGTTGCCCTCCCCAGTTTTAAGTGGACCCTCCCCAGATACTCTGACCCCACCTGTACCTTTTTATTGTACTCAGACCTATTTATTTTGAATTCTTGGATGTCCATTTTCCACTGGACACTGGAGTGGAAGCTCCCTAAGGGCAGACACTGTCTGTTTTGCTCCTTGCTTAATATCCCAGCACCTGGCACTAAATAAATGATAAAGAGAGGCAAAGGAAGCGATCACCCATTGACCAAGATGTTACTGTTTTTTCCTCATATAAAATTATAAGTTGCTTTGTAATTTTATCATTTTTCATCGTGGATAAGATTTGTTTTCTGTTCAACAGAGTTTAAAGTTGAGTGCAAGGATCACATCTTTTGCTTTAAAAAAATGTTTTTTTTTTTTTTTTTCCTTATCCTTGTCATAGTTCCATGAACGCTAGAGTAAAATTGAGGCATGCTGGTAGAAGATCTGTATAACATTGTGGATTGAGTTACCAGTTTGATAGCTTAAATTGGAACTCACAATGAATAAAGGGCTCATAGAATCGCTAGAAAGGCAATAGTAATGCCTTGGATAGCATTTTCATGGGGAAAAGCGCTTTTGCATACACTTTTCTTACTGAATTCTCAGAACAATCTTGTAAGCCAAGGCAAGAAGTGCTTTCACTATTTCATACAAAAGAGCCCACAAGAGGGTCGGTAGAGGCAGCCTCTAACCCATTTCTTCTGGTTCCAGACAGGTCAGAGTGTGTGTTTCTCCTGTCCTGACAATGACTTTTTCTCTAAGAAAACAGATTTTGCTTGAAATTCTTTTCCTAAAGGGCAGCTTATTGTTTATGCCAGAAATGTGCCTCTCTTCATTTACAGTGTGGTAATACTAGTTTTTGTGGTATTTATCCAGGTAATGCAGGACTTAAAAATGGTAAATTTAATTTTAAAAACCCTTGTATTTGTTTACTTTATAGATGAAATACATTTTCATATGGAATATCTAAGAAACAGTGTTATATATAACATATAGGATAATTGTCTATTTTAGTACTTTGTCCAAAGTTTATCCCCATGTTAGATATTTACTATATAACATAATTCTATAGTATATTTAATAACTCTATAGTTTCATAATGTATAGGAAATTCATTTTATACTTTCTAGATTTCCCTTACTAGAAAGTTGATTTTCTAAACTCAGACAGCTTACGACTAGGAAATCTCACAGCTCTTTAAAGCTGCAGCTGCATTCTCCCAGCTGTCAGACTGCGGCACAAGCTGCCATTTCATAATAACTTTCTAAAAGTAAAGTACATCCAAATATGTCACCATAAATAGAGAATTTGAGGTTGAACTTTGATTTTTTCCCCCCATTTTGGGGGAAATGTTCAGACCTTTATTTCATTCAAAATAAAGATGTTTAAAACAACAACAACAAATTAAAGGACTCCCCCCCACCTAAAAAAATATAAATGGAATTACCCAATTTAGATTTTTTTTTTTTTTAGGAGAGAAAATGTTCAAACCAGAGTCATAGAGAACTAGAGCTAAAGTGACCCTGCTACCATCAAGTGCCACCTCTATTTTAATAGGCAAAGACTCAGATACCTGAGGGCTCTGCAGCTGGCTGGAATGTGCACAGCAGAGTGCAAGGCCAGGACTGGCATCCTGTGATCCCAGGAATCCGTGGCCGTAGTAGATGCTGACATTTTCTGAGAGCTTTGGGGCACCAGGCCTGGCTGTTAGTGTGTTTCTGAGCTCACATCCACCTTGTTGACTCTCCCCACTTTGCACTTGAGGAAACAGTAGATTCGTATAGCTTCTACAGTTAGGATGGAAGGTACAAGTCCCTCTTTTCCAGCTAACTTCTGTTGATCCTTATTTTTCATCAACCTGCTTAAAAGATTATGGCAATATTCTATAGCCTTTAAAAATCAGAAGACTTCTCCTAAGGGATTACTGTGGCCATTTAACTAGATATCACTTTAACTCTCACTTGACTTCCAACTTTGAACTTTACTCCCTTTCAGCCCCTTCTCAATGCTACCAATTAGAGTAGAACTAGTTTCAAAAATGTACGCCGAATCCTGTCACTTTGCAGCTATGACAATATACAGCTGATGCCAGTGTTACTCAAGCCTCGGGGCCAACTGCCCATGGGTCTGCAGGGCAGGGCACATCCATTGCTGTGTGACGGCAGCTGTGCCTGCTACACAGGAGGGAGAGTGCTCAGGGCCAGTGGGGACAGGCAGATGACATGGACAGCTCTAGAACAGGAATCAAAAGATCCACTGGACACTGTTCATGTGGACTGCTGATCAGGGAGATACACACAGCACAGCCACGAGTCATAAAATGCCTCTGCAAGGCTGCGCGGAAATATCGAGGCTTTAGGCAAGACTCTGGCAGGAGAAGGGGCAGAGGGTCACCCCCAGGAGAGCCCTTTTTTAAAAATATTTTTATTAGTTGTTGATGATTTTTTTTAACTTATTTATATGCTGAGAATCGAACCTAGGATGTCACACATGCTAGGCAAGCGCTCTACTGCTAAGCCACAACCTCAGCCCCCCCTCTCCTGCCCTTTCCCTCTCCCCCCACCCCAGGAGAGCCCTTTTAACCCTCTGGTTACACAGGTGCCGGACCATGTGAATCCCATGTGTTTAAGTATAAAACAGATGTAGAAATAAGAACTGGCTTGTTTATTCTGACTGGAAACTACATGTAAACATGTGGGGTGCTGGAGTTTAGAGGTTTTCTTGGTGTTTATGAAGCAGAATGTTGGCATTGTCCTGTCTATCTTTAGTATGCAGAACACTTTCATGGGTTGGGTCAGTTGATCCTTACAGGAACTTCATCTCCATTTCAAGATAGAGGAAACTGAGACTTGGAAAAATTACAATTTGCCCAAGGTCACACAGCAGTGGGGTTCAATCTGCATTGCAAGATATCTGTTTACACATCTGCCTCCTCTGTTCCGAGCTGGAGGCACAGAACTGTAACCCAGGCCTTCTGGCAGTCCCATGTGTCAGATGGCAATAGCTGAGACAGAAGCAGGGAAGTTGTCACCTTCCCCTTCTGAGGTCTTGGGGGTTCCAGGGAAAGGGGCAACTCTTTTGGAAAATAGACAACAAGATTTTAAGAAGCTCCTGTAAGTGGAGCTGTTGAAAATACATGGAGAGAAAATTAACTCCTAGTTTTAATTTCTTATTTGAAGAGGTGAATTCCACACCTCATAGAACTTGTCCATAAGTTACAGAATTTGATGCTATGGTACTTTCTCTATGTTGCAGTACTAGGGATCAACCAGGGTGTCTCACCTGCTGGGCAAATGCTCCACCATAAAGCTACACCCTGGGCACTGCATTTAAATTAGCTTTCAGATTCCACTTCCTTTTAAAGTCTTTTCACAAACTTGATTTTTCTGCAAAATGTCTTTGATCATTGGGATAGTTCCCATGGAATTCTCATGTGATGTGTGTTTTTAAGTACTGAACAATAGTCTAAAATAAAGAAGTAGCTTGCCCAGGTGAGAATTCTTAGAACTCACTTGAACAAACCATAAGCCTGCAGGAAAGGTCCCAGAAGCAGCAGCCACTGACGGCTCTAGGGTTATCATCAGAGCTCCGAGGCCTTTCACGTGGACACCTATATGGTAGAGGTGAAATGGAATGCTAAATGGACCTGGGTTGTGTGCTTTGCTAATGAAGAGGAAAGCAGTCAGGGAGAGAACTCAGACACAGTCTGTATGGAATTGGAATTTTTTTTTTAATTCAACAAGGCTGTATCTGAAACTCTAGAGAATTTTATAGTAAAGCTTAGATAAATATTTCATGTAACATCTTAAGAAGCAATCACTTATAGTAATTTTAGTCCTCTGATTTCTGTTTGTTTTCAGATTTGAAAAAGCAAACATTTTCTATGATGATTTATATCTAGGAGCTGCCAATTGAGCCCAATTTCAGAAGACTTATCTTTATAAATAAATTAAATAGGATAATAAAGACTAGCTCTACCTACTTTTATATCTCTTTAGGTAGAAGCAATGTTAAAAGTATCTCCCTCTCTTTTTTTCTTAGTGAAATGTCAACCATAGCCTTTGTAAACACAAAGTACCATTTACCCTCCCAGGTTTCAGCTGCCCTTAGATGGAGGTCTTGTCTCACCCAGCACCTCTGCAATTGATTTTCTTTGGAAACTGCCGCCCTGGTTCTCCTCTGGAGCAGGCAGCAACCTGCCTTGTCCCAGTTAGAGCCTTTCCTTGGCAACGCGGGCACAGTGACCAGCACCAACGTTTGGTTCTGGGAGCTATTTCTCACACTGCCCTTTGTTGGTTTGCTACTTTGATTATACAAGCTTTTCTTAGAAATATGTCTTGACTCAAGGGCTCTCCGTCCAGACAGCCCATGCTGCTTACTAACATTCATCCGAGCTGCTAGCACATGGACACACCTGACATTGTAGTTCTGCATCATTTAAAGATTCATCCTTTATCCATTTAAAGCACCACACTAACCCCTACTGTGTTGTGCTGAGCACTCTCTTGTGTGCCTAAAGAATTAAACCTTCATTCATTTAAAAAAAAAAGGTTTGTTTTTGATGCTTTGTGCCGCACTCCTGTAAGACATACAATGCAGCAGTAAGTCCAGACATGATCCTTGCCATCATGGAGCTTATGTTTTAGTGGTGGAAAATAGAGGAAAAGCGAGCCAAAAAATAATAGCAGTAATACTTAGAGGTTGCAAAACGTGCTGTGAATATAGGTAGGTGTGAAATAGGCTGAGAGACTGCAGGGTGTGGGGCAGGGAGAGCCGCCTAGAGAACCAGGAGGGTCCAGTAACGTCTAAAGGATCGGAAAGACTTTTGTTGAGTGGGAGAGTCGGATGTTATCTTCTTGGAACTTCCAGAAGGCCAGCAGACATGAGAGTAGCAGAAGAGAAAGCTATAGGAAAAGGGGGTGAAATAAGGCAACTGCCGGGCCATGAAGGATCTGTGATGGGGTCAGGTGTTTGAATGTGAGTCCTACCAACAGTGGGGAGCCTTGGGGGGCTTTATGCAGTTCACCTGCAAAGGGAGTGTGAGAGTCAGCGCCTGGAAGGGCTTCCAGTGGGTCAGGAGTCCAGTTGAACAGCACTTGTCCTGGGAGCTCAGCTCTGTGCAGGGGACGCTGGGGGCAGGGGGTGTGAGACTGTGCTGTAAGCAGAGGTGCTGAGGAGCTGGGCACAACATGTGTACCTGGCGAGGGTGCAGGCTTCTCAGCTCTGCCTGGTACCTTTCTTTCATGAAGGCCTTACCTGTAAGAGCTGTTACGGTGACTTGCCTTTCTTGCTCTTTTCCTCTCTCCAGGTCAAGTTCACCATCTTCTGAGTTCCTGGGAACTCTCTAATGAGAATTCTGGATTAGGACCAGGATGTCCCCATGGCACCCTCCCAGATCCCTCACCTGGGTTTGAGATGTCTTTGGATATTTCTTAGGAGAATCTCAGTACCAGCTCTCTCCCCATGGACCCTCTGCACAATCCCATGTCCGTTTCTGTGCCTGCAGAGATTATGAAGCACCTGCATTTATGTGTTCCATCTGTTTTCCACATAGGTTTTATGGCAGGCACACAAAGAAACCCTCAGATGTCTCAGTACGGACCTCAGCAGACAGGACCGTCCATGTCGCCTCATCCTTCTCCTGGGGGCCAGGTGCACCCTGGAATCAGTAGCTTTCAGCAGAGCAACTCGAGTGGGACTTACGGCCCGCAGATGAGCCAGTATGGACCCCAAGGTAAACGTGGCGCAGTGAGTGGTGCGAGTCTCTCAATACACTAGTCCTTCTGGGTCTTAATGCTTTAAGTGTGCTTTAAGATTCCCTTGGTGGAGCTGGGGCTGTGTGTTCAGGGGTAGAGTGCTTGTCTAGCATGTGTGAGGCACTGGGTTCCATCCTCAGCACCACATAAGAATGAATAAAATAAAGGTATTGTGTTCATCTACAACTAAAAATAAAAATTAAATTAAAAAAAGATTCTCTGGTCCCTGACAGGCTGTGAGGTTAATGCAGACCTACAGTCCTTGAGCTGCCTGTCCATAATGCTGGGAAGAACCACAACCCCTGTTCCTTAATTAAGCGCTAAGTGTGCCTTGTGTTAACAGTTACTAATGGGAGAGCAAACCTGTCTCTTCAGTGCCATTCCAGTGCTTATGGAGAAAGGACACAAGCCTTAGCTTAGAAGGTTCTGATTTATTAGGGCTCATCTTGTGGGACTCGAATTTTGCAACTTTCTCTCAGTAATCCCCTTCAGTACCTCAGACTCTTGGCTCAGAAGGGTGTCCCTGCTCATGGCCCACCAGCCTGTCTTTGGGGTGCTGAGCAGGTGGGGGCATTTCTCACTTCCCCGACCATCACCATCCGACTCCTGGAAGACAGCACAGAGCCTGACACAGGTGCATATCCTCAAACAGGAAGAAAAGGGGAGCATGGAAGGATAAGTGGAAGCTGCCCCAGATGCACCCCCCAGGATCACTTTCCTAGAGCTCATGCAGGTTTTATCAGATATGCAGAGAGTCCTTTCATCAAGGTTTAACCTCATCTGGATGTGTGTGTGTATATATATATTTTTTAAAGTCACTATGGGCAGTAGGACATTTGAATTTAGCACATTCTTTATATTTTGTTTACTTAGACATTAATGGATAATTTAGAGAATGAGATAATCTAGCACAATTCCTAGAGTTTCCTCACTTCTGAAAATCTCAGGAACACTCCAAGTGAAGATGAGAACATCGGGCTGCTCATCCCTCCACAGCCCCTCCAGTCCTACATGGGACAAGCCTCTTGGAGAGCCATGTGTCTTTAGCAAGCTGGGCCACATCCAGGAGGGGCCCCAGAGGCCCTGGCGCCTCACAGACAGCCGCCTCGTCCTGTTTTATGGTAGTTACAGTTTGGGAAGGGAGTGGCACTGCCAGTGTGGCCCTGCATCTTGCCTTGTACTGCTGTGTTCTGTTCCCTTTGCAGTTGTTTCTGTGCTAGGAAACTACAACAAAACCCAAAGCATGAGTCCTCTTGCCTTGGCACGTGTGCACCTGCGCAGATAGTGGACTCTGTTTTGCGTGCTTCCCTTCATGCCACGTCATACAGGTTTTCCAGGTTATTAACGCAGCAAGCCTTAGGATGCTCTTCCTGGCTGACAGTAATGGTCTGCCTGTCCCTGTCAGCACAGGTCATCATGACCTGAAGGGCTTTGAGGCAGGACTGGTGAGTGACTTATTCTGGGAGCTGCCCTTACTGTTTCTGTAGCTGTTAAGGAAAGAAGAAAACTGTAGACAGTTGGAAAGCAGTGTACAAATTATGGTGGGCCTGGAAAATGTGGACTTTTTCTCAGAATATACCTGGAGACAAGGTTGCAGCTCTGTTTTCAGAACTGGCTGCTGAATGCTGAAGGTCTAGGCCTTAACTTACAACCTTGAGGCTTCGTGTGATTTTTGACGTAGGTCTCTGTACTCCTCAGCAAGTCAGTCTTGGAGCCCCTTCCTCTACTCAGTGACAGAAGACGACCTCAGACCATCCAACAAGTCCTTTGTGAATAAACCTTGAGCTTCTGCTATGGGAGTCAATAGCAGGGAAGATGATTTCCATGGAATGAATTCCTTTTTTGACAAAATCCTCCTTCAGTTTTCTGGAGTCATTGATTATGAAGACTCTTCACTTAAGAGTACTGAGCCTGCAAGAATTCTCTCACCCAACCTGCTATGTGTTGTTGAACTATTGCTTACGCCCTCTGTGAGTTACTTTTCTTCTGGAAAATGAGAAAATTGGATTCTATTACCTTGGAAATAACTTTCAGTTCCAGTGTTCCACAAGCCTAAATTTTGCTTCAATTCTAGGCTGTTTTATATTAGCGTAGCTACTGGATCCCCGTGGGACAGTAGTGTTACATTGGCAGGGCAGAGAGGCGTTTCCCACTGATTCCTCCCCAGCCCTCTGGGTTTTATCTTGATGAGGTCTGCCTAAGTTGCTGGCCTCGAGCTCACCATCCTCCTGTAAGAAGGTGTTCATGAACCAGAGCCGTCCTCTGTCCCCAATCTCCTGCTTTTTTGTGCCCTCCTCCCTCTTCTCTCCACATGGCACCCACACACTGTTCACTCTGAGGTGCATCCCTTCAAGGGTCCTGCACAGGCAAGGCTGATGCCTGGGATAAAACTAGTGTCCCAGGTTTCTCATGTTCAAATCCACACCGCAGCCTGGTCTCAGCCAGCACCTGGTGCAGGAGGAGCACAGTGCACAGGACTCTGCCACTCGGGGAGCACTCTTTCCTTCTCATTTCTCTTTGATGATCCTTTGAAGCAGGGACACAAATGATATTTTCTTTTCTTCCTCTCCTTAATTAACTACTCTGATTACCAGTAAAACATTCTGCTTGCATCTTCCCATTTTAGGTTTTCATATCTTTGGAAAGACACACGGGTGAATGGCAAGTGTCCTGAGCTTCGTCCTCTGTTTTCAATGACTTTTTCTTAGATTGTGTACTTAAGAGATCTCAGGGGAAGATACCTTTTACCTCTGTTTTTACTTTTGTCAAAAGCAGCTTCTCCAAAATCGTTCTTAATAATAAAGAGCTTTTGTTAAGCATGTCTCTGCCCTGGGTCCCACTGTGAGGCAGGTCATGTTTCCATGCTGCTTCACAGAGGAGGAAACTGAGGCACGTAGCAGTTGAGGCTTTCTCCAGGGTGGGCAGTGACTGATGTGGCCAGCCCACTCCCTAGTGCGGGAAGGCCTTGTGAGCACATCCCATCGAGGAGGTTGGTCACTTACCACAACCCCACAGGTTTAAATGGCAGAGCCAGGCTCACAGGGACAGTGGCCTCAGAGGCCATTCACACAGTCACTGGCTGACCACGTCCCAGGCCTCGCTGTACTCCCTTCATTCACAGGCCACGCAGAAAGCAAAAGCAAAAGGTTTGCCACGCACCTTCGGGAGCCAAGAACGTGTTAGGAGTCCAGTCATGGAAACACATCAAGAGTACCAAAGAGGGCAAGAGAAAAGTCCTATGAAGTGGAGAAGGGGGAATTGTTAGAAATACTATAAAATCTGAATTATTAAATATACAAATGAGATGAAACCACTTAAATGTGTAAAAATATTTAATTACAGTCTGTTTTACAAAGTAGTACCTTTCTACCTTAAAGGAAACACACATAGTAACTACCCTTGCAAAGTATTTGCAAGGTAAGAGGGCCATGGGGACTCACTTTAATAAACAGACTTATGTAAATAACTATTCATTATTAATAAGTAGATTTTTATGGGAAAATAACTGAAATCAGTTTTATCTTCATAGCCCTTTTATTTCTTAAGGACAAAGATTCTATTTTGTTTTTTGTGTTCTCTAGAAAAACATCTCTCACGCTGAGCATCTATAGATACTCTGCATATTTGACATTTGATTGCAAAGAGGAGCAAGGACCTGGCCGTTGTTTTGCTACAAATAAATAGTGTTACCTCAGGCGGGTCACAACAATTCTGAGACTAGATATCACTCACTTGTACAGTAGCAACTGAGTGTTTGTGCAGGTCCTCCATGTGGAGCTGCGCAGGTTGCACACTGACATAGCCCTAGTGTTGTGCCTTCGTTTTACAGTGTCTGTCTTAGGAAGGAGAGGACCCACAAGTAGGTAAGTCTGATAAACTGTTTACTTCTCAATTTAATAAAAGGTGTTTTTCCAGAAGGATCTCAATATTTTTTCTTTAAAATAAATTAAAAGCCATCTGTAATCTTCTTTTTCCATTCCTTTCTCATAAATTCAGCAAAATCAAAATTATATTCAGTTGAAATGAATGCAGTTCCAAAGTAGTGAATTCTACAGTAATAATATTGAAGCCATTTTGGTCTAGAGGAGCAAGGTACAGATATTGCAGGCCCTCTTGTGGGCCCCTGGCATGCCTGACCCAGAGTTTCTGGCTCCACTCTTGTAAATCTGGATCCCTGTTTGTCTCCCTACCTTCCACAGGGGAGGGGCAGGGGTGCCTGCTTCCTGAGTTATGAGCTGGGGTCCGAAGGTCACCTTGGTGCAGAGGTAGATGCCGTTGTTTTTTGGACTCGACTGTGTCTGTGCTGATGGCTCTCCTTGGTATCTCTCATTTCTTTTTTTTTTTTTTTTTTGGTGGGGGTAATGGATGATAACACACTTGGTTATAGTTTCTTGTTCCCTTAGCCCTGTTTTGTGTTTAAATTGACAGAAGCCAAAGGATTAATCCATTTTCTATATGGTTTTGTTTTATTGAAGGGATATTCTAAACCTCTGTGTTAATAATAGTAGAATAAAACAAATGGAATTAGATCACTTAATTGAAAAAGGAAGGTTGATGTAAGCAAGTCTTCTTTGGATGTTCATATTTAGCTTAAGTGACAAGATTTAAGTGTGGAATTTTTCTTAGACTGATAATCATCATGATTTGATCAAAACCTGTGAATTCATTTTTTTTAAAAGTCAAAAAAAATTACAATGAAAATCAACTCAAAATAGGAAAAAAAAAAAAAAAAAGAAGAAGAAGAAAGGTGGGGGAAAGCTGGGCATTGCTGTGCACCCCTGTAATCCCAGCTGCTTACAAGGCTGAAGCATGAGGATCGTGAATCCAAGACCAGGCTGTACAGCTCATGGAGACCCCATCTCTAGGAAAGGGAAAAAAAGAAAAAAGAGTTAGTTTGACTTAGGTAAAGCTAATTATTCTACCTTGATAATCAAAGTCAGCAGCACACACAGGACAATGTCCTTTCTGCTAATCGACAGGATGAGCACCTTATGGTTGTATTGGTGGCTTTTACTGCTGCTGGTCTTGATGAGGACTGCCACAGGCAGTAGTCAGGATGACCACACATGGACACACGACTCTGCTACACGTCTTAGCACAGTGCCTTGTCCCGTGGCCCGTAGCTCTGCTATTTATTAAAGTGTTTGCTTAAAAAAAGACCATCTGTTGGGTGACATTTCTGCAAGAACATACCCAGATAGCCAAGTGAGGTGGGTGGAAGTGTCCCTTGCCGGCCTCTTGCCCCGACACTCTCCATTGCAGCTTTGAGCCCAGTCCTGCAGCATGTGACAGTGAAATTCCCAGCGTAGGCTCCTTCCAGACTCAGTTTCTTATAGTAGAGACATGATTACTGAATACTTAAGTTGATTATTGCATTCAGACAATACCTTTTTGTGTAATTGTTAATATCAATGTTTATTCTTTTTTATACTTACCTCTTTTTCAGGAATAACTTTATTATGTGTGCACCATGAAAGTAAAGTTTGACCCTAACACAATAGAGCAAAGATAATTCCTGTTCACTAGTAAAAACTAATGAATATCGGAACAATTTTTGTCATTTCCTTACAGACTATTCCTTGTCAGTTGTCCAGAAATAGTCATTGTTTTGTCCCTTCAGCAACCATAGGAGATAGGTGATCTCCTGTGTACAGTCTTTATAGATGAGGAGACTGAGCTTCAATGACAAATAGCTTTCCAAAGGCCACACATGCAAGAACCAGGTCTGCTCTGCTGTCACATAGCTGGTTGTGCTTGTGTGTCCCTGGCATCTGTGTCCAACGTTAGCCTTAGTTGTTGTGTCTTTGAAGAGCCCATGCTTCTCCTGAGAGAGGCAGTGACATGGACACAGTTCCCTTGCCCAGAGTGTCCCCTAGTCCCCCACACTCACTGCAGTAAACTGTGCTTCACTTTCCTTGTAGTTCCCATCATCACATGATCTTGTCTTTATTTCCTAACTTCCTATCTCTGCCACCAGAATTTAAGTTCTCTGACCTATCACTGCTGAATGCTGGGCATATACATTCTAGTATATAAGAATCCCTTGATAACAATTTCTTAAATGAATGAATTTTACTAAGAGAAGAATCCAGAGACACTGACAAACCTTCCTGGCCCTGCCTGGATGTGTGGTGGGTATTGAGTTGGGTATTCGGTGCCTAAGAGTAATTTACAATGCATGGTGTCTGATCTTTGGGAGGTGAAACTAAGGCTCATTTTTGTGTGTATAGTTTGTGCTTCTGTGTTTTCTGCATTGAATTTGCATCACTTCTTAAATTTTAGAGGAGTTAATTGTATGTGCAGCAGTGAGGATGATCTCAGAAGTATGATGCTAAGTGAAGATAGCCAGGTGCCCATGGCTGTCCCTCGTGACTATGTATCTAACATAGAGAGGCAAAACTACGTGGGAAAAAAGTCAGATCACTATCTGGTCAGGGCTAGGCTTGGACTTAAGACTGACAACAGTGAACAAGAGGGAACTTCTTGGCTTCGGCAGAAATATTCTATATCTCAGTTGTGCTGGTGGTTATGGGATTGCATGTTTGTTATTGTATATAAATTGTATCTCAAAAAATGTGACCATATCATGTAGTAAATTGTTATAAAAATGGTGAACGACATTGGCTTTAAAATAAGGTAAATGCATGTTTAGCCCTAATTCATAATGTTCGTCATAGCATGACTAACGGTGCGTACCCTCTGGTCTGGCTTCTGAAGTGTGCCTCCTTTTATCCTCCTCTGCCGAGGGGGATGCTGCAGAAGCTTGCACATAGTAGTCATTCATATATAATTGCTAAATGATTGACACTGAGAAACAGATGTCATGTGTGAGTGGGAACACTTAGCAGCTTAATAAATACAGTAAGCTTGAAAATTGGTTATGACCACTAAATTCAAATGTTCTGTAGTCAGATACAAAATGATCTGCAGTCCTCCTAAAATAATGGTGATGACTTCAACAGAGGCTAGCTGCTGCATCCCCGCTTGAATATAAGTCCTGGTGGGTTGAAATCTGAATTCATTTGGTGACCAATTTCCCAAAGCTGTGTGCCAAGACGAACCCACTTGAAAACTGTGTGCTCTCGGACTTGGCTGTAAGACCAGGCCAGCTGAGGTGGGCTGGCCCAGCATCTGCTGCCTTCATTGTGCTTAATGCTGCATCCATCTGCTTTCTGTCAAAGCTGGTGCCAACAAATTACTAATCTATTAGAGAAACATGGAAATAAGATCGCACTCCTCATTCCTGGCTTTTCCTCTCATATTTTGCTTGGCTTACATATTTGGTTTCTGTTTATCTTGGGAAGAAAGATATGCTATCAAGTGGGGGGGTCAGTTTTTGCCCCATCCACACATCTTTGAGGCTGGTGGGGAGGAGCGTCGCACTGGTTGATGATGGCACATGCAGTTGCCATTCCTCAGGCAGCCCTGCCTGCCCTGTACTAGTCACCCTGTGTGTTCCCTTAGCATCACCTGTCTCCAGGTGACAGTACTGCTTGCAGTGCAGAAAGGTTAAATAACTCCTGAAGGTCACACTGACAGGAAGTGTCAGCACCGGTGCTCAGACCCTGCTCCTAAAGCCTCTGTTTCATCCATTGATGCCTCAGAAGCCATTTGAAGCCTTTTGGAAATGTTTTTACCAGACACATGAGTGTAAGGAAGAAAGAAAAGAAAAGGGGGCTTTGCATTTCTCTTCTCAAATGAGGCCTCTACATTAGAATATTTACATGGATGTGCACTTTTGAGTCAACCCAACTGAGTGGAGAAAAATAACCTGGCTTCCCAGCCCCAGATGGGCCCTTGGAAGTACATGCACAGCCTGTCGGCGACACAGTGGCTATGCTCCAGCACCTGCCCCCCAGGACAGGGTCTCCTGCTGGGAGGCATAGCCTGATACCCCACGTTGGAAGCACAGCTCTTTGCTCTTTGGTCCCTAAGGGGGAAGAGCCTGGAGTGCAGAGTACCCAAACCTCTTCGTTGTTCCTTCCCTTATGCTCACTGAGATACAGCCTGGACTGCCAGTTAGACCTGAGATACAGAACTGGAAGTAACAGCATTTCTCTATTCTAACTGTGAGAAGAGCCAGACAAGATCAAGAACCTTCTTTGTCTAATAAAACCACTTTAGGAGTGTAGTCTGCCATAGCTATGTCTAAATGCTTGTTTTCTACCAGATTAAAGTGTTATTTCATTTCCTTTGAAAGCAGCAGGCACATATGCTTTCACTGAAAAAGGCTTCTCACCAGTGAGTCACATAGCTAAGGTTGGGGGAAGGAGGAGAGTAGCCCCAAGTCATCCATGAGTGTGTGAATTTGTTATGTGTTCAGTCCAACTATGAGTGAGCATGATTATTTTTAATAAGAGCAAGAGCCACAGAGGAGCACTGTAGTCTACTGACCTTAGCAGATAACCTGGGAGGGAGGCCATGAGGTCAGGGTGGAGGAAAGGCCCTACAGCCCAGCCCACCAGAGTGCAGAAGGTATGCATTCCACCAAGGTGGCCCTGGCCACCAGCCACGAGTTTGCATGTGACCCAGGGATGGGAGATTCCAAGACAACTTTAGCACTTTCTGTAAGGAAATTAAACCGGTGAAGTTTGTTTTTTCTAACATTTTACTTGAAAACAGTGTAAGATTGATTATTTCTGCACAGCCTGACTGCAGCATAGTGTATTTTGGTGAGGAAGTGGTTTCAGTGTCAGGGGCTGTCCGTCACAGCCTGATGGTGCATCTGGGACACTGGGGTCCTCCTGCCCAGGTGCCCCCTCCCCAGCGTCTCCCTTGAGCCTGCTATTGTTGAGCACCTGGCCTCCTCCTCAGCCTCCCAGATGTGTAGGCTAGAGAAGCTGCTGACTTGAACAAGGCTCATGCTGTTGCTAGCGTGGCAGTTTATTGTCATGCCCCACGGTCAGTCTATGTTGTGGCCTGCTTCAGCCCTCTCTGTCTTTGAAGTAAACGTTATGGTTGGACCCCTCCCGTCTGTATTAACCGGCATGACACTGCTTTGGGACTACAGTGGCAGTGTTGAGGAGCGATAGATAGACTTTCTGGCCCACAAAGCCTAAAATATTTATTATCTGGTCTTAGCAGAAAAAAGTATACTGGCTTGTGGTCTACACAACACTGACCTCCTCATCATTTGTGAATAATAACACATAATTCACGTGCAGCCCAAGCAGGAGGCCTGAAGGATACACCTGGCAAGGTTGAGCACCCAGTAAGTGGAACTCTGTTGAATTCCTTGCTGATTTGTAGGGGAAGCTGCTTTATGTGTGTGAGTTGGAGAAAACCTGGTTTTATAATTGTGGTAATGTTGCTCATTAAACATTCTCTTTCTTCACCCTGGGAGAGGCCAGGGTCAGATGTGATGTGCTGGGACTCGGTGCCACACTCATAGCCTCCCGCAGTCATCCCTGGGCATTCTGTATGGCTTCAGTTATTAGCCCTACAGCTATGGGACAAGTTACTTAGCACGTGTGCCTTAGGTTCTCATGTCCAAAATGATGTTGACAGTAACATCTACTCTTGGGCCTCACAGAAATCAAGGGGTTAACACAGAGAACCTGGAACTGAGCCTGGTGCCTGGTAAATGTTAAAGAGTTTGCTTTTATCATTGTTGATCTATTTCTCTTTCCATTGGGAATCCTTGAGAAGCTCCTCATCTTCAGGGTTAAACCACATACATAGAAGCCCATGGGGGCCCTGCAATCTGTCCTTTTTACCCTGCTGCCCCCAACTCAGCCCCCTCTGGCTCTTGGTGACTGTTCTCTTGCCTGTGTGCAGTATTCATGGCCACTGATCTATGGGGGCTCTTCCCCTCCTTGCCCTGCTCCTGTGTAGCTGCAAAGTCCCTCCACCTCCTGCTCAGATTCAGATGACTTTACTGTGTCTGGGGTTCAGTCCTGATGCTCTTCAGGTGGAGGATATCAGAGGAATGTTGTTTACAGGGTGGAGAAAGGAAGGAAGGTGAGAGCAGCCCACCTAGGGGTGCCGTGTGGTCAGGAAGGCAGAACTGCTTTGGTCTGAGAAGTCTCTGCCCCCCCACCACAGACTCACTCCTGCCTCCGTCTCTCTGGTTTGACTTTGGTGTCTTTTCTCATCTTTGCCCATCCTGCTCTAACACATTTGCATGTAGATCGTGAACTTCCCAAGTACAGGAATCTCTGGGGTCATTCAACTTTATGTCACATACAATGTGTGTATTGTTAGGTGGATGGGGAGAATCTTTTAGAAAGTAATAAGGACTGATTGAGAAATGCTGATCTGTGTTCTACAAATAGCTCTGTCTTTTTACATTTTTTATTTCAACCACCCTTTATTGGGATGCAATGTGTTTGGGTGGTGGAACCCATGGGTTCCGGAGTCTGTTTGCTTGAACTTCATTCCAGGTTACTAACTCTTGATTTCCCTCACTTGTAAACAGAGGTATCTGCATTTCATATGATTATTGGGAAAAATTAATGAATTCAGTGGGGCAAAGCCCACGCAGTGGTTCCACAGTTAACATCTGCTTCTGCTATTATTGAAGTGGTATCATGTATGCCTTTAATTTACTAGAATTTAATTTGTATACATGCAATCAGAATAGAAGGTAGGAAGAAGGAGGAAACAGAACCACTAAGAGCCGGAGCCCTTACAGCTACACTCTGCTCCCTGAGCTCCCGAGCATGTGCAGATTTGGGAGGTAAGGTTGTGGCTCCTGTTTCAGCCGCCAGCCCTGCCTGCTTCTTCTCATGCCACCATTTTGCTGTGCCCAGTGTCACACTGGTGTTTGGAATCGTAAGATAATGGGACCTAAGCACAAACCAGCCACTTCATTGGGTGCCCAGGCAAAATTATACTTGGTTGTTCCCAAAGTTGGTGAAAAGCCATGTTGGACGGACGTTGACACCACCCACCCCACGTCTTGGAGGCTAACCTGGCCCTAAGTGAACTTGCCCTACCGTGACTGTTGGCCTAGGACTGATGTGATAGAGCAGTCCCAAAGTGGCTTTCATCAGAATACTTGCAAATTCCAACAATGACTTTGGTTACAGTTTAAGAATATTAAAGCAAAGCTTATTGCTGGTATTCCATTTTAAGATTAGCTTGCCTTTCTCCTCAACATTGCAGGGGCCTGGGGGGCAGGGGATTCTTTTGGGAATGTGCAGAGAAAGCATATTTTGAGACTGGCAGCCTCATCTACACCAACAGGAAGGGCTAATGGGGAATCATGATTAATACTCTGTGGTGAGCACATTGTTGCACAGAAAGTATTTCCAGGGAGTGTTTTCACAAGTATAAGGACTAAATTAAAACCTTTAATCTGTGTTTGCTTTTTGTTTAGGTAACTACTCCAGACCCCCAACGTATAGTGGGGTGCCCAGTGCAAGCTACAGTGGCCCAGGGCCCGGTATGGGCATCAGTGCCAACAACCAGATGCATGGACAGGGGCCAAGCCAGCAATGTGGTGCTATGCCCCTGGGACGGATGCCGGCAGCTGGGATGCAGAACAGACCATTTCCTGGAAACATGAGCAGTGTGACCCCCGGCTCTCCTGGCATGTCTCAGCAGGGCGGGCCAGGCATGGGGCCGCCGATGCCCACCGTGAACCGGAAGGCACAGGAGGCCGCTGCAGCCGTGATGCAGGCTGCTGCCAACTCAGCACAAAGCAGGTAAGCCGCTGGGGCTGAGACAGCTAGGTGCAGTGCTGACACACGACCAGGCAGCAGATACTAGAACAGCAGAACACACTTGCATTTGACGATTCTTTTTGTGTCAAATACATGCTGTACCATAAAGGTCAGAGAAGTGAGTGACCTATGTTTTATGATCCGCTGAGGAAGGAATCTGAGCAATAGGCTCAGCTCATCAGTTGTGGAAAGTGTCTTAAAAATGTCTATTACAGTCATTGACACCAGCATACGAGATCCTGGCGCATAGTGAAATGTCTTAGTTCCATTTAAAAGAAATTTTGAGAAGGAAGCACGAAAGGCAAAATATTTAAAATCCAAATCATTGAAAAGGATGCATGGCCCCCACTTTTTTTTTTAACCTACAATAAGAATCTTTGTAAAAAGAAACTTTGCGTGTGCTGGCCTAACAGTATTTGTCTAGGATTTGTACACTTCGTATCCTTATGCTGAAAAAAAAAATTTTTTTCTGGGCATAATTACATCCAAACCAAAGTGTGGTCAACAAAGCAAAGATAGTATTTCCGGAAGTTTCAGTTGATGGAGCAAGGTTTCAGCTTCTATTGCTTGCTTGGTTTTAGCCCCAGTTCTTAATATTAATTCTTAAAGTAATACTTGACCTGTATAAATAACAACAGAATCAGAAGTTTATGAGACAAAGATGACTGTATTGTAAAAAGCACATTAGAAGATATTTATCTCAATGTTATCTTCAGAAGAAAGAATAGAAGATTCTGAATCATGTGAAAGGGAAATAAAAACTGAGAGAGAGAGAGAGAGAGAGAGTGTGTGTGTGTATGTGTGTGTGTGTGTGTGATGGGGACCCCTCCAGTCCCACTGTTTGCTCCAAACAATGATACATTTCCCTTGAGGAATTAAAATGAAAATCACCTACACATTTACCCCCACCTCCATTACAGTCTCTTAAATTCCTCTGAACACCAGCACCTGCCTTGTAGCCAACATGCTCAGGCTGTGGGGATGTTTAGATAAACCTGTCTGTGAAGACTGGTTCAGCTGGTCCAACTGAAGTTCTGATTTAGGTTTAAATGAATTGTCTATTGTTGGAACTCAAAGCACAAGTTATTTTCCTTCTGTTAAGTAGGAAGTATGTGATTGCATTTGTCATGAGGCTCTGAAGGTGATCTGAGAGGATAACAGAGATTAAGGCAGAATTCTGCTAGATTAGAAAGTCTTGCTGTGTTCCCTTTCCGGGCCAGTGTGTGTGTGTCATCTTTAGAATTCAATGTGTCTTTATTTTCTGTTTGTAATCAGTAGACCTTTCCAAAGCCTTACCTTCACATACTGCCCATTTTAGCTCTCTGGGAGTTTAAAAGGGGGCTGCTTATTTTAGTTTTCGATTTTACCAAAGTCAAAGCTATACTTCACATGTGTAAACAGATTAGATCTGAGAATCTTATTTTTTTCCCTCCTGTGCCCTGCCCACCCCAACATTTTTTTTTTTTTTTTAAGAAATTTTATCCAGACCCACCCAAGGCAGCTGCATGGTGCAGGGTATTCTGCCTGTTTGTCCCCTTCTGTAACCCCCATACCTACATGTGGAATAGCATGCAGACAGGGATTCAAACTTGTGCTACAGAACAAATCCAAAGAAGCTGTTCTTCTGTTCCACTTTAGGCCACCACACATTAGGTCGCCTGCTTATCCCAGCCAGTCTGGGGCTGGCGGACGCCCCATGTTTTCTTCCCAGCACCCCAACTATGGCAGCTCCCAGGCTCCCATGATGCACCAGGCTGACCAGTACGGGTAGGTGGCAACAAACCCCGGGCTTCTGCGGGACCTGGGTGTTTTCTCCTAAACATTCAGGAACGTGCCATCTGGCTGCAGGAACGCCCAGGCCAAGAGAGTAAACGCCCTCATAGGAAAGCCACCCGGGGCAGTTCGTCTGTCTGTCCTCCTGTG
Source organism: Marmota flaviventris (assembly GCF_047511675.1). Classification (NCBI taxonomy): domain Eukaryota; kingdom Metazoa; phylum Chordata; class Mammalia; order Rodentia; family Sciuridae; genus Marmota; species Marmota flaviventris. The sequence continues at coordinate 9,850,060 of NC_092503.1, read as the reverse complement.
TTGTGTTCCTTTTGCTTTTCACTGTCTGTACTGCAGCAGTTTGGGGGAAGCCTGCATGTCGCCCTCGGTTCCTGTCTGTGCATGGCTTTGGCATGCCTGCTTTCCTTCATGCCTGAGAGGGACCGCAGAAACCTCTATCTGCGTGAAGCAGCGTAGTCGCCTGCTCGGACATCCTTTCCCCCTCACTGTCCCTGTTTTGTTTGGTTACCTGTGTTGTGCAGCACTGTCCTCCTGACTGTGATGACCACACCTGCCACCACAGTGAGATGCCGTCACCCAGAGTGGCGTGTCATGAGACCTGAGACCCATGCTGGCCTGGCCCATTCAGAGGGCGTAGGAGAAGTTTCCTCACCGTGTCAGTGAGCCAGCACCTGTGCCAGAGGGTTGTGTTATTTCCTTCCAATGAGATTAGAATGTTGAAGCACCAGGAAAATACAACCAGATAACAACACAGAATTTTCTACCTGAACAGTGTAGCCATATTTTTATCAATTTCAATACAGGAATTACATACAGCAACAAAAAGTACTTCTCTTCTTTCCTTCTATAAATCTACATACTGGCCGGTGCCTGTCGTACCAGTGACTTGCAACTTAGTGAGACCCTGTCTCAAAAGAGAAAATAAGGGTTGGGGATGTGGCTCAGTGGTTAAGCACCCCTGGGTTCAATACCCAGTACCAATAAAAAAGGTAAAAAGGTATACACTCCGAGGCCCTGTCACCATTTTTAGGTTAATAAATGCCCTTAAAGCACACCACTGCTGAGTGAACTGTTGGCACTGTTTTGTGTATATTGATCATAAGATCATTGTATATAGACTTCAATGTGCTTGATACTTCCAGTAAAGACATACCTCTCTTTGGTTAACATGAAACAGATTCTTGTCAACTAGCTTTGTTTCAGCAGCAAGCTTAGCAAACTACACGTTCACTACTTGTTATGGGTGGGTGACAGAGCTTCTTAATACCCTTATATTCAGTCTACATTTATTTAGACATCAGAGGAAATGATCATTTCATAACTGAGAATTATGCGTTCTGTGAGCATGGTCCTAAATTTGGACCAACAAATACAGAATTCTTAATATAATCCTCAGAGTAAAATAACAGCCACAGAACGAGGCAGACATTCTCATTCTTCGGAAATTGCCTTTTCCTCTATTGTGCTTTTTCCCTTGTACCTTCAAGGTCAGTTCACGAAATAGTAGGAAGATCATGGTGAGGGAGGAAGGTGTTTGTCTTCAGCCTCAGACCCCAGGCTTGTCCTTCTCCTCAAAGGAGCATTGTCTACCCCCACCAACCTCATCTGGCTGGGCTTTGCCAAGCCCTGTGAAGCAACTGCAGAAAGTGAATTTAAATGGTGTGCATCACAGTAAAATCTGTTCCACGGGGGCAGAAAATCAATGTTAGCTAACCAGCAGGAGAAGATCCAATCTGTGTTTCAGCCAGTGGCATCCAGGTAACTTCCTTACAATACAGCACCTCCTCCTTTAAAAAAATTTTTTGAAAAAAAATGTTGGATTGTTCTGTGTAAATCTTACCACATACATTGGCAAAGGCTCGTCTTTGTAGCCCTGCACCTGTTGGTTTACAGTATTTACACTGTGTTTACAGTATTCTCTATCAAAAAGAAAAGAAAGTTTGTTTCTATTTTAAACCTGCCTTCTGTTCCTTTGCCTATTGTGCCTTTTTTAAAACAGAAATTGAATTTGAAAAAAAAAAAAAAAAGTGTGTGTTCCATATTTTAGTTGGAGGTTGGGAGATTTTATGTTTCCATATTTAATAACATTGTGGCAAAACTTGCATTGTTGGTTTTCTTTTCCTCTCTCCCCCCATTGATAACTCTGTCAGGTGAATGTTAGTTGGTCATTTGGAAGACAATTGTGAAAAAGCCAGTTTCCTTTTGGAAAGGAGGCCCTGGTGCGGGCCTTTCAGGGGCCCTGTATTCACAGGGTCCTCTAAAGAGCCTCTTAAGTTAGAGTCCCGAAGTCCTGGAGCCTGTGAAGAGTCCGGAAGTACAAGTTAATGAGGAGGTGAGGAATGAGGCTGCAGTTAGACAGCTTGGTGACAAGATGAAGGATTGTGTCAGTGGTATCTTCTAGCCAGTTGAGTGTAAGGTATACAGAGAAAACACACAACCAACTGGTCAGAAGCCACGTTATCAGTTCCTCTAAGAGTGGCACCATGCCTGTAAAAAATCCACCTGCTACGTTGAATAAGTACATATAGGTATATTTTTTTCACCCATTGGATAAAAGAATTCTTCCTTTCACTTTTTAGAGGATGCACAGTAGAAGGCGGTGGATCTCGTTCAAGTGGTATCTTGATGCCCAGTCAACGTTAATGATTTATAAGTAATACCTGTACAGAACTGACAGGCTTTTGCTCAGAAGATGCATTGCTGTTTAATTAACAATCAAGCCTATAATTGTTAATGCAATGTTATTTGAGAGATTTGAGAAACAGAGTTGGAAATACTATTTGATCTTACCAAAAGCCCATCCTGATAGATGTTCATAGCATCAGACAGGAAGATTCTGAGCATGGGAGAGCCACAGCCTGCCAGAAGCCTGGAAGAGCCCACAGCTACTGCCTCCTCAAATGCATTCCCAGCTCTAAGATTTTTTGACTGACTGAATCTATGTTCTACAACCTTGATGGTTGAAGCGAGCACACACACACACGTCTACAACTAACATTCCCTGGGTTGTTTCTTGTGCTTTGCACCCCATTCCTTATTTCTAGATGGCACGCAATAGTGTTCAACAATTGGCATCTCTGCCATAAACAACTGATTGATAGAGCTGGATATTTCAGAATTATCCAGATTTTTTTTCTTGGAAATGAGCTCCAAGCAGGAAGCATGACTTCACTGAATTTATAGAAGTTCTAACAAGCCCTACATCTTTAAACTAGGGTATGTGAGTAAACAGATTTTAATTCCTCATATATATAAACTAGAGTCAAGTCTTTGGTTACATGAAAATAGAAGAGAAGTCTGGCACCAGTCTTTAGGATCTTTATTCTGTTTCATAAAAACGACTTCCAAGAAGACACAGAGCTTCAGTTACGGAATGACAGAACCCTGGAGCTGGAAGGCATCGGTCTGGACACTGCTCCAGCCTGTGCTCCTTGACTTTCTGGTGGAGGAAACAGACCTGTGGGTGCCCACTGAGGACCACTGAGTTTGGAGACAGGGCACAGCAGAGGTGGGCCTATAGCTCTCTTCTCCCTCTGTAATGCTGTTCCTAAACTAGATTTTTCTTTAAAAAATACAAAAATACTCTCTATTATAGAGTTCTCCTTTGTGCCTAAAGGCAGCCTGCAATTAGAAAGCAAAGAATGAGCAACTGAATGGAGACCCTGCCTCATGCTCAGGGCGAGGCCAACTGCTCTTCTGCACTGAAAGGCTGCTGCACACACCCTGGCAACCCTGAACAGCTCAGGAGGCTGTTTGCTTCTCAGGCCCGACACCTGCAGTGGAAGTCACACACACTCGCCAGCACGTGACGGGTTTGTGCAGCAGTGGTTTTCCCCATCTGATCGCCCCCGCCTACACGCAGCAGCATTTAACACTGTTGGGGCTGGCATGCAGCTGTTAAAGTAAGAATGGAGAGTCGTGGATGAGGGCATTTCCTGCTGGGTGGGGGGCAAGGGGACACCTGTGTACCCTGGGACAGGCACTGTCATCCTTTTGCTGTCCCCAGTGCAGTAACTAAACATCAGACAAAAGGAAACTCTCAGACTGCCTACATGTAAAAAATGAGCAAATAAAGGGCAAAGTCAACCAGTATAAAGTGTCATACTCTTGACTAGAAGGCTGTTGTTCTAACAAATACCACTAAGATGCATATGTGTACCTACATTTTAATTCTTACATCACAACAAAAACTAGGGTCACCAAAATTAGTTTTAAAAATATTTTTGGTTTAAGTAAAATGAGAAATTGAAAATTTTAATTAATACTAATTTTTTCATCTTAGCCGCTCATTAATAGAGTAAATGAACTCCACTAGGTCCTAGCCATAGGATCCCTAGATCAGTAGCAATCCAACTGTTTAAAGTGTAGAAGCAAGTTGGGCACGGTGGTGCATGCCTGTAATCCCAGCAGCTTGGGAGGCTGAGGCAGGAAGATCACAGCCAGCCTCAGCCAAAGCGAGGTGCTAAGCAACTCAGGGAGACCTGTCTCTAAATAAAATACAATATAGAGCTGGGAATGTAACTCAGTGGTCAAGTGCCCCTGAGTTCAATCCCCCTTCCCACCGCCCCCGAAAAAAAAAGTGTGTAGAAGCAGCTGTACATTCTGTAAGAGGATGTGGCCAGCCGTCTCCCCTGCTCGGAGACAGCTGGATCTATTCACAGAGGCGAATCCGTTGGTCTGGCTTTCAGGCACACCAAGTTGCTGCTGTCTGTGCCACATGCGCATCTCACATCCACATGGCCCCTAGCCACTGTTCATTACTGAGACTCAGTTGTCATTCATGTGCTGTGCTGCCGTATGCCAATGAGGCACTTTTTCTGTGTTATTTTCTTCTGAAACCTGTGTGACGCAGTGACTGATGGACAAGGAGCCACCGATGTGGAAATACTTTAATGGAGAGAGTACATTAAAATGTCAAAGAGAAGGGCCAAGAAACTTGTGAATGTGTCAAGCCCCAGTTACAATGGTGTCCCTGTGCCGAGGAGCAGGGGATGATGCATTCACTGAGATCCAGCCCTTTGGATTTTGGACAACTAGGTTTTAACGTAATAGCTATGATTTGAAAAGCCATGTTATTGAAAGACAAAGAAGAAAGATCTCAAAGGCTGAAATAGAGATTTTATTTCTGCAGTTAAATGTAAGGCTTGCATTATTGTCCGAATACTATGCAGTCATTTTTGGTCCCTTTCAAAATTTAGAATTTAAATGTTATTATGTTAGTATTTTAAGATTATGATTTCACAATTAAATCTTTTAGAGTTACAAGACTATTATTCATAATAGCCCTAAATTACATTTATAAATCTTCAAATCAAAATATACTAAAATATTAATTCTTAAAAAAAAACAGTTTTTTAACTTTATTTTAATGAGGTTCAGAGTATGAAATATACAGCAAACCTCCAGTGGACTAGAGGCCATGAGCTACCCTAACCAGCAGATAATTGCCACTTGGAGATTTCAACACACACTCACCCAACCACAGGAGGGACGGGACACGGCCAGTGTGCCTGCATGTTTAACAAATCCTCTAGGTGGTTCTGGAGCAGAAAGCCAGCTCACACCTAAGGATTAGTGTTTGTGCTCCAAGACAGCACTGATGGCAAGCCCGGGAAAGCTGAGTGAGAAAGGCAAGCTGAGCCCTGCCTGCCTGCTTACATCTCTGCCCACACATTCACACACTCATGCTAGAGAGGCTAGCACCTAGGACTAACTATATGGCCACACAGTGTCACAGCTCCGCAAGTCCCACTTAATCAGAAAAGAGCAGGGATCCTGAAATCACAATCGCATCAGGTAGCGGTGCAGACCTGCATTGCCAACCTGAAGGGCTTGCAGACTGATACCAGGAGGCAGCAGAGTTCTCCAGCCTTGACCTCAGCAGTGTCTTGGGCTGAAGGCAGCAGGAGCAGCGGGAGCCATGAAGTTGATATGCTCTGAGACTTCGTATAGTCCAGCTTGGAGACTATCATGGGTGACCTTGTAAAGATCTGTAGTGAGGGGCTAGATTCTTTTTTGAATGCTCACAGGCACCTTAGTTTAGTGGCATTAAGGATTGTGGGGTGCACCCCCTAAAGGTTTTTCATAATCTGGTTCTTTTTCTTATTTTTAACTCCACGTCAGCCATCATATAGATTTGAATAACAGACCAAATGAAAACTCCAGCCACAAGGCTCAGCCCCTTGCTTGGAGTGTTACTACTCCTGGTTCCCTTTGCTGCTTAGACACCTTCAGGTGGGGAATCACCAGAGTCCTGTCCTCTACTACTCACAGGGGCTGGGGCTAGTGAGGGATTATAGTTTTGCTCAGTTTTCAGGCTTTTCCAGAGGCATTTTCTACCTAATTTTGAACAGTGTGTGGTTTCACTACGTTAGATAACTTCACAGCCCAAGGCCATCTTTAGCTCAGGAAATTTTGTAAGAGTTTTAGGAGTATTTCTTAAAAATCACAAGTGTGTGTGTGTGTGTGTGTATGTGTGTGTGTGTGTGTACGCTCCCTATCAAGGGTTTTACAAAATAGGCTACAATACAGTATTTGAGATGGAGAACTCAGGATCCAAAATACTTTTTTGAAGCCAACTGAAAGGTCCATTATCATTATGGTAGCAAAGATACATATGGATGCATGTAAGAGGTATGTATTCTTAATCATCTTGTTGCTAAAGCGTCTCTCCTCAGATTAGTTCACCAGTGAGTGTTAATTATCTGCTCTGCATTTGTTAAGCTCACATGAACTCTGCATCTGGGGCAGGGTACTCCCAGACCTCTAGGACCCTACTCTTCACTCCACTCTCCTGGCTCCCAGGCAGCTGGGACACTTCCAGATGGTCTGCTCCCCCTGTCCTCTCTCACCTGTCCAGGTGACAGGTTAAAGATGTCCTGAATAAAGATATGGACCCACCTAGCACTGAAAAGGAGCAATTCTCCTGGTAAAGGGATTGAGACTCCTATAATGGTATTATGATCTCAAGATTAACTTTTAAAGATCTTTATGTTTAGTGCAGTTAGGAGGGCGCACTTTCCATGGGGCACATCAGTGTCAACTGCATTTCTCTTTGGTGCAGTATGGGTCTCATTTTTCCTAGACCAGGGGGATGCTGCATGGTGCCAGCATCCCCAGAGGTCTGAGAGTCTCCTCTTGCAGAAAGAAGACAAGCTCCCAGCCCCACTGGGGCTCACACTGGTGCCGTGCACTCAAGGCCACTGGGACGCTAGGAATCAGCAAGGAAGTGCTGGAATCACTCCGTGTTAAATGTCATCAGTATTTCGGTTAACTTCTGTGTTCTTGCCAGTAAACAGTTCACAAAGCAGGAGAGGGAACCAATCTCAGTCAACTTTGAGGATGCAGAGACAGCCTTGGACCTCAGTTACCAAGATCCAAGCATCGGACACTCTTCTTGCATTTTCTTCACACTCGGACAAGGAGGCCTGTCTCCTGAAACCCCTCACACTCTGTTTGTTCTGGTTCCTTTGAGAACCAGGGAGGATCAGTAAGCTGCTTTAGGGACAGAACTGGCCCCTGTGTTGAGGAAAGGAAGGACGGGGCCTAGCACCCAGGAGCAGCTGGTGGGGAGTGGGGAGGAGCGCAGGCTGTTTGTGAGGGTGTGGGCTTCCAGGGCCCTGCTGGAGCACAGTGCCGCCCAGCACTCAGCTGAGGGAGCTTTGCCAGGAAGCGTGGTCAAATACAGTGCTTTGGACAAATGGGGAGAGCCAGGAGGTGGCTTGGGACAGCTTGTGGGAGATGCCAGGTCATGAGGCCAGGGCAGAGAGGTGCTCTGCCCGATGAGTTAGCTCACTCTTGAGAAGGTGCTGCTCTGTGGAAAGGGTCTCCTCGGAGCTGCTGGAATGTGATACTGCCCTCCACCCATTCTTAAAGGAAAGGGTACAACCTAAACATACCTGGAGGCCAAGGGCTTGAGGAGTCCGGTGTGTAGCTAGAAAACAATGGTTCATTGTAACTGGCAAGTCATGCTGAGAGTCTCTTTGAGTGAAGAGGCTGCCTTGAAAGAGATCACATTGGCCAGTGAGGAAAGAGCTTGGAAAAAAGACTCGTCTAGTAAGGGGCATCCCTCACAGAGGGGGAAAGATGGCTTACAGCACACCAACGCTCTCCTGTCCAGGCCCAGGGGTCCACCTGCCTGTGCAGCCTCACCTTGGCACTTGAGGCCCATCGGACTCCAGGTGTCCAGAGCCAGACTCCCGCTCTCTCCTGACTCAGTGGCTGCCCCAGCCTCTCCTGCGCAGGCAGCCTCTTCTGCACAGGAACACCTGCCAGCCATGCCCGCCTGCTCTTCCTCCCCCACAGTGTTTAATCATCACCAGATCCTTGTGTCACCTCCATGATGCTGCTAGCTCTTCATCCTGCTTCCACCACCCATGGCCTCCCACCTGAGGGCCCCACACGTGTTCTTCCTGCCTCTCACAGTCAGAGGGTGATATCTTACAACATACATCTTCAGTGCCATTCTTCCTCCTGGAAACCCCTGGTCTCTTCCTGTTTCTCTTTGGGTTCAGAACCTCACGTAATTGTGGGCCTCATGGTGCCCCTTCTTCCCACACCGTCTGTGCACACCAGACGCCACAGAGCCCTGCACCTGCAGTTCTTGCCTCCTCATCTGGTGGATTCCCATCCAACACTCAGATCTAAAGGGCCACCATCCCTTCCCCAGGGTACTTCTTGTCCCCCTCACCTTAAGCTTGCAAATGCAGGTACCTTATATCCATACCACAGCAAGGCCACAGCTCTTGCTGGCTGCTCCAGTTGTTTGTTTTCTTGTGTGTTTGGTCCACTGTTGTGTTGCTTCTCGCCCACCCCATCCCGGACACAAGTGTGACTCCTGAGCAGAAGGTATTTCTGACTGAAATTTATATTTCTAGTATGTTTCCCTGAGCAAAATGTAGCTGGTTTTGTTTGTTTGGTTTTTGTTTTTAAACAGCACGTGGCTGTATATTTTTTCAGGAATCCAGTTTCTATGTCACTGCTCTTGGGTTTGCTGTTTGTCTTTGTTCAACAATACAAATGCTGCTTTGCCTTCCCAGGGATGCTGTCAAGCCAGAGCCAGTGGCCTGTTGAAATGGCAGCATGGCTTTGCCACCAGCATTGCTGACAGCAGCTGCTGCAGGCACGTTCGTGGGTCAGCCCCACCACAAAGCCACTTGAGCTTTGTGCTTTGATTGTGCTTTTTGGGGTACACACAGTGGTTTTCGCTTTGGATATTAGATTTAAAATAAGCTGAGCTGGATTTCTCCTCAATGCTGCTTTGGAAGAATCACCATGTAATTCCATCAGAAATCTCTCTCCAGCGATACTGGATGTTGTGTGAGAACATCTGTGGTCATAAAACATTTCCAATAGGATGTTCTGTTCTTATAGCCGTAGCTCTCCAGGGAAACAGAGTAGCAAGTAGAAAAAGATTCTGCTGGAATTGGGTTCTCGCAGGTTTCAACTTCTGGTTCCAACAGTTGGGTCTAAGTAACAAAGTGCCCTCGAATTTCAGTGCTGGTCTGGCGTATTTTGTAATAAGCGGTCCTTGCTGGCTTCATGACTCAGCCACGCTGCACTGGCAGTCCTGGATGAAGGCATGTGTGCGTGGCAGTCACGCTCAGCTTTCCCACTGAGCATGCATTGCTTTATGCTCGTCCTAAGCGTGACTCAAATGATGTCTGCCGTGGGTGTGCTGGAGTGCTCCACGGGGCTCCACTGTGTAGGCTGTCCGGGGCACCTATTCTGTCTGCCCTGCCCTTCTTCAAAGAGCTGTGTCAGAAGTTGGTTCATTTTCAAGGTGTACTCTCACACTTTCATCTGTACTGTTGAGAAAAAAATTTTGTTAATTGCTAAAATGGTAGGGTCTTGTTTTCTTTTTTTGTCAGGGGGTTACTGGGAATTGAACTCAGGGGCACTTGGCCATGAGCCACATCCCCAGCCCTATTTTGTATTTTATTTAGAGACAGGGTCTCACTGAGTTGCTTAGCACCTCGCTTTTGCTGAGGCTGGCTTTGAACTTGCAATCCTCCTGCCTCAGCAAGCCTTCTGCCTCAGCAAGCCTTCTGCCTCAGCCTCCCAAGCCACTGAGGCACGCTCCACTGCTCTCAGCAGGTCTTGTTTTCTTTAAAGCTCCAAAATCATATATATAGACTTGATTTAATTTTAAACTCTCTCATATTTGAGGTAAGAGTCAGATCTTCAGAAGCATGTGGCACTCTTAGGATTGCACACACATGAATCCTACAGAATTCAAACTGCACTGCGACCTGTGCTCCCCTTTCTGCCTTTACCTTGATCTGCCGGAAATGCCACTTTAAAATTGGCGTTGGCTTCCATATTTTTCCCCAAAGCCAGCCCTTTGTTGGCAGGTGAATGTGCATTTTTAAAGAAATCTCCAAAGTCAACAAAAGGAAAATCTACAAAACAGCACTTGTGGGCATGCGTGGAATGAGAAGCAGGAGCACAAGCGCTGCCAGGGGTGCACGCACAGTAGGAGCCGGGTTCTGTAGTAGAGTGACAGGCCTCGCACACACCTGGGCTCAACCCTAGGACCGAGTTCTGGTCAGCATGTTTGTGCACAAATCTTGTTTGCTATTGAAATGATGAGGGAGACGTGTGGCGGACAGAGCAGGCCAGGCAGGGCCGGGCAGTGAGGTCAGCAGCCCCTGACTCTTTGTCTTCACAGTGTGCAGTCTGGTCACCTAACAGCTACACCAAGCCCATTCAGAGTGTGCATCAACGTAGAAGAGACCTCTGAGATGATGTTGGATGCTCACGGCCCTGACCTTGGGTTTCAGATCTGCAGACTGTGGAAAACAGTGACAGGGGACAGAACAGCCCAAGCCTTTGGGCCCACAAGAAGCAACAGCCCAGTAGTTACAGCCCCGGAGTCCCAGATGGGACACTTTGCTCTTTTGGGTTCATCTGACATTTGGGCAGGTTTTACACTAGATGTATCCCTTCATTTCACCTTGAATTTCTGCCTGTTTGTGGTTTGTTGCTCCTAATTTTCTTTTGAAGAAAGTGGGGATTTACCTCATGATTTTCCTAATTCCACGTGGAGCTTCCAGGGGTTGCTGTGATCCAAAGGGATACAGCAGTCAGTGCTGTCCTGGACAGGGACCCATGAGGTGACTCAGCCCCAAACTCACATTTGAGGCTTTGAGTTCCTAATAATTGTCACAGCCCACCCAAATAAGATCCCTGGCTTTTTAACCAGACTTTTAAAACAACAGCTGCAGTTTACTTGAGGACCACATAACAAGCAGTTGACATCCAACACGTGGACCTTTCAATCTTTGATTTTTTTTTTTTTTTTTTTTTTTGTCGTTGTGTTATTACTGTAAAACTATTATGTGATTTTGTCATCTCATAGTGATTGAAGATGGGCTATGCAGATGTGGGGGAAAAGCCACAGATCAGGGTTAGATGGCTGCTAATTTAGTCAGCTTCCTGATGGATTGCATATTCTGGTTCTCTTTTCCACTTTAGCATAAACAAATGTCTCAAGGAGGCATTAGTGCCGTCCATGTTAGCTGTCTACACATGAAATGAAATAGTGGAAGCTAGAAAAGGTGACTGTGGACTGTACTTTAGAATGCCTTTCTACAGTGATGAATGCATTCTCTCCCGATTCATTTCACTTACCAGGACTTTTTCACATGAAAGGGTTAAGTAGGCCTGATCCTCCTCTCAGTGCACTGCTAGAAGAGCCCAGATGAGCAGAGGTTACCTGAACACAGCCAAGAGAGGCTTAGAGCTGTGCACAGGTGCAGCTCACAGCCAGCCAGCCGGGCTCCCTTCCAGGGGGAGCAAGGGTGGCTCTCGTGGGAAGCAGCCACTAGAACACATCCTAGAGACAGGGAGGCCAGCAGTGAGTTGAAGCAGTTACTGACTTGGAAATAATCTTCCAGAAAAAGCCTGTTCAGAAGCTCAGGGTGCTCTTCACAGGTTCATCTAAGAAACAAAGCAGCCCCAACAGGAGCCACTTCTGAAAACTGGCCCTGGACCGGCTTATGGGGTAAGGACACCCAGAAGGAAATCTAGGATGCTTAAGTCGATGCCGGCCATCACAGGAGGAAGTGAGGCCTGCACCACGGAGGCCCATGTTTATAGCTGCAGTGCAGTAGTCCAGGAGCAGGCTAACTGAAAGCCATTGAGCGGTCTCGGATCCTGTGGGGTAGGTGCTGTCATGCCCCTCAGCAGTGAACCCTCAGTGAGCTGAGGACCAAAGGTCAAAGTAACACCCCAAGCCATGCCCACACCATTTGTCTAAGAAGGTTCTTGCCAAGTTATCATTGAGTATTGGTACAGAAATTCCCTGAATGGTTTGTTATTTAAAAAAAAAGAAGAAGAAGAAAGAAAAAGAAACTTAAATCTTTATTACTTTGATTTTTCAAATAGTCCATGTTTAAATTTTTCCTACAAGCAAGAAAGTTAAGTCCATTGGAAACATAACAGAAAAATCATCGGTATATAGATTTTAAAATGATTTATGTTAATCTCTTTAAAGGTCTCATAAAAATGTTGGCTTTTTTACATCTAGAGCCACCAAGTGATAGTTTAATGGCAGTAAATGGGATTGTATAATCATAATTAGTTTGGAACAAATAAGAAAAGCATCTTTTATCCCTCTTCTTAGCTTTACTACTAAGAGTAGCATCACTCCCCCAAACTTTAAAAGTTTCTTAAAGATTTTACATAAGAAAAGCTTTGACTACAAGGATGAAATAGAACTTCTAAGGCTTTTGCCACATTGCCACCATCTTTCTTGTTGCTTTGGAATTTTCCCTAGGAGAACTGACCACTTTGCCATTTAAATCTCTTCTCTCATTACCACCCATCAGAGAAGTGACATTGTGAGACAGTTTTCTCTTCTGGATAGAGGACCCTTCTCTTTTAAGGGTAAAGAGAAGTTGTGTCTTACCAAGCATTGGGCAAATCTAGTAAAACGAAGTCAGCAAGAGATGATGTCAGCAGCATTTGGGGCAAGGGGCTGTGCAGATTTGGGAAACTTGAGCTAATCTAAGTACCTGTCCTCTCCTGTGATGAAGAAGCCCTGCCAAAAAGCAGTGGAGAGGGCTGGGGTTGTGGCTCAGTGGTAGAGCACTCACCTTGCATTTGCAATGCACTGGGTTCGATCCTCAGCACCGCACAAAAATAAATAAAAGTATTGTGTCCAACTACAACTAAAAATATATATTTAAAAAAAAAGCAGTGGAGGTGTGTGTCTGCTACATAATTTTGGTATGGGGAAATCAGTGTGTTTTTAATACACCCTGACTTCAAAAAGTTAAGTAAAGGGTTGAGGAGAGAGTTAGCAGCGCTTTCTCTCATTTTTTTATATCAGAAAATTTAGGGCAAAGAATTACTTTTTTAATATCCCCACACTGCCCTTTTTTTTTTTTTTTACCTCTTGTGGTTTTGATGTGAGGATACTAAGCAGTGCTAATAGTCAGATCTTATTAAACATTAGACATTAATTTTGCTTGCTTTTGTAATTCCTGTTCTTATTTCAAGTTCCCTACTCTTGCTAACATTCCTCAGCATGAATAATTCTGAATAGGTGTCGTAATTATGAATGTGTAGCTTATTTGTATAACTTATGATATTTGGAATTTTTTAACACTGTACTGGACAGTTGCCTAGTAGTAGAGTTCAGTCTCTTTCTCCAGGAAACAGTCTGGTTTTAGCAAACATGAAAACTCAGCCCCGCCCCTCACCTGAGTGCTCTATTAGAGTTGACACCAGGACCGTCTACTCTGCTGTGCCGTGCTGTGCGCCGTCAGTCTATGTGTACCTGTGCTTTCTTTTCATATAGGCAAGGCAGCTTTCCTGGCATGAACCAGAGTGGACTTGTGGCTTCCAGCTCTCCCTACAGCCAACCCATGAACAACAGCTCTGGCCTGATGAACACACAGGCACCGCCTTACAGCATGACGCCCACCATGGTGAACAGCGCCACAGGTAACCTGGCAGCTCTGGCTCCCAAGGGATACCCTGTCCTACCCTCTCCTAGGCTTCCCAAGTGAATGTGCCCAACCAGCTTGAGAAGATGGATCCACTGGTGAAAATGGAAATAGTACTACTTTTCAACTTCTGGGAAACTGGCTCACTCTGTTTGAGACTTAAGGGTTACATTATATTCTGTATAAATTACTGTATTCATTCTGTGCTTGTATAATATGTGGACATATTCAGATATCATTGGTGATTGCTAAGTACAGACACTAAGTTCTGTCTTTGAGAATTGTTAAAGAGTATTGGTAGATCCCAAAGTAAGATCTTTGCATTTGACAGTGGTAGAGATAAATTTTGAGAATTCATATTCAGGGGAAATGGCTGCAGGGCAGAGCAGGGAGAGTTGGAAGCACCTTTTCATTTGGGGAAACCCCTCTAAATGTGTACTTGGAAGCAGCTGCTTCATAAGTGCTATTTGCAGGTCACCTCCATTGAGAAATTGCCATAAATGTCTAATTACGTTTAGCTCTTTCAGCCCATTTTGTAGTCTCAACAGTTGCATTCTTACAAAATCATGTCTGATTAGTGCATTCAGTATTCTGTCAGTTTGTGGGAAACATCACCAGTGGCTCAAACCGTATATCTTCCATTTCCCAGAATCTGAGACCTTTGGGTTCCTGGACATCCCAGGCAACAAGTGCTACTTTCCAAATGATGAATTGCTCTGAATTAAGTTGACTGATAGAGACCCTTGCAGCAGGACTTGCTCCTTCAGTTAAGGCAGAACTTGACTTAGCAGCTCTATGTCCTCCACCACCTTGTGACATGTCAAGAAAACACTGTAGCCAGATCCCTGGCTCCCTTGTTTACCTTTTTCCATTTGTGCTGCCTTCTGCCACAGTCCTGTCTTGTCCATCTCAAGGGCCACACACACTCCGGGACTGAACTTCTAGTCTCATTTAATACTGATATTACCCAATTACTTCCATTTCGAGGCTTGTGAGAGAGGAAAACAGAAACTATGGGTAAAAGTGGAGGTTTTAAAATAAATAAAATAGCCTTCCTGATGTCACATAGGTCATATTTCATTTCAGGAAGGTGGTGTTTGTACTAGAGACCAAAGGCCCCCACCAGCACTTTCCCTGGTACCAGAGGACCTGGGTTGTGACAGTCTTGTGTTTTCTCTAACTTCCTGAATTAAAATTCCTGGAGAACATTAAATTACACAAATTTTCACCTGTTATTAGCAATATTCATTTTTCCCTTTTTTTTTAGACCCCAGAACCACAAAACTACCCAACTACAACAGATCTGCAGTGCTCTGCCTACGAAGTGTGTATCTCTGAGAAGCAACCAGTCTAATGGGAATTCATAGAGAGGGTGTCTTTCTATTATTAGTATTAAGATAATTTGCTATTCATTATTTCATACGGAGAAAATCTGTTCAGTGAATGGCCATTTATCCTCACAGTCTTTTGTATGGATAGCAGTGTATTTTTATTGAATTGTGCATTTTGACATTGAATTTTTAATAATTTAGACATTTATCAAATTTTAATCTGCACATTTATATAATTTTATTTCATCCTTTGCTGAATAAGTCAAATGCTATAATGATATAAAGTAATTATTCAGCACATCCGAGGAGTCTTGGCCATTTAGCTTGTGCCACATGTATGTTAACAGGTCCAGTAAACCTACGGAAACTGAGTCAGCCCCTGGGAAGCCAGCAGTTCAGGGTTACACAGCGGCATAGCTCCTGCTGGGGCTGGGGCTGGGGCTGGGGCTGGGGCTGATGCGGTGCACTTGACTACAGATGGGTCAAAGCGGCCCTTTGTGGTACCTGTCTCGTTGGTTTAGGCACACTGAGAGGAGGTCAGTGATGACAACTAAGCCCTTCTTCATCAGAGTGCACTTTGGGAGAAGGTGAAGGTAGTTCAGATGCCAGCCAGGGCTGGTGGTAGATTTCCTGACCTCGGTTTGCAGCCAGAGCAACTGACATTCCAGCATTCTCTTCAGTGAGTCCGAACACTTGTGCTATAGCAGTGTACAGGGCCAAAAAATCCTCCCGTGTAGTGACAGACTGTTACAGGCTTCAGTGAACAAGTGATTATTTAAATGGAGCCAGTGTAGGTGTGAATGTGACAACTGTTTCTTCATGTGGAATACCTGGGAAGTTGGATGGAGAGTCGGGACTTCCCTCTTCAGGGTCTTTCCTGCTTCTGTTCTAACTTAGACTTAAAGATTGGAACTACGTATTATGGGCACAGTTACACTAGATCCTATAGATAGTTGATGAGCAGCCATGAGACACTGTGCCGAGCCTTCCCCTTGCAGAGCCCTGCTCAAATTCCAGTGGTGAGTCTTTCTGCCAGCTGAGCTTTGGTCGATCCCAGAGGCAGAGCATCATCACTGTCCTGCCAGTGCGAGGCATATCAGTTCTGACAGCCCTTTACAGGGGAAAATGTCAATCACACTACCCAAATTTATGAATCACCTACTTTAAAGATCCTTTAGAATGCTGTTAAAACCACAGATTCCTGAGCTCCCATCAGAATTTCTGGGGGTGGGTCCAGGAATCTTCATTCTTAACAAACTCCTCAGACAATTTTCATGTATGCATGCTAAAGTTTGAGAATTGATTATTTGGAGGTATTTTGCCCAGCAATCACCTGTAGAAAAGCTGCCAGCTTTGTGTACCATTAGCAAAGCTGCCTAGAGTGGGATCTCACAGCTGGACAGCTATCTTCTTGGGACCTGACAGTCTTCCATAGAGGAAGCTTTGGGTCCTTTGCACCCTTACTGGTGGTTGATTATCTAAGTAGTTTAAAGGCATTTTGTTTGCTTGCTTGCTTGCTTTAAGTTGATGGTTTTAGACAAATTGCTGCTTCCCTAGAAAAAGGATGTGATAAGCTATCAAAATCAGACCTCTTAAACTAGGGGGAAGTGTATGCTGATGTGCCAGGCTGCAGGGGCAGGGCTTTCTTGGAGCATCAGTATGGCTGTGAGGAGAAGTTTGCTGTTCTCCTGGGGCAGCCGTGCATGTCAGGCTTGCTGGGGCTGCTGCATGGGGAGGAGGCACTCATGCAAATTATGGCTTTGTGCCCAGCTTGCACGTTCTCACTGGCAACCCCCAAGGAAGGCCTCATATCGGGATGTTTGAGGGATTTTCTCTGGGCTTTGCCAATCCAGTGAGAAGGAAAGGCTTCCCCCGAGCTTTGTTCATACCTCTTCTAAGTTATGGTAACAATATGCTTTATAGTTTGCCACATTAAAATAGTCATGAACAGATGTATACACATAGATAGGCCCTTTGTGCTATCAAAAACAAGAAATAAAATATTTTGTGGCGTATGGTATATTACCATGAAAAGAAAAGAGCTGTGTGTGTTTCTGATCCTGACTTACATCTTCTGGGGGTGACTCAGAGCCTGCAGGGAGAGAAGGTAAAGGATGACGGGAGGAGGCAGGAATGAGTGTTTAGTTCAGTTTTACTTGTGTCACATGTGTTTATGTCCTTTTGAATGCATAAAATCCAGGGCAGAATAGCTACCTGAGGACCTTGACCATGCTTGCTGTAAGAAATCATTCTAGCTGTTAGATTTCAATGGTAGAGCCAGAGGCTAGTGCTTGAACGTATTTAATAGTGTTCTGGCAACGCCTTCTGCAGCGGCTGGCCCCTCGCAGCCCCTCATAGCATCTGAATGTCCCATGCTGGATTACTGATGTCAGTGGAGAGAGAACAGTACCCTGATTTAACACATCCTTAGAACAGTGGTGGTCTTTCTTTTCTGGGAAAGGAAAAAAAATAGTGCCCCTGGTGTACACTGCCTGGGGAAGCATGTGGCTCATCACCGTGATTCATTGAGAATTCTGGTAAGAAGTCAAAACAAGCATTTCAACAAAAAGACGAGTAAAAGCCATAAGGAAATGCCTTGTGATCCACTGAGTAAAATAAAATTTACATTGTGAGGCAGGAGTACTAAGTAAAATTAGAACGTAAATTCAATCCTTATTCATCTTTCAGAATTATACAACAATGCAATTTTTGACAGATATCTTACTTGCACATTCAAAATGCCCATTTTATTTTATTTATTTTTTTTTTAATTTTTTATTGTTGGCTGTTCAAAACATTACATAGTTCTTGATATATCATATTTCACACTTTGATTCAAGTGGGTTATGAGCTCCCATTTTTACCCCATATACAGATTGCAGAATCACATCAGTTACACATCCATTGATTTACATATTGCCATACTAGTGTCTGTTGTGTTCTGCTGCCTTTCCTATCCTCTACTATCCCCCCTCCCCTCCCCTCCCCTCCCCTCTTCTCTCTCTGCCCCCTCTACTGACATTCATTTGTCCCCCTTGTATTATTTTTCCCTTTCCCCTCACTTCCTCTTGTATATACTTTTGTATAACTCTGAGGGTCTCCTTCCATTTCCATGCAATTTCCCTTCTCTCTCCCTTTCCCTCCCACCTCTCATCCCTGTTTAATGTTAATCTTCTTCTCATGCTCTTCGACCCTACTCTGTTCTTAGTTACTCTCCTTATATCAAAGAAGACATTTGGCATTTGTTTTTTAGGGATTGGCTAGCTTCACTTAGCATAATCTGCTCTAATGCCATCCATTTCCCTGTAAATTCTATGATTTTGTCATTTTTTAATGCAGAGTAATACTCCATTGTGTATAAATGCCACATTTTTTTTATCCATTCATCTATTGAAGGGCATCTAGGTTGGTTCCACAGTCTTGCTATTGTGAATTGTGCTGCTATGAACATCGATGTAGCAGTGTCCCTGTAGCATGCTCTTTTTAGGTCTTTAGGGAATAGACCGAGAAGGGGAATAGCTGGGTCAAATGGTGGCTCCATTCCCAGCTTTCCAAGAAATCTCCATACTGCTTTCCAAATTGGCTGCACCAATTTGCAGTCCCACCAGCAATGTACAAGTGTACCCTTTTCCCCACATCCTCGCCAGCACTTGTTGTTGTTTGACTTCATAATGGCTGCCAATCTAACTGGAGTGAGATGGTATCTTAGGGTGGTTTTGATTTGCATTTCTCTGACTGCTAGAGATGGTGAGCATTTTTTCATGTACTTGTTGATTGATTGTATGTCCTCCTCTGAGAAGTGTCTGTTCAGGTCCTTGGCCCATTTGTTGATTGGGTTGTTTGTTCTCTTATTGTCTAATTTTTTGAGTTCTTTGTATACTCTGGATATTAGGGCTCTATCTGAAGTGTGAGGAGTAAAGATTTGTTCCCAGGATGTAGGCTCTCTATTTACCTCTCTTATTGTTTCTTTTGCTGAGAAAAAACTTTTTAGTTTGAGTAAGTCCCATTTGTTGATTCTAGTTATTAACTTTTGTGCTATGGGTGTCCTATTGAGGAATTTGGAGCCCGACCCCACAGTATGTAGATCGTAGCCAACTTTTTCTTCTATCAGACGGCGTGTCTCTGATCAAAATGCCCATTTTAAAATGTATAATAGAGAATGAAGAAACTTGAGGAGTTTCAAACCAACATATGCTTATAGTCATGTAAGTCTGGTTCTTAAGTCAGTAATTATCACTAATTATCATAATACATATTAGCCCAGTTCTCTATGATTTGAAATTGCTTATGTGTACTTTAACACCTTTAATGCATAAAATATGATATTACTATTCCTATTTTCAAAATAATATTCAGACATGACTTAGAAATACTGTCAACTGTGAGTAAGCCGTCACCAGTGGAGAAGCAGGCCTTAGCAGAAGCCACGTGCCACGGCCTCCCGGCGTTCTCTGGAGCTGGGTGCTGTCGTTCTTGCAACCCTCATGAGAGACAGAGCAGGGCTGTGCAGCTGTGGTGCACAGGGCCCTCTCCTCACCTTGTGCCGGGTTTTGACCCTTCTGTTCTTCTGGAAGGAGTGTTTTTCAATGTACAGGTTCTTACTTTGTTAGACCCCAGAGATAAAACTGCACGAAATCAATCCAGCACTTTGAACAAGGCTGTCTTCCTGGTGTAACATCTCTCAGCTGCTTTTTTGAGGTTTCACACATTCACAAAAATAACAGCATTTTTAGCTGATCCCAATAGATTTTTCTCTGCAGCTGCATCACTTGAAAAAGCTTTTTGTTCCAGTTCTTAAAGTCTAAGTATTGAAAGTAATTTGAAAAAAAAGAAAAACATCCCAATTATGATTTGTGTGTGTTGTGATGACTTTAAGGGCTGACTGGGCTGAGAATGGGCTTTGAAAAACCAGCCAGTGTGTCCATGGTGGAAAATACAGGATTTCAGAGTGCATTATTGAGTGTGCTGATGTAAACTCGTGGGCACGTGGCACGGTAGGCTTTTTTTGGCAGGACCTATGGTCTCAACCTGCAGCGATGCTAACGATATTAGCAAATTAGCGCCACGGAGCTTGCCAGCTAATTCACCAGAGCCTGCTCACTCTCTCCCTGCTATAATTAAAACTAATTATTTTCTAAAACATAGTAATACATGAATATGTGCAATAATCATTTTGTAGTGGGCAATCTGTGGAGTCTTTTTTAAAGCTGCCACCCCCACCCTTGGCACATGGTACCCCGCGTGTACGGCCTGGCTGAGCCAGCACTCTCGCCTTTGCAGCATGTGCACCGGGTCCTGCCCATCAGACCTCGGGTTCCTGTGATTCTGACAGGGAGCGTTTTCTGGTTTCCCCTCCTTTATAAGGCTCATGCTCTCTCCCACCCCCTCGCCTCCCCGCCTCACTGTCCTCTCCACGCATCTGTTTGATGTCTCACTCGAAGCCCCTCCAGTCAGGGTTGTACAGATGGTTTTCACAGCAGGGTTCTCTGGAAATTCAGCTGTGATTCCCTGGATAGTTATACCAATTCCCTGCTGAATCCTTGTTCTTCCTTTAGAAAGAAATCGAAACCCATCGTTTTAACCTGAAGATGTCCGTTAGTATCTGTGATAAATGTGTGTAAATTAAGTGTTCTCTGGTGAAGCTGTGGTGCCTAGAAGGAGCCCATTGCGTGGGTGACTTTCCCCCTGCAGTGGTGATCTGAGGTGGCTGTCGAGGGGCTGATGACTGGAAGTAGTGTGCCAGGCTGCAGGGACACCCCAGCACCTTGCAGAGAAATGCACAGCCTTCCCTGCAAAAAGTCTTTTCCAATTATTGTTTTTGAAGTCATTTGGCTAATCATCTTCCCTTATTATAGACTAGACCGTGTGCAATAAATAAAAAATTTGAATGAAGCAATAAGAAGTTTCAAATAATTTCACAAACTATAGATTATTTGAATTGAGGATATCAGAAGTCACTAAGCCCTCTGGCACCCAGGTAATGGATGGATATATATACCTAGTGTTTGCTTCCAACCCCTGATGAGCATGTAAACAGTTGCTTATTTCCATTTGTTGCCTACTCTGTTATAACTAAATAATGTTTAATAAGTTGGCCTTCGGTGGGGTAGGTCTTCAACATACAGAATGGTTGTCACTTTTCTTTTTTTTTTTTTTTTTTACAAGAAGGATTGCCAAAATGTGGTGCTATTCACATTTCAGAAATAAGAATGCTCCCGGTTACCATTTCTCTCTTCTTTTCTTCCTTCAAGGGAAACTCAGGTGTCCCATGCCTTACTCAGTAACAGTGCTGGCAGCACAGTCGGACAAATCACATGTATAATCCTGACTCTTTCTCCTGTTTTCGATTAGCATCTATGGGTCTTGCAGATATGATGTCTCCCGGTGAATCCAAACTGCCCGTGCCTCTCAAAGCAGATGGCAAAGAAGAAGGCACTCCACAGCCCGAGAGCAAGTCAAAGGTACTTCCTCCCCTGCACGCGGTGTGGGCGCTGCCTGGCCAAAGCTGCCATGCTGCTACTCTGCCCTGGTGCTGGCTACCCTTTTTGTTCTCTTGGTCTCTTCTCTCCTGCATGCCTTCATTTTGTGCAACATGTTCTAGTCTTTTCTTTCCCCACCCCCTCCATGGTGTGGATCTGAAAGTTACTAGTTCTTACGGCATTAACTCATGTTGGGGGAGGGGGTGGGGAAAAGACCCACCTGAGAAATGCTTTGGGGGTGGGGAGAAGTGAGGGATCTTGCCTGGTTTTGATCCTTGCAGCCATTTTCTCTGCCTTCAGTTTGTAGCTTCCTGTTTTGGCCGCCCAGCAACAACAACATACTTAATATTTTGCTTTCCTGCCTTATTTGATAAATAAGGTGAACAGCTTTTTTTTTTTTTTTCCTTTCTTTCATAAGGGGTAACCCATGCTTAGCATTCCATGTAAGCTTGAAGTAAGCATGGTGGCTTTGTGGCCTTATCCAGCATCCAGCAAACTTACCAAATCATACTAATTAAGAATGTTGTTTTAATACCTTATACATGTGTTTGTGTGTGTGTTTGTATATGTCTTTATATATATATATATATATATATATATATATATATATATATATATATATATTATATATATATATCTCTCATATATATAAAAATTAGTCTGTTAAACTGGATGTGCTTTTTGTTATTTTAAATAAAGTTTGCCCTACCTTTGTCATTTTTTTTTTTTTTTTATTCCTCTACCACAGGATAGCTACAGCTCTCAGGGTATTTCTCAGCCCCCAACCCCCGGCAACCTGCCAGTCCCTTCCCCAATGTCCCCCAGCTCTGCTAGCATCTCCTCCTTTCATGGAGATGAGAGCGATAGCATTAGCAGCCCAGGCTGGCCAAAGACTCCATCAAGCCCTGTAAGTGGCTCTGGTTGTTTGTTATTTTTGTTTTTTGGGGTTTTTGGATAATTAATTAATTCTACGTTAATGCTTGCTTGTTGGTTTGTTTTATAAGACTTTTTCTTTATTATTGATCCGTGAAAAGGTTTTCTTTATAAATGATTGCATTTGTAATAAAATGAGTACTGTTTATGTGCATTGTAAAAGTTGGTTTCTGGTAACAGCTGTTTGGTGAAGTGCCCCCGCACGAAACATGCTGGGCCTGAACTCAGGAGGCATTCTCCAAACAAGTTGTTTCTCCATTTACATGGGAACTGATGGCAGCTATGGACTAAGTGGTACATTTGGCCCAGCTAAGTCTGTCCTGGGCTGTTCCATCTGAAACATTTCAAAACTGCCTACCTAAATAAATGAATATACAACCTGGGTATGGTGTGGCATAACATCAGCCCTGCTTCATTTTCAAATCATATGTCTGAATTAACAACAAACTTACAGAAATGTTAGTGCATGTGAATTTTTAGATTAATAATGTGTACTTATATTGCAATCAGTTGAGATTGAAAAATGGTGTTCTGCACAAGACTGCTGATAATCTTGAAATACGTGTGATTTCCATATGATATATAAATAACAAATGGTATTGTGTGTATCAGGGAATTCTTTTAGCCTTAATGTCCTTAGAGTTGGGCCTACTAAAGAAATTAATTCTGTGTCATTAAAAAAAAAAAAGAGAGAGAGTAATGTTCTGTAGTAACCTTTGTTTTACATTCATATAGGGAATCAAAAGATCTTTTTGAAAAATCTTTAACATGTAATTAGTTGCCAAGAAGGCTTAATTAACAGGCTAATTTTGTAAGGCAACGAATTGAAGAGCACAGCCCAGGAAAAGTGAGTCAGAGGGAAGACCACTCTGGTTATGAGGGATCTGGCAATCTAGTCAAAACCCAGAAGGAGTCTGCTATTGATTATCCGCTCACTGGGTTAAATAGATAGAGCTTGACAGGTTGAAGAGTTGGTCTTTCTAGTAAATGTTTGTGAAATTCACACGGAGCTCTGGTACAACCAGCGTTTTCCTTTTCAGAGGACGAAAGGGCACTCTGTTCTTGCCTTCCCTGGAGATGTGTTTCCATTGCAACCCGAGATGAGACATGCAATGCTTCCAGGATGTGTGAAGCAGGGCTGAAGAACAGGGAGAGTTGACTCCTTAGTTTTGGGGTGTCTATGTTATTTGCTTTGAGTCTCAGAAGGCAGCAACATTGTGTGGGTTTTTTTTTCCCATAATCCACCCTGGTTATTTTTCCTTCCTCCTTCCCTCCTCCCTGTCTCTCCCCCTTCCTTTCTTTCTTTCTTCCTTCTTTCCTCTCTTTATATAGGAAACGGCATTTTGGATCAGTAATGCTTTTAAATGAAGAGGTAAAACTCAAATAATGTTCCAAACACACTCGCACATTGGCTCAGAGGAAAAATTTCAGAGGTAGAAAATAATAATCTTTAAAACTTCAGACAATAATTAAGAATAATAATTTACTAAAAGCAGACTGCAGAGCTGGGTTTGTGGCTCAGTGTCAGAGCACTGCCTAGCAAATGTGTGGCCCTGGGTTCCATCCTCAGCACCACATAGAAATAAATAAATAAAAGGTATTGTTTCTGTCTAACTAAAAAAAAAAAGACACTACAAACAGACCATGTGTAAATGCTCTCCTTGCTAATCTCAGAATTACAAAGAATGACTGAGGGTGGGTACTGGCTTCTAGCTTACTGGTCAGATTGTCTCCATCCAGCAAGTCTGTAGGAAGAGCTCATCAAAATCCCACTTTCTACTTAAATGTAAGAAAATCAAATAATCCTTGACCCCATTTTCTGTTTCTAAAACAATTACACTTGAAATTGTATATTAACTTTTACTAAATATTTCTACATTCCTTAGTCTTCTAAATTGTTTTATGTTTAAAATTTTACAAGCAAGCTTTTGGCTCTGGTGCTAGAGAAGCTGTTTGCTAAAGTGAAAGTTGTTATACTCTTGCTCTATATTGCGCAATAGCCACTTTTTTTAATGAGTTGGTAATTCAGGAAGGGGGACCAAAGGAGGGCATCATGAAGGACCACATGTCATTTTCACTATCCAATCACTGCAAATATATGCAATTCAGGAATATTTAACTGCTCTGTCTGAGATACCACTTCAATTTGTGCTTGCAATTGTTCTTAATAATGTCCCTAATAAAGCCCATCTAACAGCAGGACTGAAAGAGGCAAAATAATAAGCCTGCTGTTGCTTTGACAGTGTACTGTGGACCAACATTGTTTTGTTACAAAACATTCTAAAATAAAAATAAACATTTGTCCATACACATGCACATATACATATCACCAAACATATGGTAAAGACTGTGAAAATGTAAATCTGCCTAAAAGGCATGAGGGAAATGTACTTTTAGGCTTAATTAAAGTATATGCAATGAAAACATTTGTGGCACCATAAGAATGTCTTGCTGTAGTTTTTTTAGCAATTTACATTCCTTTCTTTGCCTCCACAACAGTTTCAGAACAGTAGGATGTAATTTTTACAGCACTCAAGCAGCATTAGATGGTCCTTAGTGACCTGGAAAAGTTACGTGGTCTTTCTGAAGGGCCATCGCTTGTCCATTGCTGGGGGCATGGTGAGGGGAGCCTATGGTAAAGACCTTTATCTAGAGGTTTCCTTGTAGTCTATTAATTTTTTTGTTTTGGTTTTCTTCAGTCCTGGGGAAGGAACCCAGGGCCTTATACATGGTAGGCAAGTTCTCTACCACTGAGCTGCATCCTTAGCCCATGGCTAACGCCTACAGTCAAGAAGAGGTGTGTTGAGCCTGGTTAGTGGCAAGAGCGATGACACATGTGCTCTTTATTTACTGAGCCTTGTTTCTCCTCCTGTCCTTTTTCTATATTCCGACACCCAGATCCTGGCTCTGGTAATAATTTGGCTAGTGAGCAGGCCTTGGGTGTGGAGCTGTGAGATGCTAGCAATGAGCATAGCCCTTTCAGCCTGCAGTCTTGCTGATTGCATCCACATTCACTTCACACCTTTCTCACTGAAATCCTGTGGATAGGCTGTTTGAATCGGTTCTTGGTTCTTATTTGAATGCTGCCAGACTTTTCACACTTTTTCCTTCCATTGGAACCTTCATACACAAATGTCTATAAGGACCATCAGTATTATGGCCACTGTGCTAAGTGCTGTGGATTCAACCTAAAGTCTAGTCAAGAGTGCAGTCAGACCAGCAAGCACACGCCAAACAGTTTTACCAACTGTGTAATGAAGGACTGCAAAGGAAACATGAAGTGCTGGCAGATTCAAATAGTCCCCCAGGATTGGTGTCACACCGCCTGACTGTGCGGTGCAGTGTCCTTTGTTATGGTGCCATAAAAGTACTTTGGGGGAAGATCTTAATATTAAAAATAAACCTTTTATCTTTATACATTTTTCTAATTTTAGGAGAACAAATTGAGATAGCACAAGTTAACAAAGAAAGGTGACAAGAGTTAAAATACATATATGCAAACTAAGCAGCTAATCTTACCTCAGGCCTGCTCCAAGTTATAGGCATCACTGCCTTCTGATAGCAGGAGCAACCTGTCTACACCCCAGTTGTGATTAGCCACTCCCCAGTCTCAGTTTAGAGAGGACCAATGGCAGGTGGAGGGGCTGGGGTTGTGCCCCAGTGATAGAACACTTGCCTAGCACATGCGAGATACTGAGTTCAATCCTCAGCACCACCTAAATGTAAATAAGTAAATAAAATAGAGGTATTATGTCCAACTACAACTAAAAAAATTTTTTTAAAAAACTAAATAGATGGCAAATGGATCTTAAATTTAGGGTAAGGATAAAATTAGTCATTTTAAATTGAAATGATTGCTTTTATTTTTCATATCTTTAATCTCAAACTTTACCTCTCAGTTTTTCACAAGTGACATGAAAGAAGGAAGACATTTTTTAATTTAACTGATTACAGGAGGTAATACTTTTTTCCTCATTTTCTTATTATTTCAAAACTTTTGGAAAACATAGGACTTATTTTTTCTAGTGTGTCTCCCCAAAAGAAAAGCAGCTCAATACTAGCATGTAACTGGCAGCAGCATCCTGCTGATGACACCCATGTCCTGCAGTGCAGTCAGTCTGAGAGTCCAGTGTGAGCTGTGTAGACACTTTGTCTTCCACCTCCAATAATCCTGGGGTACAATAGCACAGAAGGAAGGACATATGTGTACATAACCTGGATGCATGTGGGCATACAGATATATATATATATATGGATATGGATGTATGGTTTAAGTTCTTACCTAAAATAATTTCTTGCCACGAGTGGTGGCATATGCCTATAATCCCAGCAGTTTGGGAGACTGAGGCAGGAGGATTGCAAATTCAAGGCTAGCTTCAGCAACTTAGCGAGACCCTATTTCAAAAATTTTAAAAAAGGACTGCAGATTGGCTCAGTGGTAGCGAGCCAACAGGTTAAATTCCTAGTACCACAAAGTAGCAATGATCGTGATAATTTCTAAGTGAGTTGAAGTTTTAACATCAACACCAAAGTCAGTTCTCAAAAGCTCACACTATTTTTTCTCCTACCATTCTACATTTTAATCTACATCAACTGCGTCACCCATAATTATGTATTTTATGTAAAGATTTTATGCCTCAGTAATTCTAAAGGTGAAGGCTTAATACGGCAGCCAGATGGCTTTGGACAGTGGCATGGCAGACGGGAGCTGCCACTCTAGAGGCTCTGAGGGTTGCGTTCTCAGGCATCCTTTTTCAGCGCCTGACTTTTACTAAGGGTCATGTCAAGAAATAAGGTGTAACAGCCAAGCACAGTGTCAGTCATGTTATTGACCACCCCCCCCACACACCAAATTTCAGCTATATATTTTAAACCATGTTAATGCTAAAAAAATTAAAAGGAAAAAAAACAGGACTGTTTCAAATAGTGACTATATTGCCAGTGACAGCCTAATAAATACTCAGGAAAGAATGAAATAAATTATTTGTTCCAGGGAAATCTTTTTTTTTTTCTTTTAATTTTTTTAGTTGTAGGTGGACACGATACCCTTTTTTTATTTATTTATTTTTATGTGGTTCTGAGGAGCAAACCCAGTACCTCACACATGCCAGGCCAGCCCTCTACCACTGAGCCACAGCCCCGGCCCCGGCCCCCAGGGAAATCTTTATTGAGAACTTAGCAGTGGTTTTACACAATAACCCTAGCATTACAGATATTATAAATACATATACATTATTACAAGGATAGAGACAAAAGATAGGAAGGAATGTAATAGAGCTGCATAGACCTGAGAGAGACACCTGTCCAGACCCACGATCCAGAGGGAAGGTGAACATGTGTTCCAGATGTGCTGAGGGTGAGGCCCACGTGTGGCTGGAGCAGGAGTTGAGAGCTATTAAAAGAAGAATCTGAGAGCCCCTTCGCCTGACAGCAGCTCGGGGAGAGCCATAAAGAGCTGAACCCTGGCCCGACACATGCACCAGCTCAGGGCCAGACTTTGTGTTTCTCAGCAAGTGCCGCTGTCACTCCTCTGAGTGATTCAGGGTTTTCAGGAGACACATACTAGCCATTCTTTTATTATTATTATTACTTAATTTTTTTTTTTTTAGTTGTAGATGGACAGGATACCTTTATTTATTTTTATGTGGTGCTGAGGATCGAACCCAGTGCCTCACAGATGCCAGGTGAGGACTCTGCCACTGAGCCACAGCCCTGGCCCCACACTAGCCATTCTTGGTATGACAAGGAAAAGTAGGAATAGATTTAGTTTGGGGGCTCTGCAATATAACAGGTAATATTTTTAATTCACTGTGATCCTTCTCTGAGCTAGAACCTTTTCTTTTGAAAAATGCCATGACACTT
The DNA here is from genome assembly GCF_047511675.1 of Marmota flaviventris. Classification (NCBI taxonomy): domain Eukaryota; kingdom Metazoa; phylum Chordata; class Mammalia; order Rodentia; family Sciuridae; genus Marmota; species Marmota flaviventris. The sequence continues at coordinate 9,821,803 of NC_092503.1, read as the reverse complement.
CATTGGAATGTTGCCTTCTGGGATTCAACGCTTATAAGTTAAAGCAGGTTTCTGTTTATTTTGGTTTAGTTTTTTAAGTGTCTAAAAGGGAAAGTTTGGGCCCTTTTATTTAAAGTCAAAGTAAAATCTTAACTAAGAGAATGTGTAGGCTGTGCCTGAACTAGTAGCCTTCATTCCTGACTGTCATGTGATAGCAGTAGTTTTTACTCTCGTCTCTTCTTGTGGGTGGGCTCACAACTGTTTCCTCACCTTCTTCCCTCCACCTCCCTGCCCATCTCCACATGCTCTCTCTGGCACTAGAAGTCCAGTTCATCCACCACCACTGGGGAGAAGATCACAAAGGTCTACGAGCTGGGGAACGAGCCAGAGAGGAAGCTGTGGGTAGACCGGTATCTGACATTCATGGAAGAGAGGGGCTCCCCGGTCTCCAGTCTGCCTGCAGTGGGCAAGAAGCCCCTGGACCTGTTCCGGCTCTATGTCTGTGTCAAAGAGATTGGAGGTTTGGCCCAGGTAAGAATGAGTAAATGAATTAGGAGTCATTGCAAGCAGAATCTTACAGAAGCTTTCATTGAATATGTGGACTCAGGGGGTTTTTTGTTTGTTTTTCTTTTTTGGGGTACCAGGGATTGAATTCAGAGGCACTCGACCACTAGCCACATCCCCAGCCCTATTTTGTATTTTATTTAGAGACAGGGTCTCACTGAGTTGCTTCACATGTAGCTTTTGCTGAGGCTGGCTTTGAACTCATCATTCTCCTGCCTCAGTCTACCAAGCCACTGCGATTACAGGAGTGCACCACCATACCTGGCTGGAATCAGGTTTTTCTCTCACAAAGGAAATGCTAAACCTGTTGGAAAGTCACCTTCCGGTTGGGGAAAGGGGTGGCTCTGCCACAATCCAGTGTGACCTCAGTAGCTCTAGAGTTCTCTGGAATCTGCCATGAGTTCATTTAAACACTTTAGAAATGTTTTGTGAATGACTGAATTAATTATCTGGCTCAGATATAAATCACATTCACTGTTTCCCCCTGTCCAGAGCAACTTATCACAGAAATTAAGTCATCCTGGTAAAGCCACGCCCATGGCCTCTGGGCAGTGAGGAGGCTGCTGTGGGTGTGTAGTAGAGCTGGGCTGGAACGGGACAGGGGAGGCGGCCTGGTACAGAGCTCCAGGAGGTGCTTGTGGTCCTGGTGAGCAACTGCCTAACTCTCAAAATAAGTGTCCCTAAACCTTATGACCCGGGCACCTACTTGGCTCACCCCAGCCCTACCATTTGTTAGTAAGGAGCCTAGTTGGTTGGACATATCCTGTCATAGAAACATGTGAGGGTACTAAATCATGAGCTAGTGTCACACTGTGCAGGGTCAGCAGACCCAAAGCCTAGATGAGGAGGCCATGTGTCAAGACTGTGATCCCAGCAGCTCAGCTAAGGCAAAAGGATCACAGGCCCAATTTAGGGAAACCCTGGCTCAAAATTAAAAATAAAAAAAAGCTGGGGAAGTAGCTTAGTGGTAGAATGCTTACCTAGCACAGGTAAGGCCCTGGGTTCAATACCTAGTACAGGGGATGGGGTAGAATAGATGAAGAAACTCTAATAACAGGATAAAGTACAATAATATGGTGGCCCAGGGACATTCCCACAGTAGGTAGCAGAGCCAAATCTGACTGACTCCAAAACATGCCTTTTTGATCCCCCAGTAGTTCTCCACCCCAGCTGTGTATGAAAATCTCCTGGGTCCCACCCCAGACCAGTGAAATAAGACAGCCTCCATTCCTGGTGACCAAGGTGACCAGATCACTATCCAAGGGCAAGTCTTCATTCATAATTGTCACTGAGGGCCTGCTGTGTCTCATGCTACCACTTTGGGGGACACAGAGGGGACTTTTGTTCTTGGCCTTCCCACTGGACACCCTTTCACCTGGACACCCGACTGAGGCCTATGACAGAAACTATTAAAGCTTTTTCCAAGACTCTGCATCATCGGATACGAGTTATGTGACACAGACCCATGTGAGTGATGGTCATCAGAGAGAGTGATCCAGATACCTCTTCCCACCACCTTCTCCCACTCCCCACGTTCCTACACCTAGACTTTTTCCAACAGAGACTTCAGAATCAGCAAGACCATCAAACTGGTATCATGTAGCAGTTGTCGGGCTACCTTATTGTGACTCTCTCAGCAGTGCATACCCAGATTGGATCTGCAGACAAGAATCTTTGCTAGCTTACTAATGAGAGGGTTACTCACATGTAGCTGGGGACAGCTGCACCCGTGCACCAACCAGCTCAAACTCACCCACTCAGGCTGCCCCAAACAGCATGCTGACTGGTTTTGAGGCAGCCACAGGCCTGCTGTTTGCAGCCTTGTGTTAAGTGGCAGAAGAGGCTTTTCCCTTAGCATTCCACAGTTGGTTTATTCTGCGTCATTCAGTACTAGATGCATGGACGTAAAGAGCCCTGTAAGAAAGGTGGACTCTAGAAATTCAACATTTCATGAAAAGCTGCTGTCTCCTTGACCCTTCAGCGCTACTTAGCACAGCAGACACCAAAGGCACATCCTGCCCCAAGTCATTTGTAGATATCCACGTTTCACTGTGTGTCTGACCTTTCATAACCTGCTCCCAGGAGGGAATGAGGTGAAATAGTGCCCTGAATCTTTATGTTGCACTTCAGGACCTCCTTGTCGTCTTGCCCTGTCCCTGCACTTGTCCCCATCCCTTCTGCAGTGGAGGTGTCTCCAGCCTGAGTGGGGCTCATCCTGTGCAGTACTTACAAATGTAGGCCCCCACCCACGCCTCTGAGCTGGGGGCAAACTGCTCCGCCAGGGAGCCACGGCACCACAATGTGTTTTTAAATTGGGGGCATTTGGTGACAAGGACTCACCGCTTTTGCACAGGTGCTGCTTCTGCTCACACCACAAGAATCCTCCAGTGAGAGGGCAGTGGACAGATGGACATGGCCAGAGTTACAGTCTCAGTTTGGGAACTACTGGCTGTTGGAGAAAAGCACACTTAAATTGAAAAACTGTGCTATTACTTTTAAAGCCATTCTTTGATGCCCTTTTTGCTTAATTGGCCATGGGGTGGGATGGGTGTGAGCAGGAGTACCCTTCACCGGAGGACCCTGTGCAAGGCCTCAGGAGCTGGAGCCAGTAGAAGGCCTCTGTGAGCGTGCCTTTATGTCGCTATCAGCAGGTTGCTTAATGGCTTCATAACTGTGAACGCTGTCTGCGCTGCGAGTGGGAGTAATGAGCATTAGTTAAAAGAGGCAAATGAAAAAAAGTCAACCAAGACATTAAGTGCTTTTTTTGTCTCCTGGCTTTAAACAAGCCACTTTGCTGCAAACCAGTGATCCTGCTGTTTCTTCTCTTTTTCTTTTTCTGCTAGGTTAATAAAAACAAGAAGTGGCGTGAGCTGGCAACCAACCTAAATGTTGGCACTTCAAGCAGTGCAGCAAGCTCCCTGAAAAAGCAGTATATCCAGTACCTGTTCGCCTTCGAGTGCAAGATCGAGCGAGGGGAGGAGCCCCCACCTGAAGTCTTCAGCACCGGGGACACGAAGAAGCAGCCCAAACTCCAGCCGCCATCTCCTGGTAGGTGGCAGCGCTACAGCTGGCAGAGGGAAGCCCAGGGTGCTTGAGGCCAGAACTGGAGGCTGCACAGCTGTGGGGACAGGGAGAGAGGAGAGGAGGAGCGTTCCAGACCTGTGAGAGGAAGTGGTGTCTCCTTTTGTTTTATTGTTTAATTGGACCCACTGGCAGTGCTTAGGAAAGTGAGCATAAGATTTGGGGTGTTGCCCTCTGTGGTCGGCACTTGAAAGGCCTCACTCTTTTGCTTTTACCTAATTTAGTCAAAATGGACTTTGCAATTCTGAGCTATATGTCTTTATTTCTTATACAAGAGTTTTTAAATACGCCACATAACTGCATAAAATAAACATCACATTCACCTGTTCCGAAATTTAGCCCTGCTGCACCATGTCACCTGTAGGTATAACAGCTGGCTAGTGCCAACCCTTCCTCTTCCCAGGGTTCAGGTTTGTATATTAGCAAAATGAAATTCGTACTTGGTTTCTGATGTCCCCTACCCAGCAGGTTCTCATTTCGCAGGAATCCCGTGAACCACCATCAAGATCCGTCCATCCCTACTTCTGAAAGGGGTTGAGTGGTGAGCTTAGACGGAGTCCAGAGTCAGGACCCTGCATGCGTGTGGCTCTCCAGGCAGACAGGGTGCCTGTGCCTGCCTCTCCAGCCCCTGGGAGAGCCTGCCCTTCTTTGCAGCTCTCCCACTGGCCTTCATTCTCCCACTTAGGATTCAGATTTGAAGTTACCAAGTCTCTTATTCTGATAGTAAATGCAGTACTTGAGGCAGGAAGAAGCTGGCAACATGCTGTGCTCTAGGTAACCTTTCCACCCGAGAAAATCCCACCAATTCTGTTTTTGGCCACTCGTTATTACAGAGGACATTTCCAACCCCAGTGACTTTCAGCAGTGACTTTGCTGTGCTGTTCCCTGTCCCTACACAGGAGACAGAGGCTACACACACTGCTGGTGTAAGCACAGCCTGCTCTGAGCAAAGCTGTCGCTCTGTTCTGGTTGTATACAGTGGGCCAGGAGCTTTCAGCATGCTCATCACTGCCGCAGTCTGGCTGGGCACACAATCACGAGCCACCACACAGCTTGTAGATTCAAACAGCAACTCTTTATTCCCGAACTCACACCAGCCGTCTACAATCACGTTCTGGGGAAGTCCACGTTCTCTGCCCAAATCCACCCTCCACTGGGCTTCTATCTCCAAAATATACTGTCTGAATCCCTTGAGAACTCAAGGGGAACTCAGGCAGCAGGATACGCCCTATTCCCAGGAGGAATAATCTTAAACCTTAAACCTGGAACCTAAACTGGGAACGCCCTAAACACGATTATCTTAAAACCGGGAACACCCTAATCTGCCTTGGTCCTTGAGCAAGGTCACCTACATTCAATGTCGCTGCAACATGTCAGCAACATGGGGTACGCTGGCAAGGAAATTGTCATACCTACTTGGCTAATGGCTCCCAGCACATCACTTTGCCTTCGTATCAGTCCTGGCTCTTGATGCTGTTAGATACCCCTGAGAAAGCAAAGGCAGGAAGAAGCAAAGTTCCTCACAGCCACGCAGCAGGGCCACAGGAGGTCAGATTTGGGGTGTTTGACTCTAGCTCATTCACTGAACCCACCAAATGCCTCAGTTTGTATGACAATGTCTTTTGTAGCAGATAAATGGTTGATAACCTAGAAGGCAGAGAAGGGAGTTGTTCCCTTTTGATGATTGCCTCCAGCTGCTGTCTGGATGGCAAAGCTGGTTTCTAAGGTTGCCAGTCAAGCCGTCTCACATAAACACTTTTCAGCCTGGAGTACACTTGCAGAAAACACACCTAGATTTAGACCTGTAGGTTCCAAGTATAAGGAGGAATCCTCCTCTCTGACCCCACCCTTAAAAATCCTGAGCCTTTGTCACTTAGGGTGTTTCTGAAAAACTGGGAAATCTGATTTTTAAATTGCGTGTTACATTGAGTTCACAGAATGAAAGAAGCTTGTCACAAACAGCTCTGAAACTATTTTTCCAAAATAAAAACTCAGTGGGGTGCAGGGAACAAAGTGGTGATGTCTGCAAAGATCCAAGGGAAGGAGCACGTCCCTGAACAGTCTGTGCTTGTGTGGGGATTGCTCTCCCAGCATGCCTCAGCCCAGCACTGGAAGCCCCACCACAGTCCAGATCCTCCAGAAAGTGGGAGGCCTGTTCTAACCGCTGGCTCTTTCCTTCCCCTTTTCTAAACTGCTGCCTTTAGGATGGCATTACATTTGAGCTACCCAAAAGAGGTTAGATTGTGCATGCACCCTTTGGATCAGATGGAGCTGGGGTCCTGCCTGTGACACAGGAGGCAGTGAAAACAGAGCTTCCTGGCCTTGATTGTGAAGTCAGTGGCCAGCCAGGAGAGCACCCTGATGAGTTCTGTGGGCCCCACAAAGACTGGCCAGAGGGTAGTGAGCAGTGGCATCCTCACATCCGAAGTCAGACCTTGCATCAGTTGTCCATGCACCCGTCTGGTGGCCTGTCTGGGCCTAATGCCACCACTAAGGAGAATATCTCTGAAACATTTGTATTGCCAAAGAAGGAAATTAAAAATCTTCCTAACTATTTTCCATGTCAGTATCTCATAAAAGATTATTCCATAATATTTAATCTAATTTTCAGCAAAAAAAAAAAAAAAAAGTGTTCTTTGAAGTCATTAAGAACACAATTATAGGTCTGGGGTTGTGGCTCAGTGGTAGAGCATTTGCCTAGCATGCATGAGGCACTGGGTTCGATTCTCAGTACCCCATACAAATAAATAAAATAAAGGTCCATCAAAAATTTTAATATGTTTTTTAAAAATACTTTTAAAAAACCCACAATTATAGCAGGATGCAGTAGCGCAACCTGTAATCTTAGAGGCTCAGGAAGCTGAGGCAGGAGGATCACAAGTTCACAACCAGCCTCAGCAGCTTGGCAAGCCCTAAGCAACTCAGAGAGACCCTATCTCTAAATAAAATATAAAAAAGGACTGGGGATGTGGTTTAGTGGGTAAGCCGCATTTGGTTCAATGCTCAGTACCAAAAAAAGAAGAACATGATTCCAGTTTATTCCTATCAGCACATCCAGGTAAACTAAACTAAGTGATTCCCAAGAAACATTCTAGATTTTTGTCCAAATAGTCTCTGAACCAAATGAAAAAGCTAAATCACAGCCGTACGCCTGTAATCCCAGCGTCTGGGGAGGCTGAGACAGGAGGATCACAAATTCAGAGCCAGCCTCAGCAGTTTAGCAAGGCCTTAAGCAAATCAATGAGATCCTGCCTCTAAATAGAAACATATAAAAGGGCTGGGGATGTGGCTCAATGGTGGAGTGCCCCTGGGTTTAATCCCCAGTACCAAGAAAAAGAAATGAAAAGAAAAAGCTAAATCACTTGCCTGTATCCTAAGAGCATTGCATTGGTACAGCTTTGATTTGATGTGGCTTCTGTGGCTCAAGATATCCGTATAGTCGGTCACTGGAGGCATGACCTCTTCGCCTCTGGGGCTACATTGCATAGGCATACCAGACACCCAGGTGTGCCCACATGAACCTGGACAAGGCCTTGGGCTGTGATCTGCATCTCTAAAGGCACCAAGGGGTCTCCATTACTAAACCTATAGAGTATCGCAGAGCAGTTCCAGACATCAGCCAGGCACAGGAACCACCAACCAGGTGGCCCCTGCAGGCCAGAGGGCGGAGGGAGCTGAGGGTTCTATGGAGAACCAGGCACGGAAGCTCTACGTTCAATTAGTAAGGCTGTAACCAAAAACCCATCCATCTTTGCTGGCAGGTGGCTGACTGAATTTCTATTATTAGTTGACAGGTGATGTCACAAAACCTGTCACGGATCCAACTAGGGAATCCTCAGTGGAAGATAAATGAGAAAGGGGCTGGGGTATAAACAAAGGTGCCCTCTGGTTGACCTCCAGTCACCAGACCTGGGACACATCAGCTGCTGTTCTCCTCACCCTCCTCCCCACGCCCCTCCCACCAGAACTAGGGCACCGGTTCCTTGCTGTGTAAATTATCTTCCCAGCTAGGAGCCTGGCTGTTCTGTGTGAAGCTGTGAATGTACTTAACCTTCAGTAACCTTTCCATTGTTTACTTTAGAGTATACATTTGTAGCTTCTGGCAAAAGGTAGGGATGTCCTAGAGAGCTAGCCCTGCCTCCTCCTAAAGGCTGCTTTTTTCCCCCTGAAAGGAAAGGGAAAAACCCTGGCAAGAGAGAATTTTTCCTTTTTTTTTTCTAATTTTATTAGCTGTAAATGTGAGTACTTGTACATAAGGGTCATTCTGTAATCCCAGCCTGTGCGCCTGGTTTCAGGAAGGCCGTGGGGAGCCTGCTTGCTTTAAGGAGCAGGCGGTTTCTCATCTGCAGCCCTGGGGGCGGCTGGTCTGCAGGACTGCCCTCGTATATTTATAAGACTGCCTTACCCTTTTATTATTATGACCTACCTGCTCAATATGCATTTCCCGGTTTGGCCAAAATTTTATTTGTTAAGCAGTCATTAATTTTTTTCCTCGAAATGCCTGTGTTAGGGGCTGGGGTTGTAACTTAGTGGTCGAGTGTGCACCTAGTGCGTGTGAGGCCCTGGGTTCAAGCCTCAGCACCACATAAAAATAAATAAAATAAATCCCTGTGTTAGTAGAGATAGTCTTCCCGCATGTCCGAGAAATCTCGAGTCTCTGTGTGCCAGGCATGCAGGGTGGATGGCACATAGAGCACAGCCTGTGACCAGTCAAACCAAGGGCCAGGCAGTTGTAATCCGGCCAGAAGGTCTGTGCTTAGAGAGAGGCTTTCTAACAAGAAATCATCTACTCGTTCCCATTTCTGCCTCCTTCACAGTGTGCCCTGTAATCTGGGTACTTGTTTCACCTCCGTTTTCTCTGCAGGGACATGCGAATAATGCTAATCATAGTGAGCCCTGAGTATTTCTTTGGAAAGGAAACAGAAACAGTAACAGCAAATGTTGTCCTTTCCAGTCAGCTCCATCCTGCCTGCCCTCGGTTCCAGTTGTGAACGCCCTGATTGTGAACTCCGTGAGGGCAGGGCTGTCGCCTTCCTGTCAGTTTGCTACACTCTGTACCCAGGTGTAGAAGAGACCTGGAGTTCAGTAGGCACCTCACCCGTGCCCAGTCAATATGTGGAACCAATGTCTGCCGAACATCCAGCATGTTAAGGACCATGATGCCCGATAAAGCTGGAGCCTTTAAAGTAAAATCTCAGAACTTCAGCAGCAACATTAAAGAACTCCAAACCAGAATAACTTGTGTTTTTTCGTGATGAATCTGATTTTATAACTCCAAAAACAACTGAGTTGTTAAGGGCTGTGCTTAGACACCCAGGTGTTGAGAAGGTGTTAAAATAACAGAAGGCTCATTGATACTTTGTATCATTTCTTATTTCTTTTCCTGTTAAAAATTTCTCATTCCCCAAGACTCACAACTGTTTTCTAATTTTTTTATAATGCAGCACAATAGTGTGCCAATTGTTGAACTAAAAATTTTGTCCTGTTTTTCTTTATTTACATTTAGGCTAGATAACACTGGAATAAACATTGCTCTGCCTAAAGCCTTCTTTTTATTATTTTCTTGGGATAAATGCTTAGGAAAGCAATTGCCCAGTCAAAAGGTATAAATGTTTTATGACTCAAAAATGAAGTATATGCCCACATATTTTACTCAAAAATAATCTTTCCAAGGATCAGTATAATTTTCACTATAAACAATGTGAAGCAACTAATTTTACTGACTGTTTTCAGTGGATATTGGTACTGTTTCTTTTTATTTTCCTGTTTTTATTGGTACATTATAACTATACATAATAGGGGATTTGTTGTTACATATCCATACATGTACATTATTGATACTATTTCAATCAATGTGCCTTATTTGAAATTGTTTCTTTTATGTACATAAAAAGCAAAAACCAGCCACTTGGCAACCTTTGCTTTCTTTCTCCATTTCCCGTGCCCACCGCCAGCTAACTCAGGATCTTTGCAAGGCCCACAGACCCCCCAGTCAACTGGCAGCAATTCCATGGCAGAGGTTCCAGGCGACCTGAAGCCACCCACCCCAGCCTCCACTCCTCATGGACAGATGACCCCAATGCAAGGTGGAAGGTATGTTCAGAGAACTATGACCCATCCAGAATCAGATTTGTCTTTTGATTTTTCAGGAGCAAACTTCACCAAATGAAGAAATAGTATTTCTAGTGAGTTTTTAGATGTTGATTATTATTAGCTGTTTTCATGTGATTTATTTTGGATGGTTTTTGTATTGGTAAATTTCAAGATTGGTTTATTGACTCCCACTATTATCATTAAGCTCTCACTTTTTGTTTTCTTTCCACTTTTTTTATTGGTACATTATAGTTGTACATAATAGTGGGATTTGTCGTTACATATTCATACATGCACACAATGGCAACATAATTTGGCCAGTATCACTCCCCAGCACTTCACCCCTCCCTGCATACCTCCCATCCCAGTCTCTCTCCTTTACTGATTTCCCTTTAATTTACATGAGATCCCCTCCAACTTTCTTTTCCTTTTTCCTCTCCAGCTTCTACATATTAGAAAAAAATTTCACCCTTGGCCTTCTAAGTTTGGTTTATTTCACCAGTGGTCTCTAGTTCCATCCATTTTCCTGCAGATGACATAATTTCATTTTTTTTTGTGGTTGAATAAAACTCCATTGTGTACATATACCACATTTTCCCTATCTATTCATCCATTGATGGACACCTAGGCTGGTTCCATAGTTCAGCTATAAACATGGGTATGCATATATCACTGTAGTAAGATGACTTGCACCAACTTGTAAAAGTGTTCCTTTTTCACTACATCCTTGCCAGCATTTATTATTATTTGTATTTTTGATGGCTGCCATTCTGACTGGTGTGAGATGAAATCTCAGTGTAGTTTTTGCATTTGCCTGTGCCTGATTTTAGCTTTCATTGTTTGCATCTCTTCAGAAGCAGTACAATCAGTGTGCACGACCCTTTCTCCGATGTGAGTGATTCATCATTCCCAAAACGGAACTCCATGACTCCAAACGCCCCATACCAGCAGGGCATGAGCATGCCAGACATGATGGGCAGAATGCCCTATGAACCCAACAAGGACCCCTTTGGTGGAATGAGAAAAGGTACATGCCTCTGCCCATAAGCAGGCCTAAGGACACTCTTCGCACTGCTATTCCATTGCCAACTTACCTGTCCATTCAGAACAGGTGGAAGCGCATGCTCTCTGGGTTTGGCGGCCCCCAGCTTTCCCACCCTTCTGTTTGTGGGAAACATGTTAAGAATCTTAGTGCCTTATTTTCCTCATCTAGAAATTGGGAAAGTAATAGGACCTGCCTCAGAGGCGTCATGAGGATTAGTTGAGTTCCCGCACGTAAGCCTGTAGAGGAATAAGGGTCGCCTGGTAAGCAAGCACGATCAGTACTACCTAGCAGCGTGGTGCTGTGCTGTTAGTTTGAGCCAGGCACAGTGCTAGGTGCTAGGTAGGATAAATCATGCATAGCCCTACCCTCAGGGAACTGACACTCCTAAGAGGGGGGAGATTAGGCCTCAAATGGCTTATAAGATCATGATTGGTAGAAGAAAGGGGAAAAAAAGAAGAAAGGATAGCAAGAGGTTGGGGCAATGAAAGGGAGGGAAAGCTACTGCGATTGTGTGGTTCTGAGGGCTCTGAGATGTCAGATATCTGAGGACAAGGAAGGAGCCCCCTCAGGACATTGCTGGGCATATTTGTAGAGGTGGCAGTTGCCTGGGGCGTAGTGAATGTGGGCAGGTTGAGGCATCCAGGTCAGACAGGGACAGGCCCTCCGCCTTCATGGCAGATGGATAGATTTAGTTCTTTGCCATGTAAGGGGTGTTCAGTGGGGAAGTGACAAGACTAGATTTTTTTGGTAAAAGTAAATTATACATAAATAACTGACCATCTCATGGTGCATGTATTGAGAGAAGTGAGTGGAGTCAGAAGTCCGTTGGGAGGGTGGGGTTGAGAGCCAAAGGCTGGTGGCTGTAGGCACTGGGAGCAGAACAGGACAGTGAGGGAAATCCAGCATCACTGTGACTGTGTCCAGGTGGTGAAGAGTGGGCGGTGTGTGCAGGGTGTGACTTTGGAACCCTGAGCACAAGGACAGTCTGTAGCTGTGGGACTGAGAGTCGGAGAGCGGGAGGGTTGGGCGAACCCCTGGAGGAGGTCAGGAGTGCTGGGCGGGTTCCTCCCAGGCTGCGTCCACATAAAGTCCTGGCTCTCCCCCAGCATGTCAGCCCCAAGCAGAAAACCGGGAAGTTTGCTTTTGGTCATCCTTCCAAGTACAGCTGGGTCCTGTGAAATTGAGACATGATGCAAACACGAGTGAAAAACATTTCAGAAATAGTGAATGATATTTTTAAGGAAGCACTTAACTTAATCCCTTAATAAGGAAATCTGTGCTGTTATATTGTCTAAATAGAGAGAAACATAAACCTTAAATCTTTATGTTTATGGTTTTCACAAGTATTATGGAAACTGCACTGAATAGGGATAGGGCTGTAAAAAAAAAAATCTATTTCCTGTGGATTTCTATTTATCTGTTTTAATTTGGGATTAAAGTACAAATTTTTTTAGTATTGAACTAGTGAAAGGAAAAATGAAGAATCCCCAAAATTTAAATATTGGGTATATACCATTAAACAACTGAGATTTATAATATTTCATGTATGATATTTCAGAAAACATAAAGCAAAGATAATCTCTACTTTTTCCTTTCAAAGGTTTCAGGGCTACTTATTCCAAGTAAACATTTTGCAGACCATACAATAATCTGTAGGCTCAGAAATTCAAAAGCTTGGTGCATGTTAAAGGTAGATATTTTTCATAATGATACAAAAGGCTAGATATAACATTTTGTCGGTGTTTTTGTGTCCGTATCCCATTTTTAGACTCTGAAAATATGAGAACAATATGGGAAAAAATTAGCATTGCCAGCAGCTGGGGAGGCTGAAGCAAGAGGATTGCAAATTTGAAGCCAGCCTTAGCAAATTACCGAAGCCCTCAGCAAATTATTGAGACCCTGACTCAGAATTTTAAAAAGTGGAAGGATAGAAAGTGTACCTGGGTTCAATCCCTAGTATCAAAATAATAATAGTAGGAGGAGTGATAGTAGGAGTGACAGTTAATAGTACTCAATAGTATTCAAAATCTGGCCTCAAAATCTACTGTAGACCATTTCACTCTCCTATCTATCTGCTGTTAGCTAAAGTAGTATTTATCTTGTTCCTTATACCTATAGCTTTTCATGCTATAAAAATGAATTTGGGGGTTGGGGTAGTGATTGTGGGGTTACCTTGCCAGGCACTAGGTAGATATAAAATGTGCTTCATCAGCTATGTAGACAATGACTAGAATAATCCCTAGTGTATTTCAGCTCTCTTGCTGAAATTTTGGTGTCCGTATCCCACTTTTAGACTTTGAAAATATGACAATAATATGGGAAAATTTGTATTTTAATCCCAAATTAAAACAGATAAATAGAAATCCACAGAAATAGATTTTTTTTACAGCCCGATCCCTGTTCAGTGCAGTTTCCATTCTTTGATTGCCTCGTTCTGTGAGGGAACTTGGCGGTGAGCTGATCAGACCACTCTCAGTGGAAAACATGCTCTTTATCGTGGCTGCCACCCGCAGACAGCTGCTGTGGGAGTTGCCAACCCATGGTGTGGCAGCATGGTGAACCCAAGCGCCAGGCTTCTGCCTTATTCCTGAGGTACCGATCCCGGACAAGTGATCATGGTGTTTGTATGTGGCTTAAGTAGTTATTTTGAGTATCTGCAATATCTGAACACATAGCTCTACTTGCTTTTTGTAATGGAATAGATAGATACACCTAATGCTCTAGAGCTGGATGGGTTAGTTCCTAATATTTCCTGTTGTGAACAGTGATGCAGTGGCTGTTGAATTAGCAGCACTTGTGACAATGTTTCTGTAAATCTGTCTCTCACTCAGATTGTTCAAAGGACAGGAAGTTTTGTTTTGTTTGTTTTGTTTTGTTCTTTGACTAAGTATCTCAGTAATCTATGATCCAACAAACCACCCCCAAACTTAGTGGCTTCAACAGCACCACTTTGCAGTGTCTTCACTGTCTCATGGCTGTGTTAGGCTGGCTAGCTCTTGGCTCCGTATGTTGTCAGCCAGGACACTGAGGTGGCTACCAGCATCTGACAGCTAGATTGGGAGCTCTGTGAGTGGTGTCTCTTGAGTGGCCAGTCTCTACAGAAGACTCCTGGAGCTTTGGGCTGGGGACTCCTCCATAGGAAATTTTTGCCTAACTTCTTGGTCCCCATGACATGATAGATGGGGCTCAAGAAGATAAGACTCCAAAGGGAGTTTCCAAAAGAACATGTCCCAGTTGCAAGAATTTGCTTGTACCCATTGGCCAGAGCCCCACTGGTCAATACTAATCACATGATCCAGCTCCAAGTCACTAGGGAGGAGACTTCACAGGCCGAATATCGGCAGATGTGCTTCTTGGGGTTGTGGAAGAGTAGCCTCCCTTAGCAGGTTTTGAGAACTCCGGGTACTCCCAGCACAGGTGTAAGAGAGTGGATCCCCCACCCCCACCAGGGATGATTAATATCAGTCATTCTAATGTTTGCCAGTCAGACTGTGGGGAAAAGGCCTTGTGATCGTTTTGACTTGGATTTCTTTAATTATTAGTGAGCTCCCACATCTTTTCACATGTCACTTGTTGATTGTTCATTTGTTTTTCCTTTTCTTTGAATGGGTTTGTCCAGTTTTGTCTTTTTTCCTATTGGTTTTTAAGAAATTTTTTTGTGTATCTGGGAATTAAGCTATTTAATTTTAATTATGCTACTTGATTTTTTTTTGTTTTCACATCTACAAAATGGAAAGTAATCTCAAAACTGGTTCTGCCAGGCTTGAGGTGCGATCTTCCGTCAAGTAGGAGGAAGTGCACGGTGCGTGAAGGCCTTGGTCCCGAGGCGGCCTCGGGTTCGCCTCAGTGCCGGCCTAACAGATGCCTGAGCTCACAACTTAGTCAGCTTCTGCCTCGCCCGGCATAAAAGCAACCATCATAGAATGAAGAAAGTATGATGTATCAATTAAAGTTTGCATTAGAATGTTTAATTTGCCTGAAGGCTCGTTTCTGGACTTGGTCCCATTTGCTCAGCTGAGCCGATGCAGATTTGCACGCAGGGGCTTATTGGCGGGCTACCTCTGTTAGAAATAGCCAGGGCCCAGCCCATCTGGAGCTATTCTTAACTCTGGTGATTTTCTCTGTTCTGATTTTGGAAGAGTCTGTGCACAGGTGTTCATATCGAGGTCTTCAGGTCTTCTCCCTCACAGTGGAACTCACTGTGTATACACATTTCATTGTCTTTCTCACAGCTATGCCACGAGATGTTGAGTGGCCTCTTGTATAGATAAGACTTAGACCTCATTGGTATGGACCTGGGCCCCGAGTGGGTTGCTGGTTGCTGCATAACAGGTGAAGGTCCCTCAGGCTGGAGTCAAGGTGTCGCCAGGACTCCCTCTGAGTCAGGCTCTGAGTCCTTTTCAAATTCATTCAGGTTGTTGACAGAATTCAGTTCCTGTGGTTAAAGCCTGGTTGACCACTGGCTTGTTGACTGATCCCTGCCTCCTCTCTTTAAGGCAGTCCTCCCCACAGCAGGGCAGTGGCTTCAGGACAACTGAAGGTCTCAGACTGGCTCCATCTCCAGCCTCTAGCCAGGGATTTGAAGGGCTACCTGGATACTCTCCTTCATGGTTAACTCACAGCTGATTAGTGACTTTAATTACACCTGTGAAATCCCTCTTAGCACCTAATACACCATAATCAGGGGCAGCATAACCCATGCTGTTCCTAGGCTCCGTCATGTTCCAAGCAAGGCAGTCATTTAAGGTACACATTGGGGTGGCAGAGGTGTCTTTGGGGATATCTTAGGGTTCTGCCCCGCCAGGATCCACCTGACTTCAGACCCTGGGCTCTCTCATTAGTATTGTGGTGTGCCATGTGGACATGGGGCAGACTCCTAGAAGGAGTTAACTTGCAGATGCCTCATTTTATGCCTTTTCTTCAAATATTACAGTGCCTGGAAGCAGCGAGCCCTTTATGACGCAAGGCCAGATGCCCAACAGCAGCATGCAGGACGTGTACAGCCAGAGTCCCGCAGGGGCCGTGTCCAACCTGAGCATGGGTCAGCGGCAGCAGTTTCCCTATGGGGCCAGTTACGACCGGAGGTGAGTATTTTTCAAAAGGAAGACAAGAAGAATGAGGAGAAATGCTGTTCTAACTTACTCTCCTGAGCCCTAGCACTGAGCCACTGAGGGCAGCACAGTGGCCCTTCCGTCTGGTTGCCACTGATCCCCAGGTGAGTGTCAGCTGGCTGCCTTCAGGGACAGCCACAGCAGGACCACAAAGAAGGACCTTGTCCCCAGGCAACCAGATGGCTCTGTACTTTTGTAAGCAAATTCGTAGCATAAATAAGATATTCGGGGCTGTTCTGGCTGCTGCTGGAGGCTTCTCCTGGGAACTCAAGACCCATGGCCACTCCTCAGCACACCATGCCACACTGCTGCACCCAGCATGTACTTCCCTCTCTGAGTGGTCACTGTCACCACAGAGAGGTGGCCCGGCTGCAGCAGGTGTGGCTTCTCTGGGAGCTACCAGACTCCTGGGTTTCGCAGAACCAGCTCTCTCCCCACCCCCTCTATTTCTTAAGGAATGTCTGAGGGTTGTAGCATCACGCTTCGGGCGTTCTAGAAAGGTCTTCCAGATGTTGCTCCTTCTGACGTTTCCACTCTTCCTTCTAAAAAGAGAGTGCACATTACTCCTTGATAAACAGTTCTGAGAAGGCCCGCCACGTGGCCTGCATGAGCCTCTCTAAAGGAAGCCATCGTGTCACTGAAGTGGCCAGTTAGGCCACAGGACCAGCCCAGAAGGAAGAGAGCCATTGAGATGTCAGAGAGAGGTCATCATAAACTGCCCTACAGCAGTGGCACGGGGGAGCTTTCTTTGTGACGAGACCCCTCCCCTGTGCCCCTGGTTCAATATGCCCCCCCTTGTGGGAGTGTTCGCTCCCTCCCATCCAGGGAAGCACTCAGCCTTTAATGTCATATTTGATTTTCAAAGGAAAAAAAGAGGAGAGACTGGAGGCAACGAAACAGTGTGAGTGGAGTGCCACTCACAGGGCAGAGCTGGCTCTCAGGCCACTTCCTCCGGGATCTGGGGGTGCATATGCCCAGGGACCACCTGCTGAGATGGCCCCTCTCTCCCTCCACACATGGGGTGCTCTTTAGTTTAATCAGAGGGAGGAAGTTGGGAAGATCACCGTTTTGCTAGGTAAGGTTTCTCCCTGACATTTTCTGCACACCGGTTCTTGAATTGTTAACCCTGGCCATATATATGTGCCTCAATCGGTTGGTCAATATAATGTTTAGTGTGCCAGATCAGGATTTTGGTTTGAGTTTAAGGCCCAGTTAAAACTGACTGATTGATTTTATTAACAAGATTACAAGAACATTTTCATATATTATTAAAAGATTTCCAGTACATATGCTTTTCTGGTTCAAACACATGAGATTTACTTCATTAAGTTTGCTTTTCTGAAATATGTTACTTAGATTTTTATCCATGTCAATTATATTTCTTTATTTCTAAATAATCATAGTAGTTTAAAAAAAATTCTGTCTTTTTTACCTGTTGATATTTAAAAATTTATTTTTTTCTTATTCCTTGATTATGTTAGGAATATATTCAATTTTGTTACTCTCTTTCTTATAAGATTCAATCTACTAATTTAAACCAATTTATTTTTCAAGAGTTCAAATCTGTTGCCCTTGAGAACATACTATTTTTATGGTATTTACAATTTCTCAGTATAGTTGCGGTTGGAAATAAATGTATTACTTATTTCCAGGTTGTGACTTAATAGGAGTACATTTCAGTCATTGTTGTTTTTTTTCCATAGACTTTCAGGTCATAGATCTATGAAATAATTAGGTTTGACCTTTAAAAACTTAAACATTTTTATTCATAATAAGAAAGTAAAAAGTAGACCATTTTGCATGTGGCAGCACTTCTACCAACAGTGCTTGAGACCCAGGTTCCTCTGCTTCTTGCTGTCATGGTGCCTCACATGGCGTCTGTGACACTTCCTGGGTGAGCTTCAGTGGGAGGCGGAGCTTCTGCCTCAAAGGCTTGGGCAGGTACTCACAGGTGCTGCCTGTTCAACCGGTATTTCTCTCACACCTATTAGCAACATCCCAAACCAGGAGTTTGGCAGCACTCCCGAAATGGGTGTTCCCATCCTTCTTGCTAAAAGCTACAGCAGCTGCTGCCCAGGAAGGCTGTTGGGAGCAGTGTGTGACAGAGGAACGGCAGCACCACTGGGGGTAGAGTCTCCAAAATGGGCTGTTCATGCTGTGCTCATCCAAAGTCCTTTGTGCATTAAGTTTCCTTTGAATGCCTTGTTCCAGGCATGAACCTTATGGGCAGCAGTATCCAGGCCAAGGTCCTCCGGCAGGACAGCCGCCATATGGAGGACACCAGCCTGGCCTGTATCCCCAGCAGCCGGTGAGTTGGCAAGTGGGCGTGGGTCCTTGTGTTCTCTGTTCCTCTCTGAGAATCTGAAACTCAACTTGTGTTACTTCTGAAGATTCTTAGGAATTATAACCAAAATGATTAGCATTTATTGAACATTCAGGATGTATTTAATACTAAAAAGTACTTCTAGGATTTGGGAGTCAGTAATTAAACATAGCTCTTATTATATAATATTGTGAAATAAATATAACATACTAAATGAAGTTAAATACATTAATTCTTACAAATGATGACAAGACCAATGGAGAGTGAGGTGTGTTGTGAAGAGGTTCCATAGTGTGCAGTTGGCTTCTTGTCTGTGGGTTCCAAATCCATGGATTCAGCCAGCCACAGACCAAAAATGTTTGAAAGTATCTTTAAAAAAATTGTATCTGTACAGAACATGTACATGCTTCTTTGTCATTATTCCCCAAACAATAGAGATAGCAATTTATAAAGCATTCATTAACATTGTATAGGTATTAGAAATAATCTAAAGATGAATTAAAGTATACAGGAGGCAGTACATAGGTTATTTGCAAAGGCTGCACCATATTCAGACTTGAGCGTCCTTGGATTTTGGTGTCCATGGGGGTCATGGAACCAATCCCCTGCAGATACCATGGGACAACTGTATACTCTTGTGTCAAAAGCTGTTGTAAAACAGAGATTTGTCAGTGTTTTGAAGAATATATAGAAAAGGCAACTCAAAATGTTATATAGTAAAAGTTAATTTGTCTTTAAAAAACTAAGATATCAATGCCCCATAATCAAGTTGGCGGTGGCCATTGCTGTTTAGCTGTGCAAACCCCATGCAGCTGTCAGAGTTGATGCTAAGGCTTGGGCCTCTGGGTGGCTTTTCAGAAACATAGGACCTCACTATTTCTTTCTTTTTTTTTTTTTTATTGGTTGTTCAAAACATTACAAAGCTCTTGACATATCATATTTCATACATTAGATTCAAGTGGGTTATGAACTCTCATTTTTACTCCAAATACAGATTGCAGAATCACATCGGTTACACATCCACATTTTTACATAATGCCATACTAGTAACTGTTGTATTCTGCTACCTTTCCTATCCTCTACTATCCCCCCTCCCCTCCCTTCCTATCTTCTTTCTCTACCCCATCTACTGTAATTCATTTCTCTCCTTGTTTTTTTCCCATTCCCCTCACAACCTCTTATATGTAATTTTGTATAACAATGAGGGTCTCCTTCCATTTCCATGCAATTTCCCTTTTCTCTCCCTTTCCCTCTCCCCTCATGTCTCTGTTTAATGTTAATCTTTTCCTCCTGCTCTTCCTCCCTGCTCTGTTCTTAGTTGCTCTCATTATATCAAAGAGGACATTTGGCATTTGTTTTTTAGGGATTGGCTAGCTTCACTTAGCATAATCTGCTCTAGCGCTATACATTTCCCTGCAAATTCCATGATTTTGTCATTTTTTAGTGCTGCGTAATACTCCATGGTATATAAATGCCACATTTTTTTTATCCATTCATCTATTGAAGGGCATCTGGGTTGGTTCCACAGTCTAGCTATTGTGAATTGTGCTGCTATGAACCTCGATGTGGCAGTATCCCTGTAGTACGCTCTTTTTAAGGTCTTCAGGGAATAGTCTGAGAAGGGCAATAGCTGGGTCAAATGGTGGTTCCATTCCCAGCTTTCCCAGGAATCTCCATACTGCTTTCCAAATCTGCTGCACCAATTTGCAGTCCCACCAGCAATGTACAAGAGTACCCTTTTCCCTACATCCTCGCCAGCACTTCTTGTTGTTTGACTTCAGAATGGCTGCCAATCTTACTGGAGTGAGATGGTATCTTAGGGTGGTTTTGATTTGCATTTCTCTGACTGCTAGAGATGGTGAGCATTTTTTCATGTACTTGTTGATTAATTGTATAGGACCTCGCTATTTCTAAACAACCTTTCAGATGGAAGACCTCTTGCAAAATAGAGGATTTTTTTTTAAATTTTTATCACAAAGCAGCTTTTAAACATTAAGGGTTTTTTGGAGAGATATATATAATAATAATAGTATATATATGTGTGTGTATTTTATATATGCGCACACACACACATACATACAGTGACTTGTATTATTGAGCCGTCTGATCTTAAACAGTTTTCAGGTAAAACAAATACTAATTAAAATCTCAGCATCTCACTCCCTCCCAACCAGAGGTTCCCACCCACCCTGACTAGCACTGGTCCCCAGAGTTCCCAGCTTAGTGACAGGTACTGCTGGGGCTGGACACTGGGTGACATGATGTCACAGCCTGGGGAGCTGAATCCTGTCTGGAGAATTTTCTGTAAGACATCTCTTTGGCCCTGGAACTTCTGGTGGCCGTGGGCTCCTCAGTGCTCTCCTGTGGGCCACCCTTTCGTTTCTCAGTGTGGCTTCAAGCCCCACCCAGCACCCGCCTTTGTGCAGAGGCTGCACTGTCACCATGCTTCAAGGAGAGGAGGCTTTTGTTTCTGCCACAGAAAATTTCCAACATGTAAAAACAAACTTTGGAAACCCTCTTTGGAGTGTGTGACACAAGGCATTATGTGACATGGAACAGTCCCAAATTGTTAGTTCTCGTTATGTAGGAGCTTCCCATGTTCATCTTGAAATGAAGATTACCACCAGGTAATAACTGTTTTGCATAATTTGAGCGAGCGTGATTATACCTGTAAGAGCACACCACATGATCTGTCTTTATATGAATTTCAGAATTATAAACGCCACATGGATGGCATGTACGGGCCTCCAGCCAAGCGCCACGAGGGAGACATGTATAACATGCAGTATGGCAACCAGCAGCAAGAGATGTACAACCAGTATGGAAGTTCTTACTCTGGCCCCGACCGGAGGCCCCTTCAGGGCCAGTATCCATACGCCTACAACAGAGAGAGAATGCAGGGCCCAGGCCAGATGCAGCCCCACGGAATCCCGCCTCAGATGCTGGGCGGCCCCATGCAGGCCTCCTCCGGTGAAGGGCCTCAGCAGAACATGTGGGCAGCGCGTAACGATATGCCTTACCCCTACCCAAACAGGCAGGGCCCCGGCGGCCCTGCGCAGGCTCCCCCTTATCCAGGCATGAGCCGCACGGATGACTTGATGGTACCTGATCAGAGGATGAATCACGAGAGCCAGTGGCCTTCTCACGTCAGCCAGCGCCAGCCTTATATGTCATCCTCGGCCTCCATGCAGCCCATCACGCGCCCACCTCAGTCATCCTACCAGACACCACCGTCACTGCCAAACCATATCTCCAGGGCGCCCAGCCCGGCTTCCTTCCAGCGCTCCCTGGAGAATCGCATGTCTCCAAGCAAGTCTCCCTTTCTGCCCACCATGAAGATGCAGAAGGTCATGCCTACAGTCCCCACGTCCCAGGTCACTGGGCCACCCCCCCAGCCACCCCCAATCAGAAGGGAGATCACCTTTCCTCCTGGCTCAGTGGAAGCATCACAGCCAGTCCTGAAGCAAAGGCGAAAGATTACCTCAAAAGATATCGGTGAGAATTACAGAGATTTGTTCTGGAAATGAATTTCAGTTGAAGTCTAGAACTTTATTTTTTTTCCACATTGTTTTTATGAGTGCATTATCGTTGAACATAATGATGGGATTATTGCTACATATTCATATATGCACTCAATATAACCATATAATTTGGCCTAGAATTTTAATTTTAGTTGATGTAATTTTTGTTGATATTAGTAAGATAAGTTTTTTTAAAAATATGTATTTTTTTGTTTTATTTTGTTTATTTTTGTGTGGTGCTGAGGATCGAACCCAGTGCCTCGCACATGCCAGGCCAGCGCGCTACCTCTTGAGCCACAATCCCCAGCCCCTTAAGATAAGTTCTTGTGAGTGCAAATTATCAGAATGCTTTTATATAAGAGCAATAGTTGGAAACCATCCAAATTAAGACGGTGCTGGAGAAGAACTTGAGTTGATGTGGTATTTTTAGATGTGAATGTTGTGTGGAGATTAGAGCTTCAAATAGGAGGTCAGGGGCTGAAGTTGTGGCTCAGTGGCAGAGTGCATGCCTTGCACATGTGAGCAAGGCACTGGGTTCGATCCTTAGCACCACATAAAAATAAATCTTATAAAAAATAAATATTTTTATAAATATAATATTTATTTATTTATAAATATTATAAATAAATAAATAAGAGGTCAGGGAATCCTCAGTAATTCTATACTGCGTTTCAGGCTTAACAATTTGACATTAACCAAGCCACTTAATCCCTACATCATGTGCTAACAAACCCACTGTGAGGTCATGGAAATGCTAAGGGTGACCGTGAGAATTTGAAGGCATGCCACTCTGATTTGGTAACAACACTGTGAATTGCCATGGGGAAAAGCGGAGATGTGGCCGTCATCTGTAGATACGGTACCTGGAGCGGGCTGCTGTGTGCTCCGTGGACTTGACGTAATCTGCCCAGCACTGGCAGATGTGGCCCAGGGAGCTACTTCAGTTGAAGCTGATGTCACTTGTTCAGCCTTCAAGAGAGTGTAAATGCTCATTAGAGATCTGGAATGTCTGGGAGTACACAGTTTTTCTGCATTTATTTAACACAAGGGAAATAATAGATGTTGGTTGTATAAGAAAAAAATTTCAGAATCACCTGACTTAAATTATTTGTAGCAATTAGAAAATTGAAGATTCTAAATTAATGCATTAAAGATGTTTTTAGTCATTGGACATGAAGAAGATATATATGTAGAGAGAAAAAAGTAAGGCATTTTGATATCTGAGGGCATCACATGGGGAGAGAAAATGCAGACACTTTCACACCATTTTTTATATAGAAATATATATAAATACAATGTGTGCATATGTATGTTTAAATAAACATTTATTATTGTTTAACAATTCTTAGTATATGTTATATAAGTACTTGTCTGAAGCCTAGGGAAAAATGTTCTTTTTTTTTTTTTTTTTGATAACAGGGATTGAACCCAGGGGTGCTATACCAGCTATATCCCCTGCCCTGGTGGTTTGTTTGTTTGTTTTTGGTTTGGGGGGTTTGTGGGGGTTTTTTTGTGTGTGTATGTGTGAGAGAGAGAGAGACAGACAGATATGGTCTTGCTGAGTTGCTTAGGGCCTTGCTAAGTGGCTGAGGCTATCCTTAGAACTCATGATCCTCCTGTCTCAGTCTCCTGAGTTGCTTATTCCTTATTTAAAAAAAAAAAAAAAAAGTTTGACTTTTCTAATGTAAAAGTACTATATGACTATCTATCTTAGAAAGTTTGAAAAATAGAATTAAAATAAAGGAGGAGGGTTGGGGTTGTAGCTCAGTGGTAGTAGAGCTCTTGTCTAGCACATGTGAGGCACTGGGTTCACTCTTTGGCACTGCATAAAAATAAAGGTATTTTGTCCATCTACAGCTTAAAACATTTTTTTAAATAAAATAAAGGAGGAACAAGTTCAGGGCCCTCCCCCATGACACAGTACTATGGGTGCCCAGAAACCCCCTCCTACCCTCCTAGCTGTGGCTCAGGCCCCTCAGGTAGAACAGGTCTCCTCCTGAGTCCTGGTCTCCCACCATGCTCTCCTGCAGGGCCTCCTGAGCAGCTCCCATTGAAAAGTAATGGGTCCATTCTCCAGCCCCATCATAGGCAAATCTTATAATTCTTTATCTAATCACTTTATTTCTTCAGGAACAGGAATAAGGAAAACAAGAAAAAATACAGCCCTTTTATTTCCATTCCTTGGTTCAGAGCACACTCTGAAATCTAACCATCAAAGTGCTGATATTTGCCAGCAGCATGTTCTTGAGCAGGAGCTCAAAAGTAGAAGAAGACAGCATGGGGAAATCAAGACTTTGTATCTGAGGATGTGCTATTTGGGATTTAAATTTTCCTTTTGTGTCCTGCATACTTACCAGCCTTCCAGAGCATTTGTGAGTGAAGAATGCAAAAGAAGACAGGAGCACTTCCGGGCCCATTCTTACTAGAAACCAATGCATCCTTACAGACTGTTAGGTGGTAAAATACCCGAGATGAGAAAGGACCCTGTGCCTAGCCCAGCCATCCTCGCTAGCAGTGGTCCGCGTTTCACCATCAAAACAACAAAAAGATCTTAGACAACAGACATTTCTTAGCACAACCTGTCACCTCCATTTAAACTTAGAAGAGGGGCATGTTCAACTCTCAGAGCATCTGTTTAACCCGGTGCTCCACTTCTTTCCTCTCGTTCTTTTGTTACTTTCTGCCCTTTCATTCATAGAGTTCATTTTACTGATATCCTTGTTCTTTCCTGTTTTCAGTTACCCCTGAGGCATGGCGTGTGATGATGTCCCTTAAATCAGGGCTTTTGGCTGAAAGTACTTGGGCTCTGGACACTATCAACATCCTTCTCTATGATGACAGCACGGTTGCTACTTTCAATCTCTCCCAGGTGAGCAAGCTGGCACCAGTCCAGCCAGTGGCCAGATTAGAGTGTTGGGAAATGAAGTCCAGTCGTGCAACACACCTGATCTGATGCCCAGGTTGATTGGTAGTGATCAGCTAACCTCTCTAATCATTGTAGTCATAAATCGACATTGATCAATATGTAGCTGCCTGAGAATGTGATCTGCATTGATACTCATTTCAGTTAGGTGATACACATACATACCTGTGCTTCTCAGGAAAACAGTGACTGTGGGTGGGGGGTGTGGCCAAGTTAAATCTGTAGGTGAATGTTAGCAGGCCAAAGGGAATATTAGTCAAAAATGTATGAAGTATATAGAAGTAGAGAGGAGGTCAGTGAACCCCACCACCCTACCCTACATCCAGCTGGAAATGTCATGGTCTTGTGGCCAAACCTCTGTCTAGGTCTATGCCTTTATTCTGCGTCTTCCCAGGTTATTCTGAAGCAGTCCTTTCACCTTTAAGAATGAGCCTCGCCAGCCGGTGCGCTGCTGGAAGCTGGGCGGGAGGCAGCTGGATGGGGGGAGCTGAGGATGGGCCCTTCTCCCTGGAGCGCATGAGGAATGCTCTGCTTTCTGTTGAAAACAGAGCACTTTCCTTGCTTCCACTGAAATAAGACCATCCTCTCCCACCTCCCCTTTCTTCTTTCATATATTCCTCAATGTAATGTGGCCCAGAAGGGTGATTTTTCAGTTGATAGAAAGAGGTTAATAAGGTCTTAAATGTCACACAAAGTCTCTTTTAAAAGAAAATAAATATTTTAAAATATATCTGGCCTTCACTAGAGTAATTAACTTTCATCCTTATAATACGTGAGCTGTGCTGGTCACATGTTCTCACACTCAGGACCTCTTTCTTAACTTCCCCTTCTCCCCAGGGGAAAAGTAAGCTTCACTTATCCAGACTCCTACCTGGAAATGGTTTCTCTGGGACCCTGAAAGCAAGTACTGTGCCAGAGTCGGTGCTTCTCACCCACTTTCCAAAAGACACTGCCGGCAAACAGGACAGTGTGGTGATGCCGGTGTCTGTCAGGAGAGAGCCCTTGTTATTATGACCTACTTCTTGGAGGGCCCTCGTCTGGCAGGGCCGGCAGTGGGGTCCCGGAGTCCTGGTTTGCCCTCCATGGCTCAGGGGCTCACAGGAATTGCAGCTTGCTCTCACAATTGGTGGCTCTCTCCTAGTGGCTTTTGTCTTTCAGCTTGAGCTGTGACGAACTGAAATGTAAAATTGCATTTTATGAAACATTTTAATTCATTTATCAAAGACTAAATTGATTTGTTTCTAATTTTCAGTGTTTATGAGCTACTACATAGTTGAAATTATCTTCTCTAAAGGATACACAGTGAATATAAATTAGGGTAACCTATGGCACCTGAGACAAAAATGACCATAAAATCCTAAGAATAATAACCATAAAAATCCCAACAAGCAAGTCTCAGATAAATAATAGAAGAGAACGAGTCACTTTGGGTGAAAGAGCCTATAAAATCCACATTCCTACTCTTCTAATAATGAGTGTGCTGTATCTAAACCAGGTGGATAAAGAAGAGCCGAGCGCGCCCTCATTGATGACATTAGCAATGTGGAGCAAGAAGTCAGGTTCAGGTTGGGGGAGTTGAAAGTCAGCAGCAACGGGAGGCGTGCCTGTGTTGGCTTGGTTCACGATGTGGGGTTTGGGAAGTTCACCCAGCACACGTGTGGTCCAACCCAGCCAGAAAGGTGGTCCCAGGGTTTCACCCCTCCAGTCACAGCTGATGTCATGACTGTATCTCTTCTCTCTCCTCTCCTCTAGTTGTCTGGATTTCTTGAACTTTTAGTAGAATACTTTAGAAAATGCCTGATTGACATTTTTGGAATTCTCATGGAGTATGAAGTGGGAGACCCCAGCCAGAAAGCACTCGGTCACAGTGCAGTGAAGGGAGAGGACAGCCAGTCCCTGGCAGAAGATTCTGGGAAAGAGGAGGAAGACACTGAGGGTCTCGAGGAGGAGGAGGACGAGGAGGAAGAGGAGGAAGACATCGAAAAGGTGGAGTCGGAGGCAAAGAGCAGTGCCACCCTCGCTGCCCCAGACACCACTACAGCCCCCAAAGAGAAGCCCAGACAGGCCAGTAAGTTTGACAAGCTGCCCATAAAGATTGTCAAGAAGAACAACCTGTTTGTGGTGGACCGCTCTGACCGGCTGGGCCGCGTGCAGGAGTTCAGCAGCGGGCTTCTGCACTGGCAGCTGGGGGGCGGTGACACCACGGAGCACATCCAGACCCACTTTGAGAGTAAGATGGAGATTCCTCCTCGCAGGCGCCCACCTCCCCCTTTAAGCTCCACAGGTAGAAAGAAAGAGCCAGAAGGCAAAGGTGATTCTGAAGAGCAGCCAGAGAAAAGCATCATAGCCACCATCGATGATGTCCTGTCTGCTCGGCCGGGGGCCTTGCCTGAAGAAGCAAACCCTGGACCCCAGACAGAAAGCAGCAAGTTTCCCTTTGGTATACAGCAGGCCAAAAGCCACCGGAACATCAGGCTGCTGGAAGATGAGCCCAGGAGCCGGGACGAGACCCCACTGTGCACCATCGCACACTGGCAAGACTCGCTGGCCAGGCGCTGCATCTGCGTGTCCAACATCGTGCGCAGCTTGTCTTTCGTGCCTGGCAACGACGCTGAGATGTCCAAACATCCGGGCTTGGTGCTGATCCTGGGGAAGCTGATTCTTCTTCACCACGAGCATCCAGAGAGAAAACGAGCGCCGCAGACCTACGAGAAGGAGGAGGACGAGGACAAGGGGGTGGCCTGCAGCAAAGATGAGTGGTGGTGGGACTGCCTGGAGGTCTTGCGGGACAACACACTGGTCACATTGGCCAACATCTCGGGGCAGCTAGACTTGTCCGCTTACACGGAAAGCATCTGCTTGCCGATCCTGGATGGCTTGCTGCACTGGATGGTGTGCCCATCTGCAGAGGCGCAAGACCCCTTTCCCACAGTGGGACCCAACTCGGTCCTGTCGCCTCAAAGACTTGTGCTGGAGACCCTCTGTAAGCTCAGCATCCAGGACAATAACGTGGACCTCATCTTGGCCACGCCTCCATTTAGTCGTCAGGAGAAATTCTATGCTACGTTAGTTAGGTACGTTGGGGATCGCAAAAACCCAGTCTGTCGAGAAATGTCCATGGCGCTTTTATCGAACCTTGCCCAGGGGGATGCGCTAGCAGCAAGGGCAATAGCTGTGCAGAAGGGAAGCATTGGGAACTTGATAAGCTTCCTGGAGGACGGGGTCACGATGGCGCAGTACCAGCAGAGCCAGCATAACCTCATACACATGCAGCCCCCGCCTCTGGAACCACCTAGCGTAGACATGATGTGCAGGGCGGCCAAGGCTTTACTGGCCATGGCCAGAGTGGACGAGAACCGCTCGGAATTCCTTTTGCACGAGGGTCGGTTGCTGGATATCTCGATATCAGCTGTCCTGAACTCTCTGGTTGCATCTGTCATCTGTGATGTACTATTTCAGATTGGGCAGTTATGACATAGTGAGAAGGCAAGCATGTGTGAGTGAAGATTAGAGCGTCACATATAACTGGCTGTTTTCTGTTCTTGTTTATCCAGCGTAGGAAGAAGGAAAAGAAAATCTTTGCTCCTCTGCCCCGTTCACTATTTACCAATTGGGAATTAAATAATTAATTTGAACAGTTATAAAATTAATATTTGCTGTCTGTGTGTATAAGTACATCCTTTGGGGTTTTTTATTTCTTTTTTTTTTTTAACCAAAGTTGCTGTCTAGTGCATTCAAAGGTCACATTTTGTTTTTCATAGATTCTCTCTTTAATGTTCTTTTTTCCATGTTGTATTGCATTTTTGGGGAAGCAAATTGACTTTAAAGAAAAACGTTTTGGCAAAAGATGCTAAAATGGGAGAATTTCACCACACTGAGTCAAAAAGGTGAAAAATTATTAGTTTCCTATGTATTTTATTCTTCAGAGAATGTTAAAAAAAAAAAAAAAAAAAAAAAAAGTTGCATCCCATCACCCAAAGCTCTGTGCAATAGAAACTTCTAGAGATATAGGTATAGGGGCTCAAGGAGGCGTGTCAGTCAGTAGTCAGAACTATGAATGATACTGGTTTCTCCACAGTAAGATGGTTACATTAGGCTAGGAGCAAAAACAATGTCTTTTAAGTTAGGATTGAAAATACATACCTGATAGCGATCAATGAAAATTGCTTCCTCACCACTACCGCCATGTCTGCTGTCTGTCGTTTGGACCCCCACATGACAGTTCTTCACAATTCCTTTAATCATTTTTTAAATATTTTTTTTTACTGCCTATGGGCTGTGATGTATATAGAAGTTGTACATTAAACATACCCTCACTTTTTTTTTCTTTTTTTTTTTTTTTTTTTTTAGTACAAAGTTTTTAGTTTCTTTTTCATGATGTGGTAACTACGAAGTGATGGTAGATTTAAATAATTTTTTATTTTTATTTTATATATTTTTTCATTAGGGCCATATCTCCAAAAATAAAAAAGAAACAAAAAACACAAAAAACAAAAACAAACAAAAAAAAAGAGGGTAATGTACAAGTTTCTGTATGTATAAAGCCATGCTCTGTTTCGAGAGAGCAGCTGATCACAATTTGCTTCATGAATCAAGGTGTGGAAATGGTTGCATATGGATTGATTTAGAAATGGTTACCAGTACAGACAAAAGAAAAAATACAACTAAAAGGAAGAAACACAACTTCAAAGATTTTTCAGTGATGAGAATCCACATTTGTATTTCAAGATAATGTAGTTAAAAAAAAAAAAAAAGAAAAAAACTTGATGTAAATTCCTCCTTTTCCTCTGGCTTAATGAATATCATTTATTCAGTATAAAATCTTTATATGTTCCACATGTTAAGAATAAATGTACATTAAATCTTGTTAAGCACTGTGATGGGTGTTCTTGAATACTGTTCTAGTTTCCTTAAAGTGGCTTCATAGTGACGGGTTATTTACAGGAAATAGGGGAAATACAGCAGCATCCTCAAATGACAAAGCCCTGAGGTCTGAAGGCACCTTTCGAGGGTTACCTACTCTAGAGTGGGGAGCAACACTTCAATTTTCTCAAATTATTTAGCTAATTAGTCTTTCTTTGAAGCAATTAACTCTGACATTGAGGTATGATAATTTTCAATATAGATGGGAAGTGGCCGCCAACCCACTGGAGGTGAGAACTCCAAAGCTGACTGGCCTGAAATGTAACACTCTGCCTTTCACTAGTCCATCGTAATTTTAATCAAAGTTCAGTCTATCCCATGTTTCTTCTGTGTGCCTCAAAGTTATTTTGCATTTAGTTTACTCCACCGTGTATAATATTTATATTGTGCAATGTTAAAAAGAATATGTTATATTGTATGTGGTGTACATAGTGCAAAGTGATTATTTCTATTTCAGGGCATATTATTATTCTCATAGTCCTTCCTACCTGGTGCACAGTAGCTCTTTAATACTCGTCAGTTCTAATTTAAACTTTTTCTCCAGGGGTCGTTGACTGTTATTGTATAACAATCAATTTCTCTGAAACTACTACAGAGTCATCCTGTTAGTGGACCCCTGCTTCTTCTGGCTCTACCTCTCACCCCTCTTCTAGTCACAGTGTACTCCACACTCCCAGTCTCTGACACATCTGCTTTCCTGGTTCACATTACCCACAGTAACATATGGGAGAGTTAGACAGGAGCACGCAGTCAGAATCAGTGTAAGACATGACTCTGTAGTCATGAGGAAAAAAAAATAAGAATTTTTTCCTGCAAGCAGTCTCATCTGTCAACTCCCACATTACTTAGTCAAACAGTCTTCTTACATAACAATGCAGCCAAATATATGTTGAATTAAAAACCCATTTATAATTCTACTTTAAATACAGCTGCTTGCTAAAAACAGATTTTAGTGCTCCGAGCTTAAAACATGGAGATTTGTAAGATGGAATTCAATATGATTCTAATTCGTCTCATAGTGTATGAATAAAAGGTGTATTTCGTGAACTCTGAGTTATCTAATGTCCCAATTCTCTAGTCAATCAGAAGAGTAAGATCATAGACTATGAATGTTGTGCTTTGAGTTGTAGCCAGTGCCCAGAGTCCGACCATTGAGCAGCTTGTGGGCACAGGCCAACATGCAGCGCAGTCTCTAGGCTCCTCCAGGAAGATTCTAGCATCCTTTCTCCACTCTCACCCCAGAATCAAGACTCACAGAAGCCCATGAAGAATTGCAGCCTGCTTGAAATCATCTTGCCTATAAACTGAGTTATTGCTTTGTCCTAAAAATTAGTTGTTTTTTTTTCTATGAGGCTTTTCAGAAACTTACAGGATGCCCATACTTTAAATGTGTACCAAAAAAAAAAAAAAAAAAAAAGATAAAAATAAAGGTGCAAAGAAAGTTTAGTATTTTGGAATGGTGCTATAAAGTTGAATCTGTTGGTATTTGAGTGAATTTTTTTAATGTCACATAAATGATACTATGGGGTGGCATCTGCTCAGAAATAGCTACTTGGAGTGTTTGGTTTGAGAAGGAAGCAGAATCGGTTTTTACTGATGAGTGTGGCCTGTCTGAAGATTGTAAACTTTAAAAATCGTAGTGGAGAATGCTTTTTTCCTAGTGGAGGGGGCAGTTGACACAGCATGAACTCTGCTGCTCTAATACAAGGCATGCTGCTTCCACTGCGAAAGCCTCCCTTTCCAAAACTGCCGAAAGTTTTTCGTCTCCTCTCAGATGACATGTGCCAGTTCCCCTTTCTGTTCCCCTATGAGGAATGAAGAAAGCATTACAAATGAGCCACAATGGAGGCCAGACAACCCATTGCTTTTGGGTGGGCTGAGGTCTCTTTCTGGGAGCCCAGTGCCTGGGGCCATCACCCTGTGCCCCTGGCGCACCCAGGAGAACTTGGAAGTAAACTTTAACTTAATGCTTAGGCAAGTTTCTCAAAACTAGTAAATATTTCTGGTAGTGTACATCTGCTAAGGCCACACGTCATTCATTAATTCAGCAGAGGTACTGAGCACATACCAGGTGCCCTTCTCTGTCCAGGCTCTCAGGAGTCACCAGTGGATAATGGCCTTGGTTTAACTGCATTTCCATCTTTCACATCAGACAGTCATAGAAATGTACAAGTCTGCTCAATGCAGTTTGCTTCCAAAACAATACCCGCTGCACTTTGGCATTGATAACGGGCTTTGCTGTTGGACACACAGGGTGGCCTGGAGACCTCCCTGTGTGCCCTGCAGATGACTCTGAGGCCCCTGCCAGCTCTGAAAGTTCCCTGCTCAGTCTCCCCTAAGGGGCCTAGGAGTTTGACAGTGGAGGGAGAAACAGCAGTCCCCCATACAAAGCTCTGGAGCCGCTGCATCAAGTGCACAGCCCTCTGCAATGCCAGGCTCCAACTTCCCATGTAACTCCCTACTGGGTTTAAAAATGGGAACTTGGAGAGTGAGTCGGGAGTGGGGGAGATCATCACATGTATGAACAAATGCGACTTTTTCTCCAATCTGACTTCAGGCACTTGAAGGCTTACCCCAGCTTTCTCCAGTCATTCTAGGAAACAAAAGAGATCTCAAAACAACCCTGTGTCCTGTCCCGAGGGCACTCCATAACCCATCGTACCACACTGGAGAGGAAAAGTGGCCTGCGGGCAGGAGGCTCGCTAACCCCAAACATCTCCTGACTTAAGTAGCCTGGAACATTTTTTTTTTAATATATATATAATTCTTATAAACATGCTGCAGAGCTTTGGACAACACTGGCTAGCCAGAGAGCATGTCGGACTTTCCCCCTAAATGTCCACGTTCCTTGCATTCATTTCTCAAAGTGAAAGATGTTCTCACTGAAGAAGAGTGTCACTGTGACCTTGAGCAAGGTATTTAAATTCTTGAACCTGTTTCCTCGCCTGCAATGGTCTAACCCCCACCTCACAGGATTGACAAGATTAAATGAGACAGTACAGGTAAAAGCCTTACAATTACTGAGTGTGCGTTAGTCCTAATGTACTTACACACACATGGTTCCTTTGTCTGCTGCTCTAACGTGTTTTGCATGTTTTAAAAGTAAGGCCTGAGAGAATATCGTGAGCTTTGTCATTTGGGGTGTTCTGGGGAATGCCATGCCTAGCCTGTTGCTCACCTGTGTTCAGTGCCAAGGGTGATTCTGATGCTTTTTTATTGAATGTCAGTTTGGGATGTCAGACATCCAGGGACGGGGCAGACCCCCCCCCCCCCTTTTTGATATACCTGGGGGAAGCTAGTCTGAAATTCAATCATGCAATAAGTTTGTGCTGCGCCCCCCCCCCCCCCAGGAAAGGTCAAATACGACAGTGACTGGTCACGATGTTTGACGTCATACTCCTTTTCCTCTGATACACACAGCAGAGAGCTTGCCTAGAAACAAGGTGTCCATCTTCACACTCAGCTGAGAGGCACCATAGTTCCAGAACTGTAGAGTTGAGTCCAGGCCTCTCTGTTTGAGCGCAAGCATAAGGTCAAGGAAGGAGTGGAGACTGAGCTTTGCTCTTCCACCCAAGGTTGGCTCTTAGCTGGCCTGGGATCTGAATATTCTACAAACCACGTTTTCCCAAAGAATAAAGGAACTATAAGATAGATACAGCTCCTTAAAGATATCCTTCACCAAACGCATACTTCCAAAAGCAACAACCATAGCATCCACACCAATGCCTCCTGGTAAGTGGTGATCACTTTTTTTTGCACTTCAAGGAGTAGCATAGCTTCTAGTTGTTCACCACAGAAGCCTTGATACAGAACCCTGTCCTGTCCACCATTCAAAAAGAGTTGCAGAGGCCTGCATACCAAGTCATGTGCTGAGCTGGCCCCGAACTGACCAGAATATGTATGTGCCCACAGCCTGTCACAAACCCCAGAGGAGACCAGGGGCTTCCAATGGTATATAGTGACCACAAATCAGAGGAAGAGCTTAGATGTAATGTCACATGCTCACTATGTATCTGCACCTCTATTAAAATGTCAATGTAAATCAAACCAAAATTAGAATCCAGACAATGTTCTGGCCTTCCAAGGGTCTCCTCTCATTATTGCCTTTATAATCTTCAAGCCCTTCACCCATGTGTTTTGTGTTGAGAAAGATTATTGGAGCTGAGGGTGCAGCTCAGTACAGAGCACTTGCCAAGCCTGTGTGAGGCCCTGGGTTCCAGCCCCAGGGCAAGCAGCTCACGGCGCACCCCTCAGACCTACAGCCTTCCTCAGTCTCCCTTCTCATTCTAAGCCACGCAGTGCGTACAAAGGGTGAACAGTGTGGGCTTGAGTCCCTAGTGGACACAGGCAGTCTACCAAGACCCTGATTCCCAAGGCATGCCAGACAAATTATTTCCCCACAAGAAACTTCAAATACACCACAAAACCTTCACTGGAATTTAAATTTCTTCACAACAAAGTACTTGGGGCCCGTGATACTCTGAGAAATTAAGAGTTCAGCAACAACCAAGCCCTAGCTGTGTTCACGGCTGAGTCTAGTCATCCTGGGGGGCCCATCACTAGGAACGGCATGCCACCGACAGGCACCAAGTCACTCTCGTCCTGGAAGCTCTGGCCAGGGCTACTGGAGCATTCTGCCTGATGAACGACCGCTGACATCCTAGTGGACAACCCTTAGGGTTCTGATTTTATAGTATCTTCCTTTCTTGCTTTTTATTCACTCACTGTGATTTAGAAGAGGACACCTGAGGAATGACAAGTGACAAGGACATAGGATGCCGTTGCTTATATTTGGTTCATGACTTCTGAAAATGCTGGTCCCATGCAAGAGGTTATTTGTGCCCATGGAACCATGAAAATAAAAATAAACAAACCCTAATAGACCTAATGGCAGGGGAGTGACGTGGTATATCTCACATGTTTAGGATGAATCCACTTGGCATGATTTTTTTAAAAATCACCCATAAGTGCCATGCTTGTGTTGTTGGTTCCGTGTGTTTTTCACCAAATGGTGTGAACATATGGCCGGTACTTCTCTTGGCCATAAGATCTGAAAGGAGAAGGCTCCTGATGGCAAAGAGCCACTGTGATTTATCGAGATGAGTTTCCGTTCCCGGGGAGCCGTTGCAAAGGCTCTGCAGCCAGCTTTTTCCTGTGCCATTCCCTTTCCCCACGTTGAACATTCCGTGGCTGCTACGGTAGTGACGGGAGATTGGAATGCATCTTGGAAAAAAAAAAATCAGGTTTTGTTAATTAGTGAAAGTTTATCTTGGTGGGGCTCTTGTTTTCAAAAATTAAATTTGATGTATTAGCTTGGGGACTCCGAGTGCTGAGCAATCAAGCCTTGATATAAACTGGCATCTCTTCCCACCCACCCAGAATCTGTCTTTAATGGCTGCTGTTAAATGGTGAAATTTGTCAGTGCCTGTAAATTGTGCAGTCTGATGCTCGTGGGGGGGTGGATTACGAGCTTGCATTTTTGGAGAGCACCTCTGCTCCAGGCCTCTTGCCTGGCATCCTCTGTGGAGCTAGAGGTGGGAAGTCTGTTGTTTTCTATCTTCTGGAAAGTGTATCTGAAGCTGGGCTTGGATGCAGACCAGCTTGGGAATTTCGCAGGGCTCCCGTCCTCGGCGCAGAGACCTGCATGCCCACCTCAGGACAGCAGAGCAGCTTCCCACATCCACTCACCCAGACACCCCCAGGGCAGGAGCTCCAACCTGCCTACCTGGGCGGAACGGGAGGCCCTGACTCCAGAGGGAGCGGGACCCAGCTATGTCTTCCAGGAAGCAGGTTCCCCCAGGACCCAGACAAGGGGCCCCGATTCGGAGCTTGCTCACTGTCACACCTATGGTGCTGGCGCCTCAGCATCACAGTGGACAAAGTCTGAGCCCGAGTCCAGCACATGACAGGTGTTTAATAGACACTTTCATTCCAAAAAAAAAATGTTGAGCCCTAGCACATGCCTAATGGGGCCACACACACAATAAGAGCCGTCCTGTGTGGTGGCATTGCAGAGATACCCATGGGGTGCTGGGGGAGGACGCAGGACAGGAGCCCGTGGGCTTGGAGGGGTGACCTGGGAGGGCTTCCTGTGGGACACAGCTTGTGGAGTTGCCAGGCCGGAGGAAAGGAGACGGCCACTGGTCGTGGGGACAGTTATGTGAGAGCCCTGGGCATCCTGGTTCTAGCAGACATCCACCAGCAACCAGGGCGGCTGCGGCAGGAGGAAGGCAAGTTCCAGACCAGCCTGGGCAACTTCATGAGGCCTTGTCTCAAGATACAGTAAAAAGGACCAGGTGTGGCTCAGTGGTGGAGTGCCCCTGGGCTCAATCCCCAGTACCAAGAAACAAAAATAAAAGAAACCCAAAGAGTTCAACTCTAGGCTTGAGGCTGTCAGAAGGTGGGGTGGGGGTGCTGGAAAGCGGGCAGACACAGGCCACAGCTGTCCCTCCTGAGCAGCTGCACTGGGGAGCTGGCGAAAGACTTTCATGCTGGACAAAATCCTCCACCCAGATTGAAGCCGGACTTGAGCAGTGGCGTGGGCCTGAAGGCCACCAGGTTTGGCAGGACTCAAGCAGGGGCTGTGGAGGGCCGAGGAAGGTCTTGGAGAGGGCCACAGACTCAGCGTGCTGGGCATGGGCTCCAGAGGTTAGTGGTCCCATCAATAAAGGAGAGTCACACAGAAGAGCGCTGCCAGTCAGGGCAGATCTGAGGAAGGCGCAGCTGGGGACCAGACAGCAAGGCTCAGGGACAGATCTGTCTCAGAATCGGGGCCTCCCTAGGTGTGCAGAACCTCGGCAGAGGCCTGGCTCGTGGCAAGGGAAGCTAACCAGGGGGTTGCAGGGTAACGAGAGTGTCACCAACGGTCCAGGTGGGACCATGGTGATCCGGGGCCCTAGAGGCTGGAAGCAGGTGAGATTCGGGAGGGACAGAAAAGGGCACTGCTGGTGGGAGTGGAGGGGGTGGGCCAGCACCAAGGAATGGCACTCTAGGGCCAGGAAAGGTGGGGAAGTGTCTTCCCAGAGCCCCCGGGGGAACAGCCTGGCTGAGACCCGAGTGGGACTCCACCTCCAGGTCCGTAAGCCCCCACACTCCTGTGGTCTTCAGCCCCCAAGGATGAGGTGGTACAGGAGCTGTGAGGTTGGTGCTCCGCACCGTCGGGGGACTGGCCCGTGTGGCCTGCTGGAGGGCTGGGAGCCAGCTCCTGAGTCCACCGACGGGAGAGCTGGGTGTGGTCTGTGCGGGGTGATTAGCACGGGTCACCTCCAGGCACAGCACGCTGTGTGATGACCTGAAGACTGGGGTCCAGCTCAGAACAAGGGCGTGAAGGGAGAGGCCAGAGAGAACAGGAGACTAGGGAGAGGACACGGGGAGGGGGAAGGTACCAGGAGGCTGGCGGGAGCAACATTCCTCAGCAGGCCCGGGGCTCGGGACCGCTGGCAGCAACCACGTCTCCAGAAGCATTGAGGACCTCTGGGCAGTTCCAGTGGCAGGGAGGGGACTGTCCTTCACCACCTTCAGCACTGCTCTATGGGCCCTCCCTCAAGCTGTTCCTCAGAAAAGACGAGTGAGGCCCAGTGTCTGGCCTGGGCCCTCCCAATGCACACAGCTGATTAGCAGTTCCTGGGGTCCCGTGTGACCAGCAATCTCGCTCCTTCTCATGCATGAAAAAGAAATTCTACTTTGCTCTTCAGAAGCTGTTGAATGAAGAAGGACATTCAGCTCTCGCCATGGGGTTTTCTCTTAACCTTGGAAGCTGTTCTCCGGCTGCAGCTTCTGTACTGGGGTGTGACGTCAGCGGTCACAAATCCTGAAGGCTGAGGAACTGACCGGGGGCTTGAGGGGGAGGCTGAGAACCCCATGAAAGTCTCCCAGGCCCCTGGTTAATATCAGAGGAGTGGGGTCAGCCCCCAACTTGCAGGGTGTACTGCTAGGAGAAGGAGCGGGCTTTGCCACGTCCATCAACCTGAACATTGGAGGATTTGGAACCACCCCACAGTGGCCTGGAGAGCCGTCTAGAATGCAAGATGTATGGCAGGTGGCCAGCCCCCATTTGCATGGGCTCCCAACTAAGGCTGGAACCCAGGTGAGTCAAGTGACCTTACACATCCCCTTCTTGTGCTGGCCCTGTATTTCTCTTGAAGTCTCTTCTCCAGGTCACTGTTGTCTCAAGACCAGCTTTTCCAAGCGACCAGAACATCCCAAGGTAAGTGTTGAAGTCAGCTTTTTTGTCACTGTGACCAAAAGACCTGACAAGAAGAGAAGAAGAGCACAGAACAGGAAAGGGCTATTTTGATGCACAGTTTCAGAGGTCTGTGCGTAGATGGCCGACCCCCGGGCTCTGGCCCACGGTGAGGTGGGGCATCATGGCAGAAGGGCAGGAGGTCAGGACATGGCAACCAGAAAGCAGAGAGCTCCACTCACCAGAGACGGAATACAAACCCAAGACAAACCCCCAGTGACCCAGCCGTCAGTGGATTCATGCGCCGATTAGGCTAGGGCTAGCGTAGCCCCATCAGGTCACCTCTAGACTGTCCCGCACTGTCTCACATGCAAGATCTGGGGAGACCTCATATCTAAACTACACAGTAAGTACCGAGGTTATGGTGCCCCTCACCTCCATGTTGTGGGTACCCTGTGGGGTAGGGGTGTGCATGGCCGGTGGACAGTTCACAAACAGGCCTAGGCTGGATGCTGTGTGTGGCCTGGGTCCCCTTTAGCACTTCTCCCCTAAGACCCTTATGCACCAGCCCAGGAACAGCACCCACCAGGGGCCTCGGCTGGGCCCAGCGGTCTGGGGTTCGCCTTACAGAGTTCACGGGAAGATGGACAAAGCAGATTTTTGCTTTTCTGATGCTACTCCCCATGCAAAAGGTGGGCATGCAAAAGTAGGCGACACCCCCAGCCCGCCCGGTCCTCTGTCCAGCTCTTCCTGTCCATTGCCCACGTTGGCACCGGGGCGGCCTCCCTGGACTCCTGCCCACTTCAGAGAGCCAGCTCCCGCGAGAGCCCATCCCAGCAGCCGCCCGGGGCTACCTCCCAAGCCCCCTTCCACTTCCCTCTTTCCTCGCTCTACCTCATCCTTCATTAGAACATTCCTTTTCAGGGTCTGACTTTGTACAGATGTCCAACGTTTCGAGTTTTTCAGGCCCTTCCTTCCGCCGTGCCGTGGTTGGTATTTCTAAGTGTGGCTCCTTTTCCTCCCACCCAGGAACTTTTCCAGTTATCCAGTGGCTTGGCTCTTGCCCCTTGCTATAGGTTGGGTTTTATGGCCTATTGCCATGGACTGTGACTTATGCAATTTCTATCTCTGTTCATTTTTCTTCTCTTATTTCCTTGGTCACTTCTCTGTTCCATTTTTTCCTTCGGGAACTCCTCTAGGCCCAGTCTCCTGAGCAGGGACTCTGTGTTTTGTCCTTTCTCTTATCTTCCTTGTTATTCATAATTTTCACCTTGTTTTCTTCCGAGAGCTCACAGAATTTCTTGAGTAATTAGGTATCTGTACTATCCAACATGCTGTTCACTGGTTCTTTTGAGCTAAAAAAAAAAAAGATAATAGTTTTTACTTCAAAACACAACACTTTAAAATCTCAGATGGTTCTCAAGTTTCTTTGAGAATAAAGTTTTATTTCTGTTTCTTAGTTCGAATCCACTTGATAGCAAAATATTTGCTGTGATTTCTCACAGAAGCCCCTTATCTTGGGTTCCAGAGATGTTTTTGTATGTCCAATTGTTTTTCTCTCTGATGTTTTGAATTTGAGACGGATTTGGCTGAAAACTATATTAAAGTTTTTCGGTCTCCCACAAAGGAGTGGAGAAACTCTGCATCCTCTGTATCTCTGTATTTTAATTTTATTTCGCTGAAGGTCCCAGGCACCCTGAGGTAGAAAGCGAGAGTCAAGGTAGAAGCTGCACAGAGACAAAACCCTCTGTGGTGGCGTGGCACTGGCCCTGTGGGGGCTTCCTGAGGCTGCGCGTAGAGTGTCATCTTTGGCTTCAGGGCTGCGCCTGCCATGCTCTTAGGGGGGAATTTTCCCCAGGAGTGGAAGGGGGCTCCGTGGAGATGGCTGAGCAGCACCTGGGGGCTTCTAGATGGACTCAGGACCCCAGTAGGGTGCTCAGTGAGAGGGGCCTTAGCCAGGGGAGAAAGCAAGACCAGGGTGGCTCTGACAGTGAGTGGGTCATCGTCCTGAAGGAAGCTGGGGACAGACGGTGCTAGAGGCGTGTGAGGGTGTTATTTTTGACAATATGAAGGGCAACATTTAGGCAGTCATTAGAGAGCATGGTCATGGGGCTTGTCACTGGCTCTTGGTGACAGCTTTACCGTCTTCTAAT
The DNA here is from genome assembly GCF_047511675.1 of Marmota flaviventris. Taxonomy (NCBI): domain Eukaryota; kingdom Metazoa; phylum Chordata; class Mammalia; order Rodentia; family Sciuridae; genus Marmota; species Marmota flaviventris. Next base: position 9,781,905 of record NC_092503.1, on the reverse strand, counting down.
TTCTCCTGAGCCTCCAATTACCCTTCAGAGCCACTTGGTCCGCGGTGGAGCCCTCCAGCCAGCAGCTCTGGGAGGAAACCAGGTCCACGCATCTTGAACGTGCCTCACGGAGAGAAGACTGAGAAAAGCAATTAGAAGTTTCCGGAATTGCCTGGAGAAGAGAAGGCCCGCTGGGGCCAGAGAGGAAGGAGGAGGCGGACACCCGTCAGGACCGGCTGTGCGTTGAGAGGGGCGTCGGGGCCCGGCTGGGCTGCGTCCTGGCCTCCGCCAGGGGCACAGGAAGGAAGGGCAACCATCTCCGTGCCAGGAACTTGGGTCAGGCATGAGCGGCCCTTCCAGTCCAGGCTTCCGGGAGATGGCCCATGGCTCAGTGAGACGGGGAGCTGCGGCCCCTGGGGATGGCACGGGTGCAGATGGCCTGCCCTGGTCCCTTGGCACCATGTGGCCATTTAAGACCAAGGCTAGCATCCCCTCGGGTCCCATGAGCCCTTGGATGTAGGGGCCTAATTACAGCAGCTGAAAGGCCTTTCCTCCCTGGGCTCGGAGCGTCCCTGGCAGGAGGGCTGCTGCTGGGGAGGGGGTGAGTGGTGAGCGGCTGAGAGGCCCAGCAGGCCTCTCGGTGGCCCCCTGCAGTGGCACACGGTGGCCCCCTGCAGTGGCACTCACTAAGAACTCTGCTACAGTCCTTAGAGCCAGGAGTGACCAGGACAGGGGCCTGTGCAGGGCGAGGCCTCAGGACGCTGGCGATTGCTCCCTTTGAAGAACAGGCGGATGAAACCCAGGGTATGAGAGCAAAGCAAAGAGGAGCCCAATTAGAAGCGGGAAGAGAGAGCTCGACAGGCTGTGCCCTCAGCACTGGGGACATATGGCATTTGTCAGTCAAACACAGAGCAACCTTCACAAAGCCATCAGAAGGCGGCCCCAAGCCGTCTCTGCCATTCGTGCCGACCGATGGCTCCCCTGTCCTGCAGGCCCCGCAGACGCGCCGTCCCTGGGACTAATTAGCCTTCCAGAGGGCAATCAAGGGCCCTCTCCTGGAACTTTCTTAGGAACAGAGCCAATGGCTGGCTTCAAATGGACACCACTGGAAACGGAGAGACCCAATTAAGCAGTGTCTGCGTCCCAGTGATGGCCAGGGGCGCTGCCTGGGCGCCAGCCTCTGCCTGATCCTGTCCCTGAGCCAGGGAGGGGCCGCCAGCATCTGCAGGTGTCCTTTCTGATGCTGTCCCTTATCTGTGTCGTGTCACACAGCCCTGGCATTGATACCATTAACCTTACGCACAGCCCCGTGGGGGCAAACTGGGGTCTGCTCTCCACAGTGGGGTCTTCAGAGCCCAGATGGGCCCCACATAGGTGTTCACTTAATGTGGCCAAATGCTGGAGCGCTGTCCCCTCTGGATGCTTCCCAAGGCAGTTCCTTTGAGGAGTGTGCTTTCAACAGGCCTGGGGTGCTGGTTTCCGTCTGTCCTCAGGCAGTTGGGCCCTACTTTCAAACTCACCACGCCCACTGGCCCGGTCCCTGAAATCTCCTTCTCTGAGTCTCTTCAGGGTGTTCTCTATGCACCTTCTAGGGATGAAATCCAATAGAGTCGAGAGGAACTTCTGGTGCCAGCCAAGGGTCAGGCTGCTGCTTGTGCCTCACCTTCACCCTCCCCTTCCCTTGCAGCCCCAGATAAAGGAGTATCTGCTCCACTGACCAGTGTGACCTACCCAAGAGGGCCTCCCAGTTACTACAACCCTTCCAGGATAGGACTGGCAAGCCCCCTTCCACCTGGAGTGGAAGTCAGTTTCCCACTTCGGTAACAAAATGTCTTAGATGCTCAACTTAAAAAGAGGAAAGGTTCATTTTGACTCACTGCTGTGGAGGTTCCATTCCATGATCCATTGGCCCTGTTGCTTTGGTCTGTGGCAGAGTGGTGTGTCTTGGTGGGAGTAACTCACAGGGGAAGATGCTTACCTCATGGCTGGCTGCAAAAGAGAAAAGGGTGGGGCCCCCTTCTGGGGCACAGCCCTGGTGGCAACTCCCTTCCAGGAGGTCTCACCTCCTAAGGGTTCCACTACCTTCCAACTGCCCCAACAACTCAGGACCAAGGCTCCAACACGTGGGCCTTGGGGATGCATTGCAGATCTGAACTATGTCCTGGTTTCTTTGCCCTCAGGACAAAAAGCTGGGGTCAGGACAGACTGCAGGTAGGAGAAAGCAATGTCTACCAGGGTAAAGCCAGAGCTTCGACAGCTTGGTGCTCTGGGACATCGGCAAAATAAAACTCCATAGACCCAGGAGGGGAGAAGTCTGAGGCATGGCAGAAAAAGGTGTCAGAGACCATGAACCCACCCAAGTCTCCTGAGTCTGTCCCTCAGGACTTGAGCCAAGTCCAGACTGTGGCCCACGGGTGGCCTGGGCTGCTGTGCGCTGTGGTCTCACCGTGCACCAGGAGGCCGAATTTCCAGCCCTGCTGTTCTTCACCTAGAGTCAGTGGTCCAAGTGTGTCCAGGGAGAGGGTGTGGCCCGGTGGGGAGTGTGGCTCACGGAGTGCCACTTGGCTTGTCCCAGGGCCTGGGTTCCAGCCCAGCCCAGCACAAAAGACAAAAAAGGAAAAGAGGAAGATGCAAAGAAAGAAAGAAAGAGGGGTGACACGTCCGTGGTAGAAATTTTGAAAAGTATGGGTGCCTAAAGATAAAAATCTAAAATAAAAATTACCTGTATTCTGGCATCTAGAAATATCTACTTTAATAAAATACTCAATTTTAGAAGCAAACTTTAAAATTTATTACAGCATGAACCTCTTCATGTCATTAATTTTTCTAAACTTTAAGCCGTAGTGGCTACCTAGGGTTCCATTTATTTCACCAATCCCCGCTCATTGGACATTTATGCCTTTTCCACATTTTCAACCATCATAAAAAATGCTGCAGTGAACACCCCAGAAGATAAATCTTTGTCACTATCTGTAATTAATTCATTAAGACAAATTCCAAGGAGTAAAAACAGTGTATCAAACGGCATGACTGGACACACAGCCTACTTACCCACCGGAGAACTTCACATCTGTGAAAAGTCCAACCTAAGAATCTCGCTCCTGAACCCTGCCTGCGCTGGGCGTCTTTCCCCACATTACTGAGAAAAAAAGAAGGTACATTTTCATTTCTTTACCAGCAAACTTGAACTTTTTCAAAGATGTTCTTAGCCCCTCAATATTTTGTCTTTTAGAAATTTTCTGCCTGTATCCTTTGTGGATTTTTTTCACCAGAATATAAATCTTTTATAAAAATTGATCCAGTTTGAGTTATATTCATTTCTTTAAAAAAAATCCTTTTCTTAAAAAAATCACTAGTTCCTTTGGTTTTTTTTTGACCTCAGTTTTGTGTTTCAGACCTCAGTCTCTTTATCTGCAGAATGAAACACTGGGCCAAATAACCTGCTAGCCCCCCAGTCATTCAGAGAGCGCGCATCTGACCTGTCTGTTGCCAGCTGCGGCTATTACAGGGCTCCTCATCCGCGGCCTGCTTGGGGCAGGAAAAATGGAATTGCACATGTCCGCCTGAGTTGGGTTTCTCCCTTGAAGAATCAAGTTGGGTCTGCGAACCAGGCTCCCAGGTGTGCGTAGGCACCAGTCCCTGCCAAGGAGATGTCCAGGCCCAGGGTCCCACTGGGAGGCTCGGTGCAGGCAGTTCTGAGGGATGCAGAAGGACACGATGGGCCCACCTTGCCCACTGACTGGTTGAGGACATGGTGACATCCTCGGGGTACATTTGTGACAACAAAGAATTTACCTGTACACAGGAAATGTAGATTCAGAGCTCTGAAAGCCCTTCCCTCCCCCCCCACACACACACACAGCAGGTACCTGCAGGGAGAATGTGACCCGAAGCACTTCCTTCAAGTACCAATGGTTTCTGCCACTAGGAGGTACCAAATTTCTTTCTTTTTTAATTTGCATTTCCCTGTATAAATGTGACTGTAGTTGAGTGAGCGATACCATCTCTCTGCTCCTCTCCCTCTGAGGGGCTGCCTGCTCGTGGATGGCTCTCAGGCAGTCACTCTGAGGCCACCTGCCATTGTCAGGTTAGCACTCCTGCCCCTGGATGGTCCTGCGCATGAGCTGGCTGGCACAGGCCCCGGCCGTACTGGAATGGGAGTTTTCTCCCACTGGCCGCCATGTGGATCTGTAGGACTGGGGTCAGAACCTCTTCAAATAGGGATTCTCAGGAGCATTGGGGCAGAAATCATGACACTGCCACTTCTCCAAGTCACCAGGCAAAAGCGCGGTCTAGGAAGAGAGCACTTCCCCATCCCGCCACTGCCCCCCCGCCCCCACACACGCTGGCTTTCTGGTACCCTGGGGCCTGGAAGTCCCTTGCTGGCTCCCAGGCCAGGAGAACAGCTGTTTAGTGTGACAGGTGGGATCAAGGCTGCAGCCCAGGGTGGGCGGCTAGTGAGAGAGGACCCACACTCGGGCAGTGCTGCCATCTGATAAGCACTCGGAGCTGGGTGAGCTCTGAGGCTCCTGTCACTTCTGCTCAGGACATGGGACAGCACACCTCTGTCTCCACGGCCATCCTGAGGACGGCTGGCCCTGGTGCCCTGAAGCCCAGCCCTGGCTGCTCGAGGATCCCAGACAAGTCGCCCTGAAACAGAGCCCTAATCTGGGATCCTTCTGGCCAGGCCAGGGTCGGGGCAGACAAAAGCCCCCTTGCACATGTCCCAGCCTCAGAGTAAGTGACCTCAGAGTAAGTGGGTGGGGGGCAGTCTCCACCCTGAGAGCTCGGGGGCTGCAAGCAGGCGCGGCCCAGGAGGCCAGGGGTGCTGGGCCGGGGAGGGCCTGCATCCTGGCTGGGCTGGGGTCCTTCCAAAGTGAGACACACATCATCAGGATTCAGAATGGCCACCGCCTGGGGCTCATGATGTCCCGTCCATGTTTCCATTCCTTAATTCTTTAAAGGTAAGAAAATGCAGTTTTCCTCTTTTACTTGGGGATAAAGTGGGAGTGGGGACAATTGGAGTCAGAAAGGCCTCAGGCAAACCACATCACCTTCCCTTTACTGCGTCTCACTTGTACAACGGGAATCGTGTCCAGATCTCCCAGGAAATGGGGGTTCTTGTGGCGTTCCCTGGCGGGGTTTCAGGAGCCCTGTGGGCAGGTAGGAAATCCTGCCTCCTTCTCCAGATGCCCATGAACCAGGAGGAAACCATTCAGGTCAACAGGATGAGGCTGAGCACCTGCCCTGGGTAGAGAGCACAGAGAGAGGAAAGGGAGAGACCGAGGAGACACACACACACAGGCATACATGCTTGCACTCCTTGTCTCTGGTCACGTGATGCCCTGTACCACCTTGGGACTCTGCAATAAAGCCATCACCAGAAGCAGATCTTTGGCCCAGACGTCCAGAACCGTGGGCCAAAATAAGCCTCTCTTTATAAACTAACCTGCTTCAGGTATTTTGTCATAGTAACAACAAACTAATATGCTGGCCCTGCAGGATTCATGTTCAGTAAGAAATAGAGCAATTGGTTAAATCATTATAATCATGGCAAAGTATGTTTACAGACTCACCGACAAAGTGACATAGCGAGTCCAAGGAAGGGGAGATTGAATGGTTTCATATTTGTGTGTTTATGATATATACATTAGGTAATATTATGTTCATAATATGAGAGAGAGGAGTCCACTCCATACCAGGAGCTATATATATATATATAGTGTGAGTCAATCAACTTCAGAGACGTGGAGGGACAGACAAGGAACAAAACCGACAGATGAACAGTTGGAGGTGGAAATTCATGTCACAGAGGGAAAAATGCAGGGGACATGATAGATGATGGGGAAGTTCCCAGGCAGATCTATCTGGAAGGGCTTCTCTGAAGAAGAGGCATAAGCTGAGACCGAGGGGCCAGTGGGGAAGCCCTGAGGTGGGGGGGCTGAGGTTTTGGAGGAGCAGGAGGCGCCCTGAGGCTGGAGAAGCTGGGAGGGGTCTGGTCAGGCTGCGAGTTTGTTCCTGTCCACTGGACCAGAGAGTCCCCTCCAGGAGGCATCTTGGATAAGGATGTCCCCAGGCACAGACCACCCTGGAGGCCACCTGGAGGGTGAACACCACTCGGCCTCCTGGTGCAGCACAAGGAGCCCCACTGGGTGGGAGCTCAGGACAGGGGTGAGGGCGGGACGGCCCTGGGGCAACCGTCTGAGGTCTCCACCAGGGTGGGGACTTGGGTGCCAGGCAGGCACAGCAGGCATTGGTCTCGGGCCTCGCTGTGCAGCTCAGAGGCTCAGCTGTCCAGGGGTGGTCCAGCACAGGGAGGCCATGTGGGGAGGACTGGCCCTCTGCAGCCTCTCCTGCCCACCTCGAGGTTGGAGGCCTGTGTCCTTCATAGCATCCAGAGCAAGAAGCGGGAGGCCCGGGGCTGACTCAGCCCCACTGGTTTAGAGGCTGTTGCTCTTGGAAGCCTCCGGGAGACCTCTGCCAGGCGTCTCCAGAGAACCCGCTGCGGCAGTCTCCGGACTGGGAGGGCAAGACTGGCAACCCGGTGTCTGCTGCAGTCTCCGGGCCTGAGAACTGTGTGCCGAGGCTGGGGCAGCCCCTCTGTCCTGCCACCTGCTTCCCACCAGGAGACGGTGGCTCCCAACCCACCCCCATCCGTGGGTCGCCCTGCTTCGGGTCAAGGGAGACCTGGCCTGGCGTGACTCTGAGGTCTGCAGGGGCCAGAGACCCTCAGAGTGTGTTGGTGACTTGGGGAAGAGGAGGCTCTGGGACGGGGGCGCAGCAGGCAGGGGCAGCAGAGAGCATGGCCTCGTAGAAGGCACATCCACAGGAGCCCCCCTGGCAGCAGGGGGTTCTGGGGGGGGACCTAGCACTCCCAGCCAGCAGGGACCCTGGGTCTCTGTGGACCCTGAAGGAGGAAAGTGTGCATCCTCTGGAGGATTCTGTCTGGCAGGAGATGCTGTCTCCTGAAGATCTGCCTCTGGCATCTTTCTGGAACTTTCCAGAACACCTCCTGTCCATCGGAGTCGCAGCCCCGCCTCCTTGACATGTCTGGGTGCTCTATGCTCAGTGACCCTCTGTGCTGTGCACGCAGAGCTCCCCTGAATGCTGTCTGCACAGCGCCCTGCTCCTGCCTCCCCAGCTCCCTGGCCCATGTGTCTGGTCTCCATGACGACAGCGCCTCTCAGGGATGCGCCTTTCTCTGAGGTCATGCCTGCCGCCTCTCGGCTGAGACTTGTCACCTCCCTGCCTGCCATGCCCTGCCCCACAGCCCCCTCTTCCCCAAATTGCCCGTGCACCCTGAAGGTCTGCCTTGATCTCCCTGGACTGGCTCCCTGGCCTCTTGTTCAGATGGTCACCGAGCTCTGCTGACCCGCTCCGGGCTCCAGTGTTTTGACATGGGGATTAGGAGGACTGGGTGCTGATGTGTTCAGGGGTGTGGGACACAGTGGCCGGGTCGGTAACAGTCCTCTGTGTGGTGTCTGGAAGGGGCGCCAACTAGGGGGTCTGCCAGGGTGTGCGAAGGTGCGTTCAGTGGATAGTTCTTGAGCACCCAGTGAGATGGGCCCTGGGAATGGTCATATTTAACAAATGAGTAGAGGAGATGTCCAGTTAAGTTTGAATTTCAGTAAACAATAATTTTCTTCTTTTAGCATATGTGTCAATAGTGTATTCATTGCTTATCTGAAATTCATACTTAACTGGGTATCCTGTATTTTATCTGATGACTGTAAGTGAAAGAGAAACAAAACAAGTAAATACAAAATTAATATAACTCCAGGATTGGGGCCATTGGTAGGAAGAAGGAAAAAAAATTCCAACAATGCTCTGTGAGAGCATTCCAAGGGGCCGTCGGGATGGTTAGCAATGCCCTCCTGGAGTCCTGGAGCATGGGAAAGATGCTACCACACTAAGCCCAGGCAGAGCATTCTGGGCAGATGGTTAACATATGTGCAAAGGCCCTGAGGTAGTAAAGAGTTTGATATGATCCTCAGGCCCAGGCCTGTGTGACTAGAGAGGCCAGCAGGTAGGTTGATGGCATAATGAACCCGGCCACAATGAGCAAAGCTCAACAAACTGCTGTTATCGTGCATTATTGTATAATAATAAGTATGATTTTTAAAGTCAGGCCAGATGTGAATCCCAGATGTTTCATGGAACGCTTCACATACTACACTGTTGTATTCTATGAGAACTTTCCCTAAAGAAGCCCTTCAGTGCTCTTCATGCTGAATCTCATCCAGCCAAGAATAATACATTTTGCCTGCACATTTAAAAGTCCTCTTTAAAAAGATGCACCCTATTATCTGAAATCTCTGTTTTCCATCATAAGCAGTTCCACAGTGAAGTCACCTAACACAGGTCACCGAGGACAGGAAGTCAGCGGCTGCAGCTCAGGCCCACAGTGCAGGGCTCTGATCCCGTGCCTGGGTGGGGCAGGGCCACTGTCCGGGGAAGTTAGCTGCACCTTCTTTTTTTTCTTGCTGCACCTCAAAAGAAAACTTTCCGTTTTAAATTAACAGCATGTCCACTGCCAGTATTTGTGGTTACTACCTGGACCGTAAATCTCTTTTAGAGGTGTCTGAGAGCAGCATACACAATGAAACCTCAACGTGAAACTTGATTTAAAGCGCCTTTTCATTAATATAACAAATGAAGTGTGCCCAAATTTGAAAGTATATTCCTTTGGGCCTAATTAAAATACTGAACAAAATACATGGATATGTGTATTTTAAATGAAGACATTCAGTAGCTAGAATTAGCTGCAAAAATTAATTCAAATTGAAAAGAGCATTATGAGTGCATTGTTACTATTAACACAGCCAATCGGCTTCCTCTGAGACAGCCCCAGCAACGTGCATTTGATTTAGAGCCCAAGAGAGCGACAGGCAGGCTTTGCTGTAAAAAATATGCGCACCCTGCAAAGTGGGCCTGGTGTGCCTGGCGGCTACTTGATCTGGGCTGAGTTGGTTGGGGGAGTTTCCAGGGCCTGAGGTTAGGGTGAGAGCTGGGATCCTCTCCCTGACCCGGGCGTCCTGACTGGAATTGGGAGGAAACAAAACGTTTTTCCGTTGAAATACAAAGGGGCATTCATTGATGGGTCAGGGCCTGGAACACCAGGTGCAGCTTCCAGGAACAGGCCCCAGAGAGTGACCAGAAAGTACTCCAAAGGACTGGAAGACAGGGTGAGATGGCAGGAGCCAGCATGGACAGTGGTTGTATGGAGACACTGCTTTGCTACCAGTCCTCACCCCAGACCCTCAGGGGCACTACACTGAGGGGTGCACCTGACTCCAGGTCGGGGCGTGTCGCTGGCCCAAGACAGAACTCAAGAGCTCACCTTCCAAAGATTTGGGGTGTTTCTCCTGGGGTTGATTTTGGTCAAAGGCAAAAGATAATTGAGCAGTCAGGATATCTGAGCAGAGAGATCCTCTCAGCCCCCGAGGACAGGGCCTTGTTTCCAGGCCCTAGAGCAGGACTTCTTACCACGACCCTCAGAGATGGAGACCAGCCTCAACCCTGGGCAGGAAGGAGACCCAAGGAGCAAGGGAGACGATTGAGGGCCCAGAGAAGAGTAAGATGGCACGGAGCTTCAAGGAAGGGCCTGGCCATGCGCCCCAGAGACTGTCAGCGTGAGGACACACTATGTGTTTTAGTCAGCTTTGTATAGCTGTGACCGAAATACCCAACAAGAACAATTTGAAGGAGGGAACGTTTATCTGGGCTCATGGTTTCAGAAGCCTCAGTCCGTGGACTCAGACCTCGACTCCCTAACTCTGGGCCCGAGGCGGGTCAGACATCCTGGCACTAGGAAGGCTGCTCTGCTCAAGACGGGGTCAGAGAGCAGGGGAGTGACCCCAGGGAAGATGCACCCTCCCGGGGCAGCCCCCAGTGACCCACCTTCTCCAGCCACACCCACCCGCCTATAGTAACCACCCAGTCCGTCCATTCAAACCAGGATGAACTGACCAAGGTACGGGTCTCGCAGTGCAATCATCTCACCTCTGAGTATTCCTGCATTAACAGGAGTTTTGAGGGACACGTCGCATCCAAACCACAGCACTACACAAAAGTGGACCCTCTTGGAGCAGTGACAGGATGTTTGTGTTTGCTGAAGGGAAAACTTGAACTCCTGACCACAAGCCCTCCACACCTCCAGTCCTCACCTGGAACCGAAAGGCCTAGTACAATATCTACACTAGGGGTCGTGGAATTAAATACTTCACATGAAGTGTGGCTCCTCAGAGCTGTGAGTACTGCATAATTGTTAGTCATTATTCTCATTATTCTGTAAGTTACTGGCTCTTATTCCAGCCCCTGGGGACTGTTGGGAAGTCAAGGACCATAATGGTAATTGATATTTGTATGGTGCTTTATGATTCACAAGTCACTCCCCTGTATTTGATCTCCTTTAAGCAGATGGCAATGTAGGCCAGGCATTGTGAGTGTCATTCCGATTTTCACTGAGGAAAATGTGTGGCTTCTCCAGCTTTACCTAGCTCCTCTGTGGGTTCCAGTCAGAATCTCCTATCCCCGCTCCTGTATCTCCTCCCCTCGGGGCGGGGGCAGGAGATCCCCTGGAAGACCCCAGAGAAAGCATTATAGAACCGTGAGCTTCACATATGTCACACACCTGGGCAGAAGGAATGAAGCCCGGCAGAGATGGCACAGACCGGCAGAGATGTAAACCCACCAGGGACCGTGTCTCTCGGAACACTTCGATCTGGTCAACAATCCACTTCATGCTTACAGTTGCAATCAGTTTCCATGGCGACCAGAAGACTCCCCTCAAGGTCCCAGGTCAAATCTTTCTATCTCTGGGTGATATTGTCAAAGGCTGGTGGCAACTACCAAAATTTCTATATTTAACTAGAAACTATCAACAAGTTATCAATAGTGAAGAATTCTGGGCTCATGGGAATTCTTAGATCTCAAGTCCTCAGGAGGTGGCACCTTGCATTTGAAGATGCTGCATGATTGCCCATGAACACAGGCCCAGGTTAACCTCCAGCCAGGCCTTCTCCAGGCTGGCTCCAAGAAGAGGCGGGGCGGGTGTGGTCAGGCGTGTGTACAGTACAACTGCTTTGTTTTTTGAAACTAATATAAATGTCCTCCATGAAGAGGCCAAGAGAGCTCTCCTTTCCTACCTGGCCAGTGTCCAAATAGCCCAGCCACACTGAACTAATACCCTGTCATTGCTCCATGAGCCAAAACTTCCCGAGTCAAGGTTCAGAGCTGAGGCCAGAGCCAGCAGGTGGTGAAAGGATGGGGACCCCGTCTCCTGTGGGACTTTGAAGAAAGACTAAGGTGGAAAAGTTTGGTTGGCCTCTTTGGTGGTGAAAGGCAGTAGCCTGGCTCCAAACTTCAAAGGCTGAAGTTACACAGGCTTGTTTCCCACGTGGAAAAGCAATGGAGTCAGGGAGATCCTCAGTTTGTTCTGCTGTGAGCGCAGGAAGTCCTGCATTCACCTGGGCAATGGACTTCAGAAGCTCATTGCTCCTGGAGAAATGATGGAGACAGAAACTATTACCGGGCTCCACAGGCTCTCCAGAAAACTAAGAGCCAATAGGAGGAGGGCTTTTGAAGGACATGGGGTCAGAAAGGGTTCTGGCCACCAAACCTCTGAAACACATGCCAAGTGAGGGGGCCTCCAGAACACTGGCTGGTTCCCAACATTGTGTGCCTTTAGACATGCAGTTCCCTCCCCTGGAATGCCCTTCCTCTCACTCTGCCTTTAAGTGTCACAACCGTCTTGGGGATCTGAGTAACATGACATTTCAAGAAGACTGGCAGGATTTGCATCAGACTGCATTTGTGTAGGAAGAAGCCAGGGAGAGAGACGTCAAAATAGTGCAATGGTTTCTTGCCTATTGGAGTACCGGGGGGCTGTAGAACACTTGTCCCCCCACACATGAAGGGCATATTCCAAGACCCCAGGGAATGCCCTGAACACAGTACTGAACCCTATGAGTACATGTTTTCCCTCTGCACACATACTTATGATAAAGCTTATGAATTTGGCACAGTAAGAAATTAACAACCATAGCCAATAAGAAAATAGACAATAGTAACAATATATTGTAATTGCAGTGGCACCCCCTTTCTCCACAGAAAATCTTAACTGGGTTTCTCCAGAAATCTTCACCTTGTCGGCAAAAGAGTCTCTGCAAAAGAGTTCAATGTAGATAAACTTCCTATTTTCGTGTTGCTCTGTTTTACTTGGCCACTGGCCGGGGAAGAAATCAGCACTCCAGGTGCTGGACATCCCCTTATTAGTTTCTCATAAACATGTATCCAGTATAGTAGTTTGTAGAAATGTGCAAACAAGGTCTCTGGCCTTGAGCTGGGCTTCACAGAGACGTCTACATTTCTAAGATAAGTTACCAACTGGGCTCCATGGTAACAGCTGGCAGGGGAGGAAAGACAAGGGAGAAGCAGCTCTCCCCTTCTCAGGTGTTGTCCTTGAAGGGTTAACTTGCCCAAAACAGTGAAAGAAAAAGCTGCTATATGTGAACTTCTGCAGACTGTGAACTTCTGAGTCCCTCCCCTTACATGCTGGGTATAAAACTCTGAAACTCCCTGAAGTCGGGGTTCAGGGGATTGATTGGTTACAGCAAAAGCTGTGCCCTCTGAACCTGGCTGCAGCCAAAGAACACTGTTTCCTGCTGTCTTCTGTGCCTGGCCTCGTTTGTCCCTACAACATAATAAGTTATGCACATGTGATTTCTCCCTGGAATCAAGACAAATATTAATATTTTTGAACTGGGATTGCTTTGCAAGTAGCCACCACCATGGGGACCAGGATGTCCCCCAGAAATCAAAGGGCCAGATGGGGCAGGATTACCATGTGCGACTGGTGAGGAAACTGAGAAGGGGGTGGAGGCGGGGTGCTCACCTTCCTTCTGACAGGGTGAACCTCTTCTGTCAGTGCCACAGTCACTGAAGGTGAATGAAGTTACCAGGGGAAGGGCATGGTGAGAACTCAGGCAGGCCCAGTGGTGGTGACCTGGGTTACCGGTGGCCAGAACTGGGCCAGACAGGGCGAGTCAGACAGGGTCAGAGCCAACCTGGGCAGAAGCCAAAGCAGACCAGGCTGGCTGGGGGCCAACAGGGAGCCACGTGGCCCCGGCTCCCTTTCTCCTGGAGATTTTAACCTGCTCTGGAAGGGCACCTGAGGCCCCAGGAAGCTTAACAATCTTTTATATATTTATTTCTAAAGCATTTCTTAGGACTTGGACCTTTCAAGCTGATGGCTTTGGTGGAACCAGGGGGCCAGCTGGGGTGTGCAGAACTGTGCCAGGCAGGCGGCAGCCGCGGAGCGCTGGCCACAGTCGCACGCCTTTAGGTACAGGAAGAAAATGGGGTTCCGCCAAGACGCTGGGTGTGGCCGCCCGCGCCCCAGCGCACACTACCGCGCAATCGGGTGGGGCGCAGGGCGGGGCGGGCGATCCTGGGCCGGGCGGGGAGTCAGGGGTCGCCTCTGGTGTCGCCAAGGCAGTCTAGGGGGCTGCCCCGAGAGGAGGCTGGATGAGGGCTGCGGGCTCGCTCTCAAGCCGACCCTCCCCACAGCCCGGCCTCTCGGGGAGAGCAGGTGTCCCGGGGGTCCCCACGCGCCGGGAACAGCTCCCCTGCGGCGCCGAGGCCTCTCGGCTCGGTCCCCCTCTGTCCCTCGCAGGTCGCGGGGCGGGGCCGGGGCGGGGACCTACTGCTCTGATTTGGGTTCCAGGGGCGCCGCCCATCTGGCTGCCGGGCGCGGCCGAGCGCTCCCCCCAACCCAGTGGTCTGAGGCTCACCCCGCGACCTCGCCTCCCGGCTGAGAAAGGTCTGCGACCTCGCAGACGTCTGGCCTCCCGCGCGGGGTCGGTCACAGCGCGCTCCCGCCCGGGGGAGCGGTACCCGGCCACCCGGGGAGCACCCGCCACGGTCCGGTCCGCGCCCCACTTTGCTCCCGAGCGGCCAGCTCCGCAGGGACCAGAGATGCGGCTGGGGCGGCGGGCGGGAGCGGGGGCGACCCGGGCAGTGCCAGGCGGCTCCGCAGCCCCGAGCGCCCGGGCGCCACCCCTGGGCCGGTGCGCGGCGTGTGGCGGGGGAGAAGTTGCGGTCGCCGCCCGGCGGCCCTCGGAGCCCGTCACTCTGGGCCAGGGACTTGGGCACCCGCATTTCAAACCAGCCCGGGCCTTGACATTTGGCCGCGCTCCTTCGCAGACTCCAGCGCTCTCCTTGGCAGTGCCCAGGGCGGAAGAGGGCACATCCTGCCCCACCTGGTGGCCGTCGCTGGCACCCCGCAGCGCTGGGGCGCGCCCCTGCCTCCGGCGTGGGCTGAGCATGGTATCCGAGGCCTCCGACCGGGAAGTCCTTTCTAGCTGGCCACCGAGGGGCACGCGGAGGTGTGAGGGTTTCAGGCAGCCTGCCGTCTAATTGGAAGTGAGTGTTAAAGATGCGAAATTCAGTTTTGTCAAGTGAAATGTCAAGAGATTTAGAGTCTCAAACCCACTCCTAGCCTTTTGGTATTTGACTATCTTTATCCTTGGCAGTGTGTGATTCCCATGTTTCAAAGAAAGAACTTTAAAGGTTCAAAACGCTCCCAAGATTTCAAGTAGCTCTTTTAAAAGTACTTTGATGGTTTAAATGAAGCACATGAATACATATCTCTTAAATTACCCAGGGTTTTAACTCAGAGAAAATGTCTTTGGCAGAATGGATTGGGATTTTGTCGTGTGTGTGTGTGTGTGTGTGTGTGTGTAAGTGCATGTATCATCATCAGCTGGGTGGGAGAAGGAGGCGCCAGGTGAAGGATGCAGGACCTTCTGCCACTTTGCTTCATGAGATTATTGGAGAAGGAAGGAACTTGCATGTTCCGCCCAGGCAGGGGCAGCCAGGTGGCCACACAGGATCCCTGAAGGGGCCTGGATGAGGTCCTCCATGGGGGCCTTCCTCTTGCTCTTTATGCTCCACCCTGATCAGCAGGGAATCCTGCATGACACAGAATAAATGAATGTGGCCATCTCATCTCTCTTGCTACACCAGCAGCTTACCCATAACCTACAGTGATTGATCAAAAGATGAATCTTCCCAGGCCAAATCTTCAAGAAAACAGTACCAATGCCAGGCACAGTGGTGCACACCTGTACTTCCAGTCACTTAGTATGTTGAGCAGGAGGATCCCAAGTTTGAAGCCAGCCTCAGCAACTTAGTGAAGCCCTAAGAGCAACTTAGTGAGATCCTGTCTTAAAATAAAAAGATTTAAAATGGGGCTGGAGAAGTAGTTCAGTGGTAAAGCACACCTGGATTCAAACCCCAATATGGAGAGAGGGAGGGAGGGAGGGAGGGAGGAAGGAAGGAAGGAAGGAAGGAGAATCAGCACCAAGTAGGGGGGCCTGAAGCTCAGAAAGAAGCAGTTTGGTGTGTGGTGAATGACCAGGCTGGAGGGTCAGGTCACACAGTCTGGAATTTCTGCTCTGGGTAACCTCTCCAACCCTTAGTGCCCTCACCCATAAACCAGGATCAGAGGGGGCCTCAGGCAGTGCATTATTGAGAGGATTAACCCAGATACACACAAAGTGCTTAGCCTACAAGCACCTTCAATGTGTGTTGGTGGTGATGGGGCTGGTGGTGATTGGGGTGACAATGAGGCTGGTGGTGATGATGGTCACCATACAAGCTCTCTTTCGGCCCCTGGGTCCCAGTGTTATGACCAGACTCTTACCATAACTGTGCCTACTGTCTGTGCCATTTGTTTTGATACTCTAGTGGTCACCTCCAATGGCACATGCCCTGACCCTCTCCTGTGGTCAGCTCTTTGGGGAGGGATCAACCCTCTCCACCGCAGCCCTGGCGGCTGGTAGTCATTCAGGAGGTGGATCCCCAACCCTAAGAGCGGGCCTTCCTCCCGGGAGGACTCTGGATGAGAAGAAGATGTGCCCAGAGGCAGCCTCTCCTGCCCTGCTTGGGCTCAGCCGGCTCTGCAGGGATGTTTCTAGAGAGGCCGAGCAGTCTTGGGACAGCCCTGGCCTTGTGCATGCAACAAGAGATGGAGGGCAAAAAGATGAGTTTCCAAACTATGTTTTAGAACAATAAACTTGGGAATGAGATTTCCCTGAGAGAGAAGGGTTTGGGAAGACAAATTTTGGGGATCATGGTCCCTTCCAGAACAGGCCCTGTTCAACCTCAAAACTTTCCATCCCCCAGCTCTTCCTGGTGCCCTTGCTCCTGAATCATCGAGCCCCAAGTGTTCTCTGAACTCTCTCCTACCCCATGAGTAGGCACAGTGCCAGCTCTTGTTTTTTTAGTGTGGTCTGTATTTTTTTTTTCCATCTTGTCCCTGTGCCCCAGTTCTGGCTGAGATTGGAAGGTAGGGCTCTGGAGGGCAGGGCCCTCACTGGCACCCTTAAAGTCCTCCCCAAAGCTCTTAGTAGACAGTGGTGGGGGTGACCCCATAGCTGGCATCCCACATATTCTGCACAAACTGGGTGTTGGCAAATGTCTACTGAACAAATGGCCAGTGACAGGGGAGGGGTGACATCACCTTCTCAAGGCAGGCTCTGTGCTTATCCTTCCAGGCCAGGTGCCCTCAATTGTCATGTGCTCAGGACCCTAGTTGTGCCTCAGCACAAGGTGCCTCCAGAGATGAGCACAGCTGCTGGGACAGAACCTGCCCCTTGCATTCTAACAGCCCTTGCTCCTGGAGAATTCACCTCCTCTCTCTCATTTGGAAATTCTGTGATCTTAAGCAATCAATACTATTAGATTTTTGAAAATGAATTCCTCATCCAGCCAATTTTCTTTTTTTTTTAAGAGAGAGAGAGAGAGAGAATTTTAATATTTATTTTTCAGTTTTTGGCGGACACAACATCATTGTTTGTATGTGGTGCTGAGGATCGAACCCGGGCCGCACGCATGCCAGGCGAGCGCGCTACCGCTACAGCCACACCCCCAGCCCATCCAGCCAATTTTCATCCCAGATTCAGAAATGCTTCAAAAACGATCACCGTCCCCATCACAAAGGCTGGAGGAAAGTACAAACTCTTGATTTTCCTGCATGACTCCTTGTAGGGCTGGGGCTGCTGTGGGTGGAAGCCGCGCTGGAAAGACCCAGCAAGGCACCAGCACAGTCCTAATCTCTCTCTATTACCGCAATGGATGGTGAGAGGGGGATTACTGCAGCTATAAATCAGCTTTGTGTTTTGGATAATCTAATACATTTGTCAAGTGGTGTTCTCGCGCTTGGCATGCATAGAAGCGCTCAGTTGGCACAAAGTTTGCAATCAATCTCGCCCGTTCGCTCCCGCCCAGCCTTGCCACCTCCCCGGAACCTTCCTAATATTTTATACATAAACCAGTTTGGATTCACGGGGCATTCCAGCTAGTAAATGCTCTGAAGATTCATCTTTATGGACTAGCAGCCCAGCCTTGGAGGCGTCCCAGCTTCTTAAGATTAAAAGGAATTTTATTTGGTGTGTTATTCTGCAAGGGGCTTCCAGGCTGGGGGTTGCTAGGCTCTGTCATTGTGCGTGCTCTCCTCCAGAGAAATGAGGAGACTAGAGGGAAGGCCCGGGGGCGGGGGGGGGGGCTCAGAAAAATGACCCTCTTTATTCCCCTTCCAATTCCAGAGCCTCGCAGGAGCATGTTCTGAGCCCTTTGAGGCTCCCAAGGCCCACGGGAGACTCAAGGACCCGATATCATTCTCCTTGGGTTACATGATTGTGTCCCAGCGCCCTGGGAAGAGAGACCAGGGATCAAATGGATGAAGACAGTGGCCGGGGGAGGGGCCTGGCCCTACCGAAGGGAACATACACACTTGCAGTTTGGTTGGCTTTAAAGCGCAGCCCTTGTAATAAATGCACACGGCAAATGTGCTGAGCAAACACCTCCGCGTTCATCAATATGCGGGGCTGTTTATTGCCTCATAAACTTGGAAGCAAGTGATATTGTCTCTTAAATCAACGGCTGCGTGGACAGCCTTGGCGCTACGGGAGAACAGTACATCCAGGCCGCGCGGGTGCTGGAATTAATGGCCGAGGCTGTGACTGAAAGGTGCTTAGTCACTGCCGAGGGAATCGGGAGCCACGGACCAGGCTGGGCCAGGCTGGGCCAGGGCCTCCGCACCTGTGCACCGTGCCACACAGGGAGGTATGCCCAGGACAGGAGCCCACGACCCAACCCCGAAAGGGTCTGTGCCAGGGCCTGCTGGGCGCCCTCATCCCCGCCCCCAGCACCTTGCAGAGCATCGCTGGGACAGATGCTGGAGGAACAGATGCCCGTGGGATCACACCCGTCAAGTTCAGGGGTAATCCTGGGGGCCGAGCCTGCAGGGGAGGCAAGCCCCTAGGGCCTAGTCGGTTCTGAGAGGTGCAGGTTCGGGATGTGGGTAAGGAGACCTGCCATCAAGAATGCTGCTGTGTTTGAAGGGACAGCCCATGAGAGACTGGCCAGCCCCTTCATGAAGGGCTGCAGCAGGAGGTACTGCAGGATGAACCGGCCTGCACCTGCCCCCTCCCCCCTGGTCCCAATGGCGGTTGAGTGGTGGCCCTGCGGAAGGATATGTCCACAACCTAATCCCCAGAACCTGAATGTGAAACCCCACTGGGGAGAAAAGGTCTTTGCGGATGTAGTGAAGTTAAAGATCTTTTTTTTTTTTTTTTAAGAGAGAGAGAGAATTTTTTTAATATATATATATATATATATATATATATATATATATATATATATATATATATATATATTTAGTTTTCAGCGGACACAACATCTTTGTTTGTATGTGGTGCTGAGGGTCGAACCCAGGCCACACGCATGCCAGGCGAGCGCGCTACCACTTGAGCCACATTCCCCAGCCCGAAGTTAAAGATCTTGAGAGGAAATGACCACCTGGATTATCTGGGTGAACCCTCAATCAAATGACCACTGTCCTCACAAGAGAGGCAGAGGGAGATTCCAGATGGACAGAGGAGGAGGGGACAAGGGGACAAGATCCTCTTTCAAGTTAAATATTGGTGCTCCATCTCTGCCCCAGGTGTTCACCCTGAGCTTCCTTCTTGATTTTCCTGCATGTGCCCACCCCTCCCACCTGGGGTACAGGGTGGACGGTGCCTGAGCCTTGGCAAAGTCACTGGGGAGTCATTTTACAAGTGGGCAGGTGGCCTGGCTTACAGCCTGGCTGAAGTTCAGGTGAACGCCCTCAGGTAGGCGCGAGGGGACACCATGGCTTCTCTGCAGAGCCTCGCCTTTCCTCTGATAGGTCTGCCTGGAGTCCA
The DNA here is from genome assembly GCF_047511675.1 of Marmota flaviventris. NCBI lineage: Eukaryota > Metazoa > Chordata > Mammalia > Rodentia > Sciuridae > Marmota > Marmota flaviventris. The sequence continues at coordinate 9,762,676 of NC_092503.1, read as the reverse complement.
AGGTCGAACTCCCTCTCGGAGGGTCAGGAACCCCGTCGTTCACTAGCACAGACAGAGGCCTTCCCCTCGCGCAGGCTCAAGGGAGACAGCTGTGGGCGGCAGGATGACAGTTCGTGGACCAATAGTGGGAAATGGTGAGGCTCAACTGTTCGAAGCGGCCAATATTTGAATTCTTTTGACCTACAAAATGACAATTTCACATGGTTCCACATTAATCTCACCACGGGGATCTGGACAACCCAGATCTGGATGGCCATTGTTCCCCGCAGGCCCCAGTGTGGGAGCCCAATTACATTCAAAGAGGGGCTTGGTGAGCAATGGGCCGCAGCAAGGGTTCGGGGCGGGATGGGGAGACGTGAGAAAGGTCCGGACAGCTGTCAGCTGGAGCCGGCCTGGCGCTCGCAGCCCAGCCGTGACGTTGGCCTGTTGAACAAACACAATTTCACTGAACACCAACTTCAAACAGGGTCACTCTGTGACCAGGATGGGGAGAGACAAAAACAAGTCCCCTCCATAATCACACTGAAACACAAAAACAAGCGCACTGCGTGAACCCCAGAACTTAACACCCCTGCCCCCTCGGCCAGGCACAGGCAAAGCCTCCTTCCATTTCTTTGCATCCTTCAACGAAATTAGTGACACCGAACTATACCCAATTTCAATGTTTTGATATCCACTCTAGAGCAACTGTCCCCCAAATAATCCAGAAGCCCAAATCCTATAACAAGCTCCAACCCTGACCCCTTACTAAGGTTCCCCATGATGTATATTTTCCTCTGTGGCTGCAAGTACCACAAAGTCCCCACTTTATTCCACCATCTGTATGTTCCTGGTGACTTTGGCTGGTGAGCCCTGGTAATGACAATGGTCTTGGCCCTCCACTATTGCCATTGCCACCACCAACGCAATCCCTGCCACCCATACGCCCACCACCAAAGTCATCCTACCTTTACCGACCACCACCATAACCACATCCATGGTTAATTCCTGTGGCTACCACCACCGATACAATCACTTCCACCATAATGATGACCACATCCCCGTCACTATCACTGCCACCGTCACCAGCACGGACACCACCACCACTACCACCTGCTAAGCGATTTTATCCTCCTTCAGCTCGGAGGGTAAAATACTGCCATCTCCATTTTCCCTGATGAGGCTGTCACAGCTGGGGAGGTGCTGGAGAATGCAGCTTTGTGTCCCCCCCAGATCCTACATGTTGAGATCCTAACCGCCCCCCACCGCCAGCACCACCATGATCCCTTCCTCCATTACCAAAAACGCCATCACTGTCACCCTCCTAGTCACTAACCCAGTACCACCAGCACCGTGTGGTTATGGGGTGGTGACAGTGGGGTTAGTAGTAGTATTAGGAGGTGATTAGGCCACGAGAGTGGGACCCCCGTGAATAGGACTGGTGTTCTTATAAAAGAGCTGCCCATGAGCTCGCTCATTCTTTCCACCCTGTGAGAACACAAGAAGGGGGCCATCTGCAACCCAGAAGATGGGTCTCACCAGGCTCCAACCGTGCTCACACCCTGACCTCAGACCTACAGCCTCCCTCACTGTGAGAAATAAATTTCTGTGGTTTACAAGCCGCCCGGTCTGTGGTAATTCTTTATAGCAGCTTGAATGGACAAAAGGTTAAGTAATTGGCTCGGATCACACAGCTGGTAATTGACAGGATCCGGATGCCCACTCAACCAGGGACACTCTACTGTGTCCCACCAGGTGTAATGTCACAGTGCTTGGCCCAGAGGTCCCAGCACCTCTCCTCCCCACCCCTTCCCTAGCAGGTGCCCTGGGACTTGCAAAATCCTCTTTCTTTGAGGTGGCCTGCTACTGCTTGCTCTGGTCTCTCGTGCGTGGATTTTATAATTTAATCCCCAGGATGATATTCCCTTCGTGTCCAAGTTCTCCAGTCAATCTCCCTCTCCCTGCATGTGCCAAATGCAGTGAACACTAAATTTTTTCCAGAGCCAAGAATAGAAACTAAGATTTATGAGTCTCCATCTATTACCGTAACCAGCAGGACCACGAGCTCCCTGGACCCTTTATTTCATGACCATATTATTCTTCATAAATGGCACCTTTTAAAGATGCTGCGTAAAGAGGCCCAATTCAGAGTTTTAAATTCAAATTATTTAGGCTATCTGAGAACATGCTAAGCATCTGAACCATGGGTGGAAAATGCCCTTTGTGCATGCTTGAGTAAGTCCAAAACAGCTTAAAGGATTTTCTCCAGGTTTTCAAAAAATATATAATTCACTTCTGGACAGAAGGAAAAAATGTGATAAATTTCTCCACAAAATCAAAGCCTTGAGAGAGAAATAGCTTATGTGGCTTTGAAACCCAGAGGCTTTGTAGTAAATGCGGCCCAGCCTGCCATCAGAGCTTGCACAGGCTCTTAATGGAGACGTCAAAGGTGTCTCCAGGGAACCAGCTCAGGAGGGCTCAGGGGTGTCCAGACTCTGGGGTTTCTCTTCACGTGGGTGTGTGTGTTGAACACCCACCACGGACAAAGGTCGGAAACCGCAATCGGGCTCACTATGAAGTGTTTTAAGTCATTCTGGTGTCACTGAATGTGAAAGGGGACTTCTTCAGTAAGGGAACGAGGAGGACAGCATGGTCCAATTTCGGAAATTGCTGCAAAATCCCAGATGCTACAGGAAAGCCCCCTTTGCTCTCCTATAGAAATGCACTGTGGTCTAGAGGCAGCTTCCAAGACTACTCCAGGCATGTCACCTGCGAGGGTGGCCGCACTCTTGCAAGACCCCTCCCACTGCAGCTGTGGGCAGCAGGTGTGGTCTGCACCTGACCCTGGCCCTGGGCTCCAGGCTTGGGGGAGCGCCCTGCTGGACACCAGGCAGGCCATGCCACTGTCCTCTGGAGACAAACCGTTAAGCCAGGTTGAAGGGTTCCTGGCGCTTGGGGGTGGGGGAATCCCATCTGATCACTTTTCTTTTTCCTCTGAGCATCATTTTTTAAAGCCTCCACAGAACACCTGTCTCCTCTATTTTGCTCTTAGACGACCCCCATTCCCACTTTCCCTCTGTCTGTGTCTCTTTCTGTCTCTGTGTCTGTCTCTGTCTCTGTGTCTGTCTCTCTCTCTCTCTCTCTCTCTCTCACACACACACACACACACACACACACACACACACACAGTGGCAAAATCCAACCAGCCCAGCTCCCCAGAGCTTTGGCCTGCAGGGAGAGCCACTCTTCCCCAGCCCAGGAGGCCACTCTGTTAGTGACAAGCTCACAGCCACTCCCACTCCCACAGCTCCTGCATCCTCCTGCCTCCCCAGCCCCCTGGGGCCCACCCTACCCTGTGTCCCCTAGCCCACCCCCCCTGGCCCCAGCCTGTATCAGGGCCTCCAGCCTGCAGGGTGCTACGGTTACAATGTGGGGAGCCCCGGGACCCTGATCTGCAAGTCTGGAAGGTCCAGGGACTCCTGCTCATGCCGATGCGCCTCCTCTGGCCACCCAGAACCGCAGGGCCAAGATGGATCCGTGCATCTGCAGCCGCGTCACAAATACATTGATTTTTGTTACAGCCAGGAGGCCCATCCAATTAAAAACAATCACGGGCCTGTGCCAAGCCTGTCTTTTCTTGCCAAGTGCGCTGACTGCCGCTTGCAGGGGACGGTGCTGGCTGATGAACGTGGCCTCAGTTTCACTGCTGATCAGAGAAGTTCTGAAGCCCCCCTCTGCTGCGTGGTCCAGGTTTTCCCGGGTGCTGCTGGCCTCTACCTGGGCCTCAGGGGCTAGGGCTGGAGCAGCTTCCCTGGCCTGGGGGCTGAAGTGGTCCCCAAGGTTTATTACTAGTTACTAAGTTTAGGGTCGGGTGCATTGGGAGAGGGTAGGATCTGCCCTTGTTGGAATTCCTGCCTGGGAGGTATCTACAACCGTGGAGGAACCCAGGTGGGAGACATGCCATTTGGAATTACAGAGCAAATCATAAATACACTTCTCTTACTACTACATAAACATAAAGAACTGAAGACCTAAGAGCAGGTAGGACTATTTTTATGCTTATTGATAGAGGCAGTGAATAGAATGAAAAAGATATCAGACAGTGGGATCAAATCCTGACTCTGCCACTTACTAGCTGTGTGACCTGAGGCAAATTACTTAACCTCTCTGAAAAAGAGTTTGATCATCTCTAACATCAGGCTAAGAACACCCTTCTGGAGAGATGAATTGGAATTTTCATGTAAAAACCCATAGAAGAGGACCAGGTGGATACTAAGTGATTCATGAACAAAATTTTGATTATTCTTCACATTTCTCTATGACTTTCAGCAATTTTCCTAAGGTCTGTTTGCCCAAGTCTGAAAGTATTTCAAGAGTCTGTATTTCACTTTTTTTCCTTTCTGGTTGAGGGTAGCAAAAAAGAGAAATTACACACAGAGAAGGGTTCATTGCCAATCCCACTTTTTCCTCTCCATATTCTTTCTTTTCAGACTTTCCAAACCTTCCTTTTCAACCCAGATGTCGGGGTAGGGTCTCTATGGATACGGAGGTACTAGCTGCAAATCTGGGTAGGGAACTCATCTTTCCTCTTGTGGGGTCTTTATGGTGCTGTATGTAGCTAACGGAGGTCACAGGAGGCAGCCATCCGGGGGTGGGCTGGGAATCGGCCCATTACTTTTGGTCTTCAACACTAACACGTTTTGTGATCCTAGTTCTCAGGCATCAGTTTACTTATCTGTTAAATGGGGATAACAGGACGGACGAACACCTTCTTCCTGGGGTTATTGACCCGGGAGGCTGTTTTAGGTTCCTAAAATCAAATTCCATTTGAACTATTATTTCACTCTTCCAAAAAATAACTTCTAGAAAGTAATTGAAGACAGAGTTGAGATCCTCTTGTTCCACATCCTCACCAGAACGCGGCATGGATGGTCTTTTTAATCTAGTCATCTAATGTGTGTGAAAGGCTCTCATCATGGTTTAATTTGCATTTCCTTAGTCACTAATGATTTTGAGAATCTTTTCATGGGGATCATTTACCATCCATATATCTTCTTTGGTCCTTTCTGATGATATGGCAAATTGCCGAAATATTCTGTCCAGTTTTTAATTGTATCGATATCATTTTTATTGATTTTTGAGAATTTTAGAAACTGTACCCTAGGTTCACATCCTTTGTCAGATAAATATTGTGCAAATATTTTCTTCCTGTCCATGATATTCCTTTTGATTCTCTTATTGTCTCAAGTGGAAGATTTTAATTTTGGTGAAATCCAATTTATCACTTTTATTTTTCTCTTATGGATAATGTGTTTGGGTTGGAGCTAGGAAATCTTTTCCTAAGCCAAGGTTACAACATTCTCTGTTATATTTTCTTCTAGAAGTTTTATGGTTTTACATTTCCCATTGAAGTCCTGTTAATTTTTGTACATGAGGTTTGGATGGAGGTTGGCAGATAGATGTCCAGTTATTCAGTATGATTTATTGAAAAAGTCATCTTTTCCGCACTGAATGACCTTTGCCCCTTTGCTGAAAATCAGCTGTCCGTCTGCGTATGTTCCGTGTGGATCTATCCTGAGTGTCTCCATCTTCATTTTATAAACCTGCGTGAATAATGGGCAGGAAAGTGGGGGGTCTCTGCTCCCAATCTTCATTCCCTGGAACCCTTCCCCGAGGTCCCCAGCCAGGACCACCCTCTCTCCCCTCTGGTCCTGGCTGCTGTCCTTCTGCCTGAGGTCCAGTGAGTCTTGGCGGAGCACAGCTTGCTGAGTGCACAGATGTCCACGAGGTGGGCAGGGTTGGGGGAGGGAGGGCACCAGGTTTTCTGAAAAGTGCAGAGAGTATTCCTAGGATCCCACTCCGACCCTGACCACGGCTCTGGATGCCCAGGGTGCTCCCCACCCAGCCAAGCCCTCCGAACCACCGGCCTTCCTCCTGCCCACCACCCTTTCCTTCTTTCCAATCAGGCTAGACAGAAAGAGACTGCTGAGCTGCTCCCTCTGCTCTTTGAAGGCAGGGAGGGTGAAGCAACCCCAGCCCACCGTGGCCGCTGCCCGGGGAGGGCTGCTGGGGGGGGGGCACGGCAGGATGGCCCCTTGTTTTCCCAGCATCAGGAATCCGATGAAGCCATAACCGTCTCCACACTTGGCAAAGCACCTGGACCCAACAGGATGCTTAATGAAATGATTAAACGTCTCTGCCGCAGAGCTGCATTTCATTTATTTAACTTTTATTGACTTCTGATGAATGTCTGCCAAAACCCTAGCATAACGTGGGAAGGCAGGGGCAGGCCTCTCCACCAGGCAAGGTGGGGGCTGACCTCCGGCTCCTCTCCCCTCCTCCCTCCCCAACCTGGAGAGCTCAGCACTGTCCTTCTGTCCTTCAAGCCACGTCCCCTGCAGATACTGGTCTGGGTACTGACTTGGAAAAAATAATAATAAAAATGTTTTCTTTTTCAAAGAAAATTGTTCTTGGCTAGACAAAATCTTAGGGAGCTGTGTTCCTCATCATCCTTACGTCTCAAGGAGAAAGCGCTGGCTTCAGGACATTCAATGGACTGAAAATTGTGTGGCTTATATCTAGGAGATATTTCCAGAGAGTTCTACCTTCCACATAAAATATTATTCTTTCTTTCCCTCTTTCTTTCTTTTTTGCAAGGCTGGGGATGAAACCCAGACTCTCCCATATGCTAGAAAAGTGCTCTATCCCTGAGCACATCCTCAGCAACCCCCACCCCACCCCAGCAGTATGTTTAAGGGGAGAATTGTTTTGGCAGGTACCAGGGATTGAACTCAGGGGCACTCGGCCACTGAGTCACATCTCCAGTCCTATTTTGTATTTTATTTAGAGACAGGGTCTCACTGAGTTGCTTAGGGCCTTGCTTTTGCTGAGGCTGGCTTTGAACTCGCCATCCTCCTGCCTCAACCTCCCAAGCCACTGGGACCACAGGTATGCACCACGTGCCCAACAAAGGGGGAATTTCAATGGAAAACTTCAATTGGAAAATGCTGTCGACTTTATCCTTTTTATAAGATCCACAACGCACTTTACCACTGTAAAGACAAATCCTGAAGCAAGTTCACCTGCTTAGCTAAAAAGTCCATCATTTTCTTAAAGCTATGATAAGAATTTTTCATCAGTTAACACCTAATACCAAGAAACTTCGTAGAAAACGGCTTTCCAGAAAATTCCATAAGCTGTTCCAATAAAAACAGTGTGTGTTGTTGTATTCCATTACCTGAAGCCTGAGACCCCCATGAAGATGAGACGGTGAGGACCGTGGGGCTGTCCCAGCCCTCTGCCTGCTTCTTGCTGGCGGGCTTGGCTTGACCCACGTGCGGAAGGAGGGGCCCAGAAGCCCCATCCAGAGCCCTGTGATGAGCCGGGTGACCAGGATGTCTGCAAGCCCCAGGTCAGGAGGAGCCTCCCCAGCCCGCCTGGGCACACGCCGACCTGGATGACACAGTGAGCTTCGGGCACAGAGGTTCGTTTCTTTCTTCTCCTGCCAGTTTTCCAGAGAGATCCATCTCCAAGGTCATGACTAAATGACAAACATTCCCCACCTCCCTTCCTTCTGTTCTGCCCCTCTCCTTGTCCAGACGCATGTTCGGAATTCGGGATTGGCCGGGAAGACCTCTGCCTTTTAAGAGCTAAGAAAAAGTCAGCGCAGCCCACAAGGAGCTCTGTGTCCCCTGGTGCCCAGCTGGCGCTGCGCTGGCTGCCACTGACGCAGAATTCGATTGCGCTGACTGTCCCCGTGAGGTAGCTCTCCCCAGCCACCGGGGAACGTGGAAACCCCAGAGTCAGCGGGTGGAGCCCCCTCTCCCGCGCTCCCCCACCTCCAGCGCCGGGCTCGGGTCGTCTCTGACTCTTAGGCCTTGTGATTCGTCAATTTCTTCATCCGTTTATGCTGACTTTTCGTGTGCCTATTGTGACAGCCAGTCCTGCAATTGCCTGGGTGTTTTCCGAGGACGGCCGTTACCAAGCCATCATGCAGACCCCAATAAAACGCCGTAAGCCCCAGGCCGTCTGTGGGCGCCCCGGCAGCTGGCTGCGTTCGGAGCTGCACATCAATTCCGCCCCCGGAGGGGCCGCCTGGAGGGGCCGCCGGGATCGCGCGTGTCCTGTGGAGTCTTGCTGCAAACGCTCGCTTCTTCCCCTTCTGGAGATTTCTTCAAACATTAATAAATTCCCTCCCCTCTCGCTCTCTTTTGTTGGCAAACTATACAAAATGCAAATGATCCAGAAACCAATTAATTTTAGAAGGTTGCAGCTGTTCTGCTGCATTCACAGGGCGCGGTGGGCACTTTTCGGGTGTGTGTCTGTGAGTGCACACAGGCGTGGAAGGCACCAGCGGCTCTTCACAGGAGCGAGGGAGCTCCAGGTAAGAGCCTCACGCGCAGGGTCGGTGCAAGCAGATCACCTTCAGATGGCTCTCCACAGCCCAGGAATCTGCCAAGGGAGGGGCACGGGATGTATTTCAGTAGCACATGGGACCAAGGATTCACGCGGTGGACAGGCAGAGGTGCCTGCACTCGTGTTCTCCAGTCAGGCTCTGCAATCTTCAGCCCGGGGGGACTTTGGGGCTCTCGCCAGTGGCCCTACTTGGTTAGCGGTAGAACTCCTCATTGCAAGCATCCAAGTCTTTCCTCTCCGGTGGTTTTGCAAAATGTCAAGATTGTGTTCCTGAAAGAGAAGGCTCCGGGCCTTTCTCCTGCTTTGGTGGCACTCACCCCACACTGTTCACGACTCACCCAATAGCTGCCCCTCTTATATGCTTCCCAGCTGGTAGGGACAGGGATTTGCTGAGCCTGGGGATCAACTGCAGCCCCCTGGGGCACACTGGACCGGATCTGAGCCAATCACGGTCATTCCAAGATGGCTCCATGACTTGGCATGTGGTCAGTTGTGATCAGTGAGATGGATTCAAGACAAAGTGACTTAAGAAGAAGGCCTCCTCTGCCTCACCTCCCTGCCTCAAATGCTTTCGTGTGATGGTGCGACCCCAGGAGTGTGGCAGAGGCTTGTGACAGTGAAGCAACAGGCCTTGGACGGACAGCTAGCTGCATGCTAAGGTTGGCGGAGTGGGGAGCTGGATGCCAACCAGTCATCCAGCACCTGTGCCATCCTGGACTGGCGACCTCTAGACTTCCAGTCAGGAGAGATGCACTCTCTGGCCATCCACCAGATGTGAATACCATCCTGGGTATTCACAGCCTCCATCACCATAGTAACCCTAGCCAAAGCCCAGCAGGAACTCCAAGTGCTTCGTCATCATCTCAACAGTGTCCAAGTGGAAACGAGCAAGGTCCCCACTATATAGATGACCAAACTGAGGCACTATGCAGGTAAATAACTCCCCCTGGGCCGTTCTGCAGTAGGTGACAGAGCTAGACCTGACCCCAGCAGTGTCGTACCAGCCAGACTCTGAACCGTTGGGCTAATATGTCGTCTAACCCGGGTCATGGAGAGTTCAGCTGGCACACACAGAGGGGCAGTGCACAGGAGTGCCAGGGGCCCTCCCTGCAGACCCAGCCCAGAACCCCATCTGTGTGTGCGGCACTTTTAGGTACAGTTATTAAATTAGTCTCTCAGCCCTTGGTGGTGTTTGCCCCCTGCCTGTGTCACCATTGTATCCACAGGAGGGGCGTGCCCAGAATAAACACAGAAAGAAATCAGGAGCCTTCTGCAAGTCGGGCCCCAGGGGCACAGCTGCCCAGGAGCCACGAGGACCTCCTGCCAAATCTCGGGATGAAGCTTGGAAGACAGGAGGGGAGAAGCAGAACTCCCCACTGGGGGCAGACCCAGAGCCCCAGAGGGAGCCCACAGAGGCCGGCCATTGTTCTAAGTGTGTCCGCTGAAGAGTGATGGCAGTGTGCACTCATCATGGATCTGAAGGGATAAGGGGAGGACTTGGGGACGCATATCCTTGTGGAGGAATCAATTTTGCCTCTGAAACTCTTACTGAGGGTGTGCTGGGCTGAGGGGCTGCCCAGCCAGGGTCTCCAGGAGGTGGTTTTCCTGTGCTCTGCGAAGTCCTTGGGCAAGCATTCTACAGAGAAGTCTCATCCACCAGCTCAACCGCTGGGCAAAATTATTTTTCTTATCATAACCTGGCCTGAGTACTGGGCAGAGACGAAAGGGGACAGGCAGACCCTGAAGAGAAGCCTGCTCCTCCCTCAGGTGGGTGCAGGGCCCGAAGGGCGGGCACAGTGGTGAGTCCAGAGTCCTGCCACACACAGACCGGGCTGAGGGGAGGCAGCCTTCAGCAAGCCAGGCCTAGAACTGGAATGTCCATTCCAAGGCTAAAAGCCCTTCTTGAAGCTTCTGTCCCTTGGGCTTGTTCCCACTTACTCGGCCAGCAGGGCAGCAGCTATAGGACTGGACCCTGGCAGGAACCAGGCACCACTGCATGGGCAGGCAGTGAAGGGCTGAGTTTCTCACAGTCAGACGATGGGTGTCAATCATTCATAGGCTGTGATTGACAGCAAATCCTGCAAACAGCCCGGGAGTTCGACCAACTTCACCTGCAGATTCTGCATATATATATACAGATACACATATCTGGCAGAATCCTCCGTGTATATATACACGGAGGGAGAGAGACGAGAGGGATTTGCAGATGGAGAGACGCAGAGACGGCGCCTGTTAAGACTTGCTGGTTTCCACCAGGAGCTCGCATGCCGGGGCTGGGGTTGGGGTGCTCAGACGGCAGAGGACTCGGGGAAACTTGCAGAGCTGGAAATGTTCTTCTGCTTCCCGCCCTCGATCATGCAGGAGAGGGACCGAGTGTACAGAACGTGGTCTAAATAGGACAGGCCCTGGGCAGAGCACGAGGATCACAGAGGGCCTTCCGAGTGCCACTGTCCACTGAAGGCTGTCCCCAGGAGGAGATGGCCCCAAGGGCCTCTCTGGGAGAAGCTGTCTTCTCGTCCTGTGTACCCTCCTGCTTGTTACCGTTGCTGTCCCTTCCTCAGAATCCCCACTCCTGTGACAGGTGCGCCAGAGTGTCACACCAACCACAGCCCCTCCTCATTGTGATGATGTCACTCTCCCGGCCCTCTTCCTCTTCGGCCCAGGATCTTGTCCCCTTGATCACTGTTTCTCTCCGATTGCCCTCTTCTGGGTCCCCAGGCCCCGTGCCTCTGAGGCCGAGGACACCCACATTACTGATCACAGCCCCCCCTCCGGAAAAGGCTCCCCCAGGCCTCCCTCTGTGGTTGCCGCCCACCCTTCCTTGAGAACCCTGACTCCTGGTGGCACCCTGAAGCCAACAATCCCCCGACCCCAGCACCTCCAGCCCAGGGGCCCTGATGCTGCCACAGGCTTCGTGAGACCCCCACTGTGCTCACTTCCTGCTTTTCCCTGCAGCGACTTGGGGGTCTGTCAGTGTGTCCCTGCCCTGGTCCCTTCCCCACCAGGGGTCTCCTGACCCTGGCTACCCAGCACCTCACCTTCTCTGGGCCTGCCCCTGTGCAGCTGGACATCCTTGGGGAAATCCCACACCATGCTGACCGGTGTCATGTGCAACCAGAGCCTCCGCGGCCCTTGGCCAGCCCTGCACCTCCCAGCCGTTCCCCCGCCCGCTGCCTGTCTCCCCTCCTCTCTCCCGGCTGGTGGCCTTCTTTCTCCTGTCTGTGGAACAGGAGTGACTGGAGGGCCACCTTCTGCCTTGGTTGGCAGCTTGGATCTCTGCTGGGTCACTTCCCTCCACAAACAAACATGACACCAATTCTCCATCTGATCGACTCTGTTAGGTGAGATGGTGATGGTGACAGTGGCGTGGGGCTCAGGTTTTTTGTGTCTTTATCTGTTGCAGATGAATACCAAAGTAAATCTGGGTGAAATCATAGAATGTCCTAGATTTTCTTTAAAATACATCTGGGGGTGGGATGGAAGACAGGGACCCACAGGAGTCTGTTTATTCTCTTTCCTTTTGTGTAGGTTGACAAAGTCCCATGTTATAAAAGTGCTGTCCCCTTCTCTAATCTCTTCTGAGGAGAAATTTCAGCCCTCTGCTGGAAATCTTATACTCCAGAGGAAACTCGAATTCCAAAGTGGGATTCTTCCAGTCCCAAGGCTTCCTCTCCAGCAAACCTTCCCCCCAGCCCCTGGGCCCAAGTGAGCCGCATCATCTGGCTTGGGTGACACAGTAGCCTCCTTCCTGGCCCTTCCACTGCCACCTCTGCCCTGCAGCAGTTCTGCAGCAGGGACCCAGCACATTCTGTGGAGGGTTTTAGGTCTCCTCGCTGCTCCACCCAAACCCTCCCCCAGCTTCCCAGGATGTTGGGGATGAAACTCTTGCTCCTCCCCAGTCCACCTCACCCTGGCTTGCTCCTGCCGGGCCCCTGTCCTCTGGTCCCACTTTTCATCTGGAATGCTCTCCCAGCCTTACCTGGCTCACCCTCTGTACTGGTCAGGTCTCCTCTCCCCAGTCAACCTGGACCCCCTGGCTTTGTTTCTTGGAGCCACACAGACTGGGGGCTCTAAACAGCAAGATGGTGTTTCGTCCCCGTCCTGGAGGCTGGAGTCTGTATTCAGGGCGTTGGCTGGTGGGTCCTTCTGAGCCTGCGAGGGAGGGTCTATTCCCGGCTTCTTGTGTGCTTGGAAATGGTGTCTCCCTGATCACACCTGTTTTCCCTGTGTGGGCCGGTGGCCAAATTTCCCCTCTTGTAAGAACCCCAGGTGGACTGGACTGGGGGCCCTGCTGACCAGGGGGTAGGACTTCAACATATGAATGGGGCAGGGGGCACAGTGCGGCCCACAGCACCCCACCCCAGCAGCCTCTTACATCCCCTCCCTTGCTATTCTTGGAAGCATTCTTTCATACTTCTGATCTTTTTTCTTGATGTACTTGGGGTGTGTCTGTCCCATGTGAATGTAATTGGGAGGAAGTGAGTTCTCTCTCCATCTTCCCAGCCCTGAGTACCTGGCCGCTCTGGGAGGGAGGGAGTGAATTCAGCTCTCACCTGTGTGTCTTGGTGTCTCACTTTCCCTCTAGTGGCCACAGTGCCCCCTAACCTCTTCAGGTGAGCACAGGCCCAGCTGCCTGTGACTCTGCAGAGAACCGCTGGTGACAGGAGAGGCCTGAGTCCACTCCCAGAAAGCCTTGGAGGTCACAAAGGGACCACAGATCTTCTTTTTCTTTGTAATCACCTCATTATTTGTCAGGTCTCATCCCCCTGCCAGAAATGACAAGATGGAAGAGTTATCCTCTGTGTTTATAAGCCAAAATGCCAGGGGCAGGTAAATACCATCAGAGAGAGCTACCAGAGCCTGGCAGCTGCTGTATAATTGGACTGAGATGAAGGAGGTTTGGGTCGGGAGCCCAAGGCTTTCTACCGCACCAAGCTCTTTCTGGAAGGAAGGGGCTCCTTCTGTGGCCAAAGGAATGGGGATCTCAGGGGTCCCTGAGCAGCCAGGGGCCTGAACAGGACCTAAGGAATTACTGTCATTATCATGGTCATCTTCATTGTCAGCATTACCATCATTACTGCCATTACTATCACCACATCACCATCATCAATATGACCTGCATCATCACCATCACCACCATCATCACCATCACCACCATCATCACCATCACCATCATCATCACCACCATCACCACCATCATCACCACCATCACCACCGTCACCACCATCACAACTGTCACCACCAATTACAACCATCATCACTATCACCATCATCATCACCATCATCACAACCATCACCACCATGATCACTATCACCACCATCATCATTATCACCACATCATCATCATCACCATTACCACCATCACCATCATCAATATGAACATAAACAGCATCATCACCATCACTACCATCATCACCACCATTACAATCATCACCATCACTATCATCAATATGAACATGACGAGCATCATCACCATTATCCCATCATCAGTCTCATCCATATGAACATGATTGTCATCATTACCATCATCATCATCATCATCACCATCATCAGCACTACCAGCATCATCACCATCATTAGCAACATCAGTATGAACATGATCACCATCATCAACGTCATTACTGTCATCACTACCCACATATTACCACCATCGATATCAAGGTCACCAACATCATCGCCATCATCACCATCGCCATCTTCATTGCATGCTATTATTTTATACAGAACATTTTATAGAAATAGCCCTCTCAAGGCAGAACACTTCTTTTTGTCAAAGAGGCAGTATACCACACAAGAGATGAAAATATGGGTACGAACAGGACAAACGACCCCCATCACATACGTAGCAGGCAACCATGAACCGGAGCCACCACCTTAGGCAGTTGCCAGGTGGCTGGGTGGCTCTGTCCACCAAACTGTCTTCACTCATGCACTATTGTGGCTGGGAGTGGTCTCTCTGGGCTGGGCTGCAGAGCTTAGGGTCAGCAGGGATGCCTCTCTTCCAGGTGTCACAGAGGGTGCGTGCTCAGGCTGGGTCCTGGCTGAAGGGGCAGCAGCTGCTCTCATGATGATGACAAAATTACAAGAAATAAGTGGGAACAGACAAGTTTTCTTGAGGATGGACTCAGAGCTGGCACAGTGTCAATGACCAAAAGGAGTCATGTGGGCGAGCCCAGAGCCAAAGGCCAGGCCACCAGCACCCCGCAGTAGAGCTCATCCTCACGGGCTCTGAGGACCCTGGTTGCTGTGGTGTGAGGCACCCTCTCTCCTGCTTCCTGTGGTGAAGGTCCTCTGCCATCTCTGCCTGAACACTGGAGGCTTCAGGTGTGGTGAAGAGCTGAGGCCATGCTGGGAGAGATGGGTGCAGAGGCCCAAGGCAGCTGCCTGAGTGGACCGTGCAGGCAGGGCTTGCTCTACTGAGGGTTCAGATTCTGTTTCTGACAGATTCCAGCTTGGCAATGTTGGACAAGTCCCCAAACCTCTCTGGGCCTTAGCGCCCATGTGTGTAAAATGAGGTCATGCCCTGGAGGCCAGGATTGGATGAAGGGGTGTGAGCCTGAGGCCCACGGCCTGACCAGGGTGGGGCTCAGGAGGTACGGCTGCTCCTGCTGCTGCTCACTACTCGAGTCCCACCAGGAGGCAGGACGCGGGTGGAAGAGTCAGGAGGCCTGACTCCTATTGATCTGTGTGGCCAGGGAAGGTCGAGCAAAGAGTGGGCAAATGAGGAAGAGAAGGACATGCCCGTGAGAGGAGGGAAAACCAAAGCAGGAGGCCCCTGGAGGCCCCAGGTGTTCCCACATTTACAGTAGGAGTGGCTCTGGGGGCGCCGTCAGCAGGGACAGGAAGGCCAGGTGACACTGGCGGAGTGCACGCAGACAGGGATTCTTGCATGTCAATCTTTGGAAGGCAGAGTGGCAGCAGGTTGGCCACAGGGCTCTGGGTGCCCTTGGACTGTCACATCCAGACATAGTCCTCAGAGGACGGACTGACTCTCCTGCATCTCCTTAAAAGCCAGGAAACCTTCCCAGCCTGGGTCCCGTGCCCACTCCTAACCAATCTCTGCCAGGGAGCAGAGCATGACCCTGGGTTTGGTCCAACCAGAGCACGTCCTGGAGCTGGGGACAGGGTGACCTGGAACAAAATTGGGGGCATGTTGTGTGAGCAACCCATAGTACCCACTAAACCCTGGAGCGGGAAAGAACTTCCTGCCCGGGCAGCATCTGCAGCTGCTACAAGCCACTTTGGGTAGAAAACTGTATGGTGTCCCCAGAGAGGGGCCAGCTGGGGCCTCCCTGCCCATGGGGACTGCAGGTCTGTCCAAACAGGAACTGAAATAGATACAGCCCTTGTTTACAGGGATCTCAGGGGCCCAGCATTTGGCTCATGAAAGCAGGGCTACTGGGCCAAGTCTGGGTGACTAGCCCAGGCCAGAGGTCAGGCCGGTCCAGCACAGACCCTTTCCTTCACAGCATGGGCACTGGGAGCTGTACAGCGGCCTGCTGGCCAAAGGTTTACGTGTCACCGTGGTTTAAAGAACCACAGTCATTGCCAGAAAGTGGGCTGGGGGCCCGTCTTCAGGATGGCAGTGTCCACACCTCGAGCTTCCCTGTGGGATCTTCCAGAAGCTTCTACAGGAAAGCAGTAGACTCGTACCCTGCCTCACAGCAGCACACCAGAGCAAGGCCTGTGGAGATCTTCTCTTTCTTCTTGCTTGATGTGACTCAGGGTCCTCAGAGGGTGACGATGACCCCTGTGCTGCCCACTGTGGGCAGGGTAGGGTTCCCCTGCTCTCTGGGGGACTTTCCAGGGTCGGGGAGAGGAAGAGCTCCTCTGTAAGAAAGCAGCTCTCAGGCCCTCATCTGGGAGCTGTGGACCCGCTGTGCAGATGGGATGCCTGTTCCAGCCCCCTGAGTGTTTGGCTGACACCAGTGGGCTCTATGTCCCTTGGTGAGTCAGTGACCAGGCATGTCCTGCAGAGGTCAGGATCCAGCCCCAGCCCTGAAGACGCTGGGGTCCCCACCACTCTACAGGCGACGATCCACGGCACAACCCTTTGGAGGTGTTTCTCTGGCTTTCCACGCCACTTCCACAGTCCTTGGTGAGGGTGGCCACTGGTGCCTGGAAACAGAAAGAAATCCCCGGAGCTCAGGCCAGGTGTTCTGGCTCTGTAGCAGAGCCTCCCAGGCCCCCGGAGACTGCAGGGCCTGGCACTCCAGACCTGCTTTTTAAAAGTGCCATTGAGATCAAATTTGCAAACCACCACGAGCTGGTTCACCCACAGGAAGCGGGCACCTCAGGGGCAGGCTTCTTTCGACTTGGTACCTGCTGTTTAGGTGGAGTGGGAAGTCCTTGCCCTTCGGGATCCCACTTTGAAGTAGAACTCCTGACTAAGAGGCCTGCAGGACCCCATGATCTTTAGTCACCAGGAAATATCAGGACAGAAAGAATAGATCCTGTCAACTCTGTCCCCTAGGCCACAACCCATGCTTATGGAAAAGGTGCCATGTTTTGTTCTTTGAAAAAATTTTGAGGCATTGAAACAAATATCACAATATCACATACGCACACACATGCTTGCTCTTGCTCTCTCTCTCTCTCTCTCTCTCTCTCTGTCTCTCATCCCCACACACTCACACAGGCATGGGCAAGACAAGGTTCATACACCCAGCTCACATCATGCTATGTCACTGGGAAAGTGGGGAGAACATCTCCCTCTCATAAGATAGACCGCCCAGACCTGAAGAGCCCCTCCCTCCACTCTGTGGCATTAGTGTCCCTTCTCCTTTTGCTCTGGCTGTCCTGGGCCCCAGCCCCTGCATTCCTCTGGCCATCTTGCTGCAAGTCAGGCACAGGGGGAGACTCAGAACATTCGTACTTAGTTTGGCGTCCAGGTGAGTCCCCAGTTGAACCACCCTCATCCAGTAGATTGCACCCTAGAACTGGCTTCATGATGATAGCATTATTCATTCCACAAGGAGCAATTGAACGTTATTTTTTGTCTTGACCCAGAAGGGCCTTCTGGTCAGATAAGTGGTATTTTACATTTGAAGCAGTCATTGTTGCAATTACAGAGATGGTTGTCAACAGAAAGGTGATATTCTAGGGAAGGTGTCAGAGGCTCCTGGACACACTGTTGCAGAATTCACCCTGTGGGACAAATGGAAATGTGTCACCAGTCTCTTCTCCTCTTGGAAGTCAATCCATATCTGCTTCAGGTGGCAACTGCCAGTTGGGTTGGAGATACTCAGAGGGCTGGCTTCCATGATATTTAAGAATGACTTGGTTGCTGTCTTGTGACTTGATGATTTTTCCTTTATTTATTTATTTGGTGCTGTGGATGTTACCCAGGGCCTGGAGCATGCTAAGCACATGCAGTTCTACTGGCCTACAACCCCAGTCCTTGTTCTGTAATTTTTAAACCTTTGGTTTGAATTTTGTAGTGATACAAATTACAGTCATAAAATCACAGGAGCAAAAATCATAACTTAATTTTTCTACAATTAAACTTAATTTTTATCCTAAACCCCATTTCTGTCTGATGGCAGAAAAACTAGTCTAACCTGATCATCTCAGACCATTTCATGATCTAGCAGCCCTTTTGTACTTAAGATCAGCTCAAATTAGGTTTCTCCTCTCCTCCATTGACGGCATCTCATTTTAGGGGCTGCTAGGAGGCGGTTGGCTTAGTTGGTGTGTCATATTATAAGGGTGACCCAATTCTTCCCTGTCTACTTCAACTCTAGCCCCCGCCATGGGGCCTTGCTTTGGTTGATGGATTTTTACAAATGTGAGGCCACTCCAGGCTCTCAGGGCACTTGCATGGTTAGATTTGCTTGTCTTTCCCTCTGCTCTGGCCAAGAGCTGAGCACACCCAGGCCAGCCTGGCTTGCCCCAGATGTGAGGGAGGCCATCCTAGAGTGGCCAGCAGTCCCAGATGTGTGGGTGAGTTACCCACAACAACTAGGGGCACTCTGGACAGACCCCCTGGAGGCTCATGAGCTGAATGAATGTCTGGTTTTGTTGTGCAGCATTTCAGGGGCTGTAAATAAATGATCCACATGAGGTCGTACTGCCTAGGGGAAGTGCCTGCCTGTCTTTCCGGCACAGGGAGTTATGGAAATGCAAATTCTTCTCGTAGTTGATTATTGCTCTTTATTCCTAGTGGGAACTCTGGCCGGAGCCATCCCTCCCCGGACTGACTGACTGGCCACAGCTCCATAGGTCACTGTGCTGTCTGAGGCTCTGCCCTCATCCTGGCGCCTCTGAGATGATAGCGCTCTCCTTCCACCAATGTCCACCCCTTCTCAGGGCATCAGGATGAGGCTGCCTGCTGGAACCTCCCAGGAGCTGTGAGAGACTCGGGGATGTCAACCAGCCCTATCTTTTCCTGGCCCCCAGGAAAGAATCTCCACTCCATTACCTGAGTCCACAGAGGTGTGGACTCTATCTGTATAGTATGCTGGCCTCCCGGGCCCCTAGACAGGAAGCAGACCCAACTCTCAGTGCTCAGCTTGGTGATCTGTCGTTGGTTGCCCCATGTCCCCACAAAAAAGTTCAAAGTCTCCTTCTTAAGCTTGTCTGGTGTCCCCTTCTCCCTGGACATCAGACCCTTCTAAGGGAATGTCTAGCACCTAAGCACCCATTTCCTCCAGGGGAGCTTAGGGGTCATTGGCCTTCTTTTCTGGGGGGCGAAGGATCTGGCTTTCAGCTCTCCCCTTCCCAACATGGAGCTGATAGCACACACTTCTGGCTGGGTCCCTATAGAGCTTCCTGGATCCACTTCTGAATGTACACTTTCATGATAATTCTCTTTGATGAGATTACAGAATTGATTTAAATCTGAAAGGCCAAGAACCTGACCCTCCCCACCACCACATTGCCGGGTTCTTTGTATTTTTCTGGTTAAGTTTCCACAATAACATGGGAAGAGGGCAGTGAGAAACTTCAGTTAGGCCACCCAAATTTATTATACCACGAGTTATGGTCAGGTTGAATCTCTTTTTGATTTGAGGTGACTGGCCAAGCAGAGTTTGGGACAAAGTGTGAGGAGCTGGAGAGGTGAGCATGGAACAGCTCACTGGTGGAGAGCCAGCTGGGAGACTTGTCCCCACGTCAGGCTGCCGCTGTCCATGGGCCTCTGCACAGGGCACTTGGCCTCTCAAAGCCTCAATTTCTTCATCTTTAAGCCAGGGGTTTGGGTCAGATGATATTTTTGGTCCATTCTAGCTTTGATGTTCTGTGATCCTAGGATTTATGCCAAGAACAATTGAGGCCAGAGCCAGATTTCTGATCTTGCTGAATTGACCACCTCTCCTTCAAATTGACAGTTTTCCTTGCAGTTTCTAAATCTGATTGTTTCTGTAATTGTTGAGCATTAAGTTGACAATGGATGTCAGAAGACAGCTGGATCCCCATGCAAATGTCAGAGTGTAAGAGGATAAAGACCATGAGCTTTGAAGCTAAATCAACCTGGGGATCATGTTAGAAGGTGTTCACCAAAAAAATGACCTATAAATACCTCCCAGTGGCTTCAACCATAGGACATGTATTGCTTGCTCAACAAGAAGTCTGGAAGCAGGTGGACTAAGATCGGTTTGGCAGTCAGTGATGTCATTCTGGACCTGGGCATATTCCAAGCTTCTATTTTGCATCTTTAGCTTTATCTTGGTCACCTCCTGGATCTAAGGAGGCTGCCACAGGCCACATACCTTAGCCCACACCACGTATCCACAGGCAGGAAGGAGAGGTGGATTCAGAAAGAATGTCTTTGAGCCCTCTCCCTTTTTTTATACCCAAAGCCCCTCCTCCCATAGTTTTCTCTTCCATCTCATTGGCCAGAATGAGTCACATGTTTTCCTATACCAGCCACTAGCAAAGGGAAACAGGATTCTTGTGACCAGCAGAGACCAATCATAATTCATCCACGGGGGGCCAGCCAGATTGCTAGTTCCATTAGCCAGGAAGAGGTGGCTGCAAGTTGGCAGGCAGCTCTCAGGGTTTGTAAGTCTGATTTTTAATATGGTCACCAGCTATTTGTCTCTGGAATTCCAAGCAAATCACTCAGCTTCTCTGAGCCCCATTTCAGCCCTTGAAAAATAGGAAAATCAGGCTGCTCCACAGTGTTGTTGGGAGGACAAAGTCAGTGTTTTGAACACACCATGACACACCATGAGCTCAAGAAATGGCAGTGCTTGTCCTTCTTCTCGTTACCTTGGACGACAGTAGGAGAGGGCAGCCTCACCGAGTCATCTACTCCCAGTTTTCAATTTCAATAAACTCTCTTTCCATGACGAGTCGCGCGTGAGCGTTGCCAAAGTCAACACGCTTGGCTCCAGTGTTTACTGCTGCGACACCTGCTGCTCCGACAGGCTCTGTGCTGTTTTGTACATATTGGTTTTGGACAGTGACTGCTGCAATTTTGTCTTCAGATTTCTTATGGGGGAGATTTAGCATCTGGCAACACGGCTTCTAACTGCGAGGAGTCTCCTAACAAGCATTGTGGTGGGTCACGTGCTGGAATCGGGCTTCGGCGAGGGGGGAGAGAGAGGGCATCTGTTTGGGAAAGGCGCTCCTTCCACCTGCAGGCGAGGGTGGCCGGCTTCGCCTTCCTGACCGCCTGTTGAACGGCCACCTGGAACTTGCAAACATTACGCAGAGCTCTGGGGTCTGCTGTTGTCACTCCTGCAGCCGATTCACCAGCTCTCTCCAAACAGACCCCACACCCACCTCTTCTCAGGTCTCCTCCTGGGCAGCCCCCGTCGGAGCCTCAGATAGCTGCCTGGGCTGGCAGGCCCAGTTCTGCCGCCTGGTGTCGCTCCTGCATGGAGCCATTTCCATCCTGTTGCTGGGTCCTTAAGGAATTCTGAAAAGGAATTTTTTTTTTTTTTAAGTAGC
This sequence comes from Marmota flaviventris, assembly GCF_047511675.1. Lineage (NCBI taxonomy): Eukaryota > Metazoa > Chordata > Mammalia > Rodentia > Sciuridae > Marmota > Marmota flaviventris. Next base: position 9,741,388 of record NC_092503.1, on the reverse strand, counting down.
ATTTGTTTGTTTGTTTGATTGTTTAGAGTCAAGGTCTCACTGTGTTGCCCAGGTTGGTCTCCAACTCCGGGTGACCCTCCTGTCTCAGCCTCCTGAGGTGGGACCTGGGACTATGGATGTGTGCTGCCGTGCCCACTGCCTGAAGTTTTGAACAAGTGGCTCTGTTACAGTTGGGATGTGAGATGCCCCCCTCCAAAAGCTCACATGTGAGACAATGCAAGAAGGTTTAGGGGAGAGTGATTGGGTTGTGAGAGTCTTAACCCAATCCGTGGGGTGAACTGGCTGGTGGGGTGTGGCTGGAGGAGGTGGGCATTGGGTGTGGCTTGGGGGAATATATTTGTATCTAGTAAGTGGAGATTTCTCTTGGCTTTCTGATCACCATGTGAGCTGCTTCCCTCTGCCACACTCTTCTGCCACCATGTCCTGCCTCACCTTGAGCCCTGAGGAATGGAGTCTGCTGTCTATGGATGGAGACCTCTGAAACGGTGAGCCCCTAGATAAACTTTTCCTCCTCTACAATTGTTCTGGTTGGGTCCTTTAGTCAATGCTGCAAAAAAGCTGACTAAAACAGGCCTGTGATTTCGCCTTGGGCCCACAGATCCTGCCCACCCTCTGTCATCCCCACACTCCAGCCCCTTTGGCCTCTGAACACCAGAATCGTCCTCTTTCTTCCTAGGCTCAGGAGCTCCCCAGGCCTTCAGTGGACCCTGTTGTCTCAGTCTGTGGTGGTCACAGAGCTTGACCCTGCCCAGCACCCCCAGAGCCCAGGCAAACCCCATTCTCCCCCTGCCTCCCGGGACCCGTCCTCTGTCAGCCCACCTCCTTCATTCCTGGAGTCTGCCTTCCGTGCGGTGAAGGCCACACGGGAGCAGCGTCACCTTGTCTGAGGAACACCGGGAACCCACACCTGCGGTCACACCCAGCGCAGAGTGTCTGCGTTAAGTGAGGGAGGGAGTGGGGGTGGGGGAGCAGCCCTCCTACTCCAGACTCAGACCCTGGCTTTGACCTGGAGGTCGTTGAAGGAGAGAAAAAGTGCTGCTCACAGAAAGAGTTAAAGAGACCAGGGTCATCAGGGAGAAAATGAGCATGCACAGCTGTTCCTTCCAGGCCCGGCCCTGGCCCTGCAGAGACGCGGTTCACTGGGTATTCTGAGTGGCCCGTGAGCAGCTCAAAGGCTTCAACAAACTTAGGAAGTGAGGCAAAGGACAAGGCCCAGGCAGACTCCCCATGGCAGTGTGAGGTGGCCTCCTCCCTCCTGATGGCACCAGGAGGCCTCAGGGGTACACACTTCTCCCCGTCACTCCCCAAGGTCGCCTGCCTCTGCCTGAGACCTACGGGGCTCCAAGCTGAGAAGGGACAACTGGGGTCCAGCTGCTCGGGGGCCATGGAGTACCTGTGAGGTTCCAGGTGAGCTCCAGTGCCCATCTCAGCTTTGGGTCTGAAGTGTATTTTAGGTTTGATGACCCAAATATATATATATATATATATATATGTGTGTGTATATAATCTCTCCCAGAAGAGGCTACCACCAGCCCCAAGTAACCCGACCTGAGGCTGACACGAGGAGGCTTGGATCTGAGGCCAGTCGCTCCCTTTCCACGGCTGTTGTGGAAGGAATGAGGCGATGCTGTGAAGCGAGGTGAAGAGGATGTGGACCTGCCACACGGGTATCGCGACCATCAGGGAACAGAGGCTTCTCGGGCAGTTGTCTTGGTTCTGAGCAGCAGGACACATGGCTTAGCTCAGACAGAAAGAAATTAGCAAAGGGTAGCAGGGGTCCTCAGGCTCATGGAGAGGTCTGGGAAACAGGTCCAGGCTGATCTTCCAGGATCAGGGTCCAAGTCACACCAAACATGGAGCTCTCGGCTCTGTCACAAGCAGAGCGCTACCCACCATGGTGCCTCCCTGCACAGGAAGGGGACCAGGCAGCCAGGTGCTGCAGCCCAAGCCACTACTGTCACCAGAACTGGGGTGCATTTGCCTCCACCAGTGCTAGCAAGGTGGGCTGCCCGGCAGGCTGGTTCCTGTGCGCTGGCCTCTCCCAGCCTCCCTCTGTGGTCATATCTGGTGGGTGGAGCCCGAGTCCAGCTGCAAGGGGAGCTGGGAATGTGAACTGGCTGCCTGACAAGTCAAGATTCATACGGTGGGGATTTTCCTTAAGAAGAGGGGAGCCACCAATAATAGGACAAATGTATGCTGTGGGACCAAAACAAACGCAGAAAAGGAGCCGCCAGAAAGCACTCTTCGCCTCCGCTAAGGGCTTGGCTTCTCTGCACAAGGCCCATTTGAAATCAGTCTTTGCACAGGTGCTCACGTGGTGCCACATGGGGACAGCTTTCCAAGACTGAGTGACAGGTCACTGGGCAGTAAAATCTAGATACCAGATATTGGTGGCTTCTAATGACTCCTACATTGAGCCGTGATCAAAGTACAAATGGTAGAATTTCTCTGACAGGTTATCAAGCCAATGACTGCTGCCCAAGGAAAATGATAGGAAGAAAAGATCATTATCATAATTTGCATCAGGCCCAGGGCTGAACCATGCACACTGAAACTTTTACCTCTAAATGCTAAGAATTACCCTGTAAGGTAGGTTTATCCCAGCTTGATGCGAGAACTTTGATTTCAGAGAGGCTGAATCACCACAGTCAGTGGAAAAGATTCCCACCCAACAGCCTGGCCCAGATTCCCTCTCTCGCAACACACTGTTCTGCGACAATGTGTGACTGTGAACTGTGTGTCTCAGTCCTACAAGTGCTACAAAGCAATGGCCACAGAGGGTCACAGGCACCACTCACAAGGCCCCACCTGAGACGACCAGGTTAGTAGTTATCCTCCAAAGGGTAGAGCTTCTCCTGAGCACCTCACCCGAGTTGCTGCCCCAGAGGGCCCTCCCTGTGCTCCTAGGAGTGGGCTGGACAGGAGGTACTCCTTGCACCCAGACTGTCTGAGCAGGAAGATGAAGTCCCTGGTGTCTCTGCAAACTACAGAAATTTTGAGGACAAGAACTCCTTCAAGACCTAAATAGGGCCAGACAACAGGTCTTCCTACCCTACCTAACCACAGGTGGCTCACGGCACCAAGAGAAGAGTCCAAGCCCCTTGATCATGGATGGGCTGGTCTCTAGAGATTGGGCACAGCTGCCTCACAGGCTCTGAGGGAAAGCGAGGCGGCACCCAAAGACATTCTGGCTCAGCTCAAACCCCGGCCAGCCTGGTGGACTTGGGCAGCTCAGCAGCAGCCGGTGTGAGGCACTGTGGCTTCTTTGGTGGCCTGTTCATGCACATTCTGACTTGTCAGCAGGGCAAGCAAAACACCAGAACCTCACAATACACCTAAAAGACTCAGGAGGGGGGCCAAACAGAGCCCAGAGGAGGGTACACTTAGAATGTAGACATGCAAGCTGGGGTGCTGCCTGAGGACCCCGGCCACGGCCACACTGGGTTCTGAGATGCCTTGTGTGGGAGTTGGAGAGAATCCCAGGTGGCTCTGGGGCCCAAGTTTCCCGGTCTCCTGGACTGTCCTGCATCCGGCCTGTCCCCCACCCGTGCTTTCCAGGTCAGGAGCCGTTTCCCACCCGCGGTCATGGGACCCTCCCCTCCCCGCTCGCCTCTCCTGCCCTCCTTCTCTTCGCCCTCCTCTGGGTTTCTTTCAGCTGCCGTTTCTCTCTGAAGCTGCAGGGACGACGGAGAAGAGTGTCGCGCTCCCAGATGCCAGGCCTGGGATACACAAGGCTGAGCTCAGCCCCGCCCCAGCTGGCTGCATCCTGCCCTCCTCTGCTGGGGACAGAGTGGAAGGAGGCCACGTGCCTTAACCGTGGAGCCTTGGCTTCTCTACAGAGCTCAGGGACCGCCGTGACTTCCCTCAGCACCCCTGGCCCACTTCTAATCAGCACTTCCATTATCTCGTACCGAAGTCCTCCCAGAATCACATTAATTGCCTATAACTAACTACATCTGGGTGGTTCGTTTATTCTAATGCCCAGGATCCAAATAATTTAACCCTATTTTTATTTAAAAATTGGGGGGCTTACCTTGGAGGTGCTAATGTCAAAGTCAGACATATACTCACCCAAGTCCGTGCACACACACCATCACACACACCACGCACTGCAGGGCAGACCGCCTCAGTGAGGAGGGGGGCAGTCAGGAAGATGATCTGAGGGTCTGGTATGAATGCAGCCCTGGTACCATCACCATCACTACTAACACCAACTTCACCACTAGCCTACCCTCATCTCTACCACTGTCACCACCACTCACCACACCACCACCAATAACACTAACACCATCACCACCTTCACCAACACCATCACCACCAACACCATCACCACCTTCACCAACACCATCACCACCAACACCAACACCATCACCATCACCATCACCAACTTCACCAACACCATCACCATTACCACCTTCACTAACACCATCACCACCTTCACCAACACCATCACCACCAACACCATCACCATCACCATCACCAACTTCACCAACACCATTACCATTACCACCTTCACTAACACCATCACCACCTTCACCAACACCATCACCACCAACACCATCACCATCACCATCACCAACTTCACCAACACCATTACCATTACCACCTTCACTAACACCATCACCACCTTCACCAACACCATCATCACCAACACCATCACCAACAATGCCATCACCATTAACACCAACACTATCACCATCACCATCAATACCCATACTGTCACTACCTCCACCACCAAAACCACCACAACCAACATTATCACCATCAATACCAATACCATTGCCACCTACACCATCACCATCATGACTACCACCACCATCCAAATCACCAACATCAACACCATCAACCCCATCACCATCATCACCACTACCACCACCAACCCCATCACCAGTAATACCCTCAGCTCTGCTACTACCAACCATCACCAAACTACCACCACTAACAACACCATCATTACAACTCCTTTCAACAACATCACTACCAACAATAACCCATCTGTCACTACCACTGCCTCCATCTATGTCACTGTCACAACCACCACTACTCATGCAGGGCCCACAATCCCAACCACTGCAGCTTTTTCCTTTGATTTAATCGTTGCTTTCTTCAGCCATTCTCTGTGAAAACATGACTTGAGTATGTTTCTCTGTGAAAACATGACTTGAGTGGTGGGACTCGGTTCTACTTTTCCCTAGGAATAAGAGCCAAATGCTGAGGAAAGGCCTCTCAAACCAGAGCAGGGCTAGAAGGTGTGTGTTTGCACACTATGTGCATGCACTCATGCACAATGCATGCTTTGTAAGTTAAATAGTGAACGAAGAAATCTGATGAAGAACAAAGGTGTCTGCTGACCTGAAACCAGCTCAGGGATGTTAGCATCCGTGTGTTCCTATACTCTGAAGGCTCAGGTCCCTCTTTCCTGGGGAGGGAGTGAATCATAAAACACTGGCTTTTACTGGAGATAAGTGTGCAAGAGAATCACCTTAAGGGCTTGCGGAGATGTGGCTTGCTGGCCTACCTGAATTTCTGATTCACTAGGGCTGGTGTGGGGTGGGGCTTAAGATATTGCGTTTCTGACAGGTCACTAGGCGACAGCTGTGGACGAGAACCAGCACAGTTGACTGAACACTTTCCTGCACATTTGCACATGCCCCCAACACACTCAGAAACATTTGCAGGATGGACCAAACCTTTTTAGTGTAAAAAACTCCTGTCAAAATCAAGCTTGAAGGGGCCGGGGCTGTGGCTCAGCGGTAGAATGTTTGCCTACCACGTGCGAGGCCCTGGGTTCAATCCTCAGCTCTACATATACATAAATAAAAATAAAGGTATTTTTAAAAAATCAAGCTTGAAGATGTGGGGAAATAAAAATAGAGAGCCAGAGCCTTCCTAAAGTCACCCAACAAGCCCAGAAAGGAGTGTCAGAGTAGGGTTGGCCCCGAGATGTGACTTTTGGAGACTTATATAGAAAATATGAAGCCCTGAGGTAAAAGAAGCATGGTCTACCCTGTGCCAGGGATGGAGGAGTTCCTGAGTGGCCAGAATATGGAGGCCAGACTGCAAATGAGCTGACCTGAGGGGTGAGCAGTGACCCAGGAAGGAGGCCAGCAGCTGGGGTGGGGGGGAGTTCTGGGGGAGTGGGAGACAGGACCTGAGTCAGAACTGAGACCCACTGCCCCAGCACTCCCAGAGCCACTCTGAGATTCTGGTGACCTCATCTTCAAAAGGCCAGGGAGCAGGTGTGCTCGGTCAGCTGTTGTGAGGACTGTGCTCTGTGGCTCGGGGGTTAAATGCTCGCTATTCAAAGTGAGGCAGAAATTCAGGCAGCACACCCAGCTCCAGAGAACAGTCTGCTTCAGGTTCTAAGTATGTTTTTTCCTTGTCTCACATTTCAGACTCATTTTAAGAAAGAAAGGGCCAGACAGACTGGAGGACAGAGGTAGGGGAGGCCTGCAGGGTTGAGGCCCATGACAGAGGAGGCAACAGGCCCTGCCCCAGGCCAGTTACTGTCCCTCCTGCCTCTTGGTCCCTGAAATGTCACATGCTAATGTGCTGATAATCTAAAGGCTTTCCATTTTCCAGAATTTCTCCTTAGATGCGAATATTCCTGGGAGAGGTGGGGCCTTAATCCCTTGGGCTGGGGAAGCCACTCTCAGCTCCTGCCCCACCCCACCCCCACTGCCTGTATGGATCAGGTGTCTGGGCCAGCCCTTCATCCCAGGACCCTGGGTACATTTGGAACTCCATATGTAGATGGAAGGAACATTCATTTGAAGGTAACCTGAATGACATGAATGGTCTCTCTCTCTCTCTCTCTCTCTCTCACACACACACACATACACACACACACACACACATATGCTGGGTTACCAGGAAGCTAATACTAAATCTCAGCATTTCTTGAAACAGACTCTTCCCTGGCCTCACGTCCATCCACGAATGGTTGAGAGAGATGCATTCCGTGCCAGGTTCTCCAACTCTGCAGCAATTAGATCCTCCTGAGCAGCATTTGAAAAGCTCAGTGGCCACAGTGCCCCTGGACCATTTAGACCAGAATCACTGACATCTGTACTTTAAAAGCTCCGAGATGATTCCTATGGGCAGCAGAGTCTAAGACCCAGTGGGCTGGGCTGGCCTTCCGGTGAGAGAAGCCTTCCTCCTGGGACCTCCTCTGCCCACCCTGAGCTCCAGGTAGGTTATCTGGAATCTCCGAGGCTTCCTACCTTTACCTGTAAAGCGGGATAAGCAACCTCCTTCCTAGGGCCACTGCGCTACAGATAATGTGTGTGAAAGTGCTCCAGGCATCGGCGGGGCTGGCGACAGGGAGATGTTATTATTTGTAATTTGCCGATTAAGAAACTGAGGCACCGAGGGAGGCTGTGAGTAAGCCTCAGTCTGGGCTCCCACCAGGAGAAGGAGACGCTTGTGGGAGAATGTGCCCATGGTTCCTTTGAACTCTAGCAACCTGGGTTCTGCCATCAAAGAGGTGAAGTTTGTCAAAGGTGGTCCTGAATCACCCAGAAGATGAGGCGCTTCTCCCCAACACCTTAGGAAAGGACCTGAATCCACGTGCACTGAGGCCTCATGAAACAAGACACCCAGCTTCTAGCCACCCCTGCCGGGTTGCCCAGTGTCCCTCAGCTGACTTGCCTTGCAACCTCTTGCCTGCCTCTGTCACCAGCCTTTTATGTTCATGGCAAGGCCATGGCTCTTCAGTTGGTGCTGCAGCCTTGATCTGGGCTCTCGGGCCCTAAGGGATTGTATCTAGAAACACCTGAAGTGGGATTTCTCAATCTGGGCACAACAGGCATTTTGAGTGGCTTACCCCCACCCCCATGCTCCTCACCACCCGGCCCTGTGGGACCAGTTCTGTGCATTGCCCCGTAGCACTCCACCAGTCAATCAAAAATATCTCTAGGCACTGTCACATGTCCCCTGTGGGAGGTGGGGGGACCTGACCTCCACCCTTCCACATGGAGAATCACTGATTAGACACTCCTTCGTGCCAGGTTGTAGACAGTAGGCATGGTGCTCCTTTAGGTATCAATACATAGATGTGGTTTATATTTTTCAGATTTAAATTCATGCCAGAAAGAGCCCCCTATGAAGGAGGGAGTTGTTTCAACTGCAGATGGAACTGGCAGGGGCAAGAGAGAAAGAGCAGGAATGGTATTTTCTTGTTCATAGAGTCCTTTGAAAGGCCGCACTGAACCCCGGGGACCATGGGGTGGCAGGTGCCTGGGAGGCTCACGGGCTTAGCCCTCCTCCCCCTGAGCCTGGGAGGTGGGGTTTGCCCCCCACGCCCTGCCCTTCCTCCCAGGGCTGCCAGCTCTTCGTGTGGCCTCTGAGTGTGTGCTCAACGAATCTTCTGCAGCAGGAAAGGCACATCTCAGAGGTAGGTGGGAGGGTGTGACCCCAGCTTTGAAAAAATAACATCACTCTACACACACCCATGCACGGAGACAGACACACCTAAATGTCACTCCCATTACTGGCAGAGGAAGCTGGGATTTCAGGTGACTCTTCATTCATTTATCTTATATGTTTTATACATTTTCTCATTTTTCTATCTTGAGCAAGAAACAAAAGTCATTCAAAAAGTAGGAAAGTAGACACGTGGGAGAAAGTACGCTGATGTCCAAATTGCCAGAAACCGCACTGGATCACGCGGGCAACCCGGCGATCTGGGGAGGGCTCCCCTGGGGCTGAGCTTCAGGAGAGGGCACAGGGCGCGACAAGGAGTTCCGGGAATGCGCAGGCTGCCGCCCTCCTCTGCCAGCTCTCGGGAGCGTGGAGATGGGGTGGTGGGGCGGCTGGGAGTGAACCCCGAACGTCTCTCCGTCCCTGCACCTATGTCTGGACCGGAACCATGCGGCCTCCCGCACCTGGGGCGGTGCGCCGCGGGAGCCAGGGACAGGCGACAGGTCCGCCTGTGGGGGCCTTTCCAGACTGGTGCCCGGTGGCTAAAGGCGACCGGGTCGGAGTGACCACGAGCCCTTGACCACACCTTTAGGACACGTGGGCAGGCCGGGGTTGCGTGTGGCTTCTCGGGAGGAAGATCGGCGAGATGTCGCTTGGGCGTTTCCGGGAGCCTTTAGTGGCCCTGGTTCTCGGGAACTGGACGTAAAACAAAAGAGCCAAAGGCAACGCGACCCGCGCGGCGGGCCCCGGCGGCTGGCAGTGTCCTCGCAGTCCTTTTTGCAGACGGCACGTGAGGCTGGGCCCTGGATTGCCAGCGGCCAGCTCGTGGCGCGCGGGGGAGGCCGCGTCCTGCGCGGGTTGGGACAGCGCCCCCTGTCGGGCCTCTCCGCGTCTCTGTCGCCCGCCAGCAGCACGACAGCGGCGGCCGCGGACCCGCGTTGCGACCGCCATCTGCTGGTCGAAGCGTGAATGACACTTCTTCGCGCTTCCTGCTCCCGCGGGGGAGTCGACGCGATGTCCTTGAGAACAACGACGCAGGGGACCGTGGAAGGGGACGCGGTGGAAGGGCGGGCTTAGCTTAGCGGGACAGGCCGAGGAGCGCGAGAGGCTGACTGTGGCCCGGCGACCCACCGATCCGCGAGCGGGGCGGACACTTGTCTCACGTTGCCTGTGAGCCCAGTGCTGAGAGCGTGGGGACCCGCACAGAGCAACAAGACGTGGACCCAGTTCCTCCTGGACCTGGAGGTGAAGGCAGGGACAGCTTGACAAACAAGCAACGCCATCAGAAGCCCAGGGGCCCACATGGGGGCGGCAGACGGGTGGCTTCCTCCAGGAGGTGAGGCTGGGAGAGTCAGCAGCGGGCGTTTCCACCTGGGCACCCGGCAGGGGCCAACTGCAGGTGCCTGTGGGGCGACCAAGGGCGTGTATTCTTCCCTGGAGCTGCCTCACCAAAGTGCCACAGAGTAGGTGGCTTAAAACGACAGAAATTTATTCTCCCATGGTTCTGGGTGCACAGGGCCCTGCTTGCGGTTCTGGGTGCACAGGGCCCTGCTTGCAGAGGCTCCAGAGGAGGATCTGCTCCATTCCTTTCTCCTAGGGGGCCACCTGTCACTCCAGCCTGCCTTCCTCCCAGTGCCATTCTGCAGCATGTCTGTGTCTCTTCTCTGTTTATAAGGACAGCAGTCGTGTTGGAGTAGACCCTACTCTAATGAAATATGACTTTATTTTAACTTGATCACATCTGCAAAGATGGTTTCTGAAGGTCATAGGTGCTGGGGGAAGGACTGCAACTCAGCTTCTGTAGAATCTCGACTCCACCCACAGCAGGCGTGCTCTGGGTGGGCAAGCGAAGTCCAGAGTGGGAATTGTGGGCTCTGCTCTCCAGGCAGAGGGAACACTGAAGGGTCTCCATGATCTCAAGTAACCTGAGTGGCCCCAGGCAAGCACCAGTCTGGTGCAGAGACTTACAGAAAGGAGGGCTGGGGGCATTTCTACTTCCCCAGGGAAGGACTGAGGAGTGGGGACTGCTCAAGGTTTCAGATCAACCAATATACTGTAGGCAATGTTGTTTTTATTATTCTCAATATTTATATAAAAAAAAACCTGCATTACTTTTTCTAGTTAGAAGAGTAAGCCATGTCCACTGCGGCTGGGGGAGCTTGAGGAGTGTAAAGAAGGGTTAAAAGTCCCCGGGGTCCCGGCTCCCAGAGATATGTGCATGGGAAAGATGCGTCTATATGCACAATGATGGCAGTGTTCACACTGAAGACAGTGCCACGTGCCCAGCCTTTCTGCAGCTATGGTTTCCGTGTCACTTTGTAAATTCAGTTTCTGAAAGGTGATTCATCCTTCAAAGCGAGTCTGGCAGTAGGACTGCCATAGGCCACAGGTGCTTTGCTTGTGTGGTTCGAAGGGGAGCAAAGTCCAGATTGCCTGGAGGAGCCCAGGTCAGCTTGGGGAAGGATGTCCTGTAGTGTGACTGCAGGAGACATACCCACAGTGAGTAGCTGGGCCCATGGCTGAGGAATAGAGCTTACAGTGTCCTGAAGACAGGAATGGAGAAGAGACCCCACTGTCCTGCAGACCAAAAGCAGGGCTGAATTGGATGTGGAGGAGTTGGGGTGGGAGGAGCAGAACCAGGTTCATGATTGACCCATAGGAAGCAAACTCCCTTCCGAGTGGTGATCAGGGCAGGGGACAGGGGCCCCCAGGAGCTTAAAGCAGCCAGACACCATGGGTGTGTGTATACAGCTTCTTTTGAACAAAACAGAGTTCTCTAGCACAACTGATAATATCAATAGCATTAAATAGCAAAGTATCTAGTCTCATAGGATAAGATTTCAAAAAATAAAGGCAAAGGTGTTCATTGGACAGGCTGAATCCCTTGTGTGTCTTTTCTCCCAGGTTAGGTAAGAAGGTTCCTTTTCCCTGCCCCTGGAGAGCTGAAGGATGTCTGCTCGGTCAGTGCTGGAACTCCCTTTAAAGAGTTAGACCAGTGGCAGCAGAATCCTGATTTCCCCCAACTGCATCCCCACCAGAGGGAATGCCCTTCTTTCCTTTGGCCCCTCTGATGACAGAGAAAAAGGAAAGACAATGCAATCCCTGTGCTAACTGGTAAATTCAAGAGTCTTTTTCTTTAACCATAAGTGACTCCACCTTTCCCAACCTCCCACTCCAGCTATTCCCAGCTAGCCAGGAATAACCCAAAAATTTTAACCCCCAAATTTAAACGATGCTTTCTTAGGACAAAAGTGGGGCATTGCAAACAGCCCTGTTTGAGGTCAGATGCTTGCCCCAGGAGAGTTTTCAGTTTTGAGTCCAGGCCAATTGCAAGCCAGCATCTAAGCAAAACCTTAGAAATGTGTTGGTACACAAGATGTTTTGCGTTGAATTTATCTCAAATGCCAAGTCAGGATTTCAGGTACCTACTGAAATAAGAAGGCTACAACGGGGGAGATTTCAGCAGTATTATTTTTATTTATAATTTACACTGTGTCAGCTTCTAAAAAGATCAGAGGCAGCTTCCATTGAAAGATATGTGCACAATAAGGTTGCTAAAACAGGAAGAGAAGATGGAAAACTCACGCAGGAGGAGAAGGTGGAGAAGGTGGGAAAACCAGCGTGATTCAAGAAGAAGTTAGGTCTTCTAACCACAAGCTGTCTGGTGGCCAAAGCAAAGATGGAAATGGGCCTTGCAGACCTTTCAAAGTCTCAGTAAGGAAAATAAAGTTGCAAAGCAGTGGATTAGTTTTTCAAGGAAATTAGGGGGTCCCTGGCCCTGTGTTCACTTGGTGACTTCTAGAATGGTCTCTGAGGAAGGTAACAGGGAAGGTTCAGCTCTCCCTGCCTGTGGCTAGGGCAGCAGGGACCAGTGGGACTGGAGAGAGCCTGGGCTGCCTTAGGCAAGGGCCCAGCCCAGCCCTCACTACAAAGGGCCCTGCTTCTCTGGCTCCCTCATCCCATAGCAAATCCCCAAGGCCAGGGCCCCCAGCCCCACAGGTGTCCCTACCCCTAGGCCTGAGAAGAGGCCAGTGTGATCCAGGGGAGCAGGGGTCACTAGGACTGTAGGCTGGGAGTGCATACACCATGCAGCACAGGACCAGGCCTGGCTGAGAGAGGAGAATGGGCTGAGCCCTCGGTCAGGCCAGCTCTGCCCCTGCCATTTTGTCCCACGGGCCTCTACAGAGTCTAAGGACTCCATATGTGCACCTGGTCTTCTAGACTATGAAACTACTTGTCAAGGAAGGTGGCTAAGCATATTTTACGAATCAACTGGTTAGCTTGATTTATGATAGTTCCAAGTAACAGTAAGCATTCTGTACCTGGGCCTCCATTGGTGTTCTTGTCCCTGCCTGGCCAACGTAGGACTCTCCAGCTGAAACTGTTTCCTGTCTCATCAGCTGCCTTGGTAAATGGGATATGGAGGGCTTTGTAGGTCAGACGTGGATTTTGATCTGAGTGATGATATTTATTAGATGGTGATCTTGCATCTGGCATTTCACCTGGTTTGAGTCTCAGCTATGAACTTGTAAGAAGTCCTTTGATCTCTTCAGACCTCGGTTTCCTCCTCTACACAACAAGGATAATGATAGTGTATCCATCCTGAGAGGCTCATTAAACGAGTCAATACCTGTGAAACGTTTAGAACAGCCCCGGACTAGAGCAGATGCTGTTATTAATAGGATGGGTTCCTCTTCCTCATAGTGGGGGTTGTCTCATTACCTCCTGGGGGTTCTCCAGAGCACAGGACCAGACCCTTTGCTGCATCTGCCTGTGCTCAGTAGCCAGAAGTCCCTCAAAGGACCTTGAGGTCCTGTGCCTGTGTGTCCTGGCCCTCCTTCCCTGGAACCTGGGGTGACCCCCATACCTCTAGTGCTTTTATGGGCAGCGTGTGACCTGGCTCTCACCATTCCATGGAAGGGTCCCACATAGAGGCTGCACCCAGGGTCACCAGGCTGCTCTAGCCAACATGTCCCCATGTGGTGACCACACAGGGATCCTACCTGGTTACAGCTCTGATATAATGGTTCTAATTTTCTCTTTTTCAAAAAGGAAAAATAACGGGGGTCCTGGGGATCCTGGGGGTCCTGTGGAAGCTCAGCCCACAGCCCACACCCTTTGTGCTCCAGGCTGTTCAGCCAGTCTCTCTCTGGTCATCCGACTGGGCTCTGCGCCCCCTGCTGGCCACCCACGGTGGCCGCTCACTCCTTCCTGTCCTCCACAGTCAAAGCCATCTTCTCCCTTCCCTGTCACTAGAAGGGGAGTTCTTTCAGGGGGCCTGTTTAATTGTTGCCAGGCCTCCACCTAGCACCAACCAGGCACTTAATAAGTGTGCCTTAGATTAATTAACTAATTACTTGAACATGTCAGTGTTATTTGTCACAAGCTCAGAAAACGGAATGAACTTCATAGTCCCATTGCTTATGGGCAAAACCACAGTCTCTTAGTTGCCAACCCAGGCCTTTTGTAATTTTGGCCCTAACCCATCTTTCTGTCTTTCCCTCTTGTACCCCCATCCTGTCACCCAGGCCCAAGCTGGCTTAGCCAGCTCTGTTCAGCCTCACACCCTCTCAACCTGTCTCCCAAGGCCCCTTCTTCTTCTGCCCCTTCCAGATTATTCTCCAGAGGAGGCCTGCAGGGCAGGACTCTCATCCGCCATGTCACAGTCTTGCAGCTGAAGTTGTGTGTGACCTTGCCTGAGTGTCCACAGCTTCTGGGCTGAGACCTGCTGGACACCTGTGCTCGCCTTATTCCCACACCACCCAGAACAGGTCTGTGGGTTCTCCTCTTGTTGTGGGTTCCTTTGTCCTGCATCGTCCTCTGACACTCCACAGGGGCAGGTAGTATCCCCCACTGGCTGCCTGGATGAAGATGAAGGTGAAGGTCCTGCCACACTCAGAGGTGGCCAGGTGGGAGACGGTCTGCTGAGGTGGGACAGTGACACCCTGGATGTCTTTCCAGCTCCATGAACACAGTGGCTTGGAGGTGTGGAATCAGGACAAGGTCTGGTGCAGGGAGCTAGCTGGAGAAGTCTGAGATGGTTGCTTGTGGTGGCAAGTGAACCATCAGCAACAGAGAGTCCCTGGACCCATTTTTATCACAGGCACCATCCTATCATTAGAGGCAGGAACAGAATAGGGCAGTAGTTCTCAGATTGTGGTTCCTGGACCAGCATCACCCAGGATGCTGGGCAGCACTTGGGGGCCACCCAGACATGCCAGAGTACAAGGCTCTAAAGAGCAGACGGTGTGCAGAGGGCAAGCCAAGCCCTGCTCCGTAAGGAGAAAGGTGGCTGGCCGGCCTTGGCACACTGTAAGAACAGCAGCAGAGCATCCCAGGAACTGAAGAACCTGGGGTCCCACTCTACCCAAGACAGGCTGAATCAGACCCCGCAGCTGGGGCCTGGGTGATTTGGATTCAGGCTAAGATCTGAGAGCCATGGTCTGGACAGGGTGATGGTGGTGCCCCTCCTTTCCTGGCTGAAGTGGACTCGTGGGCCCTCTTTACCCCAGCCTTCCCCTCTGACCCTAAGATACCCAGTGGTCCCTCAGAGTTCAGATATGTACATGTGGAGGTAGGGACTGTCCCCAAGAAGACCCAGCTCACCAGCAGGTGCAGCCTTGGAAGCCCAGGTCTGGGGGCTGGGTGAGAGGTGGCTGTGACCTGGAGATCCAAGCACCAGCTCGGGGCGGGCAGGAGTGAGCTGGGGTGAGCGTCTGCTGTCTGTCTGCTGCCTCACGCAGGGCAGGGCTGGCAGGGCATCCTGTCGAGCGCTGTGTGCAGCAGACCACCACACACCTTCATTCAGTGCCCCTACCAGTGGTGACACAAGAGTCCTTGTGCCCTTTAGAAATGAAGGCAGTGGGCATGGTGTCGTGTGCCCGTCATCTCGGCTGTCAGTGGTTTGCCTCTGAGAGGGCTCCAGCTGGGGGCTGAGTTATGATAGAGGGGGTCTGCAGGTGGTGGTCTGGCGACTGAGCCGCTGGAGGGCAAGGGACTCTGGTGTCCCTTTCACTCCCCAGTGGCCCCTGGAAGCCCCTTCGGGCAGACTGCCTGGTTACGTGGGTGCTGCGTGAGCGTGAAGAACCTTTCCAGTGTGAACGGTGGCGGGTTTGTTATGAAGGAGTTTTAGCCACACAGAAAACGTTTATTGGTGTGTCACAGACTGTTCATAACCGGGTTGACACGGACAGGGTTTGGAAATGGCTTCTCCAGGAAGGTTTCAGGAATATTTTCAGGAGCACTCAGAGCTAAGGTTTCCTGGGCCTCTGGCTGAGCCTGGAGGTACTTCTGCCTCCCTGTGGCCAGCTGCCCCTGGCCAGTGCTGGATCCCACACTGAAGAGTGGGTCGCCAGGCTCCCAGCCCGGGGCCTGGGCTGGCACAGCTCCTGGGCCGCTGAACACTTACTCTGAGTGGGCAATTTAGAAGTTGAAGCCACAGGGAATAAAGTCACTGCCTGGTCAGCATGGCCCGGGGCCCAGAAGACCCAGCCTGCTGCATGTTTGAGAGAGAGGGTTTAATTTTGGTGCTTACAGTCCAGGCACGGAGGGTGGGTGGCAAGCTGATACCAGAAGGGATGATATTAACCTGGCAGCCGAACTTGTCTAATAACTGCCACTGCCTCCCGGCAGACACAACCCCGGAAACCAGAGGACAGGGGGCTTTGTCATGCTACATAATTAATATGTGATGGCACTCGGCTCAGAATGATTTAGTGACTAGTGAAAAAGTAAGACATAATGCTGGGACTTACATTAAAGGCACAAATTGGGGAGACTGGGTGGAATTATTGGTCTTTCCAGGCCATATTAGATTCAAGCAAAGTGGATGGCTGGTTGGTTTGTCCAATTTGTTCAACAAACAACTTTGTGACCAGATGCCCTGGCCCACGGTATTCCTGGGAGCCCTTCCTGATCCCAGATGCTCTCAGAGTAGAACTTCAACATGGCTTTCTGGAGACAAAATAAAACCCTCCACCTCAGAGAAGAAGAGGCAGCCTGAGTTCAAGACGGTTTTGCCAATGCTAAAGTGAGAGGAGAGGTTTCAGAAACGAGGCGAGAAGTGTGTGTGTATTTCCAGGTCTCTGCACTCAGGGAGGACCCCAAGATCAGGCGCTGGGTGGGACTGGCCCCTGTCGGTGCTGGGGCTCTTCACCTCAAGTGCTTCTTCCTGACCAGTAGGCCAGGGTTAGTGAATGCATTAGGATTTTGTCAGATGGCTTTTAATTTTTAACCTATTTGGTCACAGGACTAAGAGTTGGAATTGTCCTCCACAGGACTCAGAAATTAGTTCTTTGCCAGTTTGATGTGATTTTCATTTTTTTGAGTTTTGGTGGCTGGTGTAAATGGGGCCAGCCTGGGTGAGAAGGCAGCTGTGTTCCACCAGGACCTGGCTGTACCCTGATTCAGCCACATGGCCATTTGGGTCCTCTCCTGGTGAGGCATCTCCTCCTTCTCCTCCCTGCTCTTTCCTTCTCTCCCAGCCCCTGACCCTTTTCTTCCATCTCCCCTTCCGTCCACCCCTCCCCATGCTTGACAGGAGCTCATGGTAGGCTTGGTCCTACCTGAAGAAACAATCTGAGGGTGACCGTCTGCCTCTGGCAGGGGTGTGGGCATTTCGCTGAGGTCTCCCTGGACCCTGTGCTTTTGAACCCAAGCCTCACTTCCAGCTCCTTCAGTTACATTTGGAAGTTTACAGCTAACTTGCTCCTGTATGGAATGTGAATTCCACCTCCTGCTCGGAGACGTTAAACTTCACCAATCCATCATCTTCACCAGCCGGGACATCATTGTATGCGAGAGACAAGGGCAACTGGGACTCAGGTTGATGGTTGGTGGGAGCCACATCTTGACCTCCAACTTGGGAAGAACCAGGACCACCTACTTGCGTTGTCTTGCACTGACGATGCCGTAAAAAACAGTGTCCCTCGGAAACAGTTGGTAGACTTTATGACGGGCACAGATATTTTACCAAAATTATTTGTAATAAAAATCTATGAAAAGGGAATCTGAGCTGGCCCACAAGAAAGCTGAGAGTAGAGGGTTTCCTCCTTTCTTTTGATGAGAGGTCTCACTAGAACTTTCTTAGCTTTATAACCTCTGTCTCAATTGCAGGAAGGTCCCTGAGCAGCTGTGGCCACCATGTATGAAGAAAAATGAAAGGGTACAGGTGGTGGCTGCCCTGATGGACCCGTTGGTCACCCTCCCCTGGCTGTCTACCATCTGGGCTCTGCTTGGGGCAGAAAGTGGAGAAACTCGACCCCTACCACAGGGACAGCTGGAGAAGAAAACCAGTAGCAACAAAATAAACCCATTCCCATCACCTGCCTCTACAAGGTGGGGCACGATTCCAGAAGGACTATCGAATGGAGCTTTCTTTTACCAACTGTTTGGTCAACTTGTTCTTTTCAAGCAGGGCATGCATGCTGAGAGTACAGCCCAGAGACTCATGTTTCAGACATCCTCCCAAATGTGTCCCACAGAGTGTCACCTGTCAGGCTAAACCTGGAAAACCACCCTGAGCCTGGGATATCAGGGGAAGACTGACTTTTTAATTGTTTTCAGATGAGCAGGTAATAGGTGTTATGAATATACCAAGTTTTTCCCACTCTGCCTGATGGAGCTTCTCAGGAGAGTCCAGTGACGATGGACTTTATGTCTTTAAGTACATTTACACACTCACTTGCCTGTTATTATTTTACTATTGTTCCATTTTTTAAAGTAAGTGTTCATGCCTCATCAAATGGTAATGAGGCAAAGGATCTGATCCAGCTTATGTAAGAAATGTAAATTAAGGTCCTAAATCACTCCACTAATACTGAAACTGTATCTACTTCCTGATAACTGTGATTCTAATTTTCTCCAAAACTGAGTTATCTGTCGTCAGACAAAATTTGCTAACAAGATGCTTGCTTTCCTTCTCTCTGTGCTCATGAAATCACAGCCTTTGACAATGAATCCTGATAACACCAAGAGAGGCCCCAGTACTTGCTCTATCATTCAGTGACTCTTGGCAGAAAATAAAAACCCCTACATGAAAAATTCTAAACATCAAAAAAAGCTATAAAATATGCATCTTACTGTGACAGGAAATTCAACTATTTGAGGAAAACTTTTGTACTTTTCCTATACTTAACTATTTGTTTTAAAGAAGATACGTGAAATGAGATGAAAATAAACAACATTCTCCATAAACCAGACCTATGGAAGATTAAATATTGCCTGAAGTGAAATAGCTAAATTCGGTGGATTTTAATTACTCTTGTCCCAATGGGCCCTCCCCCTGACGCTGATTTCTTCGGTCTTTCCCTTAGGTTGCAATGATTAATTTGCAAGCTCAGCCCCATACCATCCATGGAACTAAAGTATGGCAGGTGAGATGATTGAGATGATTAGTTGTACTGGGGATTGAACCCAGGGGTGATCTCTGAGCTACAGCCCTTTTTATTTCAAGACAGGGTCTTATCGGGTTGCCAGATTGGCCTGGCATTTGGGAACCTCCTGCTTCAGCCTCCCCAGTAGCTCAGATGAGAGCACGGCAGGTTTCTTTCCACTGTCAGTCAATGTCTGAGTTGGAATGAGGATGGAGGAGGGTCACCCTACTGCCCCATCTTGGCTTTGCTGTAGGACATCTGCTTACTGTCCCTATCACTGGAATCCATCCTTCTTTCTTCTAGTGGCAGGCTGCTGAGATAGTTCCCAGTCCTTATTTTCCATTCTCAGGTTGTTCAAAAATCACATTTTCTTGGCTCAAAAAAAAAAAAAAAAAACAAAAACAAAACAAACAAACAAAAAAACCAAAAAACCAGCCAGTGCAGAGGACACATAACTTACCAGGATGCACATTTCTCTTGAAAGAATAGAGTGTTGAAAGTCACCTCTGCCCGCCATGTTTTCTCCTATGACTTCCTCTTGCAGCCCTTTGGGCACTGTCATTCTAAGTGTAAAGCTTAACACTTACCCAGTGGAAGCCAAAAACCTCCTT
The DNA here is from genome assembly GCF_047511675.1 of Marmota flaviventris. Classification (NCBI taxonomy): domain Eukaryota; kingdom Metazoa; phylum Chordata; class Mammalia; order Rodentia; family Sciuridae; genus Marmota; species Marmota flaviventris. The sequence continues at coordinate 9,721,983 of NC_092503.1, read as the reverse complement.
AATGTTGGCTGAGACAGGAAATGAAAATGGCTTGTGTTATCCCTCCTTCAAAGCATTTCTAGTGCTCAGCCTCCATGAAATGGATTGCTTATGGGGAGATAATGTCTGTTCTATTCCTTTTTAAGTCTGTGAAAAATGTCATCCTGGTTAATAGGGTGATTAAAACTCTTTATGCTCCAGGAGATAAATGTGATTATGTTTGTCATACTCTACCCAAGATAAAGACAGCAAGAAGGCAAACTTGAAATTCCATAACACTTCCTCTCTTCCATATCCAGAACATTCAGAATGCAATACACAGATGGTACTTCACATAAAGAATAACATTATCTGTTAAACATTTTTCCTTTCCATTAACCAATTTAACAATATGCCTCTGGTATAAAAGGAATAGACTAAATCTTCTGATATCCGAGTTCTGACTGAGGAAAGACATCACTTTAGTCATATTGCTTGTTTTCTTTTTGAATTTTCATCTTTGTTACTTTGTTTCTGCTTTTAAAGTGCAACTGGAGCCAATGCTTGGTACCTATTCTGGGGAATCTGTCCCAGGTAGCTTTCCCTCAGCAGGTGACTCATGGTCATTTCTACAGGGTCCCATTGCCATCTGTCAAGTACGACCTAAGTCAAGTGTAAGGACAGGGTTTTGTTAGCACCACAGGCCAGCGTTCCCTCACTCCACCTGCGTGCTTTTCTCAGGCTTCCTCTGTGCCAGGCCCCGTGGGAACGCAGCACACCCACCAAGGCCTGGCTCCTTCCTAGGGCTCGTCTGCCATCAGTCCAGTGTACCCAGCCCCCGCAGCAGGTGCTGTCACAAGTTCAGAAGGCCCCCAGAGGAAGTCCCCACCCCCAAGGAGCTCAAAGGCAGGAATTCATTCAACAGAATCACAATTAATGACTCCCCTTTATCACTCCAGCAACCTAGGGATTCTCATTCCTTCTACCCAGGGAAGATCCTTCAGAAATCAATAGGCTCTCTCCATCTGGGGAAATGAAAATGGAGATCCTAGCTACAAATGGCTGTAGGTCACCCACCTGCTGAGGGGAGCCTGGACCCAGCCCTCACCTGCTTGGTTTGGCTCCTGCCTCTTCGTTGCATTCAAAGGCTGGAAATCTTCTCTTCAGAGACAGTTATTTAAAGAGTTATTTAAAAATGAGTGAAGAAGTTTTTACTACTCCTCACCCCATACGCTGATAAATTTCACAATCCTTTCCTTTTAGTCTTGGATTTTTAACAGGTTCCACGTGAACCAAGACACTGATTACACCTGTTTAATTAACAATACAGTAATTTTAATAGGGTAGCGTGGTCTAGAGAAGAATGTTACATTATGCATTTGACATTTCATTTAAAATTTTCCCTTACAACTAAAAGGTTTCATTATAACAGAAATTTCAAATGTGCTTTATTAAACCTGATTGCTGACTAATTAGAGCCTAAGTGATTCTAAGGAAATTGCACAAGTGATGTTCGACCAGGGGTGATTTCTCTGGACATACTGACACATTATTTTCTCTTCTTTAAAGAATTTTAATTTCCAGTAAAAATAATTGCACATAGACATTATTTTCTATCTGTTTTCTGTGAGATCGTGGAGGACATGAGAGGGTTACGTATGTAGGTAAGAATTAGCTTCATTAAGGAACAGTTACCAATTTCTGAGACTCAAATGACTCTGTTAAAAATATTCAAGATAGGTTTACTTTGAGACAAAACTATAGATTGTCAGTATTCAGGACCCAGCACTAATTTTTCAAGAAAGTACATCTTATACCCATTATTGTTATTTTAGCCCAGCTGTGTCATTTATCATAATCTGTTGTTGGCTTTTTGTCCTACCCATAATGGTTCACAGGGCCTTCCAGTGAGGCCATCAGGTGAGCAACTGGAATGTGTCCTAGCTGCAAACCAAAGACGACTTTCAGGACCACCAAGCCACACGACTGCCTCCCACTATGTGGGAGTCACCAATGAACCTGTCACTTTAGACACTGCCTCATAGTAACCATCCAGAGTCTCAGGCATATACTGACAGGAAAGGCTCATAAAACCCACTTATTTAGATACATTGAGGTATCACTGCTGTTAGAGGTTTGCTTATAAAGATTCTTTGTCATACTTTATTATAAACTCTTTTTTTCCCAGGTACAACCCTTGGTTTATTGTTCCAAACAGACATCTTTCCTTTGTGCCCCCTCCACCCATGATTATTATTGTTAAATAGTCATCTGAACTTTGGGAAGACATTTCCCTCCCGACAGACTCAGGCACACAGAAAGAGCGCCTGCCAGGGAGCCTCGACACTGCCGTCCTGCACTTCATCACAATCTGTTGGTGATCGATGGGGAAATTGCTCCCAGTCCCTTTTCAACTATGGTGGTGTTTCCAAAACCACCCTTCCTGCAGCAATCATTCTGGAATTCACCCATGTCCTTCTATTTAGATTTCAGTGCTTCCTCCCACTCAACAGCTGACGTGGAGTTCTTGGGAATTGTTGGAAATATCGATTGCATTTTACTTCGAAAGTCTTTCATCTAGAAGAAGGAAAAAAAATTGGTCATCAAATGTCAGAAGAAGGGAGAAACAGCCGAAACTATTAGAGACGGCACCTTTGCTGAATGGAAAACACTTCACTGTTCACAGGCACAGAGCAAAAGGAACAAAGCACACACCTCTTTTCTTCTTCCAAGTATGAACCCATTAACTAAATAACACAAAATTTCATTCTTAGTCTGGAAGGCAACACTGTCAACCCTCTAGGATATGAATCTGCTATCAGAGGAATGGTGTGGATCGCTGGCTTTCATACATACAGATGTAGCAAAGAATGCCATTTCTGTCAGTCCAAATAAATGAACATACTTAGGTCATTCAAAGTGAGAATTTTAGGGCCAGAGGGAAAGAATGGAGAAGAGAAACTTAGTAGGAGTTTACTAAAACAAATGAATCAATGAATGGCAGATAAATTAGAATGTTCTTATGGGCCAGGCAGTGTGGAAAAGCCTGGGTAGGGGTTTTACCAGCAGAAGTTGATTTGGAATCCAAGAGTCAGGGCAGGGGTTGGGAGATCTTATGTAGTGCTGATAGGATTCCTGCAGTTCACCTGGGTGCCTGGTCCACCTAAGGCCTACACCCCAGCTGAGAGGGGAGTGCTGGCTCCTGGAGCTGGAGTCTTACACACTCTGATGGATGCTTATCCTCTCTCTGGGTCTACTATGAAGACGCCATTTCGGCAGCACCACAGCCTCACTGTTTCTCCTCATCTGGATTGTGAAGAACCCTGGACTCATCAGCAACATGCAGACATTCTTAGAGTGGTTATCTGAGAGTTAGTTAATATATTTTTTCATGTTGATACTTATTTTTTCAAATTGAGGCTAAATCTTTACCTTGTTTCCAAATTCAGAGGTGATATCAGAGTCTCCGTTCAAACTCTAGTTCTGCCACCTGGAAAAGCTGCCTACTCTCTCTAGCCATAGTTTCCACTATGCAGAATGGAAATAATAACTATCTGCCTCCAGTTGTGAGGATTGCGATGATGCACATAAAGCACACCTACTGTATATTAGGTGCACACACATTATAAAAATGTGTTCTAAGAACAAAGCTCACATGGATATAATTATAGTGGTTTGTTTGTTAAAAGCATTACTTTACAGTTATATATAATTTTGGTTGAACTATTCTGAGACTGAAGATACTTAAGGATATATCCACTATATAGTCTTAGGTGACCCACACCAAGCATCTCCAAGCTCTAGACCCAGATTCCAATCTTGAAGATACACACATTATGGGACATGCCTCTCTTTCCCCCACCCCTTATTTTCACTCTCCATGCTGAGAAGAGTTTTTGCACTATGATGATCCCTTTATGAGAGGTTCTTCACTAGGGACAGTACTTCATCCCTGGAAGGACCTGGAATATGGGGGGGGGGGGTCTATTTCTGGTTGTCACAATCTTGGTGGACTACTATTTGTATTCGGTGGGAGTTTTTGGTAGTTTTTTACTCTGAAAATCCTTATTGATGGTACACAGAAAGAACTGACTTCTCCAAAGCACCAACCATACCCCCATTGAGGAACTTTGCACAGACTTTCGTAGTTGAAAAACAGGCACTTCTCAGACAGGGTTTACAATGTGTTGCCTGGTTCTCTCCCTTCATCTTTCCGGGTGAACATGTTAAAACTTAGCTTAATGACACAGTTTTCAAAAGGGATGTGAGATGGCCAAGGCACAAGCAGCATCATTTACCGTTCTCCCTTCTCAGTGACATAGAATAGTAAGCTGCCAGGAAGCAGTGGGTGGGAAGCAAAGGAGGCCAGGGTAGGAGAGTGAAGGGCAGCTGCTCAACTTCAGCAGGATAGTGCTCCCATTCCCATTCCTGGCCTGGTTTTCTTCTTTCCTCTCATTTTCCCCATACTGTATTATTTACTTGTTCCCAGGGTCATAGGTAAGTAACTGAACCAGTAGGAGGAATCATCTGGAAAACAGCCAACCAGGAATATAAGGGCTTCAAAACAGGAGAAAGAACCGAGAAGAGTGGGGGAAACACCACTTAGCCCTAGTCTCGAATGCTCAAGCTGTGGCTATGGAAATCCAGCATCTACATTTAAGTTATAAACAGGTCTCAAGTTGCTTTAGACAATGGAGCTCTGCATACTTAAAATCTTCAGATTTTTTTCACTAGAGATAGCACTTCATCCCTGGAAGGAACTGGAACTATAGGGGGGTGTCTATTTCTGGTTGCCACAATCTTGGTGGACTACTATTTGTATTTTGTGGGAGTTTTTGGTATAGTTTTTTATTCTGAAAATCTTTATTGATGGTACACAGAAAGAACTGACTTCTCCAAAGCAAAACAACAACAACAACTTCAGATTTTAAGTATATGTAGCTTAACCATGTGACTAGTGTATATGAGAAAAAGAAATGTGTGTCACTTCCAGGCTGAGTATTAACCATAGGAGGTGACTTCCTAGGCCTCTCCTGCATTCCCATCGCAATACTGGAAATCTGTCACCAAGGTGGTGCCTTAAATGTCCACATTTAAGTTATAAACAGGGTCTCTAGTTGCTTTAGAGCTCCATATGGAGCTCCATATACTTAAGATCTTCAGATTATACCTCAGTTTAATTAATTTCTGAAAATCCTTACAGCATCAATTCTAATAAATGGGCAGTTATTGGAATTTAAAACTCTTTTGAGTTGTTTTTGCCACTAACGAGTTCACTTAGTTTCTATCTTCTCACTTGCAGATGTAGGACTATTGCCAGGATCATTATAGGATCTACTGATATGAAGGCACAGCCTTTAGATATGTCAGTGATTATAGCATCAATGATAACTTTTAAGAATATGGTAATTCAGTTTCTTCCTAAAACAGAACAGAGTAAGACCATATAATACTAATATATCAGGAGATAAAAATTATCATTACAAAGTGTCTCTAAAACTTTCACCCATGTGCCACCTTTCACTGAAAACATTTTTAAAAACATAATATATACCTCTTGTAATAGTGGATATTTTCTTTTGGATGTATGACAGATGTAGCACTAATTTTCACCAAGAATCAGTATACATCTACTTCTGGAGATAAGGGATCATACTCCCACTTCTTGAAGTTCGATAACCATGTGACTAGTGTATATAAGAAAAAGAAATGTGTGTCACTTCCAGGCTGAGTATTAACCACAGGAGTTGACTTTCTACGCCTCTCCTGCCTTCCCATCACAGTACTGGAACTCTGTGTCACCCAGGTGGTGCTTCAAGATAAAAGTAACCTGAGGTGCTAAGCCAGAACTTGAAGAACAGCTTTCCAAGAGAGTCACTTGAACCCACTGTGGCTTCTACATGAGTGAGAAATAAACCTCTGTATTTTAAGGGAGATTGTGGGGAGATTGTCTTTCGTTGTGGCATAACTCAGCCTATCCTGGCTGACATATAAAACAGACATAAGGCATACTCTGATACCCTAAAGTCATAATTATGACTGTAACACAGTTGAATGAAAGCTTATCACATAAGAGGGAACAGGGATTCTGCAAATGAGCCCTACAAATCTCTTATAACCACTTGGGTCAAACAAACCACTAGTTTTCCCATGTTCAGGGAACTCAGCACATCAGTTAATCCCTTTATATGAAACTGTTTCCTGGGGGAATTAGAACATTTCTAGATGTTTTCAGTGAAATTGTATATGGGAGATTCATCCGATCAGCATACACAGGGTCATTTTTTTTTAATGAGGGACTGCTGTCCTAAATCTGTTTGATAAAATTCAACTAAGCAGCCAGCACTGGCTTGGCTTAGAGAGCAGATGCTGATTGCAACAATGATTTGAAGATGACATGTATTAGAACATAATCATGTTGTTCATTTAGACATTTAATGGTGTTAGGAAAGCTAATGTGAATTTTTAAATCTCAGCTTTCCATTTTCTAAGTTATTAATATTGTCCTTTAAGTAAAGGACAGATAAACCATCTTTACTTTTCCCTAAACTCTTAGTATATCATATCCATAAAGTCTAGAGTATGAACTGAAATGAATGTTTTCTGAGAAAAGCAATTCTCACTAAGATGGCCAAGTCTTATGAAGCAATTAAAAACTGGGCACAACTGAAAAGCAAAAGCTGTTCACATGAAATAAACCAAGCAACAGGGATGACTCTCGGAGCCAGAGCCCACGGTACTAAGACCTAGCCCAGCTAGAACAACTTATAATAGCATCTTGATTTAACGAGACAGCAGATGAGGTTCTCACAGGCATGTCTGAAATGCTTTCTCTAAATCAGGTTTTACTTTTGGTAACTGCATAATTCAAGGGTTTCCTTTTTTTGCCAAATCAATGACAGTAGCTGTACCACCTGTGACTGTCAGGCCTCTTTCTAAAGATATTCTACTTTACTGCATTGAACGTTTGATAACAGCTACATCTGATCACCATTATTTTCATATCTTAATGATCTCGCTTCACAGGCATGCATGCACACGTGTGCTGTATACACACACACACGGAGTCCCCATTTCATGATGTTTGTGTTTAATGGTCCAGCTGATTGGCTGTTCCAGCAAAAAGAGGGAAGCCTCAAGATGGATTCATTACAAAAAGTACCATGTGTGTACACAATTTTATTTCTACATTAGAGGAAGTTACAACTTTTAAAAAGAGTATATAAGTGAACATATTTATTAATGAGCCAGAATGAATTAGTATGTATTTAACAAAAAGAATGGAATTTCTATAACACAATAAACACCAATATCTTTGTTTTGTATCCAAAACCAAACAGACTTGTTTTTGGACTAGATAGCAACGACACTGATGTTCAAGGAAAGTACTGATACATAAGAGACACCAAAACCCCCTTTTGTGTTGCAGTCAAGAATTGTAAAAAGTACCATCTTACATCTGGATACTAAATAATAAAACCAAACAAACAAAACCTGGAGGGCTAAATAAAGAGGGGAACCTCTTCATCAATTTTTAGGAATTCAAGTTATTCCAAACCTTGGCATACACAATCCTATATCTATATCTTGTCTTCAGTAACTTCAGAATGATATCTCCAAACAACTTCAAAGCTTGAGCTCCTTCTGAATTCCCCAAAGAGTTTTTGCACTCTTTTTCAAGCGGGCCTCCTCTTCAGGGGTCATCTTTATCTTTATAATGTCTGTTATACCATTTTCTCCTAGGACACAAGGAACACTGAGGAATACTTCTTCATTTATTCCATAAAGACCCTTAATTATGGTGGAAACTGGATGCACTCTCCTGAGATTCTTCAAGATACTTTCTGTTAAATCAGCTACAGATAGGCCAATGGCCCAAGAAGTATAACCTTTCATTTTAATAATCTCATAGGCACTGTTAACCACTTCTTTGTGGACATTTTCCCACTGCTCAGGGTCCTTACCAGTACCTATAGCTGCGTTCAGATCTTTTAGAAGGACGCCAGCGATGTTCACTCCACTCCACACGGGAACACTCGAGTCTCCATGTTCTCCAAGGACCCACCCATGACAGCTTTCGGAGTGGATACCAAGCTTTTGTCCAATCAAAAAACGGAAACGAGCAGTATCCAGATTACAGCCACTTCCAATAACGCGGCTTTTGGGAAACGCACTCAACTTCCAGGCTACGTAGGTCAAGATATCCACTGGGTTGGAAACCACGATCAGTTTGCAGCGGGGGCTGTACTGGACGATACTGGAAATCATCAATCTAAAGATGGCCACATTCCGCTGGACTAAGTCGAGGCGGGTTTCTCCCTTCTCCTGGCGCGCCCCTGCCGTGATAATCACCAGGCTGGAGTTGGCGGTGACCAGGTAGTCTCTGCTGCACACGATGTTGGGCAGCTTCGCGAAGGCGCTGCCTTGCTGAAGGTCCATGGTCTCGCCCTTCAGCCTGGCTTCGTTAACATCCACGAGGGCGAGCTCGTCGCTCAGGCCTTTCAGCAAGATGCTTAAGGCGCAGGCCACACCCACCGACCCGCTCCCTATAATGGACACCTTGGTGTGGTGGACGCGCTCCTCGGGAGCCAAATTCTTGAAGAGCTCCCCCTTCACGGTCGCCATCTCCGACACTGGCGTGAGCAGCCGGCCACCGCCCAGCGGGACCTGCGCCGCCCGAGGGGGCCTGCGCGCCCTCCCGGGGCCCAGGAGCTTCGCGCTGGCTCTCTGGTTGGACCGCAGCACGCCGGCAGCCCAGCTCATGGCTGCGCACTCAGGAGGAAGAGAGGGAGGAAAGCCACCGCAGAGGCACAGTCCGTTGAGGGCCAGAGGAACCGGGCTAGGGCGAGGTAACGCCTCTGCGCAGGCCCCGCCCCGCCCACGTGGCCCCGCAGGCCACGCCCCCATCCCACGAGGCCTCGCCAAGCGCTCCGGCTCCATGCAGACCAAGGCTTGGGGATGGGCTTCCTGTCCAGCGAGGGCATCCTGCAGTCGGTTTTATACACATACTCTACACGTTTGGCAGGTGAACCCAGAGTCCTGGAGTCATCGATTTTCTACTCTGAGTAGGCAGACCAAGTAAGATGCGTCAATCAAGTACAGGTGAGTATGTTATATTGCAGGCCACAAAGGTGCCTATGCATTGTCTCCCAATAGCATCGGAAGAGAAATGGGCTCCTGTTTCCCAGTGTATCTAGCTGAAGGACCTTTTATTTAGGAAGGACTGACCATGACCATGACCATGACTCACACCCATGGAAGTCGACAGGTGCTCGACAACAGGGCAAGGGGCTGCCCATGTATTACTTTAATAGTCAAAACTCACCAGGAGAGGATACCCATTCCTTATACCAAAGGAAGGCCTGTGATTGAGTCCTAGTAAAAACGACTTAAGAAGTCACAAAAAAGGAATTTATCTTTAAAATGTTCTTAAAATCACAAATTTTAAGCAATGCACAAATCAGACTTATGACTAAAATGATGAAAATTATTTAGTATACAACACTGTATCAGTATATCTTACTTCCTCTGCATTTTTTCTAGGCAGTCTTCTTAACTACTTTCCTTACAAATTGCTGAGGAGATGTACATTTTACATATGACGAAATGCACACTCTGATAAACTCAATAAACTACAAAAGCCTCAATTACAATTATGATTCTTTCTCCCCACTTATAAATGATTTGAACCCAGTAAGGATTGCTCAAAGCACCCCTCTTGTTCTAAGACAGGATTTACTCTCCCAGAATGGGGCTTCTTGGTACATATAGCCCTTTCATAATCCACAAGATTACAGTTTTGGGATAACAAATCCTGACAAAATGAATAATTTATATTCAGGACATGAAAAGCTGTTCTCATTCTTCCTGCCACTGAAGAGAGGAACAATAAGCAAAGAAGTTGGATGAGGGGTGGGGAAAATTGGCAATCATTGTAGTTCCACAACCTTGTTTCAATGTGACTCATTGGCTGTGATGATGCACTGTCTAAGCCACTCTGTTTAGATGGTACAGAGCCACAAGCTCTGTGACACACAAAAGCACAAAAGCATCAGAACATGAATTCTCTCCACTCAGGCAGTCAGATTTATGGTATACCATTTGTCAAATTAAAAACCTGAATTTTAAAAATAATCATCTTTATTGAATGGTAGCCAATATTTTAGAGGGATCCTTTAAAAGAAACAAAAAGATTTTGATAGCTATCATTTCTTTTATCCTAGTCCTCACTGGAAATGTTTTAACCTGATGAATGCTCCCACCTTCTTCCTAAATGATTCCTTTGACCAGACAAGTCATTTTCCAGGATAAGTGCTCTTGAGCATGAAATTCAAGGACATAAAGACTCTAAAGTGGATGGCTTCCTTCTATGTAATTTTCTTCCTAGAGTTTAAATTTCTTCAAATATAATATCTGAGACCAGTGTCTTCAGTATTTCCCCCTAGCCATAACTAAATCATTATGGGGGTGGGTTGGGGTGGGTAAACCTCTCCAAAATAAAAATACATCAAACAAAGCCACTTTTTATTTACAATAAGTCTCAAGAGAAGACGGGAAGTACTAAGAAAGATGAAGAGACGTAAGTGACCTCCAGAGCAGATGTAGGTCTACTCAAAGTTGTGGAAAGCCAAATATAGCCAGACAGCTCCCTCATGGTTTCTATCTTAGGTGGCTCATTATTCTTTTTGAATTGAAAACCTAGCTCAAATTATCTATTCAAAATGCAGTGTGATATTATAGCTGATGGCAGGATTACACTTTAATGCTTTTGTTTATACCACTCAGGAGGGAGGTGACAGGAAATTCAGACCACCGCATGTCTCTGGAATGGCTGCAACTCACTCTGTCCTTCCACCTGGCCTCTCCCAGCCCACTCCCACTCTCCTTTTTCTGTCCAGGAGCCCAGTTCCCACAGCCCATCCTTTCACAGATCTTGCCAATCCTTCAAGCAGAATGGATTTTTAAAAATCCTATGTCACCACTTTGTACCTATCTCTATTACAGGATTTATCACAATTAAATGTTAAATACTTATTGAATATATCGCTTCTAAAGGAATCAACCTTATTTATTAGTGTATCCTTGTCCTCTAGATCAGAGATGGACACATGAATAGGGATTTGGGAAATGCTTAAGATAGAAAAGGATGAGTAACTCAATGCAGACCTGAATTTGTAAGGCTAGAAAGAAGAGAAAGAGATGAAAAGCTGGGCTAGAGAATCTACCTGGTGCTACAACAGAGGTAGTAAAATGAGTGATGCCCCTTTAGGTTATTTTATTTATTTATTTATTTATTTATTTATTTTATACTGGGGATTAAACCCAGAGGTGCACTTGACCACTGAACCACACATATTTATCCATTTTTATATTCTATTTTGAGACAGGGTCTCACTAAGTTGCTCAGGGCCTTTCTAAATTACTGAGACTGGCTTTGAACTTGCTATCCTCCTGCCTCAGCCTCCCAGGCCACAGGTGTCTGCAACTGTGCCCAGCTCCCTTTGGGGTTTCTTAGCAAGGCTAATGCATAAATTTCAAATAAAACTGTGAATAAGTTAAAAAAAATTCTTACCTATTTTCATAGCCAAGCATTTTTCAAACCTTAACCAAGTTAAAACAACAACAAAATCTATACTACTAGAAATACAGTGAAACAAGTATGCAAATGGAAGAGAAAATATTTTTAAACATTAGAATTATTTAAAATGTTGTTTTTGGGAACCATTAAGAAAATAATCAGCAAGACTTTGTTAAACAGTAAGACTTTGTTTCTAAATAAAATATAAAAAGGGCTGGGATGTGGCTCTTAAGCACCCCTGGATTCAATCACTGGTCCCCCCCCCCCCCCCCCCCCCCCCCCCCCCGCAAAAAAAAAATCAGCATAAGAATTTCTTGATTTGGGGGGGGGAAAGGATCCAAATGAGTAAAAATTAGTGTTAATTAACATTATAATCTGATCTGAAACAGGCTATTAACTCACAAGGAAGGAGAGCATTACATAAACAAAATTATTTTAAAAGCTTTCTTTGTAATTTTAAAGTTATAAAATTATATTTTAGAATTAAAGAAGCCCTCCAAGTCTCCAAGGAGCACCATACCAGCAGCACCATCCCAGTTCTGACAAGCAAAAGTGCCTCCAGATACTGCCACATATCTTCTACATATATTCTGGGGCTAGGTGGGGGGACATTTTTGCCTCTAGTTGAGAACCAATAAGTTAAAGAATAAGCAGGGGCAAGATCACAGAGGGGTGCATAAACCATTAAAGGAACTGAACTTCATTCTCAAGGCAAAGGGAGCCGTTGAGATAGCAGAAGCCATGTAATCAGATTTCATTCAACAAATATTTAAAAAACACCTACTAATGGAAGGTACTGTGACAGGTGCCGATGATACAATGAACAAGATAAAGGAGAGCTCTGTTTTCAGAATTTACATTTTTACAAAGACTGATAAAACAAGAAAATAGGCCAAATAATTTTATTTTGCAATTGGTGCTGTGAAGAAAATAGGATAATGAGTAATTTTAGACCATATGGTTTGAGGATACTTCTCTGAAGAGGTGAAATAAATCTGGGTGGAAGTTCTGAATGGCAATAGAGCTGGCTGTACAGAGGGTCAGGCCATAAATTTCCTGGGTAAAGCTAGAATAAAGGTCCTAGGCAGGAGTAAACCTGGTGTATTGGGGGAACAAGGGCACTGGCAGGGCCCAAGGGCAACAGGAGGGGTGCGCAACTGTGGTAGCTCAGGGCAAGGTCAGGGAAGGAGGTGGGGCTTTACCATGCAAACCTTCTTCCACAGGAAGCTAGTGAAGAATTTTAAGTGAAACAGTGTCATAACTTAACTTACATTTAAAAAATATCTCCAGCTGCTGTGTGGAGAAAAAAAAAATGCAGGGGAAATGAAGGTGAGGTCAGGAGACCAAAAGGATGCTCAATACACTAGGTAAGAGAAGAATGGAGGCGGGCTATGAGCTACAACAACAGGACTCGCCCATGGATTAGAAGGGATGAAGGGAAATGAGAGAATCTGAAACAATTCTCACCTGGGCTTTTGGTTTGAACTAGGGGGACGGGATGATGGTGGTCCTTCCTGAAATGGGGGAGACTAGGTGAGGAATACATTGGGAGGAGGTGAGGAAATCAAGAGCTCTGGGTGGGACATGGGTCATTAGACATGCCTGTGAGACACAGTGAAAATGGAAAGTGCAGCCGAGAGGCAAGTCTAAAGGGCTATATATCTGGATGCCACTCGTTTGGACAGATTGATTTAAAATGTTAGGAGCTAGATGACAGAGCCGAGGGTCTGTGCACAGATGAAGAATGAAGAGTCTCTGTATGGAGTCAATGGACTAATGTCAAAAGTATCAAAGGAGGAGCTGGCAAAGACCAGTGAGGTCCAAGGTGTCTCAGAAACCACAAGACCCACAAGACATTGCTTCCTGAGAGGTTGCTCAATGGGTCAAATGCGGCCAGAAGGTCAAGGAACGGAGGTAAGACCTGGATCTAGCAAGGAGAGCACTGGCAACCTGGTCAATAGCACTGCAGTCCCAAGGAAAGAAGCTGGCAGGAGATAGAAAGGGGAAGAAGTGGAAATGACCACCACATACAATCCTTTCAGGAAATATTTTCTGTGAAGGGAGCAGACCAATGGGAGAGAACAGCACATCTGTACATGCTGCAGCAATAGGGAGAATGTAACCATCAGTAAAGCCTGAGGAACAGGACAGCAGCAAGGTCTCTGGGTAGATGACCAGGATTGGGACCCACTGCCCAAGTGGCAAGGGTGGGCCTTTGGTAGCAGCATGGACATTTTGTCCCTGGTAACAAGTAGAGTGTATGGTACAGCTGCAGGGAGAAGTCTGGGGAAGGTGAAGGCCAGAGTGCCCGGCTGTAAGATGCAGCAAGGATTGCAGTGAAGCAAGGTGGGAGGCAGAGAGAGCAGAGAGGCCGTTTTGATCATCTTGGGACAAGAAGTGTCCCCAGCCATTGTGGTTATGCAGGAGAGAGGCATTTCGTGACTGACAAGACAGGGTGAGAAAGAGTATGGTCATGAATGGTGATCTAGCTTCTCCCCTGGGGCAGCTTAGTGGACAGTGCTGCCATTCACTGGGAGAGTGGTCCAGGAGTAGGCTGCAGGGTGGGGTAAGTGGCCATTCCGTGGGCAACATGCATTATGCCTGCAGGATGTCCAAGCATCAGAGTTCAGGGGCCAGTGAGCTTGAGTCAGGGTGGGGATAAAGTCACTGAGAGGCAGGAACCTGTGGAGGTCAGAAGATGAAGACAAAGAGGGGCCCATAAGCATAACTGTGTTTAATAAGCCACAGCATTTCAGAAGCAAATGGGACACCTGCAAGTAACAAACTAGGTCTGAAAAAAATTATTAAAAAAAAAAAAAAAGAACTATAAAAGCCCAGGATCTGTTAGCACAAGAAGCAAACAATATCTGATATTCAGTCTTCAACAAAAAGTTAAATTACGGTTAGCACAATTTGCATAGTGAAAAGATACACAGCATTAAAAAGTACTTCTTCTTGGAGCTAGGGTTGTGGCTCAGCAGTAGAGCACTTGCCTAGCACATGATGGGTTCGATCCTCAGCACCACATAAAAATAAATAAAAAATAAAGATGATATTGTTCCCAACTAAAAAATAAATATTAAAATATATATATATATATATTTCTTCTTAAAATTTTTAGTAATATTTATTAGGGAAATTGAATTTGAGAGACTTCATTTTCTGATATACTGACAAGTAAGTATATAAAGTATATTAACATATTTATTAAACTCATTGTTTCATTGAATTTTAGCTATATTTGACTACCAATATCAGGTAGCTTTTAAAATGAAGCTTAAGAGGAAGCACACAATAGCACAATATCAGGTCTATCAGTCCACAATGCTTTATTTAGAGACATCTGTTCATACCGGCCAAATTTTATTTCAGTATAAGAAATAAGGACAAAGGAAAAAAAATGAAAAGAAAACTCAGTGAGATCAAGGCCACCTTTCCTCCTGTGGAATATGGCTGGGACCATTCCTGAGGTGACTAAGCCTGATTTGTGCCAGGCCTCTGGAAAGAAGGCCTTCTTTAATGGGTGCACATTCCCATTTCATAAATTGCCAGAGGCCCAATTTGACTTATGAAAGGAAACTAGTGGGTTTTTAAAGAAATATTTTGTAAATATGGCCCAACATCAGATTTCTCCTTCCTTGGCGTAAAACACGTTGGTCATTATCTCCCATTTTACACTGAACAAGACCTGTGATTCAGTCCCTCTGTCACCAAATTGCTCCACACATCAAGTGCCTCTCCCCAGCCCCATGTTAAGCCATCAGAGCTGCAAAGGAATGCAAAACAAGGGCAACAGAGATGTCTCTGTTGCCTCAAACTTACTAACTGATGCTTCCAATTCATTTAAAAATGATTCCAGGAAAATATTCCTTAATCCATAAACTGCTTGAAGGCCTAAGGGATTGACAGATGAAACAACCTCTGGAAGATCATTCTGCCTGTTTTCTGGGGGTTCTAGTGAGCACTGTGAAGAAGAGGAGGTGAGGCCAGTATGCTGAGTGTTAATCAGAGTAAAAAACTGAAGCTTCTTCCTAGGGCAGAGCTGGTAGAGATCTCAGAAACACTGAAATTAGATTAGGAAGACGCAGAAAGATGCTTCAGCCACTTCTCAGACTTCTCTTGCAGATCACTCTGAAATGGCTACCATTAAATAATTTGCCAGGAGACTCATACTTGTTTTTAATCTTTGAACTAAACCAGTGAGAAGTAAACAGAACTTAGTCTATTCCCTTTGTTAGATATCATCAAAGTTGAAAACTTCTAAGATTTTCCCTCGTTTTACTTACATTTAGGGTCTTACAGTCACTCTACATTACTGCTTCACTTGAGATGAATACATAAAAATAGTAAGAATAAATGTACTAATAAAAGATGAACCAGAATAGTAATAAAACTGAATTAAAGAGTCAAAGGAAGAAATGTAATTATAATTAGCAAAAGCCATCAGGCTGATCATAGAGTTAAGAAATAAATCTAAATATTAACATAAAAATTATACCTTGCAGCAGTTACAACAAAGAATCAGACAAAATAAATGTTGTTAGAATGCACCTAGAACAGTCTCAGAGGAAGTAATATTGTACAGGAACAGGAAGGCCAAAGGCCCATTTCTAGAGAAATATTTAAAAGATAGTTGTTCTATTATATGGTTTACCTTTTTTGTTTGTTTATTTTTAAAGGAAAGGAGACCTGGGATCTTGAGAAAGCAGCCACCTATATCAGCAGATGAGGAGATAGGACAGGCCTGAAGAGGTTTGAAAAACTCCAATCACAGACTGTTTTCATTTGAGCCTTTATAGCAACAGAGGTGCAAGAGAGATGCAGTTTAAAAAAAAAAGAAAAAAGAAAGAAAAGAAAAAAAGAGATAATTCCCTATCTATCAGATGGCCAAAAGTTTCAGAGTAATACAAGTCACTAATGGCTAGGGTGCTAGGAAACTTATATGGGCTGTAATCTTCTTCTTTTTAAAAAAATTTGTTCTCTCTCTATATATACATGACAGTAGAGTGTATTTTGACATATTATACATACATGGAATATAAGTTATTCTAATTAGGATCCTATTCTTGAGGTTGTACATGATGTGGAATTTCACTGGTGTTGTATTCATATATTTATATTCAAACATAGGAAAGTTATGTCAGATTCATTCTAAGCTGTTACCTTATAAACAAATTTTTCTGGAGGGTCATTTAGGGTTAGGGTCATTTAGCAACAGATAGCAAAACATTTTTATTTTTAAATTTTTTGCAAAGACATTTTTAAAACATACATCCTCTATCTTTAAGACAAATTTCTCAATCAAGAAAAGTACAGTAAGATGTATGCCTACATGATCACTATGGTGTATAATAGTGAAAAACTATTTTCTAACTACTACTGGCAGTTAAGCAGATTAAGTAGATTATAATATGCAATGGAGTACCATGTAGTCATTGAAAGTGATAGAGATTTATATACTCTGCTGTGTGAAATGTCCCTGTTACTGTGCAGTCAAAAAGGTCCCAGCACCCGAGGGGTTTTTTTGTTGTTTTCAGTGCTGGGGATGGAACCCAGGGCCTCCCACATACTAAGCAAACTCTATATCACTGAGCTCCATCCCAACCCAGCACACAACATTTCTGCACAATTCTATGAATCTACCTATAGATACACAGCATAGGTCTAAAAGGGTGTTCCTACTATGGTGACTGTAACTTGGTGGGATTTCTGCTGGCTTCTGTTTCTTTTTTGTACTTTTTTTACATTGAGTTGTTTTTTTGTTTTTTTTTAAACAGTGAAAACATATATATATATATATATATATATATATATATATTTTTTTTTTTTTTTTTTTTTTTTTTTTTTTAACCCCAAACCAATGTCATCTTTGTTTTTTAAAAAAGATAGGCCCTAAATACATTTTTCTTTAAAAATAAACACCAATATATGTACTTTAGTTTAGATCTTGAATGTCCCCCTAGGACCTATATGTCTTGGGCTTGGTCCCAAGAAGGACATTATAGAAGGTGGTGGAATCTTGTGGGAGTTCCTGAGGTCATGGGTATGTGACCCAGAGGGACTGTGCAGTTTTTTCTTTGCTCCCTGGCCCATGATATGAGCAAGCAGCTGTGCTCCACTACACACCCCTGCCACTGCTGTCCAGCACCTCCACCAGGAGCCCAGATCAATGGGGTCACTCAATATGCCTGGGACCTCCAAAACTGTGAACTAAATCTTTTCATTTAGACATTAATTTTCTCAGATATTTTGTTATAGTGACACGAAGCTGACTAATATAAAATAGAAATAAAGACAAATACCTCTTATCCCACAATAAAAATGTTAAAAACATTTATAATTTATATCTCTAAATAATTTAAAGTAATTCAAAATAACTAAGAACATTTTCATTCATTGTTTTTATTTGGGTTTTAGTTTCTATGAAGGCAATTGCTATAAATTATCTATAAATTCTTACTATACCAGGCATCATGAATACATCTACACAAGACACAGGAAAGGGAAGCAGAGGTGACTCTGCCAGTCGTTTGAGATGGCAACCCCCTCACAAATGTAGAGCAACAGGGCCTCAGCAGTGTATTCTCCCTTCTGTAAAGTTCCAATTGAATCAACCAGGAAATACTAAGATACCTGTGTTTCCCCTCTGAAGAGAAGAAAACAATATCCAAGGTAGTCTAATTGAAAACTAGCTAAACCTCTTCAGAAATCCTTCAAATATTAATACCCACTATAGATAATAAAAGTAATAAAGTCAAAGTTATGCAATTGAGTAACATCCGAATAACTGTATATGACATGGTTTCTACTTTTTCTTCCATAATTAGGGAATTGCCAGTTAGTCCACTAAAGGAAATCAGATCATTTACCTCAATTATTTTCTGAGCTTGAAGTACCTGCCCTGATAAAACAAGCTAATCATACTGCTCCTGCTGAATGATCAGTCTCTTGGGATCAGGTGCATAGCTTGTTTAGGAACAATGAACCCATAGGACAAACTCATCTCCCCCCTCCACAATTAAGTTACTGTGTTGAATTTAATCCTCAGTCCTACTCAAATGATACAATAATTAAGAGTAACCAATAAACCTAGACTGAACAATCAGGCTGTGCTTGCTGGCCCAAAGCTGGCCAGGTGGCAGGGTAGATGTGAGTCTATGCTGATTTCTACACAGGCAGGGAGGTCCCCACCTAGTCCTGGGCAAACTCCCTAATTGGGCATGTTACTGAACTCCCACTAGCTCTCCTTTTTTTGAACCCTGATTAAATGATGTGCCATTATATAAAATACAAATATATTTGATGTATTACATGTGCTCCATGAAATATGAAATTTCATGATAATTATAAATAGAGTAAAACAAAAATATTTTAAAGAATCTGAACAGTATTTTGATTTAAGCATTTTTAACACGTTCCTTTTTAGGCCAGTAGATGTAGCTGTGAACTAAATTAGGAAATACAAGTACTTTTATCAAGCTGCTCAAAGTCAGCCATTAGATGGCACCTTTTTTTTTTTTTTTTTTTGTGATGGTGGGGGGGCTGAGTTTATTGCAGATTTAATGCATTTCAAGGTAGCTAAACAACAATTATTTGATGCTGGAGTTGGTTTTTACTTACCTGCATTTATCTAGAAAGTCCCCTCTTAACGATTTATTGTGTGCATGGACCATTTCTGCTCATCGTTTTCTAACCAATACTGTTATCCTTAGAGAAAAATGCCATTTCCCGAAGAGGCAGTGATAGTGACACAAGTTCATTACTGGACTCAGGTCAATCTCATCATCAAAACTCTAAATGCAGGAACTCTCTAAATGTAGAGATGAAATATCCCATATGCTGTCTGTGAGCCTCAGAACAGGGTAGTAAGAATCTTCCAGGGAAGGGAATGGTAAGGCTTAGACAACAGCTTACTGAGGAGATGTTCTTAGCACAGTGTGCGGCTCTCGAAAGACCCATTAATGACTTCCAAATGAACACACCAACAAATTAATAAACACTGCTGTCCTTAAAACGTGTGCCTCTTGGAAAATATTAGTGGATTCATTTTTCTGTGACACTTCTTAAATATGCAGATCAAACTGATGTGCCTAGTGACCTGTATGTGGGGAGAGGGTATCTGCATTCCCTCTATTTAGTTAGACAAAGATGCAACAGAAAAGGAATCTGTGTATTCTTGTATTCAGTGGTGCCAGTCAGAAAATATTTTTTCTCCCCAAAATATTTAATTTAGGCAATAATCCTCTTATTAGTGCCATAAAACAAAGTTCACATTCTAGAAACTAAAATAGCACAATCTAGCCCATAAAGCCAAATTCTCCAGTGTATAATAACCTAATTTTGTTGGTCTATGAAAATTTAGATTGAATCATTCCATGACTCTTAAATCAAAGATTATTCATATTTTCAAACCTTAAAATTTTTTATTGAGTTTATAACCAGAGTACTAAACACTGGAATCATCACCCATCAATTCCACTGTCAATGGAAAGTGCTAACAGGCTGTCAGCCACTTAACTTTATTACTAGGTGCAAGCCCCAGGTACATTTCATAGGTAGCCAGAGGAGTTTTATGAACTTCTTTGCAGTAAAAAACTAATAGAAATAAAATCTTGCACAATTTTTTAAAAGGTATTACTAGTAAAGTAATATTTTAAAGGTACATGTAAAGGCAAAATAAAAAATTCACTCATATGCCCATAATTCACTCACATATTTCTATATGACATTTTTCCTCCCGGGTACCTTGTTTCAGATACTCCCTCTCCTATCATACATAGCTATGAGTCCCGTTTTCCATTTACTGTAATATTGTAGGCATTTTTTAATTGCAGATGACAGCTTAAAAGAAGATTTTCTCTTCTTTGAGTAAAGAATGGCCAGTCCTAGACCAGACTTGACATCAATTATCATGTGGAGAGATGAGGCTCTCACTTACCCAGAAAAACTTGGTGAATTATCAAGAACAACAAGGTCAGGTCACAATCAAAACCAAATTCACTACCTGCCTCCCTCCCCTAGCTCCTTTCACTTATTCCTTTATTTCCCATCTTAGCTAATGGAGGTAAAGCTAGAAAACACGCAGATATTGAAGATTTAGAATTCAGTTCAAAACTTGACTCTGTCAGTTATAAGTTGTGAGATCCTGGGCAAGTGAGTTAGGGTCTTAAGCCCTTATTCCTCACTTATAAAATGGGGGATAGTAATGCTATATTGTTATTAGGCAGAATAAATAGTCTGCTATGTCTAAAATGTTGGTACAATGGATGAAATGAAAAAAATTGAAGTAATAACAATCATCAAAAATCTTCAGTCAGTGGTTTTCAGAATTTTCCAAGTTGTCCCTAATTTATTGTTACAAAGGATGATTAGAAAGCAAAATCACTTTAAAAATAACGGTTGTTCAGACCAGGGAAACTATCATTTGTCCATCAGTGTGTTTTGACTGAAAAGTACAGTAATCCCCATGTTTAGTTATGATTAAACTGAATGTGAAAAGCTCAATTATGTTTATAAGGTTGCTTTAGCAAACCACTCCCTGTTGCCCTCCCCACAACTCAGTGTCTCCTTCTCTACTGAATTAATTCATCTCCACATAATTATCCAACTTAAAACCAAAACCTTCTTAACTCCCCCCTCCCCAATCCTTCTGGTTATGACTCCATTTCTTTCTTTCACTTTACAGCAAAACTCAATACTTGTCTGGCAGTAGGTACTGCCTCCAATTTCTCTCCTCTATTCTCTTTTGAATCTACTCCACTCAGGCTTTCCGCCACCATTTCAACAGTGACCACTATATTGCTACGCTCAAGTCAGTGGTCAGTGTTCTTATGCAACTTCTCACTAGCATGCAACACAGCCTCTTCTTAAAATGTTTTCTTCTCCTGGCATCCCAGCTACTACTCTGGCTCTCCTGGCCTCTTTGGTCAGGAAATCCCTTTTGCTACTTTCTCCTCTCTCCAATCTCTCAACCTTAGGAATGCACAAGAGCTCCCTCCTCAGACCTCTTTGCTTTCTTGCCACCCAGCTGCCTGCCTTCATGAGCTCATCTGGTCTAAAGACTTTAAACACTATCCATCTACTGGTGAGTCTCAAATTTATATCTCTACTTTGAACCTCCCCTGAATTCCAAACTTCTATATCTAACTGATTACTTGATTCTTCATGTGGCTATCATATCTCAAACCCACAAGTCCCAGACTGAGCCCCTTATGTTATCCCCTAACATTGGTCTCTATCCATTTTGCAGTTGCCCACACCAAAATCTTGGAGACATTCCCTGATTTTACTTTCTTCTCACATCCCACATCCAATCTACAACAAGATCTTGCTAACTCCAGCTTTGAAATAAATCCAGAACCTCTTTTCATCAACTCCATTACCGCCACCTATTCTAAACTCCCATCAATGCTCATCTGTCATTAAGAGCCTGATACACAGAACTTCCTACTAGTTGTTTGGAAGTTCTGTGGACCCTCTTAACAACAGAAAAGAAAGAAACCAATCTTTTTTAATGGATAGCTTTTTAGCTTAGGGTATAAATTTTATAAACACATACATATACACCCAGACATAAACACACACATATTTAGGCTCTTAGGATTTTTTCCAATAATGTGTAAACAACACAATTAATCATTTAAATAACCCATTTTAAAAATGCTTTAATTATTTTACAAGAATGTTTATACATATGGATGGATGTTAAATAGTTTAGAAAGTTGTTCCAATTAATAATTCATTAAAGAAGTAGCTAACATCAATTTACATAGAATGAACATTAGCTATGAATTAGTCATTACATAATTATAGTTGAAAAACTTAAATTAGTTACTAGTAATGAGAAGTTGCCTAGAAATTGGCAAGAATTGCATTACATTCTTTGCCATTACTTCCCAAGACAGGACCACACTACATGGAAATTCGAACACCAGGAAAATTTAGATAGCAGAAAGTAGAAAAAACAGCCAGACGCCAATCATAAGTTTGTAGTTACTTACACTGTGAACTCCTAAAGCTTTCCAGACTGCGAAGCTGATCACACCAACCCCACACCAGGCATAAAGTGAGCCCCAGCCAAGAGCTCTCAAGGCAAGGGAAGACCCGCTCTCTGGTAAGGCAGCTGTAGCCATGCTTCCCTGAAATGAAGACAGAAAGGATTGGGTAAAATGATCAATTCAGAAAGGATAAGTAAGCTGGGAGTGTTTGAAATGATGTAAGCATCATGATGCTAGGAGGCCAGGCCAAACCATGGTCAAATAGCAACTTCACTACTTAGTAAGTCAATATCTCTGATTGACAGACATTTCAGCATACAAGACACTGTGCCTGTTAATTCTTCCAGAAAAAAACTCAGAACATTCCACGAGATTTCTCTATTCCCCATTCATTGGCATTTTTATTAGAATAACATTAAAATAATTACCTAATCTGATAACAGCAGATTATAACATCCTGTCTTTCATCTGGAAAGAAAATTCTATTTATTTGTGTCCACTTCTTTTTCAGAAGAATTTTCTTTATATTGCTCAACCTATTTCTTAGTGCCGCTTTTTCTTACGCATGCTTGGCTAGAGATTGCTAACACTGCTCCAGCACACAGAAAGCCTACACTTTGTTGATCTGCATCCCTGTACATAGCATCATCATGACTACATCTAGTAGGTACGCAGTGCTTATTGACTGGCACTTTTTGTAGATATTCCTTAGACCTAACCAGGGCACCAACACATCCTTCTTTAACCATTTTCCACAATACAAACAATATTCTCTCCATCTCATTCCTTGTCCATGTTGCTGTAGTTTCAGTGTGGTTCCCTAGACACCACAGATCTTACAGATGCACTCCCTGGCTTTTAATTGGCCTGATTTTTGCCCAGAATTAACCAAATGTTATTTTACCAGGGTCAGTTTAAGTGCTTTGGCCTAAATATTAATTTAGAAACAAAGATTAAAAACCATCATTCCCCTGGGAAGGACAGAAATTGGCCTATGCATATATATATTTTAAAGTCTACATACACCCACATTTGTTTTACTAAATCAAGTAAAAAAGAAACTGCATGAAAATAAATCTTAATGATACAGCAATATTCACATAAAAATCTTAATTTTGCCTTAGACTTTTTAAAAAGCAGGTCATATTTGTGTAATATCAGTCTCATAAATTATAAAATAAAATTAGTTATTATTAGTCATACTATATAAATTATGCTTCTGAAAATGAATTTTTGTGGCAACTTGATGTTAAAAATTGATCTTTGAGTTTTAAAAGTGTAGACCCAAGCTTTTTCCTCTAGGGGAAAATGCCAAATGACATTCACACACTCTGTTCAAATTTTTCAAAATGAATGTTGACTGACTTGCTTCAGGAAAAGATTAACTTGCCAAAGAGTAACGTTGCTTTGAAAGCATTTTCTCTCACTGCCATTTTTTTTTTTTTTTTAAATACAGGGTCTTACTAAGTTGCTTGGGGCCTCACTAGGTTGCTAAGGATGACCTTGAACTTGAGATCCTCCTGCCTCAGCCTCCGAGTCTTGGGATTACAGGCATATGCCACTGCACCTGGCTTCATTTTTTTTTTTTAAGTTAAAACTAAGGCTTTTGTATTTGGAAGTTGAATTTAACAAATCATACTGCAGTTACAGTAAAACACTAAGGAGTATTCCCAAGATAAAACAAAAATGATTTTCTAAGTGAAAACTCAGTATTTATAATACTTCTATGCCTGAACATATGTATATTCCTTATCTTCTAACATTTACCTAGTAGCCTCTGAGAATTAATAATCTATTATTCATACACGTAGGAACTACCAAGAGCAAACTGTCAGAATGCTAACTGCATACTAATGAATAAGTCTACGTTTTAGCTTTTTTTCAGTATAATTCTGGGATTTTACATAAATCAAATAGATTTTTTTAAAAAGAATGTTCAATCTAGTTTAATTTCCCCTATAAAGCATTCTTATCTAATATCAAATTTTTATGTTTACGTCACAGAATAACTTAATAATGTATGCAAAATACTTTTAAAAGGTATTTTTTATAATTTTTCAGAAGTTACAGCTATGAGAAAGATGAATGATAACCTGTCATTTTAATCTACTTGTTACATAAATGGATCTTGAAATAACTCAGTAATGTGATAAAGTTGTTCCATGCCATAACATTTATAAGGCACTGAATTACTTTAGATAAGCAAATTTCATGTTTATGTATGTATATATTAATAGAAATATACACACAAAATTTCACTCATATAACCTTGCAGTCTTTTTATGAAACTGATATGTGAAAAGAACCAGTTTTAGAAATAAAGCTTGGTCATTTAAATAGATCAAAGAAGTTCAAGAGTGGACTATCTGGCCACCTTAGATGGCATTTTCCTGTTTATTCAAAAAATTACAAAGAAAAACAACTGTGCTTACTTAGCCCTTATTATTGTTTCCCAGTTTTCAGCTTTCTAGCATGAGACACAGCTAAAAATGAAAATAGGTCACTAAGGAGCTGATTATCTGTCTGAAATAGAAGCAGTGTAGGTAGCCCTTAGCTGAAAAGTTGGTCATTAAAAAGTCCTTTTGGGTTATAATCCTGTGTTATAATAAATACCTACATTCCCAGGTTAGTGGATAGGAGTTTATGTGAATAACAATATTACTAAGTGGTATGATTTATTCCCCAGAAATAACTGAAGATAGGAAAGTACCATGTCCAGCAAGTTGCTTGATTCACGTGTGCCTCAGTTTCTTGCTCTTTAATGGGAACAACACACAGTAACATCGGCTCATAGGGCTGTGTGTTGGTTAAATGGGTAAAGCCTTTAGTATAACAGCTGGCACTTGGTAGGTATTCAATGTTTGGAAAAATAATTATTATAATAATAGAGGATGTCTAGGTGGTGGGTGACCTTTAAGTTCATTGCCTCAGTGATACTCTTACATTGGTGCTTGCTCAATACAAACTGATTAAATGCATGCTCCAGAACTTGAGTTCTTCCACAACCCATTTTAACTCTCAGAACGTGGATAAATGGTAATGCTCTGATTCCACTGTTTCCCAGAGGGAAGCAGAACTTACATATTTAACCATCCAGAATGGTGGTTCTCAAACTTTCTGGGTCTCAGGATCTTTTTATACTTGGACCCAAAAGATTTTCAGTTATGTGGGTTATATTTACTAATATTTAATATATTAGAAATCAAAACCAAGAAGTTCTCAAGTTTTATTCATTTTAAAATAGAAGCAAATTTTACATTCTTGCTAATTTTTTAGATGCCTAATCTAATAAAAAAGAGAACTGGATTTTCATGTCTGCTTCATGTTGCAAAAATTTTTTTTTGTTGTTTTGGTTAAACTATATGAATAAAATCTGGCCTACAGATATGTGGTTGGGAAAGAGAGAAGTAATTTAAAAACTTTCCTTTTTTATAAAATTTGACAAAACTCCTAACTCAAGGTTAGTTACAATATGGAATCTGAAGTCATGTCAATGAACTTCTTTGTAATTTATTACATTAAAATGTATTAGTCTATTTTGTACTTTGAATAGACCTTTTATTCCACGAATACATGATTACTCAGAAGATACTGATTTACCAAGTTATATACATATTTCAATTACTGATATGATTTATTAAACAATATATTTTTTAAAACATCCTTAATATCACCATAAAAATTCTCATCAGTAAAGTTGCTGACCACTAAGTAGGGGTTAAGCCCAGGATGGCAGATAAGTTTTCTAAAACCTAATTTTAACTGAAAGTTTGAATTTTAACAGTGGAAACACAGGTTCATATTTTTCACTCTTAGTAAAATGTCTTCCATATACCTACTTCTAAATAACAGTTTGTCAGTTGTTCTTTCAAATAAAAATATTCCATGGGAAAAGTGGCTCGTTCAGCTGGTAACTCAATCACACACTGCTTTTCCTAGAGGAAGACATCTTGCCTCAATGTTAAGAAAAACTGTATGGGTATTTCCCATTTCTTCTCACAATTCAAACGTCATGATTTACTAAAACTAAAATTTTTACTGCTTGGACAATAACATTCTTATGTAATGTTTGTTTGTTTTAATTGCAGATATACTGAAATGAAAAACACAATAATGACTATTAGTATGGTTTTCTGCCACTACGGTGACTATGCCAAGGCACAGCAGTTTCACTGTCCATTACTTCCATACCATGAGTGCAATTATGTTTGAATAATCATGAAGACAGTTCTGACCTTACAGGCCCACAAAAGGGTTTCAATCACCAATGTTCTCTGGATCAGTCTGCAAACCACCATCTTAGACCATGAAGGGCATATGTGATGAATAAATCTCAGAACAAAACAGAATGCAAAGTTGCGAATATGTGTAGAATCTCTAGCTTTCATCAGATTCTAAAGTCTGTGAGCTGAGGGTTAACAGAAAAACACTTCAGCTTACAAATCAACCAAATTCTACTGTTAAAGCACCACTATTAAATTTTACTGCTTTCTGCCACAAGATATATTTCTGCTCTAAAAATATTCAATTACAGAGGGAGAAAATGATCCATAAGGTTCTTAGCGATAATTTGAGTTGTTCCATGTAAGCCCTCATAGGGAATTTAAATGCTTTAAATTTGTCTCTTGTCATTAGTGTCCAGAAGAGTTAAGTATGAATGCCCAAGATAAGAGAAAGCAAATCTAAATGGTTTAAGATTTTTCATGCAACACTCTTCCTCAACAACGGTAATAATCTGGGCGAATATTTAATCTGTGTCAACCTCACTAGACTCTAAGATTCCTGAGTGGCAGAACTGTTGTTCATTTTTTATCCTTTGCACCTAGTTAGTACAGTGTATGACACATAAAAGATCCCAAGTAAACATCTGTTAAAGCAATGAAGTACTGAATAAGTCAAAAGGGGTGGGAAGGAAGAGATGGAACAATACAAAGACAAGAATCTACAAGAAAACTCAAAAGAAAATTCCTCATCAGTGAAGGAAATGAGGTACACAACACCAAAAAGCAACTGTGTCAATCTTGCTAATAAGTTAAGGATATTTTGCTTTAAGTATGTTACAATCATTCAACTAGTTTCTGAGCATCTAAATTATTTTCTAGGGGCTGGGGCCATAGCAGTGAATGAACCTCCTGTTTAAAGAGCTGACATATTTTTCACTGACACAAGGATGCTGCGCTTTATTTCAATATTACATCTCTGAAACAGAGATCCTCCTGCAGTAAGTATCAAGAGTTTAACTGCCATAATTTTTCTTTCTAATAGTACATAAAATATTGGGACCTCTTATACTAATAGTGAGTTACCTAAATTTAAAGTCATGTTGTGACTTATACCAGATAAGCTTTCAAAGTCTTGTTCTGCTAAAATTAAAAAAACCACGAATCAAGCACTTCTTTTTAAATGAAAATGAAGACCATCAATTAATTTGTAAATTTCTTTAATCCATGTGGTATACTCAGACTTACTTCTTAAAACAATGAGAAAGGACATCAACATTTCCTTTACTTTTTTATATAAAAAGATGCCATTTATTATAAACAATAACAATGCAATGAATGGATCTCAGTGTCACAAACCTTATTGAACCATTCAGGGCTTTTCTTTTTAGCCAATGATAGTGTGGTAACAAATCCAGCCAACATTCCTGCTGCGGCAACAGAACCAAGGAAAATTCCACCTGCCAAGAGTTTGGGGGAGGGGAGATTCAAATTTAAAAAAAAAAGAAGAAACAATTAAGTTCAAAACAAATAAGTTTCAGATACTTTTTAAGTTACATTCAAAATTACTTCTGAAATTCGAGAAATTATGGCTAAGCAGCTGTTGCCAAAGGTAAACGGCAGCCTCGGGTGAAGCGCGCCCGACCTCACGACCTCTGCTTCCAGGGGTCATTCCGGGGTGCACTTCCCTTGCCCTCTCCGCGGGCGGCGGCGTGAAGTTTCTCCCGGGGGTAAAGACAGCGAGTGTAATTAGAGCAGGAGAAAAAATGCCGAGGGGATGGGGAAATGCAGCCGCACGCGAGGAGCGATCGCGGACCCGCCTCCCGGCTCCGGGCCGCCTCCCGCCGCCAGCGGTTCCCGACCCCGCCAAATCCAGGGGCAAGGCCGCAACGTGGGCTTTGGGCGGGATGCGTAGGGGAATGCCCCTTGGCGCAGGCCAGGCACCGCACCTCCTCACATCACACCTTTAACCAGGAAAAGCCGATCGTCCGTGGGCGCCGGAGTCTCCAGGTGAGAAGGCTCGCCAGGGCCAGCGCCCGCCGTCTCCATGTCAGTCTCCACCACTGCGTACGGCGCCAACGGGGCCCGGGTGGAATCTAGAGCAGGGCGGAGGAGAAAGGTTCCGCTGCGGCCTCCCCTGTGCAACCTGAAGACGAGTCCGGAGAACGGCCGCTGTCCGCAGACCCTCTCTTCTCCCGGGCTGGGCGGGAAAGATGCGAGCGCCGCCCGCAGTGTCCCCTGCTCCGCACCGGGGGCGGGGGCGATGTCCTCCAAGGCGGTCTCCCTGGGAGGGTCACTCGCCTTCCCCAAGGTGATGATCGCTGACTTTAATCATTATTTTGTCTATTGAAAGAATGCTCGACCCTAACTCTAGGGGGCAGCGAGGGGTCGCAGATTAGCCAGGAGCCCGTCCCACCCCAGGCGAGACCGGAGCTCGGTGTTCTGACACCGCGTCCAGTGATTTGGCCCGCGCTAACACCCCGCGATTCTAAAGACAGGCTTCAGTCTCTCCTCTGTACTTTTCTGAGAAATTTCCTGTGGTCGTCCCTTTGATGCGAGGGACAGGATTTACTCCTTCCCTCCGATTTGATTGGTCGGCCTACAGCCGAGCGAGGATGCCTGGCAAGATGACTGCGTCAGCGCTGGGACCCAGTGAGGACCGCCGAGGCCCACGCCGGGCCAGCCGCGTGGGCTCCGGGGCCCCCAGCGCTGCTGCGGAGCGTGGACCGCTGGCAGACAGGCCTGGTCCTCACAGCCTAGCAGGCGGGGAGCCAAACGGGGACGGATGGGTACATGGCTCTTGAGAGGACAGGTCTAGTGGTCAGTAGGAAACCTTTTCAGCCGCTCGGAGACTCATGACATCATCTTTCCGAATGAAGGAGCCTGTCTGCCGTTTTTTGGTTTTGTTTTTTTCCAGATCACTTTAGGGCGTGGGTTTCTTGAGGATGGGGACACGGATCTATATTCATTTTTACATTCTCTGGCTCCCAGTTTATTACTTGGCCATGCATAGTAAATGTATGTCTGATGAATGACTACATGAATGCATTAAGATTATCATTATGATTATTTTACCAGTTAAATGCATCTACCAACTCAAACATGAGTTCAGGTCCTAAACCACTTCTCAGTTGTGTGAAATTGGATTATTTAGTTTCTCTATACCTCAGTTTCCTCATTTGTTAAATAAATACCTACCTTGGAAGGGTTGCAGTGAGAAATAAATGTATATAAAGAAGTTAGCATAGTGCCTGGCACAAACAACTCAATAAATGTTCTCTCCAATCGTTGCCACCTTTGATTTCCAATGGCTTTTCCCCCAGAATTGCCTATGGAGATTGTAACAATTACAGATACCCAGCTTCTGCCACTGGAGATGATGGCTCTGAAGGTCCCGGATAGGGCAAAGATTAAAAGCTGCATGAAGGCTCTAGTGATCAGCCAGGATTGAGAAATACTGCTGTTTTTCTGTGTGGATGAGATCCCACAGAATGTATTTGACCTTTAGATTCTCTGAAAGTAGGATGCCAGGGTCTGAAAGGGTCCTTTATCTCTTTGATCCCTCCAATCTAAGTGGTTTTCCTCCACCATGTGTTCCCACCATGATGTCCTGCCTCACTACAGGCCTAAAAGCAACAAGGCCAACCTATTATGGACTAGAACTTCTAAAACCATAAGCCAAAGTAAGCCTTTTCTCTTTTAAAGTTCATTATCTCACGATTTGTTATAGTGATGGAAAGCTGATCAACACAGTCTGGCATTGCCCCAAGTGCTTCTAATACAGTGTCTCATTTAATCTTCTCTTAAAAACTCAGAAAGAACAACTTACTAGAGCTTATGCAGCTTGCTGTTAAGGGGTGATGCTAGGATTTAAAAGGAGGCTCTTCCTTATCTACTGGGCCAGTGGTCCTTACACTTGAGCTTGATGACTGGAATCACCCAGGGAGGAATGTTAGACACAGATTGTTGGTCCCAGTTCCAGAGTTTTCAGTTGAGTGGAGCCTTGAAAACTCACTTGTCTAGAAATGCAGGTTCCTTCACTCTCTCCTTCTTTGCTGTCTCCTGGTAGAAGCACAGAACCTTTTTGTTCTTTACTATATGAAACATAAGGGAGATAATGAACCTTCAAATCTAGAGAAGTTGCAGAGTTCTGTAATCCAGAGCCTGTCTGTGTTTTGAGAGCAACTACAAACCCTGTGGGACCCATCTGCTTTTGTAATGGAGGATGTGGCTTCATACTAACTCCCTGATCTAAACCACAGTTTCCCTCTTTTCTACTTGCAAGCTTGTTTCTCAATACACTAGCACTGAAAAAGTAAAGCAAACCAGTGGCTACTCTTGAGCCTTAGGGTAAGTCATTTGCATTTTGAGGATCCTTTTTGGACACAAACTACAGGAGGGAACAACTGTTCCTTGGAGAGGGTGCATTTGTTTGGGGGAGGGGAGAGATTGCAGCCCCCATTCCACACCAACGCTAGGTACCTGACTTGTACCAGATTCTGGGAGATGGTGTTTCCCGAGTCTCAGAAGCCTTAAACCACAAGGACAGGACCAGAGATTAGGACCACATTCCAAGCATCCCAAGTTAGAACACTGAAAGAAAACATTTTTTTAAAAAAGACCTTGTTTCCCAAGGTCTCACATTTCCACAGTGCACACAATTAGGTACTTCAACTGCAATCAGATTAACTGGCCTGCTTCAGGAATTTCAAAATCCCATTTAGACTTGTTCTGTGGGAATGCATAATACAAGTTCTAAACAGGTGACTTGCAAACATTCAGAGCACAGTCTTTGCAAGACAGAGACTTTAGTTCTAAAATAGCAAGACAGAGTATTTTCAAGTGTGGAAACCAGAGATTAGAAAGATACAGAGCTTTGGTGCTGCATGCAATGCCGGCAGGACTATCACTTCAAAGTAAGCTTGAGTCCCTTTTAGGAAAATGTAATAGAAATGTCTTGCTGCAGAGAGGAGGCTGCTGGGAAGGCAAGTTTATCAGAGATAGACACTGTTGCTATTTTGGTGTTTGTTTTGAATCAGCTGAAAAGTCCACACCAGACATGCATCTGACCATATTTTTATTTCAAAATTTTTGGTCCCTGTAGATTCTATTTCAAATTTTGACAGCTAGAAATCTATTAGCATTACAGTTCCCAGAATTCTGGTAGCCCTAGCTCTAGCTAGTTTCACACACTGTTGGGCTTTTTTTTTCCCATCAATTTTTAAAACATTTCTTTGGAGCTTCACTTACTCTGTATTTAAAGTATGAGGCTGAATTATTTTTAAAATGCTGTAAGGGTCATATATTGGTCAAATCATTCTCACTGCTGCTTGACAAAAATATAGTGCAGAGGTCTTTAAAGTTATTGTCAAATTAAGTGCATGCATAGAAGAAAAAGATCTGCTGGATTTCATGCTCACACAGGTGACCTGGAGGGAAGGGAAAGGTAAGTTTTCTATCCATATTTCTTCTATTTTCTGCCTTAATTAGTGAAATGTTAGCCAAAGCAACATTTTCACTTATTTCTGGAATGTCAAAAGCATTTTAACATGAGTCACTTATTACTTTTGTAAGAAGGAAAACAATAAAATATTTCCAAAATATATCACTTTATTCAAAAGACAGACTTTCTGATTGAAATAGAAATATTATGTAAGTTTCCAGGGTAATTCATCAATCTCTCCAGTGGGATACCCAGTGACAGGATTCTTGGAAGGTGAGGAAATGAGCCAGAAGCATTACATCATAAGGAGAAAGTCTGTGCCGTCCAGAGAGCCTATGTGCCTTCTGCAGTATGCAGCTGTTGGGCCTCTTGGATTCTTCCCAGATTCTGTGCAGGGTCCCCAGAGCCATAGCTACTTTGGAGTGCACCGCACTACAATCAATGCAGTGCAATATAAATGGTAAGCATGAGAATAATTCCTCTGGGTGGGCTGAAGCTAGGCTTCCAAAGCAGGAGTCTCATTACTCACTTCCGGTATCTCATTACTTATCTTTTAGAATCCTATTCTATAACAGTTACAGGTTGAGTAAGATATCTGTTTTTATCACAGTAAATAAAAGTTGCTGCTATGCATTATTCCTTTCAATTTTTCTTTATTGTAGAGTGGATCCTTCCTAGGTCTTTCTGCGCTTTTGATTGAATTGTTACTGTTAATGATCATGCAGAAATCTCATTGAAAGCTGTTATATTTCATAAGCCACTAGGTATTTTCTTGGAAACAAGTGATGCATATAATTTACTTTAACTTCTCTTCTGTCTAGTGAGGATCCAATATGAACATGCATGTTCAAGCATTCTGTGAACTGTCAAGAATCCAGGTGATATTCAGTGCTATTATCTACAGTTCTGTGTGCAACTACAGTTATAGAAAACCCCTTGAACATTCCTGAAAGTAAACTGTGTTTCCATAACGCATTATGATAGACAAGCATGTATGTTACACAAATATTCACTATTAGAGTCAGTGAGACTAGCAACTTATCAAATGCTTATTGTTTTTTTTTTAAAGAGAGAGAGAGAATTTCAATATTTATTTTTCAGTTTTCGGTGGACACAACATCTTTGTTTGTATGTGGTACTGAGGATCGAACCCCGGGCCGCACGCATGCCAGGTGAGCGCGCTACTGCTTGAGCCACATCCCCAGCCCATTATTGGGTTTTTATTATTAATTATTCTCTCCTAATCTAGTGTATTAAAAATTATAAAATATAAGGTGATTTTAAAATACCTTCTATCACACATATTATGAATAAGGGACTTCGAAAACCATAAAACCTTTCTTGACCAAGAAAAACTGGCTGACTTTAATTTTCCTTCACATGGTGTGTTCCAGCTGAGCACCTGTCATGGTCTTGGATGCTGGATTTATTCAGGTAAAGTCAAGTCTTTGCTCATTGGAATTTCTAGTTCCTTGACCCTCGATTCTCTAAGTAAGGGAGACTTTCATCAGAACATCTTTTGTGTTAACCTGTGTGGTTGACATTCATTCTAACTGTATGTCTTCTACTTTTCCACCTTCATAGCTAGAGTATGATTCATTTCTGGCTTATAAACTCTGCAGTGCCTGAAGTTGCTCCTCTGAATATCAACTACTATTGCACATGACGTATTGAGGGCCTCAGAGGTTGGGCTTCCCTGGATTGTTGGGGCTTGGAATTCAGAAGAGGCTGTGGGGAAGTGGTTTGGCAATTGAGGCCAGGCATAAAACCCAGGAGCAAGTAGCCTTGTCTGGGGGTGGGACAGACAGGGTCTAGTTGTGAGATGAAGTAGGATTTCTAAATATATAACAAATAAAATATCATGGGGGGCAGGGGAGGGAGTTCAGAATTCAGGCAGGCCAGCTAGTGTCACAAGAGATTTGATAGGGAAGAGCAGGGCTCCAGACCTGGGTAGAACTGAAGATCTAGAAATGACAACTGTCTCTAGACACAAACCCAATTAAATGAGTAAGAGAACAAAAAAGAGATCCCACATCTAAGTTGAGTTATCAGAGCTGGGACACTGGAACAGAGTCAGACAGACTTTGATGTTGAGTTCCCAAGGCCTAGGAGAGGCCCAAATCCATTAGGATATGCTGACTTAGGTCAGTGATCTGGGTCTGCTTGGGTCAGCTCAGGCATACAGGGATGGAGGTGCAGGTAACAGAGGGAACAGAGAGGTTTCCTGCCTGTAGTTCTGGGGCTTGTTCATTTGCAGGAGGGCCTCCCCTGGGCAGGTAGTGGGGACCTGAATCTGGCCTGATTTCTCCTCACCAAGCCCCGGGCTCTGGTTCTGGGCTGCAACTGCCCTGGGGGAGGGGCATCTTTCTGGGTTTCATAAAGTTACCTCCAAGGCTGGTTATTGGCTTTGGAACCATAACTGGATATTCAAAAGATAGAAAACAATTATCAATATCCCAACTGTTGAGAGTATGTTGGGTACCTCGAGTGTACTAAGACACAAAAAATCCTTGAGAAAGATTCCACAGTATCTAGGGCAGGAGTCTCAGAACCAAATGCACAATTATAAGAGGACTAAAGTATGTATAAATTCAAAATGCCTTTGGAATTCAGAGAATAATTCAGAAAAATGTCACTTGTAAAGAGTGCTGTACCTGAATTTATGTAATTTGAAAAATAAATATGTGTGATCTTTGGACACATTTTTATCATCTTGACTCACCAACAGTCCCTGTCTATATCACCAGGGAATTATCTGGGTGGCTTCTTGATGGGTGGTACACCTACCTTTTAGTAACATTTTGCTGAGTTTTGACCCCATTGCTTTGCTATTGCCCATTGAGGGAGAACCTCTTTGTCTGTGATTCTACAGTGAGAACAAATATTTCAGGGTGTAGTAAGTTACATGTCATCCGGACAGTGGTGTTTTATTGAGGTCAACGGTACAGGGCCCAATGCCCTTTTTAAAACATTCAAAGTATTTGATGGATTCATTACTGTGTGAACCATAAATAGACACGACCTCAAAATCCAGACAATGAAAAGGATGCTTGAGGGGGGACCTCAGAGCCACCACCATGGACAACGACTTCGAAGGTGATAGGAGGAGCCGGAACTTAATTGGAAACTAGGTCTAGTTCCCAGTCCTGCAAGTAACAGGGATCAATTAGTCTCTTGCACCTTAATACAGGCTTTGTTTTCTTTCTCTATAAATTGAGGAGAAGATTCAATGGACGAGCATCCTTCCAAGTGTGTTTCATGGTACATCAGCTCCAGAAGCCTTTACATGTTACCTGGAAACACACAAACTTACTTGTGATCAAATAAATTTGGTAAGCCTGGTTACTTGGCTTCAGGACTTCTCAGCATCTTCAAGAGGAGAGCATATGAAGCAGAAATTCTTTGAACTTATTTGACCGTAGAACCTTAGTTTCAGGCATCTTGTGGCCCTGTGTACCTTAGAAATCAGCTTGAGAAAATACTGAGCTGCTCAGTCACTGGGATTCTTTCCGAAACTTCATGATTCCAGTCAAGCTCGGGGAAATACAGCTATTCCATTTAGAAGACGGAGAGCAATGCCTTCCTCCCTTCAGCTCATGGTTGGATCTAAAATTTAGCGATGTTTCCACTCAGCAGTTTCTCTGAACCAGAGGGTGAGCAGGAATAACAAGGACCAGATTTCATGGAGGGAGTGGAAACTTTCCTTGTCCTTAATCAGTGCTCCCTTCCCTAGGTGGAGCTTGGAGCTTTTCTTCATATTCTAAGAGAAGAGAACTGTTTGCTGGGGAAGGGAGGCAGGGGTGAGTCAAAATGGTCATGGATAATCTACTTCATTCCAATCAATTAGGAAGAAAAATGCAGTTCCCAAAACACATTCTGAGTTGGTAGAGTTGAGAAACCAAAATAGCGGATGTACAGTAGAATTAGATTTACTATTTCAAGCCCTGCTGTATGTTTGTCCTTATTTGGTTGCCTTTGCAGAGTTGCATGACTATGGAAATGAGAGCGACCTTGAATCACGTAGCTGATCATCTTGTATCCAGGAAGAATTTCACTCAAGTCCTCTTAATTACGGATCCAGCTGCAGGTGCGTCATGAGCCCTGATTTCGGAGCACACTGTGCTTTAGACACAGTTCTCCTAAAGGAACAGGTAGCCCAGAGTGCTGCGGCAGGAGCCCTACGTACTGAAGACATCCACCATGTGTTGTATGCCAATCACACCCCCAACTTCCAAGCCATAGGCCATTGCTTTTGCAGAGGTTTCTGTGTTTCCTGTCACATGATCTACTTATGCTGGCCAACACAAATTCACCAGGCTCATCACCAGACCCAAGGATGGTCACCTGTCTGTCACCCAGCAACTTCATTTTTTTTTGCATGGTCCAACCGATCTGCCAGGCCCTGTCTGTCTGCTTTCTCTTTCTGATGCTCCTGCAGCTGTCCTGGAGGGTCTCCTACTCAGGCCTGCTTTCTCTGGCTGCCTAGTTCACTAGAGCAATCTTGCTGTGGATGTCACTGGCCCTTATGGCACTCTGCTGGACTAGGGGCGGATGGGGGACACACCCCTTTCTCATAAATTATTTTATGTGAATAGATCATCACTTAAATACATGGTGGCCCTATGGCAGCAGGCAGCTGATGTTCTTTCACATGCCACCAACTTTCTCACTCACACACCCGCTGAAAGCTAAGGTCCACACCGAGGGGAGGGGAGGGTGTTCCTTCCTACTATGACTCATGGTGAGTTCTAATACCCTAGCCTGCCCTCGGCCTGCAGGGCACTCCGCTCTCAGCAGTCACCTTTTCCTGGTTCTGTTTCTCCCTAGATGCTGCTCCACTGTGGTGCTACCCCCAAACTGACCACATCCCGCACGGGTCAGACAGAACTCTGAGTAACACCATACCCTGAGCAATGTCCTACTCTTTTCCCAGCAGACCTTTTTGCAAAGTCCCACCTTTCATAGCATTATTGAAAAAGTTGGTTGTATTTGAAGCTGGTTGAGCACCCAGGCCCCAAGAGGGATTTATGTATCACCTGGAAGGACACAAACGAGGACATTCCATAGGTCTCTGTCCTCAGCAGTGCTGTTTCAACAGCTGTCTAGGCAACTTCTACCTATGAGACATGCCTGTGACCGTTTCCAGAAGGCACAGTTACCTAATGAACAAGATGAACAAGAGAAATGTCTCAAAGTCACCTCACTACATAGACTGAAAGAAACAAACAAGTGAACTTCAGCAGGGAAACATATAAGAAAATACACAAGCACAGGTTCAGAGAATTTATCCTGCAGTGTTCCTGAGACAGGCAGCAGTTGAGTTGTTTGGCAAGGCTGAAATGACAAAGGTCACTGTGCAGCTGCATCTGAGAGCCTCTCCTGCTCAGGCCCATCTCTTCTGGGGTCACCCGAGAGGAATTGTCTCCAGAGAGCAGGAAGACACAGGCCAAGGTGCGGGAGGGTGGGAAGGCTTAGCCTCATCCCCTGGGAAGAAATGGTTGAGGGGAAGAGAGAGATTTAGGCTGGAGGAGAGCAGAATGGGGAGACTGTTGCTAAATAAGGGGGTAGGATCTACCCAGAAGCACTGGCAGAAATTAGACAGGTGGAATTGATCTCCAAATTAGGAACCGTCTAAAAATCTGAAATGTCCCCACGATGGGGACATTAAGTACTTTGAATTATACTTTTTCCTGTCACAAGGACTTTCTGAGGGAAAGTTGTATTATCATCTGTTCGAGGTGATAGAGAAGAAATTCCTTCACTGAGTGACAGGTGAGAACTTGTAGGGGGATTGACATCCCATAACATGGACCTGCTCAGCTCTGTCTCGGAGCTTGTTTTCATCCACCTCTCAGGGAAAAACTACATTCTTGAGACTGAAGCCAATTTAATTCAGTGTCATGAAAAACATGGCTGAAGAGCTCTAGTGGGAAACCAGGTAACAATCAGAAAGCCACGTGTGATACCCACCCCTCTTTGAAGCTCTGATGGATTTAATAGACAAATAATAAGAAAGAAAAACTTTTAGGGTGAAGTGAGGGCCCAGGAAAGTGGCCAGTTATGAAAGAAGTCTTGTAAAAATCTTTATGTTTCCTACCTATTAGCCTTAACTCATTAAAACACAAAACAGAGAAAAAAAGATCCCACTCTGTGATGATTGCAAAAATGTAACTGACACATCCAACCTGATTCCAGCTCGTGTTTGGTCCAAAAGATGGAGCTGTGCATGTTGTTGATTCTTTTGGTCAATTATTGGGCGGGTGGTGTTTGAGTTATTTCTTATGTTACAATGAAATATGAAAGTAATGAAAGAAAATATAGATGAATAGCTAATGTAACACACACTTGAGCAAGAACTTTCTAACATAAAACCAAGAAAATAAATATAGATTGATTTGATGACTTAAATCTCAAAACTGCCCATAGCCCAGCATGGTGGCACACACCTGTAATCCCATCTACTAGGGAGGTTGAAGCATGAGAATCACAAGTTCAAAACCAGCCTCAGCAATTTAACAAGACCCTGCCTCAAAATAAAATAAATAAAATAAAAAGGGCTAGGGATGTAGCTCAATGGTAGAGTGTCCCAGGTTCAATCTTCATTTCTGCAGGGGGAGAAACTATTCTATGGAAGACGGAGTGTGTTTTCTCATTTAATCGATTTCCCCTTCATCCTCGTCTGCTTCTCCTTTACAGGTGGCCATGTAACCAGTTCTGGACAATAAAACATTGGCAGGAGTCAGATGGCATTGTCTCTTCTTCCTCCCTTCTTCCTTCTGCTTGGAGCACAAACCTGATGGCTAGTGCTATAGCAGCCATTTGGTGACTATAAAGTGAAAAGCAGAAGACTGAGTCATTTCCAGCAGTTGCCTTTCTATGAGATGCTTGTTATGTGAGATAAAAAGTCGACCTTGTTTAAGACAGTGGAGTTGAGTTTCCTGTTACTTGAGCTCAAATTCATTCCTAACTGAATCTGAGCTTATGGTAAGACACCATATTGTTCAAAAGGCAAATAACAAATATTTGCAATACATTATAAAAGTCAATGTCCCTATTAATATAAGACCTCTGTAAGTAAGTAAGATAGGCAAAGATAACTATTGTAGTTTGGATCTGAGGGTCCCCAAAGGTTCGTGTGTTGAAGGCCTGGCCCCACAGCAGCGAAGTTCAGAGGTGAGGTTTTACAGAAGTGGCTGAGTCACAAGGGCTCTAATCTCATCAACCGGTTAATCCACTGATGGGTTCATGATTAAATAGACTATTGGGAGGTGGTAGAAAGCTTAGGAGTTGGGATCCAGTTGGAGGAAGCACTGGGGGTGTGCCCTGGAAGGGTGCATCTTATCCCTGGACTTCCACACTCCTTCTCTCTCTGCTTCCCAGCCTTCAGGTGAGCAGCCTCTTCTCCACATGCTTCCCCTGCCTTGATGTTCTACTTCACCTCTGGCCCAAAGCAATGGAGCCATCCGACCTTGGAATGAACTTTCTGAAGTCATGAGCCAAAATAAATCATTCCTGCTTTCAAGGTTGATTTTCTCAGGTATTTTGTCACAGTCATAGAAAGCTAACACAATATTCTAATTTTAAGAAAGGCAAAGAATATGAACAGGAAGATAAAGAATAAGCAACTCAAATCCTGAATAAGTTCATTAAAAATTTCAGCTTCCCTAGTAATCAGAAACATACAAGTTAAAATAATAGCATAATGATTTACCACCTAAAAAATCTGGCTGGGGTTGGGGCTCAGCGGTAGAGCACTCACCTAGTACATGTGAGGTGCTGGGTTCAATCCTCAGCACCACATAACAATAAATAAAATAAAGGCATTGTGTCCAACTACAACTAAAAACATAATTTAAAAAATCTGACAAACATTGGGAGAATTACAATCTATCTTCCAGAAAGCAATCTGACAAAATGTGTTAAGTTTTGGACTCCAGATCTGTTGGGAATCTGTGAGAAATGATGAATGAAGTGCAAAGATTTGTATCAGGATTCTCCAACAGTGCTGTTGGTGATTACAAAATGATGAAAATGGCAGGAATGTGCAGTAATCGAGCTTTGTTTATGTGTCATTGGATTGCCTCCTACAAAAACTATGTCTCCATTAGCTGTAGTCCAGGTCTATCTGGTTATATACAAGATGCCCGTTATTCATTATTAAATGCGTAGCAAGTTAAAACGTCTCTGTACGGGTGAAACAATTTTATTTTCATTAATGAGTGTATTTGTATATTTCTGTGTGTCCAAAATGGCATGGACGCAGCTCTATCAAGGCATTAACATCACCCTGGGCATGAATGACTTTTGATCTAAAAAAATCATTACTCTGAAAGTATTTCATGGTGAGCACAAAGAAGGAGAAGAACTGATCACTGAATGCATCAGGCTGAGAATAAGCTGAGGCGTGGACTTGCAGTGAGGGTATCAGAACACTCTAAGCTGGTCTAAGTGTGTTCCTCCTTCTGCGGGCAACTCACTGAGCACCATTGGAGCCAGGCTAGCTGCTCAGCTTTCCCTGGCCTCTTCCAATTGACACAGTCGCTGCTGCTGAAGCCGTGCCCTACAGCTCTGCGTGCCCTTCTGTTTTAGGGGCACTCTGTGTTTCTGTTATGACTCAGTACAAGTGAACTCTTAGGGAGTAATTTTATTTCCCTGATTTGGAAGGGGCATGAGAGAGGCTCAGTGTTGGATTCCTAGAGACAGAGGATTAGCTCCATTCTGCTAAGTCCTGTGGTGAAGACTTCTGACTCACCATTTTTCCTGTTTCTTAATACAAGGCACGAGCAAGGATCGGGTTCCTTTACAGGATTTCTCAACCTCGCTTCCACATAAAACTAAAAATAACTATTTCCCTTGAGGCCAAACCATCATGACCTTGCAGAAGCCGCATGTGCCAGCTGGAAATTCTCCAGAATGTCTCTTTTAAAGAAGGAAAAATATTCTATTGAACTAAGAGCATGACTGATAGGAGGAAGTAGGCTGGATGGGAAAATATTGAGATTTATTATAATGATGTCTGGCACCGAGGGTCCCAGCAGGAAATGGAAACCCCCTCAGCTGGTTCAACAGAAGTCTCCTTAATGAAGGGACTCTTCACAGAGGCTTGGCAGGGTTCAGAGAAGCAAAGAGAGGCTGGGCTACTCAGAGACCAGCAGTGGTGGGAAGCTGTCATTAGCCCTGGCCCGAGGTGGTGGGTGGGCTGAGTGTTTAGAAGCCCAGTGACTTCCCAGCAGGAGGTGCTTCCCGCACAGGGGCAGTCCTGGAAGAATGTCACCAGCCCCAGAACCAGACATAGATGCCCTCTAATGACCCCCCACTACCTCCCATCAACCAGATTATAGCAGAAATCAGCTGAGAGAGACCCCTTGAGAACTCACAGGAGTGGAGACAGCTAGAGAGGGTGATGAATGGGTGAGGCCACCTGTGGAGAGGGACCCTCTGGAGGGTCCATGGAGGAATATTCTGTTCCTTTACAAGAGAGAACACAAGGCTTGGGGTTGAAGGTTAGTGGTAGAGTGCTTGCCTAGGAAGTGCTAGCATGCTCCAGGCCCTGGGTTCCATTCCCAACCAGCACCACAAAAAAATAAATAAATAAAAAAAGAAAAAAGAGAGAGAGAGAGAAAGAGAAAAAGGAAAGAAGAAAGAGACACACAGAGACAGAGATAACATGACTTCAGGTACAATTTTGACGATGCTCAGCCATGCTTCCTCAGAGTTCACCTATGTGGGGTTTGGGGAATTTAGAGTTTTCAAGAGAGACTGAACAAAACAAAGCCCAGCAGCAGCCCAGAGAAACACACCATTATAGACCAATGTGTCCCTCCAAACTCACATGTTGAACCCTAAGCCCGTGGGATGGCATTGGAGCAGGGACTATGGAAGGTGATTAGGTTAGCTGAGGTCATGAGGGCAAAGATGGGTCCTCACAAAGGGATTAATTAGTGTCCTTATCAGAAGAGCCGCTCACCCCTGTGCTTTACCCCATGTGAAGAAACTGTGGGAGGGGGCTATTTGCAAGCCAGGAAGCAAGTCCTCATCAGAACTCAACCATGCTGGGCTGGGGAGGTAGCTCAGTGGTAGAGCGCTTGCCTAGCATGTGTGAGGCCTGGGTTCAATCCTCAACACTGCATAAAATAAGTAGATAAAATTAAAAAAAACAACAACACCCTCAGTTATGATGGCACCCTGATCTCAAGTTTCTATGCTCCAGAACGTGAGAAATAAGTTGATTAAGCTTTTAAGTCTATGGCACTTCGTTGCTGCAGCCTGAGCTGACCAAGTCCCACACCTAAAATGAAACATGTGCATGTTGGAGACAGTACCATCTTCACCAAGCACCTGTCTGGTGCCAGGTACTGTGCCAAGTACTTATGGCATGGGCTCTTTTAACACCCACACTGGCAGGGTAAACACTGTTGTCCCCTTTGACATAACGGAAAATTGTTGTCCATGGAATTGTCCATCTTTCCCCCAGGTCCCCAGCTAGCCAGGGTGGTGGCATTCATCTCTGGCAGACAGGTTGCTATAACTGGCAGCACATGCTGCCCTAGGGAGAGAGGCCGCTGTTGGGGTCCTAGGTCACAGGAGCCCCCTGTGGACCTGAGACCTGACTTGTGTGGCAGGGGAGGGGTAGGACATACTTGCTTATAGTCTGGCTCCTCTTACCAGGGCACTGTCATGACTCTCACAGCAGGAAGCTGGTAGGTCTTGTTCGTCACTGTACCACCCTGCCTGGCATACAGTAAGGCACGCTGTGTTTGTGAAGTGAATACATGACTGGGGTCTAATAGAATCAATGTTTGTAACTTACATTCTTTCATCTTGATGGTGCTTTTTGGTTGTGCAAAAATCATCTTCAACAAGGAGAAACACACTGACACTTTTTTATCCCCGAAGTCTGCAGGTGTGTGTTTGAATACAAACTGGTTGGCGCCCTGGGTCTGGCTTGCTAAGGGGAGCAGCTCACCAGAGCGGGGTGTGGGGGAGGGACATTGTGCAGTGGGGCTGACGTGATGGGAAGAGAGAGTCACAGAGGTATGTGGCCAGATGTCATGTAAATGCCTGTGAGGGTGGAGGCCTGGCCTGCAGGAA
Organism: Marmota flaviventris; assembly: GCF_047511675.1. Taxonomy (NCBI): domain Eukaryota; kingdom Metazoa; phylum Chordata; class Mammalia; order Rodentia; family Sciuridae; genus Marmota; species Marmota flaviventris. The sequence continues at coordinate 9,678,696 of NC_092503.1, read as the reverse complement.
GGTGACAAGAGTCACCCAGCACTTCTCTGAGAGACTAGAGGAGGTCAACTGAAACCCTAAAGGGAGTGAGGGCTCCCATCACCCCCATCAAGCAGGAATGTTGAAAGAAATTCTCAAAGATTAGTTAATGCTCTTCCTCAAACTCAGTCAACAAAGTCTTCAAAACTCACACCCTCAGCAAGGTAAAGGCTTATTTTCTCCCACTGTCGGACTATGAGAAAGTCTCCCTGATTTGTAATTATTACTATTACTTGCTATTGATCTGAATTTGTTTATTTTTTCTTTACCTAAGGAAAAGCTGAACACATATGATCATTTTGGAAACTAAAGCTAGACAGACGGCTTCAACATTCAGGTCCAAATGCTGTAGTCTCCTATAGCATGACCTGAGCCAGGTGGGCGTGAGCAGAGGGCTGAGATACTCTGGAAACTGAGGAAGGGAGGACCCCCTGGGAAGACCACTGGATCAGCTCAGGGGCAGGTCCTAGGGACAAAGAACAGAGAGGCTGAGTTCACTGAGCATCAACCACATCCGGGCCCATACTTCCCTACCCACACGCTGGCTTCTTGGAGCTGATGACCGTCCTCAGTACAAGACTTGCTTATTTATATAAGTTGACAAATATACAACATGTATGCAACATGATATTTTGAAATATGTATCCCTTGTGAATGGCTAAGTTGGCCAGCACCCCACCCTCCCTGTCCCTCCTCCTGGTGACCACCGGAAACATTTTCTGCTTCTGTGCTTGGCTTTTTTCACTTCCACATATACGAGATCATGTGGTACTCATCTTTCTGTGCCTGGCCTATAATGTTCAAGTTCATCCATGTTGTCACAAGTGACAGAATTTCTTTACTTTTTAAGGCAAATAAGTATTCCATTGTGCATGTATATTATATTTTCTTTATCCACTCTGTTAATGGACTCTTAGGTTCATTCCATGTGTTGGCTATTCTGCAATAAACATAAGGGTGCAGGTGTACCTTGGGTGTGCTGATGTTAAGTACCCAGTAGTGGGGGTGTTGGGACAGATGGCAGTTCTATTTTTAATTTTTTGAGGAATCTCCCTACTGTTTTCCATGTGGCTACACTAGTTTACATTCCCACTAATGGTGTTCAGGGTTCCCTCTCCTTCACCCACCTCTTTTTTTCTCTCCCGCTTCTCTTCTTCTCCTTCTCATTTCTTTTTGCAGTGCTGTGGATGGAACCCAGGGCCTCGCACCCTGAGCTGTTCCCCCAACCCTGTTTTTCATCGTCTTGATCATAGCCATTTGGATAGGTATGAAATGATATCTCACTGTGGCCTTAATTTGCATTCCCTGATGATGGTGAGCAAGTTTTCCTAGGCCTGTTGGCCACGTGTATGTCTTCTTTTCAGAAACATCTATTTGCCCATCTTAAATCAGATTACTTCTTTTCTTGATTTTGAGTTGTTACTTATATATTTTGGATATTAATCCCTTCTCATATATTTGTTTTCAAATATTTTCTCCATTCCATGGGCTTTGTCCTTACCCTGTTGGTTGTATCCTTGGCTGGCAGGAGAGTTTCAGTTTGATGCAATCTCCTTAGCCCATTTGCCTTTGTTGCCTGGGTTTTGGATTCATGACTAATGTCATGGAGCTTTTCTCTTGTGTTTTCTCCTAATAGTTTCACAAGTGTTTAATCTGTCTTGAATTGGTTTTTGTGGATGGCATGATGTGCCTAATTTTGTTCTTCTGCATATGGATATCCAGTTGCCCAATGCTTCATTGAAGAGACTGCCCTTTCCTCATTGCATGTTCTTGGCATCTTTGTTGAAAACACTTGACATGTGCCGGGCACTGGTCCATAACTGCTTCAGGTAGGGTGACCTGGGACAAAAGCAAGCTCAGAACTGGAGTCTCACCTAGGACTTGGCCGTCTGACCAATATGTAACTCAGTCACCTTGAGAAGGCAATACAGGTGTTTTGGGGCTGATGAAATTGTTCCCTTGCTGGGCACAGTGGTGCACACCTGTAATCCCAGTGGCTGGGGAGGCTGAGGCAGGAGGATCACGAGTTCAAAGCCAGCCTCAGCAATGGTGAGGCATTAAGCAATTCAGTGAGACCCTGTCTATATAAATAAAATACAAATTAGGGCTGAAGATGAGGCTCAGTTTCAGTGGTCGAGTGCCCCTGAGTTCAATCCCTGATAACAAACAAACAAACAAACAAACAAAAAAAACCCAAAAATTGTTCCCTCAATGGGTAAACTGTATTTCTAACACTATGACAGTTTAGAATTAGATATAAAGATGCTGAAGTAAACCAAATAATGCTATTCAAGCTTTTGCCCAAAGCTCAAGGAGACATTTGAAATCGAGACTGAGAATTGGACACATTAGAACAAAGACAGCCTTCCTTGTGAACCTATGAACAATGTATAATTAAGTAATTGATTTTTGATGTGATTTTAAATTAAATTTAAAATTTGATTGAATTTATAAATAGTATTGGAATGTTCAAGTGCATATGAGATTCACTATTATTTATAGGTTTAATTTATTAGATTTATTACTATTGTTTAAGTACTTGGAATGGCTGTGCTATTTAGGATAGGCACTTGAAGTGGTTCAAAAGAAAACTGAATATATTAAATTTATAATGGCAATTTAACATATTTGAGGGAATTTAATTAACCACCATGTAAAAGGGAATGGTTGTTTAAGGGAGTTCAGTCTGTTCAACTTGATATAGCCATTGCTGAAAGAAAAACTGAAACGAATCATTCTTGTTTTACTAGATGTATAACCAAAGAGTTATAATTTGAATTTAGTGGTGCCAGGAGCCACTTTCACTAGGTTTTAAAATTTGGCATGCCCTGGGCTGAGGGTATAGGTCACTGGCACAGCACTTGCCTAGCATGAGCAAAGTCCTGGGTTCCATCCTCAGCATTGAAGGAAAAAAAAAGGCATGATCTTCCTCCTTTCCAATTTCCTTTGGTCCCTGTGCTTTCTGAGATTAGAGCTGGGAGCTGGTGACCACCCATGAAGTCTTTGGACAAGCAGAGAGAGACGCTGTTGTCTTCTCTAGGAGGGACAGGGACCATTGCTGCTTACAGGGTCAAAGAGAGACCTGGCTTTGCCTCTGGGGGCTAGTGCATCACAAGAAAGCCCCCCACACACTTCCTAGAAGGAGATGTTGTCAGTGACAGGCATCAGCATCAGATGGAACCAGACCCCATGGGACAGAGCCTGGATTACCTTCTTGCCCAAGCTTGCCCATTTCCCACGAGCCTGTGCTAGAACATGGTCCTGGAGTGAGATTGGCTGTTACTATTACTAACTTCCAGTGCTATACAGACACCCTTACCTCTTACCTCTATTTCAATGGAAGCTGGGTTCAAGGAATTATAATTCTTAAAGACAATAAAAAAATAGAAATGAGATTCAAATTCAAAAGAGTTTTTAAAATAAATAAGTAAAACTATCCTAAATATATTTAAAAGGATTAAAATGACACAGAGTATCTTCTATGATCATCATGAAATTAAATTGGAAAAAAGTAACAGAAAGATATGTAGAGATACCTGAATGCTTGAAAGTTAAACACCATGCTTCTAAATCACCCATGGGTCCAAGAAGAAAACACAAGAAAAATTGGAATATATTTTGAATTAAATAAAAATGAAGACAAAACATGAATATTACTCAATTTTTAATAATGCATCTATGGCCAAGTACACTTGTAATCTCAGAGACTTGGAGGATGAGTCAGGAGGATTGCAAGTTCAAAGTCAGCCTTGACAACTTAGTGAGACCTAAGCAATTTTTTGAGACCCTGTCTCAAAATAAAAAATAGAAAGGGCTGGGGATGTAGCTCAGTGGTTAAGTGCCCCCCTGGGTTCAATCACCAGTACTCCCCACCCCACTCCAAAAAAAAAGAAGAAGCATCAGTGGAGCCTGACACAGCGTAAGACAGAGTGCTCTTGTCTGTCTGGCAGTAATTAGAAATGGGGTGGAACATTTTGAATCAAAGAATTAAGCAGCCTCTGGGGCCGTGGCTGTAGCTCAATGACAGAGTGCTTATCTAGCATGTGTGAGGCACTGGGTTCGATCCTCAGCACCACAAAAACATTAACAAATAAAATAAAGGCATTCTGTCCATCTACAACTACAAAAAAATTTTTTAAAAGAGAATTAAGCAACCTCAAAGGGAAGAGTTAGTAATGATAAGAATGAGACACGGGCTGTATCTCAGTCATCCGCTGGGATCCTCACCTTCGTACATTGTAAACAGCATGTCCAAAGGAAGATCCACCACAAGACAGAGAGGGACAAACATTTCATGGGTATGACAGACACCCAATCAGAACACATTGACATGCACAGACAAGGAGATGCACCTGCTTTCTGTGAGCTGGCTGGTGATGAAGCAAGGACCAGGTCCCAAGTACCCAACTCTCTAATGTCCTCTGGGACAAGATTTAGTGGAGTGTAACAAAACTGAAACCTAGATTATGTAGTTTCCAATGAAACACGCCACGGATTGGGTAAAAGGTGTTTTCCTCTATGGATGGTAAATGCATTCTAGACTGTGAACAAAGTAGGAATGGAATAGTATGCATATGAGCCATACTCACATCATTTAGAAGTACTGTCTTGCAGCCATGGATACGGAACACACACACACACACACACACACCCCTCTGTTAAGTTTCAAAGACAATCTTAAGATTTCCAATTGTTAGCTTACTTTGTTGAAGTTGAGTTTGAATGTAAAAAAATAAAATAAAATACCTTGGTAAGACCATTCTTTCTAAATGCAGTTGACCTTTAGCTACTGTGACTCATGATGAGTTCTTCCATAAGATCTTTATTAAGATAGAATGGGAAGCTATTTAAGACCAAGGAAATGATAGTCACAACCTGCTCTGGAAAGAATGAACCCAATTCCCATGAGAAGAGCAACCCCATCGCCTCTAACAGGTGTGCCTGCTAGCACCACCACAGAGGCCAACTGCCGCATGAGCTTTGGAGGGGACGAACAACCTTCAAACCACAGCAGCAATCCTACTCTTGTCACGGTCACTGCAGATTTTTCCTTGTTTTTGAACTTTATGTAAATACAATAATATAGTAGGATCTCTTTTTGTGTATCTTTTTTTAAGTCAACATGGTGTTTGTGAGGTCCATGTAGGTCACAGGACCACAAAATTTACTCGTATTCATTACCGTATCCCATCCCATCCCATGACTATTCTACAATTTATTTGTTGTACTATTGATGATGGGTCATTGTTTTATTTTCAGTTTAGAAGAATGGTGCTACAATGGCCATTCCTCTTGTGCATGCCTTTTGATATGTGCATAGCAGATTCTACCAAACAATTTTCCTAAGCGATTTTGCCAGTTAGCTTTTGCTGCATCATAAGTCTCCTGAAAAGTAGTGGTTTACCACAATGGCTTGTGGTTCTCTGGGTCAGCACAGTGGATGGACTGGACTCACCTGGAAAGGTTCATTTGTACTCCACTTGTGTCCCCTGGATTCAGTCCTGCATGTGCAGTCAGCTGGCAGTTGGTGGCTTTGTTCACAGGTCCAGCAGGCAGTAAGTAGGTTTCCACTAAGAGCCGGGGAGCTGTGGGTCACTCGTCATCTGTCAGTGTGGCTTGGGTTCACTTACAAGTGATGGTGGCATGGGTCCCAAGACCAGCAAAAGAGGAAACTCCAACATACCAAGTCTTTTCAAGCCTCTGTGTCAAATTTGCTAATGTCTCATTGGTCAAAGCATGTCACAGGGTCACACCCAGATTCAACACTGGAGCAATGGACCCTGTGGAGGGAGAAATGCACAGTCAGTAGCCAATGGATGTGTTAATTGCAAATGTATACACAAAGTGAAAATTTGTGGCCATTTTTTTAACTTGCTATAATATTTTGAATTGATTTATGCTCCTACTATCAGTGATAAGTGATCCAGTTGCTCTTATCCTTACCAAGACTTGGTATTATCTGTCTTTTTCATTTTAGCCGTTGTTGCAGGTGAGTGGTAACATCTTATTGTACTTTTAGTTTTCGTTTCCCTAATGACTAATGCTATCAAACACGGTTTGTGCTTATTGTTCTTTTGGATATACTCTTTCTTGGAGAGTCTACTCAAGATTTTTCTTTATTTTTAATTGGATTACCTGCTTTCTCAATTATTTGTAGGATGCACTAACAGTATATGTGCATGCACACATACACATTATTTACAAAAAAAATATACATTTATACATATGTGTGTGTGTGTATGTATGTGTGTGGGTGTGTCTAGATACACACTTTATTTGTGTATTCTTACAGTTTGACACTTGCCTTTTCATTATTTTAATGGTGCTTTTTTATTGTGGGGTTACTGGGAATTTAATCCAGAGGGTTTTATTAATGAGTTATATCCCAGCACTTTTTATTTATTTATTTATTTATTTTTGAGACAAGGTCTCTCTAAGTTGCAGAGGCTGTCCTCAAACTGTGATCCTTCTGCCTCCAGAGTCACTGGAATTACAGGTGTCAATGGTGCCTTTTAATAAATAGAAATTCTTAACTTTTAATAACATCCAATTTCGTACATTCTTCTTACATGTGATGCTTTCAGTGTCCTGTTTGAGAGCTCTTGGTGTACATCAAGGCAATCAAGAGCTTGTCCTGTGTTATCTTCTAGAAGCTGTATGATTTTTCCTTTCCCATTTAGGTCTTTGATCTATCTAGGATTGATTTGGGGGTAAGAAATAAGAGATCAAGTTTCATTTTTTCCCATTAGAAACCTCATCTCTTATTGAAGAGACCACTTTTTTCCCCCTGATCTCTGATCTCCCCTGATAATACAGAAACTCCAACAGACCAACTCTTTTCAAGCCTCTTGTGTCACATTTGCTAATGTCTCACTGGTCAATGATGTTCCATCCATAATTACCATAGTTACCTAGTTCCCATATACCATCGTTATTTAATTTGACCTTTTAAAAAATCTGGATATTTGGCAATATGTCTTCCAGTTTTTTTTTTCTTCATCAAGATTGTTTTTATTCTTCTCGGCTCTCTGCACTTCCAAATAACTTTTGAATCAATTTGTCAATGACCTACGAATTATATAGTATATGTTAATTGATTTGAATAAAATTAACCCTTAAAATATTTATCATGGTTCAATATTGAATAGTCAGTTGATTTGAATGATGTTTGTATCATTGAATATGAGCATCATACATACTTTCAGTTTGCATTCATGACACTCCAACTTTCCAACATTCAGGAAGTTTCATAGTGTTCAATGCAGAGACTTTGCCCATCTTCCATTCCATTTATTCCCGTCAATTTGATGATTTTTTGCCTTTATTGTATACAATGTTGTCTTCATTTTTTTTGTGTGAAAACATCAGAAATTTATTAGTTGCTCAAAACTTTACAATGATCTTGACATATCATATATCATACATTTGATTCAAATGGGGTATGAATTCTTATTTTTCCACGTGTACAGAATTGCAGGATCACATTGGTTATACAGCCACGTTTATACATAGGGCCATACTAGTGTCTGTTGTATTCTGCTGCCTTTCCTATCCCCTTCTTCTAAGTCTTGTTTTCTAATTTTTTTCTCTAATATATAGAAACACATTGCCGGCTTCGGAGTTATCTTATTGTTGCCCTTGGAGGGTAATAATTCTTCTCTAATACTAAATTTCTTAACTGTGGTTTTCAGCAATCTTATTGTGACTTTGCCTACATGTGGTTTTCTTTCATATTTATCTTGCTCAGAGTTTATAGAACTTTAAAAAACTATGTCTTGATTTTGTTGTTGTTGTTATTTTGTCAGTTCTTGTCCGTTTGGGAAATAGTTTCTGCCCTGTTCTCTCTCCTCTCCTGGGATTTTAACTGCACGTACATTAGAACTTTCTACCATGTCCCACACATCTTTTCACTCCGTTGTGTCTGTTTTTGTATTTGTTCGCTGTGCTTCAATTTGTTTTTTTTTTTTTGAACTGACCTATCTTTCAGTTTGCTAATTCTTCTGCTTTTAATAACTATTAAATACAGATTTTGAGTTCTCACTTCAGTTATTATATTTTTCTTTTATAGAATTGCCATTTAATTTTTTTTTTATAGATTTCAGTTCTTGGTGAAAACCTCTATGTTTTTGTCTTCATGACCATTGCGATCATAGTTATCCTAAAGTTGGAGTATCAAGAATGCAATGTCCAGATTGTATGCGTTTCTCTTTCTGTTGTTTTGAAATTTTGGTCACCCTCCATGTTTTCTGGCATGGCTGATAACTTTGGATTGACTGCTGGACATTTCTTATAAACATTATAGAGGCTGTAGATCAAGACTGCCTTCTCAGAGAGGATTCAAATTTATTTTGGCAGCAGATCCCCTGATCTGGTCAGGAACTGAGCTGTTTGAAGTTGCGTTTCAGGTTTTACAAGGGCTACATCTCTCTTACCTGCCCTTGTTCCTCTGCTGTGGATCTTTAGGGGTTGCCCACAGTTGGGCACTCTGGCCAGGAATCCTCTTTTTTGAAGTCTTGAACTCCAACTCTTGTCTTCCAGCACCACAAGGCCATTAAATCTCTGGTCAGAAAGCTATTTGTCAGGTGGTTGCTTGGCCTCTTGCTGATTAGACTGTGCATGCTTTGCTGAGAAGTAGGGCAAGACCTTGAGGGGAACCTACAGAGAATGTGAGGATCAGTTCTCCAGTAAGCTGGCTTCTCAAAATCTTACAGTTGATTAGCCACCAACTCTAGTGTTCTTCTCCCTAGCCCAGTGAGAATCTAGCACCACTAGGTCATCTTGTTTATTTATTTATTTGCATCTTTAAGCCCCAGAAAATTCCCTGGGATAAATTTTCAGGGGAGTCCTCTGGCTCACCCCAATACATTTTACTTGTCCCAGGACTTGGGCCCTATTTAGTTCTGGCTCTTTGGTTATTGACTATCTGTTGTTTTTATAGCTTTTTACTTGGGATTGTTTTATCCTGCCTTTTTGGTTGTGTCTGTGGGAGAGTTAGTCTGATACAAGCTACTCATTCACAGGCAGAAGTAGAAGTTTCTCATTCCTTAATTTTTAAAGAAGAATAACATGCTCTCAGAAACCTGCCTCGTGTGAAGGGAGAATTCTTGCTCTTCACTCGAGTGTGGGAGGCTTCTTGTGATGCTTCTGTGTCTTCTCAGCCTCGTTCTCCACTTGACACTTGACTTTAAGCAGATTTGGAAACTTTGGACAATTGGGTTACATGTTCTGTAACTTTCCATCACTCTCTGAGGGCCTGACCTTCATCAGACTGATCTCTGAGGGGAACAGAATGGTATTTCTCAGCTGTTGAGGAGCTGGGCGTGTGGTTATGGCAGCATTGGTTGATTTTCCAAGACTGGACTTAGCCTTGATGAATCCACGGGGATAAAAGATGGGTTTGTGTCATCAAAACCTCCACGAAGGAAAACAGCTCAATAACTCCCTCTTAAGCTAAGGCTGTTGCCCTGCCTAAGGAAATGGTTTCCATAGGAAACAATAATAAAAACTGCATTAATTTTAAAGCAATGACACTTAGGTATCCAGATTTTAAAATAACAGAGGAAATGTTCAAAGAGCCAGCTATTTCAGTTTTACAGCCCCTCCTATTTTGAATCGGAAATGCTTGTTCCTTGGGTGTCCTCCTTGCATCTGAGGGGGTTATTGAAATGTCCTCAGCCTTTTCTACTCAGAAACGTGAAAGTCTGGCACTACATCCAGACGTTCCCATTTTTGTCCATTGAGAGCATTTTTTTGGCCGGTGAATTTTTGAGGTTTCTTTTAATAGATTGAATTAACCAACTATCATGAGTTTGTCTCTTAAGAAATAATTTGGCTTTGATAAGAACTCTTTGCAATTTTTCTTCTGTATCTTTGACATGTTTTCCATCGATATTCAGAAGTTGCTCCCGGCTTGAAGAAACTTTCTTAAACATGTCTTTCCTTTCCAGTTACGGTAGCATTCAGATGTTATGTTAGCATTCATAACATTGGGTTATGAAAAACAGAAAGCAAGCTTTTGATATTTTTACAAATTGATTTATTAACAATCACTTTTTGCATCTGGTCGTGCAATCAAGCCCATGAGAGATTTGTAGGAGGCGGGGTCAGTCACCAGTGTTCGGGAGCCCGAAGAAAACCTAGTCAAGTGGATTAGCCCATCAACACTCAGGTGAGGGACAAGATTGCTATTCTTAATCTTAAAAAGACAGTTTTTGATACTTGATTTTAAATACATCTCCATGATGGGTCAGAGATGTGCTTAGAAACGTGGCCAGGGTGGCACTTCTGCTAGTCTTAGAGGGTAGCTTGCTTAGTGGCTGGTGCACACAGCACTCAGACGTACCTATCTAAGGGAAAGTGGCTGTTGTCCTCTATTGACATCATTATAACCAGGTTATCCTTGCCAGAGCTGTTAGCAATTAGGGCTTGTTTTGGCATCTGAGGATGCCCAGTTCTGCCTGCTATTGTTAAAGAATTGCAACATCCCAAAAGAAATAAATGACAAGACCATGGGAATAAAAAGAGGGGAGTGTTCGTGAGGCCTTGTTATTTTAGAGATAGTTTGAAAAGAGCTGTGTGCAGGAAGGGGGAATGGGGGCCGGGAGGCAACACAAAAAAGAAGGGAATTAAAAATAGAGGTTTTGATCTTGGGGTAAAAGGAATCCTCCAACCTTTCAAAATGAAATTCTGCAGCTGCCTCCTGCTGGTTACCTCAGCCAGGAAGGAACACCTGGCCTCTCTCCCTCGGTGTCCATGGCTGTCTCATCAGGTCCCAATTTGTATTTCCAGGGTGCAGGTGCTTCTGCGGGAGAGTCATGTCTAAAGTCGCTCTGTGCTCTCGGTAATACCCATCGCCTCACATCAGGTAGTTTATGGGATCTCAAGCAAACAATGTAATTTCTAAGCCTTGGTTTCTACCTATAAAAATAAAAGATCATTTCTGAGCCTTTTCACTAAGATCAAGTATAAAAAGGAGGATAATAATAGTACCTACCTGCCTAGCTGGGATTGTGTAACGATTAAACAAAACAAGGTAATCGTGTAGCATGCTGCTGTAACATCATGATATTCGATTAAATAGGTGTGTGCGTGTGTGCATGCACGTAATACACACACACATACATATATAAACACAGATATGTGTATATATACATATGGAGATGCTATATGTACATATATATACTCATATGTTTACTTGAACATCTATATTTTTACATATCTATATCTCATCCATCTCTCTATCTACCTATGACATTATTCCAGGGCTAGCTGGCAAAGGTGAAGGAAGAGAAATCAGTACCTGCACACTTTCTAAATACATGTCCCCCTTCTGCTTAGTTTGTACAGTGTCCTCATGCTAACAGAAGCTGGCTGTGAGGGGGGTGTTAGATAGGAAAGCACGTTCCCAGCAGTCGAAAGAGCTGCTTCTTGGCACATTATGGCACCTCTCCAATAGGTTTCTGTCACCGCCTTTGTGGTCACCGAGGGGCTGCTAAGTGACTTCACTGAGAAGGCCTTGGGTTTACAGAAAGACCTTTCCCATCAAGTAAAGACTACAGGCAATAGACAGATTACGTCAGAATGGGCCAGGGACATCTTCCCCTGGCAGACCAGGCCAGAGAGCTCACTCCTGGTTGCTAAGTTCTCCTCCCAGGTTTCTAGGGTAGGTGCTGACTCAACGGGGCCAGGATTGTGCTCAGGCTGTTCCTAATATGAGATGCCAGTCTGCTTCTGTACCTGGAGGTCTCTAATTCCTTTCACTCTTTATGGCCTTTCTGCCTGCTTTTCTCATTGCCCACTCTTCCCACAAACCCTTTCAGACTGGGATACCTAGTCGAGGACAGCAAGACCGCCTAGCTTCCACAAGCAACATTCTTCTGTGACTTCCACGTGGCTCTTCTAAGCAGACTTTAACACTGTTTAGGATGCAGCTTCTTTAAAACCTGGCCCTATAGCAGGGTGTGGTGGTGCATGTCTGTAATTCCAGCAATTTGGGAGACTGAGGCAGGAGGATAGCAGGTTTGAGGCCAGCCTCAGCAACTTAAAGAGGCCCTTAGCAACTTAGCGAGACATGTCTCAAAATAAAACATAAAAAGGGCACGGGTTGTGGCTTGGTGGTTAACCCTGGGGACAGAAGGATCCCTGGTTTAAAAAAACAAAAACACGGAGCCTTTTATTGGCTTCTTTGGAGCCACACTCTGGCTTTTTCTCAGCTGACTTTTTGCCTTTGCTCCTCCTACTTTCTAACCCTTAAATTTCAGCACTCCCCAGGGCTCTGCCCTTAGCTGTGTTCTTCCTTGTTCTGTATATTCATTTCCACTTGAATCCATTCACTCACATACTTGTTGAAATAATGGGCCAAATGCAGGAACGTGTAATTAAAAAATAAACACACACACACACACACACCAAATTGTGGACATAAACAGCAGTTATCTTTCTATCTTTATGCAAATAATTGCATAAATTTATCAAAATTGTATCATTCTATACATTCAAAAAATTCAGCAATGTGGTTTGAGTGTAATTAAAGGTCCAGGCAGGATCACCACCAGGTTCAATGTGACATATTGGGCTCATTTATTAGTGCTGCTATAACAGAGTCCCAGGGACTCAGAGTCCCATGGCTCACACAACAACATTTTTTTTTCTCACAAATGTGTGTCTGGAAGTCAGAGATCAAGGTGTCAGCTGCATGGGTTTCTCCTGAGGCCTCTCCTTGGTGTGGAGGTGGCCGTCTTCTCCTGGGGTCTTCCTTCTGGGTGTGTCTGAGGTTATAGGTCACGGCTCACCCTCTTCAAAGGGCCTTTCTCTAAGTACAGTCGCAGCTGAGGTCCCGAGAACAGACCTTCAACCTGCGAACTGTTGACTGTGAGGCACATTTCAGCCTGTGACACGCGTATTTTAAAAAGCAATTCTTCATCCAGCTTCACGTAAGCCATGTTTTCAGATGTTTAAACACCCCCAGGACAGCTGTCTTTCACTCTCAGTTCTGGAATATTCTTTCCATCCCTTCGAGTGATGTCCAGTAGAGTTTCTGTAAAGTTCCCCCGTGAGACTGTCCACAGGTGGGCACCGTTTCACCTGGGACCCCAACTCTATTGCGTGCCCCGGCGTCACGGTGCCGGTTATTCACTGTGCTTGTGGGAGAGCCCTTAGGGGTGGGTTTTTGTTTGTTTGTTTTTGTCACCACTCTTAACGTCCCAGTGTTCTCACCCACCTCTGTGTTCCCAGAGCCTATAGCACATGCCCAGACGCTGAGGATGTGTCATAGTTTGAATCTAGAATGTCCCCCAAAGGCTCTTGGTCCCCAGCTGGTGGAGCTTCTGGGAGGTGGTGGAAGCTTTAGAAGTAGGGCCTAGTTAGGATGTAGGCCCCCGGGGGTGTGTCCTTGAAGGTGTACCTTGTCCCCAGCTCCCCACCCCACTTCCTGGTGACCACGAGGTGAACAGCTTTGCTCTGCCCACTGTGATGCTCTGCCCACGGCAATGGGGCCAGGTGACCAGGGACTGGAACCTCTGAAACTGAGCCAGAATACATCTGTCCTCCTTTTAGATCTTCATCTCATATATTCTGTCAGTCACCGAGACGGAAAGCCTGCTAACAGGAAGGATGGCGTCACCAACATTACCCAGAGTTGCCTTGGTGCCCGGTACCTAACCTGACATTGCTCATGTCACTTAGATGCCTTCTCTCTCTCTCTCTCTCTCTCTCTCTTTCTGTTTCTGGTTTCTCTCTTACCATACTCTTTTTTAAATTTCAGTTTAAAGAGAGTTTTGTCCAAAGTTCTGCCTCAAACTTACTGAACATCTGTGTTAATCTAGATAGCCACATTTGTTTTATTGTTAAGACACCAAAGCCAAGAAAATGGAATTTTTATCACCCCTTTCCCTTTATGCCAGGAAGATCATAAATATTTAGTGGAGGAGTGCTGATGGCGAGCTTTTCTTACGGTGATGGTTTTATACGGGGACAGGATGGGCCTCCACTTTACGGTGATGGTTTTATACGGGGACAGGACGGGCCGCCGTGGAGGCCGACTGTGTGGGTGAGACTCAGCGCTCCACCTCATTCCCACTTGTCCGGTGAACCAGGCATGCTCTCCCTCTCTCCAGGCATTCCTTCTAACCTGTGCTTGACAGCTTCCGCATTGGTCTAACCCTCAGAGATTCGCACTGCGCACAAGGCACGGTGGCTACTGCAGGGTGGGCTTGAAGAGCCCCCTCACCAACCCAGGAAAGGCCTTGCTAATGTCAGAGTAGGAAATGTCAAAGGGCAGTTTCCTTGCATTTGGTGCTTTCCAGAGGATAGATTTCTATCTGAGATGATGTGTTGCTTAAAAAATCTTTTACTCACTTCTGAACAAATTGGGGATGAAAGTGATATGGTGATTTCATTCTTCAAAAATATATTAAGAAATATTGGAGGAATACAAAAGTTATTATAGAAAATAGCATAATGAAAACATGATAATCTCCCTGGGCCCATCTCATAGCTTAAGAAGTAAAATATTTTGTGTTCATTTAAAGTCGTATCCTCTTTTTCATCTCCCCTATTACATCCCTTGCAAAGATAACAAATATTCTCAATTTTGTATTTAGCATCCCTTTGGGTTTTTCTTTTAAATTTTAGTATGTATGTATTTAACCATAAGTGATATATGCTATTACAATTCACAAAAGTTATCATAATATTTTCACACTTCAGCAAATTTCTCTTTTCATTGAATAAAATTTATATGTCTATTCTTACAGATCTTATTATTTCATTTTACTAATTATTTCATTTCATATAATATCTACTGTGTGAATAGTCTACAATTTTCTGAAATAGTCTCCCACTGATGGACATTTGGTTGTTTCTAGTTTTGATTTTTTACTGTTAAAGCAATGGTTCTGGGATTGCCCTGGGACATGTCTTCCTGTGCTTTGCGCTAAGGGACTAGGTGGAGGTAATATGTGATAGTTCCACTGTTTCACTTTCTCACCAACATGAGGAATTGTTTCACCTGTCGTTTTTGTTACCATTATTTCTGGCCGAATGTTATGCTAAGCAAGGGGGAGGGGGTTGAGGATAGCTGTCTTAGTCAATAATTGTGTTAGTTCAAGTGGCTATAACAAAATATCATAAACTTGGTGACTTAAGAAACAAAGATTTATTTCTCATAGTTCAGGAAGCTAGAAGTCCAAGATTAAAGTACCAGCCCTTTCAGTTCCTGAAGGTGGTGATCTGATTTTCAGATGGTCATTTTCCTATTCAATCCTGACGTGGCAGTGGAGAGATACATATATATCTCCCTATATAAATGGAGAGAGAGAAAAAAACTAAGCTCTCTCACATCTCTTCTTATGAGGGCACTAACCCCATTCATAGGGGCTTATGATCTAATCATCTCCCCAGGGGCCCATCTCCAAATACCAACGCTGGATCAGGGTTTCAACATATGAGTTCTGAGAGGGACTCAAATGTTCAATAGAAAACATGAATCTAAATCCTAGACCGCTCAAATGCCATCTTTAAAATAGAGATATTTAAAGATTCGAATACTGACTCCTAAGTTTACATAAGAAAAGCACTCCTGGACAGAGGTTTTACATGAGAGAAACTTGAATAAAAAATATGAAGAATTAAGTTCAATAAACTTTCTTCTTTTATTTACCCTTGGAGAGATTGTATTTAAGTTGACTTCAGTAGAAAAATGACAACTTGAATAAGTCTACACTGTCCTCTCCCAATGTTAATTGCAACTTCTACTCCCAAGCTGGAGGGAGAACACTGCTGAAATCCAGGGATAAGGGCTAGCTTCCAACCCTCCCAGGTCCAGGTAGAACCCAGCAGGAGGCCCTCTTTTTCTGGGTGGCAGAGTTTGGGAACCAGAGGTGGGGAACTCTGGATGAGCATCAGGAAGGGCCTCTGGGAGTGGGTGTGTGCCGCAGCCCGGCTGGCTGGGCAAAATAACCGGGGGGTGACGAATAACGTGTGTACTTGATACAGCAGGAGTAGGAGCCGTTTATTGCAGGACAGGAGCAGTATTTATACATTCCACACAGCTTATCTAATTAACATAAACTAGATACATCAGTCAACCAATAAGGAATCTCCACACTTAATGGCTTGCTTTTGTTACTTCTCAAACCACTCCCTCTGGCATTTTGCCAGGCACCATCCAGACTTGTTTACGAACTCTAACATTCCCCTGGCAAAATGCCAGGTGTTATTTTGACTTGTTTACAGACTCTAACAGGTGTGGTCTGAGAAGTCCATCCACCCATGGAAGTAAAGGCAGCGCTCAATACAGCCGTTTCCCTGGTAGCACACAAGAGAGGAGAGATCCACAGGACACCGACAAAAGTTTGTCATGCGAGTTCCACTGCAGGCTGTCACAGAATAATTGGTGACTGAATAGGCCCTGTCTCCACAGTGGTTAGAAAATGAGCCAAAATATACGAAGCAGCAGCTTTTAGAAGTTGTACAACAGGCAGAAAATGAGGGGAGTGCTACAATCACCTCAGCTCTTTGCCCAAGGGAATTTTCTGGACTTTTGAGCAAGGAGAAGCAGCCCTGGCACACCCTGGACATTCATCACGCCAAAAGGGCAATGTTACAGGGATTGGTTGTTACTCTAGCCTTAGAGTGAAGACCACTCTAGACCCAAATCACAAACCTTATAAGCAAACCTTGAAATGCTTAAGCTGTTCCAGCACTGAGTTGACTATCCAGTAGGAACAAACAAAGAAACAAAGACAACTAAATAAATGTACTAGTCCAATTTCTGTAACTGTAACAAAATGCCCAGAATAATAAACATAAAAAAGAAAAAGGTTAACTTTGGCTCCCAGTTTTGGAGGTTTTAGTGGATGGTCAGTTGGCCTGTGGCTTTGGGGCCTGTGGCAAGGCAGAGCACAATGGCAGGGTGCATGTGGCTGAGAAGCTGCTGACCTCATGGTGACTGGGAAGAAAAAGAGGGAGAGGAAGGGGCTGGAGCCCACCATCCCCTCAAGGGCACTCCTTAAGTGACCTAAGTTCTTCCTACCTCTTGAGATTCCACTACCTCTCAGTAGCCCACAGGCTGGGGACTAAGCCAGAGAGCCTTTGGTGGAAACTTACCCCAGCCACAGCAATAACAGACATCCCTGTTCTCAACAGTGTAGCATTCCCAATGTCTGGCAACATTGGAGAATTACTAGACATAGAAAGAAGCAAGAAAAGCTGACCCAGGAACAAGAGAAAAACCGAGGTCTAGGAAGCAACCATGAGGTAACTCAGATGCTCTAATGAGCCGACAAGGACTTTAAAAGACAGTGCTTACAAATACGATCAAGGACTTAGAAAATATGATCATCAGTCAAGAGATGAACAAAGCTCAGCAAGAAAGGAAAACCCCAGAGAAGAACCCAATGGAAATTAGTAGCTGCAAAATAAAATATAAAAATGCAACGGGTAGGTTTAATGGCAAATTGGAGATAGCAAAAGAGTTTGTGAATTTGAAGACAGACTAACAGTAGCTATCTGATCTGAAGAACAGAAAGGTAAAAGACTCTAAAAAATGAATACATGGAGCCTCATTAATCTGTGGAGCAATAGCAAGCAGTTTAACAACACATGGAATTGGAGTTCCAGAATGAGAGGGGAGAGAGTGGACCACATACAAATATATGTGCGTGTATTGCGCGCGCTCGCGCACACACACACACACACACACACACTACATATACAAGCAAGGATCAGTATTTTCCCATATTGAATAAAGAATGAATACAAACTAACAGATCTAGGAAATTCTGAAACTTAGCTTAGGCAAGATAAATAAAAAGAAACCACAGTTGGACACCTTACAGTCAAACTTGAAGCAGACCAGAGACCCCCACCCAGAAGGCCCTTACTATAATTAAGCAGAAACCGCCACCATATTTGTAACATATAAGTTACTCTTCTTGTCAAAAAGCTTCTTACACAGGGTATCAGCAAAAACTTCTGTAGAGGGCACTGTGGTGTGTAGCTTCCTCTTTGTTGTAGATGCCAGGGTTGCAGGGGGAAAAAAAAAAAAAAACCTTACAAAACCTCTATCTAGTCTAAAAAAAAAAATGGAAAAGCACCTGTCATGTGAACCTTCAAACCCCTCCCCCACTTGGGTATAAAGTTCCAAGAATTTCCAGACTCGCGTCCACAGAATTTTAGGCCATAACCCCTCTGGACCCTGCAGCCAATAAACCTGCTTCCTGAAAATTCCCTGGGTGTCCAGCCTCTTCTGTCCTACATCAAACTGAAGAAGAGTCCTGAGAGGCCCTTTTTCTGAGGCATGGCCTACTGGGGGACAGCAGCACAGTGAGAGCTGGCTTCTCATCAGAATTGATGGACACTAGAAGAAAAGGTCTAACACCTTTGGAATAATACTGCGGGGACAGCACCCGTCACCCAGAATTCTAAATCCAGTCAAAGTGTCCTTAGGAAGTAAGGGCACCAAGACAGCCCCAGATAAAGGAAACCTTTCTTTAGCATTTCTTTAGGTTGAAATAAATTGGCACTAGATAGAAATGTGGAGCTATGGAAAGGAATAAAGAGAATCAGAGTGATAAGTATGTGACTGAATATAAAAGGGTTTTTTTTTCTTGTGATGTCTTTAAGTGACATATGAGTTTGTTGCTGTTCTTTCAGAGACACAGACTTATTTGGAAAGCTTGGAGGGAGAATGCCCGCCATCTTTTGAGAGAGAGGTTTTGGGGTAAAGCAAGGACCACACATTCCACATTCAGGGGAGAATGTGGGTGGGCCATCTCCAGAGGGAGAAAAAGTCAACCACGAGTATTTAAAGCAAAAATTAGTCATCATTTTTGTGATTTATAACATAGTTATGTGATGTCAACTGCAGGAAATAGGGGTAAATAGAACAATACTGTTTCCAGATTTTTAAACTTATATTAAACTCTAAAGACCATGATACATGTTCATATTCTAGCTCAGAGAATAACTACACACACACACACACACACACACACACAGAAGGGTTAGCTCAAAAGCCAGTAGAGGAAATAAAATGGACTATGAAGAAAATTTTGATAAAAGCCAAAAGAGGTCAAGAAATGAGTAAATATCAGATCAGACTAATAGAAAACAAAATTTTAAAAATGAAAAATCTAAACCCAATCATCAATAATCACATTAAATGTACAAATGTTCCCATTAAAAACAGATGGCCAGACCAGATTAAAAAAAAGCAAGACCTATTTCCATGCTATTTGGAGTTACCCTATATAAAGTATCAGAGAAAATGAAAGTCTAAAATGGAAAAACCTATACTGTGCAAATAACACGTGTAAGAAATCTGGAACAGCTAAATTAATACCAGATAAAACAGACTTCAAGACAAGGAATATAAACACATTTTGATAAGTTTAAGAGGATTGAAATCATACAAGTTCTCTGACCACAAAATAATTTAATTAGAAATGAACAACCCACTTTTATAAACCAGGGATAAAAGAAGAATTCACAAGGAAAATTAGAAAACACTTTGAACTCTGATAATGAAGATACAACATTAAAAAAAAATGTGTGGGCTGTATCTAAGGTGGACCTTAGAGGGAAAGTTAGAATTTTAAATACTTACAAAATTTAAAAGCTTAAAAGAAGGTAGGAAAATTGGAGCAAAGTAAACTCAAAGCAAATGGCTGCAAGGTAATTATAAAGATAAGGGTAAATATAAATGGAATAGAAAACAAGTAACAGATTAAATTAACAAAGCAAAAAGCTGGTTTTCTGAAAAAAAAATTAATAAAATAACCCCAACAAGACTGAGAATTTGCCAATATTCATAATTTACCAAGACAGCCCCAAGAAGAAATAGAAAATAACTCTGTGTCTTTTAAATAAATAAAATTTTGTATCATAACCTTGTCTAAAATAGAACTCCATGACTAAATGAATTGACAGGTGAATCCTATCAAACATTTAAGAAATAGCAACAATCTTTATATTTAAAAAAAAAACTTAAAAATAGATAAGAGTTTATTGCCACCCTGTTTTATGAGGCCAGGAGAATCCTGAAACTTGGCAAAGCCATCAAAAAGAGAGAAAAAAAAGATATCACCGCACAATTAACTCGTGAACATAGATACAAATTTATTTTCAGCAAGTGTCAGCAATTCAATTCCAGCGATCTATGAAAAAGGGCAATCATTTTGAGCAAGTGAGGATTACCTCAGAAATGTAAAATTGTTTCTTAGCATTCCATTTCATCCAATGTAATAAACTATATTAATAGAATGAAGGAGAAAATTAATCATGTCAACCAGCGTGGAAAGCACCTCTGACCAAGTTCAGTACCAAGCTGTAACACCAGGAGGAGAGGAAGCTCATTCAGCCTGTAAATGGCGTCTGCAAGAATCCCAGGGGCAATGTCATCCTGAATGAAACATTCCAGGCTCCCCGCTCCCAATCCCAGGGTGCTATGGGTTTTGTTCAGTGGACTTGCTGCCCTGGCATCCATTTTTAGGCCTTGAATAAGGTGTGAAAACCCCGAGGTACCCCATCCCCTCAGGCTTAGTTAAACTCCCCCTCCCCATGAGGTGGTCTTCCATACAGCTGCCTGGGCCTCATCTCACAGGGAGAACCCAACTCACCCTCAGCTTCGGACCACCACAGAACCTCCGGGTCAGCAGCACCAAGTCAACGAGTTCTCCCCTTTGTGTGCATGCACGTGTGTGTGTCTGTGCATGCACGTGTGTGTGTGTGGTTTAACTAGCCCACCCACAGCCCTGCAGGAAAGCACAAGGGACAACATGCACAGGCTGGTCAGAACACAGTCACACAGTTGCACAATCTCTCCTCCCTTTTTCTCTCCTGCACCTGCTGGTTGAAGTCCTCCTCCCTGCCAGATGCTCCCTGGGCCTCCTGTCGTCACCCCGCACCACTCTGGGAACTCTGGGTGATTAATTTCCTCCACTTCATGCATTTGGGTGTGTCTCACCTGCCTGACACACCTCCTTCCAGCCAGATTTCTGGGAAGCGGTCTTCCCAGACTGGCCACTCTCAAAACAGAGACCTTGAGATTGAATGAGAAAGAAGCCATAGCAATAGAAACCATAGAAGATGTCTACTATTTTTTTTTTAAATAAGAAAGAAAGGGCTTTAAATAAGTACCTAACTTTTTGCTTGTGTTATGGGTTAGCAACTCTGAAACCTTTTTTGTATTCTAGGCTTGAGGAAATCAGTAAATATACTGAGATTCAGAGGAAGGAGCCATAAATGTGGACAATGAGAAGCAGGGAAGGCGGCCTGTAGTTTGGATTGGAACTGCAAGTGTCAGCATGAACACGTGGTTTTTCACATTGAAGAAAATGAATACAAATACATGTATGACTGTCTTTATAGAGATGGAAAAGAGGAGCACAAACACATGCACACCCTATTAAAAGGAACCAGAGATACACAAGCACCTAACATCTCATTAAAAGGAACTAGAACACTTGGAGAAATAACAGGTAGCAGGGCCAGACAGGGAAAGAATACCACGATCCTGGAACAGCCGATCGAATCAGACAGCAGGGAAGCAAGTGCTGAGGGAATGTCAATTTACAGAGCTAGCTGAAGAGGCTAGCCCACCTACATTTGGGGCAATTTGAATGTCAAAATAACTATTCACAGTAATAGAGTAGAACCCACTGAGTAACATAAGTTGTATGAGGCCGTGCTGGGATAAATATGTTAGTATGTACTGAACGAGTAGATACATAAACAGAGAAGAAAGGAAAGCATTTCCTTACCATAAAATGCCAAGAGGGAAAGAGAGAAGGAGAGAGGGAGGAAGAGAGGAAGGAGGAATGCGGGAAGGAAGGAAGAGAGGGAAGCCGGGAGAGAGGACAGAATTAGGGAATCACTAATGCACACTAAAATTAAGGGGTGAAAATTTGATGAAGAAAAATAACATTATAGTTTTTGTAATTATTGATTACAAAGGAGTAATAGTAACTTCATATTAGAAAAACCCAGTGGAGTCATCTTATCCTAACAATTACAAAATGACCATCACCAACTCTGGGACAAGCCAACATTATGTGCCTTTTGATATGATACCAAGAAAGACACAACTTCATTTTCCTGGCACTCCTACCAAAGATGCATAATCTGATTTCTGCCCTCTAAGTAGCTAAAAAAGCTTAATAGAAAGGTAAAGAACAGTCCTGATTTATTAAAAAAAAAAGTGTTGTTCCAAAAACAATACAAATAAGTAAATTATGTTACTATGTTTGTTCTGGAAGAATTTAAAGCCCAGAAACAAGTCTATATTTGAACAAATTGAAATGTCTCTCAATGTGAAACATTAATTACTGTAGGAAATGATAGAAAGTTATAAACATGAACATTTTTAGAAAGTCTATTTATATTCTTTCTTGTGGAATCATCTGTAATCACAAATATTTTTTATTCCCAGGTGGGCACACTGGAACATAATCCCAGCCACTCTAGAGGCTGAGATAGGAGGATTGCAAGTGCAAGGCCGGCCTCAGTGGTTTAGCAAGACTGTCTCAGAATAAAAATTAAAAAAAGAAAGAAAGAAAAAGGGATGGGGATGTGGTTCAGTGGTAAAGTGCCCCTGGGTTCAATCCCCAGTACCTAAATCAACAACAACAACAACAAACCACAAATAAGAACAAGCTTCTGATGTTACTAATGTGTAGTTGTCAGATGTTTGTGGGAGAACAAGGACATGGACATCTCCAGATGGAATTTAGCAATCAGACTACTGACCCCCCTGGAAGAAATCCTCCAGAGAAGCAGTCATTCTCATCAAGATTTTAATTTCTTTTTGAAGGAAAACAATATGAACAGTGAGAACTGCTAACTGGAAAGGGGAACTAATACTACCACAATTAACACCCACTTGTGAATTTACTATTTACAAGACACTTTCACCTAACTTTTTGACCTCATAACCAACCTTGGAGGGAGGCAGTTTCAGTTATTCATTCCAGTGGGGTTTTATTCCCCACAAGTGCCAGCAAAAATGTCAAGTAGAGCTTGTCCTTGGATCTCGTTTCCATGTATTCACGGAGCAAATAAAATGAAACAAGTTGTTCCACGGAAGAGCTTTAGTTCACTAACAGCAACAGACATTTTTCAAAATCCATTCTGTACAGAGGAGACTAGAAATGTCTGAGATCCACTTTGGATTCTTTGGGGATTGTGACTAAGCCCCATTTCTGGAAGGGAGAAGCGGGTCTTTGTTTTGCTGCTGTCCTCTGAGTTGCGAGTGGGCGCTGCCGGTGCAGACCTGGGTGTGGGGACGCGGGCGCAGACCAGATAGGCGCCAGGCTCCGGGACTGGCTGGCTGCGCAGTGGCAGAATCGCCCCACGCTCATGGGACACTGCCCCTTTTGCCATCGTGTGCTGCTCGGTTGCACACTTTGCACTAAAGTTACAAAACAGTTTGGGGGCCTTTCTATCTCCTCGTGATAACTGCTTCTTGAACACCGAGTGTATGCTTTTTGTCTTCTCAAGGAACAACTATCTGTGTTCTCAGTGGCGATTTTGGTTCGGGCTCAGGAGCAGCTGGGAGAGAGCATGTCCTGGCTTCTTCCAAGTGCTCCCATGGCTGTGGGGAACTGGAGGCCCAGGAAGAGCGGGGGACCACCTGGGCAGCACTGCCCAGTTTCAGCCGTGCAGCCCAGAGAAGGTGTCTTTGCCCAATTAACACCACCCCTGCCTGTGTGACATGGTGTCTTTGCCCAGTTGACACCACCCCTGCCTGTGTGACACGGCTGTAACCTGGTGGGAGTCCTGTAGTCTTCCAGGATGTCAAGATCAGGCATCTCAAAGGTGGTGGGACCATTCCACCTTAAAAGAGACTTAGGTATAATGACCCTGGGTGACCCTGGGCTGGAGACTGAGCTGGGAAAAACAACTCTCAAGGACTATCAGTTGTATTAGGACAAAAGGGGTGAAAGTGTACCATGGGCTGTGTGCCTGCGAATCTGTGGGTGTGCTCATGACTACATGGGCCTGGAGGGGATCCAGGCCAAGTGGCTAACACTGGATTGAGGGAAGAACAGGGGTGGGCACTAATTAGGAAAAAGACAAATTTAAAAAAGCACGCAAGGTGAAACGAACATGCATGATGTGATTCCATTTTTGTTAAATGATACAGATGTGTGTGGGGGGAGTGTGTGTGTTTAAGTGCACAATGAACAATATAAGGATGATCTTAGTGACTCTTATTTGAAAGTGTTGGGAATTTGAACTTGAAAACCTTACATTCTTCCTATTTATGTGTAATATATATATATTTATATTTAATGTACAGGTATTATTTTTGTAAGCATATTAAAAAGTAATATTTTTGTGTAAAGAAAGGCCAGAGAGGGTGAGGGGAGAAGTACAGAAAGTACTTGAGATTGAAATGGAGCAAACTATGTTATATGTTTATGAGTATGTGAAAATTAACCCCACTGTTCTGTATGATTCACTAATACATTTTTTTATAACTTTATTTTATTTACTTATTTATGTTTATGTGGTGCTGAGGATTGAACCCAGGGCCTTGCACGTGTGAGGCAAGTGCTCTACGGCTAAGCCACCACCCCAGCCCCGCTAATAACATTTTTAAAAGGCAAGAAAAAAACCTTTTTCTTGAGGAAAATTAAATTTTTCCTGCTTTATGTCATTTTTTTTTTTTGTAGTGTTGAGCTTATTAAACATCAGGGTGTGCCTTACTACTGAGCTATACCCCCAGCCCTTTATATTATTTATTTGGGGGCAAGGTCTCACCAAGTTGCCCGGGCTGGCCTCAAACTTGGGATCTTCCTGCCTCTGCCTCCTAAATCACTGGGGTTACAGGCACGCACCCCAGCAACAAGCTTAAACATCTTGCATTTTGACACAAGCTCTTTCCAAATGTGCTGAGCACATGTACAAATAAATGTAAGAAAACTGGGTTGGAAGGAATCAGGGTGTTTGATTTTCTGAAGAAATGAATGTGGTTTCCAGAGTTGCTTCCTGGTATCCTAGAACTCAGGTAAAATTCCTTATGACAGTTTCACAGTTTTCCTAGGACAGTGTCCCTCAGACCATATTGGGTGTACACCCATCCTGCCCTGAAAAGTGTACAGGTCATGCAATGTGCTGGGGTCTGAACACGTCCCCTTCCACAGTGGACAGGACCATCCTCCCTCTTGGCTGCTGGTGGGTATTCTGAGAAAGGAAAAAAATCTCAATTTTGTTGATAACATAACCCCTGTTGTCAGTGGATCCTTGCAGCTGAGAAGAGAACAACCACTGGAATCAAAGATGTCACCAGCAATCCAGGGAGGGCAGCTGGTTGCTCTAGGTGCCAGTGGTACCCTCGTACCAGCTTGCTATACCTAGTGCTGCTTCTGGAATCCCCTTCCAGATGAATCAGGGCACTTGGATCTTGTCGACTGCCCTTTGCTACCAATTTGCTCACCTGACTATACCATTCCCACTTCCCTGAGATACTAACCCCTTTTGTTCTGCCTGTCCAGATTGTCCCAGACACAGACACAGACACACTTTGCTGTAGTTCAGGCCTGAGAGTTCTCTTAGCTCTGAGAACAAGATACTTTCCTCAATTCGACTCAGTTGGCTGTTCATCAGACATGGTGTATTTTTACCATTGTGCAGTGGGCTCGGAGAGACACACGGATCTCCTCCATCTTGATTCCATTAGCTCCTGTGAAACTTTAGGCAAATCACCAAATTTCTCTGATCTTCAGTCTCTTCCTCTATGAAACAAAGATTATAGCCCCTGCCTCATTGGATGTCCTCTGAATTTAATAAGCTGAATGTATAAAGAAACATGCTATCACCTAATACAGGAAGATACCCGAGAAAAGATAGTTATTTTTACAATTTTCTTATATAATTTCTCATGTTTCTCCATCTTGATTTCCAAACTAGATTATACTTTCTTCAATCATATTCAATTTCTATATCACACAGCCTTGAACATGACAGGCATGAAGTCATTGTTCAGTATCAGTTTCCTAAAGTTTTAAATCAGAAAATGCACCCTTTCAAATGAAGGCTCATTCTTGGATTATCTGTTATATGTGAGGCATTCTGAAGGAATTTTCTGGGTCTCATTTTCCTCTTATGCAAAATAAATTCTTTGTTCTATAATTCTAGATGCACTGAGGATCTTCCAACATTGAGGTTTGGAATCTATATATTCCTGAAGGGAATTTGGTATGTTACTCTTCTGTCCGATGCCTTCACATTTGAACCAGTGATGGATAGATACAGAGTAAGTGAACTTCCAGCCTAGGCAGAATCAACTCCAGTGCCTCAGTGTCTCCTCCCAGCCCTCTTTCTAACCCCTGTCTCTGTTCCTTGCTCTACTCCAGCACACTTGTTTATTTGCACTCCTGGAAATTTCCAGGCTTCTTCTGCTGTGAGGCCTCTGGACTTCCTGTCTCTCATGGCTCCCATCTCTGGACCAGTGTCTCTTCTGCAGAGGTTCCTCACCAGCTCCAGTCTATCCCATAACCTTGATTTGTGCTTCATTTTTGTAATTGTCCTTTGAAATTGTCTTATTATTGAGTCATTTATTTATTAGCTGTTTGCTTCCTTTGCTTCTCTTCATTCCCTAAATAGAATCACTCTTCTTGGTTTTTTTTATGTCCTTGCTGCTAAAAATACTTAGCACAGATCAGGTCCTGAAATAAATAATGGTGAAATGATTGAATGAATGAGTGAATGAATTCCACCATACCTTAAAGAGAAGGTGTTACTTGGTGAGCTAAAATCCATGGCTGCCAGTCCAGGTTTGAGTGAACTTATTCAAATCTGAGTCACCCACACAAATGAAGTGATTGCCTTAGGGCTTAGTATGGTGATTATTAGCTATTAATTAATACATAAGGCCTTGATATACATGGGAGTGGTAAGAAACACAAGCCCTAGAAAGATATCTGTAAGAAATCACAGCACAGTGGGGCTGGGGTTGTGGCTCAGTGGTAGAGTGCTCACCTCGCACGTGTGAAGCACTGGGTTTGATCTTCAGCACCACATAAAAATAAATAAATAAAATAAAGGTATTGTGTCCATCTGCAACTAAAAATAAAATAAAATAAAAAAAGAAATCACAACACAGTGTACCTAGAAATCAGCATTTGTTGTGGATAATGCAGATAATATTTAAAAATGAATGATTCACTTTTTTTAATTATGAAAAATTCCAAACATAAACACAAGTGGATGTAACAGATAAGAATGTCATAACGAACCCTCTTATGCACTGGGTGGACACACTCATCCTGTGTCCGTTATCCTGTATGAGTGTATGTATGTGAAGCCAATCACTTGTTTTCTGGCCAACAAAAAGTGCACACTAGATGGGGCCTCTGTGTGATTGTGATGTATCAGAGTCTGTTTTGCTAGCAGACTTTCCTTGCTGGCATGATGAAGTCAGTGGCCATGGTGGGAAGGCCAGGAGATAATGAGCCACAGGTATTTTACTAGGAACTGCAGGTGACCTCTTAGAGCTGTGAACAGTCTCTAGTGGACAACCAAGAAGAAGCCAGGTGCTCAGTTCTACAGTTGCAAAGCAATGACTCCTACCAGTGCCCCCGAAACAGCATGGAAGCCAATTCTCCAGGCAATGAGAACACACCCTGGCTGACGCCTTGGCAGCGGGTGTGAGACCCTCCTCAGAGGACTCAATGTGCTGAGCACCTGACCCACAGGAACTGGGAGGTAAATCTGTGTTGTTTTAAAGCCACTAAGTTTGTGGTAATTTTCAGCAATACATAATTCAGTGCATTACCTAACACCAACAATTTTCAACAGTTTCCAATGTCGTTTCTTCTATACTTCCTTGTCTTTCATAGGTGGATGGGTGGAGTGTTTTAAAGCACATCTTAGACTTTGTATCATTTCACTTGTAAATATTTTAGTATTTGGTATCTCTAACAGAGCATAACCATGGTGCCAGAAAAACTGGGTTTAATTGAGAACAGTGGGAGTCTTGGGGGGGGGGTGTTGCTGGGAATGGCAAGCCCCCAGTCCACTGAGTTGTATCCCCAATCCCAGAGTGGGAGTCTTTTAAAAGTCATGGAGACAATGGATTTAGCATATTAATTGGATACCCAGAGAAAACATGCTTGCAACAAATAGAATGACACCTCCTTGATCCCCACAGCTAAAGGACATGAAAGCTTTCATTTGAAATGTCAGAGACTTGCCAGTTGAATTTTCAAGAACAATGCAGCCACAGAATTGTCCCTGCAATATGTTTGTCTGTCAAAGAATATTGAAAACTAATTCTGATAGTGTGTTTAAGGGCCTATCCATTCCCCCAGGACTCTAATCTGCTTTGGAATGGACCCCTGTAAATTCCATTTTGATTGGTAACTCTCTGTTATTTCGCGTCATATTCTAATTGCCATTCCCACCACTTTTTCCAGACCACAGGAAGCTTTTCGAAACTGGCTATATTTCTTTTTCTCTTTTGGACAGTTAACCTCTTCTCCTTGTGACACTGCTCCGAAAGGCTTGCTTTGTAAGGAAAATAGAGCTCTGGGTTCAATGCCATCTCTACCACCGGGGAGCTTTGTGATGTTGGGCAAGTTCAATAGTGTCTAGCAGGGTTGTGGTGAAGATCAGACAAAGAACACGTGTAAAGCACAAGGTGGTCAGCACAGAGAAGGCACCGACCCCACCCTCCCCTTTGTTGGTTCCCATCTCCAACCACCGAGCGCCAGAACGCCCAGCACCGCGCCTCTCCCGCCCTCCTCGCGGGGGATGCAGGGACTTGTAGTTTTTTGGTCCCAAAGTCATTGTTTCCTCTTGGAGCCGGACAGCGAGAGGAGGAACTACACATCCCAGTGGGCTGTGAAAGGAAAGTGGGGCTCGGAAAATCGAGCGTTCCCGCCTGCTGCTTTCGCTCTCCATAGTGGCCCCTGGACCGTGCTCACCCCAGCTTGGGCTCCCGCAGCAGCCAGGGCTTGGACCCCGCGGCAAAGCCTAGAGGGCGTGAGCGCGCAGGCGCCTGGGACTGGTGCGGCCAGGTGGCTGCGCCCGCCGGCCCACCCGGCTGTCAGGCCCCTGGGGGAGGGAGGCGCGGGCGGAGCGGACAGGCGCCCGGTCCCAGTGCTTGTGAGGGGGGTACGCCGGGAAAAGGAGGGAGAAATAAAACAAGCCAATTGTGAGCGCCCGTGGGGGAGAAGTGGAGAGCGAAAGGGCCGGAAGGCAGCGACCCAAAAAGCCTGGCTACCAAGGGGCTTTTACTGTGGGAGGGAAGCCCTAGCCGGGGCAAGGGGACCCAGATTCCTCGGCTCTTCTCTTTCCTCCTTCCTTGGAAGCTCGGCCTGGAGACCCCCGCCCGCAGTCCTTCCCAGAGTCAGGCCTGTCTCGGACGGCCGCTCCCTGACCTGTCATCGGGCGCCCCACCCCGTTCCCGGGTCATCAGTAGAGTCCCCCGGCGACTCGACCCAGCGCCCCGATGGGGAGGAAGAGGAAGCGCGCGGGGTTGGGGTACAGGCCGGGGAGGGTCACCTCTCCGCGCCGTGGCTCGTCAGGTCTCGGCAGTTGCAAGAATGGGTTTGCGAGTGACGGTGTAATCGTGCGTGTCCCGAGGCAGCAGTTGCTGCCGGCAATAACCCGGGAGAGAAGCCTGCAGGCGGACACCGAGAGCGCACGGCGTGGCGGCGCCGCGGGCGCTGCGCCCGATCACTCCTCGGCGAAGCCGTAGGGAACGAGGCCTGCTGCGCCGGGCCTGCCGGGTCCCCGAGCCCAGGGCGTCCGCCTGGAGGGGACTGGGGCGGCGACCCCGCCGTGCCGGTGCCGGGGCTTCGCCCGCCAGGAGGAGGAGTTGGAGGAGGAGCACGGCTGGCAAGGCGCGGGCGCCGCCGCCCAGCCGGCCGCGAGGAGGCGGACCCGTTCCGAGCGCCGCGCGCGCGCCGGGGCTGAGCCTTGCAAACAAGTGTCTGTGGCGGTGTCCCCACGGCCCTCCGGCGGCCTTCGGAGCGCCGGGGCTGGCTCTTCTGAGCAGTAGGAAGCCAGGGAGTCCCCCGCCTCGCAGCCCGAGAGCCGCAGACACTACCCTCCGCCGGGAGCCCTGCGCACGGGCCGCGGACTGGGCTCGGCTGCCGGGCGCGCCGACGCGGGGTCGCGGCGCGAGCAGCGCCGGGGCTCTTGCCGAGCCGATCCTGACAGAATAACGTGCGTGGCTGTCCCCACCCCTGGGAGGGGTTGCCGGTGCCGCGAGCTGCCGCCCAGTTTGCAGCGCTCTCTCCTGGGAGGATCCGCCACCGGGAGGAAGGAGTAGAATAAACCTGGCCGAGGCGCAGAAGTGGCTCCTGAAGAAGCCGGCGCCGGGGCCGCCGCCTTGTGTCCCCTCGGGGCGCAGCGCTCCGGGGTCGGCGTGCCGGAACCGAGGCGCGGCCGGGGGCTCAGGGGCGGCGGGGTCGAGCGCGCGACCAGGCGCACGGCGACCGGGGGGTCTGCCAGGCGATCCCCCGCGCCCCACGGGGCTCCCGAGCCCCGGGACGCGGGCTGGAAGCCACGGAGGACCGCTGCCGCGGGCTGCGGACGAGCATCGTCCCTGCCGAAAGCGGATTCTGCTATGACAGTTGGGCTCCCCGAGGGGTTAACCTGGGTGTCCTCGGTAAAGTTGTCGCCGAGCCGGGAGCCCGTGTAGGGGTCGCGGCACCGCGGCTCGGGGGGCGGCCGGGCGGCCGGCGGCGGTCGTGGCTCGGCGGGGCCCGCGCGGCCGGGGGGCTTCTGGGGGTGTGCGCCCCCAGCCGGCTGCCCTCGTGGATGCCTCCCGGCGGCGGCGGGCCCATGAAAGACTGCGAGTACAGTCAGATCAGCACCCACAGCTCCTCCCCCATGGAGTCGCCCCACAAGAAGAAGAAAATCGCGGCCCGGAGGAAATGGGAGGTGTTCCCGGGGAGAAACAAGTTCTTCTGCAACGGGAGGATCATGATGGCCCGGCAGACGGGCGTCTTCTACCTGACGCTCATCCTCATCCTGGTTACTAGCGGACTCTTCTTCGCCTTCGAGTAAGTGGCGGCGACAGCTCCCCGTTGCCCCATTCCTCTTTCCTCCCCCTTCCGCCGACTACTTTCGTTTTCTAGAAGTCTTATCTGCTCTGTGTTATTATATAATGGCAGCCCGCCGGCCCTCCTGTTCTATTAAGGGTCTGTTTGATTTTCAGTACCCCGAAATGCTGCCGTGCAGGGCCAGGCTCCTGGAAGCAGAGGAGAGGGTAGTGGGACACTTGTACGGTGTGGCGGGCTTTGCTCCTCTCCTGCGCAGGGTGGGACTGGCAGGTGGGGCCGCTGGTGAACTGAATCGGGGCGCTCTCCACCGAGTTTGGGAACCTGTACACCATCCCAGGTGCAGCCTCTATGGGAAGGAGGCTTCCGGAGATAGTTCTAAATCAGGAATAAGCAGACTTGATTTTTCCCCCCTCCTCCTTGCTAACAAGATGTGGGGCATTAAGCTCAGTTGGCTAAATCTTCTATGTAACTTTGCGGAATAATAAGAAATCTCGGTTATTTTAGGTTTAAAAGTGTAGGCTACCTAGTGTACCCTAAATGGAGAATTTCATCCCCCACCCCTTCATTCTTCTTACTTGTTCACTATTGATGAATGAGTTCTGATTACCTGTGAGGTTTCCAAACTCTTCACTTTCAAAGAAGTTTCAATTTTTAAAAAGTCCAAAACAAACAGTTTGGGAACAGGTGAAAGTAAACATGTAGGCCTGAAAAAGTGTGGCCAGATATGGCAACTTCTGATGCCAGAGAAAATACTTTGGGATTTTGAGAATTTTATCTGCAAAAAAGTACATGTGAGCCTTTTTCAGGAATCAATTGGCCAGTAGCAACTATCTTCCTGCCAACCAATGAAAGGTCTTCTTATTTATTAATAGTCATTAGGTAAGGCAGTTTAGCCATATTCTGAATCAGTTTCAATTGCTGTGATTGAGTCCAGCATTTGGGTTGCAGCTCCTTATGTAATCCCCCATAGCTGTGCTCAGTGAAAGTTGTAGTCATTTTCCCCCTCTAGACTTAAAAGAAAAAGCAATGTATTTATTGGTAGTTCTTTGAGCTTCCCATAACCTGGTTATTAAGGGGCATGCCATGCCTTCAGTTTCTATCTGCTTCAGCTGGGTAGAGTTAATTAAAATCTTTTGTGTTGTTTACTTTTGTCTTTGATAAGCGTTAGTGGGCTTGATCTTGTGCCTGGCTTTTGCTAGTGGAAATGCTGTCTCAATCAGAAATGAATGGTCTCTTGATAATGTTAATGCTTTTCACTCAGAACCCTCAGACTCTCCGAGGGGAAACATTTTCTCTCTGAACACGGAGCTATGACAAACAGTTTTAACAGGATTGAGTTAGAATAGGAGAGGAGGGAGTTCACAGATGGAAGCTACCCCCACCCCCTATTCTTTCTCACACACAAAATTTCTCCAGCATTTTTGACTGTGTGGATTTTCCAGGTGTTTCCTAGAAAAGTCCCTGTTGTGCATGGCTGAGATTAGTTGGTGGAGTCATGTGATGAGAGGGCAAGGGTGGGAGTGGGCGTGCAGTGTAGCAAGGAGGCATGCTTTGTGCCCCCTCTCTTGCTTCTGTGGGTCCCCATCCAGAGCCAGCCTCTTGTCCCTACAGATCCACGGAAGCCAGAGGAAGGGCCACAGAGGTCCCTGACATATTTGCATCCTATGCAGAATGACCACTGCCACCCACCTGAATGGTGAGGCTATGTGTTTAACAGAGACACGCATCCCTCTAACAGTGTCTTGAGTTACAGGTAGGCCTGTGGTAGGGCTGTATTCACTATATTCCCAAAGTAACAAAAAGTTTTGAATGGATCCATATTGGCATTTTTGCTCTTTTCAGGGCTTTTTAAGAGTGGAGGCAGTTGGTTGATTTTGTGACTGCGATGCCGAGCTTCAGCCACAAGTGTGTTTTGTGTAGGATGATGAATATTTCATTTTTTATATATACCCAAATCCTTGCTGGATGGCTAGCCCCTCCCCCGATATCCCAGTTAGTACTTACTATCTTTATTTTCTTAGTTTAAACATAACTTCTAACCAAACCATCATAAATTCATTTTCATTTCTTGATCTCTGTGCTTTTTTTCTGAGAGTTCCCCCAGAGTCCCCCTTGCAGGTTGTCACAGATCTTCTGCATCAGTGTCATGCTATGACTAAAGGGATAAGCGCATGCACTGGGATTTTATGAGTGTTATTTGCAGCATTATTTTTGTATCAGCTTTGTGGGAGTCAGTGTGTGTGTGTGGTGAGAGAGAGAGAGAGAGAGAGTAAGTTTGATCTTCATGGGTGTTGCTTCAACCAGGCAATTGGAACTATTGGGAAAATAGGAGCCCCATCCTATGGGGCTTCAGTTGAGAAAAATCACAGGTCAATTCAAACTTCAGAATATTATGGCTTGCTAAGACCGTTTGTCACTGCATTTAATTGCTTTGTCACAAGCATTGTCTTTTAAGTTCTTTACTCATTGCTAAGGATAGAAAGAAATTAAATAACTTTGGCCAAATTAATTTGCTAGACACTCAAAGAGCCAATTAGCCACTTGCATAGGAAATGAAAGACCAACTGGCTAATCATTAAATAAGATCCCCAGGAAACACTGGCATTAGGTGCTCCCTGCCTGTCTTTCTTCTGGCCCACCTCTACTATTTATTGAGTGCATACTACATGGTCCCCAACTTTGTTCAATTTTGTATTTTGATAGCTTTTAATGTTAATGGAATTTCATTGTCAAACACTATAATCTGACCCCATCCCCAACATTTCCAGGAAGACAAATGAAAAATGTGAGAAGAAAAACACCTAACTTGTAACTTCAGTTTTGAACTTCTTTATCTGCACCTCTTCTCTCACCACTCCTCTTATTGTGATCTTGAGCAGATGGACATGTTTGTTCGAGAGAAATGAACTTATTGGAACTCAGCAACAGATGCTGATGCTTCTTCAACTGCTGGAGGAAGGCAGGGTAGAAATTTGTATTCCCATCTGGGAGATGAAGTGAGTGGCTGGGACAGGTCCCATGATCACCAAGATGCTGGCACTGGTGTGGGAAGGCTCCTGCCCACAAAGTGCTCCTTCAGACACTGTGCTGCCCCCCAGGTGTAGACATGGTTAAGGACAGGGCTTTTGGAAAGGCAGATCCCAACAGTATGACCCCTGGCAAATGGTTTGTCTTTTTAGCCTCCGTTTCCCAATCTATAAAAGGGGATTGATAATGTCTACCTTTAAATGTTGTGACAATTAAATGAAAAAGCATACTTAGTGCATTGCCCAGTATATAGCAACTGCTCAGTAAGTGGTAAATATCATCAGAGTACACCTAGAAGTCCTCCCAGGACTCTGGCTGCCCTTTTCTGAGAGCCTTTCAAGGGAAGGGAATATATAGGTTAATAAGGAACAGTGAGAGTGATTGAGAGCATGTTACGGCCAAAATAATGGGAGCTGTGCAGTCACTCATTAAAAGAAAGACTGTCGCACAGCCCAGGAGCCTGTGTGAAGCCATGTCCTAGGTCCTGCCCCTGCAGAGTGGAGTCCTGAGGGGCCTGGGGAACTGCGCTGATCCAGACCCTGGGTTTCATCTTCATTTTTGGAGCCTCCGGCCCTGAATTGTGGAGGCAGTAGAGAAGGCTGCCAGGTGTGAGCAGCTGGAACACCGCACCCTGTCTCAGGCAGCCCAGGACTGCCCACCTGTGCCACCTTCATTCAGCCTGTGGAGCACCACGGAGAGGTGAGGGCTTTTCATAGCGTTTGAGGGAAGGGAGCTGACGGTAGCCCACACACTTCACTGCTCCTGAAGGTATTAAGCCTCATGAAAGACTCCAGAACCAGGATTTGGAAAGATCAGCGAACACCATCAGTTTCTTCACTTCTCTCCCTCCCTCTCTCTTTCTCTCTTCAATCTCTCTCTCTGTCATAGCCTACTTTTCTTGATAGCTGGAATTTTTAAACTAAAAAGGCTTTGGTTCTGAAATATTGAAATTTTACAGTCTCTTGATCACAGGGGCAGAAAGAAGGTGCAGGGGACCTGCCTAGGTCAAGGGTG
Organism: Marmota flaviventris; assembly: GCF_047511675.1. Lineage (NCBI taxonomy): Eukaryota > Metazoa > Chordata > Mammalia > Rodentia > Sciuridae > Marmota > Marmota flaviventris. The sequence continues at coordinate 9,643,621 of NC_092503.1, read as the reverse complement.
TGACCGTGGCACCCAATTCTGTGCTGTCACTTCGGACAGTTCCAATGTGTTATTGCTGCTCAAATGTGAAATTTCTCATTGCTAGGAATCCATTGATGATTAAAACAAAGAGCCAAACAAACCCCGCCTCCCCCCCCCAAGAAAAAACAACCTTATGTTGCCGGGGCGCAGTGGCCCATGCCTGTAATCCCAGCAGCTTGGGAGGCGGAGGATTGAGTTAGAATAGGGGAGGAGGGAGGAGGATCTGGAGTTCAAAGCCAGACTCAGCAATTTAGCAAGGCGCTAAGCAGCTGAATGAGACCCTGTCTCTAAAAAAATACAAAATAGGGCTGGGATGTGGCTCAGTGGTGGAGTGCCACTGAGTTCAATCCCAGGTACCCCTTTCCCCCCAAAAAAAACCCTTATGTTTTTTCTTTCTCTCTGTTCCTTCTTTCTTTCCTTCTCTTCTTCCATTCCTTTCTTTGATTTTTCAATTTAGTTATTCCACTCTGAAATAAATGATGAACATCGTGAGTCTGTAGAATTCTTGGCCTTGAAGATAGAGCTTGGGACTATCACTGGTAAAAATGTCACTTCCTATAATGAAGTCACTGTCATGGAGGGGGTAACTTTTATAATCTAGTAGAAGGTGCTGCCCTTGTAACAGAAGAACTCTGTCTGTTAGTCATGTTTCTGTCATTACAACAATATACTAGAGATAATTAGCTTACAATGAAAAAAGGTCTTTTTTGGCTCCTGGTTTTAGAGCTTTCAGTCTCTGATTTGGTGGACTCCTTGCTCTTAGGTGGCTGGTGGACATGCTGAATGGCCATGGTGGAAACATGGGAAAGAAAACTGTTCAATTCAGGAAGCAAAAGAGGAAAAGGAAGGGGTCAGGGTCTCACAATCCCCTTTGAGGGCACAGCCCCAAAGACCTAAGAGCCTTACCTCCAAAAGGTTCACCATCTTCCAGTGCCCCCACCCCAGACGAGCCTTTAATGCACGTGTCTTTGAGGCCATTTGACATTGAAATGATAGCTTCAGGTGCTGTCTCCCATAAATGAAAGTGTCATTTCCATAATAATGAATCTGTTGTGTGCTGCTCTTATAACATTTAAGGACTCCATTTCATCAACTTTCCTCTGCAGAACTGTATCCAGGTCTCCACCACCTCAGGAAAACATGTCTGCAAAGTGTCCCATGTTCTTTTGGCCAAACAATAGCCATGCTGTGCACAGTAGAACAGCATGGGGCAGATACAGATGGTGGTAGATGACTCTCCAGACCTTACCAAGGCACATTGCAGTTAGCACAGTCATGGCGCCAAGGACAGTTATAACCCACAAGGATTTTAGGTGACTTCGAAACCTTATTAGTGGTGTACTCCTGTAGTCCCAGCTGCTTGGGAGGCTGAGGCAGGAGAATCACAAGTTCAAGGCCAGCCTCTGTAACTTAGCAAGATCTGTCTCAAAAAAAAAAAAAAAAGGTGAGGGTTGTACCTCAGGGGTCAAATGCTTGCCTAGCATGGGTTCAATCCCCAGTGCTGCAAAACAAACAAACAATGAACAAAGCCTTAGTAATGACCTCTCGACATGAAGGCACTTGCCCATTCATTTGTGTAGGAGGTCAATATGGGTAAGACCCTGGAGGCTGAGACTCCTTGTTTGTCCACTACCATATCTGTAGTCCTTAGACTAGAACCTGATCACACCTGACCCTCAATAAATATTTTTTGTTTATTGGTGTAATTGTAAAGTTGGGGACATTAATAAAATTTATCATTAATCATGTCTGTGGAACACATTTGCCTTACAAACTATGACTATTCAGTATAATTCTTCTGGATTCAGAATAAAGCAACATCCCTTTTCAAGTGTGTTAATTAAATCAAGGAGAGAGACTTTCTTAGACACTTAGAAAACTAGTAGTAGGGTTGGGATTCACTTGGCTAACCAAGACTTCTTTGTAGTGTTTCTTTATTTTTGACCTAAATGTTTTAGGCAAACAAAGCAATCTGTGATATATATATTGGGCGGGGCGGCGGGGGGGGCAGAGCAGGATTGGGAGAGATGTTAGTGAACAATCATCAGCACATAGAATAATTTTCTGTTTTATGGATTCTGACTTTGGACACTCGAATTGATCAAATAAAGCTCTCAAGGATATTATTGACCACTCCCGTTTTTATTGCATTATTTCTCAGCTAGTGGGAAGTGATCCCGTATTATGCAGGAAGGACTCCTAGAGGTTCCTAAAATAGAGTGATGGTTAATTATTTAATGGGTCATATCTGCATATCCTGGAGATTTTTTTTCTTTTGCAGTACAATGTTGCACATAATTTATTCATGGCAGAGTTATTATATCTTAGCCAGAGAATTTAAATTAAGGATTTCAAGGAAGTGCTTCATTCTTTTGTAGCTCATTTTGTTAGGAAGGCAAAAGGCATTGGTGGTCAATAGATACTTAAATAAGTTACATCCAGGAACTGGGTCTAATGAAATATGCACTAGTTCTGGTAAAGGTGGGGTCCATCTTATAGCTCTTGTTTGGCTCTTCTCTAGATATGAAGGCCAGCCCTAATTCAAACTCATCTTTATAAACCAGATGATCTTCTATTGCCTCAATTTTTACCTTTAAAAAGTACATTAATTCATGTAGAGGATTTTATATAGTATTTGGTACAAGTTCTTAAATAAAATACTATAAAGAACATTCATGAAACTACTATTCAGTCCAATAACCAATCAATACCACTGCTTTCTTCATTAAAAAAATTTTAATTGATACATAAAATTATACATATTTATGTGGTGCTAAATGATGTTTCTGTTCACATAAACATTTTGTAATGTTCAAGTCAGGGTAAGCATATTTATCTCCTTAAACATTTATCATTTCTTTGTGGTGCAAAAATAGTAGCAGCATTTTGAATCTCTTCATACCCTCACTGCTGCTGCCCAGGTCCAACAGCCCTCCTACCCTGCGGCCATCACAGACTGAGCCTCGTCAATCATTATTACACCTTTTTATTTTCTCCTCAAGGGTTTTGCATTTATGCATTCTCAAATGATAGGTTGTTTAGTTTGGTTTATTTTTTCTTTATAAATAGAGTGTCATGCCATATGTAATCTTTTTTTAAAATGATAACATTGATTTAGTATCTACTTAACAAAAGAGCATCACACTGAATACATTTAATTCTTCAGATGTAACAACTTTTTAGTTTGAAATGATTTCAGAGTTCTAGAACAGTTGCAAGAATAATTCATAGAATTCTTGTCTGCCCCTTAGACAGATTCATTGGTTGTTGATATGTTTCTGTCATCATTGTTCTTTCCCTTGTCTTGATGTTTGTTACATCTTCTCCCTGAGCCATTGAAGAATAAGTTTCAGACATCATGACCCTTCTTGTCCTAGTACTTCCACATGTAATTCTTAATAAAAAGAATATTCTTTTATATAAGCACAATACCAGGATCAATTTCAGGAAGGAACATGAATACAATATTCCATATTCAAAATTTGCCACTTGTCTCAATGTAGTTGGATTTATGTTGATCACTTTGGCATTTGTTTTCTATTTATCTAATATGCATTTTGTTTTTCTCTTCTGTCTTCTGCCTTCTTTTAAATGAACTGCATATTTTTATATTCTTTAAAAAAGCTTTGAATGTTTCTTTGTGCTATTTTTAGTAGTTGCTTAAGAGATCACAATTTGCAACTTTAACCAGTTATATTTTATCTCCAAGTAACAGTGTTGTACTTAAAGAATAATGTAAGAAACATGAAACATTTTAATTTCCTTACTTTTTCCCATCCTTTGTACTCTCATTGTTCTAGATTTTATATCTATGTGTACTATAAAGCCAGTAATGTTATTTCTAAGTGGTCAATGCTATTTAAAAGAAACAAACAAATAAATAAAATATAAGAGATACAGATATTTTAAAACATGACATACATCCAGATATAAAATATAACATACATATATACACACATAAAACATGCATACATATGTACATTTATAAAATATCTAACAGTTCAAATGGGCTTTTCATATTTATCTTCACATATTTGCAATTTTGGGTACTCACTGTATCATTTCTTTTTGGCTTAAAGTGCACCACCACCAAAACCCTGGACTTGGGACTGGGGTTTGAATGAGAGGCATTATACCACTGAGCTACATTTGCAGCCCCCCCTTTTTCCCTTGAGCAGGGTCTTACTAAGTTGCCCAAGCTAGCCTCAAACTGTGATCCTCAGCTTCCTGAGTCACTGGGATTTCAGGGGTGCACTACCACACTTGGCTTAAAGTGCTTTTTACCCTGCATTTCTTGTCTGTGGAGTTGCTGGTGACAAATTCTCTTAGCTTTTGCTTTTTCTGAAAATATTTATTTTGCTGTCATCTTAAAGGATATTTTCAGTGGATATAGACTTCGGTGCTGACAGTTTGATGATGTTGGCCAGTTGTCTTCTGGCTTTTTTTTTTTTTTTCGGTTGAGAAAATAGCTGTTATTTTTTAGAATTTCTTTCCTATATATAATGTGTGATATTTCTCTAGCTCATTTTTTTTTCTTTTTCTTTTTCTTTTTTTCACAGTTGAAGTATGATGTGCCTATGTGTGACATTCTCCATATTTACCCTGTTGGAGTTTGCTGAGGTTCTTGGATCTGTGGGTTAATATCTTTCATCAGGTTGGGAAATTTTTCATCCATTATTTCTTCAAACATTTCTTTTATCCCCTTCTCTTTCCTTTCCTGGAACTCTGATTACTTTTATACAAAACCATTTTATATAGTCCCAGATGTATTAGATATTTTATTTCATGTGTTTTCTTTATTTTTTTTTCTCTTTGTGTTTCAGTTTAGGTAATTCCTATTAGTCTTCAGATTTATGGATCCTTTCTATGTTAAGCCATTTTTGATAAATTTTCTTATATTTTTTATATTTTGAACATTTCTACACTGAAAAAATTTAAAACTTATAGTTTCCTGTCCTGTGCTGAAAATATTTATCTGTTCATGTCCATATTTTCTACTATATCCTTTGACATATTTTTGGTAGTTATTTTAAAATTCTTGCTTAATAATCCTAACATCTTATCTTATGTGAATCTACTTTTTTCCTATTTCTTCTCTTGACTGTGGGCTATATTTTCTTCCTTTTTTGCATGCTTCATCATTAAACTTTTTTAAAATCGTGGTTGTTTTTTTTTTTAATTTTAGTTGTAGATGGACACAACAGTACCTTTTATTTATATGTGGTTCTGAGGATCAAATCCAGTGCCTCACACATGCTAGGCGAATGCTCTACCCCTGAGCCACAACCCCAACATTGCCTCATCATTTTTTATTGAATGCCAGACATTGTGTGTAAAAGAATTATAGAAACTGTAGTAATTTAAGATGTTTTCAGGTCTCTGGTGTGTGGGCTGAGTCAATCAGATTTGTACAAGTTGAGTATCTCTTATCTAAAATGCTTGAGACTAGAAGTGTTTTGAATCTTATTTATTTTTCAAATTTTGGAAGTATATATACTTAATGAGATATCTTGAACATGAAACCAAAACACAGAATTGGTTTATGTTTTATATGCACCTTACACACATAACCTGAAGGAAATTTTGTATAATATTTTTAGTTTGCCTGCATTTTGATTGCCACCCATCTTATGAGGTCAGGTGTGGAATCTTCTTCATGGCATCATGATGGCACTCAAAAGTTTTGTTTTTTGGAGCCTTTTGAATTTGGGATTTTTCTATTAGGAATGCTCAATTTATAATTGAAATGGGTGTAGGTTTGGGGGAAGCTTTATTTAGATTCATTTTATCACTGGCTTTAGATGTTTTAAGGGCAGAATTGGAATTTTCTTTTTATAGGGCTTGAGTTCTGAGCATTGGGCAAACTAAAGATTTCTTTATGCTTCCTAGCCCAGCGCTAGTTTTCTGAACTGTAAATGATTTCCCTCTGCTTTTCAGCCTGACTGCCAGCTTTTTGGGACACCAGGGAGTTATCTTTGCTTTCAATCTGGCCTTGGCTTTCTAAATCTCAGGACATCTCTACTGGCTGCTCTGCACAAGTTTGGAGGCCCACTTCAGTGGTCTGGAGTGTCTAGAGAGTGACATTCTCAGTTTTATGCTCTAACCCTTTATGACATAGGCCTTGATCAGATGTCTTTCAACTCTCTTGGTGGCTGGTGGCACACACCTACTCTGTGGCCAAGAATCCTTGGAATTCTGATCTATTTGGAAGTCCCCCATGGTTCCTGATGCTGGTTGAAAGTTTAGCTGGCTTATTCAGTGCTGTCTATGATGTTCTGATCCTTCCCACTGCTTCATTGGGAACGGAAGCATTTGATGGCCTTTTTCTCCTGAGAAAGGCTTTGCCATATCTAGGCTTCTTTGCATTTTTGGCTCCCTGACAGATTTTAAAGGCTTTGCTTTTGTAGCTAATCTGACTCGTTCTTGTGTAGGAGTGATTGCAATCACAACTTTCTTCTTGTGAATTTTTTAACTTAATATTATGTTTCTCAGATTCATTTGTATGTTGCATATATGCGTAATTCATTTTTATTAGTATAATATTTGATTTCTGTAGATATGTTCAGCTTATTCTTTATTTTCTCTTTAATCTAAACTCCACTGATTCTTGGGATTTGCTGACATGTTACAGCATAGAATATGCAAGAGGGCCACTTCATAGGTTTTGACCTAGAACATGTGCTGCCAATAGCTGTGACGTCTAGACTTCAGTGTGTGGGCCAGAATCACGGAAGGAGTAGCATGGGATCCAGGGGCTTTTACATTATTATAAAACATTTATAAAAATGCTGAATTCCAACTATCATCTCATCATGGACTGAAGCTACATATAATTAAGAGCAAGTTTTACAGAAATATATATCCTTATGGTGAGCAAGGTACTTTATCACAGATCATCTTCTACTTTTTTGTTTTGTTTTTGGGTACTGGGGATTGGACGCAGGGGTGCTTTACCACTGACATACATCCCCAGTCTTTTTATTTCTTACTTTGAGACAGGTTCTAAGTGGCTTCCCGCTTGTGATAAACTTGCCTACGCCTCCTGAGTGGCTGAGATTACAGGTGTGTAGCAGCACATTGGTTTTGAAGGTCTCTGATCTCATGCCCCTTTTAAATACAGCCCTCATGTGGCTGGTTTCTCATGTGGCTGGCTTGGTCCTTGCAGACCATCAGTCTGAGCTGCTTCACAGGAGAGGGAAACTCATTTCCACTACTGATAGGATCCAAAACAGAGAGCAGGATGCCAACCCTGCCTCTGTGCCCGTTTCCCTCTCTCTGACTGCACCGTTCCTTTGGTCTGTAGATGTTGTACTGTCCTTAATTTAGGCCTGTTTTTTTGCTGCAATCTCCTTGGCCCTTCATACCATGAAAATAGACTTCCCTGTCCCCTTTTGGAGATTTTCAGGTAGACTTGCTTTCAATTGTAACAGAGCCATTTTATTTTAGAATAATTTAAGCACATTTTAACACTCTATTAAAAACAGAACTGAAACCATTTCCTACACATTCACACTGGATTTTAAAAACTGCTGACTTCCAAGTCCATGGGAACTGGTGTTACTACCAGGCACAATCAGAACGTGACAGGGCTGGGCAGGGCGGCTGATAGAGGAGGGTGTAGCCAATGGCCCTTTGGGGCTGGGTGTGTTTGCCCTGAGATAGGCTTATCAGGAAGGATGGTAGTCCAGTCCCTGGGGAAGAAGTTAAGCTCCCTAAGTGTGCTAGCTTTGGGTGGTTTTCAGATGCTTCTCATGCAGGGCAACTGCTTATTTTAACATAAAAACATTGCATTTTGTTTGAGGCATCAGCTCTACTTACTGAGAAATGATTGCCTCTCTTTGTACTGATTGCAGAAATAAAATAGATCTCCCAAAAATGTGTTCTGGGCAAAATCCGGTGTCCTTTTCTCAGTTTCCATTTTTTGCAGCACTGGGGATCAAACCCAGGGCCCCACTTTTCCTGTGAAAGCGCTTTGCCACTGAGCTACTTCCCCAGCCCTTAATTTTTCCTTTTCACTCAGAGTAAGACAGGGATGGCTTTCTCTGGAAACTCTTTTCCCCTGACTTCTGGGATGTTCAACTTCTGCTGTCCTTTGGTCACTGCTTTTTCTCCTGTTACATCTGCTCCCTTCCTATTGTCTCAGATTACCTGCTCTTCCCCTTCTACCCTTCCTCAAGCAGTTTGCATTGTCACAGGGTCACTCTGGCCTTTGGGGAAGTGGCTTTCACCTCTGGCTGGAGCCCTGGCCTGGCACTTCCTCTTCCCTCTGACTCAGAGGGCGCCATGGAAAACCCCAGTGCCTTCCAGTTCTTCTGGAAGCCCCCTCCCCCCCCCATGTTCCTCTGCTCATAGTGAAAAGGCACGTCCTGGGCTTGCCTCCTGACGTCCTTTCTCAGTTGCCTCCTGCCATCCGACCCGCCCTGTGCTTCTCTCCAGGGTCTCTGGGACTGCGTTCTTCCTCTGCCTCTGTACTTAATGTGCTGGTTTTCACACAGTTTTGCAACTTCTCTGACACTCTTCCCATACAACGGTGACGTTGAATTCCCCTCCTCTTGAGTATGGGGCAGCTCCCATGTGAAGAATAGTTGGTGGCAGGGATGCTGCTTTCTGGTGACCTTAGGCAACGTGCCAAAGCTTCTGCCTGCCCCTTACCCACTCCTGCCCTCATGGGAGAGGCGCACCTTCCAAGCCTTGAGCTGCTATGTAAGTCAGGCCACCCGGAGTTTCCCATAGTGCAGAGGTCAGATGGAGGCAGATAAGACCACAAGAGACAGAGGGGACTGTGGAGTCCCTGGTTGGATGAGTGGGACTTCACATGGTGCCAACCAAGCCCTCCCCAACCTCCCCACCCAGTTCTCTTGCCTCCACCCCCATCTTTGGCCCAGTGAAAGCTGAATGGGGCAGATAGGAGTGATCCTTGCTGAGCTCTGTCCAAATTGCAGATTCACGACCAAAATAAGGTCATTGTTTTAAGCCACTGTGTTTAGGGGAGGTTTATCATACAGCCATAGTAACTGGAAAACAACTATCCGAAATTCTCAAATGGAGCATTGGGACTGGTTTGGGGCACATAGTGTATGACAGACGGCCCTCAAATCACTGTGCTGAAGTTTGAGAATTATTGTTTAGACTGTGGGTCAGCTCTCCTCCCGCACTTCTGTTCCAGTGTGTTTCCTGGAGCGGGAAGAAAAGCGACAAAGCGACTTCACCACCCACTGTCCTGTTGCGCCCTGGCTCTTCCGTGGGAGAAGTCGTCTGTCATATGTGTCCTGGTGGGAAAGTCCAGTGGTCTAGGCCCTCGGCACCCTGCGCATCCATGGCCATCCCTGCTTCCTCTCCCACTTCCTGACTCTACTGTTCCCTCGCTCCAGCCTTAAAACTCCCAAGTTTCCTTCCACACGGGAACTACCTTACTCAGACACCTACTGTGTGGGAAACCAAACCCGTGCAAACCTGTTTAACGGGGTACTCAGGACTATCTATTTTTCCCAATGTGTTAAGTGCCCCGATGTGTCTGTTCCTGACTGTCTTGGTGAATGACAGTCCTGTCTGTTGATTTTGAAGGGGATTGAATGTGGTTGACCCTGTTGTGTGCCAGAAGGTCCAGTTTCCTCAGGGTCACTGACAAGGCCAGAGGCCTGGTTCTCCTGCCTCCGTACTTGAGACACACTGAGGCCTTTTCAGAAATAGCCTGTGCCAGCCTCGTGGTCTGCAGAGCTTCTCTGCCCTACAGGTGGGCAGCTTGGCAACCAGTGATCCCCAGTGATTTGATCTTTCCAGTGGGCCTCAGATTTTATGATCAAAGCACTTTATCATCTTGAATGATTCTATTTGGGGGTCTTTAAATGCCATGAGTTTCTCATATACACATTCTTGATGGCAGATAAGGTCTCTTTTTGAACGTAAAAAGCCAAAGTCAAGTTAAATTCTGTAGCTATATATGGTCTATTTATCTTTCTAGGCAGGGAGAAGAATTCTTTACTCAGATGACCTCACAGTTACTAACTTGATTTAAATCTTCCTGCTTCTCTTTAAGATTGCTACCCATGCAAATTAAACCTCAAAATGGTCCCAGCACACACATTCAAATGGTGATTACTACTCTACTCAGGAGACACACTGAGTTTGTGTTCTTATTCCATTACTATCAGCATATTTTTGTGAATATTTCGGAAAGTATACTCTTGTCTTTTTAAAGGCAGGTAGTTACTGAATATTAGCTCTCTCATCTCCAAATTACTTTTCAGTCAGGACCAACATTGTTTTATGCTATATTTCTACTTAGGCTCAAAACGAAAAGCATAAGGGCTGGTGTGTAGCTCAGTGGTAGAGCACTTGCCTAGCTTGTGAAAGGCCCTGGGTTCATTCCCCAGCAGTACTGAATAAATAAATAAATGTAGGAAGTATGAATTTTAAGATGTATGCCTTTGAGCCAGAAAATTTATGAATATATATATTTTTTTAAATTTAGAAGATGAAGTGGCAGCAAAGTTCAGCCCACTCATTTATAACTCTGCTCTTCTGCCTCTTGGCTGTGGGGGATCATGAGAGTTGGGGAATGACCTCCTAGGGAACTGTCCATCTTCTTAGGATTCCTCTTTATCCTTATATGAATTGTTGACTTTGCAAGGTTGGCTGGGTTTGTTCATGTGACCCTGGTGGTATTGTCAACAAAGGTCTCAGGCCTTCCTGGACGGAGCCCCAGTCAAGCATGAAGCAGAACGCTGAAGTGGGAAGTAAATGAAGGATGTCCATAAAAGGGCTCTTTCTCCAGGATTAGTTTTCTTTTGGTACCACAATAAATTACCACAAATTTAGTGGCTTGAAATAACACAAACTTATAATGTTATAGACTGTAAGTCCGAAGCCTGACCCTGGTGTCCGGCTAACACCAAGGAGCTGGCAGGGCTGGGTGCTTGTCAAGCAGCAATAAGGGAATTTATATCTGTGCTTTCTCAGCTTCGAGAGCTGCCTTGTGACTCCCTCCTTCCATTTTCAAAGCCAGCAACATGCCACCTGTCTGTGCCTTTCTTCTGTAGTCACTTCTCTCTCTGCAGCCAAGACCTGCCCTCTGATTTTAAGAAGCTGTGAGTTACACTGGGTCCCACTTGATGATCCAGGATGCCCATCTAAAGGACCTTAATGTCCCTAGACAGGAAAATCCCTGGGAAATGTAAGATTAGCTGTGCATAGGTTGGGATGTGAACAGTTTTGGGGGAACGTACCCCAGTCCTTATTTTCTCCTGATGAAGCTGCACTTGAAAGTCTGAACACTTTTACACAATCCTCTGAGCAGGACTTGGTAACCTGACATCATAAAATGGGCGCACAGAGTGGATTCCTTATTATCTATGGGATTCCAAGGAATTCAGGAGATGAAGCAGAGCACTCAGGGACTGGCCTGTCATGGATAGGGTCCCAGGGAAGCCGACACTGGGGCAGGGGTTTGTCTGAGGGATATTTGCCAGGGTGTGCTCTTGGGTGTTCATGTGCAGAGAGAGGGTAGCCAGGCTGGGCAGATGTAGTCACAGCAGTCTTCTGCCATCCTCTGGCAAGGAACTGGCCTTTGAATGCCTGCATGACTGCTCGTCACTTATGGTAGCTCCAGAAGCGGGGCAAGACCTTGGTGGAGGTGACTGTCTTCAGTTGCAGTCAGTTTCCTGAGAGGCACTCAGTGGAAAGCTGGCAGAGGCCAAACTTCCCAGAAACTCCTGGAATGACTACTTCCCCCCTGAACGCACAGGCAGTGGGGGTGCAGGGGATTGTCTGGCTAACCACAGTGACCACGACAGTTAACCACGTTGGATGTTGTGCATGGGTCAGTTGCCCAGTGGGACTCTGCAGGCTCTGGGGAGACAAACTGAAGTATAGGCGAGGGAGACTCCCGCCTGCAGCAGCGGGTGGACCCCGATGGCCCCAGGCAGGCAGAGCCTGGGCAGAGGAGGCAGAAGTGAAAGTGACTGGATCCGGTGGAATGTGGAGGCAGGGCAGTGTCTCAGCAGGATCCCAGGCCCAAGAATGAGGTCCAGCAGGAAGCTTTGTGCCCAGGCAGTGGTGAGGGGATTGGGGGTACCTGGCCAGGCTGCAGTTCTGGGCGTTGAAGAATAAGGGCTCAAGTGCAGGGACCATGACAGGTCAGGCTGTGGATGGAGCTACCCCTGGGCATGGGGTCAGGGAGAGCAGCGTTCTGGAATGGGGAAGAGCTATTATGGCTCCATCTCCCCTGGGTCTATTTGTGGGGAGGAGAGGGCAGCCAAGGGGAGGCCTGGCTGAATCTGACATATGACTCAACTTCCTGCTTCATTTCTGATAGACCTGTCTCCTCCAAGGAAGACTTAAATATTTCATTGTTTTCTTCCCTCTCTCTACCTAAGACAGGAGAATGGGAGTAATTATGCTCTGGAGAAAGTGTGAGGAAGGACCTTCTGAGTCAGGGTGACTGTGAAGATCTTTGTAAGAACACAACAGATTGTATCACATTAAGGCATTTCTTCTTTATTTTGGAGCACATATTGCCTTTCTTGTTTGTTTTGAATTTTTTGGTTAGAGAAGAGAATCCTGCAGTTATAATAATTCCTTTGCAGGCGGATTTCTCTTTGCATCCACACTGACCAGTACCACAAAAGAGGAAAAGCTTTGGTGTGTGTTGTATGGTCAACAGACAGTGGAGGTTGGGAAACAGCTTGTTCATTTCCACAGTCTCTAGTCAATTAGGTGAATTCAACCTCTAAAGAAAAATAGTTTTTATTTGGAGTGTCTGGTCTAATGCATTGATCAATGACAAGGATGTTTGTGAACTCATGTGATTTTCTGCAGGGGACCTGAGCTAATTCAGTTGATCAAACCTTGCTTTCTTGATTGACAGCACTTAGACCAATGGATGACAATCATCCCTCTTGAGCAGGAGCCTCATTTCCATTCCTTTCAGGTCCCCTGTTGTTGCTGTTTATTCCTGGCATTTCCCCCCATGTGTCTTTCTTCATAAAAATTTCACTTTTCCTTTACTTTTGTTAGTATTTCTTGCTCACTTGAGTCATGAAATATTTACTGAGTGTTATCACATGTTGAGCACAAGGGGGTGTGCTTGGGAGATACGGTACGTGTAAGACACGTCAGTGCAGGTAAATTGGGGAGCTGTGTCTGATGTCAGGGCCAAAGTTAGTATTTCCTGACTATTTGAAGAAGCACCCTGACAGGACCCAAGAAATAAAGGTGTTGTCTCGCCTGCGCTGTGCAGTTGGATGCCCGAGCCTTTTCTTCAGGCTTCCGTCTCCTCATAATTTGTGTCTTTTCCTTCACAAGATTTTTGTTTCAAGGTAAAAAAGTAGTTGTTGTGATTGTCACTCATATTAACCACCAGAAGGTCAATGGGTTTGTGAAGAAGAAAGATCCGGAAGGAGAAAGTTCCGGTGTACTGTCCACTCTCATGCACATTCCTTTGCATGTCTCAGACGTGGGCCCACTTCCCAGAGAAAGGCCTTCAGGATGGCCCTGGTCCCGATGCCACAAAGGAGCCTGCTACAGTGCACAAGTTCTAGTGCATGAGTACCAGTCAGGTGACTTTGGGAGGGGACAGGGTGATGACATTGGGGCAAGGGGAGTTTAGCTCTGAGCCACTTCTGCTGTCTCCATGGGGCCTGGATTAAGGCCTTTCAGAGCCATAAACACTGGGAAGCTTCTGTGGCCAGTCCTCTTCCCCACCAGCACATGTAATTTATATTAAAATAAACTGTCAAACAAGTTTGTTTTTCCAGTTGAAAATTTTTGAATAAATTCATTAACACTGAACTTTCTCATTTTTTGTGCTTCCTTACTGCGCCCTACTGTGGTCTTTCTGGGCAGTTGGCAGAGCCTCGCTCGGGGAGAGTTGGTGGATAGGCAGGGCCAAGCCCCAGCCCAGCCCTCCACGCCTTTGTTGGGACCCTCCTCGGGAATGTCCACCCAGGGTGAGAAACATCGTTGTCACCCATAGAGCTGCTTCTGCCCCTGGGCTCTGTTCTGTGGACAGTGGTAATGGAGATGGTGACTGGATGGCCTCTCTGCACCCTACACTCCTGAGCAGTGGCCTTTAGACTTTAAGGGTGACCTACACTGAGCAGTACAGCAGGACCCACAAAGGAGTTCCACAGAACGGTGATGACTGTGACCACGGGTGCTGAACTCTGGTCTGTCCCACTGTGGTTTTATCTCAGGAGACCTCAACATGGAGTGCTTGTTGACCTGCGGACTTGATTCCATGACCTGCACCTCGCTAAGCACTGCTTCCTTCCCCACCCCCAAGTGCCGCGGGCGCCAGGTTCTCCTTCCCCCTTGTCATCACCCTGTGTGGCCTCTGCCCAGATGTCCTGCCACCTCCAGCCAGGAACCTGTGAATGCAGACAGCCCATCCTTCCTGTCTTTCTCAAGCACCTGTGATTTAGAAAGCCTTCGGGACATGGCTGGCAGCAGCCCGTTCCCAAGGTCTCGGCAATTTGTCCCTGTGACTCTAGCTCTTAGCACTCGGTGCCGGGGTTGCTGTGCACACCTTTCCTAGGTGCTGGCCTCAGAGCTTGTGGGCTCAGCCCTGTCTTATTGGTCTTTGTCTCTCGTGCCTCTGGCCCTAGTGGGGGACTTACAGTCGGCACCAGATCAACATTTCTAGAACCTCAATAAAAACGACAATGCCTTGGGTGGAGGGGCCAAGGGAAACTGGCCTTTAAACCCGGGCACATGCATTTCAAGGTCCTGTGCACCTGGTCTGTGCACGGGCCCCCTTCACTGTCTGCAGGTCAGATGCTAAAGCCTTCCCTTGAGAAGCACTGGAGTGATGGCTAGCCGTCAGCTGGTGTTAGATCAGAGTTCAAGGGCAATAGAAATACAGGTGTTTCACATAATGGACTTCTAAACTAGGTGCCTTTCAAGTTAACATTTTTTTTTTCTTGTTTGTGATGACTGTCTTGGTAAATGATATCCCAGAATTTGACTAGCTATGTTCAGGAACCCTTTTCTCTTAGCACTGACCCTACAAAGATAGAACTGGTAAAAATACCCTCATTTCCCAGATGAGGTAGCTGAGCCCACGAGGCTTAGATGACTGATGTCGGTCACACAGCTCTCAGCATCGAAGGCAGGCGCGGTGCACGTCTGCTCTGCGTGTCTCTATCACAGCAGGCCTTTTAAAATAATGAAAAGGATGAAGGAGAGTGTGACGCTCCCATCCTCCTGCCCACAAAGCTCATTTTAAGCATGAAATTCTTCTGACAGTTTCTTGCTTAAGCTTGTATTTCTTGGGAGAAGTGCTGGGCAGCCTACCATGTCAGCCCTTGTTGAAGACATTGACATTTTCAGGCTGGCAACGTGTGTACTATTGCTTTCTGAACTGGACTTCTCGCATAGTTTGCGATAAAAATTGCTGCTAATTTTCACCTGAGTTTGTAGATTTAGCTTTTAGGGTTCCTAGATTTTCACCTGCCCTCATTAAAGATCCTAGCACAGAAAGAGAAATGGAAATAGAATCCCTAACAAGCATCCTTATGTGGGAAATGGGTTTTAAACAAAATTTCTTTGTTTTTTTTTCCCTTTAAGAAAATACTATTTGGATGTGTCGTGAGCCATGAAGAAAGTAAATAACCTACTTGGTTATGAACCAAAGCATATATTTTGTGACATTTGTGGTCATTTAGTTGGTTAGAATGGAATAGTCACTGGTGTTTCTTTTATTTCTTTTTTTCCCCCCACTTTTTACCCTTAGCCACCTGTGTTCCTAGGGAAGGGGAAGACGTTCTTTCTTGCCTGCACTGGGGACCTGCAGCTCTAGGACCCTACACTGCGTGTTCCTCACTGTTGGGCCCTTTCCTGAGGATTGGAAGGTGTGGGGCTGGCCAGACCTCTTGGCCTAAGAACTCTCTTCACTTGTCACATTGTTTCTATGGGAAAACACATTTCCAATTCCAAACAACCAGCCTTCAAATGAACTCTGGGGGCTGCCTGTTCCCTTAGAAAGCAAGCGTGTTTTTTAGAGCTGATTAGCTAAGCAGACAGAGCTCATTAGCTTAGCTTAGTTTAGCAAGTATGATCTCATTAGCTAATGTGACACTGTGACATGCACACCTCAGCCCTGGGAGAATGAGAGGCGGCCAGGAGGTGGCAGGCCTCAGGGACCACCGCACAGCTGCCTCCGGAGGACAGGGTTCCCGGCCTAGGCCCCTGCTCAGCCAGTACCCCAGTGTGCTGGACAGGGCAGGCACCAGGCAGGGGCACTCCCCGTGTGGCCTGCCTGTGAACTCACACTAGGCACCAGCTAAGGGCTCAGGCGTTGCTCAAACCTCACAGCACCCAATTCTAGGCCATGTTACTCATTCCATTTTTCAGTTGAGAAAATAGACTAAGTCTATATTATTAGAATCTGTTGTGTATAGAGAATGGTATTTGTTCACAAAGGCAAAACAGCTGTTTCTTTAAAAAATAGTTTATGTCCTCCCATACTGACTCGTAGAGCCATTATTAAACACTCTTTGCTCTGCTAAGACTCCTCAGTGTTGACAGGTGCCTTGGTGGGTGTCTGTGACTTGCTTCACAGAGGGTGTCTCCCCACTTCTCTGGAGAGTACCCATTTTGGAGGGGAGGAAAATAGCTTTTGAGGTTTCCTGGTGGTGGGTCAAGAAAAGAATATGCCTGAGCAGGTAGCTCTGGATGCAGCTCGTAGACCCAAAGTGGAAGTTAGATCGTTTTCTTTGGTTAGATACTTATTTTTAAACTAAACTTTTATTTTAGGATGTTTCAGACTTATAGAAACATGAGGAAAATAGTACCTAACTTTTTATTTTGTTGGTTCATATTCCAGTCCTTCCTCAAATACCAGTGTTTTCTCATGAGGAGCTGAGAGTTCATGAATTGATTCCTCATGCACTACTAATAGTCAGAAAAAAAGATACGCAAGTGGATTCAAAACACACATGAGAAAAGTCGCCTCCCAGGTCGGCCCACACAGATGTGCACACATCTGTCTTCCGAGGTGGCAGGCTTCACCTCAGTGGGCAGAGAGCAAAGGAGCCTAATCTGCTTAATTAAAACTTAATCTGCTCATTTAAAAAATATCAGGAATATTGTATGAATCCAGAAACATGAAATGAGGAGAGAAACCCATTTGGTAGCTTATTTGCGCAATCAAGATCCAGTACAGGGGCTGGGGATATGGCTCAAGTGGTAGCGTGCTCACCTGGCATGTGCGGGGCACTGGGTTTGATCCTCAGCACCACAGAAAAATAAAATAAAGATGTTGTGTCCACCAAAAACTAAAAAATAAATATTAAAAAATTATCTCTCTCTCTCAAAAGAAAAAAAAAAATCCAGTACAAAACTTTTGCCAGGTGACTTAAAAATTCATGGCTTTTTAAAGTTCTTTACTCTTAGAGTGTGAAAAGTTTGGTTGGAAACCTCTCCAAGGCCCTCTATTTTTGTTAACACTGTTGCAGCAGTAGGTTGGAAGGCATGTTTTGCTGTTAATGACCACAGTGCATATTTGCGTAAGAAAGTGAATTTTGGGCAATAACTCACTTGAGTAGGCAGGATTGTTTTACGTAACTGCTTAATGGTGCTGGCCGCACCACAAGGCTGTAGAGGCAGAGATTCCGCCAGGATTTGGTCATAGTTCAGTGTTATGGAGGAACCACTTGAGAGTCAGTCTCAGTTGGGTACGCATTGAGACTTCCGGTGATGATTCCCCAGGGGAACGTGAGTGTGTTGGGTCCACATGGGGGGCTGACATCTGAGGCTAGGTGGGTGGGACATGGTGTGGCCCTCCACGGCAGCTGTCAGTGTCTGGTGGGACCCTGTTTTCCAGAGGCCAAGGCAGTAGCAGGTGCCCCCGTCTCATGCCCCTCGGGTCTTCTTGGTAGATGCAATGTGGGTGACATTTGCTTGGGCAACTCCCTTTCTTTCCTGGTGAAGGGCAAAGGGCTGAACATGCTTGGTTGGGTAAATGTGGTACCCCTTAGATATTTATTAAGCACCAACAGTAAGTCAAGAACTAGAGCAGAGCAGGGGACCAAACACACCACACTGCACCCCTGTCCTCGTGGGGCTGATGTTGCCGTGGAGGGTCAGAGACTGAAGGCAAGAACAAATGACCCAACCAAGTGCCTCCACCTTGCCATCTCTTCCTTCCCTCTCTTCGCCTTTGCTGTCACCCTGTGAAAGTGTTACATGAGGTTTCTATTTCCTCCAAGGGCATGGTGAGAGGTTGGTCCTCTGCCTCCCGTCCTCCCAGCAGATATTCTGAGTGGCCTTTAAGTGCCTGTTAATGGTGGAGAGTGGCTCTCCGCTAGCTTCAGTGCTTCCCAAACGTCCTGCCCCAGTGGCTGGTGACCAGGAGCCTACCTGTACTTAGTGACTTTTGTTTTTCATGGATTCTGTCGGTCTCAGAGTCAGCCAAGCTACAATCAAAACCTGTATGATTCTGAATGAAAAAGTAAGAATTTACGTACAAAGACTTGCAGGCCTAGGAGCAAGAAATCACTTTGACAAACAAATACTCATCAGAAGCTCAGTTATCAGGTACCTCAGAAAGAACAGGGTATGAGGTCAAAGCTGGTGCAATTGTGTGTGGAAGTGGTCACATCCCCCTGATGTGGTCCCTTGGAGGATGTGGCAGATGAAAGGGGTGATAATGTAACATTATTCACCTCCAGCAAGATATTTAACTCCATCTTTAACACCACAGTTATCCATTAGCCAGAGGAAGTGGTCCAGGCCAGGGGCCCATGTGCCATAGTGGGTAAGGATCCCCAGGAAGCTTTTTAAAATACCAGTTTCCTGGATCCCACTTAAGATCTACTGACTCAGAACCTCAGAGCTGGGCAATGGGTAGTGATAAAGCTCAGAAAGTGTCATTTATTAAAAGCTTTCAGTGAGTGAAAATAGCTAGCCTCTAAAGGTTATATACAGTATGAAGCATTTATGTAAAATTCTTAAAATGACACAGAGAACAGACATACAGTTCTCACAGGTTAGGGGAGGGCAGGAAGACAGTACAAAGACTCCATTTGTATTGATGGGACATCCCTGTATCTTGATTAATCTGTGCATATGACAAAATGTCATAAATTTATGCAAAAAGAAATCAAATAAATGATTGCATGCAAAGAACACAGTCCAAAGTTCCTTGTACTGTGCCAACCAACTTTCTTTCATTATGTAAGGTGTCACTCTTAGGGAAAGTCAGATGTCAGTACTTTCTTAGATAGAAAATAAGATCAGTGAAAAGGTTAAGGGTAAGAAAAATAAGCAAAGGAAAGAAGAGAGAAATTAAAAGGTCGAGTACTGCCTGCTCTATTTTTGCAACTCCCATCAGCCTATAATTATTTCAAAATAAAATGGTAAAAAGAGCTTTCCAGGTGTCCCTGGTGTGTGGCCAGTGGTTTCAGCCACACCCCCATCAGCGGTGGCAGTGTATCAGTGTGTTAGTGTGCAGCAGGGACCTGGCCTTAGACCTGAAGTTTATCGGATCCTTTATCAATTGCCCGGAAGCAGAAGGCAGTTTAGAGTGGGAATGGATTTAGGCTGGTGTAGTCATTACCTTAGAAATGCAGGTGGAAAGGACGATACCACTAAAGTGACTTTGGTGACCTGCAGAATGCATGGTGATAGACAGGAATACCAGGAAGAGTTCAGCCAGGCCACACCCAGGTTAGAGCGGGACAAACCCACATGTCACACCATGAACAAGGGGTTCTGGGATTAAGAGTGAAGGCCAAGTAAAGACCTGGAGGTGCTGGGGGAAGGGGGAGGAGGGTAACCCCGCCTGTGGAGGAGTTCCGAGTGCTCAGGGCAGCACCTGGTGTGGAGGAGACACTCCTTGGGTATTCCTGGAAGTCCTGGCCATGCAGGGCCCTTCCAGGGGCAGGGGCATGCAGGTGTTCCCATACAGACTCTGTTTGTGTTGATGGGACAACCCTGTCTCTTGGTCCTCAGTTCTCACTGCCTGTTGGGCATCTCATCTTCACAGCACCAGCCCCTCTGAAACCGCTCTACCACAGAGGCTGACTCGGAGGGTACTCCAGGGTTCTCTCTGTAGAGAGATGCTGATGGACAGACGTCCTCACCTGCCGACTGGTGTCCGGCGGGTGGATGCACCTTCTCTGGTTCTGTTTCTCAATACGTGATGTGATGGCCTGGTGTTGGACAGTTTGCCAGGAAGGGGAGTTTCTTATTTCATAGCTTTAAAATTACCTCAAATAGCAGGTAATGTTCTTTCAGATTGATCTTTTTTCCTTTTTTAGGTAGATCTTTTAAAGCCTTTTTTTTTTTTAAGTCAGAAGGCAGCCAAACATTTCTCACATTCAGAAACTTAGTGGGAAGAATGTGTGGGTGTTGAAAATCTCTCTACACTGCATTTTCTAAAATGTCTTGTTCCATCTAAAGCAAGTCTCCATGGAACCTCAGAACTCTCCTCTGCCCACAAATTATTCTTTTCTTTCTCCACAGAATTTGTGCCTGTGCTCGGGTTGCCAAGCCTGGTGGCTTCCCATGAACATTTGCTCTGAGTGTCCTTTCTGCTAAGTGCTGCTGTATTCCTTCCTCCCCAGAAAGGCACCGGGGCCTGGCCTGTGGGTCAACACAGCAAAGGCCACCCAACACGTTTCTGTACTTATTTGCTTTTGCAGAAGTTAATGTGTCACTCACCTTGCAGTGTGACAAAGGATTCGGGTCCATGGTGAGCCCATGCCAGTTACTTGGGAACCTGCTCACTCAGTGAGACCTTGAGAATCTATTTAAGAGTTTTACATAGACACATGTGCCACTAAGTAAGGGACATAAAATCAATCAAAGATTCTGGATGTTTGCATTCTCACGTCTTCCCAAAATGACATATCCATTGATTCTCTCATATATTCCACAAATACACATCCAAAATTACTGCACCAGGCATTGGAAATTCACAGGTGACCTAAATGGACAGGGTTCTTGAACATGGGCAGAGGTTTGGAGAGTTCTATTTGTCTGGGTCCCTGGGGAATCAGATGTGAAGGGATTAAGTGTGCTGTAATTTTATTAGGAGAAATGCCCTGATGGGGAGAGGACACCAAGGGAGTTGGGAGGTTAGAACCTTTAGAACATTCAGTTCTCACTCCAGTGAAGGCAGAAGTTGTATGAGGCCTTCTGCGCAGTCTAGGGAGGGTTTGGCAAATTGTTTGGAAAACAACTTGAGTCCAAGTCAGAAGACAGGGGTCCTAGGACCCCTAGGAAAAGTTCTGTCTTAGAGTCCCCACTAAGACATTGACTGGGGACATCACTGGGAGGGGTGGCCTCACACAAAAGGGATTTCCAAGTGCAGCAGCTTGGTCCCCTGCTATTATGCTCCCCGAAATAGGAGTTCTGGGACATGCCATCTGATGCTGCCCCACTAGTGGGGATGGGCAAAGATATTAACCCCAAATCACCTCAAAAAATGTAAAGTCAGAGCTGCAAGGATCTCTGCACCCAGGGGAATTTGTTGGGAGGCACAGCATCGCCATGGAACCTAGTTTGCAGTGCTGGCCAGGGAAGGCCCCGCCCTGGGGGAGCTGAGCTCTGAAGAATGAGGGGAGCCTTCTGGGAAAAGTGGGCATCTCAGGGGAGCTTTCTGGACAGGGCTTCCCCCCTGGCCCTTTGGAGTAACTGGGAGAGGGGTCACACTGGCCTGCTAAGTGAGCAGTGGAAGCCACAGAGAGCGCTTTGAAATGACAACTTGGTTTAAGCGTCGGGGGCTGATTGGAGGGGCAGGAATGGAGGAAGTCCAGGGGTGGCGAAGGGGGCATCTTGGAGAAGGACTAATGGACTGTCCTTAGGTTGGCTGTGGTGGGTGAAGGAGAGCCCCTGGTTTGCTGTGCTGAAGGTGGTGGTGGGGACGGGGAGAGGGAGGGAGAGAGGGGCAAGGGCTTGACTTGTTGAATTCGAGGTGCTCTTGTCTAACCTTAGGAGTTACATTGTTGAGTGTGACCGCATTGAGGGAAAAAGTTTAACTGCAAGAATGGCTGCTGGGACAGGCAGAGGCTGGACGGGGGCGGGTGGGGGGCGATGAAGCAGATGTGAGAAGGGCAGGGGAGAGGAGGAGGACAAGGGGGCATAGGTGGGAAAGGGAGGGTTTCAGGGGGGAGGCGGCCGTCATGAATGTTGGTGCTAAAAGCGGCTGCTGGATTTGGTGACATCCTGGTCATTGGTGACCTTAACAAGAACTGTTCTGATGGGACGGTGGGGACACCAGATTGGAGTGGGCTGAGGCATTGTGGGAGGCAGGAAGCAACAAAGTCTGTGAGTTTGGCCACGCGGGGGAGAAGAGCAAGGTGAGTGGCTAGAAGGGGTCTGAGGCTGGGAGGGGGCTTTTTTTCTTTGCCTTAAGGTAGAGACTTAACTAGATTTACCAGAATTAATTGGCTCTAAGAGAAAGAGTCGGTTTATTTGCCAATGCAGGCTTCCTGAGAAGGCAGGAGGGGCTGGATCCCAAGTGAGGCAGAGGTCTTGGCTGTGGGAAGAGGGACTCTTCTCCGCGTAACAGGAGGGAAAGAGACTTGGGGAAAGGCAGGTGCTAACAGAAGTTCAGGATGTGTCTGATAGTGGTCCAGAGTTTACTTTGAAACTCTCCTGATGCTTCTCCTTTGTCCTTTCTGACATGGGACATGTACCTTGGTTCTTAGCCTGGACCATGATGATGTTTTATTTTTGGTATCATAAATCATACTACATATGAGGAAATTATCCTGTGCTTCTTTGTGGACTTCTGTGAATGAATAGTGTTTCCCAAAGCATTTGACACTGGCGACATGTAAACATCAGCAAATCCTGTAGCTGTATCCTTAAACACCAGATGCTAATTGCTTACCAAAGCGGGAGAGGGTAGAAAAAGAAAGGGAAATAAAGGGAAGTGGTCAGTGATCTCAGATGATTGGCCAGAGGGCAGCAGAAGCAGAGCACAAACATGCATTTGTACCGAGTTTCCACCCACCAGCTGGGTGAGCGGAGCTTGTGCAGGTCACTGTTGGATTTTAGCTGAACGCAGGCTGATGCTAAATTTCCCTGGGTCCGCTAGAGACTCCTACTGTGAATGCACAGCCTGCAGGGTTGCACACAGCCGTGCAGCAGGTGCCTGTGGCAAGGCCCGTCCTGCTGGAAACTGAGCTGGATTCTCCTGTTTGCCTGGGCGGCTGGATTACATAATGGGAGTCACCCCTTGTAACAGAAACTTCCAGCTGCCTTGATCAACCCCTGGGTTCTGAAGAATCGAAGACCTGGCACATGGACATCACAGAATTTTGATCTCTGCTTCTTGCCCTTCTTTCCAAAGTAAGGGGGGAAATCTGGAAACTACTTTGATAAGCTGAGACAGCAGGCACGGTGCCTGGGACTTTTAGTGTGTGGGTTGTTTCTGTAAGAATCAGATCTAAAGCAGCTTCCATCACTGGGTCATCCTTAGCCACAGTAGTCACCCCGGCTCTGCTGCTGTCCAGCTGTGCGCCTGTGGCTCACTCTCTTTGCCTCCCTGGGAAGATTTTCTTGATTCCCAGGTGTACTGGATGGCCGAGCTTTCCTCCAGTTCCAGTGGATGATGATCTAATGAGCTAGACTCTGGGGCTGACTGGCACCCTCAGTGATGACAACTGTGGTGCCATTCTTCCCCTCCTGCCTTTAAAGTCAAACCAGAAGGAATCCTCCACATTGATTCATGGGGTGCTGGGGAGAAAGGGGACATGGGGAGGTGAGTCTCATGATGTCAGAATCTGCAGCATCCAGCTGGTGGTGTCTCTCCCTGAGTTTAAGTGATAACCTTGGAAAATTCGCTCACAACTTCTTTCTGTAGTTAATGTCGTGTTTGGGTTGAGGTGGGTACAATCTGCACCCTCTAATTCAGATCTATGGATTTTTTTTATAAGTCTCTTTTCTCTGCCTGATTGAATCCTGTCTTGTTTTCTTTCTTTCTGCCTGTCTGAATGACACATTTTCTAGATGTTTTAATAGCACGTGATTGGAACCACGCATCTCTCGTGCTTCTGTCTAGCTGTGTGTTTACTCCTCTAATGTCACACTTTCAGGACGTAGTGGGCCAGACTTCACAGAAAGGATGGTGTGGGGTGTTGGTAGAGAAGGTGGGGTGTGGGACCGGCCCTGCTCACTGTCAAGAGGGCTGTACTGATGATAGTTTAATGCTTCCAGTTTCATAATCAATATATCAGCAATGAATTAATGAATTCTTGTTGTTTTTGTTTTTAAAGTTCCTTCTATGTTTTGGGTTGGGCTGGGCTCTCAAAAGCCATTAAGTAATACTATAAATAATATTGTCATAATAATTTACCATTATCTTTGTTTTAAAAAAAATATTTCTTTCTTTTTTAAAAATTTAATGTTTATTTATTTGTTTTTATATGGGGCTGAGGATGGAACCCCGTGCCTCACATGTGCTAGGCAAGTGCTCTACCACTGAGCTACAACTCCAGCCCTTATCATTATCTTTATTGCTAGTTTATTAAAGATTTGTGCAAGGAGTAGGAAAGTATTTTTTTAAAAAAATCACCACTCTCAGAGTTGACAGAGGTAGGAAAGACAATGGAGTGTTGTTTAAGGAATGAACAGAGCCCTGAAATGTGCTTATTGCATGAAGATTGCTAACTGGGCAACGTTAAGGCTTCTGTAGAACAGAGGGGGACGCATTTCAGGAGAGAGAAGCTTATCAGACGTCATCTGTTCAGAGATAATAAGATGTTCATTCTTTCCCCCTGATCCTGGATTCTTTGGAAGGATAAACTAAAACTTGGTGGCACAGAGATTTCTAAGACAGGCATAATTTTCTAACCTGAAAAATACCAAAATTGACGTGTTCACTCAGGGAGCCATCACAGGGAGGCAGTGACACAGGCCCTCAGGGAGCTTGCAGTCTGTGACATGCAGCTACAGGTACAGGCCTGGCCAAAGCAGGTGACGTTGTGGTTAAAAAGAAAAATTCAGGTTGCCATTTTTTACCTGTTCCAATTTCCTGGCCCCCTTTTAACATTCAAAACAGTATTGTTTCCTCAGAAGGCTTCCACCCGCACACACACACTTTTTAATATGTTGGCACACATTTTTAAATGCTCATTACTGTTTTTCTTGGATCACCCAGAGAGTGTGCGAGGAGTCAGGCCAGAGCCTTGACAGTGGACCTGGATGGAGCCTTGAAGTGGGTCATGCTTGGAATGCCGAGGGGAGTCTGCCTGACGCTTCTCAGCTAGGGGAATAATTGTTCCAGAAGGACCCACGTGGAAGCTTAAAGATCCTATAAATTAAGCAATTCCACTTAAGTGGGAGTCTGGAGACAGTGTGATGGGAAAGAGGGAGGGCTGGGGACGGTCCCCCTTCAGTTTTCGAATGAGCTGTCTTTGAGGATAACACACAGTTTTTCGACTAATGCTAGCAAACTGGTTTTCTTCTGCCAGGATTTTGGCCATTAAAACAACAAAAGAAAAAACAGAAACCATTGTGAGCCGCATGTAAAGATCGACATATGGCCCGCAAAAGCTCTCCAGAGAACTGGAGTGTCTTTGCGACTGTCTTTCCTCCTTCTCTGTACGCCTCTCCAAAGCCCACGGGAGTAACATTGCTGTGGACCCTGATGCTGGAATCACCCACGCAGGTGCACGTGGGGGAGAACAGGTGTTGTGCAGCACTTTCAGCATCTGTGGGCAGTAATTCATTTACCTTGTCTGGTTTTATTGAGTATTGCCAGGAACATTGCTTAAGGAATCTCCAGGCCGAACTGTGTGTTTACAAGTTTGTGCCCCCTCCTGAAGGGAGATGGTTGAGCCCAGCTGCATTAGATACCAAGCTATTCAGCCTAATTTATTCATCACACACATATTATTATCCTTATTACCTTTACTACTGCCACCACTGCTGTGTACTCCAAAGCCAAATAACATTTTGATATGTACCACTGTCAGCTTCCACGGCCCACCCGTGGGACCAACTGTAGATATAATTACCCCCACTAGGCAGGTGAGTACACCCGGGCTCAAAGGGTCACAGAGGAGCATCTCTGGCATAACTTGGGCTTATGGTCCTGATGCAGGTTCCTCTCTCTCCAGAATATCACTGTGCCAGGTTCCAGGGGCAGCAGAGGGAAAAAACCCAAGTCTCTGCCCCTAGGGGAGGCACGTGATTTAGAGGAAGAGGAGGGAGATGCAGACCAATGGAAACTGGAGAGTGAAATGTAGGGGGGGATCAAGGGGGACAGGCTCCTGGGAGGAAGCGGTGCCTGAGGAAAGGCAGGCAGGAGCATTCTGGGGACTGGGATGCACAGATTAGAGAGGAGAAGAGAAAAATTCTCATTGTCTAAGAGCCTGGTGGGAAAATTCTCCAACTTCCCCCCAAAGCTCACCATCTCTGGAATGTCATTGCATATTGTGACAGGTGCTATTTTTAAAAGATACACAATTCAAAATTGGTGTCTGTACTGAGTGGCTGTGCTTAGAAGTGCCCCAGGTGTAAGCTGGGTACCAGAAGGAAATCTGGAAAACCAAGTAGGACTTGGGTCTTCTTGCGCTAGCTCTTCAAGGACCTTGCAATTGTGCCGACAGGAGTCTGTATCATTGCAAAACATCTTTGGTTTTGGAGTGTGTATTTGGACTGAATTTTGTAAATTTCCTCTTACTGAGGCTATATTAAAATTTATTTTGTAGCTCCCTAATTCATACTGACTGTAGGTAGCTAGAAAGTTGTAGAGAAAGAGGAAGAGAAGGGTTAAAAACTGCCATTTTCCTGGGGCTAACCTTATAGGTCTGTGTCATAAAGTATGATTTGAATGAATTTCTAGGCAGTAATTTTTGTGTGTGTATTTGCCATTGGAATCTCTGTGAACCATCATAATTGAGTCCTTCAACCATTTTGAAAGTGTTTTTTCATCTTGATTTAAGAAATTATAAAAATTGTACATGCTACAGTAAAAAGTTCCAACTGTACAGATGCTGTTAAATGCAAACAAGTCCATCCCCCCATCCCTGCAATCCTCCCCTAGTTGTAACCATTGGTAGCAATTTTATGATGTCCTTCCAGAACTGTGCTTGTTTGTCTTTGTGCATGCATGCTTGTGCTTAAAAGCATATGGGCCTATGGATAGACCCTACACACATGAACTCATACCCTACATGCTATTCTGTACTGTTTTTGTTACCTGATCACACACCTTGGGCAGGTCTCTGTGTTAGCACACCAGAGCCCCGGTCTCTCCTCAGGTGCTGCACAACATTCTGTCGTATGGGTGGACAAGAAGGGTACTTAAGCAAGATGGACTTTTGGGTTTCCAGTCTTTACCTATTAACTGAGCTGCAGTCAATATTCTTGTACATAGAGTTTGGCATTCACATGTGACTTCACTATAGAATTGTTATCACTTGATTTTCAGCTGTGAGTTACAGAAAATGATGGTTTGCATTGGTTTACACGATATGTAAACTTACTGTCTCTCTAAGGAAGAAGCCCAAGGTCAGGCATGCTCCAGGATGTATGTTTGTGCTCAGTGATGTCTCAAGGGCCCAGCCTCTTTCTCCCTCTGCATTCACTCACTGCAGGGTCCTAGGTGGCTGCCCTGACTCCAGGGGGACACATCCAGATTGGATACCATCTAGGGAAATGTGAGACCATCACTTCCCAGAAGTCGGGAAGCCCTAGTCTGTCTCGTGACCCCTTCTAAAACCAGTCACAGGCCAGGGGCAGAATGTGCATTGAGGGGGTCAGTTTTCATGCTTCTAGAAGGATAAGCCCCACAAGCAGAATTCAGGGTCAGCAGTTCTAAAGCCAAATTTAAAATCTTAAAGAATATCCCCAGATTTCCTGGAGAAAAAATAGCACTGATTTATACTCCTGTAAACCTAAAGGAGGCTGAAGCAGTTGTTCAGGAAGTGACTTTTGGAGCCTAGAGTGCTGTACTTTGGAGGATTCTGTGAAGCATGATGTGTCCATGATCAGATGTGCGTACCCATTATCCAGGAAGTATGTCCAAACAGGGTGGGGAAATGGAGGTATACTAAATGTACATCTGCAAACACAGGTGGACAACACTTGTTCATATTTTGAGATCAGCACGAGGCCTTTCCATCATTGTGACAGTGTGTGTCCTTTTACTGCACAGTGGAAGCCAGAGAACTGTGGTCTCTTTCCTCAGCCATCCCCCATCCGTGACAGATGAGCCATTCAGTATTCCAGAAACATCTCAGTGAGTGAACGTCTGTCAGACTTCTGCAAATGTATCTGTTACCAAATAATTCACCAGGTGTCGGTTTCCTTGTAAGTCAGAGCCCTCACAGAGGGTCAAAGATAAGGGGATTTAGAGTGAGCTATTAAACCAAGTTGGGAACACTGGAGGAACTTTAGCGATTCCATTGTTATATTGGACAAGAGTTGCATTGGAATACTGAACTGAAGATGCTAGGACTTTATACGTAGTGCACAAGTGGTGATTGATTTAAGGTGCACATGCAGGCTTGGAGGACATCTGTAGAGCAGCAAGCTTGGGACAGGGCTGGGATAGGATCCCAGGGGGGCAAAAATAAGGGTTTTTAATTTTCAACCTCCTCCAGGTTGTCCCTCTGATCTCTTGTTGCGATGATAGTATGGTTCATTTGTTAAGATTGCTCAGCTTACGTTGATTCATCACTATTAACTGAGGTCCACAGTTTATATTGGGATTCACGCTGTGCGTGGTACATTCTGTGGGTTTATGTCATGTGTGACGTCATGTACCCACTATTATGGTACCACACAGAAGAGTTTCCTTGTCCTGAATATTCCCTGCATGCCCTCTCCCGAGTCTGACAATATTCATCTTTTTATAATCCCTAAGTTGCAGACTGTTACACAGTTGGAATCATGTGCTATGTGGCCCTTTCAGATTGACTTTTCTTGCTTAACAATGTGTATTCAAGTGTCTTTTATGTCATTTTGTAGCTTGGCACCTCTGTTCTTTGTACTGTTAACTGGTATTCCACTGTGCAGATGTACCACTATTGGTTTATCCAACACCATTTGAAGGACATCTTGGTTGCTTTCAATTTTTGGCACTTATTAATAAAATTTTGATGGACAGGTTTTTGTGTGGACACAAGGTTTTGACTCATTGGGGTAAATATCCAGAAATGTGATTACTGCATATGGGTTAAACTATGTTTAGCTTTGTAACAGTTCATCATATTGTGTTGCGGAGGGACTGTGTCCTCCTGCATTCCCACCAACAATGAGTGGACGGGAGTTTCCACTGCCCCAGCACTTGGCAGCATTTGGTTTTGCCAGTGTTTTGGATTTTAACTATTCTAATTGAAGTGCAGTAGCATCTCATTGTTTTAATTTGCAGTTTCCTGATAATATGCTATGGGGCGTCTTTTCACATGTTTATTTGCCATCTTTCTGAGCTATTTTAAGATCTCTCACACAGCAAGGAGTCTCTTGTCTTAGGAGAGCAAACTGGAGACACTAAGGATTGGAGAGAAGTTGCTGTCATTCGAGCAGCGGGCTGGGCCTCTGAGACTGATTTATTGTCAATCTGAGTGGCCTACGTCAGCTTTGAGCACATCTCAGTGACTGCTTCTCTTTCTTCCCCCTGTGGAAGCAGCATGCTTTAACTTTTAGGTTAGAACTTGGACATATTTCAGTCCAGTTGAGTGAATGACTCAACAAGGGAGATGACCTCAAGGATGGGGTTTGCCTGAATGGGTGGATGTGCTAGTAGGTTCCCACAGTGGCCTTGTTGGTTTCAGTAGACATTACCTCCTGTCCCTATGCAAAGTAGGCCTCAGGATCAGCTGGC
Source organism: Marmota flaviventris (assembly GCF_047511675.1). NCBI lineage: Eukaryota > Metazoa > Chordata > Mammalia > Rodentia > Sciuridae > Marmota > Marmota flaviventris. Next base: position 9,613,818 of record NC_092503.1, on the reverse strand, counting down.
CTGACCTTCAGCTCAGATCCAGATGAGCCACCTCATGGGTTAAGCTAGCATGAGCTGAATTTCCTGATGCTTTGCAGCCAAGGCATCCCGACATATAGAATTTTTTCATCAGTAAAGAGCATTCCTATCTTTTCTTCTTTACCAAATCCTTGTACTGTTGCTACTAAAGAGCCCAGAATTGAAACAAAGCAGAACTTGGAGTCTAGCTGTATTCTACAAATCAAGATACAAGCAAACTGCCTGCTCTGTGAACTGCAAACTATTCAAATCCCCACCAGCAGTGAACGAGCGTTCCTGTTGCTCCATATAACATTCAGGAGAGAAGTTGCCGTCATTCAAGTAGTGAGCTTGAGGGCCTTCGTGGAAAAGTAGTAATAGAATTGTGATAACTAACATTTGCATTATGTGTTGCACACAATTATCTCATCTGAAACTCACTCCTCCATTCAGCAGCCTTCTTAGGTTTCAGGAGACTCAAAACAGCTCTCAAGAGCAGGGAATTCAAATTCAGCAGGTGAGAGCCCTGGTGGGCACAAGAGGCAACTCAGCCATGTGTATGGGTCTGTTTGGAACTCTTTCCAGTGGGCTGAACCGTAACCTTCCCCAGAGCACCTTCCGGATATTCCAGCCTGTAGGTGATGTAGTTAAGAGGTGATGTAGCACAGGAAGGTGGTTGATGGAGGGTGGGAATACACTCTGTGTTAGGATCAACATGGAGGTCAGCATTAGTGCTCTAGAAGCAATGCAGACTTTGTGTTTTTCCTCCATCAGATATTTTCCATACCTCTCCAGTGAATGTTTCAAATAGCATAGACCTATTAAAATATTCCATCTCCCTTTCTGGGACCTCCATCCCACCCACCCTAGACTTAAAGGGGTTGAAGGGACAAGTTGATGACTACGGAGCTGAACTCCATCTCTGGTGTAGTGGGACCCAGGAAAGCAGGGAGCTCTGACTGTGTAGTGGGAGGTGGCCTGTTTAAGGCACCTGTTACCTGGAAGCTTCTTATGCATCATTATTATGTGGACATAGTAGATACTCCATTTTCACTGAATGACTTTTGAAGGTGGTCCCTTGTTTTTAAGGGTTCTCCCTCCAGTGTCAGGATGGAAAGGGTAAGTCCTGTTCATGATAATGGGGGATGAGTCAGCAAAAGTTAGTAATGGTATGGGTAAGGCATTTGCATAGACCTATTATGTGCTTTTTGTATTTTAAAATTTTGTGTCTTTTTATTATGCATTTTGCAAACTGTGCAAAACAGAGTGGCTCTTTCCACAATATATCTATCCTCAGGGTCTTTCATATGCAGGAATGTGGATCTCTGTGAATAGGAAAAACCACTTAAATACGTGTGCAATACTTTCCTTACCTCACCTCTTTTTAAATATTAGTTATAATTTACTCTTCTGCTTTCTACTTTTTGGTTGGTAAGGAAAATATTCTCCAAGGCCAAACCAACCAGACTGAGGTTGTACTGTTGCCAGAGACACAAGCCTTCCCTCAAGGTGGCTGGTACTCCCGTTGGTAAAGTTCGTTGTCATTGACATTCCTCAGCTTAATAAGGTCCCCAGAATGGCAATGACCTTGAGTTAGACAAACTTTGCTTGTGACTTTAGGCCTTAGCTTTTCCGTCCAGAAATGGGTTAAGTGGAGCCCGGTTGACAGGAGTGGTTACATTGAAGGAAGGCAGGTATTGTAAGTTTTAGGGACCTTTTATTTTAAATGCATGAAGACTGTTGGAATTCCTTTTCCTTTTGTTTGGAATATGCAATTATTCATAGGTGCAGGCTGGAAAGACCCAGATTTTTCTTTTTCTTCTTAGTGAACATGAAATATGATAAACATTATTCATAAGTAAGTGTTTGAAATGCTACTTTTTCAAACACCTCAAAGTTGTAAAATGAAAGTAATAAGCTATATTATATATTTGTAAAATTCCATAATTAAAGATTCCCTTTTATTTACTCCAAATTGGCGAGGCTTTCAAGTATTTAGGGATTTTGTAGGTAAGCTTTTTAGCCGGTGGAGCATTTTAAGCTAGACTGGGATGAGGAATTCTGACTTGGCAGCGTTCACTTGTCACGTTGGGGCTCTGACATATAACAGTGGCACAGGCTGCTGCGTCGGTGAGTAGAACATGTGTCACCTGCCGGTTCATCCCCGAGAAAGTGGCCTTCCCTTACTGAGCCTGTTCTAACTCTCGATCCCCTCACTGTGGGCTGTGGCTCTGTAGGGTGGCATCTTTAGGAGGGCGAGGCCCAGGCCTCTCCCCAGAGCTGCAGGCTGACTCTGCGCATGGCTGGACCACCCAGGCAATTTGTGCACAGTGCAAGGTGTCAAGGCACTGGCCCACGCACCTCCTCTTGGCACCTCATTCTGTAGCTCCCATAGAAAGCCCGGCTGACAGACAGTCGAGGTGAGCTGGGTCCCAACTAGCCTCATCAAAAGCCTCTGCTTGTTTCACCCGTGTTTTAACAAATGCAGACTTTGCATAACAGGCTGTTTGCACCCAAAACAAATACATTTCTTTTTCATCTTGAACACCACATTCACTGAGCTGATTCCTGAAAATGTTCGAGGCAACCACTGTGTGATATATTTAAACGTACTTTGTTCTGGTTGAAGATGTGTTGAAAGGAGCTGTGAATTGGCGGGGGGGAAAGAGGCAAACCTGAAAGGGACCTTTCTCCTGACAGAACGGCAGGTGGGGCAGTGGGAAGGTGCATTGTACCTTTGAGACTTATTTATTTATTAAAGAAGAGGAAAGGTAGGATTGAGGTGTCCTGTCAGCAAAGTAAACCTGGACTCCGGTTAGGTAGGACTCCAACATGATCGCTGCTTTGTTTTTTTTTTTTTTTTTCCTAGAATGATTTTCAATCAAGAGGAAAAAAGAAAAAGCACAGAGAGGGAAAGAACAAGAGTCATGGAGGCCCCCTAGGCCAGTCCACTCACCAAAGCTCTCAGCAGACACCTCATTAGCAGAGTGCAGAAGCGATGCTTCACAGGGCTACGAACACACACTAGGTAGCGAGACTTTCAGGAGGGCCTTGTTAAAAGTCCACTGGGCCCAGAGACACGGCCACCAGCCATGATGTGATTTCAGAAATGGGGGGGGTAGGTTTCTGGGGTGTTTGATTACTGATCGGGCACCCTTGAAACCAGGAGCCTTCCTTTCACATCTCTCACTCAAGTCCCATGTCTAATCTCCATGGAAATATCTCTCCAGTACATCCTTTCTCTGCATGTCCATCGCCACTCCAAACCTCAGGCCCTGGTCCCCAGACCCTGGTCCCCAACCTGGGCCCAGCTTTCGTCATCAGGACCACGGCTGGGTCTCCTTGCTCCCCCACCCCCATCCCTTTCACTCTTCTTTGCAAAGCCACTCTGTAGCCAGAGGGAGCTTTTCATGTAAGCTCTAAAATCAGATTGTTCTGATATTTCAAAAACCTCATTGTTATTTTGGGAGGGATTCCATTACCTTTATCGATTAAATTAAAGGATTGCATCATTTTACATTGAATCTTATTGTTTGGGAATAGATTTCAAGTGATTTTCATCGTTCAGGTTAATTTAAATTCTCTTCATAAGGATCTTACACAATCCTTTTATTTTTTAAGAATTTCATACTGTTGCTCCTATAGACAGAGGACTTTCTTCTAATACTTCTTTGAACTGGTTATTGTTTGGATACAAATAAGTTATTGATTTCTGTGTATCAATTTGTGTCTACCAGCTTACTGAAATTTCTCATGGAGTGGAGAGTTTCTTTCTTTTTTTTTTAATAATTAATTAATTAATTTTTTATTATTTCTTACATACATCACAATAGAGGAATAATTACATTCATAATTTTTTGCATTACAATTCTTAGAACACCTTTATACCACAATTTATCAAATCTGTTTGTATATAAGTTATGTTCACACCAAATTCATATCTTCATATATGAATTTTGTATAATGATGACCGTCTCCTTCCACCATCCTTGCTATTCCCATTTTCCCTCCCTTTCCCTCCCACCCCTATTCCCTATCTAGAGGTAATTTTCCACCCATACTCTCCCTCCCTACCCCACTTTGAGTCACCCCCCTTATATCAGAGAAAACATTCGGCATTTGTTTTTTTGGGATTGGCTAACTTCACTTAGCATAATCTTCTCTAATGCCATCCAGTTCTTAGTGGATTCTCTTGGGGGCAAGTGGCTCTGTGAGCATATCATATGTAAACAGTAATAATTTTACTGCTTTGAGTTTTGACCCTCATCCCTATTCTTACCCAAATGCATTGGCCAGTTCCTCAAAGAATGATGGTATTGGACATTCTGTCCAGCTCCCAAGTCATGGAAGACTCTGTGCTCCCTGCTCCCTGCTGCGTTTCACGTTGGAATCATTGGATTCCATCATGTTAGGAAAGTGACCATCAGCACTTCATTGACTAAGTATTTTGCAGAAGTATCTTTTTAAAAGGTCCACTTGACCATGTCACTCCACCACTTCCCAGAGCTCTGAAGAGGAAACTCAACTTCTCCCTGATTCCCAGGCCTAGGGCTATCAATCCCTGGTCCTCTCCAGCCTCGTCTTGCCAGATGCTCCATTTGATGCCTGCAGCCACACTGGCTGCCTGGTAGCCCAGAGCATGCCCCACGCATCTTACCCTGGGACCCTGCTCTATCCCAGGTTCCTTTGCCTCCTACAATCTTCAAAGGTCATCCCAGTAGGCACTTTGTCATGGAAGCTCTTAGATCCCCTGACCAGATGGTCCCACCTAGCCCTCTGCATTCTTCCCACAGAAGCAGGCAGAGTGAGAGGATGAAGAGCAGGCTGTGAATCCGAGGTGGTCAGACCAGGGGTAAGAGGTCCAAAGTTGGCCATCACTCTGGTTCACATCCAGATGCTGAGGGCCTGGTACAGGTGTGGCCCTGGGGCTGGCGGGAGGGAGACAAAGTGGAGGTAACAGCCACATGACATGCAGAGAATAGATGCAGGGGGGGTGGGGTACAAGAAGGACAGTTGGAACAACTGAGGACCTTCTTGGATGACTGGGTGGCACCATTTGAGAGGAATTCCAAGGACAGAAGTAGGCTTAAGGGGGAAAGCAATTAGATTTGGTTTGGGACATTCACTCAGCTATGTCATGCTTAGGGCATGCTAGACACCGTGTTAGGTTTGCAGGATCCCTTCAAACAACCAAGGGCCACATGGCCCCCACTCTTGTGGAGCTGATTGACTGATTAAAGGGCCTTTTGGAGCCCTGAGTGAAGTGTGCCAGGTGGTAGGATATATGGATCTGGAGCTCCGAGGACAGGGTGGCCTGGGACGTCATTGGGGGGGAACTCTGCTGTAAGGGTAAATGAAGAGAATCCAGGGAGACCTCAGAAGACAATGCTGCAGAGAAACAGCTTTTGGGGTTAGAGAGTCAAAATGCAGAGAAGGGGCGCTGGAAACTGTTAGGAGGGAGCTCAAGAAATGTGAGTGGAAACCGGCATCAGATCCTGGAGCGTGGTGGGTAGGAAAAGTTTGCAGTGGGCTTTGTGTCTGGCAATTTGGAGGTCGTAGTTATCTTTGCGAAGCATTTTTGTGGAAAAGGAGATTTCGTTATAGTGGGTCAAAGAGTATATGGTGGGGGCTGAGGGGCAAGGAGGGGTGGCACCAATTGCAGCCTCCCTTTTATAAAAGGTAGTTATGGGGAGGAGGAATTTGAGGCGATATCTGAGGGAGAAGGCAGGTGAAGAGCCAGTTTAGAGAAAAGGTAGAAAAAAAGCAGGTGAGATAAGGGGGTGTCCGAGAGCAGGGCCAGGAGCCGAGAGGGTGGGAGGAGGGTGCAGAGCAGAGCTTGGGAGAGTGACCCAAGACGGGAAGGGCAGCCCTACCCTAGGACCAGAAGCAAGGAAGGAAGGTCACAGGTTAGGTGGCAGGTGAAGGGGAGGGAGTTCTCACCTGCTGCTCTTGATCCATCTGTCCTCAGAGGCCCATGGGATGGCTCATTTTGACACTGATACACCAAGGGAGCAGAGAAGTGAGGCTTGTGGTCGAAACTGGAAGTATCACTCCATGAAATGGGGAGGAAAAGTGTCCACCAAGAAGGATGGTGTTCCTGGGCCTCTAGGATTCAGACTTCTCGTGTCTGGGGGAATCTGCCGCGTGCACCGTGGCTCTCTTTCGCCAGGCCTGGGAGCGTGGGGTTGTGTGAGCAGACCTGTGATCCATTGAGGGCTGGAATTTAGCAGAGAAAATGCAGGACCGAGAGCCCTGGTAGTGGCAAGAGAGGAGGCAAGTGATGAACCGGGGGTCCAGGCTGGCAGGGGGACAGGGAAAAGGTCACAGGCTCGAGGAGTGTGGGTATTCGGACAGGAAGGCAGTGTCACTTCAGAAGTGGCCGATGCACCAGGGCGGTTGATCCTGCAGATGATAGTCAGAGATCCGCCCTGAGCCTAGCCCACCTCCGTTAGAATGTGGAAACTTCTTGTTTGTGACATTACGGCCCCTACAGGCAATGGAACGATGGGGTTCCAATCTTCATCTTTCCCGGGTGATGGCATAAAGGGTGAATATAATGAAACGCTGCTGGCGGTGGGGGTGCAGGTAGGCGTTGTGATTAGAGGAACATCCCGTTCCTTGGGGGTCGCTCTGACATTGACATGTGCTATTTTGGGCCCCCTCAATATTTTCTGCCAGAAAAACTCTGGAGAAGCCTGAGAGGGCTCTGCAAAGGCAACGTCTGAACATGACCCAGACCCTGAGCAGCCCCGCGGTGTTCGTGTGGGCAGCCCCAGCCCAGAGCCGGGAGGGGAAGGGCCGCGTGGAGGCCGCAGGGGCCACTCAGCCTGCAGAGCCTCTGGCTGCCCAGCAGCTCTGCCAAGGAATCTTCTCGGCAGAGTGGACTGAATTTGCAAAGCAGGGTAGTGTTTTTCTAAATGAGTGATCTGGGAACTGCTATCCGTCTAAAATTAGCCCGTGGAAAGATAAGCTTTAATATATGTCATTAGGTGGAATGACAAGTAATTGAGAGTGAAAATTCCCATTTCAAAAAATAATCTGTGCAAATAAGGCTCTCTTACATAAAAGGGTGCTGTGACTTTTTCAGCTGCTTTTTATAGCAGTGCCCTCTGGAGCTGGTGGCCTGGGCACCCCACGGAGGAGCACCAGAGAGGCATTCAGCTGGGCGCGAGTCCCTAGCCCAGGCTTGCAGAGGGCCTGACCAGGGTTTGCATCGTCCACTAGTAATCTCCCCTAGATGTGTGGGGTGATTCATGAAGTCAGTCGCAGCACATTTTTAGTCATTTGGTGTTTTGCCCAAATGTTTTGGTAGCTTCTCCTTGCAGGAAGGTTAATCTCTGTGGATGGGCTGAACAATTTTGGGCTTTGGTCCTCAGTGTTGGCTCTGTGGGCACTGTTTTCTTCTTCATTGCTCTGAGCCCACAGCTGTGACTTCACTTGAGTGACATTTGTAGCATGTACCTGGTTGGCAGGAACAGCACATCACGGCTTTCCATATCCAGCTCCTTTGATTCCTCGCCTCCAGGGCTGGTGGGACTGTGTGTTTGTGGTTATCACAGAACTGACAGGAGCCCGAGTCAGCTCACCTGGACAGACAGTGGGGTGCGGGGAGGAAAGGTCTGCAGACCGCCAGGGCCTGGTATGCGTTTCTGAGGACTAGCCTCTGTGGAGCTGAGGAGGGACCATTTTATATAGGTATCAAGACTTCTGGGTTAGCTTTTTTCCAACTGAGAAGTACACTCCATGACAGGCCGTGAACTCAGTTGGCTAGGTTATGGTCAGAATTAAGAATGGAAAGAATAGAATATGCTGGGCATGGTAGTGCCTGCCTGTAATCCCAGAGGCTCGGGAGACTGAGGCAGGAGGATCACAAATTCAAAGCCAGCCTCGGCAAAAGCGAGGCATTAAGCAACTCAGTGAGACCCTGTTTCAAAATAAAATAAAAAAAAAAAAGGGGGGGGGTTTAAGATGTGGCTCAGTGGTCTAGTGCCCCTGAGTTCAATCCCTGGTAATCCCCCCACCAAAAAAAGAATAGAATGGAATGTTAGAATGAAGGAAATAAAATAAGAGTACATCCCTTTAAGTAAGGGTTGTATGATTTGGTGAAAGTTTTATTTCAGTTTGCTGTGTGTGTGTGTGTGTGTGTGTGTGTGTGTGTAGTAGACTGTGACATAGAAATGCATCTATTGCTGTGGTAATGGTCCAAAAAGTTTGAAAGTCACCACTCTAATTGGATGGTAAGTCTTTGACTAATGAGCTCCTTGGATAAAGATTAAGGATTATTCATTCATTTTTGTATTTCCTTGCCTCTGGCAATAGGTCGTATATTACCAGGGATTGAACTCAGGGGCACTAGACCGTAGGTAGTGTGTAGGTGCTTAATAGTTATTTGTGGAAAGAAGGAAGAGAGTAAAGAGGGAGGAGGGGAGACTTCATGGACCTGAAGCACTGGATGGGGCACACATGGGGATTAGAAGTGTTATGGTTTGGATATGAGACGTCCCCCAAAAGTCCAAGACAATTTAGAGGTGAGATGGTTGGATCATGGGGCCCTTAACCTTCATCCAGTGATAGGGATTAACTGGGGGGTAACTGTAGGCAGGTGAGGTGTGTCTAGAGGAGGTGGGTACCTGGGGTTGTGGCTTTTGGGGGTTGTATTTAGTGCCGGTGAGAGGAGTTCTCTCCCTCTGCTTCCTGGCTGACATGTCTCCTCCACACACCACCATGGGCCCAGAGCAATGGAGCTGGCTGTCAGTGAACTGAAACCTCTGAACCTGTGAGCACCAAATAAACATCTCCTCCTCTAAAATTGCTTTTTCAGTCTTTTGGTTGCAGCAACCAAAAAAAGCTGACTAAAACAATATGTCACTCCCAAGCGGCATCCCAAGGTCTCAGCAACCATCTCTCTTCTCTCTTCAAAATCTCTTCCTGGGTCTGGGGCTGGGGCTCAGTGGTAGCTCACTTGCCTGCTACGTGTGAGGCACTGGGTTCGATTCTCAGCACCACATATAAGTAATTAAAATAAATGTCTATCAACAACTGAAAAAAAAAAAATCTCTTCCTGAGTGATCTTGAAGCGAATCAAGAAAGTCTCTTGTACAATGGTCAGAGGTGACCCAGCCTCTAACCAAAAAGCTGAAGTTCAGAAGAGCAGAGACCCTTCTGGAAAAGGAGGATGTGTGAGGAAATGGCTTCCATGCAGGATCCATGGGGTTTAATGCAATCTTGATTGTACAGCATAGGATGTTAATTTCTGGTTAGCTGCTATAGAAAGTTTCCACAAACTTAGTGGCTTAAAACTGCCCGCATTTATCATTTTACAGTTTTAGAGGCAAGTAGTCCAAAATGGATCTTACTGAGCTAAAACCCAGTGTTGGCAGGGCTGCGTCCCCGCTGCGGGCTCTAGAGGAGAATCTTTCCCCTTGCCATGTCTGGCTCCTAGAGGCTGCCTGCATTCTTTGGCTTGCGGCCCCTTCCTCTCTTTTCAAAGCCTCAACGTGAAGTTGAGTGCTTCTCGTACTGTCATCCCTCTGTTCTCTCTTCCACCTCCCTCTTTGGCTTTTAAGGATCATTGGGATTACACTGGGGTCACCCTGATAATCCAGGAGGATCTAGATTAATTGTTAACTGATAAGCAATTTTGCCTCTACCTGCCATCTTAATTGCCTTTTGCAATGTCTCCCAGTGTAGTCACAGGTTCTGGGGATTAGGACAAGGACATTTCTGTGGGGCCACTGTTCTGCCTACCACCTATGATTTATTTTAAGATTGCCAATCAGTGGTGGCTCCTGCCAAGGCTTTTGTATGTGGGTAGAGTACAGTGGGGCTGGGTGTGTGTGCTGTGAACATCACCAGGATGTGATAAAAAGTTTCCTTCCCAGGAGAGAGACTGATCTGACACTTGGTTTGGCTGGGTTAGTCTACAGCCAGGTTGCGTTCTTCTTGGGTATTTTTCCAGAGCTGTCGTTGTGTTGCTGATCCGCTTGATGAAGTTTTCTGTAAATAGCAGCTGTCTTCATCTGGCTCACCTACTCCCATCTGCCAAGGTTCATGCAGGGTGAAAGGAATGCAGGCACAGGTAGACCCAACTGAGCACCTACATTGGGCTCTGAGCAGAAGTCACTAGACACCCCTTGAAGGAGATACCATCACCCTCCCTGTTCAGAGATGGTCAAAGTTCAGGGAGGTTCATGATTCATCCATGTAGATCACTCATGGAGTCCAGGTGACTTCCAGCCCTGAAGTTCTCCCTTGCAGGCACCTCACAGAGGGGAGCTCAGTGCAGCTCTAGCACTGGATGAGAATCTTTGTTGGGTCAGTCCTGTGCTCAGGTCAGCTAACTCCATTGCAGGGGCAATATGCTTGGATCCTACATCCAATGCAAGCAGATGCACTGTGATGGGAAAGCATGAAGGAGTGTTGAGTGGCTGAGAATTCTGTTTTGGTGATGGCCCTAGTACATTTGGTGGAGGTTATGGGGTGAGTGTCTGTGTTCTTGTTTGCATGGGTTTTGTTGAAAATCTCTTAGCTGTTGAGGTCTCAGGGTTACCTCAGTTCCCTGTGATTACTGAACCAGTAATCAAAACAAAAACAAAAACATCAAAACAAATAAAAACCAAACCAAACAAAAAACAAGTTACCTCTTATTTTCTCCTTGGTATTTAAGAGAAATGCTGCTTTAATTTTTTTCCTCTTGGACCTCTGGAAACACTTAGCCAGAAACAATCTACTGAGTGAAGGGCCTCACAGTCATCCTGGTAGAAGGTCATGGGAGGAGCCCAGAGCTCATTTGTACTTTTTTGATAATTGTGATGCAATTTGTGTAAGGTGCAGTTTGCTGCGTCATGTACTGTGTAGATTTCAGTTTTAAAATAAATGGAAAACGTTTCTGGCAAAAATCAAAAAGAACCTTGTTTTACTCATCTCTGTATCTCCAGTACTTGGCAGAATGGGTACTCAACAACTGTTTCGAATGAATAATCAGATTATTCATTCCTTTATTGATGAGCTACCTTTTGAGTCAGAGATTGTGTGGGACCAAAGAGAACAGGAGAGCTCCTCAGGGAGCACACTGTCCAGTAGGTGTATTTGCCCTCTGCTTTTTTAGGGACATTAGTAGTTGCCTAGAGGTTGTGAAGTTATGGGAGAGTTCATAAGTCAACCAAGTCTTGCCTGAATAAGAGTTTTCCTGAGCAATTTATTTTTTTGTCTGATAGCTTCCAGTAGGAAGTGGTTTTTGGGAACATTTCCATTATAATTTAATTTAAAATTTGACTTCCTGCACAAGAGAATAAAAAGCATCAGGAATGCTTAGAGGCAGCAGAAATCTAGAAATCTAATTAGATCTCCTTCTGTGTGATTTTATGAACAGCAAGATGGTTCTCCTGACAATTAAACCACTGTCACGAACCACAAATTTAAGCCTATTGTGACCACTAAGTAACACCAAAAATCGTAGTAGGAAAGACAGCTTTTCGTTTGTGCTCCTGGAAGTTGCTATATACTGTTGACATTTAAACATATGCAGTTTTGGGGGATCATTTTTATGTTTTTGAATCCAGATGGTTTTTCCAAAAGGAGCACTGTCCCTGCGGATCAAGTGGTAAGTAAAGAAATAGGTTTCCTGCTGCAGTCACACCCACCGTGCGGGGCAGACCTGTGAGTGGTGTGGACTGCAGCCCCTCACCTCCCCAGAGCTGTGTGTCTGTGTCTAATGAAGGCTTTAAACAGCCTGTGATCACCTTTCTTTGAAAACCTTGTCCTGTGCCTTAGCAGATGGCCAGTGTGCATTTGGGCATGAAATCTAGCACACCACTGGCACGACTGTTCTCTTTCTGGAGACTTGTTTGGGTAATAAGAATTTGTAATTGAATCACGTTGGGCCTTATTACTAATTGTTTTACTTCTGATCGTGTGGGCACAGGCTGCAAGCTAATACCATCGAATCTTTGATGATCCTGAAAACAGGGTAATTTCTTTGCCTAACTGTAGCCCCCTCTTGAATGCATTCCACTAGCCTAAACTCAGAGACTCCTAGATGTCCCCTAAATAGGGGAAAAAAGAGCGTAGAAGTGGTAACCAGAACAAAACCAGAGGTTTAGGGCCCTGAGCGGTGAGCCAGGATGTGATGCTCAGGAACTGCGGGGCAGACCACTTGCCCTCCAGGGAGCTATTTTGTCCCAGTTACTATGGGAGGAGTCTCTCCAGCTCCACAAATTCTCTGGCTGTGTGACCGTGACACTTGGGAGGGCAGGTTTTGTGACAGTAGCAGGACAGAGTCTGACGTGATCCTCATGCACACAGATGTACCCCCTCATGTGCCACAGCACCCCTGGCGGCCCTGGTTGGCCTTGACAACCGTCCTTTTTAAATGAAGATGTTAACAACAGTGATTGACATGTGTCATGACAACGTGAATGCCAATGCCGTGGCGTCCAGTTGGCTGTCTGACATCGTTCGTGAGGGAACCCTGGACTTTTAGGTAGAGAACAATGGCAGTGATGAGGAAAGAGATCTACCCACCCGCCCACCCCTTGTCCCTGGCAGAAATGTGTGACTTAGCCAAGTGCAGTCAACCCGTGAGATGCCGGGGTAGGGGGGCATCTCAGATGTGGTTTCTGGTCCTCCTAAGACGAATGCTGAAAGATTTTAAACTCCAGCTTCAGGATTATATAGCTCCCAACAATCCAAAGAAAAACAGTGCTTGCTGGGCGCCATGAGGCACACCTGTAATTCCAGAGGCTCAGGAGGCTGAGGCAGGAGCACTGTGAGTTCAAAGCCAGCCTCGGCAACAGTGAGGCACTAAGCAATTCAATGAGAGTCTGTCTCTAAATAAAATACAAAAAAGGGGGGTGGGTGGGGGCGGATTGGGGATATGGCTTAGTGTTACTTACCCCCAAAACAAAGAAAAAAGAAAAACAGTACTTGGCCTATCATGTAATTGGTTACTGATAAACTTTAGAAGTCAGCTTATAGAATATACACTTATAAATTATGTGCTTATATACAGTAATGCTATTATACTTAGAGTTCTGGGTCACTGAGCTATTCTGATGTTCTGGATAGATTAAGGCCTGGTGACTGCAAAGTCAGGGCTTGCATAAATCCTCCTGACAGCCAGCCAAGAGCACTCTCAGGAGCTGAGGCCTCTTTGCAGCAAGCAGGTATGAATATTGGCCCAAACTGTGGCTAGAGCGCCCTGTCTTCTCTGTGTCCTGCTGCAGAAGTCTCCATGAAGAGTCTGGCTCATAAAACCATTCCAGGAGGCCCTGGGTTCAATACTCAGCACTTGCGGGGGTGGGGGGGGACCACTTCAGTGGTCATGTTCAGTGGTCATGCATGGATGACTTATGCAAGTGACATGATTGGCACAGTTCCTAGTGCCCTTAAACATTTTATTTGGGTCACTGGAAACACAACTCTATTAATCATTTAGGCCGCAGTAAGAACTGCAATGGGGTTTTCTTTTAATATCCTTTGGGTACTTTCAAAGTGGATCTTTCATTTCAGGTTTATCGTGTGTGTGTGTGTGTGTGTGTGTGTGTGTTTGGGCCATGTGGAGGCTCAGACTTCAGGCTCCAGGGAAGAGCCAGGTTCAATTAAAAAAAAAAAAGGCAGCTCTGGCTCCTGTCACTTTAGTGCATTTTATTGTTCAAGGAGCTATTTGCTTAATGAAACTGGACCCACTCCATGCTGGGAGAGTCCTTGTGTGACAGGTTTGGTAACTGCCCTGTCGATGGGGATTGGCTGTGGTCTTGGGAGAGGGGACCTGCTCAGAGCTTCCCTTCCAGCATGACCCAGGCCCATGGTTCCCAGGGAGATGCACCACAGGTATACCAGGAGGCAGGTGTGCCAGGAGGCAGGTGTGCCAGGAGGTGTACTTGGTTTGGCCTTTACGTAAGGACAGAGTGCAGATCATTCACACCGTTAGTGAACACAGACGAGCTCCATGGAGGAGCTTTGGGCAGCTCATTCAACCCTGGGGGAACTGCCATGTCAGGCCCTCAGGGCTTCTGTGTGCACATTCATCCCCCTCGATCCTGCTGCCAGTCTTGTAGAACTTCAGGATGGGGAAACTGAGGCTCTGTGAAGTCCCCGGGAAGACAGAGGTAGGATTAGGACTGGCTAGGTATTTCCTGCCCTGGGGGAGGCTGCCTTCTAAGACAGGGAGACTAGGTAGCAGTTAATCTGGGAAGAAGCAGGAGGAAGGGAGCATGGCAGGGGACACGCTGGCTGTGGAGATGTGAGTAGGAGTGAGGGGTGTGCTGCAGAAAGTCTTCCTGAGCCAGTGACGGTGGAAGGATCCTTGAAGAAAGGCTGGTTGCACTTGGACAGACACGTGGTTCTCCATGAATGACTTCTCTGGCATTTGCCTATAAGCTCGATAGGACGGGGCATTCCGTTCTTCCCTCATTGTTGTTCATGGCAGCTGTGTTAGCTGGCTTTCCATCACTATAACAAATACATGAGGAAAACCAACTTATAAGGAAAAAAGGCTCCTTTGGGCTCATAGTTCAGTTCATGGTCAATGGGCAGCACATTGTGATGGGCACCCAAGGAAGGGCAAAATTACTCAGGTCATGGACAGGAGAGAGAGAGAGAGAGAGAGAGAGAGAGAGGGGAAGAAGTTGGGATTCCCCACAATCCCTTTCAAGGGCATGTTCCAATTACCAGGAGACCCCCCCCACGAGGTCCCACCTCTTAAGGTTTCTACCCCCTCCCAGTAGCACTATGGAGGGGACCAAACCTTTAACACATGGGGCTTTGGGGACATTTCAGACCCAAATTTGACAGTATCCCAAGGCCTGGCACTTGGTGGGTAGTGCCCTGTGTACACTACAGGGGCATTACTACTCCAGCGGGTGGTTGGGAGGGATCTGGACACAGAGGCAATTTCAGGCAGAGAGTCCTGGGTGTGAGGATCAGGGCCAGTGTCATTTGACTGGTCACTTGGGTCAGGAGAAAACCTGGAGCAGTACTCATGAGGCAAGGCAATGGGGGTTGGAGTCACACTGTGGGGGTCTTCTGATGCCAGATGAAGGGGCTCCAGGGAGCCCGCTCTCCTGCCTCCCGGCCTTAGTGATAGGGCATGGATGACTTCTGACCCGCCATTTCTTCCTCACTTGTAAACTGGAGATTTCGAGGGTGCGGATGCCGAGGAGACGTGGTTTGGAAGGTTCGAAACACGACCGTCAAGTGCTTACCACCGAGTGACACCAGGGTACGGGCTTGATGGCAGCTGTAGTGTGTCCTCAGTTCACCAGATGACAGGGGCTTGTTGCTTTCTTGTGGGGAAGTGACATGATTGGCAGCAGGCAGGGGCAGGGTGCTCAGGACGGGAGGCAGGGACCCCATAAGTGCTGGGAAGATGAGTTAATAGGTAGCGGGGTGGCCCAGGTGAGGAGCGATGAGGACCTGAATTGGGGTGGCAGGAAGGAGGTAATGGCGGGTACAGGGGTCGGGGCCTTGCCGGGGTCTGCAGGACGTGGCCGCTGACTGAAGGGTAGGGTGGAGGTCTGACTGAGTCTCCAGGGAACAGACTCTCCATCTTCACAGAGTGGTGCTGGCGATTGCCTGGCGCCTAGGCCCCTTCCAGATGCGGGAGTTTGCAGGGTTAGAAAACGCCATCCTGGAATTCTGGGGGAGGTCCAGCAGGGGAGTTGGGGAGAGCCTCTGAGAGCAACTGCAGGGAGCTCCCGGGGGTCTGAGGGGCTGGAGGGGGCAGTAGGGCAGGGTGCAGAGCGGGCCTTCATCTGCAGGTGAGCTTGCTCCTGAAACTCATGGCAGCTGCGGAGAAAGGCGGAGGACTGTGGGCATGCGTGGTGTGGTGACAACTGGCCCTGCTTCTGGGGCCACAGGTCTTCCTTGTGCAGCCCGGAGGACGCGGGAGCCCAGCGCGGTTTGGGAGTGCCTTTTGACAGAGCCTCCCTGTTTCCAGGTGTCCCATCTGCACGCGGGACTTGTCACTTTGTTTCAGAGGTGCATGCAGAAGCACTGCAGGAGACCAACCAGGACAATGCGGCCTCCTTCCTGAAGGAGGCCACTGCCCTGGAGAGGACACCTGGGTTCTCTTTATAGCAGTGCCACGGAAATGAACGGCCAGCAGTCCTGTGCTCCCTTGCCCTCCTTCCCTGGCCTTGAACTGCTTTGTCTTGGTCCTGAGATTTAGGTTCTTAATCTGTTGCGCAGGAAGTCATTGGAAACCCCTCCACATGCCTGCACCTGCACTTGGACTGATTCAGTGGGTTCCCAGATCTCTGAGAACCCCAGTTAGAAATCCTTCCCTTGCAGGCTAAGACCCAGCATTTTCTTTATTTCTAAAATATATTTATTGTTTAGTTTAATTTATTTTTTTTGAGGGGGGTACTGGGGATTGAACCCAGAGACGCTTAACCACTGAACCACATCCCCAGCCCTTTTCTATGTCTTATTTAGAGACAGAGTCTTGCCAAGTTGCTTAGGGCCTCCCTAAGTTGCTGAGGCTGGCTTTGAACTTGCAATCCTCCTGCCTCAGCCTCCAGAGCCACTGGGATTACAGGCCCAGCATTTTCTTATTAATAATAAAATGAACATCAGTGTCAGGGTAAAGTGTATTCAAATTATTTACTGTTGACGGATACCAACCCTTCTATGCAACGATATTAGTTGATTGCTATGGGATAATAAGTTCATATCTTTAAAATTGAAAAAAACAGCCCAATGCATGATTCATTCTTCCCATATGAAATTACGTGATCATGTAGCTCAGATTTTTACAGAAGGAAAAGCCCCAAATTGGTTAAATTTACAACCTCAGTATTTCTATGGAAAGGTAGGGTTAAAAATAATCCATGTATACCTTCTCTTTATTTTATAATTTATTTGATTTTCTTAAAAGGGATTGAGCTAGGTTAAACTTATGTATATTGAACTATCATGTAATGTTTTCATTGAGTTAAAATATACAAACATAAAATTTATAATTTTAACCATTTTTAAGTGTATAGTTCAGTGATATTAGGATATCATATAGTTTTAATTAATCTGATTGTGAAAAATTTCTAAAGCTTCCCCCCAAAACGTATGAGAAAGTGGAAAAGGCTTTAAGAAAGTATTTACCTGGGGAAAAGAACAGTTGGAGAACCGAGAGCTGAGGGTCAGAGATGTGGGCTTGCCTGGGCAGCAGGAAGGAAGCATTTAAGATAAGAATGTTCCATGGGGCATTCTCATAGGTTCTACAAATAGGATTATTTTTAAAATGGAGTGATTATTTTTATTTTGTCAGGGAGTAAGGAAATCTCTGAGGCAGTCAATAGAATTTTGGAGATGGTAAAATCAAAATCTGGACTTCAAGATGCGTTCAGAAAGAAGTGTAGAAAAATCATTGAGATTCTTGAACATAAATATCCTGTGTCGACAAATCTCTGTATTTTGCATCAGCTGAAGTTAACAAATTGTCCTCACAATGATCTCAAAGTACAGCACAGTGCTGATGTTCTCATGTGAATCTGCGAAAGAGGGGATCGCTATAGCAACGGCTATATTCAACTTTACCTTCTAACATTGTTAGTAAAAGACACTTGTGTCTTTGTAAGGCTTCCTGGGGAATAGAAGGCATCTTCCCTCCACTGGACCATAAGGTGCTTCTTCTGTATCTCAGGCTTTTTTTTTTTTTTAAGCTCGAAAGTCTGGATGTCAACTTGGGAGCAGCCAAAACACTGGCGTTGGCGTCAGGATGTTAGAAGACATTTTCCAATTAGCAGCTTGAGGCCGAGCTCTGGAGTTTGTCCATGTGTTTGGCCATGGAGGGGGCGGCAGGGAAAGCTCTGGACAAATGTATTTTATAAGTGATAAATTCAGGGTATTGTCCAGACTGTGGTGCGAGCCAGGAGCTGAGTCCATCTAGACTCACGCATTCATGCTGAGTTAGCCACTCTGCTGCCTAGGGACTCGCTGACACAAAGGGTCTCAATTGCTCTTAGTGTGAGGGTCATTGAGTGGCTTTTTCTTAGCACCCTGTTCCTGAGGTTGGGTGCAGATTCCTGTCCAAAGAAATGCTGTCATTTCCCCTGTCAGGTGCATCCTTGCACATCTCTGATTTCCTACTAAATACGTTCTTTCTTCATTCCTCAAACCTCTCAGGGCCCTTAAGGAAATGGCAACTGCAGCAGCAGAGGGCTAGAAATTGTTTTTAAGCCTTGGAGGAGACACGGGAGGTTTCTAAAGATTAGAGAAGGACTGGTTCTAAGGTTGCTCTTACCCAAAAGGAAAGGAGTCCTGGTGGATCTTGATTTATGACTTCATTTTATTGGGGAAGGTACCAAATTAGGTAAGTAGGCCATTTGCAGATGTTAAACAAAACCGCGACATGACTGAGCATCTTCATGGGGGAGTCACACCAAGCTTCACCCTGCAGAGAATACCCCCCCTGGGTTCAGCCCCGGGGAACAGGAACAGTGACAGCAGTCCTTTCCCCATAGACCCAAGGAGCTGTTTTAGAAGTCAAGGTGTTTATACATGAACAATAAAAAAGCAAAAGCAAACTCTCCAGCATCAAACAGAGCCCTGTAGGAAGGGGAGGAGCAGCCATCTAGCTGGATCTCCGTGACCCTGTTCAGTCTGCAGAGAGGTGGGATGAGCCGTGTTTAGGAGCATGGACCACAGGGCCAGGCTGCCTGCCTTCGGGGCCTGGTTCTGCCTAATGATAGAGATATAGAAGCATTTAAAAAGGCAATAAATGTAAAGCACCTGCATATATAGCACATATGTGTACTATTTGCTGTGATTCCAATTGTTCTGTGATCTTCCTGTGATCACCAGGGAATCCTGACACCTACCTGAGAACTCTTACTGCTGGAAGGAGTATATTTAGGTCATTCAGCTTCAGCTTCGGGGTTCACAGGCTTCTCTCGGGGAAACTTCATGCCAAGTGGCTAGAGGGGCAAGAGGCCCCCGAGTGTGTGGCCTGTTCACCTCGCAGTGGCCAGGAACTTCAGCAGGCGGATTTACAGAGTGTTTGCACCCCAGCACTGCATTTTTAGACACCACATGCCTCATCAAAACCTTGCTAAATTGGAGTCATTTGTTTCTTGGGGGGGGGGGTATTTTCTTATGCTTTAGACCTGCACAAAGGGCAGCTACGCAAGTGGGCAATCTTGTCAGAGCCAGGGGATGGGGCCTCCTCGTGCACTCTGCATCTTGCTTTCCAGCCCCCCCCCCACGGGGTGTGCTGTGGGTATGTGGGGGGGTCTGCAGGAGTGTGGTTCTGGAGTTCCCCTAAGCTCAGTTTCCTGACCTGGAGCAAGTTACCTGACTTCTCTAAGCCTTAGTTTCCTTATCGTGAAATGGGCAGATAATAATATTTTGAGAATTTAAAAACAGTTAAGATTTATATAAGGTATTGCCATTTGGGGGAGTGGGGCGTAAGATATGCAGGACCCCTCTGTGCTATGTTGGTAACTTCCTGTGAGTCTAACTTTTTTTTTTTTAAATAAAAAATAATAAAACACAAAAACACACAAAGGGCTTAGCATTTTCCTTGGCCCACAAATACTACAAATTTATTGGGTGATTTTGAACCGATTGATCGGGTATGGATGGACTCTGCTAAATATTCTGCTGAAGGGTTTAAATGCATTAACTCCTTATTCTCAGAACATCCTGTGAGGAAGGTCCAAGGTGCCTATGCCACCCATTTCACAGGCACAGAATCGGAGTCAAAGGGGGAGGCAGTGATGTATTCAAGATCACTGCAAAGTAAGTAGCAGAGTTGGTGGTGTGCTGAAGTGCCCATGACATTAACTGCTTTGCTCTGCTTCTCATATAAGCACAAAAAAGAAAAAAAAAAGAAAAGGAAAGGAAATTAAAACAGGGTGCTGGAGGTGTAGTGGAAAGGTAGAGCACATGCTGAGTGTGTACACAGCCCTGTGTTCCATCTCCGGCAGATGCAAAAAATTACCACCAATATGCAAACAAATGAAAAGAGGTGACATTTTCTCATGATGATAGAGCCCTCTGTTTCAGAGGCTGTGTCCCATTGGTAAATCAAGCAGGGTAAAGAGACTTTTTGCATGTCCTAGAATTTGAACATGCACCAATGACTAGTGTCATCTAATAATTTTTTGGTAACCTGGATGAAGTAAAGGTGAGCATGTTTATAACATTTACATGTAATCCATATTTAATGCATTTGTTGATATCGTGAAAGATGAGTGTATTAGTCAGCTTTCTGTTACTGTGATGAAATACCTAAGAAAATCAACTTAATAAAAGAAAAGTTTTATTTTGGCTCATGGTTTCATTTGATGGTCACTTGTCCCTGTTTTGGCCTGTACATCATGGTGGGGGGGTGTGGCCTGTCCACCTCACGGTGGCCAGGAAGCAAAGAGACAAGCAGGAAGGGGCTGGATCCCAAGACCCCCTTCAGGACATGCCCCACTGACCTGACTTCTTCCCACTCAACCCCCTCTTAATGGTTCCACCGTGTCCCAGTAGTTCCTGGCCTGGGGACCAAGACTGCAAGCTCTCTGAAGACAGTTAGGACCCATCGGTTGCAGTGGGGATGGAGTTCCAAATGGTCTTGAAAGCGCTGTGTTAGAAACGAGCCACAGAACAGGGGAGGCTTGAGCAGGGCTGGTGCACAGGGAAGGGACAGCAGCGACAGGTGTGGGCACAGACAGGTGCACGCAGAGAGACCCGGGCCTTCTTCTGGAAGGTGGCCACTTGGGTGCATGGAGAGCAGCCAGCGGTCCCGAGCTCGGGCCTCTCTTCCCGCATCACCCCACCTGGTGAGGTCTGTTACTTTCAAAAGCCGCATGGAAATGGTCCCGAACAAGAGCCGAGGTGGGCGCCCTGCTGTGGGTGACCCTGCTGAGGGAGCTCCTGGGGGGTGGACGGAGGCTTCTCCATCAGCGGCTGGGCCTTCTGGGGAGAGCCCCTCACGGTGGGCAGCGCTGCCTTGGGAGCAGCAGGGGTCTGCGGCTGGTGTTCAGGAAGGGCCCTGGTTTCCGCAGCGCTGACTGTAAGGATCGTGGCTCTCTGGGGGCCGTCTTGAATACCTCAGTTGGCCCGGCTGTCACAGCTGCCTGTGGTCATGGCCAGGCCCTATGGCCAGGCTGACCCGGGAGGTGGCAGGCCCTGCTGTTACTGTCCTTGCTGTAGAACGCTGCTGCATGCTCCGGGCTGTTCCAGGCTCCACGCTGCCTTTCCAGGGACTGAACACTGAACCCCCCTCCGTTCCCACCACCAGAGCCAGCACCCTCAGGAACCCTGCCCCCACATTCATGGTGTCGCCTTGCGCTAGAGAGCAGGCCTGGGATGGGATGTGACCTCAGTCACCACCCCCTGCTGCCACCCTCAGTCCAGTCCTTCTGAGGGGCCTGCTCCACACCCGTCTCCTACCCTGTTCTCAACTTAGCAGTCAGAGCCGAGCTCAGTGGGAATTGTCAGGGCCTCGCCCTGGACAGAGGCTCTGTGACCCTCCCCTGCTCCCTCCTCACCAGGCCCATCTGTTCCTGCTCCCCAGCCTCCTGAGGCACCAGCCTCTCTCCTGCTTGGTCTGGGCATTCACTGTTCCCTCCCTCCACTGGGAATCCTCTCCCTCCAGCTGCGCTCCTGGGTGCTCGTTGGTCCCTGCTTCCTCCAGGCGTTTAGCCAAATGCTACTTTCTCTGCTGAGCCTCATGGTTGCCCTGTCTGAAATCCCCCTACTCTTCATGTCCCCCTTCCACACTTCATTTTTCTCCTTTGTTCTGATCCCAATCTAATATAATAAACACCTTGCTTGTTTCTTCTTCCTTCCTGCTGAAATGTATGAGTCTTGAGGGCAAAATTTTAAAGTCGATTTTATTCTCTACTGAATCTTTAGTACCAAAAATGGTATAGTAGGTGCTCAGTAAACATTGTTAAATGAACAAATGCTTCGTAACATGTTGGCAATTAGTATAAGTCCCTTGAAGGCAGCTTCGTGGGTGAATGAATAATACACACTCATCTTTGTATCTCTTGTGGGAACTGCAACAAAATGGCCCAGTTGTACTTGGTAAATATTCAATATTCTCAACTCAGGAACAGGATAGAGGACTTCCTCTTTTAGAAGTTGAACTGTTGCTAGGTGGGAGTGAAGGATGGGGAGACATGTGACTTATCAGCATCTTCTCTGGCCCTGGGGTTTTGGTTCCTTTCTGTGTTAACCCTGGGAACTTCCCCGTCCCCAGGCTTCCCTTTCTGCCCCCTTTTGGTGGCTGTATTGGTTTGGGGCCTGCAGGTGAGTCACTGGAGGGAAGTGAAAGGAGGGGAATTCCGCACCTTCCAGACCTTTGAGGACGAGCAGAGGGGGACAGGTGCAGCATCTGGGGCAGCAGGTCTCACCTGGCCTGGCTTTGCAGGTCCTCCATCCCATCCCTGGGGTGTCTGATCACAAGAGAAGACAGCTTTTCAGCTGGAAGACACCAAATACTTGTTCTTATTTCCAAATTTCTGTTAATGTGGTTGTTTGTTCTCTGTTACTGTAGGCTCCTCTCTGCTTACTGCTTCTGCAAGTGTTAGCTTGGCAGATGCATTGTGTGGGAGTGAGGAAGGGAAGTTTCCTATGTTAATTTCTCTCTGAAAAAAAGCACATGTGCAAACTGAGACACAGCCTCTTGTATAGAAAAGAAGAAAGTTTTTTATTTCTCTCTCTCTCTCTCTCCCCTCTGTAGAAGAGGTTCCATGTTTTATCAAAACCTATGTTGAAAGCCTGCAGTGGGCTTTGTTTCCTTCTTCCTTAATTGTGGATTCTAGTGAGGAGGAAAAGCCTCTTAGATGTCAACTGTAATAGTTAATGAATTAGTGAGAACATTGGTGGAGATATAAAATTGTTAGAGGAAATACAAGAGGAGTTACCTCCATATGATGATCATTGGCACAGAAATAACAGTGTTTAATAATCAACAGTGTATGGAATTCTTTTTTTAATTTTTTAAATTGCTGATGGACCTTCATTTTATTTATTTTTCTGTGGAGCTGAGGATCGAACCCAGTGCCTCACACATGCCAGGTGAGCGCTCCACATTGAGCTCCAGCCCCAGCCCAGTATATGGAATTCCTACCGGTGCCAGTGAGAAGGTGTCATAACCGAGGCAGACACCGCGCCTTGTGACCTCTCTGCTCAAGGTCATACAGTCACCCAGTGCCTGCACCACATTTTTAAAGCTGTCTGTCTGATTTCGGAGGCTGAGTTCTTACTTGCTGTGCTCAGCTGCTGCACCAGGAGGTAGGAGAAGATCCTTTCTAATAGGAGAAAGCATTCTGTTTCTCCCCTCCTGGCCTTCCCATCCTGCTCTGCCACCCTAGGCACCTAAATTCATGTAGTAATAGGACTACTTACTTTGCCAAAAATAATTTTAAATTAATCTTTGGTAGCAGTGAAATTGCTCACAGGAACAGAATAGCTCTCGCGGGTCCTGGCATGCAGGTGGTGCCTACTAAGTCTTTATAGAGTGAACTTTCGCATGAATGCGATTTGGCAATGATGAATACCAGAATGTCCAGATTAAGCTATAAAGGAAGCTTAGATAATCTGGTTCTATTTAACATAAATTGCCAGACCAAGCTGGCAGTGCCGTGCCCCTGTGGGAAGAATACTTCAGTTCCAAATGTGCACTGGTTATTGACAATTATCAGCCCTGGTGACCGTCCAACTTTCTGATGATGGGAGGCTGTGGGAGCGTGTAAAGTGTCATTGTCAGCACACCTGAGTCCTTCCAGTGAGCCACAGCAGGACCAGCTCTGCGCAGGGGCCAGGAAGTCAAAGATCCAACCCCAGGGTATGGGACTCAGATGACTTAGAGGAGCATACTAGTCAGATTTGCTACTGCAACACACAATGCCAGACTTGGACCCCTTGCTCATGTTATTCAGGGCTGCTCTTGGGGTTTTCTTGTCCTAGCAGACCTAAGCTGTGGGAGCAGCATCTGTCTGGACATGCTGTCCTTGTGACGGGGGCAGGAGGATGCTATACTGAACCACAGCAGTGAAGGTGGAGCGTCTTTGGTACAGAAGCAATTGTGTTTTCAAGTCCTCTTGGCCATAGCTAGTCGCTTGGCCTGTATGGACAACCACTAACAGCCCCACACACAGGGTGCTGTGTGCATGTGTGGCTGGTCTGTGGGCGGTGAGTCTGCCCCCGAGAGGCTGGACCACAGGTATCTGCAAAAGCTGATGTCCACTCCTTGTCTTTGCCTCTGTGTGTGTGTATGTGTGTGTGTGAACGTGAGTGTGTGGGCATGCACAAGTGTGTATGAGGGGTAGACCACACTGACATTACCACCTGTATTTTGGTGTTTGATCTTGGTTTTGTAAATATGCTCTGCATGACTGTGTTAGTTTTGTGTTGCTGTGACCAAATACCTGATAAGAACAACTTAGAGGAACAAAGATTTATTTTGGTCCATGGTTCAGTCCATGGTAGGCTGACTCCAAGACAGAAACATGGCGGAAGGGTGTGGTAGAAGGAAGCTGCTCAGCTCATAGCAGCCAGGAAGCTGGGGTAGGGGTAGCACAAAACCCCAGTGACCTACTTCCATGCCCACCTGCCTACAGTTACCAAGCCCATTCAAACTATTAATCCCATCAAATGGTTGAATCCACGGATGAGGTTACACCCTCATGAGCCAATCTTTTCCTAAAAGCCCCACCTCTGAACCTCGTGCACTGGGAACTGCGCTTTCAACAGATGAGTTCTGGGGAACATTCCAGATCCAATCTTTAATAGAGACTAAGTTTGCAGTTCCTCACTCTCACCTCCAGTATCCAAACTCTCTTTGGGAAGTGGCTTTAGGAACCACAGGAAGCAACAGAGAGGTTGATCTCTGTCTCTTGAATGAGAAGCTCTGCGAGCTGGTTTCATGGCCCCTGCACTAAGACAGACTGCAGAGCCCCGGGCAGGGTGGGGGGCAGCAGGTGGGCTGGGCAGCAATGTCGGTGGATGCTGGTCTGGAAGGAGGTGGGTGGCTGCAGAGCAGAGACCAACAGCTGGGACCTAAGGTCTCCTTGTGTCATGGGGCCATTCTGGTCTCCCGTGTAACTGTCCTTCTGGAGACCCTTCATGCATGTGTGCCAAGCCTGTTCCTGTTGCTGGGAAACCCTGTAGAACATGGATTACGGTGGAATTCCAAAGTGCCACAAACTATATTTTTTCTCTTGCCATGGGGGTTACCTTTAAACCTGTTCTTGGTACTAGCTTTTGTTACTTAGTATACTGTGTAGCGAGATTATTGTGTCAATATCAGCACATCTTTACTCTCAAATTAAATAATATAAGAAGAGGAAGTTAATTGAAAAAGGTAGTAAACAGGCCCAAATTCCCAGGCTTTTTAACTTCAGCCTCCACATGGCACCAACTCAAGAGTCTGATCTTTTATCTTCTGGGACCCTCTGGGGAATTAACTGTGAAATGGACATAGTGATGCTTCTTATCCAGCCTCAGTGTAGCAGGAGCAGGGCTCTACTGAAGGCACAGGAGATAGGTGACATTCGTAAAGTCACGTGGAGACTTGCACAGCTATGGTCTCTGCTGGAGCAGGACCCGTGGCTCTCATTGGATGTCAGAGAAACAGTGGAGCATCGTGGAATTCAGGGCCTCCCTGGCTGCAGAGCTCCTCCTAGCTTTGTAAGCGCCTTCTCCTAATGTGCCTATTTGCTGGTAGCAAAGTAAATATTCTTTCCATTAAGTAAAGAGGGAAAAAAATATTTGCAAGACATCATTTCCTTGGCGCTTTGCCTGGACTCTTTGCCCTGATGTGGAAGGCCTTCGCTGAAGGGCATGGACAGCGTGCTTCTGATACCCCCACCAAGCTGGCTGGGAGCTGGCAGGTGTGTCCTGAGGGTCAGCGCTCTCACCCCGTCCCCCCATCCCCCGCCGCCCAGCGCTCACTCCACAGGTGCTCCCAGAGGCAGCCCCCCCACTAGCAGCCCTCAAGGGGATTTTTTTTTTTTAAGCAAAATGGTAAGACTTCTTCAAGGAAAGTTTATCAAAAAGTTGGTCCCAAAACAGCAGTTGGCAAAGTACGAAGCCATTTCCTCCGTCACTTGTTCGAAGCCAACTTAGGTAACATCTGCAGATCTCCTCGGTTAGGGCCACTGGCAGGGGAGCCTCTCAGCAGCACCTGGGGCTATCCTGCCCTGAACCCCACCCCTTGCTCTGCTGCAGTCCTTTGAGCCCCAGCCTTGACCTTCACTTGTGGGAGAGAGTCATGGGATACAAAGAAGCCAGACTGCAGACTGGTAGTGACCGCAGCCAGGGAATTCCAGGGCTGTTCTTCCAATGATCTACCGCAGCTGCCACCATGATGGTAAAACCAGTCCATGTGGAGGGGAGCAAGATAAGCCCAGCATTTTCCAACTTGAAAGCCAAGACACATTGGCTGCATGTGGATATTTATGTCTCCAACTGGCCTGAGGACATCCTGGCCAAATTACTATCCCAATTCTGCCTCTATTAGCTGTGTGGCTTTGGGTAGTACCTTAACTTCTCCGGGCCACAGTTTTCTTCCTCTGAAAAGTGGAGATGCCTCCCTTTTAGGGCTCTATTTGAAATTAAATGTCTTAATCCACATGAAGAATTTATAACAGGGCCTGGAACAGTATTATTATAGGCTTGCAAAAGTTGCTACAGCCTCTCTACCTACAGTGCAGCCACAGTCAGCAGAACGCAGAGCCGACAGCGGAATCCCGGGGCACAAGCTTCCACCTCCATGCTGTGATCAGGTGAGTGGGGAGGCTCCGAGTGTCCTGCAAGAGGACACATGGCCTCTGTCTAGATCCAGACGGGTCATCGGGAAGACATTCCATGGAGAGCCCTTGGTAAAAAGGCATCCATGGGCCTTCATTTCCCCATGGACAGGATGGGCAGAGGCACCTTCCAGGGTCTAGTCAGCCTCTCAAGGATGAGAAAAGAGCAGGGGAGGAAGGGCCACCAGTCAGGGAAGGGTCAGTTCAGTAGTCAAGGGAAAGTCCAGAGTGGACTTGTGGCCAGCAGCAGGGTTCCACAGAGAGACTTGGGGGCCTGGAGGGTAGTCCCTATGGAAGCCAGAATTGAGGGCAGTGATTCTTACCAGGGAGGTAGAGTGGGGCCTGGGGCAGGGACCACAGTGGACGCTCCCAGTGCTTCCCAGCAAAGACTTAATACAGTGCCCACAGATCCCTGGGCATGACTGGGCATAGTTTTATATATGTGAAGCCACTGAGAAGAATAGCTCTGAATTACTGGGGACACATTAATGTTCCTGAAAGGGGGTAAAGAGATTCTGAGAGTTAATTTCCCCTCTGTCGCTTACCAGCCTCTTGCGGCAGTGTGTATTAGACAAGAGCCATCATTATTATAGATACACAAAACCACATGGGCTGGGGACGCATGGGGCCCTGCTTCCTTTGTCTTGCCTGTCCCCTTCCCACTGCATCTCCAGGCACGTAGTAGCTGTCCGTCCAAAACGGTTTCTATTTTTGAAGCAACAGAAGGTCTTCTCCAGCTGGGGTTAGAGGCCAGCACTGGCGTGCCCAGGGCCCAGCAACTCTCTTAGGGCCAACTGTCCCCCACAGCGAGTCTCCCGCCCTTCCGCCACATTGGCTGGAGAACGGGGCCTCAGTGCCATCGTGGATGGGAACGGAGAGTTCTTTTAAGTCTAATGTCCTGCAGAAATTATCTGGTAAAATTTATTAAAATAGTCTGGTCCAAAAATGAAACATCCCATATCCATTTTTTTTTTTCCTCCAGGCCTTTGACACTTAAACAAACAAACAAACAAACTATATTAGATGCAGAAAAAAGTAATAGGAGCCAAATGGTTCTAGTTTGGAAAAGATATGCGGGGGTGGGGGAGATTGATACTAGGATGTAAATGTAAGTGCTGTCAGATTCCTAGAGCTTGATATTAGGCAAGAGACACAAAACACCCTTCTCCCGGCAAAGTTCCAGAACAAAGTCACCTTGGGCCAGCGGGCTTTCAGCAGGCCCGACTCCACACCCAGTGCGGAGGGTCCTGGAGTGTGTTCAGGCATTGCAGGTTCTGGCAATCACCCTGTCCAGTGAGACCACACTTTCTTTGTTCATGTCCTCAACCCCTGAAGAATTTGAGGTGGCCACGCTTCCCTGCACTTCCTGCAGCCAAGCCTATTTGGGGGTTGGTAATTATGTAAGGGACAGCTGGTGTCCACTTCAGTCCTTACCTGGATCTGGACATTCTGTCACCTGGAAGTGGTTTCCAGAAGCTCATCTTTCTATGCCGGGTTGCTGCTGCCTGCACACACTCGGCTCTTGGCAGGTGCTGCTTGTGCCTCTAGGGCCTTCTCTACATAACCAGGTTCTACCTGTTCCTGAAGCCCCAGCTTGGTTCCCTCATCCCAGATGTTCTCTTGACCCTCTGATTGGTGTGTCTCTCTTCCTTTCTAACTCCTTGACTTACTGTCACATAGTTAATGACTTGCTGGGTCCGAATTACATACTGTTGTAAGTGTATGTATGTATGCACACATGTGCGCACATACGTGAACGTATAAATCTATGCTGTCTGAATGTAGTGCTGTTCTGTCTGATGAAGGTTTTATTGGTGCATTTAGTTTCCAGTATGGGCAAGAGGTCCCTTGCCCAGGCCCTTCCATTGCTGTGTCTCTCTTGATGGAGCAAGGAGCCCGAGGGGCCAAATGGACACACCTCCCCTTCTCTTAGTAGATCTTGCACTGGGCACCAGGATCTCACACTCCTTGTCCATGGGATGCTGAGCTGCTTACAGAGACTGTGCAGGCTTTCCCGGGGTTTGTCCTCCCAAGTGCTCACTGTGTCCCTTGGGGGTGTGCAGCCCTAGCACTGAGGGTTGAGCTGGGGGCACTATAAGGGGAAGCAGGTGGATGTGCTATCTGCGTTGTCCCCATGCAAATGACAGGGAATGGAGGAAGAGGTGGGAAAGAAGGCAAGGAAGGCCCAGGTCAGGAGAATGCCTTGGAGGTCAAGAATCCTGAGTTAGGTCTCGACCCTTCAGAGCTCATTGCAAGCAAACAAAAAGATATTTGGGATGATTGCAGAGCAAAACTTTGTGCTACCATTGACCTTAACTCTCTCCCAAATGAACAGCTGTCCTGTCTAGAGCGTGTGTGTCTCGGGTGGTGGGGAGGTAATAAAAGCCCCTGTGTCTATTAAATGGCTAAGTTCAATGCAACAACTTCTCAGGTCATGATAAAGGTTGCTTTACTCAATATTCAGGTCACCTCAACTATCAACATTGTTTCAGTCTCTACTGTATTTGCCTTTATCTACATGGACCAACCCTGTGCTTCCCCATTACCATCTTCTGCTGTTAATTACCTGGAAGTTGTTATTCAGTGTCCTCTGTATGTAGCTGGGCACAGGCAACACACATGTGGGCCTGCACAGAATCTAGCTGGACAAACAAGAAATTTAGTAAAACTTTAGATTTTATGGCTCCAATGATGGATACTGCAGCAGCCCATAAATGTCTTACAGAGACTATCTTCCTACTTTTTAATGGAAATTATTAACATATCAAAATAATTTTTAAAAGTGCTTTTATTTATGTTAGTCCATTTTTCTAAAGTTTTAGATGGACACCATACCTTTATTTCCCTCATTTATTTTTATGTGGTGCTAAGGATCAAACTTGTACCTCACGCATGCTAGGCAAGCACACTACCACTGAGCTACAACCCCAGCCCCCCATTTAGTTCTTGTCAGCCCTTAAGGGGAGTTACTGTTACTCCCATTCTGTGAAACAGAATTTAGGCTCTGACAGGTAGTGTCTTGCCCAAGATCATACAGCTCTGTAGCAGAAGGGCTGGGCTAAGAGGGAAAGTCATTCGACATTGACGGCTTGCCTCCCCACACAGAGTTGCACCTCCCAGACACCCAGAGCCCTGCTCTTGTCATAAATAATTACAGGCATTGGCTGACTGCTGGGTAGAACTTCAAAGAAAGATGCATTTCCTGTGGGGCAGTGTTTTGTTGGTGAAGAAAGGAGATGGCCCAGAGGAAGCCTGGTGAACCCATGAAAGACTTTGGTTCATGAGATACATTCAAGTTTTCCACCAATCATAGACTTACCTGAGCATCAAACAAAAAGAGAAAGAGAATATTATATATCATTCCACTCCCTTTTAAGCTCGCTTGAAAAAAATCAGATTTATTGAGGTATAATTTACACGACATAGAGTTCACGCCTTGTAAGTGTACAGTCAGGTGAACTTGACAATGTGTTCAGTTGGGACAGCCTCACCACAGGTCTACGAGGAGCTTCTGTCCCCTGCCATCATCTCTGAAGCCCTTAAAGCCACCCTTCCCTTTTGGCTCCTGGCAACCTTCGATCCGCAGTCACTGCAGTTTGGCTTTTGCTAGAATTTTATATGGATGGAATCATAGGACGTGTGGTCCCTTGCACCTGGCTTGTCACTCTCTTGAGCTCGATTTTAATGCTTTGAGTTTTTCTCCTAGTCTTTGGGATGCATGAACCAGGCTTCCCCAGGTGGAATCCGATGGTGCCAGGATTCCTTCCGACTTACTGATGGCAACACTCACTCAAACAGGAACCTCGGCAAGCTACAGCCTTGATGGGCTTCCAGTCAGGCAGTTATGGTTTGAATGGAAGCTTTTCCACTTTCTCACCACATGACCCTGAGCAGGTTCAGGTTCAGCCTGATATCCTCACCCCTGAGGTGAGGATAATACTGGCATGTGCCTCATGGGACTGTTTTGGGGACTAAGGGGAGTTGACCATGCAAAGCACCCAACAGTCTCTGGCATAGCCCAAGCGGTGTATCAGTGTGACCACAACTTAGGTACAGCCATGGTGTCTGCTTTCCATCTCATTGAGGACTGTGCTAGGGACTGAAGAGTGAGATTAAGTGACCTTCCCATTTATGGTATTTCTCGGGCCTAATTTGCGATTTCCCTATAACAACACATCATGAGACTTATCTTCCGGTGCTTGGGAGACCACAGGGTAACAACTTGGATAAATATTTATAAACATTAGCAAATAAATGTATTTGAAGAGGAGCAGTTCAGAACTCATGAAGCACTGAGCTAAGACGTCATTTTATTAAACTGCTTCATGGACTTCAGAAATTCTCAAACAGTTGGTGTTCTCTTTCTTTACTTTTGTTTGAAATGTTTTCTTTGCAAACTGAAGGGTCTAAAACTAAAGATCCCAGGAATGAATCAGCTCTGTCCTCCCTCAAAAAGTAAATCTAAACTAAACCATCTGTAACAATGTCACATATTTACTGCAGTTCTGTTGATGCCTTTTAACAATTGCCCCACCTCGCACCTGGAACCTGGGCTCAGGTCTGCAAAGGATCAATATCTGCCAGGTGAGGCAGGTGTTCAGAGAATTAAGGTACAAGTAGCTTGTGCTGCCTGAAAATATCACCTAAGAAGATTTCTGAGTCAAGTTTCCTAAAGGCATAAACCTGTAACTGTGGCGTTTCATTTTTCCCAATTTTAATTTCTTACAATATCATGGATCTCTTATTTTAAAAACATTTGTGTTTTTATTTAATTTTTCCCAAGCATGGGAGAAATTTTGATGTAAAAAATCTGGCCTTGTGTCTGTGTGTGCTGTGGAGTTTGACCGCATCCTTTACGGATGAGATCTGACCTCTTGTCGTGGTGGGATGTTGAGCTGGCTGAACTAGGAGTTTACACCACACTTAGTGCTTCCATCAAAGCCAATTAACCTTTGATGTGATTTGACCTTCTTCAAGGCTTACAAATACTAATGCTCGGTGCATCTTCCTTCGATAAATTTAGCATAAGTCAATATCAGAAATAATAACATTTTTTGAGATGTTTAGAAAATTGGCAAACAGAAGAATAATGACCTTATCCATTCTCCACCTTGCAATTGTTTTCTGGGACAGGGCAAGATGATATTGGCAGCTGCACATTGGCATCATGAGCAGAGTCATCCCATTGTGTGGACTCCGAGCTCCATGAGAGCAGCGTATCATCCCCAGGTCATTGCACAGGGTCTGGCACATAGTGGGTCCTCTCTTCAATCAACATATATTAATACTTGTTGAATAAGTATTTGCTAAAAACAAATGTATGAATCAATGAATAGAAGAATAATGAATTACAGGACAAGAGAGCATTTGGTTCAGGTAAATCAAGTTAATATTTTAGGGTAATAAAAATCATGCAACAATTAAGAAACAAATGTCCACACACTCATATTATTTTCTGGAAGGCTTAGTTCTTGAATGTTAATTAGTGAAGATGCATATACTTTTGAGTGGCAGCAAGAAATCAAGGTAAGAGAACAGGAAGTGCCTGCTGAGGTCTCAAGGAACGAGTGGGGTTCCTGGTGCTATCTGTCTTGGTGAAAGACGCTGACAGTCCCAGGGTCCTGTGAGCTCTGACAAGTAGTCCAGAAAATTGGGTTGGCCCTGGTACTGGACCAGCTTAGTGCAGTACTGGTCCTGGACAGAGAGCTCTGAGGCACAGTGAGGGAATCCTACAGTCCCTCCTTCCACCCAGATTTGACCTTGGAGGAGACAGACTCTGACACTCGGGTTCAACCAGGATTTCCAAACCATTTACCACCTGCATTCTCCATTTCCTAATGTGTGTAGGATTTTTTTTTTTTTTTTTTTTTGTAAATGCTCTCAGTTGAAAGGTCTTCAGTCTGTCCGGGTACCAACTTCAACCATTATGTCTGCATTTAACCACCCAGAGGGTGAGGGAATCACCCTTTGGGAAACACTGGTTTACCCACCTGCAACCTGAAATAGCCTGCCTTTGCTGAAAGGCCTCTATCTCCAAGCAGTGACCTCTGTGAGGTGGGGGGCAAGTCTGTTGTATATGTTCTGGTGTGGAAGTTGCCGAACAGAATTCTGGGGCTTTTTTTTTTAACATTCAGGGCTGTATGCTAATATTTAAATACAGTGGCATCCATGCTCCATACAGCTCTGTAATTTGGTATTTTCAGTAGAGCTTAATAAAACCTCAATTTTCTGTAGTGTCAAAGAAATTTGGACTTAGATTTTTATCACTTAAATTGAAAGGAGGAAAGAAGCTTGACAAATCTCATACAAAAAGGTGGGAACACGGAAGCGGCGGCTGGCCCTTCTAGGAGAGTGAAACGCCATTCTCTGCCCCCTCCCCGCTGCTGAGTTCTGTCTTTCACATTCTGGAAATCTCCTGCCCTACAAAGCTCCCGTTATGAGCGGGTCTTATGTAGGATAATGGTGGCTGTTATTGATCTTGGCATTGGTAGGTTCCTGGGGACATTCTCTTCAGACAGGAATCCCAAAGGGATGCTTCTTTTCATCTATGCTCTTTGGATTCAAAAGACATTCTCTGTGTTGATCTTTTATTTTCAAGCTTTAGGAGACCTGAATGATGGTATCCATATACAGAAACCTTGGTGGTCTGAAATCTTCTTTTCTCCTATTTCACAGAGTAAAAGCTTTAAATTCCTGTGAGCCAGTCACTTCTCTGCTGTCTGGCTGAGGGGCCGCCACCGCTTACCCCAACCATCAGAGGCTTCAGTTTCTCAGGCCCATTTCCCCTCCGTCTTGGTCTTTCATGTTGCATTGTGTTCTTCTATATGAGAAAGGACCACTGATAATTGGACCCCTGGGCTAGATTGACAAGCTATCCTTGACTTGATTATCACTCATTCAGTGAGAACTTGTGGAACATCTGTGGCTTCAATTTCACCCCTTCAGTGAGATTTTGTGGAGCAGCCTCTGTATCCAGATGCAGTGCTCAATGCCAGAGGTGCACATCTTTCCTCAAAAGACCAGCTGTGTGACTAGAGGGCCCACCTGAACTTCCATGGGGCCTCACTCATTCTAAGGCCATGGATGACTCTGCTGTATACCTGGGTCTGTCTCACTTCTGGTGGTCAATGCATTCTTTTCTATTCTGAATCTGAAAATAATCCTGTCTGTTCGTTGGTAGCTGTTTTGTTCCAGACCTTATCCCTATCTCAAAGACTTTAGGGAGGGGATGTATAACTTGGGTTAAGATTTGACCGTGAACAATAGAAAAACATCATTTGCTTAGAAGGAACAGATGTTCATTTCTCTTGCACTCTAGGATTGGTGTGGCAGAACTGTTTCACAGAGTGCTCAAGGCGAAAGAAAGAGGAAGGAAGGAAGGAAGGAAGGAAGGAAGGAAGGAAGGAAGGAAGAAAAAAAGAAAAAGAGCTGTAATTGGCCTACATTTTCAAGGTGACCTCATAATCCAAGATGATGTGCTCCAACTCCAACTATCATATCTGCATTTAAACCACCCAGAGGGTGAAGGGACAAAGAAATAAGGCTAAAAAAAAAAAAAGGCACCAGCTATCCTTTAAGGACTCTCTACTTATGTTCCCCTGGCATTTCCTCCGTCCTTGCTATTTTTGAATGCACTTTTAACATCCAAGAGTAAATCTCTGTTATCTCTCTAAATACTTTCTGGAAACATGTTGTGCTCTTTAATTTCAGAAGGTTCCTGGCAATGAAATATGTCTATCCAAAAAAGAAAAATGCAATAAAATATTACCGATTTTTAAAATGCCTTAATGCATCTTTAAACACGAATGAACACAATTGAAAAGCAAGTGGAGATAAATGCTCCTATTTTTCTTCCATCACATTAGAAAGCCTCTGAATATTTTGAGTTTTCTCTGTATTAATAGAGTTCCTTAACCTACAGGCCCAGCTGGTCCTTCCTTTGATAATGCCGTATTTGATGCTGGTATCATGTGCGCGCTGCGTCACGGCTCAAGTACAATATTGATTTCTGTCAGAGCAGAAAGCAACCCTTTGTGAGTGCCTTTGATGGCCCTGGGAACGATGCCGTTGGTTCCTCTGGGCTGAAAATGGTCCTCAGTTTGGTGTCACCATTTCAAGCCTCTCCCTTATCACAAGCTCTTTCTCTAGCTGTGCACCTGGCCTCACGTGTCCCAGACGGGCCACCTGCATACTCCAAAAGGCAGCAAAAGGCTCCTAGGCGTGAACAGACAGGGCGTTTCCTGCAGTAGCTTCGCTTTCTGAAGATCTGGAAGCCTTGGCAGGACCCAGGAGAACCCGGGTTCCCGAGGCTGCCTGCTGAAGTCCGTCTCATCTTCCTGGAGAGGCACAGTGCCCCTGGCTGCAGTGGCATTCCAGCCATAGGTGGTCACAGGGATGAGTCACCTCGTCTTAGGGCAGAAGGCTCTGGCACTGAAGAAGACAGAAGTAAGGCTGAGAAGTGTGCTGGCCTAGGAGGGAGGCATCAGCCCCCGGCTTCCTGTGGGGACAACATGCCTGGACACCACCGTCTCCCACATTCCAGTGATGCAGGCAAATCGCTTGTGAAATCTCTTGGGTCTGCAGAGGGCTTCTTGGGATCTGGAGGCCCCAGGTGGAGGCCGGCTGCTGCGGGCCTTGCTTTTGTTTTACTTTCTTTTCCCGTCGGGGCCTGCCCTGTCCATAGGCTTCGCCTTCTTGGGACGCACTACCATTTTCTTCATGAGGAGCAGGTGTGATCTTTCTTAGAGTCGGCTGGGACACCAGCGGCTCTTGTTAGAAAGAAAATGACCACCACACAGCATTTTCCCTCGAATAAACCCTTAGTTTCAAAAGGAAATTAGAGAAAGAAACATGTTGGCTATTGTGTGTCTGCGCAGAGCCCTCCTGCACTCATCTCGGTGTCAAATGACCTCCTTTGATAACAGCCCTGGACCAGTCCCTGCCCCAGTCCCTGCCTCCTTAATCTGCCTCTGGGGGAAAGAGAGGGTTGACTGTAGGGAGAGGAGAATGAGCCCAGGAGATGGGAGTTTTGCTTTTTTCGGGTGATGGTTTGGTTTGGCTGGTGTTCCTCTGTGTTTGCAGGTTGCTGCGCTGTTAGGAAAACCATCCTCTGCCTCTCCTTCTACAGCGGCCTCTGCTGGGCTGCTGTTCCTGACCTCTGCCCCTCAGGAAGTTGCCAGAGCGTGAGGCTTAGATCCACAGGAGGGTGAGTGAGGACGTGGTGGAGCAGACAGCCCCCCTGATGTGCCCTGTTCACCCCTGGATGTTGTGATCAACTCTAAAGGTCTTAAACACTCTCCTGATCTTTTCAGGTGGTTTGCCTATGCAGGTGACAGTCACAGAGTTTGTGGTCCAGCTGGCCCTGTCCTGGCCCATCCTGTAGATGGAAAGTGGTGGGAAGAGAACCCAGGCCTGGCCTTAGTCCAGGCTCCCCCACGTTAACATCTGTGGGCAGGTGACCTACTGCAGGGAGCCTTGGATTCTGCAAAGTGGGAAGGATGACAGCTGCCCACAGCCACACCCAGAGCTGTCAGGGCTTTGCCTGACGAGATCTGTTTGAGCGCACTTTGAAAACTGCCAAGAACTGAATAAAGGCAAAGGGTTATCATTCCCCTCCCTGGCAGTTGATGCCTCTTTGGAGTACAGTGTTCGTGGAGAAAGGACTGATCCTTGTCGTTCA
Organism: Marmota flaviventris; assembly: GCF_047511675.1. NCBI lineage: Eukaryota > Metazoa > Chordata > Mammalia > Rodentia > Sciuridae > Marmota > Marmota flaviventris. The sequence goes on along the minus strand of NC_092503.1, from coordinate 9,577,395 downwards.
CTGTGGGTCGCTTTTCTTCTTTTCACCTGTTTGGGAATTTGCCATAGGAGGAGGTGTTTTGCCATCAATTAGAGCATTCATTGAACCATTTGATTTCCATCTACTTTACATCACCATGAAGTAACGTCACCACTGGTAACTCTGTGTCACCTGCTGGTGAAGCCTGCGTGGCCATGTCTACTCCCTTGGTGCCTGGTGGGCCACAGAGTGGGATTCAGAGGACAGGTGTTTACTGGGACGTGGATTAGACCTAGGAGTGTCATGTGTCTGGCCACAGCAGTCAGAAGTGTTGCATGGAGCCTGTTCTGGGGCCCAAGGGTGGGAACATGAGTCGTTATTTGTAAGATCCGTTTCGTTCATCGGGTCAGTCAAGGCCATGTTGGAAGGTTATTTTGTGGAACTGGAAGATGAAACTGGCCATGTGTGCTAAGCATTCCTGGCGAGACCTGCCTGTGATGTTTTTAAATGGGTGATAAAGCCTGCCCTATCCTCCGTACCTGTCATTTTCAGCAAGTGCGAATACATGAATATTAATAGCACCGTCACAATAAGTCCCTGAATCTTCCTCCCTCATTTAAGTGTGACATCACTGGCTTTTCTATAAGCCTGTAATTACAGAAATGTGGTTTTACTGTCAACTGCTGGTAGGTGATATTCCTGTCAAAAACCATGCCTGGAAGGAGATCACCCCAGGCATTGGGATCTCCTAGGGATGTGACTGGGTGGTAGCTGCTGCTTGGGTCCTGTGTTCTGGTTCAGTTGCTCCGCATGGTCCCCTGCAGTCCCAGTCACCCTCCCAACCCCCGGCAGCGCTGAGACAGGGGCCCTCTGCCTGAGCCCCGTAGCAGCCGTAGCAGCCGAGGTTTCCCGACTTCTCTGTGTCCTAGGGGAAAGGAGGAGCGAATTTGGACAAAGCACAGCACAACCCTTCAGAAAGTCAACTCACGGAAGTCTCACGAGTGTGTCTGGCTGGACTGGCATTGCAGGAAGACAGGGCGCAGCCGGCTGGCTGCTGCCCTCCCCCGTCCGCACTCGGGCCCCTGTCATTCCTCTTCCTGCAGGCGGTACATGGAGGAATCTGGTTGTTGACATCTATTTATGTTCCAGCCTCGAGGAGTGTTTTTGTGGGTAGCCGGGAGGGAGCACTGCTCTGGGTAATTTTACGTGATTGCTAACAAACGTCTTTTTCCCTCTTCACAGTTCCCATGGTGATTTTTTTCATTCGGCGTCACAGGGATCTTGTGGGTTTTTATTAGACTCTAATAGGCCCCAGGATCAGTGGCTGTTGCGATTCATTAGTATCTTTTTTTTATTGACTGTATGTCGGTGGTTACACAACACAAAGTGGTGGAAAACCTGTTGGGTTGGCATCCGTTATGTTGTTTGATGCAGTAACAGGAACATAGGTGGCATGAAAGGAAGAATACGATCAATGAATAATTATGCCTTTTTTTCCCCCCCTTGAAAGTGTCAGTTTAAAATTCCTTTGGGATTATTTAGTAGAATTTTGGTTTCTAGAATTCATAAAAGGGGAGTCCCAGGACAGGTCTTCCGGTGCACGGGGATCCTGTTGTTGGTTTGTGACTAATCAAACATAAATGCAGTTAAAACCATTACTGAATTCATGATAGCCTTTTCTAACTATCTTCTCAATAATCAAAAGATACAAAATATAACTACTATCGTACGGGGATGTACAAAACGTTTTCACTTTAAAATACAGTTCCTCGGCTTTAAGTGGTCAGAAACCACTCTTCCTAACTATCTACTGGGCAGTCTTGATCCATAAGAAAACCCAGAGATGTGTGGAGTAGAAATATTTCAGGTGTCCATGAAAGGACTTTTTGGAAAGCCAATTGTTGATGTTCATCCTAAATGCGTCCTATGGCTCCTGCTGCTTCTTCCTAAACAACAGGACTACAAAAGACTTTTAGTGGTGACACCAAGCCGCTCACCACAGAACAAGGCAGTCTCTCCTTGGCTTCCCCTCTATCCCTTCCCCAGCAGCCTGGGAGATTTTCTGGATTGTGAAGAGGGAGACGGATTCCTTCTTTCTGTGGTGGTGGTGGAAGTTTGAGACCTCATTCCGTGCAGTGTGAGTTATGAAGAACAAGACACCTTCCATTCTGTGACAGTGGCCCTGCAGCAGCATGCACCGTGCCCAGGAGGCCCTCACCAGTGACTCTTGCCCATGACTGGCACAGGGAGAGTTGGGGTTTGGGGGAGCTGGGAGTGGAGGCCACTAGCCAGAACTACTGGAGTTTCCAGGATGCGTGAGTTGGAGACCCTGTCTGGGGAGATGGCCTGCGTGTCCCTAAGTGGGGTGCAGAAGTGGCTTAGAGAGGTGGCTCAGAGAGGGATACTTCATTCCTCCAAGTCAACCCATGAACCTAGAGCTGGCATGTCTGGAAAAGTCACCGTGTTGCATGGCTCTCTTCCTGTGACTTCTCCACGGTGCGCGGCCTGGGAGGAAGGCCTTACTTAGACGTCATCCAGTCCAATCCCAGGCAGGAGCCCTCCGCAGAAAAGGATCCTAGAAGCCTGGCGTTTGTCTCCTGGTGCTCAGGAGCAACACCCCAGTGCAACTAAAGTTATATAGAGGCAGAAAACAGCGCAGCCGGGCCAGGGGCAACTCAGGGGTAAAGTCTGTGCCCAACATGTCCCCGTTGGATCCCCAGTACAAAAGAGTGTGAATGGAAGGCAGCCTTTGTGTAAACCTACTTTTTTGCTTCTGATGGGGGTTGTATTAGATAAAGCAGATGAGGAAGGGGTTCCAAGGAGAAGGGCAGAGGCGCCTACCGCAGAGTGGGACACAGGAGGCTCCCAAATCATTCCTTTATCAATTTTTTTTTTCTTATTTGGGACCATGAATAAAATGTGCCTGTGGTCTCAAAGCTCCCTTCCTGACTGCTAGCCACAGCGCTTGGCTTAGCAGGAAGCAAGCGGGGGTGGGGTGGGGGTGGGGGGTGTTAAATGCACACAGTCTGTGGCGGAGAATCTGATGTCATTGCTGTGCACTTTTGTTTTTGGAATCTGGAATAACACACACATTCCAGGGGCCTGGGAAATTCCCAGGTGGCCCTTGCCACGAGCTCTTTCTCATTGAGTCTTATTAAACTGGCAGGAGTCCCGAGTTCTGGCCAGGAATGAAGCCGGGTGCCACAGGGGTCTGCGTGGGGAAGGCACCTTTAAAAGGCAATCCATTTGTGGGCAAAGTTTTGAATACATTTCATGTAAATGTCTGCTCCTCATTGTGAAGAATGGTCGTTTCTAAAAATAGTTTAAGGGCGACATCAGAATGTGGCTGCAGCAAGACAACGGAAGCAGGGCGGATTACAGTGGGGCTTGGAACTTAGCTTTCCTGGACAGCTCATTACCAGCCCAGCCCCGTGCTCAGGCAACTTCAAAGGCAAAGTCTTTTTTTTTTTTTAATTTTTAAAATAACTTTATTTTATTTATTTTTGTATGTCGTGCTGAGGATCGAACCCAGTTGCTCACATGCTAGGCAAGTGCTCTACCACTGAGCCCCAGCCCCAGCAAAGACGTTTTGATTGGTAAAAGCATGCTCCCTAGTCCCGCCCCTTAGCTTCTAGTTATTTTTCGTTTTTGATTTTGTTTGTTGTGCTGGGGATGGAACGCAGGTTCTGCCTGCTTGGCAAACACTGTGCGGTGGAGCGACTCCCCCAGCCCACTCCCTAGCTCTGTTTGGGTTAGTGTCTTTATATTAGAAGGCTCTTCCCCTCCAGACACATTCTCCTGGACAGGAAATAAAAACACAAGGAGACCTCGAGTAGTCTGGAAAGTTAGGTGAACAAGGAAGGCAGGGGTGAAGACCGAGAGGGCCAGTTGTGAGTGGGGCAAGCAGAAACAGGACAACCACCTAGGACACGGCTGTTCCCTTCAGGGGGTGCCAGGGAGTGCATGGGCTCCACTTCCCAGCCAGCCTCTGGGCCCAGGGCCCCAGTAGGGGATTCCACTGTTAGCACTTTGTCACACAGAAGCTGCCAACGGGAGCATTAGCCCCTGCCGAGGCAGAGTGCTCTGGGCCTTGAGATTCTCATGGATTTAGTGTGCCGTGAATTGGGGACCATTTTCATGCTTTAGAAGAAAAGATTTTTTAAAGCCGTGTTGGGTCAGATCCTGGTCTACCATGTGACAGTGGCATGGAAGAGGCCTTGTGGGGTCATGGACAGCCTGGTTTTCCTTGGTACAACTCACTGTCAATCCATGACTTTATATCCTCTCGAAGCTTATTTATAGTTGCAGCCTCTTGAGTGCCCTCTGTGATGAGTGTCAGGAATTTTCCACCACCATGGGAAGTTAGCTCTTCAGCCTGTGTCCTAAACATCCCTCCTTCAGCTCAAAGCGGTTGGTGGACGTGCCTGGCCCACTTTCTGCTCTTTCCCTGGCATGGTTTCCCGCGGGGCTTGCTATGGGTTTCACCTGGTGATGGTGTGGTGTGCACAGTAGTGGATCCTGTTAGAATTTCATTGACAAAAGTACCTCCCAAAATTATCTGTCCTAGGAGAACTGTCTCCAAAGAAGAGTCTGAGGAGTTCCCGGAGAGAAGGGGGAGCTCCACTGGGAACCAGCCGGGTTCTTGGCATACTTGACAGGAAAGAATTTCACACCAGTCAAAGGCATAGATGGAGGTTTATTTAGGAAAGTGCTTACACATTCAAGGAAGAATGGGGACCATCTCAAGTGAGATGCCTCTGTGGGCAGAGCAAGGAATCCGCATGCAGGGGAGAACGCAGACCATCTTGGGAGTGAGAGATGCATTTTGAGGATTGCCAGCTCTTCTTTTAAAGGAAACTCGGTGAGGAAGAGCACGTGGGAACACTGCAGTCTGGTAATCTCAGGACAGATTCCGGTGGTCTGGTCGGTCTCCGAATCCACAGGCTGATGTGGTCTTCATTATCTGATCAATAGACAGTGCCTGAAAGTCCTCAGAATTATAGGCTTCTCAAGACATGATAGTTCTTTTTGATTAATCTGTTTATTGGGGGCTAATTGACAGTTCTCAGTAGGATCACGGATTTCCCAGGAACTGGAGAGTAATAAGGCTTGGGAAAGTATGTATAACTGCTGAATTGAAGTCTTTTTTTTCTGTATTTCCTTTCTGTCTTCTACCTATTTCCCATTTCTCCCAGACCTCACAAGCTATAAGCCTGTATTGTGTTCTGCCTCATAAGAAAAACTGTTTTTCTTTCTCCATGTTGTGGTGGGCCTGTCTTCTAACACCTCAGGGAAGGAAAGCAGCTTAGTGCCTTGTTTTTCAGACATTACAAGATGCAGATTTTGAGGACTTTTTGGTTAGGGAAAGAAAGTCTGTATTTGCTGGCCTCTGACGATCTCTCTGAGAACCTCTTTGGAGGATTTGGTACATCCTTGCTTTGCATTGTACTTCTCAGAAACAAGACTCATGGTGTCTATAAGTCTTCCCTCCCATGTGTGTTAACTTTGCTCCTCACAATGTGGGAAAAGGAAATAGAGTTCAGTGTTGGATGTGCCTAGCCTGTGCACCCAGCCTGTGGGGACTTGTATAGGTCAGGCTGTGGATACCTGTCTTGAAGCACTAGGTGTTGTATGCACAGGCGTGGTCAATGCTGTTTTAGTTGTTTAACTGTGACCCTCACAGAATCATTGAATGGAAAATGGTCCCATATCATTACTAAAGAAATTTCCCCAAAGTTCTTAAAGATAATTGCTGCTAGTTTCAGAGAGATTCTGTCTCATTAGAGTTCAAGTAAGTAAATGCATATTTTATTACAGAATATGTTTACGTTCCTTGTTAGATATGCAGACACACACAAGAGTATGCGAGACAGCCGGAAACTAGATCCTTCCATGGGAAATACTAAGTCTGGAGCACAAAGACCTGGGGACATAAGAAAGTGGGAAGACATCAGGCTGCTGTTTGTATTGTCTCCTCTGCATTTGGACAGTGGCCTGGGCAGGGATATTGGTGGCTGGAAATTGTTTCTGGAGCCCAGAACCTTGCTTGTCCACATTTGTTTGTCCACATTTGGGGTTAACAGCTACTGAATTTTTAGGGGGACGCATGCACTTTCATAACTCTGACCTAAATTATATGTGCTGAATAGGTCCTTCCCTTAGGGCTTGGGAAAAGTTCTTTTCTACTTCTCTGGTTAATAGTCGTATTTCATAATCTTGTAGTTTTAATTAAACCAGGAACTGTTCCATTGTTCTTTTGGTTAGCTATTCTACTTCTTAGTTTTGTATGTGGTGGGTGCCCAGTGGGTATTATTGACTGATTTAATAATTATCTCTTTTCCTCAGTTGATACCTGTGACAGATTTTAGGGAAAATGTATGAGAAACAATTATTATTTGATCAAATTCACTATTTTCCCCCTTTTAGTGTAGATGCAGGTCTTAAAAAATAATCACATTTTCTTTTTTTGCTATTTTAATGATCTATTATTGTCTAATAAACCACTTTGAAGCTTAGTGGCTTATTTATTTTTAAATCAATTATTCATCATAGTCTTAAAACCACCCCAAAACTTGGCAGCTCCATATTTTGCCTGCTGTCTCCTGGTTCTTTGGGTCGACTTGGCTCATCAGGCAGTCTGGGGTGAGGTTCCTTGATGTGGGCTCTGTCTGCTATCAGCTGGGCCCAGTCTTCCACTCTCAGCTTCTTCACTTACACGTCCGACTCTTCCTGGTAGGACTGTGGCCGCTGGAGGCTGGCCATTTGGCCTCTCCTTATGGCTTCCAGAACTGGAATCCCAAAGAAGCCCAGGATAAAGCTGCAAGGCTGTCTTATAAGCTAGGCTTGGAGATCATTAAGTCACTAAGACCAGTCCAGATTCAAAGAGAGAGCAATCAGAAATTTTTTTTTCTCCCAATGGCAGGAGCAGCAAATAATTCCCAGCCATCTCATCTGCCATATCCAATACAAAAAAGTAACTTTTTACTTATTTATTTTTACATTTTAATGATTGGTTACTGGGTTGGACCAATGAACAAAAATACTTATTTTTCTATTTAGAAAAGCACAGACATATTTGGTTCTCCTGTTGTGCCTTTAATTTTAGACTATGGTAGTTTCAGATTGTCATAAGTGCAAGTACATTGAGGTGCCCACTTTGAAATTAATACATAACATGTCAATTTGAGGTCCTGACTCACGGTTACTTGTGAGAGCCTTCTGAAAATTGTCTCAACAACAAAACTTCTGGGGGACAGAAGATCACAGAGGATGCAGAAAAAAATGCCCTAGCGCATGAAAACAGTAACCTCCCCACACCTTTGTGGTCCCCAGAAACCACAAAACTTGTGAATGGAAATTAAACAGGCTAATGAGACCCCCTGTTCCCCAGAGGAGCTGGTTTGAAGCATGGCATCTGGATATTTAACACTGCTTTATTTAGCAGGGGCGGGGAGGAAACAGAGAAATCTCTCAAGTGTGGTCTTCTTTGAGGTGCCACCAGGCTCTTGTTAAGACAGAATGCTCTAAGGTGTTCTATCACTGTGGGTAGGGACCTCTGTGCCTCCCTGTCTTTCCAGAGGTCTAACTGGGGTGTCTAGGGAGAGTTGGGAGCATCCATCAGCCTGGCCAGCAGCCTGCAAGTTTGTTCTGTCCTGGTTGGTCTGATCCACAGCCACCTCTCCGAAGACAAGCACCTCCACCTGAGTGAATGCATCTGCCAGCTGTACTGGTTTCTTTGGCACTCAGGGCCTCAGGTTCCATGCTCTGGGACAACACAATGCCATCCCTCCATGAGGGCACTTCCCTATTGAAAGAATAAGAGCCCGTCCTGAGGATCCGGTCATTGCTGTGTTCCCAGAGCTTAGGACTGTGTGGACACACGAAGGCATTCGGGGAATGTTTGTTGGGTGAGTGGTAAAAAGCAGAGGTCACATATGTGTTACTTAAAAGAATTGAATTAGTTACTAAAAGCAAATTAGGGAAGTTTCAACTAAAGCTCAAGTGTTTTGGTTTTTCCTGAAAAGTATAAATATCTGGCAAAGCTTGGCCAAGGGGCAGTAGCTGGGAGTGGGGTCTGCACAGTAGCTGCTTCCTCTGGACTGGGCTGGTTTTCCAGGTGGCCCAAATCTCCCCACCCGTGTCTATTGCTTTACACACAGCCTGCTTCTCCTATTCGAGTTTGCAAACCATGTAAGACATATTCTCATCTCTGATTCAGAAATACCCCAGAACATTTCCATTTATTTTGAGGGAGGTCACAGAATTCTTACAGTAAGTTTTTTTTTTTTTTTACAGTTACTTTATGGAATTTTAATTCACATACCAAAAGATTCACCCTTTTAAGATACACAATTCAGTGGCTGTTGGTATGTTCCGTGGCAACTATCACTACTATCTAATCAGAACATTTTCATTATCCCCCCAAAATCCTCCTGTACCCACCAGCACCCACTCCCTATATGCTACCCACCCCCCACTCTGGACAGCCACTCATCTACTTTCTGTCTGTAGATATGTCTCTGTTCTGGACACTTCGTGTGAATGAAATCATACATTACATGGCCTTTGTGTGTGGCTTCCCTTATGAGCATGTTTTCAAGGCTCATCCTTGTAGTATCAGGATTGGTACTTCATTCCTTTATATGGCTAATGCTATTCTCTCCCATGGCTATGCTACCTTGTATTTATCCATTCAATGGACATTTGGATGGTTTTCCATTTTGGGTCTGTTACAAACAATTCCTGGAAAGTTTTTCATCCTGTGAAATAACTGTGTCCTATATAGCACTTTAAGGATGAGAGAAGAAAAACCTTCATATCAGAAAATCAAGGATAGATTATCAATGTCCCAAGACATTTGGAAGATCCCTGCTGTAAGGAGGAATCTGACAACCCCTGAGTCACAGAGGGCAGAGGGCAAAGCCAGGTGAAGGAGTGGAGAGCAGAGCACAAAACGCTCAGGGAGCTTTGTAGGAAGGAGGCTAAGGCACAGTGTGGCTTGCATCAGTCTCTCTGGTCTCTCTGAGCTAATTCCTCCAGGCGATTGTACATCCCCGAGGTCACCCCGGAGCATCTGACTCTGGACAGCGTGATAACAGGCCGGTAATGGCGCCATACATTCCCAGAGACCTCTTGTTGTCCTGCTTTCAATCACTCTGGTTAAGTGGCTTGCCAGGATAAAGGCCTGTGGACAGTGCTCAGCCCTCTTGCTCTCTCCTCGCCTCACCTCTCTGGAGTGACCTGCGGTGGTAGACAGTGGTCCTGTCTGCCCACCTAAAAAGCACTTTTCTCAAGGGTTGCAGGGATGTGGCATTGTGTGGCTACTGTAGCCAGTAATGTGTCCCCTCAAACAACAGTTCTGTCAGCAAGACTCTGCCCTTGCCTCTGTGGCCCCGAGGACAAAACGTGTTTTCAGAGTGACTGTCTAAGTTTAAGAAGCAGATTGGGCTGGTGTGTGGCTCGGGGGTAGAGCACTTGCTGAGCATGTACAAGGTCCTGGATCCATCCCCAGCCACACCATAGGGATAGAAGGTGGCCTGGCTGTCTGTAATCTTCTTTTTCTTTGACTAGAGGACTAATCTCCACTGATCTTCTTGTTTTGTGGAAAGGGTAGGATAGGAGGATGCTTGCTTGACACAGTAGGTACAGTTTATTGAGGATCTCCAGTGTGCCAAGCACATTCTTACTGTTTTAAGTAGCCTGGAACCCTATGGCGCTGGTTTTTTATTCCCATTAGACAGAAGAAGCTCGAGGCTCAGATACGGCAATGGACCCAGGTCATTGTTCACTGGTAAATGGCAGCACTTGCATCTGAGCTGGAGGGAGGCTCTGAGGCCCAGCTCTCTCTCTCCTGAGGTCACCTTTTCAGAAAGTGGTATTTTTTTTCTGGGACTAGCTGGCAAAGACAACATTGTGGGGTAGAAGAATTTGGGTACAGTGTCTAGCTGCAGCTGGGGACTGCAGGCAGCTGCTCACATGTCCAGCAATCTCCACTTGGGAGCTCTGTTGGGCCCTAAGCCTTTCTTCACCCTGTCTCCAGACACACCTTTCTCCCTGGAAAGGTGTAACTAACTGGAACTGGATACCCTGGCACCCTCTAGACCTCTTCTCCCAAGTGAACACCTTCCCAGTAGGTATCACAGGCATAATTTGGGGGCAGTAAGCCCTAGGTACGCCTCAGATCATCTTAGGAAGGAAGTTGGCCATGTATAGGGGAAGCCTGTGCATAGTAATTTTGGAAGTTGAAAGAGATCAGGCAGGATAGGTTAGATCATGCTGCGGTAACAAAGAACTCAGAATCTCAGTGACTTAGCAAAATACAAGTCTATTTCTTGCTCAAGTTATGGGACCACTGCAGATTGGCCAGGATTCTGCTCTATAGCACTGTGCTCTGAGACCTAGGCTGAGAGAGCAACTGTCACCTCAAATGTTCAAAGTTATTGTGGCAGAGGGAGAGTTCTGGAGGATCTTGCACTAGCAATGAGATGCTCTGACATGGAAGGGACTCACATCACTGCCATTCAGAGCTCAGTGGCCAGAACTGGTTTCATGGTGTTACCCAGCCACAGGGCCCAAAGCCCAGTCAACCAGGTGCCTGGAAGTGGGGCAGAGATGGAAATTTTGGCAAATATCTCTACTGTCTACCATACACATCTTGATATTTCTCTCCCTCTTTCCTCTTACCATAACAGCCAGCTGCCCTTCACTCACTAGTTATGTACACTTGGACGAGTGACTTTTTCAAAATGGAGACAAACACTTTAAAATGTATAGCTTGAGGATTGCATAAACCTGGTGACATAGTAGGTGCTCAGTAGATGATAACCTGGGAGATGCCATCTTATGAGAAATATGGTTCATCAACAGCCAGAAACGTGTCTGATATTCCACTTTCTTTCAATTAATTCTTTTTTCCTTAGATGAGCCAATATCTGGAATTATTGCAGGGATGCAATAATTCCTAAGAACAGGAAATACACAAAATCTAAAATGCTATTACATATACATTTGAAAAACTGAAAGAAACCCAAATTCCATGTCTTAGCAATAGAAGAATGATTAAGTAAATTACGATACATTGACTTTGTGAACTGTTAGACAGTCATAAAAATAATAAGAAAGATTAGGTAACAACATGCAAAATGCACATGATGGTATGTTGATTTTAAAATGCTGTAAAGTTAATAGATATTATTAATCGACCAAAAAGCATGCCAAAATAAATGCAGGTGAAAAAAGACTAGAAAGGAAAATGCAGAAAAATGACAGTTCTATTAGAGTTGTAGAATTATGAATGTTCTACAACATTATTTGTGTAGTTTTTAACACAATTATTTCACAGATATGGGAACTTCAGAAAAATATCCTGAATGTGTTTATGGATGCTCTCAGAAATTACTAAGAAATTTTAAAAATTAGATATATTAACACTGCATATAGATTATCTGCAATTCATAAATCCAGTGGGAGAAACTGGGTAAGAGGTAAAAGGAAATGCTTTAGAAAGCAAACAAACAGAATATAGGTCTTGAGCAGTAAGTATATGCACACATGCACTACGAGAGCTTCCAAATGTGAATGGGGCTAACGTTTTGCACCTGACAAATTCATTAGGCATAGGGTACCTGTCGGACGGCACCTGTAGAGCTGGTTGAGCATGGGACCTGTTGCCTTTGTAGCTATTGCTAGATGACGAGTCTCCTCCAGAGGCATGAAGGCTAGAGGGCTAAAGGTGGCTTTTTCATTTCTGTCATCCCTGGGTCCATTCCAGCCCTGGATGAAGAGTGGGTCCATGATCTTCAGAATCTCACAGGACCTCATTTCAAGCTCAGATTCTTGTTCCCCACCCTCAGGAGTTTCCTTTGGGAGATCTGGAGGGGGTTCAGGAATCTGTACTTAGATGCTGCCTCCACAGTGTTCTTTGTCCCTGGCGGGGAGGGCAGGAGCTGTGTTTGTTAAGTGAGCACTTTGGCAGCACTCGGGCAGAACTTGGCTCTCAATAGTCTTTGGCTTACATTTTCCTGGTGATCTGTGGGTGGGATGGACTTCTGGCCTCCAAGCCTCCTCCTCATGAGGACCTCCATCCCTTCCCCCTCCAGACATGCCTCCTGCCCCCTTCCCCAGGGGACCTCTGAGAAAACAGAGTTGACATTGCACAGCTGGCCTTCACAGGGACTTGTAGCCCATGTGCAGAGTGGTTTGCACTGGCTAATGCCATCGTGGCCAGGAAGGAAGGAATGATCTCAGGAGCAAACTGGCTAAAATTAAGAGTTTGAGGCCTCAAAATAGCTGGGGAAATAGCTGCCTCTGTGAAGAACACCAAACCTACTCTGCTGAGCATATGTTTGCTTGGAAGCTGGACAAGAGGGGGTGAAATAAAGGTCAGTCCTGTCAGCTTTTAAAAATGCCCTCAGTCTGTAGCTGTTGGTATTTTCGGCCAGGTGTGGGGAGTGGATCTTCACTCCCTCATCTGTGAAACAGGGGGTCTGAACCTCCCTCCTTCCTGGCTTGTCCTAGAGGTCTGTAAAAAGCCGTAGGTCAAATGCCAGGCACAGCACCTGGCTGTGAAACACCTGGTGAAACTCAGGTGTTTTGCTCTTATTTTCTAATTAAAAAGCACAAGGGGCTATTGCAGGTGGCCGTCCGCCTGGGAATAGGGAAGAGCAGCTCACTTGCCATGGGTGAAGGAGGCTCTGGGCAAAAGGCCTGGTGTGGCCTGTCTTCTCTTACAGACGTGCCACAGCTTGAGCAGGCCCCATGGGCCCCTCTGGTGGACCATGTGGCTGCAGGATGCAGCTGTGGGACAGAAATGCATGCTCGAGGCTGCCACCCCTCTCAGCCTGGGTGGAGACTTGGGGCCTTGACACCATGGGACCTTCAAAAGCACCCTGCGGGGGGCTGTGGTGGGTCCTCAGCTGGCTCAGGGAATGCTCCTGTCCCTGGCCAGGTGCTGGATTCTGGTTTGACTTCAGACCGTGCTGCTTGGCCTAGCGGGTGAGTGGAGCAGGGCTGACTTCAGGGACTGGGCTGAGAAAACACAATTTTAATGCATTTTAGATAAGCCACGGTCCACACTTCTTGTGATTCTTCTTTTAAATCAATTTAGAGGTGATTTTCCCCTCTTGATCCTGTGGTACTTTCTCTGTGAAAGGTGATTGAAACTTCTTGTTTGGGAAGCGTGTGCGTCACACTTACTGCAGAATGTGATGAAGGGTCTCTTGGAGAGGCCCTTAAGCGGTCCTTACAGGGAGACGGAGCAGCTTTGCTCCCAGGAACCTTTGGAGCTCTCCAGCATTTACTGAATCAGGTGCAGAAAAATCAGACTTGGGTTTCTCCCTGAGGGCCAGGAGGGGCGTGCAGCGCTGCGGAGCCAGGGGGAACCATGCTGCTCTCTGTCGTTCTGAATATTTTCAAAGCACCGTGCTTGAAAAGCAAAGGTACAGGTATTGGTTCTTTTGAAAACCTGTGATTCATTTTAAAAGTTGCATTCACTTTTTTTAAAAAAATTAACAATAATATATACTTATGTGCACAACATAATATTTTGATACATACGTACACACCACATGGTGGGATGCTTAGGTCAAGCTGTTAGGCATATGCCTTACTTTGTGTACTGAACATTGTCTTGTGGTGGGATCAATTAAATCTACCCTTCTACCGATTTTCAAGAATACAACATATGGTTATTAATTATTGTCACCACAGGTACAATAAATCCCTTGAACTTAATTCTTCCTGTCCAGCTGAAGTGTTCTTTGACCAACATCTCAATCCTGCCGCCCTTGGTCCTGAAAGTCATTATTCTATTCTCAACTTCCATGGGTTTGATTTTTTAGAGTCCACATATAAGTGAGGAGTCGAGGTAATTGTCGTTATGTGCCTGGCTTATTTCACCAAGTTCATCCATGTTGTTCCAAATGACAGGATCTACTTCTTTTTAAAGACAGAATAGTATTCTGGTGTGTGTGTAAGTGTGTGTGTGTGTGTGTGTGTGTGTGTGTGTGTGAGAGAGAGAGAGAGAGAGAGAGAGAGAGAGAGAGAGATCTTCTTCATCCATTCATCTTTGATGGATACTTAGCTTGATTGCATATCTTGGCTATTGTAAATAATACTACAGTGGACATGAGGGTATGGTTATCTCTTTGACATACCAATTTCATGTCCTTTGGCTATATTTCCAGTAGTGGAATTACAGGATCATATGGTAATTGTATTTTTAAATTTTTGAGGATCCCCCATACTGTTTTCCATAATGACTGTTCTAATTTACATTCCCACCAAGTGCAAGGATTGCCTTCTCTCAGATCCTTGACAAAAACTTATCTTTTGTCTTTTGAATAGCTGTACTAACAGGTGTGAGATGATATCTCAGTGTGGTATTAATTTGCATTTCCCTGATTAGTGGTATCAAACATTTCTAACCCTAATGTTATACCTTGGAGTACTAGAAAAAGAAGAAAGTGAGCCTAAAGTTTAGAAGGAAGGACATAATAAAGATTAGAGCAATATAAGATAAAGACCATTAAACAACATAAAGGATCAATAGAACTAAGAGTTGATTTTCTAAAAATATAAAAATTAAAGACAAACTGCTAGCTAGGCTAAGAGAAAAAGAGAGATATTACAATTGACACCATAGAAATACAAAGGGTCATATGAGACCACTGTGAACAGACATATGCAACTAAATTGCATAACCTAGAAGAAACAGATAAATATCTAGGCACATACAACCTACCAAGACTGAATCATAAATCAATAGAAAATCTGAACAGAACAATCATGAGTAAGAACATTAACTCAGTGATCAAAATCTCCCATCAAAGAAAAACCCAGGTCCTGATGGTTTACTACTGAATTCTGCCAGACACTTAAACAAAAACTAACACCAGTCTTTCTCAAACTCTTTCAAAATTGAAGAGGAAGGAATACTTCAAAACACATTCTACAAAGTGAGCATTACCCTGATGCCAGAGCCAGACAATGATGCTACAAGAAAAGAATCAGAGGCCAATATTCCTGATGAGCATAAATGCAAGATTTCTCAAAAATTCTGCAAGCAAACCAAATTCAACTGCACTTTGAAAAGATCCTGTGCCATGAGCAAGAGGGATTTATCCATAGAATGCAAGATTGGTTCAATATTCGTAAATCAATCAATGTAATACACCACATAAGAGCAAATGACAAAAATGATAAGATGTTTATATGATATAGAAAAGGAATTTGACCAAATACTACATACTTTCCTGATTATAAATCTCAGCAAATGAGATGTTGAAGGAAAGTGCCTCAACACAATACAGGCCACTTGTGACAAGCCTACAGCACACTCAGTGGTGAAATGCAGAACACTGGTCCCCTAAGATAAGAACAGGACAATGAAGCCTACTCTTACTCTTTCTATGCATCACAGTACTGAATGAGAGAAATTCAACCAAGAAAAGGAAATGGAAAGTCTCCAGGTAGAAAAGGAGGAAGCAAAAACGGTCTCTGTGCAGACCACATGATCTTACAGAGAAAACCCTAAAGGGTCCATCAATACTCCATTAGAAGTATTGATTTTTATTATATTCCCAATGCATCCACAAATGTAGAAATGCTCTAAAACCATCTGGGTTTTGCTTTCTTATCTTACATTTGGAGATGTTTCTTTTTTCTCTCCCCTCCCCTCTCTCTTTCCACACATTTCTTTTAAACATACTTTTCATTTAAAAAGAGTTCACTTGGCTAAATGGTCCTTATTAGACATTACTGGCAAAAAATGGATTATAGTACACATAAAATTTCAAACAGTTTTTTGGGAATTTTTCTGTTTCAGACACGTGGTATATGAAACTACAACACAGCTCTAGATCCTGTAGCTCTAATGTTTATTTATTTTCAGGAAGCCATAATACTGTCTTTTGCCTCCTGGATTTTTATGAATTATTTATATTACAGGAAAAAAATATAAGAAAAGCTTTTCCCACTTTAGTATATTTGGAGTTTTGTCATATTGTTGTATGCTCACTTTCTTTTGACATATGCAGAATAATTAACAATTTCCTATTGTATTTTGGTATGGTGATTTTTTTTTATCCTAGCAGATTTAATTAAATACCCTTTGCTGTTGAGTTAATAGATCTGTCTATTTAAATCAGTTTGTCTTTAGTGCAGAACTACTAGGTAATTAAAACAGTTCAGCACATCCTGATTAATAAGAAGTTCCCAATTTAGGAGCTCATCATCAGAGAACTTTGCATTAAACATGGGTTTAGGAATTGGCAGCACATTAAGTCTTTAGTAACCTCTACGTGGAAGCAATCATGATTAAGAAGAATTGGACAATTATGGATCAAAACCTTTTATCATATATCATTTTTTTATTGGTTGTTCAAAACATTACAAAGCTCTTGACATATCATATTTCATACATTAGATTCAAGTGGGTTATGAACTCCCATTTTTACCCCAAATAGAGATTGCAGAATCATATCGGTTACACATCCACAATTTTACATAATGCCCTATTAGTAACTGTTGTATTCTGCTACCTTTCCTATCCTCTACTATCCCCCCTCCCCTCCCCTCCCATCTTCTCTCTCTACCCCATCTACTGTAATTCATTTCTCTCCTTGTTTATTTTCCCATTCCCCTCACAACCTCTTATATGTAATTTTGTATAGCAATGAGGGTCTCCCTCCATTTCCATGCAATTTCCCTTTTCTCTCCCTTTCCCTCCCACCTCATGTCTCTGTTTAATGTTAATCTTTTCTTCCTGCTCTTCCTCCCTGCTCTGTTCTTAGTTGCTCTCATTATATCAAAGAAGACATTTGGTATTTGTTTTTTAGGGATTGGCTAGCTTCACTAAGCATAATCTGCTCTAGTGCCATCCATTTCCCTGCAAATTCCATGATTTTGTCATTTTTAGTGCTGCATAATACTCCATGGTGTATAAATGACACATTTTTTTTTATCCATTCATCTATTGAAGGGCATCTGGGTTGGTTCCACAGTCTAGCTATTGTGAATTGTGCTGCTATGAACATCGATGTGGCAGTATCCCTGTATTACACTCTTTTAAGGTCTTCAGGGAATAGTCCGAGAAGGGCAATAGCTGGGTCAAATGGTGGTTCCATTCCCAGCTTTCCAAGAAATCTCCATACTGCTTTCCAAATTGGCTGCACGAATTTGCAGTCCCACCAGCAATGTATAAGAGTACCCTTTTCCCCACATCCTCGCCAGCACTTGTTGTTGTTTGACTTCATAATGGCTGCCAATCTTACTGGAGTGAGATGGTATCTTAGGGTGGTTTTGATTTGCATTTCTCTGACTGCTAGTGATGGTGAGCATTTTTTCATGTACTTGATGATTGATTGTATGTCCTCCTCTGAGAAGTGTCTGTTCAGGTCCTTGGCCCATTTGTTGATTGGGTTATTTGTTATCTTATTGTCTAATTTTTTGAGTTCTTTGTATACTCTGGATATTAGGGCTCTATCTGAAGTGTGAGGAGTAAAAATTTGTTCCCATGATGTAGGCTCCCTATTTACCTCTCTTATTGTTTCTCTTGCTGAGAAAAAACTTTTTAGTTTAAGTAAGTCCCATTTGTTGATTCTTGTTATTAATTCTTGTGCTATGGGTGTCCTATTAAGGAATTTGGTGCCCGACCCCACAATATGTAGATTGGAGCCAACTTTTTCTTCTATCAGACGCAGAGTCTCTGATTTGATATCAAGCTCCTTGATCCATTTTGAGTTAACTTTTGTGCATGGTGAGAGGAAGGGATTCAGTTTCACTTTGTTGCATATGGATTTCCAGTTTTCCCAACACCATTTGTTGAAGATGCTATCCTTCCTCCATTGCATGCTTTTAGCCCCTTTATCAAATATAAGATAGTTGTAACTTTGTGGATTGGTCTCTGTGTCCTCTATTCTAGGCAGTTGTGAAGCACAGTAATAAAATGCACCTTCATAACCCCACCACCTCCCTAAGAACCGGAATTCCACCTGCACTCCTGATGGTTTGCTGGAAGTCACTGCCTGTGCAGTAGATGGTACATGCTTTGGTTGGATTGGCTTTCGCCAGCCTTCTCCATACACGAAGGTCGAAGGTCATCCCTGCACTATTTCAAGAAGGAAGCCATGAATTCAGATTGTAGGTGGTCCTGCTGTCTAAGTGCTGCTCCTGTTACTTCTCCAAATATCAGTGCTGGGAAGTTGGTCTTTGTTTCTCTAACACTTAAGTGCCTGGGGCTCAGAAAATGCTGAGCAATTATCCATGATATTCAATAATTTAATAAATGTCCTAAGAACATTTAAGATGGAAGATTGTTCCCATACCGTGTCTTTTAAGATCATTTTTATCATGTGAAGTCAATTCTCTATCTACATATAGATATCATAGCATTTTTATGATATGAAATCTGTGTATTATATGCCTAAAGCTTTATATTTTATTTTATTTCTTACCATGCTCCTATTTTCAACTGTATCTCACTATCTTTGGGAAATTAGTTCCATACACTTCATCTCCTGCAAAGGGAGTGGAAGGGTCCTCCTTCCTAGATGCCTCCCTCACACACTGGGAGTACCCTCACAAGGGATTTGCCCCTTTTCTTTCTTTTTGTTTTGGTACTAGGGATTGAACCCAGAGGCCTTAATTATTGAGCCACATCCCTAGCCCACCCCCCTTTTTAATTTTATTTTGAGACAAGGTCTTATTGAGTTGCTTAGGGCCTCACTAAGTTGCTGAGGCTGTCTTTGTGTCCTCCTGCCACAGCCTCCTGAGTCCTGGGATTACAGGCATGAGCCACCACGCCTGGCTCCCCCTGACCCTTTCTGAAGTACCCTGGCATTTCCCTGAAAGACCTCAGGTTTCAAAAATACTTTAGCCTCAGGCTTCTGAGCTCACAGGAGGTGATTCTGCTTTTCGAAGGTGTAAACAGAACTTGCAAGGAGGCCTTCACCTTTGTACCTGAGCAAGTTGTGATCAGGTCAACATGACAGAGGAGAGAATTCACCCAATCCCAATGTGTGTGTGCGGTGGGCAGTGTGCAGAAGACAGCTGTGCTTGCCGGGCCAAGGGAGATCTGGACTCCAGTGGGTGGTGTGATTATGGAGGACTCCTGTGATTTCAGAGTGACTTATAGACAGGGCTTCCCACCTCTGGGAGTCAAAGTCAACAGGCCCTTGTCACGTCAGCCGGTGCTTACAAGAAGAGAAAGAGGAGAAGCGGTTAGGATTCTACAGGGGTTGAGGGAGCTCAGTTTGTGGACAGGTATGGGAGGGTCACTGGGACAGCCTACTATGTCACAGGTTGCTGTTTAGAGAAAATGATCTAGCTGGGTACAGTGGCATGCACCTGTGGTTCCAGCTACTCAGGAGGCCTAGGTAGAGGAATGGCTTGAGTGTGGGGCCAGTCTGAGATGCCATCTCAGAAAAAAGAGAGCAAATGATCTGTTTGATGAGGGATGGATAGTTGGTTTCAGTGGGGATCTAGAGTGGGGTCCTGGGAGACGTCCTGGGGAGGCGCATATTTCATCCCTGTGTCTCCTCCACTCATTTGCACGTGGTGTGGTTAGATGATACACTGAATCCTGGTATCGTGTGACTGATTCTTGGTTCCTTTCACCCAATGCACCTCTTATGTCTGCGTGAGGCAAGCTGCTCCCACTGTCACCTGTGCCATGCCATCATTTGGATCAGACCATCTGAAGGCCCCTCTAAGGGGAATACTTTAAGAAAAGCCCAGTCTGAGGGTAAAGTATAAAATACAGCAAACTCTTAACACTCAGATCATAGTGCCAGCTGTAGACATTAGAGTTTCTCAGAGTGTAACCAGGACCCACACAGTGCCCCTGTTCTCAGGAGTCAGGTAATACACCTGAACAGGATTCCCTTTATTATTTTATGAGATAAAATAGACGATTTCTATATTGCAACAAGAAAGGTATAAATATTATATATTACTCATTCTCCAATCTTGAAGACAAAGGTTTAATTGGAGTTTTTCAATTGCTTGACATTGTTTATTGATTTTTTTATTTTGTTATGAGAAATAGTCACAAAGTTGTCCGATCAGTTGAATCACACAGGTGAGAAGCCCTGGTAAAGTTATTTCAATCTAAAGCGTTATTCTCTATTTTAGGCCAGCCCTAACCCATGCCCTCTGAGAGGTCATCTCCAGCTCTGTAGTTCTACGTCTGCACGTACCTGTGATGTTTCAACCCACCCATTCATTCTTCCAGGTACGACATGGAAAGATGGCTGAGGCTTTTATTGTTTCATGTAGATGATCCCTGAGGTACGATGCAGGCCTTCCTGTGGATGAGCAAGTCTGACTCCTGAGGTCTCGTCATCTTCTTTTCCCTTCCTCTCCTTTGAAAGTTGACATGGAAATGCACAGCTAGTTACTGATGGGTTGAACCGTTATGAGTGAATGATCTTTGTGTGTGATGAAACCAGTTATTCAGTGACAGGCTGGTCACTAGAAGGGCCCCACCCACCTTCCTGGCTGAGACCCTCTTCTTCAGAGCCATTCTTGAAGCCCTTTCTGCCTTAGTTAGGGTCGTTCTTGCCTTTAGAATTATTTCCCCGATCACTTGCCTTTCTCTCCCCAAGAAAACCCACTGTCACACCCGACTGCTTCCACCTGTGAAAGGTACGTCTAGTACACTTACTCTAGTGAGTGCCACCACGTGTCTTCCCACCTCCCCAGGAGGCCCCGTGTGCACTGCAGTTGGGAGTTGGTGAACTTGACCCATTCTCTATGCTCCCTTATTGCCTTTTTATTTTCCCCAGTCCTACAGCATCCACAGCACCCCTCAGTCTGTCTTCAGTTAAAACAACTGACTACCACAGAGTTGGTCGTTTATACAGAAGAGAAGTTTATTTGGCTGATGGCTCTAGAGGCTGCACGTTCAAGACCATGGCGCTGGCCTCTACTGGGCAGCTGGTCTGCGTCTGGCGAGGGCCTGCTCACGGCGTGGTGACTTGGCGGAGGCCTCACGGGGTGAGATGAGCAAACTTGCTGGAGAGAGCTCACTTTGATAACAAAACTACTCCTGAGGTAATCCGTCAGTCTAATGGATTACCATGAGACTGAGTTTAATCCACTCACAACTCCATCTTCTCTCAGAGGCCCCAGCTCATAGCATTGCTGCCTGGGACAAATTGGTAACACAGGAGCATTTTTTAATTTTTTTTTATTTCTTTTATTAGAGCTTTGTAGTTATACAGTAGTTGGGTTCATCCTGAAAAACTCACCCATGCATGGAATTTGACTCCAGTCATGATGCCCACCTTTTCCCTCCCGTCCTCCCTCCCCTCCCCCATCCTCCTTCCTCTACTAGACTTCCTATCACCTGTCTATTTATTTATATTTGATTTGTTCTTTTTACTTACACATAAAGGTGAGGTTCCCTTTGGAATATTTATATATGCACATTATGTGATTTTTTTTTGTTAAGAATTTACTCTGCATGGCCTCCCCTTTCCCAGCCCCCCACTATCATCTCTTGATCTCCTTCTACATTACTGATCTTCCCTTCATCTTTATGATATTCTATCCCTCTCTTCCCTTTCCTTTATTCCACTCTAGTTTCTGCATATGAGAGAAAACATTCGATCTCTGAGTTTCTGAGTTTGGCTTATTTCATCTAGCATGATATTCTCCATTTCCATCCATTTATTGGAAAATGCCATGATTTTATTCTTCTCTATGGTTGAGTAGAACTCCATTGTGTGTATACACCACAATTTCTTAATCCATTCTTCTATTGACAGGCACCTGGGTGGATTTCATAATTTAGCTATTGTGAATTGTGCTACTATAAACATTGAGGAGGCTTTCACTATAGTATGCCTGATTTTAGATCTTTTGTAAAAATACCAAGGAGTGGAATAGCTGGGTCATATGGTGGTTCCATCCTAGTTTGTTGAGGAATCCTCATACTGCTTTCCAGAGTGGTTGTACTAGTCTGCAGTCCCACCAGCAGTAGATGAGTGTTCCTTTTTCCCTACAACTTCGCCAGCACTTATTATTGTTTGTATTCTTTTTTTTATACCTTTACTTTATTTATGTACTTTTATATGGTGCTGAGGATTGAACCCAGTACCTTGACCCTCACATGTGCTAGGCAAGCGCTCCACGGCTGAGCCACAACCCCAGCCCCTGTTGTTTGTATTCTTGATCATTGCCATTCTGACTGGAGTGAGATGGAATATTAGTGTAGTTTTAATTTGTATTTCCCTGATTCCCAGAGATGCTTTCATACATTTATTGGCCATTGATTGGGTTATTTGTTTGGGGGAATGTTAAGCTTTTTGAGTTCTTTATATATTTTGAATATTAATCCCCTATTGAAGGAGTAGCTGGCTACAATTTTCCCATTCCATAGGCTCTCTCTTCATGCTCTTAATTGTTTCCGTTGGGTAGAGGCTTTGCAGTTTGATGGCATCCCTCTTATTGATTCTATTCATTCATTCATTCATTCTTGGATTTATTTCTTGCACTTTTGGTGTCTTGTTAAAAAACTCTGTGCCAGCAACTATATGATAGAGTTTGACCCAAGTTTTATCCTAGTTATTGTAAGGTTTCTGGTCTAATTTCTAAGCCTTAGATCCATTTTGATTTGAGTTTGTGCAGGGTGAGAGGTAGGGTCTAGTTTCATTTTTCTATATATATAGTTTTCCAGTTTTCCCAGCACCATTTGTTAAAAAGTCCATCTTTTTTCCAAAATATATTTTTTGGCACTCTTGTCAGATAGAAAGTGGCTGTGGATAGGTGGATTTGTCTCTGCATCTTCTATTTTGTTCTATTGGTCTTCATGTCTATTTTGATGCCAGTATCATGCTGGATGTTTTTTTGGTAACACATGAACTTTTGAGGGACACAGTCAAACCCTTTCAATACCCAGTGCTTGGAATTGTTACTATCTATCATCCATCTGCTTAATCTGTCTTCCCCCTCTCATCTAGCTTAGTTATTGGAGTATAATAACAGAGGTACATGACTGGGTCCCAAAGAAAATTGTTCCTGATTCATCACGGAAGCCAAGATCTGAGGGTAGAGTCAGGACTGGGGCATGCCTAGAGGCAGGTGTCCAGCCTGAGGGCTCTCAAGAGCTGCTGCCTGTTTATAAAGAGTAACCGTGACCCTGTGGGGACAGGCAGGCAGAGATGATATAATGCAGAACAGGAACTGGACCAGCTGCTGTGATTGATAAGCCAAGCACAGACAAGGTGGGGAGAAAGAAGGCACCCCAGGAGTTCTGGTCATCTGGGACTCAGGATCAGTGGCTCCTCCCCCAGGGTAGCCCAGGCATTGTCCCATACTAAGAGCTCAGAGCAGTGCACTCCTCTGTCCAGGGTCTGCCCTCAGCTGTCAGCTGATGCCAGGCCCCTCCTCAGGCTAAACGGAAGCCTAGGCCTTAGCTACTCTTTCCCTTCACAGGCAGCTGGACTTCTGAGAGCTCAAAAGTTAGTATTCCTCGCTGTGCCTCTGCAGCCTCGGGTATAGTTCCTTGCAACTGGTTGGGACTGGTCAGTATTGTTTGGTTATTACATTTGTGTAGCCAGGAAGCTCTCTTGTTTCTGGGGTGTCTTTGGGTTCCATTAAGAAGACCACTGGTCCCCCACAATTGCCAGGTGAGTCCTCTGGTTCTGCTTATAACTCAGAGCCACTCTGTCAAGGAAAGGCGTTTTCATTCCTTCTGCTCCTCACCTGCCAGAGCCCCGTTTTAGTGTGCTTGCTTATTCACTTATTTTCACTTAGAGCAGTTTCTCTAGGTTGGGTGGGGATGCAAGTATGCATAAGATGTGGTTCCTGACGGTGTCTCCATCCACCAGGTGGTACCTTCCCCAGGTGGTACCTTCCTCAGGGGGTACCTTCCTCAGGGGTCATTTTCTGGTTCCCTGCTTGCGTACCCCTCGGGGCCTACCTACATATTGAGATCAGCCTGTAAAGGGCAAATGACAGTGTTCATGGTAGAGGAGCCATTTCAGAGAGAGGGGTTAGGCTGGAGGTGTTTCCCAATGAGGCTGCAGGGCACCCAGCACCCCTGGTTCTACTATTTAATGCTGAGTCCTCTCTCCACGCACCAGGGCAATGGAGAGCACTCTCTTCTCCAGAGACTGCTGGGATGAGGGTTTTGGCCTCGCAGAAGGGACTGGGCTGGAGGATCTCCAGGGCATTTCGCTCCCTTCTGGGCCTCAGCACTCACCACAGGGGAACGCTCTGCCTTGTCTATCTGTGTGACCCGAGGCCTGGTTCCTGTACACACAGGCAGGAGGAGGCTCAAGACAGTAACCGACTACACAAAAGTGTGATTCACAGATGAGAGAACAGGGATCCTTCAGGAACCCGCTGCTGTGTAAGTTGTCAGGGACACAGTGCTGGGAGGGACAGCCAGGCCCCCACCTGCACGTTGCTCCTCTTCTGGTCCCCACTGCACCAGTAAAGAAGCCAAGTGATGATTAATGGTTAATGGTTCTTGTGATAAGGACCATTAAGAAGTGGGAAGAGAGAAATCCAGGTTACTGTACCTTCCAGCATCCCTGAGGTCCTCTCTGAAGAGGTGACATGGTTTGAACTGAGCTGTGACAGATGAGACAACCCTGCGGTGCCTAGAGCTGGGAGAGTGTTCTAGGCAGAGGGCTGGAGTGTGGATGAAGGAAGGGCAGCGTGCTGGCCCCTGGGACTGGGATGACCACATGAGAAGTCAGAGGCCAGGGCGGGTAAGACCTGTGAGCTGTTTGGATTTTATTATAAGGAGGACAGAAGCCATGTAATGTTTGTAAGAGGATGGCTCTGGCCCTGGGTGGAGAACACATTCATAGTGGGGCGCAGGATATTGCCTCTCCAGCTTCACCCCACCCTGTTCGGCCGGCTGATTGTGCAGGTGGAACATTGGGCTACTGGTCCTCAGGCTTCCAGGGGGACTAGGCCAATGGGGAGCACCAGGAGGAGTCTGGGAAAGGAGGAAGAAGTTGGGGGACTTATTCCCACATCTGCATTTGGGGTAGCAGTTTGGCAGTAGGTGAACGTCCACCCTGGGCCATTCCCCTGTTCTGCGGTCTCCTCCCACTCTGGCTCAGGGCTGCGATGGCTTCCTGCTGTTGCTGGGCATTTCACTTTCTCTGAGTGGCTTCCCTTAACTCTGCCTGCACTTTCCTTAAGAGCCCCTCTTCAAACTGTCTCCAGTCTCTCCTTTTGAGTGCCAAATGTCTCCCCTCCAACTGATGCAGGGAGAAGTGGCAGGAGATCCAACAGGAGGCCATGACAGTAGCTCAGGTGGGAGGTGTTAGGTGGCTTGGGCCAGGGTAGTGACCGTGGAGATGGTGAGAAGTTAGGCTCCTTGGGTAACGATGGCCCCCAGCACAGGTGGTGGGAGCTGGGGCCTTTGCCTATCTCGGCCTTGTATTCCAGCAGGACTGTCTCCTCTTCTGATGCTGAACTGTGGCACATGTGACTCAGTTGTTGTGCTTTGTGGCCCTTGAGCTTGATGTTCCTGTTCTTCAAAGTGCTGCCTGCTTCTGCATTTCCTAGAAGCTCTCAGTTATGTTGCTGTATCTTTTAACACGGAATCATTTTAATTGTGCTGTTCAATTTGCTTATCTCATTGTTTTAAAAGCAGAGCGGTGAGAAGAATCATGTTTCCAGGTTCTGCAGAGGCTTCTGGGCTCCTACAAGTCGGGTCTGGCCCTGCCTGGAGTCTCTCTCCTGTGCTCTCAATTTTCTCTTACAGAAACTAGTCACTCTCCATCATTCTTGTCACTGTAATTGAACTAGTGCAGTGCATCAGGCTCACTCCTCATTTCCCAGAGTGACAACAAAGACTGTATCTGTCTTATTCATTGCTTCAGTTGGCCCTTTGACTTGTGCCTGGCACAGGGTGGGGGCGCAGTAAATATTAATTGACTAACTGTACAAAGGAGTTGGCCTGCAGCATCCTCCTAGCGAGGGCTGGCCTTCTGTACATTCTGCCTGCTGTGGTGAAGTGTTCATCAGACAGAGGGTGCTGGTGAAGGAGGGCACCATGAAGAGGGGCAAGGAAACTGCATTTGATAATGACTACTCCCAGCTGGGCACAGTGGCATACCTGTAATACCAGTCCTCAGGAAGCTGAGGTTGGAGGATGGCAAGTTTGAGCCAAGCCTAGGCAACTTGGAAGACCTCCATCTCCAACAAAATAAAACGGTCAGGACCACTACCATCTTACCATGTTATAACCAGTCTCTGAACCACTAGTGTATATGTGAATAGAGAAGATGGGACCTCAGAAAGTGCATCTCCATGGGGCAACTAAGCAAGACAAGCTTTATCTCACAACTCGATCAGTTCTTGGCACCTGACAGCCCCATGAATTGTTAGGGTCTGTAAACAAGTCAGGATGGCACCTGGCATTTTGCCAGAGGGAGTGAGTTGTGAAGTAACACCAGCAAGCCATTAAGTGTGGAGATTCCTTATTGGTTGACTGCTGTATCGAGTTTATGTTAATTAAGATAAGCTGTGTGGAATGTATATATACCTCTCCTGTCCTACAATAAACGGCTCCCACTCCTGCTGTATCAATGTACACAAGTTGTTTGTCACCCCCTGGTTATTTTGCTGCAGCCGGACTGTGGCAATGAATACTACCTCCCATGAAGAAAACTCAAGAAAGTGCACCATTTTTAAGTTCTGAGAGTTGAGTTATTCTGAGAAATTCAATGGAAATATAAATTTAGCCTCTGATCGTAGCCAGTTGGAGATGTTGACTTGAGTGTCTGGGGCAGTGTGAGGACACCTAGCGAATGTGGAGGACGATATAACATCTGGATTTAATTTGCTGCTTCTTTCTTAAAATGCTTCACTTTGCCTTCAAGCTGATGGACACTCTTCCCAGCCCTGCGATGGCCAGCTGACCTGGCCTGAATCCTTGCTCTCAGCATGAACATTTCACTCTATTCTCAGGCCTGAGTTTGAGGACACCTAATCGTCTAGAAAGTGGATCTGGGCAAGATGAGGGCGTGTGGAGGTGAAAGACCTGTGTCGGGCTGCCGGAGCACCTTGGTAGCATTTTTAATCACATTTTTTTCCTCTCTGGGCAGCATTTTTTAATGCACTCCTTTTGCAGGACAGACCAAATATGGTGAATTGTTGCACAGAAGCAAAACAAACCCTGCCATCTCAGCCCTTCTTGAATTAACCCATTTTTTAGAAACCTTGTTGTTCTCCCTGGTGGAGCTCAGCAAGCATGGCAGGCCACTCTCCATCCTTGCAGAAGGCCGAGATGCTGTGCAGAGAAGCAGTTCTAATGCACAGCGCTGGCCGCGAGCCTCAGGCAGTGCGCGATTTGTCCGTGAAGTTCATCTTCATAAGAGAAATACCCTTAAATTTGGATAAAATCTGTTCTTCAATTAGCTTTCTTTTATGTAAAGCCACAGCAGGAGAAATGTCAGAGTGAATGTGAGCTCAGAGTAGTGATGATGATGGCCTTGGCTGAATCCTAGGACAACCCTGTGGGCCATTTCAGGATCGTTATCAGCTAATCCCTACCATCCCTCTGCTGTGTGGACAATTCTCATTATTCCTTCCAAAATGACAGATAAGAAAAGTGGTTCAGGAAATGCAGATAAAGCTCTTCTGCCTCCCAGTCAGCTTCCACGTGGCATGATACGTCGTATGGGCACCAGCGTGAGTTCGCGCTGGCCGAAGGAGGCCAGGCTTCTTGATTTGGGAGGACTTTAAGTAGCATGACTTAGTGTTCTCTTTATTTATTTATTTGTTGGTTTGTTTGTTTTTGGTCATCTGCCCAGATCTTTCTGTGTAATGAAAAAAATATGAAAGCATCCAAGGATTTGGGGTTGCAAACAACACAACAAAATTGTGTCCAGAACCCTAACCCTTTGAAAATTGCTTACTACAACATAATTCTGGAGAGTGGAGGTAATATCGGTGGGAAGATTAGGCTCTTAGACATAGAAGTAAACTTGAGGCCCTAAGACCAAGTCAGTGGGGGATGCTATACTATGGTGGGAGGTTTCAGGCTGGGGAGGCGCCGTGCCCAGGGATTGCAGCAGCCACAAGCCCTGAATCTCCTGTGGGGAAGCTCCACTCTGAGCAAGTGGCCATGCTCACCCCAGGAGGCATTCGTATGTGGAAATGTTTCCATGAGGAAGTATAGGAGCAAGAAAGTTTGTAATACAATTTCCTTTGTCCTGCTGGTATCTTTCCTTTTATTTAAAAATTTCCTTTCTAAACCTCTCCCATTTGTTTATGTGGTTGGGTTCTTGTTTTCATTTTTGTCCTGATTTAGTGGCTCTCCCTGTCCTGTCCTGAAACACATGCTTCTTCCACATTGATTTTATGTCTCTGGCAGAGATGTGCAGAGCCCCAGTGACTGAGTCTTAAAAGGCCAAACCTTTTAAAATTGTAATTAAAAATCCACACCTGTATCTCCCTTACGTCTGATTTTTTTTGAAAGGCACAACTCTCTATGGGCCTGTTCTCTGGAATGAGGTGGCTACTTGTTTTCCACCCCGGGGAGACAGGCTTATTGTTCCTTGTGATTAGTTGAGTGATTGGCCCTGGGCCTCTGTGACTGTCACAGTGCCTTCTCAGTGACTGCTGAAAGAAGCAAGATCTCAACTATAAGGGAGTCACTAAGTCTGTCCCCTGAGCTGGGCACCATGATGGGTAGCCAGCCATTGCTGGGGGGTTGCAGTTCCCCTGGACCTGCCAGGCAGAGCACCTCCTGCTTGTATTATCGCGGAGTCTGCAGATCTCTGGTTGACAGGCCGTCACAAAGAATGAAGGCAATAAATGAAATATATGTGAATGTTCCTTCCAGCTCTGAAACTCTGCAGTTCTGATCCTTGCTTCTCTGTGTGTTTTAATTCCCCACATTACAACACACACACACCCACACCCCCCCCCACACACACACATACACACACACACATATATATATAAAACGAGAATGGAAATATACATATTATTTATATATTACATATATTTCCATCCTCATATTAACAAACATGCTGGGTGAGCCCACAAGGTGCAAAGAACTGGGGTCCAGAGGTAGGAGAAGCTAATCACACTCTCTGGGGACACAGTCTAGAGGGGGAGATAGGAACCTTTGGAATGGGGTAACATGGTCCATGTCACACTGATGGCAGTGTGTGGCCCGTGCTTGGTGGACCCCCCGAGGAGTTTGAGGGAAGCTCTTCCCAGTGGAGGTCATGCTGGAAGGGAATCTCCAAAGAGAAATATTCACCAGGCAGAGAGGCAGGGCAGGGCCAGTGTTCAGAGGATGGAGAAAGTCCAGGGAACAGGATGTGTAGAGGGCACAGAAGAGGAGGAAATGAGGTGTGCTGGGGAACTGGGCCTCACTTCAGGGTGAGGAAGTCACAGGAGAATGGCAGGGGACGGCTGAGGGGCGGTTATAACAGTGGCATGTCAGTCAGATGAGTTAAATGTTTAAGTGTTAGCATCATTTTGCAAGTGAAGACAGTCTCAGGAAGGCCAACAGCTTCTGGAAGGTTCTACAAGTATAGTTTAAAGAGAAAAATTTGACCTTGAGTGTTTGTTCTGAACCTTTGGCTCTGCCTCACCCCAGCCCACCCAGCTCCTTCCTTGAGGGATGCAGAGGCTCTCCCGCGCTCTGGCCCTGGCTCTCTTGCTGGGGAGTGTGGGTTTCACCCTAGAGGCTGCAGGATGATCTCAGGATTCCAGGCAGGGGACAGCATGATTGGTAGAGAGGCCAAAGGTAAAAACTGCAGTGGTCTGGTCAGCTGACTGGCTCTGCTGGTGTAGACTGGATTCCAGCCCAGCCCAGGATAGACCTTGGGTGGCCTTTGGGGTCTCTCAGGTCTGGTCTTGTGTCTCCCATCCACCATTAGCCTTATCATGGTCTTGGACCTCAGTTTCTTTGCAAACCGAAAGAAAGTCTAAAGTGATGGGAAAAAGTAATACCAGTCTGTAGTGGCCATTGAGCCCTATGACTTCTCCAGGCAAGCACTGTGTCCTTGAACCCTGTGCCCATAGCAGCCCTGTGAGGTGCATTGATTCACACCCTTGTGTTTGGGTGCCAACTTGCCCAAGGCCTGAGTTTGCAAAGGTGCAGAGGGGACCCAGCCCCAGAGCACAGCTTTTATCTTGTCACAGACTGCCTTCCAGGAGCACTGACTGGGCTCGGAGGACCCTCCTTGGGAGCCAGAGCTTTTGTCAGTTTTACAGTCGTCATTGTCATTGTTATTATTAGACAGGGGTTCAAGAGCCTGGTAGGAGCTGAAGGAGCCCGAGGTCCTAGGAGAGCCACCTCAGCACGCCTGCCCAGGTGTTTCCTCTTGCTGCTGCACCCCTCCTACATCCTCCAGCGCCCCGGCCACAAGATGTCCTGGCTTAGAGCACTGCTCCCTCTGCCTCCGGTGGAGGAGGATGCTTTCTCAGGAAGTCTTCCCAGTTGCACCCATGAGATCCAGGAAGCACCAGCCCTCTCCACCATGCACGCCTCCCACCTTCCCTAAGGCAGCACCCACTTTTCTTTCCCGCCAGAGCTCACCTGCACGTGGTAGCTGGTTTGCCTCTTCATTCTTGGGGTCCGTGAGTGAAAAGGGGGGTTGGGTTCAGAGAAGATGGTTGTAGATGTTCTCTGCTCACGGGAGTCATTTTGTAGGCCTGGGAGACTCCTCAGGGACCCCACAGAGCCAGCTCCCTCCTGGACCTGAACTCTAGCCAGCATTTCAGAACATTCTCTCTGGGGATTCTTGTATCTGAAATCCATTTCCCTGAGGGTCCCAAACCCCTGAATTTGTGTTGATTCGAGGGGAGGGAGTGGAACTCATGTGTCTGGCAATATGCCATTGTTCTACACAGAGAACCAACGAGTTTCATCTGAAACTCAAGGAGTCTGAAGAGCCTAGCCTGTTGGGGGTATTTCGAGAGCTTAATTTTCCAATCCTGGCCACCAGGCTTCTTCTGTTGCAGTGTGTTGCCTGGCTTTGAAGAGGAGACTCACATTTTTCTGGGCTGTCCTTCCCTTGAGGTCCTGGGGTTATAAAATGTCATCTCTGTATTCACTACCTGTTCAGGATATATCTGTGGGTAGAGTGTGGTTGTCCACAGGGTGGATCAGACCTCATACATGGTCTCCAGGTCTCATTTTTTTCTGTGAGTTTTACTTTTAAAAGGTCACACAACTGCATGAATGGGCATAGCTGCAGGCCCTGGGGAGAACCCGGCTTCCTGGAGTTTGCGCTCTGAATCTTAGGGTGGGACACCGGAGCATGGTCAGTGCTTTGGCCTCAATCCTGCCACCAATTCCCATCAATTAATTGAGTCTCTGCTTTGTGAGTGAGAGAAAGAGTCTTTATTCTGCTTTTATTTTTTGATTTAGAAAATTATTTGTTCTTCTTAGTTATATAAGACAGAATGTGTTTTGACATAGTATACACACACGGAATACAACTTCCCATTCTTGTGGTTGTTCATGAGGTGGAGTTACACTAGTTGAGTATTTATGTATGAACATAGGAAAGTTATGTCAGATTCATTCTACTGTCTTTCCTAGTCCCAGTCCTTCTCCCTCCCTTTCATTCCCCTCTAATCCAAAGTACATCTATCTACCCCCCTGTTATTATCTGTTAGCATCCACATATCAGAGAGAACATTTACCTGCAAATGCCATAATTTCATTCTTCTTTAAGGCTGTGTATATACACCACATTTTCTTTATCCATTCATCTCTTGAATTTATCTAGGTTGCTTCCACAGTTTGACTATTGTGAATTGAGCTGCTATAAACATTGATGTGGCTGTGTCACTGCAGTATGCTGATTTTAAGTCCTTTGGGTATAAACCGAGGAGTGGGAGAGCTGGGTCAAATGGTGATTGCATTCCAAGTTTTCTGAGGACTCTCCATACTGCTTTCCATAATGGTTTCAACCTCTTATTTTTCCAAATTGATTTCATAACTGCCTTTTCTATTTATATGAATAACATCATTGAAATTTTAGTGGGAATTGCATTAAATTTGTGTAGCACTTTTGGTAATATGGCCATTTTGACAATATTAGTTCTGCCTATTCATGAACATGTGAGATCTTTCCATCTTCTAAGATCTTTTTCCATTTCTTTCTTTAGTGTTCAATAGTTTTCATTGTAGATGTCTTTCACCTCTTTTGTTAGATTTATTCCCAAATATTTTATTTTCTTTGAGGCTATTGTGAATGGGATAGTTTTCCTAATTTCTCTTTCAGTTGATTCATCACTGATGCACACGAATGTAATTGATTTATGGGTATTAATTTTATAATCTGATACTTTGCTGAATTCATTTATGAGTTCTAAAAGTTTTCTGGTGGAGTTCTTTGGGTCTCCTAAATATAGAATTATGATGTTGGCAAATAGGGATAGTTTGAGTTCTTCTTTTCCTATCCTTTAATTTCTTCCTTCTGTCTAATTGCTCTGGCTAGTGTTTCAAGAACTATGTTAAATAGAAGTGATGAAAGAGGGCATCCTTGTCTTGTTCTAGTTTTTAAAGGGGATGCTTTCAACTTTTCTCCACTTAAAATGATGTTGGCCTTGGGCTTAACATATACAGCTTTTACAATGTTGAGGTATGTTCCTTCGATCCCTAGTTTTTCTAGTGTTTTGAACATGAATGGATGCTGTCTTTTGTCAAATGCTTTTTCTGCCTATATTGAAACAAACATGTGATTTTTGTCTTTAAGTCTATTGATACAATGAATTATGTTTATTGATTTCCGTATGTCAAGTCAACCTTGCATCCCTAGGGTGAACCCCACTTGATCATGGTGCACTATCTTTTAATATGTTTTTGTATGCAATTTTCCAGTATTTTATTAAGAATTTTTGCACCTATGTTCATTATGTATATTGGCCTGAAGTTTTCTTTCCTTGATGTCTTTGTCTGGTTTTGGTATCAGGTTGACACTAGTTTCATAGGATGAGTTTGGAAGGGTTCCCTCTGTTTCTATTTCATGGTATAATTTGAGGAGTATGGTGTTATTTCTTTTGAAGATCTGGTAGAGCTCAGCCGATAATTTGTCTGTGTTGGGCTTTTCTTTGTTGGTAGGCTTTTGATGGTGCTTTCAATTTTGTTGCTTGAAATTGATCTGTTTAAATTTTCTATGTCCTCATGATTCAATTTGGGTAGGTCATATGTTTCCAGAAATTTGTCTTCAAGATTGATGTCTTGAAGTTTTTTTACTAGAGCATAAATTTTCAAAATAACTTCTGATTATCATCTGTATTTTAGTAGTGTTCATTGTGATGTTTCCTTTTTCATTAATACTTTTAGAAATTTGAGTTTTATCTCTCTTTGTTAGTTTGGCTAAGAGTTTATCAATTTTATTTTTTCAAGAACCAAATTTTGTTTCATCAAGTTTTTAGATATTTTGTTTCAATTTCATTGATTTCAGCTCTGATTTTAATTATTTCCTGTCTTCTACTGCTTTTGGTATTGGTTTATTCTTCTTTTTCTAGGGCTTTGAGATATAATATTAGGTTATTTATTTGGTGAGTCTCTTTGAATGAATGAACTCAATGCAATGAACTTTCCTCTTAGAACTACCTTCATAGGGTCCCAGAGATTTTGATATGTTGTATTGCTATTCTCATATACCTCTAAGTATTTTTTAAAATTTCATCCCTGTTTTCTTCTGGTATCAATTGATCATTCAATGGCATATTATTTAGTCTCCAGGTGTTAGAATAGCTTCTATTTTTTATTTTATCTTTGATTTTTAGAATATTGTTAGAATAGCTTCTATTTTTTATTTTATCTTTGATTTCCAATTTCAGTCCATTATAGAATGCAAGGTATTATCTCTCTTCTCTTCTTCTTCTCTCTCTCTCTCTCTCTCTCTCTCTACTAAGAGTTGTTTTGTGGCCTAAGATATGGTATATTTTAGAAATGCATCTGTGTGCTGCTGAGAAGGAAGTGTAAATTCAGTCATTTTTTCGATTAATGAAATATTCTATATATGCCTGTTAAGTCTAAATATTAATTGTATTTTTAATTTTATAGTCTCTTTGTTTAATTTTTGTTTGGAGGATCTATCTGGTAGTGAGAGAAGTATGTTAAAGTCACCCAGTATTATTGTGTTGTGGTCTATTTAATTCTTGAAATTGAGAAGAGTTTGTTTGATGTAAGTAGATGCTACATTGTTTGGGACAGAAGTATTCATGATTGTTATGTATTAATGATGTATAAGTCCATTAAATAGTATGAAATGTCCTTCTTTGTCACTTCTGATTAACTTTGGTTTGAAATCCACTTTATCTGATATAAGGATAGAAATCTCTACTTCTTTATGTGATCCATGTGAGTGATATGTTTTTTCCCCACCCTTTTACCTTCAGTCTCTGGATGTTTTCGCCTATGAGGTGAGTCTCTTGAAGTTAGCATATTGTTGGGTCTTGTATTTTAATCTAAACTGACAGTTTAAGTCTTTTGATTGATGAGTTTAGGCCATTTATAGTCAATGTTATTATTGAGAAATGATTTTTATTCCCTGTCATTTTGATTCTGGTTTTTAATTTGAATTAGTTTCTCCTTTGATTGATCATTCTTCTAGTGTAGTTCTTCCCTTTGCTATTTTTCTCTTTTATTTTTTATTTCTTCTTCATGAAATATTTTATTGAGTATATTTTGTAGTGTGGGCTTTCTAGTTGTGAATTCCTTTTTTTTTTTTTTATCATGGAAGGTTATATTTCATCTTCACATCTGAAGCTGAATTTTGCTGGGTGTAGTGTTCTTGGCTGTCCTCCATTTTCTTTCAGAGCGTCGTGCATATTATTCCAAGACCTCCTAGCTTTGAGGGTCTGAGTTGAGAAATCAGCTGAGATCCAGATTGGTTTCCTTCTAAATGTGACTGGTCGTTTTTCTCTGTTAGCCTTTAATGTTTTATCCTTATTCTGTATGTTAGGCATTTTCAAAATAATTTGCCTTGGTGTGGGTCTGTTGTAATTTTGTATATTTGGGGTCCTGTAAGCCTCATGTATCTAATTTTCCATTTCATTCTTTAGGTTTGGGAATTTTTCAGATATTATTTCATTGAAAGATTATGCATTCCTTTGGTTTATATCGCCAAGCCTTCTTCTATCCCAATAAATCTTAAATTTGGTCTTTTCAGGTTATCCCATATTTCTTGGAAGTTCCATTTAAGATCTCTTAGTATCTTTTCTCCATGGTGAACTTTATGTTCAAGATTATATATTTTCGGGCTGGGGATGTGGCTAAAGCAGTAGCATGCTCGTCTGGCATGCGTGATGCATGCGGCCCGGGTTCGATCCTCAGCACACATACAAAATAAACAAAGATGTTGTGTCCGCCGAAAACTAAAAAAAAATAAATATTAAAATTCTCTCTCTCTCTCTCTCAAAAAAAAAATTATATATTTTGTCTTCATTGCCTGAAACTCTGTCTTCCAAGTGGTCTAGTCTGTTGTTAGTACCTTCCCTTGAATTTTTAATTTGGTTTATTGATTCCTTCATTTTGAGTATTTCTGCTTAATTTTTTTTCAGAATCTCTCTTTATTGAAGTGATCTTCAATGTCATGTATTTTGTCTCTGATTTCACTCCTTGCATCATCCTTTACCTCACATATTAGTTTAACTATATACGTTTTAAATACTTTCTCTGACATTTCTTCCACTGTGGTATTGCTGGATTCTGTTATTGAAGTATCTTGGTTGGTGTGGGGCACTTTGCTTTTTTGATGTTGTTTGTGTGTCTACCTATCTAACAGTATGGATGTGAAGCAGTAGTTTCTACCCTGTGGACTTACAGTGTCCCTGAAGATTTCCAGTTCCTCACTGAGGGGGAGACAAATAATAACAACAACCAATGCAAACAATATACACAATTAAAACAAATGGTTCCTGCTATGACTTCAACAATGTTGTCACAATGAACAGAAATGATACAATTAGTCATTGCCTACAATAAAAACAGTGAGTTTGCAAAATGGTTTACAATTTCGAATGGTGGACAGAAAGAGAACAGAAGTGATGTGGGATGTGATACTTATGAGGGAGGAGGGGAAAAGATAGAAGTAAAAAATGAAAGGAATTATGAAAAAGAGAACAATAGAAATTGGCTGTTAGCAGAAGAAAAGAGAGAAAGAGAATCAAGGGAAAAAGGTGTGAGACAAATATTTTTATAAAGTAAAAATTTAGAAAAATAAAAATAAAAGAATTTAAAACAAAACTGAAATATACTAATCAAACATCCTGGTCCTCAAAAAAAAAAAAAAAAAAAAAACTGCTCTATGAAAAATAACTGGTTTTAAAAATACTAGAATTGAGAATGAAACAAATATAAATATGTGTAAATGTCCATGAATCATTAAGGTCACAAACAGAAAAGAAAAAAGGGAAAACAATCAATAAAAAGTTAAAAGAAATGTTTTCATTGGAGTTCAAAAGATTCTCAGCTTCCCTTCTCAGCAGTGTTAGGTGGGGTGATCTGGTGTGTGATGCTTGCTCACTCCAGTTGCTGGGGCAGAGAGGTGATCCCATAGGTGGAACTCCTGGAGGAAGGGCTTAAGGTTAGGTGGGCTCCAGGCCCTTTGCTGAATGACAGTTAGTCTGGAGATTTTTAATCAGTGCCCCTCCAGGGCCCATAAATTGACAATTCACCTGAAAGACTGCATCCCCACCTCTCCCCTGGGTTCCATTCCTGTGGTAGAGGGGCCAGTTCTTAGTCCACTATGTCACCTGTGAGCCACATATTTCCTAGTCTCAGGTCCAGTCTCCAAACTCAATGTCTCCCAACCCTCCCCCCCTTCAAATTCCCAGCCAGACACATCTCTCCCACCCAGTCCTGAAAGCAGCCAGATTGGAGGGGAGGGGAAGAGCTGGGTGGGTGTCCACAACTCGTGTAAAACTCTCTCCACATTTGATTTTATCCTGGGCACTTAGATACGTTCTATGTCATGTAGTGTAGTTTTGACAGTCCTGTATTTACAGCCAAACCCAGATTTGCCACTACTTCACTCGCCCAGCTGCCAGACCTGGTACCACAGCTGTAAAACGGTCCCTTCCTCTGTCCTCCACGTGCTGCTGGGAGAAATGTAGTTTCCTTCCCTACAAGGCTGTTGTGCAGGATGCCTTTCAGTTTAGATGGGCAGTGTCTTTGATCTCTAAACACTCCGGACCCAGACACCCCTCAGTCCTCCTAAAATCATGGGTTCCTTTAATTCCCTGATCCCTCCACTTTTACTCATGGAGGGACTTCTCTGGGTATGCCTCTGGCCACAGCAGCTGCTGTGGTGCTGGGGATTTCTTCCTTATTTAATTATATCCAACCTCCTGAGCCCCTGACCTGATCTGCTTTGAGTGTCCAGTATTAAATGCCAGTAAAGCCTTTTTTTTTTTTTTTTTTTTTTTTTTTGTTCCTCCATCTTGCTGAGAAGATGCCTGTCTGCTTTTTTGGTTTCATGCCGCAGAACAGCCAGGAAAACCTGTTATTCTTCTTTTAATGGATTGACAAGATGCTTTGATGCAGTACTGTGTATGTGTGTGTGTGTGTGTGTATGTGTGTGTGTTTCCTATAGCGACTTCTTGGGGTTTTATGCAAGTAAATGGGCTCCTGTCCATGGAACTCTGTCTCAAATTGCAAAGATGTTTCCACACAAGGGATATGAACAGCCCGCCTCATCCAATTAACAAGTATTCCTGAAAACTTAGAAGGAATCTCAGATTGCTCATTTCCCTTTTATTCTTGTTCCTCTCACGTGGGAATATTTAGAGTGGAAATTTTTACTGGGGATTTAAATTGTAACATTAACCTGATACATAAAACAAACTTGTGTAACTGTTTTCTTTGTAAAAGTTGCAATACTGTAAAAAAAAAAAAAAAAAAAGCATCAAGGAAAATTCCCAGACAAGAAGTGTTGGGTTTTGAAAGTTGCAGGAAAGATTGCCAAGTTTTATAAAATCTCTTTTCCCCTCCCTCTTAGTTGCTTTTCTGGGGTGGCTTTTAAATTGTTGCAATTTTATTTTCATTTCTTCGATGTTTTTAAGAGCATTTTAAGGGAAGACTGTAGATCTTTCTAAGGCCATCTGGATTTTGCAGTAGGTGGTGGTTACGCTTACAATGGGGGCTGAAGTGAGTGGGAATACAACCCAGGACCCTGTCTGACCAAGCCGGACCTGGGTACACTGTGGGGCAAGTGTTCAAATCCCAGGATAGGAACAGTAATACCTCGCCTCTTTTCAGGGCATTGTTAAGAGAGGCCTTTTTTGGTCCTCACCATCTCCTTATGAGGCTGACAGTATTCCTGCTTCTGTGTGTGATGAATCCATCTCATAGAGGCTAAATGACTTGCTTATACCCTAGGAGCGGTAAGTCACAGATCTCCCATTAGCTACGACTTTTTCCTCTTGATCCTTCATTCATTCAATAAACATGGACTGAATATTTTATGCACCAGGAGCTATCGATGAACAAGAGCGGCCTGACACTGCCTAGCCCTTGGAGACTGGTCATCCAAATGCCCTAGGAGGCTCCCCCAAGATCCAAGGGCACTTTGTAAGAGATTTCATTGTTTAAGCTTCTTCTGACATGAAGTGGACACTTACTGAAGGCCTGCTGGTGTTCAGTAAGGAGAGACAGAGCAGATCCACAGCATGTTGAGGTGGCAGGGGGTGCCAACTGACCTCAGATGGGCCTGGGGTCGACAAGGAGTGGCCAGGTCTGCCAGGGCTAGTGATGAACTTGGGGAGCCCTAAGCCAGGCATAGCCAGGGTCCAAGACTTGGTGGGAAGCCACAGAGGAGTCTTACCAGGAAGGAATGGGGTGGGTGGGTGGCTTGGTAGCAGGGAAGCAGGAGAGTATCCACATAGCTAAGAGAGCATCAGTGAAGAGGGGTGGGTGGGCATGGAGGCAGGCTCTCGCCAATGTCAGTGGGATAGGAGGTCGGGGTGTAGGAAAGGGGGACCAGAGGTGACCCTCAGGCTTCTAGATAGACAAGTGGGGTGGACACTTATGCCATTTAGTGGAATGGGGGAGTTGGTGGAGTGGAAGGGAAGAAACGGTCATTTGTGGGCAGTGGGGCAGGGAATGAGGGATTATGAAACTCTGAAGAGTTACTCTAGGTGTCTCTAAACAGATACCACCATTGTTTACTCAGTTTTCCAATTTTGTTTTACATGTTTGAGTTTGAATCAGGGAAAATACTTGGGTAATTTTTTTCCACTTGGTATTTGAAAGTTTTGAAGCAAGCCCATGTTCTCTGCCTGGGTGCACAGTGCTCTTCCAGGCACAGGGTCATGGGGGACAGAGAAGACATGGTCAGAAAGCTTTGACTAGGAAAGGGAGGGTGTACCTACCACAAAACATCAGCTAATTATCATCACTTGTATTACCTACAAAAATCCCCAGGCACCTGTACCCAGGTGCATACTGGAGCGTTGGAGAAACCAAGGACTCTCAGGAGAGTCAGGCACATTCAGTGGGTCAAAGTCGGTCTCCTGGAGAAGCTGACCCTGACTTCCTTACCGTGTTGCAGAGAAGACAAGAAAGAGAAAGCCCTTGGCTGAGCAGGCAGAAGAGCCGGAGGGCCTGGGTAGAGCTCCTAAGGGGAAGGAGCCAGCTAGGGGGCAGGACAGCATGACACCTGCCAGTTACTGGGTGCCCATAAATGCCAGGCCCCATAGTAGAAGCTTTACATAAATAATCTTATTTAAATCTTAAAATAATATTGCAAGATAAGTATCCCTTATATTTTATATACAAGAAAAGCAAGAGGTTGCGGGGAGGCGGCTGGGGGCTGGGGGGCCCTGAGGATCAGAGCTTCCTGTCGTGGGCAGATCAAGGTGCTTCCTCAACATGGCAGCTCCCATTGCCCCACCCGTCAGCACCCCATTTGTCACTTTGTGCTTGGCTGCCCCACTCAGGGTACTGTCACCCTGCAGGGGTCATGAACCTTAGAAGAGGGGAGGTATCTTGAGCAGAAGTGCTCAAATCTGTGTATCCCCGTCTCTCTTATCCCTCAATGAGGACAGACAGGGTTGTGAGCCTCTCTATGTCATCTTAGAGTCATCCCCTCTGTACTCCCCCATGGCACCTGGCACACGGCTTTGCAGATAATGGGCATCCCATACATATTTGTGGAATGAAGGTGGGCTAGGTCAGTGTTCCTGGAAGTGAAGACAGGAGAGGAATCGAAAGACTGTTCATGCAGTAACCATGGGACCTAAGGAGGACCTTTGCGACAGGATCACACAGGTCTTCTCTTTGGCTTTTTTTTTTTTTAGCAATGTCTAAGAATGAGCTGAGCATGAATTTCTACATTAAAATTTAATTGTCAAACTAGATTCGAAAGGCTCACATGAGCCATTTTGGTGGGGAGTCTTCAGACCTCAGACCCCTTCATTTGGCTCAAGTATCACTTAGGAGGTATTTTATTGAGAAGTGGCCTCTGCTGTCACTCCCATTAACAACTATGGCCCCATAAACTAGCAGACAAGAGGGAACTGCAATGGGCCCAGTTCGGCTGGGCGTGATTGTAATGATAGAGGCCATAATGCAAGTGTCTTGATCAGAATCCTGAGGATTAATTATTTTGATTATCAAATTATCTCTTAGGCTGATTTGCCATTTTCAGAAGCGCCGGCACTTGCCCACTTAGCCACTGCAGAGCCTCCCAGTGCTGGCCACCGACAGTGGCTGGCTCTCAGCAGCCCAGCACACCTGTGCCAAACCCTCTTCAGCATCATGCTGGTGCCAGGGTTGAGGCAGCACCAGCCTAAGCCCTGCGGCAGCCCGAGGCAGGTGCCATGGTCAAGCCCCGGTGGCAGGAGGAAGTCAGGCCCCACTTACCTCCTCCACCACCACCTGGGTCTCAACCACCAGAGTCCCCTTCCTGAGTGCAGGCCTCCCCATCCCTCTGCAGCCTGCTGAACTTTCAGTCTCCAAGCCCCATCTGTCACCTCCCTGCTGAGAACCACAGTGGACCTTCCCCTGGCCTCAGCCTGCCATGGCCCCTACTCCGGCCACCCTGCTCTTTTTATTCCTGGAACCCTGGTGCTGCTTCCCACCCTGGGGCTCTTCATAACCTGTCCTGCCTGATACCCTCTGGTTGGGCAGGGGAGTGGGAAGTGGGGAGACTGAGTCCTTGACCCCCGAGGTCCTGAGCGAGGAGCTTGCTGCTCTTTGTCTGCCTCTGTGCCTTCTGGGGCATAGCAGCCTGGAGGTTTGCTTGAGCCTGTCCCAGGAGCCCTGCATGCTCTCTCCCTCTTTGTCCCCACCCCCACAAATTCTCGGGAACACTGAGACACCTGATGGAAGTGCTCATGTTCATATGTCACCCTCCTGGGTGTAGTCGCGGGCTTCTTTTGGGACTATGCTGTCTGCTCCTCCTGCGCTGTCACGGTGCAGCCTAGATTCACCTCCCGGTGTTTCCCTGGACTCCTTCCCTCTGCTCTCCTCTGTGCTGGGGCTCAGCTGTGTGCTGAGGAGGAGACCAGCCTTTCCTTTCCCTTCCTCTGCTCCAGCAAGGCCTGCAGCAGCCCTTTAGGGGAACGGGCGCTGTCAGTCAGTGAGGGCTCCACGGCTGGCCACGGCAGGAAGGAAACTCCGCTGGGGTGGGGTGTGGCCCACAGTCTCACAGCCACAGGAGGTCACAGGGCAGGGCTCCACGGCCCCGGTGGTGAGGGCCAGTCTGCAGACAGATAAACCTCAGTCACCACAAGGGCAAGCGAGGACAGTGTGAGGGCGGCACTCACCAAACCACTAGGGCCTGGTCAGGGTGCAGACAGAGGAAGTGAGACCTGTCCCCCCAAGACCATGAGGGGGCTCTGGAGGGCACACAGAAGGGGGCTTTCCTGACTGCTTTAGTGATCCTGCTCTCTTCTGGCAGCTGGTTGCTTGAAAAGTCCATGAAGCCAAAAGTATGCCAGGCAGCTAGCTGTGTTTTCTGGAAAACTAGTCAACAATGGGAAAAGCCATAACGCTGAGCTCTGAGCATGATACCATCAGGACTCTCTGTGACATCCACAGAGTCCCCTTAGAGATATTCCCTGCTGCTCCGTGATGCTGCCTCACGGGTCATGGGGTGAGAAGTCTCTCCCGGGAAGCAGGCACCTGGTGACTGCCTGCTCTGGGCCTGCCATCTTGGCTGGGCAACAGACAAGCCCACACAAGGTGTGCAACCCATGCTCAGACCGGTGGGGTGCAGGAGCATGGTCCTCATCCACCATCACTGCGCCACAGCTGCTTCCATGCTCCCCAACACAAGCCATGCCTGGACATCAATGCTCAGCAAGAGCTGGAACCAAGGAATGGGACTTATGAGTGTATTAGGGTTCTCTAGAGGAACAGAATCAACAGGAAGTATAATTATAAGAAGGGGACTTATTATAATTGTTGGCTTACATGACCAGAAGCTGAATAGTTCACGATGGCTGTCTGCAGGCTGGAGAGCGGGACAACCAGTACCTGTGCAGTCCAAGAGGCTG
This sequence comes from Marmota flaviventris, assembly GCF_047511675.1. NCBI lineage: Eukaryota > Metazoa > Chordata > Mammalia > Rodentia > Sciuridae > Marmota > Marmota flaviventris. The sequence continues at coordinate 9,534,981 of NC_092503.1, read as the reverse complement.
AAGCCCCAGAACAAGAGGGGTCAATGGTGCTACCCTCGTCCAAGACCAAAGGCTTCTGGAGAATCCACTTTGGAAGAGTAAAGAAGGGAGAGTTCCATATCCTCAGATGATCACAGCAGCAATGAAGAACCCATTCAGGAAGAATTGAGCTTGCATCTGCTGCTGGTTCTTTGATCATCTTTTATTCTATCCAAGCCATCACCCTATTGGTTGATGCTGCCCACCTTAGGAGGGGTCTCCATTTCAATTGGCTAACCCACATGCCAATCATTCCTAGACACACCTTCACTGACACACTCATAATCCACTTAATCTTCGGCATCTCTTAATCCAATCAAGTTGATGATTCAAATTGACCATTACAATGAGTTTCTGCATGCACTCATTTGTGAAGACTTGAGCGGTCTTAGACTTTTGCTTCCTCACTTTGAGCCTTGGTCTCTTCAGACTGTGAAAAGAGTGGGTGGGACTTGATAATCTGTATGATAACTTTGAAGTCCCTATATATTTGAGATGCTGAGGCCAGAGTCTGCAGGAGGTCACATGCATGCATTTACTAGGAAGTGCTGGGACACTGCCTATGACCTATTTGACACAGGTGAGAGACCAGCACTCCGGAGGCTGAGCTTTTCCCACTTCCCTCTTCCTGGGGGCCCTGCAGGCCTTCTACATGGACTCCAAGAGCAGTGATGACCTTGGGGTCAAGAGGGGCAGGAGGCTGTGTTCTTGCTGCTCCTTAAGAGGACAGCCGGGATGAGGTCTGGATGCTAGGACTTCAAACACATTCAGGATGCCAAACGCTGTAGGCAGATTTTTATTAAAAGGAACATCACTGACTTTTCTTATAGATCGTTGCTCCTCAGACAATACTTACCCGTTCTCATAATTTTTTTTTTTTTTGGTTCCAATATAGTTCACTTTGTTTCATTAAGGAAGTCTAAAAGGAAATAACTTTTAAAGAATCTAATAAATACAAAGAAAGAAAATGTTGAATTGCATTTTATTGGCTTTATGGTCCCAAATCCATTTCATTTCCTGAATGCATAATCTCAAATTCATTTCATATCCTGAATACATATGCTACATTTCAAAAATATCAGGCACAACCAAACCAAGAGTCAAGTGATAAAATGCTTATCAATCATCTACTTGAAAGTCTCTTCTTGTCTTTCTCGTCACAAAAAGTCTCATGTTTTCCTAGAAATAACGCAACTTAGAATTGGCATTTCAACTCTGCTTTACAGTTACTAGGCTAGTCTGTGGGGTCAGAGCCTCCTATGGAGCTCTTGGGTTTGTTTTTCTCTCTTCTCGAGATGAATGTAGAAAAAGTGCACCTCAAGGGATTCACAGTTTTTACGAATCCCCTCCCCCAAGCTTCTATCTGTAGATTCTTCACCAAGCACTGAAGAGATGGAGACTTCTATTTTTTGGAGAATTAAAATAAGCTTAACTTTTGTCATCATGTGTATCAATGAGATTTTTTTAAAGTAGTCTAAAATTGGAATAGAATATGAGCTTTCAGCATCTCCTGATTTCATTCATTTAACAGACACATGTGATGTACACGCCCTGGGTAAGCCCTGTGAGTGACAAAAGTGTTGACCAGGCCTACTCCTGATCCCTCTCCTTGTAACCAGAAGGGCAGGCCATGTGTACATGATGGCTACAGTGGGGGTTGTGGGGCATTGGCTGCCTGAGAAGACAGACTCTATAGCATCATCAGACTCAGGGTTGCAAGGAGAAGTAGCCCATGAAGGAATCCAAGGGAGAGTCTGTGGGGTTTTATAAGGAGGTGGCAGGAAAGAACGGCATTCATAAACTTGGAGAAGGAGCCAGTGTCAAGCATTTTGAGAAATACCGAGAAGTCCAGGTTACATGGTATTCTAGATTTTGGAAGATGATATTGGAAAGTATACAGGGGCATAAGGAAGGCCCAGGAGTCTGTACTTCACATGGCAGTGGGTAGCAGAAGGAGGGTTCTGAGCAGAGAATAGCAACCAACATAGGGCCTTGGTGGGATAAATGTGGTTCTGAAGCATGAATGGTAACTGGCCCCTGGGTGTCCTGCTGCCAGGACCACCCCCGTGGAGTGAGAGGGGCCTGGGGGCCTGTTAGGTGGGAAGTGCTTGGTAGAGCCATAGGCGCTGCTGAGGTTGAAGAGCCCAGGGTGCATACACAGCTGCTGGGGTGGAGCCCAGGAATGGCCACGGACTAGGAGCAGCTCATATTACGTTTTTCTTTTCTTTTTTGCAAGAGAATAATTTTTAAAATTTGGTCTGTTGCTTTTCTTTATATTTTATTTTATTTTTTAGTTTTTTCTTAGGACATGACAGTAGAATCTGTTTTGGCAGACTTTTCATACATAGAGTCTATTCTACTGAGGATCCCACTTTTGTAATGGTACATGCTGTAGAGTTACCCTGCTCCTATATTCAAATACAGGACAGTAGAATTAATTAATCATGTTACTTTTTACTCCTTTTTTTTTTTTCAAAAAAAAAAACCTTTGAAAATGCTTGGCATTCTTGTTCTAAACTTCTTTGGTGATCCCATAGCACTAGGTGTACTCCTTCATTTTTATTTGTATGCTATGTGGCTACTTGACAAATGTTTGAAATGCCTTCATATATTTTAAGAACAAACTAAACTTATCAGCATTATTTAGCAAATTTGCATGAACTCAGCAAGTGACATAACTAACATTCTCACTGATTAACATCTAAACTATTCTCCTGCTGTGAAGCCTGCACTTGGGAGGTGAACGGAGTGGGGCTCTCTTCTAGACCTGCCCCCTTTCTTTCAGTAGTGGATAAAAGAATGAAATGCCCATCTCCTGCCCATCAGGCAGCGGACAGCCTGCAGGTACTGGATGCTTCGAACGTTTTCTTCCCCACAGAGAGCACCCATGAAAGGAGAAGCCACAGGGTGGACTGCTGTGACTCCCTCTTGAGTCTGAGCCCGAGCAAACACTTCTACGAAGCCAGAGACAGTGCTTATGTATTCATAAGCATATTTCTGATTTTTTTAGAATATTTATTTTGTAGTTGTAGTTAGGTATAATACCTTTTTTAAAATTTGTTTATATGTGGTGCTAAGGATCGAACTCAGGGCCTCGCCTCTACCACTGAGCCACAACCCCAGCCCTCATAAGCATATTTCTTTATATACCTTGTACCCAGTACAACACCTCCAGTGACCGGAAATCCTCCTTCTCCTGATACAGCCAACTCCTCCTCCTGCCCTATTCTTTTGTGGAGCCCAAGATTACAGACCAACAGGCAGCAACCTCTGGGACGTCCAACTCTGCCTCTCTAGTGTCGTTCTGAGGGGATAGGTCAAGTCCAGCATAGCAGTCACTTTGGTTCACTGGGAATATCCCTAGGGTCTGTGCACAGAGGCCCTGTGTGGTTCGTGAGGCGTGGGGGTGCAGGAACTCCGCCATGGGCTGATCCTCTCTGACACTGGCGATTAAATTGGCTCCTCCCATGTTGTTAGGGGTTGAATTCTATCCCCCAAAAGGCATGTCGAAGTCTTGACCCCCAGTCCCTCAGAATGTGACCTTATTTAGAGGTAGTAGGGCCTTTACAGAGGTAGTGAAGTTAAATGAATTCATATGGATGGGCCTTAATTGGATAAGTGAGTGTCCTTATGAAAAGGGGAAATTTTAGCCAGGCTCGATGGCACATGGCTGTGATCCCAGCAGCTCAGGAGGCTGAGGCAGGAGGATCATGAGTTCAAAGCCAGACTCAGCAATGACAAGGCGCCAAGTAACTCGGTGAGACCCTGTCTCTAAATAAAATACAAAATAGGGCTGGGGTGCAGTCGAGTGCCCCTGAGTTCAATCCCCAGTCCACCCTCCCCCCAAAAGGGAAATTTGAGCACAGACTTAGACATGCAGAGGGAAGATGATGTGAAGAGACACAGGGAGAAGGTGGCCGTGAGACTGGAGTGGGCAGTCACAAGTCAAGCAGTGCCACAGAGGAGGCTGGCAACACTAGGAGCTGGAAGAAGAAAGCGGGGTCTGTCTGCCTAGACGGCTCTGGAGAGAGCACGGTCCTGCTGATCATTCATTTTGGACATGTGGCCTCCAGAACTGTCAGACAATACATTTCAGGTGTTTTCAATCACCCTGTTTGTGGTTCTTGGTTATGGCAGTCCTAGGAATCCACACGCGACCCTGCATTAGCCTTCAGAGGACTTTCCTGTACAAAGACTCCTTTTTTCCTTGGCCACTGCTTCTCCATCTTCTCATCTGCCTTCTCTGTGAACATAGTGGCCTCAGAGCAAAGAAAGACCCAGTCCAGCCTGATTGGCATGGACTGGGGAAGGGGAGAGCTGCTGAGTTCTGAGGATCCGTCCCGACAGGCCTAAGGACCCCGGCATCTCATCACGTTGCAGGAAGAACTGGGGATCTGACAACTTGAGATCTGGGAAGGGCTCCTGGTGATGAGGTCGGAAGAAGCCCTTCAAAGAGAAGCAAAGCCTGTGAACATACTGTTTGTGAGTTATACGACTGGATAATTAGTGCCAGCTTTTAACCCAACACTTGTTTTCAGCAGATGAGGTATCTGCATCTCGGTGACTTGCCACCAATCACACAAATGAAGACAGTGACTCAGAACCAGAATTCAATCTGCAGGGCTCTTTCTACCAGCCCTGTCAACACACACTTAAAGTCATTACTCTGGGGCCAGCACTGTGAGACACACACCCTCCCTTCGTATAGCCTATAACCGAATCAGAGACAGAGCCAATATCCCAGCATGATTTGATGAAGACAGAGAGGGCAGCAGAAGGCAGCAGGCCTTCCACAATCCCTTTGTCCAGGAAGTGCACTGTCTTCATCAGGAACCTGGAATAATATTTGTCTTGCCTCCTGAACTCATTATGGGAAAATGCTTTAAAATGCACTATGAGCGCAGGAAGCACCAGCAATCAAGTGTGGGGGTCAAGTCCAAATCAAATTACACAAGGGATTTGGTGCAGAAAAGTAAGTGCCTTTGTAGATATCATCGTTTGCACAGGTTATTTTTTTTAATATATGGAAGGTCCGTAAGGCACATTATCTCTGGAGTCTCTTAGCAAACTCCTGTGCCATTGAATGGAGAGATAAAAAACCTTTCTGAAACAGATGTTAGCCCTGTGCTCCTACTTCCTCTTGTGCTACACCTTGTTTATTTCTTTCCATGTACAAAAGCTAAAATTTAAAAGTAGCCAATGCAGATAAAGGTGGTGGTATATCCAAAGAATAATGCAAAAGAATCTGTTAATTTAAACATGGGGCTTTATTAATATATTAAAACTACCTGTAGCTTTAATCTATGGTTGTTTTTTTTTTGCACCAGTTCAGCAGCTGTTGTGCAGGGACTGCTGAGCAGATTTGGACCCCATATGCTTAATATTAGTTAGATTCATTTGGATGCTTAATAGCTTTGGTAAAGCGGAACTGTGTTTGACACTGTTTTTGTCTGTGGTTAGATTTAATACATTCAGTTCTGGAAACTTGAAGAAAAAAAAAAACCAGAAAATTCTGACAACCTGCCTGAGTTTAACCCCATCTGTCCCCTGGACTCATTAACTCTTGTAGCTAAACTTCCTCTGCAGATCAGAGAACACTTTTTATATGCAACTGGTTGTATCTTTGGTCATAGAGCAGTGGCCCATTTGGGCTGGTAAAATACCTGAACTGTGTATCTTAAACAACAAACAAGTATTTCTCACAGTTCTGGAAGATGGGGAATCCAGGATCAGGGCTCCTGCAGGTTGGGGGTCTGGTGAGGGCCTGCTGCCTGGTCTGCAGATGGCCACCTTCTTGATGTATAGTCACAGGTCCAGGAAAGCTCTTCCTCTTCTTATGGATCCTGATCCCATCATGAATGCTTAACTCTCATGACCTCATCTAATCCTGACCACTTCCCAAGGCCCCACCCCGTGATCCCATCCCATTGGAGGTTAGGTTTCAACATCTGAATTTTGGAGGGACACAAACATTCAGTCAGTAGCGAGCAGCCCAGAACCATCCTCGCCTGACGGGTTCCGTTACTGGCATTCCCCAAGGGCTGTTTTACATGCAGTGCTCATGGGGCGAGTGCAAGATGAAGGCAGTGTTCCATGTCGCATGAAATACTGGAACTTTCTACTTGGATTATTCTAAGCATCCAACCAACCATCTGCTTATAATAATGGTCTAAAATATTTTCTTTGAAGAAGTAGGAATTTGCTCAAATTATGTAACTCCTAGGTCTGCAGCTCTTGGGAGACCATCAGATTCACTCACCCACTCATGGTTCATTCAACAAATACTTAGTGAGGACTGGGCATGAGTCTAGATGCTAAAGAAGTTAGTAACGAACAAGACAAAGTCCCTGCCTTCAAGAGGCTTATGCCACTTGCAAATCCATAAATTCATGTATAGTATAATGTCAGATCGTGATGACAGAAGAAAATCCAGAGGAAAGGTGATAGACAGTGACTGGGAGATTAATCTGACTTGGATGAGGGAGTGAGGGAGAACATTTTTAAAAATTTTTATTAGTGCATTAGAGTTAGACATAACCATAGTGTATTCATTAAGCTGTACTCATACAGTACATGATATGATTTGCTCAATCTCTCCCCAGCACCTTCCCCAGGGAAAGCATTTTTGAAGAGGTGATACAGAGCAGAAATCTGAAAGAAATGAGAGACTGACTTTCATGTGGAAGAAGAATATTCCAGGGAGTGGGAACAGCTAGTGCAAAGGCCTCGAGATGGCATGCACTTTGCATCACTGAGGATTAGTAAGAAGATGGGCATCATTGAGTGCATTGAACAAGACAAGGATTGGTAGGAAGATAGGGGCGAGAGAGCAGGAAGTCAGGTCATTAAATACAATAGGAAGTCGTTTTGAAAGGGTCACTGTAGCTGTTGTATGGGGAGTGGGATGTTGGGGAGCTGGAGAATTCAGACGTTATTGCAAGACTCCAGTCATAAGATGAGTGTGGACATGGAACAGGCCAAAGAGGGAAGAGCTGGGAAGCAGCTGGAGTTAGAATCATGATTGGCAGATGGATGTAGGAGAGGCATGGACGTCAGGGAAGCAGCTTTATTTTTCTCCAATTAGAGAAGCCCATGGGCCACTGTCACGAGCCCACTGTTGCCCACGAGAGAACGTGACCCCCAGCAGCGGAATCCGCAAAGGTGAAGGAAAATCAAAACCTTCTGAGGCTTTCACGTTTAAGATAAAGGTTTGAATTTTCCATGAAGAAGAGAATAAAGACATTACATGCACTGTATCACCTTTTGAAAACCTTTCCTTAGCAACCTTTCAAAACTGCACCAGACGTTCCTTGGTTGGAAAAATAAAGTAGATTGCAATTTCCAGGAAGAGGAGACCATGATCGTGGGCTAATTATGAAGTTCATTGCTGCATGTATCAGAAAGATCAGATTCAGCTTAGTTTCTCCTGCCGGGTGGTGGTCCCAGACAACACCAGAGCAGCTAAGGGTAAAAAGGAGGCCAATGATAAAATTCACATTTTTCTCTTTCTCTGTTCTGGAGTTTCAAACTTACATCATTTTCTTGTATAAATAACACTCAGCATTGGCAGGACCCACTTTGGATTTCCTGTTTCCTTTCTTTTTGTTTGGTTCTTATTCCTTCCTTCCTCCAAATCGGTTTTTCGTATTTTCTAACCTGAAAAAAAAAATAATTTGACATATTTCTATAGTCTGTAAATTTTTTTGCAGATGAATGTGCTATTAGGGTACTTTTATAAATTTTTAAAAAATGTGAAAAATTTGAAATAATGTGATTTTGGGGGTGTCACTCATTTCTAGGAATTTTTCTGAACAACAACAAAATGATTCCAGGAATCTGTTCTACTCCAAATTAGTTGTATCTTTGGATTTTGTTTGTTGCCATCATTCTGTAAGATTACATTGTAGCCTGTGATTAGACGTAGTTCATGGCACTGAAATGTAACCTTGGTATCAAAGCTGCATCAGCTCTTGTATTGTGTCTGTGGTCGCAATTATTAAAAGAGAGAAAAGAGAGCCTGTGTTCCCACAATTGATACTGTTTTGTTTTGGAATGAGCAGACAATCCTTGCAGCCTGTGCTGATTTCCCCACACAGACATGGTGTGTGGAGCATTTTATTGGCTCCTGGAGCCAGAAGCCTGGCCTCTAACAGGACTTCAGGGGTTAGTTCTATGATGATAATGTGATAAGATCATCATTCCTCAGCTGACATATACATTGCTCAGATTCTCCCTTATTATAAAGAATAGAACTTAAAGGTGTTTTACTTTTCCCTGAGAAGGAAATATTCTAGGATTTTTAGGCCACAGGACTCTGTTCTGTGCAGGAAGGGATTCTAAGGACAGGAGCAGCCTCTGGCCACAGCAAGCATAGCTGGAGGCCAGGTCCTCCTGCACTCCCCCACAGCACCACGCACAGGGCAGCCACTTACTGAGGTCTGATGATACACCCAACCGTCTTGGAATGTTGTCCTTGTGACAGAGAAAGCCACTGAGGCTCAGAGAGGACAGGTTCTCTCTCAGGGCCCACTGGAGTTGATGTCAGTGTTCAAACCTGGTGGAAAGAAGGCTGCAAAGTAGACCAGTAGCACGCCTGTCCTCAGGGAAGCTAAGAAGCCGATGCCCTGACCTACTGTAAGTGTTGAGGGAAGGTGGAGAAGGCAAGTCGACTGTGAGGGCATCGCTCAGCCCTTTGAGGAGCTACCCTGTGTGGTTTAATTAACAACAACTATTCTGAAGGATCCTGTTTGGAGGGGGGTGTTTCAAAGCCTGTGTCCCCCATCCCAGATTTCTGAGTATCAACTCTGCCCTGCGACCCTGACTCTTGTTCCTCACTCATCCCCCAGCGTGTGACAATATGGATGTCACAGGGTTGTCAGCAGTCTCCCACCTTTGCAGTTGGTCAGCCTTCCCCGGGGGTCAGGAATGCCCTCACGCCTCGTAGTTTCTGTTGCATTTGTTGTAAGTCACATAACTTGCATGAGGGATGCTCTTGGTTGAAGTAAAAGAAAACCAGGCCCAGATGGCCTTAAGCAACAGGAAATGTGTTGATTTACATAAATTGGTGCCCAGCCGCTGAGCAGTTCCGTGTGGGTTCATGTGGCAGTTCAGCAATGTCATCAGAGGCCCATCTGTCGGTTCTGCCTTCCACCCTGACAGCCTGCCCTGTGATTGGTCCTCCTGTGAGCTTAGGTGGCTACGGAAGCAGGCGCATCTGTATGCTGCCTTTTCCTGTCTGATGTCAAATAGATCCTGGCTTCCTGTTGCTGCCTGGGAGAGTAGGGAAGGACTTTTCCAGAAGCCACCAGCAGTCCTCCTTTGAATCTCTTTTGACTGACTTGGTGCACATCTCCATTCTGGGAGGTGGGATTCCCTTTGACTCTCTGCGGCCACCTTTTGAGCTGAGCCCAAATCCTTTGTCCACCAGCTGCTGTTTAGTGGGGGAGGAGCTATGTGATGACAGTTAACAGCAACGTCCCTTACACAGGCAAGGGGTAACTCAGGTCACCGGCACCTTTATTTATTTTCCATCCTCCTAAGAAGATTTTGGGCTGATGAATAGTTTGATAGGCAGTGCTACAAGATGGGTTGCTTAAAATTATTAGGAGGCAGGTGACAGACAATCCAAAAACGTGAAAACATGCTGGGCCTCATTAGTAACAGGGAAAATATAAATTAGGATCACAACGACATGCTATTTTACTCCCACTAAATTGGCAAAAATTAAGAAGTCTGACATTATCAAGTGCTGGCAATGATCTGTTATGAGGAAACAGAACCTCTCGTATAGTAGGAGTATAATTTGGTACCACCACTTTGGAAAATACATCTGTTATTATCTTATAAAACAGAACATGCATGTACCCTTTGAGTCAGCAATTCCATTTTTATGTCAAATTCTAGAACAGTTTTTGCAATTTCTTAAACAGACATGTTTGAGAATGTTCACAACAATCTTGTTCACAACAGTGAAAAACAGTCAACAATCCAAGTGTTCAAGAACAGGAGAACCAATAAATACACCATGGTACATTGTTTAAAGTGAAAATGAAGAACCACTGGCTACCCAACAACATGGACATGTCTTAGAAACTTATGCTCAACAAAAAAGCAAGTTGCCAAAGACTACAAACAATAAAATACCATATTTGTAAAACTCAAAAGCTAGCACATTCAAGCAATGTATTGTTAGGAGACTACTATATGTTCTAAAACTACCTTTATAAGCAAGAATGGTCTTCTAGAGAGGGAGTAGTCTAGAGGGTGGGGTCCAGAAATATCTCAAAATTATTTCTCGTGATGTTGGCCAATGGGATCTGATCTTTGATTGGGTGATAAGATTGGGGGTGTTTATTTTATTTGGGGTTTCATAATTTTCTATCTACAAAATAGTTTATAAGAATCTTAAAATATATGCTCACTGATCTATTAAGCAAATGCCATTGATTGCAATAGAGTGTCAAAAAAAATCGTGATTCTTATAGAAGGAATCCATGCCTGATGAATCAATTAATATTCTGTGAGGGAACAAATTGTTATGTGGCTGGAGGAACCAGCAACTGTAATATATTTAGGCTTTGAGAAGTCTTTGATTAATTGCCATGTCATGAGTCATTAAAACCCTGGTGTTAAGAGTGGGTTGAGTTAATGTTTACTCATGGATAGGAAAGCAAGGATAAGAAGTTTGAAAAAATTAACGTGGAATTAAATGTGTAGAAATGTAATCCCTGTAATGATCAGAGTCGCTATTTGCTGATAGCACACTTTTTTAATGCTTACAGGGCAACCCACAAACAAAAAAGTCCCTCAGACTAAGAGTTGAGGGCACCAGGTAGGTGGTGAAACTCTGAGCACTTGAGGTCCAAGCACAAATCAGAGCCTGTTTGGCTCAGAAGCACAGCAGATAAGCTTTTGTGTAGAGAGCACACTTGTTTGGTGATTCCCCTTCCCTTTAAATTCTCTCTGGGCATTTATTCTTGATGGGAAAACTTTGGAGCTCATGTAGGGATTTTTCCACACTTACCTGTAGGGGAATCTCTTATGGTTAATAAGTTCTATTTAATCAGGTTCTATCTAAACAACTGTTTGAGTCCCTGGACTGTGTAGATCCTTCCCGGAGAGCTATTTGCCTCTGTCAGCATCATCATGCCCCCCCCCCCCCCGCCCCCCACACTTGAAGCTCTTAGTTTTGACCTTCTTCAACTCTGACAGTCACTTATCACAGGTGTGTGTCATCTTTGTGGTGTTATCCTTCTCACTTCCCCTTCCTACACACAAGTGGTTCTGTACTCTGTATTAGCTGATTCTCAGGGAAGGGCCTGATCTGTTGTTTCCTGCTTCTTGGGATTCTCACTCCTCTTAGCTTGGGTACTTGGGTACTTGTTACTTGCTGATCTATGATTGCAAGCTCATTGCTAGTTGTTTTTTTGTTTTGTTTTTTTTAATCTTTAGAAAATCTCATGGGTCTATTTTGGGAGTACTCTCCTTCAGAGGACTCATAGCTACATTTTTGGAGAACTGGGGCTCCCGGACCTTAGACCACTTCATCCTCATGCAAGTGCAATTCGGAGGCGCAGGCTCAGCTACTCACCTCACAGCTGGCCTGAGGCTGCATATGCAAGCCCGAGGTGGACATTCCTATTGGCATTTGCTGTTGGTGCAATCCTGCCCTATGGTTTGCCCTCCAGAAAGTGCTGTAGCTCTGTCCCTTGGATACATTCCTGTCTTTGGCAATCTCAGAAGGAGTCTGGGTGCTCTACCAGGGCACCATCTGCCACATGATCAGAATCACAAGTCTTCATTTGCTTTCCACTTTCATATATCCTTGTTTGGGGGAGCTCTCCATGCCTCTTAATTCCATGGAAGTTGGAGTGTGTGTTTAGTTGACCTTCTCTGCTATTCGGGGAGTGATTTCAGGAAAGTCTATGGGTAAAATATAAAATCAGAGAGCTGTGCCTTGTGCCTCTCACTCTGAAAATGTTCCCATCCCTCAGTGTGCAGAGGCCTCCAGGTACTGACCCTGAGTTCACACAGACACATGGACATTGTATTGGTTTTCTGGGGCTGTTGCAGCAAATTAGCCCAAACTGAGTGGCTTCAAACAACACCCATTTATCATCTTTTGGCTCTTTTTGTCAGAAGTCTGGGTGCAGCATGGCTCAGATGGCACTTGGCTTGGGGTGTCACAAGGCCAATATTACTTGGCAGGACTGTACTATTTGGCAGAGCTCTAGGGAAGAACCCAAGCTCATTCAGGCGGTAGGGACGTGGAGGACTGAGGTCCCATTTCCTTAGTGCAGTTGACCAGAGTCATTCTCAGCTTAGAAGCCCCCTGCAGCCCGTGACTCATGGTCCCTTTGCCCCAAGCAGCAGTGGGTGTGTGTCTCCAAGGTCAGAGTCTCTCTGCCTCTCCTCTCTGCTCATCTCTCCAAAGCATTTCTCTGACACATCAGTACGCCCTTCTCTTGTTATTAAACACTCACATGAGTTCACTGGTCCTCCTGGATGATCCAGGCAGTCTTCCTATCTTAAGGTCCGCCGGTGAGTGGCCTCAGATGCATCTGCCAAGCCCCCTCTCAGCAGCGTGTAGATCAGGGGGTAATAGCCTTGGAGGAGCCTCTTCCAGTCCCTGATACCCCAGATGTACACCCACATTCATTTGAGTCTTACAACAACCTTGTGAGTTAGGTTGTCATCATTCTCATTTTGAAAATATGATCGCTGAGGCACAGAGCATCCACCTGGTGCCCACTGTGTGCTGTTAGCAAGTGGCAGAGCTGGGATGTAAACGCCGTGGTCTGTCTCCAGACGCCGTGCTCCTGACCGCTGTGCTGCATGGCTCTGGATCACAGACACTGTGCAAGTCGCGTGCCATCTAAAACACTGCTGAAAGGTGGATTCACCTTCTGAATTTAATAAAATGTTAGAGGTAAGAGGGCTGAATGTGAAGGTGCAAACTGCCTGGGTGAGCCCTCCAAGTCTTCTGGATATAGAGTGCTAGGCTTTTCCTCCATAGATTGGCTTAGAATCTTTCTTTTTCAGTATCAGTGTTTGCAGCTTTGTACAAACAATTGAAAGGAAGCCACGCTGCCCGCACCTTCCCCACTCCTTTTCCTCACAACCACATCTCCAAAAAGAATATTCTAGATTCTCACAACCGCTCCTCAAGCTGCTCTTATGGTTGCAGTGGAACGCACCTAGGCCAGGACACCCCTGGGCCACATCTTGCTGAACCCACCACCCTGCACAGGTCGAGCGGAAGGTTTTGCCATTTCCTTTTCCTATTTTAAGTTTTTTAAAATCAATGTGTTTTTTTTTTTAAATCATAATTTACCTTTGTGACTTAGAAATCCAATCATGGCTAGAAGCTGTCTCCTACTCCACCCTCGCCAACCCCAGCCAAGGCCTCTAAGAAGGGGGCATTCTCTAATCTGCTTCTAAGTGTTGGCTTTTTTTTTTTTCTTTTTTCTTTTTCTTTTTTAGTTTCAGAGTCACCCTGTAGGATTAAAAAGGATGGGATTGTTTACCAGCTTTCCACATGGGTGGTGGTAAGGTGGGAAGTAGGAAGAGACATCACCTGTGACGTGTATTTTTCTTTCAACATATTTGTTTCCTGCTTCCACCAGCTGTAAAATGCAGCTAGTCATTCTGCAGAGAGTGGGGTGTGGAGAGGGTGCATGGTGGTTAGCGAGAACACAGGAAGCATCTCACCCCGTGCTGGCCCAGGCATATGCTCCGAGTCTCTGTGTTTATCCTCATGGTCCCCTGTGCACTGTGAACTTCTGGAGGACCCGTGTGTATGTGTTTAGTAAGCGCCCAGCTCAGCGGCCTAAACACTTTTGATAACAGATGTTCGTCGTTCCCACGGTAGCTGGGAGAAGGTGGCAGCTGCGGTTCAGTGGCCTTGGCGTACTGGAGACAACATGGTGGAGATAGGGAGGTGTGCACCAGCCCGTTTAACAGGAATCAGAAACCCCTGAGGAAGGTGGGGCAGGTGGTCTCTTAAGTGCCATCGTCACAGTCCCCTCCCACGGCCAATCCAGTTATTTTCATTTCAGAGTGAAGGGAACTCAACTCAGGGAGGCCAAGGAAGTGACTTGCTGACATCACATGGCAAGTTGAGATTTGAGCCCATGCTGTGGTTGGAATGTCTCTCCAGGGTTCATGCTGAGATTCGGTCATCACTGTGACTGTACCAGAGATGGGACTCTCTGGGTGATTAGATTCTGATGCCTCTGCCTTCAGGAATGGATAAGATGCAATCATCTCAGGGGTGGCTCTGTTAGGGCAGTGAGCTCCCAGGGTGGGGGTGGGGGTGGGGGGCTCTTGCCCTGCCCTTCCTGGGGAGATAAGGCAGCAAGAGGCCCTCACCAGCTGCCCAGCAAGTGCCTGACCCATGCTCTTGGACTCCCAGTCTCCAGAACCATGAGAAGAAGGTTTCTGTTCTTTCTAAACCACGTGGTCTCAGATACTCTGTTACATCAGCAGAAAAGAGAGTAAGACCCTCCCTCACCTGGCTCAGGTCCCTGCCCGTCCCCTGCAGCCCCTGCTGGCCCTTTGCCCAGTGACCTTCCCACCTGAGCAGCCCTTTCCTTGACTCATGGCCACGTTTCCCTCCGACACCCACCACCTCCAGCTCTGCTCTTCGCTGGGCCACTTCCCGCTGTAGGATGCCAGGGATCCACCCCTCACAGACGGAGCTGCGTTCTGCACCTCATAAAGCACATCCCGGGTCGTGACGGACACGCACACTGTGGCTTCCCCTGGGAAGAAGAGCTCTGATAAATTGGCTTCTTCAGAAGCCGTTGAACTTGTTGAAACAGGTCAAAGAGTACTTGTCTTTTGCTATCTCTATTTCCTAACATGTACACTCATCAGGATCCAGGATTAGCTTACACTATGCATTCTTAAAATGTCCTTATCATTCTTTGAGAAATTCTATATTTTAAATCTTCAAGCTAATTGTTTCCTAACTCAGGAAAAGTGTGCGTTTCTGTCTTATATGCAATTCATATTTCACCATCGATGGCAGAGCTTCAGAAGAAACCAGAAATGAAGCTGAGTCCCCGTAGTTAGGACGCTGGCCACGTTGTGCGCCAGTGTTCCCCTGGACCTTCCATCAGGGCCTTGATGGAGAGCATCTGTGCTTGTGGACGAAGGCACAGTTGACGCAGCTGTCCCTGGGGTGGTCTCTGGCTGAGATCCCCCGAGAGGCTCCTCACGTCCTGCCGCTAAGCAGATTGCTTTTCACAGCCCACAGTCCTCTGCAGGAAGGACACGGGACAGGCCGCTCGGCACCGTCCTTCTCTCCATGTCATTAGCTTCTGAATCATGCAGTAAAGTCTCAGGAGCTGTGGTTGGTGTGGCTGCAGGAGAGATGTCACAGAGCTGCAAATGGGGGATGGCCTCTGTGTGTGCCAGTCATCTGGGCAGGGGACTAGAGGGTGCATCACAGAGGATGGTGATTTGGTCACCTTGGGTGTTTCACACTGTGACCTGAGCTGTTACCCTAGCAGCTTCTTGCCTCACTGCGATCTTCACCCCACCTGGGATTCTGTGCACACTCACGCCAGCCTCAGAGACACAGCCCATGGCTCTTTTTACCTTTTATTATTTACACTGTGCCAGGCACTTTACTAAATGCCATGCATACATTTACTTCATCAGATACTCATTATATGAGCCTGTTGTTTGTTTATATATTCTATACTGTTATTATATATGGTTATTATATATGATTATTATATATGATTATTATTATATGATTATTAATGCTTTTACTTTACAAATGAAGAAACTAAGGCTCAGAGAGGTCAAGTAACTTTGTCTGAAGCACACAGCTAGTGATGAAATAAGAGATCATAACCCAGACCTTTTCTGACCCTAAAGACAAGGCTCCTTGCCCACCCATCATGGAATTGGGAGGGAACCTAGAAATCAATTATTTCTAACTCCTGTTCTTATAGATAAGTGATTCTTGCTTCAGAGAAGAGTGACTTGCTCCTGGTCCCCTCATCAGGGATCTCCAGACCCTGGACCCAGGCTCTTCCCACCATGACACGTGACCTTCGTCCTTTCTCTTAGAGCCTGATCCTGCACACCAGTCTTCCTGAAGGAGTTTGTGCCACAGAATTTGCTCTGTTTATGAGAACACTTTGAGTTGAGTTTCATTAGCAGATGTGGGGAAAAAAATCTAGATTCAGCAATTACAAGAAAATAAAGCAGCTTGGATGTGACATACTGAAGGCAAGTGGGCACAAGTGGGTTCTGGGGCTCTTTTCGGAACAAGGTGTCATCTGTGTAAAGAAATTGCAGCAAAGAGCAAGCTACGGCTGTCAGACCAGGGCTGACCCTCATCCCCCCTCGGACCCAGTGCTGGAGCTCCACTGCCCTCTCCTCTTGGGATGTCCATTTTCATATTCAGAACATTGAATTCTCCTCTTTCCAAAGAGAAAAACCCGGCTGCCCCTCTGTGGCTGCTGGGGCAGGGGTGGAGGGTTCTGCTCCAGAGAGCAATCGAGCAGAAATACCCTGTTAGATGGTCACCATTGCCAACGACTCTGATCTCACAGTGAAGCCGGATTGGAATGGGCCCTGGGATCCCCAGTCTCATGCTTTAGTTTCTGTGTTTATTAGGGGACAGCAGGACAAGAGAGCATCGAGTTTCATGGCCAGTGTCATACAACTCAAAGGGACCCTGTGCCAGCCATAGACCTTTGCTGGCTATTTGAGCTCTGAAGACTCGTGGCCGCTGGAAAGCCTCACTGACCTTCCCGGGGGGAGGCTGGGCCAGCTTGTGTTCCCAAGAGCGAGAATGGAGCACAGTTCAGGCCGACAGGGAACCCGATCCAAGAGCATGGGGTCTGGGGCCTGGGTCTCAGGGAGCTGTGCTTTTCTGGAGTCTCCAAAGCCCCAGCTTTTGGCAGGTCAGAGACACAATCTTGTCACAGTGCTTTCGGAAGTGTTTGCGTCAAGGGTCCCACAGGTGTCTGAGGTGTCCAAAGGAGGGCAGTTTATTTGGTGTGGCTATTTGATAGTGGCCGGAATGTCCTGTGCTGGCGGAATTGAATTGACTGACTCCTGGAAGGTTGCTTGCTGTATGGGGAACAGGAACCAAGGGAGAGGATGACCCTGAACCACATAGCACCCAGGCCCAGCAAGGCCCGATGACTCGGCCCTCACACAGCCTACCACTATGGCCAGATTGTTCCTGCTGGACACCGAGGAGCAGACACCAGGAAATTCTCCCTTCCCGATCCTCTCACACTGCCTGTTGAGCAGAGCCCGGCGTAACCGATCACATTCTGGCTCATGATTATCACATTTCAGGCCTCTTTTTCTGAGCTTATGCCAAATCACACACAGTGGACTTGGGAGCATCCCAGTCTCTGTAGCTAACAGTTCTCAGTCTCTTGTGTTCTCTCTGAAGCAGCCTGCCAGTGCCAACTGCATGCATCTATATATAAGTAAACATTTATTGGTGTATAATATACATACAGAAAGTACACAGATTGTAAGGGTACAGTTCAGTAAATTTTAACTGTGTTATGGAACTGATATTACCAGTGCTCAGAACAAGCAAACAGAACATTACCAGCACCCACAAGTCCCCTTATGCCTCCTGATAAGCCACTACCTGATCAAGGGCTGCTCTCTAATATGGCAGGATTCATTAGACCTACTTTGGAACTTTACAGAAATGAAACTCACACTGTCCTTTTTGTTTTTAAAATATATCTCTGTTGTTGCATTCAGCTGTTCATATCCTTACCATATAATATTCCGTATATTCATATTTAACATGTGAATACAGTCTACTGTGGAGAACCCGTTGGGTTTCAGGCTTCGCTCTTGTAACAGTGACACTATGAACGTCTTGCATATGGCACCGGGTTGAGTCAGCTGTTGTGAATCTTAGTTTGCTCTCTTGGGGTAGTTTTATCCCAAAGTTCTGGGACTACATTATTGTCCCGTGGACAGGCTTTGCGTCCCTGAGTGCTGACGCAGGCTGTTTTTGCCATGCTAGATGCCATTGTACGCTTGGCCAGTCTCCTGCCAAACTCTAGATCCATGGGGGTCTCGCCCACACCCAGTAAGTGATGCTCAGAGAATGGAGCACAACATGTTGGCTCACAATGGAAAACGGAAATGAAGGTGGCTCGTTTGTCCTCCCGTTGCCGTGCACACTGCAGCAGTTGTGCAAGGAGGCCAGGTCAAGGGGGAGGTCAAGTTGGAGATGCAGTGAAGACCCCAGAAGGGCTGAGGGCAGGGGGCCCTCCTGGCCTTCCTGTGAGTGCCAGCCACGGACACCCTGGGAGGCACAAGTCAGGAAGTGTCAAAGCCACAGAGGTGCAGCTGTCATCTAGCTGACACCTGTCCCCACTGTCCTCTCCCATCTGTACAACATGGACATCAGGACAGCTGGCTTGGGTTGGGGGGAAGGCAAGTACTCACACAGGGTGGTACCCAGGCTGGGGCATCCCTGGGCACGTGCAGTGCCTGAGGGGAGGACCGTCCAAGCCAGGGCCCACGCTCCCCCTGGGTCCCTGTCGCCCTGAGCACTGCTTCACTGACCCTTCCTCAGGAAACCCAGAGAGAACAAATTCCCCAAACGCAGCGCTGTTTCCGTGGTGGGAGCGACTGCATGCAGACAGCCAGGCAGCTGCCTGCCCAGGGTGTCTCCCAAGCTGCCCTGGGTATCTGTCAGGTTCACCCAAACCAGTGACCCCTGGTCCTGGACTAAGATATCATCAGCCAGCTGTGTCCTGAGCAAAGGGGGGGGCAGCACCCCTGCTTCCTCCTCACAGTGCTTAGGGTCTGGCTCCCACGGCCTTCACTGCTCCCTGCGGGTCTCTCCTCGTCTCCCAGATGGGTTTTGTGTGGGTGGCCGTTGCTGTGGGCATTGTACACGTCCTCGGTCGAGGCCCCACACATGAACCGGTGCTCAGGCTGGCGACTGAGGAAGGACTGGTTGGAAAAGCCGCCCAAGGGCTGCCTGGGACTCCTTGAAAGGACATGGATATCATGTGTGAGCACTTGCCCACACCCTGGGCACTCAGGCATCTGCTGACAGGGGCCTGCAGGAGGATGGGGACAGTGACCCCGCTGGCCACTTTGCACACAGCAGGCTGCTGGCAGCCGTGTGTACCATCCTGGAGTTCCAGTCCCCAGCTCTCATGGGAGGTCTGATGGAACGGACCACCCGCCTGCCGCGGCTTCTCTTTCTTCTTTTGTCTGCGCGGAAGCCCTCCGTCAAGTGGTGCTTTAGGTAGAGGAGCTGGCTCTGGTGAGGCCCTCCTCAAGCCACCAAAGGGTCTGCTACTAGTTCTGCTGCGGACTTAAGCCACTCGGTTATTTGGGGACAACAGCTCCTGGGGGAGAGACCAGAGAGGTGGCATTTTACAAACAACCCAAAGCAACAATAAGTTCTCGATGGACCCAGTGCATGTAAAATCACAGCCCCCAAAACTGGTGTGAGGAGGGGGTTGTGGTATACAGAGGACATAAAAGGAATGTACACCATCCAGTAGCGGCTGTATGGGCCCCAGGTAGCCACCCCACAGCTGGTGCGGCTCTGCAAACCTGTCCCCAGACTCTCCCACCATCCCTCCTACTGCAGCCCCCTCTAAAGCATCTCCCCATCCTTCTCAGGGTTCCACATGCACCTGCGTTAGTTGTTAGAATCCAGCTCAGGGCTGATGTCCTGGAACTTTGAGTTTCAGACAGCGACCTCACTCCTGTGGCTCCTCCACAATCCATATCAGTTCCAATGATTCCAGACCCATTCTTGGGAGGAGGCAGCCTTCACACATACATGTGGTTTGAAATCCTGCCTTCCCTGGGGACATATGACAGGAGGAACTCTAAAACCCCACAGCAGCCAGAGAGGAGCGGCCCACTGTGGGTAACAGGAAGAACAGAGCTGGGTCAGAGGACCAGGGCCCAGTGCCCACAGCTACCGCAGCGCTCACAAAGCCCGTCCTTTGTGGGAGACCACCAGAGACGCAGTGATGATTGTAACAACAGACATTTGCTCCTGCTGCCCTCAGACCCAGCTGTGTCCTTGCTGTTCACCATGATGATGTCTGCTTGATGGTTCTGGTAAGCCACGGGAGCCCGTGACCTCAGGAGCAGGTGGAGTGTCTGCCATTCTTTCCTGAAGTTTGGGGAAGCAGCCTTCAGAGCAGCAGCGGACTCCAAGTTCTCTTGTTTCCCCTGTATTTTCCAAAGGCTGATGTTAAACTGTGATGGCATCTTTACTTCAAACTAGAAGCAAAGAGAGAGCCAAGTTTGATATTTTTCTTCTTTTGTTTATTTTCGATATGAAAACATTGCAGAGAATAATATCTGATCTTCACACACCCAGGTGTAAATTGGCCATTGTGTGGGGTAAAATAGATGCTTTTCTTATCACCAGTCTTCTCTTAAGGGGCTCAGTAAATGTGGGGGCAGCTTTTACCTCCTTGCCCAGAGGGATGAGCTCAGGGGAGAGGCAAGAGCCCACAGAGGCACTGGCTTGGTTGGTCTAGAAACCTGAATTGCGAACACATCGGCTGAAGGTTCAGAATCTTCGTCTCCTGATCAAGGGCCTGGGGGCAGGGACAGAAGTGGAGCCTTAGCCAGCTTCGGAGGCTGTGTGGCCTCAGGCAAGTCTCTTTGCCTCTCAGTGCTTCCTCTGTGAAACTGAAGTGCTCAGCTGGTGCCTTTCATCACACAAACACCTCCTGAGGCCCTGACAAGGAAGGTAACCAACCAGTCCCTGCCCCAAGGACTCAAGTCCTGATAAGAAAGAGAAACAGGACAACCAGCAATTACAGCCAGTGGGGAGAGTGAGTGGTGGCCGGGATGCCACTGAGGTGGCACTAAGGAGCCTGGGAATGTGGCTCAGGAAGGACTTCTTGGAGTAGAGGGCACTTTGGCTCAGTGGAAGGGATGAGGAGGACTTGGCAGGCCAAGGGATGATTCCCAAGGTCCCTTCCAAGTCTAAGGTGTGGGGTCTGTAGTTGGGGTGTGGGGTCTACCTGGAGTTTCACTGGGGCCAGTGGCCCGTGGACAGTCCCTTTCCCACTCTGACTGCAGTGGAGACCCAACAGCAAGGTTAGCTCTTTCCCCACAATTCCTCCCACCATGTTTTGGGCTATTCCGTTTCTCCACTCTTTGTTCCCTGCTGTCAGGGCACATGTCCTGTTGGAACACAGTTAATTAGAGGTCACCTGGCAGTCGCTGCTTATGCAGGAGATTGTTTCCTCATGATCTCAGATTAGTTAAATTCAGATTTTGAGACTCTTTTTTTTTTCCATGGAAATAAGTGTACAGAAAGGGAGATGTGTTCTTCAAATATTTTTTCTTGTCTTGAGCAAAGTCTTAAAAATACAAAATAATAGTCTGGAGTGGTGGTGCATCCCTTGAATCCTAGCTATTTGGGAGGCTGAAGCAGGAGGATCGCAAGTGTGGGTCCAGCCTCAACAACCTAGTAAGACCCTGTCTCAAAATTAAAATTGTTAGAAAGAGTTGGGGATGTAGCAAGTTGGTAGAGCACCTGGGTTCAACCCCCAGTACCACACACACACACAAAAAGCATAATAATATACAAATAATCATAGTGTTTTTTAATCTCTTTCTTTCCAAGGTTATTAAATTTCTGGTATGTTTTCTAGTATTATCTCTTGCACTTATCTGGTAATGAGTGTATAAATGACATTTTCAGAGAAAGTTTTATAAAGATTTTAACTTAAAATGGCAGTGTTTAAATAACCAAACAGTGGCCAAAGCCACTTACATTTATTCTGAGACTTGGAGCAGAAATGTTGGCCTTAGGGTGCAGATTCAAGGACAGCTGGGGAGGTCACTTTGAGTACTAGTACTTATAAGGGACAGGGCAACAGCCAAGGTAGTTGATGATTCACTTCCTGCCAACTTTGAAATCATATGGTTCCTGAGGAATTTGGATTTTTTGCACATAAGATGAAACTTCATTAATAAGTATATACCCTATTATTTCAAATTTATGTAAATTCAAATCCACAAAAAAATGTACACATGTCTGCTTAAATTCACAGGTGTCAGCACTGGGGACAATCTGATGAAAAAGTGGGGACCCCAGGAGGCAGAGTCCTCACAGTGAGAGGGACCTTGTCCTATGGCTGGAGTCAGGCATGACAGTTCAGGTTGAGGTCAGGGTCATCCCACATGGAGCCTGTTATATACAATGGGTTCAACAATTCTGGAAGCAGCCTTGAGTTAGGGCTGCTTGTGGTGCCACTGAACCCTGTCTTTTGAGCAGGTGACTTCTGTCTTTGTCCTCGTGGGCTGCTATAACAAAGTACCACCACTGGTAGCTTAGGAACAGCAGGAATTTATTTCCCACAATTCTGGCAAGCCCAAGAGGCTGGCAGATTTGGTGTCTTTCTGATTCAAGGATGGCAGCTTCTGCTGTGTCCTAGCACGGTGCATGGGTCAAGGCCATCTTTGGAGCTTCTTTTATAAGGTCACTAATCCCATTCCTAGCCCAAGACCCTCGAGTTGGCGATCAGGTTTCAATGTGTGACTTAGAATGGGGCACAGACATCAAGACCTCAGCAGCTCTTAGACTCCTTGGCTTCCTGGAAAGTTGGAACTCAGGAAGGCAGAGGCCACTGTGAAGTCTCTGGCAGAGTCATGGCCTCAAGCCACACCACCCACTCCCAGGACCAAAGGAGCATTCCTGACAGACTGGACCGGCTTCCCAATCAACAGAATAGGAATGTGTGCTTTAGAAACTAAAGCCACACAATAAAGGGGACACACTGGAGACACTGCATTATCCAAACTAACCTAGGAACTGCTAAGTGTGTAACAGGTTGTGTTTTTAAAAACCCCCAAAGTCCAGTTGCACAGGTGTTCCACATTAGCACCAGCTGGTATGGGTCTGCCCTTCACATTGCTCCTCAGATGACTTTTGACAAGTGGCTCAATGACACTGTTTGATCATCTGTTACCCTACCCATAGGATTGCTGTGGAAATTAAGTATGTTCTTTGTAGTAGGTTCCTGGACCTATTTCATTCAATATGTTAGTTCCTGCCTTCTGAGTACAAATATTATGTCAAAAGCCAAGTTTAGATAAAAATGGCTTTTACAATTCTAGCATCAGATAGAATTTAAATTGATACATAGTCTCAAATGAAATGCAAATGCTAATAAGAAACGGGTAAAACTGTTCACAGTGATGGAGTCACACTGGGCCCCTCCTTCTCACACCAGCCTTTCATTAAGAGTGGGGGAAGTCCGGGCTGGGGCAGGGTCTCAGTGGTAGCGAGCTCGCCTGGCATGCGCAGGGCGCTGGGTTCGATCCTCAGCACCACATAAAATAAAATAAAGATGTTGTGTCCACCGAAAACTGAAAAATAAATATTAAAAAATTCTCTCTCTCTCTCTCTCTCTTAAAAAAAAAAAAAGAGAGAGAGAGTGGGGGAAATTTTATGGTCCTTGTTTTCCCTCATTTCCCACTTCTTTGACTTTAGAGAAACAACTAACGTAAGAAATATCATCTTAGAAAAGGGAATAAAGCTAATTTTTGATGGTACGGATTTTAAGGGAATTATGCCCTAAAGCTACTGAATCATTTTATAAGTGTTCTGATTTATAAGTAATTTGTAGGTAATTTTGGGTTATTTTGAAAGCCTACTCACTAACAAGTTCTCCCCCCTCCTCTCCTCCCTTCTTCTCCCTCGTCCCTTCCACTTAACTTGCTCATCTCTGGAGCCTGTGCCCACGCAGCCGCCTGGAGCTGCACCATCTCACAGCCCTCCAGCAGGGGGAGGGGGAGGGGAGGGGAGGGGAGGGGGAGGGGTGCCTCTTTCTCCACACCGGAGGGCATTTATCACTGTGGACTCCAGATGATCACTTTAATTGGCCTTGCTCTGATTGCTAGTGGAGCTGGTGGCTATTTTCATTTCTTCGCCTGCGCCAAGGTCCTTGCCTGCCCCCGAGGGCCCTCTGTGTGTGCCCTTCTGTGGTCCATGGAGTACGTGGTGGGGAGTCTGGGCATCCTTCTCCCTTCGTCCCCAACAACGGGGCATTCATGGAGGCGTCTTGTCGTCAGCCTTCCTTGCGACTGTCATTATTTTTCTTTGGTCCTCATCGTGAGGTCCTGATGCTTGTCACCAGCTGCTCGGCAAAGCTCACCAGGAAGATTCTGGCTCCTTTGCTCCCTTAGGCCACTCACAATAACATCAAACACAAAGACAGAGTTGGCCACACCTGATTCTGAAAGAATAACCTTTAAACTCATTTAAAAATAAAGACTCACTGGTAAATGTTTATCTCTTACTGTTTTGTATAAAAGATGGAAATATTTTCTTGGGAAATAAAAAGGAAGAAAAATTAGATGGTTAGGGTATCTAGCACGGGATTTTAGAAATATAGCGGGTAAATAAGACATAAGAGGATCTCCAGGAAATGTCAGAATGATTTATTTGTTGTGTTCCTTTTATGAACTTCACTTTGATTTATTTCCCGTTTTTGTTTGTTTGTTGTAGCCCTGGGGATTGAACCCGGAGGCACTCTACCACTGAGCCACATAGCCAGCCCTTTTCACTTTTTATTTTGAGACAGGCTCTCACTGAGTTGCCCAGGCTGACCTCAAACCTGCAATCCTTCTGCCTCAGCCTCCCAAGCAGCTTGGATTACAGGTGTGCACCACCACGCCCAGCTATTTAGTTTTTAAATAGGTATAGCAGCTCTGCAGCCCTGTGATTTAATTTTAAGTCTCTGTGCATACAGTTGTGCATAAACACATGTTTTTTCTATATTAGTTCCTTCCATATCTTTGTTGGCATATTAAGAAGTTAGATCTTCTTGATCATTTTTTTCTGTAAAGTTTTCAGATCACCTTGAACATAGTTATTCAGACAGAGGTAGCTCCGCTTTCAGTTAACCAGTAGCAGAGCCCCAACTAATCATTGATAAGGCTTCCTTCCAAGAAGAAGGAGCCCTCTCACCTCTTGGCTGGATGGAGGAAAAGGATTGATCAACTGTGATTCTGTTCTACCCGCCATGGCAAGAATATTCCATTTCATTTGACATATGTAAGTTCTGTTTACAGAAATCAGATACAAGATATAATCAGATACAGATACAGGATATCTCTCGTAGAGCCACATGTGTTAATGAGATACTGCTTCATAACAAATTGTCCCAGAATCTAGTGACTTAAAGCTACATACATTTATTCTCTCCTAGTTTCTGGGCCAAAAATCTGGGATCACTGTCCAGTGGATCAGGCACTCTCCAGGTCTGCCATGAAGATATATCTGTGGATGTACTCAGGGCCAGGCTGGACGAGGGTAGGATGTCCACTCGTGGCTGTTGGCCAGAGGCCACCCTTGTGAGCCTGCCATGTGAGCCTCCCCATGGGGCAGTTCACACCACCAACAGCTGGCATCCCTTGGAGGACCAACAGAAGAGTGAAAGAAAGTGAGCAATTTGGAAATTGCACTTTTTGTAACTTATCTTAGAGGAACACCCCATCACATCTGCCATTTTCTAGAAGCAAGTCACTAGAGAGTGTGAATACCAGGAGGCAGGGATCCCTGGAACCATAAATAGGCTTTCACATACTGTGTGCGGGGGTCTGAGCGTGCTTCTCCAAAAACCATGTGTTGGAGGGTTGATCCCCTGTGCAAAGGAGTTGGGAGGTGAGGTTCATGGGGAGAAGGTTAGTCTGAATGGGTTAATGCCCACATGAAAGGGCTGGAAGCTGTAAATTTGATCTCTTACCCTGGCTTCCCATCTCTTTGCCCTTCAGCCATGGGATGATGTAACAAGAAGGCCCTTGGCAGATGCCAGCCCTTGATCTTGGACTGCCCAGTTGCAAGAGCCATGAGAAATAGATTTTACCCCTTATAAACTGACTCAGACATTTTGCCTCAGCTACATAACACACACTGAGATGTCATTTCCCCACTGCTTCATGTAAAATGTTCTGGACATCAGGAGACCTGAAAATACTGCCCCCACCTCCCACTGCTGTTTGGGGGCTGAGGGGGAATAGGGCTTCCTGCCAGTCCAACTCACATGTTTGTTTTGGGTTCAGACTGCTCCCCCTGTCCCCCTGCACACCTCTGTTAAACAGACTTCAGAAATCGGCTCGGTAGCTTGCTGTTCCGGTATATACCAATCACTTCTCTGCCTGGATTATTCTCTAGGCTTTGAGTCTTCTCTCCAACCCCCTGAGCTCTAAAACAAACACAGAATCCCCCAGGCTATTCCTGGACTAAACCAAAACAAGAAACAACAGGAAAGTGTGGGAAATCACCAGAAGTCCACACAAGTGGACTTCCTCTAAGAGGAAGGAATTGTATTTATGGAGCATTTACTATATACCCAGGAGGTATATAGTATATATATACCCATATATACTATATACCCAGGAGTATATAGGAGGTGTATAGCTAAGGGTCTTCCTGATGCCAACACATCAATTCCCATATCAACAAAACTATTGGCCAATCATTACTCCTAATTTACATTATTCCAATTTATTCCTTGATCTGTGATGAAACTAAGACTCAGAGGGAGTCTGAGCTCACTCCTCGAGCCAGGGTTAGGTGGCAAGCCGTTCAGTCTGAACCCATAGCCCAAGGCCTTCCCACCACAATACCATGGCAGCCCTTGGACCCAGCCTCAGCTTCTGGTGTGGAAGTGATTCAGGCTCTTGCCTTAAACATCCATCTACTCTGTCTTTCCCAGGTCAAGTTCTTCAGACTCCAGGCAAGCTGGGGATCAGACGGCACTGTGCCTCAGTCTCTTCTAGAAACTTCTTCCCACTCTCCCATGGTGCTGTGGACTATTTTTCTGTCTCACAGGCTTTGCTTCAGTAGTTAAGAGCTCAGGGGTGAGGAAGGGACTTCCCCACCTGCCCCTACATGTGTCCTAGTCTCAAGGTGGCCCTGTCCTCCTCCTGCCAGTGGCTGTGACGAACAGTGTTCCTTTACTGTGACCATGGGACTCACCAGAGGCCCTCCTGAGAAGGCAGTAGGGTAGAGCTGAGGGAGCTGTGACCTGATGACCCCCATGTGGGGTGGACATTGACCTTTATTTGTTGGGTCATGGAGAAGTCTCAGGGAAGTGGAGAAAGGGGTTGGGGCCCTTGCTGGTGGCTGCGAACACTGAGGGACTTGAGGCAACGCAGTCAGCAGCCAATCCAGAAGCGCACTTCTGTGTAGATGTGTGGGTACACACCTCCCTTCCTGAGGGGAGTCGTCCAGGTGCTTTTGGGGTTAGGACCCTTCGAAGATCTATGAACCTTCTCCCCACAGAAGGTGAGGCCGTAGCTGCCAGGTCTGGCCATGGCCCAAGGTAAGGCTCTTCTCCATTGCTGCCAGCCTCTTTAGGCCTAGGGAGCCCCTAGCAAGCCACTATCATCAGCAGGCCCCGCCTCCCGCCAGACCTGCGGCCCCTGCAGCTCCTGGGCCCCTGCGGCTCCTGGGCTCCCTCACTATTTGGAAGCAGAGGCTGAGTTCTCAGCTCACTTGGGAACTGGAACCCTGGATAATCCTTGGCTTAGTTTACCCATCTTTCTAAGGTCGCTCCCAGAATGTCCCATTCACAAACCCTTTCCTTCCAAGAAGCACTTTGGCAGAGCTTGTGGTTACAGTTAGACAATACGAAGCTCTTTCCTTTTGGGCCATGGAGCAGCAAGAGGACTCTCCCCTGGGGAGACAGTCAAAACCCAAGCTGGTGGGAACTCCTGGTTGAAAGCCTTTTGGAACTGTCCAGGGTTGGCACTGTGGTCACCAGGCTTTGCCATTGAGCAGGAAGGCACAGCCAGGGCGTCTTAAAGCCACGGCTTCCACAGCCCTTCTTGGTGGACCTCTGCTTTTGGACCTCAGGTTTCATGGTGCTTAGGTGACATGTGGCTTTGTGGAAGCCTCGTGGCAGCTGCTCAGCCAGTTGTCTCTGGGAAGGTAAAAGACCATCCCCAGAACTGACCCCACTCATTCCATCGGCTGCTTAAAGCTGAACAGTGTGCGCCAAGCCCACAGTGAGCAGGGACTCCATGGGGTGCCCTCTGGTCCCTTTCTCTCTCCGTTGTACTACTCTTCAGTTTACCAGTTGCTTCTCCAGCTTTGCCATCTGCTTGGCAAAATTTAAGAAATGTGGGGTCATTAACTTACTGTACCTTTCATGGCAGTGACACCTCCCAGTCGCTCCTTCAGGACCCAGGGCACGACTCCCTTGGCCAAGTCCCTCTTGGTAAGTGCTAATTAAAGATGCTCTTCCCAGATGCTTCTCCACCATAGGTCCCATAAGGTCATTTTCCCCCAGACTAATGTTGATAATTCTTTTAAAAAAGGGGTGAGAGGGCAAAATTAACTAATAGTCGTGTTTGCCACTGGGTGGTCCTCAGGATTCTTTCTGTTCTATTTAAAAATGAACTGGAAAGGTCTTCTCTCAGAAGCATTTGTCTTACAAGAAACTCAAGAAATGATATGGAAGCTCAGCTGTAGGCAAATATACTTGGAAAAGATCCATCAGAGGAAGTCTGGGGTGGGGACGGTGAGGGTATCCATTTGTCATCACAGGGCAGTTTTTGGCTCTTCCCCCCATGAGTTCAAAGAGTTTCAGAAAGAGCACGCCATGGAACTTGCTGGAATCTAGTGAAAAGGCTCAGACTTCTGGGCATCACACAGGCCTCTGAGGAGTGGGGGCTTTCTGCACCCTGCCCTCTCCTCACAGGGAGCAGGATACTGCTGGGGTAAAACCTGGGAAGTTTAGGAAACATCCCTGTTTTCTAACAATGAAAGTTTTGGCTTTAGTATTGTACGGGTCAGAATCTCCCCAACATTTAAACAACACTAACTAGTACTGTTGTTGTTGAGCGTAAATGTATTTTGAAATACCAGGCGCCTCTTTACTGCTAGTGTCACGTTTGGTGGACAGGCACCCTGGGGATCTAAGCTCTGTTACATAGAAACCAGAGAGGTCGTTATTCCTCCAGGGAGTAGGAAATGACCCAAGGGGAACGCTCTTGACCTTGCAGAGAAAGTGTTAGTCCCTCACCAGTGTGAGCTGCAGCCGCCCAGGTGACGTGAGTGCTTTCACATCCTGGGTGCCCCTGGAGGTGTGGAAACCAAGTGTGACCTGGAGCCCTCCCTTGCACTCCATGCTTAGTGGCTGTGGCAGCCCCACACCTCTCCTGGGACAAAGCCCATCTAGCACTGCTCCGCCCCATGTGTTCAGGCTCCAGATGGCCCTGGCCAGCCATCAGGGGCTCTGCGCCTGGCTGTCTTTTTGGCAGGCCAGCGTAAGTTTCCTTTCCTGTCCTTCTGCTAGCGATCCATCATTGAGAAGCATGTCACCTGTGACTCCTGAGCTGGCCATCTCCCCAGTCCAGGCAGGACACCTTCAAGCTGAGTCAAGTTTCAAGATTTCAAGGTATTCTTGATTACATTCAATGATTGCAGTTGAGAGCTTTATGAAAAGGTGAAAACAGGTATAACTGTTTATATATATTTAGGGGAAATATATATATATATATATATATATATATATATATATATATATATATATATATATATCATCAGAAGTGTAGGCCATGGAGGTATAGTGGAGAGAATGTGATATTGGGTTCTGGGCTTTAAAGATAGTCCCATCTGATTGGAATTCTGGTCCTGAAATTTCCTAGCTAAACTGGCTCTCAATCAAGATAGCTTCCTCATCTGTTAGATGGTCTGGATAATACTAATGGCAGACTTTTTGTAGAGACTACATGAAATGTAACATGTGAAACATCTTGAAATATAAGCACTCAATCAAAAAATGTGAATTCTTCCATTCCCTGCAGTTTCCCTGTCTGGCCGCCTGTTGCTTTGCAAACCATGTGTGCAGCCACATCTGTGTGTCGAGTGGGGCGGACCTTCCCTCTGGATCTGTTTGTTCTGACCTTGTCTTCTATTTGGGCTGGATAATTACATGGTAGGAGTTCTCCCATCCTCAGGGAGGAGAGATGCCTTCACCATGTTTTAATGCAAAGGCATTTACCCAGGATACACAGGCAAGAGCTTGGGGTGCTAATGGGTGCTAAGAGCTGCCCCTTTGGGGTAAAGCACAATGAATTGGCAGCCCCCAGCAGCAACCCCACACCCCAAGACTCT
Source organism: Marmota flaviventris (assembly GCF_047511675.1). Taxonomy (NCBI): domain Eukaryota; kingdom Metazoa; phylum Chordata; class Mammalia; order Rodentia; family Sciuridae; genus Marmota; species Marmota flaviventris. The sequence continues at coordinate 9,504,827 of NC_092503.1, read as the reverse complement.
GAGAGCATTGCATTTGATTCACTTTTCCATCTACGTGCCCTGAAGCCCTCTGCACCTGATAGTCTCCAGCTTCATGTCAAAGGGCTTGTGGGCTTGTTAATCTATTGGCCTTCTTTTGTTTTTATTTCTCTCCTTTTGGGAAATAGAACATTTTTTTCTTTTCCTTTAAATAGCCTCCCCAGCCCCAGTCAAAAGCACCATAGTTCCATTTTGCATGTTATATATACAGTTTTCAAATGCTGATGTCTCTACTATTGAAAACTGCTTTGAGTTTCTGGGAGAAGCGGCTGAGCCCTCTGACTCATGCACATCTCTTTGGGAAGATGGGCTATTTCTAGCCTGTGTTTAAATGCACTACAGCTAAGAGGTTAGTGATGATGGCTGTATTGAAACCGAATCTTCAATTCCTCATCAATAAGGGAAATTGACTTCCTTGGTCGTTCTCCTTCCTTTGCAAAAGGAAGCCTTTGGTGAGGAAAGGAGCGAGCCATCACAGGAAGCTGGGGCACACTGAGGTGAGTGTCCCCTGGGTCTGCACTCAGCTTCCTTTGTCTTGTCAGCCCCAGGACCTCCTTTGCTGGGAACAGTCTTGCCATTGAACACCCACAGCAGAGACTCAGATGTCTCAGGTCTGCTGCTCATTCCACTTGCAAATCTCCTACTGTGTGGCAGCCAGTGTCTGAGGTGCCAGGTGCAGCAGGGACCACCCAACCCCTAGACCCTGCTCCTGGACTTGGTGTTCCAGGGGGCCAGGCTGCACAGTGCCTGCACCAGCCACTCCAGTCAATCTCCAAAGGCCTGAATCAACAGCTCAGCCCTGGGTGTGGCTCCTCTCTTGGCTGGTCTAATTCCTGCCAACCCCTGAACACCCCTTCCTGGGAGCCTCCTTCCCTGAGCTGATGTCCTACGCTCTTCCCTGAGACCATGCTTTAGAGCTGCCTCCAGGCTTGCTATTTTGCTTATAGTTAACTGATCCTGGATCTTTTCTGTCCTAGAGTGTGAGCCCCCCTGAGAGCAAGGCTTGTGTCTTGATCTTGCCATTGATCTGGTGTCTTGGTGTGCACTATGTGCTCAGTAAATATGTGTGAAAGGAAGGAAGGAAGGAGACTTTGCCGTATCTTATATCCACAGCTCCTGCTCTCCATCTCCAGAGGAACTTCCCACAACTCATGTGTGCCTTTGCCTTGAGTTCCCGTTTCTCAGTAACATCTGAGACCATGTTTCTGTAGCAGTAGCTTCTGGATGTTAGAAGAAAAAGACTTTGTGCAGGAACAGTCCCAGGGCACTGGGCCTTGTTCTGTAGGGCAGGTGCCATGGGAGTATCGTGCGCCAATCCTCAGGTGTGCATTTAGCTGTGTTCACTGCTTTAAACACCTGGGGACTGAAGCCCCAGGAAGGCCTGTGGCTGTGAGGCAGGAGGGAACAGGCCACGCCAGCAAGTTATGTGCTAAGTGACACCATCAGCACCAGAGGTCCCTAAGCGACATCCCTGACATCCACCAGGGGTTCCTGGGGACAGAAGGGACTCAGTGATGTTCGTTGTGAAGTTCAAAGCAAGGCAGGACTATTATCCTTCCCCAAAAAGTTTTTGAACATAGAATGATTAAATTAATCTGTATGGAGTTGAGAGTGTCTCAGTGTTGGACAATTCATTCCCAACAATGCTCATTGGTGGGACATTCAGGGAGGTGTTCAGCTTTGGGTTCGACCTTATGAGTGTTGCCAGGTGGGGAGATTTAATTGTGTATTTTTATCCTCCTATTTCTGGAGGCTCCCTTACCAAGATGGTATCCCTGGACCCAGCCCCAACCCAAGAAAACAAAAAGGAATGTCTCTCAAATAGGAGACTCCGGGTCTCCAGAGGTTGGTGGGAAGTGAGGGAGACTGGGCCAGAGTGGGTGGCATGGTCTTCAGGCCTCCTCAGCTGTCTTCTTGATTGATTTCTCCCCCCTTCTCTCTCTCTCTCTCTCTCTCTCCTTCCATCTTTCCTTTCCTATTTTTTTCCTGTGAAATGGGTATGCCTAGGTATAGTTGTCTCTGCCTTTAATATATAAATGTCCAGTTTAATACAGAAGTCCACAAATATGGTAAAAGAAGAACTTTTCATAGTTACATCCCATAAGAAAGTGTATATGGCCTAGAGTTGATTTGGGACCTGGGTTTTGCATGCTTGAAGAGATAATCCTCCATACCCTGGAGCCCAGCCATCTCACTGGGGTAGTGTAAGGCCACCAGCAAAAACCAAGGGCTTCATCCAACAGAGAACATGCATCTTCTTTATTGATACTTCAGGTTTTTTTCGAAGCACAGGTAGATTTTAATATTTTCACAATTCCCTTTTTTTTTTTTAATTCAATGAGTATTTATACAATTTATTTTTAATAATATATTTTTCCACTGCAAAAATAAGCTGTGCTTTAATTAAATTTGGAAACCACACAAAATCACATATGCACAAAATCACTGTTCTACCTTTAAACAAGGAAATAATTTAGGGCACATTCTTCCAATTATGGATAACAATGTGTTTTGAAACACAAGTTGAATCATGTCAACCCTACTTTGGATCTCATGTTTTTAAAGATACTTTTCATTTTATTAACAAATATTTGGGCTGGGGTTGTGGCTCAGCGGTAGAGCGCTCGCCTAGCATGCGCAAGGCCCTGGGTTCAAACCTCAATACCACATAAAAATAAATAAACGTATCGTGTACAACTAAAATAAAAATATTAAAAACCAACCAACAAACATTTATTGAAAGCCTTGGGGTTACATCTGTGAACCAAGCAGACAAAACTCACCGAATTGAGCTTCACTGTGGGAGTACGAAAATACACAAGTCAGTCCAGGTGGTGCCAAGAGCGGTGGGCACCATGAGGGGTGGGCGCCAAGAGGAAAGAAAGACCAGAAGGGGGCTGGGAGAGAGGATGCTGGTCTTGGGGCCATGCTGGTCATGGGAAGGCTGTGATTGGCCATTCTGCAGTTCCATAGCGTGGTTAGGGAAGATTCCACTGCAGTGTGAAATCTGAGCAAGGGCTTGGAGGAACTCAGTGGCTGTCCCAGGCAAGGGAGTTCCATGCAGAGGCAGATGCCCTGGGGAGGGGCATGCCTGGCATGGTCTGAGCATCACAGGGGGCTCATGTGGAGGGAGTGAATGGCAAGAGGGCAAAGTGGACCATGAGGTCAAAGCAGAGAGGTAACAGGACTCTGACGGCTTTGTGGCCTCCAAGAGCCCCTGGGCTTGGGCCCTGAGTGTCCTTATGTACATCTATGATTTGAAACTTGTTTTTCTGAAAGCAGTGCTCCGGGTCTGTGCAGGGAATAGATTGTAGGGCAGGAGCAAAAATGAGGGGAGAGTTGGATGCTGTGGCTGTGGCTGGTGTTGGGAGGGCACTGCATGGACCCCCTCTGACACCGATACTCCAAGGTGGGCAGAGATTCAGGATTCAGGCTCTGAGCGTGAAGACGGCATAGGGCTGCCCCGCCCCGTGACTGCACTCACTCTTTTGTCGCTATGCACAGTAGTGACGTATAATTTTTAAACTGTTTACTCCAGAGAGTAAAGTTTACATGTAATTATAGAATATTATCTTATTAACACATTTTTTTCCATGAATGATACATCTTAAAACTTGGGTACCTTACATTTGGTGAAATACAGAATAATGAAGAGAGCTAAAGTCCTGCCAAGATTTTTTGATCTTGGAACTGGGTATCAAACCCAGGGTGCTTTGTAATCAGGTTACATCTCCAGCCCCTTCACCTCTTTTTAAAAAGAGTTTGAATTTTGAGTCAGGGTCTAAGTTGCCAAGGCCACCCTCCAATTTGCCGTCTCCTGCCTCAGCCTCCTGAGTCTGTTGGATAACAGGTGTGCACCACTGGGCCCCGGCTTGTGAAGACTCTTCTATACAGCATTGCCAGAACGGAAGCAGAATGGATACCCTTTCAGATGTAGCACAGTCAGAAGCAACCAAAGCTTAGAATTATATTAGAGCCAGAGCAAATCCCCAGTGTATACCCTAGCCACTCTGCACATGAAGGCCTCTGCCACACACTATAGCCGGCCTGAGGATCAGGAGGGCCCATGCCCAGCCTGCCAATTCCTTATGCTTCCACGAGGCCCTGAAAGCAACATGGTGGAGTTGGGGCTGCCGCTGTGGTTCAGTGGTAGTGTGCTTGCCTAGCAGGTAGAGAGCCAGTTTGGGGCAGAAAATGTTGGCTTTCCTCCCTGTGATTTGTGCCCTACCCAGAAGCCCCTGGCTTCCTGGAATTTTAAGCGTAACTCAAAATCACTTGGCAAAAATGTTGAAAAACCACAATTTTCCCTAACAGATCCTTTCCCATTTTCAATAGCAGATGGAGAAGCTGGGCTGTCTACACACTATGATTTGAAACCTGTTTTTAAGCTATTGAGGCCCAGGTTCTGTATCTATTAGTAGATCCATCTGGGTGGCCTTGGAGGCCCCTAGTGAAGAATAATGACATCTTTTCTCTCCTGCACATTTGGAAGGTGTGTGACCACCCAGCTGGAGAGCCCCTGGCCTCCTGCCTCTGCCCACTGTGTATGGGGGTCTGGAGCCCTCTCCTCCCCAGGAGCTCCGCAGGCAGAAGACTGTGTTGAGTACTTCCAGCTGAACTCCACATCTGCAGGGAAAAACCAGATTCCTAGGTGGCTTTCCTCTGCCCTGCAGGGTGGCCCTCACCTCCCTTCTCTGTTTGTAAGCCCCAAAGTGACAGTTCTCACATAAGAAAGCCAGACAGAGCCTGGGTACGGTGAGGCCAGTGAGCTCCGAGGGCTCAGGATCACCTCCCAGTCTGCTTTGAGCAACTCCTTCTGGGGCTCTGTCTTCAGATTCTTCCTCTTCACTCCCTGGGTCCTATTATTTAAAGTCCCTCCTTCAGTACAAGTAGCAGTAGACTCGTCCTCATGTGCATCTGGGGTAGTCAACATAGTTAGTGAGAAGGGGCTTTCCCAACACTGGGGGCTGCAGTCGGGTGTCCTGTAGGGGATGTCACTCTGGGAGCTTTGGTGAATGTTTGTTTCTTCCCATTATGGAGCCGAATGGATATTATTTTAGAATCTACTTTTTTTCTCTGTCTCCTAGTAATGTACTTATCTTTGCCTTATGGTGTAGATATATTTCTAAGTATGCGATTAAGCAAGAAACCACGAAATGAATGGTGCTTATGTCCCTGCCTGGAAGTGAAAAATACATTTGTTTTACAATGACTCATCTGACAAGGAAAAAAGATCATTTTTATTACAATCCTTACAACCTCTATTTATCACAGTGCTGCTCTGCTGTACTTGAGACATGTGAGTCACTGGCTCGGATTATTGTATTTTATGATCATTTGCCGTAGCTACTTATTACTGAAATGCATTGTGATCGAGAATCTGAAATTTAAAAATAACAGGTTGTTTCGTGATTTCTGAAACATAGGAACCACTTAATGTGCAGCATCAGCGAAGCCCGGCCACTTCCCCTTCCTGTGTGGTGATTCGTGGTATCTCCGTTCTACATCTAAGGAACAGCTGGCCTCCATGCACTCATACAGAGAATCAAACAAAAACACCACAGGCAGGCCATTTGTCCTTCATGAGGAGTCGTGAACTCCTATCAACAGGATTTTTTGGTACATGCACCCATCTGCAGACAAAGAGAAACGTTAAAAGATGACCAATTGTTTATCTATAGGAAAAGATTCTCTACTTCTTGCTCCAAAGGCCAGTGTCTCTGCTACATCTTGTTAGTATTGTTGTGTCTTGTTTAGTTTTTAAGCAACGTTAATCTTCTCCTAAAGACTGCCCTGTGGAAAAACAGAGAGCTAGCTGCCCAGTAATGGAATCCAGCTTTCCTAACCGAATGCTTAAGGAATTAATTTTGTCTCAGGGTTTTTGTCAAAGGAATCAGCTTTCTGTATAATTCTTCCCATGACCCAGTCTCTGAATGCAGAATTAATGACGGTGTTGATTCCGGGAGTCAGTACCTAAGGGTAAAGTAATTTTACATCTGTCTCTATATTTTCACTGCAAAATGCTCTGATTGCATGGTCTCAGCCCAGCACCCAGAGAACAGTTCCACTTTTCACGTTATAAACATCAAAACACAAAAAATTATTTCTCCTAAAGATTTGAGAAGACTGCTGTTGCATTTCAATAAGTCCTTGTCATCTTTTGGCAATGCTGCCTTTTCTAGTTGCCGCCTAGCATGGCCTCTTTCCCTGAAATGTACAAGCCGATGGTTTGCCCACAGGTGTTTGACCCCAATATCTGAAGTCACAGGGCTGTACCGTGGGGCGGGATGGCAGGGTGAGCCTTGTGAGGAGCCTCAGTGCCTTAGCATTTGTGTTGTCTGGTGCTAAATTAGCTAATTTCTTTTATGTCCTGAAAATGCGTGTTCTCAGATTCTTATTTGTGCCCTCCTGTCCCTTTCCAGTTGAGGTTTTATGAAGACAGAGATGCCTGAGGCCTGCGCGATGCGCTGCCCCAAGTCCTATGTAGGTCACAATTCTGGAGACAGAAATAGGACTCTGCTTGGTGTTTATATCTGTGGCAGCTGTGTCATCGTCTTGTCTGCAATCCTCGGGGGGTGGGGGGAGTCTTCCATCACAGATGGCTCTCAGAATCGCAGATCCCACCCACCTCTACTCAGAATGTGAAGGAGCTGGTTCCCAGTGGCCCGAGCTGGGGCTGAGAATTCTCCCTGCTGCTCGCAGCGCTTCAGCTGTTAAGCCGTGCTCACTGCTGAGGGCCGAGGGCAGGCCAAGACGTCCCCTCAGTTGCGTCCTCTGGGCAGGGTCTGCCTGTTTACTAGAAGGGCCAAGGATGCTCTGCCTTTTCTGAGCAGCAGCTGGAAGGTGTCCCTGCATCACAGATCACATTGTTATGGGGCATGAACCCAGCTGCTGTCATAAAGGGATGGTTGAGGGTTTCCAAGGAACTTAGCACTGTCCTTTGTCACACAAAATCTGATAGAAGAAGGGAACTGTCACCAAGCACTTAGTACTGCACAAAGTTGTACCCACATAAGGTGCTTCATCTGCCAGGACTTCAGAGTGTGGAGGGTCTTAGAGGGGCTTGCGGATGCTAATGGAGTGTTCCAGGTTCCCTCAGCCCACGGAGCCCAGGAGCATCTCTCCTTGCCTCAGCTGAGGAAGCCTCATGAAGGGGGACATGCTCAGCATCTGGCTCCAGCCGGCTCAGAGGGGTAGAGAGGTTTCAGACACCACTGATGTCAAGTAGATGGCCAACTTGACCTTCCTCTTTTTTCTGAGTCACAGTAAAATCCATGAGATGGAATCTGTTCAGTTACTCAACAAAAGCTAATCAGTCATGACACATTCTACCCTGTGTGAGGCACCGTGCTAGGTGCTAGGGAGAATGCAGAGAGGAACTGTGTCCAGTCTCACCCCCGGTGACTTTCAACCCCGTGAGGTCATGCAGCATGTCCACAGACAGCCACAAGTACCAAAGGGGAGGAGCCAATGACTTGTCCTGGGCATTCAGAGACGGAAGTAATCACTTCTGCTGTGGGGAGACAAGACGGCTCACAGTCTTCACAAGAAGTGATGTTGCGCTGCAGCTTGAATGCCAGGGAGCATTGGCACACCGAGGTGGGGACATTTGAGACACATGAGCTGGGTAGGCAGGCCAGAGGGTGTGGCATATGGCATTTGTCTGAGAACTCAGGGAGTTCATGTGGCCATTGCTCTGTGTGTGGAGAGGAGGAATGGAGGAGAGGGTGAAGAGGAGTCCGAAACAGACTTCAGGATTTGGGTACCACCTAAGGAACTGAACTTCACTTAGCAGGAAAGGGGGTGTCATTGAAGGTTTGGGAGCAGAGATGTGTGAATTTGACCTGGCTTTGGTAGTGACAACAGATTGAAGACGATTCTGTGGCAGACAGAGGGATGGGGAGGCTGTTCAGCCATCCTAGGTGAGAGGAGATGGAGGAGAGGTGCCCAGGAGGACAGGCATGGAGGCCAAGCAAGACACAGGCTGCCCCGGGTGGGAGGAGGAAGGCATGGCCCAGATGGGCATGAACTTAGGCTCCCATCAAGGCTTCTGAAAAACTCACAGATGCGCATTATGGAAATTCAGTTCTAAACATCTGGTAGACTAGAGCATGCAAAGTCACCTTGTGACAGAACTGTTCCAATGGGGACCTTCCTGCCTCCCTATCCACGCCATCTGCTTTGTCCTCCAGCCAGGGAGGGGCCAGGAACTGCAGCTGGCCAGCTAGGGAATGGAGGGGGCTCAACTTAAAGTCCAGTTAGAAGTCTCCATTGCGACTGCACTCTTATTTACTTGAATGCCTGCTGCTTGAAGGGGCGGAGGACTCCTGTACCTTCCCATTATGATCAGGAGCTCTGAGGCCTGGCAGAGTCTTCACACAGAGCAGGAGCAGGCTGCCGGGGAGACAGGGACGTCTGCTTGAACTCGTGCCACCTGTTCAACAACCAGCTGCAGAAGGAACCCCTGCAGGTCACCTCTCCTCTTCCTCTTCCTGCTCTCCAGGAACAGGACTGAAGAGATGAATGTGCGCTCAAGTGCAAATAACTTAAACCACGATGCACTGTCTCCAGGGTGAAAATGTGCCAGGGGGACAGAAACCTTAGTTAAAGCCAGTGACCTCTAATTGCTGAGTGTCAGCCGTTCACCAGGGGAGGCCAGGAAAGGCCTCTAGAGCATCGTCATGGCCATTAGCGGGGTAGCCGTTGAAGACGGCAGCCCTACCTGCAGCACACAGGGACAGTTCAAGCCAGGGGGACTCATTACCACTGCTGGCCTTACAGAGGCCACCTCTGTGACTTGGCACAGGCAGGTACATTTCAGACCCCAAAAGGGAAAAACGAACATGCCCAAACCTGAGATCTACTAAGCCACCCTCACGGGAAGGTGCTGACCGTTCTGAAGTATCTCCCCTTGGAGGCGCGAAACGGAGAGGAGAAGTCACAACTCTAGACCCTGGACCGGGAGTGCATCCTGCCACCAGGCTCCGTCTGGCTCACCTCTCCAGCTGCCCAAGGAGGGCTGTCCACTGCGCCAATGTTTTCTCACTCAAATTCGTTAATAATGAGAAAGAGAAAAGACATGGGCCTGTTTTATTCTCTGCCGTTATTCAAATTATGTCTAGTTATGAGTTTTTCTGGAAAATTCTCTTTTACACAAATCATTTACCTAGCCATTATGTTAGAAAATATCAAAAGAAGAATTTCCTCCTGTGTTAGTTAGCTTGTGCATTCCTGTGACCCAAATACCTAACAAGAACAACTTAGAGGAGGGAGAGTCGATTTGGGCTCAGGGTTCAGAGGTCTCAGTTCATGAGTGGCCGACTCCATTGCTGTGGGCCTGCCTGAGTGAGGCAGCACTCGTGGGGGAAGGGCCCAGCGGAGGAAGGCTGCTCAGCTCACGGTGAGGTCAGGAAGGGAGTGTGGGGGAAGGGGCCACAGGCAAGATGCACCCTTCCAGGGCACCTCCTCAGCGACCCCTGTCCTCCAGCCACACCCCACCTGCCTACAGGTACCTCCAAGTCAGTCCATTAAAACAGGGATGAACTGATCAGGTGACAGCTCTCACAGTCCAATCGCTTCACCTCTGATTAGTCCTGCATTAACAGGAGCTTTTGGGGACAACACCTCATACCCATAACACCTATAGACATTTATGTACGTATGCAGGTGAGGGCTAATGCATGTAACATAAAATCTGTTGTTTAGTACCAAGGTTAATTTCATGTTTTCAATATGGTTTGTGTTTCTTTTAATTTTTATTTGGATTAATTTCAAACTCACAGAAAAGTTGCAATCATAGTAATAGTACAAAGAACATGCACATACCCTTTACCCAGCACCTTCTGTGAATATTTATCCCATTTTTCTCTCTCTACACAGTATTTTTCTCGTGGCACTGTACTCCTGAATACTTCAGTGTAGGTCCTCAGAAGAGGGGCCTCTCACATAACTATGGTGCACATTATCAATGTCAGCAAATTTGACATTGGCCTATTGCTTTGCCCAAACTTGATATGGGTTGTTTATTTCTGATTGTGATAGACTAGCACATTTTTCAAGGCTTAGTAGAATGTGAGGCTGCTTCTGACACGACAATAAGAGCAACAAAGCTAATGTCCTATCATATGTCACAATGCAGTTCCTTTAATGAGCTCCTGGAGTCTGGGTTTAGATTAACCCCAGGCTGATGTCTCAGTCAGAGGCTGAGACACCAGACCGGCAGCAGTTGACACTTATCACCAACCCTTTGTGGAACGTGCCCCATTAGCACACTAGCCTTGCCCTGAAGAGGTGCTGTCTCTACAGCCCGCCGTCCTACATGTTATACAGAGTCGTAGCCCTCACCAGTGTAGGATTCTGAGTTCAACACATCATTAAGTAGATTTTGATTGTCACTTTATATTGAATCTCTAAAAGGAAAATGGTCATTCCCTGAAGAGATTTTCTATTCTCCACATGCCTCCAATTGAATTGCAAGTTCTGTGTCCGATCCCGGAGCCTAGGCCCACACCACAGCATGGCGCCATCTTTTAAAATTCCAGAGATCTCTGTTGCAGGAAAAGATTTCCTCTACGGGTCCAGGAGTATAAACAGAGTGCTATTTGCCTGATGATGTGTCCCTCTCTCTTCAGTATTTAACTTGAAGCTTTTCAGCACTTAAAAGCATAAAATCAAATGGTTTAGAAAAGACTGAAGCCTGTTAAAGAGAATTAGCTAGAAACTTCCAAGGAAAAACAGTGATTCCCTTTTATACAAAACAATATCAGTTGGATTAAAGAAAATTTCCCCTAACGTGAGTGGACACTTTTCCAGAGGACGTTCATTTTGTGCTGCGATAATAGAATGCCTGAGGCTACGTAACTAAAAGAGAGCAGAGATTTATTTCTGACAGTTCTGGAGACTGGGAAGTCCAGGGTCAAGGGCCCACATCTGGCAAGGGCCTGGGCACTGAGTCTTCTCATGCAGATTTCATAGCAAACCCACTTTTGCAGCGTGGAGGCCACTCCTATGATGGTGACACGCATCCATTGGTGAGAGCTGAGCCCTGGTGACCTAATTACTTCTTAAAGACTCCACCTCTCACACGGCTGCTTTGGGGGTTAAGTTTCCCACCTGTGAAGTTTGGGGGACACATCTGCAGGACAGCAGGGAGCTCTTTAGGTCAGACTTTCATCGTTCCCCTTTCCTACAGCAAGCTCTCGGGTCTTATCACTCTCCTGGCTGACTTCTCTTTCCCATGAGGCTCTATGAGGGTGCAGGAAGGTCCACATCGAGGGTCTGGGTGGGCTACCTGGAGGTGAGAATGGCAGCTATTCGTGTGTTCTGGTTTCCCAAGAAGCCTGTGGAGAGACGCCTCACCTGGCCGTCCACCATGTTGATTCCTGGTGGTTTTGCTTTGTTCTGCTTCTGCAAGGTGGTTGGTGTGGGAGCAGGGACAGCGAGGATGGAAATGCTGTAGCTTTGTGCTTCTATCTGGTGGTCCTCCTGGGGACGGCTGTCCACCTAGTTACATTTGGGGTCAGTCTCTACCTTCTTAAAGTCATGGGGATGTCTCTGAACTTCTGCAGGACTAAGGATAGACAAAGGCCTTTGGCCTCATTTCAGTCACTGTCCACTTAGCAGCATGTATGTCCCCAAGGCTGGTGGGCCAGATTTTCTGTTGTGGTCTCAGAAAAGGGGCTCTTGGCTTGTGGTCCTCGAGCCCCGACTTGTGCCAGCCTCCCTTGATGTCTTGTTGGAGCAAGCGTGGGGCGCTGGTCCCATAGCTTCCAGAACCAAGCCCCCGTCCACCTCCGAGTCCTGAGCGGAGAACTGAGGTCCTGCACCTCCTGCTGTTGGCCACCTCGAGCAGCTGTAAGGACCTCTGAGGAGGCGACATCATGTTTTTCTGTACCTATGGTGTCACCCAACGTGGTGACAAGAGACTGACCATGGTCATGCCAGAGCCCTTTTCACTTAGCTTTGGGTGCTGTGTCGACTTTCAGGTCTACCTCCCCCTCCATGAAGTCCAGGAGCCATGACCTGAGCCAGGCCTAATGCTCAGACCTGCCCAGCTCCTAAATACCTTGAGCTGAGGCAATGCCAGCTCCCAGGCTGGCCTGGGGCAGGCTTTAGCCCGTCCAGAGGCACATCACCCGGCTCACCACAGAGTTCAGGGTTAGCAGAGGGGCACACCTGTAGTGCCAGCTACTCGGGAGGCTGGGGTGGGAGGATCACTAGAGTCCAAAGTTGGAGAACAGCCCAGGCAACAGAGCAAGGCCCCGTCTCTTAACAGCAGGGTGTGATGGCACATGCCAGTAATCCCAGTGGCTCTGGAGGCTGAGGCAGGGGGATTGTGAGTTCAAGGCCAGCCTCAGCAACTTAGTGAGGCCCTAAGCAACTTAGCAAGACCCTGTCTCAAAATAAAAAAATAAAAAGCTGTGGGGATGGGGCTCTGGCTGAGCACCCTTGAGTTCAATCCTTAGTACAAAAAAAAAAAAAAAAAAAAATCAACCAACTACATAAAGAATGAAAAGAATTGTTCATCGATCGGTAGCTCAAATGCCTTTTGGAATTAGTGTAGTTTAGCCACTGAAATCCCTTCAAGCCTCTTCAGAGACTCCCCTGCAGGTTCATGTCCTTAGCTCCTTAGCCTCTTTTGGAGAGATTACCTCCAAAAAATATTGAAAAATGGTTTCTTGGTTTTTGCAAATGAACTCGAGGTCCTCGAGGTCTTGTGCTGGCAGAATGCCCGAGTTGTTGGACCCGAGCAGGGAAGGCTGGTTCTGATGCCGACGGTTCTAACTCATGTCTTCTGTGATGTGAGTCCAAGGGCCAGTGGGCACCGCAGGCTGTAAACACCTGGTGTGTACAGTGCAAGGGGCCCGTGGGCATGTACACAGCCCTGCACATCCCAGGCTGGTTGTGCCAACAGGACCATCTCCAGCCTCTGCCAGCTGCTCTCCTGGGGGAGCAGAGGGTGCGGCCGTCCCCGCTGGGGAAGGAGGGTCCGCTCGTCCACAAGAGCGAGTGGCAGAGTCCCCTACGTGTAACTTCTTAGTTTCTAAGGAACCAGTGTCACTCCTCCGGGAAGTCTTGGCGTCCTAGAAGGGGGTGCCCGCTCACTGCCCATCTAACACTGCGTTCCCTTTCTTCTCCTCCCCCTGCCCCGCCCCTGGCAGCTGTCCGTACCTAGCGGTGAAGATCACCCCCGCCATCCCCGTGGTCGGTGGCATCCTCTTCTTCTTTGTGATGGGGACCCTGCTTCGCACCAGCTTCAGTGACCCTGGAGTCCTCCCACGAGCCACGCCGGATGAGGCCGCTGACCTGGAAAGACAAATAGGTAATCCTGCAAGCCCTTGGCTCTGGTGGCCTCCCGCCTGTGCCACCCCAGTGGGCAGGACAGGCTGAGGTGCCCATGCAGGAGGGGCAGGGCGCTGGCCAGTGGGAGGAGCGAGCGTGAGGGGTCAGGCATGAGCAGATGGGAGGTGGGATGTGAGGTGGGGCGGAGGCTGGGTGGGGAGTGTTGAGGCCGAGGCTGCTGGCACCGGGGCTGAGCAAGGCCCACCCGCGAGCACGGTTCCAGGTCTTTCTTTGAAGCCCCGGGTCCAGTTCTGCTCTCATGACCAGCCTCGGAGGTGACAGATCTGCAGTGGCGGTCATTGTGGCTCAGCTAGTTCCTAACAAAGTCTCCTCAGCCTGCTGTCCTGTGTATCCCTCCTGGGACCCAGCACTTCCCTTATTAGGCACAAGAACAATATATACTTGTGATGTTTATTGAGATGAATGACTCTTTTTCCTTAGAAATTAAAGCCTGAGGTTAAAATGTCTACACTAATCCATTTTGGAGGTATTTAAACAGATCCTAATTGCTCACACAATAGACTCTTGAAGTCTTTTTTTTTTTTTTAATTAAAAAGAGTGCTTTTTCTTGCTATTTAATGCTCTTAAAATCTGCACTTGTGACTCTGGCTTTGCTGTTGAGTGTTAGTCGGTTTAACCTGGGTGGCAGAGGGACTGGGATCCCTCAGCATGAACACAAAGGCCTGAGAAACCACTTGGCAGAGATGTTTCCATCCTGTTCCATGGATCTCCCTCTGCAGCCTCTACAAAAGCTGGCGAGATCCTCTCATTTATGGTGTAAGCAGATTTGAAGTGTGGCTCTTACTAGAAAGTGTCCACTCTGGTCTTACTATTCCCCAAATGCCAAAGCACAGCTGTGTCCTTCCCTCAGTCCCTGGCCTCATCTTTCATCCCTGTCATCTGGGAATAGAGCAGTAGTCAATCGTGGAAGCACATGCTGACATCTGCTGATACGCAGCCTTCTTATGACCTGAGGAGAGAAGGGGAAAGGAAGAAGCAGCCATGAGGAAGGCAGTTTCCTTCCTAGCTGCTCAGCCTTGGGGCTCAGGATGAGGCTCGCCAATTCACACACAGCCTCACCTGTGATAGCACTGTCATCAGTCTTGAAGCCCATTATGGCCACCCCGCATTGTTTTCCCATCAGGCAACCTCGTGAGGATGGCATTATTGCACCCATTTTATAAATAAGGAAACAAAGCCCCAAAGAAGGGCTTGAACGAGTGGCAGAGCTGGAGCCTAGAACCCAGGTCTCCAGGTCCCTGCCCTTGTTCTTCCCAGCTCCTTCCATCACTGGGCAGAGGGAGATCAGGCTGGTTTCCTTCCAGGGGCAGAACGAGATGCCTAGTCTATGCCACACTCCACCAGCAAGTAGCTCTGCGCAGTGCACGAGCCCAGCCACTGCGCTGAGGGCACGTGACTTCCTGCTGCCCCCCTAGAGAGCAAAGGGAGCAGCTGCCAAATCCAGATCAGGGACAGGTTTCCTGCCCTGGAAGTGACCGAAACACTGGGGTTCTCTGTTGCAAATGCAGATTCTAGACGCAGTCTCCTTCTGTCCTCCTTGGCACTGAGGAAGTGGAGGAGGACTGACGGTCGCAGAGGTTGATAATCCCAGAGCGGTATTTCTAGAACCGGCTGGGCCCCATTTCTAAATCCTGGGCATAGGTTCCATGAGAGCGCTAGATTTGGGGACAGAGGAAATGAACTTGGTTTACTGTGAAAGAAAGAAGAGGGACTGGAGAGGCAGCACCTTGGCAAAGCAGACATGACCCACTGGACAGACTCCTTCCATATGAAGCAAAAGTTTCAGAAACAGCCATTTCGTGGTTCTGGGACTCGGCAGCGTTGAGGAGTGGCCCGTATTCAGGGGAAACGACTGCAGGTCAGGTAACACCGTGGGGCCTGCTCGTCCTTCCTGGGCTGCCCCCCTCAGGCTGCTCTGAAGGTGGAGACCTTCTACAGACAGGGCCGCCCTCGACACCGGCTCTTCCCTCTCTGAGGGTCCAACTGGGGTCTGATGGAGCACAGAGAAGAGCCAACGCTTCCATCTGAAGACAAAACACAAGCAAACCGAATGCCAAGCAAGCAGAGTCAGGAATCCAGTAAGCCAGAGAGGAAATCCGTGAGATGGAAGGCAGAGGGACAGTCCAAAAGAATCCATGAGACCAAACGTTGGCTCTCTGAAAAGAACAAAAGTGGCAAGGCTTTAGTTACACTGGTGAGAGACACAGAGACAGAGACAGAGAAATGATTAAAAGTAGGAACAGCATCTCCCAGAGAAGGCGCATGAAGGATCAGTAAGTAATGAAAACGCTCAGCATCTTCACTGCTGGGGAAGCGCAGATCAGAACTCCCCAAGGCACCTCCCACTTTCCACCACTAGATGGCTCTGATCAAAAGGAATGACATGACAAACGTTGGTAGGGAATTGGAGGCACTAGAACCCTCGGGTTACTGGTGGGAATGTAAAATGGCACATCCACTTTAGAGAATAGTTCCTCAAAGTCCTTCAAAAAGTTAGTTACCATAGATCTTAGCAACTACACTCGTAGGCATAGAGCCAAGAAAAATGAAAATGTCCTCACAAAGACTTGTACATGAGTATCCACAGCAACTTTATATCGACTAATCAAAAAGTGGACTCAGGGGCTGGGGATGTGGCTCAGTGGTAGAGCACTTGCCTGGCATGTGTGAGGCACAGGGTTCGATTCTCAGCACCACATATAAATAAAGATCCATTGACAACAAAAAAATATTTTTAAAAAAAGTGGACTCAACCCAATTGTCCATCAAATGATAAATTGACGATCAACATGTGGTGTAGTCACCCAATGGAATACTACTGAGCAATAAAAAGGGGCAAAGTATTGATACACTTTTTTTTAAGGTTCATGGGTGAACCTTAAAATCAGCATGTTGAGTCAGGTAAGCCAGATGCAAAAGACTACATTGTGTGTTCCATTTATGTCAAATGTCCAGAAAGAACAAATCTTTAGAAAGCAGAGTAGTATCATCTGGGGCGGGGCTAGGAGTACAGATGGACTGTCCCTGCAAAGAAGGAGCCTGGGGTGATGGACGTGGTCTAAAATTAGACCATGGCGATCATTGACTTGTATACTTATAGTGGGTCGCCGTTTAGTAGGTAAATTATACCTCAATAAATCTGCAAAACAAGAAGGAGGGGAGGGAGAGGGGACAGAAGGAGCTGACTGGAGGGCAGTCGAGGGCTCTGGAGTCACTCCCCTGGGGCAATCCCAGCTCCTGTTCTCCAGCCAAGTGACACGAGGCTACAGCACCCCTTTCCAGACTGCATCGTCTGCGTCTGTCTGTAAGTGGGAGTCGCGGTGAGCATCTTGTGTGGTTCTCATCAGGGTCCAAGGCTCATGTAACATGACCTGCTGCATGGCGGGAGTAAGGGGCAGAGCTAGAGCCACCTCGCTGGTGGCTCCTGATAGTCTTGGCGAGTCTTGGGGGGGGGGAGGTTCTGGGGGGGAGCTGCTGCTTGGCTTCTGGCTTCAGGAAACAGGATTATGTTCCCATGAAACCTTTTTTTAAAAAAACTTATTTTATTTTTTTTTAGTTGTAGTTGGACACAATACCTTTATTTTATTTATTTATCTTTATGTGGTGCTGAGGATCAAACCCAGCGCCTCCCACACGCTAGGCGAGCGCTCTGCCACTGAGCCCCAGCCCCAGCCCCTGCATGAAATCTTAACGCATTTATTTTGTGCTGCCTGGGTAAAGAAGGAAAAATGAAAAATGAGGTTTGGAAACCTTTTCTTATTGGAATTATTAATTCTAACGATCTGTTGTATCTCTCTTACTCCCAAAAGCTCAGAATAGCCACTTGGCAGCAGCCGTGTGAGTAGTTTTTTGAAATTTTGCCAAGGATTTCAACAGCTCCCTGCCTCAGACTTCTGCAGAAGAGACGGGGTCCCAGGGTCTGTCCTGCAGGTCAGGAAGGGCCTTGCCCTTCTTTCTTCTGAAGGAATGTTCCCGAACTTAGGTTACAGCTAAAAAAAAAAAAAACATCAAAGAACAGAGTGGGCTTCCAGGAAAGGCCCTGCAGGGGTCACTGGGGACCCTATGGGAAACTTCAATTTCAGAAACTCAATTTGGTCAATTCACCGAGGACGACAGATACTCAGCAACTGATTAGGGTCAGAGAAAAATGGATGAGCAATCTCAGGATTGAAGCATTCCATTTCAGTTAGGTAGGGACGGGCCTACCTAGTGGCCGTGTGTCATTTCCTCGGGTTCTCTGCAGTCCCGAGGATGCCAGGACCCAGGAAGCTGGCACAGAGAGTGGGCGGCAGGTGCCACGGGAACTGGGCCCCTTCCGCTCCCTCAGCAAGGCTCATAGCTCAGGAAACTCCCCAGACCAGGGCACCCACAGACCTTGTGAGGGTCCAACCGTTGTCAGGTGGGGTGGGATCAGGTCTAGGGGAGCCAGCGTGGCCTTTAAAATCTCACCTGTGCTGGGCACCAGCTGGAGGACCAGTGCCTCCCCTCTGCTCCTTGGCCAACCTGGCAGGAGCCTCTGTCCCACACCTCTCAGCGTGCTGTCTTCCTCTCTGTCCCTCCTGCCTCCTCCTCCTCTTTATCTCCCCTGCCGCTCCCCAGCCCCAATCTGACCAGGGTGTCACCACTCAGCAGTTCTGCTGGGATACAAGACCAGTTGCCACGGCGTCTTAGATGGTTTCCTCCATGAGTCTTTGGAACGGCCTCCTGTTGGGGGGTTTAGGGTGCTCCCTACAGCAGCTTCCTGATCCGGGGAAGCGCAGGAGCCACGGTCCCAGGTTCTCCTGGGAGTGAGTGTTCTGTGACAGCAGGAAGTGCCGGTCCATCCATTGGAGTTGCTGGAGTTTTTTCTCCCCGAAGACATCATCAGTCTTTGTTTAAGGGTGGAAGCATTTTAATTGGAATTTCAATGACAATGATGAATTTTTGTAGAAGAAAATAGTCTCTAAGGAGGATGCAATTTAAGCCAGTGTAAGACCTGAATCCATTTTCTCTATTGCAGCTAAACTATTTCCATTTCCATTTTTATTTAGCTAAAATTACTTTTATTGGAGCAATTTCTTTTCTGGGTAAAATCGGTATCCAAGATTTTTAATTGATCTAGTATTTTTAATATTATGAAAGGGGCCACCATAAAATTTCTTATGGAACTTTTATTTATTTTTTATTGGTTCTTCTTGGTTATATATGACAGGAGAATCCATTTTGACATAGTTATACAGGCATGGAACATGTCTTATTCTAGTTCAGACCCCAGTACCTCTCCTTCCCTTCCCTCTTCCCACTATTGATCTTTCTGCCATTTACCCGTGGTTATTTTTAAAATTAACTTCTTGTGGATGTACACAACGGTGAGGCTCACTGTCGTATATTCCCGTATGTACATAGGAAAGTCACGTCCACGTCATTCCACTGTCCCCTCCTGTCCCTTCATTTCCCTTTGTCTAATCCACTGAACTTCTACTCTCAGTCTCCCCTTGTTGTAGGCTAGTATCCACATGTCAGAGAGAACATTCAGCCTTTGTTTTTTTGGAGATTGGCTTAGTTCACATAGTATGATATATTCCAGTTCCAACCATTTACCAGCAAATGTCATAATGCCATTCTTTTTTGTGGCTGAGCAATATTCCATTGTGTGTATATATACATATTATATATATCACATTTTCTTTATCCATTCACCTGTTGAAGGGCACCTGGGTCGGCTCCAGAGCTTAGCTATTGTAAACTGAGCTGCTATAAACAGTGATATGGGGGCATCACTGTAGGATTTATACTGCAGCAATTTTTCTTGTTGATTCAGTTTTCTACTATGTGAGGTGTTTGGGTTTTGGAAAATTTTTTTAGCCATTATTAGTTTCAGATCGTGTTGATTTTTTATGTTGATACTATTCACCATAAAGTTTCCCTAAAATTTGATGGTTTCATTCATTTTTTGCCTAAGGAGTGTTGTGTTGGCTGTGACTGATCTGTATTGAAATCTCCCAGATACCGTGAGGTCACTTTGGGTGCTGTACACTCGTTGTCCATACTGGTGGTTACACATCCCCCCCACATTGGCAGGTCAAAATGGCAGGTGTTCTAGGTGACTACTTTGATAGCTTTTTTCTCAGAAGGTGACATTTTCTGATCAGGTTCCCCAATTCTTATTTGTATCTTCCCACTCACCTCCAAAAACACCACAATTTGTCTTTGTGTATGATGTTCACAGTGATCACCTGGGCATCTCTTACACATTCAACTAGTCCCCCGCGCTCTGTTCAGAGTCAAATGACACCTGCCTCTGAGGCTCCTTCCTGTCTTCACTGTCCTCTCTCCCCTGCGTGCTCTTGCCAGAGATGTTAGGCTGTCACTTAAGGAGCGTTAGGACTTTCTCACCTGTGCCCATGAACTAGAATAGTCTCTGGACCTTTCCTGTGTCTTTGGGAGGTTGGCTTCTTGGGTGGTGATGAGCAGGCGGGAAAGGGTCCTAGCTAATGTCCCTGTGCGCTGTTCTCGTATGGGCAGCACGGGACCCTCTTGTCCTGTGCTGTCTCAACCCACCCAGCAGCCCTCCATGATCTGCAGACACTGTTGACATCCCTGTTTCATTTGTGAGGAAGCCAGTGCTCAGAAAGTGGTTGCCAGGGGTGGTTTGGCCAGAGCTGGGCATCCTGCTCTGCTCCATCTGTGCTCACACCCATGCCCTTAGCTGCTGCCCCTCCTGCCCCATCCTGTTGGCATGGGAACCAGGCTCTGAACAGGGGGTTTCTGGGCTCCCTGGACAGGGCACCTCCCTCTCCCCTGGATGGTAGTCTCTCTTTCTGCAGATGGCAGGCAGTGCATCCAACCCTCCAACTTCCCTGTGCCCCTGGCTGACTCTCGGTCACAAGCACTGCTCAGGCACGGAGCGTTGGGTCAGCATCCACAGCCAGAGGCCTGCTGCTAAAGTCCTGGCCCCAGAGGCTGGAGGAGGAGGCCCCGCAGGAAGAGCCCAGCAACCCAGCTGCCCTCTTGGAGCTTTTGTCCTGTGGGAACCTCTCTGCTGTCTGCGTGTTCTGTGGAGTTTGTGAAGGAGCTTAGGCAAGGAGATTGGGGAGTCTTCCATGCTGGGTACCCCCTGAGGGAGACCAAGGCTTTGGAAGAAAATAACATCCTAGGAAGAGGAAGGGCAGAAGGGGGAGGAAATGAAAGGAAAGAAAGAAGATAGATTTCTTGTTTGAAGGAAAATGCTAGAACCATCCAGCATGTATTAGTGCCAGGGAAGAGTAGGCAGTGAATCTCCCACACAAATGCAGGGTGGGGGCTCAGAATGTCAAAAATCTTGATTGTCTCTTTAAAAAAAAAAAAAATCCAAGCAAAGTGGAAGCCAGATGTCACAACTCAAAATTATGGTATTTGGGGAAATACCACAAGGTTTTGAAGAGTCTGGTTCTGAGGGAAGGAAGGAGCCAGAGATTTTGTTTTCCACAGACTCCCCACCCCGAATGTCTCTCTTAATAAAGGTCAAGGTTTGACTTGCATATCGGCACCTCGTACAGACGCAGCACGTTTCTAACAGAATAAGCTCCTCCTTAAAAGCAATAACGGTTCTGCGATTCAGATAGAGGGAGGTCTCTCTGTCTCTCTCTCAGCACCAGTGTCACTGCCTACAGAGTGTGTGTTAAATCGCCACAGTGACGGCACAGAGCAGTGTAGACGGGCTTTGCTAAAAAATAGAGATGTGCTGTGGGTTGTACTCAGTTCTCACGTCCAAAGCCATCAGTGGGGAGGATGCTGCAAGAACCAGGGTTAGGAGGAGGTGGACCCCAAGAGCAGAGGGGGACGGCTGCAAGCACAGGGAGAAGAGGTCAAGTGCCACGACAGGAACAGGACAGTTGGGACCCCGTGGTTCAACAGCGTGGTCTAAAGTGGGCTCAAGCGCTCTGGAGCAGGTTGGTGGAAATCCGAGACCCACCTTGCCATCCAGGGGTACTGAAGGGTTGGCTTCCTCCGTGGCGCTCGGCAGCTCCCTGTGCCCAGGGACTGTCTTCCTCCAGGAGTGCTGGTCCCGGGCAGTGCGCCAAGTCACAGGACATTCCAGCTTGAAGAGACCTCAGCCATCACAGAGATCCTCCTGGGCAGCTCCTCTGGTTTACAGATGAGCAAATTGAGGCTCAGAGAGAGAGAGGGAGAAACCTGCCCCTGCTCATGTGGAGCTAACGGTGATGGGCTTAGGACACGGACTCTGGGGTCTGACTCCAAGTCCAGGTGCTATGTACTCCTCCTTTGACCGTTTTCTTTGAAAACAGAATCTCTAAATCCTTGCTGCTCAAAGTGAGGTGCTTGGAACAGCAGCATCCACAATGCCTGGGGGCAGGTTAGAAATGCAGGCTCTCAGGCCCCAGTCCACCTATAGACCAGGACCGCACTTACAAGATGGCAGGTACCACAGAAAAGCTGAGGCACAGAGGCCTGCGGCTGCCCATTGCCCACCTGGTGACTTCCTCTCGACTGTCAGAGTCCATCTCCTCTCCAATTCTCAGGACTTCCTTATTTTCAGGAGTTCAGCTAACTACAAATTTGAATACTGGGTTTAATAACCTCCCTCCTTGAAGTACCTGTGAGATGAGCGGCATCTTATACCTTATTGTTACTTGTTTAAAATAACCATATTAATAAAGACCTTCTCTTCAGATAGTGTTTGCATATTTCTAAGCCTATATAAGTATTATCAGTAGGGCTGGGGATGTGGCTCAAGCGGTAGCGTGCTCACCTGGCCTGCGTGCGGCCCGGGTTCGATCCTCAGCACCACATACAAACAAAAATGTTGTATCCGCCGAAAACTAAAAAATAAATATAAAAATTCTCTCTCTCTCTCTCTCTCTCTTAAAAAAAAGTATTATCAGTAAAGTATATGGTTATGAGCAGGGAATCTGTATCTCGATTGGCTGAGCCTGAATCCTAACCTTTGCACTTCCTGTGGTACCTTGAGAACTGTGTTATCTTCTTTAGGCCTCACTTTCAGTGTCTGTAAAGGAGACCTGCTACGTGCAAAGATCTATTCTAGTGTTCTTATTCTGAAATAAATTCTTCTTTCTCCTTTGCTTCACTGCAAAAATTCAGGAACCGAAATACTTGGGAAGGTTGTCTAGCTGGCTCAACTGCTTAAACAGAAGGAATGACGTGGTCTGTTCATTTTAGAATGCAAACCTACATACGCACCCATGTGAATTCAGTAAGCAAAAAGTAGGTTCTGCAAAATAAGTAAGATATTTAAATGACTCATTGCATATTACTATCGTTAGCAGTTTAACTGGCAGGCTTGGAGGATAATGTGAGGTGATCAAGCAGCAGCCCTGTTGAGTGAGGGAAGGAGTCAGTCAGTCAGTAAGGTTTTAGCGGGAAGCCAAAGACTTCATCCAAGTCAGCAGGTGGGTAAAAGGGGCTCAGGAACAGCGATCTGACCACGGGTGAGCATGCTGGGTGTGCTGAAGGAGGGGAGGCAAGATTGGCTTTTCAGGAGAGAATCTCCTAGAGGTGGCTGATCCCCAGAGTGGACAGGCTCTGCATGCTGGGGAAGCGAGAGACTCTTTAAATTCCAAATATAAAGGTGGCATGCTCAGGAGTAAGAGGAAGCAAAGGGCATCTTGAGGATGGAGGAAGGCGACCAGGTAAGGAGGGGTGAGGGGCCACTGGGAGCAGCCAGAGCAGGCCGGGCAGGGGCCGCATGGTGGGAAAGGAGGACCGGCCTCGCTGGGCACCAGAGGCAGTGGAATAGGTAAGAGGAGCTGTAGCCAGAGAAGCCACGGGTTTTGCAGCCCCTCTTGGCAGAGCTGCTTGTTCTTAACTGAAGGGAGCTGACCCACTCTCCCACACTGCGGGGCAGCTCCTGATGTTGGGGGGGATGGGACTTGGCCAAGAGCCACCTGCCAACAACACCTCACCATGTCCCTGATGATTCTAACCTGCTGTTGTTCAAGAAAAGACTGTTGAGGGCGTTGGTAAAATGCAAAGGCAGACTCTACCCAGGGAGACCAGGTAGGAGATGGTGGCCAGTGTGGTGAGGTTGCCCAGTAGGGAAGAGACACCAGGCCCAACCCCAAACACAAGGAAGAGTGGTAGGACCAGGGTGCGGCTCATTGGGTAGAGACTGCTAAAGGGAGAGGTCAGGGGTGAAGGGCCTGTTCTGGCTCAACCAGCTAGCAGGGTTCTGGCGGAAGGCAGGCCAGGTGGTCAGATGTTCCCTAGGGTGGTAAGGCCTGAGGAACCCCCTCAGGTATATGAGAGGGACCGGATATCTAGGAGGGGGTTGACTTGGCAGGATTCTTGCTAACACTGGACAATGCAGAAGCCTAAAGTCAGGGCCTATTTGAGAAGAGTGATCAGAGGAGGCTGAGTAGAGCTTCGTCAAGAGGATCTTTGTTATCGCAGATGCCCTGTGTCACTTAGATTCTCGCACGCTCTGTGAACAAGGGACGCTGTGAGGTGTCATCTGTGGGGTCCGCATGCAGGTCTGTGATGCCATGAAACTCTGCCCCCTGTGCTGAGGGTGGGGAGGGGCTGACAGCCTTTGTGAGGGCTGTATCTCCCTTCCCTTCTGGAAGGGGAACTTGGTACCTTGAAAAACTTGTAGATTAACTGTTTACTTTTGTTTCTGGCAGATAAGTTCTGAGGTTAGGAATCGTTGCCTAAGAACACGAGTCGGTTAGCTTCTGCTGTGTGGTGCAGTTGGATGTGGGCAGTCCTGGGAATGGCTTGCAGCCTAGAGAGAGGAAAGGGCTCAGGGTGGGCTTCCTAGGAAGACTGAGGGGTCATCCCACAAGGGCACTTCCTACCACCATGTTCATAAGGAAAAAATTCTTCCAATTTCCATTTTATACAAATTTACCGCTCAAGGCTCCTATTTGGCTTCTATAGCTGGACAGAAGTGGAGAACATTTCTTTGGAAATTGTAGATAACACTTTCCAGGAGAAAACAGAAGTCCATGTGGATGTATGCCAAATTATTTACCCTCACAATTTGGAATGTGCACTTAAAAAAAAATCTCTTTATTTTCCTTGAGGATAGACACTTGATCCCTGAGTTGAGTGAATAGGTGAGTTGCTCTTCACACATAATAAATAATAAAAATAAATAGAATAAAAACCGGCTTGAATCCCCTGTGGCCCTCACAAAACTGAAATGTGACACACTTGGAGAGAGACTGAGAAAGGCAGGCATGACCACTAGAAATATAACACAAGTCATGTATGTAATTGCACATTTTATAGCAGTGATATTTTAAAAGTAAGAATAGAAAAAACAATCATGAAATTCATTTGGAAAAATAAGAGGCCCAGAATAGCCAAAACAATCCTTAGTGAGAAAAGTGAAGCAGGAGGCATCACAAAACCAGATCTTAAATTATACTACAGAGTTCTAGTAACAAAAACAGCATGGTATTGACACCAAAACAGACAGGAAGACCAATGGAACAGAATAGAAGACACAGAGTCCTACCAACATAAATACAGTAATCTTATACTAAAAAAAGGTGCCATAAACATACATTGGAGAAAAGATAGTCTCTTCAATAAATGGTGCTGGGAAAACTGGAAATCCATATGTGGTAGAATGAATTGAACCCCTATCTCTCATCCTGCACAAAACTCAACTCAAATGGATCAAGGATCTAGGCATTAGACCAGAGAACCTGCACCTACTAGAAGATAAAATAGGTGCAATTCTCCATCATGTTGGTTTAGGAACCGACTTCCTTAACAAGACTCCTAAAGCACAAGAAGTAAAATCAAGAATCAATAAATAGGATGGTATTAAACTAAAAAGCTTCCTCACAGCAAAGGAAACAATCAAGAACAGAGAGCCTAGAGAATGGGGGAAAATCTTTACTGCCTGCACCTCAGATAGAGCATTAATCTCCAAGATATACAAAGAACTCAAAAAACTTAACACACACACACACACAAAATGAATGGGCAAAGGAACTAAAAAGACACTTCACAGAAGAAATACAAGTGGTCAAAAATATATGAAAAGAATGTTCAACATCTCTAGTAATTAGAGAAATGCAAATTAAAACTACACTGAAATTCCATCTCAGCCCAGTCAGAATGGCAATTATCAAGAATACAAGCTATAGGGCTGGGGCTGTAGCTCAGTGGCAGAGCGCCTGCCTAGCATGTGTGAGGCACTGAGTTCAATCCTTAGCACCACATAAAAATAAAACAAAGGTATGTTGTTCATCTACAACTATAAAAAAATTTTTTTAAAAAGAATACAAGCAACAATAAATGTTAGCAAGGATGTGGAGGAAAAGGTACACTCATTCATTGCTGGCATGACTGCAAATTGGTGCAACCACTCTGGAAAGCAGTATGGAGATTCCTTAGAAAGCATGGAATGGAACCACCATTTGACTCAGTTATCCCACTCCTCCGTTTATACCCAAACAAAATCGGCATACTACAGTGACACAGGCACATCAAAGTTTATAGCAACCCAATTTATAACAGCTAAACTATGGAACCAGCCTAGGTGCCCTTCAACAGATGAATGGATTTTTAAAAAATGTGCTATATATACACAATTACTCAGCCATAAAGAAGAATGAAATTATGGCATTTTCCAGTAAATGGATGGAACTGGAGACTCTCATGCTAAGTGAAATAAACCAATACCAAAAACCAAAGGCCAAATATTCTCTCTGATATGTAAAAGCTAACCCACAACAAGGGAGAGAAAGATTAGGAATTCTTTGGATAGACAAAGGGGAATGAAGGAAAGAGTGGGGGAAGGGAATAGAAAAGATAGTACAATTAATTGGACATAACTTTCCTATGTTTATATATGAACACATGACCAGTGTAACTCCAGTCATACTTATTATATATATGAAAATGCACTCTACTCCTCACATATATCTAGAAAGAACAAATTTTTAAAAGTAAGAAAGGAATAAGTGAGATTAATTTCGAAGCCATTATTTCAATGCATATGTAATATAAAAAGTACTAATGTAATACTTCATGCTGTGTGTGTGTGTGTGTGTGTGCAAGCTGAATCTCAAAAATCTGGTGTATTGTGTACTTACAGTTATCCTTCATTCTGAACTAGCCATATATTTCAAGTGCTCAATAGAGTAGTCACATGTGACTAGTGGCCGCCATGTTGGACCACTCGGTTTTAGGTCCAAATAATTGGACCTGAATAATTATTGGAATATCTCAGATTTGTCCACGTTGGCTACTTTGTTATGGATCATTTGAAAGAAAAATTGGGAAGAATGGTTTTTAACTTTATCATTCATTGTTTTTGATTTTGATGTGGTCATCACTGATGTGGTCATCCATTCGCCCACTCATTCAACCTATGTTTGTTGAGGGCTAGCCAGGTACTAAGCACTATGGTAACAGCAACTCATGTTGTTGCTGTTGCTCTTGTTTTATTTCTGTCAATATAATTGTGAAGTTATAAACAATGGGATCATCTGAGATATCTAAACAGACTCATTTATTGCTCATCAATGTGGTCCGATTCCAGACCATTCAATTAGATCATCGGTTCTTCAATCTGAGCATGCATCAGAACCAGCTGGGAGTCTGTTAAAACGCAGACTGCAGGGCCACCCCCAGGGGTTCTGAATCAGATCTGGGGCGGGGCCAAGGCTCTGCATGTCCAGCAAGGCTCCAGATGATGCTGATGCTGCCGGTCTGGAGGCCACACTTTGAGAACCACTGGATGGGAGTGGTTTCTCCTTTAAGATCCGTTACCTTTTATTTAGTCCATAAGCTTGGAGGCAGAGTCAAGGGTCCCTGGAGTTGAGCAATCACAGGATTCATGTCTCTAGGGGACTCTGGACGATAGGTAAGGCCCCTTCCCAGCGGTCTATTTTCTAAGATACAGGTGTAGTGACGAACGGGAAATTCCTTGAGAAACTTATTTAGGAACTTTACCAGGGATTGAATGAACTGGTGTGGAGTCATCTCAGGGAAGCTTCCCACATTTCTCCCTTGGGGACCAGCATTGCAGATAATGGCCTCATGAGCCTCCATGGTCAGTCAGTTAAGGCTCAGTCCCTTGTGCTCCATCTGCACTCCTTTCTGAGTCGTGGGCACAGCAGGACACCTGTCTGTGAATTCTGCCCGCAGAGGTGCAGGTGGGAGCAGCGGCCTTTCTCCCCACTGTTCAGCTATTATTTTTGTAGGAGACCAGGTGACAGTTGCAGAGGTGATTTTCCAGGGTCCTTGTTCTTTTCACTCATGCTGGAAATGACTTGACATCAGTTTTAGATTATTTGGATGAGCCTCTTTCCCATGACATTTCCCTTCTTTAAAAAAAAAAAAAAAACATTTTTCTCTTAGATGCAGATAACAAGTTTTTGCTGTCATACATGATTTTGATTCTGTGAATGCCATCAAAAGGTCAAGTTCTTAGAAGAGACAGAAAAGAGAAACTGGAGGCCAAGGGTTTCCTGCAGAATTGTGGCTAGACGCTGGTGGGAGGCTGTCTGAACCACCCACACCCACACCCCCGTCCCTCTTGCTACCATACCATCTGTCCTGTAGCTGGAGAAACTTTTGGTTGGGGAATGACAGAGACTTTTGCATATTTCTCTCAATGAGCACAGAATGTTTCTAACATTTATGTGGTTGCTTTGGGTTTTTTATTTTTATTTTTTTAATCTTGCAATGATATATCCCAGGCACATAATGAAAAAACATTTCTGGCTGGTTGTTTAGTTTTTAAAAAATTAACTAAACAGTTCCTCAGTTTATTTTAAGCATGGCACTATCTTAGGTACCAAGGATAATCAAAAGCACTCTAACTGGGGGCTAGCTTATATCCATGAGACCACAAACAGCTTTTGTTTAGTAGCAGAGGAACAGCAGTAGGGACAAATCACATAACTCGGGGTTTGCAACCTCTGCTCTGCTGCCAGGTGGTTCGCGGTGAGGTGCATCCTGCATGTTGCAGGACGTTTAGCAGCATCACTGCGCACGAGAACTGTGACAAGAGAATCATGTCCTAACACTCCCAAATGGCCCTGGGGAGCAAAATCCCCCTCAGTTGAGAACCACTGCTGTAATGTCAGCCAAGTTTGTGAGGGTCAAAGGGACATGTGCCTGGGAGAGGATCACAAGAGGTTAATCAGAGTTATCTAGAGAAAGAGAATCCGTGCTGGATCTCAAGAGGCACGAAGGATGTGAATTGCCTGCAGAGATGGCACTGGGGTGGGGTCGGGCTACCAGAGCGGAGATGTTCTTTCAGAAACTAAGGACTGAAGAGAGGCCCAAACTAGAGCCCTTCAGCTGGCATGGGGGTGTGTATAGCGAATGGGAGGATAATTAGTGAATTTGGTCAGTGTTATGTCGGAGTAATAGCTACTCAAGCCAGATATCAGCAAACAAGAAGACAGAACTAGGACAGAAAGAGATTGGCTAGCATCTGTATAGCACCGACTGTATGCCAGGCGCGGTTTTAATGTTACATGTTCATTCAATCCTCCCAACAACACCCGAGGTGGGTGCCATTATTATTCTTATTTTACAGCCACAGAAACTGGTCATTTCCAGGCATGGAAGGGACCAGTTACTTCCCCAGACCTCTCACCTTTAGCCCCCTGCTCGGCTGCTTGGCCACGCTCTTACAACCTCACTGGATCCAGGTTTCCAGGTTAAGCAGGGTCAGGGTGATGGTACTCTGTCCCCAGCGGGCAGGAACTGGTCTGGAGTCCAAGTGGCCAAGCAAGGTTTGAGAGGAATGAAAACACTGACCTTCATCTATAACCAAGTCAGGAATTTGCATGAAGAGTCATATTTCATGGGAAAGCAGGAGATGAGGCTCCACACAGAGAACTCAGTTCCAGAGGCTCGGGCCTCCAACAGGAGGGTCAGCTGCTAGGAAGCAGAGGTTGGGAGGAGCGGCGAGGTGAGGGAGGGCAGGCCTGGGCCTGGCTGGGTCAGGGTGGGAAGAGCTGCCTTCCACTGGGGAACAGGTCGGGGTGGGCCATGCAGGCCTCTGGAACTAAAGCGCCCTGGCTCCATGAGTGAAGCCAGCAAGAGGTGGGTATGACAAGAAGCAAAGATCGGGGTGACAGGGAGACTTGGCTAAAAGATGGAGCTGGTTCTGTGCCAGGAACTGGACAAAAGGGTGCCCTCAGTGAGAGATGGACAGAGCCGCATGTGGAGGGCCTGGCGCCTGGAGACAGTGGCTGAACCCCGAGTCCACTGTTCACAGTGCGTGACCAGAGCAGGTGCCCTGGCCCTCCAGCCTCAGAGTCCCCTTGAACAAGGGCAGGAGAACATGCCTGGGTCCCTGAGGGTTTAAATGAGATCCTGGGTGCAGCCCTATGCAGCACATCACCACGGCGCTAGAGGGAGATTTCCTAGGGGCCATGGAGCAGCTGGAGAGGGACAAACTGGGGCCAAACCAGGCAGGGTCAAGTCTGCAGCCGGGCCCCAGGGAAGGAACGCGTTGGCCTGGACATGGCTCTGGGGGATGCCCTCTGCTGCTAGCATTCGCAGGCCTGCCTGTTGTGACAGGAGGGCAAGGAAGCCTTGCTTTTGCTGTGTGAGGATCCTAGACTTTGGTGGCTCATCACATGGTCTTCAAAGGGATTGACCTGTTGGGCTGGAGTGGATTTTGCCATTGGCCATGCTGAGCAGTTGGATGCATGTCCAGTTGGGTTGTGTTAGACTGAAGAATGAGATAAAGACAAAATGTTATTTTACGGGTAGGACTCTGATTGTTATTATTTGCAATTTGAGCTCTAAAAAGAGCTTTAGCATCAAGACGCTTGAGGGGTTTGTGGCACATCTCTAGTCAGTGGGGTCCAGTCCTGACCTCAGTCTTCCCAGGGTCATTCCCACACCACAGAGCAAAGAGTGAATGGTTGCACTGGCCAACTATTCAGAGTACTGGGACACTCCTTTCCCATGGGCACCCCAATAAACAGCATGCGAATAGGGATCGTCCACTGATTTCCTGTGAATTCCAATGAATGTTTTTGATTGCCTAAACTGGCCTGTCCAATAAACATAATGTGAGCCACAAATGACAGACACATGTGTATGTTAAATTTTCCAGTAGCAACTTGATAGACACAAAAAGGAGCAGACAAAGCCAATTTAAGTAGTATGTTGTATTGAATCCAATTATTCAAAGTATTTTCATTTGAAATATGATCAATAATAGGTAGTTTACATCCTCCTTTTTTGTACCAAATCTTTTAAATTGGGTTGTATTTTATACTTAAAACACATCCCCGTTCAGTCTAGCCATATTTCAAGTTCTTAAGAGCCATACGTGGCTGGTGGCACCATCCTGGGCAGTTCCCAACTAAATTCCTTGACTGTGATGCTGATGGTCCAGGAAAAGCTGACAATGACTCTGAGCTTGGGGACACTTGTTTCCCCCTGATTCCTGGTGCTAGGTGTACAAGATGCCAGTTTTTGATTCATTCCCCACCTCAGCATTACAGTAAGGAAATTATTTAAAACCAATGATCACCCAGAGAGCCCACCTCTGGGCCACTAGGGACAAGAGCAGCCAATCAAGAGGGCTGACATTCAGCCACATGTAAGTCTAAAGGAAAAGAAAAACAATCATTTTGGCACAGAAATGGAATCCCAGTT
Source organism: Marmota flaviventris (assembly GCF_047511675.1). Taxonomy (NCBI): domain Eukaryota; kingdom Metazoa; phylum Chordata; class Mammalia; order Rodentia; family Sciuridae; genus Marmota; species Marmota flaviventris. The sequence continues at coordinate 9,473,855 of NC_092503.1, read as the reverse complement.
TGTGGGAAGGAGGAATTTCTAATACAAGAAAGGCAATGGCCATCAATAAAGAAGGATTGGATTCGGGCTACTGCAATGAACACTCGGAATTCTTCTGTGTGGGATCCACATCTCAGACCCGTAAAGTTCCATTTTTCTGCTTGACAGCACACAGGGTGACTGTAAGACAAAAATTATTGGAATGACTTTTTGCAAAAATCACCAGGTGAGCTTTGAGGGTAAAAAAAGGTGACGAAGTTCAACCATGGTGGGACGGCTATTCTTTCTCCCTGCTAGAGACTTCAGCCTGTCCTAGCCAAGCCCAGAGGGAGGGGGGAATCTGCAGGAGCAGAAAACATCTGGCCCGCAGGCAGGGCTGCTTAGTTCCTGTCCTCCACCTCTCTGCCAAGTCCAATCCTACTCCTGACGCTACAGCTCAACACACCCACAGCGATGACTGAGGGCTTCCCCTGGCTTCCCTTGACACCCTCCTGAGATAAAAGCAGTTAACGATGGCTCTTCCCTGGTGATAAATGGTTGTTGGTTTTCTTTCATCAATATTTTAATGACTATTTGCACATTTTGGCAATAAGGGATCCAGAGCCTGGAGGTGGGTGCAGAGACAGATTGCAGAGGTGACTCAGGAGGATTCGGCTGGCCGTCAATGCAACACCAGCCCCCGTGATAAGTGGGTTTCAGTCCCACACCTGGCTGCCTGGCAGGCTTTTGAAGCAGGTGTATGAGCAAGTCCACCCGCCTACCCCTCTGATGCTATCTTTTCTGAGACAGCTTTGCTGCCCAGCAAATGCACACAGAAACCTCTGTCCAAACCTTGCCTCTTTGCCCAAGAAGGATTGTTCCCTATGTGCCTGTGTTAGTAGAAAGCAACTGCCACAGCAGGCACAGCCCAGATCTGCTGGGGAGAGCTACACCACTCTGCAATCCAGATGGCACCTGCTTGGAAGAAAAGTACCACTCCCTGGACACGTCCCCAATTCTCAGTTAAGGTCACGTTCACATCGTGGGTCCTCTCTTCTGGTTCTTCCCCATTTTGAGCTTCCAATTGTCATGATTATTATTTTGAAGTTATACCAGTTGTAAATGTTCTGCCCAAACAAAATGTATGGAAGAAAAACTCCTAACTACCTGAGGATGGTAGAGAAAAAAAATTAGGACCTGCCTTTCCGTATTGAATAAAGATTTAGAAATGAATGCTTGGAACCAAAATGACAGGGATGCAGGCAGGAAACTGACGCTTACCTGAAGTAAATATGAAGATGCTTATTATAGAATTATTTATAGTAGTACAAAAGTTAGAAGCAGCTTCAATGCATAACAGTAAGAAAAGGGTAATGAAATGCAGCAAATATCTCTGATGACTATTATTAAGAGGTCATTAAAATGTTGATTTCAAGCCAGAGGCCATGGCACATACCTGTAATCTCAGCTACTCAGGAGGCTGAGACAGGAGGATTCAAAGTTCAAAGCCAGCTTAGTCAAGTAAGTGAGACCCTGTCTCAAAATCCAATAAGGGCTAGACTTGTAGCCCAGATAGAGCATTTGCCTAGCATGTGTGAGGCTCTGGGTTCGATCCCCAGTATCAAAAATAGTTAATTTTCAAAAATATGAAATGGCTTAGAAATAAAAGATGAAGGTTATCTTGATGTATTTAAACGAACATAAGCAAAATACAAAATTGCAAGTGCGTTCTGATCTCAATACTTATAGAAGCCTAGGAAAACGACAGGAAGGAAACAAACAGGTCTTTTACGGTTGGACTGGCTTGTGATCTCAATTTTTGTTCTTTGTACGTTTCTTATATTCCAAAATCTAGGTGATGAGCATGTGATACTTTCATAATCCAAAGGAACATAGTCAGATATTGCCACTACATAAGTGAGTAGCTGTCCATCAACAGACAGCCTTGCCTCTCGCTAGTTGCCTGCCCTGGGCAAATCCCAGATTGCCCCGAAGTGCCTTCTTCCCTGGGATAATGGGATCCAATGGCCTCACCCGAATCTCTGAGGGGGGCCTGGGGACGTCCTAACCTAAAGAACCCTGAGAACAGCAAAGAGCTCTCCAAACATGCTCAGAGACAGCCAGGCACTGGTCTCATTGCAAACTCGCTACAATGCGAGGAACAAGGGACTGAAGGGGGACACTTGAGTGGTTCAGAATCAGAGGAAAGTGGCTGCGCTGAGAGACAGCAAGCACAAAGGTACATGGGAGCCCAGGTCCCCAGAGCTCAGATGTCTCAGCTGCTGCAGGCAAGGGCTCCCCTGTATAGAAGGTGTCTCGGAGCACGGCCCCCAGAGCACCTCCTGCAGTCGCCCCGAGACTGATATTCACTCTGCTTTACTCAAAGAAGAGTAGGGGAGAAGATGCCACAGCTGAATGTGGCAGGTGGTAGGAGACTGTGCTGTTTGAGTTCCATGGCTGGCCACTACCAGGCGTCGGTTGGGGCCAAGGGTCCCCTTCCTTAGTGCAGATTAGAATCCCCATGGAGGGCTGGAGCTGTGGCTCAGCAGTGGAGCGCTCGCCTAGCACATGTGAGGCACTGGGTTCAATCCTAAGCACCACATAAAAATAAATAAATAAAATAAGCATTAAAAAAAAACTTATGAGTCAACAAAGAAACCATAATAAAAATTTAAAAAAAAAGAATCCCCATGGAGGCCTGAAATTTTTTCCAAAAAAAAAAAAATTTTTTTTTAAGCACATGCATGTTACTCTTCAGTAATGCATAAAGCACAAGTGAGCCCTCCTCTGAAGACCCTGACTCCGCAGGCGGGTGCCCCACAGGCCCAGGCATGTCTCAGTGTCCAGATGTGGAACCCGCCATCCTTAGTACCCTGATAAATGTGGGGGACAGACAGGACAAAGCGGCTCCCCACAGGTTTGGAATGAGAGAAGCAAACCCCACACAGCCGCAGAGTCAGAGCTCCTGCATGTGGCTCTTGAACTAAAAAGTTAAACACATACACAGAGATGTTTTGGGGTCTCAGAGACTTTTAGTATCTGAGAGTTTGTGGGTTCAGTCAGAAAGATGGATTTTGTAATTCACCCAACAAAATAACTTCAACTCCTCCACTCAGAGAGCTTTCCCCAAGGAGGCACAGGTGACCGCAAAGGTGCGTGGGGTGGTCAGACTGGGCGGCTGAGCCTGGGCAGGGGTGAGAAGTGGAACTGGTCAGACGCTGCGGAGAAGAGCAGGAGGCCTCGTGTCAGTCTCACCCTGACCTGAGCCAAGCCTGGGGAGTGAGGGAGAAGCAGACCAGGTCCCCAGCTGGAGTTTAACAAGCTGGACCAGCACTGCAACCCTTCCGGAAGCTTCCAGGTGGACTCCACACTACTGGGTGAAGCTCTGAGGAGGGGCTCCCCCATTTTCTGCTGTCCCATGCCACCCTTCATTTTCTGTTCCTGGAGCTTCAACCAGAGGGAAGTTTGGGAGAGCTGACACTGGGCCCCCCAGGGTGCTCTCCAGGCAGATTTGGGATGGGGAGGCCTCCAGAGGGTGTGTGAGAGCGGGGCCACTTTCACAAGGCACTGGGCCCAGGAGACTGGAAGCGGCCATCTCTCACCCAGTGGTCTGCAGGCCTCTGTACGAGTCTCCTAAACTGCTCACTAAAATGCAGACTCCCAGGAGCCCTGAACCCGCAGCTCAGAGTCTCTGGGACGTCAGACCTGAGAACCTGCATCAGGCACATTTCACAAGTGATCTTTTTACACACTGGTGTTTGACATTGCTGACTTAAAATGTCCCCAGATATATAAGGAGCATTTTATGCATGTACATTATAGATGCACTGTGGGGAGTCGACAGCCCCTCAGAGAGGCAGGTCAGGCCAGGTCCCACCCGTCAGCCAGGAGGCCAGTCAGAGTGAGCATCTCCCCACCTCCTACTGTCCCCCAAGCACCCACTCTGCCTAAGTCAGAGAAAAAGCCTAGAAGCCCCCAAGGGCTCTGCATTTTCTGACAGAGGCCACCCAGAAGGTAAGAGGGAAGGGGTGGGACAGCCAGGTGGACTCTTAGATACAAGGATCTGTGGTCTCCTTGGGGACATAGTCGGTTCCAAGAATCCACAGATAATCTCCTAGGGACCAAGGGAAGAATTGGGACCCCAGGATGTACAGGTGCCCAAGGCGGAGTTGGAAGGCAGCCATGCTGAGCCAGGAAACGGGGTGGAGAAGCCATGGCCATCGGCCTGGTGGACTCTTCCTCTGTCTCCCAGGAACACCAGGGCGGCCCTGGAAAAGTTCCTGGGCAGCAGTTGAGCACATCTCATCCCTGGTTCCATGCCCAAAGGGGCTGGAGCCCGGTGGGTCTCAGGGACATGGGGCCCCTCAGGAGTGGCTGGCTCCTGCGTTGTCCTGTTCAGGGGGAGGGACGTGTTTTGTTATGCCTCATCCAGGAGCAGAATGTCTTGTCTAAAGGGAGACCATGCGCTCTGTCTTGTTTCTAAACCCAGTTCTGGGAAGATGCTAAGAGACGCACAGCAAGGACACGTCTAGCTGGGCAGCTCTGCTCACCAACAGCGTTGGCTGGACACAGAATATATAGGATGCAAACGCAGTAGGGACCAAACCTCCAACCAGCAGGCACAGTGTGGACCATGCCCAGGTCTGGATGTGGACTGGACACAGAGGCTCAGGCCTGCAGGAAGGGAATGGGCAGGATGTTGCTCATATCACCCCCAGTTTCAAAAACAAATACCAGAGGGTCTTCTAGGTTAGTGTGGGTTGTGGAGCTGTGGGGAGTGGCTGCACTGAGGTTCTAGAACTTTCTAGAAACCTGAATAAAAGGAAACAGTGCACTCTGATTGGCAGATAGGCTTCCAACTGAGTTCAGTCATGCCCAAATCCTGCCACTCTCAGCTGCCCCATCAGGGGAACCATTATTCCACTGACCAACCCCAGGGCTTGACCAGAAGGAAAATGCCTACCATACCCCACTCAGGATATGAGGGCCCCTCAGAAAAGAAACTGGGCAGGAAACTTAAAGGATTTCTTGGTCACATTTCTTCTAAGTTAGTTGACAAAAGAATTGAGAAGCTCCTCCCCTGCTGGGAGACAATAATGATTTTTAAAAATCAAACATCACGGTTTTCAGTTAAAACTGTCCTTGCGTGGTGGTCACAGCTGGCACTTGCTGTCACCTACCAGGGCAGACCAGGGCTGTGCTTTGATAATCAGAGGCAAAAGCTCAGATTGAGATTCTAATTCACTCTTCCTGCCAGCCAAGCTTGGACCTGAGCAAGTCTCTTCTTTCTCTGCGGAAGGGAAGACATTCAGAGGTCTCAACGTGTCTCTGTGGCTGGAGAGAATCATGGGCACTTAGGACAGTGGTCTTTTATGTTATGTTCACTTTCATAGTACATAGAAACAGATTGCCATTATAGGCTAATCTCCAGACCTGGAAACCCAATTTCTCTTCCCTTTCAATCCAATGCAACAGAATTTAGTGAGTGTTAACTATCTCTGCAAGTCCCCGTAGTAAGCATTGAAAAGAAAACAAAGACAAAGGAAGTAAATTCTGTGTGTGTGTGTGTGTGTGTGTGTGTGTGAAAAATCCAGACAGTGCTGCTATTGACTGCAAGAAATGGCTAGTAAATATTTTGTCTAAATTCCTTACATTGTGATTTCATGAGGCTTACATAGGTCTTTATTAAGACAATACGGAAAGACAAAATCCATACTGCCAACCTAGGGTCAAGTTTAGAGGAGACTCACTTTTGCATGATATCCCATTGAGAACTCAGGCCAGTGCCATTAAAGGCTGCTGAGGGCCCTGTGAAGGTAAATGGAGAGCACTGGGGTGAAATTGAAGTGATCTGATAAGCTTCTCTGTGCTGCCTCTGTTAGTAACGTAAGACTACTCCAAAGTAGTAAGTTTCACTACAACAGCTGAAAGTGGAGAGATGTTAAATTGAGATTATTTGTTCAATGGAGGACTGAATTTAGTTTTAACAAGTGCTTACTGGGCTGGGGTTGTGGCTCAGTGGTACAGCGCTTGCCTCACTGCATGGGGCACTGGGTTTGATCCTCAGCACCACATAAATAAGTAAAATAAATAAAATAAAGGTATTGGGTTTATCTACAATTAAAAATCTTTTAAAAATGTTTTTAAAAATTAAAAAAAAACAAGTGCTGACTTATTGTGCCTCAACCCATTTACATCTGCTAACAAGAAAAGGGCAAAAATAGAAGAAATGAGTTTATGGAGAATGTGTTGGTCAGCTTCTTATCACTATAATGAAATACCTGAAGCAGTTAACTTACAAAGAGAAAAGGTTTATTTTGCCTCATGGTTCTGGAAGTTCCAGTTCAAGATTGGGTAGCCCCATTGCTTTTGGCCTCTGATGAAGGCCCAGGATTACAATGGCAAGGAGCATATGTCATAGAAAACTGCTCACATCATGAACCAGCAAATAGAGCTGGGATAAGTGAGGTCTCACAATCCCTGTTGAGGACATGCCCCCAATGACCTAAGGACTGCCCTAAGGCCCCACTTCCTAAAGGTCCACAGCATCTCCCAATAGTACCACCCTGAGGACCAAGTCTTTAATACACAGACCTTTGGGAAACCATAGCAGAGAACACAGGCAAGTTATTCAGTGTTGATCACATTTAATCAAAGCAAAGCCACAGGGCAATGGAGTCAGTAAGTTGAATACAGGGAAAGCCCTGGATAGAATCCTAGACCCACAGATAGGAACCCTTCTCTCCAGCCACCTATCAGATAGACCTCAGTAACCCATAGAAGTTCAATCCTTTAGAGGGTGTAGAGAAAGGACAATATAATTCTGTCCTGAAACCTAGCAGTGCTATTTCCATCACCCTTTCATTTCTCATGATGCAAATTCTGAATGTTTTGGCAAATGAAAAAATGCAATTCCCAGAAACAGGAAAGGCACTTTTTCTTAGAGACCAATGTCATGCTGACTCAGTCTGTGCTAAGTGATATTTTGACTCAGCCCAGTGCTTTGTTGCATGGTTGCCTGAGGAGACTTGAGATTCCGGGAGGTATGGGTGGACCCAATCATGAGTGAAATAGCCTCCTTGTGGTAGAGCCTCAAGAAAGAGGGAAGAACCAGAGAAAGTCTCACCCCAGTCTACGAGAGAAGGTCATCCTCCTGAAGTTACTGATGAAACCTATGAACTTGTGATTAATTTTTTTTTCCAAAGCAATAGAAATACTTCCCCTGCCATCTAAATTTATGATCTCGCTCTCTCTTGCAAATGATTTATGCCTCTTTCCAAAGTCTCCTTTAATAGTTGCATTTTTGCTTGCTGCAAAATAATATGTGAAGTTGTTTGTGGAAAACCTGCAAAGCATAAAGAAGAAAATGAAACTAGATTTTAACTTATTAATGTTTTTGGTCCTACTAATCCATGCAAAGACATCCAGGGTTAACATTTTGATGTATCCTTCCAGTATTTTTTCTCTGCATAATCTATTTTTAAAGAAATATAGAATCACATCATTCATTACTATTTTGAAAACACATTTTTTCCTCTTAATACACTATGTATCATTGTACCTCATCTTTAATAGGTGTACAGTGTTGCATTGTATGATCACATAATTTGTTTAGTAAGTTTCCCATTGTTAACATTGTAGTTCTTTCCAGTTTTTATAACAATGTTTCAATCAATATCCATGAACAATTCCTTAGGTCAAATGTCTTATAAGTGCTCCTGCTGGACCAAAGTATTCATATGTTTTAATTTTTTAATATACACAGTTAGCTTATTTCTTTGAAGGTTGCACTAATTTATATTCTCACCAAAACTACAAGATGCCTATTCTCCCTATTCTCAGCATACTAAATATCATTTGACATCTCACTTGTTTGAAACTGAGGGTTGGGCATAAATCACTTTTTTTTTTTTAAAGCGTATTTACTGATTGTTTATATTTCTTTCTGTATGTGAGTTGCCTGTTCATCTCTTTTGCCCATTTTCTTATTGGAATATTTATCTATCCTATTCATTTGTAAGGGCTCTTTATATATGCAACAATATTTATATATTGTTATATAAATGTTTATAGATGCAATAAGTATTTTCCTGCTTTAACATTTGCTTTCTATGGAGTTTCTGACATGTAGGTTTTTAAATTTTTATACGGTCAGAACCATGCTTCTATTCTTTATATGGCCTGCCTTGTCATATTTGTTTAGAAAGGGCTCTCCACTCCCCAAATATGACAAGCTTGCATACATTTTTCTAGTTCTTTTATGTTTTATTCCTTACATTGGATTATTTGGTATATCCTTGAGAGGTATGGCTCTAACATTAGAATTTTCCCTCCTAAATGAATAGCTGTTTATCCAATTCCATTTATTGGATCATCTGTACTCTCCCCACTGATTGGAAATGGTGTATTTATCAAGTACTAAACCTTAGAGAAGTTGCATCTAAGATTGTGAATTTGGGGACGTTCTGTTTTTTCTCAATGCTTCATTTATTCCAGGGCTAATTATTTCCCCTCATTATTTCACTTTGCAAAAATGTTCAGCCATTTATTCTTCCAGGTGGAGTTCAGAATCATTTTGTTAAGTTTTTCAGAATTTCCCCAAGTCCTGTGGGGACCTTAATTAGCATTGTAAGTGCTGTACAAAGTCACCTGGGAAGGATGGGCATGGGGAAAGCAGTGCATCTTCCACTGCAGGATACAGAATGTCTCCTTATGTTTTCCACAAACCTCCTGGAAGTCTCTGTATTGCTTTGTAGTTTCTTCATATGGGACATATCTACCATGAGGGTGGGGAAGGGTTGTTTATTCTTAGAGTTTTATGTTTTGTTTTCCAGTTGTACATGGGATGGGATCCTCCTTATCCAATTGAGTATTCTAACATCATGTAAAAAGCATTTGAAGTTTGTCAATATATTAATTTATACTATCCATTTTATGATGTTTTTACTCATTTTAAATAATCTGTGTTGATGAGAGGTGTGTGTGTGTGTGTGTGTGTGTGTGAGAGAGAGAGAGAGAGAGAGAGAGAGAGAGAGAGAGAGAGAGAGAAGAGCGTAGGACCAAATAGATGGGGATTTCAATTCTTTAATGTGTAGTCTACTTATAAAAAGCATCCCCTGCTTCTGTGCTGGTGAGACCCTCCACTCTCCTTTCCTCCGAGCTAAAGATAAAATATGACAATAATTCTGTGCAGAATGCCCTGTGAGCCAGTCCTCACCTCTGGGGCCTGCTAATGCCCCCAGGCCAGTGGCCTTCAGACTTGACAGAAGTGGATCACATTCCTGTGGGGGCAGTGGAGTTGGCCCTGCCACAGTATGGTTTCCAGAGTCCCCGCTCTGCCCTGTCCCCATCTACTTGTCTTACCATAACACAAACATTGACAGCTCAAGTGGATCGCTGTCATTGCACAACAGTCAGTAGCTTCTGCCAGGGCAGAGTCTGTGCCCTGTGGAGTTGAAACACATGCACCTATTTCTCACTTTGGCCTTGAGCAGAAGAACTGGTTTTCATTTTTGCAGGACGGTGGTTTTGGGTGTGTGCTCAGAGAACTTTGACAACATTTGAGGGAAATTGATACGCTGCAAGGACAAAGCCACTTTTCTTTATTCTACATTCAAGGGCAAGCTTTGCATCCAAGTGGAAAAAAAATAGTGTGGCAAAAAATAAGGTGGTCATTAATTTTCATTTTGCTGTAAGCATATATTGGATTAACTCCGTTAGTTAAACTAAAAGGGTCATAGCTACTAAGCACTTTCTGCTGCTGCTGCCTTTAATTGCACTAATTAGGGCTATATGTACATTGCCCTACAGGATCTGAGCAGGCCTGAGAAAAGAGCTTGTGATAACTGTGTACACCACAGCATCTGACAGTTCAAGGTCTTCCCATGAATTACAATGGCCCTGAATTACAAGAACCCAAATTGTCATAGTTCAAACATGGAGAAACTGAGGCCTTTTTTTTTTCCACCAGATTAAAAAAAAAAAAAATCACACTGATGGCATTCTGGGCTCCAATTTTCTAGATCATATGCTTCCAGAGCTATTTTTAGGAATATTTGGCTTTGTACACAGAGAATTATTTTTGATGCTTACCACTCCATCGTCGCATTAAAATTCATGGGTAGCACCATCTTGCTAATGTCACGAGAGTGCACATATGTGCACAAGATCTCCCCCTGAATGGAATTCTGTTCGATAAGGCCATTCTTAACTCAAACGGGCATCCATTCTAAGCCAAAGTTATTGTCTGTGGGCCAGGGCAAGGGGCAAACACGCTTGGCTCATCATGGGGTTCAGGTGGGTGGTATGTGTTGAGGTTCTTCTAAAATTTCTTTGAACAAAAAGTCATACTGTTATAAATAACAACAAAAATGAAAAGTTTAAAAGCCAGGCTTGGCTGTTTGCTTGGGCAGCCTTTCAGATCTATCAGCTCTTTGAGTAACATCGACATCTTTGTAAATGGCATGTCTCCCTCTCTAGCATCTCCATTCTTAGCCAACCACTTAGATTCTCCTGTCAGTGAAACTCAGCCTCAGGGTTGAGCTATTACAGGTGTCCTGTTTGCCGTGGACCCAAACCTGTCTCCATCAGATGCATACAAGTAGCATTTATAAAATTCCAGATTCTTAGGCCCCACCCAACATAAGCATCTTCAGGAGTGAGGAATATCATTTTTTTAAGGTTCCCACATACTTCAAACACAGTGCTTGTTAGAGTACTGAGAAGGCAGAGAGTGGGGACTTGCAAGCCCAGTTAGCAGGCAGTCTGATTTGACAACAGGTTTGTCCTTGCTAACAAGTGTGTGTACCTATAGCAATGCTTCTCAAACTTTCATGTGCATCTGAATCACCTGCAGATCTATTTTTTAAAATACAGATTCTGGATCAGCAGGCCTGGGAGGGGGCACCAAGATTATTCATTTCTAACAAGCTCCCTGGTGATGCCAATACTGCTGGTCCATGGGCCATACTTTGAATAGCAAAGCCCTAGGTCAGTTTCTCACAGTGGCACTCCCTCCCACTCATGACAATTAAAAATGTCTCCATACATTTCATTTTCACATTCTCTTGAAGTGGGGGACTCCCTCTGGTTGAGAATCTCATCACTAGGTAATCCTGATCATCCACCAAATATACAGTCTACTTTTAAATATGATTTGTTTGCACACTTAAATGATCCAAAAAAAATCCACTCTATGGGTTTGTCTACCCTCCCTACAGTGAAAGCCACAAAGGGCAGAGGACTTACCCTGTTCATCACTGTATCCACACACACCCCCAAGACTGGTATGTAATGGGCACCTAATAAATATATGAATGAATTAGTTAATTGAACAAGCTAGTACTGAGTTTTACATGAAGTTCAATCTTAGAGGTTACCTTTTTCTATATTATAAAGAGACAGGAAAAAAAGATTGCTTTGCTCTATTCTCTGTAGATATTTCCATTGCATTTTTTAATTTTATTTTTCTCAATGCTTTATTGAGAAGCCATAAGTAATCAGGGACTCATGGAACAAAAAAAAAAATGCCTATTTAAAGTTTTCATCTGACATTTTTTATTTCCTGACAAGGTTCTTGTCTAAAGGAGGATCAACCCATAATCCTTTGTGGACCAGTTCTAGAAAAAGCCCAAATCCTTTGTGCTTCCTAAATTATCTCACACAGCTCCAAACCAGCTCCACAATCAAAGCGGGGCCAGAGCTTGTGTGATCCGCTGTAAACATGGGTTTCCCATTTCCACTGTCATTTCCCTGCCTCTGCCTGCCACGACCCGGCTCCCCTCACACCTTCCCACCACCGGCAGGCAGTCTCGTCAGCTCGCCATTATAGCTGCACCCCCTACTCCACTCGCCTCAGAGCAGGGAGCATCCATGCTGATGCATTCAGCTCCCCTGATTGGGGGCTCATAGGACCAGCTGTCGCAGCACCACCAAGTGAGTTTGAACCCAAAGGGAAAAAATGTGCTCCCATCTCCCAGCACCCTCATCAAGGCACAAGGGCTTGTCATCGAGCCCTCCCTCTCCTCCCCCAACCCAGCCATGGGTCGTCTTTGCTTTCTTGATTTTTCATGTAGGCGCTCTTTGTTCCTCCTGGGCCAGAGACAAGGCAGGGAAACTCCTCTGACCACCTTGGCCCAGCTCTGAACGGCCCATGAGCCTTGCTCAGCCATCACTTTCAGCCCTTGAAGACAAACTTGCAGAGTAAAGCTTTTAACTGGAAGAACCATGTCCCCTCACAAGCCCCTGAGTGCATATTTGTATTTAAGCACTTGTAAAGACAAGTGGCTGCCAGCCTGTGTGTTAGTAAGGAAATATGCACATTTACTCCCTTGAGTGGAGACCTAACCAATATGTGTAAACAGGCCAGAATTTGCTCTACTTTTCCCCTAAGGGAAGTTGACTTGTCTAGCGTATCTCATCATTGCTGATATTCTCCTGTGAGCTTGGAAGTTGGCAGAGTGTAGGCCAAGACATCCTGGCAAGTGTCTCTGAAATTGCCATCTTCCTTCCTGATAGGACAGAAACTACCCAACTTTGGAAAGGCTGATCTAACTGCTGCAGAGCACCAATGGAAAGAGCTCTCTGAACATGGAAAATTTGTGGGATCCACTAGCTGGGTGTCGGTGGCATCCAAGGGCTGTTCTTCAGCACACGCAGAGATAGGGCCATGAAGACTTGAGTATAAAGCCATATTTGCCCTGTGCTTTGTCATTATTCCAACTGGACTCCTAATAGCAGAAGTTCCTACCACCCTGGGAGGTACCTGGCAGCTAATTAATGGCCTATGAAATTTAAATGCCCCAGGGAATATCACTTCTCTGAATCCTTCACTGAGGAAAAAAATCATAATCCACATCTTGCAAAAATTGGGATTTTTTTTTCCCCTTTCCATAAAAAAAAAAAAAACAAAACAGCCCAGTTACTCTCTAACAGTTTGGGGCAGGAGGCTAATGGGTTGTGTTAGTCAGCTTTCTGTGGCTGTGACAAAATACCTGAGGTAAACAACTTAAAAGGAGGAAAAGTTTATCTGGCTTAGTCTCTGCAGTTTCAATCCATAGTCACGTGGCCCTGTTGCTGTGGGCTTGGGCTGAGGCAGAACATCATGGTGGGGAACACATGGTGGAACAAGGCTGCTTATCCCATGGTGTGGGGGGGGGGAGAGAGAGAGAGAGAGAGAGAGAGAGAAAAGGAGAGGAGAGGAGGGCAGGGGACCAAGGACAAGTGTTTTAATCAGCTTTTTCACTGCTGTGACTAAAGATCTGATCAGCACAATTATAGAGGAAGAAAAGTTTATTCAAGGGCTTAGGGTTTCAGAGGTCTCAGTCCATAGACAGCAGGCTCCATTCCTCAGGGCTTGAGGTGAGGCTGAACATCACGGTGGGAGAAGGTGGCAGAAGGAAGCAGCTCACATCATGGTGATCAGGAAGCCGAGAGAGAAACTCTACTCTTCAGATACAAATATATACCCCAAAGCTATGCCCCAATTCCCACCTCCTCCACCCACACCCCACCACTTCGGTTACCACCCAGTCAGTCCCTATCAGGGGTTTAACTCACTGATTGGGTTAAGATTCTCACAACCCAATCACTTCTCCTCTGAACCTTCTTGCACCATCTCACATGTGAGCTTTTGGAGGACACCTCACAGCCAAACCATAACAACAGGATATCCCCTTCAAAGGCATGTCCCCAGTGACCCACTTCCTCCAATCTACTAAAGTTGTACCACTTTCCAATAGTGCCACTGGCTAGCAACCAAGCATGTGGCCTTTAGGGGACACTTCAGATGGTAACAGGAGTCTGTCTCGATGTAGAGCTCTGGTATTCTTTCGGAGGAGGAGATGACCTCCCTTTCTGAAGCAGGCTTAGAGAGCAGGAGAGAATGTAAACACACACTCACGTGAGCCCGTGGCTGACCCAGGGCTTCTCTGTGAGTGAAGTGGAAGTTCCTGGTCCCCAAGCTCACACACTGACCAGCCTCCCCTTTCCATCCGGAAGGGCCCCAATTCTTTGTCCCTGGTTTGATTGCAAGGTTGGTACTAGATGTGGGTGCTGATATTATTTCTGCCTCTTGCCACAACTCCCAACAACTGGGAAGTGGGGGCCTTTGTGAATGTAAGGACCACTTCAAGATTTAAGCTTTCTCTCAGAGTGCTTGTGCATGAAATCATCCTTGAGAAATACTTGTTTTACAGGAACTTGCAGGAACTACTAGGGTTTTTTTTTAATCCAGGCTTCCTTCTAGTTTTCTTGAACTAGTAGCTACTGTGAGCCTTGATTATTCTTTTCAATAGCTGTACTTCAACAAAAAGAGCAGCCCTGAGGAGCAGAGGCACAATTGTTACCAACAACAAATAAGAAGGGGAAAAAAACACACCCCAAAACCAGAATAATTGAATATTAGAGCAGGAACAATCAGCTTCACGCTTTGTGCCACAGAACTCAGTCCACGGATGCTGGTGATCTCCACTAGGGAGAGGAAGGCTTGGTGACTGGTCGTGGGCCTCAGACTGAGCATGGAAGAAAAGCTTTTGTCCTCAGGTTGGTATTTGAAGCCCTAGGCTCCAGGGCTGGCACCTAGTAGAAGCACAGCGCAGATCGATCAACAGGATAAATAAATGAACTAAGGGCCATGAGAGCCCAAGGGAGGAAATAAGTGACTGTGCTTGCCAGGTATTTTCACAAAAGAAGCCTGAACTGGACCTTAAAGGCAGGATTATTCCTGCAGACATCAGGAAGGGAAGCTGCAAATCAGAGCACACCGTGTGCAAATGTCCGAAGAACAACGTGGCCTCCCAGGGAAGCACAGGGGGCCACTGGGCTTGGAGCACAGGCTGTTAGGAAGACTGGGCTGCAGGAGGAGCAGGCCAGGTAGTCCTCAGGAGAGGCCCAGGGTTCGTGGACAGACTCGAGAGCTGCAAGATCAGAAGGGACAGCAAGAGTAGCCCGAGCCTTACAGCTCCTCAGGCAGCCACAGGTGCCCCCCAGGTCGCCCGGGGCCCCACACAGCCCCCACACAGGAGGGTGTGCTCAGAGTGAGTCCTTCCTAGAGGTCAGTGGACCTTAATGGTCTAAGGGGACACAGGTCTTCTGATCCTTCCATTTCTTGCACACTCAGAGCTCTCAAACACCTAGCCAAGGGTCCGAGGTGTTGGTTTACTTCAAGCTCCAGTTTAGTGTGTCTGTGGAATTCTAGTTTTCAGCTCACTTGTGTGTCAAAGGTTTAATTTTTCTTTCCCTTAAGCATAAGGAATGCTAATAAAGACTAGTTTGTTGTTTTTGTTTCTGTGTTCCCAAGTCTTTGACATTCACAACTGAGTTTTGTAAGTGATTCTAGGTGGTAAGTTGCCATTTCTGCACAATTCAGCTTTAAATTTGTCTGCTTAAATGAACATAAATGTTTCATCAAGTATCTTTCTAAACTTATATCTGACCCTCTAGTTTTTCTACTCATGTTTATAAGAGCTAAGTAAATTCGGTCGACTGTACCCTGACATAGGCGACAGAAGCACCCAATGATTGATTTAGGTCTCAGGGGCACCCAGCTGGCACCTGCAGAGATCTGCCTTAATGTTGATGTGTTCAAAGCCGGTTCTTTTCACCTGATACTTAGGGACACACACAACCACGCCACCTCTTTGTTTTCTCTTAGTACAGAACAGATTGGAGAGCCCTCCCGTTCCCAGTGTGTGTGCTTCTGGAGTTGGGGGCTGCTGCCGATGCTGCTGAATTTAGCATCATTGATAGTGTAGTCCGTAGGGTGCCAGGCAGGTGAGGCATATGCCAGGAAGGGATGTCCTCTCTGGCAAGGCGCTAAGCAGGAGGGCTGGTCCCAAGGAAGAGGCAGAGCCAAGGGCTGTGCCTTACCATTTCCATCCCTAGCTCTCCCGCCGCGTTCCCAAACTTCCTTCCTCTCTGTTTGCAACCTGCTAATGGAACTTTAATTTTCCGTGAATAGTAAGTGGCTGAAGGCAGCAAAATGTTCTCCTTACTACTGGGATTGATATTTTTACTAACACCAAAAGGCCTTAGGCTAAAGGTTGAGGGCAGATTATCACAGACTCTTAAAGGAGACTAGGGTGTGGGGTCAGGAGAATAGCTGTTGGAGCCCCTGAATCAGGATGGGTAGCCCCTGAATCAGGACAGGTGAGCTGTAGCTTCTGCCAGTGAGTGCAGTCTTCCAGACACCACCAATGTGAAGAGACCTGGGGCCCCATGTACATTTTCTTATGCAACCCTTCATTAGAGGTAAACTGTATTCTCTGAGTTCAGCTCGTTATCATACTTGAGCCCCTCCTTAAAAGGCACATATGGACAATATATGAACTGGGGAGTATCTTCAAGATCCTGAATCAGGGTTCTCAAACTTTAAGGTGCCCAAATCACTGCAAAATCTCAGATAAATGCAAATTACATTTAGTAGCTGGGAGGAGCTGAGAATCTGTTTCTCTGAGGAGCTGTTGGGTGACATGGATGCTGTATGGACCATCCTTGGAGCCACAAGGCCCCAGAGAGCAGTGTTCTCAACTTTGCATCTCTCCATAGATTGGCATCAAGATTTTAAAAAGCTCCCCAGGTATGCCAAACTGTACCCCACACCAGTGAAGTCAGAATCCTGAGGACAAGGCCAAGATATCCCAACATAGTTGCTGCCCTGGTTGAGTCTGTAAGAAAGACGTGAGTGGATGGTGGGACTGATTCCTACCACTTTGGAAATCAGCCACAGTGTGTTGTGACGGTCTTGACGGTCTTTAAGGGTTGTGAATTAAAAATGAGCAGCTGCCTTTCGTGTTGCCAGCTTCGGAGCCCGAGCTGAGGGCCTCGAGACGCTCTTGCCATGCCCCCTGCACTGTGGCCTCTGCTCTTGGCTGCTGCAGGCTCTTTTCGGCAATCCTAATGGGGCTCTCAGAGTCCAGTGAGAATGAAACCGGACGTTGTCTTCCTGGGGCGAGGGTTTCTCGGCCCTGCTGCACATTCACATAGCTGGTCCGCATTCCACGTGCTGGACAGTCTGAAAGCTCCCGGTGCGATGCTGTTGCGAAACCCGGACCGGGAGCTACAAGGAGACTTTAAAGAATCGACATATTTGTTTTTCTTCAACGATTTTGGAACTGGTTCTAAATAACAAAAGATGCTGGTAGGATGATAAACTGTAAAGATGATTTTTAAATATGCAATTAATGATTTTTAAAATGTTTCAAAATGTATATGTCGACTTCCTGTCCCCCACCTGGTATTTCTGGGGAGGCCAATAGGCACTTGAGCTGGGTGTGGAGTTCACCAACAGAACATGAAAATCAACTAGGGCGCTGCATTAGTTAAGGCAAGGCTAGCTGCTAAAACAGATAAAACCCAGGCCTTCCGGGGCAGAAGTTGGGCACTGTGACAAGGTCACTGCAGAAGTTGGGCAACTGTGACAAGGTCCGCGGGTAGCCCTCCTCTGCAGTCTGCCCAATGGGAGGGTGGGGGCGGGGCCCCAGAGGGCGGTCCCCCAGATGGGCGGGGCCACGTGTGCTCTCACGCCATTGGCCAGAGCTCCATCACTTGGCTCCTGGCCCTTGGTGAATGAGTGCAATGAGGTCCAAGAACTGCAGAGCCTTGGCCAGCAGCCAGCATTGAGGACTAGCGGTCCTCGAAGTGATGATTGATTTTTTTTTTTTTTTTTTTTTGTACCAGGGATTGAACCCAGGGTTGCTTAACCACTGATCCTCATCCCCAGCCCTTCTTTATATTTTATTTTGAGACAGGGTCTCACCACGTTGATTAGGCCTCGCTAACTTGCTGAGGCTGGCCTTGAACCTGCCTCATCCTCTTGAGCCGCTAGGATTTCAGCTGCACCCCGTTTGAAATGATGATCTTAGGGAAGTGTTCTCTTCTTTTCTCCGCAGATATTGCAAACGGCACCAGTTCAGGGGGGTACCGCCCGCCTCCCAGAACCAAAGAAGTCATCATCAATGGCCAGACTGTGAAACTTAAGTATTGTTTCACCTGCAAGATTTTCCGGCCCCCTCGCGCCTCCCACTGCAGCCTGTGCGATAACTGCGTAGGTGAGTAGGAGCCCAGGTCACGGGGGCCACGTGGGGGATGTGCTCCGAATAGGCGGATAGGCATTGTGCCAGGGCTGGTGTGTGCCCATCTTTAATCCTTCTCCACTGAAACACTCAATAATAGTTAATGTTCAGTGTATTTGCTTGTTACCATGAATTGCATCCACCAGGCCTAGAGTTACCAATCTTTTTTATTTTTGTTTTTTCCCCCCTCATTCTGCAATGCCCTCGGCCTTCAGTTCCCCAGCACAGCGCAGAGATAAAACCATTTCATCCCTAGGCGGCTGCATGGCCTGGGCCCCACACCTAAGGGATATGCTTTGTTCAGTTCTGTTCGGAGCTGGAAGTACTGGATCCAGCAGGGAGGAAGGGAGGCAGAGGAGGGAGATTTCCTCAAGCGGGGGGGGGGGGGGGGGGGGGGGGGGGCGTGTTAGGGTCTTTGTTCTTCAGCAACCACGGGACCTCCACTCTGTCTTCTGGCTTTCTCCAGGAGAGATGAGGGAAACAGGCAGAGGGAAGGTGAGAGCCCAGAGGTCCCTGGTTGTAAGACTTGGCCTGACTGTTGACCTAGCACAGGATTCTGCCACTGTGGTGGGTGCCAGACCCCTGGAGGTGGTCAGCAAGTGTTCCCCAGAGCTGCTGCCCAGGCCGGCAGTCTGCTCCCCCCACTAGGCTGGATCTCCTTAGAGATGAGGTGGCAAGGACATGGTCAAGCAGCAAGAAAGACAAAGCCTTGCCACAGTGAAGACCCGCGTTTCCTCAGTCCCAGGGCCAGCCTCTAGTAATAGCAACCAAGGACACTTCTGGGGAAGGAGCAGGAACTCCTCTGTTACTTCATACCTGAGAGGATAGGAATACCCCCGAACAAGCCTTGTTTCCCTCGGTCACACCGATTTCAACCCTCTTCTTGAGTCTTAGAGCTTGTAGTCTCAATTCTTCCTGAGAAAAATGTAATTTAATAATAGGCTTCATGCTTGCCTGCTGTTCCAAGCATCTTTTAATCATCTTAAATTTACCTTATCTTCACTTTAATAATCTAGAATTTGGTACAAATGCCATGTTTTCCCTATCAGGCTTTGTTTGAGTTTTATTAACTTCAACTACTATTAGTTTTACCTTCCCAGAGGAACAGCATGGAATTCCGTTCCATCTTTCCTAGGTGGTAAGGAGTCTTTAGTGAAGAGCCTGGGATGTGGCACTAGTTGGCCTGAGTCTGGATACTGGCTGTGTTTTATGCTACTAAATTCTCTGTGCCTCAGTTTTCTTGTCTCTCCAGTGGGGATGATTGAGAGACCTAATAAGTAAGTGCGTGTCAAGCGCTCAGAATAGTGCCTATCCCACGACAAATTATCTGCAATTGTTAGCTCCTATTACTGTTATCACTGCTGCTACCTTGATGTCTCTAGTGGCTTTCTCTGGACAATGCTTGATACATGTAGTCCTCTGCAGGTGTGATGACCAAAACTACAGCTAGGCCTCCAGGTGGGGCAACACCAGCCCACAGTGGCCATCTCATATCTATCTCGAAGACACTTAAGCCAAAACAGCATGGCAGCTTACATATCTTCTGGGGAACAATCCATAGGGATTCTTGGGCCTCTTCTTGGGCTGTCATTTTGACCTCAGGATTTCTTATGGAACAGTATGTAACTTACACTTACTCAGGTAAACTCCTCTGTTATTTTACGTACCTCTCCTATGGGCCTAGAGACTTATTCTAGTCTACAGAGAGTTGTTATCTACAAATCTGAAGTATTTACTGGGCACTTCCTCCCCTTTTTCATTTACAAAACTTTTACCCATTTCTAGACACCCCTGTTTCCACTTATTCATTTCCATCAGTTGGTCTCAATCCTGTTTCCTGTCGCAGCCTAATTCTTAATCATGATAAAAACTTTCATTCCCAATTCATAGTGACCTATTGTTTTAAAATCCCCTTTGGATTATTGTCAGACACTTTCTAAAAGCTCATATGATCACTCACAGTTTATTCCCACTATTGCTCCTATGTGTAGATGGCCCTTAAAGAACCCTGATGAACTGGATGTAAAACCCCTTATCAAAATTATGTTTGCCTTTCCCCAGTTGATAGTGTGCTTCTGCCTTAGTAAAACCATTTAAAATAGGGTCCTGTCCTATCAAATCTACCAGCAGTGATAGGGCCTTGGGTCTAGAGTATCTCTAGGAGCAGGTGTGTCCTTCTGAAAACAAAGGCACAATGGCAATCAGACATCCCCCTAACCAGCAGAGTGGTGTTCTAGAAACCAGAGGTCCTAAATAGCAAAGGGAAAAGGAGAGAAAGTGACAAAGTCCATGATGGGTCAAGAGGACGAGGCTGCACCAAGTGGTACACCACCAGCAGTGTCCTCTAAGCCTGGTCCACAGTCCTGGGCCTGGGCTTGGCTGACCCTAACTAGAGTCTGGCTCTATGGACTGATTGAAAATAAAGCTGCTCATAGAACTCCTTAAAAAAAACATGCAGTTATTCAAGTCTGCAGAGCATCGGATTTCTAGTTAATTCCATGACACTTGGGCCTTTGTCATGACCAATGATCCGACCAGAAGATTGAACCTTCTGCATATGGGAAAAGAGTGGAAAGCAGATGTCTCCCACAGAGAAGGGTAAATGCAGAGTTTGCCAGTAGTTTATTTTTAGATAGAAAGTTTTTACTGAAAGAATTCTACTTTTTGCAGCAAGTGAAAAGCACAAGGAGTACTAAAAGACAGGGTTACAATATGTGGCTTCTCTTGTAATGAAGAGCTTTGGGCTGGCACTTCCCAGGCATAGTAGGTAGATCTTGCTTTGCAAGAGGAGATGGGAGAGGGAGAATGCGCTTTCCCAGGTTTTTGGAAGAGTATTTTCCTTTGTTAAATAAGTTTGAAACGAGAGCCAAGTCCTGGGACTGTGGGTTTCTAGTTGAGGATGGAGGGAAGAGCTTTCTGGGGAGCAAATGCTGGTGCAAAAATAGAACTTGTGGGCAGAACCTCGTGGCTGGGAGCTGACTCCTAGGACCCACAGACCCAGGGATGCACCCTGGTCCTGTCACTGAGTAATTCCATAACCTGGGCAGGTTATCCAAACACTCCTGTTTCCACCTCTGTGAAACAGGGTGACCCCGGGGCTACCTCATAGGTTTCTTTTAGAGAGTAAATGAGATGGTACCCATCAAAGCATCCAGAACAGATCTGGTGCACACTAAGGACCAGTGTGTACCTGCCATTAATGTTCATCTCATCAGTAATAGGACATGCTGCTGTTAGGGCTTCTGAATAGCAGATTCAGACAGGATTGGTTATCACAATCACAGTCGTCACCTTGCTCTTTTTGGTAGGATTTAGACCACGTGCAGTCATAGAAGTGGGTACGTTCTTTCTGCCTTGGATTAGCTCCATTTCTGTCTCTGAATCTTCCTCTCTCTCTCTCTCTCTCTTTAGTTTCCTCTGTGTCCATCACACCACTTCTGCACATTTGCAATAGAGTATTTGGGGTGGTTTATCCATGTAGATGATCTTTGAGTTTATAAAACATTTGTAAACAACTAGCAGCTGAGGCCCTATGCCCTCCCTCTCAGACCCTCAGGTCACTGGAGCGAGAGTGGTAGAAGGCAAGAAAAGACAGAAGGGCCCATGAGGTCCTCTCAGGCTGACCCAGTGCATGCGGTTCACCTTCTGTGACCAGGTGGGACCCTGTGGGGGAGGTCTGTCCTTTGATGGCCCTGGTCCAGGGTCAGAATGGTCCCAGCATTCTCTGGAATTGGGCACTTCTAATGGAACCTAAACTGGTAACAAAAAGGGACTTAGTTGAAATTAATGTAATCATACACTATGGACAAACTAATAAGAAAGTTTGCTAAACATGAAGGCTCGCAAGCATTTGCCAACTGTCTGTCTAACCTGGGCCACATAAAGACAGGTCTGCCTAGGAGCCGAGAGGGGCCTCTGGAGGTCCCAGACCTGTTGTCCTGTCTGGGCCAGGGGACCCTCTGTGCACCTGCGATGCCACTCCTGGAGGGCTTCACAGACAAATGAAGGAGTACACAAAACCCTCAGGCCATTCCAGACCCCGGCCACAGCCAGCCTCCCTCACTCAGGGTGAGCACCGGTCTGTCATTGACTTCTACCCCTTCTGTTATTTCTGGTGTGGGTGCTACAGGAACCTCCAGAGGCCCCCTACTGAGACTCAGTGTCCACCCCTGCTGGTGTGGGTCAAGCACCACCCGCCTTAAATCCCTACAGACCCCCTCCTCATTCCCCTCTGTTGCTACATTTTCTATCCTGGCTCCTTGACCAGACATTTCTGGCTCCTGTCCCACAGTGGGCCCTCCTGATGCTCTCACTGCTCCTCTGTGATGCAGGTGTCCACACTCAGCCTGCTGGTTCAGTGTGAGTGCCACCACTGCCCCCCTCAGAACCCAGGCTTTGCTTCAACATTGTAACTCACGTTAAGAGAGGTGAAACGGTGGAGGTGTGGCGTTACATCTGCCTTCAGGTGTGGGTAGCATCATGGAACTCCTTTTTAATTCCTTGCATTTGGTAAGAGGTAATAAATCCTCATGGGAAAGTGTATCATTTTAGGGGAGAGACAGGGACTGGCATTGAATCTTCCTTGGAACCCAAATGCACAGGGCTCTCCTGGGCTTCTTAGAATCCATTATCTTTGCATTTAACCAGCTTTAATGAGCATTTACGTGTCAGGCACTATGATAGGAGCTAGGTATGTCAAAATGAAGAACAGTCCCCAGGGATTGTTGTTAAGAGCAGACCAAGGAGAACTTTAGGCAGAAAGCATTATATTTGGCATATTACACAAGTCAAAGAGAGTAATTTTATGTTGGTAATGAGTACAATTAAAAATTGTCATCAATATGTATGCACCAAATAATATTGCATCAAAATAAAGTAAAAGTTGTTCGTAAATGCAAGAATAATTTGGTATAAACATAGTGGCTAATGAGAAACAACAGTATACCTCTGCTTTTGATGGCTTATGTCAATGCAATATAAGAAAATCAAGGATAGCAATTGATAATGAATAAATATATGTTGAACTTTGTTTCTACAAAGTTTACTTGCCTTTTTCAGCTGTTCATGAAACATTTGCAAAAATCAACCATATTAGGCCACAATAAAGTCCTAACTAGCTAAAAGCAGATATTGCACAAACCAAATGGTCTGATGACACAACAATAAAACAAGAAATCAACCACAAAGATATGATTGCACAAACACAAGCATTTGCAACTTAAAAAAAAAAAAAAAGCTTTTCATAAACACTTTGGGCAACAGAAACTTCAATTTTGGAAAATGACAGTAAGAACAATGGTATTATAATTCCGAATTCTAAATTTTAAAGACACAAAAAGTAGCCTAAGAGGAAAAGGTATTAATTGGAAGACTATCCAGGTGCTGGTAAGAATCTGCAAAAAGCTGGAAAGGCAGGCTGGGGGAGGCTGGCGGGGCACAGGCAGTCGCGACTGTCACAAGACGCTGCCTAGAGGCACAAGCAGCACATTGCTGGTACCACCACAGAGTTCTCTGTGCCATGGCATCAACTTAAAACTGCCCTGTCTGCCCAAGACCATGGGCTCCAGACTCAGATGTCTGGGTGGGCCTCTGAGCCTGTCTCACTTCTGCACTTGACGAGCCAGCAAGGTGGGGCCCTGCCTGAGCCCCCCTGCCCCACTTACAGTCTGTATAGTGCAGCCGAGGGGGCTGCTTCCCAGCTACTTCAGGGTTCTCCCCAAACAGGAAGTGTACTTGGATGGTAGATGGCCATGAGGGAGAGCGTCTTTTAAAGTCTAGTACAAAAAAAAAAAAAAAAAAGTTGAACTTAGAATAGAGGCAAGTAAACAAAGCATCTGTCTCAAGAAGACAGAAAGAGTAGCAAAATAAACTTAAGAAAACAGGGGGAAAAAATCAGTGACCTAGAAGGCAGAACAGTGAACATGATGCCAGATCTCATTTCTTGGAAAATAAACAACCAAGAGAGAGAGAGAGAGCTCTGGTGAGACCGAAGGACAGGACACAGCAAGAAAGTGGAGTAGATTCAAATGAGATGAATATGGTGAGATATTTTTAAATTATTGGGATATGTATTATTTTGTATGTTGTCTAACTGAAAGTCAGTTAACTAAAAACTCAATGAATCATGATTTTTGTCAGAGATTGGCCCCAAAAAATGAGTTAAAAATGGGTAGTTCACACAAATTTTTCATGCAATTATCTAGGCAAGGTGCTGAGCGCAGACAATATTACTTTCTACCTTCTGAATATAGTGTCAGAGTTTAGAAAAACCTTTTTAATTCATTTCACCGTGATAGTATGACCCCAGTTACAAAAAAAAATCTAACAAAAATAACATGCAAAAAATCACCAGAATTTTTCATTTATAAATGTATGTAAAAAGCTAACATGAGTCATAGAAAATTTGATCTCATTTTATTCTGTATATGAAAGAATTAGTCGTTCTGGCATACAAGGGTGTATTCCAGGAATGCGACTGCCTTTTAATGATATTAGAACTGTTAACACACCAGTCAACCAAAGGGCAGAAGATAATGACGATGATGGATTCCCAAAAGGGTTTGATGAAGGGTGGTCTCCGTCTCTACCCTGAACTAAGCCAAGACTGGGAGGTGGGGCTGGCAGAATTCTGACCCCCAGGACCTCCATCCCTGGGTGCTATTTGCTTCGCAATAGTGACTTTGAGGAAGTCACTAGAGGTCACTAATCCACTGAGCTTAAAGCAACATTATCCTGGGTTATCACAAGGGCTCTGAGGAGCCAACACAGATATTTGAAGCCACAGAAGGATTTAATGTGTCCTTGCTGCTCAGAATCGGGGAGGACCATGTGGAAAAGTGAGAAGGGAATCCGTGGAACCCCAGCGGCAGGGAGTGTGGAAGAGACCTCAGCTGTGCCTGGGAACTGTACCCCTGGCCCATCCCTGATCTTAGCCTGAGCAGAGAAGCCAGTCATGTTATGCTGAACGCCTCACTCATGGAATTGTGAGATGATAAATTCATGTTGCTGAAAGCCCCTACGTTGTGGTCAGTTGCTGTGCAAAACTGTTGCTTTGCAATACAAGTCTAGTACAGAAGAATGCTCCTTAACCTGGTTTTGGTACTGGGGATGGAACCCAGGGGCACTTTACCAGTCACTGAGCTTCATCCCCAGTTCTTTGTATTTACTTGCAATCCTCCTGCCTCACCCTCCTGAGTTGCTGGGATTATAGGTGTGTGCCACTGTGCCCAGCTTAACATGGTTTTTAAAGAAAAATAAAGCTAATATTTTCTTTACAGTAAAATAATAGAGTGATGTATGTTGAAGTTGGGAATAGAGGAGGATGTCCACTGTCATAATTAGTTTTTAACATTATCTCTGAAAGTAATGCAATAAGAAAAATAAATATGAAATAAATCTAACAGAAAAGAGGAAAATAAATTATCATTTTTTTGTAGATAAGAACACCAGTAACAGTACCAACAAACATTAGAACTAGTTTCATTCGTTTCGTAGGTTTATTAATTACCAAATAAATACATGACAGTAATTCACTATGTATCGGTTAGGAGTCTCCATAGAAAATCAAGATCATACTCTTCACAAATATATCTATAAATATAATGCAATGTGAGGCATAGAATAAGATAAATAACTATAACATTCAATTAGACAAACAAGCAATAATTTTGAATAACATATTTGAGAATAGCGCAATGCAAGGAAATCAGCACTGTTAGGTATGAAGGCTGGTGTGTCCCTCATGCATGAGTTGCAAAAAGTGTTCTCAATGTGTGTTCATTGTCCACTTTCATCTTTTCTGGATCTCCAAAGTGATCCTCCAGATGCCCGTCTTGTTACGCAGGGCCTGGGGTCTGGCTGGGGAGGCAGAGATGGATCAGCAATGTGAGAAATGCAAGGGGAGCCAGGGTGGGCTCTAGGAGAGCCCAGATGTCCAGTCCCCCTCCAAGGTGGGAAGCCTGAGGAGGAGCGAGTTACTGGTTGAGGAAGGGCAGGAGGCCCCATGTAGACTTGTCCAGGTGTCAGAATGAGAGG
The DNA here is from genome assembly GCF_047511675.1 of Marmota flaviventris. Lineage (NCBI taxonomy): Eukaryota > Metazoa > Chordata > Mammalia > Rodentia > Sciuridae > Marmota > Marmota flaviventris. The sequence goes on along the minus strand of NC_092503.1, from coordinate 9,447,792 downwards.
ACAAGGCCGGGAATGACAGAGGACAGCAAGGCAGTCGGCTGGCAGGTGTGTGGGAGCAGCCAGCAGGGCCAGTCTCGGATCCCTGGGAGCCCGTGGGGGGCCTCCTCTGGGCTGCCCACAGCAGTCCGCGGGAGCCTGGGTTCCACCTGGAGCCAGCCAGCCCTCCATGCTTGCTTGTAGGTTTTGTCGGGGTGTCAGAGCTTGATCTTTTTTTTTTTTGGCTTAACCAGCAGCCCTGCACCTGCACTTGAAAATACAATCTACATAATGCTCCCTCCCACCTGTGCCCCCCTTGACCCCTCGGGAGAGTCCCTGCAGCCTCAGGTCAGTGGGCATTTGTGCCCTCTCAACCCACCCTGCAACTCAGTTAGAATAAATAAGGCCATGAGATCTTTTAGAGGAAAGCAGATTTCAGAAGTTTTTCTTTTCACAGAGAGTCTATTTGTAGCGCCAGTGGGGCCTGGTGGCACTTGCAAAATGACAGGCAACGTCAGGAAGTACTGCATCGTGAGACTTCTGCCACTTGTTCCTAGAAGGTTTTCTTCTTCCTTGGGAGAAGCTCAGAGCCAAAGTGACCTACCCGAGAGTGTCCGTGGGCCTGGGGTGTGCCTTTGCTCTTCTCCTAGCGCCTGGTTTCCCCACGGCAGCGCAGTCTTTCTCAGTGGGGTTGTGTGTGGGGGTTAAGGTGCTCATCCTCCATGGATCGGTGATATTTGCTCAAGTGACAGAATTCCAAGGAACTTTCCCGACTTATCTGACCTAAGATGGTGGGGTTCTGTCTGAGAAGCCTTCTCACCTGCTCTCAGGTCACAATAAATTATTTCCGGCTTTCCTTGTCTATTCCTGCCTGTTCTCCATCCTTGGGCTTCCCTGTTGGTTCCCTCCTCCTGGGTCCTCAGCCACCCCCAGCTCCACTCCTGGTGCCACCCTCTTCCTCCTTGGAACTGCCCCACTGCCGGCTGGAGCCACCCCTGTCCTAGCTGGGAAAGCCACTCCTTCCCTGCCAGCCCTTTTCTCAACATGGTCACTCCAATTGGGCCCCGTGTTCTGCTACCAAGAGATTTTTCTTCCACAAATACTTAAACTGAAAAAGAGCCAAGAGGGGCTTTTGAGGCAATAATCAAAGTAAAGTAACATCCTAGAAAGTCTGATCTCTCAGAAGAATCACCTCGGTAACGTGCATGCAGTTATGAAAGTAGAGATAAAGTCCCTAAAGTGGAATGCCCAGGCCCGGGGGTCTCTGCTTTAGCACACTTCCTGGGGGGCGGGGGTCTTAGGCACTGTCAGGGCCGAGAGTCCAGGAAGACTGTCTCTGCCCCTCCTGGGATCAGCCATCGGGGTCAGGCCATCTGATGAGTTGGGAACTGCCCGTCTCTCTCAGAGCAGTAGCCAGCGGTGAGGATTCCTTCCAAAAGGACTCTGCTGAGGTGACTGTGAAAGGTTAATAAGCAGGTTCCACTGGGGAGGGCCTGCTGGGGGCCGCGCACATTAAATGTCACCTTGGAGCTGGATTCATGCCATACACTGTTTCTCCTGACTCACCTCCGGCCACCATCCCCTTGGGCCGTCCTCCCCTTGGGTGTCTGATGGTTGACCCACCGTGCTGCAGGCCAGGGCCAGGCCCACGGCTGGATGTGGAGAGTCAGGGTCAGAGATCTGACCATGTTGTTGAGTACCTGGGAAGCAGCATTTGCAACTATCAGCAGGGAAAACAACGGCAAATCCAGTTTAAAGATCTCGATGATTCTAGAATCAGGCAACAGAGGAGTCTGAAGTAATTTTTTGTCTATAAAACCAAAGTAATTTTTCTTATAATGTGGGTATAGGAAGAGAGAAAAATAACTGAATAATGAACATTGAGATGCTTTTTTTATTTAAGGATTAAAGCAGAGGAACCTTCAGTATCACATGGAGGGAGACTGGCCTGCTTGGGGAGCGTGGCTGTTATTTCTGTGGTTGGTTAATCTGATTTCTCAATCAGGTAACAACCTAGTTCTGGTTTGGTGATGTAGGTCTTTTGTGGGTGACTCTGTTTTGATTTTTTGAGGGGTACCAAGGATTGAGCTCAGGGGCACTCTACCACTGAACCACATCACCAACCCTATTTTGTATTTTATTTAGAGACAGGGTCTCACTGAGTTGCTTAAAGCCTTGCTTTTGCTGAGGCTTCCTTTGAACTCGCAATCCTCCTGCCTCAGCCTCCCAAGCCACTGGGATTATAGGATGCACCACAGCGCTCAGCTTCTGTTTTGATTTTTAATCTGGTCATTTGGGGCCCAGTGCAGAAGCTTAGTTCAAAATAAAGGCCTCCTGTAATTTTTATTAAACACGACTAAGCCAAAAGTATTTATTATTAGCTATATATGCAAGCTAAGTGCAAAGAAATACAGAACAGACTTCCTGCCCTTGAGAGGTTTTCTGCCTAGTATAAAAAGTTAATGAATATCCTAGAGAAACATTTAGCAATACTGCAACACTCAGGATAACTAGTCTGATAGTGGCATGGATTGGACCAATTCCCATAAAGGGGGAAAAAAAAATCAGATAGTGGCCTCATGGAGAGGTAGATGCCACCTAAGGAGGGACTTGAAGATCATAAGAGTATAATGCTCCAGAAGGAAATTCAGAAGGGTGAAATTCCACCTTGGGAGAACTAATCTGACACCTGAGCAGTGAGTTAGTTGATGAGATGTATTTGCTAGCTAGTGCTCAGAGATGCTATGTAACAAACATTCTCAAAACTCTTAGTGGATTTTAGCAATAGCATCTATCTCTCTCGTGTGCCTGCAAGTCATCTGGGACAACTCTGGGGCTTGGCTGTAGCATTGGTTCGAGATTAGGTCTTCTCAATTTTGCTCTCAGACCAGGCTGAAGGGAAAGCAGCTCCCAGGGCACATTATTCTCGTGGTGGTCATGAGACCACATCATGGGGAGCTAAGACGGAGTATCTCTCATGACCTCCGCTCATGGCCCATCTGCAAAGACTGCAGTAACCAAGCAAGGCACATGGCCAGTGTGAATGTCAGTGAGCAGGGAAGGGTACCCATCTCGAGGGGGACAGAAGAGATTATGTACTCAACAGTACAGGCTGACATGGGGGTGGGGATTTGAAGGCTAAGACCAGTTACCTTCTAAGAAGTGGTTCCTTTTAACCCATCCAGCACCTTACATCAGGGGCCCAAGGACCACTCATTGACTTGAGTCCCTTAGAAGCAAGATTGGCTCTAGCAATAGATTTGGGATCTAGGATGGCAAAGGCCCAAGCATACCTCGCCGGTCCTGAAGTTTCTTCTCCTTAGATGATGTGGGTAGCACATCTCCAGCTGTTCTGTTGGGTGTGAGGCAGTAAAGGTTTCACCAATTTCCACCCACTGTTTGTGGGAGTTGGGGCAGAACTGAGCTGTTCCAGGCTGGAAACTTTGATAATGAACAATAATCTGTGTGCTTTGCTTTGAGAGCTTAATGCATGTTTGTATATGTTTTAACAAAAGCTATAAAAATAATTTGATTTGTTGGAATACATTTTTATGTTATGTTTGAAAAGGTTGATAACTGTTTTAACTAAAGGGCTAATCAAATTGGAGAGATTATATTTTGGGAAAAGAAATAAACATGTTTATTTTCAAATCCAGTAACATACCTGCACAACTGTAATCAGGACCTTTTTGGATGAAAGAATGAAAGCCATTTTTACTAAAATAACACTTTCCTTTCTAACACCACCCAGTGTTTATGTATGCCTTTTGGGGTTGGGAGCTGGTTCTCTATGTATTTTTTTTTCCTGCAAACCAGCCTGAGCGCTGGTCATTTGATACAGAGCTAAGGTCCAGGGAGGCAGAGACCTGCCCAGGTGGACAGCATGGCTGGAACAGGAAGGGCAGCTCCCAGAGCCTGTTGGACATGAGAAAAGGTAATAACTTCTCTCTGTCCAGCCTGATTGGAAGGGGCTTTCGACATTCTGATGACAAGTGGTGTCTGCCATGATGAGAGGGCACAGGGCTGGGGGAAGGAGCAGGACAATGAATGGCACACGGTCCCCAGCCTTTAAAAGGCTTTCGTGACTCCTGGAGGAGCAAGAGAAAGTCTGCCTGCTCCAACCCAGCTGGGCCGTGCACCGTCATAAGTGAGCTCAGCTTGCTAGCTCATCCCCCAGGATGATCGTGAAGTCCGCAGGACAAGAGGCGCATTAAATTCCAAAACCACCTCTCTCACATACATGGGTCAGTATTGGTTGCCCTCCTAAAGTTACGGCAAGAGCCTCCTGGTTTTCCGTGTGGCAGAGGTCACTAGCCCCTGGATTGGGCCTTCTCCACCTCAGGGTTCCCGTGAGGCCTTTAAGGTCCAAGGGGAGGGTTCGGTGACGTGAGCCACATGCTGAGAGTAGAGGGCACCAGAAATTTGATGGGAAGCAGCAACCCGAGGGGAAGCCCTGAGCCCCAAACGTGAGGGAAAGCTAAGAGATCTACTGGACAGAGGAGCTCAATTGCTGTGAGGACAGAGATAAGACAGTAGCCCCAGTGTGGGGTGTGACTTACTCCCTGGGACTGACCTGACCTGGCCAAGACCCAAGAACCTGGCTTCTTGGGTTTGCTTAGAGCAGGGATTCCTGACTTGGGGCCATGGATGGAATTCAGGGGGGCCATGACCTTAGCTCAAAAGATAATTACATCTTTATTTTCACTGACATCTAAATGAAATTGAGTATTTCCTCCAATCATGACTGTAGGCAGCAAATCACATTAGTAGCGTTCATCACCACAGGAACTATGGATATTTCATCTGACATTAGTTATTACAGAGATCTCAGAATAACATTTGCACCAATTCTACTTCAAAATTATGGTAGTTGATAAACCTTAGCTAGGTCAGTCAGCCTATTAATAAATAAGCACACACCTTACTGCTTAAAACCAACTTTCAGAATTGTTTGGAAGATGCTATTTCGTTATAATTGACCTCCTTTGCATCTCATGTATGTAATATATTTAAAACATTCTGGGACGGGGCTCTGGGCCTCAGACTGCCGAAGGGGTTCACGACACTAAAACAGTTAAGAATCACTGTTTAGACTCAAGTTGTTAGAAAATAGGCCCCTTAGGACTTGTGTGGGACTTTGGTATGCTCTCTCCACCCTATCCCAAAGGGTTTCCATGAGAGTTTTTAAAGTAATAAATAAGAACATTACTTTCAGGAATGCCATTTTTAAAGGGCCTTTTTTAAAAAAAATTTTAAAAAAGCAAACTACAGTGGGCTCTTTCTCCTTCCTTCCTCTTTTCCTTTCTCAGTCCAAACAGGTGTGTGGCCCAAAGCTTTCAGGGGTAGGAGGCAGGCTTGGACACCTCCCAGCCCCAGTGGGACCTGAAGGATCTGGTGCTGAGCAGCTTTATTTAACCCCTTCATTACAAAGAAGAGAACCCAACTAGCAGGCAGCTCAGGGCTCTGGGGTAAACAGAACCATCTTGACATTGTTGAGATGTCCTTCTTGTCTCCGTCCCTTTATGCCCTGAGAACTATGGGGAAGAAAAGAACCCTCAATGTAAAGAAATTAAAACCTTTACACATATCAAAATAGCACACTTACAGTATCGTCTTAAATTTGAAGCCCTGGCTTTTCCATAGGGGTGTGTGATGACTTATATAACACACCTTTCCACCTAAACTTGGCAAAAGGGAGACGTATCATAGAACACACTCTTGGCTCTTAGGAGTTGAACCACAGTGGTGTTCCAGCAGAGGGGTAGGCCACTGGTCATATGATAGCAGCAACCAACTTTCTCCTAAGAGGTCTGTGCCTGGAAGCCATTGCTTACCACCAGCTCATGCTTGTTTTAGTTTGCTTTTTCACCAATAATCTGAAAAAAAAAAAAAAAAGCATCTTTCCCATTTCTGGTCATGCTAACGGGAAGTTGCTGGTGTATAGGCACAGACAGGCTCCCCTCCGGCTGTGCTCAGGGAGGCAGTGAGCATCAGGGCTGGTGACCCAGATTTTTTAGGGCTGTGACATAGCCTGTGAGCATGTCATTCACTCACCTACTTAGGAAATACTGACGGACTGTGGATGTGTGTTGGCCTCTGGCAGGTGGGCCCTGGGAGGCAGTGGTGAATACGGCCATCCTGGGCCAAAGAGCTTCCAGGTGTCCAAGGAGGAACATGGGTGGATTAGCAAACACCTCCTGCGTGGGAGCATAGGAGAAAGACCCCAGCCCAGAGGAAGGAGAGTCCAATGTGAGGCCCAGGGTGAGTTCCCGTGAGCCAGCACATGGCCTTGCTACTCCTGCCTCCCCTTAGCTGGCTACTGGGAACTGAGGGACAGGTGGTGTGCCCGACTCGGTCTCCACATGTGGAGGACTAAGAGGCAGGAGGTAGGTGGGGGCCTTGCAAGAAGCACAAGGGGGTTTCCACCTTATGAGGGCAGAGGATGAGTGAGCTCTCCTGCGTTGGAGAAAGCACCCTCTGTGTCCAATGCCTAGCAAGCTGCACGTTACAGCATGAAGCTGGGGAGAGAGGGCTGTGGCCATGGTGCCAGGGTAGGTGGCAATAGCCCAGACCAAGGTAGTGGCCTAGAGATGGGAAAATGTGGATGTTCCCGAAATATTTAAGAGGAGGAGGCAACAGGACTCAGTTTTCATCAAATTCATGGGGTTGAGACAAAGGAACCATTTATTCTGTCTCCTAAGAACATGGATTTCCCCATGTTAAAAACTAAGGCTTTTAAAGAAAGCACTGTATCATGACTTGGTGACCAGAGTTTATGAAGTACATGATTCCGTTTAACCACCTCGAACCTTCTGGCCCTCAGTCCAGAGCTTGAAATGCAGCAGCTGAAAATAGACGCGAGGACCCAGAAACAGCGAGATGAGCTCCGCGGAGCCCCAGTGAGAGCAGCATGCGTCAGGCTGCCTCTGTCAGGGTGGTGCCCGCGAAGTCAGAGCATGGAGAGAAAAGGGAAAGGGTGGGAAATAAGTGCTGGAGGGTAACTGGAACAGAAAGAAAGAGGGGCGGACACAGAGGGAAGGGAGAGGCCGAGAATGGATGTAGAGTCCCTGGCCCTGGAGAGCAGGGCCCTTAGATGGGCCGACAACTGCCGGCTGGGGCAGAGCAGCCACGTCTGGCCAGGGGATGTGGCTCTTCCCACATGGAGCAGGGGCTCCCCCAGAGCTGCCGGGGTGCCAGTCATTCAGCTTGCCCCCTTAACCCAGAATGTCTCCCTGTCACCAACACTGTCACCCTATCTTTTGCCTGGCTCTTTACAGTTTATAAGGTAACTTCATAAAGAGTTTTGTGGTGAGTGGGGTGGGCTGTTTAATGGCCTTAAGCAAAAAGTCTTATGGATGCCACAAAAGAGGACTCAGTTTCCAGTTCTGCTCTGAGCAGCAGTGTGTCTGTCCTCTCCTGGGGCCATGGAAGTGGGCAGTGGAGACAGGCACCGAGCTCAGACAGGCCCAAGGAGGAGACACATCCTCAGGAGCACCCAGGGGTGACAAGGCAGGACAAAGACTGGACTCTGGGGAAGCACAGGTAGGAGCAAGAGCCTCAGGATGCCATGGGACCCCAGAGGGGATCCAGGCTGGACCAGGGTCTCCTCTTCCAGACCTTCTGGATGAAACCATTAACAGTTCCATGCTATTTGGAAGTTTCCCTCATAATTTTGCAGGGTGGATCATCGTGGTCCATCACAGAGGTGGCTTCAGACAATCACAAAGTCCTTAGTTGGCATCATCAGGGCCTCAACAATGAGCCCACCCAGCTTAAATATTGTCAGACTCACACAGCTGGATTGGGTGGACCCCACCTGAGGCCTGAGTCAAGAATCTGAAGGAAGCAAACTGCCCCCCTGGCCCCCCGGCCCCCGTGAGGCTTTACCGAGCCTTGTTTTGTCTCCACATTGCAGGACACATCAGTCACCCCAAGTCTCAGGACAGCCCCTGGATGAGGAATGGAAAGAGAGGTTGTACATCAAATGAGAACAGGCAGGCTGAGCCGGCCCACACCCTGGAAAGCAGGCTATGATTTCAGAATGCACCCAGTCTTTTATTCTGTGCATTTATTTTAAAATTACTTTCAACAAACAACTGAGACCATGCATGCCATGCTGACAGGAAATCTCCACCACAGGATTCCCAGGGCCTCTGGGGGACATTTTCAACCTGTCCTCGATCATCAGTGACTCCCACAGTGCCAGTGCACAGTCTGGAGAGCCTGCTTCTTGTGCAAGGGCTGGGTGGCCAGGCTGGGTCTCAGGTGACAGAGGGGCACTCTCTGGCCCAGTGCTCGCCTCCTTTCTGTTCAGAATTGACAAACTGCCACTCACTTTAAAATTACTTCCTTCAATACCAGGAAACGCCCCAGCAGTCGCTTGGTGGGAGTCTGTTTCTGTCTTCCTCTTCCCCTGTGCTTCTTCTTTATTTCTTCTCTCGCCCCCTCTCTGTTACTCTGTGACTCTGGGGAGGGTGTGCTCCACCCTGCGTCCTGCCCCTCTCTGCCTTCCAGAGTCTGACTTTCTCTGGGTCTCTGACTCCAGCTCAGACCCAAGACTATGTTCTAGTCTTGCATATGCAACTGTCTGCTGGGCAGCTCCACTTGGGGGGACAAAAATGTCCCTCATCTGTCTTCCCAGCCACCTTGCTGAGTGCCGGTACCGTTCTTGCACAGGGAGTCCCAGCCGAGGCCTTCCTCCGCCACACCTACCTTACCTGTTGTCACCAGGGTCTGTGCCTTTCGCTCACTCGGTAAATCCCAACTCCTTGCCTTCTCTGTGCCCTGCATGGCCACCGTGAGCTGCCACCACCTCTCATCTCAACTGTGCCCCCCACCACCCACTCCTGCTCCTATCTGGCCTCTGGGCCAACACCAGCATGACCATTCCCAGACAGAATCTGACTGCCCATGGGAAGAAGGCCACAACCCTGGCCCACTACTGGCCCTGGACATGAACTGCACTCCTCAATGCCACCTAGCTCATCCCTGGGCCTCTGGCTCCTCTGTTAATTCCTTGAGGGGAGTCCCAGTGGGGCTTCATACACCCCTCCCATGGCTTTCTGTGCTCTTCCTCAACAGTGCTGACCAGGGCTGGTATGTGGCCTTTCTGGGCAACTGTCTGTCCACCTAGCATGTAAACTCCAAGAGGACAGGCTCGATCTGCCCCTCGCCCCACACTCCCAACAGCAGCACCTGGGCCAGCAGCAAGGGTCAGGTGACCATCTGCCAAAAGGGGAAGGTAGTGGAGAAAGAGGAAGAAAAAGAGGGTTTGCTGTTCCTCGGCCGTATCTACCTCCATCTCTCCATTTCACCTTTCTCTCTTGAGAAACAAAATCTTTAAGGCCATGGGACTAGGTCAGTATTCCCCCTGAGGATAAAATGTTTCCTTTACCGTAGTCTAAACTAAATCATAGGCCCCACCCCAGACCTCCCAGAAGTACAAATTGAATTTTCAGACTCCAAGAGCAATGATGATCAGTTTCTTCAAATTAAATCTGACCGGGGTGTTCACCCCGCTATTGTTCTGGCAGGAGGCAAGTGCCATCGCTGGGGACCTCTCCTCGTGCAGGCCTGGCACAGGTGCAGTTGCACACGTGCTTGTTTATTCCACAAGTAACTCGGGGCCTCTCGTTACCAGGCGCAGGTCTACGTGAAGCAGTAGCTCGGTTGGGACCTGGCGTCCACACGTTAGCAGGAAGACCTGGAGGTTCTCTTCTGTGGACTTGGTTTTAATGCTGCTCATGGCCCCCAAGTTCATCTCGTGACCCACTACTTGGCCACCACCCGTGGTTCAGAGGGAAAGCACAGGAGAGCTGCCCTGTTCTGAGTGATGGCAGCCTTGGGCCAGGCCAACTGGGGCTACCCAGGGTGCTGGTCCCCTGAAGGTCTGTGCCTCCACCAGACCTTTCTGCCACCTTAGAACAACTTGATTTTAAATCGGCTGCTGAAGAACGTCACTTCAGTGTCCATGCTCTAACCCAGTGGTCAGCATTTCCTCCACTTCAGGAGACAGTGCACCCTTTGCCGTTTGAGTGCTTACTGTGGGGTTGGGGCGCAGTTTCCGTCAGATTTTCCAAACATCAGGGAGTGAAACAAAGGTGCAGAGCCACTGCCCTCAGGGTGGAGAACACTGGCCAGTACTGTCCCAAACAGCCGATGAGGGCAAGAGGTCTCCATGCTCACTGGACATCCTTTCCTCTTCCTTCATTCATCGGGGCCAGAAGGTCCGAGATGGGGTCTCTGGGAGGACCACCCCATGCTCAGCCTCAGTGTGGAAGGGCTGGTCTGCTTGCCCCAGGCCTGGCTGCGTGGCCCAGATGCTGGCTGCTATTAGGACTAACCCCTAATCACAGCTGCCTCACTAAACACTGCTCTTAGAAGTCCCCTGTAACTCCTGACAGGAAGGCCAGTGGGACCTGTAGACATTAATCTGCCACAACGGAGAAAATCACATTCCCAGGCAGCAAAGCATGGCAGGTCGCAGGCCGGGGCTCAAGGTGCATGCCATGCTCTGCCTGAGCCATCCTGAAATTCTTAATAATTACTAGTTATTCTAATAAGCTGCTCCATATTCCCGTTTTGCAGTGGGGCCCATGAATTATGCCTCAGTCCTGACCAGGAGAGAGACCCTTTGCCTGCTCTTCTGAATGCCTTTGTTTAGAAAGTGATTAAAGATCTACTGACTAGACTTACACGCTGCACATGAACAACAAGAAACAAAACAAGAGACTATATTTAGAGGCTGAGAAGTCTGCACAGACCCAGTGTGCTGGCAGGAGCCTTTATGTGTCCTCTGTAGTTCCTGACTGCTTTCAGAGCCACCAATGAGCTCAGGGCCTAACCCGGGCCTGTAAGAGATCCAGTTCTTGTAAATTCTTTATTTATAGTTCCTGCTGATGAGGCCTGCGGCACTTCCTCGCTTTGTGTGGGGTGGACACAATTGACTTGAATTCTTGAAGTGTTCTGCTTGGCCATGGAACCATGGCGAGAGTCGGGAAGGTGCCTGGGAGAGCCTGTCTAACTGGCCCAGTCCTGAAACCTGCCTGGGTGACATCGTTAAACAGGCAAAAGGCCAGGACCAAACTCGGGATCTCCAGCTGAGTCCATCGTGCGTTTCTTCACAGCACAACAACACACATGCTGGGGCCTGGACTGGAGTTGCCAGAATGATTTAGTAAATATGTACAAGCTGACTGCACATTTGCCAGCTATTTGTTGTTATTGTGTTTACGTATTTATTTATTGTTGCCAGCAGTGGCCCATTTTAGAAAATGAGCATTTCTGAGGAAGCCCAATATGCAGCCCAGGTACAGGTGTAGCTGTTCAGGAGGAAGAGAAGGGAAAGTTTGCGTGTGGAGGTGGAGGTGCCCAGCACCCGAGGAGCTCAGTTTGGAAACGGCAGTTCAGACACATGCTCTTCCTGCAGGGGCCACCTGCAGGAAGAGGCACAGGAACGTCAGCAGCAGGAGCCACCTAGGGAAAAGAGGCAGGGGGCTGAGGAGGTCTTATTTGTACCAGAAGATGCCTGTGGCACATGTGGAGGGCACCCTGAAGGGGACATCCAGATGTGACAGTGTTTCATGCAGGAGGGCATAAGGGCACATGCATGACTGTGGCCTTCAGAAATAGGGGAGTGGAAGGATAAAAAAGACCAGAAATGCACCCACAACTTCTGCTGACCACATGGGTATGAGGGATGGAGGAGCCCAGAGCAAGAAATGAGTACATTCCGGTCTCCTACCTGGGGAGACTGGCTGGACACCACTGCAGTTACTGGCTGAGGTGGTTTGTGAGGAGATAGTGAGGGGTCATCATGAACAGAGCTTTGGACCTGATGAACAAGAGGTGTCCGTGGGACAGTTGGGTGGAAACAGCCGGGGGCCCTTGGAAGCCCAAGCTCACATCAGCAAAGCTATAGCTCCATAAGGAGAAGAGCCAAGCCCCAAGGACAACCTGCCCCACAGCTGTGATGCCCACCCCCACCCTCAGATGGCCGCTGCCCTGGGCCAGGCTGTCCATACCCTCCAGGCCATGTGAAGGGACAAAAGGACATGAAATCTCAGATGCACACCCCGAAATCCCAGCCCAGAGGAGGCTGGAGCAACAGCTATTTCAGGGGTGAGGGCCAGATGTCTGTGTGGAGGACAATGTGCTAGGAGACTCAGGGTGTCCTAGGCCCCTTCTGTCCACCAGAGTCTCGCTTTGCTTCTGTGCCATATCACAAAGTGGGGCAGCCAGGACTTGTCCTGGGAGAACTGGGCTGAGCCTCAGGACCCCTGACTGGGAATATGAGACAGCCAGGGTGGCAGTGGCCCGCGGATCTCAGACTGTGGAACATCAGAGAGGAGCAACCTGGGGTTTAGGGGGCAGGTAGGAGGGCAGTGCCTCTTAGAGATGGGAAACTGAGGGCCATCATGACCATAATAGACATGAATTGGAACCCGGGTGAGAAGGTGCCCTCCAGGTGAAACTGTCAAGACGTGTGCAGAGGAGAGTGACAGGAGACAGCTTGCCAGCCCTGCTCTGTGTCCCCCTCGATCCACACAGTCCTGTCGTAACACCAGCATAGTGATAGTCACAGGGCACCACCAAAGGACAGTTTCGTCACCAGAAGAGTTACCACCTGTTGACGCACAAGTGCATTTTGTATTTCTTTCCTTAAGCCACTTTGATATTTTAATGCCACAGTACTTAAGTTGGATATAAAGTTTCCATTTAAAAAAATGAAATCTCAGAAATTTTTCAGAGTCTTTATGCTTCTGAATTTAAAAAAAAAAAAAAGTTCTCCTTGGGCAGATCACCGTCTGCTTCCTAAGAGGAAACGCATCTGTTGCACTGACTCACTGAGTCCTGCTCCTACACAAGCTCTCGGTGCCTGGATGAGGCAGATTCCTTGCAACAAGACCAGAAAGCTTGTTGACCTTGGAAAACAGACTAATTGGGAATATGACTTTCAAATTGGGTACATAATAATAGAGCCAAATTAAAAGGTTTTGAAGAGGCCATACAATGGCTGGATTCCTGTGTGTTATGCACATGAGATAACTCAGCTCTGAAAACTCTATTATGAGGATAGAATAACTGAGGCTTCGAAAAAGCTTAGTAACAGGACCAAAAAGAACAGAAGACTCCAGAGTGTGGGAGAAGCAGGAAACGCAACGGGCCGCGAAGCGCTGCTCTGGGTGGCATTCCGGTTCCGTGTGCCTCGGAGCCACTTTCTCCTGGCTGCACTCCCGGGTCTGTGCTGCCAGGCTCGTAGTCTGTAGAAAGTGAGTAAAATAAGAAATGTGAATGGGAATTAAAATCCAGAGCCCTGCAAATGTTCAAAGCATGATGTAAGATGGTGTTAACGATTTGGAGGCCAGCAATTTCTGGAGGAAACAGAAGTCTCTGAAGGGAGCTGGTTGATAGCGGAAGCTTGTTTTCTGATAGTATAAGAGAGTTTGTTTTATTCTATGGAGAATTAAGGAGAAGTCCCAGGTCTATCCTCTGGCCCTGAAACCCAAAGACACGGTGAAGCCAGCCCAGGGCTTGGGTGGGGCCAGGGTGGTGTGGCCCTCGGACTGAGATTCTCAGGCCCTTGCCCCAGCACTTTATTCCAGTGAGTGCAGCTGGAGAAACACAGGGGTTGTTTTCTTGAGCCTATGCAAATCTGAGCTCACCTTACTGATTTTATCACAGTGGTGCAGAGCGCTGAGTCTCCTCCTGCATTCCAGGCAGCTCAGAGAGCTAGACAGCAGGCTGCCCAGCGGATTATTGTCTAAGGGAGAGGCCTGGGAGCAGGAGGAGCAGAAAGCCAGGCCTGATTCCTCCTGCTGGTTCAAATTCACTGCTTCATACAATGATCTTCCCCAACCCAAACCGGCAGGATTTCCTTTTGGATCCTAACCGTCCAACTTGGTTTTTAAGGTACCTCATTTCTGCTCCCTTTTTACATCGCCTTTCAAAACCACTAGACTGGATTAAGGTCTTCTTTCCCTCCCTCCGCCTTCACTTTCTCTAGCAAGGCCTTTTATGTCTTTCCTAAATGGCTCCATAACCTTCTGTTTCTAATTAGCAGATCTAACTCGTGGTCTGACTTGCTTCAAAACACCTGTGTCTCCACTGCTTGCTTGTCCCACCTCCTGAAGCACCAAATCCCCCAACATTGGAAACCAGCATTAAAAACAGATGCTAAACTGAGAAAATTTGATAAGGTAGAAATCTATAAAGTTGCCTGTTTGGGGGAGCTGAGGGGCCCTTCGATGTGCATTATCAAGCTTCAACATCTCATGCCCAGAGAGCCCCTGGACGTGCCAGGTAGTGGGGAAACCAAGGCAGGAGCCAGTGAGACCAAGGAGATGGGGGAGGAGGCAGGTGGGGTACTTTAGAGTCGGCCACGTGGCTGTCCACAGCTATGTTAAATTGCAGCACAAAGCCGACAACAACTCCACATTTACTAATTGCTTTTACATGGAAGGGTTTTAGTTTTTTTAACAAGGAGCTAAAAGCTACAGAATCTTCATTTATAAGACACTGACAAGGACTCTGACCAGAAGAATCCACACAGATGCTAATAAAATGTAATACCTTTTTTTACATTTTAATTTGCCAGATCAAAAGTGTCTTAGAGCTTATCTGATCCAACTTTTGACATGAAGAAATTGAGTGCCCACATAGAAATGCTATAATACTTTAAGGCCACAGCATTAGCTAATATGATTTCTTGGTTTTGTTTCTCCATCAAATCGAGCAGAACTCATTTTCAGAAAATGAATTGAGAAGAGAGGGTAGGGAAGAAAACTTCCTCCCTGGTACTCGCTTGGCCCCGATGACACCCAGCTCTACAATCTCATTCCCCGTTCATCGAGCGGCTGTCTCTGATCTACACGCCTGCATAAGTCTGGAGACTTCCCTGATGTTCACCTTGCTGAGAATGAGGCCCCTTCACATTTGAAAGGACTTCTCGATTGAGGGTGGGCAGCTCCAGATACAGGCCAGGTGTTTTGCACACACAGCAGAGCTCAGAAGCCCTGGACCAGAAGAGCCCAGAGGACCACTGATAGGAGCAGCTGTCCTGGCCTCGCCCTGCCCTGGCCTGGAGCCTCCGTTACCCTTTCAGCAGCAGAGCATGTGGGCTGTTATGGGGAGGGACTGGCTGGGTTGGGTCTTGGGCATAGGTGCCAGCAGAGGTTGGCAGAGGAGGCAGGCACAGGTGGTGGCTCAGAGTTGGAATCAATACCTGAATCCCAGAGCTGGCTGCTCCATTTGGTTTTCTTATCTGCAAAATAGGAATATCCTGGAGGTCAGGAGCTTTGTGAGAGTTAGACGGCACAGTTCACGTGAAGTTCTTAGCATAGCAGGTGGCAGGGTAGGATGCGAAGGCTTCTGTTTCTAATTAGCAGAATTAGAGAGCAGGGGGCATCGTGGAGCAAGACAGGTGGGGCCGCTTTTCAGAAATCTCACCTCCTGTACCCAGAGGCAAAGCTGCTAGAACTTGGGTCTCACCAGAAGATGTACAGCAGCACAGATTCTTCAGTGTCTGAGGACTTGGAATACTTTGGCCAGCTTAATATTTAAATGTTACTGTTGCTTCACTTTATGAATGAGGTGAAGCCACCTAAACCAGGTAGTGATGTGTACCACGACATTGCAACATGTGTCCTTCCAAAAAACAAACAAAATATACTTTATAAGGCAATTTTTTTTCCCTAATTTTGGAGGTTAAAAAAAAAACAGGTTTAAAGAAAAGCAATTTTCTACTTCAAACCTTGAAAAAACATGTAACTAAATTTGAGTGTAATTAACATTCAAATTAGAACTTTTAAACTTCATTCATGCATTTCTCTCCCTTAATTCTACCTGGTCCTTGGGATGCCCTTGAGGAAGGGAGCTGGAACTGCCCCTTCTCCATCTCCCAACCCAGCTGAGCCAGGCTCCCCAGAGCCCAAACCCCTGCCTAGGAAATGCAGAACTCTGGCTCCGGGCCACCTGTGCTGACCTCAGGATGTGACTTGCACCCATCTGTGGATCTGACTCTTGAGGGCCCAAGTCAGGGCCTAACTGCTGGGAGCTTCCGATTCTTACCGTTTTTTTTCCAAATATTTCATTTCTCTCTCTGACAGCCTTCAAACTGCCTCTTGCAAATACTTTTCTCTCCACATTTCAGTGGACTTTTCTCTCCTATCCAATTTGAATCATTCTCATTTCTCTTTATTTTAAGGCCTCTTTTTTCATATTCAATCTCACCCAGAAATTAAATCCTCCTTTAGTCAAAGGAGCAATGAAGCAACTCAGCTCAGGGTCCCAGAGCTGGCTTAGCAGGTGGGGTTATTGTCCACTGAAAGGAGATGCTGTTGCTAACAGGTTGCAGTGGCTGGAAGCTGTCCTTAGTCCCTAGCAAAACGGAGGCCAGCAACATAGCAGAGTGCCTCCTTTTCCTGAACTATGTCCCCACTATCCATTGTTGTGGAAACGTCCTTCCATGCTTGGGATCCAGGGGCAGGTGACTCGGTTCCCCTCCAGCCTCTGAGTCCCTCTGTGGCACCCACAAAGCTTTGAAGAAAACCACCTGTGCCTCCTACGTTCTCCAGGAGCCAGTTCACACTAACAGCTGTCCACCTGCTCTCTAAGGCTCTGGTGTACATCTCCCACCCCTCAGCCTTCTCTGAGCATCTTCAGATGACAAGGGCCCCTGCCTGCCTTCCCTGTAGTTGGCATGCCCAAGCCCTCCCCGCACTGTCTGAGGCCTCCACCTGGCCCCCAGCAGTAGTGGTCACTCGTAAATCTACTAGCGGCCATGAAAGTCATCTCTTTCTTGATGTGTATATATTGAGCGCTTGTTGTATACCAGAGCTATTAAAATGGCTAGCTATGATTCCTGCCTTAGGGGTATCTGGGGAAAGAGGAAAACAAGTCCTCGGGGCATTGCAGGCTGCTCTGTGCTACCAGAGGAACAGCAGGACACCCCATCTAGCTGGCCGCACTCCACCCCAGGATCCAGTCAGCTGCCCTCCTGTAGGGAAGAGATCCTCGTTCTTTTTAAAAGAATCCTGCAGGGCTGTTGCAGAGTGGAGACTACTGTGTCCTGGAAGGATACAGGCTTCAGAATCAAACCATGGGGCCACAACCCCAAGGGGGTCCTTTAAAGACACTCCATCACACCCACACCCACCCTGCCACCTTTGGTACACAGGACCCCTTTCCATTTCCCCACACTGACCCCCCAGGGCAGCTTTTAGGAACTGCTCGGCTGTGTGGTTGCATGCAACAGGGCTGGCCACTTGTCAGGGTCCCCTCTCCTCCAAATGTCTGCCCTGGCCCTGCCAGCCAATTGCTTGGGTCCCTGGGAGCTATGTCAGGCATCAGCCATGGCCACTTGCTCAGCTGTTGCCCAATTCTGGCCTGGAAACCGAGCAACCCAACCCTCATGGCTCAGAACTGCCCTGGAAATTCTTGGACTTCCTGCCAATCCTCCGAGCGTATTCAGGGCAGAGGGGAGGCCTCCCACCACAGGATAGGGCCATCCCCGAGAGGCCTCCACCACGGGGCTCCCACCCTGCTCCCTCGACCCCCATCATGCTTCCCGGCCCTTTTTTCCTTGACCCATAAAAGGAGAACATTTTATGTGCTGCCAACAGTGGTGAGGGTAAGGGCTGGTTCTGAAGGTGAGCTGGGTTTGTTAGCTCTTTCCTCGCACCTGAGGAATCTTTTGGAGGCTGAAAATAGTGTCCTCAACAAATAGGATCAGAAACTCTTAGGAGTCATGGAGTCTTGTGTTGCTATTTTTTTCTTCTTAGTTTCCTGGCACCTGATAATGGTGCTAGGCACCTGGGAAATAATAAAGTCAGGGTGGCATTTACTGGCCAATGGTTCAGACTGACATATGGAGTAGGCCCCCATCCCAGCTTTGGGACTCCTTACCTGTGTGACTTGGGACAACCTACTTATTCGTGTGCATGTCCTTCTGGAAATATGTAGGCTGATTCAGTCATTGGACAAAGATCTGTTAGACCTAAAGCCTAATCAATATTTCAGCTTATGAAAATGAGTAAAAATAACATAATTTCAGATAAAGGTGGGGTGGAGCCCACAGGACCTGCTCATGAGTTGGATGTGGGGCAGAGAAGGAACACCTGGGGTTCTGGGTTGAGCACCTGTGGATGTGGGTATGAGAGGCTCATGTTTGGGGAAGGATGACAGGAAAAATATCTCTGGGACAAAGCCAGTCTGAGATGCCAGTAGACCTTCAACAGGAGTCTGCCACTAAAGGTGAGAGACAGCATTTTGGAGTCTTGGGGTAGAGTTGGCATTTGAACCTTGGGGTGAAAGATTCTCCAACGACAGAGAGTCATGGAGAATAGCAGAGGTGCAAGCTGAGCCCTGGAGCAGCCGTGTGCCCAGCGTGGGCAGAGAGCATGGTCCCATGCAGGACTGAGGGGGAGGCACCCCTGGAGCCCTTCCTCCTACCCTGGGTCCCACACTGGCCAGGTCCACAGAGGACCCCAGAGTTCTCAGAACCACTGACCACCATGAGCTCAACAAACACAATGGTGGCCAAGAAAAACAGTCGAAAGAATTGCTCAGTGCGCCTGCAGTTTTAGTGGGGCTTTGTCAGCCAAGGAAAAGTTTTCTTGCTGGGAAAACAAAACAAAACAAAACAAAAAATCCACGTGGGAAAGGCTTCCGGGCCAGGGTCATTGGAAAGCCTGGTGTCCATAGCCACCTCGAAGTCTCTTAGGCCAGGCCAGGCCATGCAGCAACACACCTCAGCTAGTATTAAACTTTCTGAGCTAAAAATCCAAGGCCCGCCCTGCGGAAACAGGCCCTGTACCTGCAAGACCTTTCCACTCGATGGGTTCCCAGGAGCTGAGGATGTCTCCCAGCCCTGCTGCTCTGCTGAGCAAAGATTTTCCTGTAGCTGAGAGGCTCTTTGCACAGGGGCTCAGAGTGCAGCCTGCACCATTGGAGTCAGACTTGAACTTGGTGTGTGCTTTCCTGCCCCTGGCCTCTACTCTCTCGTTCCTGTTTCCTACAGTCAGATTTGAAGAAAAGTGGTTTCTCAAAGCAGTAGCCTCAAAGCCAGGGAAAGCCCACTGACTGATATTTTTTCCCCTCTGTCCTCCTGGTAGACCTCTCATTGTACAGACTGTAGATCAGTGACTTGGGGAAGTGAGGTTTGTTTGTTTACAATTTAAAGACTATTTTTTTTTTTAGTGAAATTTTAGGTTCACAGCAAAATTGAGAGGGAGGTACAGTGTTCCAGCCTTCCTGCACCCCACCTGCACAACATCCCTATCCCCAACCAGGGTGGAGACATTCGTTCAACTGATAGACCTACAGTGACACATTGTAATCACCCTAAATCCATAGTTGACATTAGGGCTTGATCTTGGCCTTGTACATTCTGTGGCTTTGGACAAACATACAATAAAGTGCCTCTGTCATTATCCAGAGTGTTTTCCCTGCCCTAGCCATTCTCTGTGCTCTGTCTATTGTCCTACCTTCTCACCCTAATGGGGCTGTCTGAATGTAGAACTTAGCTCTTCCAGGATATGGGGCTGTGGCTATGTCAACTGTAACTCACATGAAGGCACCAATAGAAATTGCTTTTGTTATATATCAGCATTTTATAGGCCATAAGGTTGTCACCAAGCTAATGACAAAATTTGTCATGTCCCTGGCATGAATGGCAATTTCTTCTTAATGCCACTTGCAGACCATGGTGATTCCCTTGCAGTTCCTGTGCCACCTCCATCCAGGTGTCCTCAGGCCCCTTTCAAGAAACAGGCATTTGACCTCATGTAGGAGATGAGTGGTTTGTGACACATGCTCAGAGGGTTGGGGAACTGACCACCTCCCCCAACTCTGTAATGCTATATTTACAATGTCACACGGAGAGCCTTTTCTGTGTGCTTTTAAAGCAAACATAGATAGATGAAATATGAACACTGGTAAGTTTAGGAGAGAGTCTTTGCACAAAGCTAAGTTGCATGCTGAGCATTTTTCTCTGGGGCCAGCAGCAGCCTGATGTGAGTGGGTGTGTGAGAATCACACGGAGCAGTGGATGTCAGTAATCTGCTGAGCAGTCAAGAGAAGCACTGTGCCGTCACTTGCAAAGGAAAGAACAAATCAC
Source organism: Marmota flaviventris (assembly GCF_047511675.1). NCBI lineage: Eukaryota > Metazoa > Chordata > Mammalia > Rodentia > Sciuridae > Marmota > Marmota flaviventris. Next base: position 9,427,700 of record NC_092503.1, on the reverse strand, counting down.
AGATGCACTACAGACTGTGGGATGCTCCCCAGATGGGAGGCCTGGCTGTGCCCCTGGGGTACCGTGGGGTCCTGACAGGTGGAAGTGCAAACGCAGCGTTGTCACAACAAATGCTAGAAATATACACAACACCAGAGGCCACACACGTAGTGGGAGACCTGGACTCAAGCTCTAGCCTCACTGCCTCTGAGCTGGCTGGCCCCTTGCAAGAAAGTCTCCCATCTCCCTGAGCCTCGGTTCACTCATCTGAAAACAGGGCAGGTTTTCACTTTCCTTATAGGAATGTTTTAGAATGTGTTCACGAATGTGATGAGTGTGTGTGCAACACTAACTGGGACGGGAGAACTGAGGAGTGTCCCTCTGTCTTGTTCCAGCCCTTGGTGGCCTCTCTCTGTGACCACTAACTGCACCAGGTGGTCACCCAATTCCACATCTGGCCCCCACCCACCCAGCCTAGCCCAACCTCTGCCATCGAGTGGCCTTGGCAACATCTTCAGGGAAGATTGTTCTGTGAATTCAGAGTTGTCTTTTAGAAAGAGGGAATTCTTTAGTTTTCCAACAAGAATTTGTACTTTTTTTTTTTTTTTTTCGCAGTACTGGGGACTGAACCCAGGGCATTGCACGTGCTGGCCAGCGCTCGACCACCGAGCTCCACCTCAGCCCTGTACTCCCTGTTTCTTTCTGTGTACACTTAGTTTTTTGAAACAGCTGAATTCTGTTGGAAGAATAATTATGTTCCTGAAATGTCTCGATGTTAATAAGCATCTCTCTGAGTGGTTATTTTGGAAAAATGTAGTATGATATTTTTATATGATCAGGGTATGGGGGAGGGGCTCCCTCCAGTAAAAAGACATTTTATTAATTGATTTCCACTCTTTTTCTTCTGCCTCTCATTTCAGAACGGTTTGATCACCACTGTCCCTGGGTAGGCAACTGTGTGGGGAAAAGAAACTACAGATTTTTTTATATGTTTATTTTATCCCTGTCTTTTCTGACAGTCTTTATATTTGCATTCGTTATCACCCACGTCATTCTTCGTAAGTATGCTGACGAAATCAGATTACGTATGTAACCATTTGCCTGACTTTGGTTTCCTGATTTGATTTTGATTTGATACTTTGATCATTTCGGGCTCTCTCTTCCTTCTCTTTCCCCTCTCCCCCTCCTCACTTCTCGCCTGCCCCCCTTTCCGTTTATTACTCCTCCATCCCTCCTCATCCCTCCCTCTTCCCCCACCCCATCCTTCCAACGGCAGTTTCCTGGGTCACACCCGGACCAGGTGTTGCTTCCACCAACAAGACTGTTTCCGATACACCTGTCCCCTTTCCAACCTCAAAGACTTCTGCTAAGGGATCCTCTAAAAGATTTATCCCCACATTTTGCACAAAGGACACTGGGCCACAGTGACACATTAAATAGCAGAACCCAGCTCCTTAACACAGGAAGCACCTGCCCCAGGAAACACGTCTGGGTTTCCTTGTGCACATACCTGGGTATGTTAAAAGTACACATTTAATGATATACTCAGTTGTCCACTAGAATATGAGCAAACTACCCCCCGGCATATAGAGAAAGCAACTTTATTAAAGGTTAAGACTTCAGGGCTGGGGCTCAGCGGTGGAGCGCTCGCCTAGTGCGTGTAAGGCCCTGGGTTCGATCCTCAGCACCATCTAAAAAATAAATAAATAAAAAATAAAATAAAGGTATTGTGTCCAATTAAAAAATAAATATTAAAAAAAATTAGACTTGGATGAATAATGATCTTAATATATTTGCCTAAGCAAATGGAATTTTTTGTTCTCTATTCCAAAAGTCGTAACTTTGAGTTTCTTCGTCTCCTGATCATTAACTTTCCTACAACAGGCAGTGATGAGAAGAAGGAAGTTAATTGGCTTTGAACTAGAAATTCAAACCTTTAAACTTCAATTACAGTACTGACAGCAACATTGAAGACCATCCATGACTCTCATCCACATCCCTGAAGTACAGCCACCCACTAGCAAGTGCATGGCCTCCCTCTAGCATGTTTCCAGCAGCGTCTGGACACAGCCTCACCTTCTGCCTGCTTCAGTGCGGACACACAGATTGAGCATGTGGGGTCTCAGCTGGGGTGCACTTCCCTCCCTTATTTTTGGGTGGGGTCCATGTGCAACGGGGGAAGTGTAGGTACAGAACAATTTGCATTACCTCTTGTGAGCATTAGTCCAGTGTGGACACTAAACAGAGTATCCAAATTCTCACAGATATTTTATATCCTCATTCCCATTCTTTCTATGCTCCTTTTGTCTGAATATGACACAAGTTTGTGCCCTTGAAGGGCTTGCAGGAGACAGTGTTCATCAGTCTTCTTGCACACCAGCTGAGCTGGTTCCTTGGAGGCTCTGCAGAGGCCCCCATCTCTACAATTTCAGAGGCCCAATCCAGCAAAACTGAATCAGCATCTGATCTTGTGGTTCATAGACTAAAGAAGCAGAGAAAAAATGTAGAATATCATATTATCTTCAAAGAAGCAATTGTTGACACAAGCAGAGATAAATCAGTGCTAACTCCAGCATACACGTGTAGTGTTTGAACCTTACATTTTGTATCATCTTTGACAACTTCAAGATGCTTTCATATACAATATGAAATTGTGCTTGTGGCCTTGCCTCTGCATTCTGGATATAAGGGCCAGTTTCACTTGCTCACTCGTGAATTCCAGGAACACACACACACACACACATGGGCATGATTGCACACTTACACAGTCTCTCACACACTTACACTTTCACCTGCCCTTACACTGATCTACCCTCACTCTCTCATACCTATACCCCTCACCCAGGGTCACACACATCTCACATGCACTCCCTTACACACTCACACTCACATACAGTGAAGTCCACTGCTAGCCCCCATGGCTGGGCTGGGATGTGCATATCTCTTTCCCCTTTGCTAAAGCGTCACTCACTCTGGCTCCAGAAAACTGGAGTTGATGGAGGCTTATGCTGAAGTATTGTTAATCTAATCGACAAAACACTAAGAATTTATCTGCCTGCAAGATATATTTTGTACAGCAAATAAAGCTTTTTTTCCCCCTGTTTGTCTCCCCCAAACAATCCCCATGAAACAACCTGCCACCCTGTTTGGCTTGGCACGTGATGTTTTCAAGGGCAAAGCGCTTGCGTGGTCTTTATGTGCCCCTAAGACTCAGGTGACATAGGCAGGGCAGAGAGCTGCCTGAGGGCGCTGGGAGCATGGCCCGGGTGCTGACCTGGGGAGAGAACTCCTGGTCTCCGGTGCTCCTGGAAGCCACAGTCTGGATTTCTGTGAGGGTAGGAGATTTGAGGCAGGGGATACAACGTGAGTTTAGTAGAGAAAAATAATAATTTCCCATTGTTTTGCCTCCAGATTGTGCCTGCCCACCACCTGCAGCATGCCCGCTTGCCAGGTGCGCCTTGCTGGCCTCGGGGATGCGGGAAGAAGCTTAATGCACCTGCCTTCCCTTCCCCATCACTCCTGAGGCAGCCCCTTCCACATCCCTTCCCACCACGCTGTACTTCTCTGAGCCTTAGTGATGGGCGGTAGGTCCTGAGGGAGCAGAGGTTCAGGGAAGAATATGGAGCAAGCCCCTCCTCACCACCCCATAGTGGGATGTTCTTCCTGGGGCCCTGTCACTCACTCACCCTGCCCTGCAGACAGTGAAACAGCGCTGTCTTACCATTCTGCACATTTTGTTGCTGCATGTGGACCAGACTGCATCTGCTGAAGCACAGGACCCTCATCCAGCAAAGAGGGACCAGGCATCATCATCATCCAAGAGGGGACTGTCAAGAATTCCCCCAAATAGGCTTTTATTTTTAAAAGTTTGGTTCAATACCTAACAACAAAAAAATGCTTCTCATCAAATGCCTGTTTGTTCAAGCTCCTAATGTTTCCTTGCACAGACAAGCTCTTGTGGAAATGTCATTAACACAAAAGTATCCATTATACACTGCAACTTTATGACTTTGTTTACTCTGGGTGTGGAGGCGGGGGAGCTGTGTCACAGGTGGTCAAGTCTATAGGACTTCCAGGGTCAAAAGTTAACAAATTTGGGGAAACAGAGGAGAAAAAAAAATAGCATGCAGTATTCTGTTTTGCTGTTAAAATGGAGGAAACAACGAGTAATCAGAACTGTAATTTATGGGCAAGTGTGCAGACATCCATCTGCTTTTATTGAAACAATATCCTGCAGATGTTGAGTCTAATTGTGAATCTGCCATTTTCTTGTTGAATAACTTTAGTGGAATCTCCATTTCGGATCAGTAAACTGGGTGCCGTAGCACTTACAAAATATAATTATTTAATTGATCTTTAGACACCTATAATTTTTATGTAGATGAGGGCTTGCAGCATGAGACTGCTCATTCTGGAGGTAAGTGTCTGAATACTAAATGTTGGTTTCATTCCCGCAGGTTCCCAGCAAACAGGATTCCTCAATGCCCTTAAGGACAGTCCTGCAAGATATCCTTTCTGGTGGCTCTGATGGTGCAGTGCTGATATGTTCATGTTTCACTGAATCCACACTCCTACCTCCTCATCTTTGGCCTTGGCTCTTCTTCCCATAAATCTTACTCTTTTTTGTTCTGTAAAGCAGCCAGGAACTCCCTAAGAGTCACTTGCATGATAAATAGCATCTGAACCCTTGAATCTCTTAGCAACTCATCCAGCGTCTAAATTGAAGTGCTTTTCAGTGTGAAAGCCAAGTACCGACTCTTGCCCACCTCCAAAAGCCAGCACTGATTTGTGTCAAGTCAGGTTGGGCTGGAAAGAAGTAGGGCTATGAACTCCTCCTGAGCTGGTTTTAATGGACAGGTGATCCCTAGGAACACCCGGTGAGGGTCTGCTGCGAGGTGTTGCAGTAGCCATCTGAGACCCCGCACGCTCTCTGGACAGATGGTGTTGGGAGGTCAGTGTGACATTCTTTGGGAAGTGAAGATGATGACCTGATAGTTTCTAGAAACAGAACTCCCTTTCACAACCCCCAAGGGACTGAGAATGGTCAATCTCAAGTCATTTACATCAACGAGGACCATTTCCCATCCTCCCAAATAGGAAATATGGACACATACCACAATATTTTGAATTTTGAAAGAAAAACATCCACCCATTGAGTGCTGGCTTGGGCTTCCATCTGGATAGCCCCAGGTTGACACTGGTGTGGAGATGGTCAGTTGGACCCCTGACCTGTTTCCCTGGACCCAGCTCTTTCTTCATGTAACTGGGTAAACTGTACTTGGATTCCTCATTACTCTCACGTGTGGCATTCATTTTGTCTTAGAGAATCCTATCACCTGTTCATATCAGGTACTTTTCTCTGCTGGGAGTTGAACCCAGGGCCTTGCACTGCTAGGCAAGTGCTCCACCCCTGGGTTACATCCCCAGCCCCTTATCATGTGCTTCTTAAAGTGGTCCATGTCCCTTAAAGTAAAGTGATGGTGGTGGTACTTGGATCTGAAAAGTATCTTTCTGGCACCTCTGTGTTTCTGTGCCCCGTAGGATGTTGGTTACAAGTCCAGTTTCTATAGTCAACTAATACCTTTTTAATGCACTTATATTATGGAAGGGGACTAGGGACAGACAATGTACAAAGGGGACCTGGAGGATAAATGCCATAGATGTGGCCTGCCTTGTTAATGATGTGGGAAGCTGGAGTTTGCTAGAAGTTGGCTAGAAGAAAAGGTAGCCCAGGGAGTGCCTAAAAGCTCATCAGTGTGAGTAAGAACAAATCCAATGAGAAACATCATCCTACCCAGGGTGACCATCTTCCTACCACATTACCTCCCTGGACCCTCCTATTTCCAGGGTCGAAAAGCCTCCTTTGCTGAAAGAAGACAGGCTCATCTCTCAGGGAATCAGTGGCATCACGAACCCTGGTCATTGAGGCATGATGGATGAGGCTGACTGCGACATCACACCTCCACAAAATCTGTCCTTTTGACTGACAGCAGTGCTGCTCACACAGCTGGTCTCCTCTGGAGCAGAGATCTGTGAAGTCCTGAGCTCTTAACATTAGAGGAGTTTGCTAGGCGACATTGCCTGAGCACAGGACTGCAGTCTAATACCACCTTCCCAAGTGCACAGTGCTCTCGGGCAAGAAAGTAACCTGTGTTTTCACGCTTTCAGTGGCCTCACACCTGATCTCCTGACCATGGTATAAAAATATTGTCCTGAGAAATCAGAGCACAGGCAAAGGCCTCTCATATCCAAGTAAAAACAATGTTGTTGAGGAAGTGACAGAGAATAGAAATGGCTAATTAACAACCAACCAAGCCACCTTCTCAGAAGTATCCATGTAAATGACGTGCACCTTGATCAACTACCAGCGCCTTGCAGCCCTTGGAAAACCCGGCAGGACTGAAGGATAAGAACCTGCCTGCCATTACAATAGGGAAGTCTAGCAGGGTGGTGTGTCCAACCTGCAGTGTGGCCAGCTGGGAGGCTGGGAGGTGGGAGATCCCAGGAGCAGGCCCTTCCCCGTCTGGGCCCACAGCCCTGCTGGAGGTGCAGGAGGAGCCGAAGACCCTGGCTGCTGGGAGGGAGCACTCCCAGCCCCAGCCCTGGCCTGCTGAGCCTCCCTGTCTCCCTTCTCCTCTTTCCTCCCCACCTTCCATTGCCTGCCCATGGACTCCCCTTTGGTCTTTGCATCCAAGAAGCTGAAGCCTTGGGGAGGGGGCCTCTCAGGGCCAGTGGGCAGTGGGGTGCTGCTGGCCTTCCCCAGGGAAAGAGATGAAAGGAGAATCTTCTCCAAAAACATGGGAGGGGCCCTCAGTCTACCCAGCCAAACCGTTTGAGATCCAGTTGGCAGCTCTTTCCTACAAATCCCTTTCCTGAACGCGGCCAGACCTGCAGTGACAAGGTCTAGAACAGCCCGCCCTGGCCTTGGGAGCACGGTCAGTCCAAAGGGCAGAGGGGGCGGGGGCGGGGGATGAGCCAGATCACAAACATGCTGGCTCCTTCTCCTCCTCAAACTCCTGCTGATGCCCGGGTCGGGGCTGTAAGGGCACGTCTTAAAGCACACTGAGTTTTAGGCACCATAAAAAGACACAGATTGCACTTGGCATGGGAGTCAGGAGAAGCTGCACGTGCTACACAGAAAGGCGGAGGCTGAGGGCGTCTGAGCAGGTTTTGGAAATGGAGAGTGGGGGGTTCTAGCAGGGGCCTGGGGGAGGGGCACCGAGGAGCCTGAGCCAGGCCTGGAGGCAGATGCAAGGGTGTGTTGGGGTAGATCCCAAGCCTGGCATTGGGTCCGCTCTCCCAAGGACCCACAGAGTGCCCAGCAGGTTGTTGGGCATCTGGAAGTGCAGGGCGCCCAGCCCGCCTTTGCTCACACTCAGGTCCTGGGGAAACAGGGAGGCACTGTGACAGCTAAGTCCTGGTGGGGCGGAGGGTGTGTGACAGCGTGAAGCCTGAAGGCAGTGGGGTCCTTTCACCCGCTGAATGCTGGGGAACCAGGCATAATTTCGGAGTGCGTGGCATCATCAGAGCTGGCTTGTCATTTTATTTCTCAAGAATATTCATCTTACAGCAGGGAGCATGACAGAGTGAAGTGGTGAGTGGAATAATGTGCACAGGAAAGACCCCCAGATGGAAATCAGTGACGAGGGGACACTCAGTGGGAATCAGCAGGGCAGTGTGGACATGGGAGCCTTGTCGTGGGAGGGGTGAGGGCCAGGAGGAGACAAAGCTGATCCTGAGGGTCCTTCTCAGGGTGCCCTGGAGAAAGAGGGTCACAGTAGAAGGGGAGAGCTAGCACTGGATTGGGAGAAGCCACGAGTTCTGAGATATGTGTAAGAAGAACGTTGAAGATCACACAGGTGGCCCTCCACATCGGCTCACAGCGACTTTAGGGTCCTCGGTAGCTCCTGCCTGTAAAATGGAGGGAGGGAAAAGATAAGTGCCTGAGAAGGTCCCAACATCTTAGGAAACTACCAGTCAGGCCGGCTGGGAGCCACGTGGTAACACCTGCTCACACACGGTGACATCTGCTTGCAGACTCCCCAGGCCCTCAGAGGAAGAAGCCTCAGAACTCGAGCCAGGAGAGCCAGGGGTCCCTGGGCATCCTCCAGGAAGACCCCAGAGAGGGGAACCCTGCCATCCACAATCACAGCAGTGTAGCCTGACATTATGGCCCCACTAAAGGGATTGTGGTCACTTTTAATCATGACTTACTGTCCAGTTCTCCCCAGATGACAGGATTTTCTGTGGCTGATAAATCAAATGGTAATTGATTCTGCATCTGTGGAAGCTTTCCACAGAAAGCCTTCTGGTCCCTAATCTGCACTCACTGGGACACTTCCCCATCTGGAGGGCACCATGGCCTCATGGGCATTGTCCGTTTTTATTGTCCATTTTAATGGAATTTAATGGCGGGCTCAGAGCTGGCCCAAGTGCATCACGTGGCACCTTCCCTGGCCTGTCCATCCTGATAGCTGTTGACATTCAGAGGGACCCCAGAAAATGGAAGAACTGTGCTCCTGCTCACTGCAACACCCGGGCACCAGTGAATGTTCCACAGGGACCAAAGCCACAACCTGGTTCTCCTAACTCCAGCCTTGCTCCCCGCAGGGAATGAGATGCTCCCCTCTCCCACAACCAGTCAGATTGGGGGAGTTTCATGAAGAATAAGCGTCAGATTGTATCTCATAAGATTCCAAAGTGGGGGAGGTTGCTCAGTTTTTAAAATCACCCCAGTGAAACATGAGTGCTTTCTGATTGTAAAAATGTTTCTAATAGCCAGGAAAATAAGAGTGAAAAAGGAAATGTTGACCCTTGCTCCATTCGTTGGTAGGAAGCCTGGCCAGTTTCTGTATGTCCTTCCAAAGTCTCCACAGAGCTGGACACACACATGTGCTTTCATATACCTGTATCTGACCAGGGGATTGTTAGTACCTGAAAAGGGTCCCACCGTTTGCCTTGTTTTATAATCTGATTAATTATTTCCTGGAGATATTTCTGCATTAATATATAAATCTACTTCATTCTTTTTTGCACTGCTTTATAAAATTCCAAGTGTACATAGGATAGTTCATTCTTCGATAGATGGATAATTAGATCTCTTAGTTTTTTAACTGGTCAAAAAAAAATGAGATAGTGAGTTTTCTTCTATGTGGATCTTTGTGCACAAGGTTGGCATTCATCTGGGATTGATAACTAGTTGTGGAATCTCTGAGTTGAAAGTTAAGCACATTGTAAATGTTGGTAGACCTGACAAAGCAAACGGTCCTCTAAAGAGATTGCACCAACTTATCACCCCCACCCCTAACAGCCTCGACAGCACTTGGTATCAGTCTTGGCATTTTTGCTAATTTGAAGGGGAGAAAAATATCTCATTGTTCTAATTTCTATTTTCTGTATGATAATCATGTTACACATGTTGGTTTTTTCTCTCTTATCACAAGGTACCAACTCATACCCGTGGTCCATTTTCTTCATGGGGTTATTGTTTCTTTTCTGTTTACACATAGGAGTTCTTTATGTATTCTCAACAATAATAACCTCTTAAATCTCTTAAATATCTTCTGCCAATTTGTGCCTCCTAGTCTGTTACTTACCTTTTAGTTTTACCTTTTTATGAAACAATGTTTATTCAGGAACTCAGTCTACAAATCTTACACTAGCTGGCTCCTAGATTTTGCCTATCAAATTTACCCCCAAATTTATTTCCTTTATTTCCATCTAATATCTTTATATGCTGTTTATGTTAAACACAGTAATTTGTCAGTTATATAATTTTTTCCCTGTGATGTGAGCTGAAATCCTTTATCTCTCCCAAGTGTTTAGTGACATGTCACAATAGTTCTTTCTATTCTGTTCCCATAGTTTAAGAACTATTGGGTCTCAGTGTTCCTTTACACTGTTAAAAATTGAGGACCCCAAAGAACTTTTGTATGTGTGTATTGTGTGTGTGTGTGTGTGCATGTTGGTTTTTTATAGTGTTTGAAAATAAAACTGAGAAAATTTTAAAATACAGTACCCGCCCAGTGCATCATGGGCAAGGGTACCTCCCAGGGGGAGGTAGCCCTAGAGGACACCCTCACAGTGCAGGAGGGAGGGAGAGGGAAAATGGCAAAGGCTGTTTGGAGATTGATGGGAATGTGGCTTTGACCTGGAGCGACCTTGAACTCTTACTTTCTGGGGACTCTGAGGGTCCGTGGGCCACACTTTGAGAACCACGGGTCTGTTCCTTCACCCCCGTCCCACAAGCCTGTGTCTGGCCTCTGCCCTGTCCTGTTGCTGCCCCTGCTGTTGCTGCCCCTTGTTTTACTGATTGGAAGTCTTCTCCTGCCTGCTGTTGGGGTCACCCAGCAGATGCAGAAAGCTGAACCTGGATATCTACAAGTGTTGAGGCCAGCTCTGCCCAGAGGACCGCGGAGCCCCTGCCCCCGTCTGCTCTGCCGTCAGAGCCCTTCTTATTATTTCTGAGAAGACATAAAGACAGGTGACGATTCTTTTTCAGAATTTCTCACCTGTTTTTGTACCTTTTATCACCTAGATGAAGTTTACAGTCTGTTAGTCAAATTCCATCTTTCAAAACACCAGTTGGGATTTTGACTGGGATCCTAGTGACTTCTAACATTAATTCTGGTGACTTCTTATATTGTGATCTGGCACATCCTCACGCCTTCATTGCCCCATGTCCAAGCACGCGGGTGAAGAGGATGTGAGAGAAAGGATGTGGTCAAATGCCCCTCAGGGTCTGTCATTCATACAGATTGCCACAGTCCCTGCCCCAGACAGAGTAGCAGGCTTGCAGATGACAGTGCACAGCTGTGTTTTCCGGCCCCGTCTGGGGTCATCCAACAAATGAGGAAAGCTTGCCAGACCTGAATCTAAAAGCGCTAAACGCTGGTGTCGACTCTGCCCAGAGGACAGCGGAGCCCCTGCAGCCATCTGCTCGGCCATCAGCGCCTTCCTGCTGGAAGCGTTGCTATTTCATAGTAGTCGTTAGGGGAAAGAAACGATCTTAAGCAACACGTTCTCTTCTATTTTACACACCAGAATACTTTATGCATCCAGTTCCCTCCCAGGACAGAGAACCTGGAGCAGAATGACATGCGTGAGGACCTGGGGGCACACACACCTAGGGCACATCGAGAAACACCCCCTACCACGGGGTGGCCCCAGGACCTCAACAGCCAAGTGCCAGGAAGGAGAGAGCCAGTGGCCCAGCCCTGGATGCCAGCAGCCCCACCATTCTGGAATCCCACAAAATCCAGTAAATAAGAAAACTCACACAACACAGGCATGCACAGGCTTTTTAAAGGATTGTCTAGATTTGGCACTTGGTGAAAAATACTGTCCCCAGCCTGACTGGGGTAACGTGTGGAGAAGACAGGTGATGATGGTGTGTTGGCAGAGATGAGCTGTCCATGAAGGATTGTCACTAAGGCCATAGGACTGAGGACCAAGGCTCAGTGGCAGTCTCTGCCTTGCCACTGTGAGTGCTGAGGCCCACCAAGTCACAGGTGATGAGTGCCAAGGCCAACCAAGTCACTGCCACTGTGGGGAGCCTTGGGATGGGTTCCCTGTCTCCTAAAAGTCTAGAGACCAGGTTCAGTTCTGTTCTGCCATGAACTGCTCTGACGAACGCAGAGGCCCTCTCTGTGCCTCAGCCTCCTATCTAAAAGTGGAGGGATTTGAATAAATAGGGGCATCTTACCTCCAGGTCAGTGTGTGTCTATGGTGGGCCTCAGGGGAGCTTTTAAGCCTCTTAATATTATAAGAAAATTTGGTTTTATGTGCATTTTTCTAAGACTAAGGCAGGAAGCCAAAGTTAAAAATATGGAGTCCCTGATCTCTCACCACTTGATTGTCCAATCCTGGGGCCTCCCAGGCGACCTTCCCACAGCATCTCCACGTCCATGCATGAGCTGGTCCTTCCCACCCTCACCTGAGCCCTGTGCAGAGCTCCATGCCCAGCGGGCACTTCTGGGGTTCTGAGGACTCAAGGGAGGGGCATCTGCAGATCAGCACTTGTTGAAGTCATTGTCAACACCCTCAACATCTAGTGCATTAACCAGTGGGCAACCTGTGGGATTGGGGCCATGGGGAGTTGGTAGCCATCCCCAGCCACTGTCTTAGTGAGGATTGGAGGAGCTGGCAGAGGCTGACAGTGGTGACTGCTCTAATTCAAAACCCATCTCAGCAGTAAACACACAACCACTTATTAAATTGGCTCCCAGCGGAATTGGCTTGTTTCCTCTCATCTCTATTTTTTAATTTTTTTTTAATATTTATTTTTTAGTTGTAATTGAACACAATATCTCTACTTTATTTATTTATGTGGTGCTGAGAATCGAACCCAGGGCCTCTCACGTGCAAGGTGAGTGCTCTACCGCTGAGCCACAACCCCAGCTCGTCCTCTCATCTCTCTTAAAAAAAAAAGAAAAGAAAAAATTCAGTAAATGGGTTTTGATACACACAAGAGAATTTCTATTTCTTGATCTTATCATGCTGTAGATATTTTCTATATCTAGGGGTTGTGAGATGAGTTGTTTGGGTATTTGTGCCTCTGTGGATGTGAGGGGAACGAACTCCTTCAGCTGCCCCAGCGTCTCGAATCCCTCACAGGGAGTGTCCCTATGTCCCCCAACAGGGGAGATGGGGAAAGGAACCAGCCCTAGGCTCAGCGGTCTCACTGGCAGGGCTCATTTCCAGCATTTGACTCCCAGCTCTGCTAATTCCTAAGCACAATTCTTCACGGCTTCCCGCCTCGGTTTCCCTCTCTGCTGCTGGGAATGCCCTCCCCTTGCATTGCTCTGAGGGGTGGTGAGTTGGTCCGTGTGAAGTCTTTGGAACGGTGCCTGACACAGGGCCAGTGATGCCGGCCATTGTTCTGAGTGACAGCGATGATTTATTTCTCAAGACACCCTGACTGAGGGGCTGTCAGCTGGGGACAGGGCAGCAGAAGTGGGCTGCATCTTGTGTCCTCCCTTGGATTCATGTCATTTTGACCCAGGGGCAGCCTAACAGCAGCACTGCCTTCTGTTGTGGATGAAATGTTCCTGAAGCACGTGAGATAGGAATGTAGGAAGTTGTATTTTTTTCTTGTTGCTGTAAACCTTTAAGAGTCCCCAGCCACTGGTCACATCGCCCACTAATGGGGACAGTAATTGTAGGTGGTTTGCAAAGGGAGCAGCAGCCAGGAGACGGGCAGGAGCCCCTCTGCCTGCTGTGACTCTTCCCACGTTACACACCGGTTTTTATATGGTTCCCACATGTGAACGTTGTGTCTATTTTTGACTCACTGTGGTTACACCTGGATTGTCAACTTTTGGTGACACACGGTATTTCTGAGATTGAGGCTCAGCTCTCTGCATATTATTCAGTAAATATATCCTTTGGTTCCGTTCTTCATTCTCTCCCTTTACCTTTGACCATGTCTGGTTCTGGCCTCACACATCACCTCCTGTTTTACCTCCCTGTGTCTTCTCCTTCCAGCTGAGACTCAGACTCATTACTGGTGTCATCGCCTCTTGCATCTCCTGGTTTTCCTGACTCGGTCTCCCCTCTGGTCCCCTCATCCTTTTCCCTGGATTCCCCTTCTGCTTTCCAGCCTGTGTGGGGAGTGAATCCCACCTGGCTGCCTCCCCAGGCTGTCCCTTCTTAGATGGAGCACCTCTGAGTCCTGACCTGTTGGAAGGCTATAGAGAACAAGGTCACCCATGCTCCATGGTCTACCATCTGTGTGTCCCATGTGCACACCAGGCTCCCAGTATGGCCATTTGCCCACTGAGGTAACCCCTGGAGAAGCAAAAGGTTCACCCAGCCCAGTGTCAGCCCTGGGTGGGGGATGCTTCCTTGCACCTCTCTTATCCCCTCCGGGTCCTCACCCTGCCCTCTCCCCCATTGGCTTACAGCCCACAGAGGGAAGCCCATTCATTCCTCCTGTTTTGAGCACAGCCCCATGGGCTGGACAATGACATTTGTTGATCGTGCTCTGACAGATTGTGGCACTGCACTGGGTAATGTATTCAGTTCTTCAAAAGATGAATTTTCTCCGACCTGGAAAAATCGATAGTGACGCATCAGCATGATCTCTACAACTTGCATCCTGGGAAGCCTGAGGAAAGTGCAAGGGCTTCCTTCCCCAGCCCGAAATTCATTGCCAGTGAATGCAAGATATATATTTAACCCCCAGACCAGCCCCATGATGAATGGGGTCTTTCCTGAGAAACATCTGTATCTTGTAAATAGAATTTTATAAACACTTGTAGGAGAAGAAAATTCTCTCATCCTTACAAATTGCCACACTCTCAGTTGCTTGCTCTCATCTGTTGAAGAAGGCCAAGCTGTTTCTCCTACGGCTGACACATCTCTGGCTGTCCTGTGAGGAGGAAGGCATGTCTCCAGCAGCTGAGCACAGCCTTTTATGTCAGGGACAGGCTGAGGGACTGGGAAGAGGCCCCTAAGTAAGAGCAACCCCTCCCCGGGGCCACTCTGAGAAATGCCCCTGCCAAATCAGAGGCATGGACCCTTCTCTCAGTGGATGGCCCACTGAAGCAGAAGGTTCTGGAACTCAGAGGCAGTCCTGGGGGGAGACACCACCTGTTGGCTGTAGTCCTCAGCTTTGGAAAGGCGAGCATGCTCTCTACTCAATGTTTAGTCCTCCATCAAAGGCCTGCACCACTGCCAACCCAAACCCCTGGGCTTTCTGTCCTGGGTGCCCCAGTCCTTGACTCTACCAGGAGTCACAGGAGAAGGTCAAGGTCCAGTGGGGAGGACAGCCCACTGAAGGAGGCACAGCTGTAAACAGTGAGTGATGCTCAGGGAGCCTGCCAGAGCCCCAAGTGCCCCACTGAACCAAGGAGACAGGGGGGACAGGAGAATGTGACATAGCTCCTGCCCAGTAGGAGGTCTCCCTCTGGTTAGAGGAAGACAGATGTGGGAAGGAGTGTTCTCCCTCCCTCACAGCTGGCAAGGAGGGAGCCTGAGGAGCAGGGGGTGTCTGTCTCCCTTCCCACTCCTTCCTGCCCCTGGGTGGCCGTGGAAGCTCGCCGCCTCTCCCTGTGCTCCTTGACTCGTGCCACCGTGCTGGAGGCCGTGGTGTGCTTCTTCTCTGTGTGGTCCATCGTTGGCCTCTCGGGTTTCCACACGTACTTGATCAGCTCCAACCAGACGACAAATGAAGACGTAAGTGCCTGACCGCACGGGACATGGCGCTCTGCTGGGTTGAGCGGTGGAGGAGGGAAGGAAAGGAAGAGGTCGGGGCCAGCTTCTCCCACATCCCACTCCAGATGTGAGCCTTGGAAAGAGAGGACACACTGGGGAAGCACTTCTGGGTGTTTTCCTGTCTCTATTGGGCAGTTTTGCATTCTCCTGTCCTTATCTGACCATGTTGGTTGGATACTAAGAATGGCCAAATGGCACCCAGTTCATGCCCTGAGGAGAAGGTTCTTTCTATTCCTCTTAAATAATTTTGGAAGCAACTCATTGCCCTTCCCCTAATAGACAGAGACCAAGGCAGCCTGACATCTTGAGTCTCCCTTTCATGTTAAATGTCTGTTTAGCCCCTGAATTTAACTTTTTACCTGGGATCACCTACCTGTCTCTGTACACAGGCCAAAAGGGGGAACAGAATAGGAATCGTAATGATGGATATGTTTTTTTGATGAGCATGGTCCTCGCTGCTCTTAATACTTAGATTTTGACAGAAGTCTCTATCCATACATGAATCAAATGTCTCAGAACAGGTCAGGCTACCTTAAACAAGAACTTGAGAAAAACTTGGTGGTGATAGAATACATGAGATAGAAGACTACTAAAAGAGCTAATTAGGTAACTGTGAATATTACAATCTGCCAAACAAACACTTTAGCAAGACTGTGAGGCTGAATTCTTACATCTAAATTGGCAATTTGGGGACCACATTGGCTTTTCCAGCGTCCATTCATCTAATTGTCATTAGGGTAGTAAATGTGAATATGAAAATATCTCCACTGGCTTGTGTGAGAGGACCTTTTAGTTCCATGTGGTATAAATAGAGATGGTTGTCCCCAAAGAATGTCACTCTCTCCCCATCTAAGCTGCTGCTTGGGAGATGTTTCCAAGTTTGCAGTAAACGCCAGTTTTCCTTTGGAAAAATACATCTCCTGGTGAAGACATGAATAAAGATTATTTGCATTCCTCATGGGTTTCCCGTGATCCAGTTTCCCTAAACTTTGGCATCAGCATGAAGGATGCTGTATGTTATTGATTTTCCTTGTCTTTCAGATTAAAGGATCTTGGTCAAATAAAAGAGGTAAAGAAAATTACAATCCCTACAGCTACGGAAATATCTTTACAAATTGCTGTGTGGCCCTGTGTGGGCCCATCTCTCCAAGGTAAGATTCAGAAACTATGGTGCTCTTCACAGATGTTGAAAGAGCAAATTGCTATGTGGTGGTAGCCCAGGCCTTCCGGGGCAGAGGCCGGGGCTGTGCCTGGTGGAAACCTGGTGCAGCTGGTCACACTCACCGATGACCACCAGCTCAGCTCTCCCCTTTGTGTCAGGCAGACACAATCTTAATGATAAACAGATCTGGCTTCCTTTGGTCACACTTCACATCATATTTGGTCTTGAGCTGAATGTATCAGATTTGGGGAAGAGTCCCTAAAGCTCAAGATAGGAATAAGGATGTCTCTGGCAAACAGGGAGCCAATGTAGGAAGCAGTTAGAAAACTGTAGAAACAAGTGCCAGAGCTGAGTTGTAGAGGATATAATGCTGAAATAGTTCCTTGAGGGCAATCCATGTGGCCTGGAGAGTTGAGACTGCAGGCTATTAACGATGACGATATCAATCATGGCAGCGGCTGACACTTATGAGATTCATATGCAGCCTTGCTGTGAGTGGGTTACAGGTAAGAGCTTTTTAAAAGCTCACTCTGTATGCGTGGGGAAGGTACCATTATCTCTCATTTTATAGATGAGGGAATTCAGGGGCAGGATTTAAATCATGTGCCCAAGATCACAGCTAGTAAATGCCAGCTAGCCAGGCCGCCTGCCAACAGAAGCAGTGTATGTCCCCAGGGGCAGGTGACACCTGGATCAGAATGGTACAGGGTCAAAGTACAGCCAGGGTTTGGGGATTTGTGAGTTGGGCCCCAGGAGATGATTCCCTACAGATCACCCAACCAGTCATCAACAAGAAATGGACAAAACAGAGAAACCACAAAGGCCACTGGATTGTCTTCAAGGCAGTCCCCCTGAGCACCTAGACCTCACCAGAGTGAGTTCTGGGGACACACACACCTTCATGTTTGTGTCAGCATCAGTGAACACTCATTAGTGAAGTAAAAGTAATGCAAAGGAGAAAAGAAAAGAAAGCAAGCACAGGATATGTCCACCACCATTCTCCAGCAGTTCTGGGCCACGGCTGGTCAAAGTCATCATGGTGCCATTGGGTCACTAGAAATGAATCCTTTTATGCCTTTGGCCTGGGGAGTTGGGAGCCCAGCATACCTTTCTCCTTAACTGAGACCTCCGCTGACCCCCAGAACAGCTGCTCAGAGGATTCCTGCAGAGGTGGGGGGCTGGGGGGAGGCAGGAGCTGCCAGGGCCTCTGAGATAGGGGCCACCCAGGTGAGGGTTTGACCAGTTTGGTAGGGGTCAGCCCACCCTGGAGACAGCTCCAGATTCTCCTAGACCTCATTCTCAGGGCTCCTTAGGTCAGCTCAGCAGCTGTCTCAGGAAGTCCTTGAGCCATTTTAGGTTGTTCCTAATAAAGGGGTGTTGGAAGGGTATAAGAGCAAACTGAGCATCTTTTCCCTTGTCTGAATATACATTTGAGTCCAGGAAAGGGATTGAAAACTCTCATCCTCTGTCCAAGTCTCTTCTCTAGTTCCTGAGTCCTGGATTTGCACATGGCACTACTCTCTCTCTATAAATCAAATTGTGTCATAACCAAAATGATTTCTTTCACAAGTGGATTAAATGTGCTGTTTTGGCTGGGTTGGGCCATATTCTTTCCAAAATCCAAGTTTTTTGGGTGGGCCATCTCTCCAGGATGGCTCTCCCCTTCAAACTGCTTGAATTGCTTGTTAAAAGGTAAACTGAGGCACATTCGAATGTTATAGAAATGATTTGGGCAGGTAGTGGTTCGTGAATCAAGCAGCTCCAGGCTGTAAGTGGTTTGGGGCTACACGGAAAGGTCCTGGGGAGGCTTTATATAGGGTGAGATTCGTTCCAGGGGATCACTCCCGGGGAAAGCCTCTGGTCCTTGAGGCTGATCCTCTCCTGGGGGTTCTTCTGAGAGCCTCCAATTGCAGCTCCCTGACACTGGGAGGGCTGGTTCCCCCAATGGTCACTTAACCTGCCACTCCAGCCCCAGCCTACAGCCCTCTGTGTCTTCTTGGGCTAAGTCCTGTAGCTTCCCAGAGCTCCATAGCAAAGTGCCATAAAACAGGGGACGGAGCTTAAAACGACAGAAAGGGTCAGGCCTGCTTGGTGGGTGTCAGCCCCTCGTGACAACAGCTCAAGATCCACCCAGAAACACCTTCTCGGGGTTCCTTAGGCCAGGAACTTTCTCAGGAAGCCCTTGAAAACTATTCCTTCACCTTTTGGAGGCTGAAACCAAGGTGCAGGCAGGGCTGTTCCCCCTGAGACCGGAGCAGGGCGCTTCCTTGCCTCTGCCTGCTCCCAGTGGCTGCGGGCCTTGGCCAGCAGATGCATCCTCCATTCTCTGCCTCTGGGTTACACGGCCTCCTCCCCGTGTGCCTCCGTTCCTTCAAACAATGTTCCTTCCCTATTGTCTTCTCCTCTTTGTGAGGACACTGGTCACATTGGATTAAGGGTCACCCAATTAAGTATGAACTCAATGTAGATACATCTGCAAGGACCTTGTTTCAAACTAAGTTCATCCTCACAGACACCAGGGTTGGAGCTTCCACGTATCTTTTTGTATAATTCAACCCAGGACATTCCCCTTGCCACCAACCCCAGTGGGCAGTGGAGCAAGAGGGAACAAAGGACGGGGGTGGGGGCTTGAGCAGAAAATCAGGTGGCAAGGCACAGGAGTGTATAAGGCCACGCCGTGGCTCTTGTCCCCTGCAGTACACTGGAACGTGGCAGGTGCTGGGGACAGGTTTGCTGAATGAATGTGATAAGAAAACATGGAGTTAGGACTGCAGAGAGAAACTGGTGGCAGACTGTGGCAGGATGAGGTGAGACCAACTAGGAGTATCCCACGGTGAGGGGTCCAACAGAGGGATGTGGGGTCTCTTGCAGGGGTCAGGCATCTAGACGGGAAGGAAGCAGTGACCCAGGCCTTTTAAAGTTGGACGGGACCCCAGACCCACACTCCAGTCCTGTTGCTGGCATCTTTGGGTTTTCTTCTCTTCTCTCTTGCAGCTTAATTGACAGAAGAGGGTACATCCAGCCTGACACTCCACAGCCAGCAGCGCCCTCCAACGGGATCACCATGTATGGGGCCATGCAGTCACAGAGCGACATGGTAGGGGCCGCCTGCACTGGGGGTCACTGCTCCCCGCTTCTGCTTACCTGTTCTCTAACCCAGTAACAAACCAGGTGCCGAGCCCCTGGCAGGAGGGGCAGCCGGGACACCCACGTGACTGTTGGGCTGGCAGTAGGGAATGAAATGGCAAACTCAGGCAATGTCCAATAAGGGACCATGGCCACTGAGCCTGGCTCGTTGTGCAGGGGAAGCACACACACACACAAGATCTCTTTGTCCAAACAGCATGTGGCACACTGATGGGAAGCCCCTTCTACAGAATCAGGGTATTCCCTGTCCCACCAGGGCTGGCTGGCTGGATACCCTCTACTTCCTGTGCTGTCCATGGGCCCTGCCCCCTGCCCCCATGGCTAATGGATGTTTGCAGGATGATCTGCCCCTTCTCCCTCCTTCAGCCTGAACCTGAGACCAGCCCCTCATCACAAATAACTAGACCAGGTCTTCATTCACAGCAAATCCTGAGACCACCCCCTTGCAAAGTGCCACCACAGTACGGGCACACTACAGTGGGAAGCCTGAAGCATCTGCAGGTGGACATTGGGGGCAAGCAGGAGTCTCCCCATGGACACCCGCAATCACAGCATAGCCAGGTCCCAGCACTCGGTGCTTTAAATTCCTTAGGCGTCTGAAGGCAATGGCCTCCCTTATTTCCCTAAAGAAGTTTCCCGTTTCTGCCAAGAAGTCCGTGCTATGCCAGCTGCCCCAGTGCTGTTTAGTCTTTGTAGAACCGAATCACCCCCAGTTTGTGTGCTGTGCAGATCTAAGAGCTAAATTTAAGGTTACACAGGGAATGGCAGCTCCTGGGGTGTGTGGAGAGCTCAAGGTGAAGGTCAGCAGCCCCAAGCTGTCTCCATGAGCTGTACTGAGGAAACCACTTCATTCCTGGTCACCTAGTGGCTCAGAAGGATGCCGGGCTTATTTGTGGCTAGTGCAGGTGTCTCGTCCAGGCTGCTTTGCTTCGCTGGTAACTAGTCTCCTTTAAAATTGAGTATGTGTACGTCACCGTCCTTGCCACTTCCCTCTGTGAGCAATCAGGAAGCCTCTTGTTCTGTCCACCCAAGTGACCCAGAAGGTCACACCCCATATTCTTCAGAGAAGGAAAACAAGGGCAGAGAGAATAAGAGACAGGCTCACAAAGAAAGGGGACTGCGTTTATGGAGCACCAACTGTGTTCAAGGTGCTTGATGATCTCATTCAATCCTAAACCAACAGTGAGAAATTGTTGTTCACATTTTTTGTTAATTTGGGAGAGGTTGTCACCTACCTGACAGCACACAGACTCTGGTTTGTGGATCCAAAGCCCATCCGAGGACTCCAATGCTCACCTTCACTTTTGTAGACTATACTCCTTCAAGGGCACAACCTTAAAGACAAGTATGCCCAGGCTCAGGAACCTTCCTTGGTCACTTTCAGATGCACAAACAATGTCCTATAAGGACGGCCACCAGAACTGTGACCAGGGTATACACTGATCACTTCCCTGACATGAGCATGTGCTCATGTGCGCCTACCCTCCCATTCATCAGGAGACTCATCGGGATTCCTGGGATGTGCTGAGGACCAACCTAAGAGCTGGGGCTACAAGACTATAGGACATAACTCCCCTCATCTTTAAGGGGTCCACAGCCAGGTGAAGGAAACATTAGGAACCTTCATAGAAGAGACCATGGATGGCGACAGGTATTATGGACCCCAATGGACTTAGGTTAGTCTCGCCCAGTTAGCACTGACCCCACCCATGCTGTGCATCTTCTCTAGATTTAAAAAAATAAACAAAGGCTATCTTGAAGGTTCTGCTGTCACCAGCAAGCAGCTTGAGGTCAAGAGGAGATGGAGCCTAATTCGTGAACTCAACAAACATTTATGGATCCCCTGCTGAATGCCTCTGTGATAGAGTAGCCCTGAAGAAAGAAATGGGGTGGTCGCTTCTCTCCGCGTGGTTCGTCAGAGTCACCTCTGGATCCATCAGGCTGGAGCTGTGCTGTGACTCTGGTTAAGGGCACATCACTGCAGGTGTGGGCCTGGAGCAAGTGGGCAGGGTGTTGTACTGGTCTATTCCTGGCGGACAGCCACCTCCCAAGCAACCAGCAACCCTGAAGGCTGAACCCCAATGCCATAGCACCATGTGAGGACCCACAGAGGGGAAGAGCCTTGTAACAGTTTCCTACTGTGATTCCACTCAATGTCGGGCTCGTTTTTATGACACCGACTCATCTGTGGGCCAGGGCTCCCCATCAGGAAACAAGAGGACATTAAACCCAGACTCCTCACTCTTCAGTCCTCTGCTGTGTCTCCAGATGAGAACAGGAGGGAGCCAGGTGTGGCAACCACATGGCACCGAGCACCAGGCTGATCAGGCCACCCAGACAGAGCTCTGGAGCCTCTTCAGTGCTGACCAAGGAACCAGTGGTGGTGTGAGTCACAATGGAGCCTGAATGTGGGCCTATGGACCTGGGTCACCTGCCTCGTGAGGTCTGTCAGACCTCATGTCCCTGCGCCCCGCACACCTGGATATAGGCGCACACACACCACCTCCCGTGGCCCTGCTCAACACCTGCACACACACACAGGGGAGGAGTGTGGTGGGCCCTGTGTTTAGGTCTAACTGAAGAGCTAGGAAGAGGCCCTGAAAGTCCATGGTGTGAAGGAACAAGCAAGGCCAGGCCACACAGAGCCACAGCCCTGGCGAATTCTGCTCCCCATGAGCTCAGACATATGGCGTTTCACGTGCACTATCAGGACACGTTCCCCCTGTGAAGCCTATGGGCTCCAAGGTAAAGAAGCCCTCCTTTGGTGAGTCCCACCATCTCCCTTCTCCCTATCAGGAATGAGACTTTTAGAAATCTAAGAATTCTGGAAGTCAGATCCCAGATTTGTAATGCACAGAACTGCCAATCAAGCCCGGAGCCGGGATCTTCCAGCCAGTGACGGAAGCTGGACACAGACATCTTCCACCTGGTGAGCGCTCCAGAGTCATTCGCCTAGGCTCTTAGCCTTCTCTTGGAGAAGATTCCAAGAAGTTTTCTTGGAGAAGAAAGAGGGGGTGGAGACTCATTGTCAGAGACAGGGCTGCTGCTCACTCACCAGATGAGTGACCTTGATGGTTGCTTAACCTCCCTCTGCCTCAGTGTTTTCACCCACAAAATGGGAACATTGGTGTCCTCACTGGTAGCTTTTCTATGAGGAGTGGGCTAATACCTATGCAAGCACTTAGCACCTAGCCTAGCACAAGGTATGTACCATATAAGGCTTAGCTATGGACATTGTCATCAACTCCCTGATGTCCCTGGGACATGATGGGCAACAGCAATTGTATCCACTTGGAGCAGCTGAACAGCAGACACGACTCCAGGGTGTAAGGCAGGACAGGAAGTGCACAGGGGCCTTGGTGCCTTGGATCCATCTTGGGTTTTGTTCTGTAGATGGTAAGAAAACCTCACGGTAATAGCTTCAGATTTTCATGTAGATGAGGATGAGAATGGTGCAGGAGACCTGGGTGGGGGCTCTGTGGGGTGGAAGGGACACATGCCACTGAGAAGCCAAGGTGAATAGCGGAGACCTTGCAGGAGATCTGGTGACCAGCAGGCTGGTCGGGTCAGCAGAGGCGGGTCAGAAAAGCAGCAGCACAGAGTAGGGGTTGAGAATTAAGATAATGCTGGGGGCTGGGGGAGGTCAACCAGGAGGCCGCCAGCTGGGTGAGCGATGGAAGTTCAAGGGGAGATGTGAGTAGGGAGCTCACTTGGGCATGTGGAATCTGTTGGCCCAGAATTCTGATTCCTGGCGCCATTGGGGAAATGCCCTTTAGGCAGCTGAATGGAAAGCCCGGGAAGGTCTGCTTCCTGGTGTTGATGAGGAAATGATATGGTTGGGAGAAATTCATTCTGAAATAATGGAGACGTTCATTGATTTTACTGATTATTCTAAAAGTACCTGTCACGTTGGCATTGAAAAAACAAACTATAAGACTTGCTCAAGTTGATCATCTAAGATATTAATCCAAGTTCATCTCACATGCTGGGAGATTATTTTTTAATTAGCCCTTATTATATCTCCCTCTTTCTCCATCCACCTCTGCCAGCGCTCTCCCTGCTAAGGCAATCAAGTGTCTTGGTCTAATTGGGTACTAGAGTGGTAGAGAGCAGGGTGCGGATCAGAGACCCCATTCAACACTTTGTGTGGTCTTGGAGGAGTCACTTAACCCCCAGAGTCTACATGTACATGTGTAAACTGAAGGGAACAAGGACACCCATGTCCTGCACTGTGATTAGAACTGACTGAGACCTTGCCTGTTACACCTTCTTATTGCCAGTCTACAGCATAGGGCTGGGCACACGGTAAGGGTTGTTAACTGTTCACTGGAATTAAAGTGAAAATTCCTCTCGCAGGATCTGACTCATGGAGGGTCTTCTTTTCCTCATTATTCCCATCTTCCAATGTTGCCACATCTGCAAAAAGCTCCATCCATCCTCTATGTTGAACGAGGAACTAGAGAGGAGTTTTCTTTAGTGCAGTGACACATCAAGATGGCTTCACAAAGCAGTGGCCTCTCTAGGGTCAAGACAATCCACGAGAGGCAGAGTCTGGGCTTGTTTTACCCATTAGACACGGTAGGCCTGTGTCTGCGCACTTTCCACAGACTTCTAGGAAAAGTTTAAGATCTGGGAAAAAGATTATATGCTTTAAAACATGAAAGTGACAAAATCAAAATCAAAATTAATAAATGTTTAATGTCTAGAGACACATGAATATATCAACTTCATTGTTAAATTTAGCATTCATGAATATTTCATTACATTTGAAGAATGAGTTGTAGCTTGAGTTTTTCTCACTTCATAAGAATTCCCAAGCACACATGATTACATAGAAACCAGCACCAATTATAAATCGAGCAAGTTGCTCATAGACAGGTGCTTGAAAAAGTCTAAGTGACTTGGAGCTCCATACCCTTCTTTTTTATTTATTCATTTGTTTATTTTTAGTTGTAGACGGACACAATACCTTTATTTTATTTATTTATTTTTATGTGGTACTAAGGATCAAACCCAGTGCCTCATACATGATAGGCAAGCCCTCTACCACTGAGCCACAACCACAGCTCTCTCCCCTACCCCCCACCCCCACCCCATCATGTGCCCTTCTCATCCCACCAGGCTGCCTTCACCACGAGGAACCCAGACTGGCTCTCTGCTTAAAGATAAGAGAAATCCTTTGGGTCCCAAGGTTCCTACTCACAGGTAGGAATGCCCCAAGTACATGAGCACATCTTCAGGAGAGGATGAGGTGTGTTCTTTGTGGCCCCAACAAAGTTAGTACTAGGACCAGATGGCAGGCTTGGGATTCAGTTCTTCTCAATCCAAGAGGAAAATGCCAACACCCAGAGGTCACGGAGATTGGGAGTCCCCACTCCAGAGATGCCAGCCTGAGAGAGCAGAGCTCCTCCCAGCAATGGTGGACAGAGGATTTCAACATTGGCTTTCAGCTGCCCATTGACCTTCGGGGTCCCTTCCAGTTAGTCAGACACCACTTCTGCTCATTCTGCCTTGTCACCATGCCAACAGCACTCCATTCTATGGTCCATTTCTAAGTCACTGAGGCACCTAGAGTGGGCCTTTTAATGGTTTCCATCTCTCCTTATGGGCTCCTGTAGTGTAGGTTCCAGGCTGACAGGTACAGAAAGAGCCACGGAGCAGGGCTGGCCCCGAGCAGAAGACCCACCCCACTCACCTCTTCCCAAGCCCTTTGTATTCATACCACACGGTGTTCACCAATTCCCACGCCAGAACAGCCCGTGACCATGCCATTCCAGGCCTTTGTCATCGAGATCTCCTTCTAAACCATCTCCACAGCCTTATGAGGCACTAATAGCTCCATTCCACAGATTACCAAACAGTCACAGAGAGCTTAAGTAATTTGCCTAAGGAAATTTTTGCAGTCTGATCGCAGAGTCTCTGCTCTATATCATGCTCTTCTGCCTCAGGAAGAAGCACTTACAGAGAGCTCACCGATGATGCAGGAAGGAATTTCCTTCCCCACTTTTTCAGTCCCAACAACCCATTATCCTCACCCTCTCTCCCTGTGAAAATCTACTCTTAGGAAGAGATCTATTATGAATCATTTATACCTTGAGGGAAATTTAACCCAAATTTCATGAATATATGAATTTCAATTATCAATGAATATTTTACCCTCTATTAAAAACACTTGTCTTTGATAATAATAACAACAACAATGATAATCTAGTGTTTCAAGGCTGTTTGTTCAGTACTATATCCCCAGCATCTAGAAGAGTCCCTGGGATGGTTGATTTCAGCAAATGTTCATGAAGAGAGACGGGGAGAAGGAGAAAACAGAGAGATTCAGATCGACTACAATGTGCCCAACCCTGGGATAAATGTTTGACATGCATTACTGACTCCCTTCATCCTCACTAAGCCCTCTGATGTGGGTATTTTAATTGCCCCTTGGAGGAGACAGGGACTCAGGGATGATAAGTATGTGACCTAGCTAACGAGTGGCAGATCTACCATTTCTTTCTTGGCAATCTGAAGCCATGAAAACTGCTCTTTGTAACCACTGTATCTAAAGTCTCCCATGGGGAAGGTCTTCTTATGAGAGCAGGGGTACAGAGCTCCTCTCAGGGCTGAGGAAATCAAGCCACACAGGCTTTCTCTATAGAAGGATGATTAACTTCCTACAGTCAGTCACAAAACCAGACCATGGGACTAAATGTGTAATGTCTCCATCATCTAAGCTACACCTTGACATTTCTACTCTATTACAAATGGCAGGGTTAATCCATGGCAATTAAGTCCACTCTTTTTTTTCTCTACTTGCTTCCCTAAGACCGAACCATTTGCAATACTTCAGACTAGTGGAAATCAGAAACTCATTCACCAAGTGAATTATTGACCTGTTCTATTATTAAACTGCTTGGAGTTTATCTAATTCTGGGGGCTCTGAAATTCATTGTTTTTCATCAAATTGTGACACTTTTGGCCATCCTTTTTTATTTTATTTTCCCTTTTATTTCATTCTCTTTCTTCCTGGACCTCCAATT
Source organism: Marmota flaviventris (assembly GCF_047511675.1). NCBI lineage: Eukaryota > Metazoa > Chordata > Mammalia > Rodentia > Sciuridae > Marmota > Marmota flaviventris. The sequence goes on along the minus strand of NC_092503.1, from coordinate 9,401,168 downwards.
ATACATACGTTAGGCCATGTGATATTGGCCCCAAGGACAGGGCTTGAGGCTCTGAGCATTTTTCTTTAAACTCTGTCTCTCCTTCAGGTTGTGTAATTTCTTTTGCCACATCTTGATGTTCACTGATTCTTTCTGCTGCTGTCTCCTATCTTCTGTTAAGCTTATCCAGAGAAGTTTTCATTTTAGTAATTATACTTTTTATTTCTAGAATTTTCATTTAGTTCTATCATATTTTCTTATTGATTTATATGCCTATTGACACTTTATTGAAACTGGACATTTTTATAATAATGTAGATGTTGTTATCTTCCTCTGAAGAGTTCAATTACTGGCTCATCACCTTGAACTTGTGTAGGTCTGTATTATATTTAGCTAGTGTAGATCTATGAGAAGTTCAAGAAGTTTCTCAGAACCCTCTAAGTATGTCTTCTCTGAATGTCTTGTTAGGATTTTTTTTTAGGGTTTGTTAGGGTGGGTCTAGGATCTTTCTTTAGGGCATGGTTCTTTCTCCTAAGGCACAACCCTTCTTATGTCTTGGTTAGAGGCAAGGTATTAGTGGTGTTAATGATATCCGTGTCCCCAGTACTACTTTTCTCAGCCTCCAGGCTTTCTGTTTCACTCTCAACCCCACTGCAACTTCTGTCTTGTAAGCCTTGGGGTAGAGGGTTCTCATGTGCACAGCAGAGCCCTTTGTTACAGACACGGGGACTCCACTAGAACTTGTGATCCACCTTCTGCACAGCATCCTTGATCTAATGCTACAAACCAAGTCACTTTAACTTCTTCATATTCCAATCTGTTTTCTTCACTCAGCAGAACTGCCATGACCTTCTCAGACTTAGCTCTATGCCAGGTTGGGAAATTGTCCCCTAAGACAAGAACTGGTTGGTCACGGGCTTGCTTCGTGAGTTTGCCTCCTCTCAGGGTTTGTGGTCTTGCATTGTTTATTGTGTGCTATTTTGGCACCATTTGCTTCCAGTATTTTGGGCAGGTCTGTCTAGTCCTTATATGCAGAGTAAAGGCTAGTCCACTGTCTGTTTTTCCATCATTTCTGGGAGTAGTAGTCTTGTCTCTACAACTACAGGACATGTTGCAGCTGATGTCACCATCTGCCCCAGACACATATTTTTACTAAACTCCACCAATAATAAATACTAAATTAGCTGTGGGATATGATTCCTCTGACCCAAAACCAGTTCCAGTGCTTACCTGAAGGATGAGCATTTATTGACACTCAAGATCAAAGGATCAAATTTTGGTCTATCATTTTATTTCAGGACCAATATTCAGATCAAGAAGCCATTTAATGTATCATAGGAAAAGTGCTCCTAGGGAAATACACACTATACATTTTAGAAATTAGAGATATTTTCTAATTCATTATAAGTCTTAGACAATTGCTGTGACATTGCAGGTCAGAAAAATTCAATGAATATTGATAGACAACTGGCACCTAAGTACACTGCGCCTTAGTCATTATTTCAGAAATGGAAAACAATCACCAGTAACTAACCATCTTGTGCAAATTGGGGTGGTTACCTAGTGCCTAAGTGAGCTTCCTTCTAACAGATTCTCAAGGAAGAAAATGATAGAGGCATGAAGTTACACTTAAAGCATCATGTTGGCATGTGGGACTGCAGATGTGGCCTCTGCCATCCAACTCATGAAACCCTGAGGAGCCAAGCTGGGATAGTGGGCAAATAACCCTAGTACTAAGGGTCATATTTTCAATATTCCTACTTTCTTCTTTATTGGTTTTTATTATGATCCAACATGGAAGTTCCTTCTATGACAAGGTATGTGTGAGTATCCATGACATCCAGTTATGGCCCAGGTTTTGGTATTTTTATTTTATTTAATTGTCAAATAATTCAAATTCTAGATACCATTAGAGTCATAGTTTATGTTGATATCTGGCACATATAGCTTCAAAGAGTAACACAGTGCATAGTTGTTGGAACTTAAGAAAAAACAACTTACTATATTTACTGAACCTAATATTTTACATCCCCCTTACTAAAGCCTGGACCTGAAAAGTTCCCCAAAGGCCCAAGTGTGGAAGACTTGGTCCCATACTGGCAGTATTAATAGTGGAACCTTTAATAAGAGGTAGAGGCTACTGAGAGGAAGTTAGGTCATTGGGGGAATGCCCCTGACGGGAATGTTGGGACCCCAGCCTCTTTCTCTCTGTGTGCATTCTGGTTGCCACGAGGTAAGCAATCCTCCTCTATTGTGCACTTTCATCATGACATATTGTGCCACAGCAGTCCAAAGCAACAGAGCCAAGTAAGCATGGATTGAAACCATGAGCCAGAATAAACCTTCCCCCCTTTGAACTTGATTATCTCAGATATTTCGTCACACTAATGGAGAACTGACTAACACATTCCTTATCCAATATCGAAACAAGAATAACCCAGCAGATGTATCATTTATTAAATAAGAATTGTGTAATCTTAAAAGTCAAATACAGTAAAAAAAACTTACTTCAACAAACTTAATAATAATTTTGAGTAAAATAATAAAAAGAAGCTCTCCTCCTAACCAGTATCTGTATTTTAGGTGAACTTCAGAAGTTTATGCCTTCATGCATCTATAAGGAGCTTTTTAAGACTCTAGGACAGGGCTTCACAGCCCAACAAAGACAAACCATGCCTAGCTCTAATACTTTTGACAGAATTGGAGCAAAAGAAAGGATTAATTTCATTCATTATTAAATTGTATTCAGATCACCTAGAAAACTCCTAGCTTTGTTTTTAGTAGCATTTAATGTGCACACTAGGTTTACTTCAACCAAGAAGTCAGCTAGGATAAATAAGATCAAATGTATTCCAAGAGGGGCAATTTTATTTGAAAATCTAAAGAAACAAAAAGGAAATGGTCCTTTTGGCATTTAAAATTGTAACATTAAGCTGTAATGTGTGTGACATCCGAATGTCGCAAGCCATAAGCTTCTTTGCCTGTTAAATGCTGAAGCTCCGTCGGGCAGTAATCGGCCCTCAGGGTGACTTACCACAGTGCCCCTACAGTATAGCATAGATCCTCACACTGTCCACAGAAAGGACTGTTCACAGACATTCCTACTAGAGAACAAGATTCTATCCTGTTCCTATTCACCATTTGATTGATTTTTGACCTAAAAAAAAAAAAAGATGGCAATTCCATATGATTCAACCTCATAGTCCATAAATACGAATCTTTAAAGGATTGTTTCTCAATTCGCTGTTCATAGTAGATGGATTGTTCTTGGCAAGAATCTGGGTGCTTAAATGTTTTTCTTCAAGATTATGTAACTGCTGAGATAAATACTATAGCTTCTTGGCTTAGCTGGAACAGTCAGAGCCACCAAATTTTAAGAGGGAAAAAAAAGCAAGCGGGGATGTCTCCCTCTACTGGTGGAAGGTGAAAGAGTCCTCAGATGAGAAGCCAGGGGAAAATAATAGGAGGGAAATTGATGAGGGGGAAAGATGAGGGGAAAGAGAATGGGTAAGCACAGAGCAAAAGAAAGTTAAGTAGAAAAACCAATAAACAGGTACATAAGAATTAGAATGCAGGATTTTAAATTTAATAAAAAAGGAGGGTCATTTCCATAGTAACCCAGAAGATACTATTTTTCTCTATGAGGTTTTTTAAAAACCTCATAGAATTGTGACCATGAAGGCTTATCAACTCATTGTTCTTGGAACTTTGGCACAGTACAAAATATGAAGAAGCACTGACTTTTTTAAATATCATATACCCCCGGGTCATTTGATACCTGAGTTTTTTTCTAAGGAGGCGATGTTCAAAACTGGCAAAATTAATATTATGGGAATTATAATTCCAATGGATGGTGTCATAGCTCACTTTGGTTGGAATCTGATAAAATCCCACGGTCTCCACTATTATGAGCCAACAGCAGGTCTATATGGGCCATACACTGCAAACAGAGCCTGATCTCTGTTTGCCCCCAAATGGGGATGCTCTTCCCAAGGGAAGTCTATCTGAATGTAGCAGGCTATCTTCCAGGTCATAGGATACAGAAGGATTTAGACCCTTGGGTTTGTAGTCCCAGGACCTGCGCCCACTGGGACCAGGCAAACTGAGGATAGTGAAGAACAGATTAGCTGGACATATGAAAGTAGTCCCTCCAGCAGGAGAAACACCCACAGCTTTACTTGGAGAGAGTCACCTTTAAGGCATTTCACCAAATCTATGTAGAACAGGTGCTGAAAGTCAGAGAAGTCTGAGTTACAATACTCATTTGGAAAAGATTTCTGAATGATTTGCAGTAGTTTTTTTTTTTTTTTTTTTAATTCAATGGTTTAGGCTCAACTTTTTCTTTCCTAACTTCTTTTCCCGTCCTTCCATCAGTGTCCTCCAGCCTTACACATAAGAGACAAGAGACCAGTTTCAACAGGGTCTGGGCCACAGAGGCTGACATAGGATTTGACTTGAAGGGTTCTCAGCAAGTGGTCTGACCAAGGTAAAGCACTGGGTGTGCACAGGAGTGGATTCCGGTCTCAAGAGGCCTGCGTCATGCCATGGGTGTTAAGAAAAGGAAACAGGTATGCCAGACCAAGGCCTTGGAAGGGGCTAAGTCAGCAAGATGCCCTGGAGCTTCCACTTCCTTAGCTAAATAGTGACTGCCCCTCTTGGTCTGTGCTGTTTCAGTCAGCAAGTGATGATCATGGCTGAAAGTCTGAGAAGGTGCCTCAGACTCAACGTTGACTTTTCCCGTGACCTTCACTGCCCACTGTCAGCAGCCACCTTATTACCAGAAGGTTCTGGTGGGTGTCCATGAACTCTGTTATCGGGCTTGAACTGGAGAAAAGGGTCAGGGAGACAGGAAAGGGCAATTGATGGGGGGCCACAAAGTAGGAAAATGGACAAGAGAGGGCTGGGGTTGTGGCTCAGTGGCAGAGCGCTCGCCTTGCATGTGTGAGGCACTGGGTTCCATCCTCAGCACCACATAAAAATAAATAAAATAAAAGTATTGGGTCCTTCTACAACATATATATACATATGTGTGTGTGTGTGTGTATGTGTGTGTGTGTGTGTGTGTGTGTATGGACAAAAGAGGGAGGAACAGAGGGGGAGAGAGATAGGGACAGAGAACGAGGCAGGGAGAAAGTGGTGGAGGGAAAAAGACACTTGGGTGGCCTCCCTTGTGCTCCTACCACATGGCTTTGAAAATCCCTTCCAACTCTAGTCACGAAGTACTTGGGCTGATCCCTAAAACAGAATTTGCCAATTGGTTTTCAATAAAAAGGTCGAAAGAGCGGAGCAAATCTAATTTGGAATTTCCTCGTTCCTTGGGCCTGGGGAGGGGGATGTGAAGAGAAAGCACAGGATGATGAGTGAGGGCTGAGAGGGGAAGGTTGACATGGAGACACAGTCATCCAGGAAGGGCCTTGGGTTGTGCACTGGAGGCCCCTGTCCCATCTCCACCCTGGTTTCATATGCAGGGCCACGTGCAAATCGCAGCTGCCCAACAGGAAGCAGGAGCCTTGGCAGCTCAGTCTCTACCACAAAGAATATTCCTGAACTGGTCTTTGCAAAGCGCAGCTGCTGGATGCTAGCACTGAGTCTCAAGGACAACTGTTTAACCTGTCAAGACCAAGGTTAAACTAGGCCTTCCACTGTCAAGACCAAGCCCATGCCCTGAACAGAACTGGGGCCAGCCTGCTGACCACCACTGTCCACAGGCAGACAGCCGTCACCAAGAGTCAACACCTGGATCCAGAGTCCCTATAAGAGCAAAGAAAGCTCCTCAGCTGCCCACCTGACGCTAGGAAAAGCAAACACTGATCATCATGTTTGACAATCAGCCCATGTCAAGTACTTTTCAATGGCCTTTTCATCTCCTCTGAATAGTCCCCGTTCCCCAGGCCCTTCCCCAAATCTCTGTTTCGTTGGAGTCCCACTGGCCAGGAGGAAGCATGAGACAAAAGCAAGTCTTGCCTTCAGACTGGCTTTCCCTCCTCAAGAATTTCCTGCTCCTCTTGCCTGGAACCACGGGCTTTGAACTTCTAAAATGTTCCAATTTCTGGGAGTCTGCAGCTCCCCAGCCTTTTTGAGTAGGCTCAGGGCCAGGATCGGAGGCAACCTACACTTGTGACTTCAAAAAGAAAGCCATACATGGCTGATGGGCATATTCTGCAGCAAATGAAATGAATACCTGAGGATTTGCAAGTTCAGGTGAACTCTGTCCCCCTTAAGGCTCCTCTGTGCACACATTTTGTATTGCTGCTGGGCTATGGGTCAAGGTGAGTGGCAGTTCTGGGTGCACCCTGGCAGGCAGAGGTGGTAGCACCTCAGCCACCAGGATATTACTACCTGATTCTTTAGAACACTCCAGTTCTGAAAAGGAACAAGAGGTAATAAGCCGAGTGACATGTATCTACTGTATGTCAAAAGTCTGGATGGTTTGCAGTCGAAGGATTCAAGCTTCAAATGCTGGATCTATCTCTTTGCTTTCATCTTTGAGGTCTTAAGCTCAGGTCCAACCCACCTAAGCCTTGGTCCCCATCCAGCACATAAAGAGCAGAAACATGATTGTTAGGAGAACTTAAAGAAACAGAGCAGGGCATCCAGCTAATCACTGGAACAGTCACAGGGTGCTCACCTAATACCCACACCCACTCCTCCTGCTGTAAAAAAAAAAAAGCTGCTTCAAAATTTCACTAACAATGAACTACAGAGGGTCAAGTTTAGGATTTCCAAATTCTGGGAAGTGGATTCTAGCTCAAGCGTATTATAGTTCCAGAAGAGAGTTTGCTGAGCAACCAGGGATTTATGCTGTTTTCTTTGCCAGTGATTAAAGTGGAACAAAGGACACAAGATAGATGTGATGTGACTTCAGAACCCTTGGAAGAAAGGGAGCTGTCTTCTCAAATATTGGCATCATCATGCCCCAGGAGACCCCTTCATGGTTCCTGAGGCTGATGAAAACCCAGCAGGAATTCTAGGCCTTTGCAGAACAGTCTGATTCAAACCCCAGGGCTTCTGTGACCCTTGTATCTTTCTATTCTTCTTTTGGTCAAATAGACAGAGCCATTTTTAAGTACAGCTCAGCAGGATCCGGTCACTATCATATTGCTCTGCAGCCATCACCACCCTCCATGTCCAGAACTTTTCATCTTTACAAACTGAAACTCTGTCCCCATTAAACAAGCACCTCCCAGCCCCCTCCCCCAGCCACTCCATCCTGCCTTCTCACTGTGGACCTGACTGCTCCAGGTACTGGTGTTGGTGGAATCAATTGTCTTTGTGTGTCTGGTTCATTTTACATAGAGTGCCACCCTCCAGCTTCGTCCCTGTTGTAATGTGTAAGAATCCCCTTCCTTGTTAAGACCTAAGAATATTCTTTTGTGCAAATAGACCATGTTTTGTGTATGCGCTCAGCCATCAATCCATGCCGGATTGCTTTTGCCTCTTGACCTATTATGAACAATACTGTGAACGTGGGTGTATTTTTAGAACAATACGGTTTAAAAAAAAAAAAAATGGTTTTCAGCACGTAAAAAGCAGCTGCCTCAGACTGCTTGAGGTGGTAAAAAGCCTAGTCCATGGGGTTGTTTTAAAATTACATCCTTAAGTTGGGGACAGAGGCCCTGGGCATCACAGCCTGTGACTGCATGTTACTTCCTGGACCTCCACCCCTGGGGGGGCACCTGGGGGTGACTCTTCCATTGAGCTGTTTATTCCGTCCAGCTGTTGGTCCTTACCACGGCGGGGGGGGGGGGGGGGGGGCGGGGCCGGGGATCTCCAGATGCACTTGGGCTACTGTGCACGCTCCCAGCACCCACCCGAGGTGTCGCTAACCGTTTTTTCTCTTCTTACACCCTCCCTCCCCGCCCTGCTCTCCCTTCCCCCATTTATCTCCGCCTTCTCTCTGCTGGCTCCTGCTGCGCTCCAGTGCGACCAAGACCAGTGCATTCAGAGCACCAAATTCGTTTTGCAGGCCGCAGCCACTCCCCTGCTGCAGAGCGAGCCCAGCCTCACCAGCGACGAGATGCACCTCCCGGGGAAGCCCGGCCTGGGCACACCGTGCACCAGCCTGACGCTGGGCCAGCCCACGCCGCCCTCCTCCATACCCAACCTCGCCGCCGAGGCCGCGCTCTCGGACATTATGCCCCTGAAGGACGAGCACGGGGGCCACCAGTTCCTGACCCCCGACGAGGCGCCCTCGCCCCCGCGGATGCTGGGGGCCGGCAGCCCGCTGGCGCACAGCCGCACCATGCACGTGCTGGGCCTGGCCAGCCAGGACTCTCTGCACGAAGACTCCGTGCGGGGCCTGGTGAAGCTCAGCTCCGTGTGACCCCTGTGGCCGACCCCAGGACCGACCGCAGGGCTCCTCCACAGGCGGTGGGAGCGAGGAGAGGGATGCACCCCGCAGCGTGGAGATGACAGCCCCAGGCCTGGGGTACAGAGACCCGCTTAGAAAGCCAGGGGAGCCCCGTCTCATGGCAGAGGGCCAGCAGGCTCCAGAAACTCGGGGCTTGGTTTTATCTGAATTTTCTTCCCCACCCTGAGCACTTTGACAATAATGAATATAGAGAAGTGGCTGTTTTCGAGCATTGGGAACCTGCAGGTTGGGCCTGGGTAGGGAGGACCCTCGGGGTGGGATCTAGCCAGGGAAGAAAAGGCGCTGCCCTATCTGCTGCTCGGAAGGTTTCTGACACGTGGCCAGACTGAAATTGCACTTAAGTGTTATGCTACTAATATCTGAAATAGACACGCTGTTCCATTTGTTAATTTAAAAACTACAGAAGTTCTAAAGGCAGAATACAGACCGGATGTGGATTTGCATGCCAGCTACCGTCTGCATTCCAGTGGTGTTGGTATTCCGAAGGAAATGCTGCTCTCTTTCCTTCTTCCTTTCTTCCTTTTTTTATTTTTGTGAATTTTCAAGTGCTGTTTTGTTGGCAGACGGCCCAACGGATGCAGCCCAATGGACAAGGCTATTGGTGGCTGATTAGTCCACTTAGTTCTGTGTGGATCGGGAGCGTCTGGGCTGCGGAGGGCTGCTGGGGGTTTATCCTATCCAGTGCCATTTAACCTTCTGTCTAGGGGTCCAACGGGGTGTTGCCTTGCGCTGCCCCCTGCAGTCCTTACCTCCTTGTATGATGAACTCCCCGTGGACAGCCAATAAAATGACATCCTCTGTTATTTTGGATCTGTGTACAGTCGTCCTTTACAGCTTATGTGGCAACAAAACCATCCAAAGGACCTGCAGAGAGTGTGTATTTTTTTTTTAAGTGCCCCTAGCATGCAATGATTCAAAAACAACCAAAACTCAGAGCTGTGGGTTGTGGGGTATCAGATGGTGATTGAATGATTTCTTAGTTAAGGGACACGCTGTCCATACCACCCCCAACCTTGAATCATCTCTGTTTGACACAATCTTGAGGGAATTTGCTCTGCGATTAGATTGCCATGCAGCAGATGATCTGCCACAGGTAGAGGGAGGGGATGCTCAGGGAACAGGGGTGTTACCTGACCATCTTCCTGGTTCCTTGTTGTGTTCATTGTCACCAAACCTCACAAGCGCCACTTGAGGTCCTGGTAAAGGTATCCCAAAAAATGAGGAGGAGAAACTGGCTCCAAGTTTAGGCTGAGATCTCAGAGATCATATTCTAAGCTACACACTAGTTCAAATGGAACTAAGGAAATTACCACTTCATTTTCATTTATCAGCTAAGGGAACTGGCTTTGTACTTGGGAGGAAGTCACTTTGGAGGCACCCTCAGGGAACTCAGCAACTTCTCTCCTGGCTTCTCTCCAACAGTCAAATCCACTCAAGTTCAAAATCATATTCATGCCATTTACAACCATATGAAAGCAAGGTACGTCGTTCATTAATACAAGTAACCACAAATGATATGCATTGGTAAGAAAAGGCTATTTCTCCTAGAAAGAATTGCCATTTTATATAAAAATAAAAGGGAAGTAGAAAAAAGAAAAGCACAATTTTAAATATTACTTGGGATAAAACCAATTCTATTTGAGTCAAAAATCAATTGTCTTGAAAATCCTGCAGATTTTTGCTTCATGATATCTTTGAGCCATCTGTATTTTTCATACTGAATGCAAGTATAGAAAATGGAAAGGTAAATTATGTGTGGCCATTTTTTTTTTTTTTTTTTTTTTTACTTCCTAGACTACCTGACTGCTTGTACCCACTGGGGATTTAGGCCACAGCCCTCCTTACAAAACACATACTCACACCCCATGTTCCTTGAAGGTTCTCTGAGCATTGTGAGCATTCTAGACACTCTCTTCCTCTGGCCTCCTCCTACCTGCTCCCTGGAGACCCCAGGAGAGAACTAGCCCTGATGAGAAGGGCCGGCTCAGCCTTCTTTCTGGGATCAGGAATGGGTGGTTCCCTTCCCAGTCTCTGCCTCTGGAAGACAAAGACAGTTGTCTTTGGAGCCCTTTCATCCCGGACAGTCTCTAACCCAGAGGTTGCTCATTTCCCATGACCAGCTCTCCTCCTCTTGTTATGAAAAAATCCAAGAAGTGAGGACCGCATGATGACTGAATCCACCAGCCCTCTGAATCCTCTGATTCTTCATCTGTGGATTCAACCACACGGATTGAAAATATTTGGAAAAAAATTGTACTTGACCACGTAGACGTTTTTCCTTAGCATTGTTCCCTAAACATCACACCACTGCACAGCACTGACACTACGTATTCGGTATTGTAAGTAATCTAGAGACGCTTTGAAGTATCCTGGAGAATGTGCACAGGTTAGGTACCAATACTCTGCCTTGTTATATAAGGGACTTGAGCCTCCAAGAATTTTGCATCCAAGGTGGCCCTGAAACCAATTCTCTGAGGGCACTGAGAGACAACTGTATTTATTATCAATCATCCCACCCCATATCAACCCCAATCCTATCCCCTGAATGCATTTGGCATCTTTTATCAAAAGAAGATTTGAGAATCTTGGTGAAATGAATCAAAGTTATTCAGGGTCAAGAAAGAGATTAACTTGATTAATTTGAAATTAACATCTCAAAAACCCAAAGCACAAAGATGTCCATAGCCCTTTCCTCTGTGGTTTTTGAAGAAGAAGCAGTTATGCTCCCAGAGTCTCCCTCCCCTGTGGGGCAAAAGAGATGGTCTGGAGGGTAACTGGCCTGGTGAGGTCAGGCTTTTGCATTTCCCATTAACTGATATATATCTGTTGAGTGAGCCCTCAAAGTGGCTAAATAGACCTTGATATTTCTAAATGCTTCCAATGAGTTAGCGATTGATTGCATATTAGCTAGAAAAAAAGTAAGATAAATATTTTACCATGCTATTAAGGCTTGGACCATTATCAGACACACACATACACACACATATACACACTACACTACACACACACACACACACACACACACACACACTCATTCTGTTGTTTAAAATTTCATCTGCTTTCATTCTCCCAGGAATGCTCTGGGGACAACAGAACTCCCAGACACTCAAAGGCTGAATTCAGCATGAGCACCCTGGCCTCTAGACTGGATGGAGATGAGGATGGCAGTCAGCCTGCAGCTGAGAGGGCATGCTGACCTGTCACTCTGCCTGCAGTAGTCAGCCCAGCCTTTGTGCAGCTCTCTCTTGAAAAATGCTCATCCCAGACTCCACATGTGATTGTTCAGCCTGTGAGATGATGCATACCCGCACCCTGAGCCAGCAAAATGCCAGAGAGCTGTTCTGGTCCACAGTAACTCAGGGAAGGGTCTTCAGATCCCCCTTCCCATGGCTACATGGGCTTCTCCAGGGTTGCTGGCTGGGCTTCAGAACCAGGGCAAACTCCTTTCTGTGAACCACAGAGACCTGGGTGGGTCAGCCCTTAAGGGCTGCTCCCTGAAGGTCTCAAGCCTCCTGCCCCTGCCCCAGCACACACTCCTGTTCAGAGCTGAGCTCACACCCATCCTCTTCAAGCCAGGAGCCACCTGCTTCTCAGCCTTGGCACCAGGGTTTGGAGTTTGTTGGGAAGTGGCAGGAGAATGCTGGCTATCCCATGGATCTCTCCAAAGGGAGTTGTCTTCCGCCCACTGCAAAGAGCACATTGCTTAGCCCACTCAGTGCAAGACCAGGTAAGAAGAGAATGAGGAGCAAATGTTAAATATATTTTCTAATTAATGCCTTATAACTGATCTGAAGCTGAGCCTAATCAAATTGATGTTTACATATTTTATTAAGTGCATATGAGTTGTGGAAATCTAGTGTATTCTTTTCCAAAAGAGAGAGACTCAAATGAATTGTTATTTCTCCTGGTCTCCTCCGCCTCTTCTGGAGGTCTGTGCATGGCACTGTATACTCTTTTCCATGTTACCTCATTAAAAAATTGCCTCTCAGCTGTTCCCTTAAAATATCTTCCTCTCTCTCTCTCTCTCTCTCTCTCTCTCTCTCTCTCTCTCTCAGAATAAGCTATCATTGAAATAATAAATGAGCTGAAGTGTCATTTTCTTTCAAATAAATGTCAAAGATACTAATAGTTTTGTAAATCAGTAAATCTTCTGTCTATTGTCCATTGTATATGATCCCGATAGTACCGCCAAGGTGGATTTTCAAATATAACTGTTTAGTCCATTCATCCAGCCATTAAAAATTATTGGGAGATAGAAGATTACATTGTTTCCAAAGCATCTGTGTTTTCAGCTGCCACAAAACTAGATAAATGGCTTTGACTGGAATTATCTTTCGATCTCATAAGCCCCAGGAATTACACCCAGAATGAACTGGAAGACAGATGAATAGCTTGTGCTACTGCAAGGTATTTTTTTTGTCCATCAATTGTTGAATTTTTAAAAGAAACTCAGTTTTTTGATAATGAAGATATGAGAGGACCATTCTCTCTTAACTGACCCAAATATCTCAAGATTTGTAGTTAAACCAAGAGGTCACGTGGAATAGGAAAGGAGGCATGTTTTGGGGTTCCATAAGAATGGAGATGGTTTTAGCCTACAGCAAGAAAAAAAAATGTTGAAGCCTTGCTAACCTTTTGCCAGAGCATTCTATATTGGCATTTTATAAGAATCAAACATTTTGACATGAAAAAGAAAGGAAGGAAGGAAGGCAGATATTTTTAATTCTAATTGGATTCAAAACCCTGAATCTGAACAATGGTGAACACATAAAATATAACATGTTTTCAGAGAGATGTATTAACTGCCTTTCATGTTTCATCAGTGTTTGCAGAACTGATCCTAAACCTGGAATGAACTGGGAAAGCATTTTGCTCCTTCAGTGAAAACTGTTAATGACATGAAATGTAAACCTCGGTCTGAATGAGACATGTTGCTCAAGTCAAGAAGGAGCAGGGAGGAGCAGAATCACCTTGCACTGAAAGAAGGTGCCCTCTATAGATGCCCATCCAAGAAGACTGATTTCAGACTGATTTCCTACAGTGGGTTCTCAGATTTTTCAATTCATAAGCAACTTTAGAGCAACTTAAAAATTCAAACACCTAGTACATTTGCGTACGCACATACACACAAATCCACGCACACACAAACTCCCAACAAAATGAGCTAGGAGTTGTATTTGGCTACGGGTAACACAATTCCCAAATAATAATGCCTTAGAAAAACAGCTGTCTTTTCTGTCATGCGAAATGAGTGCAGATGCAGTCAATCCAGGGTCAGTGGGATGGCTCTACAATGTCACTCATCAATCACAAAATAGCTGCTACAGCCCCAACCATCAAAACCATCTAGGAAAGAAAGAGGAGAATGAGGAAAGAACAAATGAGACTACTCCCTTTGAGAAACATTCCCATCCATCTTGTGATTTTTCCACAATAGATGTCAAGTCACATGACCACTCCCTGCCAAATCAGATCCTGAGAAATATGATGTTTTAACTAGACACATTGCTGCCCCGATGATACTGGGTTCTGTCAGGGAGGAAGAAGAGAGAAATGAGTGTTCACTAGGTAAAACAATAGATGACCTCACCTCCTTCTTTATTGAAAAAATGAGACACTCTAACTTGATGTCGCCCATTCTCCTCTCTTCCAAAAACTGCTGTCTTCACCTCCCAACTTTTCTCTCCCTCTTTTAGAAAGAATTCCTGAGTCCTTGGGACATAGATTGAGAAGGAGCTGGGTTCAGGGGTCATGGAGAGTGAGAGGTCAGGGTCCTGGGGTCATGGAGGAAACAGGGGCTTGAGGAGACAGGGTCAAGCCTACTTTGGCAAGTAGGAATTCACTGAAATCCTGGTGAATCAGGAGACTGAGGCAGGAGGATCCCAAGTTCAAGGCCAGCCTCAGCAACTTGGCAAGATCCTGTCTCCGGATAAAGATAAAAAGGGCTGGGGATATAGCTCCGTGGTAGAGCGCCTCTGGGTTCAACCCCCAGTACTAGGAAAAAGGAAAAAAAAAAAAAGAGTACTCTGGGGCCACCATGTTATTACTGGCCCAATGCTTGGCTTAGATGTCCTCTCAGTAGCCCAAACCCCAAACGTCCTTATTGCAGTTGATGCTTTCTGAGTAGAGTTCTGGGCTGATGACCCCAAAGTGGTCTCAACGCCTCCTTCTTCTGCACACCTACTCGGGCTCCAGGTGCTCTCCATCCTCCCTTTGCATCACCCATCACACCTGTCCTCCCTTCCCTTTATGTCACCTTCACCCTCTTACCCAGATGTTGGAGGGCTGCGGACAGCTTTCATCCTCTCACTTCCCCAGGCCTGTCCATTCCGCAGGACTCAGGCAATAACGTCCCCCAGCCATTTTTTGGCCCTGTCAGATCCCAGGAGTAGAACTGGCAGAGGCTATTGCTTCCCGTTTGCTGCTGGGACCAGTGTCTCGTGCCTGCGTAACTTGGCCCAGTGGTGTCTCCCGCCTTCTCTTCCTCTCTCGCTGGGCTTCTCTCTCTGCTGACCAGCCCACTCTTCTGGCTGGCACACCGGGTGCTTCCATCCTCCCCCTGCCTCACCCTCTTCTCTAAGTCCTTCCTGTCTTCAAGAACTGACACCTGGGCTGGGGATAGAGCTCAGATGGTAGAGAGCTTGCCTCACATGCACAAGGCCCTGGGTTCCATCCCCAGCACCACAAAAAAACAAACAATCAAGAACTGACGTCTCAATCTTCTCCATAGCCTGAGGCACTCCCTTTCCTCTGGATTCCTAAATACTCAATCCTCACACTGTCTCCTATAACTGGAAATGAGGGTCAAGACACCAAGATCTGGAAGCAACCCTTTGTTAGTGGTGCCATGTCCCAGAGGGATAATTCACAAAGTCTGAGCCCTGAGCACAGCGGCGCCTTTACTTGTATACATAAGCAAGTTTGGGGTACATCGAGGCAAGGGAGTCGGTGCATTTCTATTGGAGGGTGCATTCCACAGGCCTGAGATAGATACAAGCTCCTCGACAGCCTGGGGACTTACTGCACTAAGCCTGAAGGGGGTCGTTCTGTTCCCTTGCTTTGTTTCCTGCTTCTGCTGCTCTTGGGCTACTGCGGTGGTCTGTAAGCACCCGTTAACCACTGCAGACCCCTATGGTTCCACGTCACTGTGCAGAGCTCTGTGGGTCAGTGTGCAAAGCCACAGCCTGTCAGCTCCTGAACTGCTAAAGTTTCCCTTTTGCTCTACGGCACTCCAAGGAAAACCTGGGAGCACCTCGAGAGCCCTGAGTTGTCCGTGCCTGGCTGTCACAGTGCGGGATTCTGGGGCAGCTGCCAGAGACATCTAACAAAGCTGAGGATGGGGCGGAGGTGACTGGTGATCGGAAAACAATGACGACGCTTCAAGAACTGAGGAAGGACCTCATTCTGAGACCTAGGGGCCGCAGAGAAAAGCCACCTTCCCTCAGCTTGGATAAGGAGCAGATACTCCTCAGAGCTGATGAGAGGGGCTCAGCCCTGCAAGTCCTGCTGAGGTGGCTCCTGTGGCAAGACCAGAATTCTGACTCGTGACAAAATTGGGGTCTTAAGTCAGTTATTTCATGTAATTCCAATAGAAAAGACAGAAATGACCGAACTTCAAGAAATGTAATCTGTGATCCATAGTAGGAATACTTGGATTATTTGAGAATTGCATAAATTTCTTTCTAAGTAAAAATCCATTAGCCAGTTCTGTTAACAAATACTTGCTGAGCCCACAACACAGGAATAGTCGTGAATAACCGCGTGCACACTTCTTATACCATAGACTGTCATACGTATCCTACATATGAGTACAGACCACATATAGTCATTTAAACTATGTGTCAGTTTTACCAACAGATTATATTCCATAAATTGGTTTAAAGTTTGGAATATTTATTTTCCCATGGAAATAAAAATCGTGAATGGTGTTGGACTCTAGGTCAATCCACAAGTAGTCTATACTGGACCTGAAATAATATTGAGAGGCCTTCAACTCTGAGCATTGCTGAGCTCTACGTTGCTTTCAGTTCTGGGCCCTGAGTGTGGTTCTAAGACCCTCTGACTCCAGCCCCCACTCCCCAAGGATGAATGGAACTCCCAGAGGCTGGTCTTTCTCCCTCACTGCCAAATAAAGTAAATCTAAAGAAAGAAAGAGCTCCTTGGATTTCTTGAAAATCTCTACTGGAAACAAACAAAGCCTGAAAAAAATCTTTAAATTTTTCCAATCCTTTTTGTTTGTTTGTTTTGGTACTGGAAACTAAACCCAGGGGCACTTAACCACTGAGCCAAATCCCCAGATCTTTTTAGTTTTCATTTTGAGACAGGATCTTAATAAGTTGCTTAAGGCCTCACTAAGTTGCTGAGGCTGGTCTTGAACTTGTGATCCTCCTTCCTCAACCTCCCAAACTGCAAGGATTACAGGCAGGTGCCACAGCACCTGGCAAATTTTTCTAATTCTTGAGATTTCAAAATAGGTAAAATCTCCTTTACGGTGTATTTTCCCATGGAAATAAACTTACTTGCTCTTGAAAAATGAACTTTTCCTTTTTTGTGAGAGCCTCCAGGAAGTCCAGCTGAGATAATTTCCTGGCACAAATTCTAGATAACTCAGCAGCTAGATTTAATTGGGACAAACATGAACAACTCCTTGGGGACCGAAGATTGATTTATCTATTTATCGTTAATATCCTGAACCAAATCATGCACTGTGCTTTGAGCACGGCTACCTGACATTGAGCATCGTGTGGAAAACACATCAGTTACTTCATGAAGCCTTCAGGAGAGTTTCCTGGACCCCATCAACATCTCTGGAAAGGAAGATGGCAGCAGAGTGGTCCTTTAGGTCCTGTTTTGAAACATGTGGCCAGCAAACATTTCTGTTTGTGGCATCTGTGTTTTCTGGTTGCGATCTAGCCTGAGGATTGAAATTTAATTAATTTGTTAGGTCAGCCTGGCAGCTGCTCTAGAAAACAGATGGTTTCAGAGGCTACCAAAGATTGTTCCAGCCTCTTTCTCCTGGAAATACCAAACAGGACATTTAAATAACAACCACAGATCAGCTGTGTTGAGGTCACAGACACCCTGCCAACTGAAGCTGTTCCCTGAGTAGAAACATAACGCACCTTGTCTTGTGTAGCTGTCCTCATTAGGTTTAGGTCAAACTTAACTTCCTGCAAGAAAACCCAACCCCAGAACATGCCGGAAACTGACTGACAACCCTTAAGGGCTCCTTGAGGATGCTCGTAACCACTGCCTCGCTGGTTTAGATCTCCCTGGTTTAGATCTCCCCTTCTTCCCAAGGACGCCCCTTCCCTCCTGTACTGCACAGGACATTAGCTAGGGACTTGTGAAAGGAACCTGGTCACCTCTGGGTGTGTCGGCTCCCTGTGGCTCACACTTCCTCATGACTGACAGAGTTCTAAATGTTGTCAAGAGCCGAAGTCCAGCTTCCAGAAGATGCGCTGATCCATTTTTAGTTTTAGTGTTTTGCTGCTGCTGTTGTTCTGTGGTACTGGGAGTTGACCCAGGGCCTTTCACACACTAAACAAATGTTGAATTCTACATTATCAAAAAAAGGGCGCCAGCATTTGTTTCTGCTAAACACCTCCTTGACGTCCCCTGGAAGTGGCATCTGGGGCTGAGACGCACTCCCCGGCCGGCCGTTCTTCAGCACCCTGAAGGAGACCGAGTTGCTTGGAGAAGTGCAGGGACCAGGCTTTTTCTAGGGGAGAAACAGGTCTTTTTCATTTTTCCTTTTATTTCCTTTTCTAAAGAGCACAATGTTCTCCCTTTTTTGTAACCCATGGTAACCAGGGGAACCACAGCCCGTGCTCAGTCGCTTATATAAACACCAGTGAGTGTACCCAGGACCAGGGGACATCAGGAAGGATTCGCTATGGACTGCATGCTGAGCTGATTTGCAGCAGTAAGCAACAGTGACAGTGCACTTGAGAGGAGGTGAGTGGCCTGCAAAGCTAGGCCTGGGCCCTGGCTGACCCCTAGTCGAGCACACTCGTGGACACACCGGGGAAGAGGTAAGCATCAGTAGTTTCTGCTGACTCACACGCCTGCGACGTTGTTGGCACAGATACATGCTGATGAGCAGTGAAGCTCTCACATGAAAATTTTTTAAGCAACAAAAGGGGAAAGTTCCCTGCATAGCCTCTCATAAGAAAGAGCATAACTGGTCACGAGCAAGTCAGTAATCTGTGGAACTCAACAGCAGCCAGCAGCTGGAGTCTTGTTTATGGTTCTTGGCTCACCCTGGCCCTAGGTTCAGACATGAAGCAACCTTGTTCAAGGTCCTGCCAATGGCAAGAATCGCTTTCAAGACGCCCTCCAGTGTTTCCCACACCAGGCCAGCCGCCTGGTCCCTGGTACCATGACATTGGTTTAGTGGGGTCCAGATTCACATATTCTTTTCAGATGGAATAGATAAGAATACAGGGATTGGAATAGGAAATGCCAGATTGATTTCCCTGTAACAAGGGTAGCAATGCACTGGGTCTGATATAAGCATATTTCTTTGGCCAGGCAGGGTGCCCACTTATAATCACTGCTACTCAAGAAGCTGAGACAGAATTGTAAGCTCAAGGGCAGCCTGGGCAACTGGGTAAGACCTTGTCTCAAAATAACAATTTAAAAAAGGGCTGGGGACATAGCTCAATGGCAGAGCACTTGCCTAGTATGTGCAAGGTCCTGGGTTCAATCCCCAGTATCATACACATACATAATCTTTCATCTCTCTATCTATGTATGCATATATTTTTTCCTTACCATTCTCTAAAAGAAAGCTTGAAAAAATTCTGATCCCATCTGCCCACTCCTGCCTCATCTTATAAAAGTGAACACTAGAAATCAGCATATCAGTCAGTTTTCTATCACTGTGACAAAATACCTGAGTTAAACATCTTATAAGGTGGAAAGGTTTATTTTGGTCTCATGGTTTCAGAGTCTTCAGTCCTTGATTGGCTGGCCCCATTGCTCTTGGGCCTGGGTAAAGCAGAACATCATGGCGGGGAGTGTGTAGTGGAGCAAATCTGCAAACCTCTCAGTAGCCTGGAAACGAAAAGAAAGAGGAGGGGGCCAGCATCCCAAAACCTCCTTCAAGGGTAAACCCCCAATGACCTAACTTCCTTCCATTAGATCCTACATCCTAAAAGTTCCATGTCTCCCAGTGAGGCCACAGGCTGGTGACTAAGCCTTCAACACATCATCTTTGCAAGACATTCAAGATCAAAACCATGGCAACAAGAAATCTGAACTGTCACATCCAAGATCACATAACTGGTCAGGACAGAGTTTGCACAGAACAGAGGTGACGGCTCCTCTAACCATCAACAATAAACAGTTTTGATTTTGTCCTATGTATTGCACATGAATACTTTTATAAATCATGACTCAAAGGGATAACAGAAAAATGAAGTCTAAAATGCAAAAGTCCCAATACTTCATCATCAGATTCAATAGGCATAAAACACCCTACTAAATTATTACAGAAGTTTCTAAAAGGAATGTTGGTTTCCGTATGTATCTCATCATGGACCAGAAACAAAGAGCTCATTGATGGCACTGGTGTGCACACCACACTTTGAATAGCCCTGTGTCCAGCGAAAGATGGGCCCTGCCCAAAGCCAGATCTGGCCTCTTCCCTAGGCTACTGGAAGGTAGTGTCGAAGCCCTTGGAATGTTCTCCTGTGTTGTGGTTTGGATGTGAGGTGTCCCCCAAAAGCTCATGTGTGAGACAAAGCAAGAAAGTTCAGAAAAGAAATGATTGGGTTGTGGCAGCCTTAACCCAACATTAGTGAATTAATCCTCTGATGGGATTAACTGAGTGGTGACTGAAGGCAGGTGGGGCAGGGTGGAGAAGTGGGGCATTAGGGGTGTGGCTTTGGGTATATATTTGTATCTGGAGCATGGAGTCTCTCTCTTTCTGAAATCTGATCATCATGTGAGCTGCTTCCCTCTGCCACACTCCCCTGCCATGATTTCCTGACTCACCCCGAGCCCCATGGAATGGAGTCTGCTGTCTATGGACTGAGACCTCTGAAACCATGAGTCCCCAAATAAACTTTTCCTCCTCTACAATTGTTCTGGTCAGGTATTTTAGTCACAGCAGCGAAAAAGCCTGGTAAGAGTGGGGGCCTGGGGCCTGGGGCCACGCCACATAATCCAGGCTAGCAGTGTGGTTTATGGTCACATAGTGCCAGCTCAGTCTCTGGAGGGAATAGGGACTAAGGTCAGCAGAGGCTCAATGTACCTGCATGACTGACATCCAGTCAAAGCTCTGGGCTGCAGGCCTGGCCAGCTTCCCTGGTCAGCAGCACTTCCTGTGCACTGCCACCCTCGTGGCTGGGAGAGACAGGAAGTTCTGTGCTGGTGACTCCAGACCCCGCCCTACACACCTCCTCACCCTGATGATTTTAATTTTGATCTTTTCACTACAATAAAACCATTCCAATGCCTTTTCTGAGTTCTGTGAGGCCTTTTAGGAAACATTCAAACCTGAGGGTGGTCTTGGGGATCGCTGACCTTACAGTGGTGTCAGTATCGAGGGTGGCCTTGGAGATGCTTCAACTTTGCCCACAGTATAGGCAGCAACCCACGCTGTGTTCAGAGGGGTCCCATTATGACTCCCCAATTCTACCAGCTTCACCCCTTCAAATACCAGGACCCCTCAAATACTGAGGTGTGGCCTCTGAAGGCCTCTCCTGTAGAGCGATGTGTTATCCAAGGGCCAGAGGAGGCACAGGGCAGTGCAGGCTTAGCAGACTTCTTGAAAAAACAATATTTAACTGGCAAAGAGCAAGAAGAAGAGAGAAAGTAGGTTGTAATAGGAAAATGGAGAGGAACTGGCAGGATGTCATTGTAAACATAAGGCTAATCCTCTTAAGAGCCATTATAGACCCAGACTAATTAGCTTCAAGAAAAAAAAGAAAAGAAAAGAAAAAGAAAATATATTGAATTTACTCTGGCTTGCTCTTACTGATGTCAAGTTTAACCTATTTAGAAATATAAAAGAATAGGATGAATGTAGGGAATTGTTAGAGGGGAGGAGTTCCTTCCTAATTTTCTGGAGAAAATGATAAAACACTTAAAGAAATATTTGTTGTTAGACTTGGTTGTGGTGGCACAAGCCTATAATCCCAGCTACTCGGGAGGCTGAGGTAGGAGGATCACAAGTTCCTCAAAATAAAATAAAATAAAAGGAGGCTGGGGATGTGGCTCAGTAGTTAAGTACCCCTGGGTTCAATGCCCAACTGCACCAAAATTAAGAAAAGAAGAAAAAACATGTCAAGAGGTGTCCCAGACTGTGGCATGTTAAGATGTCACCAAAAGGAAGGACCAATCTCAGGTGGGCCCAAGGGTCAGGAGAAAGGAAATCCTGCAGGCTGCTGGGCCACACGGCCACTCTCTTCCTGCCATTTTTAAGAATAGTGCCTGTCTTCTTCCCCTTGTTTCAAAACCTGGTGGCTGTGTTGGCTCTGAACTAAGCCATGACCAGAGGATGGAGATGCAGAATCTTGCTGCCAGGATACTCACTGGAAGGCCTGTGCGGGCGACCCTGAGGTTCTTCAGAAACTGGAAACCACTGTGGTGAAGGTCACAGGCCAGTAAGAAATGGGACACACTGAAGGTGGGGGTGAGTGAGCAGGACAGCTGGGGTGTCCCCAGAACCCCCTGTGATGGGAGGAAGCAGCCTCAGGCCTCCTATCCACAATCCCTGCCCCTCCTGACCCGTGCAGCAGGCATGGCGGGAGGTGTCCAGCAGTACTTCGGAGCAGTCCTCCTGGACTTTAGGGGCCTCAGAATCCCCTGGGGGACTGCAGGCTTGGGATGGGACTCCAGACTGCATTTCTAAGAAGTATCCCTGCAAGGTTGGGGCCTCACTTGGAGAACCCCTGCTCTGAAGAATGGCAGGTTGGCCTGTTTCTGTGGAAGGGGAGGGACATGCCAGGAAACCAGGTGATTAAGTGTCCAAGGCAAGAGCAGGGGCACAGGGGACAGACCCCAGAACCACGACGTCACTGCTTTCTCCCAGGTCCTCCATGGGGAGTCCCCTTCCCTTTAAATGGAATAAAATGGCAGGGTGGTCCACGTGCTAGCCAGATGCCAAGAATCCTCTAGGTTCTGGGGGGACCTAGCCCCGTCCCTGACTCCTCACTTCCTCAAGAAGCTGAGCAGAAAACTCTAAAGCTTTGAGTTAGCAATTGGCTGGTGCAATGGATGTTATCTCAGCCCGTCACCGGGGTTGGGTGAGCAGGGTTCACACTGCGGCTGCTGTGTTCATGCCCCCTGGCCCCAGGAAGGGTGTGCATCGCGGCCAAGATGACCTATAGGCTGGTGAACAGGCCTTTGCTCTCCTTCGTCTCACTGAGTCTCACTGAGCCAGTGCTCATCCCAGAGCTTCCACATGAGCTTTGGTGGAGCCAGAGCAGAGACAAAGGCCTGAAGACAAGGGGCTTCTCAGCCCAGGTACAAAGACCTGGAAGATGCCAGCTCCCGTGACTTTTCCCCTCGGGAGAAGGGGCGAGGATTTGTCAGGACCTAGGGAGGGGTGTTTCCCAGTGTCGAGCAACCAGAGGGACCCCGCCCTGTCTGGGTGTGTGGGGAGTCTGTGAGCAGAGGGACAGGGCCCGGCTTCCTGGGTCAAGTCCAAGGAAATGGCAGGTCTCCCAGGGCTAAGAGCTGCTGGTGGAAAACAGCAGAGAGACAGAGCCAGCCAGGCGCCTGCCACGCCCCAGACCCCAGCCACACCTGGAGGAGCACCTGTGGGCACAACAGAATGAGGGTCCCTGTTTCTTCCTTCTACCAGGAAATGTCATCGTAGACTGACTTTGTAAGCAGGTGGCACTTTGCAGCCTTACCCATAAAATATTCTGAGTAAATACACGGATCGATGGTGTCTTCCATGTAGCAGCGCTCTGGGGGCCGTAGGAAGTACAGTGTTACAGAAGCCACTGATCAGGGACATGATCCAGGACCCACAGTATCTTCCCAGAGGACACCATGACAAACCTCACACACATTTCAGAGAAAACCCCAGCGAGAGGGAAACTCTATCACGACCGAGTCTACCTAGGAGTGCCTGGGCTCGTTCTTTCCTCACAGCTTGGAGCTCCTAGTTGGAAATACAGTAGTTATCACGACACACTCTACACCCAGGTTTGTGACTGCGATATTTCTGCCTGCCACCAAGAGGTGCTTGGCCCCTGGCCACCTCAGTAGGACTCAGGGATGAAACTGGCTCCTGACCAGGGCAGCTGCACTGACCACCTCTCTCCTTGTCCTCACTCGTGGCCCCCAGGAGCCCTTGGGCCTGGCCATGTCCCCTCTGGAAGTTCCTTACCTCTAGGCTTTACCTGGCTTTGTTTATTTATTTATTTTTTTTATTCTTCCAGCAGTTTTTTTTTCTTTCCCCGACAGCATATTACGTACGATGGTAAAGTCATCTACAGTCTGTCCCTGCTCATAGAATATAAATTCCACTTAAAAGAAGTGACTTCGACTTGGATACGGCAGTGATAGCGCATCCTGGTGTCCAGAGCAAACCTGGCACAGAGTAGGTCCTCAGCGTTTTCAGAATGGATGAAAGATCATTTGAGGAAACCACACTACAGGGAGTCACCTCTGCGTCCTCCTGTCATTCCCGCCCCAGCAAGCCCATCACTCCCATCCCTGCTGAGCACACACTGGCCCCGGAAACCACTGCGTCCTGTGTCTGTGGGAAGATCTGCCTTCTTAACTGCATGAATTGGATTTCCATAATTGCTAAGGCTTAATGGTGTGTAAAAGCTGCTGGTTTGAGTTCCAGAGAGAGAGAGAGAGAAACAAGAATCCAGTGGGGAAATAAGAAGAAATGCAGCCAGGCTCCTGAGGATGCTGCGAGGACTCCGCAGTCTCCTTGGGGTCGTCCCTCCCTGGCATTTGCCAGGGACGGGGTGGTGACAGTACTCGTGGGCTCTCCTGGCCCTTGGGTCCCCCCAGTCCAGCCCATGCCCTGATTTCCATGGGCTGTCATGGCCATCTCGTGACCTTGACCCTTCCCTGGAGCGTGAGTCCAGGAGAGGGAAGTGAATAGCCCTATATCAGCCTTTTAGAATGAGTGTGTCAGCAGCTCCAGCTCAGCTCTGAGAAGTAAAGAGGGAGAATTCTCTCTGAAGTGAGATTTTGGATAATCCGTGGCTGGGCCAGAAGCTCGCCCTGGCAGATTTGTGCCGTGTCAGCTTGGCAGAACCGCTGAGGGAGGACTGCCCCCACCTGCAGCTCCCACCCCCGGCCAGTTCCCACCTTGCTGTCCCTTCCCCCGTGCATCTCCCACCCTGGTAAGTGCCCCTCCTTCCTGGCTGACTCCTGAGCTCTTCCTCAAACCCTAGACTCACTCCTGCCTTCCTGTGTCCAACTGTTCCAGAACCGCCTGTCCCCTCCATGCCCACCCCCTGGAACTCCCAGGCCTCTG
Organism: Marmota flaviventris; assembly: GCF_047511675.1. Classification (NCBI taxonomy): domain Eukaryota; kingdom Metazoa; phylum Chordata; class Mammalia; order Rodentia; family Sciuridae; genus Marmota; species Marmota flaviventris. Next base: position 9,376,359 of record NC_092503.1, on the reverse strand, counting down.
CTGTTCAGCCAGCCCTTCACCTCCCCCAGAGGTGGTGGCCATCTCGAGGCAGCCCTGCCAAGCCCCTTTCTTCCTGGGGTAACCCCCTTGGAGGCCTCCCCCTTCCCACCTCTCTCCTGCCTTGTCCCCTGGGCACACCCTCCTCCATTCTAGGCTCTGAGCTGGTTGAGGGCCAAAACACCTTTATCTGAGAATCCCCAGTGTCTGGCATGGAGCAGCCACTCAAAAGCAATTGATTAGTGAATCAAGAAGGAAGTACGAGTTGTTCTATTCCATTTCTCTTTTATTCAAGATGACAGACTATTAGCATTCAAAGTCAGCATTTGAAATAATGTCCAAAATATAATTCTGAAGGAAACACTGAAATTAAAAATCCAAATGCCAACAGCACCAAATTCAGGTGAAGGGATCCAGCAATCCAATCTTTCATGTTGCTGGTGGGAATGCAAAGGATACAGCCACTTTGGAAGACAACTTGACCGTGTCCTATAAAGCCCAACGTCATCTTACCTAGGGCCCATCAATCACCCTCCTTGGTATTTACCCAAATTAGCTGAGAGCTTATGTCCACACAATACATGCACACAGATGTTGAGCAACTCTTCATAAAAGCCCAATGGGATGCAGCCAAGATATCCTTCAGTAGCTGATGGATAAACACACTGCAGTACATGACTCAGTGCTCAAAAGAAATGAGGTGGCGAGCCATGAAAAGACAGAGAGGACCCGTAAGTGCAGATTGCCAGATGAGAGAAGCCGGTCTGGGAAGACTGCACACTATCAAGCCCAACTATGCGACATTCTGGAAAAGGCAGAATTGTCGATGGTTGCTCCGGTCTTGGGTGGGGGATGAATGAATAGATGGAGCACAGGATTTTTAGGGCAGTGAAATTACTCTACAGGCTACTACAATGGACCTATGTCGTCATATGTCTGTCCAAACCCCAAAATGTACCACAGTGGGCATCGATGCGAACTGTGCACCCTGGTGATCACACTGTGTCAGGGTAGGCTCATCAGTGTTGGCAAAGGTGCCACTTGGTGAGGGAGGCTCTGCATGTATTGGGGTGGGGGGTACATGGACACTGTCTGTTCTCTGCTCAACCTCTCTGTACACCTAAAACCATTCTAAAAAAATTAAACTCTTTTAATAAGGAAGGAAAGAAAGAAAGGAGGGAGGGAGAAAAAAGGAAATAAAAGATCACATCTTTAAGAAAACAATGATATAACATTTATGATAAAAGTACGCACATGCGTGCGTACACACACACACACACACACACACAGGGAATAGATTACGAAGCCAACAAAGGACTCCCATGCAAAGTCACAACAAATGTGAAGGTGCCCTCGGCACACGGTGGGCCTGGGGCAGCACCAGCAAGCTCTTTCCCAAGGCTCAGGCCCTGTTTGTTCATGTCCACTGCTGTCTAGAGACAGGGACAGTGGAATGGGAGTTGAAGTCCACTCCTGGGGGATGGGAATGCTGGCAAGAATCAGCCAGGGCAGTCACAGAAATCCACTCAGGGCTTCCTGGGTTGGGGTGCTCCAGGCTCCCTCTCCATAGCTGGGCAGAGTGGAAGCCCTAGTGGGACTTGCATGCATCCCATAGCCTGGTTTACAGGGACCTCAGGGGACCTTAGACAGAAAATGTGTTGAAGAAGGTAAAAACCTTGGGGCTGGGAATATAGCTCAGTTGGTAGAGTGCTTGCCTCACATGCACAAGGCCCTAGGTTCAATCCCCAGCATCACACACACACACACACACACACACACACACACACACACACACCAAAAAAAAAAAAATAGGAACCTCTCTACATTACACCCTGAGGCTGACACCCTTTGTATCTGAGGCCCTCAGAAGACTGAGTGAGAAGACAGGGCCTTCCTGCCTCTTTGTAATGTGTGTCTCCCTAGAATCACTTTCTAGAATCTTAATAGTTACCGAAATCCGATGTCTCCACAAATGACTGTGGTTTCTTAAATCCCTAGCCAGACTAAGAATTAGTGTGGGCTGGGTGTGGTGGTGCAAGCCTGTAATCCTAACGGCTCAGGAGGCTGAGATCCCAACTTCAAAAGCCAATCTCAGCAACTTAGCGAGGCCCTAAGCAACTCAGTGAGACCCAGTCTCTAAATAAGATATAAAAAAAAGGACTGGGGATGTGACTTAGTGGTTAAGTGCCCCTGGGTTCAATCCTCAGCATCAAAAAAATTTTTTAAATTAGTGTGGACTACTTCCCCTACCCTGGGAGTCCCTGCTCTAGACCAGAGAGTAAAAGGCCCAGGCACCTTGCCTCCCTCTCACCACCACCCCACCAAGTATCGAGGGACATTTTTTCTGTAGCCTCAATTTCCAACCCTAAAAGAAGATAAAATGGTTCTGTAGAGCAACAGAAAATTTGTGGTGCAGAAACTAGGTCTTCAAAAGGTAATCATGATTCCAGGAAATTCCTCTGCGCTAACCCTACCCCCAAGACAAGGCAATTCCAGGAACAGAAAAGGAACCAAAGAGCTGTGCTGAGCGTGTTCCCCAGAATCTGCAATTCCTTTTCCAGTTCATTAGCACAGGAAGTTCCCCCAGGAAGGTTAATATATTAGTCAGGACATTTGTCAGGGCTCATTTGGTTACAACCCAACTTAGCTTGAGTAACAAAGGAGGAGTCACTGCTTCACAGGGACCATCTAGCCGCAGACCCAATTTAACCTGAGCGCTCAGTTCATCTCATGGAATTGATCTTTGCCCGCAGACCACACGGGGGACAGAAGCTGGTTCCCCTGCGTGGAATGGGCTGGTTGAAAAATATGGGGAAAAATCACATGACACAGAAAATGGTTTGAAAGAGCAGGGGCAGGACAGCTCTTTGACCTTAAGGGTGGAGCGTCCACGCTGGAAAGAGAACGTGAGAGCCCACGTTGGCTTCATGTATATGGGGAACTTCAAAGGCTCTCTACAGCATGTTCTTAGCCAATTAAGGTAAGAGGTGGGCTGTCCAGTTCCCAGTGGGTCACGCCCAACTCCGGAGCCACAGACCAGTCTTCCTAACCCATTAAGGACAGAAGTCACGTGCATTGCACAGTCCGTTAAGTGGGACGAGCCACAAAATAGCTGGCAATGCCAAACCAAAAATCTCCTTGGCTCCCAGGCCCCGTGAAGACACTCAAATAGCTCAGGGGTGGCTCTCCACATTGACCCCCCATCTCTTTCCCCCTCTCAGCTCTGCTCTCATCTAGTTTGACTTCACACCCAGAGAGTCTTGCCCCTCAGAGTAACAAATGCTCACTGATGGCTCGGGTGCCCGACCTCCTGGTAGCAACCCAGTGGAGGAGAGTAGAACAGATCCTCCATCCATGGCTGCCACCATCTCTTGAGATACACTGGGGTCACATGCCCAGTCCTTGACCAATCACAGAGCTTGGAGGATGCAGGGGTGAGGGGGTCTGCTGCCCTGAAGAAACCATCCACCCCTGCAGCAGGGCCGGGGTCACCTCCCTCAAACCTCATGGACAGAGAGTAGGGCAGGGATGGCCTGTCCACGGGGCAGATGAAACAACTGTCCACTGTGCTTCCCTTGTTCACAGCCACAGCAGTGTGACACCAGTGAGCAGCAAAATCAGGTGGCTGACAAGAGCTGACCAAGACTAGCAGGGCTGACTGAAGAGGAACAGGAGGCCACTGGGCAGGTGACAGGCCCCAGGCCTGGGTGGTGGCCTGAGAGCTCCCCCACTCTTCTCTGTCTGCTCTTTCAACCTGGCAAACCCTGCAGGGTGACCTTCCTCCTTGCTGCCTGAACAAGTGTCCTGAGGATGCTGTCACAAAGTGTAATAAATTTAGCTGAAGGACAGCAGTAGTTCTCCTCCCAGCTTGGGAGACTGGAAGTCAAGATCAAGGTCAAGAATCAAGGCGCACACAGAGCCGGGCTCCCTCTGAGATTCCGGGTAGGGGCCCTCCTTGCCTCACCCCAGTTTCTGGTGGTGGCTGGCCACTCTGGGTGTTCCTTGCAGCTGTATCACTCCAGTCCCTGCCCTGTGTCACACAGTGTTCTCCCCATGTCTGTCCCCACATGGCCTCTTCCTCTTCAAATAAGGACCAAGTGGGGTTGGATGGGGTCCATCCCAATGGCTTCATCCTAACTAGGTCACCTCTGCAAAGACGCTATTTCCAAATAAGGTCATCTTTCACAGGTCCCAAGGTTAGAGAGTCTCATGAATGTCTGGACACACCATTCAACCCATCACCTCAGCCTAGGCCTCTGGGTGGTTCTTTCTTATTCTCTCCAACTTCGTCTCCAAAACCAGCCGGATCATTCTCCTGGAATACAATTCCAACCCTGTTGCTTCCCCCCACAAGCCTTTCATGACTCCCGTGGAATCCATGGGTCCCAATCCAGACTCCTCATCATGACCCTCAGGGATCCTGTCACCTCTGTTCACAGGCATGGCATCTCTATCACCAAATGCTGTCCCCTTCCCCTGCAGCGAGTTTCAACAAGGTTGTGACCTGCTGCGACCACCACAAGGGATCACAAGGGCTGCAGGTCTGATTCCAGCTGGGACTTGTGCATCTGAACTGATCCCCAGGACTTATTGTCAGGGTCCCCAGGATTTGTTTTAATCAGATTTAAACAGAAATGACAACACAGAAATGACCACCCTAAGGGGGGAAGTTTTAACTCCTGGTTTCCTAGATGCAGTGCCCAGGGCCACCTAGGGAACACCAGGGGGTCAGGAGGAAATCCCAGCAGGAGCTTTGGTGGTGGCTTCAGAAGGAGGGATGAGGCAGGGTACGCAGGCTGGGGGCGGGGGGGGGGGGGTGCTATCTTGAAACAATGTCAGCAGGCTCTGGGACATGGGGGTGGCACCTCGTGGTCTGCTACCTAGCCCTGGGGTGATTCTAGCAGGTGGATAGTGGCCCAAAGTGTGAGAGTCCAGTGAAGTGGGGGACCGGGGGTGTGGACTCCGGATTGGTTTATTTGCACATGAAAGGGGTGCTTGGGATGGCTGGTTATTATCTGGGGAATTGGCTAGCCCTGGGCGGGACAATATCTCCTGGACCAGCAAGACCCAAGATGTGACAACACAGGAAAGATGAGGGTAACACGGGGTTACACAAACGCTGCATTCTGGGACTTGGCGGGCAGAGCCCTTGGTCTGTTTATTCCTGGCTGTGGTTATTTTAGAACCTATCCTTCCCACATCTGTGACATGAAGCAAAACAGGCACCCTGGACAGAGTCTTTCCTGGGGCCACTAAATATGCCAAATCTGGTTAATCAAGAGGCTGCTCTGGAGGACCCCAGCATGCCCTCCACGTAGAAGGCACTAAAGGAATGTGTCATCACAAGAATCCTAAATTCTGTGTGGAGCGTAGTCTGCTGCCCAGCAATGGAGTGGCATGCTCCCCAGGTGCTGAGTCTGTGGCAGATCCCAGTGGCAGCCGTAGCAAAGCGCTCACCAGCCTGAGGTCACAAGGAACACATGGTGGCAGGTGTGAGGAGCGCATCCAGGGCTTCCACAGGCTGTTTCATCCTTGGTTTTAGGTGAATCAAGAACAGTGTAGCTGAGGAGTATCATATGTTTACGTCATTATTAATATGTAAATAGTCCTTGAACGTGACAGTGTACATGTTGTAAACTTACTTGTTCATAAAATTTCCAGGAAAAATACCCACAACCATTGGAGCAATTTCCAGCAGGGTCCCTCCCCTTTTCAACCAGTCGGATGCCTTTTCTTTTTTCCTTATTTTTTTCCTCCCTATGGATCCTGTGGGGTCCATGATGAGATAATAATTATTCTATATTCCTATTTTCTTATAAATCTATTGAACTCATCTGAAGAATATTATCAGGGTTTCCACAGTGACTTTGTTTAATTCTATCCAAAAGCAAGGGGACATAATGTGTTGGCTGGCCTGGGAGTTGTCATCGCAGGCAAGTGGGTGACTACAGAAAGGGGGTATGCAGTCCCCAGGGGCTTATCCTGGACACCTGAGGATCAAGGGATCTGTGCTTGGGAAGTGCAGGACTTCAGCCAAAGACACCCAGAGCAAGTGAGCCCAAGTCTCCTTGACCAGCCACAGATGTCATCACCTGCTCCTGCAGAGGGAAGATGGCTTCGTGGGAACAGTAGCAACATCCTTCTGTCCCCCGCATCATGGTGAGCCCTTCCTATGTGTCCCTGCAGTCTGTGCTCCTGTCAGACCCAGGGTCAGCTTCAGGGAACCAGGTGCCATTGCAGATCCCAGACCACGGTGCCCTGAGGGCTGGGATCCCCATGCTAGGGTGGGATTCGGGATTCGGGTTTTTCTCTGAATAAGATTAGTCTGCTCAGGCTGCCATAACTAAATCCCACAGGCTGGGAGGCCTGAGGAGAATCACGTTCTCACAGTCATGGGGACTGGACGTCTAAGATCAAGATCTCTCCACCTGCCTGTCTACAGCTGCCTCTTCACTGTGGGAGAGGGACTCACAAGCCCTGTCTCTTTTTATGAGGACACAGTCCTACTGGGGTTAAAGCCCCACCCTAATGACCTCATGTAACCTTGACTTTCTTAAAGGCCTGTCGCCAAATACAATCACAGTGGGGAGATTCAACCCAAATGTTGGGGGCTGGGGGGTATGGAATAATTCAGTCCAATACAAAAACCATTGCTTTTTTGGGGGGGGAGGGGATATTGGAGGCTGAACCCAAGGACACTCTACCACTGAGCTACACTCCCAGCCCTTTTCATTTTTTATTTTGAGGGAGGGTTTCATCAAGTCAACCAAGCTGGCCTCTGAATTGCAATCCTCCTGCCTCAGCCTCCTGATTCACTGGGATTACAAGCATCCACCACTGCACCCAGCTGCCATTGTGATTTCTGTGGATCCACTAAACTGTTATTACCCTGGGGAAGCAGGTGAGGGATCTAAGTGCATCTTCCTCCAGGTGGAGTCACCCTGAACTCCAAAGAAAAACTGATGTGACTCCATTTTTGAGAAACCAGCTTCTACCTCAAGGCCTGTCCAGAGGGAGGCATGACCCTTGTCCTTGGAAAAACCCACAGAGCGCTCCTAGGCACATAACCACTGCTGAATTGTTTGTCTGTAAATAACAGGAGAGATCTACACAGGCTAGGTGAGGACCCATAGCAACCCCCTAGCAACCACCAATCAGTGTGAGACCGGAAAATACCTGAAATACCAGATGACCCTCCCAGTAGTTTCAGTGATTGATAACAGGAAACCATGTACTTTAGCACGTACAGCCCTCGTGGCTTAAACCGAACAGTTCAAATGTATCCACCTCTTGAACTCACCAATCACCCAACTTGTTCCTGCCAGTGAATGTGCTAATCAATGTTAAGAGTTGTTGTTTGACTTTCCCAGTATGAAATGATTTGTTGTGTGATGTTGTGACACATAGAGTATCCCCCTAAAAAACCTATAAAATCTCACTGAACAAAGGATTGGGACTCACTCCTTGGGACCACTGCGTAGGAAACAGTTGTGAGTCCAGACTTGAGCTTGCAATAAAGACTCTTGTGTGATTGATTCGGCTCCTGGAGGTCTATTGGGGTCCCATGAATCTGGCATTACACCAAGACCAGGGCACCTTATCCCCAAGCTTATCAATATGGAAAAAGGTGACTTTCTAATCATCCTTTGGATTTTTCTAGATAGTCTTCTTTGTTTTGGTTTCCAGAAAAAAAAAATGAATTTGCAAGCAATAAGGAATCTGAACAAATGATGAGAAAGTGGGTTTTGGTTTTTCAGAAGCTCTGAATCAAAGGCCACTTCAGTTGCCTATAGGACACATGGCCTTGGACAAGTTACTCAATCTTCCGGAGCTTCACATTTCCTATCTTTAAAATGGCACCACCAGCCTCTCCCTCACAGGTTTGTTGGGACAGAGGCATAGATGAGAAGCTTAGATAATTCTCCAGACTCTAAAAAAGAATTCCAAAAATGTCAGGCATGTGCTAGGTTGTTTGTTTTACCCTTGGCCTAAACACTCAAACCTTTTCTGAGGGCAAATCTCCCCTCACCTGGCCAAGTGCTTAGATAATGTTCAATAGCATCTCTGAGTCCCTGTAAGTCTTCCCCCAAGGCATCTACAAACACACACCTGCCCATATGATGAGCCTTTTGTTGTCAGCATTCAATTAAGTTAGAGTCGCATTTGTCTTCCAGGACCTGCAGGGCATGGGCAGGCCCTGAACTGATCAAACTGGTCTGAGAGCCAGCACGGTCTCCAGGGCAGGAGCAGAAGGTCTTTCTCTCTGTTTTTGCTGTGCTGGGAATGGAACCTGGGGCCTTGCCGTGCTAGTCAAAGGCTCTACTGCTGAGCCACATCCCCAGCCCAGGAGCACAAGGCCTGAGTTGAATGACTGGTCCTGCCAAAGTACCATTTCCATCTCTGGGCTTCTGTTTCACCCGCATAAAAATGGCCAAGGGCCCAGAAGTGGAGTTCAAGAGAAGCTTAAGACACTCTCCCCCATTCTTCAGGGAACTGGCTAAGTGATCAGTGCCAGCTCCAGGCCAGACCCCAGAGAAGAGCCGCAGCTCGAGGTGAGCTGGCTGGCAAGTGTGGGCAGAGCAACAGGGAGAGTCAGTGCTGCTTTCTGGTCCCATAGCCTTAGAGAGAAGGGACTTTGCAGCATCCTAAGCTCCCTGTGATTTTCCTTCTCTAGAACCAAGCACAGTTATGCTGTGGGAGGAGAGGAAGGAGGCTAGAGTGTTTCTCTTACACATTCCTTCCTCACTCCTGGACTCCAGGAATGTTCCCTTAACTCCTGCAGATCTAAAAGACTAAAGGAACCTCTGTGATCTGGGGACTTGCCCCAACCACAGTGGAGAAGGGCAGACAGGTTGGCTGGTGGCTGTTTCCTGCTCATCGGTGGAGGGAGAACTGGCTAGGCCTATTGGAGTCCTCCTCTGAAACTGGATTCTGCTAGGAAGGAGGAAGGATGTTGGCAGGAGATTGACAGTGTTCACTGAAGTTGAAGAGCTCATGATGGCCAGAAGAGAGCTTTTGTGCAGGGTGGTCCATGCTAGAAATTCAGCCAGTTCTAGTTATTTGCACCCACGGAGGAGAATGCAAGTTTGGGGAGGTCCTGGAAGGTTCTTAGGGCTAAGCCCATTGTCACCACCCCTAGCTGCTAGGTACACACAAACCCTGCTCTACCAGGAGGAGCAGGGGAGTCCATCAGACCTGGACATCCAACATCCCCTGGGTCTTGTCCTCTGGTCCATTTGTTCACCCTTCATATCTCCTCTCATTTCTTTTTCTTTTTCTTTTTTTTTTTTTTAGTTGTAGTTGGACGCAATACCTTTACTTTATTTATTTATTTGTATGTGGTGCTGAGGATGAACCCAGTGCCCTGCACGTGCTGGGTGAGCGTTCCACTGCTGAGCAGCAGCCCCAGCCCTCATCTCCTCTCATGGCTTAAGGAAGCTCACAGCAAGCTTTGCCTGCCAGGGGCTGTGCTGGATCATCCTCCATTTGGTAAAGGTCCATAGGGGCCCTTAACAACCTTCACCCCCAATAACAGCTGATGCCTGCTTCCCACCTGAATGAGTTCTGCTCAGCTCAGAAGAGCAATTCCTCACGGTCCTGCATTCCCTTTGGAATCACAGTGGCCCAGCTAGGAACACATGACTTCAGGAAACAATTTCATCACCCACTGCCTCCAAAACTACTCTGGGCCAACTCCTCTGGGAGAAGCAGCTGACAGTTTGCACTTTAGAAGAGACCAGGCCATTCACTCTCTACCCCCAAGGTAACTGACCCCATCTCATAAGCCCAGGTTCTCGGGCAGTCTGACCCCCAGGAGGACAACTTATTATGGTTTAGATACGAGGTGTCCCCTAAAATCTCATGTGGGAGATGATGCAAGACAGTCAAGAGGTGAAATGATTGGGTTATGAGAGCCCCAACCCAAACAGTGCATTGATGCCCAGATAGGATCTAACTAGGTGGTAACTGTAGGCAGGGAGGGTGTGACTAGAGAAAGCAAGTCGCTGGGTGCTGGGCTTTGGGGTTTATATTTTTCCCTGCTTCCTTTGCTGCCTTGTACTCAGCTGCTTCCTCCCCCGTGCTCAGCCACCATGATGTTCTGCCTCACCTAGGCCCAGAGCAATGGAGTCAGCCACTTATGGACCGAGACCTCTGAAACTGTGAGCCCTATATAAACTTTTCCTCCTCTAATGGTTTTTGTTGGGTCTTTGGGGTCTCAAGGGTGAAAAGGCTGACTAAAATAACAGCTAAAATCATTCCTTCAGCCTGTGCTGATGCATTGTGAGTGACTCTCTAGAGTACTGGGTTGAGGAGGATTCTGAGGCTGAGTAAGGAAGAGCTCTCTGTGCCACTCACAGTGTCTGCCACACGTGAAGGCTAGAAATGGCACGAATACCCAAGACTGACCTCCATGGTCTGCTCTGGTCATAGTGAGCCTCTGTGGCATAGCCCAAGGTGAAGAAAGCAGGCATTGCTATTCCTCCTGGACGTGACTGGTATAGGAACCAACCCTGACCCTGCTGAAGGAATTGAGGCCATGAGCAAATGTCCTCCCTTGCGTATGCTTTTCCTCCATCCAGTGACAGGATCAAGAATGCCCTTCCAGGGGCTGGGGATGCAGCTCAGTGGCAGACCACTCACTAGCAGGAGTGAGGCCCGGGATCCCATCCCCAGCACCACCAAATAAAGAAGACAAAGAATGCTTTTCTGAACTCAGCTTCCTTTTAAGCCCCAGGGTGTCAATGGCATAAAGCATATTAGTTTTATCTGTATCTGTTTTTATTATTCCCTCTTAACGAAGATTTGGCATCAGTGGTCTATAAACAGAGGAAAAACATAAAGTCTTAAACACAGGAGTCTGGCTGAGTCTGGTCAACTGCTCTGTGTGCTTGCCCTGTGACATCCCTTTGAGAAAAGCTCAAATTACATTGAATCTATGAGTAAGCTGATGGCATGCAAACCAAGGAATGAAGAAATCTTGCAAGACAGTTCTGTTTTCCAGGGCCACGTTTCCCAAACAGTGGGAAGAGCCAGCCTCATGACCAGATGGGTAGGCCTGGAATGCTGGCTGCCCTGACCAGGCACTGCAGGGAGAATCCTGGTCTCAGAGCAGTGAGGGCCAGACTGCTCTTTCTCTGGAAAACAACCCCACCCAGTGAACAAAACAGCCAGCCATTCCCCCCAAAAAGGAGTCCGGTATATTGGGCCCCTCTCCCCAGTCAGAAGCTGAACTGGAACCAGAGGTGGGTGGACCCTCGCCCTTCAGGAATATCTCTGTGGTGGCAGTCATCACGGGTTTTGCTACTGAGTGAAGCAGAGACATTTCTTCCTGGGTTTTGTTCCTGTCGCAGACAGAAAGCAGGGAAACTGCGTCTGTTCTCTAATCCAGACCCCAGGAAGCAGGGAGCCAGGGACGGGAATTTAAAACCGAGGCTCAGGATGACCACCATGTTGTAAGCAGCTGCTAACAGGCAGAGGCTGTCTGATGACCTTTCCCATCAATAATCACAAGAACCCAAGTGTCCACAGGATGGAGGAGAAGGCAGAGGCTCAAAACCTGATTTTGATGACCCGAGGTCCCACAGCAGGAGTTCCAGGGCTGAGTTCATGCCTGCGTTCTTTCTGCTGCCCTCGGAGACAAGCTGTGAGTCTATGATGGAGTGACCAGCAAGAAAGAAGTAGCCAGCCATGGCCTGGCACCAAAAAGGAAGGAAAGCTTTTAGTGTGACGGATTTTGATTTGAAAACGTTCAAGCTGGTGTGATTTGCCGGAGAGGTTTTTTTTTTCCCTTAATGCATTACATTCTGAATTCAATGCCCTGGAAGATATTGAATAGACAGGACAAAATCCATTAGGCTTGTTGATTTATAGCTTTTCAGCATTTAGAAGGAGCCACTCTCAATGTGAAATTGGTCGCACGCAGCAGCCCTTTTAAGAAATTTATTCTCGTATTGCCAATAAGTGATTTATGCTATGCTTCCATGATTGCCTCTTTTTTTGGAAAGAGGGAGGAAAATATTAACACAAAGCAAATTCAATGTCCAGTGTCATCGTGAATCACGTCCAAGGCCCAGCCCATCAGCTGCGCACCTATCGGGCTGCATTTTATCCACTGATCTGCAAAGGCTATGGTTTCTGGTTCGCCGTTTACCAGAAGCTGCAAGCTGGGGTCCATCTACTAACGTGCAGTCTCTGTAGCTGACAGGAGGGGAGCTGCTGGGGTGAAACAGGAGACAGCTGGAATCACTCCTTATTATCCTTTGCTCTGGCAGCGGGCCTTCCTGGGTTGTTAGTATTAGGCCCTGCTCCTCCCTCCCAGCCCAAGCAGGAGAAGCCCCCCCCTCCTGCCATTTCCCAGAGCAGTTACCCCATCCTTGCATTATCCCTGCTGCCCAGTGCTCCCCAATGGGAAGCATTTAGAATAAATCAAGAGTATAACAAACAGCCTTCCTAACACATATACAGCAGGTGCTCCATAAATGCTTTCTTGAAATGATAGTTCACATGCAAGTAACCGGATGAACAGGGCCTGGTTCAGGATGGGGCCTTGAGCCATGGCCAGGGAAGCACCTTTAGAGTCGTGTGGATCAAGTCCTATGTTCCTCTTACTCCACGTGTGCTAGAAAGACATTCTGGCATGGAAGACTTAAGACACTTCATAAAGAAATTCTGCACGAATGGCTTTAGAAATCCTGAGTTTAATCATAAGAGCCAGATTGCTTTAGCATAACTCATCCTAAACACATGGAGCTAACTGCTTTACTGAACAATCAACAAACACAAAATTGCTTTGTTTTGCCCATCAATGTCCAACTCCTTAAACGTCCTATTCTGATTCTGTGTCTCTTTGGCCACTCAGGATTATTTTTAAAAATGAAATCAGTCTTATCCAATCCACTTGGATCTGCTCGATTTCGTGCCCTGACCTCCTGCCTGCAGCGCCAGGGCTCCAGCCTCAGAGATGGTGAGGGGAACTGCCCTCTGCTCTCACTGCCTTCTCCTCCTGGCCCCTCTTCCAGCGAGCTCTGAAGGGGAAGACACTCAGAGGAGGGCAAACTTCTTCACTCAGCCAGGGCTGCTGCAGCCATCTCTGCTGGTGGGGGCTTCTCTGGAAGCTTCTGCAGGGGCCTCCCACCCACAACCCCCAGTGCAGCAGGACGCTGGGCCTGGCCCACTCAGCCCCCACCTCATGTCTTGCTCCCAGGGTCTGTTTCATAGCCTCTGGCTTCTGAGACAGACAAAAGGACTGGAATACAGCCACCTCCTAGTGAGTCCCTCGACCCACCAGAAACACTCACTTCTTGGTCAGAGAGCAGTGACTCTGGGGTAGACCCCCTCAGTGGCCATTTCAAGTGGTCTGCAATGATAAGAAAATAAGGACTTGCAGGGTGGCTCAGAAAAGAGCATTGGCTCCACCCTTCCCAAGCTCAGGGTAAAATCGTCTCATTCTTTCATGAAAAGTGTAAGGTTGGCAACCGTGTTCAGGGAGGAGAGCCAAAGTCAGAAAGCACAACATAAAGGTCCATCCGAAAGCACTTTCCTGTTGTTCTGGAGCTCAGCCAGGGATTCAGAGGCGGCACTGGAACTCTGAGACAGGCTGGGCTCAGGTTAGCCTCTTCCTGCTCCTCAGTCTCTCTTGGCCCTAGTGAGGTGATTGGGTCAGACGCAGCTCATTTTCAAGGCACCTCATTAGAGACCCGTGAGGGCAGTCACAATTTATTATTGTTATTTATTACATAAAAGAGAATCATATAGCTGGGTGCATTGGCGTACACCCATAATCCCAGCAGCTTGAGAGGCTGAGGCAGGAGGATCGCAAGTTCATAGCCAGCCTCAGAAAAAGTGAGGCACTAAGCAACTCAGTGAGACCCTGTCTCGAAATAAAATACAAAATAGGGCTGGGGATGTGGCTCAGTGGTTGAGTGCCTCTGACTTCAACCCCTGGTAGCCGAGAGAGGGAGAGAGAGAGAGAGAGAGAGAGAGAGAGAGCGAAGGAACACAGTGATTCAAAAACAAAACAAAATGGAAAATGTGGGGGTGAACTTGAGCTTCCAGAACAGACCTCAGAGAGTTAAGTCTTCTCATTCTTAGATGCTCTTGAATCTTCTTGAATGCATCTGGTCACAATTTGCTCTATGATGGCCGGTGCAGTGGCACACACCTGCAGCCCCAGTTACTCGGGAAGCAAGCCGAGTATTGTGAGGTACTAAGCCGAGTATTGTGAGGTACTGTGTCATTAACAGACAAACCACATTTGTGTCTCTCCACAGTGTCAGAATTTTTTGAATAGCAATAAATTCACAGGTGACACCACTTTCAACAGTGACAGTTCACTGAATACCTGTGGGTCACTTTATAGTCATAGGCCAGGCAATCACAGGTTCTTTTATTCCAGCCTTAATTTCTAATATGTGTAACACTCAAGTCACACGTACTTCACACAGTGATGTATAAATAGGTCACAGAAAGACTAAGAAAGGGTTGAAGTGGCTGTGGGGTCACAGGATGTCGTGCCAAGAGCCCAGGCAGAGGGAGGCAGGGATGCAGGGTCAGAGTCACTGCAGCTGGTCACATAAGGATCTTAATGGACCAGATCCAGAGTTGTCAAAGCAGAGGTTCCGGGCTGGACAGACGGCAGTTTCCATTTCAGAGGGTCAGCTTGGAGGTAGCCATGCGTGGTCATCACAGGCAGGAGAAACTATACTTGGCTGAAGCCCAACAGGGACAGACAATCAAAGGTTTTCTCACTGTGGCATTTTCCTGGGGAAGGCCCCTGCTGAGTGATCAGGTGACAGAGTTAAAGTGCCACCATGTTCAGACTTAGGGGGCTCCTCTTTTTGTAGGTCTTGAGTGAGAGGTACTCATCTGGTGAGGTCAATAAGTTTCCGTGTCTGCTGTTCCAGGCATGATGAGGGATGTCCACATGTCCAGATATGCCTTGATTTAGTTAGAGTTGCCACATGTAAGTCATTTATTATTTATTATTTGTCCCTATAGTGCTGCCGGGCAAATGGTGATTATTTACTTGTACAAACAAGGTAGGAAGTCATTCTACCTCGGCCCTTGTACTCTAAATGGAAGAGCTCATGGCAATTACACAATGGAGTAGCTCGGGTTTAGGCACAACATAAACCCTGCTGTTCTATACTTCAAAGAGTCATTCAGGGCAGGCACAGCCTGCTGTCCACACTGAGGCAGGAGGATCACAAATTCAACACCCACCCCAGCAACTTATCCAGCCCCTGTCTCAAAACAAAAGGGTTGAGGATGAAGCTCAGTGGTGGAGCACCCTGGGTTCTACCCAGCACCACCACCAAAAAAAAAAAGAAAAAGGATTTGTTCTATGAAATCCCAGTAATGAAAAATTCTGTGTTCCTTTAATAATAAAGAGCAAGACCCTTCCAAAACACCCCCAAAACTCACAAACAGAAGCATCCCAATGTCCAGTGTTCTGTGCTAGGATCCATCCTTTCCTAAGAGAGGGGCCTCAAGGAGAGGTGGGCTACCCCTGCAGAATGGTCTAGAATGGACCGGCTGTCTCACCCCACCGTTGGTACAGCCTCAAGTCTGGTATCTGGACAATCACAGCCGTGGCTCAGCAAGGGCCTGTGACCCAGCCAGGCTAATGAGACACAGCAGAGACTTGCTGGAGGAGAGTCTCTCCGGGTGGTGTGTTGTGTAGACACAAGCTTGGGACTGCTGGGACAGTGCTGCCACCATGACAGCAGCCAGCTGGAGATGTCACACTGAGGCAGAGCTGAGAAACCAGGAGACTCTGGGGTGATAAAGCCACCAGGGAGCCATTACCCAGCTGCCTCTGGAGCTGCCTGCTCCAAGCAGGTGGCCTGATAATGTGCTGTGACAGCACTTCCAGCACTTTCTAGCGAGAGCAACCAAACATTAATTACACAAACAGCCACTACTGAAGGTGGAGGGGGCACTGCTGAAAATCACGCCAGGATTGTCTCAGATCAGCGGGAATGCACAGCCACTGTGGCCTTCAAGGATAGGAACCACAGTGGTCTCCAAATGGATCACCTTAAGGTGAAGAAAAGTAAAATCAGAGTTAGTCAAAGGAATAAAATTACCCAACTCTGGCCCCTTCCAATTCATTCTCTAAACTTCGCCAAGTGATGTTCGAAAACTTGGCTCTGATCATCTCCTGATCAGCCTAAAGCACCACTGAGGTGCCCCATCTCTGTGGGATAAAGCTCTGCCCTGTGTGGCCCGGCTCCTCCCCTGGCCCCTTCCTACACTGTTCCCCACTCACCTCCTCTGACTTACCATCCCCAGCAGCTCCTCCTCCACTCCAGTGGTATCCCTCAGGAATCCTGCCCTTTGCCCTCCAACCACCACTGGGTCAGCCCCCTTGCCACTAAACCTCAAGATGCCATTCCTCCCCGGCTCCTCCTGATCCTCCTGGGTCCTCAGTGTGACCACATGTGAGTAGGGATTTTCTATATCTTCCTTTGTGCTGTTAGCTCCTTACACGACAGCTGGCCACACAGAGAACCTGCGGACATGTCGATGCAGTGAACAAGTCCTAGGAACACAGATTAAGACTGCAATGGAAATCCTGGAGAACCCATCTCTGTTGGTGGAGTCTTCCCAGGTTCTCAAGGGTAGACCAGATGTCCCTCCTGACTCCTTTGCCTTGGGAGCTACATTGTGTTCCTACAACCCTGAAGCTAATTTCCCCAGAGGGCTCAGTTTCAAAGACTGACCTGGGCTTGGGGAACTGGGCACTGGCAGAGGTCCCTTCAAACCACCAGATCTGATACAATTGCTCTCAGCTCAAGAAGTAAAGCATTTTGATGTTTTTTCATCCAAAACCCTGAACTGAGGGGGTAATTTCTTCTTCTACTCTCCATTATTCAAAGGTCAATAAGTCTCTCCAATAATTACCTTCTCTGGTTTCTTGGGAGCCAGGATAAGTGAAGGTAAAAATCACTTCTTTTGTTATCTCTGTTTGCTAACAAGCTCCCTCCCCAAAGAAACCTCAATTTCTTTTGCAATAATGGTTTAAGAGTGCTAGACCAAAGCCAAGAGGAAACCCTTGCTTCTTCTCACCTGAGTCTGTGGTCACCAGCCATCAGAAGTCTGTACTCTGTATTTTGCACTCTATGGAATTATTTTGTTGCAAATTCGCTTTTCCCTCCATAGTCTCATAACTCCTGCAGCTGTTCTGCTCCTCCATACAGCAGCTTCAGCCCAGGTATCTCACCTTTTGAGACAGGCAGGGGGTGAAGGAAAAGGAGCTCAGAAAAGATAAAACTCAGGTCACGCTGCAAGTAATGCCTTCTTCAGTATTCTCAGAATAAGTTTTGATATCTTTGACAAAACCACTACAAAGACATTGTTCAGGACCCCTCACAAGAGGATTCACCGTGTAAGGAAAAAAACTCATAAAATTCAGTACCTGTAAAATATTCATCCCTCTACGCGTTTTCTTTCATCAGGCGACATGAAACACACACTCTGTCACAACCCCCTTATGCTCTGAATTTGTAACTTCTAAAATGAGTACTAAATTTCTTCAGCACATCCTAGGCCCCTACCTTCCAAGGTCCTCCTAATTTCCATCTTCACTGTTCTACTTTATACATGCATCATTATTTTGAACCTCCTGGAGCCCTTTTATAGACAGGACATGAATGATTAAAAAAAATTTTTTTTTACAATATTCACTGTTTCCTTAATCTTATGAAACCACATTCTCTTAAAAGAATAGTTCAGCATCACATTGAAAAATAATAATCCCCGAGCCTGGAAAAACTAAACTCTTGCTATGAATACCTTCAGGTCTGTTCTGCAGCAAACTCAGTTTCTTGTCACTTAATTTCCTCCAACCGTGGGTTTTTCCCTCCTGTGCTAAATCTGCATATAAATGCTCTACCACTGAGCTCTACCTGCCTGCCTGTGCTGAATGTCACTGCGGCTCAGTCCTTGGAGGTTTTCTTCAGGCACCAAGAAAGCCAATCCTATGGAGCCTGGCAAGCTTTTCCTGTTTGGGTTTGCATGAATATTTCACAGGAGAACTCTGGATATCCTTCAAAAAGTGAGACCCAGGACTCAAAATTGGAGGAAGGACATCTTGCTCCCAATACCATGGAACAACATTCCCAAGGACATCTCTGCCTTGGGAAGCTTCCAGTCACTTCAGGAACAAGCACCACGCTGACATTTCCCTCCCTTCACTGGAACTGATTTTACTCACACTTCTGACACCAAATATGTGGGCTTTTTCCTTATACCAACCAATTCCCCAATTCTCCAGACACCAACTGGGTCTCCTACAATTCAATTCAATTGCGATATTAACTACTGGAGTTATCACAGATCCCATAGGTTGAGGGCTCTGTCCCAAAAAGCCGCTCCCACTCTGACACCAGGTGTAAGTCCAGGCCACCTGTACTTCTGATCAGCTGGCTACGAAGTCAGGGAGGTTTCCACAGCCCCTTCCTCAGTTCCATGATTTGATAGAACAAATTATACAACTCAGCAAAGTGCTTCACTTATGATTACCAGTTTATTATAAAAGATGCAACTCAGAAACAACAAACGGAAGGATGCAGAGGGCAAGGATGGGGGCAGGGGCACAGATTTTCCATGGCCTCTCCAGGGGCTCTCTATGTGTTTACCAGTGGGAAGCTCCTCAGGCTTGCCTTTTAGCAGTTTCCATGGGCATGTTTGATTAACTCGATGTGCAGCCCTTTCCCCTTTCCAAAGTTCCAGGGATGGGGCTGAAAGTTCCGACCTCTAATTAATCACATGGCTAGTCTTTCTCAAATGAGTAACATCAACAATGGGTGGTAAGAATTCAAGCAGCAGGTCTACCAGCTACCTAGGGGATCCTCTGCCAAGAGTTATCTCATTAGCATACAAAAGCATTATTTTATCACTCAAGGAATTCTAAGGTTTTTAGGAACTCTAAATGAGGCACTCAGACAAAGACAAATATATGCTTTTTATTGTCACACTTTGGGACAAGGTCCAGACCTCCCACCTGCTGATCACCTTTGGGTGAGTGAGGCCTTTCAATCTGTGGAAGTGTCTGCAGCTGATTAGAGACATGCCACATTGTACCCCATCATTTCTTGACAGTCTTGCCTCCTAGTTTTTAAGTAGTCATCAGTTATCAAGACATAGGAGCACAAGAAGAGGGAGTGCATTCAATCAACTTGTTATAATCAAACATTGAAATTGACACAGCACTCTGATGTATAATCACCCACTCTTTCAGTCCTACTGGATGGTGAGCTTCATGAAGACAAAGTGTGTCTTCTCATCATTCACAACAATGCACATGGCACCTTGCAAATTGGGTGTGCTCAATATGCGTTTGCTACAAAAAGAATCATGGTAATCAACAGAAATAATCATCGCTTCTCAAATACTTTGTGACTATAATTGGTATTATTTTCCCACTATAAAACCAAGTGGAGGGTTGGGGATGTAGCTCAGTTTATAGTATTTGCCTCACATGCACAAGGCCCTGAGTTCAATTCCCAGCACCATACACACACACACACACACAAAAAAAAAAACGTGTTTTTTTTTTATTTTTATATCTATAATAGTACAACCGATGATAGATTTCCTGGTTTTGAATATAGGTTATCATACCCACGTGCATAAATACATACACACACTGACTTGGTAAAAGATAAGTCTCTTTAATACATTTCCCCAACATGGGGGGGGGGGTCCAGGCCATCTCATAACTCCCTTTTTAAAAGGTCTGAAATGAAACCCCCTTAGCCTTGCCCTTCCCACCTCCTTATTCTACAGAACCATTTTATGCAGACTCTGAGCCCTATTTCCTGGCTTCAAATCTGACTCCTTCAACTATTGACTGTGACCGTGGGCAACTTAACCTACCTGTTATCCAATTAGTTTCCTTCTCTGTAAAGTGAGGACAATCCTAGTATTTCTCAGTGATAGTTTGCAAAACAGCCACACACTCTTCTTCTGCTTATGGAATATTTCTTCATTCCAATTTACACACTTCCTTTGACACCACTGGCCCATGCTGACCCTGGGCTTGGCTGTGTGCCTCATGTGGCCAACAGGATAGTAGCAATTTGGAGCAAGTGGACACTGGAGAGAACCCCACCACTGGGGTTGGCCCCCTGACTGCCTCAGAACCCTGAGGCCACCAGCAAGGTTAGGCTACTCAACGAGAAGATGAGAGACCACTGGGAGAGAAGACCCAATCATCCCGGCCATCCCCTGATGCCATCACATGCCAGCCAATCCCCTGTCGACCTGCCACAGGTGAATTTACTCTAATGCTAAAAAACAACTATCCCAGGGGGCAGAGCAAAGGCAAAGTCACAGTCTCTTTCAGACCCATGGCTACGGCAGCTAACCATGTCATACTGTCAGAGTCTCTCTTGGGATTCCTACCACCCGTTATTGATGTCACTAATTTGAAAATTAATCATGTTTAACCTCCATGTCAACTGGAGGCCACCCTATGCTTCAGGCTGGCTCCCCTGTCCCAGGGTCATATGTGTTACATTTCTCCTCATTACCTGGAGCTCTGAAATCCTGATTTTTAAAAATCAATTCTGCTTATGGAATATCTCTTCATTCCAATTTGCAGCACAGTGCCCTAATTGGCCATGACTCGGATAACCTCATTTTCCAAAATGGCTTAGACAAGGCTGCATTTGTAGCTGACTTTTACCAACAGTTTGAGGTCATGAAAAGGCCTAGATCATGGTATCTGAATCAAAAATCTGAAATTAAATCTGAATTAAATCTAAAATTGAAATCCCTCCTTTGGCCTTTTGTCCGTTTCATCAAGGGTTTCTGTCTCACCAAAACACCCATATTTCTCCTGGATTCCGTGTTGCCTGGTCTTCTGTCTCCCTTCTCTCCCCTCCTCCCCTCCTTTAATTAACTTCTCTCCCCCACACCCAAATTTCTCCTACCCTTTTTTCGTGGCCTTCTTCCAAACTGTTGAAACCTCGCCTCCCAACCAGAGTGACCCATCAAGGTATTTTCAGATGTTATCTGTTTTCTACAACAAATATGATGTCATGGAACAGTCCAGAAGCACTCTTATCTGTTCCCCCTCAAGATTAGATTGTACCTGATTCCTCGCTTCAGTCCCAGAGCCACAAATGGAGTTGCTGAGGTTTGCTTAGAATGTCCTCGTGCGGGCAGGCAGACACTGCCTCCTAAAAGAGACTCGCCTTACCAGTGCCTCTGGATATTCTAGGGAGGCACAGCTGACAGGGGCTTCAACCAGATTTTAAGATCTTCCTGCCTGTCCACCAGCGGGCCTACACTTTACCCTTGGTTATTTTTCTTGGTGAAGATGACAAGAGATGTCCTCTTGCCTACTAATCTTCAAGCCTCCTCTGAAGGCATTCTTTAAAATACTTTATTACAAACCTGAGTTAAAACCTTCAATTGCCCCCGTTTTCACCGAGCCTTGAGCAATCTGCAGTCAAGGGTAGCTGAGCCCCAGCACCACCAAGCTGAAGTTGGAGGGAGGTTCAAAGCCCAGCAACCCTGCATCCTGGTCCTCTGCAAAACCTTTTCCTTCTCTGCTTTTCTGCTTTTAAGTTGGAGGCACTCTTAAGGAGGTCACGTAGAGTACTGACTGATGGGAACTGGGACTGGAATTGATGGAGACAGACTTCCCATCAGTGGGGAATAAAGGTGTTGGGCAATAATGGGTGCTAGCAAAATTAGCAGTGACTCAGCGTAAAACACAGCTGCATTCCCAAGTCATTTCTTACTTAAAATAAATCCACCAAAGCAAAGGTTTTACAGTTCAAAAAAAGATTTAAACAAAAGTTTCAATTAAGGCTTAAACCATTTTTAAATATTAAACCATTTTTAAACATTAAAAATTAAACCATGAAAGGATAAAAAGAAATGTAATGGAATCTTCAAGTAGCTGAGAATGAGGAAGATCTTCTAAGCATAACCTTGCTACCTCAGCCCACGTTCAACGCAGAGGAACCACACAGCAAGTTAAGCGAAGGATGCAGAGACAAAGGACCACGTGGGATGAAGGATTCTGGAATATCTATCTGCAGACATAGAAAAACAGGTGGGTGGTTGCCTGGGGCTGAGATGGGCATGGGGGCGGGGACTTGGTGAGGAGGGGGGTGTGCATACTGGGTGGGGTTTTTTTTGAGAAATAAAAATATTATAAAATTGAATGTGGTAACGATGCTAAAAGAAATTGAATTGTATATTTTAAATGGGTAAACAGAACGGCTCGTGAATTTTATCTCAATAAAATTATTGTTTTAAAAAAGAAGAATGGAGCCGGGAGTGGTGGCCCACACTTGAATCACAGTGACTCGGAAGGCCGATGCAGGCAGACCACACGTTCAAGACCAGCTGGGGCAATAGCAAGACCCTGACTCAAATTTAAAACTAAAAAAGACTGGGATGTAGCTTGGTGGCAAAGCATCCCTGGGTTCAATTTCCAGTACAAAAAAAAAAAAATTAAAAAGAGAAGGAGGAGGAAGAGGAAGAAGAGGAGAATAATCCAGGGATATAAACCAAATTATCAATAGCTGAAGGAAGGAAGAAGAAAAGAAAGAAAGAGGGAGAAAAGAGGGAGGGAGAAGGCAGCACCTGCTTCTTTCCCTAAGACGCCAGAGGGGGAAGCCATGACCTGAGACCTCTCAAGTCGCTCTGATGACTCCTCTTATTACACTGAGGAACACGTTCCCTTATGAAAGGGAAGTGACCACAACACTCAGAGCAACCAAGAGATCTTTATTACAGCAGTGCAACAGAGGAGAAAAGAGAGAAAGAGAGAGAGAGCGCAAGAGAGAGACAGAGAAAGCAAGAGAGAGAGAGAGAGAGAGAGCAAGAGAGAGACAGAGAAAGCAAGAGAGAGAGAGCAAGAGAGAAGAGAGAGAGGGGCCCTGCAGGAGGGAGTTTTTATAGCCTAAATCTAATGGGGTCTCTGGGTCTGCAAGCTGCCTTGTTGGCACACAAGGGGGTTGAGTGTTCAGCCTTGAGCGGGGGCTGAGGCGTTTGGGCTTGAAGCAAATAGTTGATAAAGAACCAGACAGAGGGTTTGAGAGGCCTGGTCATCCTGCAGGTGACTTTGTTTGGCATGCCCTGCAGACAGCTTACTCAGCCTGTTCTGCACCTAACATTCTTCCCCTTTTGTTTTTCTAAGTGACATGGGGGACAGCATAAAGTCCTCTGGCTACTTCCTGCTTAATGGTGGGCGGTGTTGGGCCTAGAAGGGGAAGTGGAGGAATGTTCTGGGGGAAAGGTCTGAGAACATCAGGGCAGCCAAAAATAACACTCAGTGGCTATAGATAACTACTTTGGTAGGGGTAAAGTCCATAAAAGTTCCTTGAAGCCACAAGTCGTTGATGGCATCAAACCAGTCCTGGGGGAGGAGATTCTTGGTATCAGCCATTGGTCCTGTTGTAGGGACTCTAGGAAGTATCAGAGGTGGCTTGGCTGAATCCAGTAATGTTAAGGGTGACAGCCCGATTGCAGCCAGTGGAAGGGCAATCGCCTTGACCCATAAACTGAGAGTGGGTGGTGTCATCCTGGTGCCATGTCACTTGGATGTTAAAGTGCCATCTGTTTTGAGGATAGAAACTTGAGAGAGATTAATGATTAGTAAAAGAAGAAGAGAGTTGGCGAGAAATTTTGAGTTTGGTGGTCGTGGTGGAAGTCCAGGACTGGACATTTGAAACAGGTGCCTTTTTAAGGCAGGTGACATGGTACCAGGGGGAGTGGCCCCAAAGCTTGGCCACCATTGGGGTGGTAAGTATGACTGTATGGGGTCCTGTCCAGTGAGGTTCCAAAAATTGAGGATGCAGTTCCAGAAGTAAGACTGAGTCACCGAGTTGAAGAGAGTCCAATTCAGTTTGTGGTTGTGCTGGGATTGAGGCAATGAATGGCGCAGGAAGGCATCAGTCTGCATGTTCCCTTAGGAGTTTGTTAGAAGTGTGAGATAGGGCAGGTAGGGCACAGGGGAGGAGGAGTGACTGTAAAGCTTTGGGTGGTTAAGAAAGGGCACCCAGAGAATTGTTCCAAGGGGCTAAGGCCTGAGGGAGCTCTATGGGGCTGCCTGAATTCAGGTGAGGGCCAACGGCAGGAGATTGGGTCAGGAGAGAATAAGTTCAATAGCAAGTTTAGTGAGATGATCCTTGAGAATGCCGTTAGGCCTCTCAACCTTACCCAAGGATTGGGGTTAGTAGGGGATGTGGAGCCTCCAAGTGATGTTGAGGCCTTTGGAGACTAGTTGAACAACCTGAGAAGTGAAGGCCAGACTGTTGTCTGACTGCATGGAGGCGGGAAGTCTGAAGCTGGGAATGATCCCTTCAATGAGGATGGAGGCAATGATGTCAGCAATTTCCCTGCATGTGGGGAAGGCTTCTATCCAACCTGAAAAAGTATCAACCAAAGTAAGTAGGTAGCGAAGCTTTTTGTGCCTAGGCACATGAGTGAAGTTGATCTACCAGTCTTCGCCTGGCTGGTGGCTCCTCATCTGAGGTGTGGGGAGTTTAGGTTTGATGCTTCCTTGTGAGGATACTGTAGAGCAGACAGAATAAGCAGAGTGGACCTGCTGGAGAGTAGTTCTCATTCCTAGGAAGTGAAAGAGGGGTTGTGAAAACTGGAAAAGGGGTTAGAGAGGGTTTTATGAGGGGGCAGAGTCTCTGGAGTTAGAGGAGTTGATCATGAGTCGTAGGTGTCCGTCTTGGGCATCAGGGACTGGTAGTCTTAAAGAAGTGGTTGATTGACTGACTGGTTGGTTAATTTGTGTATCTGATCTTGCAGGAACTTCTGTAGGCAATTTAATAGACATGGTCCTATTAGGAGAAACATAAAGAGGACTCATAGGGGTCCTACAACGGGGAGGAGCCAAGGCCATACTTGACTGAACATTCCCCATGGAGCCTGTTGGCCTAGTTGCTGTCTCCTCTTTTTTAGCTGTTCTTGTCTTTCATTATTCCTAAGAATGATTTTTTGGCTTAACTGCTTTTGGTAGGTGTTTAAGATCAAGCTGGTCAAAATTGACTTGTTTTTATCTATTGTTAAGAGTCAGACGAGTTCCCATAGGGGTCACTCGTCGGGGAACTTGAGAGCAGCTTCTTAGTTCTGCTAGTGCCATTTGCGCTAGGATGGGTCCAGGTTTTGCTTGACTATGTGGCTTCCCTTGGAAGCATCAGGGATGTCTCTTGTCTCTAATGACCCTCCTCTTCATAGCAAATGCACTGATTGGCTTTTCATTCTCCAGTGGTCTCAATAATCTCCTTGATCAGGAGGTTATGTGTCCTAGAGTTGCAAAGCACTTTAGAGAAGTTCCCTGTTCCCTGGATTTCAGACTGACTCATAGGGCCAGAGCCAAATATTGGTTTTCTTGGCCATTTTAATTTAACTTTAAGTCTTGATCATAAACATCCAGCAAAGTCAGTTTCACCTTAAATTAAGAGTATTGGGCTTTAGCTGAAGTCTGGCCTACTTTGGAGTCATTCTGACATATAGTAAAATGGGAGGCACAGCCTTATCTCAGGTAAGGTGGGGCTCTTCATAAATCTTAGGTAAAGTGTTCTAGTATTGAAGTTGATCTTTGTTTTAAATATCATTTTATAAAGTTTACATATATTGTTATTTGAGGTCATATGAATACTAGCTAACACAATATATTACATTTAAATTGTACCCAGTTTATAGAACTTCATATTAATCTTATTGATAACAGGTCCAGTTATAGAACATTAAATTATATAAATAAATTTCCAATATATTATTTTTATAAGCCTAAAATCACCATACAACCTTTTGGAGAACACCAGCTTGATATAATTTTTTTAAGCTTCTATCTTAAAGATTTATATACCTGGAAAATATGAACACATTTAATATACAAAGAAAAGTAATAGTACCACAATTACATTGATGTTTTTACATTAATCAAGTTCAGCTCTTAAAGAAATAACATATTACAATATTGCAAAATAACAGTTGTTGTTTAACCACAGTTGTATAATCCTTAATTCCTTCAAGATTACTTGCTCAAAAAACTTACATATATAACCAACATACACAGACCTTCTTTATCACTTACTTAAACCCTCTTATTTACTTAATCATATAGACTCTCTTATCCAGAAACACCTTTTCCTTGTATTAAATCCATACTTAGAGCCTTCTAATTTCTCTTTCCCATCTTTTAACTCCTTCTTTATTTACACTTTGAAACAATCCTTGTAAATTTCTGAATTTAGGCAAGTTATTCCATTTCAATAAGAGATATTTTGTTATTTGCAGTACACAATTAATCACATCTGTTTACCATTTCATGAAGACTTAAACAATGTTTAAGAATATAAAATCATGCTGTTGTAGGGACGGACAAGGCAAGGCACCTAAGATAGCACTGAAGGTAGGGAAACAGTCTTATTTGGTTGCAGCCAGATTCAGAGCACACAGCTTCTGCTGTAATCAGTTAATCCCTGAACCCCGAGTTTAGGTAGTTTCAGAGTTTTGCACCCAACATGTAAGGGGAGGGGCTCAGAAGTTCACAAAAAGCAGGGTTGTTTTTTTTTTTCCTCTGTTCTGGGCAAGTTAACCCTTCAAGGACACCTGGGAGGGGGAGAACTTCTCTCCTTTCTTTCCTCCCCCTGCCAGCTGTTACCATGGAGCCCAGTTGGTAACTTCCTTATCCTCAAAATGTAGTCATCTCTGTGAAGCCCAGCTCAAGGCCAGAGGCCTTATTTACATATTTTGTGAAAAACTGGTAAGGGGGTGTCCAGCACCTGGAATGCTGATTTTTCACAGTGACCAAGTAAAACAGGACAACATGAAAAGAGGAAGTTTATCTACACTAAACTCTTTTGTAGAGATTCTTTTGCTGAAAGTCCTAAAATCAGCCATGATGAAGACTTCTGGAGAAGGTCAGTTAAGACTTTTCTGAGGGCCTGGTAGGGAGGGGGAAGACGGGAAGGCGGGGCTGAGAGCAGCTCTGGTGGACCTGAGAATGAGGAAGGAGATGTAAAAGAATAATGGGAGAGGGGTTTGGGATTTTCCCTAGCAAGGAAAACTTGAGCAGTAGAACAAATAGAGCAGAGGGGAAGATGAGGTGAGTATCCCAAAAAGCCTGTAAGAGACTTTAAATTCCTAGTAACCTGTTTTCAGTGATGACAAAGCAACTTTAAAGGCTATTTTCATTAGATCTTGGATAGGGGTCTGAGGGCTCTCCTCAGCTGATTTGAGCTTTGGGTTAACTGGTAAGAGGACCTGGTGGGACCCGGTGTGGGCACTGACAGGAGAAGAGAGGAGTGAGTGGGTGGAGGGATTCCTTCAGTAACTGCTACCTCAGCAAGGGGGCAACGGTCTGAGGAAGGGCGGTGGTTTGGGTTTTTAATCTAGTGAGTGGAGGGGAGAAAGCAGGTTACTGAGGCTGGGGAGACAATGGAGGGGCTGGAGCAGAAGGCTGAAGGTGAGGACCTATTTGAGCCGGGCGATAGGGTGGAGGTTCATCAGCAGGGTTAAAGTAGTGGATGAGTCCGGAGAAAGAGAAAGTTGGGGATCGGTGGTAGGGGCGTTGGTTTGTAGGCTAGAAGAATTTGTAGAGGTTTTCAACAGGTGCAGAGAGCAGGATTGGAACGGAGCAAGAAGAAAGCCTGGACATAAGTGATCTCTACCCATTTTTTCGAATGCTCACAGTAATTGTAGAGATCCCTCAGAATGGAGGGATCCAGGGACCCAAAAAGGGGCCATCTGCTTTGGTTGTCTAAGGGATAAGTGGGCCAGGCCTGGGTGCTATATTTGATCAATTTTTGGGGTTTGATGTCTGGTGTCAAGGAGAGGGTTTTGAGGTTATCCAAGAGGCATTGTAGGGGAGAGTCGACCGGCAGAGAGGACACATTACCCATGTCGCAAAGGTAGTATAAGGAGGAGGGAAGAGGACGCAAACGTAGTGTAGGGGAGAAGGAAGGAGACCCAAAGATAGTATAGGAGAGAAGGAGAAAACTGATTTACTGGCAAAAGGGGCGTCCCTGCTAGAGCCAAAAATCAGAAGTGCCTTAGTGGCAGGTTCGAGCTGCAGAGATTGGTCGTCACCGAATCCTGACAGTCGAAGCTCTCGTCCTGGACGGAGCCGGAGCCGTGGGAGAACTTGGCCAAGGTTTTTTGGGACCCCCGCCCCTGGAGAGGCCAGATACTCCCAGAGCCGGAAAGAGAGAGACAGGGGAAGAGAGAGGAAGGGGAGGGTAAGCGTCTCTCTAGCAGCCGAGTCTTGGAGGTGAGGACTAGGACTTTATGAGAGCCACCGAGACCATGAAGTTCTGGGTGGGGTGATGTTCAGATCTCTGTTGTGTTCCCGGAGGTTACACAGTCCTTTGAGGGAGACCTACAAAGCCTATGCTGGGAAACTACCAGCTGGGAAGGGAAAGGGGAATAATTTTGAACCCAGGAATTTAATCTGCCCAAGGAAGGAGTCCCTGAGGGCCACCGTAGCCTTAAAGGCTGTGGTGGGGTGTTTTCCTCCCCGCAGGTGGGCAAAGAGGTTTGCCGGACAATCAACGGTCAAATCCTCCTGACACCACCATTGGGTTTAGGACTCCAGGAAGGGGAAACCACCAATTGAAGGCCGGTGGTGGATGGAGTTCTGGCGATCGAGAAAATGGGTTCAGGCCGTCCAGTGAGTGGTACTTCCGAAGGAAGAGGGACCCAAAGTGGGTTTTAACCCTCTCCCGGGTTTTCGGCATCAATGAAAGAAAAGTGACCACAACACTCAGAGCAACCAAGAGATCTTTATTACAGCAGTGCAACAGAGGAGAAAAGAGAGAAAGAGAGAGAGAGCGCAAGAGAGAGACAGAGAAAGCAAGAGAGAGAGAGAGAGAGAGCAAGAGAGAAGAGAGAGAGGGGCCTGGCAGGAGGGAGTTTTTATAGCCCAAATCTAATGGGGTCTCTGGGTCTGCAAGCTGCCTTGTTGGCACACAAGGGGGTTAAGTGCTCGGCCTTGAGCAGGGGGTTGAGTGTTCAACCTTGAGCGGGGGCTGGGGCGTTTGGGCTTGAAGCAAATAGTTGATAAAGAACCAGACAGAGGGTTTGAGAGGCCTGGTCATCCTGCAGCTGACTTTGTTTGGCATGCCCTGCAGACAGCTTACTCAGCCTGTGCTGCACCTAACACCTTACCTCAGTTTTTGCATGAGATTAGGAGATTAGATTAGTTCCCAGGGTAAATTCACAAAGCTCTACCATGTTTGCTGAGCATGAGTTTCCTACTTGGGAAACATCCCAGCTTGGCCTCCTGGGTTTCGTCCAGCTTGATCAACTGTGAGATTTGGGGATGGTCCTCATTCAGTTCAGAACCCTTTGTCCCTCTTCTAGGTGTAAGAACAACCTGCAGGATTGATCATAGAAATCCATTAAAGATGCCATTCCCCACTCAGAGAATCTCTCCCGTGTTCTGTGTTTGGGAACTTCCAGCTCAGTGCCCAGCTGCATGTCCTCATGGGAACTCTGTCCTGTGGCTGGCGATCACCAAGGTGACCCTGTCCTCACAGAGCTCAGGGCATGGTGGAGAACCGTAGGACGGCCTGGCAGTGTCAGGTGGGAAAGCAGGCACCCAGCCACCAAAGCCTCCAGGGCCAAGGTGGACAGTTCAGACCTCCTCCCACGTCCAGGGGACAAGGAAGGGCCCTGCTGAGGGGTTCCAAGCAGAAAAGTGCTGTTGGTGTTTGAAATGACCATCCCGACTCCTGGGTGAGATGGTTTGGAGCAAGGGGCTAGAAGGTGTCAGGTGGATGGAGGTGGATGTAGGTGGCTGAGGAGCAAAGCACCAAGCAGCTCACGCACAGAGAGAAACACCAATCAGGTGCTGAAGGAACCGCCTGTCAATTAGCGGGTCTCCTGGCCAATCCTGGATCTTAGCCAGCTCCCCACACCCAGCCACTCCCCACCAACCCAGTAGGACAAGGAACTCTAAAAACCCCTTTTCCTGTCCCAAGCCCTCCCTTCCTGCCCTAAGCCAAATAAAAATTCCAGTCCTGTGGAGCCCCACGCACTTTTCCTCAGACCCACCCTGTTGGTCTGAGGGTCTCGCCTGGGAGCAAAATCTCATTAAAGCCTCGTCCAGCAGCCTTTTTAAACCAGTCTCCTTTTAGTCGCCGCTGCCTGACCTTAGAGAAGGCAGTGAGGAGCCTGCCTGGAAGTTCAGCAGTGAGATCAGACTGCACAGGGGCAGGGAGACCCTCCATATTCAACAGCTGTTGGCCCCCAGCCCCTCTCACAGGAGCACAGGGCTTCACAAAGCTGCTCTTGGAGAGCGCAGCACGTTCTAATGCTAAACAGCATTTTTTATCCCAGCATTCTAACTGCTGGACGCTCTGGTCTCATGTTCAATTTAAAAATTTTTGGTGTTTATTCATTTATTTTATCCACAGACTTACTGAGGTATATTTGACAAATAAAACTTACACATACTTAAGGTGAACAATGTGATGCTTTGGTAAATGTCTACACCGAGGAATGATTACCACAATCATGTAGTAAGAACCCATAAGATCAATGCCTTAACAAATTTCAAGTATGCAATTGTGTTAGCCATAGTCACCAGGATGGGCACTACAGAACTTACCCTTTGTCCCCTCAACCA
The DNA here is from genome assembly GCF_047511675.1 of Marmota flaviventris. Lineage (NCBI taxonomy): Eukaryota > Metazoa > Chordata > Mammalia > Rodentia > Sciuridae > Marmota > Marmota flaviventris. The sequence continues at coordinate 9,345,749 of NC_092503.1, read as the reverse complement.
ATAGCTCCCATTTCCTCCACCCACTGAGACCCTGGCAGACACTGCTCTACTCTCTGCTTCTGTGAGATTGACAGTTTTAGATTCCAGATTTTGGAATACTTCTCTTTGTTTGCTTAGCACAATGTTCTCCAGCTTCTTCTGCATTTTCAAAAACAGCAGGATTCCCTTCTTTTGTAAGGCTGAACAATATTCCAGTGTGTGAATGCACTTACACATACCATATTTTCTTTATCCATTCGTCCGTTGATGGACAGTTTATTTCCATATCTTGGGTACTGTGAACAGTGCCGTAATGAACATGAAGTAGATACCTCTTTGCGATACTGACTTCATTTCCTTTGACTATGTATCCAGAAGTGGGATTGCTGAACACAAGATAGCTCTGGTTTTTATTTTTGTGAGGAAACTTCATACTGATTTTCATAATGGCTATAACAATTTACATACCCAGCAACAAGGTACAAGTTCCCTTGCTCTGTATCCATACCAGCATTTGTTATTTTTGTCTTTTTGATAGTGGCCATCCTGGCCGGGATGAGGTGGTTTGGATTCCATTCCTTAATGACTAGTGATGCTGAGCTCTCTTGCATATGCCCACTGGACTTTTGTATGTCTTCTTTTGAGAAATGCCCGTGAGGCTCTTGCAGGGTGAGACAGGACCTTGTTAACCAGAAGTAAATCGGGGTACTGTGGGTTAACTAAAAAAAAAGAAAGAAAGAAAAGAAAAGCAGGTGCTCACTATAGAGGGCAGTCGAGCTCCCATGTTTTAAAACAGTTTTGCAGTTCTCGAGTTTTCCTGGGCCCTCAGGGTGGGGGCATTTCGGTTCCATACCCTTCCCAGGGCTGTTAGAGCTTCCTCTGAGATGTGCATCCACAAGAAACAGGCTGGTCCCCGCCATTCCAGGGCTTCCTTGAAGCACTTAGAAAATTCTGAGCTTTCTCAGACAGATGGCCACCTCCGTGCCTTGAGGTAGAGCTTCCTCCTTCCAAGGCCACCTGAGGGGACACAGAACATTTCCCAAGCTCAGGTAGTCCCAGGATGCCTTCCAGGCTCATCATTTCCCGACTCCTCCATGGAGTTAGAAAAACTGGAGGGGATGGGGGCATCCAGTGGAAGGTCAAGCCCTTCTCTGTCATCCAGGGTTGAAAGCCTTCTAGCTGACTGTGGCTTGTCCTAGGAAGCCCTCTCTTTGCCTTGCAGGCCAGAACATATGGTTGTTAGAACCATGGGTGATCTCTAAGTTTTTCCATAGGCTCAGAAAGGGAGAGGTCACTTACCCTCCCCAAGTCTCCCCAGCAAGAGTGAGATGGTTCCTGCTTCCAAAGGGGACTTGTAATATTTCAGAAGCTCAGCTTTTAAGGGTCCCAGGATAATACTGTGACAGCCCAGGATCAGCTTATGTCTTTAAGATAACATTCCCGATCACCTTCCTTAGATTTGACACTCCAGGTGAACAGAGAAACTCCTCTGTGTCATGTGACAGAAACCACAACGATTACCCATGGTAAGAATGATAAACACTGATGAACAGCAACAGTGATGGTGACCATGATGACCATCACCAAGCCATGAACAGCAACAATTTTAAGGGTGATAATATTCCACTAAGGTGATGGGAAATAAATACACACATAAAACCTCAACCAGGTGACCTCCAGGGGTCAGGATGACATTTGGTATGGGACTTATTTTCGTGTGTTCTCTTCAGTGATTTCCTCCTTCTCTGCAGTGAGCCTATGTAACTGCACTAATTGGAGAGGAAAGCTGTATTTTCAGAAACCATCAAAAATCATTTGCTCTACTGCATATTATTCAAAGAAAATAATTAGCACTTTTAAGAGTTTTTGAACTGGATTCTAACTCCAGCAGATCAGCTGAGACCTGCCAGCAGGTTGAGGGTTATCCTGTGACAGGTCAGGGAAGAGCATGGTTCAAGTGGAGTTCAAAGGGACACATAGTGATTTCCAGAGTCCTGCCATGTCTCTACCCGACCCTGTACTGACAAACAACAGGAGAGTGCCCGGCAAGGAAGTCGCCCCCCCCCCCAGGTGAACGTCCTGGGAGGTCTAAAGTCCCAAAGGAAATGATGAAAGTTGAACCCTGGGGTTTGCAAGTCTCTGCCTAGCTTGGCCCCCGCAGAGGCACCCAGTCAGCCACAACCTGGGCTCTCACAGGGCTGGGCATGTGACTGCACTGTCAGAGCCAGGAACACGCCACCAGAGTCTTGCAAGGTTCTAGGGAAGCTGTCTTGTGAGAGCACAGGCACATTCGGGGTTTTACTGGGAGGTTAAGACATGGCTTTTGTTAGGCAGCATGGTTTCACCAGAAAGGCACTGTCTGGATAGCTCTGCTTTACACAATATTATTCAGTCACTGTCAACATGCAAACAAGGGATTGGAAATTCCAAGTGGTTCATAATTCAGTGTGTGAAGGTTGAACTCTCTCTCCATGCGCCCCATATCGCCCAGCTCCAGGGGGCACCCTTCACCTTGTTTTCTGGTTGTCTAGTGCCTCAGGTCTCCATCCACATAGAATCCAGGCGCTGGAGCCCCCAGAGTTGGTCAGCCTGTGGGCCCAACCTCTTCCTACAGGGCAGGGGGCCGGTGTTGGTGAGCAGGCCTCCACACAGAAGCTCTAGCACTTTCCCTCACATCTCCTTAAAGCAGGTCACTTGCCTGGTGCTGAGTCACTGGCAAGCAGAATGGAACTCAAGTACAATATGGCTTGTCAGGATTCAGACCCCAGCACTGGAGTGGGGTCCTGTCCCTGCCTGGAGCACACGTCAGGCAGTGCAAAGAGGGGAGTGAAGCAGGCTGGGTTCCCAACAGCTCGGCCACACTTGCTTCTAATCATCAGTTTCCAAAAGGATGGGCGTCCAGGTCAAGGAAAGGGAGCGTGGACACTGGGGAGCTCTAAGACCCCACAATCAACAGAGGAACAAAGAAGCAACTGCTGGAGAAGAGAATTTACAACTGCTCTGGGTCCCACAAAGCTGAGTCTCTGCCGCGCCCGCCCGCTTAACACTTCTTTTGGCCGCTCCATATCCTGAATGCAGGGGCGACTTGGCAAGGACACAGGCCTTCAAATTAGATGTGCCTAGAGTCTGGGTTTTGCCATTAGCTTTATGACCTTGCAGAGATTACTCAATGGCCCTAAGCTTCAGTTTTAAAATGGAGATAATAAATAGCTACTTTGTAAGATTTCTGTGAAGATTGTTTTCTAATCGCATAAAGTATCTAGCACAAAAGAGGCAATCTTAAATTCTTAAACTCCAGTTGTCCTTAAGAGCCTCAAAGAATCTAGGTAAACATGCAGATTCCTGGGCCTCACACTCAAGAGGTGTGAGCCTAGGAATCTGCATTTTTAATAACTGCCCCCAGTGATTCTGACGTAAATGAGTCACTGGCCACAGGTGGAGGTGCAGCCAGGTATTGCTGCTCCTGCTGCTCTTGTCCTTGTGTAGCTTTTAGGTGAAATCCGAGCATGACAAGTATCTCCCACAATAAGACAATTCATCTTCATTTTAATTTTCTATCTATAATTATCTGCATTCCATTACAATAATTAAGTCTGCAGTTTTTGAGGTATGCCATGGGCTTCTTATGCTGAATTCCCCCTGCACAAATCAGCCAAGCACAAGACATGGCGAGCCCTGGAGGAAGAAAGGCCTCCACCTCCACCTTTGCAGCCAAAATAAGACTCTTATTAAAATTACCAAAGCATCACCTTTGTGGCAGAGAAGCTCCTTCCAGCCTCCAGCCTAAACTAGTGAAGCACTGGCACACCCAGCTCCCTAATTCTGTCCATGGAATTGACTTACTGCCTCTGGAAAGGAGCAGTGCAGGGAAGAGCAAAGGTCCCTCTCCTCCCTGCCCTCTCTCCCTACAACTGCGAGCTCCGAGGGCTCAGGAGAATGTAACAAGGTTTCTTTCCTCTCTCCAGCCTCTTCCCTCCAGCAATAAGAGCTCTAAGATCTCTGCTGCTATTATTGCAAAACTAGAATAGAAAACATTTTGCAAAAGCTGTGACTAGGAAGAAAAGCACAGGAAAGAGGAAAGATGCCCCCGCCAGCCTGTGAGAGTTGAGAAGGACACAAGGTTGAGAAAAGACAGGGAAAGTGTGTGCTGGGAAGAAAGTCATTATGGGTTGGGAGAGGGTTGAAAAGGAAGGAGCAGGAGACAAAGCGGCGGTCCATGGTTTATGGATGGCACTGGCCTCATCCTGCCTGCCTGAGACAGACTTGGCATAGTCAAGTTTATACAGAACTGTGGTCAGATGAGAGTGATTAACTGTTCTTTTCCAGAAGGATAAACCAAGGGCAAAATGAAATGTAATTAGATGGGAGGACCCTTGGTTGAAGGCCAGTGGCTCCCAAACCTGGCTGACTGTCAGACTCACAGAGTCTGGTTAAGACCCCAACTCCCAGCACCACCCGCCTCCATCGCCATCTGCTCAATGGAGTAATCAGTTTTAGGAAGTTATTCTTTCTGCTAAATGGAAAGCAACGTGGGCAGTCAGGTAGATGTGGGAGCTCGCTGCTCTAGAGATTCCCCAGGGTTCCGGGCTGATGGCCTTCTGGGGCAATGGTGTTCCTTCTGTAGATTTGTCAGAGTTGAATGCATCATGCATTTTTCTTTTCTTTCTCTCCTCCTCCTCCTCCTCCTCTTCTTCTTCTTCTTCTCCTTCTTCTTCTTCCTCTCTCTCTCTCTCTCTCTCTCTCTCTCTCTCTCTCTCTCTCTCCCCCCCTGCAGTGCTAGGGATCAAGCCCTCAAGCCTGCTGGGCAAGCACTTTACGAAGTTAATGCATTTTTCTAAAGTGCGATAATCACATTTGTAAAGCCCTTAATCCTCACAGCCAGGACCACTTAAGGATTTGCCCAGATGCTAGGATTCTGATTTGGGGACCCTCTTAGCACATCAAACATACTAGCATATACCCATATCCCATCTAAATAGAATTGTATCATACCATTTTGAATCTTTTTGTTTTGCTCTCAGTGTCTCATTTAACTTAGGGTTCACATTCATTTCTTGGAGACCATCTGGATACTCAGGAATTTTTGCAAAGTGAAAGAAAAAATATAACCCACAAATAATTTGCCAATGTAATGAAAGTTTTGTGAACACCAAATTTAGCAGCTGAGGAGTGAACCTATTATGTTGTATTTTTCGGACATTTAGTTAAATGCTTATTAGTGTTGACTTCAAGCTTTATTTTTATTTTGGATTTAATTATTTGTTTTCAGTCTCCATCACTTTAGAAGCTTCTGTACAAGCCTAAGGCACCACATGAGTCCTGTCTAATGGTCCAAACAGCCCTGACCAGGAAGACAATGAGAGTTATTTTGGAGATGAGAGGATCATCAGAGTTGATTTCAGAGGTGTACAGCTTGTACACAAGATGAGCTTGTGAACAGAGATGTCAAAGACCTAGTGTAGGCCAGGTGTGGTGGCACATGCCTGTGATCCCAGCTACTTAGGAGACCTAGGCAGAGGGATGGCAATTCCAAGGCTAACCTGGGGAACCTAGCAAGACCCTGTTTCAAATTTTAAAAAAATAAATAAAAAAGTCTGCTTCAGAAACTTTTCTTGGTCCCCTTCTCTACTATCCAACTTGATCAACTCTCCTAGTGCAAACCTTCCCCATATATTAAATGACATTGTATTGCTCCTTCTATGATTTGTTGAGCCAAGAAAAGAAGATTCCATCTTTCATTGCCCTGTCTGATTTTCACCCAGGAAAAGTTGACTTGGAAAGTCTGGCATTTCCATTCTGCCTGGGGTAACTTTAGTCTTAAATTTCACTTTCCCGGGCCAGGAATGAGCTAGGCACTGGAAGATCTCATGCTTTTCTTTTTTAAATAAAGCCAAAGACAATAACATGAACGATCTACTTAACAAGAAACACAAGTAAACCACAGTATCCCAAGAGCAGATGCCCCTCTTGGGTGGGATCAGGGAATTCTCCTGAACTTAGAACTTCTCCTGCCAGCTTCAATTAAAAATTTCCCTTTCCCCCTTATCCAACTATGTATCTGAAAGCGTGGAAATGAATACAGTTAGAGAAGAATGGTCAATCTTGTCATCTAGATATATTACATAAATAATTTGTTACTCTTCATTAAATTCCCCGGCCATGGAATTCTTGTTCTCCTGGACACATGAAAACAAGAAGATAGCTACAGAATCCAAAATTGGATTTTTTTCTTAAAAAAAGAAAAGAAAGAAAACCATTGAAAATGCAAATTTGCACAACAGGTAAGTAGTGGGAGTCTGTATTCTACAGGATGCTGAGCACAAGGGAATTAACAGGTGATGCTCCTGAGCTTCTGTCTCCAAGCAGAAGACACCATGTGGTCCTTAAATATAAGAATCAAGGGGCTCAGCTCTGTCCAATGGAGCAATCAGTTTTCAGGAAGTGATTCTTTCTGCTAAATGGAAAGCAACAAAACACTCTCCCAACCTTGACTCAGGACAAGATACAGAGCCTGGAAAGGCCTGGTTAGAAAAAGGAAGGACTCTTTCCGGGTGGACACATGGTGAAGTGACACTTCCTCAGAGCTTTGGGGAAGGAACCTGACTCCAGCAATTACAATTAAGGAAGACTGTTGTTATTCCAAGCATGAACTCAGCAAGTCTGTTTCCTGAAACAAAGACTAAAACCACCTACAAAAAAGGAATGACCCAGCTGGGGATGTAGCTCAGTTGGTAGAGTACTTGACTCACATGCACAAGGCCCTGGGTTCAATCCCCAGCACCACACAAAAAAGTAATACCCCAATATAGAACTGAAGAGGCCACAGGCTTCGATGTGACTGGGTGGCAGGGTGCTTTCCTCTCATGCATGAGACTCTGGGTTTGATCCCCATCATGGAATCAAAATAAAAATTAAAAAAAAAAAAAGAAGAGGAGGAGGAGACCACAGGGAACTGTCAAAAAAAAAAAAAAAAAAAAAGAAAAAGAAAAGTGTGTTTGTGCACATGCACAAACATTCTCCCTGAACACACAGAGATCAAGATCATTCTCTTAGCCCTGCCTGACCAAGCTGTGCCTTGCAAGGATAGTTGGTGTTTTTTAAAAAGCAGTCAAATAATCGAGACTTCCAGAGCATGGGGGAGATTCCAGTAATGGAATCTTGTGACCAGCTGGACTTCCTCACACTATAAGCTGATCTCCAAATGACAAGGCAGCTTTGCTCCAGTCCCAAGCAGCACTTCAGCAACAAGTGTTGCTATAACAAAATTGCAATCAAGAATTGCTTGTTAGGACTGGGGATGTGGCTCACTGGTAAAGTGCTCGCTTAGCATGCGCAAAGCACTGGGTTAAATCCTCAGCACCACATAAAAAATAAATAAATAAAATAAAGGTATTGTGTCCAACTACAGCTAAAAAAATTTTAAAAAAATAAAGAATTGCTTGTTGCAGAGTTTGGTTAAATATAAGGTTGATCATTGTGGATAAAAGAACAAAGTATTGAGATTGTATATAAAGCATACTAATGAAAAATACGAATGGTATAAAGCATACTGATGAGAAATATGAATCATGTTCATTAGTATTAATAACATAAAATAATGACATCAATCATAACTGACATTATTGAGCCCCTATTATGTATGAGGCACTCTGCCAAATAAGTAGGAAACATTACCATCATTAATCTTTACTAGATCTCTTTGAGATGCATACTTTATATCCATTTTCTAATTAGGAAACTGAGTCTCAGAGACGTTAAGTAATTTGCCCACAATCACCAACCAATAAGAGGCAGAGTTGGGATCTGAACATAGGAAGTCTGAATCTAGAACTGTAGAACCAAACAAAAGTTTATGCTTTAAACCCAATTTATTTTATTCAATGAAACATTATCTGTCATTTAAAATAATGTTATTAATCTGAATTTAATTGATTTTGTCATTTTGTTTTTATCTAATTTGAAATTTTATCTTGGTTTTATAATTGTATTAGATCTACCAGTCCAATGATTCTATGTCTAGTTTCATATCTACTCATAAAAAGTAACATAATAGAAAAATTAGGTCAACATTAGATGTCTGTGAGAAATTTTTTTCTAAAAATTTCTACTTAGCTGGGAGCAGTGGCACATGCCTATAATCCCAGTCACTTTGGAGGCTGAAGCAGGAGGATCCCAGCCTCAGCAATGTAGCAAGGCCCTAAGCAACATAGCAAGACCTCATCTCCAAATAAAATATAAAAGGGACTGGGGATGTGGCTCAGTAATTAAGCACCCTTGGGTTCAAACCCTAGAACAACAACAAAAAAAAGTACATCTTTCTTATGTCTAATAAACACCAATATAAAATAAAACAACTTCCCCTTGCATAATTCAAATTTGTCTTTGTCCAATACCACACTTTTTAAAATATTTTTTTAGTTATAGGTGTTCACAACACCTTTATTTTATTTATTTTTTATGTGGTGCTGGGGATCAAACCCAGTGTCTCATGCATGCTAGGCAAGTGCTCTACCATTGAGCCACATCCCCAGTATAACATTTTGAGCACCAAAGAATCTATCCTACAGCTGATAATTGGTTTCTCATTTTCATGTTCACAGAAGCTTTTCTCCCACATTCCATCCTGGATGGAATATTTTCAACACACTAATGTTTCATGACTCTAGCAACTTCCTACAGGTTGGGCAGAGTTCTTCAGTTTCCACTAACCACAGTGTGGCTGTCTCTGGAATCTTCTCTCTCCATCTTCAGACATGTCATCTCACATACCGAGGAGGTAGGCAGTGGAGACAGTTGGTCACACCTCATAGAGAATCTAAAGTACAGAAAGGTTAACTAAAACTCACAAGAGCTCGTGCCACCCAGTGAATTTTATATACTCAAATGCATTTTGATTCAAAATTAGATTTCACATCTCCAAGAGAACTTGCATAATGATTCTCTGAAGCCGTCAGATCAAGGAGTCTTGGCCCCATGCATGTCCGCTGTTCCCACCATTAGAGGGGAAGAGAGGTCAAGGTGCTGGGCAGTGGGGTGTGGCCAGAGTCTAGTTTGACCTTTAGCTTTGAAAGTGACTAGCCTTGAGACCTTGGGGAAACTGCTTAACTTTTGTGGATCTTGACTTCTTCATCTATCAAGTGAGAATAGTGTAGGACCTATCTTAGGGAGTCATTGAGATAATTAGATAAGATAACGCACGTGAAGAGCTTAGCACTGGCTTGAAGAGGCAGGGTGGTCACCATCAGTGGTGACCATGCTGGATTTTCTGCTCTGGATGGATGCAGGTTTCCGGGTACTGAAGGCATCCAGCACTGACCCCACCCATATCTTAGAGGAAATCCTGCTGAGGTGAAAGTATAAGAACTGATGCTGAAAAGGAAATCAGTGGGATAAATTCCACTTACCATGACATCAAAAAGAGTAAAATACTAAAGAATTGTACACTGAAAAGTATCAAATATTGATGAAAGAAATGAAAAATACAAATAAATGGAAAGATAGCCAGTGTTTGTGGATTAAAAGAGTCACCATTAAAATTTCCATGCTATCCTCAACAATATGCAAATTCAGAAATAGGAAAAAGGTCCTAAAAATCACATAGAAAACAAAAGACCACGAAGAGCCCGAGTGATCTTGAAAAATCGAAGCTAGAGACATCACACTTCCTGATCTCCAAATATATTACAAATCCCCAATAATTAGACCAGTATGGCACTGACATAAAGACAGACATATTGGCCCATGGGGCAGAAATATACCCACATCCACAGTGCACACTCAACTGGAGTCCAGGAGAGTACTGAGAATTCACAATGGGGCAGAGAAACGGTGTTAGAAAAACTGAATTCACAGTCAAAAGAGTGAGGTGTGCCCTTATCCTATACCATACACTAAAAACAACTCCAAATGGACTGAAGACCTAAATGTAAGACCTACAGGTGTGAAGTCCCTAAAAGAAAACATAGAGGCATTGATCTTGATAAAGATTTCATGGAATTGGCGACAAAAGCAAAATTGGACAAGCAGGGCTGCATAAAACTAAAATGCTTCTCCCAGCAGAGGAAATAATCAACAGAGTGAAAAGCAATCTAAAGAATGGGAGAAAAGCTGGGGAGGTGGCTCAGTGGTAGAGCACTTACCTAGTGTGTGTGAGACACTGGGTTTGATTCTCAGAACCACATAAAAATAAATAAAATAATGGTCCATTGACAACTAAAAAAAAAATTTAAAAATGGGAGAAAATATTTTCCAATCATATATCTGATAAGGGAATTAATTTCCAAAATATATAAGGCACTCTGTCCTACGGCTCAATGGTCAAAATTTAAAATATCGAATAACCCAATTAAAAATAGGCCAAGGACTTAATAAACATTTCTCCATCTGACAGACCAGTGGTGAACAGGACTATGAAGAGATGCTAAGCTTTCTAATCATCAGGAAAAGCGAAAATCAAAACCACAATGAGACATCAGCTCAAACCTATTAGTTCAGCTATTATCTTTAAAAATAAAAGATGATTAATGGGATTGGGGTGGTGGCTCAGTGGTAGAGCGCTTGCCTAGCATGTGTGAGGTACTGGGTTTGATCCTCAGCACCACATAATAGGAAATAAAATAAAGGTATTGTGGGGAAAAAAAAGAGAAGATGATAAGTGTTGGAGAGGAAGTAGAGAAATTGGAACCCTATACACTATGCAGCCACTATGGGAAGGAGGATGGAGTTTCTTCAAGAAATTACAAATAGAACTGCCATCTGATCTAGCAACTTGGTGTTTACCAAGAGAACTGAAATCAGGATCTCAAAGAGATGTTAACACTCCATGCTCATCACAGCACAAGACACCATAGCCAAGATGTAGCAACAACCTAAATGTCAGATGGATGAATGGATAAAGAAAATGTGGCATATATGTAGAATGGAATACCATACAGCCATAAAAAACAAAGAGATCGGGCTGGGGTTGTAGCTCAGTGGTAAAACACTTGCCTAGTATGTGTGAGGCTCTGGGTTAGATTCTCAGCACCACATGTAAATAAATGAAAATAAAAGTCCATCAACAAATTGGCTAGACCCCCCCCACCCCCGAACATCCCTTTTGCGGTTTTCAGGCTTATAAGGAGTGCTCTTGCAATTGTTTGGAGCTGATCAGAGGAACAGCTTTATGTTCTGGTCAGCCGCCACCGGTGTGCTTCAATAAAGGCTTGATTCGATTTTATGTGAGCAGTCTGGAAGTCAGATTACGAAACCCCGGATGAAGCTTTAACTATAACAGTGACAAAAAAAGAACCGATATGGAGATATTGTCCCTGGTTCCGACTGGTATGGCTAACTGTGGATTATTGTGTAGGATGCTTTCTGATTTAACTCAATATGGCCTAAACAAGGGGATTTAGAAGTTCAGAGGTGAGAAGCTTTAGGGTTAATCTAGCAACTCAAAAATGTCCAGGGTTGGGGAGGGGGCTGGGGTTGTGGCTCAGTGGTAGAGTGTTTGCCTCACACATGTGAGGCACTGGGTTCAATCCTCAGCACCACATAAAAAAATAATAATAATAAAATAAAATAAAGATATTTTTTAAAATGTCCAGGGTCCAAGTTCCATACATCCCTTCTATTGACCAGACTTGATGGACCACTTGGTCTCTGGTGACCCCCTTCCTTCACCGTCACAACACAGTTACCACAGATAAAACAGCCAGGACCAAGTCCAGAGAACCAGGCCTGTGTCTTTCTTCGCTCTCTATTTTCTAAGGAATAGGAAAAACTTTTCAGAAGCCTCCAGATTCCTTCCAATGGCACATTAGCCAGAACTGGGCCATCTCCATTCCCCAAAGAGTCCCTGGGTCCGGCATCATTGTTCAGAGTCATGGACATTCTGCACATAGGGCAGGATATGGGAAGCTCAGAGGGGGCAGAGTTTGGCCAAAAACAATGAAGAAGTTGGGGTGTTTCTTGGGTACTCAGCTAATAGTGCCTGCATTTATTGGACACCTTCTGTTTGGACAGAAAAGTGCTTCCTTGAAACTGGGTCTTTACATGCATCACACCTGGTGCAAATGAGCATTCACACATGGCATCAAAGTGGCCATGGCCAGACCATGACTTGGCCCCGTGCCTCTGGGAAAAGGTTCCTGAGCGAGAGTCCTCTCTCCTCACTGCTCCTATCACAACCCCAAGGCATCAAATGCTCTAGTTGGAATAACAGTGCAGGGAGGAAAGCAGCCGTGCTGCCACCCAAGAAGGTTGACATACTGCTAGGGACATGTTTTAGAGGTCAGTTCCTCAGTAGATTGTAACCCAAGATCACCGGAACTGAAAGGGCCCAGACAGGGATGGAGACCCGACAGGGCTCCTAATAACCCTCGCCTTTGCCCGACACGCGGCATCTCCACTGGCTGGAATGTGCTCCAGTTCCGACTTCTGGAAGCTATTTTAGGAGGCGAAAGCATTTCTGGAAAGAGCCACATCCTCAGGGAAAGGAAATGCTGCCCTGAGCCGGATGCTTCTGAACAGCAATGTCCGGCTGGTCACAGGGCAGATGGTGTCTGAGCCGACTTCTGGGAGGAAACACACTGCTAATTGTCCTGCATTTGGTGGCAGCTCCTCTGAAAATAAGGCCAAAGATTTATCTTACCTTTTAATGTGCTTCTGATCCCAAATGAAAGGACCTTAAATTTGGCTAAAAGTAACCTGCCTGGAGTTGAAGATATTGGGCAGTACCATGATTACCCCAGGAGCTGCCCAGACAGGAGCCTCTCCATTCTATTCAACGTCAGGAGAGAGTCACACCATTCAGAGTCACACCTCCTGCTTGTTGATGGAATAGGCTCCTGGATTGAGGATTTCCCCGAGTCCATAAATTGGCCATATACATGTAACAGGTATGCCATGCTCCTCAAATTTGGAGGATAAGCATAATCTCATCTCTTTCTTGCTTTTTTAATTTAATCACCAAAGACTTTAAAGGGAAACAGAAAGGCCTCTGGTCTGCCAAAAGCCAAAGAACAGCTGTTTTGGCCTCAAGAGTTCCAGATGCAGCATCCAAAATGGCAGTTAGCTCCTTAGTGTCCTTTCTACCCCCCAAATAGTTATTCAAAACATTCACAGTAACCCATTTCTCCTGGCCAGTGGCTGCTTTAGACATGAACTAGACCTGAGGCCCAGCCCTGGTCCCCGAGATGTGAGGCACAGCCTGCTGGGGGATCCTGGAACGGTGCTTTCTCTCCTAAAGAAAGTGATTTCACAATGTCCGGGGAGAAATTCTCTCTCAGCCCTCTCTCCTTCCTAGAGGCCTCAATTGGCATATGTTCCTGAGTGTTAGTCACCCCTCCCCGCTTGGAAGGGAAGAAAATACATCTGGGATAGAAAAATACCCACTCTGAGTGTGTAGACATTTCTCTTTGAGTGTTTGGAGTATAAAGACAGATAGGCTCTTTGGCATAATTTAGGAGTCTTCCTTTTTCCTCACAGATTAAATAAATAAAAGCCCCTTTCTCACTATTCCATTCAGAGTACAATGTATCAGTGTCACTGGTTTAAGCTCAAATGTGAGAGATTTAAAAGGAGTTGTTTGAAAGAAGTGCTTTTGCTTCTTAAAAAGAAATCCCTACTTCAGAATGATTTTTGACTTTTCATTCCTAGGAAGAAGCCAAGTTAAATGTTTTTAATCCTAAAAGTGCCCCTTTGTAATCTCTTGGATCGCGGTTGCAAAGCAGAAATTGGAAATCACCCATTGAATGTCTTTCTAGTTATCACGTCTGTGTACCTCAACCTTAACTGGTGAGGCCAGGGGATGCTCAGGTGCTACGGGAAGATAATACCAGTGAGTCATGATCACAGAATTTCTTTCCTCTGAAACTAGACTTTGTTTCAAATGTGACCTTTAAGAAGAGACATAATATCAGCTGACTGGCAAGACTGTTGCCAGTAGATGAATCTGACAACAGTAAATGTCAGTCTCCCAACACAGTTTCTACTTGATTTCATGAATGCCATCCTCAATGGCATAATTGAATACATATGCCACAGTACTCTATCAATTTCAAAGCTCCACGTAAATACCATCCCTGTCTTTATTTATGGCAACCCAGGAAACAATGTCTGGCACAAAACCTTCTTCCCTGCTTGAAGAGATCTTCCAGTTTTTTCCTAGGTTTTCTTCCCTCCAAGATTCTCAAAATCTCTTGCTCCTTGAATGTGGACTTTGAGGTTCAGAATGGCTTCTGTACTCCCACAGCTTCTACCACCACACACAGATGGTAACCCTTCAACCCCCATGTAGTATTCCTTGAAAACTGGGTGAGTTGGAGAAGGATCCCGAGGGGGCAACATAGTCAAGTACATTGGAAAGTTCTGCATCTGGCCAGTAGAGGGCAATGGTAATAAGAAGCAGAGCATTTCTGCAAAGAAGGAAGTTGTGCCAATATGCAAATCCAGGAAGGGCTGCAAGCCCCAGGCACTTGGGAATATCCAGACAGGCCACCTAATTTGAGTTGTTCCCTTGGATGTTGGCGTAAAGTGTGTGAATTACATATTCTTTATCCATTGCCACACTGAATTTTGGAAGAGCAATGTCTTTTACACTCAATGCCCCCACCCCAAGGAAGAGGCATTTGAAAATATTTAGTATATATTATTTATAATAAGCTGTTTGTCTAATAAAAATCAGGAGAATTAAAATAGTAATAAGCAAATTGATGGAAGAAGTCCAGAAAAGTGGACTTGTGAAGCACAATGTAAAAGCAACTTAAATACCTAAAAATATGCAGTCATGATAATAGCCTTTCGCAGACACTCTCACTTAAGCCTCACACCAGCTGTGTAAAGTAGCTGCTTGGTGGAGTGATGGGTCACACTGTAAGGGACCGGCGAAACGTCGGAGGAAGAGACCACAAGAGACTGGCTTCATGCAATAAGCAGACGGGGATTTTTATTGAGGATCCAATTCAGCGCGCTGAGGCTCTAGGCTCACTCAGGAAGGGAAAACAGCCCAGAGCCCAGAGCAGGGGTTGAATAATGCTTAAGTACACCTTTTGGGGAGGACGGGGGAGGACGGGGGAGGGAGGGGCTTTGCATACATCACAGTCTCCTTTAACAAATCACCTTACACCGCGGGAAAATCAAACAATAATTCTTAGACTTGATTAGTACATTCATTGGCGGGAACAGGGCTGGCTGGAGTGATAGGTCTTTCCTAAGGAGGGGGTTACATTTAAACTGATTGGTTTGGACCCAGAATGTGTACGTGACAAGCTACACAGGGTCTTGAATGCTATAAATCAACTAAATAGCCAGTAGGGCCTTGTCTTAACTGCCTCAGGAATTTAACCCATGCTTTGCATTTTAGAAGCAGGTTTACAATGCCTGGTCCTTTACATTTTAACTCAGGCTTTGCAGCTTAGAAACTACCCTTTCAACACTACGGGAGAGGCAGCACTGACGCAGACTCAGGATCCTGTGCCCTCCGCTACCTCACTGTCACCACCGATGGTCACTCACTCAACAAACCTTGTATACAAACAGTGTGCAGAGGAGGATGGTGTGCTCTCCACTGCACAGCCGTCTGCTGAACTTGCCTCTGGAGCCAAGTTTTGAATGCTGACTAAGAGGAGCAGGCAATCAGAAGGGAATAGGGGTGGGGTGGGGGCCGAAGGACTCCAGATAGAAATGACACTGGCCACGGGGGAGGCCCAGGAAGGTCTCTGTGGCTAGAGCATAAGTCTGAGGAGGAATATGATGAGAAGACCAAGAAATGGGCACCGGATCACCTAAAAGTACTTTACACCGTGTCAAGATGTTATTTGGAAGACTGGGAGGAAAATGGCAATATGGTAACTGTGACTTCAGTGACATCACTCTTCCAGCAGTATGGAAAATGGATTAGAACCCAGCATGTCTGAGGGTGGGGAAAGCAGTGAGCAGCTTCCTGCTAATCCAGGAGAGAAATGACAGTCCTGAAAGGTGGCTGAAGAAGAGGAGGATTCAGAGCTGTTTAGGAAGCTCAGCAGGTCAAATTTATTGACCAAATGCTTACAAACAAGTGAGAGGGACAGGAGTCAAGGACGACTCGAGGATTCTGGCCTGAGTCACTGGGCAGATGGTGACATCATTACCCCCAGATAAGCTCCAGGAGGGGCAGGACTGCAGTTTATTAGGGCCGAATTATCAGCACGTGGTGCAGTGACTGGCACATAGTAATTGCTCTACAAATATTTATGGGACGCTAGATGGTGTGACTGCCTGAGGTCATACAGCAAGAAGGGAGGGGCTGCTGAGCAGCAGGAAGCTGCACGTGGCAACTGGAGTTCAAAGGTGAGTCTGGGCTGAAGGTATGGATTTAAGAAACTTCAGCACTCACATTCAGAATACGGAGAACTGAAGACCAAAAGAAATCACGGTCACACCCAAAGAACACATGGTTAAAGAGCTATCAGATGATGGTTTGAAAGAATGGAGCTGTAGACAGTGGAAGGAGGGGTGCCACAGGCCCCTGGGAAGCCGACTATAACATGGACTGGAATTCAGCCATTAAATTCAGCAACTGGGAGAAGAGAGGTCACATGGCCCTGGCTGGTGGGAGAATCTTATCCTAGAGGGCAAGATGAAGTTGAGCTGAAGCCACAGAGATGGGCCTGAGAAACAAACCAGGCAGGGATCTGATGGAACGGGCCTGGACAGGCTCAGAAGAACTAAGAAGTAAATTCAGCCATTATTAAAAAATAAATGACAAACTTAAAAATGAATAACTTATACTGAAGCAAAAGTAACTCATCAGTTCCTATTTTTTTGCATTTTGCTATCATCTGTGCTGCCCAGGTCATTTATGTGTGTTTTATTCTGCCTGCAGAGGGAAATACTATGTACCCTGTGTTTCTCACACCTCCTTCCAGCTCATGTTCACTGACACTGTGTGGACAGCTTGAACTTGGCCTTGGCAGGAGAATTTACACTGTGGGAATCGGCAAATGTACTTTTCAAGGCTCTTTTTTTTCCAGAGAACTGTGTTTATCAGCACATCACTGAAGCCAGGCCAGAGGGTGCTGCCCTCCCATTTCTCTCCCAGGGAATATCAAATGGTCCAAATTACAAAATCCTGTCTGACAGAGAGTGGCCTTGATCTCCATCTGTCCGGTGAGGGGGAGGGGCAGGATGGGGGAAGGTAGCAGAACTAGACAAGGATAGTTCTCCACTTCAGGGGTGTCAGCGTCACTGCATGAGAGAACTCTATCCAGGTACAAGTGCAGAGCCAGGGGCAGGGGCCAGCCAGAGTGGAGACAGAGGATTTGGGGGCCCAGAGGAAGTGGGTTCCAGTTGCCTGGACTGACATTCAGGGCTAAATTTCAGGTCCAGAAGAAATTCAGGACCTGGGCAGAAGCCAAGCTGGTGGCCTGGTCACCTGTACTATAATCGGGTGGGGACAGGGAGCAGCAGTTGACTGACCCCAGGCCACATTCCTTGATATGAGGGTGGGGAGCTTCAGTCCACTTACAGGCCCACTCCCCATAGCCTCCACCTGGTTGATGCAAACCTGCAAGAGGCTTTGGGGATCCGGGTGGGGAGGGTGACCCCTGATAACCAAGTACTGGGAAGTAAGACTTATTTTTTTCAAAAAGGAAAAACTAACTGATAAAAAATTATGTTTAAGAAATCCAATGGATAACATGAATCACTTGTTACCCAAGAGGGAGGAGGAAGCCCTAGGAGCTGAGTGCATGGTCTAGAGAGAAACAGAAAAATAAGAAAATCACCACCAGGGTCTGCTTTTTATTATCACCCTCTGTGGCCATTTGAAGCCATGGCAGTTTCACCCCCACACACTGGTTACGCCCCAAATGTACAGTTTTGCCTACGTCCTAGGTAACCCGTTGATTGTGTCAGAAGAGCTGACACATCCTTCTTCAGTTCCTTTCTGTGATGCTAGTTTCGTAGAATCGCTTATTTTTAGTGTTGGAGGCTTGCTTCATTTTCCATTCAGAGGACAACGTGTATCGAGCAGCCCATGATGTGCCATCTGTTCAACCAGCTCAGAGTTGAAGAGCATCCTTAAAGACACAAGATGGGCTCTGGAACAGTCGCTAGAGATTGTTTTGTGTGTACAGTGAAATAAGTCAGGAGCCACTATGAGTCACCAGTTTCCTATTATTCTAACATTGTACCCTGCATAGCAGGAAAAAAGGGGGGCTTTCAAAAAAGACATGAGCATGCAGGATGTGGAAATGCTGGCCTAGAAGCAAGTTCTGGTGCATATGAACTGTACAGCGTTAGGGGGAATATTCTACTCAACTGCTCAGAGCCTCAGTTTCTCCACTTGTAACATGTGGTACCAGCTACTCCTTAGCTACTTCCAGGCTAGTGGCAGGGTGCAGCAGAAGCAAGAACAGGAAGGGACGATGCATCCGTTAGCTGTGTCAGTTCCTTGGGATTCCAGAAGGGGAAGGAGAGCCCCTGGCGAGCTTATTTGGGCACTGAAAATACTGCTTTGTGTCCAGAATTTCAATTTCCACTCCAGATACAGTGTGCTTGGAAAAGCCTGAGGACATCAGAGTGAAAATTGGAACCTGGGACTAGGGCTCCCCAGAGTGGGGCTCACTCCAGGGAACCGAGGTAAAAGATGCTGCAAGAGAGCACCATGTTACAGTGCGGGCTGCCCCTCTCCGCACCCTGTGTGAGGCTGGGCAGGGTGCGGCGGGGCAGCTTTGGGGGAGTCCCTACATACCAAGTGGCAGGTGTGATTTGCAGCCAGAAGCCCTGGCTATCTTCATTGTCTTGCCTTGGGATGTTTCTTTCATAAAGGAGGGTGATCGAAATCCTGCAGACACACCAAAAATGTCCCAAACAGAAAAGAAAACGAACGAAATGCACTCACTCAGGCCTCTCTCTGGCTCACTACTGTACGAGAGGAAAGAATATTTTTTCCTCAACCTCCAAGAGAAGTTCACAAGAGAAAACCAGGCAGATGTTTAATTATCACATACACTTCATATGTACGGTGGAGGGATACCCAGGGAATGAGACATTCACAAAGGGGCGGCTTTGAATTCCAGCTTATATAGCATCATCAACAGTCCATTTCTAGAAAAGTGATGATACAAAGGAAAAGAACTTCAGTCTCTAGAGATGGGCAAATGGGGGAAAGTTAAATGGCAGATAAGGGCCATTGGTACAGCGTGTTAGTGTCCATCCCTCTGGTGCCACCTCCAGGCCCTCGAGGGCCAAAAGTAGTCTCTAGTGGTTGACCTCTGTCCTCCCTGTAGAGGGTCAGGGTGTCTTCCATCTTGTGAATTTATGTGTGGACTTAGCCAAGTACAAGGAGCAGAGAGCTCGCCCGCACCTGCCTCTTCATTGCCCTCAGCTCAGTAATCCCTGTGCCAGGAAGAACTTCTGACCTCCTGCCTGACCCGGGGATTATGCACTTCAATATCAAACATGCCTTTTTTTCTTCATGCCTGAAAAATAATGGAAAGCCCTTTTTAGAGGGGGCTGATGTTGGCATGTGACAAACCATGACCCCTCCAAACAACAGCGCACCTCTGCCCTCTTGGATGCTCAGAGGAGGGCTGAGAAGGCTGTCCTGCATTTCCAGGCCAGACCCAGAGGGAAGGAGTGTCCCACATAGATCTCTAGGTCTTCTCCACAGAGTTCAGACACCTGAAGGGAGACACTGGTCACTGTGGAAAAAGCCTGCTCCTTCTTCCATTTCGTGCATAATAGGGTGAGACTAAGAAGGGAACAGGCAGGTCAGTTTCAAAGACACAAGCCATCCAGGGGACACAGGCAGCCCTGGGGCTCAGGCTGACCCAGAAGGAGGTCACAGGGAGCTCCAAGGCTAGTGACTCACTTCCTACCTGGCAGCGCCAGGTGCACATCACCCCAGGTGGAGCCCTTCCTTCTCCACGAGTCACCTCCTCTCTGTGCACCTGCCCCACTCCCGCAGCCCAACCCCCCCATGCCACGTGGCGGCTTATGTTTCCCACGGGCTTCATGACCTCTAATATTCACAATTCCTCAAAACACTGAAGCAAGGGAATCTGAGATTTTATCCTGAAAAACTCTATGGATTAAAAAACAGAGCCAAGAGCTCCCAGAGATGGCTGGCAAATCTGGAATTAGCCTCTTTACATTTCTAGCATGGTACATCAACTCCCAGCCTCGCTGTTTCTTGTTCTCCAAATATTGTATCTGCGCTGTGTGTCGGAATCTCAGCAGGCAGGATTTCTAAGGCAGAGGAAGAAAGCTAAGCAGGTGTCAAGTTCCATTGGTCTCATTTGGTCCCTTTCTGGAAATTGACACACTGTAAAGCACCATCCTATACGATGCAAATTCACATTTGCTTTGTATATGCACCAAATTAAGTTAGCTTGAAGTTTGATATTTGGATCTAAAATAGTCTGCTGTGGCCTTCCCCCTCTGTGCCCCTCTGAATGTTTCCATTCATCACGCTGCCCGTGTTCCATGGCCCTCTCACTGGAATGGCCAATGGGTACAGAAAAACACAATTGAGTCCACTAAGGCCTCTCTGTGATTAAACTAAGAGGGAAATAAATTGGAGAAGCAGTAACTAGAAAACAGACCTCCTCCCGGCCTGCCATAAGCTGGCTCTGCCCCAGCAGTGTTCAAAAGCCTTGGTTATAAATATGTAGCGGAAGTAAGCGGTAACCACATTGAAGCTAAAAACATTTCACTGGTTTCTGTAGGTGGCTTTTGTAAATCAGTTTCAGTACGTCACATTTCCACCTCGAATGTGTGATAACAAGGTCGGGATGACCCAGCAGAGGCAGGAAAACCCCCCGGATGTAGTAGCACATTGGCACCTTCCCATATGGTTTGTCTTTCCCTTGAGCTGACAATGAAGCCCGTGTTGACGTTGCTGGAGCCCTGACAAGCCGGGCATGGAATGCACCTCTGAAGCAAGCTTGGGCAGGAATGCATGAAGCAAGCTACGGTGAGGTGGCCCTGACAGTTCTCTATGGAGGCCAAATGGCACTAAGACTTATCTGTACTGTAAGGAATTAAATAACCAGGTGTCAAAAATATACAGTCACCGCCTTGTGACACTAAACAGTAAAACGTGCTGGCAGCACCTACTAGCTCTTGCAAAATATAATTACAGATACTAATGCTCTGAGAGCTTGCATGGAAATAATTCCCATCCACCTAAAATAGTAACAAAGGCTGCATGTAAACCTGACGTAGTCAATCTGCAGAGGACCAGGAAGAAGGCCAGCAGTTACCAAGCTGATAGGACCCGAAGGAGGCTGCTGCTGGCTCCACCATGGACCTTATCCTCCGAGAAGGTAACCTGCAGCCCCACTCTCCTCCACCAAGAATTAGATCCCAGCCCAGGGGGCAAGTGTTTACGCATTGACATTCTCAGCCCCACCACAGTGCAGAAATGAACAGAGGCTCACAGTCTCAACTGTGGAAACTTTGGACATTCATTTTCACATTTATTTATTTTATCATTTGAGTGTAGTTGAGTAATTTTCCATAGAGAAAGAACCTGGCACAGATTAGGTAGCCTGACACCAAGAGCCCAAAATTCCACATCTGCTAATATTCTATCCGTCTCTCTGACAAAAAGACTGTAATTTTTATTCACAAGGAAGCTTTGGAAATGAGTAAGACGCTGGCCAGGAAAGCCTGTCACTGTGGACTTCATTGCTTCAAAAACCTTATAAATAGTGTTGGGCCCACGAGCACAGTTGATCAGGAACACAGTACCCCATTAAATTATCCCTACAAAAATTCTTAAGAAAAAAATTTTAAATAGCTAATTGTAATCATCAAGAAAATATTTTCAAGAAGCGCATATCTATTCCAGAAGATTTTAATTAAATGGCTAAGTATCTTGTCACTAGTTGTGTTGATGTAGTTAGGGGACTGCTCAACAGTGGCATGGATTCCATCTGGGTGTTACTGTAATCCTCCCTTCTGACTTGTTTTGAATCTGACGCCTGGACACACAAGGGACACCTACTGAGTCATCTGTCCAGCTCAAAACCATTCCAAGGTGTTGGGCTGGACTCTTTGGCACCAAGTCACCTGCCTCCTGTCCATAGCGGTATGGACCGGCCTGCCCACCCTACCCATGCTACCCAGGCTTACGAACAAAGAACACTTTCCCATCACTGGGCCTACAATGGATAAATTTGGGTGCTGCCCACAACCATGTCCCGTCACGCTGAGGAGCAAGGAAGCTCTTCTCCAGAAGCAAGACAAAGCCTGGGGTGCTCCCAGACATATCTGCCCATCCAGAAGCCTGGCCTCAGCTCAGTCCTGGCTCTGCCTGATACTCCTGAGTAGCTCTCCCCAATCATTTAACTCTGGGTGATTCTGCTTCATATGACCAGAACATTCCAGTTAGTATGAGTTTGTGTCTTGGAATCACATCCTCCCTGGGCCTGGACTCCAGGGCAGTTAACATCCAGCTTTTCAGCTTCTCTCAGCTGCTGGCTTCCTGTTCTGTGTGAAGAGGCCTCGGGGGTCTGGCTGTGAGACCTGGCACTCTTGATTCTAACAACAAGAATTTAGCAAATTCTTCGGCCTCAGTGAATCTTTGTTCCCTCATCTGCAAAACAAAAGAAATAAATCTTCAAATGATAATGTGAAAAGCTTGAACTCTGGGGCTAGCCTTGGGATAGGCCCCGTCTCAGAGCCTCAGGTTCCTCTCTGGGTTGTTCTGAAAATTAGAAAGGATATAGTTAAGTGCATCTGGCATATGTCAAGTAACAAATACAGCCCTTTTATTATGAATATTCCTATTACTACTCTTCCATTACAACCGCTGCTCTTACTCCTCCTCCTAATGAAGGTAAAAATTGTATAATCTACAAAGAACTGCATCCCAAATTTGGAGTGCACACAGAGAATCTCCCTCGAACAAAAAGTGGTATCTGAAGGGCTCATCTTTCTTACTCAGCTGCAGATGGATGCTTGGCTTTCTGCACTAGAAATCTCCTGCTGTGATCTGTTGATGGGGCATGAGAGCCACAGGGCGTACATAAAACATCCCTCTCCTTTTGAAGGGAAGGAGATGCAGCAAAATTTCCAGGATGCTACAGACCTTGGAGGCAGTTAGACCTGGATGCCCTTCCTCGGCCACTTAACCACTGTTTTCTCTACCGTAAAACTAGGATGCTGATGGTACCCCTCCTAGACCAATTAGAAGCTGTAGAGCGGATGTGTAGAAAGGGGCGCTAATTATTTTGATGACAGTCTTCCAGCAGCCTGTAATGTGTCCCTGTGTTAGCATGAACCAAGAATGTGTTTTTCCTCAATCAGCCATTTTCCTACTAGGTCATCATTTATGAAAAAGAGATAATTCCAACCTCCTTCCCTTGATATTTATTACCTTATTTGGGTTTTTTTGGAACTGAAATTTGCATTCAATGCAAGTTAAAAAGAACAATTTTGAGAGTTCAGATATATCAAAATCTCAGTTTATGCCAGGATACTGTTTTCTCTTTCATCTCAAATCATTTTAAAGCAAAGGTTAAAGGGATTTTGTTATAGAAAAAAAAAAGTGACATGCTAAAAATAACAATATGATTGGGGTCCCAATTCCTGGCCAGAATTGATCCTCAAAATGACTCTGAAATTGGTGATGCTGTGAAGTCCTCAGGTGGCAATGCAGGGGATGTGGCAAATGACATCCAACTGGGGCTCTTGGGACACTCCGAGGTCCACCTCTGCTACCTCACCAGCTATCGGGGGAGGGTGATCAACTCATCCTGGCTTCTCCAGGACCATCTCATTTTAAAACTGAAAGTCCCAGGGTCAGGACAGCCGGTCCCACCACAGGTCTGACCCATCTCATGTTTCCCTGACCCTTCAGCCTCACCATACACTCTAATCTCTGTCTAATCTACTCCATTGACTTTTCTTAAATTTTTCCCTTTTCTTACCTGTATAGGAGACAAATAAAACAGAAGGAAAAAAGAGTTTGAGGACAGACAATCCAGTGAGATTAGAAATCACGGCTTTGCACAACTGTGGCCTTGGAACAGAAGGCAAGGGTCTTTGCTCTCCTCAGAGCTCAGGACCTGAAAGGCAGTAATTAGCAAGTAATCAGCAGGACTCATGGTTAGGTTGATGCCATGTTTGCTTTCTTATTTTTACAGGAATTTTTAAATTTGTTGTTTTTAGACATACATGACAGTAGGGTGTATTTTGATATATAGTACATGGAGTGCAACCCATTTAAAGGAAGATTCGTTAGCACCATCTACTCCATCCTAACTTCCTCTTCACACCCTTTCTCCTATGGTGTGTGAAGCTTGTTTCCCCTTTCCAGCCAGAGGAAATACATTTGCAAAGAAAATGACCCTAACAGCAAATTCCTCTTGCCTACTATTTTGTTTAAAGTAAACTTTGCTGGAGAGGGGTTGTTTGTCTTCATGATCAAAATAATGTGTGCATCTTATCAGCAACTAGAAACATGAAGAAGGACATTTTTAAAATCACACATAATTCCAGAAGGTACCTTTAAAAAAAAAGAAAAAAGAAAAACAACTAATACCAACATAAGCAGTGGGGTCAGATGAGTCACACTGTAATTCCACAGAACCACGGTTGCCAGAATGTTTAATGGGCCTTTCACATACTAGCAGCAGCAGTGAATACATTTCTCTCATTGCTAAATGATGACAATTTTCTCCCTCCATGATACTGAATTCATGAGAGAGCCTTGAATCCATCCTTCCATGCACCCATCCATCCATCTATCAATAAATACTTGACAAGTTCTACTATGATGCAGGAACCCTGGGAAGGAGGCAGGGTCAGGAGCTGTCTTCATGCACAGGAAATTCACTGAACAAGAATAATGAGTTGTATCAAGGAAAGGGTATGTAGCCAGGGGTTTATCCTAGTCTGGGAGGCAGGGAAAGCTTTCTGAGGACTTTGTGAAGACAAAGAGTAAAAATGATATGGGTGGAAGGAGGCGGCTGTGAGAAGGCTCCAAGCCTGGAGAGCATCCCTCCTTGAGGGGCATCATGAGAAATGGTCAAGACAGACACAACAAGGCTGTAGAGAACATGGCATGAGCTGAGGGTGCCAGGGAAGGAAGGGGACAGAAAGGGCCAGGTCTTGAGGTTCATGGGCAGGCTTTTTTGGTCTTCTGCCCACAAGCAATGAGAAATCTTCCAAGGCTCTTCCACAGTGGTGGGACTGGCCCTCTGCTGCGGGCTGGGCAGGCTGGGGAGCAGATGGATGCAGGAGAGAAAGGTGAGAGGCATCCTAAGGCGGATGTGTGTGTTTATGTGGGGTCTGGGCCACAGACTGCATAGAACTTAGGGATTACGGACTATGTGTGCATGAAAATCACTGGGATTCAGACCCTGGTTTGCAGAAGGAAAGTGCCCAGGGTCCAATAGCAGCAAGGGAAACCTCCAGGGCAGACCAACTTCATGGCATGTGACCTGAGCTGCTGCACAATTGGGCCCCACACTTGGGTTAATGCTTTACTGTCCCCATCTTGAAATGCTTACTGATCTTGAATATGAAGTGTCCCTGCATTCTCATTCTGCTCTAGACCTGCAAACGAGATAGCTGGTCCTGCCCAGAGATAAAAGTCTACTGCGTGTTTCTGCAGAATCTTGCTTAGCTAATGGCATATGGACTCCATCCAGGCCCTTCAGATTGTGTGTTTATCCCTTCAGGCAGGACATAAGTGTGGAGAAGGCTCCAGACCCTAGCTCGGTGTGGTTCATGTCTGGGAACATTGAGGCTGGTCTGGGGATAAAGTTCATGCAAGCCAGGTAAACACAGAAGAGTTACTGTAGACATTGAGGACACTGAGGGATCTTAATAACATGAGCTTTGAATTCACTGCCTGAGTAAAACAGGAATTTCCCTCACCCAAGTTTTATTTAGTTTAATAAGTCAAACTAAAAATTTCCATGGGTTCAAGCCAAGGCCAAATGGGTCTGCCATTTGGCAAAAAAATCCTTTTTAAAAATAAACGATTTATTATTGTATTTGGCTAACAATTTCATAAAATGCTTAACCCACTTGAAACAAAATTTGCATTTAAAATAAAATTATTACTGGCAAGTTTAAAAAAAAAATTGTAACTGGCACAGTGGCATGTGCTTGTAATCCCAGCTACTCAGGATAATGAGGCAGGAGGATTGTCAGTTTAAGAACAGCCTAGACAAATTAGCAAGACCCTGTCTCACAAATGAAGAGAAAAGGAAAATTGAGAATACACAGTTTTAGTCAGCATTTTTGCTGTGACTAAAAGACCTGACAAGAACAATTAGAGGAGGAAAAGTTTATTGGGGGCTCACAGTTGCAGAGGTCTCAGTCTATAAATGACCAACACATTGCTCTGGGATAGATGGGAGGCAGAACATCATGGCGGAGGGTGTGGCAGAGGAAAGTAGCCAGGAACACAGCACCAGGAAGCAGAGAGAGAGACCTTCATTCAACAAGGACAAAATATATACTCCAAAAGCACGCCCCCAGAAGCCCACCTCCTCTAGCCACAACCTACCTGCCTATAGTTACCACCAAGTTAATCAGGGGGTTAATTCACTGTGTAGGTTAAGGCTCTCATAACCAATCATTTCACCTCTAAACTTTCTTGCATTGTCTCACATGTGAGCTTTTAGGGGATACCTCACATCCAAACCATAAAATACATGTATACTTTTATTTCAGGGAAACAAAAGTGAGAGATTTTTACCAAAAATTAAAATATAACACAAAAGCTGATTATTCAAGGAACCATCTGTAAGTCACTAGAATTGCTATGTAAAATATCTTATGCCTGGGCTGGGGTTGTGGCTCAGTGGTAGAGTGCTCACCTAGCATGCACGAGGTACTGGGTTCAATCCTCAGCACCACATAAATGTAAAATAAAGATATTATGTCCCCCTAAAAAAATAAAAAATAAATATTTAAAAAAAAAACTTATGTCTGCAGAATCTGGACCAAATAATAATTGTCATTTTTACTATGAAATGAGAAAATAAATGATTAACAATAACTGAGGTATGTGGATCACCACTCTGAATTTCTTCAGTTGTTTTATATTCCCTTTAAGCAACAGCTAAATTCTATAAAATATTTAGAATTATAGAAACAATGGTGAAATTTGGGAAGCCCTTCCATTTATAAGACTATATCTTTTGAAGTCTAGTTACAGTTCAAGGGAATTTCTTTGAAGTCATAGGGTTTTAGGTTCAAACCCTAGGTCCATTGTGGGCAAGTTGTTTAAACTACCTGACGTCAGCGTTCCCATATATGAACAGATGTATGTTTGTAATGTGTATATTGAGATCATCTAATCATTTGTATATTTTTAAAATATAAGTGTTAAAAGGCAATTAAATGCAGTTACCTAGGTAAATCATTATGAATTGCCTCAAAAACTAAGCCTTTATTTCTTAGAGAAGTCACTTAAGTTAGAGACTCTGAACTCTGGTAAGTTCTTATCTCTGAGACAAGAACTCTGCTTAACTGCTCTGTGTATCACCCAGAGATGAATGAGTCGGCCTTGACCCCTGGAAGGGGGGAGGTGAAGAAGAGATTAAATGGAGAGAAAGGGAGAGAAGACTCTGTGTGATGTCACTGACGGCCACATAGGAAGAGGCCACAGGGACATCCGGGATGGCCAGCCAAGACTTTAAGAAGCAAAACGTGTTTGCATTTCTTTGGTGCAAGCCAGTATGTCCCTAGGTTGTCCCACAGATAAAGGGATATTTGTGTGGCATTGCAGAGGTTTCCTGGGGGCTGTAGCAACAGAGTCCACAAACTGAGTGACTTAACACAGCAGGAATTTATCCTCTCCCAGCTCAGGAGGACAGAAGTCCAAGATCAGGGCATGGGTAGAGTTGGTGCCTTTCTGGGCTCCTAGGGAGATTCTGGCCCTTGCCATTTCTCCTGGCTTCTGGCGTATGCTGGCCATCCTGGGTGCTCCTCATCATGTTGTGCTGCTTCTAGAAGCCAATCTCTGCCTCCATTGTCACCTGGCATTCCTCCCTGTGTCTCTCTCTCTGTGTCTTCACATCTGCAGAGACCCTATTTCCAGGTAAGTTTACATTCACAGACACTGAGCATTACTACTTGAGTGTATCTTTTGAGGGGACACAATTCAACCCACAATAGACACAGTCAAAGTGCAATGGGAGGTGACTAGCCAGGCTAGGGCAGGCTTGCCTGGTGACCTCAAGGGATGAATATTGCAGCATCACATCTGTAGCTCCTTCTTAGCACACCAGTTCAGAAAGCTCTAGCATATAAACCCTCCCCCGTTTCACTTTCCGCCTCTCTCCATGTCCCTGGTAAAGTTTATACTGAACACACTCTTTCAACCACACAGGCTGTGAACTAAGTAAAGCTTCAGGACCCTTCCAGCATCTTCTGGTGCAAGTGGATCCTGCTTGGGGCTCCCCTGTCCAGGTCAAGGGGCAGGTATATCTGTGAAGGACACTCCAAGATAACAAGTCTAGCACAGAACAACTTGGAGATCCTGTGGCTAATCCTTCTTGTCTGACTCCAGGCTCAAGCACCCTCTTGAGAACAACTTATTTTTCCATGTGGGAAGATAGGAGAGCATGTGTTGCCAGAGGGTCCTCCTGTCCCCACTACAGTTCTACTCTAAAGCAATGAAGTGACATTGTGGCTACAAATGGTCAGTCTTATGAGCTGGGTTAATGAGAAGTCAGTCCTGCAAGATGTGCACTGTTCATGGGTTCCCCAGCCTTCAAGGCCAGGAGCCAGGCTCTGCCCTGAATTGATCCTACCCAGTGATGCTGCTTGGGAGATACAGGACTCAGTTAGCTGGCACTCACCTTCTTGACATCTGTCTTAGTCCATTTTCTCTTATTATAATTGAATACCTGAGACCAAGTAATTTATAAAAAGTTTTCTTGGCTCATGGTTCTCTGTAGGATGTGAAGTTCAATGTCAAGCTGCCAGTACCTGGTGAGGGCTTTCTTGCTACATCATAACATGGAGGAAGGCATCTTACAGTGAGACAAAGCAAGTGTGCTAGCTCAGGTCTCTCTTCCTCCTCTTTTTAAGTCATTAATGCCATCATTGGGGGCCCAGCCTCATGACCCCGTTGAATCCTAATTATCTCTTAAAGGTCATACCTCCAAATACCCATTAACATGTGAATTTGGTGATTATATTTCCAATACATGAACTTGTGAGGAACACATTCAAACCACAGCAACCTCATGGTTCAGGTGCTAAATTTTCTTTGGCAAATTTCTCCAAAGGCACAAATGAAGGAATTTAACTCAGCCCTGAGTAGGAGGGTGGGAAAAGCCATTAGGAGGAGCCAGGCAGAGGGTGGCAGAAGGGCTTACAGGGAACATGCCTATGAGACCTGTAAGAATGGGGTGCACGGGGCTGAGGGAGCTCTAAGACTAGTGCTGAGTGTCTACAAATTAGGACAGGCCACAGGTCTGAAAATTTAAAAAGTGGGAGGGTTGGCTAAGAATGGACCTTACTTAGTTGCCAAGGCATTGATTGGAAACACCCCCTTTGCTTGGGGAGAAACAAAGAGTAAGGAAACTGTTCTCTCCTTTGGGGGAATGTCTTGGTATGTCTTTGTGCATATATTTTTTTCTAGTCTGTTTCATTCTTACAATGAATGTGGGGCTATTCAGAATGTGAGGCTTTTGAGCCTTCCAAAGCATCCTATTTGCTTTTTATTAGGACTCTAATGTTCCCAGGACTGGCCCGAGGCCAGGCAGACTGTAGACCAGCAGCAGGGCACTGAGCCCTGTCCTGCACTGGCTGGCTGGGCTGCCTGGTGAGTCAGCCTCCCGCCTTGTCCCTGTTTACTCCACTGAGAATGAGGCAGTGGAAATGTTTACCAACCTCAACAGGATGTTGGAGCAATGAATGAATGAATAATTAGAGAGTGCACGCACCCTGAGAGCTCCTGATAAAGCTAAATCTCGTTTTCATAGGAGTTCTCAAGGAAGTTGCTCTTCATGAACATCCACTGCTGACTCAAGGTTGGCTTGTGAACTTGGCCTCGGGCCAGATGTGCCTCCATCACCCAGGGACAGAACTGGTGAACATCTCCATTGACTTGCTAAAATGTGGCCTTCCAGGGCCAGAATTCTGTCCTCTTTGGCAGCACTAAATGGAGACCAGGAAGGTGCCAGTTTGATTTGTCAGGACTCCTAGTGAAATCTGAATTTCACATAAATGACAAAAAATATTTTTAGTATAAATGTTTCGCTTCTCATACAGCAATTACATAAAACAAAAAATATACTAAAAATTATTCATCATTTATTTGAAATTCAAATTTAACTGAGCCTCCTTTTCTTATTTGTTTCTTTCTTTCTGTAGTAGTCCAGACTATTGTGTGGTGCCCTCTCAGGACCATGACACTGAGAAGAAGCTTGACTATCAGCTCCTGTCTTCAAGAACATGGGAATCTGGGGCTGGGGTTGCGGCTCAAGTGGTAGCGCGCTCGCTGGCATGCGTGCGGCCCGGGTTCGATCCTCAGCACCACATACAAACAAAGATGTTGTGTCCGCCGAAAACTAAAAAATAAATATTAAAATTCTCTCTCTCTCTCTCTCTCTCTCTCTCTCTCTCTCTCTCTCTCTCTCTCCCCCTCTCTCACTCTCTTTAAAAAAAAAAAAAGAACATGGGAAACTGCCATTGGTGGGATGTTAATGCATGACATGCTACAAGGTTCCAAAATTTTGTAAACACTCCTTATTAAGGCAGAATGCTTCCAATAGGGGTGCTCACCTACTTCTGTCCTCTGGAGTAGCAGCCTAATGGTCTGTCCATGTCCACCCTGTGTGTCTACATACAGCAATAGAAGTGTTTAACTCTAGAACTTTGTGAAGATGAGAAATGTTTGAGAAGGATTAAACACACTCTGTTAGAACCTATTTGGTTGAACTTGTCATGGCTCAGTGGTAGAGCGCTTGCCTCACAAGTGTGAGACACTGAGTTCGATTCTCAGCACAACATAAATAAATAAAATAAAAGTCTATTTGTGGTTTTCAAGGTCAAATGCACCCACAGTGGCAATTCACAAGATTCGTCCTTTGTAGGCACAAAGGCTGTGGGGTCAAGAAGTCATGGAGGATGAGAGCAGGCTGCCCAGTGCTGGGCCCTTCTCAGTGGCCCAGTTGGGATCCACCTCTGGATGACCACCTGGTCTCATCTGTTAGGGCATTTGATTATCATATTAAGACAAATCCTCTAACTCATGCATTTTCCCAAGGGGGTCTTTTCTTACTGATTTCAATGGAAGGCTTTAATTTCTTATAAAATTCTCTAAAAATTAGGAAATTTGGTTCTGGTAATGACTGAATAGCTTAGTGAAACTGAACACCAAGATAATAGGACAATTTTTTAAAACAATATTTGAAGGCACCAAGAGTGAGCAAAACAGGCAGGTGTTGAGAAGCAGCTCTCCCTTGAAGAGGGGCCACAGGACCTGGCCAGGCAGGGAGTCTGTAGCCTCTCTTATTTTTCTTGAGAGAATTTCTCCAAACCTCCTGCCCCTTATGAGCAGAAGCTATTAGCCTTACTGGCTTTAGACAGATGTAATGTACACAACAACAATAACCCTGTGTGTATGTGTGTGTGTATGTGTGTGTGTGTGTGTGTGTGTATAGGGTATCCAAATATGGTACCCCAGAATACGCCACTTGGGCATAAGGATTATTTTATTTTGAGCCGGAGACTAATGAAAACAACAGATGCAGAGAGAATCTTTCCTATAGTTCCCCTACCTGACAAAAAGCAGAAACTTCTGAGGACTGAAGGCCACCACACATCCCCTCTCCCAGGGCATGTTATGGCCATGAAGACAGAAAGTTGGCACCAGGACGGGTCTGCTAACAAACCTTACTGAAGTAACTTTTATCTACTGTCAGTTTCTACCAGTTTGAACCCTTTTTCTTGTCTTGCACTTCTCTAAAACTGTTTGTTGTTTGGTGAGGTCCTAAACCAGCCCCAGACGCTGGTCATGCTTTGAGCTCTTCCTCCCATGACAGTGTTAACCAACTGTCTGGGCTTCCCTTGTTAATCAATCCCCAGGGGCACAGCTGGAGTGCCTAGGAGGGTGAAGAAAGAGGTTCCTTGCCTCTTCTGCAGCAGATGTGGAACTGCCCCCTATTAGGTACTATAAAGAATGTGAGGGCTGGGGTCATGGCTCAGTGGTAGAGCACTTGCCTCACATGTGTGAGACACTGAATTTGATTTTCAGCACAACATATAAATAAATAAATTAAAAGTCCATCAACAACTAAAAAACAAAACAAAACAACAAAAAAAAAAAAAAAAAGAATGTGAGACTGTACAGTATTACCTCTAAGTGGACTGTGACAAATTAAAAGAATATAACAGTAGGGTCACTACTAAAAAAATGACAGATGTTAAATGTTATTTTGACGTATTTTAAGTGCGAAAAATATTTCATGTGAAAGAAGATAAGGAAGGAAAAGTGAGGGAGGAGTGAGATGGGACAATTAAGACACAAATATGAAGATAGTGGACTTAACCCCAACAAGATCAGACAAGCCAGACCTACCTGTACACTGCTTCCAAGAATATTATTGGTATTTTAAACATAGACATTCAAATAGGGTCAAAGTAAAAAAAGAAGAAGAAAATTGGGGTGGTTATATTAATTTTGGAACAAATAGGCTTCAAGGTGATGAATATTACTAAAGAGAAGGAGGGCATTTGGCAGCTACCAAAGGGTCAATGCATCTGGAAGACAACAATGTACAGTGTTTCAAAGAGTACCCACAGCAAAAAGTGACAGAAATGAAGGAAGAAGCACAGAGATCTCCTATCGGGGTTGCAGATCTTAACACCCTTCTCTCAAGAATGAATAGGGCCGGGTACAGTGAGGCACCGTGTAATCCCAGCAGCTTGGGAGGCTGAGGCAGGAGGATTGTGAGTTCAAAGCCAGCTTCAGCAACTTAGCGAGGCCCTAAGCAACTTAGTGAGACCCTGTCTCAAAATTTAACAAAACAAACAAACAAAAAATATGGGCTGGGGACGTGGGTTAGTGGTTAAGCACCCCGGGTTTGAAACCCTGGTACAAAAATTAAAAAACAAAAAGAATTGATAGTTCACAAAAAATCATTAGGATCTGAATGGGAAAATCAATACCTTGTCTTGGTAGACATCTATAAAACACCACCCACACACTGCAGACCAGCCTTTCTTACCAAGTGCCCACAGAACATTTGCCAAGCTAGACTATGTGCCGAGTCATGCATACCTAACCCATTGTGGAAGACAGAAATTTTAAAGTCCACCAGTGAATGGATTAAATTAGAAATCAATAATGATAAGATATCCAGAAAAAAACTTAAATATTTGGAAATCACACATTGTTCAAAACACTGCCTGAGTCAAAGAAGGAAGCACATATAAATCAGAAAATATTTCAAACTGAATATCAATGAAATATGACATCAAATTTATAGGCCATAACTAAAGCAATGATCAGAGGAACTCTTGTAACTTTAAATGTTTACCTTAGAAAGAAAAAAAGGCTTAATGTTAGTGATCAAGTATCAAGCGCCCACCCTAAGAAGTCATAAAAAGAAACAAGATAAAATCAAAGTGAGCAGAAGAAAAGAAATAATAAAAACCAGAGCAGAATTCAGTGAAATAACAAATAAACAGAAATAGAAAAATTTAACAAAACTAAAGTTGATTCTTTGACAAGGTTAATCAAATTGATAAAAACTTAATAAGACTGAAAAAAAAGAGAAAAGATAATTTTTTACTATCAGAAATAAAAGAAGAGGGCATCATATTAGGCCCTATATTACCAAAGGGAATATTATCTGCAGTTTTACAACAATAAATTTGATAACATAGATTAAATTGACAAATTCCTTGAAAAATACAACTTTTGAAAACTAATACAGGTGAAATGCAAAATCTAAATAGCCCTATATTTATCAGAGTAATTGAATTCACACTCTAAAACTTCTCCACATGGTTTCCTTAAACATTTAAGGAAAAAATAATACTATATTAAAATTTTAAGGGATATATTAAACATTTAATGAACATAGTAAGCATTTAAGAAAGAAATAATGCCCATCTTATACAAACACCTAAAAAACAAAAAAGAAAGTACATTTCTCAACAAATTTTATATAGCCAACATAACCTGGATACCAATACCTGTCAGAGACATTATAAAAAAGAAACATTATGGACCAATATACCTTATGAACAAAATCCTTAACAAAATATTAGTGAATCAATTCACAGTATGTAAACAAGATTATAGATTATGGCTAAATTGTGTTTCCTCTAGGATTGTGAAGTTGGTTTAACACTCAAAAATCAACAGTGTGGCCAGGCACAGCGGCACACGCAGGAGGATCTCAAGTTCAAAGCCAACCTCAGTAACTTAGCGAGACCCTAAGCAACTTAGCAAGACCCACACCCCTGGGTTCAATCCCCAGTCTTAAAAAAAAAAAAATCAACAGTGTGATCAACTGTATTAATAGAATAAGTGATTCAAAAAATGTATGATCAGAGATGGGGTTGTAACTCAGTGGCAGAGTGCTTATCTAGCATGTGTGAGGCCCTGGGTTTGATCTTCAGCACCACATAAAAATAAATAAAATAAAGGTATTGTGCCTATCTACAACTAAAAAAAAATGATAATTTCATAGGTACAGAAAAATCACTTAACAAAAATTAACTCATTCATGAATTTAAGAAAAATTCTCAGTAAACTACCAATACAAGATTACATCTTCAAACTGGTAAGGAGATCTATAGAAAACCTATAGCTTACACAACACTTAATGGTGATATACCAAACACTTGCCTCAAAAGATCAGAAAAAAAAAAAAAAAGATGTCCCCTTATAACTTCCATTAAACACTGTACTGGAGGTCTCTGGTGACCATGAGATTATACTTTGCACACCTACCCCCAAAGAGAATATAATTGACAACAGCCCCAGGCAGTGATCTCTGAAACTGACCACAGTCACAGGACTCCTCTGATGACTGACTTCCAGGATGCTTCTACCCAAAACTTTCCTCTCTCCTCTACTTCCTCACATCAATGTCTGACGTCTCTTCCAGTTGGTGGGGGGTCCCTCCCTCTTCTCTCTTCTCCAGATACCTTCCCTAATAAAATCCTTACATGTTCAATTCCATCTTTGCACTTTTACTTCTGGAATATCTAACCAAATAAAGGTGAAATAATTTGCAATAAGAGAGTGCAATAAGGCAGCCCCTGGTACTCATATTGTGATACCCCTTCAATGTCCTCACTTCTTAAAACAGCACGTATTCATTATCCAAATTAGTTGGTGTGTAGTGTGCTTGTTTGCCTTCAACCTTGCCCAAAGGATGCTCTGAACTTTTTAACTGCCAGCTATTGTTCATATACCCACCTCATGTTAGTCTGATGGCACTAGAATCACTTTTGATAATTGTCAAGTGGGAGTCACTTTATCAGCTCCAAAATATAAGTTTGTATCTTCATGACTGAGGAAACCCAGTGATCAAACCCAAGGACCTTGG
The DNA here is from genome assembly GCF_047511675.1 of Marmota flaviventris. Taxonomy (NCBI): domain Eukaryota; kingdom Metazoa; phylum Chordata; class Mammalia; order Rodentia; family Sciuridae; genus Marmota; species Marmota flaviventris. The sequence continues at coordinate 9,310,257 of NC_092503.1, read as the reverse complement.
TTTTGGCAATATTAATGCTGTGCTGAAGATGCTCCATGGCTCCAAGTCTGTCCCTTCTCCTTCATTGTTCTTTGTACACCTGCTCCTCCCTCTACGTAGACTGCTCACCTCTCAGCAGGAAGCACTTTGCCTCTAAGCCTACCCTGAATAGCAACCCCAGCTCCCTGCAGGATTCTTCCTGTGAGGCTACTATAGACACTCATTAGGTAAAATAAAGACATGGCCATCAAAGAGTGGTACTCATTTTCTTGTGTGGCTTCTAAACTAAAAGCACTTACAATAATGTTTTGAGTGGTGACAGCATCAGAGAAATGGGATCCTGGCTCTCAGGGCTTCATTTGAGGGCCTGAGATCTGGCGGATTTAGAATGTTACAAGTATGTTCTGTCCATCAACTGGGCCAAGCTTTCTCAGGAATAAACCAAAGCTTAGAAAACTTACAGAACTTGGAGCCTACGAGTTTGAGAACAGCCTGGACAACATAGTAAGACCCTGTCTTGTAGTGGAAAAAAAAGTCTTTCTCTCTTATTCATTTATTTATTACTAGGAAATATCCTTATGTGATAGTTAAGAAAAGTCTTATTTCTGAAAAACAAAACTTAAGCCATGTGATCTAGAAAATGTTTGCTCTTATTCTCCAGCACCCAATTAACTAAGATATTTTGAATGATTTACTTTAGAAAGAGAGTAGTTGATTAATGTAATATATCTTTATATATGATATAATAAAATATGATTTCTATATAATAATATATAATTACATATATGTATAATTTTATATTACAATATACATATATATGTATATATAAAGAACCAGGGATATGAGATGCTTAAAAATGATGCTAGATTTCTCTAGATGCAAGGCGAGACTCGTGTCTTGCTCAAACTTCCCCCATAAGAAAAGGAAAATATTTGGAAAATTAGAAGTTAAAAAAATAGAATAGTCAAAGGAAACAAATTGAGATGAATTTTAAAGTAAAATAAATTCATTATCACAGACTAAAAATTAAACAATATAATCCAATACGTGGACCTTGATTAGATGCCAAATCAAACTAAAAATGTAAATTAAGTATAAAAATATTTGCTAGAGACATTTGAGAAAATATGAATTTAGACTATTATCAGATATTATGAGGAAATTATATTGTTAATTTTGTTATAATTTTTGTTTTGATGGTATTATGGTATGTAAGAAAATATTCTTATTATATATATAATATATGTGGAAAATACATATATAGTGAAGTATCTAAGAGTTGAATCTCATGTTATCTGGGACTAGTTTTAAAATACTTCTGCAAAGGGAAAAATAGATAAAGTAGAAATGATAAAATATTAAGAATTATAAAATTTAAATGATAGTTTTATGAGAATGAATTATATTATTTTCTTTACTTTTATGCATAAAATTGCTATAAGCTTTTGTAGAAATAGCATTAAAAGGCATATTGGGAGAAGGGAGTAGCCTTCCTAACTTAACCTTAAACACCATGTCAGCGTGGGAACCATCTTTGGAACGGTTCTCACAGTATAAGAGTAAAAGTGTCTTTGATGTTTCTGTTGATGTAAAGTTGTATTTCTCACCTTTGTGTAAGCAAAAAAGATGTCAGACCTTTAAAAAAATAAAAACTATAATCATAATCAGTATTGTCTTCAAACGGCAAGTGTGACTTGAAGAACTGGCATTATCGGAACAGAGGAAGTTAGAATGTCAGGCACTCTCAGGAATGATTCACAGGGGATTATACACCAAGGCTCTCTGACAGTATGCCTTGAGTTCCAGGAGTGTGGCATCCACTATATGAATAGGCTCACAATGCTGTTTTTGTTCGTTTGTTTGGTATCTGATTACGCTATCAAGTGTTTAGACATTCAGGAGGGAAGATGACATCTGTCTCTCTTTTTCTTTTTTGCAGTGCTGGGGATAAAACCCAGAGTCTTGTGCAAGTGCTCTACTACTAAGCCACACCCTAAGTCTTTTTTTTTTTTTCTATTTTTAAAAAAACATTTATTTTTTAGAAGAAGTTGGACACAATACATTTACTTTATTTATTTTTATGTAGTGCTGAGGATGGAACCCAGAGCCTCACATGTGCTAGATGAGCATTCTATCACTAAGCCACAATCCCAGCCCTCTTTTTTCTATTTTGATGGAATCTATGAAACTAGAGGAGAGAGACGGAAGTCAGGACAGGCTAGATTATGCTGTAGAAACAACCTCAAAAATCTCAGTAACTGCAAAGGCTCAATTCTCACAAACATCTCACTGTTGGTCAGCAGGGCCGGGGAGGATCCAAGCAGAAAGGGCTGGGAAGCCAGGCTGCCAGAACCTTCCCCATCCTATAGCCGTGCCATCTGGAACTTGCCTCTGCAAGACAAAAGAGATTGGGGCTTCTCATCAGTCACTGCTACCCACATTCCTTCTGCCAGAAATGGGCTCGTGATCCCACCAAACTGCAAGGGGACAAGGAGGTGTGGCCCCCCTCCATAAGAGAACCACATTTTGGTGGACTCTCTGTCTACTTCATTATCATTAATGCTTCATAGATGTAGGCACTATTCTAGGCTTGGTGAGAGTTCAGAGATCAACTAAGCGGCTCCACTCCTTCCAGGAACTCTGTTATCCTCAGCATATAGTAACCTCAGCATTTGTATTGCTCACAGGAATTAAAGTATAAACTCAATGGATTGAGACATAAATCTGCTTGCTGACATATAGATGATCTATATCTACATGGTGTTACATATTGGAAATGTTTGAGTTTTTTACAGTTGCTATGGAGGATGATGCTGAAGTGAGACACACCAGGTTTTCAGTCTAGCTATGCCACCTGCTGTGTGACCTCTCTAAACTTCAGTTGCCTTCTTTGAAAAATGATTAAAAGAGTAATATGGGGCCGGAGTTGTGGCTGGGTGGTAGAGGGCTTGCCTAGCATGCCTGAGGTACTAGATTCCATCCCCGGCACCACACAAAAATAGACAAATAAAAAAAAGGTATTGTGTCCATCGACAACTAAAAAATATTTTTTTAAAAAAGAAGAATATGTACCATAGACATTGATAGCAAGGAGGAAATGAGATGATGTGTCTACAGTGCACAGAGGATCTGCCACACAGCAAGCACTCTATAAATGTAAAATATACAAATAATTTCTAGTTAAGGTTACTTAAAATAACATACCAACAGAATTTAAATTGTTAGGAAGCTTCCTTCCTTCCTAACAATACTGACTGTCCATGTCTGAGGGCTTGGCATAGGCCCAAGCAGGATGAGGAAGGGGCCCAGGAAGGAGAAGAGGTGACAGGTTGGTTACTTATGGAGGGCATTGATCTCATAAGTAAACATTGAGAAAAATGAGAGTCAGTCTTCTAACTGTAAGAGAAAGAAGTTACAAATATAGAAAACTAGAATGAATCCTATGGTGTTAGATTCGGGGTTGGAAGTATTGGCATGAACTTACGGTTTTTAATAGAGCCAAATAAAGAATTAAATAAATAGAAATGTTAATTTTGTATATATGTTGGGATCTTTCATGTGTTTATTTAGACAGATAGAGCCATAATTTGTTTATACATAGATGATTGATGATAGATACCTCCACAAAAAATAGAGATGATTGGTAAATAAATGGATATATGAATGAATGAGTAGGTAGATGGATAGATGGATGGATGGATGGACAGAGATATCCCCAGTTCTGCCTGAGAGCAATGATAACTTATTAACAATATGCACACCTAGAGTCTAAAGGTTGGTATCTAAATACTACTCTCTGCTAAAAAGATTCAGGGATCGTGGGGGAAATGGTAGATTCCAGGAATGGAGCAGAAAAAACACAAGATGACACAAACATCTTCTCATGCCAGAAAATAGGGAAGGGCTTAATGAATGACAGGAACATACTTAAGAATACAGAAATCAGTTTGATGAGCCTCACACTGGACAAATCCAGACAATTTGACATCATATTAAGTAATTGTGGGAATAGGCAATAACCCACTGGGTAAAGTAGGAATCCATAAGTCTCTACTGGTACAATGAGAAGACATAATAAAGAAATGGAGTGGGGAGCTTTCCCTTACTATAAAATCCAATTAATAATTGTACAAGGAGTAATGGAATTAGAAAAGCACTATTTTATAACACAGTAATTATCAGGGCAGCAGCAAACATAATACTTACACTAGTGGGTTAAAATTTGATGAGGAACTAAATATTTCCAGTCTCAAAGTATCTCCTCACAACAGTCTTATTGGTTACCAACAAAGAAGAACACACACGTATAGCAGAGAAACCTGGAAGACAACATATTCTGAATCAAGGAATCAAAATTTATACTGAAGCGGGCATAGCAGGCTGTGCCTATAGTCACAGATACTCAGGAGGCTGAGACAGGAAGATCAGTTTCCAGGCCAGCCTATGCATCATAGGAACACACCATCTCAAAATAAATGTAAAAAGTTTATTCCGTATCACCTGTAATAAAGCTAAATATTGTGCAAGAAAGAAATGAAACAAACCCACCATGATTTCTGTGATGTTCCTGCCCTAAAGCCTATCTGAATCTAATCACAATCTAATCACACCAGAAAAACCCAAATGGAGGAACATTCTAGAAAATAACTGGCATGTAATCCAGGTTGAAGAAGACCAAAGAGAAATGAGAATAAATGCAATGGCTGGTCCCAGGCTGGGGGCTTTTTTGTGAAGGACATTATGGGCAGCTGGTGGAACTTGAATGGCCTCCCAGGACTAACTGGCTGCATTTTCTCAATGTTAAATTTCTGCTGGTGATGGCTGTATTCAGCTCAGATAGGAATTTCACACTAAAGCATTCAAGGGTGATAGGATATCATGCAGCAATGTACTCTTCACAAGCTCAGGAGGAAATATTCTTTGTATTATTTTAACAAACTTTCTCTAAGTTTTAAAAACTTTCCAACAACAACAAAAACCTAGGAATGGATGGTAGTGGTGGTCACAAAAACAATGCCCACGTCTTCAATACCACCAACTTGTACACTTAAAGTGATAAATGTCTGTTGTGTGTATTTAGTCACAAATGTTTTCCAAAAGCTAGGAAAACAGTAAGTGAAAAATACAGAACAAGATGGTTGCTCAGGAAACACATTCAGAAGCAGTGCGTTCTCCAAGCGAGAACACACACACACACGTGTGTGTGTGTGTGTGTGTGTGTGAGTGTGTAGCTGTTGGTGCACATTCATGCTGCCTGTATCCTAGAGAAGAGGATGAATGAGGCACTCTAAGGCAGTTGGGGCAGCAGCAGCCCTGCGAGCCATTTGGAATTTTGAGGGGACGTTTTCCATGGTCATTGTTAATGAGGAAGAAGGGTACTCCTGGAATTTAGTAGGTGATGGCTAGAAACGCTAAGCTGGTGGCAATGTGTGATGCTAGTCAACCCCAACCCTCCAGTGTCCTGCAGACATTCCTGAGGGGAAAGAAACTTCTTGTAAATGTCTGCACCCAGAGCTCCATTTTTTATATATAAGGGCAAAAATTTTTCTCACAGTTTTCACACTTGCTGAATTTTCCATGAACACAACCGCCATGTAACTTGAGAAAATATCGTAATTTCTTTTATTTTAAACTCTACCAAGAAACTGCTTGCTACTTTGAAGAATAAGGTTCCTTGTAGCCAAGCTGCTCAATACACACACCTTTATCACTCTGCTCTCCCAATTTCCATATGCCACTGTGTAATAGCTGTTCGGAGTCTCCTCTTACCTGACTTACATTAACAAATTATTAAATTACCAAATTATTAAATTATTAAATACAGACATCTAGTTGAATTTCACTGAAATTATTGTTTTAAAATATTTCACATGATTGCTGTCAGATTTGTATATTTTTAAATCAATGATAAGAAATATATCATAAAAATACATATTACAATGATTTCTCATTTAGTTACCTGTTTTTCGGTTCCCCTATTTGACCCTTTCCCATCCTCTCTCTGCCCCTTTGTCTGGTGAAGCCTGTGTTCTCCAGTGCTTAGCTACTCTGCAGTGAATTGAAGGAGACCCATCTAGGAGATATGTTCTTGGCAGAACTCTGTCTTGACACCATCCTGTGTGCCAAAACAGGAAATTATCCTGACATTGCCCTTGCATGTGAACTCCAGGTTCACCCACCAGGATCCCTACTTGCTCACTTCCAACCAACTGCCATTTGTTTGGACACTTCTCGTGGCTTCTTGTGATCTTCTTCTTTCCTTCATCTGATACAAGCAGTTTGGGCCTGTTAATTACCCTCATGCATGGTTGGACCTTTATTCTTTTGTATTCTGTCCTTTATTTACAGAGGGGCTCTGATCTTTTCACTTCTTGTGAATGCAGACATTTATGATAAGTGGATGCAAACATCCACTCATCTTGAGTGCAGCTGGCCTGAGCATTTACACACTAGTTTTCATTAAGTACTTCCTTTCTACTCCCACTTAATTTTTATAAATAGAACATTACATGTGTTTTTAAGTTACACATCTAGGCAATTACTTATATATTCATTATGAGCGCGAGCGAAACCCGAGGGGGAAGCTGCAGGACTGGAGAATGTCATGTCTCAAGCAGCCTCACATTCGGTCCTCAAATACCTCAAAGGTAGCCGTGCAGGCTGAATTTGAATAGGCTCCAGGTGGCTGCAGGGGATAGGGATTTGGCCAACAGAAAAGTTTCCACAGAGGCACATGTTGGTGCCACCCAGAGGCCTCCTCATCTTCCCTCCCTGCTCCCAGGCCACCACCACAGGTGTCTGGACTGACACTGGATGCTACAGAGGGAAGGTCCCGAGACGCTGTCCTACTCTGGACCCATCTGAGTATGTAGAGCTTAGGGTGCTGGTGTCCAGACTCTGGGCCTGCCTGCTACCTCCCAATGGGGTGACAGTGGCCACTCCTTTCCCCTGAGTTCCTGTCTCCTCTCATGTCTAATGGAGATGCTAAAAAACACCTTTCTCCAGGGGTTCTTGTGGCACCCACCAGGTACTCAATTGATGTCAGCTATTTCTATTAATGTTTACCAAACACCACAGAGAGAAATGAAAATAAGAAGCAGGGAGTCCTAAAAACTTTCCACTTCCCTACTGAGACCCGAGTACACTTTTAGGTTCCATGAAACTGCCCCGTACTCTTGTATGATAGTTCCCTTTTCTGTTAAAGATCATTCAAGTTATTTTCAGTTACCTGCAACCAGATACAAGGAAGCTTAACTAATACAGATGAAGAAGATCTAAAATAGCTTCTGAAAATCAGACTAAGAAATTAAGAAGAGCTGACACAGTGCCAGCATTGGGAGGTCAGTATGACTGGCAGAAGATCTAACAGCTTCATGGTAGACCCTCTCCAAGCTTCTCACTGAAATACCTGTGAGTAGACACAGAAACACTTGAACTTGCAACATCACTGGACATTAGAGAGGGGAGGAAGCCAGGAGCCAGGATGTGGGGAAATTTCCACTAACTTCAGGTTGGATGGGACTGAGCTGGAAATTACTGGGCTTGGAAGCCATGCCTCACTGGTCACTGAGCCAGCTCAGGATCGGATGGCTGGAAGGAAGGTAGAGGCCCAGATTCACCTCTGTTAGGAGTTCCTATGAATAGCCTGAGAAGCAAACCAACTTGCAATTCACCACTGAAAAATAACAAGATGGTCTCAAACAGGCAAGGGCTCGAAAGGTATCATTGAATGAACACCTTCTTGAAAACATCATTCAAAGAGCAGAAACCTGGTGCAGGGAGTGTGGAAACCAATTGAAAGTATGCATTCTTTTTCTTATATGGTTTCACAATTGACTAAGGGAAGAAAAACTCTTTTAAAAATATCTGTATGAGTAGATAACTAATATAGGCTATATTACAACAACCAACCAACCAGGGAGAGGGCGTGGGAGAAGGGCATCTGTACCAAAGGTCAAACATTACTCTTAACTTTATTAGACTTATGTAAGTAGCTCATAAACCTATGGTAATCTCAAATAGCCTTAAAACAGTATACCTCCAAACCCTTTAGGTTATGAAAGCAAATAAAAGAGTTTATATCTCAGATGACAAGAGAAGATAACAGAGAAAATAGCAAAGAAGCATAAGGAACAGAAATCATGAAAGGTTGGGGAGAAGCTCTTGAGGAGAGGCCCTGAGTTCAATCCCCAGCATCTCAAAAACTGAGAAACAGAAGGAAGAGAGCATACACTGAGATGGCTGCAGGAGGAACAAGAGGACCAGTGAGATTCTCGGAAGCTACTCACACAGAGAAATGCTTTATGGTATACAAGCAGGATAAAACCCAAACACGTGGACGCCACGGTGTGAAGCAGCTCTAGAAGGCTCTGGGAAGAAAGTCGTTTGAATTAGCTGTCCCTGCTGGTGTGTGAACTTCTGATCTTTCTGGGTCCTTTTCTGGGGCTGGCAGTTTGTCAACAGTGGGCATGTGTTGTGGTGTATCAGTCAGGGCTCATTACTACCAGCAACAGCAACTGACTCTATCAGAAGGCTGTTGGAGGTTCATGGAATCAAGGGGAAGCCTGTAGGACTTGCCCAAGGGGGCAGCAGCCTGAGCATCTTGCGTATGGTGCTTATGTCCTGATCTTATTCATAGCAGAGACAAATTGGCTCCAAAATATTCCTGAAAGAAGTATACACTGCTGCCCCTTTACTCTGCTGAAACTACTGGGGACGAGTCTCTTAGGCTCTACATTTCTTTATGCAGTTTCAAGATCAAGGAAGAGCATCCAGAGAAACAGCCAATAGGAATACCTCTCTCCCTCACTCGCTCTACTTTATATATATATATATACTATATACATATAGTTATAGTTATATATAGAACCCTTGCAGCATGTAACTGCTAGAACCTAGGGAATGTGCAGAAATGTGAGAGAGGTGCAGCCCACCCTTCACCCTCTGGTGAGAAGCAGAGCTCTGTGCCCCACAGTGCTACACGTGGATGGTCATCGTACATGTAGAGAGATGCCCCAGAAGCAGGAAGGAGCCAGACAAATACTTGGAAAAGTTACATTTACAAACAACAGGGTTTTTTTGGGGGGGTGGGAGTTGTTTTTTGGTTTTGGGGTTTTTCCTTGCAAAGAAACTGCAAGATCCCCAGAAAGCCCTTGTGAGATGTAGAGACTGTGAGTCATGTCAGCGTGGTGCTGCGACTTCATCCACAAGCCTCTCCCACACAGCGCTTTTTCACTTCTCTATGGATCACAAGTCACCCAGTCACTCACCCAGGCCAGCAGCCTGGTCTCCACCTGCCCCTCCCTCTGTCCTCTGCCTCATCCCAGCAGTCACCAATCCTGCCACTGCAGGCATCCTTCCTCTCTGACCCTGCAGCCACTCCCCTGCCCCAAACTTGCCTCACCCCTCACCTGCACTCCCACCTGAACCTCCCCTCACTCTTCCCTCCCTTTCCTTCTCTACCATTGCTAGCCCTCCTCTCCATGGTCAGCCGTTCTGGTCTTGCCACCAGCCTGGCGTCCTGTGGGTTCCCAGGTGAAGGGGACTCTTGATGGAACCGTGGAGTGCTCTGGGGTAGGTGGGGCTCTGGGGTGCATCCTCTCCTACCACAAAGGAGACAGAACACATAATACCCATAGAGAGCAGGAACCTTTAGGATTTTAAATAAATCCACTTTTCCCATCCAATGAGGTAAATTACTAAGATTCACTCCACTTTGCTCAAAGTATTTTTCTGGATAAAACTTTTCCTCACTTGCTTGCTCACAGCCCCCGTTGTACACCCTGTTGTTTAAATATACATTTCTGTTACTTGTCCTCTCTGCTTATTTGTTCAGTCACTCAGCAAAACTTCATCGAGTGTCTACCCTGTTGGGCACCGTCAGGAGCTGACTGTATCCATAAAGTGCAAGAAAAGATCCAGGTAGTAGAGGTTCACACATACGTCAACTTTTCCTAGCCCTGGGCCTAGTATTAAGGAAGATTATTGAGTTTCTGCCACACTAACAGCACCCATCCTACTGGTAGTCTGAGTTGGAGGTTGTTTGAATATTTTTTGGAAACTCCATATACAAAAATTAATAAAAACCACGTTTATCTCTTTAATTGGACTCTTAACAAGAATAACAAACAGCCAGGACAGGGTTAGCCTGAAACTAAGCTGCTCTTTAAAAGAAAATCATCTTAAAAAGAAAAAAAATAGCAACTCTTTCTGTGGCTTCTTTTTCTGCTGTGAATGGTAAAGCATCATCTCTTTGTATGCTTTAATTTCTGCACTACCATGGGCTCTTGAGCCGCTCATCTTCAACAGATATCTTCAACAGTCACTCACACTCTCCAAAATGTTTGGTCATTGTGGAGAAAAGCACATTTGTGAAACAAATATTCCATGAATATAATTTTGGTGTTGCAAATTTTAACTGGGAAAAATAAAGACAACACCCTAATGTTTCTCTCTAAATACCCAAAGGTATACAACTCTAAAACAAATCTCATTTTTTTAAAACATAAAGCAAATCAAACACACATCTGTACCTTACTCTCTACCAAGTGCTCTTAAAACCAAGTAAAATGTGACAGCTGGTAGCATCCAAACCAACACTTTGTTTTGATGTCGTTGAAAGTGGATCATTTAAATCGATTACCAAACATTTATTTTGCTTCTGAAATTGAAGCAAAATAAATGTTTGGTAATTATCATGGCAACAGAACATTTGGATGAACAGAAAATTGGGACAACTATGTCTTTGGACCCAACTTCCTTCATATGTCAGTCTAAACAAAACATTCCTTTGGGCTTTAACGCTAACAAAACCCAGTACAGCGGAGCAAAAGTGTTATCACTAATCACCAACAATGAGAGTACCTCCAGGGTGTTCAATACCCCCCCCATGGTTCCCACGGCTATCCCAACACCCCCCCACACACACACTGCCCCAACTCTCCAGTCCTTTCCTAAGGTGTGCCTTCCTACCACTTTCCCTTCTTGGCAAAGCCGCTTTCCTCTCTGCACCATCTAGTAATTCCCCTCCATCCTCCAAGTATATGAGCATTTGTTACCTTTTTCTTGGCTTTCCTCAAGAATGCCAGTTCACAGTCAAAATGGATCAAATTTAAATGCAAGAGAGAACTTTTGTGATCTGTGGTAGGCAAAGGTTTCTTAGACTGGGCATAAACCATAAAAAAAAAACCACAAAAAAGATAACTGAACTTCAAAATTTTAATTTTAATTTTTTTAAATACCATTAAAAATGAAAAGGCAAATAAATATATTTCCTACCCAAGATCACAAGGTTTTCTCATGTATTTTATGGCTTTAGCTCTTGCATTTAGGTCCATGATCCATTTTGAGCTGATTTATGTGTGTGATGTAAGGTAAAGGGTTGAGAGAGAAAGTGCTGGGGCAGGAAATTGATCACAAGGGGATGTGAGGAAACTCTCTGGAATAATGGGATGTTCTGTGTCTTCACTGTGGTAGTGGTTACAAGACAGAACACATTTTGAAACTCTGTGAACTTAGAATCACTGAATCTTATTGTGTATAAATCACTCCCCAATAAAGCTATTGGAAAAAATTCCTTGGTGAAACTTTTGAACTGCTGAATCAATTAACTGTAGAGGGTCAACCCAACTCTACCATGAAATATTCCCAGTGTCTTTTTTGTGGGGGGCAGAATACCAGGGATTGAACCCAGGGGCACTCAATCACTGAGCCACATCCCCAACCCCTTTTTTATTTATCTTTTTTATTTTGAGACAGGGTCTCACTAAGTGGCTTAGGGTCTTGATAAGTGGCTGAGGCTGACTTTGAACTTAAGACCCTCCTGCTTCAGCCTCCATGTGGCTGGGATTTCAGTTATCCTAAGCCCAGGTGACTTTCTTTCTTTCTTTTTTTTAATATATTTTTTTACTTGTAGGTGGACACAATATCTTTATTTCATTTTTATGTGGTGCTGAGGATCGAACCCAGTGCTGCATGCATGCTAGGTGAGAGCTCTACCACTGAGCCACAACCCCAGCCCCACCAGGTGACTTTCTAAACTTTCTGTACTTAGAGTCATTCTAAACAGTCTGACAGAAGCAACATCCCTAAATCTTGAGTTTTATTGTGTTGGTATTCATTTGCATATGGTTCCTTTCCCTGCTGACTTAAGAATTCTTCAAGAACAGAGACCTTCCAGTTATTCTTCTCCTTTTATTTCCACTGCCTGACACAACAGAAGGAATTCCCTAAATGTTTGTTGAGTAGCAATTGATGGGAATCTCTTTCTGACAAAGCTCATTTAAAACTAGAGTTTGATACTATTTTATCCTTTCTAAGGAATTTCCTGTTACTATTTCTTGGTGTTTTGTCACTCCTTATTTATGGGATAAAAGACTCAACTTTCTTAAAGTGTTAAGGTGCAACTACCACCAATACCTTCACATAACTAACAAAAAAAGAAAAGTACAGATAATTTGAAGCATGACTAATCAAAAAGCTTTATCTGGGCTGGGGCTGTAGCTCAGAGGTAGAGCACTTGCCTTGCACATGAGAGGTACTGGGTTCGATCCTCAGCATCACATAAAAATAAATAAAGATATTGTACCAACTACAGCTAAAAAAAAGTAAAAAAAAAAAAAAAAAGGCTGGGGTTGTGGCTCAGTGGTAGAATGCTTGTCTAGCATGTGCAAGGCACTGGGTTCAATTCTCAGCACCACATATAAATAAGTAAATAAAATAAAGGTTCATGAACAACTAATAAAAATGTTAAAAAAAAAAAAAAAGCTTTAGCCAAATGCTAGCTTCCTGGCAGTCTGCATTTGTGTATTCTACAGAGACAGTCCTTCTGTATTCCTTAAGAGGTCTGTGGACATGGAGTCACTGATGCAGTCTACACTAAAGCCACTGCAGGGGGTCAACCCAACTCTGCCATCCAGAAGCTTATGGGCCTGTTTTGCTGTATAAAAATATTCAGTGTATTTAACTGCTCAATAAAGTATTATTATAGTAGCTAGAAACTCACTGCTACAAATACAGTGTAAGATGCAACAGGAAGTAAAAGAAAATGTACAAAAACAAGATAGGGAACACCAGTGGGCTACCTCTAAATGTGGAATTTAGGGGTATGGAGATCTGTCAGGACTATAAACTGAAATAGGAGGCAGAGATAACCCTATAAGCTCATGTTGGTATGGAAAAGATGATGTCTTAGCCAAGATGTTCTTTAGTCAAGATATGCCTTCTTAACTCCTTTGTCCCCAGTAATTAATACAAAATTATATTGATTATCTGACATTTATTTGGGGGATAACTTAGTGGGTGCCTCTGGCTGAGGGGAGATTGCAGCCAGGAGTCAGCAGGGCTGCAGTCCTCTTAGGACTGAAGAATCCACACACATGTTCACTCACAGACCGCTGGTGGACCTCAAAAGATCTCGGGAAGATTCAGCTTATTTATGTTTTTGCAGGCAGACCTCATTTCCTTGTAATGTGGAAGTCTCCCCAAGGGCCACCTGGGCATCCTCATGACATGGTAGCTGGTGATCCAAAAGACAGAGACTGAGTGAATCATAGAGCACCAAGATGGAAACCATAGTTTTTTTACAACCTAACCTTGGAGGTGGTGTCTATCCCTTCAACCCTGTTCTATTCATTAAAAGCAATTCTGTTAAGTTCAGGTCTCACTCAAGGGGAAGGGACTACACAAGGGAATGCGTATAGGAAAAGGAATTGTTAGGGGTTCTCTTAGAGGCAGCCTATCCCAGGAGCCTAGTGGACTGTCCACAAAAAGGTATTCAATGAGTGAAAGAGATGGAAAATAGAGAAAGAAAAGTAAGAGGGAGAGAAAATCTTGTAAGATCAGTTGTGTTCAGTTTGACATATCCTATTTTGGTCCTTGTGTGAGATTAGGACAGACTGAATATTTACCAGGCTTGTTTCCTGTTTCCTTTGGGCATACAACCAGATTACTTTTCCCGCCTTGTCTACAATTAAATGAGGTCAAGTGGCCAACATAAAGTGGTGTGAATATTTCCCTGCTTGTGTATCACTACCAGAAGCAGTTGGTCCAGAGGAGAACTCTGAAGACTTGGAAATGGTAAAGACACCACACAGAAAAGCCTGAAAGTCTGCGTGGAGCAGAGCCCCCCCACCCACCCCACCATGCCATGTCTTTGTGAGTAGGGGAAAAATTGTGTTAAATCACTAAAATTTAGGATTTTTTTTTTTTTTTTGCTACATTAAGTAAGAAGATATTGTAAGAATTCAGTAAGTAAGACAATGTAGCGGCATGGGGTTAGAAATGATGGTGGAATGTGATGGACATCATTATCCAAAGTATAGGTATGGAGACACGAATTGGTATGAATATACCTTGTATACAACCAGAGATATGAAAAATTTGTGCTCTACATGTTTAATATGAGTTGTAATGCATTCTGCTGTCATACATAAATTTTAAAAATTAACAACAAAAAAAAAGACAACGAAGCACTGACAAAGAGATAGAAATACACCAATAGAGTGGATTAAAGAAGCCAGAAACTCACCCACCCATGCAATGTGATGCTGTAGGCATTGCAGGTAGGAGAGGAAATGATGGCCTCGACAAGTAATGGTGATTGATTGATGGCTGGCTAATCATGGTTAAGAAATTAAAAATAATTTCCTGTCATTATGCACAAAAGCAATCCTACAATGACTTAAATGTTAGCATAGCTATTGCTTGTGATCACAGCGATCTGTGTGCAAGAAAAAGAAACAAAGAGGACAGAATACGATATCACTGTGAATTTCTGAAAGGTGGAGTCCATGTGCCAAGCCGTAATTGCCATTTACTGCCAGTTCCCATCCACTGCAGTCAGACACCTGAGACCTGTGGGACCCGGTCTGGTGAGCTCCCATTCTTGCCAGCAAATCATCAGCCACCACAAACCCCCAAAGCTATATGCTGTCTCCTAGCACAAGTCAACCCTGGATTTGAAAGCCAAATTGATTAGGGGCTCAATGCTAAAAAAGCAGAGTCTGACAGGAGAGGAATTTACAACCCTTGGGATGCCATGAGAAAGGCAGAGGACATCAAAAAGGGTGAAAATGCCTTTCATGCATTCCTCAAGGGGGTCTCAGTAGCTGCCGGAAGTATCTTTCAGTTCACAGTTGCCAGACACAGTCACAAGAAAAAAATCACAACAAACTTTAGTTTAGGGTCTTTTTTTTAATATTTATTTTTTAGTTTTTTTAGGTGGACACAATAGCTTTATTTTTATGTGGTGTTGAGGATCAAACCCAGTACCTCACACATGCCAGGCAAGCATGCTACCACTTGAGCCACATCCCCAGACTGTTTATAGGTCTTCATTGGCTTTTATTTGTAATTCTAGAATAAGGCAACACCTTGTATCATAAGAGAGAAGAGTTCTCTGATGAACTAAGTAGGAGAGGTTGACCTTAAAGACAGAAAAAGGCCGAGGAAAGTGGAATCAGAGCAAAAAGCTGGTTGAGTATTTGAAAGTAACTTTCTTTGTAAAGGTTAAAGCAGAGGGAACTTCGTTATCACGCTAGCTAAAACTGGTCTGCTCAGAGATTTGGCTATTATCTTTCTACCTGCTGACTTCTTGCAAAGTCAGATAATGTAGTTTTGGCTTAGTCACATGGAACTTCAGCACAACTAACTAATGAGATATCCTGAACATTAGTGACTCCATTTTGGTTCTGAAACTGCCTCTTGGCCTGGGGCTGTGGCTTATAAGCTACTAAGAAAAATAAACTTAAAATACCCTGTTTCCTCAGCACCCTGCCCCTTCCAAGGTCCCTAAATACAAAGTTCTTTTATTGCCCAGCCACCTGCACTCAAGGTCAATTCTAGCTGCTACACTCAAGGCCATGTCTAACTTGCTCTTATTCCTTGTTAAAAATATGTATATATAAAAACCCTTTTAAGAGACTGGGGTGGTGGTTCAGTGGTAGAGTGCCTGCCTAGCATGTGCGAGGCACTGGGTTCAATTCTCAGTAGTGCATATAAATAAATAAAATAAAGGTCCATTGACAATTTAAAAACCAAAACAAAACAAAGAAACCCCTATTAAGATAATTCTGTCTGCTGCGCCACTCTACTGGGCAGCCTGACAGGCTTTCCCTGTCATGAAACTTTGTTTTTGAACTGTCTCGAAAGATTTCTTTGAACGTTCTGTCCTATCACTAACTCCATTTTGTTTTAGACTTTTGGGCCTACTGCAGGAGTTCAGAGCAAACCAGTGGCCTCTGATACATTCTCTTTACAGTTGGAAGTCCTGGGGAAGAGAACAGAAGAAAAGTGTCCATCTCAGAATAGAATAGCCATGACCACTATACTAGTAAATGACTTCAAGCACCCAAGTGCCTTTTAAACAGTCTCCTTTCCCAGAATGGGCTTGCATCAATGCCTCTTCTCCACCACCACCAAATTCATCTTGCAGGAACACTGAGTCTGCCCTCTACCTATCTTTCTAGCCTGAAAACCTCTGTCTCAATTAAACCTGGCCTGCCTGACATCAGGGGAATACAGCCTAAGCTGATTCATTGTTAAATCTTTGTGCAGACCATCCCTTCCACCTGGAAAACTGAAAATGTACCCGTTTTTCAAGACACAGCTTGAATTCCACCCTCTCGTGAAGTTTCCTGATTATACCTATCATAGGTGACAACTAGCTGTTGTGAAAACACAATTGTCAGGGCTGGCCATGGACGAAAGGCCTGTACAGTTCACAGGGCCTCAGATTAAAAGGCCTCATACTTGGCTAAATGCTCTGCTGCTGGGTCTTGAGATTCTCAATTTCTTCCCCCACCCCCTTCATTTCACTCTAAGGACAAAACTTGTGTCCCTCTCTCAAATGATCCCGGCTGCGTACTTCAGACCACGGGCGTCAGAGTCCTCACAGAGCCAGTTACCACATTACAAAAGCATCTATTTCCCCTCAGTTCCGTAGACTTAATCTATTGAAGAGGCATGAGGCTGATTTTATCCAAGAAGCCAACAGGTCTTCAATTCCTCCTAACACAACTACATTCACAGGAATATGCCAACTTGATCCTAATTGTCAAGTTCCAGTGGAAGGTTTTAGAGGCTGGGCCAGCTGCAGGCTGCTAGCCCTGGAGCAGCTGTGTCGGGTTTGGGGTAGGAGTACTGTGGCTTGTCTGATTCCCCTACACTGTTCTGCTTTTACAGCTTTCCCCCTCTCTACTTCTAAAACCGCAGGTTCTCTGAAACACAGGCGATTCTCCTAGTGGTTCTCATTGCCATAACAGGAGAGCTCTGTTTGCAGGAAGCAGCAGAGGACATTGGTTAAGTAAGAGTAATTAGCCAGCCAGGACTGTCTCTGTGGTATCAGAATGGATGTTATTTTTCTCTTATGATAATTTTTTATTTTATTTTGATTTTCAGTATTGGGGATTGAACCCAGGGTTTCACACACGCTGGGCAAACACTCTGCTTCTGAACTATATCCTCAGCCTATCTAAAGATATTTTAAATGCTAGGAACACACAAATGCATTCTCTAGTCTACCTACCATAAGTCTTGGCACATTGTAGGCTCTCAATAAATATTTGTGAATGAAATAAAAAGCAGCTAATACACCAAATTGACCATAATCAAAGCCAAGCTCAGGGCCAGGGCTGTCATGTGCATCTCTCAAGTGAATGAACACACAGTCACCAAGTTAAAAACAAAACAAAACAAAACAAAAAACCCCAAACCTTTACTTTACAAATATTTATATGGACAGGAAACAGAGACTTTTTCTAAGAACCATATGTGTTTCTGAAGTTATTTACTTAATCCCTTTTAAGATTAAACTTGGAATTTCTACGTAAGAACAGTTTAGCTAGTATAGTGAGTTTCTATGTATTTGTTTACTTAAAATAACATTTTGCATATTGAAATTTCAAAGATTTACTAATGTTAAGAAGCATAAAAAATTGGTGAAATGCCTGTAAGAATTCTAAAGAACTACAGTATGGATGCTAGATACATTAGAGAAGAGTATAAATGTACTAAGGGACTAACATGCAACACAATGAGGTCAAGAAAAGAGGATGTCAAAGAGAAAGAAACATGACAAATGAAAGAGAGAAATACCATAGGAGTGAGCAAATACAGGCACTGAATAAAGAATGTGTTGTAATAATTATGGAGAAGCATACCAGGACGTTTGCTATAGAACTGAGAACTACAATAAGATACTGGCCAACTTGGGAGGCTGAGGCAGGAGGATTGTGAGTTCAAAGTCAGATTCAGCAACTTAGCAAGGCCCTAAGCAACTCAGTGAAACACTGTCTCTAAATTAAATACAAAAAGGGATGGGAACATGGCTCAGTGGCTGAATGCCCCAGGGTTCAATCCCTGGTACCAAAAAAAAAAAAAAAGGTATTGGCACACAGGTAAAGCCCACCAAATACAAAATTATTGACAACTAATAGGAACTGTTAGAAGAGAATGCTGTTCCAGTTAGAATCTTCAAAACAAACTCAAGGCAATATCATGATGGTATTGACTGAATGTTTCCATCCCCTTGAATCTGTATGTGGCAATCCTAACCCCAATGTGATGGTATTTGGAGGTGGTATCTTTGGTTATTCGGATTAGATCATTTGTGAATGAGATAAGTGCCCTTATAAAAAAAGGCTCCCGAGAGACACCTTCCCTCCTGCCATGTGAGGATGCACTGAAAAGATGACCACCTAAAAACCAGGAAGCAGGCTCTCACTAGATGCCCAAAATGTCAGAACACTGATCTTGGACTTTTCCCTCCAGAACTGTGAGACGTAACTGTTATTTATAAGCCTCATCTATGGTATTCTGTTTTAGCAGCCCAAGTAGATTAAGACAAAAAATTGGTACTAAGGATCAAGATTAAAATTGGTACTAAGGATCAAGATTAAAGGTGGTTAAGAGGCAGAAGTGAGTTTCAAGCCAAGTACTGTCCAATTCCAAGGCCTGGCCATATGCTCACCATTTAGTATTCTGCGGTGTGACCTGTCTGATCAAGGGTCTGAGGAAGAATAGGACTCCAGGGTACAGAGAATGTAATTCTTGGTGTCTGTCAATCATGTTGGTAATGGCAAATATCTGGCACTCATGTTTAGCAAGCACTGCCATTAGAGTTAAATAGGAACATGTGTTTGTGTGTGCTGCCCTGTTACATGGACTTTAAAGATAACGCTCCAATGTTTGTGACTTGAGCAATAACACATGAGCTAGGAAAATGTCCTTTGCTATGTGACCCAATGATTCCTATTCCCATTATTACTCACTTTTTTGTGTCAAATTGTTGAATGTAAATATGTTTGTGGATCTGGCCCCAAAACAGGCCAGATAATGTGAGCCACAGCCCAGGGCTAAGTTTCAAAAGACATCCTGGGGCTGGACTTCCTTGGGAAGCCAACTGTGATCCAGCCTTACCCTTGCTGCCGTCTCCTCTAGCTCAGCCTTCTCCCTGGGAATTGGTATCACTCCAACCCAGCAAGCAATAGGTGCAGGCTCAAGCACCGACAGTCTCTGTCCCAGAATTCCCTACCTGCCAGTGCTCCCTCTGCCATCTGGGCAGCTTCGGTCCACAGGCTCTTCCAATCATCCCTACAGTCCTTCCCTAGTCTACTCGGGCCCTCACAATTATATTCCTCCTCTGGATATTATGTCCCAATATCTTCATGGCCCTATTTCTTCCAGACATGTGAAAGAAAGAAGTCAAAGTGGAACAAAAACGAAAACCAACTAATTAGCCAACCAACTAAAACAAACAAAATTTAAAAAGCTGTATACTTTCAGCAACTTAGTGAGACCCTGTCTCAAAATAAAAAATTAAAAGGGCTGGGGATGTGGCTCTGTGGTTAAGTGACCCTGGGATTAATCCCCAGTACAAAAACAAAACCGTATACTTTTATGTATGTAAGCAGCTAGCCTAACACCATGGGACAGTCTTACAGAAAATAACCTCTCCCACCACTCTGTCCCCAAGGGTAACCTGCTTTAGTTTTCTTCAGAGCACCTTACTGAGAGACCTGATACATCATACATCTGTTTACGGTTTCTTGTGCTTCCCCACCCTCTACACATTGTAAATCCCAAGGTGAACAGAGACTTTTATCTCCAACACCTGGAATAGCACCTGTGCAATGTGAGGCCAGAATACATCAAACCAGACTGGAACAGCACCTACCACTCCCCTTTCTGCGGTTAATTTTCAGGGTCACCCTGAGACTTACTTTAACCTCAGTGAACTTGCCGTACAGAGGCGGGAAGAGACAAAAGCCTTCAGGCTGGACCCAGGCCCTTTGAGGGTCTACCCTGTCCTACTCCCCAGCCTTCAGCATGTACAAAGGGAAACCTCACACTTTCCATCCTATTTCACATTAGACTTCAGAGTCTCATATTGATATTCCCACATTGGTTTCACATTAGTTGATCTAGCACTTAGTGGGACTCTAAGCTATAGGAACATAAGTAGAAACTAATTTTGGATAGATAAGGAAATAAGAATAATGATAGCTAATATTTGCTGTTTGTTATGTGCAAAACATCATGCTAACTCCTTTGAATTTGTTATTTTTTTACCCAAACAACAAATCCATGAGGCATGCACTATCATCAGCCCATTTTGCAGTTCAGAAGACTGCAGTTAAGTCCTGTCCCTGCAGTCACATGGCTTGTCAAGGAGTCCAGATCTGTTGATGTGAAAGACAGTACCTGAGGAAGAAAGGAGGGAAAATGAGAGAAGGCAAATGACATGGTATTTGATGTAGTAAATGGTAGTATTTATGTTTTGTTGAATCCCCAAAGTTATATCTTAAGCTATAATTCATATTTTAAAAACTATCATTTCAATGTGAAAATATGAGTTCAGAGCTAAAGAATTTCTGAGTGACAATAGTGAAATTGTCGTTAACTTCTGCTGTTCAACAGAAGTGCGTGCTCACTTCAGTATCACATGTACTAAAATTGGAACCATACAGAGAAGATCCGCTTGGCCCTTGTGCAAACATGACACCCAAATTTGGGAAGTGTTCCATATTTAAAATAATAAAATAAAACAGAAGTGCTTAACTTTGCAAGTGTACAGCACAACACCTGACCATCAGACTCAGGGCAAGAATTAATGGCCATTCTGTCCTTGTCACCACTCATGTCTCTAGCATGGCTTCCAGGAATCTTCAGCCTTCTGTTTCCTTGGGCAGCTGTGTTGCTCTGGCTCTGGTTCTTTATTTTGAAAAGTGCAATCTAGTAATAACCAAAAGTTGTCTGTAAATACAAATCCAATTTCTTACTGAATTGTGTTCCCACTAACAGGAGCAAAAGCTCCTGCTACAGAGGTCACTCCTGAGCTTAGCCTGCTGGAGCCCTGGTGCCTGGGCCTCCAAGGTCCTGAGGGCAGGCTCACCAAGGGTCAGTAAGGAGAAGCTCACTGGAGGAGGAACACAGAATGGAGGAAAGCCCAAGACATAACCAACTACCTGGCACTTTGCCCAGGGCTCTTCGTGATCATGAGCCTGAAGTCAGTTTTCTTCTGGGAGAAGCCTCACTCCACTGAGCAGCTGGACCTGATGAGATGAAGGAATGTCACAATTTTTCTATGCAGTCTAGTGTGGGTGTGGCTCTTAGTACAGTTCAGGACAGGGGTATTCTTGTCTGGTTTTTAACAGTGCCTCTCTTGACCTTCATATTTCTCACCTAGAGTGTTGTTACTTTGAAAATGACATGCTGTGTAGACAGTGATAAGGGGAAGTGAGTTCTGGCTTATTTCACAGCCATGGAAAGTCATCTCTGACTTTCTGTGGCCTCATTGCTAGCTACATCTATAAATGTGGAGTTGACAGTTTGAAATTCTGTGTATTTGGTAATTACATCCAAGACAAACAAATGTTCAACCAATAATTAGAAAGTGTATAAAAAGAGATAAACATGCACTTCAATGATAAGTTACATGAAAGGAATCTAGAATATAAGAAAATCTTTGTTTCCTGTATTTTAATAATGCATTGTCACAACATCTCCACCCCCTCCCGCAAGGCCTACATGTTCAGTACAGACACAATTTTTCTTTTTGACTTATTTTCCATCTAAGGGTGGCTGAGTCTGAGGGTGGGGAACCTGCAGACAAAGTATTACCACTCTCTTACTGACTTCCAAGAATTTCATTTGTATTGGGGTATCTATCTTATTTATTGAAACAGTCCTACTAACAAGCATACGGGTTGTTTACTGTTTGGAATTATTACAGAACAAAGCTTTGATGAGCATCTTTGCTCACTTGTACAAATCCAACAGGAATATAAATTCTTAGAAGTAGAGTAGCTTGGTCCAAGTTTATGGTCTTTTTTTCATTTTAAAAGTGTTGCCAAATCAGGTAGGTTATTTAGGTGAGTTTTGTTCATATTTGTAAACAATAGACACTAGTAATGTTTTCAAAGGATCGATTGAGATAGAAGGATGTAAGAACACAGTATATAGCAAATAGGCTGTTAATGAATATTGGTCGCCTACTTTCCTTTTCTTTTACTTAGACGGCTATTTATGAATATTTCCCTAGGTATAGCTTTGACAATGAGCTCAACAGTTAATTCCAATATTCATAGCCAATCTTGAAGCACCACTTAAACACCTGTTATTGACCAACTAGCAAACTCTAAAGGTCAAATATGTTCTTGAGAAGACACAACCTTTGACATTAACTCTAAACACCATTTTCCTAGGAACACAGGTGATTTATTTGATTATTGCCTCTTTTAATAAGGCCCTAGTAAAAACAAAATGAGCTGGGCTATTATACAAGCTGGAGTACCCTTTCCAGTCCTGTCTCTGTACTTGAGTGAAAATCGTGCTGGCCCATGTCATTTGTTCCATAAGCCCCATATAATCCAACTCTGGAAAACCACTCTGACACCTCCGGAGCTCTCTTTGCTCCTGGGGGAACCGTCGCCCCCACCTAGGGGCCCTCAGCGTTTGGACTCCGTCAAGGGCGCCGGAGGTCCCTGGGTCGCGGGGACTGAGGTCCCGCCGGCTCGGCCCGGGAGGGCTGCAGGCCGGTGGGCCGTCGCCCGCTCCTCGCCTCCGCACACGCCGCCCCGCGGCGACCCCGACCGGCGAGGCTCCCGGGCGCGCCCCCGCCTGCCGGGGCCAGCTGAGGCTCGCCGCCTCTGCCCGCCTCCCGCACCCCGCACGCGAGCTTCGCGCGGCCGGCCCGGCCCTCGGGGGGCGCTCCGCCGGGGCGACCATGCGGGCGCGACCCGCGCCGGGCCCGACCTCGCCGGCACTCGGGACGCGGCCGCCCCGCATGGAACGCGCCAGGGCGGAGGCCGGCGCGGGGGCGGCGGCGGGCGGGGAGGCCGGGCGGCGGCCGAGGGCCCCGGGCGCGCTTCCGCCGGCCGCGCCGCGCACGCCGCGGTAAATGGGAGGCTCGGCCGGCGGGGGCGGGGGCCGCGCAGCCGGGGACTTTCAGGAACTGCAGGGGCGGGCGGCGGCTGGAGTCTCCAAGCGCCCAGCCGCGGGCCTGAGCAACGACACTCGGGGCGAGGCGGAGCCGCCGCCGCGCCGGGGCCCAGCCGTCGCCACCGTCCTCGCGCGCCCGCCCGGCTTGGGCCGACCCGCCGCGGCGCGGGAGACGAGCCGGCCGTCCCGGGCCGGGGGACCCGCCCGCCATGGCCACCAAGGTGAGGGGCGCGCGGAGCAGGCCCGGCCGGCCGCTCGGCCCACGGCGGCGCGGGGAGGGTCGGGGGCGCGGGCGGCGGCGGCCCGAGGAGGCCAGGAGGGCGCTCGGCGGGACCCAAAGCCGGCCCGCGGCCCAGCCAGCCCCCTCCGGCGTGGCGGCGCGGTGAGGCGGGGGGCAGCGGGGCTGGTCGAGACCCCCGGCGGCGCGGAGCGCGACGCCGCCTCAAAGTTTGCGCCTGGGCGCGGGCGGCGGCGGGAGCGGGGCGGAAAGTTCCCGCAGCCCCGGAGCGTCTGGGAGTCGCCCGCCGCCGCCCCGGAGCCCGGCCCGCGCGGCCGGCCCCCCGCGCCTCCGCGGCTCCGCGCTTTCTGTTTTGCTGCCTTTTCGGTTTGAATGGCACTGCCAGCGCGAATCGGTACCGAGAGGGAAATGACTGTGCTTTCGGTTAGGTGCCCGCTCGAAGAAGGGCCCAGGCCCGAGTTACGCGGGGGACTTGGCTCCCGCGCGGCCGGGAGTTGTGCCTGCTCGTTCTGTGACTGCGTGTGAAGGCGGGCGCCCGGGCCGCCGTGCTCCCGGGCCGCCGGGCCGCCTTTCCCCCCTTCCCCCCGCGCCGCCTTCCCCGGCGCCGCTCCCGGGGCGGTTTTCCTGCCCCAGCCGCGGAAGGGGGACCGGGGAGGCGGCGCGTCCCGGGCTGCGGCCGGCCTGCGGTGCGGGCTGGGCACGTCGTTTCTGGGAGGCCACTTTTATAAACATGAGCACCCTTTTCCATATTTGTTTTTGAAACATCTAAGCGACTTTTGGGTTGGTGAGAACCGGGTGTGTGTTGTCGGAGGGCGTTTGATGGAGACAGGAATTGTCGGTGACTGCCGAGCTTGGAGTTGGTGCCAAGGTCTGGGTCTGGTCCGCGAGTGCAGGCTGTTTAGAAAGGAGGGCTCTCGGAACCTGTTGCTTCTGTCGCCGAAATAATTACCTTGTTAATATATTTTGAGTGTGGCGTTCCTGGGTTTATTAGATTGATAGAACTTGCCAACTTTTAAACATAATGATTTTGTGTCGACCTTTTTAATTAAAAAAAATTAACGCAAGCCAAAGATTTCAAAGGGAATTTTGATTTTGAGGTTTGTTGCCACTTACACATCCTACTTCACAGTTGTCTTGCGACCTTAAGAGTGGTTTGTGACACAGAGGTCTGGTTTGTGCTGTTTCCCACCTGCCTCTTCTGAGGCACCAGTGTGTGCTTTAGGTAGGATACAGCTTAGCAACTGCAGGTGCTAACTGAGTTTTATTTGATGGTGAAGTCTGAGCTTAGTTTTTTCATTAAATTAAAAAGGACTCTGATTCTTGTACCCAACTTGAAATGAATATGTCCTCACTAAGCACAAGCCTCACAGCATTTCTGAGTTCTTCCTACTTTTGTTATCTGTGCTACTCTGAAGCAAATTCCAGACTTCTGTTAGGATCTCAGCTTTCTAATCACGTTTCTACCTGGTGCTCAGTTTCCCTGTTTACAGAGTGACAAACCATTGCTATTTGAAGAAAAAGACCAGCAGTGAAGCATTTATCAAGAGGACACTTCCTCAAATTTGGGTTTTGTTTTGTTTGGTTTCCCTACTGTCTGGTGATTCTCTGTCAAATCAAAAGTTCTCTCTGTTCTTTGTTTCTGTACTGGGGAGTGAACCCAGGTATGTTTTACCTCTGAGCCACATCCCCATCCCTTATTTTTTGTTTTGACACAGGGCCTTGCAAAGTTGCTGAGGCTGGCATCCAACTTGTGATCCTCCTGCCTCACCCTCCGGAGTAGCTGGGATTAAGGTGTGCACCACCTCACCAGGCTGTCTAATTTTTCAATTGTTCCCAGAGAGTAAAGGTGTCACTGTTGGGTTCCTCAGCCCCTCTATAAGCACACCCTTGTCCTTCCCCACATCTGAGTAGTTTGATTTCTTTTCCTTCCTGTTCTTTATTTGGAATATTCTTAGTAACCAATGACCACTAACTTGTAATAAAAATTTCAGGCTCAAATGGCCCTTAGGCTCTTGCTATAAGTATTAAGAAGTGATGAGATATATATTCAGTATCTGAATATTTGAGGTCATGTTGGGTTTCGCTTTGAATTTACCAGAGAATGACTTCAGTTCATTTTTTTTTTTTTTTTTAATTCTTACAGGTTGTTTGAAAGGTGCAATTATCTTCAATCATGGGTTTTAAAAATTCTTTCTATATTCACAATAGAAAATTTTCTTTTAAAAGAATTTGAATTGGATGCTGGGGTTGTGGCTCAGCGGAAGAGCGCTCACCTAGCATGTGCGAGGCACTGGGTTCGATCCTCAGCACCACATAAAAATAAATAAAATAAAGGTATTGGGTCCAACTACAACTAAGAGAAAATTAAAATAAATAAAGTTTCTTAAAAAATAATTAGAATTGGGTCATTCGTCACTATTGAAGATAGGTAATCAGTAACTGCACATTTTAAAAGGATTATCTGTTTTTTTTGTTTCTAATCTTTCCTTGTAGAATGCTGAATTCAGTTTAAATGCATACACCACTCTGTGAAGTCCAGTCTTGTCTCATTTAGAAAATACAGTGAAAGGCTGATAAGAATGTTTTAGTCTTGTCCTCTGTTGCAAGCCCCTGAAGTTTATGTTTTGACACAGTCCTATGGTGAATTTGGGTAAATTTAAGTTTTGTTTTAAAAAGACCAAGTTGAGAAAGAATTCATTTTCTACATATATCAAAAGGGACTTAAGGAAAATAGTTGCAGTTATCCATATCTGTGTAACTTAGCTGTCATTTCCACGTCACAGTTAACCTTTGGTAACTAATTTAGGTCCTTTGTGCTTACAGAATCACTTTTAGAAGTAATCATTCTAATGAGTTTTTTTGATACAACATTTTTTTATACCTTTATTTTATTTATGTGGTGCCAAGGATCAAACCCAGTGCCTTGCGCATGCTAAGTAAGCAAGTACTCTACCACTGAGCCCCTCTAACCAGATTCTTGAAGTTCCTGATACCTTTTTCTTCTTCCTTCCTTCCTTCCTTCCTTCTAGAAAATGCCTTTCCAGCTCCACTAACTAAAGTTACACATGTGCATCTTACAGCCCTGGTTGAATTAAGGGTGTGTGGAACCTTGAAATTCTGGTAGGAAAGGAGTGAATTCCTTAGGTGCAGGTGTGTGAGAACAGTTTTGAAAACATATGTTGTAATTTCTCCCAAGCAGAAACCTCTTTATTTGAAGAAAAGAATAGAAGACTCTTTATAAGGGAAGTTTAAGGATATATATATATATTTTTACAAATAGCATGGAAGATGCTTACTATACAGTTTTGTGTGACAGGTTTGTTTTTTTAAACTCTTTTTTAAATTTCAGTGTGCTAGGAATTGAACCTAGGGCCTAGCACATGCTCGGCAAGCACTGTACCACTGAGATACATTCCCAACCCTTTCTAAAAATTTTAATTAATTTATTTAGAAGAGTCTTGCTAAACTGCCGAGAATGGTCTTTGACTGTTAGTGCCTTGACTTTTCTTATCACTGTTCCACCTGGTGCTCATTTCATGTTTATAGAGTGGCAAATCATTGCCATTTGAAGAAAAAGACTAGCTCCACTAAGTAAGTTACACGTATGCAGACACAAACTACCACATAGCTGCCAGCAGTAGCTGGAATTACAGGCACCCTGCCCAGTTTAACAATAATTTTTTAAAAATGTCTTAAATAGAATGTTTAGCATTTATATAGAGAAAAATTTGTATAGAGAAAAATTCTGAGACAATGAAATTTTTTCTTAATAAAGAATAGAAGACATAATTTTTTAAAAATTAGAGCTATATATTAAACTTATTTGGGCTCATCCTGACAAACTCATCTATGCATGGAATTTGATTTCAGTTCACGGTTCCCCACTTCAGAAAGCATGCACTTTTTAACTGCACCATTTTTATATTAAGCATATAAATTACACTTTGCCTTTGAGTGCCCCCTCGTAACTCTATAGCTTTGCATGCACACTTCCTTTCTGGTCTGAACTGCTGTTTTCTGCCATCTTCTAGGTACCCCTTCTTACACATTAGCCCAAGGTACCACTTCCTTGGGAAAGTCTTTCCTGATGTCCCCACCCCTATTACAGGGTCATCTGGCCAGGCTGTTAGTTACATTTGTTTCTGTGACTACTGGCTGCCTCCTTCGGGATGCATTCAGCCCCAGGAGGCTGGGACTGTGTTTGCTCACCTTTGTGTCCTCAGGGACCTGTTTGAAAGAGCAAAAAGAGATTCCAGCGAGATAATGACTCATATACTAATGATAAAAGAACTTTAATCTCCAGCTGTAGGTTTTGGTTCTTTTAATTGTGTGTTTCAGTGAAAATTTTTTAAGTATACATGCCCAATGCAAAATTCACCTGCAGCGGAATGTATTTTAAAATGTAAATAATTTAGCCTTACTAATGATTACATGAGAAATTATGTTTCAAGGTGTTTGAAACTAGCCTCACACGTCTGAGAATTTAAGAAGGTTGTTTTTAACTCCTGAGTGTCAGGAGTGTGCTTAGTTTTCAAAAGTTTAGGAGTTTTTTTTTTTATTTATTTTTTTAGTTGTAGATGAACATAATACCTTTATTCTATTTGATTATTATTATTTTTTTAATGTGGTGCCAGGGATTGAACCCAGGGCCTCACACTTGCTGGGTAGGCGCTCTACCACTGAGCCACATCCCTGGCCCGGGTTTTTTGTCTTTTTTGTTGAGATTTCTGACTTGATTGCATTGTGATCAGGGAATCTGATTAATAATCACTACCATATTTTGAATTTTGTTGAGGCTGACCTTATACCTAGCAAACAGTTTTCATAAATGTTCTTCATGTGCATGGAAAGAATATGTGTATTCTCAAATCATGTGTTTGCAGTCAGTATATTTCCAGTAGACTGAACTTATTAGGTGCTTTTCCCATTTTCATCCTATTAATCTATTTTCTCTACTTGATCTTTTTTTCTACTGGATGGGGATGTAGGTTTAAACCATTTCTCTAAATTTAGTATTAGTATTATTTACCAGGTGAATTGAAGTTTTTATTGTGAAATGACCCGCTTTATTTCTAGTGATGCATATTTTTCTTAAAGACAGTTTTATCTTGTTAACATGATTTCATTAGAGTTCTTTTCGTAAGAACTGATCGTATAAAAACCTATAGGGAATTTTCCTTTTGTTCAATATGTTAATGTGATTTCTTTTTTTTTAAATTTTTTTAGTTGTAGGTGAACACAATACCTTTATTTATTTATGTGGTGCTAAGGATCGAACCTAGTGCTCCATGCATGTGGGGCAAGAGGTCTACCACTGAGCCACAACCCCAGCCCATTAATATGATTTCATCTGGTAAATGTTTTCTTGATATATAAAAACCTGTAGCTGAATTTTACCTTTTGTCCAATATGTCTCTGTGACTAAAGATTATTGTCTGTCTGTATTCATGTTTACTGAAGTATTTAGATTTCTGAGAATCAGTCAATCCTGAACTTTTTGGAAGCTGTGCCCTTCACCCCAATCTCTTTTTTTTATTCAGTTATTGCTTATTTAGACTTAACCCCATTGTACCATGTCTTTGCATGCTATTTTCTGATATTTCAGTCTTGTCTTTGGATATTTTTTCTATTTCCTAAACTAAATTGAAATTTTCATTTTGTTACTGGTGAATCTGCCATATTTGAAAATGTACTTTGCTTTAGTCATCAAAGACTGTTTGCTAGATGTAGGCTTTAGGCTGCAGTATTTTCTCTCAGCCCAGGGAAGCTGTTCCTTCTAGTTTCTTCTGGCTTTCGTGTTTACTGGTGAGAAGCCAGCTGTCTAATTGTTCCTTTGAAAGCCTGTTTCTGAGACCTTCTCTGTGTCTTCAGCGTTCTGCAGCTTCACTGTGGTGTGTCTCTGTGTGCATTGATTTTTGCAGCTTAGGGTTTGCTGGGTGTGTTGGGTCTGAGAATGGGTGCTTCGGTGGTACAACAGTAGAGCTTTCAGTAGAACTCTCTGCACTGAGATGTGCCATCTGTGTGCAGCCCTGTGGAAGTCACCTGCCATGTCAGTAACATGAACTGGAAATGTGGTTAGTGCAACTGAGGAACTGAGTTCACTTTAATTAAAATAGTTATAGGTGGTTAATGGCTACTGTTTTGAAGGATGCAGTTTTAGAAATTCTCAACCATCATTTTATGAAAATTGCCTTATCTCCATTCTCTCTTTCTGGAACTCTTAATTGGCATGAAAAGGCCCAAAGGACATGCAGCCTCCCATCTCACTGTCCTGTTTTCTTTGTGCTGCATTCTGGATGACTTCTTTGGCCCTTACCTACAGTTCAGTATTCTTCAGTCAGGCCTAATCTGTTCTTTTACCCATCCTTAATTTTTTTTTCAGTCGTATTCTATTTTTGGAAATTATGTTTGTTTTTCAAATCTGCTTGGTGGTTCTTCATAGTCTCTGGTTTTCTGCTCACATTTTCATAGTTTTGTATTTTCATAGTTTGGTGTCTGTTGATTCTTGTATCAGAATTCTGACTCAGCATGTTTCTCCTTATTTGCATTCATGGTACCTTGTTTTCTTCTGTATTTTGTGATTTTAGTTTATTTTTTCCTTAGAACTTCATCTCAGTAAATTCTGATATCTAGAATGAAGTTGTATTTTTAGGAAGAATTTGTATTTGCTTATACCACTCCTCAGGAGCACTACATCTTTGGGGTCACTGGCTTAATGGTTTTCCAAACATACTGAGTAGCATAAATGTGGGCCTCAGGAACTCAGGAGAAGTTCCCTTACTCCCCCTGGCTCTGTACCAGTGGCAAGTCATTTCCTTGCTGCCCACTGTGCACACAGGCTTTTCTCCTTCATCCTTACCTTGGGGTCTTTTTGCAGTCCCAGCTTGTAGCTTTATCTCTTACCTCCCTGCCTGCATGCAGTCCTAGAGCGCCAGCTCAGGTCTCCAGACAAGTCCAGGGTGAAGTCCTGCCTTAGCAAGTGTCCTCCCGGGGTTTGTGCTTTGGCTACCTTTAGGACTTCTCCAGAGCCTTTCCTTTTGTTCTGACAAGGCGAGGGCTCTTACTGGTTACTCAATGCTTCTGGTGTTTCAGTCTGGCAGTGGCTTGGGTATTAGCATGCAGAGCCTGCTGGAACAGCGGCCAACCTAGAGCATCCTGGTAGCAGGAACCCGAAGGAGTAGGGTATGTGCACCTGACTCCTGAATCTGGTCTCCCAAGGTGGAGAAACTTCAATCTCTCAAAATGATACACTGTGGTATTTCTCAGTTTTCCGATTTTATTTCTTTCTCTTTTTCTTTTGACTATCTCTCATTTCTTTTGACTAAACATGCTGGGTTTTGCCCCTTTTTATTTTTAGGCATTGTAACTACAGTATTTAAGGTTTTAGTATGACTCAATTTTTCTAAGCTATTTTTAGTATCTTTATATCAAGTCCTATAGTATTATGACCTGATTCTTAAGAGGAGTTGTGTGTCTCATGGTGGCAGCACTTAGGGCCAAGTTTTCATCTTTTAGCTTCTTTTGTAGTCTCAAAATTTTTGAGCAATGAACTTCCCTTGCCATTGTAAAAAGGAAAAAGCAAGCTCATGGTTTTTAACTTAAAAACTTGTGGGTTTTTTAAAAAATATTTATTTATTTTTAGTTGTAGTTGGACACAATACCTTTATTTATTTTTATGTGATGCTGATGATCAAACCCAGGGCCTTACACATGCTAGGCAAGTGCTCTACCGCTGAGCCATAACCCCAGCCCTAAAAACTTGTTTTTAACCAGACATCTAAAGCACATTTCCAGCTTTATCTATCTTCTGTTGATTTGTTTAAAATTATACTGAGATGAAAAAAGTACTTAATTAATACTTATGAATAATAAGTGGCTCTTGAATGGAAAAAAATCTCTTGCATTCAGGATTACAAATACTGTTTTGCAAATAAATTACAAAATTTGTTTTCTTAAGTATCTTACTTTTGGTTTTTAACTTTTAAAAATAACTGGAAACTTGGAATAGCTGGGGTTAGAGGATGTGCTAGCATGCTCAGGACCCTGGATTTGATCCGCAGCACCACCCAAACAAAACAAAACACCACAACAAGAACAAGGCAGAGCAGACAACCATACAAACACAAGACTGAAAGCCTACATGGCAACCAGCACTAAACCTAAAGTTCTTAAAAATGGCTGCCTTAAAATGCATTGTAAAATGCATTGTGGCTCAGCAGTAGAGGGCTCACCTAGCATGTGCGAGGCTCTGGGTTTTGAGCCTCAGCACCACACAAAAATAAATAAATAAAATAAAGGTACTGTGTCCAACTACAACTTTAAAAAAATTTTAAAAATGCATTGTAATCACACCGGCCTCTGTGTGTCTTTCTCCTGTGGAGCTTAGAGGGGGTAGAATGGCTAGTCCCTTGTGGCTCAGCAGTGGTGTCTAGCACTCTGTCCTCCCTCCACCTTTCAAAGATCACTTAGTACTCAGATTGCAGAGTGGAGAGGTCAGTGTTAAACTTCTACAGCTGTTTGTTGATGCATTAACAATCTGATGA
This sequence comes from Marmota flaviventris, assembly GCF_047511675.1. Lineage (NCBI taxonomy): Eukaryota > Metazoa > Chordata > Mammalia > Rodentia > Sciuridae > Marmota > Marmota flaviventris. The sequence continues at coordinate 9,278,058 of NC_092503.1, read as the reverse complement.
TTACAGATGTACTTTGTTGTGTGATTACCATTACAAGTAAGTAAAGTTGATTCAATGTCCTTGTCACGACAAGACCAAGAAGATCAGTAGAGACTGGTAGTTATATTAGATTGATTACATAATCCTTTAGAACCAAGAAGGTATTGGAGATATAAAATTTTCCAATAATATTTAAAATTGTTTTATTTACTACTGTCTATGATGTCCCAAAGTGAAGTTCTCAGCCTTTTAATCCCGGCTACTCTGAAGACTGAGGCAGGAGTATCACAAGTTCTAGGCCAGCCTGGACAACTGAGACCCTGTCTCAAAATAAAAAGTCCTGGATATGTATCCCCAGTACTGCAATAAACAAACAAAAAGGAAAGAAGAAAACCCATTCCCTGTGTGAGGAGTCAGAGCCTCTCATGCCCTTTCTGTAGCTTGCACAGTGGAGACTGGCAGTATTTTCTAAAAAGCAATTGTAACATTTCCCCCAAACTCCCCTCACTTATAAGGCATCTCTGCTACACAGAAAGATTATAGCAACGGTAATAAGCTTCCCTCAGAGAGAAATTGGGTTCTTATTAAAGTGCATCAGTATTTTCCAAGTAATGATAGTATTTCCTGAGTTGTAGGCATTAATGGTGGAGCTATGTGACAGTCACCCCATTTGGGAGCTTGGTAAATTATGCATTACTGACTCCCCCCAGAGTTGCTGACCAGGGGTCAGAGGTAGAACTTCAAACATGCCTCTCTTCCATTTCCCAAGTGATGCTGAGGTTGCTGGTCTCAGGATCACACTTGGAGGACTACTGCTGTGGAGAGTGCAAAAAGAACTTTTAAGGTTGGTCCTCAAATCTGAGACTGTGGTTTGGTTGGGAAGGCTGCATTAACAGGCTTTTTTTTTTTTTTTTTTTTTAAAGTTATAGTACCTTTATTTTATTTTTATGTGGTGTTGAGGATCAAACCCAGTGCCTCACACGTGCAGACAAATGCTCCACTGAAGTGGCATCCCCTTTCTCCACAGAAAAGTCTTAACTGGGCTTCTCCAGAAATCTTTACCATGACTGATTTTTGGACTGTCAGCAAAAGAGTCTCTGCAAAAGAGTTCAATGTAGATAAACTTCCTATTTTCGTGTTGCTATGTTTTACTTGGCCACTGGCCAGGAAGAAATCAGCACTCCAGGTGCTGGACATCCCCTTACTAGTTTCTCACAAACATGTATCCAGTATAGTAGTTTGTAGAAATGTGCAAACAAGGCCTCTGGCCTTGAGCTGGGCTTCACAGAGACCTCCACATTTTTAAGAGAAGTTACCAATTGAGTTCCATGGTAACAGCTGGCAGGGGAGGAAAGACAGGGGAGAAGCAGCTCTCCCCTTCTCAGGTGTTGTCCTTGAAGGGTTAACTTGCCCAAAACAGTGAAATAAAAACCTGCTTTTATGTGAACTTCTGCAGACTGTGAACTTCTGAGCCCCTACCCTTACATGCTGGGTATAAAACTCTGAAACTCCCTGAACTCGGGGTTCAGAGGATTGATTGATGATTACAGCAAAAACTGTGCCCTCTGAACCTGGCTGCAGCCAAATAAAACTGTTTTCTGCTATCTTTGTCCCTGCAACACCACCACTGAGCTACACCCCCAGCCCACCAGGCTGTGTCTTGTGTAAAGGATTCTTCTGAATTCAAATGATTGATAAGTATTTTCAAATAAAGGCAGTTTGATTTCTGGTCTACTCTGGTGTGTTTGGTAATTTTTCAGCATTCTGTTGATTGGTCATTTGTGTTACAGATTGAACATATGTACCTAATCCAAAAATCTAAAATCTGAAATGTTCCAGAATGAAACTTTTTGAAGTGGTGATATGATACCACAAATGGAAAATTCCACACCATGAAACTTTGTTCCATGCACAAAATGATTTAAAATATTGTATAAAATTACCTTCAGACTGTGTATATAAGATGTAGGTGAAAAATAAGTGAATTTTATATTTAAGATTTGGATCCTGTCCCCAAGATATCTCATTATATACATACAAATACTTTAAACTTTTAAAAAAAGTCTAAAGTCCAAACATTTCTGGTTCCAAGCATTTTGGATAAGGGATGCTCAACCTGTGTGTGCAGAATGTCTCAACATAGTTAGAGTCTCAGATCATTTTAGCAGTAATGTTACTGTGGCTGGTGATATCACTGTCTTGTTGCTTTTTGATTTTTTTTTTTTTTTAAGTTGTAGGTAGACTCAGTACCTTTATTTTACTTATTTATTTTTATGTGGTGCTGAAGATCGAACCCAGGCCCTCACACATGCTAGGCAGGTACTTATCACTGAGCTTCAACCCCAGTCCTTCCATGTTGCTTTTTTTTTTTTTTTGAGAGAGAGAGAGAGAGAATTTTAATATTTATTTTTTAGTTTTCGGCAGACACAACATCTTTGTTTGTATGTGGTGCTGAGGATCGAACCCGGGCCGCACACATGACAGGCGAGCGCGCTGCGAGTTGAGCCACATCCCCAGCCCTCCCTGTTGCTTTATTTATTTATTTATTTATTAGTCATACATGACAGTATAATGCATTTTGATATATAATACATACATGGAATGTACATACATCAATCATATTGTCTATTCTGTTCTACTGTCCTTCCTATTCCTCCCCTCCTCTCCCATCCTTTCTCTCTATCCAATCTAATGTGACACACTTTTTTTTTCTTTTTCTCATCACAACATCATATATGCCGCAGTCCGGCTGCAGCAAAATAACCGGGGGGGTGACAAAGAACTTGTGTAGATTGATACAGCAGGAGTAGGAGCCGTTTATTGCAGGACAGGAGCAGTATTTATACATTCCACACAGCTTATCTAATTAACATAAACTAGATACAGCAGTCAACCAATCAGGAATCTCCACACTTAATGGCTCGTTTTTGTTACTTCTCAAACCACTCCCTCTGGCATTTTGCCAGGCACCATCCAGACTTGTTTAAAGACTCTAACATTTTCCAGGCGCCATCCTGACTTGTTTACAGACTCTAACATTTCCCCCTTTTGTTTAATTTAAATAACGACCATAGTGGTTTTTACACAAACACCATAAATAATCTGCTACAAGCAGAAGGGGAGGATACAAAATGTCACAATACCAAGCCAATTGATGGCTCCATGGAAGAAGCCCTTGGAAAAATTATACCAGCAATGACACCCTTAGCAAAGATACCGAGTTACAATTTGTTGTAGATTACAGTTTGTTGTCTCAGTCCAGGTAAAGCAGTGTCTCAATAGATTAACTCACAGTCCAGGTAAATCACAGTCCAGGTAAGTTCTGCAGGCAGTTAGCTTAAATCACAGTCCAGGTAAGTTCGGCAGGCAGCTAGCTTGATCTGAAGTCTCGTCTGGTTCTCAGCAACATTGGAAATTCTTCCACCTTCCTCTTCACCGGCACTGGGACGAAGGCAGGAACTCTGGATGGCTAAAGAAAATCCTGTAGCATTCAACTAAGAAAACAACCTTCTGAACAATTTAATACATTATCTCAAGGTTTTTTTGCATTTGAAATAAGCATTAATAGTGCTCATTACTCATCAGCTTCCAGGTGTGGGAGAACTATTGTAGCTTAGTTATTGGCATTGAAAATGACCAAACATCAGGGACACCGGTATTGTCTTCTGCTGGCTGTAGCGCCTGGGCAGCCCCAGATGGCCCTTGGGAGTGTCCCGGACTCAAACTGCTTCCGGGCACAGGGAGCAAGAGCCTGCAAGACTGTGCCTCCAGGTCAGGTCTAGATTTGGGCTTGCGGCAGTGGAAGAGCCAGCTGTCGCCACTTGGAAAATTCTTGCTGCGCCATGACCAGCTCGCACAATCGGCAGCCGCCTCTCCGCTTCACGCACCCTCCGGTAACGAAAAGTATTTAGTAGTAGCCTTTTACTGCAACTTTTTTCCTGATAATCTTTCTTCTTCTGAACTTTCTTTTTCTTTCTGACTAGAGTTCCTGGGCTCTTATCAACACATGCCCTAACTATTCTTGGTTCCACTGGGGTGCCTTCTTCCCTTTTCAATTTACTTAATACCCCTTCCATATTTTCATCACAAAGACAATACAACATTTCAAGACAAAACAAGACACAAACATACTGTATCAATCTTCTCCATTTTCTCGAAATGGTCATTTTTCCTCTCGCCCTATCTGCCTAGGGACGAGCAGATTGCTCCCGTCCTATCTATGGACGGGCAGCTTTTTTTTCGTCACTTACCCCCAAGTGTCCCGGGGCTCCGGGTACGGGCCACCATCTGCTGCAGTCCAGCTGCAGCAGAATAATCGGGGGGGGGGGGGTGACGAATAACTTGTGTACGTTGATACAGCAGGAGTAGGAGCCGTTTATTGCAGGACAGGAGCAGTATTTATACATTCCACACAGCTTATCTAATTAACATAAACTAGATACAGCAGTCAACCAATCAGGAATCTCCACACTTAATGGCTCATTTTTGTTACTTCTCAAACCACTCCCTCTGGCATTTTGCCAGGCACCATCCAGACTTGTTTACAGACTCTAACATTTTCCAGGCGCCATCCTGACTTGTTTACAGACTCTAACACATATATGTATTCTGTTTAACAATGAGGTTCTCCTTCCATCTTCTGTGCAACTCCCCTTCTCCCTCTTTTTCCCTCCCACCTCTCTTCCCTATTTAGTGGTAGTCTTCTTCTCATGCTCTTCCTCCCTATCCCATTTTGAGTCACCCCCCTTATATCAGAGAAGACATTCGGCATTTGTTTTTTAGGGATTGGCTAACTTCACTTAGCATAATCTGCTCTAATGCCATCCATTTGCCTGAAAATGCCATGATTTTATTATTTTTTAGTGCTGAGTAATATTCCATTGTGTATAAATGCCACATTTTTTTAATCCATTTATCTATTGAAGGGCATCTAGGTTGGTTCCACATTCTAGCTATTGTGAATTGTGCTGCTGTAAACATTGATGTGGCTGTGTCCCTGTAGTATGCTCTTCTTAGGTCTTTTGGGTATAGTCCGAGAAGGGGAATAGCTGGGTCAAATGGTGGTTCCATTCCCAGCTTTCCAAGGAATCTCCATACTGCTTTCCAAATTGGTTGCACCAATTTGCAGTCCCACCAGCAATGTATGAGTGTACCTCCCCTCCCCCCTCCGCATCCTCGCCAGCACTTATTGTTGTTTGACTTCATAATGGCTGCCATTCTTATTGGCGTGAGATGGTATCTTAGAGTAGTTTTAATTTGCATTTCTCTGATTGCTAGAGATGGTGAGCATTTTTTCATGTATTTGTTAATTGATTGTATATCCTCTTCTGAGAAGTTTCTGTTCAAGTCATTGACCCATTTGTTGATTGGGTTATTTGCTTTTTTGTTGTTTAACTTTTTGAGTTCTTTGTATACTCTAGAGATTAGAGCTCTATCTGATGTTTGAGGGTTAAAAATTTGTTCCCAGGATGTAGGCTCTCTATTCACCTCGCATATTATTTCTCTTGCTGAGAAAAAACTTTTTAGTTTGAATTCGTCCCATTTGTTGATTCTTGGTTTTAACTCTTGTGCTATAGGTGTCTTATTAAGAAATTTGGGGCCTGCCCCCACGTGATGAAGATTAGGACCAACTTTGTCTTCTATTAGACGAAGAGTCTCTTGTCTGATTCCTAGCTCCTTGATCCATTTTGAGTTGACTTTTGTGCATGGTGAGAGAAAGGGATTCAATTTCATTTTGGTGCATATGGATTTCCAGTTCTCCCAGCACCATTTGTTGAAGATGCTATCCTTTCTCCATTGCATGGTTTTAGCACCTTTGTCTAATATAACATCATTCTAAATGGAGAAAAATTGAAGGCATTCCCTTTAAAATCTGGAACAAGACAGGGATGCCCTCTCTCACCACTTCTATTCAACATAGTTCTTGAAACACTAGCCAGAGCAATTAGACGAAAGAAATTAAAGGCATAAATATAGGAAAAGAAGAACTTAAATTAGCACTATTTGCCGATGACATGATCCTATACCTAGCAGACCCCAAAAATTCAACCAAGAAACCTCTAGAACTAGTAAATGAATTCAGCAAAGTGGCAGGATATAAAATCAATACCAATAAATCAAAGGCATTCCTGTATATCAGTGACAAATTCTCTGAAATGGAAAAGAGGACAACTACTCCATTCACAATATCCTCAAAAATAAAATAAAATACCTGGGAATCAACAAAAGAGGTAAAAGAGCTATACAATGAAAACTACAGAACCCTGAAGAAAGCAATAGAAGAAGACCTTAGAAGATGGAAGGATTTACCTTGCTCATGTATTGGTAGAATTAATATTATTAAGATGGCCATACTATCAAAAGCGCTTTATAGATTCAATGCAATTCCCGTCAAAATCCCAATGACATTCCTTGCAGAAATATAAAAAGCAATCATGAAATCCATCTGGAAAAACAAGAGACCCAGAATAGCTAAAGTAATTCTAAGCAGGAAGAGTGAAATTGGTGGTATCACGATTCCAGATTTTAAACTATACTATAGAGCAATAGTAACAAAAACAGCATGGTACTGGCACCAAAACAGGCTGGTAGACCAATGGTATAAAATAGAGGACACAGAGACAAATCCACAAAATTACAACTACCTGTTGCTTTTTAAGTTGGCCAGAAAACATGCCTGCCTGCTATCTATCTATCTATCTGTCTGTCTGTCTGTCTGTCTATCGGTATCATTGTAGGTCACATTAATCAGTCCAAATTCATTTGCTTTGTATTGTGGTTCTGAAGTGGTTATATAATGAGAATGATTTTTAAGTCAGGGCATTACTATGTAAGTGAATCCTGTTTAATTTATAATTCAGATAATTTATGATTTCTAGATTTTTGTTTTACTAGTGTGGTATATACCTGTACCTAATTTTGATGAATTTGAATTTCAGCAGCTTCAGCTTTCCTTTTTGCCCATTTAGAAATCTTAAGGAAGTAAAAAGACAAATGTGTCAAAAGTCAGAGGAAAAAATAGGTGTGTTCCCTAAATTAGATAAATCTTAAAATGATCCATCTAGGACTCATATGCATGAAGGTGTGTCTGTGTGTGTTCGTGTTCTAGAAAGTAGATTTATGATTGAGAAACACTTGCTGTAACTGAACTCTGTAATATCAATGAGAACTAACATGTCTAAATAAGAAAGTACGGAAGATGATTGCAGAGTTCTAGAGTTCTTGGTGACACGTGTTCCATTCAATTTCTTATTGGACTTATAAACATCATATTCTGCCGCAGTCCGGCTGCAGCAAAATAACGGGGGGTGGGGTGGGGGTGGGGGGGTGAAGAGCAACTTGTGTAGATTGATACAGCAGGAGTGGAAGCCGTTTATTGCAGGACAGGAGCAGTATTTATACATTCCACACAGCTTATCTAATTAGCATAAACTAGATACAGCAGTCAACCAATCAGGAATCTCCACACTTAATGGCTTGCTTTTGTTACTTCTCAAACCACTCCCTCTGGCATTTTGCCAGGCACCATCCAGACTTGTTTACGAACTCTAACATTCCCCTGGCAAAATGCCAGGTGTTATTTTGACTTGTTTACAGACTCTAACAATATTCCATATAGGTGGAATATGTTTCATTTTCACTGTCTGTGGTTAACATTAGAAAGGTACGTGAATTTCAAGGGATAGTTACAGGACATGTTAAGCATGCCACATTGCTACTAAAAACCAAAAGCAGTGGTCTCTCCAAAATTTATATTAAAGATGAAAATGCATGTGCATTTTCCTGCTTCAAGGAGTTGTTGTCTGGTGGGGAAGTTTGAGATCTTCCCTTGGGAGTTGCAGTTGTGGCAGGAGAAGTTCATGCTGTGCACAGCGATGGCACAGCAGTTAGACATTAGACCCTCTGTTCCCCCATTCGCTGCCTTTGGGAACGTGAAAGCAGAACGAACTTACATCAGTAGAGGCCATAGCTTGAAAATCACATGTAAAATTAAAGTTCCAGTTAAACATACTGCGTTAGTCCAGACTTAGGAGAGGATCATTTCTGTACTGTGGTGGGTGAGAGAGTGAGGACTGTGATGTTTCCTGGGTGTTCTTCATTGTAGTGACTGGCCTTGCAGGTTAGAAGTTCCTTTTCAGAGAAGACAGAATTGTCCGTTCACCTTGGTCCTGCTCTAAAATTTTATCAAGGACTCATCACACTAAGCCACTTTAGGAACTAGGGACCAGCGTGTGCTAGGTAAATAGTGTTTCTGTGCCCCACTTCATTCTGTATCCCTTGTGGCTCAGGACAGGGTCTTGGCATGGTTGAAATGGCTCTGCTCCAGGTAAGCAGTTTCCTTAAAATTGCTATGGTTGGGTGGTGATTTTCCTATTATTATAAAAATAAAATATAAACTAGGATCTGTTACACCTCAGATTGGGGAGTGAAACCAGTTTTTATGATTTCAAGTTACTCTTGTAAAGGTGAGAATGTTTCTTCTTGCTTTTCCTTATTTGCCTGAAATTTAACTCAGTTACCCACATCTTGGTGTCTGGCTGTTTGTGTTTGATCCCTTTGCTCTTGCCTCAGTGTTTTATTAATTCTGGTAAATTACTCTCACACATCAAATCAAGATAAAAACAAGGCAAGTCCTTAGAAGCCTAGAGGACAAAAGTATGAGTGAGATTGAAACGTACACTGGCATTGTTAGAAACTCTATAATACCTATATGTGTTTAGCTGAGCTGAGCCGTATACTGAGTTCACAGAGAGCAAATCTCATGGGTCCCCTTAGTAGATCATCATGCTGTTTTTTTCTTCAGTAAATTTGTTGAACATCTGCTTTGGGCCAGAAACTGTTGAAATGTTAAAAATACAGCACTGAAGAAAGCCCTCAAGACAAAAGTCTGTGCTCATGAGCTGTGTTCCAGTGCAGGTGGATGGTCAACCACAGGGTCAGTAAGGTGGGGTGTGTGGGCAGGAGGGTAGTCGTGGCCAAGGATCCCTAAAGGGAAGGTGACAGGTAGAGACCTGAAGGAAGGAGTGGGCCTAAGGAATGAGCAGGTGCATGTCTGGAGAGGAAGCTGGGCTTGAGGAAGTGGCTGGCCAGTAGGGAGTGGTGGGGGCCTTGGAACTGATGTAGCATTGTGAACCCTGGAGGGTTTCCACCACACCCACAGGCCTGCCTCCCTCTTTCCCTCCCTCCCTTCCTCCTTTCCCCCAGTTTGCCAGAACTAACTCCAGGGAGATAATGCTCTGTTTACTTTGATGTTGGATTTAGATCTTATTTTTTTCCTTCTTAAAATTTAATTGATTGTATCTAATTAAAACCACACTGGGAAAATCCTGTGCTCCACTTAATTCAGTCAGTGAGAGAGTTTTAAAGGGATTGATAGATTAACCTTTTACACATTAGGAGAATGTTAGTCAAATCAGTTGGAAAAAAAAAGTTTAAGGAGACCCTCCCCAAACACACACACACACACACACACCCCTCTATTACTTAATTTGAAATTCTCCCTAATGGAAAATTTCAGATCTTGCCTCCTGGACTTGCTGAAAGTAAGCTCATGGCCATCAGACCCTTTGCCCCTCTAGGTGTTGTCGTCATCCTGTTAAGTTTCCCAGGGTCCACCAGACAGGAGTGACCTGTTTCAGACTGCCAGACTTCAGGCAGAGGTCAAAATACCTGTCATCAGTCAGAACTATGGCATCCCTCTCCTGAGGAGGACCACTGCCTACTAGTTTCTTATGACAGCGGAATGCATTTCAATTCATATTACACATATAGAGCACAAATTTTTCACATCTCTGGTTGTATACAAAGTATGTTCACACCAATTCGTGTCTTCATACATGCGCTTTGGATGATGATGTCCATCACATTCCACCACCATTTCTAACCCCCATGCCCCCTCTCTCCCCTCCCACCCCTCTGCCCTATCTAGAGTTTGTCTGTTCCTCCCATGCTCCCCCTCCCTACTCCACTATGAATCAACCTCCTTATATCAGAGAAAACATTCGGCATTTGGTTTTTTGGGATTGGCTAAGGTATAAATTTTCCGAAGCTTCCCAGCCTTGAGTGGAGCAGCCCAAGAAGAGCTGGAATAATGAGAGTTGGGTCACAGCGTTCCCATGGGCTTAGGAGAATAGCCCAGGATGGTCCTGGCTTAGGATTCTTCTTCCCTGGATCCTTTCAATGAGTTTTTTGTTTGTTTGTTTGTTTTGTTTTTTTAAGTATAAAATGTTAGTGGAATTTTATATTGTTTGTATTTTAAAAGGAAGGTTGTAGAACGGTCTGTGAATTCTTAAGATGTCATCTATCAACAGTTTGGCATAATTCAGCTATTTATAAAAATTTCAGACAGGCAGAAGTAGAGCAGTACATGAATCTCCTGGACCCTTTAGCTGCCTCAACAACCATCAACTCCTGGCCCATTCCATTTCCTCTAAACCCCCGTATCTTTCTCTTCCCTCATTATTTTGAAACAAAGTTTATACAATTTGTGGTAAATATTTTAATACATATTTCCAAAAATAGGGACTTGCATTTAGCAATCCTCAGGGGACAAGACCCTCTTACACCTTCTTCCCTGTGGTTTGGTGGTGCCAACGGTAGGAGGGAGTTGTGGCAAGTTGGAGGAGCCGGATTATGTGCGTTTATTATGTTTTAAGTGGACAATGGGCCTGGCCGCTCTCCTCCAGATGGCGCCTGTGGTGGGTTGCAGAGCTGGTGAAAAGGAAGATGGAAGAGGAAATACAAATACATAAACATGCATTGGTCCACCAGTCCTTAGGTAGAAAGCCATGTCTTCGAATAAAGGAATCCGTCTCTGGAATCCATACTCAGTGCCTTGCCTACTCTTCCCATTTTAGTTTCTTTTAAAGGAAGAATTGGAAGAGTTTCAAGTCATCGTGAGTATAGAATCCTAGTGGTTTTTTTTTTTTTTTTAATCTTATAATATATTGGACTTTTGGCTTAATTCTCTATAACCTCAAATTAGTATTATGAAATGAAACAAGATTATTTTTACTCTGATACAAACAAGAACCAAACCAAGTCTTTGTATTTTTCTATATTTTGCTTCTTTTAAAATATGGAATGCTTCACAAATTTGCCTGTTATTCTTGTGCAGGGGCCATGCTAATCTTCTCAGTATTGTCCCAATTTTAGTGGATGTGCTGCTGAAGCGAGTACTTTGTATATTTCTAAAGAACTCACTTGTGATGACCAAGTGTTCAATATCATATAGTTAGGAAATCCTTATGTTATTAAAACTTGAATTTTTCTTTCTCTTTATTTCAGTCTTCCTAATATATGTTTCAAGATACTTGCAGTTAAATTATGCATTTAGATGATATCCTGGCTATAACATTAAAAACAATAAGATCTTCAAGTAAACCAAAATATTGCCATTGTGTGCTGAACTTATTCTTTGAAAACTAAATGCTCTATTTGAATAAGTTAATGATTAGATCTTTATATGCAACTGAGGTTCTGTTTTTCTTCTAAATGTTCCTTTACTAATTTTTCCAAGGAGAAAAGATGCTCATGTGCATCTTCTGGTGTAAGTCTTCTAATAGAATTTGCAAGCTCACAAAGATACTCTATTTCTTCCACTTGGCCCAGCTTCATTAAAAATCTGTTCAGCAGTGTCTTCCGGGGGGCAGGATCAAGATAATTAGGAATGGTTTTGTTGTGGGATCTTTTGGATAAAAAATGACTGGTATGTTTCTTTGGCCTTTTTTCTCCGAAATAAGATATGCTTTTATTTCTTCTTCTTTTCCTAGTGGCAGTGTGTAAGCAACATCCCATACACAACCCCCACGATCTTCAACAAGAGTCACGACTCTTCATGGCTTGCCGGGACCCCGCCCTCGGTGGTCAGTGCTACCCTGCCAGAAGCGACTGGTGTAGTTTGTGATGTATCCGACCAGCTTGTCCCCATAGGGGTTGTCCCCTTTCCAGATCAGGAATCTGTAACCAAAAACCCACATCTTGCCGTGGCTCCTGATCCCTGGTGGTGGTAGTGGAGGCAATGGCGGCGGCCAACCCTCAGCTGCGGTCTTGGCCGCCACCCGAGACTACAGTCTACAGGAGCAGAATCCTAGATTCTTAATAATTATTTCCCTTTTATTTTAACTTGTCACAACTAACTTTGACAGTAAGCTTTTTAGTGATTTATTTATTTTTTAACTTTACCAAGCTTTCTCAAAACATTCTATTTAGATTTCCTACAATTACTCTTTCACACTCATTTCATTAGCTAATGCAGTAGTTCAGTTGCATAGCTACAAAAGTAAGCACACCTGGCATAAACAGGTTTACCAACTGGTTCTTGGTAAGTTTGTGCTTCGTTTGGTGGGATCACATTACCTTGTTTATCAGACTATGGTGCTGAATCCAGGCCGCTCCGTGCTTCATATAGAGCAGAGCGTGGTGGTGAATCTGGTAAGCTGCTAATGTGGGATAAGGCTGCGCGCTGCTCTCCTGATAATGGGTCATATTTTTGTGATTTGTGACTATCTGGGTTTACTTAGGTTAGAATATATTTCTAACGTAAGTATAGCTTTGTAAAGAACTGATGGCAGATGTTGAATTCAGTATTTTTTTCCCCATTATTTCACCATCCTTGTGCTAAGTCATGATTTATAAAATGGTCAGAGTGCACATTTTTGGTGAAAATAGAGTTTAGAAGACTACTTTAAAAAAATTAATATAGTTTACTAAAATAGTATGGTGGTATCATTTTTCTATTTTATAAAAGAAGCAGTGGTCCATAGTGCTTTACATTTAGAGGAGCTGACCGGTGTGGGGCCCCCCTCCAACAGTTCTCTGCCTGGCGGCTCTCCTGCCTTCCACCTGACAAGTGAAGGGCGAGCTAATTTTTTTGGGGAAAAAAAAAATACTCTGCTGCTGGTGACAGAATATAATCTTTCTGGGTACTACAATTTAGCCTATGTTCAGTATTTATAATTGTCACTAAAATAACTAGGTTTACTATCAAGTATAAAAAGAAATAAAATAAAAACGTAATCTCTGAAAATTTTTTAAGTCCTTGGGATTTGTGTTAAGACAGGGGGTGGAAACCAAAGCAGAAACAAACAAACAAGAAACCCAACTCTACAACAACATGCTAAACCAAATGGAAGATTCCCATCAGGAGGGCTGGAGGGCTCTGCCTGTGCCCATCCTGGGCAGGACCTCCTCCATGCCTATGGAGAGGTCGTCTTCCCCCAGAGCCTGGTCTTTTTTGTGCCTGATACTGTAAACATTCCTTTCTTGTTACCCTTGGGACAGTGACTGCTCTTGTGGGTCTTCATACACCTGTGAAGTGGCACGTGTTCAGGAAGTGATTTTAAGATCTGGGAGCCATTGTGGTATACTGGAGAAGGCTAGGCTTTCCCATCACAGTCCTGTGCTGCCATCCCAGTGTCACTGCTTCCAAGCAGATTGATCATTTAGCTGTGGATCCTCATCTGTAATTATGCCAGAGCCAGTTACATTAGCTCTAGGGATGCTAAACTTGTATGGGCAGAATAGTGCCCAAACAAGGAATGTAACAAATCATCTAAGGCTTTTTTGCTGCTGTGACTAAAAGACTGACCAGAACAATTTTAGTGGAGGAATAGTTTATGTGGGGGCTTATGGTTTCAGAGGTCTCAGTCCCTAGATGGCTGACTCCATTTCTCGGGGCTGAAGGTGAGACAGAACAACATGGCGGAAGAGTGTCAGGGAGGGAAGTGGTTCACATTATGATCAAGAAGTGGAGAGAGATTCCACTCACCAGATACTAAATATATATTCAAAAGGCACATTCCCAATGACCTACCTCCTCCAGTCACACCGTCCCTACCTTCAGCTGCCACTCAGTTAATCCCATCAGGGGACTAATTCACTGATTGGTTTAAGGCTGTCATGACCAATCACTTCTCTAAACATTCTTGCATTGTTCCACACGTGAGCTTTTAAGGGATACCTAATATCCAAACTTCATCCTGCCCCTGCTCCTGCAAACTGTCCCTGGGCTAATCAGGTGTGCATCTCTCCCTGCAGCTGGACTTGGGGTTGCCTTCCTGATTCACAGGGATGGAAACCTCAATGAAATGTGGGGGAGGGCAGGAAAGGGAGGAAGGGGCCTGAATGTTGTGAGCTCGCTGGAGTGTTCATCTAGTGTGTTTTAGTGGGCAAGAATGATCTAGAAGGAGACTTAGCATTGTGGAGTAGAGTTTGGACTAGATTTTTAGGGTGGGGTTAGACCATGAGGAATCTTAAATGCCAAGGAAATGAATTTGAACTTGATCCCAGCATAATGAGTCATTAGTAGCTTTTGGTGTATGACATGTCAACTGAGTTATCAAGAGAGCCTCCTGCAGCAGTGCACAATTGCTTGGACTTGGACAAGAGGAAAGGTTCATGTAGGAGGATAGTGGAGCAGGGTGGTGGTAGGGTCCTGTAGTCACAGGCATTGCAGGAGGGGTGGCACAAACAGGATCACTTTCCATTTCTTGCATCTGATGGTCTTCTGCCTCCAGATAGGGGTGTTGTGTGTAGTTGGTGTGAGCTGATATTTCTCCTGTGAAACTGAGTACCACCATCTCCTTAGGGTTGTTCAGAATCTAAGTAAGGACATGTGGAGTGCCTTACACCAGGAGATGCCTAGTGCCTCTTCACCTTTCCTTGTCTACTTGGTTTTCCCTCCTTTGTAACGTGTGTTTGTTTGCAGGAAGGATCAACTGGATAAGAAAAAGAGACTTTTTGGCAAAATTTGGTCAGAGTATATGTCCTGTTGTGTAGGTGTCTAGGAAGTGCCCCCACACAAGGGTCTTCTGATTTCTCTGTCTTTGCATATAATGAACCCTCACTCATTTAGATATAGCCAGAATCTCTTCCTTTGACCAAGTCTAATTCAATTTTCCATTTTTTTGTATAATAAATTTTAAGCTAGCCCTTCAAATTGTGGATTTTCTAACTTAATGCTCTTTGGCAGTCTTACTTTTTGGTTTCCCTAACCTTACAGTTGTAATGCAACAAAAACCACTTGTAGTTATGTGGTGAGTTTTGTGTTAGCTATGTTGATCTAGAAGAGAAATTGACTCAAGGGAAGTGCTGGTAAAAAATCAGTCCTAGTTAAGAAGACTGGCCTTAGTCCAAGAATCATTTAAGCGGCTGGGGTTGTGGCTCTCAGAGGTACAGCACTTGCCTCGCAAGTGTGAGGCACTGGGTTCGATCCTAGCACCACATAAAAACAAATAAAGGATTGAGTCCATATACAACTAAAAATACACGCACGCGCGTGTGCACACACACACACACAATTTTTTTTTTTTTTTTAAGAATCATTTAAAACGGATTGGTACTCCTCATTTAACTCAGCTGCATGGGTATTCCAGCTACATGACCTTAAGCAGAAGTGTCATTTTGAGTAGTTTCATTGTAAAGATCCAAACATTTCACTTAAGTTGCGTTCTTAAATACTTTAAATCAATCCAAAGAGACTTGAAGATCATCTAATCTAACCCTGTCATTTGTCCTACATAAAGGCAAAGGCCTAGAGTGACTCTTCATTGTCTTTTACTTTACCCCCCCCACCCCCCAATTTATGGGTATGACCATGACCTGAGTCATTGAGGAAAGGTTCTTCTTAATAATTATACTTTCAGGTTTGATGAAACTCAGGAGAGTGTGTAATACTTACAAAAGAAGGACCATGAAAAATGATCAGGCTAAAGTTTTCCTAATTTAAGAACTGTGGGAAAACTTGAATATCTCAATTTTATAGAGAATCTTAAAGAATTTTCTAATTGAAAAAAGATATTTATATTTTATCCATTTTGATTATTGAGCTTTGGGGGCAGAGATGGCATTGCTGAGAAGGACTAAAATGGGCTGAGATTAGTCACTTCTACCGTGGGCTCAGGAGGGAGGACTGGAATTCAACATCACACATTAAACATCTTCTCATCTGCTTTTAGTAGTACTTAAGTCCTAAAAGTTGCTTTTCAGTAAATTTTACTCATGGGATATGCAAATAATGTCCCCCTTTCTCTGAACACTAGTGTACTTGTATAGAAAAAGCAAGGAAGCCCTGCTAAAAATAAGATGTTAATTTAGCAACCCCTTTTGTCAACTCACGTTTGAGTTGTTCGCTTCCGAGTTGTTTTCCCATCGGGCCATGCACAGCCCTTATCTGGGCCTTTGCACTTGGGCTTCCTTCTGCCATATTCAGCCTCACTTCCTCCTGTCCCTGTTCTCCACTTGGCTAGCTCCCACCCTTCCATAGGCCTCAGCCTGAATGAGGCCTCCTGTGTCACATCACCTCATCACATCACCTTAAATGCACTTCTCACAACCTGGGATGACCCTGGGTGTTGATTGGCTGTCTCTTCTTAATAAAATGAGGGTTTCTGAAGGAAGGATGGGACCTGCTTGCTTCTCTCCCACTTGGTGCAGTGCCTAACAGCAGTCTGTTCCAGGTGGATAGATAAACTGAGTGCATAGGGGCCTCCAAGGCCTCCATCTGGTATCACATCATCAGCCTGGCACCCACACAGCCTTTCAGAGGAATGTGGAATTTAAAAATTGATTCAGATGGCTTTAAGCAGAAAACCAAGGATATGGGGGGAAATTTCCCTCAAACCATGGAAAAGATTGAGAAACAGTATAGTTAAGAAATGTATGGGATAGGCATTGGCATTTTGCAAAATATAACTTATAAATTTAAGAGTTTTATGATTGCCTGTTAAAGTGCTAGATGCTGGTTCTGTTAAGTGGGCCAGTGCTGCAGTCCGGCTGCAGCAAAATAACCGGGGGGGGGGGGGGGGGGGGGGGGGTGGTGACGAACAACTTGCATAGATTGATACAGCAGGAGTAGGAGCCGTTTATTGCAGGACAGGAGCAGTATTTATACATTCCACACAGCTTATCTAATTAGCATAAACTAGATACATCAGTCAACCAATAAGGAATCTCCACACTTAATGGCTTGCTTTTGTTACTTCTCAAACCACTCCCTCTGGCATTTTGCCAGGCACCATCCAGACTTGTTTACGAACTCTAACATTCCCCTGGCAAAATGCCAGGTGTTATTTTGACTTGTTTACAGACTCTAACAGGCCAGTAAATTTGCACTAAATAAATTTTTCATCTTGAGAAAACTATACTCTCTGTATTTTAAAAACTGAACTAATTAAAAATTAGGTAAGTGTGTCAATGGCAGTGATTTTTAATTAGTGAACCCTCTAAGCACTTGTTAGTTAGTAGACTTTGTGCTATGTGGCAAATGGATTAATAATTCATTCATTTAACAAATACTTGCGTGGCTAGAGTATCAGGTACTATGTGGAACAAGGTAGAAACGGGACTTAAAGTTAGACAATGTAAAAATGTAAATAAGAGTCACAGTACAGGGTACTTACAGTTATAGGGAAAGTGTAGTGTTCTAAGGCCATTGGAGGGTCAGCAGATGTTAGCAGTCGGAAGATGCTTCCTAACACATGAAATCAAACCTAGAACCTGGAAGACAAGTGGAGTTTGTAGGCAATTGAGGAAAGGGAGGTGCCTCTAGAGGCAGAGGTGTGACTTGTTGATGGAGTTGAAGGTGGTTCAGTGAGTTGGTAATTGAAGGTGAGATGGTAAGTGACTGGAACATGGAGGTGTTCAGGTAGTCAGTAGAATCTTTTTAGTCCAAATGAAATGCTTTTGAGGATAAAAGAAGGTGCTGTGAATTGCACCAAGACAATAGGCCCCAACTGGGACTGGCCTAGATAGATTGCAATATGTGGTCACTCTGCTTATAACCATGTTCAGTAATGTTTAGACGTAGTTTATTTAGTGAACAAATAAGTGTGGACACAACTGTGTGTCCAGGATGGTGCTTAGACCTTACTGTAAGAACTTAAGGAAGCACTGAAGGGTTTAATCAAGAGAGGGACCCTCAGTTTACATGTTAGAAAGATACTTCTGGCTACAAGATAGAAGAAGAATTGCGGTGAAGCATGTTAGTGTGGAGGGTTTGCAGGAAGCTTTTGAAGTAAAGAAAAAAGCTGATGATGACTTAGACTGGGACTCATACTTGTTGAGTGGAAAATAGATTGTCTAAAACTCTGAAATACTGGAGAAATAGATTGGGATTCCTCAGTAGAATATGGCAAGAGAAGCCTTTAGGGTGGTATGTAGAGTCAGAAGGGCACTGTGGGGAACATGGACATTGACAGCATGGCCCATCTCCAAAGAGAAGCCTGAGAAAAAAAGGGAAGGGGAAAGGGAGCCAGAAACCTGCCTAGGGAGGGGAGAGAGTTTTGAGAAGGAAGAGATGGACATCGTCTCACACATGGTCATGAGGGCAAGGTGGATGAGGGCTGGCCTGGTCCATTGGGCTTAGCAGTAAGAAGGTTGTGGGCATCCTTGGCTGGGGCCATCTCAAGGCCACAAGAGGACAAAACCTGACCAAGAAATGAGGTTTGGATAGTGTGGACATGGCATGCGGACAGTTTTTCTTGAAATTTGATTTCTTGAGATTAAAAGAAGGCAGAGGAATGGATGGGGTGGAGGGAAGTCTTTTATTTATTTATTTATTTTGTAGATGGACACAATACCTTTATTTCATTTATTTTTTTATGTGGTGCGGGGAATGGAACCCAGTGCCTCACCCATGCTAGGAAGTGCTCTGCCACTGAGCCACCGCCCCGGCCCTGGAGGGAAGTCTTTTTCCCTTTTTAAAGATGTGGAATAGACAGCAGCTTAGAAGCTGACAGGAGGGAGAGGTCCGAGGAGTAGATGGAAAGGACTGACCCAGAGGTCAGGAGGGTCACAGCATATTCTCTGGAGTGTGCTGGGGGGGTTTTCCTTTTGGGTTTCTTTCTTCCTCTGTTTTTTTTCAGAGTTGGAGACAGGGTCATGTGCTTACCTGTAACCCCTAAGAGGGCCCTACAGCAAAAACCTGACAGTGTTTTTTCAGAGTTAAGCTGAGCATGTCTGCTTTATCATGCCTAGTGGCTGTATTACTCTAAATACCTCAAATAAGTGGATTCTCATATTATTTATCCTATTATGTCTGGCTTATTTCAATTAGTGTGTTTCAAGGCTTATCCACGTTGTGGCATGTATCAGAATTTCATTCCTTTTTATGGTTGAATAATATGCCATATATCTTGTATATTTATTCATCTGTTAATGGAAATTTGGATTGCTTTCACTTCTGACTCTTATGAGTAATGCTGCCACAAGTATTGTCATACAAGTATCTGTTTGAGCCCTTGCTTTTAGTTCTTTGAGGGCATATACCTAGGAGTAGAATTCCTGGATCATATGGTCATTCCGTGTTAAACTTTTTTTTTTTTTTTTTTGGTGGGGGACTACCAGGGATTTAATCCAGGTGTACTTTATCCCCAGACCTTTTTTTTTTTTTTAAATTTATTTTGAGACAGGTCTCACTGAGTTGCTCAGGGCCTCATCAAGTTGCTAAGGCAGGCCTTGAACTTGTGATCCTTCTGCCTTGGCCTCCAGTGTTGCAGGGATTACAGGCATGTGCCACCATGCCCTGCCTGTGATAGATTTGAGGAACTGCCAAACTGTTTTCCACAGTGGCTGTACCATTCTACATTCTCACCAACCGTTCATTTTGTTTGACTCCAGTGGCTTAAAAGAAGTATGTCAGAATTTCATAAAACTCTAAAACCACAGTCGTTTGAACTGAGGTGGAAATTAGTATGAAATCTCTAAATTAGCAAACTTCAAAAACTGCTTTGTATTAGGTTATAATTCTCAGAATTTAAAGTCCTTTTTGGGACTTTGCCACTTTGTTACTACCCTCATCTCTGTGACTTTTGATTTCTTTACTATGATACTACATTATGCACACTGTACTAGAGTTTGTAGTCATGCAGCTTTTTGCTTACTGAAGGCTGCAAAAATGCCCCCAATCTCACATAAGAATATAGTATAGTAATAAAGTTTCTGACTTAGATAAAACATATAAGCAAACTTTTATTACTAAACAATAATTGTTTCTAGGTAACTTGTACTTGGTATTAAAGTACTCAGTAGATTTTAATTGAACAAATACTATCCTTAGTTTAAGGTTGAGTTTGTTGTAGCTATTATCTTCTTTTTTCAGTGAATAAATTTCTTTTAAATTACCCAAACAATTCATATGCTCATAAAGAAAAAAGTCCAAATATATGAAGTATCTAGAGTAAAAGATTAAAATCTTCTTTATCTTCCTTTGCTGTTGTCAGGGTGTTTTTAATTATTGTCTATGTGTTCTTCCAGGTGTTTCTAAAATACCTTTACCCTCGTGCATACACATTGTAATAAATGGATATTTTGCTCTGTGACAGACTTTGATCATTTAAAAAATAAATTTTAGAGTTCTTTGTTATCATAGACTTATTGTTCTTTTTACTTGTTATTGTTTACTTAATTTAGTTCAATGTTTATTATAATATCTAATTTATGCTAATATTTTTATTATCACAGATGATAGAGTTATTATCATAGACATTTTGGTGTATTCTGTCTCAGTGGATTTCTTTCTCATTGGGAGATATTTTCATGCCTGGCAATTTTTGGTGGATGGTAGACATGGTGAATTTTTACTTTTCGGATTCTGGATAATCATGTATCTTTCAAAACATTCTTGATCTGTGTTCTGGGATACAGATAAGTTACTTAGAAATAGTTCAATTCTTTTGATGCTTCCTTTTAAGTTTTGCTTTAAAGGTTAGATCAGGGCAACTTTTAGTGAAGGGCTGTTAAGGGGTACCTGTTATTAAGGTACCTACTATTGAGGGGTACCTGTCTGAATAACGCAGGCAGTGACTGTGTGTCACCGAGTTTCCGGCGTGGCTGCCCACTCCTCCTGGTGGCTCTCTCCACCCTTGAGCACTTCTCTTGCATGCCTGTGGCAGTCAGTTTCCACTTAGAGACTCAGGTCCATCCACTGAGCTTCAGAACACATTCTTCCGATCCTCTTCTATGTGAACTAGGCTTCTTGGCCTCCCCAGACTCCCATCCTAAGTCCCTTCTGCAAAGAGAGTGACAGACTTCATCCGGGTGACCCTCTGTGTACTGTGCCCTGAAGACTTGTCCAAGCAATAAACTGGGGCAGTTCCTGGGCTTGCCTCATTTCCCCCCTCTCCAGGTTTCTGTCTTGTGCTGTCTGTTGTCTACTCCTGTGAGTGCTTGTACTTGGTATTAAAGTTATTGGGTCCAGTGTTTGGGTTATTTAAAGCAGGAGGATAAATGCAGGACCCACTATTCCATCTTTTCTGAGGCTAAAGATTTTTTGCCCACTGATTTTTTATTAAACAGTTGTGTACTTTTTATAGTATTATTTCATTAAATTGACCTTTTCTAGAACTAATTATCATCCTCAAAAGGACCCCTTATCACCCTGCTTCCTCTCTGCTCCCCTCTTGTATGTTGTGTGGCGGTTTTGGAGTGGTGTCCACCTGCGTCTCTGCTGCTTCCTCACACATCTAGAGTCAGGTTGTGCAGGTGTCCAGAGACCTGAACCTTGGTCCCGCTAGGCAGGTGTTTAATGCAGCCAGTCACCTAGGCAGATAGGGTCAGTCCTGGTAGAAAGATGTGTCTGCTTGCTTCTGCCCTAGCCAGGATCCCACTGTGAGCTGGAGCCTAGCAGCAGTATCCGTTTTCCTGCTTTCCTGCTTTTGTCATAATTTTTTCTTTAAGTCTTCGGTCTCTTCATACTAAAAGTGCATTCTTGTAGCTAGCATAGAGGGGGCCTTCCTTTTTATCAAGTTAACCATCTGCCTGTCTATTGAAGTGTTTTGGCCATTCACGTTTGGCATGACTCCTGATTTGATGTGGTTCTAGTATGCCGCCTTAGTATTTCCTCTAGTTTTCCCTGATCTATCATTTGCTTCACTTTTTCTTGCCTTCTTTTGAATTGTTTTTAGTATTCCTCGATGTCTTTGTCATTGGCTTATTAGCTGTACACATGTCCTTTCTCCCACCTATTCTTGCCCTCCTCCCCAGCCTCCGTCCCTCTCTGCCCACGATGGCTCACAGGTGCACAGTGGTCATCTGTGTCTGAACACATTCTCGCTCTGAAAATGCGATGATGCCTCACCTGTGAGAACTCAGCCACCGTGGACTTCGTTTCCCTCTCCTGCGCAGTGTTGTTTTTGTCACACATTTCATTTCTCAGTATTATAAATCTCATAATATGTTCTTACTCTTTTTTTAAAAATCAGTTCTTGTTTATAGAAATTAAACAATGTTGTTTTTTTTTTTAAACGTGGCCCAATATTTGCCAATTTTTATGCTCTTTTGTGCTGATTCAGGTTTGAATCCAGTGTCATTTTCTTCTTGGTTAAAGAACTTCCTTTAACATTTTTTTTTAAATTTTTTAATATTTATTAGTTTTCGGCGGACACAACATCTTTGTATGTGGTGCTGAGGATCGAACCCGGGCCGCACGCACGCCAGGCGAGCGCGATACGGCTTGAGCCACATCCCAGCCCCTTCCTTTAACATTTTTGAAGTGTCAGTTTGCTGGTGACAATTCTCTCAGTTCTTGTTTGTCTGCAGATGTCTTTGTTTCACCATTTAAATTTTTATTTTTTATTTTTAATGTGGTACTGAGGATTGAACCCAGTGCCTCGCACATGCTAGACAAGCACTCTATCACTGAGCTACAGTCCCAGCCCCTGTTTCACCATTTTTAATTGACATGTTTGTTAGGTGTTTACAGGTGCAGTATAGTCAATACAGAAACACTAGGTGTAATAATGAAATCAAGATAATTAGCATACCATCTCCTTGGACATGGTTATTTATTTGTGTTGGGAGCCTTCACTTCCTCTCTTGTAGTCTTTGGGAAGTGTGTGATAAGTGGTGATCTGCGGTCACCCTGCTAGGCTGTGGAGCCTTGTGGCGCCCATCTTCTCTGAGGGTGGTGTTGTCTGTTATCTGACCCCACCTGCCTTCCCTGCCCACTGCTTTGCCCACCCTACAGTCGCCTAGTTTTGAAGGATGTTTTTCTGTATACCCAATTCTAGGTTGGTAGTTTTTGATATCTATCATCACCTTAAGGACGGCATTTGACCTGTTTTTGAGGAAAACTCTGCAGTCATTTCATTTTTTGTTTCTCTGTATCTTTCTCTCTCTCTTTGTTCATATTCTACAGTTTGAATGTGATGTCTCTTAAGTGGTTTTCTTTGTGTTTTTCCTGTGTGGGGTTTATTCAGATTCCAGGATCTGTGGATTGTAGTTTTCATGAGTTGGGTGTTTTTTGCCATTATTTCCTGTTTTTTCTTTTTCCCTTCCTTTCCTTCTGATTCCAGTACCTGAATGTTGGGCTGCGGGTTGTGGTCTCCCGTCGCTCAGGCTCTGCTCGTTTTCCCAGCAGTTTTTCTTCTTTCTGCTAGCACTGTAGCTGTGTCTTCAGGTGCACTGGTCATTGCTTCCTTAAGCCTGTCCAGGATGTTTTTTCATTTCATGGATTGCATTTCACAGCTCTGGTCATTCCATTTGGTTCTTTCTTATAACGTCCATTTCTCTCCTGATGGTGATCATTTGTTCTGTTAAGACCTTGATCCCATATTTATAAGAACAATTCTAAAATATCTGCCAGTTGTGTTAGCTCTGTCTTTTCTTGGTCTGTTTCTGTCGATTGATGTTTTTGTCCTGGCATTGGGTCTCATTTTTTTCTTGACTTGCCTATTAATTTTTTGATGGATACTAGAGTACTGTGTTGGGGTGTTGTTGAGTGTCTAGTTCCATTTTTCTCCCTTAAGAAGGTATTAAAGTGTGTTTATGAATCAGTTTGATTCTTTCAGTGCTTATTTCTAACTTTTGTTGGGTGGGGATCTAGAAGAGCTGATCTCAGGCCCCTACTGCTGGGCCCCGCCAACCCTCTTGTGTCCTGAGAACTTCAGGTGGATACAGTGATGGCTTCCCCTCCCGCCAGGTGGAACTACGGGCCGCCCCAGGCTCTGCCTGGCCTCGGTGCTCCTACAGTCTGCAGCTCCCCTGTGGTTGTCTCCAGGGGGCCCTGGAGAGTTGCCCCTCAGCAGTCTAGTGCCCGCAGCTCCCAGGCGCCCGGTTTCTTGGTGGTCTCCTGTGGATTCCCACTGCCTTGCCTCCTGGAGTCTTGGCCCTTCCTTCCACTTAGCAGGAGGTGCGTCCAGCTTGGGGCTCCTTCCTCTCCCAGCATTTGGGTCAAAATGGAAGGGCCTCCAGGCAGCAAGGTAGAGACACCCGGGCTCCTCCCCTTGGTTCCTTTCTGCAGGGGCTCCTGGCTGCCCTGTCGGCCGGGATCTAGAAGGGCAAGTTGGCCAACAGGGACTCCATCATAGCTTTCTGTGACTTGATCTTGATCAATTTACTTTTTTTTAATTTGGAGGCGGGGGTCTCACTGTGTTGGTCTCAAACTCCTGGACGCAGCACTCAGCCCTCTTCCTGCCTCAGCCTTCTCACCACCCCTCCTGGCTTCGTTCGGTTGGTTGTTGTAATTATTGGATTTTGAAGTATTAGTTATTCATTTAGTGTACTCCTTTTTCTTTATTTCATTTGATGTGTATGGTAGCCTCTTCAGTTCCACCTTTCACTATTTTTATTCTCTAGAAGGCCCTCAGTTGATTGGTTATGTAGGAAAAAGGTGTTGAAGTTCAGGGCACAAGTTCACTTTTGCTGCCTCCATGTGTGGCGGTTGGGCGCAGGGCATCTCCGAGCAGTGCAGGACGTGTCTTTCCCCAGCACACTGCCAGGCCCTCCGGGAAACGGTGTGCTGTTTGAGAAATTTCAGGGAAACTTCAGTCCAGGTGAGGAGTTGAAAGCACTGCGTACACAGAAACAGAAAGCATTTCTTTGGAATCTTGTGAGGACTGTTTTTCTTATCCTTATGAGATAAGGTACTTTTTACCTAAGCAGAGTTGTTGGGGTAATCAGTAAAAGGCAGTCAGTGCAGGAAAGGGCTCGCTGGTGCCTGCCGGAGAGCATCAGCATAGGACTAAAGGGACAACGGTTAAAATAGGAATTCACTTTATGGCATGATGTAATTTGAAGAAAGTTTTCAACCTCTTGGGGAAAATAATATTTTAAGGTATTTGTATCATTTCAGAAATTAAGCTGAGTTTGAATTTAAAAACTGATAATGTTTAAAATCTTTAACGTACAGCCCCTGCCATTGATTATTGATTTGTGGTCTAAAGATGCTAAAAATAAAGTATTATCTCTCTATTTCTCAAGTCATAGTTTGTTTCAAGTGCCCATTTTTAAGCGAAGAGGGTACTTTTGGGCAAAATGAATTTGTAATTTCTTTAAACACATCCCCAGGGGCTTGGTGACTTGTGTGTTTACAGACAGGTCGTGACCTTGTGCACTGTGTCGTTGGAGCATGGTGTGAGTTATTGATCCTGCTTCCTTACTGAAGGCTCTTTATGCTTTTGGCTAACTCTTCTGGTTTGTATTATGTTGCTCATGGGACTACCCTCCAATTATATGCATATAAATGTGTACACATGCACAGAGTTTACAGGGATACGATTGGTTTTTGTCAGTTTACATAAAAATTGCTCTCCTTACTACGTTTTCATTATTAAAATATTTTTTCAAATGATTGGGGTCAAGTGGTTCCCTGAGGACTCTGATCAGCCTTGCCTTGTCATCCGTGTCTACATGGACACATACTCTGCGTGCACAGAGACCCCCAGTGTGCTGTGCACTGTTAGCATAAAATATATATTTTCTCTTTCCATTGAAAGGTTTCTTGTAGAACTTTAACTTCTGTTTTCTGCTTATGAGATGTGGTTTCCTACTTTAAAACTGTTTTGACTTTTTCCCCTTGTCTCCACAAGTTTTATGTTGTTGTGGGTGGTGGTGATTTAGATTGTGTTCTGTTAATTTTTTTTCCCCTGGCAGAGCTCTCTGAAATGTGAATGGTAGGATCATACTGCTTTACCTCAGTCTTAAAAACAGACATAATTGGATGTGATGGTGTATACCTACAACCCCATCTACTGGGGGTAGGGGCCACGCTGAGGCAGGAGGATTGCAAGGTCCAGACCAGCCTGTGCAACTTGGTGAGATTCTGTCTCAAAAAAAGGGGAGGGAGTCTGGAGACACAGCTCCGTGGTAGAGAACTTACCTTGCATGTGCAAACCCCTGGGTTCCATCTTCAGTACTGTTGGGGGGGGGGGGGGCGGAACACCACACATACATAAATATACAAACAGATATACATAATGCACACAAAAAAATATTTACTTTGGCTCTTGTCAGAATGATGAAGAAATACAAAAAAGCCTACATTAGTTCATGCCAGAATGCAGAGAGATGCTGGTTTCCCCTTTGGCTGAAGAGGGCCAGCACTCCCCAGGACTGTCACTTCCCTACTGTGGTTTGGGTCTGGGGGAGCTCCTACCCTCAGCTCCAGTGAGTTAGGAGTTTGGCCCTCCCCACCCCTGGGCCATATGTAGGGCCTCCCTGCAGGCCACACAGCATGCCTATGCTAGTGGGGTGAAAGGGTCTGGTTCCTATGTGATTCCAAGAGATAGTAGACTCCAGAAACAACTTTTGTGAGAGTCAGTAGCCAGGGGCTCTACTTTCCCTTGAACTGGGGGAGGGGAGATAGTTGCAGAATCTTTGGTGGTCTGGGAAGAGGAAATACTTACATATGCCAGTTTTTAGCATAGGCAAAATGTGCATATAACATTCAGAAAAATCAAAGCATGAACTAATGCAGGCTTCTTTGTATTTCTTCATCATTCTGACAAGAGCTAGCTAGTGCTTACGGCCCTCTATGGCGGTCACTGTTCTTTTATTTTTATTACTTGATTTTTCGTTTGTGTCACGAGGCATGTGCTGTTATCCTTATCTTATTCTTAAGGAATTTGAGACCAGAGGTTAAGGGATTAAGCCACAGTTTTCAAGTCTGGTGAAATGATGGAATGGGGATTTGGACTCCTGTGTCTGGCTCCAAAGCTGGCTGGCAATTGCTAGGGAGATGATAATCATGCTACACACACACACACACACACATACATACACACCCTTGGGAAGAATGAACCATTGCGTCAGTGCCCTGTGCTGGTGGGGGATCAGGACTGTGACTGGAAGTGAGGCTTTACTAGTTGTCGTGGGTCTGGGATTGGGAGGTCTTTGCTTTTCAATTTAATGGGTTTTTTCCTACAGTAAACATGTAGTTTTACAGTCAGGAGAAATAAAACCATTTTAATTTGGGGCTGAGGGTGAGTGTGGGGAACTTTATTGAGTGACCACACCTTCCAGTCCTGATGCACCAGGGGATCTGAAGGATCACTGTAGTCTGGCGCAGTAGTGCCATGACTCGAGACTTGGTCTTTCCCCCACTCGGCCAGTCTTCTGAGTGGGCATACCCCTGGGATTGAGCTACACTCACCTATTCTTTTGTAATCCTACCTCTTCGCCCTGTTTGGGATAGAATGTCCATGGAAACTCCCTTTGTGTGTTCCCTTCTCTTGCTCTGCCTTTGGGTGTGGCCTTAGATGTCAGTCAGTCATCTGACAGCAGACATCATGAAGCTAGACTAAACACCCCCTCAAACCTGACCCCTCGCCTCATTTGAATAGCTTCTCCCCAGTAAAAGGGTTCAGCACGTGCTCTCTCTTTCTGTGGACCCCTGAGGTCAGAGGAGCTGTCATAGGACCCAAAGAAAAAGGTATCTCTGTTTCTTGTGTGATTTTTTTTCGTGCAGCCTAGTTCACCTGGAGTAACCCTGAGTGTTTCAATCGTGGAACACGACAGGTGAGGTTATTTTCTTAGCCACAGCCAAATTTCGCTGTACTTTGCCTGGAGGTTGGGGAATGAATTAGTGACCTTGCAGCTCAGCAGCAGTAGATGTGCTGATAAGAGCGACCTAGGACTGAGTCAGAAATGATGTGTGCAAGACTTTCACGCACTGTATTCTCCCTGGCTGTCTGATATGTTTTTGAATAATTGTGTGCACGTGTATGCATGCAAATATATCAGATAATCACATTTTTAAGGAAACTTTCAAAACTCATGGCACTCAGACCCTTCATCAAGGAAAGGAACAATTTAAACTTTTCCTTTTATTGCCTTGTTATAAAACCATACTGTGTTTACATATAGCACATTTACGTGCAGAGAAATCAACAGTACTCAGAACAGGAGCTTGGAAATATGGTTAACGCTTCTGCAGCCTTTAGTACAGATTCTGTTGGGCCTCTCACCAGCTCCAGAGCTGGCCCTGGGAGGGTTTTGTGCCTCGTGACGGGCAGGGAAGTGTCCTCTCGGGTCTCGGTGTTTCCAGCAGGAGTCTGCACATCCTAGATAGTGGTGCAAGGCAGTACTTCAAATTTTTAATTTTTTTGAGTAGGTGGTTTCTTAAGCTCATTTCTATTTTGTCTTTTATTGTTACTATAAGTGGTGCCCCCCATTTTAATTTCAGTTCGGACTGTTGGTACAAGCATACAGTTACACTGACAAAAGAAATATACCAAGAAATCCCACTGTCATCCTTCTTCTTATCCACTCATTTTTCTCTGCTGTCTTTCTAGGTAACCAATTTAAAATTAAATACTGGTTTTATTTATTGAGTATTTCTTTAAGGAAATACTGGAAAATGTAAAACATGTGAAAAAAGTGGCATACTCTAGGTCCTGTTCTACACCTTGCTTTTCTCACTTGCTGTATATTCCTTCCAGGTTTCCACAGAGATTTTTTTAAATTCTCGCACTGCTCCTGTGTATTCCATGGTGTGCCCTGGTTGATGTAAGCAGCTCCCTGTTGGTAGATGCTGGGTGGCCTCCAGTCTTCTGATACTGCACGTGGCTGCAGTAAATGTCCACGTGCACTGGTGCGTTCAGAGAATGAACTCCCTGGGTGAAATCTGTGGGTCAAAGTGTGTGTTAGCTTTCTGGCACGATAATACATACCTGAGATGATCAACTTAGAAAAGGTTGGCTTTATCCGGGGTCACAGTTTTGGCAGTTCCAGTACTCAGCTGGTGGACCCTGTTGATGTTAGGCCTGTGGCGTGACAGCCCATAGCAGCGGGAGGGTGTGGTGAAGCAAAGTGAAAGGGCGGCGGCGGCGGCGGCGGCGGCGGCGGCGGCGGCGGCGGCGGCGGCGGCGGCGGCGGCGGCGGCGGGATCCCCCAGGGACTTCCAGGGCACAGCCTGCCCTCACGTTCTCCCTGCAGGCTCCACCACCTCCCACTGGCACCTCAGCTGGTGGCCGTGCCTCCAACACATGGCCTGTGGGCGATGTTGAAGATCCACGGGGCATGAAGTGAAATTGTATATTTAAAGCTGTGTTGGGGTAGCATTCCTCACCCATCAGATCAGCAGAAATATAGAAGCAGGGTGACTTATTTTGTTGGTGAACCAGTGGAGAACTGTTATAAAACCCCTAATGGAGGGAAGTCTGGCAACATCAACAAGGTTAATTTGTTCTTCCCCATGGGTGAGATGAGTACTTTAAGGGCTGGGGTTGTGGCTCAGCCGTAGAGCGCGCGCCTGGCACGTGTAAGACCCTGGGTTCGATCCTCAGCATCACATAAAAATAAATAAAATAAAGGTATTGTGTCCAACTGTTACCACTGTGTACCCGGTGACGAGTCCTTGCTTCCCGATGGTGAAGTATAACACCAGAGAAGCACGCCAAGGCAAGTTTAGAGTGGAAAGTAGAAGCTTTATTAAGGACAGCAGAAAAGACTTCTCCCAGAGGAAGAAGGGGACCCAAGAGGTAGAATCCGTGGAAGGCGGGAGGTCTTCCCTCTTTTATAGCTAAGGTCTTCATTCTGCTTTCCCGCATTCCTGTAGGTGTTCCTGTCCTTGTCCTACCTTGCAGTGTAGGTGGGGAAAGCCCAAAGGGTGGGGGACAGGTGGGCAGTAATCTGGGCAGGAAGGACTTTTGGATTAGCATCTCCATGTTTGCTGGGAGCTGCTTCAATTAACATTTCCTTGGGATGGGCTCTGGGCCTTAGGGACATTTTCAATTCCCCTTTCCCTGGACTCCATTCTCAATATGGCCTTCATTCTTGATTTTACTTGATATTAGACCCGATTTACCTAACTACACTAAGTACCTATTTTTAAATCAGGCTTCACAACTACCACTAAAAATTTTTAAAAGATTCATCTGTAGTTTAATATGACTGTTCTTCTACCCATTTTTCGGTTGTCAGTCTTCTTGAATTCTAGAGGTTCTTATGTAGTAGAAGGATTAATTAATCCTTTGGAAATGAGTTGCAGATATGCTTTATAACTTACATTTTATAGTAAGGCTCGTGATTTTTGTAGTCACTTGGAGCCTGGCAGGAAGAAGAAAGTGAGGGGAGGCAGGCAGAATCGGAGATGTGGACAATAGGGAAGGAGGAGTGCAGGTTGCATGCTCCTGCCCCGTAGAAGAGGAGCTGTTTCCTCGTGTGGGGTGTGCACCTGTGGTTAGGGAGCACAGGGAAGACTGGTATCTACTCGTGATTCACCTTGTCTGTAACTTTTTGAAATTTTTTTTGAGTTTAATTGTGGTTGGCGGTGTCTGCTAGATATATAGTGGGAGGTTATCTACTGACCAGGAACTCTGTGGAAACATTTCTTAAAGTGTGTAGTTGACGTTGGAAAAGGCAGTGTAGGAAAATGGACCACACAAGAAGAGACAGATGGGCATATGAGGTTGAGGGCAGCATCTGGATTGGTTTGGATACAGCAGTAGTGAACTAGAGGAGAGAAGTGAGAAAACAGGGGGAAGCCAAAAATAAGGAGAAGCAAAAGAGGGGAGGGAGGTGACAGAGAGGCAGTGAGGTTTTCAGTGCTGACAGCTCCTGGTTTTACTCCGCTTTACCTTCTCCAGGCTGAGTGCTCTGTTGTTGTTTTCTTGTGACATGTTATGCCTATTCCATGTTAGGCTTATTAAATCCTTTAGTTCTCCAAAATTATTCTCACTTCTGATTTTAAAGAATGCTCGTCAGTTGTCTTAATAAGTTTTAATTCAATGTTTTAAATAAAGCTAACTGGTTATATTTTTCCACGTGTGTCTTATAGTCCTTTATGATGCTGTAACAGAACACCAGAGACTAGGAAATTTATAGAGCAGAAAAATATTTTCTCACTATTTTGGAGGCCAGGCAGTCCAAGATCAAGGCTGGGAGGCTAGGGCCTGGCCTGTCTGCTTCCAAGATGGTGCCTTGAACACTTTGTCCTGTGGAGGGAGGGTGTTGTGTCTTTACATGGCAGGGCAGCAGGAGAGGGTGAACTTGCTCCCACGGGCCCTTTATGGTGGCATTAGGCCCCACCTCCCAGCTGACATTTAGGATTAAATTCCAACCTGAATTTTAGAAAAGACAAACGTTCAAACCTAGGGGTGAGTAAGTGTGCGGTGATGTCTGAAAGTGTTGGGGTGGGTGTCCATCTCTTCATTTTTTACTTATTTCACATTTGGTTTCACCAAACTATAAATTCCTAAACACAGGGCTTAGGAATTCTGTATTTGGGGACTGGTTGGATTTAGCTGGACTTTTTAAATTTTAAGCAGGATTCTTAAGGAACAGTGACACAACAGCAGGTTCCTCTGCCACCCTGGAGCTTGGCGCAGTTAGCATACTGGGCTCCTTTCCAGGGGAAGCTCACTTCCTTCCGCGGAGCACCCTGTGCATTTATCTCCTAGCTGCCCTCTCTGCACGGAGGACTGAGGTTGATGTGACATGTTTTTAAAAAATATCCCACAACATGACAAACAGAATTCTATCTACTTTGCAGCTGTGTGAGAAAAATACCTCCACGTGGTTTCTTTGTCCTTTGTCCTGACCCGAGTTGACTGCAGAGCTGGCAGGGTTTGCTCCCTTGCCTCTGCCCCTCAGCCCCTTCCTGGCCTGTCAGTGACAGAGAAAAAAGAACTGATGGCATTTCTTAACCGACAGACTCCTCTACCATTTGTTTTGCTCCAACATTTTATAAGGAAAATTTTCAAATGTGTAGAAAAGTTGGAATAATTTTCCACGAAATACCATAAATCCACTATCTAGATTCCGGACATTTTGCATTTATGATGCCTGCTTTATCACATGTCCACCCATCAGTCTATCTTGTTATTTTCTTCTTTATTTCAAAGGAGGGATTTTTTTCCTCCAATCTTTGTCACTGGTGGCGAGTCCTTCATCCCCATTAAAAGAATTTCAAGCACAGTCAGGCACTTACGGAGAGGGCTGAGGTGAGCAGAAGGGCCTGGCCTGTTCCTGCCCTGTGGTGGGTGTCGAGCAAGTGAGCCCCGTCCTGTTAGGTAACTGAATTTGCCCGTGGGAACCAGTTGCTTTTAAGGCAGCCCTGTGTTTCCTAGGGACATGCCGTCCCCAGTTGATGAGATGCCTTGTGGAAGAGAGTCCATGGGGTATAATTATTAAGATGGGAAGTGGGCCAAGTCTGCCTTATAGACATTGTAAGGCTGTCTAGAGGACACTCTGTGTACACGCATGTGCACTTTTTATCATGGGGGTTTTCTGTCGTGAAGCCGTGCCTGGCAGTGTCCCCGCAAGCATGCCCTCCTGGCCCGCCGTCCCCAGGCTCCTCTGGAGGAAGAGCCTGAAGAACAGGCCCTCCTCTCCTCAGCCACAGCAGCTTCCTCTTGGTCTGTCTTATTTGAAATGGAGATTTCATTTCGGGGAGAAGTTGTCGAACTGCAGCTTTCTTTGCCTGACCCACTCGGCCCTGTAGGGCACGGTGCGGTGGCGAGTGGTGTAGCAGAGTGTCTGTTACACGGAGCTTATGGGTCTGAGTTAGGGCCACAAGATTCTGCATTGTCGGGTTTATCCCAGTGGCTGGCTCCA
Organism: Marmota flaviventris; assembly: GCF_047511675.1. Classification (NCBI taxonomy): domain Eukaryota; kingdom Metazoa; phylum Chordata; class Mammalia; order Rodentia; family Sciuridae; genus Marmota; species Marmota flaviventris. The sequence goes on along the minus strand of NC_092503.1, from coordinate 9,245,307 downwards.
GATGTGGCTAGTGAGAGTTTTAACAGTAAGGGATTCTTCTAAAGATGGAGGAGTCTGACATCCCTTGCCTCGGTTCCTGAGAGCGAGCTGTCCCAGAATCAGCAGCATCTGTATTTCAGCTTCATGCATGGTTTTTAATTTTAATGAAACAGGTGTATTTAGAGTTCTTTTTGTAGGGTTGATCGCTAATGCAGTGTGGGTAGCTGCTGAAAACTGTCCCCCTTCCAGAACATGAGGGACTGTCTCACCATTGGTGTTACCTGTCCCCAGTACAGCTGACAAACCATTCTGGTAATGGGTCTTCCCTTTTACAGTCAGCCCCGGCCCCCTTTCTGTTCATACCAGTCTGTTTACAAAGTGGACAGTAATGGTGGTTTGGGTTTTACTGTTGGGTCTACATTCACCTGAAATTTTTTCTTCTCTTCCGTACCCCCAATAGGCTCGGGTTATGTATGATTTTGCTGCTGAACCTGGGAATAATGAACTGACGGTTAATGAAGGAGAAATCATCACTATTACAAATCCGGTAAGAGAACATTTGGTTATTCCTTGTTTTTGTTTTTTTGTATAGGACATTGAGCCCAGGGATGCTCTACCTTAAGTTGCTGAAACTGGCCTTGAACTTGTGATCATCCTCCCTCAGCCTCCCAAGTTTCTGGGAGGCTTGCACTGCCATGCTCATTTTGTGGACTTATTTTTAAGGTTTAATTTTTTTTGCTAAGTTGATCATTCATACTCACATTAATTCTTTTCTGTTGCTTAAATTTTTTTTCTGTTGATGAAGTAGTAAGAGGCTATTACATAAACACTGAGAAAAGCTTCCTAGAGATAGCTGGGGAAATGATTGAGTTTATTAGATCTCTGTTTCATAATTGTTTTCTTTGTTATTGATAACCTTTCAAGCACCCTCTGTTGTTGTGGAGCTTAGTTCAGTCTGCTTTCCCCTCATGGTGCTGTGTCTTTAGAATGCAGGAGAGGTGGTGCTGACCTTCCTCACAGCTCTGCTTACTGAGCGCTGTTGTTGTTCTGAGCTCCATCCCTAAAGTAGATTGCCAGAGGGCAGTATGTGCTAGCAAAGCATCAGCCTTGCTCCCAGCGAGTTCTCTCTGCTTAGTTATGTTACTGCTTCAGCTTTTATTCAGTGAAGAAATGGCTATATGTATAACAAGGATTTCTGCATCTTCACAGAACTGTTTGCACATGTGTACATAGATACACATGCATGCATCTTCACATGCTCAGGTATGTACCCACACACATTAACACGTGTCCTCACACGTGTTTGTATCTCTTCTCACTTAGCTAGGTGTATTTCCACCCTCTCTGATAAGCAGCCATGTGATCTTTTATCTCAGATTCAGCATACTTCCTTTCACAAAATGAAATCTTTATTGACAATTGAATTTCTTTTATGATTTTTATTGCTGAGTAGTGCAGAGGCAAAAATAATACTCATTTTTTTTCAATCATCTTGGGTCCAGATCCTGTTAAAGTGTTTTCTACTACCTCTGTGTGATATGTGCCTCAGTCTACTTAATTTTTCATTTTATTTTATTCTGATTTTTTTTTCAGTACTGAGGATTGAACCCAGGGGTGCCCTACTACTGAGCTATAGTACCCCAGCCCTTTTTTTTGAGGCAGGGTCTTACTAAGTTGTCCAGGCTGATCTTGAATTTATAATCCTCCTGCCTCAGCCTTTTGATTAATTGTCCTTTTTACGTGTAAACCTTCTTACAGAGTATAGTAAAATTATGAGATGAACATAATTGAACATAATTTTTGTAGGGTTGATCTCTAATGCAGTGTGGGCAGCTGCTGAAAACTGTCCGTGTAGTAAAATTTTAAGAAAAATTGTCTCAATTACTAGTATTTCATCTGGGTATATGCAGCTAGAGAAGGACCAAAAGCAGGCATGGGGAGTCGGTCTTTACAGTTGTAAAATCAGCAAAACTTTGTTGTTACTCTTTCTTTACCTCTTCCTACTCATCCCCAACACCACTGAGAGTGCCTAACTCTGACACCGCTCTGTGCACACCTCTGGCCTGTGCTTCTGGCAGACGTCCTCCCTAGTCCCTGCCACTGTCTCTGGGTTCCACGCTGTATGTTCTGCTTCTCTGACCATGCACTTGCTCAGTTACCCACACGGAGTACAGGGGTAGTCTTGTGGAAGTCTTGGAAGCCTTGCCCTTGCTCTAGGCTCCTCACTTTTCAGAGAGGTCTGCATTGGTTTTTCTTACTGATCGCCTCTAGCACAGGCTGCTGATCCTATCTGATGCCCTGTGCCACTCTCCTCTTGTGTACATAGATATACATGCATGCATCTTCACATGCTTTTATGATCCGCTCTTCCTTCTGCCTCGTGATGTAGGTATTCACATCTTTGGCCCATTTTCCTCATGTTACACATTTTCAGAATTGTTTATTGCCTCCTGTGTACTAAATTCCTGGTATCTGCAGCTTGGCCAGGCTGCTGAAGCTCCCACTTGGCTGTCCAGCAGAGTCCTAGGCATCTTTATGACGCTTTTTCATAAGCCCTTCAAACATCCTGTGGTGTGGGATCTACAGGCTCACCACACATGCTGAGCCAGTCCTCTTCCTGAAGTCTCTTTTTTTCTAATGTGGAACGCACCCATTCATTCTCCTCAGCTACAGCTGTACATCACAGAAAGACGCTGGCCTTACACTTGCTCACATCTAGCCTTTCCCCTCTCTGTCTCTACTGTCACTGCCTTGAGTGAAGCCCTCCCCTTGGTGCCTGGACTGGGTGCCTTCCTGGCTGGCCCTTCTCCCCCTGTGGCCTGTTCAAACTGCCAGCTGTAGGTCTACAAGACACCTGCCATCTGGCCCCGTCCTTCCTCTCCAGCTTTCCAACATATGCACACCCTCTCTTACGCATGCACAGGCATGTGCACCCCGTACATAGCCACACACTTACATCCTCACTCATAAACACACTTGCACCACCACACACTCTTACAGACTCGTACCAACACACTCTCACATTTAGTGTCTACAGACATTTACAAATGCACATTTACAGGTTCACAGTCACATTCTCACACTTGGTCTCTTACAAGCACGCACACACTTATGCGCACGCTCTCACAAGCACACAGACCCATTTGTTGTGACTGCACTCTTGCTCGTGTCGTTGCCCTGCCTGGCATGCCTCCTCACAGATGTTCCATCCCGATGTGTCTGTGTCTTAAAACACAATAGAAAATCCTATCCATGGTTTTAAAGGATGTCTTCTCCAGAAGGAGTGGAATCCTTGGGGCCATCACTGAGTACTCTGTGAGGCCCTGTGAGACTGCCTGCCCTGTCCTGCTGTACCCACTGTGTGTGTGTGGCTGCTTCCCACATGAACCAAGGAGTTCCTTGAGGCTGGAAACCAGGTTCTTCTGTTTCCTTGCCCTTTGTAGGCTAGACTATGTGTACTGTCTGGCCTGCAGTAGGCACATTATTTTCATTTTTAAATTATTTTATAAAATTTCAAATACATATTGGGAGAGAGAATATATTAACCATATCTTTGTCCCCATCGTCCCATTATCCAGTTTCAGTAATTATCAGCCCACCGTGGTCAGTCTCATGTCGTCTCTACTCCTGATTATCCCTCTAGCTTCCCTCTCCTGACCCCTTGCATCAAAGGTGTACAGATTCAAAAGCATTCAGTGTCATTTTTGAAGCAGATTTCGTTGTATCATTTCATGCATAAAGATTTCAAGCATGGCACAGTGGTGCTTTTCTGTAGTTCCGGACACTTGGGAGGCCAAGGCAGGAGGTTTGCTTGAGCCCAGTAATTTGAGGCCTGCCTGGACAACATACCAAGATCCTGGCTTACAATACAAAACCAAACAAAATATTTCAATATGTATCTCTGAGAAATGGAGCTGGTTTTAGACATAATGACAATACCATTCTATCCCACCCAACAAAATTATTGATTTCCTGGCCATGGCGTATGCCTGTAATCCCAGTGGCTCAGGAAGCTGAGACAGGAAGATCGTGAGTCCAAAGCCATCCTCAGCAATAGCGAGGTGCTAAGCAACTCAGTGAGACCCTGTCTCTAAATAAAATTCAAAAAATAGGGCTGGGGATGTGGCTCAGCAGTTGAGTGCACCTGAGTTCAATCCCCAGTATCCCCCCCCCAAAAAAGATAATCAGTTTCCTAATATTATCAAATAACCCATTAGCCCAATATCCATAGCCACATAAAACTTTGCTGATTTGAAAATTGAGCTTAAAAACTCACTAGAGTGTTAATGTTAGTAAACAGTATTAGATACACTCAACCTCGAGTTTGATAGGTTAGTGCAGAAGATCACGTTTTCTGTGATCTTTCCTGGGCTTATCCTTTGGGAATACATGTCCTAGAAAATGTGTTCAGCATCCTTTTATTCCATAAACTAAAGCATTGTAGATTTGAAGTTCATCCAAAATATTATTTTTCATTCAGTAATTTCACTGGGCTCCTTCCTACTGTGCATGAGACTGTGTACCAGGTACCCTGAAGAGTAAACCTCAAGACAGTCAGACCTCCTTCTCCGTAGGAACTTGTGATAGAAGAGGAATTCAAGGAGATCTACCTCAGGGTGCAGAGTTATTGGCCTGTTGCTGTTGGCAGCTCAGCAGAGGAGGAGGCTATTTCTATTTGTTTTAACCAGAATGAGCTTTGATGCAAAAGGAAATCTGACTAGGTGATCTTGAAGCTCTATTGAGGTTTCTTCAGACAGGACTGCCAAGACATCCCAGACAGAGTAGTTGCATCAAAGGTGTACAGATTCAAAAGCATTCAGTGTTTTTTTGTTGTTGTTTTAGCCATCTCAATTATCATTTGTTAACAGTTTAGAGCCAGGTGTTTGGCAAGTGCAATGTACGTAATCTTGAATGTGTTTTGCCATGAAGTCCCCAAGGTGGGCATGGGATGCTCAGATTAGGTAACTTGCCCGTGATCACTCTGCTTGTAAGTGACTGAAGAAGAGTCAAAGTTACATCTGTTCATCTTTGAAGCCTGTCCTTTTTTTGTCTGCTCTGTGGCCTGTTACGTGTAAACAGGTGTCCTAGAGCACAGGTGTGTATAAGCTGGTAGGAAATAGACTAAGAAAACTGTTTTTCAAAACTATCAGACCCCTCTGGGAGCCAGGCTATCGACTATGGGCTTCGTCTAGTGAGCTGTGCCTTCCTTGGAGGCTAGTGGTGGCTTTCGTTGTTATTGTTGTAGAGGAGGCTGGAGTCTCAGGATGTGATTTTGAGTTATGGCAATAGGAGGTGAAAGATGGAGGAGAAAGCTTGGAGCGCCAGGCCTGTGGGATGCAGTGCTTAAGCAGAGGAAAAAGGCAAGGGTTGCTGAGGCGCTCGGCCTTTGCACCTGAGAATGGCAGCTGCGTTAAAGGATGTTGGTCAGGTATGTCCAAGAATGTTAACTTTGGACATGCCAGGTGGGAAGAGCAGTGAACTGCCAGTCCTGCCCTGCAGGGTGGCGGCCGTTGAAACCTGGTGGTGCAGAGCTGGAGAGCAGGCTGGAGCAAGGTGCCAGGAAAGCTGAGGGTGCTGTTGGGAGAAGGGAAGGAGCAGACACAGGTGCGTCCCCAGATGCAGAGTGAGGACTGGCAGCACTAAGGTCAGGGAAGGACAAGGCAGTTGGCAGAGGTGATGGTAGGGTCTTCATAGTGACAGTATTTTAAGGACCTATTTTTATTGCCTTAGATGCAAAAAAGAATTACTGGGTAGAACCAAGTACATGTACTAATTTTGGATGATTTGTTAGGTATATATTAGCAAATAGGTTCCATTTTCTTTTTTTTTTTTTAGTATTTTTTTTAGTTGTTGATAGATTTTATTTCTTTATACGAGTGCTGAGAATCAAACCCAGTGCCTCACACATGCCAGGCAAGTGCCCTACCTCTGAGCCCCAGCCCCAGCCCTAGGTGCCATTTTCTTTTTTTTTAAAAACATTTATTTTTTTTGTAGTTGTAGTTAGACTCAATATGTTTATTTTTATTTATTTATATGTGGTGCTGAGGATCGAACCCAGGGCCGCACACATGCTAGGTGAGCACTCTACTGCTGAGCCACAACCCCAGCCCTCCATTTTCAATGGTAGTAAAAATTTTTTTATTTGCATAATTTTTTGTCCACTGAGTATTTCTTCATTTTCTAAGTAAAATAGTATTTCTTCCAGTCACTCTTGGCTTCAAAAAGTATCAAAGTTGTAATTTAAAATTATTTTTTAAAAAAATATGGTTAGATAACTATAATGTATATTTCAAAAAAGCTAAAAAAAAAAAAAGAATTTTGAATGGTTTCACCAAAAAGAAATAATAAATGTTTGAGGAGATAATTAAATTTACCATGATTTGAACATTACACAGTGTATTTGTGTATTGAAATATCACATGGCACCGCATTATCACATGGCACCCCATAAATGCATTCAGATTTTGTGTTAATTAAATAAGAATGTGGTTATCCAGATTCAGATAATTATTAACTAATTATGGCATTATTTACAAATGTAAGAAAACTATCTTCAGGAGAAAAAAGTAGAATTTTGTGGTGATAATATGTAGAAAACTGGGAAACTTGATATAATCAACTTCTGCAGCATAATTTAAGTCTATTAATATCTTTTATCTGGAAAAAACAAACCATGAATCAGTTAGCTTTTGCTGCATGACAGATGTTTCCAAAACTTTGTGGTTCAGACCAACACCTGTGTGTTATTGCACAGGAACCTACTTGTCAGCCAGTGGTTCTTCTGGTCTGGAATGCTGGTGTCTCCAGTCACCTGATGCCCACCCAGGGGCTAAATAGTCTGAGAGAGCCTCATCCATGTATCTCACAGTTCTCCTGGGCTGCAGGGCTGGCTTTGGGTTGAGCTACAGGAAGACTCATCATCTAACATCTCAAATTAATTCACATGGTGGCTTGGGGTTCCAAAAGAATGAGCTACAGTGTGTAGAGCCCCTTAAGGACAGGCTCTAAATGCCCCTAGACTGTTTCCACCTTGTTGTGTTGGCCAGAGAGGTCACAACAGGCAGTACAGGTGCAGGATGGGGATGTGCGTTCTTCACTTGACAAAACTGCAGATTAATTTTGTCATCTGCCACAGAGTGAATAGAAATCACAGATGATGGTGATCTAGGGAAAGGCTGTTTTCAGTCTTTGATCACTTATTATCAAAGTGCTATTTGGCTTGTTTGTAAATCACATCATTTTCTGGAGTAAAAAAGATTTAAAAATTTAAAATTTTGTATAGTGTAAACTCTGAAGTAATAAGAATCTTGATGTTTATCGATTTTCAGTCTAACAATTTATATTTGTAATATTTTACAAATACATTTATAACAATTTCCAAAGTGAAATTTCTACAGGAAATTCTAACTGTGGTCTTTTTCTTTTCTTTCTTGGTAACTTTATCAGGATGTGGGTGGAGGATGGCTGGAAGGAAGAAACAGCAAAGGAGAGCGAGGGCTCGTCCCCACAGACTACGTAGAAGTAAGAACTTCAAGCATCTTTTCATCATTTGTCAAAGCACAGCCAGATGACAGTAATATTTGTCAAAAAAAATCATAAAAATGCAAAAGTAATAATTATAAAAGAAAGAAATGCAAATTGTATAAAATATGGAAAATACATTGAAGAGGAACTAAGAAAATATATTACCTATAGATCCAAGCTCCAAAGAGTAACTACAGACATTTAGATTAAGTTCCTTTTAGTATTTCTGAATTAAAATTCTTACTTTTCCTTTGCTAGTGTTGTGTAATAGCTGGTGCCTGAATATGTTTATTGTAGTCAATTCACAAAATTTAAACAGATTTTCTCAAAGGGCACGCCTCTCAGTTCCTTCTCCCGTTTTCTTATGCAGAAGAGTGGCTTGAGTGCCCAGCTATGAGAATTGCCTTGTGCTCTGCTGTGATAGGTCCCAAGGACAGTGTCACAACACCCTGAAGGAGGTCCCTGCTTGGGACAGACCCATCAGAGACAAAACCCTCTTCTGAGTCAACTGCCTGGCACCCCCTGCTGGTAGTCTCTAGGTGTCTCAAAGAGTAATAGGTACTTGGTGCGCTTGCCTCTTGCCTCTGGTGCTTATTAGTCAAGTTGAAGATACATCAAGAAGTGCTTCAGCCCCCTCCAGTGGAGGGCAAGAGTGCCCTGAAGGTGTTTCCCTGGGGCCCAGCTATGGAGTGGGAAGGAAGGCTGCCTGTCTGTCCTTGATTGAGAGGGAGGGCTGGGGAGTCTGAAACCTTCAGGAGAATCTCAGGAGATCTGTAGATCTTCCTTCAGATACGTACACCCACACACCCCAACCTTGTCCCCATGGTTCACAGGCCTCTGAGCTCAGTCCATGGGTATGAGATTTAATCCTGTGTTAGCTCTGTGTGCTATGTATCTGGAATCCTAAAAGTGAACAAGATTAGGAAAAGGGTTTAAGTTGATATTGGCATTTTATTTTCTAGAATTCCACTTACTTCTAGAAAGAAATAGTCTTTTCACACATTCTTGGGTTTGCTTGTTCTTTAAGAATATAGACCACCTAAGTCAAATATGAACAGATCCAACAGGCAAAAATTCAGTAAGAACCTAGTTGAACTCAACAGCACTGTCAGTCAACTGGATATAATGGATGTCTGTGGACTTCCTCATAGAACAACAACAGAATGAACTTTCACCTCAAATTCACGTGAAACATCCTCAAGACAGACCATGTTCTGAACTATAAAACATACCTCAGCATGTTTAAAAGGAGAGGCCTGGGTGTGTAGCTCAGGGGTAGTAGAATGCTTGCCTAGTGTGCACAAAGGTTCTTAGTTTGATCCCCAACACACAATTTTTTTTAATTTTAAAAAAAATTTTAAGTACATACTCCTTAAAAAAAAAAGAGAGAACACATAAAATATTTGCTCTGAGACCACAGTGGAGTCAAACTCAAAATCGGTACAGAAAGATAGTTGGAAAATCCGCAAATACTGGGAATTTTTAAATACAATTCTAAATAGCATATGAATCAAAGAAGAAATAATATCAATAGAAATAACAGTTCAAGTAAAAATGAAAATGCAACTTATCAAAATTGTAGAATGCAGCAAAAGCAGTGCTTAGAGGAGAATTTTTAGCCTCAAAGAACATGAAGCCCTTTTCCAGAACAGAAGCTAACGCTTACTTGCCCTCAGAGGCTCCCACTGTGAAATGACCCTAATCTATGAAAATAATTGTGGTTTTTTTCTAATATTTAGATGTTACCTAATGATGGAAAAGATCAGTTTTCATGTGGAAATTCAGTGGCTGACCAAGCTTTCCTTGATTCCCTCTCAGCAAGTACAGTTCAAGTGAATTCGGCAGCCTCCAACAGCAGCAACCAGGTATGTTTCACATTGTCCTGCTGGTTACCATGGCTTTCCTGAAGGCAACGTGCATTGATGACAGCTTGTGCTGGGTCATAGCTATTGTCATTCCCTAATGCATATGCAGAGTAACTTTTAGGTTTGTTGTGTGGCATTTCTGCTGGGTATTAACAAAGAACTCGCCTGTTAAGCCTGCTAAAAACTGTTTTCAGAATCAATGATAAAAAAAAAAAAAAAGATAGATGTCAAAAGTTGCTTTTAAAAAGTCTGTGAACACAAATCCCAAAGTTGCAAATACTCTCTGGAAAGAAGAGAAGGGTTCTGTTGTGGAGGTAGTCAGTGTCAGAGCTTGGGCAGGATCGGGGCCTGAGAACAGGGCTCCCTCTGTCAGAGTTGGAGGCCCCTCATGCTGCCCTAGAAGGTAAAAGTTCTGAGCAGATCCAGGCATTCAGCAGTTGTGCAATTATCATGTTGCTTTAAGAAGACTTAGAAGAGTTAAAATAATTTGAGAGAAATAATAGCAGAACTTTACATTTGTTTTTATTAAAATTTGACCAGTTTAGGTGAATGTGCTTAGTACATTTATATACTTAATGCTTAATCAGAATGAGTGACATGGGTATCAAAGAAGATGGGTATCAAAATGTTGTTGCCATGTACATCTTTAAGAACAAATGGGCACTAGGTTCAGTGCATGCCTGTAATCTCAGTGGCTGGGGAGGCTGAGGCACGTGGATCACAAGTTCAAAGTCAGCCTCAGACTGAGCAAGGCCCCAAGCAACTCGGCAAGACCCTGTCTCTAAATAAAATATAAAAAAGAGCTGGGGATGTGGCTCAGTGGTTAAACACCTCTGGGTTCAATTCCGGTATCAAAAATGGGGGGCTTTATGAGGTGTTATTTCTTGGTAATTTTTTTAACTACATAAAGTATTTTAAATTATGTTAAGCCTAATCCTTTTCAAGGATGTGATTTTGCTTACATGCTCTATCCTCTAAACCTTCTAAAAGTGCTATCAGAGTACTATTGCCATAGATTAACTGTAGATTCTGTACATTTAAAAATAGTTTTTATACATATCAAGAGTTACAAGTTGTCTGTCCCAGATCTTTAAAATTCAGAGGCAAACCAGGTACCATGGTGCACACTGTAACCTTAGCAGCTCAGGAGGCTGAGGAAGAAGTATTGCAAGTTCAAAGCCAGCCCCAGCAACTTAGCAAGGCTATGAGCAACTCAGCGAGACTCTTGTCTTTAAATAAAATGTAAAACAGGGTTGCAGATGTGGTTCAGTAATTAAACGCCTTAGTGTCAATACCTCGTTCAAAAAAAAAAAGAATCGAGACAACATGGTCACAGCAGTTAAACATCTTTCTACCCTTTGTTACTATAATCCTTGAACATTGGTCACTTAAAGGTTACTCACTATGACATGTAAAGAAATAGTACTTTCACCTTACCTGGTTTTCCAGGGATTCTCAAGCTGAGCACTGTTGACATTAGAGGCCTGATGCCTCCCACGGCCACCCCCTGCCCCACCCCCTCCTTTGTGCTGCAGGATGCGCACACACAGCTGTGGCAGCCACGGATGTTGCCAAGTGTCCCCTGGGAGCAGATGCAATCCATTTGAGATTCCCTGAATTATGTAAAGACATCCTCATGAAGTGGGCTTGTGTGAAAGTAAAGGGCAGCATTTTAATAAGAGGGGAACACGATGGAGTGACCATAGAGTGAATGGAGGAAGCAGCCTCTTTAATTCTGGGAACGTACCTCAGCCGTTGTCTTAGGAAAGACTAGCCAATGACACAAACTCAAAGATTCAAATCTTGTTTTGTTAAAAAGTAATATAAATTAGCAGTATTCAAGTGTAGTGATAACTGATTAGTATAAATCTTAATTTTTTTCCAGGTTATTAAGAAAATAGTAAATCCAATTTTTGAAAAACTGGATTTTATTAATCCAGTCTAACACTAAATCCTTATTTAAAATTTTTTTTTTTAGTTATAGATGGATCCAATATCTTTATTTTATTTATTTATTTTTATGTGGTGCTGAGAATCGAACCCAATGTCTCCTGCATGCAAGGCAAGTGCTCTACCACTGAGCTACAACCCCAGCCCTAAATCAAATCCTTTGAAAACAAAGAAAAGTTGAGCTACAAGTGAAAATAAAATCCAGAAAGTCTGACCATGATTAATTTATTTGAATTTAATGTAAGAACTAATAAGTTAACAGCTATCTCCAATCTCGGTTATCTGGGATATGAGAATGATTTAAATAGGCTATAAATATGGTATGTTTTTTTAAATGCTCTGAAAGGTGTTTTGAGTGAGAAACCAGACAACCATTATTGGTTGGTAGCTTTAAATTTTTTTGCTCCCAGGTTTGCCCATTCTCTGGCCCTTGCTGTCTCCCAGGGCATGGCTTTGTTTTGAGACAAGTAATATAGGCAACTTTTTTTTTAAAATGACCTTTGACTCTGGAATGCATTTCTAAACCTGATACATGTCTAGCAGACAGAGGGAATCAGTACATTTAAGTCGAAAAGTAATATTAAACTAGGAAAAGTACTTCTAATAGGTTATACAGATGTAGGATAGTTCCATTAACATACAAAGAACCCTTGTAAATCTATAAGAAAAAAATAAACAACTCAGGAAAAAATGGGCAAAAGGTATAAAGAAATGGTTCATTGTTTAAAATATATAATATATTTTATATATGTATACATATATATAGATAAATTACATATAATATATCTAACTTGGGGAAACTGCCATTCCAAGCTTCTTCCATCAAATAGCAGAGGATGAGAACATTTCAGTAATACCTGGTGGGACAAAGGTGTGGTCAGGGAGGAGTTCTGATACCAAGCTGGTGAAGGGTAAATTGGCGAAGCTTTTTGGGGTGGTTGGTGATGTGGTCTCTGCGGTGCATTAGCTCACCCAGCAGTGCAGAGTTCATCCTGCACGTCCGCTCTCAGATCATGGGCTCTGGACAAGAAGCTTACGCTGCAGCTTTGTTTCTAATAGCAAAATGAAATGACGTGTCTGTCATCAGGGCTGGTCCAGTGAAGCACAGGATGCTATGCCATGGCTGCCATAGGAGGGATGTGGGGTTGAGATGTGTAGATGGGGTGATGCAGAACTTCTTTTTGAAAGGCACCGCAGTGTGGGTGATGTTATATTTAACATGTGTTTAAGCACACATGCACACAGCCCTCCCTGCGTGAGCACAGCTCTGATTGTTGTCTTCCTGGAATACAGGTTTCGTGTGAGGTGGTTGAGGACGGCCAGCCCATGGCCTTTGGAAGGGGAGGGTCATTTCCATGGGTGATCCCAGTCTCCCTGTTCTCTGGTTTTACAGTTTCATATTAGCACTGTACCACTAGGAAAAGTCAGTAGCAGGTGGTGGTGAGTCCCAGAAACTGTTAAAAGTCACATTAATAGCTGTCCTTGTCTCTGTCACCCATTCATTGATGGACAAGTTATGTCAATTGCCTCGGTTCTAAAAAGGGTCTCGCTGTACATCTTTAAAAACTCAGATCTCTGCTTCTGTTAGAATCCTTACTTTGGAGAAGTTATTGGAAAGATATTCTTGTACTTAATAACAATGGGATTAAACTTTAATTAAAAGTTTGATAAACCTGTGTGTTTTATCTGAAGGATTTGGGCTTGAGAGATTTTTCTGTTTTCTTTAAATACTAGAAAGATATGCATAATTGGAAAAACTCTGCTTCTCATTTTGTTAAAATCTTAATGACACGGAATTCCTCGAATCTCTCTCCTCCTTGGCTTCAATTTCTCCTGGTCTCCCTTCACCCCCACCAAGGCCTGCGGGGCAGAGGAAGCTTTGGGGTCAGACCCAGGCTGATGTCTGGCTGAGGTCAGACGCCTGCTTCCTGGGGGTTGGCAGGGGAGGCCGCAGGGTAAAGGGTGGCGGATACATGGGAGATATTTCAGAAGTACTGTTCTTCCTTCCCACCTCTTCCCTTTCCAGGGGCTCCTCTGTCCTTCTTTTTTGTTCCATCCTTTCTCCTCTTATACCCTCCCTAATCGTAGAGATGATTCTTTAAAAATGTCTCCCACTCTTGAGTTTCCCATTTGCCCAATTTCTAGTTTTTTGCCCAACAGTTCTTGTCTGCTAGTCTCTTCTGTATCTCAAACTCAGCTTCAAAATTGCTCATGATTTCCCCACAAAACTAGTTTCTCTTCCTGACCTTCCCTGAATGTTACTTTTTTTCTGTGCCCTCCTTTTATTCTATTTTAAAACTCCCAAGTGCTATCATAAGCCCTCATTATTGATAGGTATGTTCTCTGTTCTTTATATATGTAAGGGGAGGGGAAGGACTGAGAACCATTGCAATGCCCTAATGGAGTCTCTCTCTGAAATCATCCTCCAGAGGTAGCATAGCGTGGCATCAGGCTCCAGGCCAAATTGCCTAGGTTTTAATCCCAGATCTCATACTTTCTGTGTGACTTAGGGTAAGCTATTTAATCTCTCTGTGCCTCACTTCTACAACCTCATAGGATTATTGGAAAGAATAGTAAATGAAAAAAACGGTCCTAAAGTATTTAGAACAATAGTTGGTACTTAGTGGTGGTTTAATAATTGTTCTCTTATATACCTCTAAAACAAGCCATTAAATATGTCAGTTCTTTGCTTAAGAAACTCTAGGGACTCTATATTGGCTCCTGAACCAGCTATCTGCTATAAGTCAGAGGGCTGTCCCAGGAGGCAGTCACTACTTTGAGTAAGGCAAAGTTCCGCAAGCAGACTCTGAACACCTGCACGTGGGGAAACTGTAGAAGAAATTCATCTGAACTTATGGTTACATTTCTGAGTCCTCTGCATGGCCCCATCCATGCCCTTAGGGATGTGTCTGCTGCAGCCACACTGGCTGTGCACCCGGCCCTGGGGCTGTCCACCTGTTCTCTGCACCCTTGACTCTCCTAGGGATGGCGGCACACTCCTTCCATTTACTGTCATCCATCTACCCGTTTGAGGTTCAGCTCACACACGATGTCTTTCATGAAACCTGCTTTTGTTTCTCTTCACTCCTCCTCTGTCCTTCCTCTGGGTTCTCTTAGCACGATTTGTGATTCCAATTCAAATTATATCGCTCATTTGTAAATTTCTAAGCCTGATAAGCAAAGATTGTATCTTTTCCATTCCCAATAACTTATAAGAAGCCTTGCACTGTAACCAAGTGCTCTGAGCTTATTTGAATTATTTTTCTCAGGCCTGGGGTTGTGGCTCAGTGGTAGAGCACTCACTTAGCAGGTACGAGGCCCTGGGTTCGATCCTCAGCACCACATAAAAAAAAGTAACAAATAAATGAATTATTTTTCTCAGTCATAAATACATCACAAGGTGCTTCACAGTGTTAGTATTGTGAAATGCACAGATTTCAGCTATGTGTGTTCTGAGCATTGGCTGGAGGCCCGAGAGCTGTCTGCCAGTAGCCATTGTCCTTCCCTCTGATAGGTCATACAATCAAAAACGTCACCTGCTCTTACAGAAAACTCACTGGGATTGTTAATTACTTTTTTCACAGTTTGGATATTAAATACATACACAAAGTTAAGTGGTTATTTAGGGACATAACTTCTTCCTATTATGCAGAAACTTTCCATATCATATTTGTTGTGACGTAATTTTTATTGGCTTTAGCCAATAAAATTATTCTTATCCCTTTAGGGATAAGAAGAGCAATATAGTTTGCTTTCTTGTGTCTCAAAAGAAGTCCATTTTTAGACCACTTAAGGCTATTTTTAGACCATTTTAAACCAGTAAAAAAAAAAAAACCTTCACGAAAGTATTAGATTTGCTTATTTCATTACCTCAGGTGAGACTTATAATGCCCTAGATGGCTCATAACTGCCTGCTGAACTTGCCTCTCTAAAAGCCTGTGTGGGAAAGGCTACCCTTCCCATCCCCCACATGAATCTACTTGATTACAGGACTTTTTAAGGAAGACTTTGTACTGGTGTCCATACTAACCTCATTTCAGATGCTTGACTCCTATCAGGTGACAGCTCGATTCCTCTGGGGGACTTTTCAAGAATACATGCTAATGAGATCTGTTGTAAAGGTGGTTTCTGTTGTTGCTTGTTTTAGTCTAATTGGAAACAAATGTCAAAAACAAAGGGTTTTTGTTTTCAACCTGAAAGCTACAATAATCAGGGCCTTGAGCAGCAGTCAGCAGCTGCTGTCAGCAGTGCCCATAAAAGGCCATTTCACCTGGACTTCTGTTAGGCAGGTCTGTCGCAAAGGAAGCTGTGTTGGCTGGCTGTGGCATCATCTATTCCCTGTGTAAACCTACCTGTTAAGACTTTGGGCTAGCAAAGTACATAAACCGTCTAAGGTAACAGAAGTATTACCCATCTATTTTGCCACTCCATTTATTATCCAATTATTTAAATAATTAACGCCTGAAATTGACGTCTGTGGGTTGGCATGTGAACTAGCAGGGGAATTTTAAGTAACTAGACTTGTTTTGGTATCTCCCCGTCTGTGGTCTTGCTGCACCTGGCCTAAGTGCATCTGGTGTGTCCTGGGTTCATCTTCATTGCTAAAGCGGTGTGTGCACTTATCTCTTAAGCAGTGTTTCTCATCATAGAGGTTCATCTGTAGAACCAGATCATGACTTTTAAATTCAAGTTTTGTAAGGAACTAAATAGGAAATTTCCAAGTCTTCTGTATTTTGGTTAGGATTTTTACCAGTTAGGCCCATGGATTTACATTGATTTAGTGGGTTTCAACTTGAATGCTTTTTGTTTGTTTTTTGAGGGGCGGGGGTATCTGGCTTTTTGAGGGGGGCTTTTAAGGTTGTCACTTTTTGGGATACCACTTGACCTGTTTCCTCATTTGATTTTTGAACCCTTCTTGCTCTTAAATATTGCTGATTCTGTCATCTGTGTCATCACTGAGTCAGCGTCAATTGGTTTTTACCTTGTTATTTTCCCACTTTTTTCATGCTTGGTAATTTTTTACTAGATGGTAGAATTCAGGCCCTTTGGGGTAAGAGTAAAATCTTTTGTCATTCTGTTTAAAATGTGTCTGTGCATAGGAAGCAGATATTTGCTTCCTGTTCCCCTTTCTAACACAGTTGGCACATGGTTATTAGATATTTGGTGAATGAGAAATGTCTGAAAAAGATTTTGTTATTGTAGTCATGTGGAAAGTGATATTCAAAACAAAACAAACAAACAAATCAAAAAACCTCAATCTTCTCCAAACAGCCTTCTTGCTTAGTGAACGAATGGGTAACTTTCTTTCTGTTCATTTTCCTTGTGTATACCCTTGGGGAAAGTCTTGGCCTGGAAGTTTGCAGCCTTTTAAAAGTGGATAATCTTTACCTTTCCTTTTCAGTAAGTTCTTACCTCACCTAATATGCAGGCCAGTTTTAATTTTCCCACTGTCCCAGAACGTCCTTGACAGCTGACTTGTGAACAAGTATCCTTGATGGGACCCAGCATTACGTTACATTACATCCGATTGTGTCCTTTTAAATTTCCTTTTTATCAAAACTAGCACAAGGCCTACTTTTAAATTCTGACTTAGACTGTTCTTTAGAATTCCTGTCTGCTGGATTTGTCTGGTTGTTTCTTTGTGGTATTAAGTTGTTCCTTTATCCCCGTTATTTTCTACAAGTTGTATAGATATAACTTATCTATGGGCTTAATGGACTCAATTGGACATTTTAGGTAAGAATGTAACACAGGTCATGTTGCACATTTCACGTTCTCTCAGCCGCTGAGGTTGATCAGAGCAAACCCTGGTTCAGGTCGGTGCCAGTCTTTTGCCTCCGTCACGTGCTTTCTCCTCCTGCCCGTAAGCTGTCTGGTGTAACTTAGCACTGTTAGCCCCTCACCTCCTGGCTCCCTCCACGTGCAGCCCTTGCCTGAAGCAGTGCTGTTGTTCCTTCTGGGGCCGGACTGGCTTGCCACTGTTTCCCTCCATCAGCCGGAGCCAGGCAGCTACCGTGAATTAGAAATTGAGTATAAATGTAGAATGCTTTCTCTTTAATTATCAGTTTTCAGAGTTAGGTGTTGTTTCATGGCTGCTCAGACTAGTGATTGAGTTTTCCTTTCTTCTGGTTTTAGTACCGTGGGCCCATGGATTTACATTGATTCAGTGTGCTTCAACATGAGTGTTTTGAAATTTGTTTTTTGGGGTTTTTTTTTTGGGGGGGGGTGCTTTTAAAGTTGTCACCTCTTGGGAGTCCATTTTGCCTATTTCCTCTCCCCATATGATTTTTGAAAGCTTCTTGCTCTTAAATATTGCTGATTCTGTCATCTGTGTCATCACGAGTCAGCATCAACTGGTTTTTACTTTGTTATTGGTCATATTTTCCCACTTTCTTATGCTGGTCAGTTTTTATTACATGGCAGACATTGTGATTTTTAACCTTGTAATATGGTGGATAATTTTGCATTCCCATAAATGTTTTTCAGCCTTGATATGGTATAGACTTTAGTTACTTTGAAACTCTCCTTCTTTCCAGTTCTATTTTTAAACTTCTACAAGTGGGACCAGAGTACATTCACTCTAGACATGTTTTTGCCCTTCAACTGAAGCAGAGCCCTGTATTGCTGTGTCTGGTGCACTGTGAGGTCAGTTTCTGTACCAGCTGGAGGAACAGCCCTGTGAGGATTGTCCTTTGTTCTGACATGTGATTCTTTCCCTGATGGGGCAGTTTCTTCACATGAGGTGTTGGTCAGGTGTCAGCTTCAGATCTGGGGTGTCCTTGGCAGTGCTCTGCCTCACATGCCAGTTCTGCTGCCCCAAGTGAGAGACCCCTGTGCTTTGTAGGTTCTCCATCCCTTACGTGTGACCTGGAAAATCTCTTCAGGCAGTAATCTAGGGCAGCTGTAGGGTTTACTTTGTTATTTCTTGTGTCCCAAGAGTTCATTGCCTGATATCCAGCAATTTGAAAACAGTTTTCTGTTTGTTAGTTTTATTAATTTTAGTTGGGAATGTAAACTGGTCCATGTTACTCCATCTTGATTTTCTTCGTGCATAAATTGAATTCCAGATTTATGTTTATTTACATCTGTAAAATGAGAATAATGAGAGATACCTGGAAAAGTACACGCTCACTACACTGCAGACTTCACCAGCACTGACTCCCCACTGCACGGCTGTGGGGCTGGGATTTGAGGCCAGGAAGCTGCTCCACAGTTGTGCTCTTGACAACAGTGCTGCAGTCTGGCCGTTGGCTGGCGTTGTGGGGTCCAGTCAGTCACTCATCTCACAAAGCTGCTGCCCTGCAAGCCAGGGAGAACCTTGGCACACACACACAGGATGTTTGCTCCTGTGTTCATGGACTGACCAGTCCATCCTGCTCACAGCAGGGATTGGTAGGACCCACTGGTGCCTCTGTGTTAGCTTCGAGGTGACAAAGTGGCTTTGTTGATCCTGGCTGGTCTCTCACTTGTCTAGTACCTTTAAAAGCAAAATATTCAGAACCTTGGCATTTTGAAACCTTGGCTGTCCTTTCCCTGGAGTTTGTTTTGGTGGCTGCGTGACATGCATGACTTTGGCTCCATTCCTTCTGTGCAGCTTTATTATTACTTCGGGTGCTTCAGTGATGCTGTATTCTGATACCGGGCAGCAGATTTGAGAAGGTAAACTGCACTGCTGTTGATTGGGGCCTTTGCATGTGGTGTTTGGAGTGAGTGGCACGCTAGATTGTTGTGGCTAATTTAGCCCTGCCACCCGTTTGCTGTTCCTGGGAAAGGCTTTGGTTTACTTTTTCTCACCCGTTCACTGAGCACCTTTTTTATTTCAAGGTGGATATTTTGGCTCAGATTGGTTGTGTTGAAGGTCTTAGCCAGTCACCACCCTCTTCGTCTTCTCCTTCTCCTTCTTCTTCCAT
The DNA here is from genome assembly GCF_047511675.1 of Marmota flaviventris. Taxonomy (NCBI): domain Eukaryota; kingdom Metazoa; phylum Chordata; class Mammalia; order Rodentia; family Sciuridae; genus Marmota; species Marmota flaviventris. The sequence goes on along the minus strand of NC_092503.1, from coordinate 9,226,079 downwards.
TAATAAGGTAAATTCCAATTTGAATGCGAGAGAAAATAAATATTTAATGACCTTTAAAGTCATCTTTTCCTCCCAAGCAAGGGAATAGTTTCAGGTTGTGTCCTAGGAAAGCTCTCTTGGCAGCCTAAAGCGTGGACTGCTAAAGAATCCAGACCTTGGAGGCCTTTGAGCTGAGAAGGGTTTGTGGAGTTGTCCCGGGGGCAGTAGCGCTGAGGACAGTCAGTCAGGAAGAGCTTGGTACCATGCAGGGCCAAAAAGAAGAGTCTGAAAATGTCACTCTGCAGAAATGAGAGAGGAGGGGAAGTTAGAAGAAAAGACTAGAGAGGTTCCTGAGAGCTTGAACCTCAGCCAGGAGGCAGAGTGGGTTATTGTAGGAGCAGCCTCTGCAGTTGAGAAACCACAGGGATTATTGGGGTTGAGAACAAAGAAGTTACTGGCCGCAGGAGCCTTAAAGCAGATCCTTGTAGCCCTTAGGTGCTTAGTGTCATCTCTTTATTTTAAAGTTGCTCTAGTAACATGATGTGTCATTGAAAACATTTGGAAATATAGCTGTCCGACCTTTTCCTTGGTAGCATAAATTGATAGTTGTACCATTCAGATGAAGATTTGCTCGAAGACTGCTGGTCTTCGTTCTTTATATTTTAGACAAGCCCCTTCTCATTAAGGAAACCTCTGCTAAATGTGTTCTACTGTAAGGTATCATGTTAAATGCTCTATATGCATTATGTCATTTAATATCTTAACAAAACCCGGAAGAAGAAAATAATGTTGTTATACCCATTTTAGAAGCATGAATGCTAGGAGGGTGAAGCCAGCTGCCCACATTCACACAGCTAACCAGGGTGAAGCTGGGATCTAAACCTCTACTAGTTTTAGAACCCAAGTTCTTAATCACTATACCCATGTGCAGTTTACTTGAATCAGATTCCACCAGTTTCATGATGTGATTTAAAATCCACCCAGTGGACTAGTATTCTCCTAGTGCATATTTTACCCATATTATATAAAGTCATGTGCCATATTGAAATGTGTTGGTCAGTGACAGATTACATATATGACTGTGGCGCCCTGTAAGAACATAATGAAGCTCAGAAAGCCCCCTCACCTAGTGATGTGGTTGCTGACTTATGATACCACTGGTTGCTGGTGTTGAGTTCTGCTCCCTCAAATGTTGAAGTTTGAACATTAGAGAAGCCCACCTAAGAAAGCATATAAAGCAGGGGTTTATTTAAAATGTGGTAACATAGACTTCTCCCTGGAGGGCGAAGGGGGCCATAGCTGGTATCCTGGTATCCTCCAGAAGCGAGACGTTCTGCCCTTTTTATATGTCCTAGGCTTCTTTTGTTCTGCCCTCTTCCCCTTCTCTCTCTCCTTCCTGTGTACATGACTAGGCCTAGAAAATGCTCGGTGGGATAGCCAAAAGGTGGGGAACGGGTAGCCTGATGGGGGAAAGGCAGGATGATGCAACCAAGGACACTTAACCCCTCCTTGTAGGGAGGGGCAATTCTTGGGACAGGTTACCTTAGCAACAGGTTGGAGAAGGGGCAGGTTCTTGATAAGGGTGGAGGAAAGGCTCTGAAGGAATTAATATTCAATCCTTCAGGGAACAGTCTCCAGCTTCCCAGACTCACTCAAAATTGGCCTCCTTGATCCGACCTGACTTTGATTTACCTTCATCTATGCTGATTGGCTGTCTAATTCTGGCTTCACTAACGTGATAGCTCAGTGCTTTATGCAGGTGTCTTTAGTGATGCTCTTGTAAGACCCCCACACTGCTAATCCTGTAAAAGAGGTACATGCATTTATGTACAGCACATTCTATTCACTAATGATAATAAAGGGTCTGTTACCAGTTCTGTATTTACTATGCTATACTGTTTATCCTATTCTTTTAGAGTGTATTCTTTTATTTATTTAATTTTCTGATCTTCATTGAAACAGTCTGCTGTGTTACACCAGCAATAGCCTCTTACATACTGTGTTGCAGCGTCTCTGATTGAATCATTCTGTTGAACTTGATTTAATCTCAGGTTGTTTGTTTCGTTGTGGCCCTAGGAGCACTAGGCGATACCACATGTGCTATACAACCTCCGTGTATAATGGGCTGTATCATCTGGACATGTCCTGGGTGGTGTTTGTTTAACAAATACTTAATTTACTGAGCACTTACTGCGTGTCAGGCACTGAGTTCATAGGCACCAGGAGATGGCAGGTGACTCCAGGGAACACAGCCCTTCCCTGTATCTCCTGTGTATCTTCTCTCCAAGCTCAGAAGACAGTGATTGTCCGTGCAAATTTTGTTTGTTGACTTTTCCAACATTTTGTTAAAATCTTAAGCACAGAAAAGGTAAGTGAATTTCATAGTAAATAATCACATACCCACCTTCTAGATTTTACCATTATCCAAGCTCCTTATTCCGTCTATGCCTGCATCTTCCAACTTTTCTACAGTATCTGAGACAGCTTTCATAACTCCGAAGGTATGATTTTTAAGCCCATGGTGGTGTCATGTTCTAAAAATAAATTTTTCCGTGGTTTGCTAAAAATCACTTATTCTGTGATCAATCACAGCAAGTTATTTTCTTTCTCTCCCCCCACCCGTCCCTGCCTCAGCCCTGGGGATTGAACTCCAGGGTTTCTTTACCACTGAGCTGAACCCCCAACCCTTTTTATTTTAAGATAGGGTCTTGCTAAGTTGCCATGGATGACCTTGAATGTGTGATCCTTCTGCCTCAGCCTCTCAAGCACTGGATTTACAGGAATGTGCCACTGTGCCTGGCTAGCAAGTCATGTTCTTAGAACTAAGACTTAAGTAGTATACATAAGGAAAATTTGATCTCCCCCTCTGTGAAATAGCAATAATGTTATAAAGGTTAGATCTCTGACAAAATGTAGTATTATTTCATCTACACTATCAAGAACTCACATTAAGTCCTTGCCTCTATGAAAGATAGCAGTATCAAAGCAGACTCTCTTATGTCAGACCCTAACAAAATGGAGCTGGGAGGACACGTAGGGCCCTCTCGCAAGTGTGCCCATAACAGACGATGCAAGATTCTTCAGACTTGAAGCATCCAGTATTCCAGAGAAGCCGCTTGTGCAAGGACGCTGGACTGTCAGAGGCTGTCTCCACCGATACACTAATGCCAACTCCTGCAGAAAGCCCAGCAACCACTTGTCTTTGTTTTAAAACAGCTTACATGGACTTCTGTTTTCGTTTAAGAGCTTTCCTCTGTCCGTCCTCTTCAGCTGTACCGAAAGCCCCCTGGAGCACACACAGCTGGATTCCCATTCTTTGCTCTTCCTAAATAATTTCTTTTAATTTTTTTAAGAGTGGATCTGGGTTTTTGTTCCTCAACTTAAGTTACATCACTCCATGCAAGGTATTTTGCAAGTATTTTGGAAAATATTTTCTAAATAAGACAGGACTTCTGTGAGCCTTATGACTGAGTGGTGGGCCTGACCAACTAACAGCAAGTAACTGTAACAGAAGGCTGACTTTACCAGAATGTGACTGAATGAATGTCACCAGGTAGGCTCTGGGAAGGATGGATCTCTCTGGATAGACCTTGACATGTAGGAAGAGGAGGGAATAAGGACAGAAAAAGTATAGCATGAGAAAAGGCAAGAGATGTAGAAGAGTCTGGGAAAATGTGAGGTTTGAAACAAGAGTAAAGATTTGTGATGGATATTGAAAATAGGGGATGGATTGGAATGAAAGGACCAGGCCGCCAAAATGCTTGATTTTTCAATGGCATAAGAAGCTTGGATTTTCTTCCATGGGCAGTGAGACCTCATGAAGGGGTTTTAATTATATGTGGTAGGAGAAGCTTTGTACTACAGGGGGTGGGAAAAGAAAGAGAATAAAGCCAGGCATGGTGGCACATGCTTGTATTCCCAGCTGTTTAGGAGACTGAGGCAGGAGGATCCCAAGTTTGAGACCAGCCTGGGCAACTTAGATGCTGTCTCAAAAAGTAGACGGGGCCAGGGATGTAGTTGAGTGGTAGAGTGCTTGCCTAGCATATGTGACATTCTGCACTCAATCACCAATGCTAGGAAAGAAGAAAGGGAGGGAGAGGGGGGAGAAAGACCAAGAGAGGGAGAGGGGGGAGAAAGACCAAGAGAGGGAGGAGGGAGAAGTAGAGGAAAAGAATAAAAGAGGCATTTCAGAATCAGAAACCTGAGCCAAGTTGTAGAATGGGCCTTAATGTGACCTTATGGCCTTAATGTATGTGTTTAAGGGACCAAAGCATTTGGGTTGAGAACTAAGAAGTCAGAGAGCAATGTATAGGAAGGGTAAGTTTGGAGAGAGAGTCCAAGAGGGACTGAGCTGGCTAGGAGAGGAAGGTCCCTGGTGAAGCTAAAGAGGTACTCCCTGTTGGTTTATCGTCAGCGGGAGTCAGGTTGAATAAGATAGAATGTTCTAGAAAATTACCAAAAAAATGCAAACAAACGTACAAGAATTATAACCAGGTAGACCAATAGGATCACATACATAACCAAATAATATGCCTATAAGTTATAAAAAAACAGTTTTGAAAGAACAGTAGTATTTTCTGTCCTAATTAAATGGATTGTGACTTTTTGAGGGTACGTGCTGTGACTGGTTCCCCTCTGATTCTTTCCTTGATCTTGATGAAAATTCTTCTGGCCAGTTTGCTGTCAAGGCTTCCTGTACTTCCACTCTCCTGTCCTGGTCCACAGCCCTCTGTTCCTTCATATTTACCTCTCGGCTCCCAGCAGTCTTTCTGAAGCTGAGGCTGCCTGCCTGGAGTTCCAGCCTCAGGCGGGGAGTGAGAGGTCCAACACAGCCTGGGTTCCTGCTCCTCACTGGTGCCTGAGTACCACCCGCCACCTCTGTAGGTGAAGGAGGTCAGGGCTGAATCTTCTAGACAAGCAATTTTCTGAACTCTTCGCCATCTTAGTCTCCCAATCTTTTGTGCTTTCTGAAGCTCTTACTCTGAAAACAAAGCCTCATAACTTAGAGTTTGGAGGATGCAGAGAATATGCTGCTGATTCAGTCCCTTAAAACAAAACTTCAGGGTTGTGGCTCAGTGGTAGCACGCTTGCCTGGCATATGTGAGGCACTGGGTTCGATTCTCAGCACCACATATAAATAAACAAAGTAAAGGTCCATCAACAACTAAAAAAAATAAAAAAAAACTGCAGAGGAAGGGGTCTTTCCTAACTAAAGCATGAAGCATTTTTGTCAGGCCCTCGGCACAGTCACTTCATATCCACTGTCCACCAGAGTGACTGGAAGTCCATCCCCAGAGCTGAGTGACCCTTGGTGAACTCTGTATTTGAGAAGCCCACAGGCTTGTGATGAAACTTCTGTTCATATTGGACTTAGGGTAACTTTGTTTTCCTGAAGCAGTATAGGGTGTTAGAGTATAATCAGGCTCCCTGGCCCAAGGCCCCAGCTGTCCACCCAGTGGTGGTTTGCAAAGAGGACGAACAGACTAGCCACAGGCCATCCCAAGACCAGAAAGAGCTATTCATTAGACAGGCCAGGTGGTTTCCTTGCCTTTCTTTCTTTCCTTTTTTGTTTGTTTGTTTGTTTTTATGTGGGAGAGAAGACTCAAGTAAAAGGGGAAACTTGGTATTCCATGTTCCTAAATTTCAATACAGAAAATGTGGGGAAAAGGGCAGTATTTTCTCAGACTATATCAGTGAATTTCATAAGGTGATTCAAATGAGAATCAACACATTTTTTAACCTTGACATTCTAATGCTAAAGTTTATAGATTGGTTTAATTTAAACACACTTAGCTAAACAGATTAAAGATGTCATGTTGAAGTGTTGATGGTATCTGATGGGCTGCAAAGCAGCAGGGTGCCAGCAGCCACTAAGAAATAGCAAAGTGTCCAAAAATAGACCCAAATCCAGTCTGTGATAAAGACAACACTTAAATCAGTGGGGAGGATGGATTATTCATTAAATGACATTAGGACAACAGCATAATACAAGAAAATATTAAGCTGGCCTCCTGTGTTATTTCTTATACTGAAGTAATTTCCAGACATATTGGGTAGTTGGGTTGGAAGGCAGGCTACAGGATCCTGTTTAAATAGTGCTGAAAGTATGGGGCTGTGTGTTACTGATTCCAAGATTTCCTCCACAGATTGATAAATACATTAAAAACTGCTCAAAAGAATAGTGAGGGAAAATATTTTTTAAATACTTTTAAGTTTTGTAGCCTCTAGTTGTGCATGACAGAAACCCCCAGCATGCTGGTAGGAATGAGGAAACACACCTGCAGTCTCTGTAAAAGCATCCCAACAAAACCCACTTATTCTAATTACACATATCTTTATCCCAGGAATTTTTCTTCTGAGCATTTGTCATATTTCTATGGGATACATAGGAAAAGATGTTCAAAACTATACATTGTAATATTGTATTGAAAACAAGATAAATGAATTTATTAAATTTGGGGAATTAAATACAATGAAATTCTTTGGAGACATGTAAAAGAACATTATTGTGTCCATATGTGTTGCTACACCTTAGAGGATATATCATGCCAGTAAATGAGAAAGAAATGGGCACGGTGGCACACACCTGTAATCCTAACACCTCAGGAGGCTGAGGCAGGAGGATCACAAGTTCAAAGCCAGCCTCAGCAAAAGCAAAGTGTTCCGCAACTCAGTGAGACCCTGTCTCTAAATAAAATACAAACTAGGGCTGGGGATGTGGGGATGAGTTCAATTCCCAGTAACACCCCCTCCCCCGCCACCACCACCACCACCACCCCCCGCCAGAAAAGAGGAAAACAAAGTGCAGAACAGAATGCAGAATTGGACCTACTTACATGGTTTTAAAACAAAAAAGAATCTCTGTGCTTTGGATTTTGCAGTAAATGTCTACTGAGGTTAGACAGAAATATAAGAGGCCCTTATTCTGGCCTGGGCTCTTGTCCTAGGCCCCATAATGGGATCCTTCCTGCTAAATGCTGCATAAGCAAACTGAAATGTAAGGAAGCAGATCCATCCCAAGGAGACCAGCTTTTCCAGAAAACAGGAGAGTCCACCTGAGTTGGGGGAAGGAAGGAAGTCCTTTTTAGCCCTTTATAGCAAAAACTAGCCCTTTATTCCTTACCAAAAAAATAAATAAATAAACCTGATTTAGCTGCTGTTTTTATTATTCTATTTTTTGTTCCTACCTAAAAAAAAAAAAAAAAAAAAAAAACCTTTGCCTTCTGTGAATTCTCATTCTATGTTGTAGGTTGGAAACTGCCCAGTTCATGAATCTTGAATAAAAGCCAATTAGATCTATAACTAATTTTGTTGCAGGTTTTACTTTTGATAGTAGTGGTTGTCTCTGAAAGAGTTACTGGCATCTTAGGGTAGTAGGCATGTTTAATTGCATATCCTTTTATTCCACTTGAAATTTTTTTCCTGTGCTTGTATTACTTTTTCAAGTAAAAATAAAAGCCTAAAAATACAACAGATTGCTATAAAACAGGTCCTCATCATCATCATGTATAATCCAAAATACAGTGTTGATTGAAAAACAACTTGCAAGACATACAATATGACATTGTTTCAGTTTTTTAAAATATTTTTTTGGTTGTAGATGGACACAATACCTGTATTTTATTTATTTATTTATTTATGGTGCTGAGGATCGAACCCAGTGCTTCACACTTGTCAGGCAAGCGCTCCACCACTGAGCCACAACCCCAGTCCCTTATTTCAGTTTTAACCCATAAAACAGTTGTTATTTGTGAGTGTGTACATGTGCGGTGGACTTACAAAAACACATGGGAATGAACACAAAAAAAGTTACTTCTGGGGAGGAAGAAGAAAAAGGGCTCCATCCTAGTCTACTACTTTCTTTGTTTCTGTTATCAGAGTTCCTGAGAAAGTACAGCAGGATGTGGATACCAGGAAAAGGAGGGCAACACTCCCATTTTGTGCTTTCCTATACATTCAAAGGAAAAAAATACTGAGATTTTAAAATTAAGAGAATTTTTCTTGGATTTTTTCAGCACTTGCGTTGTGTTTGGTTGTTGCTGAGTTAAGTCACACTTTCCAGAAGTCACGGATATCTTTCTCCCCCTCACACCAGGTCAGCAGTGGCAATGACCCTTGGTCAGCCTGGAGCGCCTCCAAATCTGGGAACTGGGATGGTTCAGATGGCTGGGGGGCCAAGCCCGAGGGGACTGGCCCCCAGAGAAACTCTGCCAACAACTGGGACTCTGCCTTTGGCCACCCCCAAGCTTACCAAGGACCAGGTGAGGACAGGGTCCCACTGTAAGTGACTGGTAGGAACCTGGGTGAGAGGCAAGAAAACCAATCTGGTTTTGTTTTTCCCACACTTAGCGCACACGGCACACTTCAGTGGCCAACCCTATGCACCAAGCAGTTTTGCAGCAGGTATTGACTGGCTAGGGGTCCTGCGGTGTACCTCAGTCCCTGACACTGCCTGCTTGGAGTCAGCCATGGGATGCCCTGTTTGGGTCCCATTAATCTGCTGGAGCTGTTGGCAGAGCTCAAGGAAGCACTTCACTTACTGTTGCCAATGTGTTGCAGAGGGTCATTTTTCTTCCTTGTCATTCTTCCCTGAACAATACTGAAACAACTGTCAATGTAGCATAAATATTCAGTTTAGAGATGGCTTACAGGATACAGGAGGATGTATGTATAAGTGATAATGGAAATACTGTACCATCTAATAAAATGAGCTTGAAGTGTCTGAGGATTTTAGACTTTGAGGGTGGTCAGTCCTGAAATCAATCACAGTCTCTTACCCCCAGATACCAAGAGACAACTGTGTTAGAACAAAAAATTCACCTAGCATTCCTCTTGCTCTGGAAACTACAAGTATTTTAGGAGTCCTTTGCTGGAAACTGGGGCAGAGATCAAATATATGTTTATTATATCACAATATCACACTGGGTCATCTGAGTTAAAAATAGATTTTATTCAAAAGAACTGTTCACAGTTGCTCTTACTCACTAATAAAAAAGAGGAAAAAAAAAAAAAAAAAACCTGAGTCCAAATGTAGACCATCATGAATTATAACGTTCAGTCCTGTCTCAGTCAAGGAGTCCTAGATTCACACACCTGAAGGGCCAGTTTCATGAATAAGAGTAAGGGGCCACCTGGGCTGTGGGAGACTGTATGCCTCCCTCTGCACTCCTCCTCTCCTCTCCTGTCCTGCCCACCCTTGGCATTCTTCTTTCTGCTCCTGTAAGTTCATCTTTTCAAGGATTCCACATGTAAGTGAAATCACTCAGTGTTTGCCCACCCACATTCCCATTAGAAATGCACGAGGATTACCTTTTCTCTGAACCCTTGCCAATAATCTGTATCTCTTGACTTTTTGATCATTGCCATCCTAACACCTGTGAGATGATGATACCTTCTTGTGATTTTGATTTGAATTTCTCTGATGACTAGCGATGTTGAGCATCTTTTTATAAATCTGTCAGCAATTTGTATATCTGGAAAAGTATTTATTTAGGTCTTTTGTCCATTTCTAATTGGGTTATAGTAGTCCCCCTTCTCTGGGGGAATATGTTCCAAGACCCATAGTGATGTCCAAAACTGCAATATGAAAATCTATGATTTAATGCTTTTTCTATCTTAACCAAGTACTTATCATACACTATAATCAATTTTTTGCAATTTGAGATGTGACAGCAAAACTAGCAAGGATTTCTTTTTCCTTCTTCCTGATTTCATGGGTAGAAGAGTTGTTCTTAGTATAAATTTTAGCAAACTCAGTCCATAATTTTTTTCCTTCTTAAGTCAAGAATTCCTCCTTTTTTGCTCAATGGAAGCACTTTACAGCTTCTTTGTCACATCTGAATTTTCAGCCTCACTATGTTTGTGCTTTGGAGGCATTATTAAATAAAATAAGGGTTACCTGAACACTGAGATACCTCAGCCAGTCCACCTCATGACCCAGCTGGCTGACTGATAGGTGATGGTGTATCCAGCATGGATAAGCAGACAGAGAAGTGATCTGCATCCCCAGTAGGATGGAGCAGGAAGTCACCAGGTTTCATCATGCAATGTGAAATAGTGCAGTTTATAACTTAGTACTGGTTTGTTTCTGAAATTTTCCATTTAATATTTTTGGACCATGGTTGACTCTGGGTAACTAAAACTGCAGCAAGTAAAACCATGGATAAAGGAGTCTATCCTTTCCCCATTGAGTCGTCTTAGTGCCCTTGTCAAAAGTCAGTTGACCTGTGTTTCTAATTTATCTTTTGCACTTTTTTGTCTTTTATCATTTGTCTTTTGTCATGATTCAAGCCTAAAATTGTCTGACTGCAAAGCCTGTTCTCTTAACACCTACATTATACTCCTATACTACATCCTTTTTTCTGCCTGTCAAAAAATTAGCTAGTTTGTTCAGTAGTTGTTATCAGAAAATTAAGTAATTTTATTTTGTTATTTTTTTTACTGATGTTCTTCTGTTCTCACCTCTAGCAACTGGTGATGACGATGACTGGGATGAAGACTGGGATGACCCCAAGTCCTCTTCTCCTTACTTTAAGGACTCAGAGTCAGCAGAAGCAGGTGTCCAGCGGGGAAACAGTCGTCCTGGGGCCTCCTCCATGAAGCTGCCACTTAACAAGTAAGCTTCAAAAGGAGACGAGGAAGCCAGGCTCTGAGTTTAATAATATATCTCAAATACAAGGAGGCAGTTGGCTTCTTCTGTGTTCAGTAATCTATTGAGTTTTGGATATGGCTTGGCCATTTTAATTTGCATCTTAGCTTGCAAGTTGATTTTTTAAAATCATTTTATAAGCAAAATATTAATTCCATTTAATGATCTACCAAATAACTTTTATTTTACTTTATAAACTCCATGATATATTTAGCTATCATTGCTAAAAATAATTACTAATAAGAAATGTAAATATATGTATAAAGCTAAAGAAAGCTAAAAATAATATTGATATCAGCTACACTTTTTGAGGGGGGGATACCAGGGTTTAAGCCCAGAGGCACTTAACTACTAAGCAACATCCCCAGCCCTTTTTAAAAAATTTTTATTATTTATTTATATTTTTATAAATATTTTTTTAGATTTAGGTGGACACAATATTTTGTTTTTATGTGATGCTGAGAAACGACCTCAGTGCCTCACGTGTGCTAGGTGAGCGCGCTACCACTTGAGTCACAACCCTAGCCCCTTACATTTTTTATTTTGAGACAGGGTTTTGTTAAATTTCTAAGTTGCTGAGACTGGTTTTGAACTTACAATCCTCCTGCCTCAGTCTCCTGAGCCCGTGGGGTTACAGGAATTTGCCACCATTCCTGGCAATAACAGCTGTCTCTTAAAAGTTCTACTCTTATTAATAACTAACCATGTCCCAGGCATCGTACAAAATCATTTGCATGCATTTTCATGTCCCTTTGTGGTACATATAGTCCCTGTCTTAATGTGGGGGAAAACTGAAGGCCAGGGAGGTCAGGAAACGCTCAAGCTCACACAGGTGGCAAGTGACCTAGCCAGAATTCCAGGCCATCAATACCCAAAGCACGTATTCCTAAACTACAATGAATATGTTCCCGAGATCTATTTTCTTTAAGATTAGATTTATCTTAAAGAAAAAATGTTTTTTTATAATACTTGCAATCTTACTGCTTAACAAGAATGCATGTGGCAAAGAGTGAATATGGACTTAGCACTGTAAGATTTTTGGTAGAGAATTCTAGTAAGTTTATATAGTATACTTCAGAGTGTAACTTGAAAGACAAAAAAGTATGTCATCCCTCAGAGCCTTCAAGTACTCTTCTTCTTCAGGTACTTTTGTTTCAAATAGCTTGTTTTCTAAAATTACTAATACTTGTTTTTAAGTGTTCCAAGTTCATGATTCAAAGTAGTTATTAAAGAATATTCATCCAATTTAGAGGCAAACCAGTAAGGCTCACTTCTAATTTCTCACTTCAGACCCTAAAATCAAGGAGGGCCTGGAATGAGATATTCTAAGGTCTAAAAGAAAACAACTGCCATTCAAAGTTACTATACTCAGCAAAGCTAGTAGCAAATCCAAGGGGGAAACAAATACTTTCCATAACAAGAATAAACTAAAAGAATTCATGAGCACCAAGCCAGCACTACAAAGTATACTCAAAAGATTAACTACACACGGGAGCTAAAAATCAACCCCCAGCTGGGCGCGATGGCACATGCCTGTAATCCCAGCAGCTCAGGAGGCTGAGGCAGGAGGATTGTGAGTTCAAAGCCAGCCTCAGCAAAAAGTAAGGTGCTGAGCAACTTCGTGAAACCCTGTCTCTAAATAAAACACAAAATAGGGCCAGGGTTGTGGCTCAGTGATAGAGCGCTTGCCTAGCATGTGTGAGGCACTGGGTTCCATCCTCACCACCACATAAAAATGAATAAAATAAAGGTATTGTGTCCATCTACAACTAAAAAAAAAAAGAATGGTTCAAAGGCAAGGCATGATGGCACACACCTGTAGTACAGTGGCTTAGGAGGCTGAGGCAGGAGGATTGCAAGTTCAAAGCCAGCATCAGCAAAATGGCAAACCCCTAAGCAACTTAGTGAGACCCTATCTTAAAAAGGACTGGGGGGTGTGGCTCCGTGGTTAAGCACCCCTGGGTTCAATCCCTGGTACTAACACACCCCCCTCAAAAAAAAAAAAAAAGAAAGGCTTGAAGAAGAAATGAGAATAGAAATAAAGAAATTATTAAAAACTAACGAGAACAGAGATACAGCATATCTCTGGGACAGTATGAAAGCAGTTCTAAGAGGAAAATGTATAGCACTGAGTGCTTACATTAAAAAATAGGTCCTGAATAAATAAACTTATGCTCTACTACAAGGCCTTAGAAAAAGAACAAACCAGCTCCAAAACTAGTAGAAGATAGGAAGTAATTAAGATCAGAGCCAAAAACAGTGAAATTGAAAATAAGAAAACAACATACAGGATCAGTGTCACAAAGTGTTGGGTCTTTGAAAAGATAAATAAGGTTAACATACCCTTAGCCAAACTAACCAAAAGAAAGAGAAGACTCAAGTCAACAAGATCAGAAATGGAAAAGGAGATCTCACCACAGACCCTTCTGAAATCTGGAGGATTATCAGAACTTTATTTTGAAAATATATACTCTAATAAACTGGAAAATATAGAAGACATTGACAGATTTCTAGTCACATGTTACCTGCCCAGATTGAATCAGATATAGAAAATCTAAACAGACCAATATCAAGTAATGAAGTTGAAACAGCAATGAAAAGCCTTCCAGAAAAGACCTTTAAAGAACTAACACCAGTCTTTCTCATATTATTCCATGAAATTGAAAGGGAGGGAACACTCCCAAATACATTCTGTGAAGCCAGTATAACCCTGAAACCAAAACTCTACAAAGATGCAACAAGGAAAGAAATCTACTGACCAATATTCCTGATGAACATAGATGCAAAAATTCTTAATAAAATATTAGCAAACCACATTCTAAATACACCATGAACAAGTGGGTTTCATTTCTGGGATGCAAGATTGGTTTAAATATATGAAAAAATGCTCAACATCTCTAGCAATTGGGGAAATGCAAATCAAAACTACATTAAAATTTTATCTTTCTTCAGTCAGAGTGGCAATGATCAAGAATACAAACAAATATAAATGCAGGTGAGCTTTTGGGGGAAAAGATATACTTACACATTATTGTTGGGACTACAGACTAGTGCAACCACTCTGCAAAGCAATATGGAGATTCCTCAAAAAACTAGGGGTGGACCCACCACATAACCCAGCCATCCCACTCCTTAGTATTTTCCCCAAAAATCCAAAGTCACCATGCTATAGCAATACAGCCACCTCAGTGTTTAATAGCAGCACAACTCACAATAGCTAATTATGAAATCAACTCAGGTGCCAATCAACAGGTGAATGGATTAAGAAATTGTGAAGTGTGTGTTTGTGTATTATATGTATACACATGTGGACACACACAATGGAGTTCTACCCAGCCATAAAAAAAGAATGAAATTATTGGCATTTGCCAGTAAATGAATGGAAATGGAGAATATCGTGCTAAGTGAAATAAGCCACACTCAGAAACTCAAGGCTGTTTTCTTTTATATGAGGAAGCTAGAGTAAAATAAAGGAAAGAAGAAGGAAGGATAGGATATCATAAAGATAAAGGGAAGATCAGTATTGTAAAAGAAGATGATCAAGAGACAGTGGAGGGATGGGAAAGGGGAGGTCATACAGAGTGGATTCTTAAAAATTCATGTTATGTGCATATATAAGTATACCACAGGGAACCTCACCTTTATGTATAAGTAAAAAGAACCAATCTGACATAAATAAATAGATTGAGTGAAAGAAAGTTTAGTAGAATAGAGAAAGACAAACTGTGAGGGAAAAGGAGTGGGGAAAAGTCAGGATCATGAACTGAAATTGAATTCCATGCATGTGTTAGTTTGTCGGGAAGAACCCAACTACTATGTATAACTATAAAGCTCTAATTTTAAAAAGTTCTTAATGTGTATGGAAAAGAACTGAAAACGTAATATTTGGCTGTTATCTGGAGCCAAGGTCTAGAGGAGGCCCACACATTCCAGAGTCTATTGAAATCACCCCAGGGATTAAGTAGGTCCCTTCCACCTCTCTCCAGTGTCTCCCATTATGTGTTTTCATGGTCAGGTGCATAATAAATTTAGTCATTCATTATTACCATACCTTGTTTTTAGATTCAAATATGAAATTCTCAGTATGGTCAGTAGTGATGTCTGTTTCTCTCAGTTGTTCTTTAAGCCTTAATATAATTTTTAAATCCCATTTAAATATAATCTGTCTCTTGGACCGATTTTGAAAAGCAGAGACTAAGAAAAACCAGTGGCCATGTTTCCTAGCCATTGTGTGAGGCTGACTCACACAGCTGCCCTGCCCTGCCCTGCCCTGCCCTGCACTGGCTCTCAAACTCTGAGTTTGATGACATGTTTGAATTTCAGTTTCCCTGTCTCTAAAGCAAAGAGGTTGGCTTTAATTAAGCACTCTTTCTGCTCTAAAATGTCATTCCAGGTTGAAGCCAAACTAGAGTAGTCTCCATGTAACCCTATTCTTCTCAGGCTTCCTTCTCTCTGTGGTGCTGGGAATAATTGAAGTCACATGCATTTTTACTTAACTAGACTAATACACATGAGTCACTTTGAACAGTTATGAAAATTTTTAAAATGGATTTACAGCTTTTTATTGTCAGCTGTATTCAACTCATATAATATAAACCTTATACTAAAAGGGAGACAAATAATTTAAATATGCTTGAGCATTTTAAGATCTATTTTGATAATGCTCAATAATTGATAAATTACATTGCCATAGCTGGATGTACACAGAATGCTAGAATTTTGTCATGGTCCATAAGAATACTAAAAAATGTGATGTGCTTTCTGTGCTCAGCTTAATCACCATCTGGTCAGGGAGTTATTGCAGTATCTGGTTCCCAGAGGTCCTTTAATGAAAGGACCATGTTAGCCTGCTAGTTCATTAAGTATTTAGTATGTCCTCAGGACTGGTTCAGGTCCTGGAAATACTAATACTTTCTCTGAAGTCCCTCTAGTCTGCTGTAGTGTGTAAATGGACAGTGGCATTAAGTGGGATAAATTGTGTAGCAGGCATCTGAGTACAGAATGCTGAGGAAGCACAGAGAGGGATCCCCCCAAGGCTGCACTGAGTATCTCCATACTGGGTTCTTCACACCCCTCAATTCCCTTATCACCCAAGAACATGGGTCGTCTCAGTTCCATTCTTCTCTGGGGAAACCACCTGAGTGCTGGAGCTACGGTTCACATCCAGAGCCACCGACTCCAAGACTCCTCTTTGTTCTTCCCTGTCTGGGCTGCGTTTTAAAGCATGTCTAGGGTATGGGGACTTCTGGGAAGCCAGTTAAGAATGAAAGAAAGGTACCAACCCCTGAGCATCATGCTGGCCTTTGGCTCGGTATATGAATGAAATTAGAAGCAGGCTGGGATTTGTAAAAGTAAATTTTCCCCCCAATTTTAGGTATTTTGCTTTCAGGATTTTTTAGTAAATTCTAAAACACATTTTCTTTTTGAGAAGTAGCACTTTGGATCACTGTGCACCTATTCTAGTTGTTCTGCAGTTTTAGATATTTCCTTTGAATGTAGAGTTGTAGCCATATGCATTTATGATGCTTGGGGTCTGCTGACTAGGAAGACTTCTATCCTGTCTCATAAGCTGACCCTGAAGGCATTCCAAAATAAAATGGCACAGATGCTTGTGAACAGAGTCTGCATTCTTGGCCTAACTGAGGTCACCCTGCATGAATGTGTTAAAAGGCACCTGTACTTTCGAAGTAGAATGCCTTTGTGTACCCATTGCTCCATGTGGCCAACTCAAATTGGTGTGCTGGGTAATAGGGCATGGGAGGGGCCTTTTTCAGGTTTCCCTTTACAATGTTGGTGATAGATGGTTTCAGATCCAGTTAGGCAAACAGGGAACCAATGAATATCACACCTTCTGAAATCAAAGTGCTCTGGAGCGTAATTAAATGATGCGCTGGCCATTGAACAATCTGTTTACATCAGGTTTTATTTACCACACTCCAGTTCTGGTGCATCTGAAAGATACAACAAGGTTAAAGCTGGGGTATCAGGGAAACATGGTGAGACTTGGAAAATTTCTGAGGAAAGGCATTAAGACTCACAGCATTTATCCTCATGGTTAGATTTCCTGGATTTGCAAAACCTGGAATGGAACAGTATTTGTTGGCCAAGCAACTAGCAAAACCCAAAGAGAAAATTCCCATCATCGTAAGTTTGTTCATTTTTGTTTGTTTGCTTTGTTTCTAATTAAGGTCTTTCTTAATGCCTTACAGCTAAAAGGGTTATCAGTCTTCTGGAAAGTATTTTTAAACAGATTTATGTCCCAAATAATTGATGATATCCTAGTATTTTAGGAATGTTAAAGATAATTAGCTTAAATTAGTGCCTGAATATTATCCAGATATTTTTTGTTTTTAATCTTTGAAATTATTGATATTGAAGCAACACTTCATAGACATAGTCTTTTAAACCTTTTCTAATGTGTATATTTTGCATGCTGTTTTTCTACCTACTTCAGCTAATAAGCTCAGTTCAGATGTTTCAGTTCCACCTTGGAAAGTGCGAGCATGCTGTCAGAATCAGGTCCTTTTCCCAGTATGCTGGTCACAGTGCTTCTTGCGGAAGGCCAGCTGTCAGCTCAAGCAGTGGAAGCTGGGCGCTAACAACACCAACCCTGTCTTAGAATACTGATCATTATGCAGAGTGACACAGGCTCTTTGGTTTCATCCCATGTTTTGATCTAGCTGCATGTTCCCAAATGAAATTCTGGCTATTTTCTGACCCTATCCACTTAACCCTATGAAATGTGAGGTGGGGCAGCCTAGGGTAGAATTGCCATGATGCCAACAAGGATGAGAAGACACTGGTCTGGTTCTATAATTTTTGGTTCTGGACTTGATGAAATTGCAGGAATCATACTGGATGCTTTAATTACTTGTTCCCACATCTTTGAAAAGCTTCAAATCCTAGAAACCTCCAGACAGTGGAGCCCCTTTTATCTTTTCCCTCAAAGCAAATTTGGGGTATACCTTACCAAAAGTAGTAGTCGAATTAACAATTATTTGATTTTTTGTTTGTTTGTTTGTGCCAGGCTTTTAATAATTTTTTCATTCCTCCTTGCATCTGAGTGGATTTCTTTCCTGGAAGTGTTCCCTTTACACGTGTGTGTGTGTGTGTGTGTGTGTGTGTGTCTCTAATTATTCTTTTGGTTAAATTTAGAACTCAACAGAATCAAGAGCCCATGGCTCTGCCCTCACCTTCATTAAGTGGACTTTGTCTGGGGGTGACAGTGGTGGACCAGTGTGGAAAGCTGGGCCTGGCCCTGTCTCACGAGCTTTAGGTAGAGGCAGGGCTGCCTGTGAGGGCCTCTTGCATGGAAAGGGAAGCTGAGCAAAGCCACAGTCTTCAGGAAGCCAGGAGAACCCAGAGACCTGCTTCTCTATTTGGAAAGTACAAGTAGCCCTTCCCACTGGTGAAATATGGCCCCGGGGACGTGGCCAACCCTGCCCCTCAGTGCCAGTCATGAGGGAAGTTCCCCAAGGTGCCCTCGGGTTCTACTCTGAAGCTTTCGGAGAGCGTCCTGCATTCCGGCCCCTCTGGGGGCAGCATGGCTGTTGGTTCTCAGAGACCTTCTCTTTAGTCCCTTACTCCAGTCCTCCTCGGTTGCCTTCCTGACCTAAAGACCTGGACTTTCATACTTCATCCTACTTTTCCCTTGTCCACCTTGAGAAAGAAAGAGGACTGGTTGTCACTCTTTTCCCTTAAATTTGCTGGTTTTCCCTTAGAGATCTCAGCCTGCACAAAGCTCTCTTCTTTCAAGCCAAAACACATGGTCTTCTCATTTCCTTTTTACTCTTCTTGCTTTTTCTAACTGTAAGATTAAAAGCTGTTTTATAAACTATTTTCATTTCTCCCTGAATCTGAGTGGATTTCTTTCCTGGAAAGTGTTCCCTTTACATATTGTTTTTTTTTTTTTTTTTACTTTATTCCTAGATTACATAATTTAGTACTTTTCTATTCCAATTCAAGAAGTTAACATCCTCAAGATCATAAGGACTCCTGTTCTTTTTTTAGTTATTATTGGATACAATATCTTCATTTTATTTGTTATTTTTAAGTCGTGCTGAGGATCAAACCCAGCACCTCACAAGCACTAGGTAAGTGCTCTACCGCTGAGCCACCCAAGACTCCTGTTCTTTATATGTTCTTTGATGGGATCCACTGGTCCTACAGTCTGGATCTCAGAAATCTGTAAGCTTCTATTCATTCTGAAATGGATGATCCAGAGCCAACATGAAATTATCAGTCATTCAGGGAGTGATATCAGGAGCCTGTGTGTGAGCCCCAGGACCCATGTCTTCTGCAGCCACCTCTATAGCCTTATAGTTCTAAACAAGATGAAATGGCCACATTCAGGACTGCAGGTGTTGGCAGTTAGCAGTGCCTGGCAGAAATGATCCTCAGGCTCCACACTTACATGCAAGTTCCCGGTACCCCCACAGAGATGTTAGCCCAGTTCCCTTCCTCACCCCATCCCCAGTGAAACCCCAGTTTTGTAGTGGAAGCCTAAGAAGCCTCACCTGAATTTATGCCTTTGCCCCTTGGTCACAGATGGGAAAAGGCAGTGGAGAAAGAATGGGGCCTGTCTTTTGGTAAACCTTGCCTAGCAGGTGGAATACCCGGCACAGGAAGTGAGCCAACCCAATGCACAGACAGCCCCAAGAGAAAACATCTGACCTAATTCTTGCTTTTGAGAGACAAGATAAAAACTCCCTGCCCACAGTAAAGCCATGGATGTGAGATCCTGGCCAATCCAATTAGCCATTTCTGTAGCTTTGAACAGAGCTACTCAGAATTATCATCCACAGATCAGTTGCCCAGTTGAAAACTGTTACTAGTTCACCCAGAGTTAAGTACAAAAAATGAGAGTGTTTAGAAAATTTGATGGTAATTTGACATCATTGAGAAATCCAAATGTGTAAATTGTTACTTCGTAAAACTATTAGTCTGTAATAGATTGGGAAATTTTTTAAAACGGCTTTTCACAAATAGCTTGAGAAACTGATCTAGAGAGAGGCACTGTGTTCCAGCCAGTACTTGCCTAGATGGGGAGCCAGTTTCTCCTCCTTGTGGGCCAGGCTGCCTACATGTGTGTTCATCCCAACAAGTGTGTTCTTCAAATGTGACCTCTCATAGGAACAGAGACCAGTTATGAACCTTCTTGAAGAGGAGTAAGAATAACCTTCCAGAGGACTTATAATCCTAAAAGAATCATTTACTGATTTGTACCAATTGTATGTACTGTTTTTCCATGTTATAAGATTAACTTTTCCTGGATCATTGTGTAGGTTGGAGATTATGGCCCGATGTGGGTTTATCCTACCTCTACATTTGACTGTGTGGTAGCAGATCCCAGGAAAGGCTCCAAAATGTATGGTCTGAAGAGCTACATTGAATATCAGTTAACACCTACTGTAAGTGCACAGTGTCGGACACAGCCGTGCTCCCTACGCTGTCTGCTGCTTGCTTTTCCCCTTGTTTTCTGTAGTGGACACTGGTAACTTCTCATCTCTTTCCCTTATTTTGTAGAACACTAATCGATCTGTAAACCACAGGTATAAGCACTTTGACTGGTTGTATGAACGTCTCCTGGTTAAGTTTGGATCAGCCATTCCGATCCCTTCTCTTCCAGACAAGCAGGTCACAGGTGAGTGTGTGTCACGCTGAGCATAGGACAAGGAAAAGGATGCAGTCAGGTTGGCCTCCTGCCAGGGGATGTGGTTCTCTAGAGCAGCAGGGTGCCCAAGTGTGGGAACAGTAGTTAGTACATCTGAAAAGGGAGCCAGAACAGATGTTCTGGTAACGTCTGGATGTTACCTGAACACTAATGGGATTTTTGATAAAATTTGCTAGCAGTTTTGATCCCCCACACTGAGGGGAACAAATTGTTATCAGAGCTCTAGTGGGTGTACCTTGAATTCCAGCAGTCTTTGTCTTTATTTTCTCCTATAAAAGAAATAGGTACATTTTTTTTAAAAATGTGAAAAAATGACACCTGAAAAAATAGAAATTATTTAGAAAGCCTAAAATGAAAATTAAAATTGTGACCTAAATAATGTAAAGAGGCTATGCAGACCAGCTGTGTCACTTTCTACAGAGGTGTTTGTAATTGATTATTGCCCTTTCCCTTTTCTTGTTTATTTAAAGTGTTCTGCTTCCCTCACCACTTCCCTCCCCCCCAATTATTCTGGTAAGTAACCACGTGATGCCAGGGCATCTTGTAAACGAGCAGTCAGGATTTATTACAGTCAGGATTTATTCCCGAGCTGGGGAGCTGTCCTGTTCTCTGGTCTTCATCCCTAGCCTGGTGTGGAATCTGGGTGTGCGAGCTCAGGGACTCTGCTGCTGTGGCTCATTACAGAGGTTTTTGGAGACACTGAGCTTTTCCAGAGGTGAGAGGAGGGGGTTTAGTAGAAGCAGGAAATGTTCAGTGGAAGGAAACCACAGTGCAGGAAGGCCTGGGTGGAGAGTGAGAGTGAGGTACCCGAGGGGCTGGGAGAAGAGAGTCATTCCCCTCAAAGCTTTACTTTGTATTTTACTTAGTTTAATATTTACTTTTCTAGAAATGGGGGGGTGGAAATTTCATTTTTAAAATTTTTCTTTTTCTTTTTTGAAAATTTTTTTCAGAAATTTCAGAATAGAGAGTAAGGGCTTCCCTTCTAGGTAGATGGACACATCCCAGCAGCCCTGCTGGAGAGCTGATGAGGCCCCTCAAAGAGCCGGGGTGGAGAGTGGAAGTGAGCCACTTCCTCCACAGGGTTCCCGAGTCCCCCTGCCTGCGCCCAGGGTAGACACTCTCCCTCCTTTTGCCACCTCATTGCTTAAGTGTCAGCTTTCAGATTTCTTTCCATGAAAACATTAGTCCTGCCTTTCTTCGTATTTTTGAATTTCAGTCTGTTGTTGGTGTGACACTCACCTTTGGCCTCTTGGTTGGCACAGCATGCGCTCCACAGGATTTAACGAGTTCAATGACTGTCTCAGGGTTGTGGGGCTTCCTTGTATCATTTAGGTTTAATACATTATTAATTCTGAATCAGATAATTCAGTGCTATTTAAAGCACCTCAGAGTCACAGTTCTCCTTCCATATTAAGTTTTGTTTTATTTGTTTTTTGAAATATGGGCATGCCTCCAAGCAGGTGGCAGAGAGAAGCAAGAAAGCAAAGTCCCCCAGTCTAAAAACAGCTGTGCTTTGGCCTGCTGACTGGGATGTGTGCTGAGGAGACTGAGGCACACGGAGCCGCCTTTCCCCGCTTCTCTCTGGTTTGCCTTCTGCCTGTGATTGCCACAGGTCATTGGGTGTACAAACTCTCCTCCTCCTGAGCCCTGGGAGGAGAGGAGGAGGAAGCCCAGTAGAGGATGTCCTGACATTTCTGTGGACTTCATAACCAATATATCCTTTTTTTTTTAATAACCAATATCCTTACAAAGTTCCTAGCCAACATTTTTTGTGGATTTGGTTCTTTGGGAAATAATACTGAATGAATTGGGTTTATCCCTGGATGCCAAATAGTATCATGGCATGCTTGGTGCAAACCCAAGTAAAGTTTGTATGAAGTGGAGGAATAAGAGTTCCTCCTACTGGTGTTTTTTTTTTTAATTAGTCTCTGGAACCTGGTATGAAAGTCTTACCAAGCATGAAATAACTTCCAAAGGCATAGTTTAGAGACAAACCAGCTATGTCAGAAGAATTTTCACAAAGATGAAGTTTTTCAGTAGAATAAAAATCATTAAATTTCAACCACTGGTTAGTTAACAAACCCTTGGGACAATTCCAAGCCGGCCCTTCATTCCGCAGCCTCACACAGACGGCACCAGGCTTTCTGCCCTCATGATTTTCTTTTTGTTTGCGTCTTTCAGTGGTTTAGTTCTGCTTATCTTGGTGAGGATCCCTTTGTATGTGTTGTACAAATACAAAGTTTATTGAGGTTCGTTGAACTTCTTGGAAGTGTAGATAAAAGTTTTTCATCAAATTTTGGAAGGTTTTTGCCATTATTTCTTCAAATATCTTTTCTGCTTCTTTTTCTTCTTCTCCCTCCAGGACTCCCGTTGTAGGTATTTGGTTGCTTGATGAGTTCTAAGGCTTGTTCATTTTATTATTTTTTTCTTTCTGTTCTTGATCTTAAAGAATTTATATTGATCGTCTTCAAATGCTCTGATTCTGTCTCCTGCCATCCTGAATCTGCTGTTGAGCCCCTAGAGGGAATTTTTTATTTCAGTCATTGTACTTTCAATTCTGCTAATTCCCTGGGGTTCTTTTTTTTTTGCTTCTTCAAATAATTTCCATCTCTTTGAGAAGCTGTTTGTTGATTGCTTATCATACTTCTGTTTAATTTTTTTAAAACAAGTTTCCGTTAGTTCTTTCAACATATTTGTAGAAGCTGCTAAATTCAACATCTTAGGACACTCAAGACAGCTTCTTTCGACTGCTTTTTCTCTCAGTGTGGATCATATCTTGCTGTTTCTGTGCAGTACTCTCATTTTTTTGTTGAAAACTAGAGACTTGGGGGAATATATTTTAGCAACTCTAAATTCTGATTTTTCTTCCCTGAAAGTTGTTTTTGCTTCGTTAAGTAACTTTCATTGGCAGAATCTCTGAATTCTGGCTCCCTTGCAGCTTAGTTATTTTTATATGTGGTTATATTTCAAAATCCTTTTTTTTTTAGTGATTTGAGCCCAGGGCCTCACTCACGCATACTATACCACAAGTTCTTGAGCACTGCTACACCCCAGCCCTGTTTATTTTATCAGTCTTACTTCCTGTGTCCATGTAGATTGGTGACAGGCCAGTGATTGATTGGACAGAGGTTGTGCTCAGCAACTCATGCCAATAGGGCTTCTGTCCTGTCCAGGTAACTGTAGGTAGGGAGAGTACTTTCAAAGCTCAGGTCATTTCCAAGTTAGCCCTGGTAGCTGGGACTGTGGAGTGTGTGCTGCTGCACCAGGCTTCCTGAGCCCTTTCCTGTCTCTTCACACGTGTGCAGCTTCAGGTGGGCCTGGTCCAGCTGCTGCTGTTCGTGCACACCCTGACCCTGGAATGTGCTTGGCTCAGCCATCTCAGCTGTAGGGTCATTGGTGCTCCCTGTTCACCCGCCTCTACCATTGTCACTTCCATTCCTATCTGAAACACAGGCAGCTCCCTCTGTCGGCTTCACATAGATGAACTGCCTCCTGCCCTGGCAAGAAGGCAGCGCTGCCAGTCTCCATAGCGCTCTGCCCTGGCGTTCTTTCAGCAGGGGTGGGAAAGCACACAGGAGCTGGGAGAGATGGCTGTTTGCCTTTGCTTATCTGCAGAGGACTGATGTGGTTTTGCCACTGCTGTTCAGCCTTGCAGTTGCTTCTTGGGGAGAGGATCCGGTGGTATCCTCACTGGTCATAGTGGAGTTTGTTTCACAGGCCCCTGAATCCTCGGTGTTGATTTGCTGTTGATACCTCATGCTTGTCAAACTGACTTTCTACTTTTAAAATAGCAACGTTGCTCATTGAGCTCTACTTTAATGCAACCATAAAAATTCTAGGATAATAACTTCCATTATCACATTCATGGAAAAATTACGGGTGTTTTCTTTGGATTTCTTTTGTGGTGCACACATGGACTGAATCCAGGGCCTTGCACATACTAAGCAGGCACTCTTCCTCTGAGCTGCTTCCCCAGCCTATTTTCAGTTTAATTTTTTAAAACACAGTGGAGAAATAAAGCAACAGTCCTGAGTTGCTCAAGTACTGAGTACAGTGCTAAGTGAGGATTATGTGCACTTAGCTGTATTTCTGCAGCTTTGGAAATGTTACGTACTTTGGGAGAGTGACTTACTGAATTCCACTTCCTCCTTTCTTTCCTCTGGGGCTTCCTGTGGCCACCAAGGAACTGGACTAATGTTTACTCTCATGAGCTAGAGATAGTTTTTTTGTATTCCAATAAGACTTACTTAAAATTTTAATTTTTGACACACTAAAAGCTTTGCTGATATGTTGAATTGGAATTTCATTCCTTAAAAACTGTGATATCCTTCCTGTAAGCCTTTGAGAAATCCTGTATTGCATGGTTTTTAGAATGCTGAAAAATTCCCACGGTTTGCCTTTTACAAAATGCTTTCTGTTGTCAGCCAGCAGTCACAGAAATGGCTTCTCAGTCATAGCAATAGCAATTCACTTTAGAGAGGGTTGTGTGTCACTGGCGGTGTCTCTTCGGCAGGTCGCTTTGAAGAGGAATTTATAAAGATGCGCATGGAGAGACTTCAGGCTTGGATGACCAGGATGTGCCGGCACCCAGTGATCTCCGAAAGTGAGGTCTTCCAGCAATTCCTAAATTTCCGAGATGAGAAGGTAGGACAACTCATTGTCACAGTCTTGGGGAAATGAGTTTTGCCACGATCACACTGAATTTGTCTAGAAGCTAAAACTAGGCTGTTTGGAATTTGTTTGTCACCCCCTTCAGAGACAAAGAGGGCACAGAAACCTAAATCCCACCAGAGGAAGTTCAATGTGCAGTGAAAGAGCTGCCAGGCAGAGGCCCCTCCAGCTGGGAACGTCTGGTCACAGCCGAGCAGGGGCAGGCAGGCTGAAGGGTGTGTGGGGGCGACAGGTTGTTTACTGACCTCAGGTGAGGAAGGTGCTGTCAGCTGTCAACGTGAGGTAAAGGGAACCAGTGATGGTTCCTGATTGCCTTCGACCTCACAGTGCCGTAGCATCTCAGGAGGAAAGCAGAATCTGGTGAACCATTCCTAGAGCCAAGTCACTTTCCCATAACCGTGTTGTGAATCCAAAAGACACGCTGGGCTTGCTCTGCTGACCCCAGGGGCCACGTACTGACAGAAGTCTTCTCTTACAGTTAAAATTAGAAAAAATTGGCTACTTGACATCCCACTATGTCTGCTTAGGAAATAGATTTCTCTCCTGATGAGCATTTACTGTACGCTGTACTATGTCTCTTCAGCAGGTCGCTTTGAAAAAGAATTTATAAAGATGTTCTCTAAAGGGATTTTCTCCATAACTCACTTATAAAAAATATTGTGTATTTTAGAAAATAGTCCAAAGTGTAAAAACTTTGAGTTCATTCAGAACAGCAGCAGATGCTAAATATATTATGACCCTGGAAAAAATGTTATGAGGTTATATCTTAAACCACATAGTAGAATACCATCAATCCTGTTGGAACTTTCAGGCAGAGATTTACTTGCTAAACTTCTTATGGTACTTTTCCCTTGTTGAAGTGAACACATTTACACACTGTCTAAATATTAGGGCCCTATCTGTGTATTTACAGACATATACACATGTTTAACACAGTATAAGTATTTGGGCTTAATTTTCAGTTACTGCCTCTTTCTAGACTTGACAGGCACTTTTGGTGTGTTGCATATCACCAAGGAGGGAATTGGAAAACACTGAGGTCCTCTAGCGTTTCTTTGTAAGTTTGTATGTGTCATCTGTTAGTCTTGCAGGCTGCTCTGCAAACCCTGGCTTTCCTGTTAAGAGGCAGCATTAATCTGTAGTATGTCATGGAGCTATATTGAAGTGAAAATAGGTTTTTAACATTTTGTTACTTGGTAGCTATGGAAGCTACATGGACCCTTCATGGTTTGCTGTCTCATGATGACCCAAAGGACTTCAGTAGTCCCAATTGTGTGATTTGCCCAGGATTTGATGTAGAAAGCATATCTGAAGGTCATGTATTTACATAGTATAGTGTACAAATAATAGTAAACCCTCATCACGGGTCGTTTTATTTTTCATGGCTGCCATCTTCAAAGACAGATCGGCATGCAGTAAAAGTGTGTCAGAGAAACAGAGAACTTGGAGTCAGGATGCTTCCAGCCTGGGCTCTTGTTTCTGACCACTGCGTGATCTTGCTCAGGGCATGTGTTCTCTTTGGGCCACATTTTCCTCTCCTACCAAATGACATTGTAGAACTAGGAAAATGAGTTCTGTGGCTATTAGTAGCTCATATAGTAGTGAACATAGAAAATCCCAAAGAAAATACATAGAAATTACTAGAAATAAATGAGCATTAAGGTAGCTATAGAGATAAGACATTGCAATTTGTCAGTGATAAAAAGATTTTAAGTAAAAAAACCCAAAAGCCTATAATTTACAATACCATCCAAAGTGTCAAATAACTAGGAATAAATAGAAGAAATTTAAGAAAGCTCTCCATAGAAAACTATGAAACATTATTGAGATAAGTAAAAGAAGACCTAAATAAAATTTCTAATACTGTGTTTCACAGATTTAAAAACAGGAAAAAATGTCGTGAGTAGGAAAAGTGCTAAGAGGAGCCCAGATGCTCTAGGAGGGCGCCGCTGGCCTCAGCTCAGTGCAGCTCGGGCAGCTTAGGAAGCACCGAGCTGGTGCCTCTGGGCCTTTCCTTTTCTCTTCATTCCTTCCTCTTTTTTTTTTTTTTTTTTTTTCCTTCCCCTCTCTCCTCTAAAGGATAGACAGGCAGCCCCAGAGGACAGGATAGAGTAGCCTTGAGCACGGAGGGAGGGAACAGAGCTTTTTCAGTAAGCAGTGCTGGGCCTGTTGGGCTCTGGACAGCTTCTCCCATGTTCACATCCAGAGCCGACTGCAGTCTCCTTGTGTGGTGGGCCTTGCAGCAGGACAGGGTCTGGGCGGTTTCTTCTGCTCCATGAATGTTAGTTGCAGGGCACGCAGCTGAAGTTGTGACCAAAGGAGGGTGTGCTCCCAGGAAAGTCTCAAGGAAGAGTAATGCAGGCAGCAGAAGCAGCTGTCGGAAGGGTAAGAGTGTAGAGGTGCAACCAGGGGGAGGGAAGTTGGAGGTAAAGTTCTTCCAGATACAGAGGCATTGAAGTGGGTCTGGACAGTGAGGAATTTTTTTCTTCCTCAGTTATCTCTTTTTTTTTTTTCTTTCTTTTTGAGATGGAGTCTCACTGTGTTGCCTAGTGGCCTTGAATTTATAGTCCTTTTGCCTCAGCTTCCCAGGTACCTGGGATTATAGGCACAAGCCATTGCTCCCAGCTGATAAGTATTATTTCCTATTTAGAGATGGTGACAGTCTTGGAAAGTGCGTAGGCTGAGTAAGTCACTGTGGGGACTGCACCACATGAAGCTGCCTATTGCTTGAAGTTCTGAAATCTTTCATAATGTAAAAATTGTTCATTCTCTCTTATAATAAACTAATGAGACAGAAAAGAACAGCGACAGAAGGTTGATGTCATTGAAGCCGAGTCTGTGGGGGCTTACACTTTTCTCTCTACTTTCATATGAGTTTTGTTTTGTTTTTGGTGGTGCTGGGAATTGAACCCAGGGCCTTGTGCACGTGAGGCAAGCACTCTACCTACAGAGCTATATCCCCAGCCCTACTTTCATATATGTTTGAAATTTTCCATTGTATCAAGGTTTTAAAAACCAATTTCAGATGTAAATGTGGAAGGCAGTATAATGAACCTTCTAGAACATGACCTAGGATATTATCTTCATAACCCTAGCATGGGAAAAGATTGCTGAAATGAGACACAAACAAGACTGAGCATTCAGGGATAGATGAATAAATTAGACTACAGTAAGACTAAGGACTTTTTTTTTATCAGAAAAACAATTAAAAGTTTAAAAAAAAAACAAGCTATTTAGATATTTGCAACATAAATACCCAATGAAGGTATTTAGAATTTATAAAAACCCACATAAACAATAAGACAATCAGCTCAGTACGATCAGGGAAATGTAAATTAAAACCACAGCAAGACACCAGTCCACACTCACCAATATGGCTAAGATGAGGAGACTGACAGCCACGCTTCTCCTTGGAGAGGTGAGACATCACTGGACTCACTGTGCTGGGGGGAGTGGAAATGGGTAAGAGCAGCTTGGAAAACAGTCTGGTGTTACCTACCATAGTTGAACCAGGATCCAACATGTGCACTCAGAGGTACCACGGAGTACAGCACATGCACACCAAGAGGTGGGCATATCCCTTACTGACAGGGAGAGGTGGCTGCCACTAGCAGAGTGGATGGACATGTTGGGAAATGCTCATGCAGTAGCACGTGCAGCCACACAGCAGTGTGGATGTAGGTCATTCCATGGCTGACCAAAGGACCCAGGCACAGAGCAGTGCATACTTGATAGCTCTTTGCAAGTTCAGAAACATGGCCAAACAGTAATGGTGGGGGTGGCGGGAAGGGTAGATGTGAAAAACCAAAAAAGGCAGGAAATGAAAACCGTCAAAGAAAGAATAGGGGCACCCTTGTGGGGGAGAGGGGTGGTAAGGAAGGAGCCAAGGGCCTCTGGAATGCCAGCTCTTTTCTTTTTTGGCCAAGGTGTACTCACACATTCTGTGTGAGGGTGTGTTGCTCTGTGTATTTCTGCTATGGGCACTGTGTGTGTGTGTCTTAAAATAAGTTTTTTAAAATATCTCATAAAACTGGTTCCCATCTTGTACTTTAGAAAAGTTCTAACCATTTTTTGAAAACAGCTAATGGTCAAAATTTACAGGGTGTGTTTATAGTTACTGTGTTTATCTTGGTAGCCTTGGAAAAGGCATGTGACCAAATCTGTTTGCTCTCAAAAGATGTGGTTTCGTGAGGACTGCTCGGCAATGGTGCAGGTCACACACTGAGATGTGCAGGCACCTGGCCCCTGATGCCGGAGAATGGAACGGAGGAAGAGGAGGATGACCAGTGAACTGAGCCGGCACGGGAATCTGGAAGACCACTGACTCTGCTGTGCATCTGACTTTGTGATGCTGTTCTCTTTTGCAGGAATGGAAAACTGGGAAGAGGAAGGCTGAGAAAGACGAGCTGGTGGGAGTCATGATATTTTCCACCATGGAACCAGAGGCGCCTGACTTGGACTTAACAGAGATGTAAGAGACGCTGACAGCTGCTCTCAGTGCAGTCATCTGCAGCTGCCTGCGTGGCGTGCAGTCTTGGCCACCGGGTGTTTGTGCTGGAGCTGAAGGGAGCTTATGACGCCAGCAGGGTTCCTGGTCAGAACTCAGGAACTCACCGTGTTTGGAAGGAAGTGCCATGTTTCTGCCATAACTTTAGATTAAGCTCTGATTTCTTTTACCTTGAAGTCAGTGATTCCATAGTTGACACAGTCTTAGTCAGTTCCAGTAAAGTATGATGAGACCAAGTGGCCCAGAGCCACTAGTACCCACTCAGAAGCCAACAAGCCGAAATCCTGAGCCCCACTTTGAAGGACGCAGTCTCTAACCTGGCTTTTCTGTTTTTTCCATCTGTTTTGCATCGGGTCATCTTTTTTTAAAACAGACCAGCTGAATTTTGAAGTAGTTCCTTTTCTGTATAAGGACTAGTAAGCAATCTTGGGATGTTTTAATTTTAAGATTTTTTTCTTTTGCTTATATATTACTAAAAATATGGACAAGAAAAAAATGAATGTTCATATGTTGGTATTATAGTTTTCAAAACTCTATATATCAAACTACTGAGAATTATTTTTAAATAGAAATAATCTCAGTTATATGTTTTTTAATTAGTGTTTTTTTGTTTGTTTGTTTTTGCAGCGCTAAAGATTGAACCCAGAGTTTCACACGTGCTAGGCAAGCACTGAACCACTGAGTTACATCCCCAGCCCTTAATCATTCTTATTTTATGTCATTTTGTGTTTTTTTGTTATTTTATGTTATTTTATTTTTGTGCTCTGGGGATGGAACTCAGGGTGTCACACGTGCTAAGCTGTGCTCTGCCACTAACCTATACTCCCAGCCCTTCCATTCTATTTTATGAACTGCTTTTTTCATTCAGCAGTATACTGTGGTCTTTGTAGGTTAGTAGATAAGCTTTTTATACCCTTCAAAAGCTTGAGTCTTAGGCAAAGCTACCTGGTGTGTACCCAGGTTTTCATCTGTTTGTTAAAGTACTCAGTGGAATGAATTTAGCAATAACTACCATTAGAAACCACAGAATTTCCTTGCATAAAATACTCAAGAGGTAATTTTACTTTAGAATTTCAGTTTTAGTTAAAATTCTTTCTTTGAGGAAAGAAAGCAAAGCTAAAATGTAAGTGGCAGATTTTTAAGTCATATTTAAAAATCTGAGCCTCTTCTGTTTAAGACTTATTGAGTTAAAGGGTAGTTGCTGCCGTGCAGGAAAACAAGGGCTGGGTTAGGTTTGGTCTGTGTCTCCCACACCACTGGTGTCCTTCCCATTGACCACAGAGAACAGAAGTGTGACGCCGTGGGGAAGTTCACCAAGGCCATGGATGATGGCGTGAAGGAGCTGCTGACCGTGGGCCAGGAGCACTGGAAGCGCTGCACCGGGCGTAAGTGCCACCGAGTGGCTCAGCTTTGTGAATACTCTTCATGGGGAGCCTGACCTCACTCCTCCACCCTGTTAAACAGCAGAAAGACAGCCCCAACAGAGCCAGTCCAAGAAGTCCCACCAGAAACACCTGTTAGATTACATAGTTCCAGTTGCTGGGATTTTTTTGTTTTTGCTTGTTTGTTTTTTCTTTGGTACTGGAAACTGAACCCAGGGGTATTTTACCACTGAACTACATCCTCAGTCCTCCAACTGGAGATTCTCCTGCCTCAGCCTCCTGAGTCCTGAGACTAAAGGCATGTACCACCACACCCAGTGGTAAGATGTGATGTATTTGATTAAAGCCACAATTCTTAGGAAAGCCAGTATCGTTGCTAGGACAGATAGTCTGGGTGCTAGGGAGATGTGGCACATTAGCCATGGCTCCACCCACCTTCCTGGCTGTGGGAGCCTCTTCCTCTCGGGGCTTTGGTGGGAACTGTCACCCAGTGGGGCCATTTTCCTACATCCAGAATTCTGCAGCTCTTTGGTCGAAGCCTGACAAATACAGTCAGGTTTCCAGGGACGCTCTTCTCTAAAATATAAATGAAGGAATTCAGTTTTGTTTTGTTTTATTTTTAAGATACTCAACCTTATCACTGTTCAGGAAAACAAAAATTAAAAACATGATGAAATATAATTGTACATCTTCCAGTTTGTCCCATTTTGCAAAGGAAAAAAACATACTCTGTATTTTTAACATTGTGAAGCAGTGGGAACATTTATCCTTCTATGATAGGGATACAGGAGGAATAGTAATTTTGGAAAACAGTTTGACGTGATGTAGTAAATTTAAGATGCTAGTGTGTTAAAATTGGAAATTCCACTTCTTCCCAGTCAAGATAAGTTTTCACATAGGCATAAAGAGAAATATACACAAATGTTTGCAGCAGCATTGTTTGTATCGATTAAACTATATTAAATAACTGAAACTGAACACTTTTAATCTGCAGAACTAATTTCACATGGTTCCAGGTTAAAAAAAAAAAACTGATTTCACATGGTTCCAGGTAAAAACTGGAAACAACAGTTCATTTATGATGTATTCCAATGATACAATGTCCTGTGAACCACAGCTGCTCTGTTTATCAACATAGAAAAATCTCACAAAGCAAAACAAACAAAACAAGCTATGGAATACTCACAGTATGTTGGAATTCACATGTTATCAGAACATGTCAAAGTAAGCCATATATGTTTTAGGTATGTATGAATTAGGAAAAAAACAAATGAAAGACAAGCAAAAATTCATGGTCAGAAGGACATTGAGTTGGGAAGGGGAACACAAATTGATTCTAAAAGTCATTGGTAATATTCTGTTTTTTAAAACTGAGTAGGTGGCCTAGATGCATTTTAGGAAATCAGTTTTTAAAGTAATAGATTTGTTTAGCTATTAGAAGGTCATCAAAACAAACCACTTAAATCTATGTGCCCTTTGAAAACTTTTTTTTTTAAGTGAATGCAGATCTTAAATTTTTAAGAATATCAGACAAATCTGGGATTGTGGTTTCTTTTAGAGAATTAAATTCTTTACATTTGCTGGCTGGTCAGCTCCAAGCACTGTTAGGCCATAGGAACAGATGTGTGAAACTGGATATACTGGCTTTGACACGAAACCCCGTGGGGTCAAGCACCTGGCAGTGTCTTTGAGCCCAGGGAGAGGCAGAAGCACCAAGGTGAGCAGGTTCTTAAGGTTGACTGAGCTAACATAGTTTGGGTCCGAGTGTCCTAATAACCTACCGCTCAAACAGGTTCCCTCAAAGGCCATAGGCGCATGCGAGGGGACAGAGCAGCCTATGACATGGAGACTTTTTTGGAGATGCTCTGGAAAGATCCTCAAATCCTAGTGTCTCCCAGCTTAAGGAGGAGGCGTAGGGCCAGTTGGTGAGGAGACAGCTCCCCGTCCCCAGTCCCATGATTCTGACTGCCTTGTTCTGCCACACTTCCTCCTCTCAGTTGTTGTGTGCTTGGTTACTGGTCTGCATGTAGCCTTGGGCCCATCAGTTAGGTTGTCTGTACCTTATTTTCCTTCACATGGGGACATCTCTACCCCTGGTGGGGGTTCTTGTGACAACTCAGTTCAGTGATGCATGTGAAGGTGCTTTGCAAACCAGAAGTCATTCAGGTGAGCTTGGTTTCACTGTGTTTCATTCAGTGGATGAGAAAGTGGGGTGGTTGGTAATAATAGCATCCACTCTTAATTGAACATGAATTAAACATAAATAACAAGTTGAGCACCGTGGTACATGCCTGTAATCCCAGCAACTCAGGAGACTGAGGCAGGAGGGTCCCAAGTTGTCCAGCCTGGCCAACTCAGTGGGGCCTTTTTAAAATTTAAAAAGGGCTGGGGCTTTAGCTCATGGTAGAGTGCTTGCCTAACATGTATCAGTGCTTTATTAAAGAATATAGACTGTTTTGAATCACATCAAATGTCTTTTGTTATAAAATAATTACTATTAGAAAAAAGTTGAACCCCATTTCCATGTACTTGGAGGACTAGTTAACAATTGATTCTTTCATTCTCCTTCAGCATTACCCAAGGAATATCAGAAGATAGGAAAAGCCTTGCAGAGCTTAGCAACAGTGTTTAGTTCCAGCGGTTATCAAGGTACATCTTTATTTATTTATTTTGTATTTTTTTTAATCGATACATAATAATTGTACCCACCTTTGGAATACAGTGTGGTGACTCGTTGCGTGTACGCAGTGTATGCAGTGTGCCATGTGAAGCTGGCAGCTAGTCTTCCACCTTTATCATTTCTTATGTGCTGCTCTCTTGAGTTCTGCATAAAATATGTAATAGGCTGTTGTGTACTGGGGTTGCCTGCTGTGCTGTGGAACTCTAGAACTTGTTCCTCTTGGGGTTTCACTTCCTGTTACCCAGCCTCCTATCCCCATCATCCCTGACCTCTAGCGACCCCAGTTCTGCTGTCTTCCACCTTGAGATCAGCTCTTTCAGCTTCCGCAGTTGAGAGAAAACCCTCTTTCAGGGTCTTATCCAGACCTGTCACCCCTCAGGATCTGGCAGGCAGACAGCAGTGTGGCAGTGAGCACTGCTGTCCCTGATGTCCACTTGGCCAGGCCACATGCACAGGCCTGTGCAGCCTCACCTTCTGGCTCTGGAGAAGAGTGAGGGGCTGTTACACCGGTGTTTTCTTGCCAGCTGGGCTCCCTGCCTTTGCTGTCAGGTATAGTTCCTTCACTTAAGGTGATAGGTAACTGCGGCAGACAGCAGTCTACCCTTACTGCATCTCTGTGCCAAACCTCGTCAAGGCTTCCTGTTGAAAAAGCCAGGTTTCATCAGGGCCTTTCAAGGAACCATATTTAAGTAATAAATCTGTTGCCTTGTATCTCTTCATAATCATTTTCAGCTTCTCCTGCACAGATATGTGCTGCCTGTGGCAGGTGGCGTCCTTGCCCTCATACCTTGGCAGCACTTGTGAGTTTCCTTTATAAAACGGAAAAAGCATTGGTCAGCTAGGGCACCTATTGAATTTGAGTGTCTCCTCTCGCCACGTGGGTAACTCAGTGTTAGAATTGGTACCTCCCCAGGAAGCTAATCCGATACTAGACAGGACAGGGCTTTGGATGTCATTTTCTAAATGTTTGCAGAAACAAGAAATGGGTCTGTCATCAGAATATAAGATTGAGGGCTCCCACATATGAGTAGTTCTTGTTGGCCTGAGTTCTCCATCTTATAATCGGCACTTAGACTGGAAGGAACCTCAGGTCCAGTTAGCCTCAATGAGAAGCCTATGAGAAAAGTGCCTTGGCCTAGTTGATCAGTGGCCAGTGGAGGCACCAAGACCAGAACCGGGAGTGGGGTGGTTCCTGGGCAGATGTACAGGCACCCTGTTACCTTTGAGGTGCTGCAGTGTGGGACCAGGTGGGAGCCGTCTGTGATGCTAGAAGTCACTTGTTGGTCCCCATGTCATCCTGTGTCAGAACTTCTGAGGCCTAGAATGGACAAGCTCACCTCTTTCAGAATGTGGCTCGTTTGGATTTCATCATTCCTGCCATGCATCAGTGACTAAGGAAAAGCAGGACTTTTTTCCTTTGGTATCTTGTTACCATGGTGAAATTGGCAGTCCCTTGCTGTCATCCATGCCCTAACTGGTAGTGGAAGCCTAACAGTTCTCCTAGGTGTGAATTTAGAGTTTGCTTTGGGCCAGGTTATACAATACATGTTCCCAGTTTTTGGATCTCTAGTCATTTGAAGTCACATAGAAAACTTAGAAACCATTCAGAACAATCATAGGGTTTTCAAATAGCAGTTGGCTGTTCCCTCCTCCCTGATTCTGGAGGAGATGAGAATATCACTCATTGTTCATTGGTATGACAGTAGTAATAGAGGTGCAGATAACTGAGCAAAAGTTTTAAAAGAGGGGGAAGAGAAGATGGTAAACTAGAAAGTGATTCTAAAGAAGTTCCTTGATGACGTTATACTGCAAATAACTCATTCTCTTAAAAATATGCTGGAACCCACTGTATTTTTCTTGAGACAGATCAGATTCTCTGGAGCCTTACCATCTCTATAATTTTAACCTGAACCAACACAGAAGAAAGAAAATGTAATTAACCAAAAGGAGAAAGGAGGACTAGAAGGTGCAGGTGGGAGGAGGGCTGAGGCCACCTCCAGGTAGTGAAGGAGGGCAATAGGAGGGGGCGTCAGGCACTGCCACTGTCCAGGTGCTCATCTCTTGAATGCCCCAGAATGAGCTGCACAATGATTCCTCCATATTTTCTGTACTGTCCTTGTCACATTATCTAATAACACATTATTAGATAGTCATCCTGCAAATGGCATTTTTCAAGTATTAAAAAGTATTCAATATGTTTTATATTGAATGTCATTTAATTTACTAGTTACTATTTTTAAAGAACTGTTCAAGTTCCTCCTGACAAACTTCTTCCATCTCAAAGGACAGTGAAGGTCAGTAGTGCCGGGCGTGGTGTCCTGGAGCAGCACTGCGCCTTGTGCTCTTATGATTACCGTCTCTGCAGCCCATTCCTAGGGAGGCCTCTGGCTAGAGCAGACACGTTCACCCTGCTCTCTCAGCAGTGCGTGTGGTCGACTGACCCGTGAAATAGTCCGTATTCTTATTATCATATGGAAATGTAATGAATAAAAAATTGTAAATGATTATCTGTGGAGGAGGAGAAGGACAGATACAGAAGCAAGGCTCTGATGATAACTCCTTTTGTAGATTTGACTTTGAAAAAAACATGTGACTGTTTAACACAATTATTAGAAAACCAATTTAAATCAAAATGAAAAAGAAATCCCTTAGAGTCAAAAACAAAACATGTGGGCAGGGGTTATAGCTCAGAGGTACAGCGCTCACCTAGCATGCATGAGGCACTGGGTTCGATCCTCAGCACCACATTAAAAAAATTAAGATACTGTGTCCACCTATAACTAAAAAAAAAGAAAGGAAGAAAAAAAACACGTGACCTGGTTCATTGAGGTGAAGGCAGTGACTGTGCGACCTACAGAAGATGCCTAAGGTCTTAAAGACTGCAAAAGAATTAGTTACTTTTGCTAATCCACTAATAAGCAATAAGATATTGGTATTAATATTATAAAACTTCTAAAGCTATGTTTACATAGTGTAGGGCAAGCCAGATATCTGATTATGTTATTGTTATTAGCAACTAAGATTTTTAAAATAAAAATCAAAGTTTAAAACAAAGTTAAAAAAAAAAACTCTTGAGTTCTAATCTTGAATTGGAAATATTACTATGAGCTCATGATATATTTTCCATCTTTTGAAGAACACAGTTTTCCCTGCTATTCACTTAAAAGGCCTTTCTTTGATCACCAAGAAATTGATAAAGGAAAGTTAACAGAAGTAGTTCAGCTAATAAAGAATGAATAATTAGGGGATGGGATTGTGGCTCAGCGGTAGAGTGCTTGCCTAGCACCCACGGGACCCGGGTTCGATCCTCAGCACCACATAAAAATAAAGGCATTGTGTTGTGTCCATCTACACCTAAAAAATAAATATTTTTAAAAAAGAATGAATAATTAAATAGAAGAGCACCATTTTGTAAATCCATACTAAAGTAAAAGACATAGACAACAACATTTGTGGCCTCCAACATTGTGAAAACTAGAAATAACTGGAAAACGTGAATCTAAATCTGGTCAAGCCTCCAGACCTTATGGCCAGTGTAAAGTGAAGGCAGGAACAGGAACGTGTTAAGTTTCACTGCAGAGATGCAGTCAGTAGCACCCAGGTGTGGGACCCGTGATCCTCAGCACCCCGTGAAAAGAACTTTGCAAGGAATAAAAGGGGGGAGGCGGGAAGAAGAGGCCTCCATGACAGACACAGGCCTGTCTTCCGCATCTTCTTTGCATCCTGGTTCAAAAGCCAGCTTGCCCTGAGCTGCCTGGAGCACCCACTGGAGGGTCACGCCTGTCAGAGTGATGGTCTTTTCTTCATGTGCGGTGGAGTGCAGTGGTGTTGTCCTATTTTTCAAAGGGTCCTTATCTTTTAGGTACAGTTTCCAGGTGGATTGTGTGACAGGAGTGGAGAGTGTACATAGGAAATGTTGGCCTTAAGCTTCCATTTGGGAAGCTGGGCGCTAGTGCTAAGGAATCACAAGATTGATCTTGCTTGTTTTGCGAGTATTTGGTATTTCCTACATTAAAATTTACCAATAAAATTTTGAAGAAAATCAAAAGTAAATATGTATAACTTCCAGTCACTATAATCCTTTTCAGGTGAAGCAGATCTCAATGACGCAATAACAGAAGCAGGAAAGACTTACGAGGAGATCGCCAGTCTTGTGGCAGAACAGGTACTGCATGATCACATGATCCCAGGGAAGAGTTTTTTGCTTTCTAATGCACAGATTTAAGACTTATTGTACAGCAAATCCAAATAGCCTTTTCTTTTCTGCTTCTAAGTGTCTTTGTTAACTGTAGGGGGATGGGGCTTCTGTTTGTTCTGCAGTGCTGGGGCCAGAAATCCGGGGCTTTGCATGTGCTAGCCAAGTGCTTCCACTGAGCGACATCTCCAGCCCACTGACACAGTGTTTCTTAGGTTAAGCCAAAGTGGATAGACAAAATATGTCATCCAAAAGTCTAAAAGAAGTTGAGATCAGTGGTAGATCATCTGTTCAGCATGTGTGAGGCCCTGGATTCTGTCCTGAGCACAAAAAAAAAAAAAAAAAAAACAGTCTAAATGAATGCCTTCCAGTATTGATAGCTCTGAGCCGTGCTTGGCCTTCAAAGGATGGTGGCATATGGGAGAGAGCCCTGGCTCAGCGCTGCCAGGACTCTTACCTAGACTTGCCGTGTCTTGGTCTCCTCATGTGTTAAAGGGCCTTGGTAGTGCCTGCCTTCTGTGGTTCTGAGGATTCCATAGCTAATATATTTCTTTTTAAATATTTTTTAGTTGTTGATGTAC
This sequence comes from Marmota flaviventris, assembly GCF_047511675.1. Classification (NCBI taxonomy): domain Eukaryota; kingdom Metazoa; phylum Chordata; class Mammalia; order Rodentia; family Sciuridae; genus Marmota; species Marmota flaviventris. Next base: position 9,187,763 of record NC_092503.1, on the reverse strand, counting down.
CTTTATTTTTTATTTATCTATATGTGGTGCTGAGGATCAAACCCAGTGCCTCACACATGCTAGGCAAGCGCTCTGCCCCTCAGCCACGGCCCCAGTTCCTTATAGCTAATATATCTTAAAAAGCACTTGCCGCAGTCCCCATCCCCAGAACACACCTTTGAACCACTGAAAATTCTAATAAATAACAATTTCCTTTTTTTTTTTTTAACAGATAACAGTTTTTAAGGGGCATAATCATATAAATTGTTTCACATCTCTGAATTTAAAAAAAAAAATTCAGTTGGCTCTTGAAACATACTTATGCCACATATACACACACGCGCATACACACTGAAGCAGTCAGTCAGTAGCTCTTTTGCTAATACTCATAAAAATATCAACGTTAGAATTGTGAGTAACATAGCTATTAAAAATTACCCTTAGGCCAGCCCTGGTGGTGCGGCTCCTGCAATCCCAGCCACTTGGGGCCTGAGGTGGAAGGATGGTAAGTTCAAGGGCAGCCTGAGTAACTTAGCAAGGGAAAAAAGCGGGGCAGGGAGAAGAGCCTTAGATGACAAACAGGGCACCTGTCTTCCACGAGGGCCTTCTTTGCTTCCTGGTTCAAAAGCCAGCTTGCTCTGAGCTGCCCAGGATCACCCCCTGGTGGGTCACACATGTCAGAGCAATTTTCTTTCTTAGGTGTACAGTAGTATCGTCCCTGTCTTTTAAAGGATCCTTATCTTTAAAGTTGGTGGGTGAGCTGCTGGGTGAGCTAGGGGTGTAGCTCAGTGGCGGAGCACTTGGCTGGCATGCACAGGCCCTGGGCAGAATACTCAGTACGGGGGGAGTGGGGGAGTGTACACTCATATATATAAATTCAAAAAATATAGAATCACTTAAAAATTGCCACTTAAGAAGATTACCAGGTTTTTAAATAATATTTGTATATTTTCTGCTAAAAATAAAGATATTAAACTATAACAATTTATTTGTCTGCATATAAAACATACAGTTTTTTTGTTTTGCATTTTTCCCTCGGTACTGGGGATTGGACCCAGGGTACTTTACCACTGAGTCACATCTACAGTCTTTTTAATTTTTTTTATTTTGAAACAGGGTCTCACTAAGTTGCTTAGGGGCCTGCTAAGTTGCTGAGGTTGGCCTTGAATTTGCTGTCCTAGCAAGCCCCTGAGATTACAGGGTGCACCACCACACCTAGAAAAACAAACTATTAGCTGAGAATTTTTCCCTCATAGTGTTTTATATTGGATCACCACAAAATATCTAATTTTACAAAGCAATCTAAAAATTGTATGCTATTTTATCCTTTACTACATGTGAGTCAGAGTGCAGTAGTTTGGGGGATTATTTTCTTTTAGGAAAAGTAGTCTGAATGCCTCACGTGCAGTGACTTGGCTATGCGTGGAGGATCTGGTTGGCATGGTCCTTATATACTAGTTTCTTTTCCTTGATTTTTTTTTAATTCCTCTGCCAGTAACAACCAGCCAATCTCTTGTTACAGCCAAAGAAAGATCTCCACTTCCTCATGGAATGTAATCACGAGTATAAAGGCTTCCTTGGCTGCTTCCCGGATATCATTGGTGCTCACAAGGTAACCTGGCCACAGGCACAAAGGAGAGGGCTTCGGGCAGACACACACACAGCCTGGCAATGCCATCTGACAGGGTTGTCCTTATTAATAAGAAATGCTAATTCCCATCATAAAGATTTCTAAACTTGTTAACGATTCCCAACTAGAATTAAAGGTATATTTGAAAGAAAAAAAATGATTTCTAAATAAAAATTGGATTGGGTGACCTCACATTTTAATTCTGGTTAGTTTTTCCTCTTCCTTTTTCAAAATCCACGTTACCTCAGTCATGAGAATTTTACCAGCTGTGGCATGTAGCATTCTGCTTTATGCTTTACCATTTAAATCTTGTGAAGGGAAGCATGGGTTAATAGGCTTTTGTACAACTTCAGACAATTTAGTGTAAAACTGAGAACAGTTTGCTTCTCATAGGAATTTGCCCTGGCAGGCTTGGAGTTCTAGGCCTAGAGGCTGATTTGGGCAGCAGTATGGCATTTTCGCTCCCAGATAGCCCTAAACAACAAGCAGGGCAGTGACACTGGAGTGAGAGATGTGTGGCAGCCTTTACAACTTCTACCATCTAAATATTAGTTTAAATTTAATTTATTCATTCCCCCTTACAAAAATCAGAATAAAGCTAAGCCTTGCAGTCAGATGCAAGTGCCAGTTTATAAACCTTGTTTCATGGAAGAAGAGACAGACAAAGCCCCGTGTGCAGGTACTACACGGCAGCTCCCTCGGGCTTCCCAAAGCTGCTGGGAATGCCTGTTTTCCTGTTGTGCACTACTCTTGAAATGCCTGTGGCTTATAAATAATACAGAGATGGTGTGCTGTGTGGTTTTCTCTTTTGTTGTAGCATAAAAATGATAAATTTTAGCTTAGTTACATTTTTTCAGGAATAGCAGTCTTTTCTCTTTCAGGGAAATTAAATTTAGATGCTTGCCTCTGTGCTTACTGGTGGACACATGTTCCCACTTGTGGCAAGTCACTTGTAGAATATGTTAACATTGTTGCATTTTTTAAAATATTTATTTGTGTATCTGTAGTTTTAGGTGGATACATTATTTTGTTTTTATGTGGTACTGAGGATTGAACCCAGTGCCTCATGCATGCTAGGCGAGCACTCTACCACTGAGCCACCACCCTAGCCCCAACATTGTTGCATTTTTTTAAACTAATGACTAATCCCTTTCAATTTATCTTACCAATATCATTGCATTTTCTATTTCACAGGGAGCAATAGAAAAAGTGAAAGAAAGTGATAAGCTAGTTGCAACTAGTAAAATCACTCCACAGGACAAGCAGACCATGGTGAAGCGAGTCGGCACCATGTCTTATGCTTTGCAAGGTAAGGAGAAAGGTTATGAGTAATTGGTAGAGGGCCATCCCAACAAAGTAGACATTCCCCTTGCTGGAGAGAACTCCAAATATAAATAGCAGTTAAATAAACAAGAGCCCCTTGCTTGCCGGATCCCAGTGTTAAAGAAAAGCTGTGATATTTAATTTCTCACTAATGCCCCTTTCAGCAGCTTGATTAAACCTACATGTTGTGTTACTTCTTAGAGACACTGAAGGTTCTTTTTATAACCCTTAATATCATACTGCTCTATTAAATTCCGAAGCCTGGCATTTAGCAGTATATAACCTTTGTGCCCCAGGACCGTGGAGGGCAAAAGGGATCCGGAGGAATCATCCTAGGCATAGTTTGGCTGGTAGTAAGTAGAAGATATTGGTTCACTTTTAGAGCCATGTGTGAACAGACAGGAGCAGCAAATGGAGGCTCCTGTGTTTTAGTGGATGGTGGATGGTGGATGAAAGTGTCTGGATGGATGCGGAAGGGCGTTCGTGGTATTTAACATGCAAATCAATGAAAAACATCCATGTACTGGAAGGTGGTGTTTGCCTCTGACTGTGCAGCCGGTTTTTCTAGCCTCTGTGCAGGATGATGTGCCAGGAGCTGCTCAGAAGCCAGCCAGATCAGGTCCAGTTGATGATGAGTCATGACTGAGTGGAGAAACCAGGTGTAGTCATTTGAAATCTTGGGGAGGTGGAAACTAACAGCTGTCTTGGTTTGGGTTGTAGCTGAGATGAATCACTTCCACAGTAACCGGATCTATGATTACAACAGCGTCATCCGCCTGTACCTGGAGCAACAAGTACAGTTCTATGAAACAGTAAGTGGGACCCCTTTCAGTGCCTTTTGCACCCATACCCTGAGAGGAGGGCTTGCAGGTAACTAGCTTTGGCCTTATAAAGTCAATCTGTTTGTATTTTTTAATCCTAAGTAATAAACCAAAAGGGGTTAAGTTTTGAACAGGTTTTTTTTTTTTTTTTTTTAACCTCTTTTAATTCCATCTGCCCTTTCCTCTTTGGGTAACATTGAGTTAAAAACGGTTTCTTCTGAAGAAGAAGCACTAGATGCTAGTTTTGAAGGCCCAAGAAGTCCTGACTGCACAGCTTCCCGAACCTCCTCCCATCCTTTCTGTGCCTTTGTGCACAGGGACAGTGCTGAATGAGATGAGGTCACCCTGTTGCCAGAGACTTCATCCTCTCAGCTGGGAAATGAGACCAAAGGCAGCCTTTGTGTGTGACCCAGGTGTTCAGAGTGGACCAAAGGATTCTCTACAGGAAACCAAAAGAGAGCAAAACCTTAAATATTTTCATTTAGAAAATTACAATGAAAACGTAAACTCTCATGCTTCTGTAATGTTTTGGTTAGCAGAACATGGAAAAAACAGATCTTTTCATGTAAATGGAGCTTAGACATCAGAAGACAAGTTCTGTAGTCTTATATTGACCGCTGGGCCCTGCCTCATTTCTCTGCATTCTGTATGTTCAGGGACTGTGGCAGGGCAGCCCTCAGCTCACATCCATTCATGTGTCACCTTTGGGCTCATACTGTCCAAAACGCCAGTCTCCTGTGGCAGGCTGCTGACACGGAGCTGTGTGTCACTTGCTTCCTGCTTGTCTGTGGCATGTGTGGGAATAACTGGGGTGGGTAGAGTGCCTAGAGAGAGCTCTCCAGCGCCTCCTCGGCACAGCAAGCTGGGCCTGTGATGGCGTCACACCTTCTCCTAACTGGGGCTGCGGGTCTTTGCCTCTGGCTCCTGTTAGAACACAGCCACACTGTCAGCAGCAGCCGGCCCTGGAGGAGCAGGGCTGAGAAGGGTCAGAAGAGGCAGAGCTGAGATCAGTTGAAGGAGCCGGCAAGTTTGTGGTGTTTACTTGTGAGAGTTGTAACGGTAGTGTGCTGTGACATCATCATGGGGTAATATCTCAGAATTGCTTTGTCTTTTCACCAGATTGCAGAAAAGCTGAGGCAGGCCCTCAGCCGCTTTCCGGTTATGTAGAACAGAGTGGAACATGAAGAAGACTCCGAAGTGCTTCCTTCTGACTTGGGGCAATGCAGTTCAAAGTTTATTTTTTTTCTCCATCATCAGAAAAAAAGAAAGAAAACCAAAAAGAAATAAGAGTTGGAAAAAGCTGTTTTCTCTATTAACCAGCCTGAATGCACTATTATTTAGGGTTGGTCTTCTTTTGTTTATTTCTACATTCATTATTTAAACCAATGGAAATCGTCTCTATTTTTGAAAAGAACTTAAATTTATTAGGATTTTTGAATGGAGAATTAGGGGCTCCCCACTGATATTTTACATATAATCGTAATTTATACATTACCCATGATCTTCCGGTTCTTACCCAATGTCAGATAATTAATTACTAATTGCTTTCTTAAAAATATGAAATATTCCAGAATAAAAAGACACATGTTTATATATTTTTATAACTCCTTGGTCCTCTGGGGTTCCTCTCTGTTCAGGAAGATCCGCACACCATTCACTGCGCCAGTGCTTCTGTCTCAGGAGGGAGAGAGCCCAGGGCTCTGGGCACCTCGCCCTGCATGTGCTGCAGGGGCCATCTCGTGTCCCCTTGGTGGGCACAGTGGGCACACAGCAAGTGCACCTGCCTGCTGCTCTTCCGTGGAAGACAGTGCTCCCTCTGTGCCCTGCTTCCTGATCCTGGGCAAGGCGTGTTTATGCTAGAAAGAATACAGCAGAAAGGCTGAAAGACCTTTTAAAAAGGCTTTAGCCCCGGGCTGGTGGCCGTTCTGACTCCTGTGCCCAGGAGCACCGGGGGAAGAGCATCCTCCAGAGCTGCCGCCCCTCCCACTCCTGTCCCTCCACTCGCCATCAGAGGGAAGAAGTGCTGGGATGGCCTGAGGTGCCACGTGATTGCCATGTGGGCAGGAGGCCAGTCGAGGTTCTCTGAAAAGATGGAAACCAGAGTTTAGTGCCTGGCCCCTCCCCACCAAATGGGAGAGTTTGGGGACTGAGATGGACGGCAGCATGCCCAGTGTGCAGGAAGGTGCTGATGAGAAGCCCGAGCGACACCTGTCTTGACTGCCCAGCCTTCCTGGTCACTGATACTTCCATTAAGGGCACCAGGCAAAAAGGTCTCGACCTGCTGACCGCTGATTAGCACCCGCAGGCCGCCCGCTCCACTGTTGCCTTACCACCTCATCTGTCACCGTCCCTGCTCTGACCCAGTGATTACAGAAACGGAAAGTCAGCAGCAAAAACAGGAGAAACCAAAGCAGTAGATGAGGACAGTAGTCACCTGAGAACCTCCCGCTCTCCAGCATCACGGGTCTGTCACTGTTTATAAGTAATTCTCCCCACCTGACTTTTCCCCTCTAAAATCCCACAGAACAGTGTTTATGATACAGCCATTTAATATATGTACAAACTGTAAAGAATATGTATAAATATTTTACACAAATGTAAGCATGTAGAAGCCAACATATAAATAAATTGTTTAAAAACTGTACAGTAAATTCTCAAAGCAAATTTTTTCAAAATACTCCTTGGTGTTTTAGTGAGTGGTTTGTTTGTTTGTTTGGGGGGCGGGGGTTGTTCTTGGTTTTTGTTCTTATTCCAGCTGCCAAAAATGGTCCGGGTAATGAAGGCTCTCTCCAGGCATAATTTCCTGTGGCACGAATCAGAAATTTAGCCTTGGGTCTGTGATCGTCCCTGGCAGCATCTCGTCGTGGCATGGGGAGCTGTGGGACACAGTGTCCTCCAGGTGTCCTGAGCTCATTGGTATGAGAAAGGGGCCAAGAAAATGGAGACTTACCCAGGAAGATGGCAATGGCGTGGGGTGTTCCCAGAGCGACAGGAAATCCAAGCCCTCGAAAGCTGACACTTGGAAGGGTCTCCTTCACAGGGCAGAGTTTTAATGTCATGGTGTGTATTTTCTTCTCTTAGGGGATTCTCATTTGGTTTGATTTTTAATGACTTATCTTTAGATTTCTTAGAACTACCATCATACAGTAACAACTTTCATAAATCTTGACTGTGGACAAATAGATGAGCATTTGGAAAGGCCTGGTGAAAGTCTGGTCTGCATGTGGGGCAGGTGATAGTGGCCTTCCCAAAGTGGCGTCCCAGAAGGTCAACCCACTGAGTGATGGGCCGGCGTCAAGGTTAGCATGGTCCACCTACAGGTCCTGAGTAGGAGAAGGCCTTCCCCACGCAGGAGAGGGAACAACATAAACTGCCCCTGTAGGCCCCGACCCTCCGGCCAGGCTCCTATCGTCTGTGGGCAGAGTATTCCGTTCCTTCCCTGCGGGAACAGGGAGAGCGTGGGGTTGGCAGGTCCTTGTGAGGCACGTGCTGAGGCAGAATGAGCGCATACCACGCTCATGGCAGGAAAGGTGCCATGCAGATCTGCCCAGCACGGGCCACGGTGCACCTTAGCTGTGGAAGGAGACCTTCCAGCCAAGGCCACTCACCGGCTGTGTGTGACCCCTTCCTCAATACAACTAGTCCTCGTCTTCTTCAGAGGGATCATAGAACCCACCAAAAGGCAAGGAGTCTAAAATGGGAGAGTGTATTATGAAAGTAGACTAAAATCCCTTAAAAGGAAATGGGACACTTTGTGCTGGAATTTTTGATGACATTCCAGGTGAGGTAAGCCAGTTATGAAAGGACAGCTACTGTCCCATGCCACCTACCTAAGGTATGCAGAGTGGTCAGAGTCACAGGCCAGGGAAGGTGGACACCCAGGCTGGGGAGGGAGAAACGGGGAATCGCTGTTCCATGGTGCAGAGCTTGGGTTTGCTTTAAAATGCATAAAGTGGCATCAGAACACTGATGTTAAAACTTACTCAGTTCCCTGTTGGGTGACACCTTTCTGAGAATCCTGTCAGATGCCCTAAATTAGCATGTCCTCCTGCTCTGGCTGGGACTGCCTGTCCTACTTCAGCCCCATGTGAGCTCAGGCGTGTGGTTTGGTGGCTGTGTCGCTGTGCCCCCCCCCCCCCCCCCGTCTCCTCACGTGGATACCTTCACAGCACTCAGCTGGTCTCTCCAGGGGCCTCTGCAGTCTCGGGATACTGCCATGCTTGCTGACGGCCTGGCTCTCGGGCGCACATTCACACACCCCAGAGCCTTCACAAATGGACGGACTTCCTTTAAAAAATAGGCCACGGAAGCCTGTTTGCTCCTTCTGCCATGCAAGGACCAGCAGGAGGTAGCCATCCGTGAAGAACAGGCCTCACCGCACCCAGAATCCGCTGGTCCCTGGACCTTGGCTCCAGCTCTGAGAGAGGTCGAAGTTTCTTTAGAAGCCACCTGGTTATGGTGTTTTGTTACAGCAGCATGAATGACCAGACAGTCCCCTCTGTGTCTTTCTCCCGTATTCTGCCCTTCAAATTCTAGCCACATGGGACTCCCCACTGTGATGTGTCAACCAGTGAGACCCCCGAGCTCTGGAAGCCCACCGCAGGGACCGCCTAGTTTGTTTCTCCTCCCAGTGATGAAAGTCCTGCACTGCTTGTTGTCTAGTGTCTGAAAGCACTTTGCACATATTGGGGTGGGTTTTTCTTTGAGGTGGGCTAGCGGGTAAACTGGCCTCTGCTACTCCATCGTGGCTGAAAGTGGAAACACTCATTTATTTTCAGATTCCAAGGTGTTATTTCCCAGCATGCGTCAGTCTGTCCAGCAGACGTCCCTAGGGCCCACCCGTGGCTCTTGCTTTCCCCTGCATCACCACAAGACTTGGTCTGGCCAAGGAAAGTCGTTGGGAGCCTGGGATAGCAGGTGCTGGCTCTCCAGCTCCACAGGGAGCGAGTGTCGGCATAAAAGGGCCCACAGCTGAAGCCACCGAGAGAGAAGGGGACGGGCATGAGCCAGGAACACGCGGCTCTGTGATGCGAGTTCGAGTTCATCCCCAGCAGGAGCTAATCCCCTGCCAATCCTGACCAGGGGATCCCTGTTTTTTATTGAACCAGAGTGTCCTTGCATCCTGACCCTAAACGGATGTCTGAAGATGTATTGGCTTGAGGAAGCAGGGACCGTGTTCCATACGGGAAACTGGATCCTCCCGGACAGACGGGCAGAGCAGAAGAAGCAGAACAGCAACTGGGTGCAGACGCAGCCGGACCACTTGTCTGTGTGAGACTGGGTTAGTTGGACGGCGCGTTCAAATGCCTTCAGCTGGCTCCGTGGATTGTATGTAATTCAGAAGGGATTATTCTTCCCTCCGCACACATCTATACCCATGGTGAATTAGCACAAACGGTGGGCATGTCCCTGCAGTGGAAGATGGACCCCTGGAGAACGAAAACGGGCCTTTGAGGAGCCATCAACACCTGATACTCTTCTGCAAAGAGTGAGCTCTGGCTTTCTAAAAGTGGGGCACCTGTCGTTTAAGACCCACTTTTCAACCACCTTTAGACTTTTGACAGCAGCTTCTTCTAACTCACCTCTAACATGGAGCCCATAGAGCCCTGGGGGACTAGAAGGGGACCCGGTAAGGGCGTAGAAGGTAGGCAAACTGGCCATGTGCACGGCACACGTCTTCTCTGGGGAAAGGATTTATTCCTGTCATCAGATCCTTCAAAGTAGCGGTGACTGGATAAAGGGTCGGAGCTACTGCGTTAGAAAGCCAGTTTCAGTGCCGCCAGACTGATCTGTCTTCAGCCACATCCGGTTCTTTTTCCTGGAATGGCTTCCCCTTCTCTTGCCTTTTTCTGACGACACAGAACCTTGGAATGTAAAGGAGGAGGGAGGAGCGGTTCTCCAGTGGCAAGTCCCACTGGTGGCAGCTGAGGCCCTAGGTACCTCCGCTGGTCCACAGGGCGGGGAGGGTCGACTCCCAGCAGAGGTTTAATTAGCACATCCGCCTATAAAGGCCAGCTGAGGGCGCTGCCCAGTGCCCATTCCCCTTTTGGCCAAGGGTCTCAAGGAAACCAGAGAGGTCAGACCCCAGGTGGGTGTGAGCCAGCTGACTGTGGAAGACAGCACCTTGCCCTGGGTGCTGCCCCCCAAGCTGCAGCAGGTCCTTCTGAGGGGTGGCTCTTGCTCCATGGACTCATGATGGACCCTGGGTTGGAAGAGCTCCATCAGCAAAGCGCTGTCGTATTTGCTCAGCTTTCCTTTCCCTCCTCCCTTCGCACCTTCGTGGGGATCCCCCGAGCCTGGAGTCGCCTGCGGTAGCCAGTCAAGCACCTGTTTCTGGAACCAGGCTGCAAACCCAGAGACCTGTGCAGGAGCAGCAGGGGAGGAAAAGCACACGCGCACACACACACACACACACACACACACACACGTCCAGCTGGGCGCTGCAGCAGGAAGACAAGTTCTCTGGGGCAGGTGCCCCGAGAGATCAGAGGCAGGGAGTGTGGCCAGAGCCCCCTGGTGCCGCAGGAGGGTCCTCAGCTGTGTGAGCTGCAGAAATGGCTCCTGGCCTGGCACCCTGATTGCGCTGCAAAGGACACCAGTGAGACGCAGGAACAATGGAGAATAAGTGCAGTTTAATAACAGTGTAATTCATTAAATTATTATGAGTTTGGAGAACTTGTAGCTGAGTTTCTAAGGCAGCACTAAGCCTTGCACTGAAGGAACAAGAGTAAGTATCAGATGCAGCTGTGTGAGGTCATCTCACCCACACCTGCTCGTCCCCAACCCCTTTCTCTGTCCACCTGGACTAAAGAGTGGAGAAATCTCCAGGGAGCTCAGGAGGCCACATAAAACAGTGTGACCAATAAGTCTCGAGTAGAATCTGAGAGCTTTTGCCTTGTTCTTGTACGGGGGCAGATACAGCTGGCTAGAGTTTCTCCCTCCCTACCTTGAATGTCAGAGCAATGCCTCAGGCTGAAGCAGCTATTTTGTAATCATGAGGCAAGAAGCCAACACCCTAAAGATGATCAAAAGGAAACAAGCGTTTGCCTGGTTCCACGGAGACACTGCTTCTGGAAGAACTGCCTTGACACTTCCTGTTTATTTAAGATGCTGATAGTTGAGTTTTCCAAAGTACACCTGATGTGCTGGCGAAAATCTTTTAGATTTATATACATGATAGGATATTATATGTTCCAACTTAATTGGTTTTGTCAAAAGGGAATCATCACTTTACAATTTCACTTTACTTTTCAAAACTATTTTGCTGCAGTAAAATTTAGGATTTTTTTTTAATGCTATTTAACACTTTCAGACATACATAAAAGAAGATGTAAAATGACTCGGTGCTCAGCCTCTGCTCCCCTCCTGGGATGGGAAGCTTGCACCCCCACAAGATGGCTCTGCGCTCAGCACACCTCCCTTTGCTAGAACAGTCTTCGGGAGGCTGCACCAATGCCCCCTCTGTAACTCTGCTGCTCTGGTGGCCCCGTACACGCCTCTTGATAAAACACTTCTTGGTGTTTTCATGTGTAACTCTTGCAACCCGATCAGACAAGGGGGGTTTCTGGAGAAGATCAAGGGCAGAAAAGAAAGAGGCAGGCTCCCTTGAGTGGCCCCTCTTTCCCCTCTGCAGGAACCCTCAGAAGGAGGGCTGCTGGGCAGCTGTGCCCTCCACACCCCCTGCCCATCTATTCACCCAGCTTCTGTGCCAGGCCCTGAGCCCCTGCCAAGCCTCCTCAGGTGACATTGAGGGAACAGCCAGATTCCAGTCTGGAAAACTCCTGCTGCCCCCAGAGGCTTCCCCTGACTTGGACAATGGTCTACTAATGCACGCAGAGCTTGCTGTTCTTGGCCTGTGAAAGCCACACACAAACACACACCTGGGACAGGTGTGCTCGGGGCTGTTTTTCCAGCTGCGATGCAGAGTTGGGCCAAGGCCCGGTGGCAGGTTGGCAGCCCATGAGGGATCTGCATCTTGGCCCCCAAAAGAATTAAGCTCCCCTGGTCCTCAGCGTCCGCAGGCATCCACACCACCCAGTCTCCATGCCAACACACCCAACCAACAGGTCTGTCGGCTTTCAGGAGTAGACCAAGAGGAAAGGGAGGCCCCTGGGGGCGGAAGCAGGCCTGAGCCTGGGGCTTGCTGGCCAGGCCACTGTCTGAGGGGGAGCCTAGGAAGGCCAGAGCCCTGGGCTGGGCTGGTGCCAGCTGGAGGGTTCTGCTGCCTGAAAGGCCGTGGGACCCATGACTGGTGATAAGGCCCTCAGCGGAGTCATGTGTGCCTGTGTGTATGATTGGCCTGCACCCACAGGGGCTGCTTCAGAGGCCGTTTTCACAAAAAGTCATGGTGTAAGGAAATGAACTTCCAAACCGACCACTCCTAGCAACAGCTAGAGCTGAGGCAAGTGACTCCAGGTTCACCCACCTGGCCACTGGCTCTTCCCAACACTGGTGGGGTCTCTCTGATGAGAGCCAGGGAGCCCAGGGAGCCAGGCAGAGATAGGCTTCTCTCCTCCCACCTGGTAACTGTCCACTCAGTCTGACAGGCAAGCCCATGTTGCTTCTGAGGTCAACAGCTCCCACAACAGAGCTACTCTGTCTTCTGTCCTGCATGATCACTGCTTCATGCATCAGTGTTGGATTCCAGCCTTTGAAATGAATGACCAGGGCATGGACCAGCCAAGTTGCTGCTTACCAGCTATCCATTTAAGAAGCTCAGTTTCTCTGGGCTCAGTGGCTTACATCTTATCCCCAGGAACTCAGGAGGCTGAGATAGGAGGATCAAACTTCAAGGCCAGCCTCAGCAACTTAGCCATACCCTGTATCAAAAATGGGGTATAGCTCTGTGGTAGAGCACCCTGGATTCAATCCACAATACCACACAAACACACACACAAAATATATATATGCTGTATCCCAAGATCCAAGGTGGCAGAAGAGAGGAGGTTGAATTCCTGGCTGCTCTGTGGTGTGAAACCAAGAAAGCAGACGGGTAGCTTCTCCACAAGTAAGGTGCTGGAAACCCTCAGGGACACTATACATCCACAGGGTAGAAACTCTATCACCTCAGATTCATACTGTTAGGTGGGTAGACACACAAACAACATGACAAAGCAAGGGAACAAATCATGCCAAGCAAACCAAGAAACTCCAGAGACAGTGAATTGACACCACAGTGAAGAAATGTCAGAGAAGGAGTTTAGAATGTACATAAACTGATCTGCAAAATAAAGGGTGATGTAAGAGAGCAAATACAGATAGCAAAAAATCACTTCAATAAAGAGAGATTCTATTAAAAAAAACGGAAATTCTTGAAATGAAACAATAAAACAAATTATAAATTTCATAGAAAGCATCATCAACAGACTAGTCTACTTGGAAGACAGAATCTCAGGCAATGAAGACAAAATATATAATCTTGAAAATAGAGTTGACCCAGGAGAGAAGATGTTAAGAAACCATGAACAGAACTTCCAAGAACTATGGGCTAATATGAAAAGACCAAATTCAAGAATTATCAGGATAGATGAAGATGCAGAGATACAAACCAAAGGAATGCACAATCTTTTCAATGAAATAATATCAGAACGTTTCCCAAATGTAAAGAATGAAATGGAAAATCAAATACAAGAGGCTTACAGGACTCCAAATATGCAAAATTACAATAGACCCACTGGGGGGGGGTGGGTCCTGGGGTTGTGGCTCAGCGGTAGAGTGCTCGCCTGGTGCGGAAAGGTCCTGGGTTTGATTCTCAGCACCATATAAAAATAAATAAAAATGAAGGCATTGTGTGCAACTAAAAGAAATAAATATTTTAAAAAAACAATAGACCCACATCAAGGCACATTATAATGAAAATGCCTGGCATACAGAATAAGGATAGAATTTTAAAGGCTGCAAGAGAAAAACATCAGATTATATATGGGGAAACCAATACAGATCTCAACTGGTTTCTCAACCCAGGCCCTCAATGCTAGGAGGTCCTGGAATAATATATACCAAGCTCTGATAGAAAATAGATGCCAACCAAGAATCCTCTGTCCAGCAAAATTAAGCTTCAGATGTGAAGATGAAATAAAAACCTTCCATGATAAATAAAAATTAAAAGAATTTGCAACCAGAAAGCCTGCACTATAGAATATTCTCAACAAAATATTTCATGAAGATGAAATGAAAAAAAAAGTGAAAACCAAAAGTAAAGGGAAGAACTACACTAAAGGAATAGTCTGTCAAAGGAGAAACTAATTCAAATTAAACACTAGAAAGAAACCAAAATGACTGGGAACACAAATCATATCTCAATAATAACCTTGAATATTAATGGCCTAAACTCCTCAATCAAATGACATAGACTGCCAGACTGGATTAAAAAACAAGACCCAACAATATGCTGTCTCCAAGAGACTCGCCTCATAGCAAAGACATCCACAGACTGAAGGTGAAAGGGTGGGAAAAAACATATCACTCACATGGACCACATAAATGAGCAGGGTTTCTATCCTCATATCAGATAAAGTGGACTTGAAGCCAAAGTTAATCAGAAGGGACAAAGAAGGCATTTCATACTGCTTAAGGGAATTGTACATCAACAAGACATAACAGTCATAAATATTTATGCCTGGAACAATGGAGCATCTATATACATCAAACAAACCCTTCTCAACTTCAAGAATCAAATAGACCACAACAATAATACTGGGTTTGAACATTTTTATCCATATTTATGAATACAAATATGAATATTTTGTAAAAATATACATAAAAATATTTAAGTGGATATGGATTTGTATATAGTTTTTGTTTTGAGATGGATGTTTACAATTTTAGTAATGTATAGGATATAATTATGTAACTGAATATATATGAAAATTTATGAGTAGGATTAGAGTATACACACACATACACACATACAAATAAAATAAATTAATTATTTCCTAATAAACAGTTAAATTATGCCAAAAAAACAGTTAAATTATGCAATTATGCCTATATATAAATATATATATATATATATATATATATATATATATGAAGTATATAAACATATATGGAATATATGTGTGAAAATAAATGGATATTCAAAGTAATATTTATAATTTTTGTTTAAAAGGCTCATGATTATGGGTAGGGTTAGGTTTCATTCTGAGTTATGGCTTTGGTTTAGGGGTTGGGTTACCTTTAGAACATATGTATCAATATATATGAATATAAATATGAATATAGAAGTAATACATATACACTTTTATCTATGGATATTTTTACAGTAAGCAATATTGATATATTACATGTGAAATCTGGGATATGCCTATGGAAATGAGTATATATACATAAAATATCTGTGAGCTTTTATGTGAATTTATGAATCTATTTATTTATTTATTTAAATATATTTTTAGTCATAGATGGACACAATACCTTTATTTAATTTATTTCTTTTTATGTGGTGCTGAGGATCAAACCCAGTGCCTCACACATTTCAGGCAAGGGCTCTACCACTGAGCCACAAACCCAGCCCCTGAATTTAAATCCCCCAAACCTGAGCTAACCTCCATTTTACATTCATGTAAAATGTTATGGTTTATATAAAGAGAGGTCTCTCTCTGAAGTGTGTTGGTAGGTATAGGACTAATGTAGAAAAACAGGGTTAGTTTGGGGATTGAACACTTTTATATTTATATAGGAATACAAATAAAAATATATATGTAAAAATATACATGAAAATATTTAAATGGATATAGATTTGTATATAGTTATTTTTCTTTTGAGATAGATGTTTACAACTTGTTTTATACTTTATGTAATTGAATATATATGAAAATATATGAGCAGGAATTTGGTTGCCATTAGGGTATACTCATATATATATATACATGAATGTATATAAACATATAGGAATATATATGGATATTCAAACTAAAAAATAAAGTTGTTTCCTAATAAACAGTTAAATATTCAAAAAAAAAAAAACAGGCCCATGAGTTTATTGAACACACCAGACCACTGAATGAAGCAATCCCCTCACCAGAGGACACCCTAACACTGGATATGGTAGCACCCATCACCTGGTCACTAGTCACAAGCCATGCCCAGGAAAATCTCCACAGTGACAGATTTCCAAATCTCTGTCCTGGGGCTTCAGCAGAGCACGGTTTCTCCTGCCAGTGAAGACCAGGCATGACCCACTGTGACATCTCAAGCTGAGGCTCCAAACGAACCTTCCAGCCAGACCCTGGCTTGGAGTAAATTCCTGCTTTGACAGCTCTGTGCCCTGAACAATCCTCCTGCTGGTCAGTGATCTTATCTGACCGTCTGCAGAGACTCTGCTTTCCCATGTGTCTCCTGCATCTGCTCCGCCCTCCATTCAGTCTCTGAACCCCTGTGGCCACCCTTCTTACCGTTCTGTAACCTGTGCATACACATGATCATGTACAGTGTGATGTATGACTTGGTATTATGGATATTAGTAGTTAAGATTGGAACAAAAGAACTTCTCACTGCCAAAATAAAGAAAGAAAAA
Organism: Marmota flaviventris; assembly: GCF_047511675.1. Classification (NCBI taxonomy): domain Eukaryota; kingdom Metazoa; phylum Chordata; class Mammalia; order Rodentia; family Sciuridae; genus Marmota; species Marmota flaviventris. Next base: position 9,171,493 of record NC_092503.1, on the reverse strand, counting down.
AGAAAATTTATTGAACAGAAAGAGAGAGAGAGAGAGAGAGAGAGAGAGAGAGAGGTTGTTTCCCACCCAAAGAGATGCTCCAAGGAGGTGCTCCCGACCCACTCACTTCTTCATACCACAGGACCCCCTGAACACCAGGTGCTGTCCAGTCCAGCCATGACCTCTACAGACAGGGCCAGCAGGACAGTGCAGGACAGGCTGCAGCACACTTACGCAGGTCTGCTGTGTGCAAGGCTCTGTGCTACAACTTTGCTGGATTTCAACGTGTTTGGTTCTCACGACACCACATGAAGACAAGGGGTCCGAGGTACCGAGAAGTTAGTAAATGACACGAGATCGCCCAGTGAGGAAGGGCAGGTCCAGGACCCCAGCCCGGCTGCCTGGCTGCAGAACCCAAGCTAACCTCCCCGGGATTCCGTCTGAAGGAAGGCGTCAAGTAAAACAGAGATGTGGGTCCCATGCCAAGAGTGGAACTGCCCTGGAGGAAGAGGAGGGACAGGGGAGTATGTGCTCAGGTCCTTGGAGGGGTCACCTGCAGCCTGAAAGGTGAGAAGGCCTGAGCGGCCGACAGTTGCTGGGGACAGGCCTGGAGCGCCCTGAGCTGGGCCGTGACAGTCTTGGGAGCCAAGGCAGGGCATCGTGCCTGGAAGGCAGGGGAGGAGAGTGGGGGAGGCAGGGGACCAGCGGGGGTCAGCAGGGTAGACAAGCCTGCTGGGACAGGGCCTGACCAGATGGCTGTTGGAAGTCACACGGGTGACATGACCTATCCCATGGGTGTGCCGTGCAGAGAGAGGGGACAGCTGTGCCAGTAGCTCCCAGAGTCCAGGGGACAGCGTGGTCTCAGCGGTCAAGAGGAGAAAGTGCTGCTGCTGGGGCCGCCTGGTTTGGAATTGACAGCCATGCCCAAGTGACAGCTCTCCCCTGCTTCCAACACCCCTCAGCAGTGCTGAGACCACCCCCAGTCCTGCAGGCGGCTCTGTTTGGCCTCACGATCTCTGCAAAGGGCTTCAGTGAGAAGGGAGGGATTGCTTTTCTGGTGGCCGCTTCTAGAACACCTTCTCACCTGCAGGGAAGGAGCCAGCAGGGATGGAGAACTGGGGGCTGTGGGCAGCAGGGATGGAGGAAGGGACAGAGTCTTTGGGAGAAGCCAAGGGACAGATGGACAGGGTGGAAGAAGGAGGCCTTTGGAGAAAGATGAGGGGTAACATCTCCTACAAGGGTTCCATGATGGGAAGATGAGGAGTTCTTCTTGGTGGGCTCGATTCTCAGTTTGCAACTTGGTTGAATAAATGAGTTAGTAAAGTAATAAGTTAAAAATATTTTTTTTACTTATATACAGCATTAATATCTAATGAAATATTTTTATGAAAAAGTATTTCAAGCCAGGTATGGAGGTGCATGCTTGTAATTCCAGCAACTCAGGAGGCTGAGGCAGGAGGATCACAAGTTTGAGGCCAGCCTGGGCAACTTGGGCTAGTGACGTAGCTCAGTGGTTAGGTGCCCCTGAGTTCAATTCCTTGTACAAAAAAAAAAAAAAAAAAAAACTGGCTGGAAATCTTGGAAAGCCAGACAGTGATTATGCTAGAGCCTCAATAAGCATATTATTTGCTGATGGGTGGATTTACTATACCATAAATTAAATTAGAAAATATGGTGTTATTTTTCTGAACCTCAGAAAAGAACGCATGGTTTGATAGGAGGATGTTCCCCGGGACAGCAATGCAGCTCAGGGGTAGAAAGCCAGCTGAGCATGCCCAAGGCCCTGGGTTTGAGCTGTAGCACCACAAAAAAAAAAAAAAAAGAAAAAGGGTATTTTCTAATTTTAAAAAACATTTTTATAAAAACTCATTTGGATGAAACTTTAGTCAGGTATAACAATTACTCATAAGGAGCTGACATTTAATGAATCCCTTTAAGGAAAATACAAAGTTCCATGAAATTGAAACTGACCCAGAACATCCCACGTGACTCAGGCCCTTCTTGGAGATCATGTCCAGTGTGTCTCAGGTGGCAGAAGGGTGGAACCTGGAGGACAGTCCAAGAACATCAGGTGATGACAGCAAGGGAGGAGTGGCCTGGGGACCCCTGCGGGGGTCTGGGAGAGTGTCCCCAGAGCCTCAGGAGGGTGGTCCAGAAGCACTCGCCCGTTTTAGTAACCAGCAGCTGGTAACTAATCCCTGTGTATGCACAGGCTTGAGCAAAGGAAACAGGCTGTAAGAAAATGAACTAAGAAAATGCCCCACTGTGCTCTGAAACTGTCCTCATGAGGGCCAGTCAGCCGTGACCTCCTCACAAATAAAGCCTAAAGACATTTCCCAGTCCTCGTCCCTGGTGACCCCTCACAGCCTCAGCCATTACTAACCTCTGGCTGGAAACGCTTGCTTTGCTTGGGCTGAGGATGCTGCTGGTTGTCCCCAGCCTCCTGTCTCTCCTTCTCAGTGACCTCGCTGGTGCCTCTGCTCCGCCTCAGGTCTCCAAGTCAGCACTCCTGCGCTCAGGCCTGGCCATCTCAGCTCTCTGACCGACACCAGGCCCTGGTGAACCCACTCAGGCTCCAAGCCCTTAAATACCATCCACATGCCAATGTCAAAGAAAAAGTAAGAGGAGGTCACACTTGTTCTACCCCAGCCAACTGCCAAAACCATATAACCAAAGCCTAAAGCATCCCGAAGATTCTCCCAGGCACCAGCCCTAATCTTAAAGGAGACATAAAATGCAAACACCGAGTTCCTGCCAGCATGAGTCAATGAGATAAACCAACCAGCTGGAGACAAATCAGCTAAATAGCTCCTCCAGGTTAGAAAGAATGCTGGGCTTGGTGGCACACGCCCTAATCCCAGCAACTCAGGAGACTGAGGCCAGAGGGTCACAAATCGGAGGTCAGCCTGGGCAACTTGGCTAGATCCTATCACACAACAAAAATAAAAAGGGCTGAGGGTATACTGGTGGGGCCTTGCCCAGCACGTTCGAGGCCCTGGGTTCAATCCCCAGGACCACAGAATAAAGTAATAATAGAATGTGAATGTCACCCCAAGGTCCCAGCCTTCCTCCTTTGTACTGCGTGGACTGTGCCATAACTGTCGTGAAGGGGTGTCTTGTCACTTTGGTTGGTGGGCTTCCAATTTGCAAACTGCTCTCGGGCGTACACAAGAAACCTCTCAGTGTGTGTGTGAAGTTGGGTCTGACTGTGTTTTGGACGCTGGTGACCTCCCGTTTACATCTGTCTAGACTTTGTCTCGGACTCCAGACTTGCATCACCCACTGTCCACTCAATACCGCCGCTGGATATGACTGAGCCCCCCTCACCCACCCCACCCGGCCACCTGCCCCTGCCACAGCTGTCAATGGGGATGCTCTTCCTCCAGAGTCTCAACCAAAACTCTGAGCCATCCAAACTCCTCTCATCCCCCATCAGCCCTAACAGTCCTCCCTGGTGACCTGAGAGCCCAACCATTGCTCACACCCTACGACCATTGCCCCAGCCCTAGAAGCACCAGATCCCCCCGGGCCACTGCAGTAGCCTCCTGCCCAGCCTCCCTCCCTCTGCCCAGCTCAGCAGCAGAACATGAATCTGAGCTGTCACTCCTTGGCCTGTCACTCAGCACGAAAGCTAAGGTCATTGCAGTGGCCCACAGCACCTATGTCCTCCCCTCCAGCACCTCCCCTTGCTCCTGCAGTTCCTGGAACATGTGAGGCTGCTCCCTTACCAGGGTCTGCTGCCTGTTCTCTGCTCCCTGGATGTCCTTCCCTCAGAGGCCCATGTGGCTCGCCCCTCACTTGCTTTGGCTCTTAGGGGGAGCATCACTTCCCCCAGACTCCTTGGCCCCTGTGGAGAGCTGCAGTGCCCCATGCTCTCTCTGCCCACCTGGACCTCTTTGCTTGACTCCCTGTCTGCAGCAGGGATTTTGTCTGTTTCCTCCTGTGAACAGGCTAGGACGACTCTGAGCACATGGTAGGTGCTCAGTAAATACCTAACAGAGTAGGAGTGGCTCCAGGGGGCAGTGGAAAGGTGTGATCCTCCACTCCCTGTGGCAGGACTTCTGGGTATCAACCCTGTCTCAGGCACTGTCTTGGCACTAGGGACACACTGGGGACAAATAAGAAGCAATAGCAAAGGACCTTGTGCAGGATCTTCGACCGTAGCAGGAGAGACGATGACAAACAGGAGTGGGCGGCTTACAATGTCAGACATGGTAAGAGGTAAGGAGAGGACAGGAGCAGGCAAGAGACGAGAATGTGGGGACTGCGAGTCCACTTGGGCAGCTGTCACCAAGTCCCAAAGGTGGTGGAGGAAATCCGGGAAGTCCTCAGGATGCCAGAAGCTGAAAGTCCAAGATCACCGTGTGGTGGGCTGGCTTCGGCTGAGCTTCCCTGGTTTGCTGATGGCCCCCCCCCTGGGGTCTTCACGTGGTCCCCCTTCTGTGCACTTAAACGTCTGTGTCCTCATCTTTACTGTAGAACCCCAGTCCTTTTGACTTAGTCACCGCTAGATGCCCATCTCTAAATGCAGTCCCATTCTGAGGGCCTGAGGGTTAGGACTTCATCAAATGAGTTTCGGGGAGACCCAGTTCAGCCCCACAAGGCAGCGGGGAGGAGGTTTAGTAGGAGGGGGGTGCAGGGAGGAGAAGGCAATTTTCTAACCCACCTGAGGGAGTGAAAGAAGCAGCCCGGGAAGCCACCTTCCCAGCTCCGCAGCCCCGGGCAGGAAGGTGCGTGGCTCATGAGACAGAAAGCAGCAGAGTCAGAGTGGTGACAGGCCAGCTCTCGGTGGGCCAAGACTGAGTGAGCTCAGCAGGGGACCGGGCAGCGGGACCGGGATGCTGCCAGGGCAGTAGGAGGTAACTGGATCCACGCTCCAGATGGCAGTCAGGCGGGGGCAGTGGGTGTGGGGTGCAGGGCGCCCCACCCAGACCTCGCCTCTGAAGGGAGACCAGGTCCCTGGTGCTGGCAGTACTGCTCCTGGCTCAAGGCCTGCCTTGCCCTCGTCCCCCTCACAGGCAGGGATGAGTGGATGCACTCAGGACCTGTCTGAGAGGTCCCAGGGGACTGCGAGGGCCTGTGACAGTTGCATTTCTTCCTCTTCCTTCCCTCCCCCCTCTCCCATCTCCTGCAGGCGAACCCCCAGCTCGGAGTCTATGTCACAGGGAACCAAACCTCAAGTAACAGGCCACCAACAGCCGTCAGACCCCGATGTGTTTTCAAGGTCAAGTCCACAAGGACTGAGACCCTATCATCATTTCGTGGAGCAACCAGAGACAGCTCCACAGCTCTGTCATCTGCTCAGTCCCAGGGACTGCTGAGCGTGTGACCTCTAGGGCCGCAGCCTCTTCTGCCCTCCCTGCTCCCAGGCGCAGATTTGCTTACTGGGAGTTTCTGTTTGTTTCTTTTTAATCTTAATGAGTTTTATTAGGCATTTTTATTCCGTTCCCCATCCTACTTCAAAAACGATTCATGGGTTCAACCCCCAGCCCCCAAAACTATACTCAGATCTCTGCAGAAACTTAAAAGTGACGACCACCCATACTGGGAGCTCCGGAGGGGCGAGCGGTGCTCCTCCTGCCCTTCCCCACCGTCCTGCCCTATCCTTGCCCTCCTTGTTTCTGTCTCCACCTTGGCCTCCGTCCTCCCTCCCTCTAAAGATCTGACTAGCGATGGGACACCGCCCACGCTGGCGCCTTCACCTGCCCTCCTCTGCTTCCTTCCAACAAGCCCAGGCCTGGCCTGTCACACCAGGTTGCTGCTGTCCCTCTGCCTTTGTGTTGATTTGCTGCCTCTGCCATCCAGACCTCCAGCTGGCACAGCACAGTCCTGCAGGTTCTGTCCTGGGCTCTGCAGCTGGCTGTTTTGCTCAACCCTCGAAGAAACTGCAGGTGACTCAGGTCACTGGTACCTTCTCACCAAACCAAGGTTCTCTCCCGAGTCCTCACTCTCGGGGACTGTAAGGTTTTTAGCACAGAGCCCGGTGGAGCCCTCTGTGTGGGCACTCTTGGCTTCTCGGCTTCCTCAGGCTACTTCTTGCTCGTCTTTCCACCCCCCTGCTCCCGGGTGCAGACACCTGCCTTCTACTCCCCCGCAGAGAGCTGCCCTGTGCATTTCTGGTCGCTGGCATGCAGCCATTTCCTGCTGGTCAACCTGCCCAAACCAGACCACAGGCCCAGCTCAACCCCGCCCCTGCCTGTGGTCAAGTCAGCCCTCTCCCCTGGTTCTCCTGAATTTGTGCTGCATCCTCAAAACGTTGGGGGCCTTCCTGACTCCTCACTGCCCTCCTGCCCTTTTGTGCAATTCCTTTCATTTCCTTAGAAGCTCTCAGGTCTTGGGCAGCGTGGCAGCCATAACAAATTCCATAGACCAGGTGCTCTGAACAGTGGCCCCTGCTCCCTCATGGTTCCGCAGCCTGGAAGCCCAAGGTCAAGATGGGGATTTGGCTTCTGGTGAGGGCCCTCTCCTGGCTGTGTCCTCATGTGGCCTGTCCTTGCAAGGGTGTGGACACAGGCATGAGAGTGCAGTGGGGGTGGGGAGCCCTCCAGGGTCTCTTCTTCTTCTTCTTTTTGGTACTGGGGACTGAACCCAGGGGTGTTTACCCACTGAGCCACATCCCCAGCCCTTTTAAAAATATTTTATTTAGAAGACAGGGTCTGAGTTGCTTAGGGCCTGGCAACTCAGTTGCTGAGGCTGGCTTTGAACTCGTGATCCTCCTGCCTCAGCCTCCTGAGTTGCTGGGACTACAGATGTGTGCCACCAGGCCAGGCCAGGGTCTCTTTTTATAAGGACAGTAAGCCTATCATTTCTATCACGTGGGACTCACTCTCAGGTATCATCTATCTGACCCTAATTATCTCTCATAGGTCCCACCTCCAAGTAGCATCCTGTTGGGGGTTAAGGTTTCAACATACCAGTTTGGGTGGGAATGACACTAACATTGAGTCCCTGACATCCCTTCTATTTCTGTTTGCTTTGGTCATTTGCTGGACTCCCTGGCTCCCAGCCCACATCATGACTGAGATCAATTTCCTGCTATGGCCTAGTCTGTGGCTGGTGGGGTTGGCTTTTCCTTCCTTCCCTCCCAACCCTCATCCTCCAGGCTCCCAATGCAGAAGGCCCACTTGTCCCCCCAGGTTGTACCCATGCTGAAGTGGCGAGCCGGCCGGTTCTCTGTGTCTCCAGTTGGTTACTTTTTCCATCGGCTATAGGTGCCATGTCCAGGTGGCCCAGAGTCTACAAGGCAGTGTGCATGTAGGAAGGGTGCTTCCTCTGCCACCAGAGCTGACGGCCCTGCCCCAGGCCAGAGAGCAGACACTTGAAACCCAGTAAGCTCTTGACTCATCCACCTTGAGAGACAAGGGACAGCCACCATATATCCTAAAGTCCAAGATGTGCGTTTTAACATTGCCAAAATCAAGGCGGAGCTTACCATCCGTGGTGTTCCACTGAAGTGTGTGTGTGCGCATTTCCTTCAGTGGTACATAAAACAGTGTCTTATCTTACAGTTGATGGCATCTTAGATTCTAGAAGCTATAAAGCTCAAGTACTGGTCTTGACTGTAGGAAAATTTCAAAAATATGTAAAGCATGCCACAGTGCAGAACGTTAGGTAGGAAAGAGGAGACAGAAAATAAACAGAACACTTTTCCCTCCCCAAGACCTTACTGTCTAGTTAGTGAAACAAGACAAAGAGAAAATCAATACAAAAATAGGTGCCAACACATGAGCAAGTGAGCACTGATGTGTCCAATGAGCATCTGAGTGTACAAAACATTGTTATCTGGGATCAAGATCTCAGGAATATTTCCTGGAAGAAGTGAACTGTGGTTTAAAAGGGAAGGAAAAGTGGGCCAGTGGCTAAACTGCTTAATTTAATGGGCACATTGTTTTCATGAGGTAGTAAAATTTCATGAAAGGGAAAGAATTTGGACGGATTATGAGCATCATATCTGGGATTTCCATGCATCATGGCTGAAGGCTCAAGACGACCAAAAGTTCTGTGTTCAAGTTTACTCTATTCCCTGAATCTTGGTATGATGGGCTGTTCACTGAGCACTGAATATCTGGTTGTTTCTCGTCACAGCTGATGTCTGCAAGGACACCTCCATGTCCTTCTTGGCACTGGGGGATCTGCCCCTTCTGGAACAGGTGGGGACAAACAGCTTTGGCCCACAGTGCAGAGAGAGGAACTGGCTTGTGCTGGGAGCCTGATGGAAACTCCGTGGTGGAGGCCTCCGGGGCCACGCACAATACCCCATGTGACCCCCAAGGTGATTCCAAGTCAGCCTAGTGTCCCCTCTCCCTCCTCTGCAGACTCATCCTGACTCACAGACCTCGGGCCCAGAATCCAGTGGCAAGAGGGGCACTGACTCAGGTCACCCAGCTGCCAAGCCACATAGGCCACATCAGATGCATGCTAAACGAAATCTGTGGGAGGGGCGCGATTTCCATCTGATGGGCGCAGTAGAGGATGCTCAGACAAGCAATAAGTGGGGCTGTGTTTGGGGTCACAGTACCAGTTCTCTCTAAGCCCACACTCGGATGATGCCTGGAGGTGGACCACACTGCCCTCACTCACAGAATAGTAAAAGGCAGCATCTAACTGTCCACTCTCCATGCTCCAGCCATTCATGCTCCAGGAATTCACTGTCCTCATGGTCACCTATTAAAGGGGCCAGTTATCACTGCCCCCTCCTCGGCAGGGAGACTGAGGCAGAATCTAAGTGGCCCATCCAGGTTAGCAGAAGCAGAGCACAGAAGGAGGCCCAGCGTCCCTGGGGCGGAGGGGGGAGCAGGAGGGCCGCGGTGGTTTCCAGCCCCATAGGGCCCTCCAGGCCGGGGGCTGCCCATATAAGGCTGCAGCCGTCCAGCATGGGTAGGGGCTCATTAAGGCCCCCAGCGGCTCAGCGTCCTCCTCCGCGGCGAGGAATGTGTGGAATCTCCTCCCTAGCTGCCGCCCACCACATGGAGGACCTTCCCTCCACCCACACCCGCCGGGATTAGCCCCCAGTCCCGGTGCTCGCGGAGCGCACTCCCCGCCCACCCGGGCCTCGGGCGCGTCCTCGCCGGCGCGCGCAGCTGCCTCGCCGCTGGGGGGAGCGCGGCGCCTCGGCGGAGCGGCCAGGGAGGCGGCGGCGCGCCCTCACCTGCCCCAGGCGCGGCTCATCGGGGCGGCAGCGGCGGAGGAGGAGGAGGCCGCGAGGCCGCCCGGGAGGAGGCCGGGGAGGAGCCTGGCGGGACGGGAGGGCGGCGCAAAGTGAAACTCCTGGAAGTTGCGGGAGCGCGAGGAGCCGTCGCGGGCTGCGCGCCCTCGGCCGGACGGGCCGGGCTCCTGCGCACAGCGCACCCGGTGCCCATGGCCCTGAGCAAAGGGCTGCGGCTGCTGGCGCGGCTGGAGGCCACGGGCGAGAGCAGCGTGCTGCTGGAGGCGCGCGGCCGCGGCGACTGCCTGCTCTTCGAGGCCGGCACGGTGGCCACGCTGGGTGAGTGCCGCGCCCTCGCCCTGCCGCCCGCGGGCGGTGACGCCGGGAGGACGGGCGCCTGCCTGCGCCGGGACCTGGGGAGACCCGCGCCTCCCTGCCCCAAGGGGCCAGTCCTGGAAGGCGGGGGGACCGCCAGGGCTGGGGATCGCGCGGAGGCGGGTGGCTTTTAGGGAGGAAGGGGCGCAGGGGATGGCCGCGAGCACCCCTGGCTGAGCATGGTGGCGCACGGCGGGCACCCGGGGTCTCCGTCTGCGCGCCCCGAGGGCTCTGTTCTTGGAGAGGCGGCTCTGACTTTTTACGCTTGGCGCTGGGTCAGAGCGCGTTGCAGATTCACGACGGTCCCAGGGGACTGACTTAGGAGTCGGCAGTCCTGGCCCGGCGCTGTGCCTGGCACTCTTTCTTATGCACCTGTTGATGAAACCAGTGATTGCCTTTAGGTTTGTGTTGGCTTGGCTCCACTCCCAAAGGGGATGGGACCCAAGCTCCGAAACACAGACTCTGGGGAAACCACAGATGGCATCTTTGTCACACGTTAATACTTGGTCGAGAGCGTCACTACTTTGGGCGTATAGGACTTTGGAAGCAAATATACTATCTGGTGAATTTACCTGTATGCTGGATGTTAGAAATTGCCAAGCCAGCATATTTCACCTTTGGGCTCAGAAACCTTGAAACTGACATGGTGCTGAGGATTTGGAGACATAATCTCATTTAATTTTCACAATTTTACAAAACTATTGTTGTTATTCGCATATTACAGAGGAGCAAACTGAGGCCTGAAGATGCTAAGACACTTGTTTGCTCAGGGTGACACAGTCCACCTGACTTGTGTGTGGCCATTTTGATAGTGTCATACAATTCATGGCTTCCTGATCCCTGGTTTTGTGGACAGCACTCAGGAAGAAGGTTCTAGGTGGCACCAAAGCCAGTGACATCAGGTGGGGTTGTTGGGTTTGTCATCATAAACCCTGGAGAGAGATTTACAAGAGCAGGTGTCCAGCTGCACCATCTTCCGGTGTTCTTAGCTCACCAAGTGCAGAATCACTTGTTCATTTGTACTTAAGATGTTCAGCAAATACAACTGCCACTCAAGCAGTGCTTCATAAATGTCTCCAATTGTGTGTATGTGTGTGTGTGTGTGTGTGTGTTTTATGGTGGTGCTGGGGATTGAACCCAGGGCCTCATGCATGTGCTCTCCCAAGGAGGTACATCCCAGCCCTCTGGGCTTGTTTTTACATTTATATGCATCAACTCCAGTTAGGACACAGGACTGTGTGCATATATATGTGTGTGTGTGTCTCCCCAGCACCATTTCTTCTATTTCTGTTTCCTGGATCATTTAACATATAATTATCTGGATTGCTTTCAGTCACTTGATTACTTAAACAGTGTCTCCAGTATTCTTTGCATTAAAGTGTGTAGCAAATCATGGATTAAATTATTATCAGATTATTCCATTTTTGGCTGTGTCCTGAAAAGTCCAAGTTTGGTCATTTTTTATGGCCTTGAAAGAAAACCACAGAAATTTCCATTCCATTTTAGTTGTCTACCTCATACCACATTTATCAAAACTGAGAGATTAATTTCATGACACAAAACTACCATTTCATCAAAAAGATTAAACTGTCCTTTGGTTGGATTACAGTGACATGAGGCAAGGTTCATACACATTTAAGGGTTCCTTTGAAGCCACTTGGAACAAAAAAGTACTTTTTCTAAAGTGAAGGTTTTTATATGGTTAATGAAGGCGGCAGAGTGCGTGTCTTCCAGGGGAAATGGGCTGTGGGCTGAGGTGCCTTTCCCTGGCATTGGTGATGCAGCGCCCTGGGTTTATAGTAGAGGTGATGAAAGCAGTTGGCATGTCCTTAGCTCATGTGCATTCCACACTTGTCTCTTAACCTATCATTTGTTTTTTGGTAGACCGCAGGCTAAATACTTATGCTTTTAAAGATTGTTGTTTTTTTTTTTAATTAAATGAAATGAAACTATTTTTAAAAAGCAGCTGTACCTTTTGATGGTATTCCTTGTCCAGAGGCTTCTGAGGGAGCGTTCAGTGAGTGACTAGAAGTTGTTTCAAACTTTGAAGACACCCTAAGTGCACACATTGGATACATTGACGCTGACCTTGAAATTCCCATCTGTGCTCCAGGGCTGGCCAGCTGAGTTGCTGTGTTTTGCTGTTCTCAGTGAGGTGAAAGGCGCTCCCCCTGCCCCCAGGAAGGTTGCATCTCTCCTTTTGTGGGGACAGTGCACTTGTCCTTTCCCTGAGAGTATGGGGTGGGGACAGCTTCCTTTTCTCTTTGGCTGTGGTTTTTCTGTGATGGATGTCCCCAGTGAGTAACAGGAGCCTAGGACACTAGAGGTGTGGGCTGTTGCCATGTGGGTCATGGTGTTCTTGGCTCCTGTGTGGCTCCAAAGCCTGCCCAGCTCTGTGTCAGGTGCACACTACTGCTTTTACTGGGATCAACAGGTGATGAGATGGCTTGGCTCTCCCACCATGAGCACGGGTTGCCAGCACCTTCCTGCACATTTCACCCTAAGGATTCTAGTTTGAGGAACGTCTGTCACTGGAAGGGCTCAGCGGTTCCTTAGTGTTTTGGGTCTTTATTGGTGTTCACAGGAAAAGCTGATGATGCATGATTGGTTGGCAGTTGGACTTCTCCCTCTTACCTGCTCTAGCCTGTCCTCACCTGTTCCCACCTGTCCGCCTATTCTTCCAGTGAACTTTGCAGATGTTCTCCGTACAAGGCCACCTAACCTGCTAATGAAAAGACTATTTAAGGAATAGTTCCAAATTCATGTTTCCAGAAGAATTAAGCTGAGAATCTTTTAAATGGATCAGTGGGAGCAGGAATTCCAGAGACAGAAAAACTACAGGTATAGGCACCAGTTTAAAAGGTTTTCACCAAGTGGATGTGGTGGTGCTTACATGTAATCTCAGCCACTTCAGAGGCTTAGGCAGGAGAATACTGAATTCAAGTCCAGCCCAAACAACCTAGTGAGACCCTATCTCAAAATAAAAATGAAAAGGGCTGGGGATAGGGCTCAGTGTTAGAGTGCCCCTGGGTTCTATTCCCAGTACTGCCATCTTCTGTGTAGATGACAATCCAGCGTCCATTGCCCCCATCCAGAATCAGCATCCAGATGTTCTCTTGTTCACACATCCACACAAGAAGCACTGGTCTTTTACAGCTGTCTCTTTTAGACTTTGGATGGACCAGATGGAGGGAAGCGTGCTGGTTGTTGATGGAGTTCACCTGCTTTCAGAGTGAGCGTCAATGCTCCAAAGTTCAGTGTTCTCCAAACAGCCGGCAGGTCCCCATGTTTACACGTGGGTTTATGCCTGTACCCTGCCTCTCCACCCTCCACTCCCCCCCCCCCCCGCCTTGTTACTGTTGAGTGTGGGCAGCAGGAGGGAGGATGGGGAAGGAGGCTTGGGAGACTTCATTAGTGCATGTCCCTGCCTTTCTTTGAGCTGCTGTAGAAACAGCAACTGCTCTTCCCAGCTGCCGGGTTTTCACGGAGGCCACAATCAGGCTTGGCTGGAGAGGGTGAGGTGGCTAAAGAGCCCACCCAGAAACCTTGGTGTGGACTGTTGCCTTGGTCACTTGCTTGGGCTTCATGGCTGGAATTATTTGGTCAGTGACTTGAAGCCTGACTGGTTAAGAGCATTGGAGAGAACCTGAGAGGTGGCCAATCTGGGAATGCTCCTGGACAGAGGTGGACGCACAGGTGGGGGGTAGAGGGCTGGGTTCCCGACTTGGGCTGGTTGGCCTCAGAACTCCTGTGGTCCCTTTCCTGGCTGTAGGTCTTGTCAACACAATGATGTTCACAGAAATGCAGAGCAGTTGGATGTGTCCTCTCCCTCTGGTCTTTTTTTTAACTTTGTCCTTTTGATTGTGACTTCAGATTTCAGATCTTGCCAGGCTCTTGTTTTGGCTGCTTGTTTCAAAAACTTTGTTTTTAACTTTTAATTATGAGAATGTTTAAACATACACAAAAGTACAGTCAATCTCCATGGATCCATCCACCAACTCACACACACACACACACACACACTCTCTCTCTCTCTCTCTCTCTCTCTTGACAGTTACCCATATGGTGTCAGATTTCTTTTGCTTGTCCCTGAAGAAATAGAAGAAATATTCTATTTCTTCATTTGTATGTGGTGCTGAGGATCGAACCCAGGGCCTCACACGTGCTAGGCAAGTGCTCTACTGCTGAGCTACAGCCCCAGCTGCTGTATTATATTTTTAGTTGTAGATGGACACAGTTTCTTTGTTTTATTTTTATGTGGTGCTCAAGCAAGCGCTCAACCACTGAGCTACAATCCCAGCCCTTGTCCCTATATTTTTAATGAAAAAAAAAAAACGAATCTCCTAAAATTTAGTTTTCTCAATGCCAGGCAAGATTTTGATTTATTTGGACTGGCTCTTTTTTTTTTTTTAATTTGCATTTATATATGTAAGTTCAAATTTTATTTTATTGTAAATTGGCAAATTCTATTTATGGGGTTCAAAGTGATGTGGACTTGTGTATGATGAAATTAAGCTGATTACCATATCCACCACCTCAGTACCTGTTCTGTGTGAGACCATTTGAAATTAACTCAGTGATTTTGAACTATCCCAATAGGCTATCATTACCGTAGTCACCAGGGTACATAAGTTCACAGTTTACTTGATGGATGTCATTGTGACCAACAGCAGAAATGGTGGTGTGAACGGATTCTGAGGTTCTGTACAAATACATGTTTCAAAGCACAGTGGCCACTGGGATGGAAGAGCCACAGGGTGGAAGAAGAGGGCACTCTGGAGGGCAGCAGTGGTGGGCACAGGAGGAGAAGGTCTGGGCTCTCCCGTGGCACCACCCCTGGCCCTTGCACAAGAGAGGACAGAGGAGCCCTGGCCACCTGACCTTTGTGCTTGTCCTTCTGGCGACGCTCCTGCTACTCAGTACCCTGGAGTTTGCTATGCAAATGGCCCAACCTGCTTCCTTAGCCTGCTTCCTGCTTCAGGGGCAAAGGGCTCCTCCCAGGGGTGTCCACCCCAGGCCTGAAAGTTGGGGACCCTAGGGCGAGGGATAAGAACTGGACCCAGGCAAGACACAGCGGCATATACCTGTCATCCCAGTGGCTTAGGAGATGGAGGCAGGAGGACACAAGTTCAAAGCCAGCCTCAGCAACATAGCAAGGCCCCAAGCAACTTAGCAAGATCCTGGCTCAAAATTTTAAAAAAATTTTTAAAATTTTTTTTTAAAAAGCTGGGGATATGGCTCAGTGGTTAAGTGCCTCTGGGTTCAATCCCCAGTGCAAAAAAAGAAAAAAAAAAGAACTAGAGCCAGGCTGGTTGGGTGTCCACCTGTGTGCACAAAGAGGGGTATGAAGCCCGTTGGGGAAGGCAGTGGAGGAGAAGGGGCCAGGCTGGGATGGGGACCTGACCTTCTGGTTCATCATGGGAGTGTGCTTCTCAAGGTAGGAGGGGAGAATGTATTTTATTTAACAGTTTGTTAGCTTCATTGAAAACATGCAGGGTGCCAAGCACCACTGGGACTGTGCCCCAGACCCTGCAGATATTCTGTGGGCCTGCTCTGGGCACCTGCAGGAGTCTGGGGCTCACTTCTGGAATAATCCTTGGGTGCTTAGTTTCTGTGGCCTTGCTGCTTGAGGACGGGAACTAGTTTCTGTTTTCACTTGAATTGTCTTTCAACCCCTGGGCGCACTGACTTAGCACTTCCAGGCCGGGCTGTGTGCCTGCTGGGAGGCAAAATCAGATCCAGCCAGGACGTCTGCTCCTGACCAAGCTGAATGCTTGAAAAACCAAGTCCCCGAGCTGCTTGCCCTCCCTGCTCCTCAGGCCAGTGGACCCAGGGCTGAGTGGGGGCAGATGGGGTCCACCTCTAACAGGAAACAGCCCAGGTGAGGGCTGCCTGCCTTCAAGACCCCCTGGAGGGGGCTCTCCAGCACTTGCAAGTAAATGGGGGTCATTCTTTCTCAAGGAAAGTGAATGAAAACCTTTCCAAGTGCGTGTCCTTGGTCCTGAGTTCCACCTGCAGAAACTCATCTCAGGAATAGTCACAGATCACAGCCCATCTCACTCAAGGATGTTTATCTCTCGGTGTTTTGAATGATTTACTGGTTAAATAGACTCTGGTTCAACTTGGCAGTAGCTCCTATTTGATTACCATACACCAGGTGCTGCTCCAGGTAGTTTACACATACTGATTTATGTGATCCTTACGATGAGGCAGGGGCTAAGACCTCCATTTTACACTTGGAGAAACTGAGGCACAGAAAGGCATAAGAATTTGCCAGAGCTTCCGCCTCTAGTTTGTGGCAGAGTCATGATTTGAAGAAGGTCTGAAGGCTCCAGTGAACAGTGTGTTCAGTAAATTCTCTTTCCTGAGCTGGGGCTGGGGCTCAGCGGTGGAGCACTCACCTAGCATGTGCGAGGCCCTGGGTTCGATCCTCAGCACCACATAAAGATAAATAAATAAAATAAAGGTGTTGTATCTACAACTAAAAAATAAATGTTTTTTAAAAAATTCTCTTTCTTAGTGAAAACGATAAATACATTGGTGTGTGGAAAAGACTCAGCCTGTTCCACAGTCTTGGGCTTCAGGTCTTTTTTTTTTTTTTTTTAGTTGTAGATGGATACAATACCTTTATTTATTTATTCTTATGTGGTGCTGAGGATCGAACCCAGTACTTCTCATGTGCTAGGCAAGCGCTCTGCCACTGAGCTTCAACCCCAGCCCCTTTTCTTGGGTCTTGAACTCTGGTGCAGTCAGGGAAGACCGGCTTGCAGGTGACTGTGGTGCACCAGCGCGGTCCCTCCAGTTGTGGCAGGGTTTCATCTGACACACGTCTTCATAGAGGAGGCTCTTACTTGGGGATCCCATCACCCACTTTCTGAGGGTGGGGTGTGCAGCTTTACCAAGGGCAGGCTCGATGTTTGAGAAGATGCAGGCTTCAAGCCTGTACTCCAAGAGGGAGATCTGGGTCCCCAAGTTGGTCCCATTCTTCCATGTGGATGTCCCAGCGCCTGGCACAGAGCCCCATGCGGCCTCAGGGTGCTGAAGAACGAGCCCGATTCCCCAGTGCAGAGGAAGAGGACCCCAGGCTCCAGGGGAACATTCAGAACATGAGGAGTGTCTGATAGGTGCAGTGTTGAGCTGGGTGGTCCCTGAGGGCTCTGGGGTGACCCCTGAGGGCTCCTGGGTTTTGAGATGGGAGAAGTCCCTAAGTGAGGTGCCAGACGCTGTAGGAGCAGACCTACCTGCCCCCGTTGGCTGTTCTGGGCAGGAATTGCTCTGCCAGGTGAGCGGACATGCTTTGCACCGAGGTGGCGCTGAGCAGGTGCCAGCACCTCTCCAAGGGCCCACACAGGGAGGCTGTGCGCACCTGACTGGTCCTGTGGGCCACAGCCATCTGCACTGTGGCATTAAGAGACTGGCAGGATGCCACTTGCTGGTAAAGCTTCCTGGTTCAGAAAATGCCTCAGAACTGGAGGATCCTTTGATGAGTATCCGCCCTGGAGGACAGCATGTCCCCGGTGGGACCGATGACCCAGATTGCAAGAGCAGATCCTAAGTACACAAGTGGAAGTCTGAGCTTAATCTTAAGGCAGTTTTGGGGGATATGGGGCTCCTGGTGAGGTGTGAGATGTCATGGGAACTGGCACTTTGTTCTCTTCCTGGGTCTGTGCCCAGTCTGCCTGGCACCCCCAGGCTGATGGCCATTCGTCCTGCTTTCCTGGAACCCCTCCTAGTGTGATGGCGAGCCTCTGCGCTGTGTCCCTGGAGTCCCTGGAGTGCATCTGTGAAGCCATGCACACCCTGGGAACAGCGCCCCTTCCTTCCCCTCTGCCCTTGGCTGGCCGTGGGCCCCCCGTGTGGAACTTTGGTCCCATGTGCTCTGCCTGCTTGAGCTCCACGTGCTGTCCGAGGGCCTGGGGTGGGGTGGGGAGAGGGTGCCGATCCTGGTGATGCTGAGGGCCAGTGGGGGCCCGGGCTGGCAGCTGGAAGGTGAGCCTGCAGTCCTGGTTTTTCCTGCCCAGCTGGCCTTTCGTGAACACAGAGGTAGGCAGCGGTGTTGTGACCACTTGGCATTGACTGGTGGAAGGATCTTATTCAGAAGAAATAAACGCTTCCTTCCTGTCTTCGGAGCTGACCTTAGAATGCCCAGTGGATGGCACCCCCAAGCCCCTGTCTCCTCCTCCGCCTGTTGGCAGCTGACGGCAGGGAACAAAGGTGGCTGCTCCATCTGTAGGTGAAGCTGACACGGGTGAGCATCCCCGGGCTCTGGGGACCCATCTCTGGGCTGCTCTGCCATCCTGGCCCCAGCCTCTCTCCAGCCGGAGGGTCACCGACCTTTTCTTCCCTAGAGGAAGCCTGTGCCTGGCCAAAAGCAAATACTGGAGCTGTGGGTCTTTTGAAGAGAGACTGCTGCCTGCTTCACCCTCTGGCCTACAAACATTTCCTACAGTGGTGACTGTTGTGACCACAGTGACCAGGTGAGGGACAACCCAGCCTTCAGAGGTTTGACTTCGAATCCTTCTCTCCTCCTTGTCAATCAACAAGCACTGCTTGGAAAACTGACCATCTGTCTACACCACCTGGAGGTCTGGTTAAAATGCAAGCCGTGCCTCAGTTGCTTGGGGTGCAGTTTTGGGGGGGCTGTAGTCCATACTTCTTGAAAGCCCCTGGGTGATGCTGTCCCATGGACCACATGTAGCTAAGGTTCATCAGCGGCTTGGGAGAGACCTGAACTCCTTATGCTGTCCCCCTTGGGAAAGACAACCAAGCCTTCCAGACCTTGGAATCTTTATCTGAAGATAAGTGAATTTCAATTGATACTGCCTTTCCTGTTCTTGAGATTACATGTACCTTTTTTTGGTAGTGCTGGGGTTGAACCCAGGGCCTCATGCATGTGAGGCAAGAGCCATACCACTGAGCCACATCCCCAGACCTCCAGTGTGTGTTTTAAAAAGAGCTGGGTGTGATGGCGCATATTTGTAAGGTCAGGAGGCTGAGACAGGAGGATCACGAGTTCAAAGTCAGCCTCAGCAACTTAGCAGGGCCCTAAGCAACTCAGTGAGACCCTGTCTCTAAATAAAATCTAAAAAGGGTTAGGGATGTGGCTCAGTGATAAGTGCCCCTGGGTTCAGTCCCCATTACCGAGAGAGAGAGAGAGAGAGAGAGAGAGAGAGAGAGAAGAAGAAGAAGAGGAGGAGGAGGAGGAGGAGGAGGAGGAGGAGGAGGAGGAGGGAGAGAAAAGAGAGAGAGAAGAGGAAAGAGAAGGGGGGGAGGGGGGCTTAATCACCAAGTATATGCACATCACTACTTCACTCACCTACAAGTTTAAACTACCCAGAAATTTAGGAGAAGTGATGTGGCAAGGTTCCTTATAAGAAAGTCAGAGCTCAGCCTTGAAAATCTCATGCTGTGGTTTCCTTGATCTCTACTTATGGATTAATGAAAATACGTGAGAGTCTCTCAGATTCTGCCAGGTCCCTATCACTTGCAAAAACTTACAAAAAGCAATGGCACTTTCAGCTTAAATAGAACACCAAGTAAAGTGTTCACTAGTGTATTATAAACTGTGCTAACTTCAGGCAGATTATCAAGAGCCCAAGTTTCATTATTGTACAGCTAAAAAAATAACTGGAGGGCTGGGGTTGTATGCAAGCCGTGCCTCAGTTGCTTGGGGTGGAGTTTGGGGGGCTGCAGTCCATACTTCTTGAAAGCCCCTGGGTAGAGCACTTGCCAAGCATGTGCAAGGCACTGGGTTCAATTCTGAGCATCACATATAAATAAGTGAAAAAAATAAAGATCCACCTAAAAAAATAACTGGGCTGCCGTTTGGCTAGGGAGGGGGCAGTTTGTGTACCTGGGAATGTGTGATCTTTTTTCCGTCTGTTGTAACTTGGCCTCACCAGAAGTCTTGCCAATGGCTGACAAAGTGTTGGACACTTTAAGAGAGGAGGGTCTCTGCGGTTCCTGCTACAGGACTCAATGGAACCCAGGGGCATGCTGCTGGCAGAGATGAGCTGCTTGCAGCAGGACATGTGCTCTGGGCACAGGACAGTGACGTTGCTCTCAGTGTCGGGTGTGGATAAAGAAAGGAATATTAGAAAGTCAGGGCTGGGGTGACTGGCTGCCACTGGGCCCAGCCAGGCCCTTGTAAGGGTGCATGGGGCGGGGGCGGGGGGCTGGCCTGTGCCTCTCCTGTCCCTGGGACCACCAGGAGGGCAGGGGACCAGGTCTCAATCACATCTGGGTAGTAATTGGGGGCCAGGGTGGAGGTGCAAGAAAGAATTCCAGGTTGGAATGCGGCTCCGGCCAGCAGAATCTTATGTTTCAGAGGGCCACCTGCTTCCTCCAGACCGACCATGGAAACAGTCCCTTTGAATGAGGACTGAAAGACTTTGTCTGGTTCTATAAGTTGATTTTAACCCTGAAGCAATAGAACTTAACTCTTTTTTTCCTTCTATTTTAGTTTTGCTGTTTACTGACAGGTAAGAAGTATGATTTTGAATAGGTTGTTAAAAAGGCACTGGGTTCGATTCTGGGGGTCTAGAGACCCCCAGAGTCTCTGTGGTAACACAGAAGTCTTGCCCTCCTATAAGGTCCCCTGGGGTCCAGGTCAGGGGCTCCTCCTCCCTCTCCCTGCCCACTTTTCCAAGCTGCCAGTTTGTGTCCAGAACAAGGCTCCCTGCTGGCTGCAGGCTGCCCTGGGGAGACCCTGGTAGCCCTCTGACTTGTGCGGGGGAGATGAGATTTCCGATTGTTTGTAAAAAAAATTAAAAGACCTTTGTCCTGTCAACTTAAGGATAAAAAATAACACATTGAACCAAAAGAGTCATTGTTCTAATTTCATGAATATCTGGAATCTTACAGAATGCAATGACTATTCTCCACCTAATTTTTTAAACAATATTACTTTTCACTGGATATAAAATATAATTAATGATTTTAAGTGGTGTTGAGGATCTGTATCAGTGCCTCACACAGATGAGGCAAGTGCTTTTAAATTGAGATACACATGCAGCCCATTCAAGAAAATGTGTCCCCAACTCTGTGATGAACTATTTTGTCCACTATGGAGGTGTGTTTGTAGCTTATCCCTAAAACATGGGATCAGAATCGTAAGACCAGATATATGAAATGGGGAAACAGAATGAAATTCTGTGTGCATACAAAGTCTCCTGGCCTTCTGGGCTTGACTTGCCAACACCTTCCCTTGTAGGTTTCTGGTTCACTTGGCTGTCAGGAAAATTTGGTTACTGAGAGCGTATTGGAACGTTACCTTCTGAGACAAATAAGTTCAGAAGCAAAATTGATGGGGTCCCATGGCAAAGGTCCTTTGGGGGACCCCCCAGCCGCGGGCCTTCCTAGAGGGCCACCATCTTGGCTCCTGTCTTCCCCCTCCTGTGCCCTGGAAGGCTTTGGGTGTGGATGATAAGAGAGCTGTGTCTGGGATTAATTTGGTGTCCTCCAGATGGACTCGGGGCAAGTAGGTGATATCCGAGTGGAGAATGTTGGTGACCCCAGGGCTGTGAGATAAGCTGGAGGGTGGTTCATTAGTCACAGTGAGTTCATAAATGGGCTGCTTTTCAGTGTCACCAAATCAGTGGCCTTCCCATATGCCAGCATTCACCAGTTAGAAGGCGCAGTGAGGGAAAATGTCCCACTCGCCACAGTTTCTGGGAGTCATGAAATATGTGAGGCTGAGAAGAAGAAGGCTATGCAACTTGACGGACGCCAGGATCCATGGAAGGGACACCATGTTCTTGGGATGGGACCACCAGCACTGTGAAGAGGCCCCTTCCGTTTCATCCATAGACACAGGTCCCTGAGTAAAATCCAGCCGAGTTCCAGCAGAGGGCTGACGTTAAGTGTAACAGGCTGGTTCTAAAGTGTGTCTGGAACTCCTGCACCTGAAAATTCTGACCCGACCCTCCCATTTGGGTTCTTGGACACCCCAACCAGCAGATGCATGACCTGAGTCGCACTGGTTCTTCTCTGTTCTTAAACCCCAGCAGGTCCAGCCACTCTGCAGCCACCTCCAGAGCCCAGCCTCTCCCTGCGTGGTGCAGCTGCCTCCCGACTAGCCCGCTGGCTGCTGGTGAGGCCTGCACACCCGGCCCACTCCGCCCTGCTCTTTCTTCTCCTTTTCTAGGGCCTGCCCCTCCCCCCCAGCATCCTGACTTGTTCTTGCTGTTCCACCTGCCCCCAGAGCCCTTCCCCAGGGTCTGCCTGGCTGCCTCCTCTGCACCAGGGCTCAGCCTGGTGACTTCAGCTGGACCTTCCTGAGCACGGTAGCTGTGCTGGCCTGTGGACTGTTCCATTGCCTGCTTTCCTTTCTTTGTAGTGAAGTACCGTGTGTGTGTGTGTGTGTGTGTGTGTGTGTGTGTTCTGTTACCCTCCACAGCCACAGCGGTGCATGGGCACTGGATTGTGTCCCCCAGACTTGTGGGAAGGGAGTACTTGAGTTTATTTAAAAGTCTAGCTGGGAGCAATGGCACAGCTATAATCCCAGCAACTCCAGAGGCCGAGGCAGGAGCGTTGCAAATTTGAGGCCTCAGCAACCTAATAAAACCCTGTCTCGAACGGAAGGAAACAGGGGAGGGAGAGAGGAAGGGAAAGAGGGAAGAAAGGAAGGAAGAGGAAGAGAGGAAGGAAGGAGGGAAGGGAGGAGGGAAGGAAGGAGGGAGGAAGGAAGGAAGGAAGGAAGGAGGAGGAAAGGGAATGGTGCTGGGGTCGTAGCTCAGTGGCCCCTGCCCAGGGTTCCGTCCAGGAGCGGGTGGGGTTTGCTCAGGGGCCTTGCTCAGTGGACAGTGTGGTCCCTGACTTGCTTTATCCAGGTGAACACTGAGAACGCCCAGCCCTGCTTGGCAGGTCCCTGAGCAAAGGAGGAGGCCGGCAGGACGGGCCACTGCTCCTCGTCCAGGGAGTGTGGTCTTCAGAGCGGTTCATGCCAGGGGCAGCGCCGTGGCTGTCAGTCTAGTAGCCCCACAGGTCCAGGTTCCTTATGAAAGCTCCGTATACATAGATCTCAGGGCTCACAAACATGTCCCCTTACAAAGGTCACCCCCAAGGCCCCCAAGCCTGGTTTCCCATTGAGGTTCTGATTCACTTATGGATGTTTTCTGTCCAGAGGCAGTTTGTCAATTAGTTTTTTTTTTTTTTTAACCATAAGAAGTGTTGGGGGCTGGGGTTGTGGCTCAGCAGTGCGCTTGCCTAGCACGTGTGAGGTGCTGGGTTCGATTCTCAGCACCACATAAAATAAATAAATAAAATGAAGATATTGTGTCCACCTAAAAAAACTAAAAAAAAAAAATAAATATTAAAAAAAAAATTTAAAAAAGAAGTGCTGAGTGGCGACTGTCGCCGTCCTACCTTTATGGGGTTCCCAGGTGTCCCCGTTCTTTTTTTGTTTGTTTGTTTCTATAACAAAATACGCGAGGCAGAGTACTTTATAAAGAAGAAGTTCATTTAGCTCATAGTTCTGGAGGTCCCAGAGCCTGGCATGGCCCCTGGTGAAAGCCTCCTAGTGGACAGAATCACATGGTAGGAGCACAGGGGGGAGGGGAGGGGTCAAGGGAGGCAGCCGAGACCTGGGAAGAGCCAGGCTCCATAAATTCCAGAGATAATGAAGAATTAAATGTAAAAAAAAAAAACCCAACTTTCAAAATATTAGAAGACAGTATCTTACAGGTTTATGGTGTGGAAAGACTTTCTAAGGAAAGCATAAAACTCAGAAGCCATCAAGGCAAGAAAAAGTACAGATTTCAGACTTTGTTTTTTTAAATGGGCATCAAACCCAGGGCACTCTGCCACTGAGCTACACCCCCAGCTCTTTTTTATTTTGACACAGTGTCTTGCTAGGTGGCTGGGGCTGGCCTCCAACTTGCTGTTGTCCTCCTGCTTCAGCCTCCCAACTCTTGGATTACATGCATACATCACCACACCCAGCTTAAGAAATCTTTTTTATTGAGCTATAAAATGCAATAGAAAATGGGCACTCTGAGTGCACAGTCCATGAATTTTCACCAAGTAAGCCCAACCACATATCCAGAGGGGGAGTCTGGAGATGGAGTGTCCAACACCCTGGGGCTCCTGCTGCCCCTTGCATGGGTCACTCTGATGGATTGGATTACATAAAAATTGCAAACGCTAGTGTACCACACACACTCCAAGTGTCATTAGAAGGCAAGCAGCA
Source organism: Marmota flaviventris (assembly GCF_047511675.1). Taxonomy (NCBI): domain Eukaryota; kingdom Metazoa; phylum Chordata; class Mammalia; order Rodentia; family Sciuridae; genus Marmota; species Marmota flaviventris. The sequence continues at coordinate 9,147,806 of NC_092503.1, read as the reverse complement.
GTCTGGAAGGAAACTGTGTTCAACCCTTTGTGACATAAAAGCTAAAGACTGATAATCATAGCATATAAAAGAGCCCTGGAGATCACCAAGGACAAACAGTGAGCACAGAGGCTGGCAGGGGGATAATACCCGATTCTCAGAAGGGAAAGCACAATACTCAGAACAATGGGTCTGGCGCTGCCAGCTCTGCCAGCTCTGCCCGTAGCGGCGTGTGATCAGGGTGGGTGAGGGCTGAGTCTCCCCTCTACGCTCTCCCCGTGAGCCAGGCACGACCGTGGTGCAGCAGAGGGCACAGGTGGGTGCCATGACAGGTCAGGCACCCGCCCTCCTGGGCCACAGCTGGTCCTCACACCTGCCCCGCTCCTCCTGCCCCCACCCTGGGATGTTGGTTCTCTGGTGCAGGCTCCCTGGGAGGGCCCTGCAGGCTTCCAGACAGGCCAGACTGGACTTGCCCTCCAGGGGGCCCAGCTGCTTGGGTTCCAGCCGAGGCCTTGAGAGACACAGGGCAGGACTCAGGTGCTAGGGACACGAGCCACAGCCTGGGACAGGCCTGAAGTGGCCAGAGGCAGTGAGGACCCCACAGGTGGGGTGACTTGGCAAGGCTTCCTGTCCCAGAGGGCCAGGGTTAGGAGGACAAAGCCAGCTCCCTGAAAGGTAGGGGACAGGCAGGAGGCTGGCAGCTCGTTCTGTAAAGTCCAGACCCCACCCTCAAGGGGGTCCCTGGAGACAGGATTTCATGGGCACAAGACACTGTGTCCACCTCGCAGAACGTCCCCCGGCAGCTCCCAAGGTCCCGCAGTAAGACAGTTGCTCAGCATGTTGCTCAAGACCCTTGGCCTTTTGTTCATGGAACCTGTGGCCGCATCTTGGGGTACACCAGTGTCCCAGGGGATGCAGTTTGGGAATCCTGCTGGGACGTGGTTAAGGCCCAGAACCTCTCTTGGGAGGCACCAAATCCAGGAAGAAAGCCTTGGTCGCGGGAGTGAAGGGCAGTTCAGAGTCGTCCAGTGGTGGGCGCGCCCGAGTTTCCCTCGGGGGGGCTCGTCCCTAGTCTTCCCCACAGGGGCCTCCATCTATCCCACGCTGCAGCTCTGGCGGGTGGTCCTGGGAGTGCACCTGGCTTCCTCCCCAGACAACCACAAAGAAAGAGGATCCATAGGAGAAGCCTGAACAATGGGTGATGGCCTGTTCTCTGGATTCCGGGTCAAACTGTGGCTAGGCTAGGAGCCGGCCTCTGGTTGGCTGGCCTTTCCCTCAGCCCACCCCCACCACGTCCTGTCGCCTCTCCTTGGAACTCTTCCCTGCTGCGCATTCCTCCCCCAGCCGGCCTCCAACCGAGGCTGCTCTGCCCTCTGTCCACGGGGTGGGTCTCCTTGGCCTACCTCGCTGCCTCCGCCCCTTCCCTGGAGAGCCTCCTGCCCGCTATCCAGGTGAGGCCATGCCCACAGGAGGCTCCACCTCCTCTGCTGGCCTCGCCCTCTGGCCTCCTCACAGCCATGGCTGTCTCCCTTCCCCGTGGACCTGGCCCTCCCAGGATGGAACCGGCTCTGGGGGCTGAGTTTCAAGGCCTGCCCCCTGCCTCCTTCAGCCCCTCCCCGTCAGGACCCCAGCAGGGCCTTGTGCTGACCTAGGCCTGTGTCCTCTCCCTCCTCCCCGGGGCTGTGGTGACTCTCACACTCTCTGCTCCTTTTACCGCCTGCCTCCTTCCCTCCTCCTGCACTTGAGTTGCTCAGCTGGCCAGAGAGGAGCAGGACAGTGCTGACTGAGTGCTGTTGGGTGATCTCAGGCCTTTTGCTGGTCAGAGTCTCCTCCTGGCTCTGGAGTGACCACCCACTTCATCCCTCTCACCTGGGACTTTGCTTCCTACTTCCCTGAGAAAATGAGTCACTGAGAGGGAACTTCCCCTAGTTGCTGCTCTGAGCTGTGGGCACCACTGTCTCTGTCGTGTCCCTGTCCTGTCCGCCTGTCCAGTCCCCCTTGCCTTTTAACCCCTTGCTGCACAGTGCCCCCTTTCTTTCCCCCCTGGCCCACGTCCACCATGACCAGGAGGCTGACATATCATCCTGAGGGACCTGACCCTGGCCCCTCCTCATTGCCCTGTCCCTCCCTCACGCCAGGGGCTGTCCACACGGGCTGTGTCCACTTTCCTCCTCCATGCTCCTCTGAAGCAGCTCGGGCCAGCTCGCCTCTCCCCTGAACTTGCCATCCTGGCCCCAGGGCCCTCACCTGCAGAGTCCCCTGCCAGCGGCCCGCAGGCCTCCACCGCTTCCTCCCCGGTTGGTTGGCATCTGCCATGCTCTGCTCAGGCCCGAGGCCTTCCTCAGGCCCGTGTCCCCTGCAGTCTGGGGGTGCCTGGCACCCGCGGGCCTGGAGAGGCCTGTTGAGTGTGGAGCTCAAGTCAGGAGGCTGTGACTGTCCTCCTCCCGGGGTCCCCAGCTCCCGCCTCCCTCCCGCCTCCTGTCCACAGGAGCTGTGTGTGGCCCAGTGCAGGGCTTCAGGGTGTGGGGCGTGCACACGTGTGTGGAAATAGGGAGGAGGTGGGAGGGGGCCACTGGGGGGAACCATTTGAGCAAGGAAGAGGACGGGGGAACTCAGGAACTGGTGGGGTGGTCCCCGCAGAGAGGAGTGATGGAGGACGAAGAGCAGCTGGGCCACCTCCAGCACCGGCCTGAGCCGGAACCGGCTTTAGGGATAGATGCAGCATGGCACCAAGGGCCCCTCCCCTCCGGTTCCCCACTGGGTGGGAGGAGAAGCGACGCCCCGCCCTGCCGTGCTGCTCGGCCCGGCCCAGTGAGCGTCCCAGTGAGCGGATGTGGCTGCCAGATGCATGGCCAGCATTGTGCCAGGTTTTTAAAGGTGACGATTTGCTTTCCTGGATTCTTTTTTAAGGAGAAAAGACTCAACTTGAAAGACTCCGGGGCCAGATCTGTGCCCAAGCTCTCAGGTCCCAGGAGCCTGCCTCCCCCTCGGGCCTGGTCCCCTCAGCCATGCTGACAGCTCAGCCAGGGGTGTGGGGAGTGGGCGAGGCCCCTGCCCAGGACAGTTTTCCATTCCAGCTGCAGGAGGCTGGGCTTCCCTCCTGTTTTCCCTGGCTGCGCAGGGACATCAGCACGGCATTGGTGGGGACAGTGCCTTTGCTGACCTAATGCTTGTTAAAAGTTTGAGCCCCAGGGCTCCTGGTGGCCTGGACTTTTTGGTGAGGGGGAGATGCAGTAAAGTCTCTCAAAGGCTGACCGGCTGGCCAGCTGGCTTTGTCTCGGGCTCGGCTTCTGTTTCCAACAGATGTTTTGGTTTGCGTTTGCTTAGCAACCCTCCTGCTCTGCAGAGCTGCCTGGGCTCCAGCTGACAACCCTGGAAGGCTCAGCCACAGCCAGGCTGCACTGAGCCGGTCGGACCCGCTCAGAAGGAGACTCTGATCTTGACCTGGACCCGGCTCGAGACCCTGAAATACAGGATGGTTTATTTAATGTCACATCCAAGAATGGGGCCACAAGTGGTACCTCCACTTGGGGGGGCTGCAGTGCTCAGTTGACCTACTTTTTGTTCTGACTCGTGGGCAGAGCAGGGCTTTTCCGGCATTTCCTTATGGCCTATCACTGTGGAAAATCTTGTTAAAGAGGAATGTGTGGCTGCCTGACTCTGGAGCTGCACCGGGTCTGCTGACCCACAGATGCTACTTGGCTGGGCCTTCAGCAGAACAGACCCTGGCCATAGCCCCTGGAAACGGCTGCTCCCGCTGACGCAGCCCCCACCTAGGTGGCCTGACCCCACGCTCTGTCTGGGGACCGGAATCCTGGCCACACTGTTCTGCTTGGGGGCGAGTCTCCAATGCCCTGAGCTGCTCAGGTGGCCTCTTTCTCCTCCGCCCAGAGGGTGACCTGAGGGCAGGGAGCCCCCACTTCTCCTCCAGGCTCCTGGAGGCCCACCCTGATCTTTCTTTGAAGTTCACCTGTGGTTCCTCCCCGTCCACACTCGGCTTTTGCCAATGCAGACTGGTTCTAGCATGAGCCACGTTGTCGAGGGATGAGGAACTTTCCTCAGGTTACCAGGGAAACGACTAAGAGTCTCTCCACAGTCAGATTCACCTGCACAGAGGGACACCAGCCCTGTCACCCTGGGCCCGAGCCCACCGTGACATCAGAGACTGCCTCGCAGCCACGGTCAGCTTCCCCTGCCCTCCTTTCTCTGTCGCGTTCTCGAATCACATTCTGTTCTTGGTACCTTGGGTCCCCACATGGGTGAAGACAAGGACGCTCCTCCACCTCGTGTGTCCCACCCTAGCCCAGCACCACCATCTGTGTCAGACGCCCCACTCCATTCCCCTCCCCCGTCTTGTCATCCAGCCCTCCTGTCCCTGGGCCCTTCCGTCTGGTGGGGTCTCCACCTGGAACCTGTCACCTTTCATGCCCGCTCTGCCCTCTGCCTGCCTCCTCTTCACAGGACAGAGAGCACCACCTCCTCCCCCTGCCCCTCACTGGCTCCCACCCCCTTGGCCGAACCAACTCATTCTGGCCCCATCTCTGTGGCTGGAAGTTCCAGGGTCCCTGTGTCACCTCCCCGGGCTCAGCTCACCCTCCCTCCCTCCCCGAGGACAGTCCACTCCCCCCCCACCCCCGCCCTGCCTTCACTCCTGCAGATGGCCTTGTTCTCCTCACACTGGGAACATCGAAGCCCTCGGGGAGCGTGCCGGCCAGTCTCTGCGCACCCATCTGTCCCCACGTGCTGTCCCTGCCCTCCTGTTCACATGCTGGACTGCGGTGGCTGGGGCTGGCCCCGCCTGTGCCCGGATCCTGCTGGCCTAACCCGGGCGAGCGTCTCTGGGACCTAGCTTGGTGGCCATGCCATATCATGGAGAAATCTTTTGCCCGACTTCCCTCAGCAGCCCGGCATTTCTCTGCCCCCCACCATGTGTGGCCACGTGCCCCCAGAGTTCCCCGGGGAGTGGTCTCCTCGCAGCCTGTTTGCTCCCACTGCTCCATTAGGTCCTGCTCCTGTCTGGTCACCAGTGTCCCTGGAAGTGACTCCTGCTCAGTTCTCACGCTGCGGACGGCACAGAAGCCTCTGCCCTCCCAGCCGCTCGGGCTTCCTGCAGGTCCTTCTCCCCCAGCCTCTAGGGCCCTGCACCTCTGGAGTTTCTTAAATGTTTTTTGGCCACTTCTCATTGTCCCCAACACCCTGTGCCCAGAAGCGAGCCCTGGCTCCCTCCACTCCCATGACATAGACACCTCCTGCTGGCTGAGGCCCAACTGGGCTCCCGCTGGCATGGCCCTGTGTCCTGCGGCCACTTGGCGGCGCTTCTGACCTGGCCAACGCCAGGAGCCGCCCTCAGGCTCCAGTGCTCCGTCCCTAGGAGCCGGGTTAGGTCCTCCGGACGCTTCATGCCGCTGAGGAGTCACGGGGGTCTCTTTGCTTCTCTTTTTTGTGGTGCTGGGCTTTGCGCACAGGCGAGGCAGCGCCGTACCCTGAGCTGCGTCCCCCGAGGTTCCCGAGATGTGATCATGGTGTTGGTGGCCTCACCTCTCCGTGCTTCTCCTGGAAGTGTGTGCAGACGCAGCGACGTGGTGACGGGGCACCTGGGGGGCAGGACAGGGTTGACAGGCGGAGCCGGTGATTCATGGTGACGCAGGTACCTAGGGCCCGATGTCCTGCTCGACTTTTCTTTGGAAATTCCCACGGGAGGCCAGCACAGTGTCCTGAATCTGCTTGCTTCTCAGCACTTCCTGGGCATCTGCCCCTGTCCAGGCAGTGACCTGGTCCTTTCCTGCCTCGGCCATCCCAGCTTCTCCAGTGGGTCTCCCAGCGTTTCTTCTTGTCCCCGTAGCGTGTGTTCTCAGTGGCAGCCAGAGCAGTCCTCACAGCCCTGCAGTGACTCTCCTCACCCAGATGAGACCCAGCGTCTCCTGACCACCGACAAGGCTCTGCGCTCTGCGTCCTCTGTGACCTTTCAGTCACGCTGACCTACTTTCTCCAACTTGGGCACTTCAGTAGTGCTTCTGCCTCTGGACATTTGCACGTGCTCCTCCTCCCACTATCTCCTGGGCCGTCCCTCTCACTTCTTTCAAGTCTGCAGTCAAATGTCGCCATTGTAGTGAGACTTTCTCAGATCAAACTATGTAAAATCTATTCCCAAACCACAATTCATACTCCTGCTTCTCACTAACTTGTTCTCTTTGTCTGGAGTCCTTGTTCCTGTCATTCTTATTGATCTTATCTGTCTACCTTGGCACCTGGTAGGCTCTGCCCCTGCCTCTGCCTCTGCACACGTTCAGCCTCCCACCCCCCCAGGGCTGCCCTCAGCTGCCATTGCTCATCCTTCCTCTCTTGTGTCCCTTCCTAGCCACCATCAGATGCCTGCCTCGGCTCCCCTCTGGTGTGGCTGGTTGCCTGGTTCTCTGTGGGGTCCTGGGGCCTAGAACATGCCAGCCACAGTCTGTGGCACTGAGATGGGGGTTCACCGAGGCATGGCTGAGCCCTGGCAAGCAGCAGACAGGAAGGGGCTGCGGGGGTGAAGGGTGCTCATGGCCGCGGGGAGGACAGGAAGGTTCTCCTGCGGGAAAATCTACAGGAAGTGTGCAGGCAGGCAGCTTCCGTCTATTCCGAGGCCTTCAGTAGGGGGCAGAAGTTGCGGGTGGCGGCCAAACGCAGCCTGCAGAGGTGTGCGGCCGCCCACGCGGAGCTTAAAATAAGCCGAGCTTGGTCGCCAACACAGAAACACCAGGAGTGTCCTGTTTCTCTTGCAAAACCACAGCCCTGCAGGCCCCGGGCTCCCACAGCTGTCCACCTGCGCAGGGGTGTGTCCTGCCCCTCCGATGGCGTCCTTCGGCCTTGCCTCTTGGTGCTTGGACACATGTTTTGTGGCCTCCGGGCTGGCGAGCAAGGGCACCCCTGCTTCCTCCAGACCCACCTGGGAAAGTACAGGGGCTGGGGCCAGCAGGGGGTGGTTCTGGACGGGCGTGGGGAGGTGAGGCTCAGGGATGCCACCCTGGGCAGGGAGGGTCACCAGGGGGGCTGCAGCCTGGGGGCGGGTGCATGCTGGGCCAGAGGGTCCAGGCCTGGGAAGGAAAAGGAGCCTGGAGAGATGGCCACAGGAGTGCAGCCTCGGGAAAGACGGCTCCCCCAGTAAGGTGGCCAGGTGTCGGGGTCTGGGTTGTGCCCCCCAAAACGATGCGCTGACCTCCTAGGCCGCGGGACCTCACAGGGAAACTTATTTGGAAATAGGGTCTCTGTAGCCCAGTCGTTGAGATGAGGTCACACTGGAGAAGGGTGGGCCCCTAGCACAGGGACACACGGAGAGAGGACACTGATGACAGAAGCAGACTCCAGTGATGAGCCACAAGCCAACGGTCCCCAAGGAAAACCAGACACCAGAGTCTAGAAGACACGAGGAAGGACCCCCCCCACCGCATGTCTCCAGGCCCGGGAGGATGCATTTGTGGTGCTGGTTTAAGCCCCAGGGTAGCAGTGTGGTAATGACAGGGAGCAGTACTTCTCCCCCATGGTCAGACCCAGAGGTGGGCTGCTAAGTCTGTGGTGAAGGTATTTCTATGAGGGAGGCAGTAATTTGCAGGAGGCCAGCCTCACCAAGTTAGTGAGACCCTGTCTCAAAATAGAAAATAAAGGGCTGGGGTGTAGTGCAGTGGGAGAGTGGCCCTGGGCTCAATTCCTGGTACCAAGAAGAAAAAAAAATTGTTTATATTTAGGAGTGGGAAAAAAAAATTGTTTATATTCAGGAGTGGGAAGAAGGGCCCTGTTGGGTATTGCTTGTTTGTTTGTTTTTAAATATGGGGGCATGAAGGCTTTTTGACCTCTGTGTTTAATTTTGCCTTTGGCAGAGGCCATGCGATCTGGGATCCCACAGGGCCAGGGATCCCTTTCCCACCCCCTGAGGGTGCACATGACCACCTCACTTTGTTTAGCACTTCCTGTCTTCTGTGTTATTTGCTCAGGTTTGTTTGCGCTGTGGAATGAATGCACAAAGGTTTCTTTGTTTTGTGGTTAACAGGGTGAGAACCAGATAACACTGAAGCTGAGGGCTGTGTGGAAGAGCTGGGGTTGGAATGATGCTTCTGGGGTCAGAGTTGTTTTATTGCATTTGTTAGCTCTCTGCGGAGATGCAAAGGAGAACTGCTGTTTGCTCTGCTGGCCCTGCCTGCACCTGTCACCTGGGGAGGAGGTGCAGAAGGGACCTGTGTAGGCCCCTTTCCCAGGACTCCAGAAGCGCAGGGCACTGGACAAGCCTGCTGCCTCACAGTGGCTCCTCACTGCCTGCAGCAGACCTTCGTTGTGGGCCTGGGAACAGATCCTGAGAAGAAGGACGCTTCATCCTCCTCCTCACTCCTCCTCTGTGGAACCAGAGCAGGAGACCCGGGCCCCAGAAGACCACATCCTAGTCCCCCCGCCCAAGCCGGGATGTGATCCTGGGCCATCTGGATGGGGGCAGTTGTTCACAAGGGTCCTTCAGTGATGGAGGTGGAGGCGGGAGGCGGACAGAATGAGATGTGAAGATGGAAGCAGGGGTCAGTGTCGCGATTGCTGAACTGGAAGAGGGAGGACTGGCCAAGCCAAGGACTGCAGGCAGCCCCCAAAGCTGGAGAAGGCACCAAGCCGCCTGCACCCTCCAGGTGGAGCCCAGGCCCACTCATACCTGGCTCATGACTCCCTTTCACAGCTCAGACCTGAGAATCTAAGGTCAGCGATCTGCTGTTCCAAGCCAAGTGTAGTTTTGTTACAGCTGCAACAGGAGACTAATACATCATTCTCCCACCTTCCCCAGGTGCCCTAGGCTTTCTTCTTTTAGTATTGGGTTTGGACCCAGGGGAGCTCCGCCACTGAGTTGCATTCCCAGCTCTTTTTATTTTTTCATTTTGAGACAGGGTCTTGATCAGTTGCCCAGGCTGGCCTTGGACTTGTGATCCTCCTGCCTCAGCCTCCCAACTCACTGGGATCACACTGCCATGCCCAGCTGCCCTAGGTTTTTGTGGCAGGTTGATGGCACAACTGGGTCTGTGTCTTCCCAGTCCTCTTCTAAGGACCCTGAGACCCCCATTTCATAGGTGCTGTATTTGCTGTAAGTACCCCCCACCGTGTGCCAGCAAAGTCTGCTCAGCTATGAGCATTAGGGGCTTTCGGCAGCTGGTAGAGATCTGTGATCTTATTAATTATGCTTAGGTTACTACACCTGCAGTCTCAAAAAAAAAAAAAAAAGTCAAGTGTTGAGGGAAACCAATTCATTAAGCTGGTTCTTGGCTTTTTCAAGGTCAGTCACCACTTGGATTCTAGCCTCAAAAAATACATTTCAAAATCTGCACACAGAACCAACTGGACATGACTTTCCTGGGTTCCTATATGAGGACACCACCAGTGTACCTCCGTATCATGTATAACCACAAGAACCGGGAGTTGTACTCCATGTGTGCATAATACGTCAAATACACTCTACTGTCATGTATGTCTACAAAGAACAAATAAAATGAAAGAATCTTCACATTAAAAATCTGCATGTAATTTTGGAGATTATATAGACTCTCCCAAAGCTGTCCCTGAAGCTCCTGTGGCTGCTGGGAACTTCCTGTCACCAGGTGAAGAGCCCTGGTGTTCCGGTAGCTCTCCGGAGGTGAATGGCTGCTTCCTTGGCAAGGCTCCCAACGTCTTTGCAGAGCCCTGGAACCGTGTTCAGGGGACCCTCGTTACTTGCACATCCCATATTTGTAAACTCACATGCTCTCAAAAACTTGTTCGTAACCCCAAGATCAAGACTCGTGGGGTTTGTGTAGTCGTGTGGACGTGAGCGTGGTGACAGTTTGGGGCACCTGATACACATGTTCCTGGCAGAGGTGGAGCATGTCCTGTCTCATGCTGTGAGCAAGTGCCCTTGTTGAGACTCAGTCAGTGCCACCTCTTGTACATGTTTTATGTTTTTGTTGGTGATTTCACCGTTTAGTATTTCTAAGTGCCAAGGGGCTGGGATATGCCCTACTGAGAAGACACTTTTTTGTTGTTTTTGATTGAACTCAGGGGCACTCGACCACTGAGCCACATCCCCAGCCCTATTTTGAATTTTTTATTTAGAGACAGGGTCTCACTGGGTTGTGTAAAACCTAATTTTTGCTGAGGCTGGCTTTGAACCTTGATCTTCCTGCCTTAGCCTCCCGAGCTACTGGGATTACTACTTTCTGTCTCTATAAATTTGCTTGTTCTGGACATTTCATATAAACGGAATATTTAGAGGTCATTATGCCTGGCTTCTTTCACGTAGTGCAAGCTCTTCAGGATTCGTGTGTGTTGATATTTTGTTTGATGCACGTAAGTTCTGTTCTGAGAAGTGGTCCTCAGGCCCCTACCGTTGGCATGAAGTCGAGTCTGTGGCATCCTGTGAAGGTCAGCACTCCCTGCTTCTAAGGGGCTTCCCTCGTCATTTTCTTTCCTCTTCTGCCTTCCAACTTGGCTGTGCCTTTGCGTGGGCACTGACAGTGCCAACCACCTGCGGGAAAGGCCACAGCTGGCTGCGACTCACTGGCCCCCATCCTGGGCCATCCTGGGGTGCCAAGCTCCTCTGCTCGGACAGCTCTGGGAGGAGGCAGTGCCCTCGGGGAGTTCCAGGATGAGGCCCCCATGCTGGCACTCAGGAAGGAAAGACCTCAGGAGCAGTCCCAGTGTCTCACTCATTACTGAGAGGACACAGTGGAGGTGGGGTGGGGTGGGGTGGCAGGCCAGGCGCAGGGCACCTGCTCCCAGCTGCAAGCCACTGGCCCCCGGGGTTCATCCCACCTCCCCAGCCCCCAGAAAGCTGCCAGCGCCTCCAGAGAACCAGCCTTTCCTGGGAAAGTGTTCGTCCTGGCCGCTCAGCGGCGGCTGGGGGCCCAGCCATTGTCTGCCTGCTCCTTCTCGCGTGGGTGGGAGCAGATTGGCAGGCGCAGTGTGAATGAAGGGGCGTGAGCAGGAGCCGCTCGCTGATGTCTGCTCTCCTGTGCTTCCCCCCAGCTCCGGAGGAGAAGGAAGTCATTAAAGGACAGTATGGCAAGCTCACGGACGCGTACGGCTGCCTGGGGGAGCTCAGGGTGAAATCTGGTGAGTGTCCCCTGGCCACAGCACCGTCGGGCCTCCACGCGGGGGCACGGTGGCTCTTGCCTTCTTGGGGAGGCAGCGGGGTGGGGCATTCAGTTTGATCACTCAAGGTGACAGTAGCCCAGTTGGTACCTGCCTGGGCGGAGGATGGGGCGCCCAGCCCTGGTACCAGGAAGGCGCCCCTCCACTGTTCTCCCCAGGACCTAAGTTTTCCCCAAAGGTGGCCGGGGCTGGTGCTGCAGGGGTCATTGGTCTGCCTCTGGCTGGGCCCAGGTGGGTGGACGAGGACCGGCGAGCAGGCAGATGCCCGAGACTCTGCATGGTGGCCGGGCTCCCTGGGTGTATGGAGGCAGGAGGGGCTGGACTGGGGGTTGGTGGCCGGGAGAGAGGAGACTCTGAGACCTGCAGCCCAAGGCCGAGAGTGGGAGTGGTTGTGGGGAGAGGAAAGGAGACTGCACTTGAACATGGCAGCTTGGCCTGGCCAGAGGGAGGAGAGCTGGTGGGCGGCAGTGGGCACCCTTGCTTGGGTGAGACTCAGGGCTGAGCCCTTCTGTGTCTCCTGCAGCCTGCGGCCTGGGGCCCCTGGGAGTCTGCAGCCCCCCTTTCCTTCCTCCTCCCTCTGGCCCATGCACTTTGTGTCCTTCCCACCCTGGGTCATCAGCGACCCGGCCGTGGACATTCCAGCAGCCTCTGGGCCAAGCCTCCTACTTGGCAGAAATGAGAATGGCCATGGCTTGTCCAGCCTCGGGCCTTGGCTGTTTTGGAACCGGTATGTGAAACTTGTCTGCAGCACGCACAGCCTCTGTCGTTAGAGACCCAGGGCTTCTAAAGCTGAAAACAGGGTGCCTGTGCCCGCCCCCCCTTTCTGGCTCCTTCCTGCCGTGGGGTGTTCCTCTCTGCGCTGTGAGGATCACATCGTCATTTTCAAATAGGAGCCCCCGAGGAAGCAGTCAGGAGTCACGTGACAAACTGCACTTGGTAAGGGCTGCTTTGTGCCAGGGGTCAGCCACGGTTCACCCAGGCAGTCCTGAAGATAAGCCGGTGTGAGGACGTGTCTCTGTCCCCGTGGACAGGGAAGGAAACAGGCGCAGAAGGTTGAGCCACCTACCTAGAGGGAGCAGCTCGCTGGGCTGCAGCCCCCTCCAGCTGCCTCCAGCCTTCTGCATGAGAGCCCGCAGCCTCCGAGGGCTCGGGCGGGTGTTTCTCTCTGCAGTGACGAGGCCCTTGCCCTCCACAGTGGTGCTGGGGGACTACAGACCCTGACGGGTGCTTTCCTGCCCTGGGCCGAGGAGGCCGGCCTGGTTACCCTCCCACTCTGCACATGCAGAAAGGGAAGCTCTGGAAACCTGTCCTTATCTAGTCAAGACACCTTTCTTCTCAGGGTCACTTCTGGGTGCCCCAGATAGCTCACTGTCATCTGGCAGTTGGCACCCCCCTTTTTTTTTCCATGAATGATTCCTTTTGCATCTGACTTGGACTCGCACTCAGGGAGGTGGGGTGACTGGCTCAAGTTCACACCATCCTCAACCCCTGGCCTGGGTTTTAAACTCCGGCCTTGTGGCACCAGGGGTGTCCCCACCACCAAGCTATCTGCATTTCTGGAAGGAATGGTGGCAGGACATCCAGGGAGGACAGGAAGCATAGAGCCTTTCCCTCCAGGGAATGGCCAGTTTTCCTTCCCTGTGGTCTAGGTCCACTGTCAGGAATTGGTCCAAAGGAGAAGGGTGGCAGCTCCAGTCCCAAAAAAGTCCCCTCAGAGCCAGCCAGGGCGTCTGTGGGTCCCCAGGGGCTGCCGCAGGGACTTCTGCGGTGTGGAGTGTAGAGGGAGGTGACGGACTCCCAGCTGCCGGCCAGGCCCTTGTCTCTTCCCCAGCTGGTGTCCCCAGGAGTGAGTGGACACAGCCTGTAGGCGAGCCAGGGCGGATCAGCCCAGCTGCGCATGCCCACCTGGGTGAGGCCATCAGATCCCAGCCCCATTTCTTTGTCTGAGACACGGCCCCCATTGTGGCCAGGCTGGCCTTGCGCTCCCCCCAGGCACTCCCCGCCCCATCTCCGAGTCCCCAGGCCACCGGCTGCCAGCCCTGAGCCCCGCCCGTGCTGGGCTCCTCCAGCTGCCTGTGAGTGGTGAAGACGAGAGGCTGTGGGAAGGCCAGGATCCTTTGGCCCGCTTTCTGCACACTGCAGAGTGTTCTTGGGACCCCTGAGAAGCCCCCTGCACCGTGAAGGCTAGAGGGAACCCGCTGTGGCTGGACTGGGGTCTGGCTTGGCCTTGATGTTCCCTTCACCCATGGAGTGCGTAGGGCCTCATGGAGTGAAAGTCCAACTTTTGGTGACCACCGAGATGACATCAGGTGGGGCTTCCCTGTGGACCCTGAGGCTGAGGTCTTCTGAACAAAAGAAAGAGGCTTCCTCCCTGAAATGCCAGCAAAAAAGAGCTGTCTCATGATTAGCCAGGGTGTTAGGCTACCGGATATATAGACTGCAAAGCATAGAAATTAAGTACAGCAGAATGAAGAATTTATCCCAGCGATTTTAGGGATTTAATTCCTCTTTAACCCAAGCCCTCAAGATCTTCCTATTTCACAGTTCAAGGGGCTCTGTTCAAATCCCAGTCTGTAATGAATTGTGTCTCCTGGACTGTGCAGTGCACGACCTGTGAATCTGTACATAACAGCCCTATGAATTCTCCACCAGACAGCCCTCCTGCCTTCCAGGTCCAACTTTACAGCTGGCTTTCTGCATTCATTTAATTTCCCCAGGGCTGTTTCCCCATCGGTAAAACCAGGGAGACTCCTCTCTATCCGACACAGTTCTTAAGAGCTCTTCATGAGGGGATGAACATGGAAGTCTTGAAAACTTTGGGATGTTCTTTAAACATTAAGGCTGGCCATAGAAGTCTGTGAAGGGGCCTGGGACAGTGGCTGTCCTGAGGCTGATGGGAGAAGCCTGTGTCCCCCCTGCGTCCTGGAAAGCTCTGCTGTTTCCTTCCTCGGTCTCTAGGAGGTCTGGAGGGGAGGACTCCTTGGGTTGTCACCTGTAGGCTGCTGACAACTGATTTCCAAGTCTAGTCACTTCAGACTGAAGCTTCTCAGGAGAGGGAAGTTTGGGCCTTTGGTCTTTTGAGATTCGGGTTTTGCAGCGTTCTGAAATGGACGGCCTTTGTGACTTAGAATGATTTATTTCAGTATTACGTCCATGGCAGGGGAGCACTCTGGGGGGCAGGGTTTGCCAACCTCCGTGGTGACTGCGCTGGCCATGGCCGACTTCAGGCTCCCCCCATAGAGGTGGAAACACGAGCCACTGGCCAGGGGACGCGGCTCCTGCAAAGTGCTGTGGGTGCCCCTTTGCACTCCTCAGAGGCAAGGGGGGAGGGGCTGGAGACCTTAGGACCCTGAGCCGTTAGATCAGCGCAGCTCAGGCCCCATCTGGGCGAAGGTCCTCGCTGCACTGGTGGAGAGAGCCTGGACGTCCAAGTCCTCAGAGGCCCCAGTGTGTGTGGCCTGGGGAGGCAGAGGACAGGGGAGGGGTTGGTATGGATGTGGCCAGGGAACTCAGTCTGGGCCTGCGTGACGAAGGCCACCAAGGGGGACCAGGAGGCTAGGGCTGTCCTGATAGCAGGACATATGTCTGCACAGGCCCCATCTTTATCCCGTGGTCTGGTGACAGGTGGCCACCAGTGGTTGACACGTTGACACACAGACCCTGGTACTGCAGGGTCTGGGAAATTGGCCAGTTTCGAACTTAGAGCTGGTTTTGAAGGCAGTCCTGTTGGGGGAGGGCGTCTCTTAGCTGATGTTGTGGTTTCGGGGTTTTTTGGTACTGGGGATTAAACCCAGGGTGCTTCACCACTGAGCTACATCCATAGTCCTTTTTATTTTTTATTTGGAGGCTTGTCTTGAACTTGAGATCCTCCTCGCTCAGCCGCGGGATGACTGGCGGGCACCAGGGCCCCCAGCTGGGTTATTTTAAGCTCTTATTGTGGTAACACCTATGTGACGTGCAGCTTGCCGCCCATCATGCAGGTTGCAGTTGGGTGGCCCTGGCACGCGCCCTGCTGTGCTGAGGCCACCCCGTCTCTCCAGGACTCGTGGTGTCTTCCCACCAGATCCTTTGCCCCCACAAGTGACATGGCGAGGTCGTTGCCCCCACCCCTCCAGCTCTGCTGCTGCAGGCCGTAGGCACACACGAGCCTCTGCCCTCCTGTGGGCGGATGTCCCCGTCCCTTTCTGGCCCGTTGCCCACTCTCATCTTTCCCTCGCCTCAGGCTGGCTCCTGTGTGGTCTTTCTTTGGCCCAAGCCAAGGGACTGGAGTGTTCAGCCTGGAAGGGACCCGGAGGCCACCTGGTGCACCCTTCCTGAGGCCCAGACAGGGCAGGAGACTGGCCCCACAGGGCCCTGGAGGGGCAGAGCCCAGAGTTTGAGTCCTCCCTTGCTACAAGATCCTTGCTGCTGTAAGCCACTGTCTCAGCCTCCGCTGACACTTCCGCGACCTCCTCAGGCTTAGTGTGCTTCTGGGTTGTCAGAAAATTGACCCTGTCTCACAAAAGCACCGCCCAGATCCTGGGCCAGGGTGACCCTGAGGAGGGGCCTCACACCAGAGGCGGGTCAATCCCACAGGTCTTGCTGGCCTCCAGGGACACCTCTGTGGGGGTCACTGGCCAATGCTGCACGGACAGGTGGGAGGGGCATTGCCTCCCATCTGTGCTGGGCTTGAACCCAGACATTTCCTTAAAATCTGTGATACATGGAGCACAGACAAGGGCTGTCAAACAAGATTGGGAAGGACAGCTGGGCGCAGTGGCACATGCCACTGTCATCCCAGTGGCTTGGGAGTCGGAGGCAGGAAGATCGTGAGTTCACAGCCAGCCTCAGCAACTTAGCAAGGCCCTAAGCAACTTAGCAAGACCCTGTCTTCAAATAAGGAATAAAAAGGGCTGGGGATGTGGCTCAGGGGTTAAGCGGCCCTGGGTTCAAAATATAATAAATATATGTATATATATAGGGAGGGACAGAGTGGAAGACAGAGGAAGCCACGTGTGCCGGGTGGAACCTCCTGGAAGGGAGGGAGCCTTCTGGAGAGGCCCAGAGGCCCAGGTCTGGGTCCCTGCGCAGCCACAGGGACTCTGAGCAAGACAATTCCCAGATCCTTGACTCTTCCCTGTAACTGCTTTGTGCAAGAATGTGCCCACGCGGAGGGCAGGTCTCGTGTCCTCACTGCCCGCACGCCCCCACAGTCATCTTTCCTTCATGGTAGGGGGAAAGGCACCTTCCTGGGTGCTGGCCCAGAGGGACGAACTCTGGGATGCCACACAGAAGTGGAGAACTTCACTGTCAGCAGTGTTGAGGTAAAGCTTGACTTGCAAGTCAGGGGATGGCCACGGGACGGCTCCCCACAGCAGTGAAGGAGGACTTGGGGGCTGTGGCTGACAGCTGACAGCAGTGGTGGTCATTTTGTGATAGGACCCTGTCATGTTGTTTTTTAGTCCTGACTTAGGAGGACTCTGAATTGAGTGGCACTTCTATAATGAGGTTCTTTCTGTTCCCGTCTATGAACACAAACAAATGTGCATCATGTTTACAGCTACAAAGAGAAAAGCAGAATTAGAAGTGGTGCAGAATCTGCTTTCGTTGCATTAAGAAATAATGTGTGCCCGTGGCATTGAGATGCCTTCCTAACACAGTTTTACTTTTTTGTTACATAATTATCTGACCAAATGTTTTATTGACTCTGTACTGTTTACGTTGTTGAACCAGTTGGGCACTAAACGTAACCCCAATGATGAGCCAGAAAACGCTCTTCCAAACACTGAGTGTAGGAACAGAATCCTGCATGGTGCGATGGTGTGACCCACGGAAACACAGAAGCACAAAAAAGAAATAAAACAGAGAAGCGCAGCTGTGCTGTGGTAGGCTGAAACTCCACAGGGCGGGATGGAAATGTGGCTCGAAATTCCACCTGTTCGGGAAGAGCTTGTCCGCGTGTTCCTTAAATAATAGATGGCGACAGGTATCCAGTCTCCGGATTCCACGGGACACTGCTCAAGAGGGCCGTGGGGCTTTCGTCATTGTCCCTGTCAATATGCAGACTACACTGGGATCTCCATGCTAAACAGAAGGTGACTTGTGCTGTCAGCTTGTTCACTGGTCAGGCCTCCAGGGCCAAGGTCCCTAGAGGGAGCCGAGCTGTGGAGGCTCAAGCCCAGGGTCAAGGTGTGGAGTCTGTGGTGAGGAGCTGGTTCAAGATGGCGCCATTTCGGTGTCATCAGGTGGGTGGGGCCAGGGAGCTCCTTGGAGCTCCTCAATGAGGGCACTGACCCTTGTAGAGGACTCTGCTGCTGTGACATCTCCCAGAGGTGTCACGGCCTCATCCCACCACCTTGTATTTCAGTATGGGGACATCAGGGTGACACAGGCAGTTTACAGGGGGCCCGCTGGTGGCCACACTTT
Organism: Marmota flaviventris; assembly: GCF_047511675.1. Taxonomy (NCBI): domain Eukaryota; kingdom Metazoa; phylum Chordata; class Mammalia; order Rodentia; family Sciuridae; genus Marmota; species Marmota flaviventris. Next base: position 9,130,295 of record NC_092503.1, on the reverse strand, counting down.
CTCCAAGAGTATAGCCACAGATACCACTGGACTCCAGGGCCAGACAGCACCTGGGTCTAAGCTGACCATACCTTTGCAATCTAGGTTCCTATCTAGACCAGTGTATTGGGGCTGCATTCCAGCAGCTCTGGGGACAGTCACTCGTGTGTGAAATGGTGATGGTGGCCCTGAAAGAGCATTGGGAGGAAGATTGGTGCTGATACCTGCAGAGAGGGAAGGGACTCCGCTCTGGAGCCAGGCTGGGCTGGAGCAACTTGCCCTGGAGGTGCAGCCAGAAAGTGGTTTGGAACCCTGTCACGTGGATAGGTCACTTAACTTCCCTGTGTCTCCATTTCCCTCTCTGTGATGATGTACCCCTGCTGGGTTGTCGAGAGATCAAGTCAATGTGCAGGAAGAACTAGTGCTTGGTGCTTGGTGCTTGTTGGTGCTGTCCTAAGTATTAACTGTTCACCAGCGGTGGCTCTCACCCACCTGTTCCCCTCGAGCCCCTCACCCAGGACTCAGGAGCCGAATTCTCTGGTGGCATTCTTCTTAAGAGCCCCCCCGAGCCTCCCCCAGGCCACCGGCCTGCCAGGAGCTGCTGGCTGCCTCCGCAACAGCCTGGGACTCGTGCCAGGGACTCAGCCCCCACGCAGAGGCTGCCGAGGGCGTGGGCTAGAAATCCACTTCCTGTCTCGGAGGGTGGGATGGAAGGCAGAATTTTCCATGCCTCTTCCTGAGCCACTCCTCAGCTAGACCACAGAGGCTTCCTTGGCCAGGTCAGGAGACTCTGCAGCCGAGCTGTGGGACTGCGTCTTTAGGGCTGAGACCTGAGGATATCAGTCCCACCTAAACGCCCCCTGTCCTGTTGAGACACACAGACACTCACAGCACCCCACACCTGCCCGTCACTGTCCACAGAATAACGTCCCTGGTGCTCTGGATGTTCCTCAGTGGATTGCTGGTGGTGGGAGTGGGAGCAGTCAGAGGGGCCGGTGACCTGCCTGTGGGTGCCCTACCCCTGTGGTGCACCAGGACCTGCTCACCAGGGAACACTGTTGGGGCCAGCATGGTTCCCATGCCGTGAGCTGCAGACATCAGGGTCCATCTTCTAGACAGTGGCCACTGGCCATGGGGAAGAGGTCTTGCTGGTAGGGATTCCTGAGAGCTCAGGGGGGTGGGAAGGGTCCTCTGGGCCAAAGGTTGTCTCCTGGGCTCTGTCCTTTGATGGGGGCAGTGTTCCACTGTCCCTGGGGCACAGCATTGCCACCCATCCCTGATTTGCACAGGATGTAGGGAAGCAGCTGAGGGGTGAGGGCATAGAACAGTGGCTGGCCCCGAGAGGGCGCGTGGTGTGGGAGGCAGGACAGGAACCTCTTAGGAGTGTTCGCCAGGCACCTGTGTGCTGGGAGTCACCAGTGCCACAGAGCCCTACCCAGAGGAACCCCTCGGCTGAGAGACTCGGGCGGGACCAGGCCATCAGCTCTGTGTGCCTAGTGCTGACAGGGAGCTGCTGGCCTATGGAGGGACCCTACCCTGTCTTGGGGGGCCCAGTGGACTTCCTGGAGATGGAGGAGGAGTCGGCCTGGTGGGGGCAGGGGGCAGAAGCACGTGGGAGGCCTGTGCTGAGATTGAGCCCTGCTGGGGGGCAGAGGGGCTGGGAGCTGAGGGGGAGGGCGATCTTGCTGGGTGGGCGGCCGTGGGACGTCTGGGCAAAGCACAGGGTGGATCAGGTGTGCACGTTTGAGAGCAGCAGGCCTGGGTGTGTCCACCCACCTGTGGGGCAGGACAGGAGGGGGCAGGGGCAGAACAAGAGCACCTCAGGAAGGGCTTCCATGTCAGTCCTGGCGGACAGTGGGAGCCATGGGGGGGCTCATGTCTGCCATCGGACAGGGCTGAGACAGCTGCGCGGGACTGACGGGCTAGGTCCAAGTCGAGGCAGTGGCCAGGGGTGTGGGGAGGAGCTTGGAGGGCTGCAGGTCAGACATGGCGGAGGACTGGGGTCTGGAAGGCTCTAGGTACAGAACCACCCGGAGGGTCTGTTCAAGCAGGGCCTCCACGTCTCCAAGGCGCTCACTGCCAGGTTCACTGTGCTGCTGGGCAGGGATGCGCAGGCTTGGGGACAGCTCTAGGAGCGCCCTGGGACGGACGGTGAGTACTCGATGAGCCCTTCAGCTCTCCTGCCTGACTTCCCTTCCAGGTGGCACTTCCCTGAGCTTCCTGGTGTTGGTGACAGGCTGCACGTCGGTGGGCAGAATTCCAGACGCAGAAATCTTCAAAATCACGGCCACGGATTTTTACCCTCTCCAGGAGGAGGCCAAGGAGGAGGACCGGCTGCTGGCCTTGAGGAAGATCCTCAGCTCGGGCGTGTTCTACTTCGCCTGGCCCAACGACGGCTCCCGCTTTGACCTGACTGTGCGGGCGCAGAAGCAGGGTGACGACAGTTCTGAGTGGGGGAGCTCCTTCTTCTGGTGAGGGGACTCTGCCTGGCACCTGAGTCCTTGAGCCCACCTTGCACCAGCCCCAGGATTTTGGGGTCACTTCTGGAGGCTGAGGGTTGAGATCCATGCCCACTCTGCCCAGTGAGGAGCAAAGTAAACTGAATCCCGCCTGCCCGGCATGCTTGGGGAAGGGGTTCAGGTGGCCCTGTGTAGATACTAACTCAGAATCCTCATGCTCTCTGAAGAAGGGTCTGTGACCCCATTTACAGAGAGGGAGACTGAGGCGTGAACAAGCGGGCAGGGGGGATTTGCTAAACTTCACACACCTGGTGTGTGGCAGAGCCAGGATTTGAACCCAGGCATTCTGGCTCTAGACCCCAAACTGGTCATCACAAAGCTAAACCAGCTCTGGCCAGCAGGGAAACTGAGCATCTTGCCCAAGGAGCCTTGCAGGGATGTGACCAAGCAGGGTGGGCTGGGTTTCTGTCGGGGGGATCATTTGGCATCTACTCTGTGCACAGTTAAGCCTCCTGACCCCGGGGTCACAACCCCGCCACGTCCTGCAGAGAAGCCAAGGGGCAGTGATTGCGTAGGGCTTGGGCCATTGCTGATGCTCTTCCCTGAGATGGGCGAGAGGCAGGGCAGAGCACTGGTGGGTGGGGGTTGTGCTGCAGCGTCTGTTCCCAGGAGCTGGTCTGTGTGAAGTGTGGGGGTCCCAGCACCCCCCATGGGGCTGCACTGGTTTTCCCAGCCCTGGGACAGGGCTGATGAGGCCGTTCCCTCTCCCTGGGCCTTCCCCTTTGCCCACACAGGGCCATCAGAGGTCTTTCCCTGGAGCCTCGGCTCCCCACTCATGAATTCTTGCCTTCTGTTGAGAAAAGGGCCTTCGCTGTGTCCCTGTGTCCTCCCACTGCGCCTGCCCCACATGTTGCTTGATTCTCTGCTAGAGTGGAGTTTCACTTCTCTGCTGTGGGGCTCACACTTCAAGCACTTGTGAATCTCCTGCCGGTCTTGTTAAGATGCAGATTCTGGTGCACAGGTCTGCACTGGGTCCGAGATTCCTCCCACGTTTCCAGCCAGCCGCCCACCGTGGTCTGCAGACACAGGCCCAGCAGCGGGCTCAGGGATCAGCGTGGCTGTGAGTGGTTGGCTCCATTTTGCAGGGACAGCATGTGTCCCTTAGGCAGCCGAGCTGCAGGCTGTGCATGATGAGGCTTTGAAGACTGTCAGGAGCAGAGGCAGGACTCCTGGGAGCCCGTAGGAGAACTCTGGGTTGTCTTGCCCTAGCACTTATTTAAATGCCAGCTCGGGGGCTGGAGATATGAGGGACACAACACCACTCAGATAAAGAGGAGACAGGTGAAGTTGAGCAGAGAGAGGTCTTGGGGAGGGGAGGTTCCCGGGGTGCCCCTTTTTGAAGTGGACTCATACTAGATCTGCAGTTGGTGAGGAGGAAGCAACTGTGCAGGGCGCCTGGTGCCCACTCTGGGACCTGGTATGGGAGCTGAGGGAGGGGCCCACAAACTGCTCGTACTGAGTCACTGGCAGAGTGACCACAGGCCTGTCACCTCTCCCTGCCTTGCTATGGTGCAGCCTCTGAGGCTTTGCTTCCCCACAGTTACGTCCTGGCAGGAGGCACAGAGCTGTTTCCCTTACAGAGGTGGCCCTCCTCCTCCTGGATTTGAGCTCCCCTCCCCAGAGGGCCAGGCGGCATCTCTAGAAACAGATTATTCCAAGTCATGCATTTGCCAAGAGCCTCCTCCCCTGCCCCCGTGACTAGCTGGCTCTGAAATCTAGAGCCTGCTTCTGCCGCCACAGTGGTTTATCATCTGAAATTTAGCAAGTGACTCAGAAGAGGGAGGCCTCTTTCCGTACAGTCACACTCTGTGGTCACTGGTTTTCACGCAGAGGAGCTCAATGGGGGCAGAAGCAGGCCACGTTCCCTGCAGGTGAAAGTGACCATGGTCACAGTTGAGGAAGTGGGCCCTTCGAGGAGGGGCCTTCCAGAAGCCTCCCGAGATCCGCCACAGCTCACAGCACGGATTTCCAACAGTGAGAACGCTGCGCTGGGCTGTTTTGAGGAAGGCTCCAGGGCAGGAATCAGGTTGCCTTTTTTAAACAAGTAGGTTATTGTGACCTTGATTTACTCCAGACCCGTCAGAGGGAGTCCCCTGGGGACAGGCCTCCGAACGGCACTGCCAGGTCTCCTGGGTGTAGGGGAGCCAGGTGGCCAGGGGAGGGGAGGGCGTGTGTCCGTATGTAGGTGCGGGGTCTTCCCCAAGAGGGGCTGTAGGAACCCCTGGCCACCCACTGCTCGGTGACCCCGTGACCGCGGGCAAGTGCTTCACTTCTTGTGTCTCAGTTTCTTTATCTGTAAAAGGGGTTTCTGACAACACCTCTCACGTGGGGTCATTTCAAGGCTGTGGTGCCTTAGCCCATCCCAGAGCACGCGCCTGGCTTCATCACCTTGGACTCCAGAGCCCAGAAGAATCCTCCCAGTGTGGGGAGAACCTTGTGAAGTTTTATTTTCACCATTTTTTACTTCATATGCCCACGGTAGTTCCTGTGCCTGTTTGTATAACATCTAGATCAGTGTGCATGAATTCATGACTATTTTTATCATTTGTCATTACCATAATTATGATTTAATCCAAACGTGTGATTAAATTCTTTGCTGATGGGCTTCTATTCAAAACATGTGGTGGCCGCGATTGACCCTGAGGCCCCTGTGAAGTCCCTGCATGGTGCCCGACTGGCTCACACCCAGCTCTGCTGCCCTTTGCTGACACTGTCCACGCAGTGGTCCCTTTGGGAGAGGTCTTCTTGCTTCTTTCTCCTGTGTGTGACACAGTGGGCCTCCGTCTGGGGTCGGTCTGAGGCACATGAGCTCCCTGGGTCTGTACACCCCCAGTTCACATGGGCACAGAGCACACCGCCTCCTCCTGAGCTGGAAGCCAGGCCCCATGGGTGTGTCACCACACCTGCTTTGGGTGCCATGCTTGCTGGAGGCTGCCGGGTGACCAGAATTGGTGTGGGGCTGTGTTTTGCAGGAACCAACTATTGCACGTGCCCCTGAGGCAGCACCAGGTGAGCTGCTGTGACTGGCTCCTGAAGGTCATCTGTGGGGTGGTGGCCATCCGCACAGTGTACGCGTCACACAAGCAGGCCAAGGCCTGCCTCATCTCCCGCATCAGCTGTGAGCGTGCCGGCGCTCGCTTCCACACTCGAGGCGTGAACGACGATGGCCACGTGTCCAACTTCGTGGAGACAGAGCAGGTCAGTGCCAGGGGCCCACCCGTGACACCAGGTGGTTCAGAGTCACACAGCTCATGCAAACATGTTTCTCCTGGGGACACAAGCAGCCCTGATGCAGTTGAGCTGGTTCTGATCATGACTTCTCTCTGTATCTGTGACATTGGAACTCTGCATGAAAATGTGGCCTCTGGTTTGCATGGTCTGTCTCTTCCTCTTGGTTCACATCTCCTGCTGGGGAAATGTTGCTTACCTCGGGTGTTTTTAACTAAAAGCAATTGGGAATGTTTGCTGTGGCCAGTTTATTCAGGGAGCAGCTGACAGATGAGCCAATAGGGGTTGAAAAAAGTTTGTAGGAAAAAAAGTAGATCAGTACAAGAGGAGGAAGAGAAGCAACTGATTGTTATTCTTTTTTTATTAGTTTTTATTCTAATTTGTTATATATGACAGCAGAATGCATTAGAATTTATATTACACATATAGAGCACAATTTCTCATATCTCTGGTTGTATACAAAGTATATTCACACCAATTGTGTCTTCATACAGTACTTAGGGTAATGGTGTCCATCTCAAAAAGATGGTGGACTGATTGTTTTTCTAACTTTTTTTTTGTGTGTGTGTGGTGCTGGGGATTGAACCCAGGACTTTGTGCATGTGAGGCAAGCACTCTACCAACTGAGCTATGTCCCCAGCCCTCTGATTGTTATTCTAAATGAGCTGACTCCACCTAGAAGTGTGCACTCGCACCTGGCAGTTGGGGAGTCTGCGTGCTGAGTGGCAGGGGCTTTCAGCTCCCGCGAACAGAACCATCTGTGAAATTCCTCGTTCCCTAACTTCTGTTCTCATTCTCAGAGATGCTGTCTTACAACTTGTTTTTGCTCTAGCTTTCTCCCTGTAGGCCAGTGCCATCTTATAGGATAACGGGGATCAACTCTAAGAAAGGAGGCCCCAGGAGGGCACTGTTTTGACACTGCGGGGGGTGGCGCACTGCACACCTGCGGGAGGAGCACAGATGTAGCTTTGCGTCCTCCTTCTCTGTTGCTGGGGGAGGCTTCTTGGGAGGACTTGAGTCAATTTATTCAGCACAGATTTGCACACCTGTCTCCACTACGTGTGAGCTTGTGCATGATTCGGGGTTCAAAGATGACGAAAATTGGTGTGGGTCACCATTTGCAGGAGCCAGCTGTTGCACATCAAAGGTGCAGCAAGGAGAGGCTCCTTCTGGAGTCCGGTGTCCACAGGAGGGACCTTGGCACAGGAGCAGGTGCGCTGTCTTGCCTGTGGCTGTCCACGGAGCTTGCTCCTCTGAGTGTTGACCAGGCTGCTCCATAATTATCTGGTAAAAAATGAGTCAGAGAGGGTATATGCCCCCCACTGGAGGCCATTTTCCTTGCTCCTGTCTGCTTGATGCAAATGACTTCAGCTCTCACTCCACCTTCACTAGCACCTTGTCCTTGTTTGGGTCCAGGTTGTTGCCCTTCAGGCCCCTGAGTTCCCTCAGCGGATCTTTAGTATGTATCATCTGCTGGGTTCTGTGCTGGGAAGGGGACCAAAGCTGTGCAGCACATTTGTACAAGATCAACATGACAGAGACCTTGAACTTGGTGACACACCAGATTCCAGAGATCACCTTGGGGTTCCCTGAGGGAGTTCCTGAGCCCCATCTCCACCACATTCTCTGTCTCGCCCTGGGGCACCCAAGCCCTTATCTGGTCCAGGTGTTGGTGTTCCCAAGGTTTTTGGATTTAAACCAGTTTAAAAAATAAAAAACAAACTGGTCTCATCTGCTGCATCTGACCCAGCGCTTCATTAGGGAGACAGCTGCCCTCTACGCCTCTACCCTTTCCTAGAAGAAAGGGCATTTTATTTTTTTAAAAAAATATTTTTAGTTGTAGATGGACAAAATACATTTATTTATTTATCTTTATGTGGTGCTGAGGATTGATCGAACCCAGGACCTCACACATGCTAGGTGATTGCTCTACCACCGAGCCGCAATCCCAGCCCCAGACAGGACATTTTCACACTGGACACCATGAGTTTCCTGGGGATGCTGCAATGAACCCCCACCCCCACCCCCACCCCCACAGGATGGCTTGAAACAATGGGCATTTGTTGTCTCACAGTTGTGGAGGCTGGAGTGTGACATCAAGGTGTCAGGAAAGGCCATGTTCTTAGCAAAGCCCCTAGGGGAGGATTCTTTCTCACCTCTTCTCCCTTCTGGTCACCCCAGGTGTAACCAGGCTTGTGGCCACATCACCCCTTTCAACCCCTTCTCCCTGTTTTCCGCTCTTTATAAGGAGGACAGTCATACTGATCCAGGGCTCGCCCTCCTCCAAGATGGCCTCAGTTAACTAATTGCACCTGCAAAGGCCTTGTTTGCAACGAGGTCGTGATTTGAAGTGTTGAGGGCTAGAAGTCTAACACATCTGACCCACCTCTGACCCGTGAGGGGGCTGTGCTTTAGACATGATGCATTTAGCCTTAGGAAAACCTCCTGTAATCTCCCCTTTCTCCTTCTGGAGACTAGCAGACTTGGCCCTAGACTCTGTTGGGGGCTTTGCTCTGGTTATTTCCTGCAGTGTGCCCAGTGACTTAGATGTGGCTCTTGCTGTCCCACTTTACTTGTTAGGGTTCAGGAGCAGGCACCTTACGCCATGTCTCCTGAGTCTTCCACGTGGGACCTTAGAGATAGGACCAGCAGGCTCCTCCAGCCCCCTGCTTTGTGTTGTTATTAATGCAGCACCACAGCCTGGGTAAATTATGAAGAGGCTTATTTTGACTCACAGTCCAAGGTCGAGGGGCCACATCTGACGATGGCCTTGCTGGCAGTCTCAGGGTGCAGGGTGTCACATGGGAGCACTAGCCAAGCTGGCTATGAGCAAACCACTCTCAGACACCCCCCTCCTTGCCAAGGGCAGAGCCCAATCACCTCTTCAAGATCCCAGTGGTCCCACCCTTAATGTTTCATAATGGCCATCAGTTTCACCTGCGTTTCAGAGGGGACGCACCCTAGCAAGCAAGTTGCTATTTAAATTGCCTTCCTGCTTGGGGCTGGGGGAGGGCTTCCCTGGCTCCCCTAAGCCCTGGTGCTTTTCATCCCTTGACCTCCTTTGGGTCTGACAGTGCTGGTGCCTCCATGAAGTCCCCACCAGACCTTGCTCCCAGGGGCAGCAATCATGGTGGTGCAGCCGGGCTCCACCACCTGCTGTCCACCCAGAGATGTGGGCAGCTGCAGGCGCCAGCCCTCACCCACCGAGAGGTATAACTTCACCCCGAGGTGACTTCGTTTTCACCAGACTTGGAACCAGACATGAGGGTTGTGCCTTGTTTTGTTTTTTGTTGGGTGTGTGCATTTCCAGCTGCCCAGATGGACCCTCTGGGAAGGAAGAGCCCAGGCTGGCTCAGGCCTTCAGACACCCCATGCATTCTGGCCACTATGATGCTGGGGAAGAGGGTGACCCTCTGGGGAGGGCCATGTCACTCAGAGCTGTGTCCAGGTTGTCCTCAAAGCAACGTGGAAACAAACCCTGGGCCCTTGGGCAGAGCCTGGTGGTGAGCCACCTGGGCTCAGAGCTCCCCTCCTAGGCGTGTGGGGACATGGGATGCATCAGGAACAAGACCAAGGCGCTGCCACCCTCCCAGGGTGCTTCCCAGCCTCCGCTCAGCTGCCTTCCTCCTGCCTGGCTCTCTGGCCACCTGCTGCTGAAGGTACTTCTAATGCATCAGGAGATGGGAGCTGGGTGGGAGGGGGTGTAGCCCGGCCTGCTGTCTTTGCTGAGTTCAGGGAGCAGCCAGCCCTGCAAAGGGTGGGCTGCGTGTAAGCACAGAGGAACCTGCCTTGTGGCCTGGTAGCGGATTGCCCATTCGGGACCGAGATGGTCTGATGGGAGCCAGGTGGGTCTACTCCCTCGAGTCTGTGGAGCAGGACCATGAGCCCCCAGGTGGGTGGTGGTAAGGGCAGAGCCTCCTCAAGTAGGTGTCCCATGGCCTTGCTCATGGTGAAAGAGCAGCTTGCAGGGCTCTGAGGCATTTTCCAAAGCGTTCAGCAGGTGGCTGGCTTCTTCCTCTACACCTGAAATAAGTGGCAGACTTTGCATCTGGTCACCTTGCCCCAGGGGGAAGGGGGCTTGTGGGGGCAGTATAACCCTGGGGGTGTTGCCACAGACCTCTGCTGGCCAGGGATCCTGCTGGGGTCTGGAGTCTTCAGACCTGAGCCATCCTCTAGGGAAGTGGAGGCGCTGCAGTGGGCCCTGGAGGTATCACTGTGAACAATCAGGGGACCACACAAAGAGCCAGGGGCTTGGTGGAGACTCTGGGGAGGCAAATTGGCTTTCCAGAATTCATGCTCTGGAGGCCCAAGCCGGGCCTTGGCCCCGCTCTACTTTTATCTTTAGCAGTCTTCCTCCTCCTGGGCTGGCTGGGCGTGCACACATGTTCTGTGTGTGTGTTGTGTGTGTACTTGTGTGGTGTGCGCACACATGCTGTGTGCTCGTGTGAGTGGCATCTTGGGCTCCTTGGGCGGAAGTCCTGAGCCTTTCAGCTCTGCCATGAGTCATGCGGTGGACGCTTCACCCGTGACTCACTGTGCAGAAAAACAACCCCAAAAGTCCCCCATTCTGTCAAAAAAAAAAAAAAAAAAGACATTTGACTATGGAAGATAAGTGCAGCAAGTGATGTGGGGGTGGGTACCACTGGGTGTGCTCCCAGAGGGCAGGGGCAGGGGGAGGATAGGAGTCTAGCAGGAGCCTTCCAGATGAAACTGGTTACAGAGTTGCATATTCTCCTGTTTTCCAAGCCATTTTTTAAATGGCCCTTTGTTTTCTGCTCCCACCACCTCTGACACTGTCAGCTCAGGGTGCCCTCTCGGCTGCCCAGCCCAGGAGCCACACTCCTGCTGGCCTTCCATGGCCCTGGGGTTCCCGCCGTCTGTTTGCCTTCCGGGGCCTGGGGCTCCTCCTGGTCTCCCTCCAGCCCTGTCTGTCCTTGGACTCCCTCTTCTCCACTGAATGCAAGTGCCATGGAGCATCACTGGTGCTGGGGGCCAGGTGTGGACCCAGGGCAGTGCGGGACAGACATGGATGGTTCTCCCAGGGAGGAAGGAGCAGACGACACGACCTTCCTGCCGGTGTTCAGAAGCTGGTTCTGGGCAAGTGCAGCTCAGGAGGACCCAGCACTCCTGGCACGTGGTCATCAGAGTGAAGGAGGAGAGTCCCTTAGCTCGGTCAGATTCTGGGCTTGTTAACGGTCCATTTTAGAAAGTGGCCCAGCTGGTTTCTCTCTGAGGAATCTGAACCTGTGTGGCTCCCAGTGCTGGTCAGTTGATGTCCTTAATCTCAAGGTAGCATTCAGGGCTGCGGTCATTTGAACAGCCTGCTATTCTGTCCTGTTTTTCTTAGAATCCTGGAGGGTCACAGCAGACAGCACATTCTGAACCCAGTGCTTCGCTTCTTCTGAGATGAAGGCTAGAATTACAGCTCGCGGCCTAGATACCCGGCTCGTGTCATTCCTGTGGTCCAGGGGACTGCGGGTCTCATGTCACGCTCTCCCCTGCGGAATTACTAATGCATGTGTGATCTGAGCGAGCTCTAACCTGCGTGGAAAGCTACCCTGTAAGGGAGCAGGCTGGTTAGCAATGGAAAGGACTCTCAGCGGCGCCCAGGCTGGCCTCGCCAGGCCAGGGTAGGGTTGCACAGATAAAGGCCAGGCATCTGATAACCACAGCAGCCTTCCCCTGGGTGCTCAGGACTGTACTTTTTGTCCTTCAGACTCCTTGTGCTCCAGTAACTCTGGAGGCCCGCAGGCACATGCTGAATAACAGGGCTGGGGGTGACATTTTTTAAAGCCTGAGTGTCATTTGCTTCTATGCAGGGGCTGTACTCTGGAAGCTCATGGACACCGTGTTGCTTTTGCTGATGGAGTAGTGTATTCCAAGAACTTGGTGGCACAGGGCCAGGTGCAAGTTCAAGTCCAGTCTTGCCTTACATTGTGAAGCACTAGACTGACAGGTGCAGTCAATTAGGTCCTTTGACTGTATTGCTTGTTCATTTTATTTCATTTAATCCTTTCCCAGTAGCTCTCGCTCTTTAGCTATTGGACAGGTAAAAATAGAGGCTCCGAGGAAGGTCTTAGTTAAACCCCAGGCACATCTGCTTCTATTCCTACATAGAGGTGGGTAGGTGCTGGGCTTTTTAGGGATGTGGGTAAGTTTGCATCCTAGAAGGGTGAATTCCCACCAGGTCTGGGGGACCTCCAGCCCTCTCCAGACCCCTCCTCTGATGCTGGCCAGCAACTGGTGTGCCCTGTGGATCACCATGCTGGGTGAGAGAGCAGAGGGCGCCGCAGTCCACTGTCACCCTTCATGGCTGGTGTCGGGTCGCAGGCACCAGATCCTGTTACTGGCCCAGGACATTTGGTTTCATTGAAGAATACCTTTCCCTCTGTTTCCTTCTGCTGCAGACGATTTACATGGATGATGGAGTGTCGTCCTTTGTCCAGATCAGAGGCTCGGTTCCACTGTTTTGGGAGCAGCCAGGGCTCCAGGTAGGTAATATAAACAAAAACATGTCCACTTCTGTTACAGTTTCTCAGCCCTTCCCTTTGATAACTGTGGTGTGTTTCTTTAAATGTTTCTCTCTTGTGCTGTAGTTTCTGGTCTTTCCTCAGCCCATCTGTACTGAGGTGAGGTGTGTGTGTGTGTGTGTGTGTGTGTGTGTGTGTGTGTGGTGTGTGGCATGTATGTGCTGTTTTGCAATTTCTGGATCTACAAACATGCATGGTGTTTGCTGTTGATCCGGATGCAGAGCGCAGACCCTGCTGCGGGTGCCACGGAGCGTGCCTGGGAGGGTGGCCTTAGATGGGACCCTAAGTTTGGTGTGCTGAGAATGACTTTTGAGAGCAGCAGCTCTATAGAGGCCTTAGAGGGTCAGGGGGCCCTTTGTGGTGGTGTCGTGTGTCTGGCACTCATGGTGCCTGCGTGCCACGTGCAGATTGCACAGAGCTTTCTTGTGGTTGCTAAAAATACCCTGGAGCATCCAAAGCAGGGTGTGGGTCGGTGCCAGAAGGATTTGGCCTCTGTGTCCTGGGAAGAGTTCAAGGGCTGCGGACTCTGTCCAAGAGCACACTTGTCAATGGACGCTGGGCTGCTCCCTCAGCAGACAGGTCAGGGCAGAGCCGGCTGGAGATTCCTCACGCTGACCCCATCTTCTCCCCTGCCCTGAAGGAACATGGGAGCCTTCGGAAAGCCCGTCTCCTGGGGCCTTTGTCGTCTCCCACTCTTCTTACCGAGGGCTCTCGTGTGACTGCGTTTGGGTCCGCAACCAGCAGCGGCTGAAGAGGCCCCAGGTGCTGTGTGCCAGGTCGTTAGGGGTGTTTGACACAGTGGGGCTCAGACTCTCTGGTCTTGAGTTCAGCTTCTTAGCCCAGCCTGGACTTGGCCCAGTGCTGCTGGTAGGTGAGCCTCCTGTCCCCAAGTTGCTGCCTTGATGGTGCTGGCATGTCAGCTAACTGCCATGTCAACTCTGAGAGTGAGGCAGATAGTTGAGCATCTCATTTGGTCTCTGGGTTCTGTGGGGGGAAGGTTTTATGGACAATGTCTTTAGCTAGACGACCCAGATGCAGGGGTACGGCTGGTGGCCTTGAGAGGTAACATAGGCAAGTGCACCGGAGCTGGATTGTAACAAGGACAATTCCCCCAGAGCACTTCCAAAGCAGTCTGGTTTTTGGAAATGGCTTTAGTGAGATACGACTTCCTCGCTGTCAACTCCACCCGTTTAAAACACACGACTTGGCAGTGTATTTACAGGGTTGTGTAACGAGCGCCACAATCTAATTTTAGAACGTTCCCATCGCTGCTAGAAAACCTCGTGTCTGTCTTCCCAGCTCTGCCTCAGGCCTGGGCTGCTCCTGTTCTCCTTTCTGTCTCTACAGAGTTCCCAGCCTGGGCTGTTGAAGGGGAACCCAGGCCGTTCCTATCACAGCTGATTGAGGCTTGATTGTCTTTAAATTTGGAGTTTTCCTTTGGAAACATCTTGTTCTATTTTTAAGAGGATGACAATCATAGATCTCATGAGTGTAGTACAGAAAGGAATCAGGAGACCATGTTATATTTCATGGGCAGTTTGTAAGAAATCCCCAAATGGAGGGGACTGTCGTGACAGTCTTAGAATTTTGGAAGGGCCCTTTGGAATTATCTGTCTTGCCCTCACACCAAACTCGAGGGTCCTTCTCCAGGAGGCCGTGCTCTGGGCTCTACCTGGGGATGGCTCTGATTGATTGTGACTTCCTCCTTGGACTGTGCCTCTGTCTGTCTGCCTGTCTCCACAGGGTGTTCAGGGACAGGAGAAGGCCTGACTCTTCCTCCCATGGCTCACCTGCAGTCTGGAGGGGGAGCCTCGTGGTCGTCCCTCTGCCATTTTGTCTCCTCCAAGGCCTTCCAACTCCTTGGCCATCTTTGGTTCCATTTCTAGGACTCTTGGAGTTTTCTGGTTTCCCTCGTCTGAAAAACAAAACCAGGCCTGTCCGTCCCTTCTTTGGTTTTGGTCTCCAGCTTGACCATGGTGGTGATGCTGCAGGTGCCGCCTGACCCCGTCGTGGACCAAGTGCCTCAGTCTGATGTGAGCCGGGCCGAGGGACTTGGGCGCTCAGCTTTCTGGCGGCTCCGTCCCTCTTAGATTGCTAACAACTTGAGCTCCACTGACGCCTCCGTGGTGTCTTCAAACGCAGTTCTAAAGTCTTTAGTGCTCGTTAATCTTATTAGGGATTTGTTGACCTTTGGGCCCCAGGCCTGTGCTTATCCTCTGAAGTATCATCCGCCATTGAAGAGAGATGCAGCCATCTTCAGAGGGCACCAGGAGGGCAGCCTTCCATGGTGGACTGTGGTCACCCAGGCTGGACATCAAAGCAGGCTTTGTCTGTTCTGGCTATTTTCCTCCATTTTGAGCTTTTCCCCTTCTTTCATTACTTAGGATGAAACATTCAAGGACGTGGGGGTAGAGAGCTCTGCATTCCAAGTTGCAAACCAGTACCTTCCTGAGGGCCACTCTGGGAACGCCATCCCTGCCAGGGTGGGGAGGACAGAGGGGCCTGTGGGTGATGATTTGTGCGTGTATTCACAGGCGTGAGGCCTTCAGAACACACGCTGGCTCTCGAGTCTCTCTCTGTACCTTTAACAGTTTTGTCTTTATAATGTAAACAGGTTGTACAGTTTATAAGTGAAATTTTACCTTAAAAATTCATCGCCCCCCCCCCACTTTGAAGTTATACAGAGTTGGGTTCTGGTTCAAATTCTGCCACCCCACTTAGTACCATATACTTTTGAGAAGTTCTTATGTTTGTGAAACCTTAGTTTAATCTTCTGTAAATGGGGTTAGTAATACCAACCTCAGGGTTACAGAAAGGATCGAAGTTCATAATACATATTAGAATTTAACACAGGATCTGCACCAAGTATGCTCAAAATGGTGGCTGTATTAATAATAGAAAGACATGATAACATCTGGGACGAGCTGCGGAGAGAGAAATGCGGTTCTGTGTCTGAGACACAGCACAAAGACCGTTTCCTGGGCTGTCTCTCTGACAGGAAGTCAGCTACCCCTGGCTGAGCTGTTGATCATCCTGGGGACTTGGGACAGCATCTTGCAGGTACAGGTGGCATCAAGATCAGAGCCTCTGCCTTGGGGCAGGGACATGACAGTGGTCTGTAAATAGAGCTATGAGAGAAGGCTGAGATCCCCTGGGCTGCTCTGGGGAGGGGCAGGCGGCCCAGGTTGAGGGGCTGGGGCTGGGGTGCAGCTGCCCGGGATCCCCGAAGGTATCCTTCTGGATGCGTGTCTGGACTGACTGGGGTGGGGTGGGAGGGACCTCTTAGGTGGGGGAGGCAACCCTGGCAGAGGGAATAGCAGGTGCGTGTTTGTAACCTCAGGGTCATGGCGGCGTACCCAGGGAGCAGCCTGAGTTCAGTGCTTGGGCTCCTAGGCGAGAGGTGGGATGGGAGAGGAGGGCAGGAACCAGGTTAAGCCACTGTATATGTTGGAACTCCCCCAGGAGCCCCAGGGTGGGGCCCAACTGTGCTGTACATTAGGATCACCTGGGGCCTGGAGTGTCGCTCAGTGAGACCCTGAGTTCCATCCCCAGCACCAAAATAAATTTCTTAAAAAATGAAGTAATAAGCTGAAGAATCGCCTGGGAGCCTTAAGGCTCCTGACCCTCAGGCCAAAGCCACATGGATCAGCTGGCTGTGTGGCCTGGAGACTACCTGCTTTCTGAAGCCCCCGAGGGCACTGCAGTGGGTCAGCGTGGGGCCCTCTGGGTATGCAGATAAGCCAGTGTTCTTGGGTGGGGTGCAGGGAACAGTGACCGAAGGCTGGTCTGTTAGCACTGCTATCACTCAGCCCACCGGTGGGACGGCAGAGCTGGGAAAGGCTGCGTGGCCGTGGGAGCCCCCCCACCACTGTGCAACCCAGGCTGCTGCACTGAGGGTCAGCAGGGGGCTGTGGTTAGCCAGAAGTCTCTGTAGTTCAGTCTGGAGAGGGGACTGAGGGAAGGACCCCAGGTGGGAGAAGCTGCAGGTGAACCCTGCCCTCAGGCTCCAGGTGGGGGCCGTGGGTCTGGGGAGCCTGGGGATCCTGATTGATTTCAGTCCCTTTCGAGTGTTGCCGGGTTCTCTGGAGACTTGGACTGTTGGAGTGGCCAACCCCCTTAAACACCGTGTGGGGTCTCCAGGATGGAAGAAACGACTTTAGACACCAGACTGGGGCAACTGACCCTTTAGCAGGGGGCGGGGGCGATGGTGGGGGGGCGAAGTAGAGGGAGGGACGCTAATAAAGCCGTGGACCCGGCTCCAGCGCCCATGGCCAAGGGAGGCTTCACTCCGCCCCAGCTGCAGCTCCTTCCTGAGCTCTGACACGTGCGACCTCAGGAGTCGGTGACACCAGAGGAGGGCAGTGGGGGTCAGCGTAGGAGTGGGCCAGCAGTGGGGGAGGTGCTGGCAGGGCCGGGCAAGCTGGACCTCAGAGAAGGAGATGATTTCCTGAGAAAATGGGGGCTCCAGTTCCCCTCCATTGCCACCCCAGGCCCCTATCCACTTTAGAGGCAGAGGGGCCCAGGGCCATCATGGCCGAGAGGTCACTAAGGCCCCTGTGGTTCTGTACTGAAGTCCAACGCCCTGCTCTGGGGACTTCAGTCCCCAGGTCTGCTGCTTCCCCGCTGTCCCTTTCCTACCCCTCACGGGCATTTACAACCCAAGCCAAAGGGGAAGGGAGCAGACAGGGAGCGAGTCAAAACCAGCGTTGCCCACACACTGGAGCAGGTGCACGTAGCCATGGCCTCCAGGGCCCGTGGAGGCTCCCTCTGAGCCCGCCTATGAGTCTTGGTTCAGCACACTGGGCTGGGCCCGAGAGTCGCCCAGGGACCACACTGTGAGAACCACTGGTGCAGACTTGGAGGTCTTCCCCCAGCTCCTGCCCGTGACTCCTTCGTGTTCCCAGGCAGGCAGGCTGGTTGTGGTGGGACAGGAGGCCTTTCCCATGACAGTCATGCCCGTGGAAAGAGACAAGCCAGAGGCCTGGGAGACCCATGCTTTGGCCTCCGTCCTGCTGTTGGCTGCTTATCCCATCTGCTTCCCACTGACCCCCACTGATGTTGAGGGGACCACAAACGGCAAGCTGTCTCATCTCGCCTTGGTGTGCTGCTGCTTCTCGGCCCCTGAGGGCAAATCTCAACCAAAGTAGCCTTTGTTCTACAGGCTTGTTGGGAACTTTTTGGTGTCTCTGGGTCTTTCCATGGTGCCCCTCGCTGGGTGGTAATCATCAGGGCACCCAGTACCTCAGCGGTGGGCTGAGCACGTGGTCTTTGTAACGAGGTCCCAGAGCCTGGAGACCACGCTGCCGGGTGGGGGTGTTTGCTGTTGGCTCCACCTTTTTAAAAGAAGAGCCTTGGCTGATGGAGGGAGAGACAGTGGGCCTGTCCGGCCCTACAGCTAGTCACGACTGAAGGCCAGGCCCTGCCTCCGGACCGCTGACTCTGTTCTCGTCTCCCTAGGTTCCCACGGGGGTGGCTCTGCAAAGAGTGCACTCCTCGCTGCCCCGTCAGCCCAGAGAGCGAGAGGAGCCGTGGGTAGGGCGGCCTTCTCAGTACCGCAGGGCCGTGCGCGGTTTTCGAGTCAAGTGTATGACCTTTCCTCAGCCGGGGCATTGGTGGCGACTGGGGAAAGGAGGGCAGGGGAAACTTGGCAGCAAGATGAAGGCATTTGGGCTGAGCCCTCCTCAGGAGCCCTGTTCGTGCACAGTGGAGGGGCCTCGTCGTGTGAAATGTTCCCCTGTGACCAGGGTCTTGGGAGCACAGGGCGTTGGACTTCGTTGAATCATTTGTATAGATGGCCTTCTCCCGGTCTCAGAGGATGCTTTCCTCAAACCTGAGGCGAGGTGGGTGTATGGTCCGAGGTGTTCAGAGCTGTGCATGAATGCATGGTAGGGCTGGCCAGTGGCCATGCCTGGCCGGGTGGACACCACTCTTCTTACCGCTGTAGAGATGAGCAAAACCGAATGGTGTTTTTCTCAAAACTTGAAATAATTTCAGACCCACGAAAAATTGTAAGAACAGAAGAGGGCTCCTCTGTGTCCTTCACCCAGATGCACTCAGTTGTCACCTGTGGTCACACACGTGGTTTTACCATTTATTTTCTGAACCATTTGAGAGTGGGCAGCATCGTTGGGCACCCTCCAACTCCGCCTCCTTACCTATAATATTTCAGGATGCTTTTCCTGCAGCAGTTACACTCTGATGTCACCAGAGATAAATGTACATTTGAGAAATTCAACATTGGCACAGTTCTTTAATCAGATCTGCAGTCAGTTTCCAAATTGATTAGTTGTCTCAGTAATGTCCTCTGTAGTACCCTGTCCCCTTCAGTCTGGGCTCACATCCTGTATTTAGTTGTCACATATCTTTTTACCCTGATGGATTTCTTGGTCTTTTGGTCTTTCCTGACATTGACACATTCTTGAATGAAGGCCGCCTTTTTCTTTACTTTGAGGGTCTCTCACTTGGGGGTTTCCTGGTGTTTCCGGGTATGAATCCTTGGCCAGAATACTACCTATGTGACACTGTCTTTTTAGGCACATGGTGTCCATCATTCCCCTGTTAGTGATGTTGATTTCGGTCACCAGTCAAGGTGTTTTTCAGTTTTGCCACTTAGAATTAATGTTTTCCCTTTCAATATAAACAACCTCTGGTAGACACTTCGAGATCATGCAAGTATCTTGCTCTTTATCACATTTAAGACTTATCAATGGATGACCTTAGCTGTTCTTTACTACTGATGGTTGTAGAATGATGATTTTCTACTACTCCCTCTACATTTACAATTGATATTCTATAAGGAAGAGCCTTCCCTTCTTCCCTATTTACCTACTCACCCATCCATCTACCCACCTATCTATTCATCTACCTATCTGAATCCATCCATCCCCCTGCCTATCCATGAGCTCATCCATTAGTCCACATGTGCATGATCTCAGCCATCTACCTACCTACCTACGCCCACACCTGTTCATCTATCTACACATGAACTTGTCCATCCACAAATCCATGAACCCATCCATCTCTCCATAACTATTGTCAATATAGATCCATGGATTTCTCTACTTTATTCCTTAGTTTATAATCCACTACTGTCCTTATATAGTTTGATGCTCAGGTTGTCCCAGATTTTGCCAATGACACCCCTTCAAGCGTTCTAGTAACAGTATGTATTTTAAATCCGTTTTTTAAAGTGAGTATTAAGAAGGTAGTTGGAAATATTAAAATGGAATCAGATAATGAGTGTAACCCAGATTTTTTTTTAATATTTATTTTTTAGTTGTAGTTGGACACAATACCTTTATTTTATGTATTTATTTTTATGTGGTGCTGAGGATCGAACCCAGGGCCTCACATGTGCTAGGCGAACACTTACCACTGAGCCACAACCCCAGCCCTAGTATAACCCAGATTTTAGCAGGAATTTGAGGTCCTTGAAAGAGAGAGAAAGCTGAAAATTAGTTTTTCTGGCCTGAGAGTTTGGGGATCTGACATTTGCTTCATAATTTTATCCTAGAATTTCTTTTGTCCATTGGAAGAATCCCACCCAGCAGATTCATGCTGTAGGCAGGACTGGGCAGAAGCAGATCTGTACTCAAGGCTCTTGGACCTGAGTTGGGAGCATGGTTAGCAGTGTCTGGTGATCAGGGCCTCTGAGCTGGGAGTGGGCCCCAAGCAGGCTGAGTGGCTGCCATATTGCCTGGCTGGCGGGGAAAAGTGCCTCCTCGAGTCACAAAGCAGAGGAATCACCACTGTTCTCTCTCCTCGCTGCAGGTGGGCTCCCACCATCTGAGGCTCCGCAGAGGCCTGGAAGCCAACGCCCCTGCTTTCGACAGGTAGGCATCTTTAATGCCATCCGAGGCCTGGCATTCTCCATTCAGGCAGGGGGACAGGGGGCTGCAGGGAGGGGTACCCCAGACCCCAAGTCTAAATCTGCCTTTTATTTTGGTCCTTTTGCAAGAAAGGAGGTTACAAAATGGGTTTTCATGTGTTCTTGGATTTCCCTGAAGATTAGTTTGTGACTTTTTTTTAATCATAACAGTTTCTTCTTGCAATGAACTTTCATGCATTTGCCCTGATTAATAAGGGATGGTCTAAATTATAGATATAATGGCATTTGGAAATGAGGTGACATGCGTGTGAGGCCACCCTGAGGGCAGAGCTGCTATGGCCCCCAAAGCGCAGTGAGGTGTCCCTGGACTGATGTGCCAACTCCTCTCCAGGACGCTGCTACTCCCTGTTATTCCACAGATTTATGCAGAGCCAATTCCTTCTTCCTCCACCCTTCCCACGGAAGGGCTTCTACCTACAGGACACGGGTTCCTTAGCAGTGCTCCATGGCTGCACTCTGGGTTTGTCCTGCTGTCACTGACCGCTCTCTGGCTGCATCTGTGTGTCCGAGGAGAGGGTTTTGGGAGCAGGCCTTCCACCGCTCCTGTTTGAGCAGGAGCTTGTCATCTGGGCGTGGTGCCCAGGGCCACGGGAGCGCTGACCTTTCATGAGGACAGTGGCTACATTGCCTTTGCAGACAGTGAAGCTCTCCTCTGTCCGCCCTCTTGCTTTGTTGTGGCTGCCATGTCTGGAATCTCCCTGTGGACACTGGGGTGTGTCTGACAGTTGTTTCCACCCTGAAGAGGAGGGTGCTTAATCCTCAGTGTCCCAAAAAACTCCAGGTTCCCCTCTCCTTTCCCCTCACAGGAACAGATGGGCAGAGAGAGTGGAGAAAAGGCCCCAATACCCAAAACAACTAGGGCCAGGAGCACCTCTTCATGCCACTGACCTCGGAGTGGGGGCCAGACTCTCCCTGACCCCCGAGTCAGTGGAAAACACCCTTTATCAACAACAGTAATATCGTCTTATTTTTAGATTGAACGGGAGGAAGGAAAAGCCGACTTCCACATACTGAGCACTGTCCTTGTCACTCGCTCTCCTCTCAGACCTTTTTCCCTGCACCAGTTGTGCAGATGGAGGGCGCATAATGCGATCCAGGAAGGTGGGGGGGGGGTGTGACAGGATATAGGAGGAATAACAAGTAAGAGTTTCTCTTCCAACCCTGGAATTTGGAACCAGTTGGGAAGTAGGCACAGATGGAGACGAGGCAGCAGCCTGACTTCTCATCAGCTACATGTGGGGTGTGGCTGTGGAGGGCTTCCTCCTGTCACCCAGGGACCAACCCTCAGAGCTGGCAGCTCGGCCTTTCTCGCCAGAGGCAGAGCCCTCACGTCAGACCTCTGGACGGGATCCACCTTCTCTGGGCAGATCCCTGAGCTGGTGAGCCACATGCATCCCATTTCCTCCTGCCCCATCCCGGGGCTGTCAGGAGCAGGACTCCTAGGGAGTTCCTCCAAGCAGAGACTGGAACCCAGGAGGGACTCATCCTTAACTCAGCAAGTTAGCAGACAAATCCAAACCTAAAGATCCTCTTCAAAACGCATATTCTTTTTACTCCAACTTGTTGTCCCTCAAAGTTTACAAGGGAATACTTTTTCTTTGAGCTAAAAATGGTTCTTTTGTGATCTTTTTTTGTTTAAGTTCTGTTTATAAAAGAAACATGCCATTGTAGACATTGGGGGAAAGAGAAAAATGTTTAAAGAAAAAAAAATTTAAATCATGTAACACTCCATCCCTTTAACATAATGGTGTATTTCTTCTGTTTTTTTTTTTTTCTTTCTATATTTAGGCATAAAGATCTCACTTTTTAAAAAATATTGTTTAATTGTTGATGGACTTTTATTTTTTTAATTTATTTATATGTGGTGCTAAGAATGAAACACATTCTAGGTAAGTGCTCTACCACTGAGCTACACCCCCAGCCCAAGACCTCACTATTAAGTTACAATTTTATGTCTAATTTTTACATTGCATCTTTCCCCTATATCTTTAAAAAAAAGCACTTAAGCATTTCTAACATTAACAGTTACTTTTTTCAATTTTTTTTTTTTAGTTGTCGGTAGGCCTTTATCTTATTTATGTATTTATAAGCGGTGCTGAGACTCAAACCCAATGCCTCACACATGCCAGGCAAATGCGCTACCGCTGAGCCCCAGCCCCAGTCCCAGTTTTTTTTTTTTTTTAATATTTACTTTTTAGTTGTAGTTGGACACAATTTTATTATTTATTTATTTTTTATATGGTGCTGAGGCTCAACCCAGGGCCTCGCACGTGCTAGGCAAGTGCTCTACCACTGAGCCACAACACCAGCCCTACAGTTACTTTTAACAAGTTGGCAAGAAAGGATAATATTGGAGTCTCTCCCTAATATTTCAACATGCACATTTAAAAAGTCTCTGATGTAGGAATATTTTTCTAGAGCCTGCAAGACTTCTTGTACCTTCTTGTTTTGGTTCAATATAATGAAATGCAGAACTGAGGAGAGCTAAATACTGCTGTTGAGGGCTCACTGGCCAGAGTGTGTAGTCTTAAGGGTCAGTGCCAGGTAAAATAGGTTAATTTCAGAGCTGAGCGTAGCGGTACACGCTGTAATCCCAGCTACTGGAGAGGCTGGAACTGAAGGATTGCAAGTTTGAGGCCAGTCTAGGCAATACAGTATGGCCCCATTTTTTTTTTTTTTCAATCTATACATATTGTATTCACAAGACCATGGCTGTGGGTTGGCTGTGGACAGAATGGTGATGGTTTATAGAGAGGCCCACCTGGCCGCCTTATAGAAGCCTGAGGTGCTGTGTGTGCCATTCCTGGCCCAAAACTTCCATGCAGACAGGCGCTGACAGACCTGTTTCCATGGGTGGAGTTTCGAATAAACAGAGTGGGTGGCTGGGAGGGTGTGGCTCATTTTTCCACACTCTGGGTCAGTGGCATGACTGGTTCTGGACCTCTGACCCTGAGAGTGCTGTCCCTTCTAGTCCATCGCTTTAACCACTCGGCCACGACTATGTAAAGGAAAACTTTCTCTTTTTTTTCGTGGTGCTGGGGATTGAACCCAGGGACTTGTGCATGCTAGGCAAACGCTCTACCAACTGAGCCATATCCCCAGCCCCAAGTGCTGTCCCTTCTGCACCTCTTCCTTGAGGTGCCAGATGAGCCAGTCTGGACCCGGGTGTCACAGCATCACCATCCACCTGCTCTCTTGCAGGCACATGGTACTTCTGAAGGAGCAGTACGGGAAGCAGGTGGTCGTGAACCTGCTGGGGAGCAGAGGCGGAGAGGAGGTGCTCAACAGGGCCTTTAAGGTAACACCTAACACTGACTTTTCCTCACCTGGGTCGGGAGACTGGCAGGGCCTGTCAGGTGACAGAGCCCTGAGGCACAGCGGCATCTCCAAGGCTTCCAGGAGGGCTCCTGTGGGCCCTGAGCCCTGTGGATGGCGTCCTTAGATTTTCCCACAACACCGAGCAGGGCAGTGCTGGCTGCCTGGGGCTCCTGATGCATTAAGTCTCATTTTTTTCGAGTTGGGGGTTGAGAGAATTTGCTTAAAGTCCAAACAAAGCTCCATTTCCCTGAGCTCCCCAAAGCTGCTTTCCCTGATGCCTTCTGCTCTCTTGAGGGGTGGCTCTTTAGTGCAGGCAGGGTGAAGGGAGCCCAGTGGCTGAATGGCGCCTCCTGAGGCTTTCCCACCAACCCCAACCCCTTTCCCTTTTCTGCCTTGAGCTCTGAAGAAAGGATGTCCTCAGCGCTCCCCCAGAAACTAGTGGCCTCACCTGCTCTTCAGAGCCCAGCTGGGTTCCAAGCAGGATGCCGCCCTCTGCTGGCCAGGTGGCCCTCACGTCTCTCCCTTTCATTTGGCCTGCCATGGAAGCTGGGTGCCGCCTCCCGCAGGCTCTTTCCACTTTCTGGTGCCTGGATCAGGGGAGGGCAGATCCTGGATTGAGTGAGGAAGTGGTAGTAGGAGGTGACTCCACCCAGGTCTCCCTGTGAGCTTGCAGTCAACCATGGAAGACTCCAGAATGAGCTATGGTGGCCTCCTCGTTCCTGGCCCAGACTCCCATGGCCCCTGCTTAGTGGAGAAAGACTCTGGTTGTTTGAAGGTCAAGGAGGTCCCTGAGAGAGCTTACAGGCGTCTCGGCAGGGATGACAATGACCTCTGCGGCCTCTTCTGGCACTTTGACCCATGACTGGAGGAAGCCACACCGAGCTGGAGTGCTCATGTCCCTCTATAGAGAAAAACCCTATGCTTGGAGCAGGGACTTCCTGGTTACCAGTTTTATCTGGCCAGACCTGCTTTTCCTGTTTGGATTGTTGCTATGAGCAACAGGCTCAAGAAATCTCTCCCCACCCACCCACTTGGCAGCATTGCTGGCTGCTTATTTTAAGAAAAGGCTGGGGGCAAGGAAAACAAACCCCAATCCCTTTCCCTTTTCTGCCTTGAGCTATGAAGAAAGATGTCCTCAGCGCTCCCCCGGCAACTGGTGGCCATGGCCCTGACACTGAGGCCAAGGCCTATTTTGTAAACCAGAGGACAGGAGATGGCCCAGGTCAGGAGGGCAGGTCCCTCGGCCTGGAGGAAAAGGCAGCACTCCAACTGAAGACCTGGGTCGTGGCCCTAGGGAGTCCCTCAACCAGACTGAGGCCATTGCTCAGGCAGGCAGCCAGGACTCAGTGGTTATCAGTCAACAGCTGGACAAGAAGCTGGCTCCAGAAGGTAAAGCCCTAAGCTACCAAACAGCCCACTGTTTGTTCCACAGATTTTCTTCCAAGTAAGACTTCCTGGATGATGGCACCATGTATTGGTTTATATTCTGGCTAGTTGAAATGACCCAAAGTCCTTCAGGTCCTTCAAAGTCCTCAGGACCCCTGGCTGGGCAGACACTGGTCTGATCTGATCTGAAGCCACACAGTGCAGGTGCAGTGAGGCCCAGAGGTGGGTGGCCTGGGAAGGCAGCCAGTCTATACTGGACCCTGGGGTGAGGAGTTCCCGGGCCAGGGAAGCCTTGGGGAAGGAAGGTCTCTGCGAGCAGCCCAGGCTGTGCTTCACCCCTGGTCCTCCGCTTCACCCCGTTGCTGGCATGTGCCTGGGCCAGGTGGGTTCCTGACCACTCATCTGCTTCATCCTAAGGTTTCACAGGTCTGTGTCCTACTGGCCACCTCAGCCTGGAGACTGCAGAGCCTACCCACTGGGGCTGGTGCCTGTTAGGATGGGGCTGGTTACCAGGGCAACGGGAACTGGATTATGAGCTCCACAGCCTACTACTTGCTGCTCTTCCTGAGGGCCAGCGCACTTGGGCCCCCTGAAGAACAGAGCAACCCTTCCCTCACCTGTGCCCTCCAAGAGCCCTGCAGGAGTGGGATGTCCCCAGGGAGCAACCCCTGCTCCGGCCTCTTTTGCTCAAGGGGGAACTTCTGCCCTGGTGCAGGCAAGCTGTTCTTTGGAGTTTCTGTCTCCCAGGGCTTTTGACTGTGCTTCCCTTTGGGGGTCAGGCTGAGCAACCCCTCGGTCTTCCACAAGCCTCGGTGCCAGCCCGTGCCTCTAGAAGGGTGACTGGTTGGCCACATGTGGGCTGCAGGAGGAAGGTGGCTGTCCCTGCTCCGTCTCCTCACTGCCCTCCCCTTTCCTTTTCAGAAGTTGCTCTGGGCCTCTTGCCATGCTGGCGACACGCCTATGATCAATTTTGACTTCCATCAGTTTGCCAAAGGCGGGAAGCTAGAGAAATTGGAGAACCTGTTGAGGCCTCAGTTAAAGCTACATTGGGATGACTTTGATGTGTTCACCAAGGGCGAGAATGTAAGTCCACGGTGAGTCTCGCCTGCCAGCATCGCCTTCTGCCGGGTGAGGAGTCCGCTGTGGCTCTCTGGGAGGTGCCCCCTCCTTGAGGTGTTTCCTTCCCTCAAAGCTTGACTAGTTTCCTGGGTCGTGAGCTCCATGATGTGGGGGCATCGTGGGCTTCCGTCTTCTTCCTGCATTCAGAGTCCCGCTAAGGAGTTCAGGGAGTAGATGGTAAACCATGGTTTCTAGAAAAAGAAACATCCTAAGGACTGTCTATATAAAATGTTGGGCTCAGATGACCATGTGACTTACCCCACCATGACAAGTACTTGTGAGAGCAAGGGGGAACTGTCACCACTCTCAGTGGACAGCTTGGTTTAAACCACGATGCCCAAGGACACTGAGCTATGGGTCACCCTGTTCAGGGCTGAGAGAAAAAGGAAGTCTGGTTTCTTCACATCACATAAATCGATCCTCATTATTCGCAGATCACATATTTGAGAATTCCCCTACTTGCTAAAACTTACTTGTGACCCAAGAATTTTAGTCATGGCACTTTGTGATCATTGGCAGACGTGCAAAGCACGTGAAAATTTGTCATCCAACATGCATGTTCCCAGTGAGGTCAAAGGAGGCAGGGCTCTGACTTCTTGCTCCGCCCTTAGACCATAAACAAGGGTCCTTTCCACTCCTTAGTGCCATGTTTTTCATATTTTCTTGCCTTTTGCTGGTGATTTCACTGTTTAACGTGGCCCTCAGGGATGGTACTGAAGCATTCTAAGCACAAGAAGGCAGTGATGTGCCTTCCAGAGAGAATGCACGTTAGACGAGCTTCTTCAGCTATGGGTCAGGGTTATGGACACTAGGCTGTGAGACTGGTGTTAACAAAGCAGCAACATACAGACTTGAATTATGTGGGGTTGTGTCCTGATAACATAGAACTTACATTTGAACTTAATATGTCAAAAATATCAAGTCAGTGCTGCATTTAATACTCCAGTTAACCCACATAAAAATCATTTGGTGGGACATCCTGAGTCAGAGGCTATCTGTATATATTTCAGTAAGGTGCTTTAAACAAACACATAAAAAAGGTCATGTGTTGATGAGTTGATGACATGTGGCCAGAGGCTTGCAGAAACCTAATTGCACTTCTCCAAGAGCCATGCTTAAATCAGTACTTGCTAATTTTACATTCATGCAATTTTATAATTATCCACAGCACCTTATATCACCACTGTGCATAGCAAGAACTGGGTGTACTTAGGATGATCCAGGGATATGGGCTGCAGAGAGTGTCCTGGGGTCTGTTTGCCATCTCTCGGTATGGGGGTCCCTTAGAACCCATACTTGGGGGTGCTAGTGGTTCATTGAGGGGTCTTCTCCTAGAACAGGTCTCCTTGGAAGTGGTAGACTTGCCACGGTGCTATGGCTGTTACACATCTCACGACTGTTCCCATCTCTTCCTGTTGTCCTCAGTTTTCAGAAAGGCACTTTGCGGATGAACTGTCTTGACTGCCTGGACCGAACCAACACCGTGCAGAGCTTCATCGCACTTGAGGTGAGTTTTGGGCCATCTGTGTCATGTCCTGTGCCTTCAGTGGGGCAGTCTGGGCCTTCAGCTGCAAGATGGGGGTGATACCACTGGTGACTTTCCAACAATGGGGTTCTCTGGTTGGCTGCTTGCCTGTGCCACTCTGTGCCTTCTTATGTCATGGTCTCTACCCCACCCCCAGTGCCTGGGACGGAACCCATGTGTGCTAGGCAAACATTCCACCACTGAGCCCCACCCCCAGCCCAACAGGCACACTTCTTCATACGTTTTCCAGGTACATTCCAGACATGGTTGTCCAAAGGCTCCAGACACCCTTGGGAAGTAGTAGTTCTTGATCATGACTATCACGAATACACCACTGGGCCAGGGCACTGTGAGGCTGGATCTGAGGCCTGGGGAGGGACACATCTGTCTGCATGGCCCCAGCTGGCTGGCTGACCTCTCTCAGCTATGTCCTGGGAGGAAGGAGGTGGAGTCCATGCCATCTGTGACTACTACTGCTATCTGTCCAGCCCTCCGGCAGTGGTGGTGGGTGTTTATGTATCTGGGGGTCAGGAGAGATTGGGTGGATCATCTGAATAAAGTTGGAGTTGGGGTGGGGAGCCATATTCTCTGCAGCAAGAGCTTCTTATTCTCTGGAGGGCCCAGAACATCTGCAGTCTGTTGAATAAGGAGCTCACAGGGAAGAGGGTGGGGATGGTCCCTCTAGATAGTCAGTGATGGCTGTCCTTTATTTCTTCCCCAGGTCCTTCATCTGCAGCTCGAGAGCCTAGGGCTGAATTCAAAACCCATTGTTGACCGCTTTGTGGAGTCCTTTAAAGCCATGTGGTCTCTGAATGGGCACAGCCTGAGCAAGGTGTTCACGGGCAGTAGGGCCCTGGAAGGGAAGGCCAAGGTAGGAGCCGGCCAGGTGGAGAGGGAGGGGAACCTCATGGACCCCTCTCACACCTGGGTTTTGGCTCACACAGGTAGGGAAGCTGAAAGATGGGGCCCGGTCTGTGTCTCGCACCATCCAGTCCAACTTTTTTGATGGGGTGAAGCAGGAGGCCATCAAGCTGCTGGTGGTTGGAGATGTCTACAATGAGGAGTCAACAGACAAAGGAAGGATGCTCCTGGACAACGCGGCCCTCCTGGGTAATGAGTTCTCACTCTGCCTGCATAGGGGTGTCCATGGCCCTTACGCTGCATCAGAGCAGTTGGCGTTTGTGGGTAAAGTTAACCAGCCCCACTGCCTGCACCATGTAATCCAAGATGGCGGGTGACAGACTCATCCAGAACTTCTGGCCTCTGACCTGTGGTATCTTGATCTGACCAGTTGACCTAAGCATCATATATGTATATATACACACATGTATACACACATATAATGTAAAGTCTTTGTATATAACCCGTGGGCATCATACCATATATTTAATCTCTAGATTACTTATACCTGATACAATATAACTGCTATTTAAATACTTGTTACACTGTATCGTTTAAGGGAACATGGCAATTTTAAAGTCCACATGTTTATTGTTTATGCAGTTTTTTTCAAGTATTTTCCATCCATGGATTGAATATGTTGGATAGATCTGATGCGAACCTGTGGTGATAGAGGGTAGTTACTTCCTAGTAGCCTGTGCCTTCTGGTCTCTTCCACTTTCTCAACTGGACTGTGTTCTACATCAAGAGGAGGGAAGGAAATGGCAGGGCTCTGTGCATCTATACTGTTCTGAAGTCAGTGTCTCTAAATTCTAATTCACTCCAGAAACTTCCTCAGTGGCCTGAATGCTTGGTGCCCTTGACAAGTGTCGTGTGGCCCAGGGAGCTTCCTGTGAACCTGGCCTGTCCTCTTCTGGCCCAAAGCCCTATTGAAATAGAGGAGAGGACCCCGTCCATTTCTGGGTGGGGAGGACACATCCAGTTTTGGCAAAACTGACAGAAGTCCATCAATAGCTGGAAGTTCCTTTGGGGAAATTAAAAAAGACCTCTTATTCCCTGGAGCCTGGGAAATTTATAGGTCTTACAAAAAAGGGGAGACCCGGCATTTTTTTTCTCATAAAAACGTTTAAGTTTTATTTTGGAAATTCTTGGTGTTTTTGAAAGAGAAGTGCCCACATTCAAAGCGGCTTCCCAAGTGTTTTCTACTCTTACCCTTCTACATTATGGGCCACTTGTTTGGCTCTTGACAGCCAGGGTGATGCTTAGTTTCTGCTCTAGATATCAATCTTCTTGGAAGAAGCTGAGCAAAGCACCAGGTGGCAGAGCACAGGTCATCCAGCAGCAAGACCAACGGGATCGGAATCCAGTCACTAGTGTAAAAACTGGATCTATTTTGGTTCTCTAGAGCATGGAGACATTATGATGTCATGATTTTTTAATGCCTTAAATTTAAGGTCAAAAGAACAATAAAACAGAGCCTTTCGCACACACCTTTCACACACCAGTTATGCAGGATGAAAGGTAGAAAATGCAAAGATGGGGTTTGGGGAAGACATTTCAAGTTATATATGTAAAGATTGATTGATTAATTGTGTGTGTGTGTGTGTGTGTGTACAATTATATGGTACACTGCAGTGTTCCCTTGCTTGAAATCTGTGCCTTGTTCTTCTGTGGGATCATGGATTGAGTGCTGATGAGACTTTTCCCATCGTGTCTGAGATTCCCTGTGACCTGATGTCCCTCTGTGGATCTCATTGGGGAAGGGTGTGGAGGGTGAATTTTTTTGCACTGTGTTGCAGAACAGATAGGGTGTCTTTGGTCTTTCATCCCCTCCCTGGGTAGCATGCGAGGTCCTTGTGTTCAAGCTCTGGAACTGCCTGCTTCTCTGCAGAGAGCCCCTCCTGTAATCCTGGAGGATGCCTGAGGTCTGGGCTGCAGAGAAAGGTGACTTTTCATGCCTCCTAACAGTGACCCCCAGGATCCTAAGAGCTATGACAGAACGTCAGTCAGAATTCACCAACTTCAAGCGGATCCAAGTCGCCGTGGGGACCTGGAACGTGAATGGAGGGAAGCAGTTTCGCAGCAACCTCCTGGGGACAGCAGAGCTCACAGACTGGCTGCTGGACGCGCCCCAGCTCTCCGGGGCTGCCGACATCCAGGGTGAGGCATTCCACGGAACCTGCCATGTCAGGCTGGACTTTTTAAATAGCCGTTGCCTGGGAGAAATTGTTATTTGCCTTTTTCACTTTTAAGATGTTTGAAAGCACCTTCTAGGATATTGCCTAGCAAATTAACCATGTGACCCCTTTCCCTACTGACTGGGGAGTTATCACGGTAGGTCTCTCTTCTCTTCATGTGCAAAGATGTCTTAGGTTTCAGTCATTAGAATTTTGTCAGGAGATGGGGCCTCTAGGGTAGTGCTGCTGTTGGGAGCTGCTAGAGCCAGACCTGCACTTGATGTTGCTGCTGCCTGAAAATAAATGTCTCATCCCTGCCTTTCCCCCAGCCAACTCGAGGTTGGGCATCCCCAATCTAAAACCTGAAATAAAAATACTCCGATATTTGAAACTTTGAGCACCGACGAGACATCAAGTAGAAACTTCCACTCCTGTGATGGGTCACAGTTAAAACATAGCTGCACTAAAAATGTATAAAATTGACTTCAGGTTAGGAAACAAGGTGTATGTAAAACAAATGAGCCAGTCACAGAGGTGCACGCCTGTAATCCCAGCAACTCGGAGACTGAAGCAGGAGGATCACAAGTTCAAGGCCAGCCTCAGCAACAGTGAGATCCTATCTCAAAATAAAAAGTAAAAGGGGCTGGAGGTGGAACTCAGTAGTAGAGCACCCCTGGGTTCAATCCCCAGTACCAACAAAAAAAAATAAATGAATGTATAAAATAAAATGAATGAATTTCATGTTTACGCTTGGGTCGCATCCCTAAGATACCTCATTATGCATGTGGAAATATTCCAGAATCTAAAATCTGAAGCACTTTGGCTTCAACTAATTCAGATAAGTAATCCTCTGCCTGCAATATCCATCCACTTTTAAGTAATTATGAATTTGTGTACTTTTTGAGAATAAAATAATTCCAAACTTGACAAATTATCTATCATGCAAGATCCTATTAAGTGCCCTCAAAACTCAAGGTTTGAAGACTTAAATGACTTTTGTCCAATCACTGTTAACTCAGGGGCCTTGCTTATTTCCACATCCTTGGACTTGGAAAGAGGCTCCTGACCAGGTCTTTGCCTGGGATGACCTGTCCTTATGTACATCCCGTCCTGCCATTCACACCCTCTTGTCTGCCTGGGAGCAAGTGTCCACAGTCAGGGCCCCTGGATTCTCTTATTGGGGGTGGCCCATATTGGCACAAGTGGTGTGTCCAGAAGCCATCTGAACTCCACAGGACAGCCTGGCAAGTGCTGGGGCTGGTCAGCCCTACCTTGCTGAGAAAAGCCCCTTCCTGGTACCACAGCAACCCTCCTCCTGCCTGGAGGACAAGTGGGTAGTTACAGCAAGTTGGTGGTTGCTTTGCCAGGATATTTTATTGAGGTGGACAGTAGTGGGCCCATTGGAAAGCCACCAAGTTCAGGAGAAGGATGGAGCTGAACTTCTGTTGCTAGCCAGGTCAAAGGATAGGTGGTGTTTCCTTTTAAAAAGAGAAAAAAGCAGCAGTAGCAGCTTCATGTTTTACACCAGCTCAGCTGGAAGTGCCAGTGCTCATGGGGCTGCAGAGCAGGAAGTGGGGAGCCTGTTGGCCTCTCCCAGTAGAGGCCACTTCCTCCTGCAGGAGCCCTGGCAGAGGCGCCTCACGCTCTGCAGCAGGAACCGTGTCTGGGTTTGATGGCTTCAGTACCTGAGTACCAGAGGGCGTGACTGGGGAGCGTCAGTGAATGCAAGCATCAGTGTAAGCCAGGGTTTTTGTGGCAGGTCCCGTCAGAATGGTTCCCAAGCAGCACAGCACCCACCCCGGGCTAGACCCAGATAATGGTCCCCGTGGAAGGGACCATGTTGGTCACACATTAGCTGGGTGATGCTGTGCCCAGTGCTATGAAAGTACTTGGGAAGCACAAACTAAACATGAGGCAGTGTGACCCCTCAGCCACTTCAGGGTCTGGCTTGGAGGGCATGCCCTCGACACTTAGCAGGAGGGTCAGGTATTTTACTGAAGTTATTTGATTTACTCTTAATAACATCTGGTCACTTTTGTTGAGAAAGAAACAGGTTCAGAGAGATTGGTGCCACACCCTGGGACATACATAAGGAAGGGCCACGTGTGATGTGGGCTAGAAGCATAGAGGAGGGGAGAGTGGGTTCTAGAGGCTGGTGCCCCAGAAGGGTCGGGTGAGTGGGCCCCTGCAGTAGGTGGTGTGGCCCTGAGGAGGGAAATGGGGAGCCTCGTGAACCAGGAAAGCAGGACCTGGTGGTTCTCATTTCCTTCATTTCCTGCCTTGTCCCCAGATGACAGCAGCCCTACTGACGTGTATGCCGTGGGGTTTGAAGAGATGGTGGAGCTGAGTGCAGGGAATATTGTCAATGCCAGGTAAGGGTTGCGTGTGGGGGGCAGGGTAACCCTGAGCCAGGTGTCTGGTGGGGAGCAGAGCCCCAAGGTCTTCTAGGGCCAGCCTGTGACCTCGACTGTGTGGTAACTTCTGGCTAGACTCCTTTTCTACACTCGCACAGGTGCACTACCCCCTGCCTCCATCCCTACTGAGTAAGTAAAGGGAAGGAAGGGCTGGTGTCACTGTGTTTTCTGAGGTGCTCCTGGGCTCTGTGGTGAAGCCGATTCACACAGCCTGGGAGCCACGTGGGTGAGCCTAGAGGGCAGGGCAGGGAGGGCAGCTGATTCACATTTTCTGGGGAGAGATGAGAAAGTGTGAGTGTCAGGAGGAGGTACTCTGTGCCAGGCACAAAGGAAGGGCCCCAGACTGCTGGATTAGCATTTGGCATAGAGCAGTTAGAATCCCCCCCTCCCCCCCGTGCCCCTGCCCCCAAACAAAGGACCCGATTATATTTCAAGTAACTATTCTAAACAAATAAACCAACACTGTGGAGCTCTCATGAGAAGGTCCTGGGCTGGGTGTTGGGTTGAGGAAGGTGCCACTGTGATGTGTAAGGCACAATTGAAAATATAGAGCCAGTCCCCCGGTGGAAGCCAGGCCCGACACCACACGGGGTTGGTAGGTGGGAGATGCACTTCGGCTCACCCTGAAGAGCAAGCACCCTTCCTTTCTTTTCTTCCCCAGTACCACCAACAGGAAGATGTGGGGCGAGCAGCTGCAGAAAGCCATCTCACGCTCGCATAGGTACATTCTCTTGACCTCGGCACAGCTAGTGGGCGTCTGTCTGTATATCTTTGTACGTCCGTACCATGTTCCGTTCATCAGGTAAGAACACCTATAAACACCTGGGGACTGAGGGGCTGTGAGTCTGGGGTTCTTGTTCTGTGATTTCCTCTGCCCTCCCTGGGTCTTTCCACAGCAGGGATCAGGACCTGCCATAGCTGGATAAATGGAAGGAACAAAGGCCCCCGAGGAAAAAGCTGAATAGGATATTGTCTAGCAATTAAAAAGCCTCAAGAGGAAACTCCCAGCTCAGGAAGCTGCCCTCTTAGGAGGAGCCGCACCGCCCAGAATCAGTGCTGGGCTAGGAAGGGGTTTCTTGTTGGCATTTTACTGACAGGAAACGTCTGAGCAAGGGCTGAGTAACTCCTCAGGAAATGCCAAGCCTTTGGTCTCTTTTTGAATGAATTCTGAGTGGAATCTGTCTCACCTCCTTTGTAAGACAGGAGGGTCTGTGTTGGTTCTTTGTCTTGTGATTCGATGAATGAGATCCATGGACACAAAGGGAAGAGCAAGATAACAGGATTAATTAAAGGAATAGAAACAAAGCAGAGCTCCGCAGTGGGAGGGCTCCCAAGGAGGGTGGCCACCGGTGTCTGGTGTCAGTCTAGAGGTTTACATGATAAGGTTAGAGGGAGCTAGGTGGCCTTGAAGACATAGGCTAGAGATTTTAAAAACAGTGGGTCTTTGAGTCCAGGCACACAGGATGTGTCCCCCGTCCAATTGGGACGTTGACCATGTCCCGCTGGTCATGAGCTGACTACTCCATTTTGTAAACTCCTGGGTGGAAGTTTAAACCTGTCTTTAACACATTTCTGTCTCCTGCTCTCATTATTATTTCTCCAGAGTGACAGCTTTGTGGTGTAAGAAGGGCAAGGGCTTAGGCGAGGCATCTCCTTTAGGAAAGGCCCCCTCGGCTCTGGGCAGCCTCCCGCGGCTGCCTGGACTCCTTCGTGGCGTTAGGATTTCCTGCAGCCCTTCTAGTTGCTGACACCAGGCAGCTAGCGGGCCTTCATCCTAAGTCAAGTGGGACAGAGTCGGGTGTGGTGGCACACACCTGAAATCCCAGCACCTCGGGAGGCTGAGGCAGGAGGGTTGTAAGTCCACAGCCAGCCTCAGTGATTAAGTGAGACCCTCATCAACTTAGTGAGACCCTGTCTCAAAATAAGAAACCATACATAAAAAACGAAAAGGGATGGGGATGTAGCTGAGGTAAAGTGCTCCTGGGTTTCACACCCAGTCCCCCAAATGGTTCAGCAACTAAAGTGGGATGAGACCCAGTCAGGCTCCTCTGGGTGGAGGACCATGGGTACTCCCTGTGGTGGCCCTGGAAGAACAAGGCTGGCTCTGTATTCATAATTCCCTTTGGAGAACTTCAGGAAATGTTTCAAGTCCCTGCCCTTCTGAGAGTGTTACGGGGGCAGTTTGGCCGTATCCCAAGTTCATAGGAAAAGGCTAATAAAGGAAAGTTCAGGGTGAAGACTAGCGATCAACCATGAGTCGGGAACAGGGTAGAGGACTTGCTGACCTCCTTGACCCTGCTTGAGCTCCCCCCACTTGCCTCCTCAGTCTCCTGCCCTTGGCCTCAGGCCTGTCCGCTCACACCCCTGTCCCTTCCCGCTGCCTCCCAGGTAGGGGTGCACCAGTAGGCCCCCATCTGTGGCATGGTGGTGGAGACGTCACGCTCTTGGCTTGGGGTCCGTGGTTCTAGGTCCTGCAAGCCCACTCGTGTGACGCTGAGTTGGCCTTGTAACGCAAGCCAGAGCCTGTGTGTGTGTGGGGAAGCCAGTTTGCCACCACCTTCCGGGCCGGCCTGAAGGACTGGCTGTTTCCGTGTTCTCGAGACACATCAAGAGCCCAGAGGAGTCCTCCTGTGCTTCACATGAGAACTGCGTGGGGCGGGTGGTGGTGGGGGGGCTGGGAGACAGGAGAGCCGGGGCAGATGCAGGGGTGCTGTCTGCTGCCCACGGGGTGCTTGTGGAGTACGGAGCTCCTCTGAGCCCAGCCAGGGCGAAGGTGCTCCACAGCCCACCGGCACTGAGAGGGAGCGGCCTCCTGGCCGTGGAGTCAGTGATGGCCGCTGGTTGCTGCGTTCTTGGCTTCAGAGGATGTGATGAAGACCTCTGAGCCGTGGTTCAGAGCAGGGGCCTCACGCAGGCTCTTCTCTGGCCAAACAGGCTTACACTTTTCAAGGCCAATGGAAGGTGCTTGCTTTTCTATTGCAGGGACGTGGCCATCGACACGGTGAAGACTGGCATGGGGGGAAAGGCAGGGAACAAGGGTGCCGTGGGCATCCGCTTCCAGTTCCACAGCACCAGCTTCTGCTTCATCTGCAGCCACTTGACAGCTGGGCAGTCACAGGTGAAGGAGAGGAACGAGGACTACAGGGAGATCACCCACAAGCTCTCCTTCCCTGCGGTGAGTGGTGGACTGGCAGGGGGGCTTTCCTGCTCTGTTTGCCATGTGTGGCTTTCTGAGCTGCCGACAGGAGCCTGGCGAGAGGGGTACAACCACAGGGAGCATCCCTGACCCAGGGCGTAATACTGGGGGAGGGAGATGAACACGGGGGATAGTGTGATAGAGGGACACCCAAGGAGCCCAGCTCTGCAGTGTCCCGTCACTTCCTTCTCTATTTCCTGGACATTTAGATAGCCTAGATTTCCTTAGGTGCATTTTCCAGTGTTCTACCTCGGGTGATGGAACGGGGAAGGAAAACCAGTGTGTCCATGCTTGGTTCAAGTTTGTGAAGAACATTTGAATCCAAACAATTTAAGATTTAGTTTCCTTGAGGCTGGGGATGTAGCTCAGTGGTAGTGTGTGCTTAGCTCGCATGAGGCCCTAGGTCTAGTAGCAAAAAGAAAAGAAATTGTGTTTTTGAGATCTACAATCATCTTCTGTTACTGGATTAAGAACTTCCTTTTCCAAATCCAGGAAATCATTACCGAGGAATCATAACACTGGCCCTGAGGTTGCCAATAATGCACTGTCCTCTAGTGGTGGGCCAGAGGGTTTATGCTGAAGCTGGAGACTCTGTGTGTGTGTGTGTGTTTTGCTGGAGATTGAACCTAGGGGTCAGCACACTACGCAAAAGCTCTACCGCTAAACTACATCCCCATTCCTGGACTTTATGTTCAAATTTTCATGTTTTCCCTCCCACACTCCCCTTTATTCTGGTGCATATACAGCCCCCCTATTCCCTAAAGGGAGGGCACATTTCAGCTGTTGCCATGGAATTTTCCAGCATCTGAGAGAGGCTAGGTGGGTCTTAGAGCTCTTCTCTACAAGAACAGATCCCCTAAAACTGGCATCTTATTGACTGGGCTGCCCAAATATGCAAAGCAAAAATTCCTTTAATTTCTGAGTTAAAGAAGAAACAAAACAAGTTGGGGTGTGTGTGGGGGGAGGGTTAAAAAAAAATTCCAGGGCTGAGGACATAGCTCAGCAGAAGAGCATGTACCTAATATGTGCAAAGCCCTGTTTCCAGCAATGCAAAAAAAATTTTAAAAAAAGGTCCAACCCATCTCACTTGTAAAGTACCATTTCGAAACAGTATATTTGGGACACATTCCAAATAATAAGAGTTTATAATATGGCTCTTTCTCCCCCTTAACAATAGAAATACTGAGGGTATATATAAGTTAACTCTGTGTACTGCTGGTACCCAATACCATAGTCACTGGCCACAATAACTATTTAAATTAATATCACTTGCACTGACCACATTGAAAATGCTCAATGTGCACTGGCCTGTAGCCAGTGTTCCAGCATTAGACAGCTCCAGAGAGAATGTTTCCATCACTGCAGAAAGTTCCGTTGCACAGGGCCGTCTAGACACTCGTTTTATTTGGTTGTGATCATCTTAACCTTCTGTTCAGGCGATCGCTATGGGGTGGGAGGAGCAGGAACACCACATAGTGGGAGAACAGAAATGAATTTTAGAGCGAGGCAGATCTATCTGGGTTCCAGTCTCTTCTTTACCATGTGTTAGCTGAATTTTTTAAGTCTAAAAGATCCAGTGGAACCTGCTGCACAGGGGCTGCTGCAGGGACGAGGTACACCAGAACAGAGCCCAGCCCTTGTAGACAGCTGTTGCACAGCAGCTGCCATCATTTTGACTGGGGAAGGGCTCCAGGGCTGAGCTGGAGACTGCAGGCCACGGGACATGACTGGGGGAGGATGTGCTGAGGGGCAAGAAGAGCGGAGAGCCCCAAGGTGTGGTTTGTGGGGTTTTAGAAGCCGCACTCTTGACACCTCCACTAGTTCCTTTCATCTTGTCATGACGCTGACGTTTGGCCAATGCTTCTGTGGTGCAGACAACAGGAGCAGGGCCTGATCCCCAGGACTGCACTTGACAGTTGTGCTTCCTGTTGAGGCTGGAGCTTTGTCTACACACTCAAGCACTGTTACTGCAAAGAAAAAAGCGAGGCATGTATAATCCTCAGTAGGTTCATGGGATTGGTCAAAGTGAAAGGCTCTAGTGGAAAACTTAAGAGTAACCATCTAAAGAAAAGAGCTTCTGCTCGTCCCCATTCCCTCCCCTCCACCTTCCTTGAGGATGGGAGACAACGATGATGATTTTCTTTACAATTTAGGGGAGAAACATTTTTTCTCACGATTATGTGTTTTGGTGTGGCGATTTCAACTACCGGATTGATCTCACTTATGAAGAAGTCTTCTATTTTGTTAAACGCCAAGACTGGAAGAAACTTCTGGAATTTGATCAGCTACACCTGCAGAAATCAAGTGGAAAAGTAAGTTGTGACTTTAAGGTCTTTTTTGGCAGCTGTTCTGATGGGAATAATATCTTTGTTCCAACATGGAATCCTACTAAATGCCTGCACTGATAATAATATTCAGCAAATTAAGTTCTACGAGTGGGTTTAATGGTGTTTCTGATACTGTAGAAAACACATGGGGCTTAGGAAATTAGGGAAACAGGAGCATCCATTCACACACACTCTGTCTCTCTTGAATGAGCTTTGGCTGGCCACACACAGAGTCCTGTGTCTTCTCAAACCCCAAGGTTCTTCTGTAGAAGAGCCTCCTGAGTGCA
This sequence comes from Marmota flaviventris, assembly GCF_047511675.1. Lineage (NCBI taxonomy): Eukaryota > Metazoa > Chordata > Mammalia > Rodentia > Sciuridae > Marmota > Marmota flaviventris. The sequence goes on along the minus strand of NC_092503.1, from coordinate 9,091,502 downwards.
TTTAACCCAGTGGTAGAAGGTCCGACTGCAAGTCTCCTCTTCCCTCCTTTACCTTTGCCAATTTTAGGGACCTTTTAGGCCATGGCATAAGTAGAAAAGAAATAGCTAGAAAACCTGTCATTGGTTCTTCCAGATATCCCAAATCTATCTTCTCCAGAGAATGCTGTTTCCTATTCCTGTGTCTGTTAGCTCCCTAGCTGGATAGGCGGAGAGGAGGAAATACGTCTGAATGCCACTGGCCTTTTGAGAGTGAAGCTGGTGAAGTATGTGGGGAGAGGGCAGCTAAGGCCTCTCTCCAAAAGCAAGACTCGGCACTCTTTGTGGTTTGCTCTGTCTTCTCGCCTAGGGCGCTGTCAGTGAGTGGATTGCTGAGGGTGGATGAGTGGCCACCCCAGACTTCCTTGACAAGGTTTTCTTTTCCTTCCTCCTACGTATTCTCATTCCTTCCCCTCTGCACTTGAGGGAGGGAGGGAGGGAGTGAGTGCTGCTCTGGGGCCTTCCCAGGGCACAAGGCCAGATCCAGAGCTTAACAGAGAGGGAAGCTGGGCTCTCTCAGTGCTTCTGTGGGCTCAGTCCATTTACTTAACAAGCACCAACTGGCGCAGGCCTTGTGAGGCGCGGGTCTGGAGATGTGCAGATGCACACACAAACCCTGTGCTCTTCTCCTGACTCTTGGGGGGTGAGAGCAGGCCTGGCTGGAGGGTACAAGGGAGGGAAGCAAAGGTAGCATGACGGTGTGTCCGCCGGAAGATGAATAGAGGATTGCATTTCAGCCACCTGAAAAGCACACTAATGTCTAGTGTAAGACAAATTTGCAAATATGACAGATTGTTAGTTTTTAGGACTAGAACATTCTGGAATGTGCATTTTTTTTTTCACTGAAAGGTGGTCTTGTTTGTTTTTTTTTTTTTTTTTTCTCCCAATAGATTTTTAAAGACTTCCACGAAGGAGCAATTAACTTTGGACCCACCTATAAGTACGATGTGGGCTCTGCTGCCTATGATACCAGTGACAAATGCCGCACCCCGGCCTGGACAGACAGGGTACTGTGGTGGAGGAAGAAGCGTCCTTTTGATAAAACAGGTGAGTAGGATGTGCACATTCAAGAGCCAGTGGGGGGGGGTCAGACAATAAACACTGTAAAGGAAAAAAATGCATTCACTCATCCAGCATTCCACTGCTTGCAAATCACATGTTTTTCAATAACCCAAATGACAAAAAAAATCATCCCAGAATGATTTTTGGAAGCCGAGCTTTAGGGAGCCCCCTTCTGGCCTCTTTCTGGAGATAGTGACCTGTGAAAAGGTCTGTCCTGGTCTCCCCATCCCTCCTTCTGTCCTGCGCTCTGCCTGATGTCTTGGGAAAGGAGGAGGGGGAAGTATCAGGGCCCTCTCCCCTCCCCACGCCCTCCCTCAGGCCCTTTGCCCGGCCCATTTTGTTTGACCAAGCTCTTTTCTCCTTAAAGCCTCTATTCCAAATTGAACGCGAGCAAGACACAATAAAAATGAGAGTGTTTTTTTAAATCAATCAGTTGCCAAGTATGTTTTGAACAGTTAATTACTACCCAACTGGGAATTGAAGTTTACTTGAAGTTAGAGCGCCTGTAAACAACTCCACATTTTGGGAGAGATGTTTGCTGAGCTTTCAAGGCCAGGAAATCACGTTCCGATAAAAAAGATAAATATTCCTTCAGTTAAGTTTATGAACATCCGTTTGGCCCCAGGGCACTGAGGCTGTCTAGAGTGAATCCTGGCTCCTTGGTCTCCATGCCTCTATATGAATGGCTGCAGGTCACCTGTAATTCCAGGGCCCTGGCAGGAGTTGGGGGGACTGGGCAGCAGGGATGGCTGCACCCCACGCTTACAGTTAACCTACCTGGGAGGGTGGTAGGTGGCTATGGTCATTACTGTTCAGGATAACCTGCATGTGAGGAACTTCTTTAACCTCAGGGCCCCAAACACCCTGAACCCAGGTTCAAGTTCAAGGGGATAAAGTGAATGAGCCTGAGCTTTGAGGTGGTTTGAGACAGAGAATCCTGCTACAGGTGTTTGTAATTGCATTCATGTATAGTGATATGATTCTGTGTTACATGTGGGCCTCTTGAATGGACCCCCCTGGGAGTAGCTGGAGAACTCAATCTTCTAGACAATGATCTAGATGGAGACACCAAAGTCAGACACACCTGGTCTCCCGGGACCCTCAGGTACTATGGCCGAGCTGAGCTACAAGCATCTGATCACAGGTACGCTCTCACAGGAGAAGGTAGTGTTTCCTCCCCAGGGGGAGCAGACATGCTCTCCCCCTAAAGGTACGCATGCGTGTGTGTGTGTGTGTGTGAGAGAGAGAGAGCGCGAGCGAGCGAGCGCGCAGGCATATGGGGAGAGTGAGAGTGTGTGCATGTGTGTAAAATACACTAAAGAACAAAAAAAAAAAAAAAAAACAAATACCACTGAGAATTAATAACTGGCAGCATTATTGCCATTGCTCTATATCATAAATGACACTATTTATGAAAGTCTCAAAGACACAACCTGTTCTATCTCATGGCTTTTAATTGCTCTTAACTGATGTTGCTGAAAATCTTACTTGCTTGTCACTATTTCCAAGATACAGCCATCTAGGCTCATTTTGAGTGCTGCCCAGAATTCTACTAGCCAGATGCATAGAATTTAGACTTTCACCTATTAAAGGATAGTTTTCCTAGTGATTTATTTGTTTATTTATATTTGGTGCCAGGGATTGAACACAGAGGTTACTTAACCACTGAGCCACATCTCCAGTTTTTTGTTGTGTTTTTTTTTTTTTTTTTTAATATTTTAGGGCCTCACTAAGTTGCTGAGGCTGGTTTTGAACTTGTAATCCTCCTGCCTCAGCCTCCTTAGCTGCTGGGATTACAAGCGTGCACCACCACATCTGGCTTTTTCTAGTATTTTGTTATTACAGACATCACAGGGTTTTTACGTCTTGGATCCAGAGCTACTAGGTCCTCTGAGCGTTGCTTGGCCTCAGGCACCTTGAACTCTGGACGGAAGTCAGCAGCAGATGGCAGGGAGGGCAGTGGTCTGGTGGCAGCAGCTCGGGGAGATTAGCCTTGTGGAAGATCTTGCGAGAGGCAGCAAAGTGTGGCCTTTGAGGGTTGGTAAGGAGTAATTTGATCTTCCCATAGCTGCTACCAAAATTATTTTATTGATTTCAACTTTGAGGAAAGAAATGAAGAAAGAGAAGGTGTGGTGAGCCAGTAGATCTACATCTTTAGATACTTCAGAATTCTTTAAATCCTGATACTACCTGCAGCCCTAGACACAAATCTTGAAAATCTTCAGATGTATGACTTGGGTTCCCTAGTTGAGGAGTGGATCTAGAAACCTTCACCTAACCACCATTTATTGAGGGGACTTATGTGCCAGACCTTGTTCCTGGCATTAGGGTTAAGTAATAAACAAAGATTCATGGAATTCTCTACAGGGACAAACCTAAGTGCAAGGAAGAATACCGTAGGGTCAGGCCAGGCTCAGTGTGTCTTCTACCCACCATCCAAGGAAGGCCTCGTAGCAGAGACCTGACGGAAATGAGGGCATGAGCTCTGTGGATGTCTGAGGGAGAGCACTCCTGGGGCACCTGCCTGGCAGCACCAAGAGTCCAGGATAATAGAGGCGGGGCAGAGCGTGACGGAAAGAACCGCAGGGATGAGACGGTCCAGAAAACCAAGCCTGTGGAGCCCTGTGGGTGGGCCATGCCTGAGCTGCAGAGGGCATCACCTGACACAGATCTGGTTATCAGCCCAGCAGACTTGGGGTGGGGGGGCAGAGAACCTGTGGTGGCTTTGGACTAGTGGTGGCTGTGGTGAGGTTCTCTGGAGGGCTCTCTGATGGCTGCATGTGTGGAGAATGAGTTCATTCCTTGTCATTGCTGCATGAATGAAGCCACCTGCCCCCTGTGGCTCCTGCTCTCACCTAGTCACGCCCTGGTGACTCACGCATGCATGGGCTCCTCCAGGAAGGGTTTCTCCTAATGTGTTTTAAAAATCACTCACTTAGTCATGTCCCTGTGTGACAGTTTCTCAGTCAGATTTTTTCCTGATTCCAGATGCAAAAAAAAAAATCATCATAATGATAACACATAGTAATATAAATTTGGGAGGACAGGATAATATTGCCCCCACTGTATCTCTTAATTTTTGTAGTTTTCTCTGGTTTTAAAGATTGCCACTTTATTATCACAATTTTATTTTTGGAGATGGGGTCCCACTATGCTACCCAGGCTGGTCTTGAACTCCTGGACTCAAGTGACCTCCCACTTCAGCCTCCCCTGTAGCTGGGACTGGACTGTGTGCCACCGTGCCAGCTTTTCTGTTGTGGTGCTAAGGATCAAACCTCACGTGTGGTAGGCAAGTGCTCCAGTCCTGAGCTACTCCCCGAGCCCTGCCGCTTTCTTCTATCCTAGTCCATAATTTAATTTCTACTTAATATCATAAGTCTTCAATAAGATTACTTAGGGATTTTCTTCATTATAAGGGATTTTCTTAATTTTTGTAAATAGAGTGACACCTGTCCCTGTGTTGGAATCACAGCAGTGCTGTGTTCTTTCCTGCGTGTCGGGTGGTTGTGTCTCTTTCAGTGACTGTGGACCATTTCCCATTAGGGCATGGTAGAGGGCTTTCCTCCCTCCCTCCTGTCAAGGATGCTGTAAACGGTCAACCTTGTACATAAACCTTTGTCTGCCTCTCTGGTCATTTCCTTAGAATAAAGTCCTACAAAGTCAATTGCTAAGTCAAAAGACATGAATGGTTTTGAGATCTGTGACACAAATTGCCAGCTAGTCCTGTGAAAAGCCGGCACCCCCACCACGTGCACCCCCACCCGCCCCTCCCTCTCCCTGGCAGCACCAAGGACTGTCAGGGGAGGAGTCCTGGCTGATGACTGGTGGTTTTCTAAGTTCTGGGTCATGTTCTCAGGGCACTGTGGTATTTCTTTCCTCTCTCAGATCATACTTAGAAATGCCAGGAGATGATACGAAGATGGGGGAGAGATGAAGACTAAGTGCTAGGGTGCAGCCGCCTGTGGATCTGTAGGCTGATGTCACAGTTGGTGGCAGAGCTCTGGGGGACCGGGCCCAGGCCTAGCACTGGGCAGTACCTGCCCCGGGCCAACCATTCTCGCCCTCTTCCCTTCCTGTCTGACGCAGACCCGTGCTGGCCATCGTGGAGGTGGAAGTACAAGAAGTCGACGTGGGTGCTCGGGAGAGGGTTTTCCAGGAAGTGTCCTCTTTCCAGGGCCCCCTGGACGCCACCGTTGTTGTAAACCTTCAGTCGCCAACCCTAGAAGAGAAAAGCGAGTTTCCCGAGGACCTGCGGGCTGAACTCATGCAGACCTTGGGGAACTTTGGGACAATTGTGCTTGTCAGGTAGCCACTGCCCTGAGACATGGGCTCTGGGCTGTGGGAGGATCTGGGAGGGCTGCCAGGTGGTTCCAGGCTGTGACTAGGCTTCTCTCACGTACTCCAGGATCAACCAAGGACAGATGCTGGTGACATTTGCAGACAGTCACTCAGCCCTCAGCGTCCTGGATGTGGATGGCATGAAGGTAAGTGGCACTGGGTCACACCATGGAGCAGGCCTGACTGATCTCACTTCTACATGGCTGTGTCTTCCCTTCCTCGGGCCTGGCTCATGCTGAACCTGTGGGGACCTGTGCCTGTGTGTAGGTGCCACACGGAGAAGGAGCTAGGATTGGTTGTGGTTCTCGGGTGTTATGGGACAGTCCTGGCTACTTGCAGAATCTGGCTGCCACTGAACTCTTAGTGTATTTCCCTGCCTCTGTGCAGGAGAGATTCCTTCTCTTCAGTATGTGTTTTGGGACATGTGGCTCATAGGTAGTTTCCATTTTAATAAATTCTGGTTTTAAACTTGCATGGAATGAAAAGCTGGTGATGATGGGCAAACTTTTATTCAGACCAAATGTGAAAACTGTGCTGATTCCACCTGGGGCCTGGGCCCCTGTTTTTTCTTAGCCAAACATGAAGATCGGCCTGTGCCCGGTGCACAGGTGGGAAAGGGGCACCCTGGTCACAGGCTCTGCTGTGACTTTGGTATTTCTTTTCACTTACCATGCTGTCCTCACAGGTGAAAGGCAGAGCGGTGAAGATTAGACCGAAGACAAAGGACTGGCTGAAAGGTTTGCGAGAGGAGCTCATTCGAAAACGGGACAGCATGGCTCCTGTGTCCCCCACTGCCAATTCCTGTTTGCTGGAGGAAAACTTCGACTTCACGAGCCTAGACTATGAATCAGAAGGTCAGTGACCCTTTGAGGAGGGGCAGGCTAGTGTTGCTCCTATTTGGAAGGGTTATGGAGGACATTTGAAGTGTGAGTATCACATCCATGTGATCCACTGTTCGTGTCTGGGGATGATACAGGAAATGGTAAAGGGACCCAGAGACATTTGGACTTACACCATGCTGTAGCCAGGTGTGGTGACACACACCTATAATCCCATGACCCGGGAGGCTGAATGAGGATTATGAGTTCAAAGCCAGACTCAGCAACTTAGTGAGGCCCTAAGTAACTTTGCAAGACCCTGACTCAAAATAAATAATACAAGGGATTGGGGATGTAACTCAGTGGTAAAAGTGCCCTTGAGTTCAATCCCCAGTACCAAATAAAATAGAAAAAAGAAAAAAAAAATTAGCTTTGACACTATTGGGGTTGTAAGTGGAAGTGGGAGCCAGGGAGGCGAGACCCCGGCTGCAGGAGGTGGGCTGCAGCATCCTGGTGCAAGCCAGAAGACCCACTGACCAGAGGCTAGGCCCTTGCGCCGGACTGTTTTTACCTCACTGTGGGCCAATCCTCCTCCCAGGGGATGTTCTCGAAGATGATGAAGACTATTTGGTGGATGAGCTCGTACAGCCTGTGGTCTCAGACAGTGAGCTGGGGGGAGACGACCCTCCTGATGCCCCCAGCACTACAGCGGTGGCACCTGCCAGCAAGTCTCCAGCACTAACCAAAAAGCAGCACCCGACGTACAAAGGTAGCTCAGCCTCCTTCCTCACGTGGGAGGAGACCGTGTCGCCCTGTCTCGCAGCAGGCAGTGCTAGGTAGTGCCAGCAATCCTGTGCAGTCCTGGCAGAGGCCCAGGAAGGCAGAGAGTGTAGCACTGTACTCTGGGCAGGAATCCAGTAGCCTCATGCTGATTTTCTCTAGGTATTTAATTTTTTACAGCTTGTACTCCTGTAACACCAGGTTCAGGGTAATGCCTATTTCCTCTGTAATTCCCGTTTCCCAGTTCTCAAGTGTGGTTATATTTGTGATTTTTTTCATCCTGAAACTTTTGTAATTCAATCCTTCAAGAGAGAGACTTAATATCTACAACTTGACATATTGTTCCATTCACATAATATGATATTTTATACAGCCATATTATATAGCAACAGCATTATGTCATCTTAGACTTAGGGGAACTAAAAGGTCACTGGATGGAACTGCATACCCTGGATTCAATTGTAGAGTAATTCTTTTTTTTTTTTTTAATTCACTTATTTGTATGTGGTGCTGAGGGTTGAACCCAGGAGCTTGCACGTGCAAGGCAAGCGCTCTACCTCTGATTCACAACCCCAGCCCTTCAGAGTAATTCTTTTGAATAAGTTTTAAAGCCAGCTGGTGTTACGTGGCTGGCGAGTAGGGTAGTTCATATTTCTGCATTAGACCAGATTAAGTCTATTCCATCCTGAAGGTGTCCGAAACACATTCAGTGTCAGTCACCGTGTCCCTACTTGGACAGCTCTAACTTGGCCATGTGTTGGGCCCCTTGAACTGGGCCCAGGAACAGAAAACAGGGCTGAAATTGAATTAAGGTACCTCCTAGGGAAGTGCCTTGCCAGGAAATGCAAAGACCCCCGTGTTCCCAAATGACAATGCTTCCCAAACTGAACAGTGGCTTGCCTCCTGGGAACCACAGGAGCTTTTAAAGTTAGAGACTGCTGAGCCCCACCGTAGAGATTTGGATGGGATCCTGGAAATCTGGCATTTTGTGACATTCCCTCAGTGGGTGGGATGCATGGCTAAGTCCAGCAGATGCTGCCCGACACAGAGGCAGCAGCTTTTGTCCCAGTCACGGTGGCTGTGCGCACTGCTCATGCAGACAGGCTGCTACCCTGGCATGGAAGCGGGTGCGGGAATGTGCTCTTCAGAAGAGGTGGCCTCTTACCAGGAGCAGCTGTTATTTGGGCAGCCCCTGGGGGCCAGGCCAGGAGTGAACACAGTTGCCTCTGAATGAAGAAATTAATAGAGCAAAAGGACCCTGGGCAGCCTGGCCCCTGGTGAGCACCAGGTGGGCATGTCTGAAACCGCAGGTATTCAGCCATTCCGCTGGAACCTGTTTTACTCCAGTTTCGGCCTCAGATGCACGGGCTTGAGCTGTTGGGTTTGAGGGACAGGGTGTCTGAGCCAAAGATGAAATATAAGGGGCTATGTCATGGTGTAGGAGAAAAGACCTGTAACTGGGTTTATGTCATGAGCCAGAGGCAGCCACCTCCACAGGCCCCTCTTGGCTTCTCGGAAGGGATGTGAGGCCAGTCGAGATGGCTGACACTCATGAGGTGGCAGCCCAGGCTCTGGCCACCAGGCTGGCAGAGAAAGGGAAATGCTCTCAGCCTCCAAAACAGTGATCACTTTTTAGTGAGGAATGAAAACTTTCCTTCCTCTGTGTGGAATTCTGGCTGATTGTTTTAGAAGGAAACAGGCCTACTCTTTAAAATTTGTTAATGTCTCTCAAGTCTGGAAAACAAACTGTCCAGGATTGACTAGGTGTTCCAAGAGGGCACTGATGCATCTGCCCATCAGGAAGGGGTGCCATTCCTGCACAGGCCCTCCATTGTCCTGGGTAGCTCTGCCTGCCACGGGTGGCCTCTGTGCACAGGCTCTTGTCTGACCATTTACACCTGCCATATCCTTCAGACGATGCTGACCTGGTGGAGTTAGAGCAGGAGCTGGGAGCCATCGGAGATTTCCGCCACCGTTCTCCAAGCAGGTCTCTGTCAGTTCCCAGTAGGCCTCGGCCACCTCACCCACCACAGAGACCCCCCCCTCCAAGTAAGATTTTGCTCGACTTTGGCTTGCCACAATGCCTGCTGGGGATAATCGCACATCTCCTGCTACTAAAAAAATAGCACTAAACAACCTCCCAGCCACCGAGTCCCCCCCATGCTTTTCCCTGCATTGGGCATCTTTGTCTTAAATCCAGGACATACTGATAGTACGGGCAGTTGTCTTTCTCGTGGCAAATGAGCTGTCCGTCCTGTACGCTGCTTCTGCTTTCAGCTGCCTTCAAATGGAAACCTTCAGAATGGAAACTTGGCACCGCAGCCCAATGAGGAGGGACTGTTCTAGCTTTTCAGAGTCGGGCTGCTGCTTCCTTGGCCTGGCCCTCTCTGCTGCTTAGGAGTCTAGCAAGCCCAGGTGCCTAACATGTATGCCTCTAACCCAGGTCATGATCTCAGACCCCTGTCACTGGGCTCCTCCCACTGAGCATGGACCCTTCCCTGGCTCCAGTCACACAGGAAGTGGTTTTCTTCTTGCTCCTTAAACAATGCTTTTTCCCTTCAAATTTGTCTTCATAACCTCAAAATACAGCTGTGGCCTGCTTTCTTTTGATCAGTTTTCATTTTACCACTGCAGTTTATTTTTACCCTCCCCCCCAAAAAAAATATGACAATCAGATGTAGATTTTTTCCACAACCATTCTCTTCAGGTTTGGGGTCACGATAGTGATCCATGGCAAGCAAGGAGCACACAGCATTTGAAATGTAGTTTTGCTTTTTTGGGTTTATACTTAAACATTTATAACAGATGCAGTGGTAAATACCTGTACACCCAGCTAGTTTGAGGCTGATCTGGGCAACTTAGTGAGACCCTGTCTAAAAAAAAATTAAACTGCTGGGGGCTGTAGTTCAGTAGTAATGAAGACTGGGTTCAATTTCCAGAATTGCAAAAAATGAAGATAAATTTAACAATCATGTAATTGTGAAAAGTTTTATAGAGAACTATGAAGAATCAAATTTAAAAATTCACTTGATTACCTACAGATAAGATACTAACCAAAATACTTTCAGCCTTTCTCTGTTACATAGATCTTGTAGCTACACATGACTTTAAAAACATTTTGTAAGCAAAGTTGGTTTCTATTTCACTTGATTGTCTTTCATTTAATGAAACACATTTTCTGTGTCACTGAATATTTTAAAAGAGGACTTGTTAATGGCTATAAACATAATGTTTACATAGTTTATTTCTCTGATTTGGGAATTTTTTTTGTTTTCCTCAAGACATTTAAAAAATTTGGACCTGGTAATGATAGTGTGTTTTGAACCACTTAAAAATCAATTAGTTTTTATATCCAATTAGAACCACCCCTAGAATATTAGATTCAAATTTGTCCAAATCCTGCTTCTCCAGAGAATCTGCATTAATAGACCAAGCTGTTAAAGAATTAGAAGAGAAACTCCTCACGCACGCTGGGCATGCGCTCTGTGCCCCGCCAGCACCCACACCTAGCCAAAGCTGCATCTGCCTGCACAACTGCCTCCCTCAGCTTTCTTGTAGCTCCTTGGCAACTTGTGACTTCACTGAGGCTGAGATCTGCCCTTGTTGGTTTTTCCAGCTGGTTTAATGGTGAAAAAGTCAGCTTCAGATGCATCCATCTCCTCCGGCACCCATGGGCAGTATTCAGTCTTGCCGACAGCAAAACTTTTGCCTGGAGCACCTCGGCAACCCGTGAGTTTCTCTGTTCAGCTCCAAGAAACAATTGCATTTCAGACATGTCCAGCCTGCCCCAGAGATCTGCAGGATCTCTCTTTGCCCCTCTCCTTGCCTACCACCTCATTCCCATCTCCCCTAACTCTTGTAGATTGTAAGTGGTTGTACAAGGTATTCTACCAGAAAGTCACCTTGGATGAATCCCCAAGGGTCCCCAAGAATCCCCAAAGTGCAATCACAGGTTTTCCAAGTCGTGCTTTTCTCCTGTGATTCTTGACCTTGTCCTTGGATGACAGGCTGTTGGTTAGCATAAGGGAAGATAGCAGAAATTGAGATCAGTCATAAGAAAATAAATGATGGTCATTCTGGTGCCAGAATAGTTAAGAGAAGCTGCTAAAGAGACCTAATAACCACATAGAGGGTCATAGCAAGACTAACCCTCGTGGGGGTCCAGAGGGCCCAGTGACCTGCCAAGTGTTGCGAAGGTCAGCAGGAAGAGTTGAGGCAGGTGAAGGCAGGTGCTGAGGTGCCTGGGTCACCACACAGCCCTGGTGAGCCAGGCCAGGCAGGCGCACACCATCACAGGCCATAAGGAGTGACTAGATAGCAGTGGTGTCCAATGGTGATGAGTAAGGAAACTCAGGTTATCTGGAAGGTATTTTAATACTCAGATAAGCCATGGAAGGTGTGGCATAGTTCTGCTCTCTGGATTTTATCTGGTTATTGAAATAAAGAGATTGTTTTACCCCATTGCAAATCTTTCAGTCTCTGGTTTGGGAGAACAGAGTCATCAGCTCTGACCACTCCTGGATTCTTCTTCTTGGAATGAAAGTGCTCCTAGGGGAAGAGGGATTGAGAGGTTCAGTTTAGATTTGGTGTTTTTAATCCACATCTGATGGGGCTTTGTAGGGTTCACATATATAGCACAGACCCCTACCACCTGGCAGACCACCAGTACGTGCTGAACACACCACCACCCAGGCTGCTTTCCCACCTTGTTGACATGCTTCTCTTCTTCATTCTGTCCTCAAGCCCAAAGCTAGGACTGGAATAAGTAAACCTTACAATGTCAAGCAGATCAAAACCACCAATGCGCAGGAGGCAGAAGCAGCAATCCGATGTCTCCTGGAAGCCAGAGGAGGTAGGTGGCCTACACTGGGGAAGCTCCCTGTGGAGGGGGCTCAGTCTCCTTTCTGTTCATTTTTCCACTGAAAGTGGCCTAGGAAAAAGATCTTTTTTTCCTTTTGAAACAATATAAAATGAAAGTAGCCTTTAGTAACATTTTACTTATTTCATTTGTTCTCTATTTAAAATTCAGTAAGTATAGAAAATAAACCCAGGATTATTAAACACTATTTAAGAGAAAAATAAAATTAAAATTTAAAAAGGTTAACTGCAGGTGCTGACTCAGTCTGGCCAGCTCTGTGAAAGAGACAGCTGTGTGTCCTCATTTCAGACTCAAAATCTACCTCTTAAATCTCGAGCAAGTGTAAGTCAATTCTGCACTGTCATGGGAGGCCCTCCTCCACCACAGTGCCTGTTGATTTTTTTCTTATTTCACTTACTCCAAGTTATCATAGTTTACTTAGGAATCTCCCATATTTAATCACTGGTAATTCACATTTGTTTTGGTTTGTTACAGAATCTCTTGTAGAGGGGAGATTGTGCCCATTGAAAAGGCATATGCAATCACAGTCACCTAATTTGTTTTGAGCCAGTATTTTAACCTACTTGGGATTCTTACATAAATTTAGGGAGGTTGAGTTAGAAGGCTATTGCAGAATTACATACCACAGATGGTTTATTTTTATTAAAAATTAAAACTGTGACTGTAACAACCCACACATGCCTATTAACTGATAAAATGACCAAATATGGTATAGCCATACAATGGAATATCATTCTGTCATTTAAAAATAAGAACTGATACATGGTACACTGTGGGTAAACCTTAAAAACATTAGGCCAAGTGAAAGAAGTCAGACACAAAAGGCCGTATGTTATTTCCATTTATAGGAAATGTCCAGAACAGGCAAATCCATAAAAGTTATTAGTAGTGAACTGGGTGTGGTGGCACACACCTGTAGTCCTAGTGACTCAGGAGGTGGAGGCAGGAGGATTGCAAGTTTGAGGCTAGCCTCAGCAATTTAGCAACAAACTCGGCAACCTATCTCAAAATAAAAAAGTAAAAAGGACTGAGGATGTAGTTCAGTAAAGTGCCCAAGTTCAACCCCCAATACCAGTAAAGTTTGGTGTCCAGGCTAGAAAGAAGAGGGAATGGGGAGTGACTGAAATGGGTATGGGGTTTCTTTTTGGTTAATGAAAATATTCTGAAATTAAATAGTGGCAGTTACTGTATAAGTTTGTGAGTATGTTAAGAACCACTGAATGTTAATGTAAAATGAGTGAATTTTATGGTATATAAATTACATTTCAGTAAAGCTTCTGTTTTTAAAAAACTCAGTTGTAGATGCTAGTAGTTTGAGATTTTAAATCTACCCACATTCTCAACTTAACATTTTCTTGCTCATAAGCCTATTGAGATTTGATACATTTTAAGTCATCTCCCCTGAAAAATGTCAGTACACATGACACTTTGCATATGGTGTCAGGGTCTCGCTGATCTCCCATCAAGACCATCCCTGGGTACCAGGTCCCACCTCTATTGAGAAGGTGAATACAGAAAATACAAAGCTGGACACAGCTGGTGTATTCTGACAATCTCTGAGGATTTTTTTTTTAAGAAAAGAAGAAGTACACTAAATTAGTAAATTATCATTAAGATACAGACTTCCAAAGATTAAATCACACAGTAGGTTGCCTTGTCCTCATGCTTGAGCCTGTGATTTTGTCTCAGGCGTCCCAGAAGAAGCCTTCAATGCCATGGCCCTGAGAGACCAAGGATCCTCCAAACTAGAGCCCAGCCCTGGGGAGGCCAGACCTGAGCCCTCCCAGATGCCCCCACTCCTGCCCCGGCGGCCTGCACCCAGGGTTCCTGCCATCAAGAAGCCAACCTTGAGGAGGACGGGAAAGGTAGGGATCCGGAGCACTCTGAAGTTGCTCGAATATCTTCTTAGATAAAGGTATGTCTCTTAGACAAAAACCAAGTTCAATTTGGCTTTTTCACCCACATTCTTAAGTCCTAAACCCAGCTGCTTCTTTCTGGAAAGCCGTTTGACAACCACTTTCTCCCTCATCCCTCTGCTGCATCTTGGCCCCAGCAGAGCAAGAACAAGCAAGGCACTGACTCCTTCAGAGACTCTGTGACGAGAGAGACTTGGAGAGATTCTGCTTCCTTGGTGTTGGGCACCACAGGAACCACTGTGGGGTGTTTTCCCAAGTGGCCCGGCACTGCCATCTGTGTGGTGTGTGCACGTGGTTTTACATGCACAGATTTTATGAGCATTGGAGAAACAATGAGTGATGTCTCGGTTAGCAGTTCTGCCAGGGCTCATGTGGCCGCAGTCTTTTGAGATCCGACAGCTTTTCTTGCCACTTTTCTTGCAGATTGTTTTTTGCTCTCGCTCTCAAGCTTCTCAGCCTTGCTTACTGCTTCAAAGACATGAGTTTGTAAGGACAGTGGCTGCCCAGAGACTGGCACCTATAGACACATCCGGATCTTCCGTTTGATCTCAGTTCTAGGAACAGGACCCTCGGTAATCCCTGCCTGGGCCTCCCAGAGTGACTGCTGCTCCTCTATCTGTGGAGAGTGTGAGAGGTGGCCCTGGTGCCAACTCTTCGCTGAGCTTGCTTTGTATTTTCTGGGTTGCGCTTCTCCATGTTGGCTCGTTGCCACATGTCCATTTTCCATGCCTTCTTGCAAAATGGACCCTTTCCTTCCTCTTCCTTCCTGCATTTGCTTTGTCTTTTAAAAGCCAGGAGCAGAATAGATTCATTTTTCCCAACCAGCTGCACAGGAGCTATGGTGTCAGGCTGGTGGAGAAAGGATCATGCTTTTGGTTTGTTTTCTAAAGAACCAGAGGAGACACTGGGATACCCATGCTTGCCCACTAGGAATTGCTTCCCTAGCAAAGCTGCATTTCAAACTGTGGGTTGATTTCTTTGTGATAGTTTTGAAGCAGAACTAAGGAAGTGAAGTTCCTATGTAATGTTCTGCATTCTTCATATTTAAATAAAAATGATTCAAGGAGAAAGGCTATCCATTGGTCCTTCATATAGCTTCATGCTGTGACATGTCGTATCTCCCGAGTTGGCACAGACTGCATGAAGTATCTGCAAAGCTGCGGCCTCCAGGAATGTTTTCAAAGAGGTTAGCTTTACATAATGAAAGAGCAGAATTCCCTTTCCTAAGGTAACAGACAATTTTGTCTCAAATTGCTCCCTGTGGCCCTGGTTTCAAAGTTCCCACTCCTCTTTCATTGGACATGCTGGTCTGTCCTGATCAATGTGTGCTTCCCTAGTGACACTGCTGGCATCTCAGACTTCCTCCAATCCTGAATTGGCTAGAATGTCAGCTCAGTCTCCTCCCTGTTCCCTGCTGCCCACTGAGTGTTCTGAGTCTCAACTTACTAAAGGCTGGCTTCTTAGTTACACTCTTTTTACCTTTCCTCAGCCCATGTCACCAGAAGAACAGTTTGAGCAACAGCCTGTCCATTTTATAGTCGGAGACCCAGAGACAAGCCTTGAAGCCCCTCTTCCGGCTACAGCCCCTCGAGTCCCTCCTGTTCCCAAGCCAAGAACATTTCAGCCCAGTAAAGGTGACGAGAGGAGGCCCAGCAGTGGAAAGCCAGTGCCAGATGAAGCCCCTCTTATGGCAGGAGCCACCATGCCACCTGCTCCAGAGGCTCCATCTCTGGTGCCCAGGGTGCCCCCAAGGAGGAAGAAGTCTGCACCAGCAGCCTTCCACCTGCAAGTTCTGCAGAGCAACAGCCAGCTCCTCCAAGACCTCACCTGCAGCAGCAGCAATGGCAGCAGTAGCAGCAGCAGCAGCAGCAGCTGTCTATCCGGACACCAGCCCGACACTGATAATCTCTTTCCACAAGTGGGTTTTCTTGGCACTACATCTGCCACAAGCCTAGAAACTGATAGCTCCAGAGTAATGAAGCCAGAAGCAGCCTCCCTTCTTGGTGATTATCCGGATCCCTTCTGGAACCTTCTCCACTACCCTAAGCTGTTGAATAATGCCTGGCTTTCCAAGAGCTCTGATCCTTTGAATGCAGGGGCCAGGAGCCCTGAGAAGGCACCCAGAGACCCAGCACAGGTCAGCGCTTCAGAAGCTGCTGAGGGCAAGATGCCATTAGACCATGGGGGAGAAACCTTTGGTCACTGGGTGACCATCAGTGACAAAGACAAGAGGACGACACTGCAGGTGTTTGACCCACTGGCAAAAACATGACAGACAACTCTGAAGGCACTCCTTCGCAGAATGGAGCCCTTCTTCCCCATAGGCAAGGCTTGAGCAGGGCAAAGCAGACATCTATTTAAAGGCACACTGAAAAGAACATTAGTGCATCTGTCACTCTTGTGTAGTTTACGACAACTCTTTTTTCAATAAGATTGTTCAGCTATGAATATGGTTTATTCAAGATTTGTGCATTTTAAATTTGCTCACAGGGGAACAGGATGACTCCTGTTAGGTTCAGTGTGTGAATTTTAAGGAAGGAAATCTAGCTGTAAGGCCCAAGAAATTCTCTCCCGTTGAATTTTAAATGGTTGTTCAAATTTTATGTGTACGTAGTAGAGTTTTTGTTTCATGTTGTTTGTATTTTACAGATTTGGAATAACTCTTAGGTGACCCACCTGAAAGTTGATGCATAAAGGATGATACTAAAAGTAGTTGGGAACAGTAAAAGTTGTTCCTGGCCCACTTTAAACCAGGTTTTAAAAATCAGAGATGGACACGACACTTGGTCAACCAAATGTCTAGACTTGTATGTTCCTGTGAGCCCTTGTTTATTTAGATAGTCCTTCCTATCTGCAGGTTCTTTAGCCACAGACTTGACCAACCACTCATCAAAACTATTGTTTAAAAACTGCACATGTACTGAACACACCAGACATTTTTCTTGTCATTATTCTCTAAACATTACACTCTAACAACTATTTGCACAGCATTTATGCTTTATTAGGTATTATAAGTAATCTTGAGATAATTTATGGGAAGACACGCATGGGCTTATGTGCAAATATTATGCCACTTTATATAGGAGACTTATGCATCTATGGATTTTGGTGTCTAAGAGGGTCCTTGAAGTGATGCCCAAGAATTCTAAGAGGTGCCCCTGATTATATGTAAATCTCATGGGATTTACACTATCTTGGTTCTAAAGCATACACCATTAGCTTACCCTCAGTTTAAACTAGCCGAAGACTCCTGGACCATGTCTTAGACACTGCATGCCCTTTAAACTGCTGTGGTCTTGAGCTGTGGTGTGCTGTTCACAGCAGGTGGTATCCACCCTCTGGTCCTTATTAACTGAAACCTCATGGACTCTTTCTTCCCCTTGTATTCCAAATCCCATGAAGGCACCAAATGTGAAAACTCATCCTGGCACATATAATATTTTCGTTGTTATTTGTTTCAACTTATCTACCTGGTTGTGGCTTTAGGAAGGAAAGAATTCTGTGTCCCTGTATATAACAATTCCCAGGGCATTATATCTGGGTTTGCTTATCTGTTTATTAGGTTTATTTTTATTTTTTTCTGTATGTTTTTCCTATACATTTCCAACACAACTTCTCAAATATTCAAGAATTGAGATCACCGTACTGTTTCATATTTTAAGATCAATGTTATAAGGTCTAGAATTCATTTGGAGCAGATATACTATTGCTTAGAATAAGTTCACCAGTAAAATATCACTGAGTCACCTGCCATATTTAGGTCTTTCACATGACCAATCACAGCAGTGATACTGTTGTCCCTTATGCAGCACAGGGGGCATCCTGTACCAAATGCTATTGGCTGGGATGATCATGGTCATCTTACCTAGGATATACTACTCTTCATTACCAATAAGACCTCTGAGATTTTTGGATTTGTTTTTGTTGTCACTGTCAACAGACAGTAAGTCATATCTGGTTCTCAAACAAAATTTTGTGTATATCACTCCTTCTGAAAATTAACAAAAATCAGTGCCCCACAGAGATGAACAGGTACACAGTTGAGCGGTCACAGAAGATGTTGATTAGGTGATCAGAGTGCCATTGATGGCACTTACATACTTGAAAGGATTATGTTGTCCACTTCTTGTTTGTTACAGAGGTAAAAATCATATAGAGTTAAGGGGAGAAAGCAAGATGGGTTGCTTGGAGAAGTTAAATGATTGGCCAAGATGCACATCGCTACTAACAGGTAAAATCTGGAACAGAATTGAAGATTTCTTCATTCAAATACTGTTTTCCCTGTACCCTCTTTTCCCACCAAAACCAAAACAACAATAAAAGACCACAGGCATATTTGAAAGCAGATATATTTTACAACCAGTCAGAAAAGCAGAGGGAATCAGCCCCACAAAAGCTGCTTGCAAGAGGTGGGCAGTGGGCCTAATCTGTAGGTCTTTCCTTGTTCTAGATACTAGCAAATAGCAAATGAATGGTACAGAACAAAAAGGTAAAGTTCCATTAAGACAAGTGCTCATCAGACAGGTCACTCTTGAGATCTGACGGTTACTGTTAACACAGAAAATTTTGTTGATCTAGGAATGCAAGAAAATTTACAAGTAAAGAATTGACCAGGGGGCTGGGGTTGTGGCTCGGCAGTAGAGCGCTCACCTGACACGTGCAGGACCCTGGGTTCGATCCTCAGCACCACATATAAATAAATAAGTGAAATAAAGGCATTGTATCCAACTACAACTAAAAAATAAATCTTAAAAAAAAAAGAATTGACCAAGTATTAGTGGATCATGGGTGTTCACATTTAGTGAACAATATATACTGGATTTTGAGTTGGCAATATGTATAGTCCTCACACCAGAGTTCTTTTAAGAATGGAAGAAAATTGGAATAGCTTCATCTATTTTCTTAAATCAATGTTTATTAGCTGGAAGGTTTGTCAAGTTAGCAGCAGAGTCTGTTAAATAACCTTGATCATGACCAGCTGCCTCGGAAGGGATTTCATTTTTTTTTTGGTCTGCTGTGATGCTACCATAAGGACTTCTTCTTATGACCTATGGTTCCATTACCGCTGTTCTGTAACATAGTGGAAGTAGAGTGCTTAGTAGCATACTCACCAGTCAGCATTGACTCTCTGACCACAAGTCTAGTCCCTTTTAAAACAATCTCAGACTTCTTGCCCATTTTTAGAATTTGTTCTGGTAAGTGACTGAAATCAGGACATCTGTCCAAGCAATGCCTGAAAATGTTGAAAGTTGTTAAAAGTTCAAGATACTTAATAAAACTGACATATGTATAAGTAGAAACAAAGTATGTATTAAAAACTTCATGAGTGATGAAGGAACACTGCAAAGGTGATTGATTGTGGGGAATGAGTGATTAATAAAAACCCCATAATATTTTTTGAAGTGGTAAATTTGTACTGATGTTGTACAGAATATCTATTAAATATTTTTGTCTTTTTAATTGGGCTTATTTCTTTTCAGATATGAAGAAAACCTTGGAATATCTTATTTGGCTAGCCTTCTGTTCTGGATCAAATGTTTGTTATTCCTATATGTGAGTTTTTTGTTGTGGTTCATTTTCGTAACCATCAAATTAACCTGATTATTTTTGCTTTTTCAATGTAAGTTTTTTTGACTTGAAAGGTGCTAGCAGGGACCGCTTCCGTCCATACTCTGTAACTATGCCACACTGTCTATAAGACCTGGGAGATGATGGGATGCAATTTCTCTTGGGCCTTACAGCAAATTTCAGAGCTCAAGCTGGTAGGAGCACATTACAGTGTAGAGGCAGGAGGGAGGAAGTGCTATTCAAGTTCTGTTCTGGTGTGTTCTATGCCAAACACCACACAAAATATGTCACAATGTTCTTTGGTGGTTTTTGAGGAATGAGAATATACTGATAATTCAAAACATAAATATGGCTGGTCCTTCATGACCTGTGAGGAGTACCACGTTGGATTCACTTACTCTGGGTGCATGGCACTGTGACTCGGGAAGAACCTTCCTTTCCAAGGCACTTGTGGAGATGGGCCTTATACTCATTTATACAAGGTAAACTGTTTGCCTGTATATGAGATGACAAGAGTTCAAGTAAGTGATTGTCAACAAAGGATCAGGGAACACTTGAAAAAAGAGGGTTAAGAATTTTTTGTTTGTTTACTTTCTTGGAGGACAGCAAAGTTGAGCAGGACATAGAGTTCCCATACACCGCTTACCTCCATACATTCAGCCTCCCTGTACTGATGTCCTGCACCAGAATGGTACATTTGTCACAACCAATTGACCTGCATTGACATATCATCACCCAAGGCCATAGTTTACCTGGGCTTTACTCCATGGGTCTGGACAATTGTATAATGACAGGTATTGCAAGGTCCTGTGCCAGCGGCTTCACTGCTCTGAAAACTCTCTGCTCTGCCTGTTCCTCCCTCCCCACCCTGCAGCCCCTGGCACCCACTGATCTTTTCACCATCTCCATAGTTTTATTTAGAGCTGGAATCATGCACTACATTGCTGCCTCGTACTGGCTTCCTTCAATTACCAACACGCATGTAGGCTTCCTCCATGGCTTTTCATTCATAGTTTTTTAGTGCTAAGTATTCTACTGGCTGGATGTTCCACAGTTGATTTATCCATTCCCCTTCTGAAGGATATTTTGGTTGCTTTCAGGTTTTGTCAGTTTACCAAAGAGGGCAATTGCTGGATCATATGTAACAGTATGTTTTGTAGCAAACTGCCATGCCATCTTCCGAGGTGTCTAGTCTGGTTTGCGTTCTCATCAACAATGAACGAGAGTTCCTTTGGCTCCACATCCTCATCAACATTTGTTGTATTTTTGGATTTGGGTCATTCTAGTAAGTACGCAGTGGCATCTTCTTGTTTGCCACCTGTATATTTTTGGTGAGATATCTACCCAATCATTAGCCCCTTTTAAATTGGATTGTTCAATTTCTTGCTATTGAGTTTTAAGAATTATTTATATATTTTGGATATAGATGTTTTTAGATGTGGCTTTTGCAAATATTTTCTTAGTCTGTGTTGCCTTCTCATTCTCTTGGCATTATCTTTTGTAAAGCAGAAGAATTAAGAATTTGAAAAGTAACAAAGTGGATTTATGTACCTGGAAGGGATATTAGCTGATGGGAGAAACAATTTCAAAGGATTAAATGAGTTTAGGGTTTTAATCTATAGGTGATGAAATAGTGGGTAGTTGTGATATCTGTGTGTGTGTAGGATGGTCAAGGTGACAGGCTTTGCCTAATAGCAGCTTGTCAAAGCATCTGGAATGTAGTTTATTAATAGTGTGAGTTAGGGGCCCCACACCTTCTTACTGAGGGATTGTTAGACAAGTACACTTAATAACAAACCATTGCTCATGCTTCCTTAATTGTTTCTCAAGAGGGTTAATTTTGTTGACATTTTCAAATAACAACTTCAGGATTTATATACATTATTTGAATTTCTTTTCAATGTTTAAAACATTTTCATTAATTTCAACTTTAATTTGTATCTGTTTTCTATGTTTTAACTTCGTTCTTTTCCTTATCTTAATTAAAAGCACTAGTTTCCATTTTTTTCACAATAAAGATATTTAAGGTTATACATTTCCACCTAATTATAGCCTAACAGCACCCTAAACATTTTGGCATGAATTATTAGATTATAATTTTGCTTTTATTTTCTCTTTGATTATTTAGGTGGCTGGGTACATTCCAAGTAAAGGTTGTTCTGTGATTTTTGTTTTTGTTATTGGCAATTTAAAGTTACTTTTAATTGTATTGTAGTGTGACCTGAGAATATAACCTAGTAATGCATTTACTTTTCAAAATTGTTTGTTGTCGTGTGAGGAATTTTTTTTTTTAAACTGGGCATTAAACACAAGGCCTTGTGCTTGCTTAGCGAGAATTCTACCCCTAGCTGTAACTCCAACCTTTTTAAGTTTTTGAGACAGTGTCTCACTAAGTTGCCTAGATTGGTCTTGAATTTGTGATACTCCTGCCTCAGCTTGCTGATTACAGGCCTGGTGCAAGATTTATTTGTTTGTTTGTTTGTTAGTTAGTTGGTACCAGGGATTGAACCCAGGGGTGTTCTACTGAACCACATCCCCAGCCCTTTTTTATATTTTATTTAGAGATAGGGTCTTTTGAACTCACAATCCTCCTGCCTCAGACTCCCTAGATGCTGGGATTACAGGTGTGCAGCACCGCACCTGGCCACAAGATATATTTTTTAAGTGATTTCAGTAATACAAAAAATCTTTTTCTTTAGTTGTAGGGTACAAAATTGTGTGTGTGTGTGTAGAGAAAGACAGAGAAAGAGCAAAGTTGATTAATTTCCTCTATGTATTTCTAGACAGATTCTCTATGTAGGGCAGATCTGGAGAGGGGGATACTGCCCACTGTAACCAAGAACTAAGAATCTGTAGATTTTGTTGAATAAATAAATGCTTCTCAATTTGTTAAGTTTTTTGATTACTATTAAGACTTTAAATGACAGATTGCCTTTGCTAATTTTGACCAGTAGTAGATGTTTCTCTGGGGGAGAGGGTCTCCTTAGCTGGCATAATTCTAATCCTTGGGGCTCTCTGTCCTGTGCCATTGGTCTGTCTATGCCTGAACCAATACTACATTGATTCATTTCATTTAACTTTGGTATCTGGTGAAACAAACCTTCCCACTGTAACCTTTTTCTTTAATGAATATCTTGGCTATTCTTAACTCCATATAAATTTTAGAATCAATGCAAATTCAATCTTAAAAAAGAGAAAAAAACTTATTCAAATTTTTGAAATTTTCAACTGCATGGAATAAAACTGACATCTTTATAACATTAAGTCTTCAATTTAAGGACATGGTATATGTCTATATTTAAAGTTTACATTAACAGTTCTAAAAATCATTAATTTGCTGTAAAAATTTTAACATATATGAAATCAGTGTGAACCCTCAGATATCAGATACATCTAGATTTAATAATAATTAACATTTTGCTATATGTCTTTATGGGTTTTTCTTTTAAGTGTTTTAAAATAGTTCTGCTATCACATTTGACTCCTAAATATTTTCAATATTTCTCTAACATTTTTATAACCTTAATACCATATCTGATAATTTTAAAATTCATTTGCTATTTTTGTGAATATACTTAGAGGTTTTTTATATATTGATTGCATCAGCAACTTGCTTTCAAAAAAATTCTGAAAATTTAATGTACTTTAATATACCTAATATGCCACCACATATAAAAAACACCATTTACATACCATTACTCTTAAGAAGGCTTCAATTACGATGAAGCATCTATTGTGAGATGCAGCCCAATTACAGAGATGTTAAAATATTTCAAAATATGTCTTGGAATTGACAAAATATGATGTGTCAGTGCTTTTTGATTTTTTAAAATATATTTTTCGTTGTAGTTGGACACAATATCTTTATTTTTATGTGGTGCTGAGGATCGAACCCAGTGCCTCACACATGCAAGCTGGGCACTCTACCACTGAGCTATAGCCCCAGCCCCATCTTTTGGATTTTTTTTAATAATCTGCAAATAATAATCTTGGCCTCTTCCTTCCTCATCCTGTGCCTTTGTATGTCTCTGTCCTGCCTTCTGACTGGCTAGGATACTTGGCACAGGTTAAATGAACATGTTGGTGCTAAGCATTCTTGTTATTCCTGTTCCTGAAAGGAAAGGTCATATTTTTGCCATCAAGTCTGATACTGTTTTTTCTTTCAGAGATCCTTTACTAGATTAAGGAAATTCTTTCTGCCTTGCCAAGTTTCATAAATGGTTGTTGAATTTCATTTAAAAAAAAATTCTGGGGGCTGGGGTTGTGGCTCAGTAGTTGACTCGCCTAGCACGTGTGAGGCCCTGGGTTCCATCCTCAGCACCACATAGAAATAAATAAATAAAATAAAGGAATTGACAACTACAACTAAAAAAAAAAAAAAAATTAAACATTTCTGTATGTTCCCAAAACAATTGGTTGCCTCCTTCCACATATATGGTGAGTTACCCTGATGAGTATTTCACTGCTCAACACCACCTACACCATCCAGTGTAAATCCAACTCGGAACAGATATCTGTGTAAACATTGCTGGATTGAGTTCATTAGTTTACTTAAGATTTTTGTAACTAAGTTCCCAAGTGAGAATGGCTGATTACTTTCTCCTTTTTGTACTGTCAGAGTTTTGGTATTAGTTAAGCACAGACTCTTCTGTTAACTACAAGCCTCCTTTATTAGAATGTCCTCCTTACGCTGTTGGTAACACTCACCTGTAGAGACACTGGGCTTCCAGTTTCTTTGTGAAATTTTAAATCACTGATTCTATTCCTTTTAACAGTCATAGGACTAGTCATGTTTTCTACTTCACATACAGTTGGATGCAGTATTTTTCTTAGTTTTCTATTTTATTTAAAACTTAACAATTGGCCCAAGTATTTATATTATCCTCTCATCTTCTGATATATACATTATGATGATATCTCCTTTTCATGCCTAAAACTGGTGATTTGTGCCTTTCCTCTCTGATTGTTTACTAGAGGATTGTTAGTTACATTTATCTTTTTTAAAATCTTATTTTATTATTTTTTACATGAGCTCTTATTTTTTTTTGCATTACAATTCTTAATACACCTTTATACCACAATTTATCATATATTTGTCTTTTTAAAGAATCAACTTCTAGCTTTGTCAAGACTTTTTCCCCCCTATTTCCTTAATTTATATTCTTTTCAAAATAATTCCATTTTCTTTCTATCTTCTTGAGATATGTGCTTAATTCATTTGGTTATATGGTCAAGTTTGAAAACATTGTGTATTTGCCATTCCTTGGATGTAGCAGAGTGCTCTAGATATCCCAGCAAGTCAATTTTGGTTCCCCAGCCATTTTTTTTGAAGGGGGGCAGTTCCTGGTTCTATACCAAGAAAAGTATTAAAATCTCCCATGGTTATTATTTCTTCTGTGGTTTTCTCCATTTTTGCATAACATAATTTTAGACCAAGTACTCATATTGATTCACAATTAAAAGTTACCATTTATATAGTGAAGGTAGTCTTTTATCACCAGGAAATGACACTTATTTTCCCTAATAATTTTTCTTGCCCCAAAGCATGTTTTGTCTGATACAGTTATAGCAGCTTTCAGTATTCTCTTGGTATTTGTACTTGGTATTTTCTCTCCTTATTTTTTGCCTTTCTGTTCCCTCATGCTTTAGATAGGTATTTTATAAAGAGCACACAATTGGGCTGTTTTTTTGTTTGTTTGTTTTTTCATTCCAGCCTGATATATACACCAGTATGTCAGTATTCTACGTGTGTGTGGTACTGGGAATTGAAATTATAGCCTCGTACATGGTTGGCAAGTGCTTTACGACGTTATTTTTTAATAGGGGGATTTACTCCATTTAACACTAATGTAATTATTACTAAACTTGAGTTTTAACTTAACCCTGCTATTCTGTGCATTTTTTCGTTTCCATTTGTGCTTTCCTTTAGATTTTTATCATTACCCGTTTTCTCCTCTCTTTGGTAGTTATTATACTCATTTTTTTTTTTTTTTTTGCTTTTATCGGTTATCTCAGAAATCACAACGAATATAATTAAATTTTCAGGCCTAATGTTATCTCCTTCCTTCTGAAAAATGTAGCAGTCTTGGAGTATTCTAACTCCATTTAAACCATCCCAACTTGTATGTTACAGTTACTGTGTATTTTAATTTTCCATATTTAGCACCTATTCAGTACATTATTACTGTTTTATAAAAATTAATTTCCACTAACTCAAATAATTACTTTTTTTACTCTATTTCTTTTTAAACTCCAGTCCCTCTGACTTTATTAACTTCTGCTCAAATTACATCCTTCATCCTTTAACATTTCCATTAGTGAACTATTTTACTTTATATAAAACGTCATTTCTTTTTTCTTTTTTAGACTGGACATGTAGTGTTTGTAGGTTGGGCTGATTTCTTTCAGCATATTGACAGTATCATTCCAGTGTCTTCCAATTTCTATCGATTTTCAACAGCAGCAGCTTTAACTGTTTCTGCAATTTTCCTGTGCTCAATATAGACATGTATTTATTTTTATTTGCTCTGTTGGATTTTTTAACATCACGGATCTGTAGATTAATGCCTTTCATCAGATCTGGAAATATCCCAACCATAATCTCTTGAAATGCTGTTCCTGGGACATTTTTTTCTTCTTTTTTCTGGTACTCTTAAATAAGCAAATGGCAGTCTTTCCTTTTGCTTGTCTATGTATTTAGGCTCTCTTCATATTTCCCATCTTTGTCTCTCTCTGCTACATTCTAAACACTTTTTCTGACCTCTCTTCCAGTTCACTGATTTCAACTATTTTTCTTATCTATAATCTGGTTTTGGTATTTTATAAAATCTAAATCAATAGTAGTATCCTTTTTCTGAAGGTATTTCAACATTTTCTTTTTAAAACAATAGGAAGCATGATTGTTTTATCATCTGTATCTGACAGTTCTGATATTTCAAGCATGTATGTGTTTGGGCCATGTGTCTGCTCTGCTGTACTCATTCATGGCATCTTATTTCCTTGAATGTCAGGTTATCTCTGATTACTCACTGATTATGGCATTTGAAAAACTATTTGAAGGAATATATTAAGGGCAGAGATGAATGTATCATTCTCCTTTGATTCTATCAGATATGAGGGGACACAACCAGTCAGGGATCCTCTTAATTCAAGTCGTAGGCATGAGACTCCCTGGGTCACTTAAGACATGAACACAGGGTGGCTCCTTCTGAACATCCTTACTTTGTAGCCCTTTGTAGTCCAGTCAGTGTATGTTTGGGGTAATAAGATTTCCTTGACCACCCTTAACTTGGACTACTGTTCCCCTCACCTTGGGAACTGGCAAAAGCACAGCTCCATTTCTCAGTTGTTTCTTTTAACTCTGCAGATCATCTCAGAGTGGCACCTTGCACAAGAAAGGTAAGTTGGGTCAATAATACAATTCCTGCTCTATGTCCCAAGCCATGTTGTGGAAGAAAGGCCTTTTAAAAAATTGCCCACAAGGAATATTTTTGGTAATTGTAGCATACAGGGGCCACCAAATAAGCTTTTGCCCTAAGCAAAAATAGTTTTGACTGCTGGTCTTCTCGGTGGTTTCTTAGATTTTCCTGGACTTTTATCCGTATTCCTGATTTCTTAGCTCTTTGATCAGTTAAAAATACTTCATCCTAATTACATACTTGTCCTTATTAGAAAGTTAGAAACAAATTAATTAGCCTGCTGTCACTGAAAGGAAAGTCCACTGTTAACCTTTAAGATTTCTTTCTTACAGTATTTCAACTTATCTTTGTTTTTCTAAGATATACCATATGTTATGCTGCAATAACCCAACCAACAAACACAGTGACTATGAATGGATTTTGACCTCTTTTAGAATAAATTATATATCAAAATAACAAGTACTCATAAAAATTAAGCATTACATACAAGTACAAGGAAAGTTAAAAGATCATCCAGAATCTACCTAGAAATAATCAACATTTTTAGAAATCTTTGTGCATATGCATAATAAAATATCAGATGATTATTACAACATCATACTATGTGTCATTATATAATGCACATTAATTTACTTGAAAATCAAGGAGATGAAACTAGAACTGATTATTCTTCAAGTTCTTGTAGGCTTAAGCGTGTTTATCTATGACCTTTGTCCTCATTTCAAGCCAACTTAGCTAAGCACACAATTCTTTCTCTTCAACAGTACTGTTTCTAACATGAAGGGTTTTTATTTATAGGGGGTTTGTTTGCATTTAATTTTTTAAACATAGTACTTTGATTCATTCCAGTTAAATTGATATAACCAATACTTTTTTAAAAAAGTATGGTGGCATGCATCTATAATCCCAAAGACTAGGAAGACTGAGGCAGAAAATTGCAGAATTGATGCCAACCTGGGCAACTTTTATCAAAAGAAAGGTTGGGGATATAGCTGTAGTGGTAAATCACCCCTGGGTTTAGTCCCCAGTATCAAACACACACACTCATACAAAAGGCACATGGGTCCCAACTCCTTCGTGTTGACAGTGCCTGTCCATTGACTTCACAGTTGAATATTGAGAGTTGAATAACTTTTTATGTATGATCTTCTGGTTGCTCTGACCATTTTATTTTCCTTCTGAATCTATTATGGTTTTGCATTCATCAAACCATTCCTCTATTAATAGGATTTTCATCTGCCAATATTCTCTTTTATAAATTTAGAACAACATATTTATTATACACATTATCTGCATTCCTCTTGACATAATTGTACATACAAGGAATTTTATTTCAATCCCCATTTCCCTGCCTCTTTCCTCCAATTCTCCCTCCCCCTTTTCAAAATCTGCTATTCTACTTATCTTCCTTTCACATCATTATTTATTTGTTTATTTTTTGGTACTGGGGATTGAACTCAGGGGCACTTTGCCACTGAGCCACATTCCCAACCCTATTTTGCATTTTATTTAGAAACAGGATCTCACTGAGTTGGTTAGTGCCTCGCTTTTGCTGAGACTGGCTTTGAATTCACAATCCTCCTGCCTCAGCCTCCTGAGCTGCTGGGATCATAGGCATGCGCCACTGTGCCCAGCCATTATTTATTTTGATTGATACTTTTTATATATATAGAAAGGAAATATTCTCTTTGGTACACTTGTACATGTGTATAACAAGATTCTGTTCATTCTAAATTTCTTTCCCGCCTCCTCATCCTCCCTCCCTCTCTCCTCTTTTTACTTGTACTCCACTGATCTCGCAATCTTTGATTTATGATCCTCTCCCCCACAGCCACCTTTCTCTTAATTTTGCTTTAGCTTCAATATATGAGAAAGAATATTTGGTCCTTGACTTTCTGAGTCTGGTTTATTCGACTTAGCATGATTTTCTCCATTTCCATCCATTTACCAGCAAATGCCATTATCGAATTCCTGTTTATGGTTGAGGAAAACTCCATTGTATATGCACATTTTTTTGATCCATTTATCTACTGATGGGCATCTTGTTTGATTTTATAATTTGGCTATTATGTATTTGTGATGCTAGAAACATTGTAGTGACTGTATTGCTATAGTATATCAATTTTAGTTCTTTTAGATAAATACCAAAGAGTGGGATAGCTGGGTCATATGGTGGTTCCACTCCTAGTTTGAGGAATCTCAACACTGCTTTCCAAAGTGGTTGTACTAATTTGCAGTTCCACCAACAATGAATGAGTGGGCCTTTCCCCCTACATCCTCACCAACATTTATTACTATTTGTATTCCTGATAATTACCATTCTGACTGGAATGAGATGAAATTTTTTTTAAATATTTATTTTTTTTTAGTTGTAGTTGGACACAATACCATTATTTTATTTATTTTTCTGTGGTGCCTCGCACATGCCAGGCAAATGCTCTACCGCTGAGCCACAACCGCAGCCCAAGAGATGAAATCTTAATGTAGTTTTGATTTGCATTTCCCTGATTTGATTTGCTAGACATGTTGAACATTTTTTTCAAACATCTATTGAGAAATTCCTACTAAGTTCTTTTGCCCACTTATTGATTGGGTTATTTGGAGATTTTTTGTTTTGTTTTGTAGTTCTTTATATATTCTGGATATTAACCCCCTCTCAGAGTAGCTGCCAAAGATTTTCTCCTATTCTGTAGGTGCACTCTTCACTCTCATTTCCTTTGCTGAGCAGAAGCTCTTTAATTTGATGGCATCTCACTTATTGATTTTTGGTTTTATTTCTTGAGCTTTAGGAGTCTTGTTGAGGAAGTCGGTGCCTGCATCTACGTAGTGGAGTGTGACCCTGTTTTATTCTAGAAGTCGTAAGCTTACTGGTCTAATTCCTAAGTTTTGGATGCATTTTGATTTGATTTTTGAGCAGTGTAAAAGATAGGGGTCTAATTTAATTTGTCTACATATAGATATCCAGTTTTCCGAGCACCATTTGTTGAAAAGGCTGTCTTTTCTCCAACATACATTTTTGGTACTTTTGTCAAGTATCAGAAGACTGCATGCATGTAGCTAAGTCTCTGTGTCTTCTATTCCCATGTTTTTTATCTTGTTATATCTCTGTAGTATAATTTGAGATCAGGTATTATGAGGACTCCTGCACAACTTTTCTAATTCAGAATTGCTTTGGCTATTCTGGGTCTCTGATTTTTCCAAATGAATTTAAGGATTGCTTTTTCTTGTTCGGTGAAGAATGTCTTTGGTATTTTGATGGGAATTGCATTGAATCTGTATATTGATTTTGACAGTATGGTCATTCTGTCAATATTAATTCTGCCTGTACAAGAACATGGGAGGGCTTTCCATCTTCTGAGGTCTTCTTCAATTTCTTTCTTCCATGTTCTATAGTTTCCATTATAGAGATCTTTTATTTCCTTGGTTAGATTCTCAGGTTTTTTAAAATTTTGTTTTGGTTTTGAGGATGTTGTGAAGGGGATGGTTTTCCTGATTTCTTTCTGAACTGAATTGCTATTAGAGTATAGAAAAGCTATTGATTTAGGAATATCAGTCTTTTATCCTGCTACTTTGCTAAATTCATTTATCAGTTCTAGGAATTCACTGGTTCAATTTTGGGGGGTCTTCTAGATATAGGATTATGTCACTGGGAATCAGATAGTTTGACTTCTTTTCCTATCTGTATTTCTTTAATTTCCTTCTCTTCCCTAATTATCCTGGCTAGAGTTTCAAGGACAATATTGAATAGAAGTGGTAACACCAGACATCCTTGTCTGGTTCCTGATTTTAGAGAAAATTCTGTTTTTCTCCATTCAGTATGATATTTGCTTTGGGTTTGTCATATACAGCCTTTATAATGTTGAGGTAAGATCCTGTTATCCCTAGTTTCTGTGTTTTTAACATGAATGGTTGCTGTATTTTATCAAAGACCTTTTCTTTGTGTCTATGATCATGTTTCTTGTTCTTGATTCTATTTAAGTGGTGAGTAACATTTATTGATTTACATATTTTGAACCAACAACCTTGCATTCCTGGGATAAAGCCCACATGGTTATAGTGTATTCTCTTAACATGTTTTTGAATGTGATTTGTTAGTATCTTATTGAGGATTTTTGCATCTATTTTTATCAGAGATATTAGTCTGTCGTTTTCTTTCCTAAATGTGTCTTTGGTTTGGGAATCAGGGTTATACCAGCTTCATAGAATGTATTTGGAAGTGTTCCTTCCCTTTTAATTTCAGTAAATAATTTGAGAAATAGTTTCATGAAATAGTTTGCATTCACCAACACTGACTCTGTGTCTATCAAATTTAGCCTTCCTCTCTAATCCACAGGCTACCCCCGTTTTTGTGTGTGTGTGTGTGTGTGTGTTTTGTTTTTTTGTTTTGTTTTGTTTTGGCACCAGGGATTGAACCCAGGAGCACTTAACCACTGAGCCATATCCCAACCCTTTTTATTTTTTATTTTGAAATGGGGTCTCTCTAAGTTGCTCAGGGCCTTGCTAAGTTGCTAAGGCTGGCTTTGAACTTGCAATCCTCCTTCCTCAGCCTCCTGAGCTGCTAGGATTACAGGCATGCACCACCACTCCTGGCTGCTTCCTTTTTTCCTTTATCCAGCAGCCACATGGTTGCTGTGTTCACTGTGCTGCCACTCATGCTTTTCTGTTTGTTATATTAGCCTTTCTGATTTTGCAACACTTAAATTTTTTGTGTGTAGTTCAATATTAATTTTCAGTGAGATCCTTCAGTTACCCACCTCACTGAGAAGCCTTCTTCCTACATTTAAGCCTGCACCCTTGCTTTAGTCTGCCATCTTCCCCATCATTATTATTTAATGAGCTTTAATTAATTCTTTAATTGTGCTTTCATTTTCAGTTTGTTTTGTAACCCTGTTTCCTTTTAGAATCAAATTTTCACTCATGATTATACACTTGTTTTGTTTTGCTGTGTTATGTGGGTTAAGTGCTGTATCTTTTTTTTTTTTTTTCTTTTCACTTTGGCTGGGTATGATAACATCCATCCATACCCTACTGGCCCAAGAAGTAGAAGGTGGTCTCTCCATTTTTATAAGCAGAATAAAAAATGCCTAGTAATACACTGGACATCTCTGCCAGATCTTATTTTTAAAGCATAGCTAAAACAGTTATATTAAGATTTTTAAGGAAAGGGATTTCATTCCATGTCTCTAAGTTAATGAGCAGTTATTTCTATTACATTTTGTCTACCATGATCCACGGAAGACAGAACAACAAAGTGTGCCAAACATACCTTTCCCCATACCATTCCATTATTTGGCACATTACTTTTGCTAGCTACAGTTGTTTTCACTATATACTAAGACAAGTGGATAAGTCATTCATTGTATTGTTGCATAATTAAACAATCAGATGTTGACAGGGCTTAGGGCTGACCCCAGCTTACCTCAGATGCTGGGCTCCATTTTCAGCTTTGATGATCCCACTCTACACAAGTCCATCATCTTTGCAATCTTTAGCACAGACTTACCGTTTTGACCAGCAATTCCATTCCTACTACACAGAGAGTAAAAACATCCACACAAAAACTTTGTACAAAAATGATCACAGCAGTATTATTTAAAATAGCCAAAAAAAAAGAAAAAAATGGACAGAACCTAGACATCTATCAACTAATAAAAGGACAAATGTGGCATATCATATAGATATTTGCTCAAAAAAAAAGAATACTGATAAATGCTATATCACATATAAACCTTGAAAACACTATGCTAAGAGTAACAAGGGAGACACATATATGATTTTGTTTATATGAAAAGTCCAGAATAGGCAAATCCACAGAGATAGAATGTACATTAATATTTACCAGGGACTGGGACAAGTGGTGGGAAATGACGGCTGATGACAGGGATTCTTTTTAGGATGCAGAAATGTTCTGAAATTAAGAAAGTTGGCTGTACAACTCAGAATATACTAACAACCAAAGAACTGTACATTTCAAAAGGCTAATTTTGGGCGGGGGTGGGGGAGCTGTTCCATGGATTGAACTCAGGGGCACTCAACCATTGAGCCACATCCCCAGTCCTATTTTGTATTTTATTTAGAGAAGGTCTCACTGAGTTTTTTAGTGCTTTCCTTTTTCTGAGGCTGGCTTTGAACTTGTGATCCTTCTGTCTCAGCCTCCCAAGCTGCTGGGATTACAGGCGTACACCACCGTGTCCAGCTCAAAAAGTTATTTTTTTCTTTTTTTTTTTTTTAAAGAGAGGGGGGGGAGAGGGAGGGAGGGAGGGGGGGAGGGAGGGAGAGGGAGGATTTTTAATATTTTTTTTTTTTTTTTAGTTTTCGGTGGACACAACATCTTTGTATGTGGTGCTGAGGATCGAACCCAGGCCGCACGCATGCCAGGCGAGCGTGCTACCGCTTGAGCCACATCCCCAGCCCAGTTATTTTTTTCTTAATGCTGTCATTCAAAAGGAAAAAAAAAGTCCATCAACATGACTTCCTCTTTGTCACAGGCTGAAGGTCAATTAATACTACTTCTGAGTGAACATGAAAGGTATACTTTATTTAGCCAAAGAGCATCTGAGAATCTTGACACCGTGAGCTATTTATATAACGGCTTAGAATAGTTTATCTGTGATCAGTAATGGATTAGCCCCTTTATCCTTACCTGGGACACATTACAAGCGTAGGTTGCTACAGCCTGGGAAGAATTAATATGAGCTAGAGTTTTTATTATAAAGGGCTTTTTCTCAGCAATATGAAAATGGAAACAAGGAACTGATAAGAGGCCTAGTGAAGTTAACACAATGATGTTAGACAAGATTGAACTGGAAGTTAAAAACTAAAAGTTTCCAAAACTGACATTTTAAAAAATTTATAGCACAGATATCCAGAACAAAACGTCATGTTCTACTTCACTCTTCTCTCCACTTTAGGTACTCCCCTCATAGCATTTGTATGGTAAGCTGAGCTATCTACAGATCTTCCTTCAGAACCTGCCAGGGCTCCTAGGTGAGCCAGGACAGTCACAGATGAAACAGCCCTCTCCAGCCACAGCAGTGTTACTCCCAGTCACTAGGCCCAGCACTGTGACCCACAAAGTGGCACAAGAGGGCTTTAAGTCAGAGGATCCCAACCTTGCTGCTGCTCCTGTGAGTGCCACTTCTGTGTAGAGCCTTCCAGTGCTTGAGTGGACAGCTGCATTCTGATGTCTGCACCACACTCCAGACCATGCTGGTGCCATCATGACAATGTCTGCATGATTGCTTAAAAAGAACAGCAGCTTTCTTGAACTGTGTTCACAAAAAAAAATGGAGCATGACAGTTGTTACTTTTCAAGGTCTTTGGCTAAAGTTTCGCGGATGAACTGCAAAGTGCGTTGGTACAAAAAGGCTTCCTTTTTCTTTGGCTTACAAATGTTCAAATGGTTAACATCCACAGGAATTAGCTCTCCAATGCCTAAATCTGAAGAAAACAAAATGTCAATAAACAAAAGCTTCCCCCTTATCAAATCGGAAAGAGGTCAATGGTTTGGTTGTGATTAAGGGCCCAATATATAAAGGAGCTTGGAGTCTGAAAGCAACTAAACCACCTTGACTCATCACATTTGAGAATAGATCTTCTAATTTAATGGTTTCCATGGAGTCTTCACATGTGTGCTGGCCTTCTTCCTAATTTAACAGCCAGGAGAGCCCAAGTACCAGCATGATGCAAACCTTCCTACACCTACAGGTTATTATTAAATAATAACACATATTGACACAACCCCCACAATGAGCTCCTTTGTCCTTGGGAAAAGAATGCCTATCTTGCACAGGACCCACTCTATCCCTGTGATCACTCCATGAGTAGGGTAGTTTAGGCTTGACTATGAGAGACCTGGAAAAGCTTCTGATATTTCAGTCTGACAATGTCCACCTGGATGGAAGTAATGTGAGACACCAGTGCAGCCACTGAGGGGAGAAATGCAAGTGGCAGGAGGGAGAACAAACCTGGTGATATGGCAAAAGGGGGCAGCAGAAGTGTGACACAGCTTGACACCAAAAGCAGCTGGTCTGTGGTAGCTTTGCTTTTGCTTTCAACTTCCAAAGTTCTTTTTTTAGACATCTGGTAGTCTTTGACCTCTTTAAATAACTAAAGAGTAACCCCTCATCCTGTGGCATATTATTTTGACATAAAAAAGTATTGCTATAAAGTATTAAATATTTTTCGTTTTACTTAGTATATAACGAGGTAAAGATAGAACTCATTATATACACTGAGAAATCATCTGGCAAGCACACCAGGTGCACACTGTCCCTAGCCACAAAGTGCTCATGACATGGCTGAGTACTGCCAGGGCAGCACCCAAGCCACCCTCAGAAGTGATCAAGATAGGTTCCAAGTTGACAAGCAAGCCTAGGAAGTGGCCCCAGAGGGGGGACAGCATTCAGGGAGTGAGACAAATGGAGGATCTATGATGCAGAGTAATGGGTAAGATCTGAGCTCTACCCTCTAGGACCCAATAAGACATCATAAAACACAATAGTAGCAGGTATTAGGCATTTCCCTCCCAGCTAGGATCATGAAGAAACAGTAGTTTAATACTATCTTTTTCTGATGGACTATTTCCTGTTTCAATATTCCCCACATACTAAAGCTTTCACTCTGTCAACCCTATATATATTTTTAAGGTTTCTACATTCAGCTATCCATCGGTTGAATAAATACCCCCTTTTAATCTAGCTGATGGAAAACCCTGGTATCATTATTTTATATATATATTTTTTTAGTTGTAGATGGACAAAATACCTTTATTTATATTTACTTATTTTTATGTGGTGCTGAGGATCAAACCCCGTGCCTCTTATGTGCGAGGCAAGCACTCTGCCACTGAGCCACAACCCCAGCCCCTGGTATTCTTATATCTTAATGCCATACAATTCTGTCGATGCCTAATTTAGAGTTAGACAATTATCCTTTGTCAACTCATCAGTTAAATAAAGGTGGGGGGTGGGAATGTTAAAGCTATATGTTTGCAAAGAAATTTTAATCGATGGCTAAAAAGAACACTAGAATTAGATTCTAGATCTTTATAAATCCATCTCCTAAAACTGAGAATATAGATGTCAAAAATGATATTTTCAATGAAATGCTGGCACCACCACCAAGGCATCTAATAGAAAGTTTCAAAAAGAGTAAATGAATACCTGCTGATTCCACGGGTACCACATGGAGTTTAATCATGCTACCAATATAGGTTGGTTGTGTTTCTACAAAACTTAGCACCTGGAAGCTTTTGTCTTTAGCAAACTCCAGAAAGTCATCCTGTAGTGTTTTAAGTGCAGGAGAATCTGTAGAATTATAAAAAACAAGATTGTGACAAGTTCTGTTCACCTAATTCAGAATACAATAATCTTTCTAATTCAGACAGGGTGTCAGGATTCTGATCCTACACACGTTTATTTTTTCTCCTGGAAAGAAGCCAGTAAAATTCAAAGGCTGAAGCCCCCTAAGAACAGAGAGGACAACCATCAAAGGAAGATTCAACATATTACTGGCTGACAGGAAGCAGTAGCTAGAGCAGTTTGGTGCATGGGACAGTCCAGGGCCCCCAGGGTGATGGCTGGCACCCCACCCCACTAATACACAGCCCCCCAGCAACAAAGCCTGCCTGATTTAGCCTATCTCAGCCCCTTGTCCTCAAACATGAGAGGGCAGCTAAGAAGTACCAGATATTAGAAGCTTACAACCTCAAAGACACAGAAAAGATAAGCAGACAGGAAAGCTAACCACAGGAAAAAAAACCAAAACGGAGTCAAATGGAAAACAAGAATGTTGAAGAACACTCTAAAAATAATGAAACCAGGGCTGGGATTATAGCTCAGTGGTTGAGCGCTTCCTCGTATGTGTGAGGCCTTGGGTTCGATCCTCAGCACCATGTAAAAATAAATAAAAATAAAGATGTGGGCTGGGGTTGTGGCTCAGTGGTAGAGCGCTCGCCTAGCACATGTGAGGCGCTGGGTTCGATCTTCAGAACCACATAAAAACAAATAAATAAAGGTACTGTATCCAACTACAACTAAAAAAATATATAAAAAATAAAGATATTGTGTCCATCTACAACTAAAAAAATATATTAAAAAGAAATAATGGAATCACAAAGCAAGAGGATAATACAAATAAAGAACTGGAGAACAAGAACAAACTTGTTCTTTTAAAAGTTTGACTTCAAAAAAGTAAAATTTTAGGGTCTGGGGTTGTGGCTCAGTGATAGAGTGCTTGCACTGTGAGGCACTGGGTTCGATCATCAGCACCACATAAAAAAATAAATGAATAAACAAAATAAAGGTATTGTGTCCATCTACAACTAAAAAATTAAAAAAAAAAAAAAAAAGTAATGTCCTGTGTGTGACTCTGGCACAGAGAAGCATCAACAAAGGATCAAGGGAAAGAAAAAATCAGCAAAGAAGCATCAGGATCCCCAAACAGCAGGAATGAAAAAGACAACAACAAAGGAAATTGCAAATTCTACCTCCCTGAAGCGGGGATATCCCCACACAGCAGGGAAAGGTAAGTGGGAAAGTCCAGCAGTCCTTCAACCCAGGGCCGTCCTTCAACCCAAGGCCTTATGCATGCGAGGCAAGCACTCTACCAACTGAGCTATATCCTCAGCCCAAAATTGTTCTTTTTGCATTTAATCTTTTTTAAGATGTTGTTGGACCTTTAATTAATTAATTAATATGTGGTGCTGAGAATTGAACCCAGTGCCCCACTAGGTTAGCTAGCACTCTATCACTGAGCCACCACCCCAGCCTCCAGCACTCCTAAGTGCAGAATTCTACAGTCCTGAAATTAAAGCTGGTCCATGAGTAATTGTTCTGCTCCAATGAAGGAACCCACTTTGGGCTTCCCCAACCCATGAACCCAAGCTACTACTATAGCTTCAACTAGATGCCATCTTGCCTTAGGGGCAAAGCGTGGGCCAGTGCATGCTTTACTAGGCAGAAAACAGTCCCCTCAGTGTCTTGTAGCATCAGATCCAGCATCTCATAGCTACAAGCCCAAGTCCCATCCACACTTTCCTTACAGAAACTACAGAAGATCTCTTCCCCAGCCCAAAGCTTTGATGCTGCAGCTGCTGGTACAAAGTCCCAGCTTCCAGAGAACAGGCTCCACAAAACTGCATCCCACAACTCCAGTAACACACTACCAGCATCTTCAATCCCCAGCATCACTTACACTGACCCAGCAATAACTAAGGAAGGTCTTCCTAGCTGATGCTTGTGGAAATGTGATCACTGGTGCGAAAAAGCACTGGCATCACCCAGGTTTATCTCTGGGGAACAGGGGGAAAGTCTTTTTCATATTCTGCAGTTCTAGGACTGTGGCTAATGCTACAAGCCTCATTCCCACCAGAGTTTGCCCTGCCTGATCTAGAGACATTCCTATCCATGTCATTCTAGGACCACAGATTCCAAAGCCATAGCCCTAGCACCACTTGTGCTTAGCTCACAGGACCTAGCAAAGATCTCCTCCATGTCCAACTTAAAGAATGTGGATTATAGCACCATGAGCCCAAATGTTACATACACATGCCCTGGGTGACTTAGGAAAGGTCTCCTCCACAAACCACAGACATAGGACCATAGTTGCTAGTGCCAAAAGCCCTGGTTACACTTGTGCTTGTTCCCTCAGACCTGGAGAAAATATCATCTGGGTTCACAGCTCCATAAAAGCAGCTAATAGTGCTACAAACCTTAGCACCCAATCATAATTGCTCCTGGGGCCTGATCTTTTGGATTAACCCAGTCAGACAAAAGGAAAGGAAAGGAAGGAAGAAAAAGAACAATGCAGAAGACCTAAAAGAATTATGGGACATTATTAAGTGAACAAACATTTGCATTATGAGAAATCCAGAAGTTAAAGGAAAAAGGAAAGGCATTGAAAATCCATGTCATGAAATGGCCCAAAACTTTCCAAATCTTCAAAGAGATATCAACATCCAGATACTAGAAGCTCAAAGGACCCCTCCTAGATGCATATAAAATAGATCTTCACCAAGGCATATTATAGTTAAAATGTCAAAAATACAAGACAAGAATCCCCAAAACAATAGAACAATGTCAAATCACATTTAAGAGAATACTCATTAGATTTACAGATTTCTCAGCAGAAACCTTAAGGCAGCAAGAGAATAGGATGATATTCAAAATACTAAAATTAAAAAAACCTGCCAATCAAGAATACTTCACCCAGCAAAAATCATGCTTCAAAAATGAAGTAAAAATGAAGTGTTTTCCAAGTAAGCAGAAACAGAGAATTTATCACCACTAGACCAGCTCTATAAGAAATAACTTAAGGGAATCCCATAACCACCAGCAATGAAGACAAAAGAATATACAGAACTTACTAGAAGAACAAAGATATAAAAGAAAAAGAGAATAAATTCAAACCTTTGCATGAAATAAAGCTACCAAATCACAAAAATAAATAAGCATGGTAAGAAAGAAAAAATGTATACAAAAGAAACAATACAGTTACCACAATGGCAGGAGGAAGTTTGTACCTATCAATAATAACATTGAATATAAATGAATTAAATTCACCAATGAAAAGATACTGAATAATAAAAATTTTTTTAAATGATGCAACTATATGCTGCCTACAAAAAACTTACTTCATGCAGACTAAAAGTAAAGTGTTTAAGATGTATTATGCAAATGGAAACTAAAAAAAGCTGGAATAGCTATACTCAGACAAAGCAGACTTTATAAAGAGACAAAGTTACATATTGAAAAAGGATCGGTTCAGCAAGAAGATGTAACAATTATAAATATATAAGAACCCAACTTGGACCACCAAATATATAAAGCAAATATTATTAGATCTATGGGGAGAGAAAATAGCAACACATCAAAATCTATGGGATACAGCAAAAACAGCAGTACTGAGAGGGAAGTTTATAACAGTTAATATGCATCCATTGTTAAAAATTAGATCTCAACCTAATAATGCATCCCAAGGACTTAGAAAAGCAAGAACAAATTAAATCCTATATTAATGAAAGAAATAACAAATATCAGAGCATAAATAAAATCAAAACTAAAAAAAACCCAAAAAATGATTGTTTTTTACTTTAGCTAGGCTAATCAAGAAAGAATGAGAGATGACCCAAATAAAATCAGAGATTAAAAAAAGATGCATTGCAAATGATACCACAAAAATATAAAGGATCATAATAAACTACTATGAATAATTATATGCTAAAAATTTAGAAAACTTAAAAGAAATGGATACATTCATAAACACATACAACCTACCAAAACTGAATCAAAAAGAAATAGAAGAGCCAAACCAACTGAAAATGAGTAATGAGATTGAAGCAGTAATTTAAAATTTCTCATCTAAAAAGAGTCCACAGCCTGATGACTTTACTGCTGAATTCTACAAAATATTTAAAGAAAAACAAATTTCAGTTCTTAAACTATTTCAAAAAACTGAAATGGAAGGCACTCTACCAAACTCTTTATATGAAGTT
Organism: Marmota flaviventris; assembly: GCF_047511675.1. Taxonomy (NCBI): domain Eukaryota; kingdom Metazoa; phylum Chordata; class Mammalia; order Rodentia; family Sciuridae; genus Marmota; species Marmota flaviventris. Next base: position 9,051,192 of record NC_092503.1, on the reverse strand, counting down.
AGCATTACCCAGACAAGATAACTGTCAGCTTTCCATCACTGTGACAAAACACCTAAGGATATCAACTTAGAGAAAGAAAGATATATTTTGGCTCACGGCTTTGTTGTTTCTGGGCATGTGGTGATGCAGGACATGATGGTGAGAGCATGTGGTAGAGCATAGTTGCTTACCTTCATGGTTGAGAAACAAAGGGGTGTGAGGGAAGCCTGGGGACAAGATATAGCCTTCAAGGCACATTAGCAATGACCTGCTTCCTCCAACTAGGCCCCACCTCCTAAGTTTCCACCACCTCCCAGTCCATCAATAGATCAGTCTACTGATGAGTTAAAACTCTCATGATCCAATCACCTCCCAACGGCCCTACCTGTGAATACCGTTGCAGTGGGGATCAACCTTTAACACATAAGCTTTTGAAGGACATTTCAGATTGAAACCATAATGGATAAAACAATAACAACAAAAAAAGAAAACTATGAACCCATGTCCTTGATGAACATAGATGTAAAAATTCTCAATAAAATACCAGCAAACCAAATTTGAAAGAACAACAAAAAGATCATATACCCTGATCAAGTGGGGTTCATCCCAGTAATTCACGGATGTTTCCACATATGAAAATCAATAAATATAATGCATCAACCGATCAAAGGACAAAAATCACACGATATTTCATAGATACTAAAAAAACATAAGATTCAACATCCCTTCATGATAAAAACTCACAAAAAATTAAGTATAGAAGGAACATACCTCAAAATACTAAAGGCTATATATGAAAAATCTACAGTCAATGTCATTCTAAACAGGGAAAACTGACAAGATACCTTCCAAGATCTAGAACAAAACAAGGGTGTCCACTTTCACCATGGTTATTTAACAGTTCTGGAAGTCTTAGCAAGAGCAATTAGACAAGAATAGGAAATAAAGAGAATCCAAAATAGGAAGAAAAATTTTCATGTATTTATACATAGAAAAACCGAAATTATCTGTCAAAAGGCTGTTAAAACTTATAAATAAATTCAGTAAAATTGCAGGCTACAACACACAAAAAAACCCCAGCATTTTTATAAACTAATAATGAACCTGCTGAAAAAGAAATTAAGAAAGCAATTCCATTCACAATAGCTACAAAAATAAAATATTTAGAAATAAATTTAACCAAAGAAGTGAAAGATTTCTAAAATGAAAATTATAAAACACTGAAAAATTATAGAGGACTCACACAAAAAATCAAAAATATACCACATTCATTTTTGGAAATACTAATATTACTAAAATGACCATATGATACAAAGCAATCTACAGATGAAATGTAATTACCATCAAAATACCAGTAACTTTCTTCACAAAAATTAGAAAAAACAATCCTAAAAGTCCTATGGAAACATGAAAGAACCAAAATAGTCAAAGCAATTCTAAAACAAAACAAAAGAAGCTGAAACATCACAATACCTAACTTCAAAAACATACCACAAAATTATAGTAACCAAAACAGCATGGTACTGGCATAAAGACAGACATGTAGATGCATGGATCCAAATAAAGAACCCAGAAATTAATCCATGTCCTTATGCTGCCAAAAACACACCCTGGAGAAGACAGTCTCTTCAGTAAATGATGCTGGAAAAATTGGCTATTCACATAACAGAATGAAACTAGGTCCCTTTCTGTCACCATACACAAAAATCAACTCAAAATGGATCAAAGACCTAAATGTGAAATCTGAAACTATGAAATGAGTACAAGAAATGGGAAACCCTTCAAGACTTCCATATGACTTTAAGGGTTGTTCTTTCTAATTTCTGTGAAGAAAGTCATAGGCAATTATTTTTTAGGTAGAACCCCAAAGGCATAGGCAACAAAAGTAAAAAAAGACAAATGGGAGTATATCAAACTAAGAAACTCAGCAAAGGAAACAATCAACAGACTTAAGAGGCAACCTACAGAATAGGAGGAAATATTTGAAAACTATTAACTCAACAAAGGATTAATATCCAGAATATGTAAGGAACTTAAAAGCTGAACACCAAGAAACAAAACCATTTTAAAAATAAGCTAAAAGACCTACATAGACACTTGTCAAAAGAGGACATACTAATGGCCAACAGACCATATGAAAAATGCTCAACCTCAATGATCATCAGGGAAACAGATTAAGGTACTGTGAGAAGTGGCCCACAGCCTGAAATCCCAGCACTTGGGAGTCTGAGGCAGGAAGACTGTGAGTTCAAAGCTAGCTTCAGCAAAAGTGAGGCACTAAGCAACTCAGTGTGACCCTGTCTCTAAATAAAATACAAAATTCGGCTGGGGATGTGGTCTAGTGCCCCTGAATTCAATCCCTGGTAAACACCCACACACACACACCACCGGCGCCAAAAAAAAAAAAAAAAGAAAGCATAGTGAGAGAGCACCTCACTCCAGCCAGAATGGCCATCACCAAAGACAAAGAACAAATGTTGACAAGGCTGTAGAAAAAGGAGACTCCTACTGTTGGTAAGAATGTAAATTAACACAGGCATTATGGAAAACAGCATAAAGATTCCTCAAAAAACTAGGACTATCACATGGTGCAGCAATTCCAGTATTAGGTGTATATATCCAAAGGAGATGAACTCATACCAAAAAAGACACCTGTACTCTCATGCCTACTTGCAACACTATCCACAAGAGCTGAAGCCTAGAATCAACCTGGTGGTCCATCAGTGGAAGAATGGAAAATAGCATAGCAGTTTGTCATAAAAAAACATAAAGGAATCCTGTTATTTGCAGCAGCATAAACAGAAGTGAGATCATTATATTAAGTGAAATAATTATATTAAGACACCAAAAAAAAAAAAAAAAAAAAAAAAACCACATGTGCTCACTCATTTCTGGAACTAATAAGTCAATATTGTAGAACAGAATGGAATAGTGCTTAGTTCTAGAGACTAGACAGGGTATGGGGTGAGAAGCTGAAAGCAGTTCAGTAAGAGGCACCACAACCCAGGAGGAATTCGTTCTGGTTTTCCTATAGCATAGCAGGGTAACTTGATTGAAACCATAGATGGTACATTTAAAAATGACTATAAAACTTCCCACACATGAAAATGATTTTTGAAGAGATGGAAATGCTTATTACACTGATTTGATTATTATAAATTATATCCAAGTACTGAATTACCACAACATACCCCATAAAGATGTACAAATATTATGTCTCAGTTTGAAAAAAAAAAAAAGTAAAATTTCAACAGAAGGTGTAGTAGGCAATATGAATCAAGCAGACCAAAGATAAAATATGAACAAAAAGACAACTGGCACATTAAAGTAGAATTCAGGGAGTCCAAATTCTGATGACCATATGGTCCAGCAATTCCACTTCTGGGTATGTATGTCCAGAAAGAAAGTGCTTATTGCCAGGCACAGTGGCACACACCTGTAATCCCAGCAGCTCAGGAGGCTGAGGCAGGAGGATCACAAGTTCAAAGCCAGCATCAGCAAAAGTGAGGCTCTAAGCAACTCAGTGAGACCCTGTCTCTAAATAAGATACAAAATAGGGCTGGGGATGTGGTTCAGTGACCAAGTGCCCCTGAGATCAATCCCTGATACAAAAAAAAAAAAAAAAAGTGCTTATTAATCAAAACAAATAGAGTGCTTTATAATCCATATGTAAAAATCCCAAAAGTTCATTTATACTTTAACAGTTGATGATATTCCAAATTCATGGGAAAAAGCAATTTACTAATAATTTGGAATAATACTTAAAGCAAAGCATTATATAATTTTTCTAATTTAAGTACTTATAATAATATTAAATTTTTGGCTATATTTGAGTAAATAATGGCATAAGAACAAAAAGAGAAGGTGTAAAAGAAAAAATCAAGTCCAAGCTAAAATTTTCCATCGACAGTCTAAAGACAATATATACATATACAAACAATAAAATGAGATAATACAGTCAAGGAAGAAACTGTTTTTTTTTTTTTTCCTTTCTCCTGTATCATGTTAATACAATCCCAAGTTCCTGCTCAACAGAAAGCATTACCCTTGCTGAGTTCTTTGACTTCCAAAGAGGGAAAGAGAAGATAGCGAATATTAACAGAATATTCAGCCAAATGTGATCCATGATGAGGAACACTGTAAAAAATTATTCCTCTGGTATTGCTTATAACAGGACTCATCTCTGGCTTCTGAGAGGCTTCCAACAGCATCTTTTTGACAAGAAGACCTGGCCACAGAGAAGAAAGAAAAACATAAGTGTAAGCTATTTTCCTTCCCTGTTATTCTTTAAAGAAAGAAGAAGAAGGGGAGGCAAAACAAATACAGAAAGAGAGGTGTATTCTTTTAAAAAAGAAAGTTTGAACAATTTTCTATAGTACAAGAAACAGGGCCTTAAATTCCTTAAATATTAATACTCCTGATTCTCTAGAATTTGTAGTACAGACCACAAATAGGTAAGAGCCTACTTTGCAGGACAGATCCTTCCATCACAGGATCGGCTGTCCTACAGGAGGGTGGGTGAGGCACTGTCTGAGCTGGGCGCCCACTGCTGCACAACTGGCCTCCCTTCTGCTAGGGCAGCCTACACCCAGGAAGATACTAATACACAGTCATGGTCCCACCAAGCTTGGGAAAAGCCGCTGTGGGATCTCAAAGCTGGTGGCAGTGGGTCTCTGAGGGACACCAAAGGCTATCTGGACCTCTCTTTCAGCAAAAAGGCCCAGCTCAGGATCAGCTATTTTGAGCCTTTCATCAGATAAACCAGGTCAGGGGTTGCAGAAAGCTCATCTCTGAAAGGCAGATGATGAAAACTGAGAGCTGGATGGGGGATAGTGGGTGGGAGGAGGTGCACATGTGACTAGAGAAGCAGCACTAGGCCCCAAAGCACAGCTGCAGGGACACAGGGGCCAGGAGCACACCTCCGTGGCACCTCTGAACATTAAAGCAACGATGGAGTCCGTAATGGTGAGGAAGCGCAGGGAAGAAGCAAGGGGAGCCCCTGGGAAGCCAGGAAAGCTAGCTATGTAAGCCCAACTTGTCAGCATCCCTGGGTGTAATGTTTACTTACTCCCAAGACATGGAAGTTTCAGGTAGTCACCCCCATGCCCTCTTGTATGTTTTGTTACTAGTTGCCACCTTCTGGGAAAACGAATAGCATGGAAGGAGAGTGCTAATTTTAAAACTCCAAGCCATAGCCAAGGGACATTAACCTGGGGAGAAAGGGGCCACTGGTAAGTACAGCAGAGAGATACAGGAATTTAGGCTAGCTGCAATGGTGACAACCTCACAACGGTCACTCTGTGAAGATAAAATCATCCTTACCTCCCATGCTATGTGAAATCCAAATCATTGGCCTATCCCCAACACCAGCAGCTCTGAGCTTCGAAAGGAGTTCGTTGCTTCTGAATGCAATGGTCTTTCTGAACAAAACGAAAACAGCAGGCATGACAGGAGGCCTCTATCCCCTGAATCTTGCTATCTAATTTTTAAGCTGAGAACTTTTGTCTGTTGAATGAATGCTACATGCTACCGCCCTGAAGAGTGAGGAATACCTCCTCTCTCTCTGCTCCACTTCTGATATTGCTCACTTTCTTCTTCAAACTTATTAGCATAATTAGGATTATTTAAGCCCAGAGAGGTCATTCATACACTAGGTGAACATCACTTGAGCATCTAATTTTTCCAGGTCAAACCCGGCTGCCCCCAGCACTTAGGATATGTGTCCCTTCCCATTCCATAGCCCAATAATGAAAGTGTCCCTAGAGATTTGGTTCTCTCTTTTCTGAGTTTCAATTCCACTTGTATTTATGCCACAAATTGGAGCTTTCAAGCTAGGCGTGGTAGTTCATGCCTATAATTCCAGTGATTGGGGAAGCTGAGGCAGAAGGACTGCAAGTTCAAGCTAGCCTTGGCAACTTAGCAAGACCCTATCTCAAAATAAAAAATAAGAAGGACTGGAGATGTAGCTTGGTGGTAGAACTACCTCTGAGTTCAATCCCCAGTATCACTCCCCAATTTTTTTCCTTTAAATATTAAGTTTTCATCATTTTAATTATTTAGAAATGCTAGGAAACTGTTTCAGAGAATTAAAAATAAGTAAGGTTTAAACAAAAAGATAATTTCAAAACTATCCAGTCTGATAGTTTCTTATCTGTAGACACCTTTATTCAAAGCAAAGGTTCCCCCAGAGCCCCTCAAGGGAAAACAGGAGGGAAACCTGGGTCCTGCTCACTTGCCTCCCTCCCTTTTTGGGCACCTACATGGGGTCCATTCACAAAGCACAGTTTGATAACACTGGTTAGACCACTCTCTTAATCTGTAAACAAAGCTTCCCAGACATGCTAAGTGACTTGCCTGAGAAAGCACAGCATATCAAAGGTAGGATCAGGCTACAATCCATGTCCCATAACCCAGGAACCTAGTGCCCCTTCCTATGAACTCAACTGGCCTATGGGGCATAAATGGTACACAGGAGCCAAAATGGCTCACATCTTTTTCTGTGCTTCCTCTAGCTGGTATAATTGTGAACACAAAGCAAAAGAATATCACTTTTACTTCTAAAAGGAATGGAGGTTTTGCTATGGAATCCACCATGGTCCTTCACTATTGTAAATGAACCAGGTTAGGAGCCCAACATTGATAATACACCTTAGCCTTCTACTTCACTGTTTGTTTATAGATAATTCCTTCCAAAAGAAAAGAAAAAGGTTAGTTTTCATAAGAAAATCCTGGTTAGGCATGTGGCAGAGCATATGGGTTTAATCTCCAGCACCACCAAAAAAAAAAAAAGAAAGAAAGAAAAAAGAGAAAAAATCCTGCCCTGCTGTGTCATCAAAAGAAAAATCACTTCCCATCCCAAAGGACCCACTTGTAGCCTGAGCCCTTCCCCATCCTTCCAGTCTAAACGTCCCCCACAAAGTTACCTTTCTGCAGGGCACCCAGCTCTCCAGTCACTAAGGGTGGTGTCATACTCCACAGATATAATTCGCAGAGCAGGACAGTCTCTTGCCAACCACGTCTAAGTAAACAGAAAGGTACATAAGAAAATGCCTGCATTTCCAAAACTCGGTTACTTCCTAGCAATTGAAATTTATCATTAGAGGACTCTCACAATGGAGTAATTAAAGATGACATTTGAATAAAGTTTGAAGGTGACTATCTTTATCTTTTTATATCTCTGGTCACAAAATGGTATCCATATTTATAGTATAAGGCCAATGAAGGGCGCTGTTGGAGATTATTCTCAATTTAAATCTGCTACAGCCAAAAGCTAGGCTTGTTTTTGAAGTCTAGATCCAACTGGCTTTCAAAAGGATTTAGTAGAAAGACTGTATAGCCCAACGGTAAGCATTTGGACCTAAGAATTCAAAAATACTAATGATAGTCACTGGAGATCCTGGATTGATGGTCATCTCCAGACTTCAGTGTCACCAGAGAGAGCAAAACATTCTTTCTACTTGCTAAGTCCTGTGAAAGTGAGTGAGAAGCAGTGGAGCAAAGCCCTGGAAATGACCCACACACACATGGAGATCATTCCTAGTGGAACTGAGGATCTTTGGAAGGAATAATATCAAACAAATGCAAAATAGAGTTACTATTCTACTCAAAATACTTACTATTTCTAGTTTTATAATTATTAAGATCAAAAAATTGGCTACTACAAATACAATTATGGTTTTATTAATTTTCATATTATGCTTCAGTGAAATTGAATTATTTTGTTCTTGCCTCTATTTTATGTATGGAATATTCCTTCAGAGCCTCAGACTGCATCCTAAACAGAAATTATCCAACTTAGGTCACAAGTCCAGCTGTTAATGTAATAGTCTACAGGTATCCGTAAGGAAAAGAAGATCTGCATGGGAAAAATATCCCAATAAAAAGAGAAAAGGAGGGCTGGAGTTGTAGGCCAGTGGTAGAGTGCTCACCTTGCATGTGGAAGGCACTGGGTTCAATCCTTAGCACCACATAAAAATGAAGGTATTGTGTCCATCTATAACTAAAATATATATATATATATATATATATATATATATATATATATATATATATATATTATATGTATATGTATGTATGTATGCATCTATGTATGTATGTGTATGTGTACATATGAGAGACAGAGAGAGAGAGAGAGAGAAAAGGAAACCAGTCACACCAATGTGGAAACAGAGCATGCTTTAGTGTGGGGACAGAGCTGCGACTTCTTTACCTTGGGCCAGCATGTGGTGTACCTGTCTTCATCTTCCAAAGTCTTTTCAATCAGAATCCGTTCACTGTCCTGCTGGCGCCAGGTCTTGAATGCTGCTCCCATAAGGCCATGAATAAAAAGGACATCAGCTTTAATGGGCTGACTAAGAGGGGAGAGAGTTAAAAGAAAAAAAAAAAAGCAGAATAAATGTATTATTGCTATGGTAAGAAATGACACTGCATTCTCTGTGGATGGTGCTTCAACAGCTTCACATGACATAAAATAAAATTTCATTATATCAAGTTTTATAAGTACAGGGTTGCTGAGGAATGAATCCTAGGAGTTTTGGCAAAAACACAGAGAGCATGCTGACTTATAAATTATATTTATGGGGGCTGGGGACGTGGCTCAAGTGGTAGCGCACTCGCCTAGCATGCATGAGGCACTGGGTTCGATTCTCAGCACCACATAAAAATAAAATAAAGATTGAAAAATGTATGTTATATACATTTTTAAAAATAATAATAATAAATAAATAAATTACATTTATAAGTCATGAGCTGGGGTTGCGGCTCAGTGGTAGACCACTTGCTTAGCTTGCATGAGGCACTGGGTTTGATACCTGGCACCACATAAAACAAATAATAATAATAAACAAATAAAATAAAGATACTGTGTCCATCTATAACTAAAAAAATTTTTTTAAAAAGTATACATTAAAGAGATTTCAAAATTTTATAAAGGAAAATAAATAAATGTTATCAGAAGGAGAGCAAAGATATTTTCTTTGGCTATATTAAAATATTAAAATTATAGATGGTATGTTAGTTGAAAAATATTTATAGTACATACACAATTATATAACATATACACAAAATATATTATCATGTTATCTGCAAATTGGAATTAACCTGGCAATCCACTTTTTAAATTAAAAAATTTGGAGCTATTTTCTGAGTTTTTTTTTCAAAGCACCCTATGAAAATCCAAGACATGTACTTTTTTCATTGCAAACCTTTCTATACTTATTGTCTCAGCAAGGATATAATTGGCAATAGTGACCAGCAATAACCTAAGGAATACAAGGAGTCAAATTTATTATGACTTACTCTTTCCACGCATGTTTTGATACCTAGCACACACTTTCTCCAGACCCTGGAATTCCAGACCCAGATTCTCCAATAACGTCTAATGTCCTTCCTATTCAGACTGACTTCTCCAATTCAAATCAGTTATTAACTCAGATCTAAATGAAAATGACTTGAAATGACATTCCAAAGTGTAAGTGCCACACATTCTAACAGGTGAGCACCTCACTGAAGGTAAGCCCTTTGTGAAATTAATAGTTTTTGTGCTTTTAGACAACCTTCAACTCCTCTGAGGTTATTATGAACAAACAGCTTTAGTAACTATAGTATTTGACTTACTTATAAAGTATTTAACTTATCTAAATTATGCAGAATTTAAAATTTAAGCCCTCTGACTTTATGTTACCAAAGGGGATAAAGCAACTGTTCTGCTTGCTCACCTCGTCCGGTACTGGGGATGGAGCACGTACACGCCATCCTGGTATCTCTCTTGTACAGTTTCTCTGTCTAGGTTAGCCAGAGTTCTGGCAGCATGTGAGGATTCCATAATGTGGGGAGATTTCAAGGCTTCTGCCATTATGGAAACCCAGCCTGGTAAAAAGAACAGACCTCCTAAATACTGAGGCAAGTTCATCTCAGACTGGAAGGAGAGGTCTCCACCCTGGTATCCGTCCCAACCACTCCAGCTCCATTCTGCCCTAAGAGCCTCTGAGTCCACAGACAACCCCAACCACAGATCCTTTGAGGGATTTAAAAGAAGGAACCCGAGATGCAATAGCCATTTTTTCTGTGTAGAAAATTTCAACAAATGGTGATTACCAAAGGGGACAAAATACTGTGGTGTTTTTCTTTTAGTAAGAATTACTAAAATTCAATTGGTAAATATTACTTATTTCACTGTCATCAGCAACAATAAGAACTAGTTTTCATACAACTAGGAGACAATGAATTTGTTATGTAAATCTTGTAAAATCTAGAGTTTGGAAGAAAAACTGATTTTTTAAAAGGAGGCAAAACAGAATCAGGACATGGTGACACATGTCTGTAATCCAAGCAACTCATGAGATGGAGGCAGGAGGACCCCAAGTTCAAGTCTAGCCTGGAAAATTAAGCAAGACCTTTCCTCAAAATAAAAACGGCTGGGGATGTAATTCAGTACAGAGTACCCTTGGGTTGAAACCCTAGTACCCCCCCCCCACACACACACACACAAAGGCAAACAGAAAAGGCATGGACAGCATTCTCTACACCATGACTACATTTAGTTTTTGGTTTTGTTTTATTTTTAACTCCATAGGGGCTGTGAGTGTAGCTCAGAGATAGAGTATTTTTTTCTGCCTAGCATTACTGAGGACCTTAGTTCCAACCCCAGCACCACCAAAAAATTAAAAAATAAACCTTCACGTACATGTATACACACACATACACACAAAAACATACGAAGATCTGCAAAGATACAGTGTACCAAACTCATGAACATTTGTAACCTCTTAGGAGAGAGCTGGAATAAAAGAAGGCTGTGTGCAAAAGGTAGGTTTAATGTTTCTAATACATCAGTTTTCTAAGTACTGATAATGAAACCCATTTATATATTATTTATACATGTAAGGTAAAGAAGAACATGGTCCCTGAGATCAAAAAGACTTGGGCTTAAATCTCTGCTCTTGGCTTCTGTGCTGTGGAACCTCAGTCACATTATTTTGCATCACAGAGCTGGAGGAAGGCTTTAGCTTATGTGTGTGAAATCCTGGGCCTTTGAGCAGGCCAGTGCCACTCACTAGCTGACAGTTGTTCTATTTCCTGTTCCCACTCTCCATGACAACAGTGTTGAGAATTAGTGTGATGACGGATGAGGAGAAGATGGCATTTAATAATTCAAAAGGAGTTTGAGATCCTATAAGTCTTTAACAGTATTCAAATTTATAATGTCAGAAAATTCCTCTTCAAAAATCTGCCAAAAAATTGATAACAACAGAATATCTGTTTTAAAATTCTATGTATAGAGACATAAGATTATATTATTGGAATGTATAAAATGTGGCTTTATTTTTAATGGAGTCACAAGAATTACACAAGAAGTATGGCTCATGTCTTTTCTATGGCACTTCTCAGTCACAGTGCCAGAGACACTCTTATAAAATATCAACTGCCCCTTAGAAATTTTTTCTTGAAAATTTAGTTTTTAAACTACATAACACTGAATACATTAAATGTAAAAATAAATAAGTAAATAAATAGGGGATGTGGCTCAGTGGTAGAGTATTTGCCTAGCATATGCAAGGCCCTAGGTTCAATCCCCAGCACCAACACCCCTCAAAAAAAAAAAAGAAAGAATTAAAAGGAGTATTCAATGATGAAAGTCCTGCTTTAATGCAGTTATTAAGTAACTCTCATTATTTCCCAATTTCATTTATATCCTCAAAGTAACCAAGGTTAAGACTTTGGTGGACACCCTTCTAAACTTTTCAAAAATGTCAATCATATGCCAGGCACAGTGGCACACGCCTGTAATCCCAGAAGCTTGGGAGGCTAAGGCAGGACAATTGCAAATTCAAAGCCAGCCTCAACAATTTAGCAAGGTCCTGTCTCAAAAGTAAAAAATAAAAAAGTCTGGGAATGTGGCTCAGTGATTAAATGCCCCTGGGTACAATTCCCAGTACCCCCCCAAAAAAAGCAATCATATGCCTGTAACTTATACACATACAATGTCATCCTTTGTTTGTAATGAAAGATATAAAAATTGTATGATTTTATTCTGGAAAATGTATTAAAATTTTTTTGAGTTTTTAAAAATGTATTTATTTGTTCTAATCAGTTATACATGACAGCAGAAATGCTTTGATTCATTACACACAAATGGGGCACAATTTTTTACTTCTCTGGTTGTACCCAGAGTAGGGTCACACCATTCATGCAATCGGACATGTACCTGGAGTAATGATGTCCATCTCATTCACCAATGTCACTCTCTCTTGATGCATTATTTTACCTACATGAAATCATACTATCCCTCCTGTTCTGTGGCTGTATTGGTACTTCAGCAATGTCCTGGCATGCTCTGCACATACATAAACTTTATTCTTTGTAACTGCAGCATTCAGTGTGAGTACTGTTGATTATGTAACCATTGTTCCCAGTGGCAGACATTCAGGTTATTTTCAGTTTTTCCACACCCATACAAAAAACTCCAATAAATATTCTTATACAAAATGTTTAAGAACATCCATGGGTTTTTAGACAGGAGTGGGTCCAAGAAGCATTATTATTATTATTAGGCCAAATGGTATAAGCATCCTTCAAATAAACTCACAAATGGGATTAAGGCCTTTAAAAAAAGGGCTTTGTGCCATGTTAGACTGCCTTGCAGCCTTCCCTTTTCACCTTCTATTGTGTAAGGATGCAGCAAGAAGGCCCTCACCAGACACCAAATGCCAGCACCTTGATCTTCGACTTTCTAGTCTCCAGAACTGTGAGAAATAAATTTCTGTTCTTTATAAATTACCCAGCCTCAGGTATTCTATCATAGTAGCAGAAAATGAACTAAGACAACTATTACAAATAATAACAATTATCACAAAGTCTATAACATACTTTAGCAGAGAATGTAAATTACAGTGTCAAGAATCTCACAATAGGGCTGGGGATGTAGCTTAGTTGGTAGAGTGCTTGCCTCGCATGCACAAGGCTCTGGTTCAATCCTTAGCACCACAAAAAAAAAAAAAAAAATCTCACAATAGCCAGAGGCAGTGGTGCACACCTGTCGTTCCAAATACTAGGGAGGCTGAGGGAGAAGGACTACAAATCTGAAACCAGACTTAGAAATTTAGCAAAACCCTGGTTCAAAATTAAAAAAAAAAAAAATGCTGGGGTAGAGCTCAGTGGTAAAGCATTCCTTGGTTCAAACCCCAACATAAAAAAAGGAATCCCTGTGCCCAACTGATGGGGAGGGAGGGAGGAAGGAGAGGGAAAGAAGGGCTCTCCCTCCTGTAGAATGCCAAATGCTGAAAAGCACACAGAGAGGACAGCTAGACCTGGAAAATCATCATCTTCTAGTCAAGGTGAAGGCTGACTCAGGCAGAAATTACAAGGAGCAGTATATTTTCCTGGTCTTAAGTTAGCTCCCCGTGGATGGGTTATTAGTTGCCAGGGGGAAAATACACTAATTTTCTACCCTACAGTGACCTCCTTTTGGTTTGATTATTCCTCTTGGTTAACCAAGTCACATTAAAAATTATATAAACAATTAAACAGAGACCATAGCAAACCTGCTCTCCTGTGACTGTGTACATTGATTACCTTAGATGTGGATTATCTGCAATCTCAAGAAATTCCTTGTCCTTACCAAAATAACATGCTCTAAGGACTCATAAAGTCTCTTGAAAAAGTAATGTACCACAAGAGGAAGTAATGGGAGCACCAAGGACTGGACAAAAAAATACTCAGGGGCTGGGGATGTGGCTCAAGCGGTAGCGCGTTCGCCTGGCATGCGTGTGGCCCGGGTTCGATCCTCAGCACCACATACAAACAAAGATGTTGTATCCGCCGAAAACTAAAAAATAAATATTAAAAAAATTCTCTCTCTCTCTCTCTCTCTCTCAAAAAAAAAAAAAAAAAAAATACTCAGCATATAATACTGACATTACCTGAGTGGACAATAGTAGAAAAAAGATGCTCATTCAAAGCCATGTTTCCAATGATCCGCATTATATTTCTCTGCACTTTTGGGCAGTCCCTGTGAAGTTGGTACAGCCTCTGAAGCAGCTGCAAGCCTCCACTGGCTTCGATTTTATCACAATGTGTGGGTATCTAGCATAGGAAATTAATGAAAGGTTACTCTATGTTGCACAATTCATTATACAAGATGACACAGCAAAATGACAGAGCCAGGTGGCTCCTACTCCAGGACAAAGTGGCAGACTACTCAAACTTCTGATCTGCTTACTACCTCAAAATCAATGAAACACTCCCAACAAGACACATCTCACCAGGGCATCTAAAATTCTCATTTTTTTAAATTAAAAAAAATTTTAAAAATCTAATATTCTTACAGTTATTATGCTTAGCTCTTGTTTGTAACCCTATGACGATGTCATTATACAAAATTGTTTCAATTTATTTTGATGCTCTGGCTTGAAACTATCTTAAAATGATTCACTAATCTTGAGAAATCTGCCACCTGATAACAGGAAATAGTCCTCTGTGCAAGCAGACAGATTTTGCTTTCGCAAATACGATTAACACAAATCATACAGATGTGCACACCTACACACTACTCTCCAAAATGCCCACAGCAATGGAGCTATCCCAAAACTCAGGAGTTGAAAACATGTTTACAGAGAAAGATCAAGTAGCCTGACGTGTGGAATGTGCCTATAATCCCAGCAATTTGGGAAGCTGAGGTAGAAGGATCACAAGCTGGAGTTCAGCCTCAGCAACTTAAAAGAGACCCTCAGCAACTTAGCAAGATCCTGACTCAAAATAAAATAAATGAATAAATAAAGACTGGCAATTTAGCCTAGTGGTGAAGCACCCCTGGATCAGTGTCTAGTATCAAAACAGAGGAGGGGGAGGAGTCATGTAAAAATAAAGGGACTTGAAACTTTAATGGATAAAAGAGAAAGAAAACCAAAGGAAATGTGTATATATAGGTAAAGTAACAGACCTGACCACATCATTATAGTCAACAAGAACATTACAGGTTTGTTGCTTTATTCTTTTAAAAATTAAACCACCAGTGCTCACTTTGGGAAAATAAACACTGAAATTGGAACCATACAGAGAAGATTAGCATGGCCCCTGAGCAAGAAAGACATGCAAATTCATGAAGCATTCCTTTTTTTTTTTTTTTTTTTTGGTATCAGTATCAGGGATTGAACTCGGGGGCACTCGACCACTGAGCCACATCCCCAGCCCCATTTTGTATTTTATTTAGAGACAGAGTCTCCCTGAGTTGCTTAGTACCTCGCCATTGCTGAGGCTGGCTTTGAACTCATGATCCTCCTGCCTCAGCCTCCTAAGACACTGGGATTACAAGCATGTGCCACCGCATCCAGCTCATTTCATATACCCAACAATTATGTATAACCATAAAGCTCTAATAATAAAAAAAAGCTTCTTTAAAAATTAAATTAAATTTAACCATAATCATGCCTGTAGGCCCCACTATTTGGGAGGCTGAGGCAGGAGGATTGTTTGAGCTTACAAGTTGAAGACCAGCCTGGGAACATAAAAATATTCCTTATCCAAAATAGAAAACAAAATAACAAAAACTGTGATCATGACAGAAAGGTTCCATAATGCCAAAAGGTTTTTAAATCATTGATATATGGGCTGGGGTTGTGGCTCAGTGGTGGAACACTTGTCAGCACCTGTGGGGCACTGGGTTCGATCCTCAGCACCACATAAAAATAAATAAATAAAATAAAGGTATTGTGTCCATCTGCAACTAAAACAAATTAAAAACTTTTAAACAATCATTGCTATGTGCTACAGTTATAATTCACATGTATGATCATCTAAGAGTTCCTTCTCCCCCCCCCCCATATTCCAAGTCTCTGACAGATATTCTAATGGAAATTATATGGTGATATGTGTGAAAAACCAGAGAATGGCAATAGAAGACAACATAATCAAAGGCAAATGCCACATTTAGACAATGGGTTGCTTGCTTTATACACAATTAAAAATCTTTAGAAATATCTAGCAAAAAATTACATTCATGCACTGGTATTAAATTATGGTTATTAATTCTAAATTAGAATAGGAAAATAAGAAGTATAAAACAAATGAAAAAAATTTTAACCTTTTAGAATAAAGGAAGATTATTTTCCTTCTATGAACTAATCTACAAATTTTTTTCAATGTAACCATAAAAGGTAAACCACATTTTGAAAATGCAAGTTACCTCTGAATGTTTTACTATAGCTTCTAAACAGAACGTTTCCACTGTAGCTGAAGGAACTTCTCCAAAACTTTCAGCATAAGGAAGTCCATTTCCTCCAAAACACCATAAACCACCCTGAAATTAAGATAATTGAAATTTTTACTAAAATGTGACCAATATTTTTTGATTAACAAAAATAAATCTCTGAACTATATACAGTATTAGAAAATTCTAACATGTAAAGAACTCAAGATATTTTGGAAACTTTATATAAACTTATGTTGCTTATTAGAATAGCAAACACAGGGAATTATCCCAGAAGAGAACAATTTTTGCATCCTTTCCCATTCTTTCCTCTTTGTCCTTTGATCGGAAAATGTAAAGATTAGCAATTAATTCTTTTAGATTAATTTATTTATTTTAATTAGGTATATATGCAGCAGAATGAATTTTGATTCATTGTATACAATTGTAGCACAACTTTTCAGTTCTCTGGTTGTACAAGATGTAGCCTCACACCATATGTCCAGTCATACATGTACTTAGGGTAATGATGTCCATTTCATTCTACTGTTTTTCCTGCCCCATGCCCCTCCCCAACCTTTCCTCTCCTTTGTTCAATCAAAGTTCCTCCATTTTTCCCATGCTCCCCCCTCCCCACCCCACCCCCTTTATGGATCAGCATCCACTTATAAGAGAGAACATTCGGCATTTGGTTTTGGGGGATTGGCTTACTTCGCTTAGCATGATATTCTCCAACTCCATCCATTTACCTGCAAATGCCATAATTCCATTCTCTTTTAATGCTGAGTAATATTTCATTGTGTATATATACCACAGTTTCTTTATCCATTCATTTATTGAAGGGCATCTAGGTTGCTTCCACAGTTTAGCTATTGTGAATTGATCTGCTATAAACATTGATGTGGCTGTGTTACTAATTCTTTATCAAGTAAGAAAGGTTCAGGACTGATCATAAAGTTCTAGTGTTATCTATTTCAGAACCCAGTAATTCATAGAATATGTTATTGTCCAGGACATGCTAACAAATCTACTGAAAATCTAATAATAAATTTTTTTTAAAAGTAAAAGCATTATCAGGCAAATTAAAAATAATGACTATGATGATAATGGTCATTGATGTTTTAATTCTTCCCAAGTTCAAATTCAAGTTCATATGGAAAAATAATTAGGATAATTACAAAACAGAAGAGTACTGAGCATTATTCCTAGTAGATATTAAAACAGAGAGAAAAAAAATTAAAGGATAATTTCCAATCTTACCACAGATCAAGGACTGTCTTAATATGCAACACTCTCCTGTAATCAGTGTGAAACAGACCAACACATGGCATGGAAATAGGCCAAGGATCAAACAGAATGCTCATAGGAAAAGAAATACAATGCCTTTAAAATATGAAACAGTGTTCAACATTGGTCACAACAGGCACACCAACTGAAAAGACACTGAAAAACATTTTCATCCACCAGATGGGTAAGGTTCTGGAGGGGAAGGCACCCTTATTACCCTGCAGCTAATAATATCAATGGCGTAACTTGACAGAACAACTGGACATCAGCCATCAAAATGACAAGTGCCCATGCCTTTTAACCATTTATCCTGACCAAATACACATGGGCAAAATGAAAGACACAAAGCTTTTTCCCTGAAGCCCTGTTCAGAAGAACAAAAGACTGAAACCAGGCTAGGCTAGGGCTCAGTGGTAGAGCACTTGCCTGGCATGTGTGAGGCACTGGGTTTGATCCTCAGCACCAAAAATAATAAATAAATAAAAGTATCATGTCCATTTACAACTAAAAAAAAAAAATTTAAAAAAGACTGAAATCATCCAATATCCATCAACAGGGGTTCAGTTAAATAAATTATGGTGCAGTTTTAGGTATAAAAATTTTGAGTATCTTCACATATTGATATATACCAATCTCCAAGAAAACCCTATATAGGAAAAAGTATGTTTAGAACAGTGTGTGCCATGTGTTGTACCATTTATGTAAAAGTGTGTGTGTGTGTGTGTGTGTGTGTGTGAGAGAGAGAGAGAGAGAGAGAGAGAGAGGGAGAGAGGGAGGATGGGTTACGGTATGAGAGATGGAAGAGATTAAAAGAAGACTTACTGAATCTCTTTTTGAAATCCTTCACCTTGAACTAAGGATCATAACTGTGTGCATACAGACCACGTGCTGACAATTACAAGATAATGCCTTTCAAAAATACCTATAGAGCTGGATGTGGTGGCATACACCAGGAATACTCAGCAGGCTGAGACAGGATGGAAAGTTCAAGACCAGCCTCAGCAACTTAGCGAGACTATGTCTCAAAATAAAATAAAAAGGGCTGGGGGTCTGGCTCAGTGGTACAGCACCCTTAGGTTCAATTCCCAAAACCACTCCCCCACCTCAAAACAAATGCATACATAAAGTCCAATGTTTTCTATAGAAAATAATATCTTTGGCTGGGCGCGGTGGCGCATGCCTATAATCCCAGTGGCTTGGGGAGGCAGGAAGGTCATGAGCTCAAAGTTAGCCTCAGCAATGGCAAGGTGCTGAGCTACTCAGTAAGACCCTATCTCTAAATAAAATACAAAATAGGGCTGGGGATGTGGCTCAGTGGTTGAGTATCCCTGAGTTCAATCCCCAGTACCAAAAAAGAAAGAAAAAAAAACATCTTTAAGATTCTGTATTTTCACAATAGCGAAGCTATGGAGCCAACCTAGGTGTCCTTCAACAGATAAATGGATAAAGAAAATGTGGTATATATACACAATGGAATGTGGAGAGAGGAGGATAGGAATAGGAAAGACAGTAAAATAAATCTAACAATTTTCCTACGTACAAATATGAAAACACCTAAGTGAATCCTACCATCGTGTACACTCACAGAATGGTGTCCTAATTAGAATAAGATATATTCCATGCTTGTATATTATCAAAATGGATTCTACTGTCAAGTACAACTGAAAAGAAACAATTTAAAAAAAAAATTCTGCATTTTGAGATAGTTCATAATGTTCATGTCTCAGCAAACCAACTAAATTAAATGTTCAAAGGAATTTTGGGCCACTTTGTAATTTCTATTCATGTCTTCTTCTCCAATATAGTATATGTTTTTTTCCAAGATTACATGCTTGCAGGTAAAAAAATTCACACTTATTCAATTAAGTAATTGTGAAGAGACTAGCTCATTGAAAGTCATTCTCTTCTCTGACAGAGATAATGATAAATATTGGATTGGAAGATTTGGGGGGATGGGATTTTTTTTGGGGGGTGCTAGGGATCAAACCCAGGCCAGTGAGCCTGCAAGGCAAGTACTCTACCACTGAGTTATACCTCCAGCCACCATAAGGGTGTGTGTGTGTGTGTGTGTGTATGTATGTTTTAAAGATTTATCAACACATCCTAGCATGTCCACGGTCCTGAGTTCAATTCCCAGAAACACAGGGAAAATTAAAAAAAAAAAAACCTGACTCCCCCAAACCTTTCTCCCCACTTTGTATACTAAAATCACCTGACTGCTTTCTACACTAAATACCCCAAGGAAAGAAAGGAGCCAAGGTAAAGAAAAACATGCAGGATTTTAGTTTTTCTTGATCATTTCTGTGGCGTGAAATAACAGTGCAATTCCAATTCCACTGTTGCTGTTGGCAAACTGGTGAGCTGGCAGGTTGTGTGGCAGTAAGCATGGGCAAAAGGGAGGAATGTAGAGGTGCTCGGTCCTGGGATGGCTATGTGGACTGCATTCTAACTCCTAACATGAAAACACACATACAACTGCTACTTTATCACTGGATTAAAATATAACAGGAGTAAATAAATTCATAAAGATTTAAGAAATGCTATATCAAATTCTAGATGCAACCAAAAAAAATGAATTAAGGATTAAAGAAATGCATAGGAAAAGCTGAAGAGTGAATGTTCACAATGAAGGGTAAGGTATAAAAATTTAAAAACAGCTTACTAAAGTATAAGAGAAAACATCAACCAAGTAGGTACTAAAGCACTTATATCTATATTATATATCAATCATAGGTATGTCCAAGTACTTTATGTAGAAATTTTAAAAATTATGATCCTCAAAATGAGTCTCAATGTCACTTTGATTTAACAGGGTATTTTTCACTTGTCAACAAGTTTTTAACAGCAGAATGATTTAATACATTAAATGGATGTCTTCTTACCACATAATCTAAGTCCAGTTAAGCATAATCTTTAGGATTACTTTTATTTTTGTCATGTAAAAGTACTTTGATTAATAATGGAAATATCACACTCGTTATTTATTTAAGCTACATATAAATCTGGGCCGATCTAGCTCTTTTAGCAATATTATGGCTCTTTATTTGATGTATACTTATGAGGAAATATTAGGTGTGAAATTCTGTACTTGGTACTGGGGAGGTTACTGACTACTGGGAGAGAATTAAATAAATAAGCAAGCAAATGAAAATATAAATAAAGAATGGGAATCATGCTATGAAGGGCACTATAAGCAATGGACATTTGAGATACGAGGAAGCTCTCGGAGGAGCTTCCTTGCTGAATCTGCAGGCTGATAGGGAGGCAGCATGTGACATGTACCCAGAGGCATGGGGTTCCAGACAGAGAGAGCACAGGGAGCTACACAGTCAGCAAGTTCAAGGAATGGAGAGGAGGCCAGGTGGCAGAAGCACAGTGAGCACAAGGGAGAGTGGGAAGAACAGGTCAGAAGGCAGTGAAGACATAAAGCTCAAGCCAGCCAAGGCGAAGGCAGTTGAGAGGTATGACAGTTGAGAGGTAGGTCTACACTTCTAGGAAAAAAGCACTTCGAAATGAGCAGATTCACCCATAGCCAGAGTCAGGGCTGGGGGTTATGAGGATGACAGTGGTGTGTTCATTCCTTGAACTGCACAGGTTGCATGCAGGAACTTGGAAAAGCAAGGAAGCCTGCCCATCTATCTGAAAGCAAGCTCACAGCCTCACATTCTGCGTAAACATTTATGTCTTTATGCAGGTTTCCACATCCTCTGGCATTCAAGAAACCTCCATCCATAGCATCATATCACTTAGCTTTCCCAATTCTTGGTATTTTCCCCAAAGATCTAAAGTCAGCATAGCAATAAAGCCACCTCAATACTTACTGCAGCACAATTCACAATAGCTAAATTATGGAATCAACCCAGGTGCCCACCAATAGATGAATGAATGCATTGAACTGGGAGTCAGCAAAGGAAACAATCAAGAGAGAGCCTACAGAATGAGGGAAAAATCTTTGCCACCTACCCCTCAGATAAAGCATTAATCTCCAGGATATAAAGAACTCAAAAAACTTAACACCAAAACAGTTAATAACCCAATCAATAAATGGGCAAAGGAACTGAACAGAGACACTTCACAAAAGATGAAATATGATCACTCAATAAATATATAAAAAAATGTTCAACATCTCTAGTAATTAGAGAAATGAAATCAAAACTACTCTAAGATTTCATCTCACTCCAGTCAGAATGGCAATTATAAGGAATACAAGTAATAAAAAATATCAGTGAGGATGTGGGGAAAAGGTACACTCATATGTTGCTGGTAGGACTGCAAATTGGTGCCCAAAGGACTTAAAGTCAGCATACTACAATGATTTGGCCACATCAATATTTATAGCAATTCAGTTCACTATAGCTAAGCTATGGAAGTAACCTAAGGGCCTTCAACAGATAAATGGATAAAGAAAATGTGGTATATATATACAGTGGAATATTACTCAGCTATAAAGAAGAATAAAATTATGGCATGTACCAGTAAATGGATGGAGTTGGAGAATATCATGCTAAGTGAAATAAGCCAATCTCAAAAACCCAAAGTCCAAATGTTCTCTCTGACATGCAGATACTAACACACAATAATGGGGAGGGGGAGAACAGAAGTTCATTGGATTAGACAAACGAGAATGAAGGGATGGGTCAGGGGTTGGGAATAGGAAAAAGAGTAGAATGAATCAGACATAACTTTCCTATTTCATATATGAATACACAACCAGTGTAACTCCACATTACGCTCAATCACAAAAATGGGATCCTAATTAGAATAAATTATACTCCATGTATATATAATACATCAAAATACACTCTACTGTTATATATATCTAAAAAGAATTAAAGAAAACATTGCCAACAAAAAAAATGCTGATGTATATACATAATGGAGTTCAACTCAACCATAAAGAAGAATGAAACTATGGCATTTGCCAGCAAAGAGATGGAAATGGAGAATATCATGTTAAGTGAAATAAGCCAAACTCAGAAACTCAAAGGTCAAATGTTTTCTCTTATACGTGGAAGCCAGAGTAAAATAAAGGAACGGGGAGGGAAAGATAGGCCATCATAAAGATAAAGGGAAGAGGGCTGGGGTCATGGCTCAATGGTAGAGTGCATGCCTACCACGGGCAAGGTGCTGGGTTCGATCCTCAGTACCACATATAAATAAATAAATTTATTTTTTTAAAAAGAATAACTTCTAAAAAAAAGATAAAGGGAAGATCAGTAATGTAGAAGAGGAGATTGAAAGGCAGAGTGAAGGGATGGGTAAAAGAAGATAAGACAGAATGAATGCTTAAAAAATCATGTTATGTGCATATAGAAATACACTGCAGGGAACCTCACCTTTATGCATAAGTAAAAAGAACCAATCAAATATAAATAAATAGATCAGTGAAAACTCTAGGAGAGTAGAGGAAGGAGAATGGTAAAGGGGAG
The DNA here is from genome assembly GCF_047511675.1 of Marmota flaviventris. Lineage (NCBI taxonomy): Eukaryota > Metazoa > Chordata > Mammalia > Rodentia > Sciuridae > Marmota > Marmota flaviventris. The sequence continues at coordinate 9,028,314 of NC_092503.1, read as the reverse complement.
AGAAGACGAAAGGAAAAGGGAGAACATCATGAACTGAAATCAAATTCTGTGCATGTATGAGTTTGTCAGGATAAACCCAACTACTATTATAACTTTAAAGCACTAATTAAAAAAAAAAAAAAAAGGAGGAGGAGGAGGAAAGAAATCTCCATCCTTAAATTGTCTGCTGGGTCTTAACTCTACCATCATACACGCTATGTTTACGGAGATCCACATCAGAAGCAAATCTTCATAAAAGGACTTCAGACCCTAAAGACTAAGCTAATTTCTTAGAGATTCTAGGAAGTTACAGGGGTTAACTTCCTGTGAAGCCACTTACACCTACCCCAGGCCACAGGTCCTCTTCCAGTTCCACGTCCCCTCCCCTCCACCTACTTTCCCTCCCTCTGTCCTGGCTCCTTCCTCCTCTGTAGAGGACTCTAGAAACCAGACCCTGAGTTCATGGAGGGCTCTGTATGGTGCAGGGAGGGGTCAAACAGTCAGGTGTCCCTATATATGAACAGGTATGCTTCATATATATCTATATATATGAAGCATACCTGTTTGTAGGGCATGATGTAACATGTGGGGCATGTTGCATCAGAAAAGAGGAAACCTAACTTGCTAACTTGCTACCTGCTTCCCGGTCCTGGGGCCACGTGTGGCTAAGATGGCGCCTGGCAATCAGCCAGGAGGCGGTGCTGTGGGTGGTGACGAAAAATCAGATGACATTTAGGATAGGCTCAGAACCCTTCCGGGGGCACCCCCCTCCCATTATGGCCTGTAGGATGGATGTAAATGAACTCTCCCCACCCTGCTGACCTTTATCCTGATTGGATCCTGTACATTACATTAGCTGTGTGGGTTTTCTCAATAAGGGAGATCCTGCTTTGACTGATCTCCTTGGCCCTTCTGATAGTCCTACGGTGAGGGAGGGCGAGGGAGGGCTGGGTGCCGGAGGCCAGTCGACCTTTGCCTTTCTTGGCTAGTCCTGGTCTCGGGCGTGCTTTCCCCATCTCTCCCGCAGGTCAGGAGGAAACAGAGGGCTAAAAACCCCCACATCTGTTCTGTGTGTACAGTAAGGGACACCTGATAATTCTGGACCACAAGATTTTAGCTGGACCATTCTTACACCAAGCCCCTAAAAGCCTTGTGATGGGAAACCCTCTTGATGCACCCTATCCACTGTTCTCCAGACTCCAGACAGATTGACAATAACATCAAAAATAAATCTCTGGGGCTGGGGTTGTGGCTCAGTGGTGGAGCGCTAGCTAGCATGTGCCAGGTGCTGGGTTTGATCCTCAGCACCACATAAAAATAAACAAATAAAACAAAGGTATTGTGTCCAACCACAACTAAAAATAAATAAATAAATCTCCATTCATAATGGTTATGCTTCTGGTTCCCAGTTGTTCCTTCAGGCACGTAAGGTCCTCTTAGGGAGACTGTACACGGGGACAAGGTGACTGACTCCAAGCATCCAGATGGCAACCTGGACTCTGACTTCAATAAACCACAGGTGTGACTCTGTCAGCAGTAGAAAGCACAGATATTTTCATATCACATCACATTTGTCACAGCCATCTGATAAGGTCATTATAATTTATTATTCCTTTGAATGTCAATTATCAGACAGAGAAGTTGCATTTTCTCATACTGATGATCCAGAATCTACACTGCTTTTCAGAATTCCCTAGTAATAACTATTTGAGATCAATACATGAGCATATTAGTCTATATTTTCATGGTCTTATTCAGCTAAGCATAAAAGCATTCACACTGATATACAATTAAAACGTAAAATTTACATATTAAATTGAGACATATAAAGCTTCCACTTTCCCCAGCTCCTTCCACTGAAAGGGTCTAAAAGCAACATTATTAGCAATGAGCTTACCTACCCCAGAGCTTGGCTTCTAAATTCAACCAGACCTAAAATGAACTAGAATTTCTTTAAGAATAAACTGATCCCAGTACCACAGCAAGAAATGTTTAAAATGATCCAAAAAATAAGGAGTACTCCAAAAATAACACAGATATTCCAAAAGACATGGAGCCAACCTGAAAGGGCTCCTCCCTCAGCCAAATATGGGATATTCTAAATATCATCATCTCTAGCAAATCAATATAATAATGTATGAGCCTATAAGGATAAGAAACTAAGAATGCAAGAAAAATGGAAGGATGAATAAGGAGGGAAAGCTTTTCCTTACAGTAGAATACTAACTTGTGAGTAAGAAATAATCCAAATGGAGAAAAAGCACTATTTTTTTTCCCCATACAAGGGTGATACTAAGACCACGGGCTGGAAGTTTGAAGCACAGAAAAATCTCATAGTCTCAAAGTATCTCCTTTCTCTACAGATCTCATATTCATTACAAATATAAAAACATTAACATTAAAGCAGAGAAATCTGGCAGATGTCACTTTAACCAACTGGACAAAGTTAACATCTGCAACAGGGGGAGGAACTGGCATCATGGGCTTCTGAATGTGATGCACTGAGGAGGATACAAAACCACCAGGGTCATATCCCTGTAATAAATGCACATCTGAACCTAATCATAGAGAAGTGTAAGACACTAGACTGAAGGGCGTTCTATAAACCACTCCTCAAAGACAGGGATGAGATGGAAATTAATGCTGAAGAAATTTCCCAGATACGCGACTAAAGAGACAAGATCAAAACATGCAATGCTTAATCCTACTCTAGTTCTTGGATCATATTGTTATTTTTTTAATACCTTTATTTTGTTTGTTTATTTATTTATTTATTTATATTAATGTGGTGCTGGGGGTCAAACCCAGTGCCTCATGCATGCTAAGCAAACATTCTATCACTGAGCCATAACCCCAGCCCTGGATCATATTCTTTTTTTTTTTTTAATATTTAATTTTTAGTTGTAGGTAGACACACAATATCTTTATTTCATTTTTATGTGGTGCTTAGGATTGAACCCAGTGCCTCATGTGTGCTAGGCAAGTGCGCTACCACTGCATAGTACTGGCACCAAAACAGGCCAGTAAACCAATGGTACAGATTACAGGACTCAGAGACTAACCCACAAAATTACAATTATCTTATATTAAACAAAGGTGCCCAAAACATGCACTGGAGAAAAGATAGCACCTTCAACAAATGGTGCTGGGAAAACTGGAAATCCATATGCAACAAAATGAAATTGAACCCCTATCTTTCACCATGCACAAAACTTAACTGAAAATGGATCAAGGACCTAGGAATTAAACCAGAGACTCTGCATCTAATAGAAGAAAAAGTAGGCCCTAATCTTCATCATGTGGGATTAAGCCCAACTTCCTTAATAAGACTCCTACTGCACAAGAATTAAAAATAAGAATCAATAAATGGGATGGATTCAAACTAAAAAGTTTTTTCTCAGCAAAAGAAACAATCTGTGAGATAAATAGAGAGTCTACATCCTGGGAGCAAATTTTTACCCCTCACACATCAGATAGAGCACTAATCTCTAGGGTATATAAAGAACTCAAGAAGCTAAGCACCAAAAAAACAAATAACCCAATCAATAAATGGGCCAAGTACCAGAACAGACACTTCTCAGAAGAGGATATAAAATCAACCAACAAATATATGAAAAAATGCTCACCTCTAGCAATCAGAGAAATGCAAATCAAAACTATTCTAAGATATCATCTCACTCCAGTCAGAATAGCAGCTATTATGAAGACAAACAACAACAACTGTTGGTGAGGATGTAGGGAAAAAGGTACACTCATACATTGCTGGTGGGATTGCAAATTTGGTGCAGCCAATTTGGAAAGCAGTATTCCTTGGAAATCTGGGAATGGAACCACCATTTGACCCAGCTATTCCTCTTCTCAGACTATACCCAAAGGACTTAAAAAAGAATACTACAGGGACACAGCCACATCAATGTTTACAGCACCACAATTCACAATAGCTAAACTGTGGGGTCAATCTAGATGGCCTTCAGTGGATGAATGCATAAAAAAATTGTGGCATTTATACACGATGGAATATTACTCAACATTAAAAAAGAACAAAATAATGGCATTTGCAGGTAAATGGATGGCATTGGAGAAGTCAGCCAATCCCCAAAAAACAAATGCCGAATGTTTTCCCTGATATAAGGGGGGTGATTCACAGTGAGGTAGGGAGGGAGAGTATGGGAGGATTAGATTAATTCTAGATCGGAAGAGGCATGGGAGGGAAAGGAAGGGGGAAGGGGATTAGCAAGGATGGTGGAATGTGATGGTCATCATTATACAAAGTACATGCATGAAGACTTGAATTGGGTGTCAACATACCTTATATACAAACAGAGATAAGAAAAATTGTAGTATATATGTGTATTGAGAATTGTAATGCAAAAAAAAAAGTACATGTATAATGGCATAAATTGACATGAACATACTTTATATACAGAGATATGAAAAATTGTGCTCTATATATGTAATAAGGATTGTAATGCATTCCACTGTTGTCATGTATTTTTAAAAAATAATAAAATCAATTAAAAAAATGGTCATATGAGGGCTGGGGCTGTGGCTCATTGATAGAGCACTCGTCTCTCATGTGTAAGGTCCAGGGTTCGATCCTCAGTACCACATAAATAAAAGTATTGTGTCACCTACAACTAAAAAAATAATTTTAAAAAAAGTCATGAATTACTTTTTCAGACATCAGTCTGCTAGTGAAAAATCTTTAAAATGAGCCAAATGAGATGGGTAGGGGAAGGGGTTAGAAAAGGGGCTGAAGCTATGACTTTTGGGTAAAGTGGCACAGTGGCATTAAAGCACTTTCTCTCTTTTCACTTGGAAAATGTTAGGAAATGTAAAAACAGAACCTTATAAAAGGTAGAGGAATACTAACCACCCAGTAACCAGGTGAGGAATCAGGGAATGGCATGGGAATGTAGCAGAGGGGCTGCAGCAGAGCACAGCAGAGCACCCAAGTCCCCATCATGACCCTGTCTATAAATAGCCTGGACATGGCCATGCCCAAACTATCAAGTGTTAAACAGGGCCTGCCAAAATTTTCCCTGGCTTCCAGATGAAAAGGAGAGCCTGCGAATAAAAAGGGAAACATAGATTTAGGTAAGAAACTACTGAGAATAACAGGCCCATTCTTGAGCACAAATAACAAAAGAAAAAAATGTATAAATCTAACTTCTTCAAAATTTAAAATGTTGAGCTGGTTATGGTGGCACCTGCCTACAGTTCCAGCTACTCAGGAGAATGAGACAGGAGAATTGCAAGTTCAAGGCCAGACTGGGCAACTTAGTGAGACCCTGACTTAAAAAAACAAAAACAAACAAACAACTTGTACGAGAATGTTGATATTGGGAAATAATAAAAAATACACATTTGGTCTCTGCCCTGGTTCCTGAGAGACAGCTCCTAAAACTCTTGGAATCTCCAGAGTGAGAAGAGTACCTTTGTATGCTAATGAGATGACTGGTGGCTAGGGTCCCCATATAGCTTCAGGAAGGGGCTAGTAACCAAAAAGACCAAGGTAGCATTAGAGGGTTGGGAGTTTCAGCAGCCAAACCCAAACCTTTGGGAGAGAGAGGGGCTTAAAGATTGGGCCCATCACCTGCAGCCAATCATGTTGTCAATTGTGCCAATATAATGAGCCTCCATAAAACCCCAAAAGGACAGGGTTCAGAACATGTGGTGCTTCCTGAGGGGTGTGCAGAAGGCATGGATACTCTGTGCTCCTTCCCACCCCGTGCCCTTGGCATCCCTTCCATCTGACTATTCTCTCGTGTCCTTTATAATAAATTGGTGAGTATAAGTGTTTGTGTTCTATAACCATCCTAGCAAATTAATCAGACCTGAAGGAAGAGTTCATGGGAACCCAATGTCTAAAGAGTCAATCAGAAGTGCAGGTAACAACCTGCAGCTTGTGGTTGGCATCTGAGGTAAGGGCAGTCGCAGGGCAGAGCTCTCAACCTATGGGTTTATGCTATCTCCAGGTAGACAGTATCAAAACTGAGTTGAATTAGAGGACACCCAACAGAGTGGTGTGTAGGCAAAAGGTCACACATGAGGTGATTCCATTACATGAAATACAATAGGCAGATCACAGATGGAAGAGATCAGTGGTTACAGAGTGAGGAGGAAGGGAGTGGAGAGTGAATGTTGATGGGTACTGGTCTTCTTCCTCAGATGATTATAACATGCTGGATTAAATTATGATGACTGCACAACTCCATGAGTATAGTAAAATCCAATGAATTGTGTATTTTAAAAGGATTGTATGGATGGGCATGGTGTAGTACACCTATAATCCCACTAACATGGGAGGCTGAGGCAGGAGGATTGCAAATTTAAGGTAACCTCAGAAATGTAAGAAAACCCTAAGCAATCTAGCACAAGCCTGTCCCAAAATAAAAATAAAAACAGGCTGGGGATATAGCTCAATGGGTTCAATTCCCAGAACCAAAGAAATAAAAATACCTGTGGGTTCAATTCACAGAACCAAATAAATAAACAAATAGGTAATTTATGGTATGTGAATTATATCTCAATAAAACTGTTATTTAAAAAAAAAAAACTGGTTCAGGGCTGGGGGATATAGGCTCAGTTGGTAGAGTGCTTGCCTCATATGTACAAGGTCCTGGGTTAAATCCCCAGCACCATAAAAAACAAACAAACAAAAAAACACTAGTTCAAGAGGAAATATCATCATGGATTTAAGGCCTTTTAAGAAAAAGATCATTGCTTTGCCCTGTTACTTGGCTGTCTGAGGCCCCAGTCTACCTGCTTTACCCTCATGTACAACCATGCAAGATGTCCTTCTAGTGATGGATTCTGTACTCTACCTTCCACTAAGAAGAACCAGATCTCCTTGAAAAAGTAGCCCATACATGTTACAGGGTAGGGAGGAGCGAGAGCCAGAGACAGCTTACTGTCAGAAAACAAAGGTACTTTCACAGGCACCTCATGAATGGAATTAAAAGGTTAAGGAGATCAGCCCCAAGGAAGGGCTGTCATGACCAGGCAATGGCATCTTGAGCATAAAAAATAACACTGGTTAGAATTCACTGGAGTGATTCTAGACCTGGCCCCAAAGGGGAAATTATACAAAGTATACTAGACTACATATTGATGCGTCCCTAATTTTTCATAAAAGGGAAAATGAGAAAAAGATAAAGTCATTCCACTGAAAGAATATAGAATACTATGATTTGTTTTACTGATAAAGCAAATTGGCCTCTTTGAGTAGATTACATCGTTATTAGAGTAATAGCGATGGCTATTTATTTTTCTCCTAGAGATGTAAGATTTTATTTAAAAAATACTGAGATGAGAGCACAAGAAGACTGGGATTCAGCGACAGCCTCAGATGGGCCTGAAGTAGGAGGTTGTTTAGGACGCCACATCCAGGACACCCTCCTTGGACATATAAGGAAGACGACCGTGGGATTGTGCTGGGAGGTTTCGTGCTGGTTGTGGATCTAGTGAACGGCCCACAGCTGAAACATTAGGAGCACAAGAAGCAGAGGGGGACAACATGAAAATCTGCATCAGGGTGACTTTTCCATCTCCAGGGGAGTTGGGTGCCCCTGGAAGTACTGTGAGAGCTCTGACCTGACTGACCTTCAGCGAAGCTCTGTTCTCCTCCCTGTGTCAGACTCTCCTTGGGTCTTCACATCCTTGCCGCTACAACTTTATGTCTTGTAATCGCCTCCTGGCATCCTCCTATCAATCTCAGCTCTATCCCTGGGAGCAGCCACACTGGCAGACAAGGGTCCACTATCATCAGCACAAAACATACAGAGCTTGAATTTAACACATAATGGGAAACCACTAGAGGACTTACACGGGGGCACGACATAATCTGTTTTATTTTTTTCTGGTGCTAGAGATCAAACCCAGGGTCTGACCTATGCTGTACAAGTGCTCTATCCCTGAGCCGCACCACCTGTCTTAACTAATGTTTTTTAAAAAGATCTCTCTTTAAAAGCTCAGTGCACCTGTGGTCTCAAGTTACTCAGGAGGCTGAGGCAGAAGATCACTTGAGCCTAGGAGTTTGAAACCAGCCTAGGCAACAGAGCAAGACCCTGTCTCAAAAAAAAAAAAAAAAAAAAAAAAAATCCCTTTGATTGTAGGGAGGAAAAAGAACTGAAGAGACAGGTAAGGAGCTTGCTACATGCTCTAGTCAAGAGGTATGCAGCTTAGGAGTAGAGCACTTGCCCAGCGTGTGTGAGGCACTGGGTTTGATCCTTACCATTACATTAAAAAATAAGAATAATAAATAAAGGCATTCTGTCAATCTACAACTACAAAAAAACATTACAAAAGAAAAAAAGGTATGAGTGCTATGAGTTGATACAGATGTGAAAAGAAAGCCTCCTGGACCCAGCAAGACAGCATTCTCAGCTTCTATTGGACCCTCTCACCACATGCATATAGGATGTTTGATAAAGTATAAAAAAATTATTTTAAACATTCTTTAGACAAGCTCTAAAGAAAAAAAGAAAGGATGGGGTAGAACTAAAGTCAACACAAGGCAAAGGAGGTGATCAAGGGAAAGGGCGGCTCTGGAGATGGGATCTGAACACACTGAGGTCTCATTCTGTCAGAGCTCGATTTGAGATTTCTGCACAAAGAAAGGCCCTGAATAGCTGCCTCCTCTCCAACAGGGGGTGTGGAAAAACTCTTCCCTCCTGCCCATGAAAGCAACAAGAAAGCCAGTTGTTGCTCAGGGATTTGGGTGGGGAAAATGTGTTCTGCAAAAAATCACAATCCTAAGACCATGATAAATCTGAATTTATACTACATCAGTGCCACAGAAGTTCCAAACTAAGAAATGAACATAAAGATCTAGTCCTAGTTGGGAATGGTGGTGCATGCCTGTTATCCCAGCAGCTCAGGAGGCTTAGGCAGAAGGATCATGAGTTCAAAGCCAGCCTCAGCAAAAGTGAGGTGCTAAGCAACTCAGTGAGACCCTGTCTCTAAATAAAATAAGGCTGGGGATGTGGCTCAGTGGCCAAGTGCCCCTGAGTTCAATCCCCAGTACAAAAAAATAAAAATAAATAAATAAAGATCTAGTTCTATAAAAGTGAAACTCCTGGGGCACCCAGGAGAACCAACACAAAACAGCTCTATAGGGACACATCTATAATGGTGCCTGGAAGTCCCACAGGAAACAAACACTTTGGTCAAAAGTAAACTCAGTCAAAAGGCTCAGCCCATGTAAAGAAACAATCCATCATAAGGGAGAGCTAATGCCAGCACAAACAGGAATGGATTCCCCCCAAAAGTGAAATTATACAAGCACCCCTTTTCCTTTTTTTCCCTCCAATACAGGGAAAAATGTGTTCTGCAAAAAATCTACACCCTCTACCACTGAGCTACATCCCTTTTTACATTTTATTTTGAGACAGGGTCTCATTAAGTTGCTCACGCTGGCCCTGAACTTGCAATCCCCCTGTTTCAGCTCCTGATTCACTGGGATTACAGGATTACAGTGCCACCAGGCCTGAAAACCTGTACCTCTCTTGCATGCTTCTGTAACTGTTTATTTACTTGACTCTCTGTTATCCCTGACATCTGGCCCAATGCATAGCACAAACCAGAAGTCAGTCTATTTATTCAGTAACTGGGCAAATGGCTGTTCTAAGGTTCTAAGAACTAGTCCTGGCACAATACGTTAGAAGGAGTAAGAACTAAAAATTATTTCCTGAATGAATAAATGAGCAAACCTTCTGAGCAGCCAGACTTTGGCTGCTTTCACTAAGGGCCAAGGATGTAAAATACTGGATACACTCATCTACTTCTGTTTGAGGTAAAGAAGCCAGCAACTGTCTGAGTTCTTCTTCAATGGAAGAATCCTGAAATAAAAGGAAAAGAAAATATAAACAAACTCAACAGCTGAGTATAAAGAAACCTCAAAGAATCGAAGTCAAAATACAAAAAAAAAAACAAAAAACACACAAATATATACATATATACTATATTATATATTAGCAGAGATAAATTAGTGCTTTTAGACTTGAAAACACTTACCCACCCAGGTAAACACTTAATTTTGAATTCTATACTTTCCTGTCTGCTACTGCATCTGAAAGACGTATTGCAAATTATTAACTCTCAACTTTCACCTCAGAGGCTTTCTGACATCTTGACTCAAAATAAATAAATAAATAAATAAACAAAATTTTTGAAAATTAAAAAAAAATTTAAATGATTATACCCTTTCTAACCAGTGATTGCTTTTTTTAAACTATTTATTTTAGTTATAGGTGGACACACAATATCTTTATTTCATTTTTATGTGGTGCTGAGGATTGAACCCAGTGCCTCATGCGTGCTAGGCGAGTGCTCTGCCACAACCCCAGCCCCAGTGATTGCTTTTTAAATCCAAAATTCTTTACTATCTCATTTTCCCTTTTAATTAATATCTTACATATTCACTTTTCTATTTTTTAAGAACTGACAGCTTACATAGAAGCTTCTAAGAGTTTCATTTAAACATACTTTAAGTCAGGAGTAGTGGCATGAACTTCTGGTCCCAGCTACTTGGGAAACTGAGGCATGAAGACCACTTAAGCCCACAAGTTCAAAAACAGACTGGGTAACAGTGAGACCAACCCAAACAAACATGTTTATCCATGTTCAAAACAGAGGCTCTCAACCCAGGACTCCCCCACCCCCAGGAAATACTTAGCAATGTCTGGAGACATTTTTAGTTGTTCCAACTTGGACGAGGGGGTGCTGTTGGTGTCTAAGGAATGGAGTCCAGAGATGCTGTTAAACCTTCTACAAGGTATACAGCCTGCTTCAAAATACAGCCTGGCCCAAAATATCAACAGTTAAATCTGAGAAAACCTGATCTACATATGGCAAACTCAGATCAAGGGACTGACTCATAGATATCAATATGAAGTCATTTAATGGTGTAGTGGCTCCCCATCTCCAAAGATAGAAAATTATCTTGAAAGAACAGCCCATCTGGAGGAATCAAATTTCATATGAAAACTAACATTCAGTTTGACATCCTAGTTTACTTGCTTGTGAAAATTAGCTAACAACTACTTTTTTAAAGTTTATTTTGCATCCACAGAGAAGATAATATGTTAAGGTGTTTTTCACTCTGGATTATATTATTTACTTACTTCTTTTAAAGATGGCAAAGGAGGCGGTGGGAGAAAAAAGCGAAGATCACTCTCTTTACTTCGTGCCAAACCAATAAGAGTCCTAGCATCACAGGCCTGAGCGATTATTCTATACTGATAATCTGTTGTAAAAGGAGATTTTTTTTGTAAACACCCAAAGTACCTATCATTGTCACAAGAACTAAATGAACAAACTACTTTAAAGCACCCATTTTTAAACTTTTCTACAGGTTTATAATAAAAAATTTCCCAAGTATTTTTTCTCATTTTCAATGCCTGATTACACAACATTTCCACAACAGATCTCACAATTCCCTTTAACATTTATCTGGGGACCAGGTCATGATTCAGCTAATTTTTTGGAAAAAATAAAGCTCAAACATAAAAATTGGTAAGTTAGAATCAGTATAGGTTCTTCTTTTTTAATAATTCCAGCATTCAAGAGCTGTTTTTAAGCCAGGACAGTAGTATACACTTATAATCCCAGCTACTCAGGAGGCAGAGGGAGGAGGATCACAAGTTTGAGGCCAACCTAGGCAGTTAAGGGGGATCCTGTTCCAAGATTTTAAAATAATAAAAATGGCTGAGAGTGTAGCTCAGTAGCAGAGCACTTGCCTAGCATACGTGAGGCCCTGGGTTCAATGCCCAGTATGACCAAAAAAAAAAAAAAAAAACTATTTGATCACTACATAAAACACAAGTTGCATTAAAGTCTTTGTCTGGTGGTGGGGGATGGTACTTTGGCATCAGTGATATCCATGAATATTTAGTTTGAGATTCCAGATGGTAGAACTCTGATTCAAACATACCCTCTTTATGTAGCAAAACAAAATTCCAGCCACTGAAGGGACATTCTTTTCAATAACAGCAGCTAATAAACTGGGCAAATACTTCAAGATCATGTACATTTGCAAAATATACATGCAAGGGATCCTCCCTGATTTTTCTGATGCAGTAAGACTGGAATGGAGCCCTGGAGGGCAGATTTTGAAAGAGACTTTTATTCTAAGTCTTCACTAACATTAAGTGAAATTAGTATATAGTATAATTATCTCTACCAACCAATCAATAAATTAACTTACATGAAAACAGAGATCTTATTCTAAGACTAAACTTTTCTTTGAGAACATCAGTTTTTTCTCCATTGTTCATTTTTCACTACTAATAAATTAAAGTTTAATCCACAGACTATAATCAGAGCAGATTTGATCTTTCATTCAAACACTTCTACTGTATAACTCGTGATTTTTAAATACAATATTTTAAACATTTCTTAAAAATTATACATACACAATTAGGTACATTTAGCTAATTATTAGTATTAGAACCAAGTAGATTATCAAAGTCAAAGTAAAGATAATAGTATGGTGTAGCAAATAATAAAATATATTTTATTAAATAGGAACCAAAAGAAAGTACAAGAGGTTGGAGCTGTAGCTCAGAGGCAGAGTGCTTGCCTAGCATGTCTGAGGCACTGGGTTCAATCGATTCTCAGCACCACACATACATACATACATACATACATACATACATACATACATACATAAATAAATAAGTTCATCCACAACTAAAAAATATATGTTACAAAAAAAAGTACAAGAAAGCATTAAGCAGTAACTATAAGAATCAGAATTTCTCTTGAGAAAATATGTAATCAAATAAAATTTTGTTCTGGTAAAAAGTTACATAAATACACACACACACACACACACACACACACCCTCAGTTTTGAGGTTGCTGTTACCAAACATATCTGGCTACCAGGCAGCAGGTTTCCTATTTTATTGATCACTGGAGCTTCTTCTCAAATTTTGAATACATTTTTTATATATATTAAGATTGCCTGAATTATTTTCCTTCCTTAATCTCATTCCCTTCTCTTCGATATGAGAAACCCAGAGCCAGCTAGTGTGTGCCGCAGTTCCACGGCCCTCTTACCATGCCAGTGGTGGGTCTCTGACATCTCCTGCACGGCCTCCAGTCGGGCGGTCCTCTCATCCGCTTTGCTCTTCTTCAAGAGCAGCCACATAGCACACTCATGATCTTCTATATCAACCGTGCTAAAAGTGTCTTTGCAAAGAGAAAAAGACACAAAAACAAGAAGGTGGATGGTTAAGATAACATTTTTATCCTTTCTTTTATTTCAGAAGGCAATTTATAAACATTTAAAATATACAACAGGAGAGTTAAATCCATATAGTGGTATTCCTATTGATTGCTATGTCTGCTCTCAGTGCTATCACTTTGGTGTATTTATTGTAACTGTTATGCATGTACTTTGGTTTTATAAACTATGGTGGCTTTCACTTCATAGTCATTTTTTTTTCTCCTTTCCCCCTTAAAAAAAAACTGTTTTAAAACAGATCGACTATTTAAAGACATGAAAGAATGAAGTGCTAACACCCATATGCCTATCACACGTAGATTAAGTAACTGCTATCTTGCCATGTTTGCTTCATCATCCTGCAGGTGTCTATAAACTATTAGGAAAGAAGCTGCAGACATAATGACATTTTACCCTTCAGTAGTTCAACCTACATCCCCTAAAAATTAGCCTGTATTCTTTTATACAACTGCAAAATGCATCATCCCAACCAGAACACTAACAATAATCTTCCAAAACCATCTAAAATCTAGTGTAACACCATATGCAAATTTTCCCCAAGTTTTTTTTAAAGATGTTTTTAAAATCAGGATTTGATACATTCTCTTTAGCCTCTTTTAATTCTAGACGGTTTTCCTGCCTATTCTTCATGATGACAAAGACTTAAAGAAATCAGGTCAGCTTTTTTTTATACATAACTTCACATTGTAGATTTGCCTGATTGTAAAATCTACATTTTTATGCAATAGTCTCATTATGAGAAAGCATGGGAGTGATTTTCTAACAAATTTAAAATTCTGTACTACTTGTCAAGAAAACAGGGTACATTTAAGGGCTGGGATTATAGCTCAGTGGTAGAGCGCTTGTCTAGCATATGTGAGGCACTGGGTTCGATTCTCAGCACCACATATAAATAAATAAAAATAAAGTTCTATCAACAACTAAAAAATAATAATGAAATTAACAAAAGAAAAAGAAAACAAGGTACATTTAATCTCAATTTATTTACAACTAATCACAATCTAGTCACAGAGAGGGAAGAAAACTGTCCAGGGCATCAAGCCTTAAAATTAAGTACAGCCCAATAGAGTTAGTTACTCAACTAATTTTCCACACCTATTAAAAACATTAGTAAAGAATTTTTTTAAAAACCTCAGGGTGGTTATGCAAATGACTTTAAGATGACTGATAAGGGTTCCAAGTTAAATGTTTATTACTTACCAGCAAATGGACTCTGTAATATCTTGGCTGATGCTGCTAATATTTTTCTTACTGCTTTGTGAAGTTCTTTTCTTGCCAGCCAGGCAATCCCTGAAATGATGGCAAACTTAAATCAACTAATTCCAAACTTTTTCACAAGGAAAACATAAAATAGCATCTCTGTCTTTTTATTACTATTATCAATTTTTAAAATTTCTTTTACTACTATCAATTTAACTAAAGTCATTATGGGAACACAAATTGTTCTCAAAGTCAGGGAAAAAAGTAAAAACAAAACAAGAACATTAGCCAAAGCTATCAAAACTCTTCAAGGCTAAAAATATTCAAGAAAATGTACCTTGTAAACAGACCACATGGAACTGAAATTTGAAGATATCTTTTTTTTTTCCCTTCAGTACCAGGAATTGAACTCAGGGGCACCTGACCACTGAACCACATCCCCAGCCCTATTTTGTATTTTATTTAGAGACAGGGTCTCACTGAGTTGCTTAGCACCTCGCCTTTGCTGAGGCTGCCTTTGAACTCGTGATCCTCCTGCTGGGATAACAAGCATGCACCACCACACCTGTCGAAATTTGGAGATATCTTAGAGATGAGATTAAGCCTCACTTTATAGATAAATCACAAGTCATAACAACTGTCTATGTAACTGAAATTATGAACATACCATAGAAGCATGCTGAAATCAGAAGGATAATGTGATAATAAACACCAACAAGCTAGCATGGTGATACATACGGCTCACAGTCAGGGGAGCAGTGGAGCCTGCTGTACTAGGGACCATAATGTGCTCACAGGCACAGGCTGGCTGACAACATAGGACTGGCAACTGTAAGTCAGTGTGGCTGACTCAGTGCATGAAAATGCACCCCTCTGCTCTAAAATGTCATGTTCACTAAGTTACCCAGAGGCTCACAAGTGACCTAAACATTGAGAAAGAGAATGTCCTAATTAGTAAGGGCAGTTGTTTTAGTCTCCATGACAGAACATAAGTGAGCTGGTGTTCATATTTATGAATCCATCTCAGGAGTAAAATCATTAAAGCAGAAATATCTCTGGGCCAAATGAGAAAATCGCATTTTAGTACCTGCCAAACTGAGTGCCAGCCTCTGAACCAAGGGCCCCAACTGAGGAGGGAACTGCAGGTTCAGACAGCTGGCTGTCCTCACTTCACTGAGTTCTAGAGGAACTACAAACTCGAATCAGGTATAAATCCAAAATTTGGTTTTCAATCCATGCTTTCAGAACTTAGTTCTGAGGATCTAGTGATTCTCAAAGTGAGCTGAATCTATCTTCTTAATACCGTGTTTTAAAGAAACTTGTTTTTAAATTCACTAACTAGTTCCACTTTTCACAGAGATGACTTTACAATAAACTTACCATGATTTTCTCTTTTGTCTAAAGGAACTGGGTGCAAATATATGTATGACTTCATTTTTTCTCTTTCTACCACTTGAGTATCTAATGTCAAAGACTTCTTCAGGGCCAGAACTTCGTATGTAAAAAATAAAGAACCTCTTAAGAAGAAACAAGAAATTCATCATAAATACAGAATCTAAATGTGAACAAGATTTTCACAAGGAAACATACATAATATCCAAATGATCTTTGCATACACACACATATACACATCTCAATTTAAATAACAAATAGCTTCATAAAATTTTCCAGTCAAGAAACATTACTAACAGCATCCCAGAAACCCACAATGTGTCCTTGTGTCCCCTCCCTAATCCTGACTCTTCTTTCACCTCTATTGGTTATTTTCTGATTTTTATTATAATAACGTCCCTGCTATTATTCAGTTTTACTACCTACATAGGCATCCTAAGACAACAGAGCTTAGCTTTGCCTGTGTTTGAACTTCATTTGAATGGAATCACACTAGATGTATTCTTTTTTTTTTTCTTTTTTTAACATTTTTTTAGTTGTAGATGAACACGATATCTTTGTTTTATTATTTTTTTAATGTGGTGCTGAGGATATATACACATACATACATACATACATACTCCTGTAGGGAACATATCAGAAGCAGAATTACATACTTCCTGACAGTACATAACACTGTTCAACTTTACTAGAAAATGTCAAACTAGTTTTCTAAAAGGATTAGGCAATTTATACTCCCATCACCAGAATATACACATTTCTCCTTTCCTAAAGGCTATATCTAAAGTTTATTTTTAAATGTAAGATAGAAAGTTATCTGTCATATATCCTGACATGAAAATTTTCTTCCTCATTAGATTGACCTCCGTAAATCTAGACACAAAGGCTCAGCAAATTCAGTTATCCTGTGCCTTCTGCTGACCTGGGTTTCTGTCCTAAAGCCAACAGATGAGACAAAGGCCAGACCCAGACACACCAGAGGAACACAGAGAAGGCTCTAAGGAACCCTCTGCTCCCTTGGGGATCCATCTGAGCAATTTTCCAGGGAAGATGATGTTCTTCATTAAAAGTTGGGCAATACATTTTCACTACAGTCCTGAAACAATTGCGATCTAGACAAAGAAACTGCATTGTAGAAAAGGGTATACATTTCTCCTCTGTGCAGAATGAGTCAAAGGGGAAAACCATCTAAATAACTTTTGCCTTACGTTACAATGTCAGGAAGTAAGGTATATGTTTGGATAAAATGCCAAATATCTCCTTTATAATTTTAGCATCTGAACTGATTTTACATTTATACTAGTGAAACAAAGTATTAGCAAACTCAGTAGAGTAGTATCAAACATACATTTAACATCTATACCCCTCCCTGAAAAAGGAAGATCGTAAAGTAACAAATGTTAGAAAGAGGGACACTCCAATCACTGGGCGGGCACCTCTCAAGGAGCGTGAGATGTCAGATGTCAGTTTTCTCAGACAGCCTCCATTTCCTTTCATTGGAGCTTTATTGTGATTTAGGTATTTTCAAAAATAATTTTAAGGTAACTTTCACCCTCTTCGCTCACTTTCAGTCCTGATATAAGACATGACTTTATGTGCATGAAGGCTGTGTGGGTCTCAGACTCTCCCCTCAGCAACAGGGAAAGGCAGGCAGTCCCCAGTGTACACTTTGGACCAAAGAGAAAACATCCCTCAAGGTAGAGAACCAGATCAAGACAACACTGAATTGTTGGAACCAATGACTAAATCCGTATCCTTTGACTACAGCATGTGACCTATAAATCACTTCCACTGAGATTTCAAATATTAATATAATGAGGTCAATTAATATTTTGCAGTTGAACTTACCCTAAAATAAGTGATCCAGTAAATTTTATTATATTTCCTTTAAAAAGAAAGGGAGAAAGTCAATAAGATGAATTCCACTCTTAAAAGTGTGACAGGAAATAGGCAATAGTCTTTATTTCATATATAATCAGATAAAGTTATTGATATTTTTCTATTAATACAATCAGTTGCTATTAACACATGACTTCCCAACCTCAGACACAAACAAACCAATCAATAAGAACTTCAAAAATATAATTACTATTTATAGCTTTTTATACTCACTCTCTCCTTCCTTGAGCTTTTGTTATGCCATTTCCAACAAAATCACTGGGGAACATAGACCCTGATCCACTAACCATACTGCCAGGACCAGATTCCTACTGAATATGACGCCCAGAAAGCTCACCTCCTTTCTGACTCCTTTTAGTTAACAACCAATTAAATAAAGGAACAGGGAGCATTATCCCTATCACTGGTAGGACTATGATGAAAAATTATGTTTGTCAAGTGCCAACACAAACTGGCATTTCTCAAAGTAATTATGTTTGGTGGTTAAGTATTATATGTAGGTAGCCTCATTTAAAAAATAGGTCAGAAAAAAAGTGTGTGTGTGTGTGTGTGTGTGTTTGCATGTTATAAATTTATTTATGCTTTTGGTGGAACTTGGAAAACAGCTTTTTAATATTAAAAAAATTCGATTGGCAGACACTGTTAGTTGCTTATTCAACATACATATACATCTAAAATTATTCAAATCCACAGACTACCTGGCAGCTGGCCATGCAACACAGCTGTAGCCAATCAGATATCAGATATTAGTGAAAGTCTATGAGGAGAATCCCTCCCCTACAAAAGACAAGCCTCACAAGATGGCTTTTGGCCTGCTGCCTTCTTGATGCCCAGGGATTCAGCAACCATCCTGTGACTATGAGAACAACACAAATAGTGGAGCAGGAAGACAGGAAGATTGCTAAGTTTCAACTCCTGCCCCAAACTGTGTCTTGACTTCCTGATTTGTATGGAAAATAGAAATTTAATTTAAGCCACTGTGATCAAGTTTCTGTTGTATACATTGTGCACAACCTTAACTGGTGTATTACAGTTTTCACCCTAGGATGGCCTCATGGACTTTCCCTTCCTGCCCTCACACTGGGGACCCCAGGAACACCCCTATATTGCTACTCCCACTGCTTACTAGAATTTCTCTTTTTCATTGGACCCTTTAAACAAAATACAGCCTCATGAGCCTTTTCTTCCTACCCTAAAGTTCACTGTTATGGGCCAGGCTAATGGACAATGACCAAACAGGCTCCATTTTACCCTGAGACTCCATTATGAGAAATGCTTCTCCAAAGGGAAAGTCCCACCTCTGTACCCATTAATAATTGTCTAACATAGTACACTTGGCAACACAAAATAGCAATTTTTATACAATGTATAATTGTTCTCTTTGGTTTCCATTTTTCTTGGGTAATGTACCTTGTCAGAGATTGATTATCTAATAGACGTCAGTAACCATTCTCTAACTTGTACTAAACTAGGGTCATTTTGACCCACTTCCCTTCTGTTTGCTTGCTGCTATACCAACCTGGAGAGTCCCGTGGAAAAAACTAATGTACCCACTGCATTGTCTCACTAACTGCCCAATTCGGCTTCTGTACCTGCTTGCTTGCAGCTACGTCAACCCGGACGTGGGTTTTGCAGTTTTTTGCCTTTAAATATCCTAAAATGCTCAGGCTGAGGGCTGTTCCTTGCAACGACAGTTATGGGCCCTGTAGGGAGGAGTCGCCGGCTGGCTGGCTAAATAAAGACCCTTCAATTTGGACAAAACTGGGACTTGGTGTTTTCTGAGCGACCTGCCTCACAATATTTACCACTCTCGGAGTTTGTTCTGCTAGAAATGAAGAGAAAAGAAAAGCTCTCTTCCCTTTTCCTTTCTTCTCTATATCCACTTGTCATTTTATATTTAAAATACAGAATCAGTCAGGTATGGTGACATATGCCTGTAATCCCAGCGATTCAGGAGGCTGAGGCAGGAGGATCACAAGTTCAAGGTCATCCTCAGCAACTTAGTGAGGCTCTAAGCAACTTAGTGAGACCCTGTCTCAAAATAAAAAAATGAGGGCTGGGGTTGTGGCTCAGTGGTAGAGTGCTTCCCTAGCATGTATGAGGCACTGGGTTCGATTCTCAGCACCACATACAAAAACAAATAAATTAAATAAAGGTCCATCAACAACCAAAAAAAATTTTTTTTAAATTAAAAAATGAAAAGGAGTGGGGATGTAACTCAGTGGAAAAGCATTCCTAGGTTCAACTCCTGGTACAAAAGACTCACAAAACAGAATCAGAATTTTCTAGATGAAAGGGAACTATCCCTAAAAACAGATCTATCCTAAAGATCAAAACTCCAGGAAGACAGGGGCTTTGTCTTACTGGATATTGTATCCTTAGGGCCCAGAACAGTACTTGGCACAGAGCAGATAGTAGATATTTTTCTTTATTATCACATGAATGAAAGATTAGTTAGGTCAATCTTCTCATTTCATAAATATAGAAAATAGTTCTCTGAAAAGTAGGAATAATTAGACAGGAACTTCATCGTTCCCCTGAACCCTGCAGCCTCCCCCCACCATAGCTCCCCCTCTTTGGCTTCCCTCTCACTGCCATGAAAGATGCGTCTTGGCCCCTGTCAAAAGACAACCTGATCAAAGGCCTCTGCTGTTTCCCAGATCCTTTCTGGGCTTTGTTTCTACTATTCAGTAGAAATGCTACAACATGTCTATATATCCATATGTCTTTGGAATTGTTATCCTATTTCTCTGCTCCCCTTCATAAAAAGTGTCTTCCAGGAATTACCTAGAGTGTCTTGTTTTATTATGGACAAAATTATACCTCCCCAAATTCATCTGCTGAAGCCCTAACGCCCTGATGTGACTGTATTTGGAGATGGGCATTGAGGGAGGTAATAAAGGTTCATAAAGTACCAAGGGTGGGGCCCTAATCTGATAGGACTGATGTCTAAGAAGAGACACCAGACATCTCTCTATCCACAGAGAAACAACTGTGAGAGAATATGAAAAGAAGGTAGCCATCTACAACCTAGGAATTGGGGCCTCACTGGAAACCAATACTGTCAGTACCTTGGTCTTAGTTTCCAGAGCTGTGAGAAAATAAATTTTTATTGTTTAAACCAAAAAAAAAAAAAAGAAGAAAGAAAATAGTTCTCTGAGAAGATAAGTACTTTCTTTCCTTCTTTTAACAAATACTACTTAAACCTCTTGTATATGCCAAGTGTAAGAGTAAACAACAGGATATAATGGTAAAAATAAATAAACAAACAATAAGACATTGCCCTCAGAGTTTACAGTCTATGGAGGACATCAGTTGATTAACCAAGTTCTATATGGACTCTACCAAACCACAAGTCACAGATCTAGCCTGGGCTAGCATGCCAGGAAGCATGCCTGAGGGCCTGGTTATAGTGCGGGGGGAGCAGATCAGGGCAGATCCCAAAGCCCATCAAGGCAAAGACAACATTTTCCTTGCTTACTACTGCATTCCCAGAACCAAGTACGGGCACCTGCACTTTGATTTGTGAGAGTTTAATAAATACTTGCTGCATGACAATGCACTGACACTTAATTTTGGAAGGATGGGCATGAAGTTGGCTGAAAAAAATAGGGAAGGAAAGAAAACTTCCAAGAAAAAGAATCAGTATCGCTCTGGGCCTACAAATTTGGGGTGAATCATTTGTATGAAAAGACAAAGGAATCTGACCCTTATCATAGATTAAATAAGCTTTTGAGGCCCCCCCTGGAAATTTAGCCACAATTCTATCAATGTTCCTGTATGAAAATGTTGTTGTTTGAACTGTACTCACGGATCTCTCTCCAGTATGTGAAACTTTTTGGTGGGGGAGTAGAGGTTCCTATTCTTCTCCAACAGATGACACAATAAGCAGCCAGAGACATTCTGTGCAGGTAGAAGAATGTAACAAATTTAATTCAGCATCTAATATGAACGTTTAACTAAAAGACCATATCATCATCAGAGTGGATTGTCCACAGTTAGATTTTTCTAGACCAAGAAAAAATTTTCTCCCCTAAAACTTACCCACAAACTTACTAGAATAAATTTTGCTAGTACTTTAGTGATTTTTTTCAAACTGTGTCCAATTGTGATTAATGATTAATAGGAAATAAGGAAAATTACAGAATATTAATCATCAATATAGGGGAGAACTGATATACGGAATTCACCCATTCACAAAAAAGTTCACCTTCTTTTAGATATTTTGTCATTTTTCTTCATAAAGGTCACTCATGATTTGTTTCTTCATGAAAAAATTTCAAATGTATAGAAATATAGAAAAATAAAGTAAAATGAATCCCACCACTCAGCTTTGATAATTATCAACATGTGGCTAATCTTGTTTAATATACACCTGCTCTACCCAATAGGCTATCTGCATGATAAACATTTTCTATACTTATGTTAAGGTATAGTTAATAGCTGTTATGTATGGATCCAGACAGTTCACTGAAAAGCTCATCTCTTGAAGATTTGATTCCCCAATGCAGCAATGCCCAGGAATGGGGCTTTTGGAAGTGACTGGATTATGAGAGTTATCACCTCATCAGTGAATTAATCCATTAGATGAATGGACTACTAGGAGGAGATGGAAACTGCAGGCAGGTGGGGCATGGTAGAGAATGTTATGGTTTGGATATGAGGTCTCATCCAAAAGCTCCTGTTAATGCGGGAGTATCTGGAGATGAAATAATTTGATTGTGAGAGCTATAATTGAATCAGTCCAGCCTAGATTGAACAGATTGGATGTAACTGCAGGCAGGTGGAGTGTGCCTGGAGGAGGAGGGTCACTGGAAGCATGCCCTGGAAGGGTGTGTCTTCTCTGTGGCCCCTTCCTCCCCACCTTCTGTCTGCTGACCCAATGATGAGGTGTTCCGATTTAGAGGTGAGGTATCCCCCAAAAGCTCACATGTGAGACACTGTGAGAGGGTTCAGAGGGAAAATGATTGGGCTGTGAATGCCTTAACCCAATTAGTGAGTTAATTACCCAACAGGATTAACTGAATGGTAACTAAAGGCAGGTGGGGTGTGGCTGGAGGAGGTGGGGTATTGGGGGTGTGGCTTTGGGATATATAATTGGATCTGGCAAGTGGAGTCTCTCTCTGCTTCTTGATCATTATGTGAGTTGCGTCCCTCTGCCACACTCTTCTGCCGTGGTGTCCTGCCTCACCTGGAGCCCAAGGAATGGAGCTGGCTGTTTATGGACTAAGACTTCTGAAACAGTGAGCCCCCAAATAAATTTTTCCTCCTCTACAATTGTTCTGGTTGGGTCTTTAAGTCACAGCAGCAAAAAAGCTGACTAAAACATGAGCTGAGCAGCTGTCCTCTGCTGGTCCTTTCCACCATGATGTGCTGCCTTACCTTGGGCCTAAAACAATGCAGTCGGCCATCTACACTGACCTCTGAAACCACGAGCTGCAAATCAACTTTCTCTCCTCTAAGTTGTTCTTGTCGGGCATTTTAATGACAGTGATGCAGAGCTAACTAAAACACAGGCCACAGGTCGCTGGGAGCATGGCCTTGGGTACTACATCTTGTCCATGGCCCCTTCCCTGCTCTCATTCTCCCATGCCCCACTTCCTGTCTGTCATGAGCTGAACAGCCTTCTTCTTCCGCATCCTTCTGCCTTGATGTTCTGCCTCACTTCAACCAAAGCAATGAAGTTGGCTGATCATGGACTGAATACTCCAAAACTCTTGAGACAAAATGAACTTTTCCTCCTTTATTTATATGTATGTTTTTTGAGGGGGTGGATACCAGGGATTAAACTCAAGGGCGCTCGACCACTGAGCCACATCCCCAGCCTTATTTTGTATATTAGAGACAGAGTCTGAGTTGCTTAGCGCCTCGCTTTTGCTGAGGCTGGTTTTGAACTTTCAATCCTCCTTTCTCAGTCTCCTGAGCCGCTGGGATTACAGGTGTGTGCCATCACTCCTTTATGTTTTTTTATGTCAAAAGCTAATTAACACTCTAGCTACATGTTTGTACTGAGGACTTAAAATATGACTAGTCCAAATATATGGCAAGTATAACTAGGGAACTGAGATCATCCTATTTAATTTTAATTTATTTAAATAGCCACATATGGCTAGTGACTATCGAACAGTACAATCTTTACTCAACCCATATTCACTTTCTGATACCACCACATTACATTATTTTGAAGAAAATACAAAATGTCTAATCATTTAATTTTGACTATCTTGTATGTGCCTTTCCTCAAGGGGGAGAAAGACCTATCAAATTGCCTCCAAAATAAATATAATTCCTTAGAACCAACAAACATCTCATTATCACATCAATTATTTCATAAACTTTGGTTTTGTTTTGCACTATTGAACTGTTAGAATTAGGATCCAAACATAGTCTGTACATTACATTTGGTCTGAGTCTGCTGGATAACAAGAGAAAGGTTCAGTATTCCCATTAACACAGTCAACATTTACCAAAGCCAAAACTGCCAGGCATGTGAACTCATACCAGACTAACCAGCCTCTAGCTGACCCTAAAAACTACATAGTTGTTTTAGCCACTAGGTCTTGGGATGGTGTATAAAAAGGTTGCTGTTAGATGTGCCTAAATTTTCCTTTACACTTTAAACATATTAAATCTTAAAAGTTTCTCTGTTGAAGTCCCTATTTCTAATAATTAGGGTTATCTATCCTTCTTGGTGGTTTGCTTGCTTATGTTTGTAATCTTTGATTAAGAGCTCATCTTCCGTCCGAGCATCTACTGTGAGATTCCCATGTGTTCTGGTCTATAGTGCAGTTTCAAATTTACCCCTGCCAGAGTAATACAGACATTACAAATGGATGCATTCCATTTGGATTCCCAGCACTATAAGGACACTGAGAATTTAACCCCACAATCACGAGATGAACATTTAGATTTTAATTTCCATTCTTTCATGTTCCTGGTAAAAGCAAGTGATCAGGTTTTTCCTTAGTCTAATGGGAGGAAATTTTCTAGTCTCTGCACCCTTGAAGGTGTAGTCCCTTAGGGATAATCACTTTTAAGGTGAGCAGAGTTTACCTGGCACAAGCAATTCAGGTCTTGATCAGGTTCTGATGACTCAGTAACTTCTTGTCTTCCTCAGTGCTATGACTTCTGCTGAGTTTCCTTTTCTAATCCTTCTCAGTTTCCTTCTTCTGCAATACTTCACTTAGAATTTTCACTTTGTTTTGCACTATTGAACTATATAAGGGGGGGGGGGTAGATAGTGCTGTCTGGAAGTGAATACAACTTTTTAAATCTGAGCATGACCCAAGATTTAAGTCTTTCAATAATTCCTCATTATCTAAAGCAGTGTTTCTTAAATTGAGTCCTGAGTTATGTATCAAGAATGCCACAAGTTATCTCTGTTTCAGGTGGAAACATGAGAAATCAATTTTTGTTCATATACTTTTCATCTTTAAGGTATGATTTAGGTAATATTCACTCTTTTAAATGTACAGATCCAAGGGTTTAGACAAACACAGTCAAATCAAAATACAAAAAGTTCTATGAATTGAAACATTTTTGTGTTAATTCAGAATTGATACTTTCTTCCTTAAAAGGTTTTAAATAGTATTTCCAAATTGTCTTAGAGATAGTCAAATGTCTCCCACTCTGAAAATCACTGATTTGTCCCTATAGTTTTGCCTTTGCAAGAATGTCTCCTAATGGGATCATACAGCACACAGCCTGAACCTGGCTTCCTTCACTTTTTTATAAAAATGCCCTTGAGTACAATTCACAATAGCTAAACTATGGAACCAACCTAGGCAACCTTCAACAAATGGACAGAGACAGATATTGTGATATATATACATATATATATACACACACACAATGGAATATTACCCTTAAAGAAGAGTGAAATTATGGCATTTGCTGATAAATGGATAGAACTGGAGAATATCATGCTAAGTGAAATAAGCCATTCCCAAAGAACCAAAGGACAAATGTTTTCTCTGATATGCAGATGCTAATTCACAATAAGGCGGCTTTCACAATAAGAGGGGGCTAGGGAAGAATAGAGGTATTTTGGATTAGACAAAGGGGGAATGAAGAAGGACAGGGAGTAGTTAAGGGGTAGGAATGATAGTAGAATGAATCAGGCATTATTACCCTATGTGCATATATGATTACACAACCTGTGTAACTCTATATTATATACAACCAAAAGAATGAGAAGTTATACTCCATTTATGTATGATGTGTCAAAATGCATTCTATTGTCATGTATAACTAATTAGAATAAAAAATGTTTCTAAATTTTAAAAAAATTTAATAATGCATTTGAGAATCATCCACATTTTTGTATCTGTGGTATCATTCCATTGTATAGATTTACTAATTTGTTTATACATTCCCAGTTGAGGAACATTTGAGTTGCTTAGTTTTTCATGATTCTGAATAAAGCAGCTATAAACATTTATATACAGGTTTTATGAGTAAACATAGTATACATTTCATATTGTTGGATTTGACTTGCTAGTATTTTGTTAAGGATGTTTGTGTCTTTGTTCATCTGAGATATTAATCTCTAATTTTCTTGTTATGTCTCTGTCTTATTTCCACATCAAAGTAGCACTGGTCTTATAAGTTCGTAAATGTTCCATCTTCTATATGCTTGAAATTAATGCAGAATTACTTATTCTTTCTTCCTTAAAAAGTCTTACAGTATTTCCATATTGTCTTAGGGTCTAGAGTGATGTCCTTTCTTTCATTCCTGACTTTGGCAATCTGGATTTTCTTTTTCTTACGTTTGCCAATTCAGCTAACAGTTTACTTCATTGGTACTTCCTTTCCTTCCTTTTTTTGAAATATCTCGCTATCTTGCCCAGGATAGTCTCAAACCCCTGGGTTCAAGTGATCCTCCCAAGTGCTTAGGGGCATATGCCACCAAGCCCAGCTTCCACTGATATTATCAAAGAAAAAGCTTTCAGTTTCACTGAAATACTGTTTTCTATTATCAATTTCACTGAATTGTGCTTTTACCTTATTCTCTGCCTTCTGCTTGCTCTGATTTCAAATGGCTCTTAGTTGCTTAAAATCTAAGTTCAAATCACTGATCTGTGATCTCTTATTTTCTAATTTAAGTATTTATACTAAAAATGTCCCTCTACATACTGCTTTCATTGTATCCTCAAATTTTGATACACCATGTGGTTATCTTCTTTTAGTCAATTAAAAATATTTTCCAGGGCTAGGGTTGTGACTCAATGGTAGAGTACTTGCCTAGCACATGTGAGGCACTAGGTTTGATTCTCAGCACCACATGTAAATAAGTAAATAAAATAAAAATAAAAGTTCCTCAACTAAAAAATATTTTTTTAAAAAGATTTTCTAATTTCATTGACTTCTTCTTTACCAGTGGGATATTCAGAGGTATGTTATTTAATTCCCCAATATTTGGCATTTTCCTAGATCTCTGATTTCAAATGTTAATTCCATTTTGGCTGGAGAACAGGTTTTGTATAAGTTGAACTCACAAATCCTGTTAGGGTTTGTTTTATGGCACAGAATGTGGTCTATCTTGATGAATGTTCCATATGCACTTGAAAAGAACATATAGTCTACTACTGTTGGATATTTTTCTACAAAAGTCTATTAGTTTGAGTTGATGGGTAGTGTTTTTCAAGTATTCGCTTCCTTTCTGCTTTTCTGCCAACTTGTTCTGTTGAATAAGAGTGTGAAAGCAGGGGTCACTTAGATCATGAAAGTACCTTCTAGCTGGGAAGTCTAAAACTTTCTCTGAGTTACAGGAAGTTGTTGGAAGATTGATCTTAAGAAATCAAACAACCAAAATTTTAATTGCTTTTAGAAAAATTAACAAGATGAAAATTAGGTTGAAGAAGAGCCAAACCAGAGATGGGAAAAATCAATATGGAGGTCTTTAACAATAATCAAGGAGAAAAATGTACTTGAAGTAAGATAGTGGCTCTGAGAATGATCAAGAAGAAACAGAATGATGACATATTAAGAAAATCACCAAATCTGATAAATCATTTGAATGAGGAATGGTGGGAAATGAAGAAGAGGAAGGAGACAAACATGGTTCTGTTTCTGGCCTGGATTACTAAGTATACAGGATAATATTAACCAAAATAGGGAAATGCTAGAAATGATTTTGGCAGAAAGGATTCCAGTTTCAACATGCTGAGATTAAGGTTCTTTGTGAAATAGTGGAAAAAATGTCCAATAAGCAGTGTAAGCTCAGCATAGGACTAATCCATAGATATAAATGTATGAGACATCAGCATACATTACTAATTGAAGCCAGGGGTTTGGATAAATTTATTAAGAATAGTGGAGAGCTCTGAGTGGTAGCACACATCTGCAGATTCTCAGGAGAATTAGGCCAGATGATTGCTTAAATAAACACTAGTGTATAAAACAGTGTTACTCAAAATGTCCAAAGGACTATCTGCAGAGGTACTTAATAAAACGCAGGTTCCTACTCCAGATCTGATTTTTCTTTTTTTTTTTAATATTTATTTTTCAGCGGACACAACATCTTTGTATGTGGTGCTGAGGATCGAACCCGCGCCGCACGCATGCCAGGCGAGCGCGCTACCGCTTGAGCCACATCCCTGGCCCCGAGATCTGATTTTTCTGTTCCAAGTTCCATGAAACTAAAACCATGGTTTTAACAGGGCTGCTTCCACTTACTGAAAGCTCTGGGGGAGAATCCACTACCAGACTCATTCAGGATATAAGCAGATTTCAGTTCCCTAGTGATTGGCAGAACTCAGTTCATTCAGCTTTAACAAGGAGGTTCTTATTAACTTGCTGGTTGTTATCTGGGGACCACTCTTAGCTCCCAAAGCCCTCTGACTAGTCTTTGCAGGTAGCCCCCTATATCTCCGAATTGACAACAGCTTGTCCTTCTTATATTGCCACACCTGTCTCTTCTGCTTTCTTCTTTAACTTTCAGGGACTATGTAATTACACCAGACTACTCCAGATCATATAAAGTAATCTCCCAATTTAAGGTCTGTAACCTTCATTCCATCTGGAAAGTCCTTTTTGCCATATAACATTATGTAACCAGGGGATTCCAGGGATTAAGGTATGGACACCTTTTTTTTGATACCAGGGGTTGAATTTAGGGACACTCAACCACTCAGCCCCAGCCCTATTTTGTATTTTATTTAGAGCCAGGGTATCTCTGAGTTACTCAGCACCTTGCTGTTGCTGAGGCTGGTTTTGTACTTGTGATCCTGTTGCCTCAGCCTCCCAAGCCACTGGGATTACAGGAGTGTGCCATCATGCCTGGTGAATGGACATCTTTGAGGGGGTCAGTATTCTGCCTACCATAAGCTGCTATAAGTATTCTGATATAAGTCTTTTTTTGCAGACATGAGTATTCACATCTCTTGGGTAAATATCCAGGAGTGGAACTGCTGGGGAAGGGAAGTTATATGTTTAACTCTGTAAGACACTTAACAGTTTTTTCCAACGTGACTGTACCATTTTACATTGCAACAAACAAAGCAGGAGTGTGAGGGTTCCAATCGTTCCACATCCTTGACAATGCTGTCAGCCTGTTTGATTTTAGCCTTTTCTGTGTGTGCATTATAGTATTTTTTCATAATTTTGGTTTGAAATTCCCCCAAAACTATGTTGAGCACTTTTTCATATTTGCTAGCCATTTACATATTTTTTGTGAACTGTCCAAGTGTTTGCTCATTTAAAAAAATTTTAAGGATGAATTATCAGTATTTT
The DNA here is from genome assembly GCF_047511675.1 of Marmota flaviventris. Classification (NCBI taxonomy): domain Eukaryota; kingdom Metazoa; phylum Chordata; class Mammalia; order Rodentia; family Sciuridae; genus Marmota; species Marmota flaviventris. The sequence continues at coordinate 8,998,860 of NC_092503.1, read as the reverse complement.
ATACATTCTAGAAACAAATCCTTAATCAAATATACATATGTGTGTGTGTGTGTGTGTGTGTGTGTGTGTGTATATATATATACACACACACACACACACACATATGTATATATATATACACACACACACACATATGTATATATATATATATACACACACACACACACACACACATGTATATATATATATACACACACACACACATATGTATATTTGATTAAGGATATATATATACATATATATACACACACACACACACACACACACACACACATATACATACACACTACTACTAACTCCTCCAACTGTGATTTTATTCCTTTCTTTTTTAAAACTTTATTTTTTATTTTTTAGTTGTAGTTGGACATAATACCTTTATTTTGTTTATTTACTTTTTATGTGGTGCTGAGGATTGAGCCCAGCGCCTCGCACATGCTAGGCAAGCGTTCTACTGCTGAGCCACAACCCCAGCCCCAATGCCTTTATTTTTTATGTGGTGCTAGGGATCAAACCCAGTGCATCACACATGCTAAGCAAGCACTCTACCAGTGAGCCACAACCCCAGCCCTCATTTTCGTAAAGATACCTTTTGATGAAAAGGAGTTTTAATATTAACAGTCTCACCAATTGTTTTATGATTATTGCCCTCTGTGTCTTGAGAAATTGTTGCCCACTTCATGTCATAGTCTCATTTTATTAAAAAATTGTTTTAGCTTTTACATTTAGGTCTATGGCCCATTTCAAGTTAATTTTTTTTTGTATTGAGTAAGCCAGAGTTGAGGTTGAATTATTTTTATATGGCTATTTGAAAGTGCCAATAAAATTTGCTTAGACAATTTTCTTTTCACCATTGAAGTGATTTTGTACCTTGCTCAAAAATCAATTGATCATATATTGTATACCTATTTCTGGATTCTTTATTATATCCCACTGATCTAGCTGTCTGTCCTTAAATACCACAGTCTTGATTATTATATTTTTACAGTAAGTGTTGAGCTAAGTAATGTAAGTTTTCCATCTTTGTTATTCCTGTTCAAGATGGACTATTCAAGGTCCTTGGCACTGCCAACATAATTTTAAAGTCAGTTTTGTCAATTTCTATTTTAAAAATCTTTTAGGATTAAAACTATAGCTACATTAAACCTGAAACAATTATTTTAAGTAGAGAACAAAGCAGTAATTCTGAAGAGATTAAGAACAACTAAAAAGGGAGATACTATGAGAACAAAATGAAACAAATATTCAAAAATTCCATTAAATTTAATCACAGCAAGGTCACTGGAGCCTTCACAAAGATAGCTTCATTGCCCTGGTTGGAGTGAAAATGGAATGAAATTAAACATTATTTCAGCCCTCCATTCTTACTAATAAAACCTTGTTTTATTAGTAAATTGTTGTCTGGGGTTGTGGCTCAGTGATTTTTTTTTTTTTTAAATGTGGTGCTGAGGATCGAACCCAGGGCCTCACATGTGCTAGACAAGTGCTCTACTGCTGAGCCACAATCCCAGCCCTAATGGTGCTTTTTATAACTTAAGAAATCCTTCCTGGCAGATGAAAACGTTCTGAAGGCAAACAGTAGGGCTAGCTACATAAAAACATCACTGAGGGCTGGGGCTGTAGCTCAGTGGCAAAACACTTGCCTAGCATGTGTGAGGCACTGGGTTCAAGCCTCACCACATTAAAAAAATAAACTAAATAAAGGCATGCCATCCATCTACAACTTTTTTTTAAATCGCTGAACCACACATCTAAAAATGGTAAAAATCTTATATGTAGTACCACAATAAAGCAAACAAAAAAATCTTTCCCAGAGACAACATAGTCTCATACTTTTTCCTAAATATCTTAAAAATGTGTATTTCAGATTAAGTTCTTTAATACATCTAGAAATTACTGTTGTAAATGGTATGAAGCAAGAACTCTGTCTTTATTCAAAATGGATTTAATGTATCTTTGCATCATTTATTTAACAGTTTTCCCCTTACTTTGTGATATAACTTAGTAGTGTACTAAGCTCCCATATGTATGTGGGTGTGTTTATAGATGCAGTATCTTGTTCCATGAATTTCCTTTATCCCTGAACCAACATCATACTGTCTTAATTATTACAAGTTTATATTAAACTTTGATATCTAGTAGAGAGGGACCATATTTAATTTTCTTCTTTGAAAGTGACTTAGCTATTCTTGGTACTTTGACTTTCCACATAAATTATAGGTTTAGAATATCAAATTCTATGAAAAGTACACAGTGATTTTCACTGGCACTGCACAGAATGTATAGAATTGGAGAAACCTATTATCTTTTTGACATTGAGTGTTCCCATCCATGAATATTGTACATCTATCTGTTCAGCTATTTGGTGTACTTTTATGTGTTTCAATTAAGCATTACAATTTTCTACCTAAAGGACCAGACAGCTTTAGTTGATCTATTTCTAGACACTTGCAGTTTTGAATGCCATTGTGAATAGTACCTCTTTATCATTAAAATTTCTGGTGAATTGTTTCTAATATATATTATTATATATTAGCAACAATTCACCAGAAATATTTTTTGTTTTTGTTTTACTCAGAAATATTAACTGAAGGCTATTTCTTTTAACCAATGTAACCCTTTCAGTCACTATCATATCACCATCTGGTATCTTCTTGTTACCTGGTGTGTCTCTGTGCCCCCACTAAAATTAGTTACTTGTTTACCACTGCACCCAGAGATTGTTTTTGAGTAAATATGGATGCAGGTTTTAAATCTGGATGCTTGGAAGAAAAGCAGGTTTTGAAGAATGAAAGACAGTGATGAAAATGGTTTCAATTTGAAAGGTGGCGTTCAGATTACACACAAGTCATTAAGGTGCAGGCATCCGTCCAACACCTGGAGCTCAAGAATGGCAGTTCAAGGTAAAGGAACTCACGAAATGGAGGGCTGATTCTCAAGGAGGGAAGGTCGGCAGGGAAAAACAAAAGCAAGGAAAAGAGGCTTGGGAAAAACTAAACGAGGCAAATTTTAAAAGGAGCTGAAGGACATAGGAACCAATGGAAAGAAAAGATTTGAGATAAGGGAAGAGGGAAATTAGTAGGAAAGCAAGGGTCCATAAGAGATCACAAGAACACACGAAGCAAAAAGCTACACAAGCTTAATTGTGGAAGTACAATAAAACCCAATGCACAGAAAGCAAGAACCTATGGCAACTTGGAAAAATGGAGAGCTCCATTAAGACCACATCAGAATTTCGGAAAGGAATTAACTTTAGAACCTTCTGTGGTCTTTCGCTTTAAAATGACCGTTACAGGTTTTCGAGACTAAATCGGTATCCAGTCTCCCCAGTCTCCAGGGTCAGGGAGCTAGAAGGTGGGATCCGGCAGGTTCAGGAGTGTCCGATGGGCTGCCTCCTTCTGGTCATCATCTTGTCAACAGAACCTGGATGGTGCACCAGGAGGTACGCTCCCCTGGCCTCGCAAGCAACCAGAGAAGCGCCACAGCGAACCAGAAACGCAAGCCAGGCTTCAGAGGACCAGAGAGACCCTCACGCCCGCGGCGGATCCGCAGGTCGCGCCGGGGCCGCGCGCCCTCACGGGGGCGCCCCGGCCGTGTCGGGCTACCGCTCCCCACTCCCCTACGCGCCCGGCTTCCCCGACGCCCCCGCCCAACCCACGAGCCCGCCTCTTCTTCCTACCTGCCAGCACGCGGACTCGGCCTGCCCCCAACCGCTCCCTCGGAACCCGCCAGCGGGAGCTGCCACCCTTCTCTGCGGCTGCCAGCCGGAGATCTCGGGGCAGCCGGCACGTGACCCCGCCCCTGCATGCCCCGCCCATTGGCCCAGCTCGCCCCGCCTCTCGCCGGCGCGCTCCGCCCACAAGAGCGTGCCTGGCGCGATGACGTAGAGGCGCCGGAGCACGGTGTGGGCGACGCCGAGGCTCTGCTGGGTCTGTGGGCGGAGGTGCGTGGCGATCCTCTGAGCTGCCGGGGAGAGTGCGGTGCGTGGAAGACCGCGGGGTTCGGAATAAAGACCGGAGAGGAAGGAGAGGCCCGGCACCTGTCCTCCGGGCGCTGGGGTCAGGGTGCTGTCCCGCATTTCCTCGAGCCCTTCGTGGCGTGCCGGGCAGCTGTCCCGCGCTGTCTCCTCGTGGATTCCTTCTGGGGTGTCGCCCTGCGCCCAGGCGTTCGGGCCGGAGGGTTAATTTGGGGGTACGATGGGCAGTTTCCTTCGAGCGCAGATCATGGAGAGACTGGGTGGTTTAGCAAAGGAGCCCACGATCTGGAGCCCTGGCTTTACTGTTTCTTTGAAGCGGGGCCGGGAACTAACCTAATCTCATTTGATCTCATCTTTAAAATGAGATTGTTGAATCACTACGTAATTTTTTTTTCCTCCTCCCAGTACTGGGGACTGAACCCAATTGGTGCATATGAGGCAAGCGCTCTGCCACTCAGCTGCATCCCTAGGCCGAATCACTGTGTGAATTTTAAGGGCCCTTTCATCTCTACCGTTGTGAAATTCCTCAGGGAGTTGACCTTTTATCCTTCTCCTGAATGAGAAAGGTTTACGTAATGGACCTGCTTTACACCTGGGATGGGCATGCCAAAGGGGAGTTTCCTTAATTGGCTGCTGGTAGAAGTTGTTTGCTTATAGTATTTGTGCATTTCAGGTATACAATTTTAGTTTTGTTAAATGGTCAGAATGTCTGTGTGTTTTAATGTTAGCACAATTTGATGGACACTTCATATTTTGTCTTATTTCAGACGCAGATCCCCAAAGTATACTCAAGTTGATGCTTTTGAATTTCGTGTTACTTTCTTTCTATTAGGATTATTGAGGTCATCTGCACCTTCTGACTGGAAAAAAGATGGTCAACGTCTTGAAAGGAGTGCTTATAGAATGGTTAGTAGTTTTATGAGTTTTAAATTTACATATCAAAGCTTGATTTACATATATCATTTTCTAAAATCCTGTCTGTGTAAAATCTGGATGAAATCAAATAAGCTTTTTCTACTTCAGTTTTCTTATTTAACAAGTGAGATTTTGTTGGCTAAGTTACTTCCAGGTGCCAAATTTCAGTGTCTGTTAAATTGATGTAATTGGCACAATTTCCAACGATTTTTGATCTGAAGTAGCATATTTGTTAGATTAGGCCTTATAGAGTAACAGTGCCATATTCTCAAACCATCAGGAGTTGACTAGAATTTTAGGGTTTGCACGATCCCATTACCAACTGGTTTTTAAAAAGGGAAAAAAAAATCAGGTTTCTTGAACTCCTTTGCACACTAAAAAGATGATTGACAAAGTTGAATTACTCAAAGCAGTCTAAAGTCTATGGCTTAAATACCATGCAGTCTTAAAACCTGAATTGGTCTTCCCTTGGTTGTTTGCACCATCAATAATTCTTTCATCTGGAAACCCTGAACATACTTGTCCAAAAATACTACTGTCTGTCTTGTTATGGCCCTAATATGAGCCACTGATGGATGATCATACTGTTTGTTTACTGTGATGGTAAGGCTCAGTAGAAGCAAGGCCAAACCCTAGGGTGCCAACATTTAAAGCGGCACTATCCAATAGAAGTATAATTTGAGCCTACATATATAGGCTTAAATTTTGTAGGAGCCACATTAAAAAGTAAAATGAAACAAATGAAATTATTTTTTTATCCAACATATCGAAAGTAGTATTTTTTCAGCATGTGCTCCCCTCCACAAAAAAAAAATTTTAAGTCCATTGTCTATTTTACAGCACATTCACAGACTAACCATATTTCAAGTGCTGTGTAGTAAACCTGACTGACTAGTAGGCTCCCCAGTGAATAGTGCAGATTTACAGTTTGGGCAGAGGGGATTCCAACAAAAATAGTCAGTGAGGTAAGGGTGTATCTAAGGAAGAAAATAGATAAACAGATTAACAGGAAGGGGAGTTGGCTATGGTGATGAGATGTAGAATGAGGTAAACACAGAATAGAAGCCATGAGTTTGGTGTGTTTTGTTTTCTGGGATTGAACTCGGGCATCTAATACTAAGCCATGTCCCCAGCCTTTTTTCTTTTTTATTTTGAGGGTCTCACTAAGTTCCTTAGGGCCTCATTATATTGATGAGGCTGGCCTCAAACCTTTGATCCTCCTGCCTCAGCCTCAGTCAGTGGGATTATAGGCGTGTGATACCACACCTGGGGAAGTGGTGGTTTTTGATGCAAGCTCTTTGATGGTGTGGTGTGATAGATGGCCAGTGTTCCAATATCCTCAGCAAATAACTTAACAAGACCCCAGTAGATGCCTGAAACTACAGTTAGTACCTAATCACAAATTTAATGCCTTCTCCCTCTTAAATAGGCTTTTATCACACTCTGTGGCCATAACTGTAGTGGGTTGAGGTGCAAAAGCAAAACATTTCTTTTTCATCAATTCACTATAGAAGATTCGTTCTTATTGTGAATCTTAGAAACTTCAAACTTTTTTTTTTAATCCTTATTAAGTCAAGAAGTTTCACCTTTTCATGTAAAGGAAATGAGCTGGATCCATGGGAAAGTAACTGGTAAGAGCTGATACGGTGATGTTCCCCTGTAGTCTCAGCTACTCTAGGGAGGCTGAGGCAGGAGGATCACAACAAGTTTGAGACCAAGCTTGGCAATTTAGGAAGACCCTATCTCAAAAAGAACTGGAGATGTAGCTCGGTGGTAGAATGCCTGTCAGTTCAATCCCCAGTAGAGAAGGAAGCAGGAGGAGAAAATTGATTAACAGATTACTATTTTTTTATAAGGAGCATGAGTGACTACATTTTGACTTTTAGCCTACTAAGTACAGGAGCTAAGTCCAAAACAATAACCTCCTGTATTTTTTACTTAACAGACTACATTAAGCAAATAAACCAGATTATTGTGACCATTTAGACCTTGCTTCAGTGAATAGAAAAAAATCAAGGCATTAGGTTATAAAATTCTTTCCTCCCAAGGATTATTAGGTACCAGAGATTTAAGGCCAAGGGCCTGGGGATGTAGCTTAGTGATAAATCTGAAACTGAACATTTAAGTGTGAGGCCCTGAGTTCAACCCTCAGTACAAAAAAAAAAAAAACTAAATAAAAAATGTTTATGAATTTGCATTTTTATGTCAAAACAAGATTAGTGAAAACATCTCTCGAGATCCACCATCAACTGCAAGGCTCATATTCAGCATTTTCCCAAATCTAGCCAACCACAGCAGTTACTGAAAAAGTAGCATATACCCAACAAAACATTTGTGTCCCATTCCAGGTACTAGAGCAGACCTTGTGTGCACTTACACAGTTTGTTCAGCAGCAAAGATTTATTGCACATGTACAAATTCCAACCAGTTTACAGCATAATTGCTGAAAAGAATCTGGAGGAATGTGTGTTATTAATCCAACCTGATCTGAACCTATATTTTATCTGAGAAGCAAGTAGGAAGACCTAAGGCAAAATCAGTCTTATTTTCTTATACTATTTATAAGTCTTTTGTTAGTCTTTTCCCTTTTTTTTGGTACCTGGGACTGAACTCAGGGGCACTTGGCCACTGAGCCACATCCCCAGGCTTGTGTTTTGTATTTCATTTAGAGACAGGGTCTCACTGAGTTGTCTAGGACCTCGCTGTTGCTGAGGCTGACTTTGAACTCTCAGTGCTCCTGCTTCAGCCTTTCAAGCTACTGGAGCCTTTGCTTCTTAATAAAGCCATGTTTATTGAAGTTTCCCAGGCATCTAAAACAGTGGTAGATAGATAAATAAATAGGAGATGCTTAGTAAATATTTGTTTACTGGGTGAATTTTGTTAATAGAATTGAATCACAGTTTGTAATCTCAGCCTAAATTCCAGGTTGTTTAATGTTTCTTTAGAGCCTCTATCTCTACAGTGAGAATCAAAGTGGATAAAGTATTAAGTAGAACTTCCAGGAAGCCATTGTTTTGAGGTTAGGCCCTGTAGTAGATGCCAGCAGACTAGGATAAAAAATCAAAATGGAGTCATTTAGGACTAGGATGAGTCTGTTACTCTACCTAGAACCGTGGGTCTTTGTAATGGTAAAACCTGTAAGTCATGCTGGGAAATTAGAAGTTGTGACTCTGGTTAACTTAATATCGCCCCTGATGTCCCTTTCTCTTATGGCTTGGACCAAATATTTATTGAATACATACATTATGCTAGACCTTAATCTCCAACCCCATATATCTGTTCAGACAAAACCCAGACTTTGAAAACATTTGAGCCAGACATGATGAGACACACCTGTAATCCCAGCTACTTGGGAGGCTGAGGCAGGAGGATTAAAAGTTTGAGGCCAACCTGGCCAATTTAGCGAGATCCTATCTCCAAATTTATTTAGTTTTGGTAGTGCAGAATGACCCCAGATACAATTTACCACTGAACTATACCCCCAGCCCTTTTTGTTTTTTATTTTGAGACATGGTCTCACTAAATTGCTTAGGGCCTTGCTAAATTGCTAAGGCTGTCCTTGAGCTTGTGATCCTCTTATCTCAGCCTCCCAAGCTGTTGGGATTATAGGTGTGCAGTGCATTAGGCTTCAAAATTTTAAAAATATAAAATTTCCAGCACTGGAAAGAAAAGAGAAAGAAAAAACATAAGAGGGGAATAAACTTAATTGAACAAAACCATTTCATATTCAGTAATATTTTTTTTAATTTTTTTGTAGTTGTAGATGGACAGCATACCTTTATTTTATTTTATTTTTCTGTGGTGCTGAGGATCCAGTCCAGTGCCTCACACCTGCTAGGCAAGTGATCTTTCACTGAGCTACAGTCCCAGCCCCTTCAGTAACATTTTCTAAAACGTTCTATTTATGGAAAAAATGCTTTTAAAATTTTTAAATAATATACTGGTTGCCTAATTATCATCAGAGGGATAATTTACCATTGATTAAGTCAAGATTATTATTTTATTGGATGGACGGTACTAACAACTTTGACCAGTTAAGTTTGTAGAGCTGGTAGTCTCGGTAGACACATGGTAAATTTGTTTTTTTCCCCAGAAACATTTATAGAAGCTATATACTAAGGTTGTTTGAGAGGGAAGGTATCTGCCCTTTGCAAAAACATTTTTTTCTGTTCAATATCCCTGATTCCAGGACATTGGCCAAGTATCTATATGAACTCGGTTTGGGGGTTTTTTGTTTTGTTTTGTTTCTCCATGCCAGTAGGATTCTCCCACACTCCATGAAAAATTAGAATATCCCTTTGTTCAGACAAGACTATTTTAAGGCCTCACATTTCATATTGAAACACCCTCTAAACATTGAATATCTTTAAACAAAAAATAATAGTAAAAGAGTCTTTCAAACCATTACAGTTATCCACAATTTCAGTATATGCTTGAAAATCAACTTGAATTCTTTCTACTCTTTTTTTTTTTTTTTTTTTGGTTGGGGATGGTACGGTACCAGGGATTGAACTCAGGAGCACTTGACCACTGAGCCACATCCCCAGCCCTATTTTGTATTTTATTTAGAGACAGGGTCTTGCTGAGTTGCTTAGGTACTCAGACTCCTCAACTGCTGGGATTATAGGTGTGTGCCACCACACCGGGCTAAACTCTTGATTTTGTACCAGTCATGCTGGGAAGTTAGAAAAGGTAATTGATTTGAAGATTATAAAGTATATTCTTCTAGGACAGCTGAGTGTGTGATTTTTTTATAGGATATTTTGAGGTTCTTAACAGAGCCTGAAACTATCTTAACAGTCAAGGACCAAAAGGCCCTGGAGGGTAAAGTGGGCACCAGGGTCACCACTTGAGTCCTCTCTTTTCTTTGTTGCAGGGAAGGAAGGGTGCAGCTTTGTGGTTGAACTCTAAAACTGAGGGATCTTGTCTTCCCTCCCCCCCTCACCTATGTCTACTCCTAAATTGCTCTTTACTCTTTGCTCTAGCCCCACCCCCACTCTCTTCTCCATATATAGGCAAGAAAACAGGGAAATGCTGGTATTTTTTGTTTTGTTTTTAAGAATCTGAGTAAGAAAACTGTAGTTTTAAAGAAGCGGAAACTGGTTTCCCTCCTCATTTTCTTTCTGTAATATCATCTGGATGTACCCTGTTAAACTGGCTGTCACCCCCAGGTTCCTTCTAGAATTGCTTTTTAAGCTCTTTTTAATTTTCTTTTTCTCCTATTGCTCTTTGTCAATGATTAATTTGTTTGCCTCAATGAAATTTTTCAATGTGTGGTGTGTTACTGCTTTACAGATTTATTTTTATTCTGTAATTGCCAAAATTAGGGAAAGACTGAAGATAGGAAATTTAACATTTTCTGCATCTGCTTAAATCTGACCATTGTGTATCTCTTTGTACAAAGACCCCATTTTCTCTCTCATCCATCACCAGCTCTTTCTACCTTGAGATATTCATTCTCATTCTGCCCTTTATGCCTACTTTTCCTGTTGGCCACTCACCCAGAAAGCTGCAGACTCCAGGCCATCCCTCATCCCTTGCTGTCTTACAGCTCTCTCTGCCCATTTTTTTAAAATTACTTCTTCTACCCTCCCCCAATCCTTTTTACATTGCCTTCTGGGACACACAGCAGAATCCCCTATATTTTTTTTTAATATAGATCTTTTTTTCCATTTTTATTTATTTATTTATTTGGTTGGGGATGGGTACCAGGGATTTTTCCATTTTTATTTTATTTATTTTTTGGTTGGGGATGGGTACCAAATCCAGGGCCTCACACATGCCAGGCAAGTGCTTTACCACTGAGCCACAACTCCAGCCCAGAATCCCCTATATCTTGAACCTCTTCTGAACATTCTCTTTTCCTGTAACAAAACCTTGCTTTCTCTTTAGGCCCTGTTTGATCCCAGCATTACCAGGTTTCTCCTCCTCTACCAAGTGGTCACTTTTATCCTCCAATACATCTTGTGCCATTTGGCCAAAAAATGGTTTGGTACCTACCTTACTCCTCATTGCCACTTCCGGAAATTCATCCATCTTTTTCTATAGAAACACCCATGAATCTCAGGTTCTCAGACTATGCCAGTCATCAGCCATTCTCTTTATAATTACCCACAAACACCCAAATCTTTTCTGAAGGTTTTTTTTTTCAATAGCTCTCCTTTCTAATCTTTAATGATTTCAGTATCTATGTAGACTATCCTTTTGATACCCCACACTCAATTTCCTGAGCTCCAATGAGCTTGTCCCCTGCCATGCTACAGCCACTCATTCACAGTCATGCCCGACCTGTCCTCTTCAGTGCTGCAATCTCAGAATCTCATTTTCTGGCATCTGACTCTGATCACCACCACCTCTTTCCACTTGGCTTCCTCTATACCTTTTCTCTATGTTCTTCAGCTCCACTGGCCCTGCAGCCTATTGCTCCTCCTACCTTTTCAGATGCCTACATCTCTTTCCACCTCCCACTTTTTTTTTTTTTTTTTTTTGGTAAGGGATTAAACCCAGGGGCACTTAACCACTGAGCCACATCCCAGCGCTTTTTTTATTTCGAGACAGGACCTCACTAAGCTGCTGAGGCTGGCTTTAAGCTCACTATTCTCCTGCCTCAGCCTCCCAAGCCACTGGAATTACAGGCATGCACCACTAAGCTGGTGCTCCCGTTTTTTTTCTGCTTGTCATCGTGGGCTTTCTCAGCACACCTATTTCTATTCACTTCTAATTGTTCTCTGCTCATTCTGAAGCCCCCTCCAGGGAGCTTTCCTCCTGTGACTCCATCCAAATTGCTCTTGTCAAGGTCAGTAACTTTGTACATTGGTGGTCAGTTCTTGGTCCTCAACTTTCTTACTACACCTATGAACAGCAGATAACACAATTTTTTTTTTTTTTTAATAACACTCTTTTTTTTCTAAAACAGTTTTGTCCCGGTAGCTCTGGAACACTTTAGGTCTCTTCTTTGTAATTTCTTTTGCTGAGTCCTTCCTGATGTTTCTTTTCTTTCTTTCTTTTTTTTTTTTTAAGTTGCAGATGGACACATTACCTTTATTTTATTTATTTTTATATAGTGCTGAGGATTGAACCCAGTGCCTCACACGTGCTAGGCAAGCACTCTATCACTGAAGTACAACCCCATCCCTTCTTCCTAACCTTTTGATTATGGAATGTCCAGGGTTCGGTTCTTGCACTCTTCTCTGTAGCTGTACTCAGGGAGCTGGTGGCATGTCATGTCATTTCTATAAAAAATAGCTTCATCTTTCCATTGCTCAAAAATCTTGGCATCTCTTTGGTTCTTCTCTGTCAAAGCTCGTGTCTACTCTCAGCAAATTATGTTGGCTGTATGTCCACAGTTATCCAGAATTCAACCACTTCTCATTTCCAGGGTCACCACCAACTCCTGGTCCTTAGCATTATCATCTCTCATCTGGATTACTGAGGTTTCCACGTTTTCCCTGTTTCCACCCTTTCCTCTGCTGCTTCCAGTTTTTTCTCAGTGCAGCAACTAGTATCCTCACATTTAAAATTTGTAGTACATAGATTAAATCATGTCATTCAGTAAAGGCAAAACTCCCCAGAATCAACTCCAAGGTTCGTACTCACCTAGTAACTGAAGTAAACCCTTTCCTTTGTTAACTTAATACTTGTTTGTACTTAAATAAAACTTATTTTCAGTAAATTGCACTGATCTCTTAGATTAAATTGTTGTCTTTATAATTAATTTTGACATTCCTCAGAGCACCAAAAGATCGTGCAAAATTACATTTTCTCTAAAAATTTTTTAAAAATTGCATGTGATTTGGCATTCTTATGGTTTTTTTTGCTGAACAGATTATATTAAATCTAAAGAGTGACCTTTGTCATTATTCAGGGTTTTTAATGCTGTAAATCTGTACTACCTACCAAGAAATTGTATTCCCCCTTCTTTTATAACTACTCTGCTTAGTACAAACTAAAAAATTCACCAGTAAATACAATTAAATTTGGGTCTTCTTTGAATTTTTGAGCTCAGTATTCTCAAAGTGGTTTTATTATTAGGATTTCCTTCAGATTCTGAATTTTCTGAAAGGAAAAAACTCTAGTACCTATTGCAAGCCGAATACTGTCTTGGCATTTATCTCCTTTAATTTCCATAACAGTTCTGTTACATGTACTCCCATATGGTTGGAAACATAGGCTCTGAAAGGTTTAGTACGTATCAGGGTCAAAGAGGTAAGTGTTGAAGTTGGACTTGAATCCTGATCTAACTTTCTATATACCCTGACTTATCAAAATTACTAACATTTCAGAAGTTAATTTGTCGTAGGAAAGAACTGAACAACTATTGGCTCTTAAATGTAATCATCATGGATAAGTAAGGAAATTCATTTTTTTTTTTAATCAGTTAAGGAAACTGACTCTAGGTCCTATTAACTACAAAGCTTTGAATATTCTTTTTTTCCCCTTGAAAGTGAAAAATTATTTTATCAGTGACCTCTTTCTCTTAAACGTGCACTAACAGGTCTAGAACAAAGTTATCTGTGTAAATAATTCATACTGAGGCAGAGATAAAATGAATTGCATAATCATTCAGAAATTTAATCATCCTAAAAATTCTATTTGCTCAAGTCTTTGTGTGTGGTTTGACTCAAAATGTCTTCTAATTATGTGTTCCTCTGTCCAGCGATCCTGCCATGAAGCAGTTTCTACTGTACTTGGATGAGTCCAATGCCCTGGGGAAGAAGTTCATCATTCAAGATATCGATGACACTCATGTCTTCGTAATAGCAGAGTTGGTTAATGTCCTCCAGGAGCGAGTAGGTGAATTAATGGACCAAAATGCTTTTTCTCTTACCCAGAAATAAAATATCAGATATTGACTGCTTAGGAATTGTAAGGAACAAATAGGAAAGACTGTCCCCATTCGGTGGCTTATGTGGCTGAGGAGCATGCTGTGGGAAAGACTATAATCATTTGTTCAGACAAAAACCCAGAACTGATTTTTGTTGTACTTCAGAATTAAAAGTAAAAAAAAAAAAAAAAAAAGACCTTTAACAATTGGCTGTAATTTGGCTTTTATTATCCTTTAACAAAATAAAAACAAATGTTTTTCCTATCTTTTTAATACCAATTTAATACATTAAGAATAATGGTTGCTGGGGCAGGGGTTATGGCCCAGTAGTAGAGCACTCGCTGGCACGCGTGAGGCGGTGGGTTCGATCCTCAGCACCACATAAAAATAAATAAAATAAAGGTATAAAGAAAAAAAAAAATGGTTGCTGAGTGTAGTGGTATGTGCCTGTAATCCTAGCTACTCTGGAGGCTGAGGCAAAAGGATTGCAAGTTCAGAGTTAGCCTGGCCAACTTAACAAGACTATCTCAAAATTAAAATAAAAACAGCTGGGAATGTATTTCAGTGTTAGAGCATCTCTGGGTTTAATCCCCAGTACTGTAAATGTGTAGAAAGAGTGTGTGTACGTGCCTTTAAACGATCATTGTAATCTCAGTATCTGTTTTGCTTTTCTTATTAATGATTGTGGACTTGTGGCTATGGTTGTTTTGTTTTAATTAGAAATTTCACAGATCTGCTGGGGGCAACCTATCAAAGACTGAGGCAGAAGGATTGCAAGTTCAAACCCAGCGTCTGCAATTTAGAGATCATACCTCAAATATTTTTAAAATTTTTTTCTTTATTCAGACTTTGTTGGTCACATTTTCCTGTCAAATCAAATATTCTTTTATAAAAAATGAGAGGGCCAAACAAAATGGTAGCATAAATATGCATTTATGTGTAGCCAATAGTTGGAAAAATACCTGCAACATAATGGATAACTTGGAGGAGATGGGTTGGAAAACTTGGATATTGCATTTTGTAAACTTCTCTGCCATATGAAGCCACATGTGTGTTAAAACATTGAGGAGTGGTTAAAACAAAGGAAATGCAGTTTTGTTTTGTTTTTGAGAGAGAGAATTATTTATTTATTTTAGTTTTCAGTGGACACAACATCTTTGTTTGTATGTGGTGCTGAGGATCGAACTCCAGGCCTCAGGCATGCCAGGCGAGCGCGCAACCGCTTGAGCCACATCCCCAGCCCCGGAAATGCAGTTGATGTCTGCTTTAATGGAAATAAATATTACATTTTCATCCATATACTCCAAATCCAGCTAAACCAGATGATTTTACCCTTTTACATGCTATTTGCTAGTCTAGTTAAAAACATACAATAAAATACAGAGGATTTCAAAGTGAATAAAAACTCATCTTTGAAATATTTTTTTAAAAAAGAAAATTAGATTTACTCATATATTATTCCCTATAATAAGAATCCTTGTTAAACAAATGGAAAGAGAAAAACAGGAGCAGCCAACCTTGTGGGAAGTAATGTATTAGGTTGAAATGTAAACTCTGATAGGGACTGTGCCTCCCTTCCTGAGGATATTGCCATGGGGGTAGGTTCCTATAATGGGAATTTTCCAATGAAAGAGAACTTTATTGATGATAATGTAACCATAGCAAACCCAGTTTACCACCTTCCTTTTCGTATGTTTACTCAAAGCACCTGTGCATCATTTTAATTCATTTATTCATTTAAATCTAGAAATTTTCACAGTTTGGCATATTTATTATGATTCCTATCTATATTCCTCAGTTTTGATTCCCACACAATCAAATAATTTCTATAGATTACTGATATGTCTGGTACTAAAACTTGGTAAGTAGAAGATATGTTTCTACAGAATTTCCAGCTGTACTGAAATGTTACTGGACCTTATATTTTAGTCCTGTCTAAATCAATATTTTTAAATATTTTTTTAGTTGTAGATGGACACAATATCTTTATTAATTTATTTTTACGTGGTGCTGAGGATTGAACCCAGTGCCTCACACATCAAGGCAAGCATTCTACCACTGAACTACAGCCCCAGCCCCTAAATCAATTTTTAATATGCCTCAGTCATTTGTTACCTAATACCTTTTTTATTAATATGGTAGAATCTTAGAGTTTAAAAGGTATGGAGAAAACTACAAATTGAACAGGGATTACAAAGAGTATTAAGTGAAGGAAGTCTTTATTTCGTTTGTGTTTGTTTTGATGATGGACCCTTATTTTATTTATTTATATGCAGTGCTGAGAATCGAACCCAGTGCCTCACACATGCTAGGCAAGTGCTCCACTAAAACCCCCCCTCATTAGCTCTTATTTTTAAGAAGTTATGTTCGGGTAAATGTTAAATATCTTTCTTTTGAGACTGTTAAGAAACATAAGACAGTGTAACAGTAGGAAGTCCCCTTGCAGTTAGTTGCTTGTCTGGCTGCGAGTGAACAGGAAATGTGCCAGTGACTCTTTGCACCCACCCTGTCTCTTGGGGTCTGATTTCTATTTGATTTGGCATAATTTAGAAGCCCAGAACAAGACTTGTTGTGGGCTTGGCACTGGAGAATTTACTGTTATTTTTTAACAAAGCCTTTTCTATTGGAAAAAGATAGCATTAACCTGAATTTTCTTAACTGCATGAAAAAAAAACATTTTAACTTGAGGAGGGTAGCTGGTCAGTCACGCGGATCTGTTCACTAAAATTGATTTAGAGTTGTACTTCTTTTTTTTTTTTTTTGTAGTTAGGTGCAATACTTTTACTTTATTTTTTTGTGTACTAAAGATGGAGCCCAGTGCCTCCCACGTACTAGGTGAGTACTCTATCTACCACTGAGCCACAACCCCAGCCCAGAGTTGATAAGTGTCTTTTATTTTAACTGTATTGGATCAGAAACTCTTAATTCCTTCAAACCCCCATTTCCTTGGGAAATTTAGTGGGATCCTGTGTGTTTGCATCACAGTTGATATAAAAATGTGTATTGAGAAATCAGTTCAGGTGAGCAGTAACTAAACATTACTGATAATAAATAACAAAGATTAGCCTCCTTTTTTCTGATACACTATAGATGGTAATCAAAATTATTAATGATTTTATTGCTGTTAACATTAGCTATAACAGGTGATTTTACATAATTGTACTTTTTGGGGGAGAGAAACTGAGGATTGAACTCAGGGACACTCAACCACTGAGCCACATCCCCAGCCCTTTTTATTTTTTGAGATAGTCTTGCTAAATTGCTGAGGCTGGCTTTGGATTTGTGATCCTCCTGCCTCAGGCTCCCAAGCCACTTGGATTATAGGTGTGTGCCACCATGCCTGGCTATTTTGTCTCTTAATGGATGAAAAATGGTTTATGTTAAAGATGAAGAGATTAGGGGCTGGGGTTGTAGCTCAGTGGTAGAGTGCTCGCCTAGCATGCACGAGGCACTGGGTTTGATTCTCAGTACCACATAAATGCAAAACAAAGATAATTGTGTCCACCTAAAACTTTAAATATTTACAAAAAAGAAAAGATTCATCCAAAAAAAAAAAAGATGGAGAGATGATGCAGTTTGCAAATATAGCCAATACATATTCTCAAATGTGCATAGTTCTTTTCCATTTGCAGGAAAGTTATCTGTTGAGATTTTTTAATAAGATTTTAAAACACTGTCAATTATAGGAAAGTAATTGACAGCATTGACTGGATCCATCACCTCCCTGCTCACCAGCACTGGGATCTCCCACACATCATTGAATTTCTCTGTACTTCTCGATCCTCATCTGTAAAAACAGGAAACCTACTTTCAAAGATTATTGAGATGATTGTTAAGTTAACACACATAAAGCAGATAGTTATGAAATTTAGTTGCCGTGAATCTAGAAGAGCACAGTGACAAAGGGAATAAATGAAATTTTTAGCGCACAAAATTTTTTCCTCTGCTGTCACCATGCAGTGGGAGAAGCAGCAAATGAGGGAGGAGGGGAACTCCTAGAACAAAAGCACTGGGGAGATAGGTCCACAGCTGCCCAGTGTCATTGCTGATTTTGAAACTGATCACCAGAGAGTTACCTGGTGGTTAAATAGACCTTTCCTATCTTTGCTTTCATTCTGGAATGATTGTCTATATAGATATAGAACGCTTGGGTCACAATGCATTTCCATCAAAACTGAGCCATTTTTCATTGTCCTCAAACATTTACTCTCTGAGTCCAGTTTGAATTTTATTCTTTCAAATAACTTTTCTCTCTGGATTACAGGAGTTTCCCTCAAGTCATTTTTCTTGTTTGTTCACCCTACTGTTAGTTTTCTAATTGGATCTCAATCCCTTTCTCCTTTCCTTTATTCCTCTGCATTGTTTATTATTTCTTTTATATTTTAAAGTTTGACCAGTGTATCTCTTGTTAATTTTTCCTAGAATATGTGAGTCTTCTTGGTTTCCTCAAGTTCTGGTAGTCTGTTTTGCTTTGCTTGGAGGATTCTTTTAAGTTTTTAGATGAACAGGTTTTCTATTATAACTTTAATACTTCTATTCTTTGGGGGGTTTGTTTGTTGTTTTCAGCCCTGAATTGAGCCTAGGGCTGCCTATCGCTGTGCTACATCGCCAGCCCTTTTTTGGTTTTCTGTTTTTGAGACAGTGCGGGGAACTTAGTGAGACCCTATGTTCAAATATGTGATCCCTCCTGCCTCAGCCTCCTGAATTGTTGAGATTACAGGCATCTTTTTGTTTTTCTTAGAAACATATGAACACAGTTCTTTATTTCTCCATGATTAACACCTTATCTCATTTTCTTTTTAAAGTTTTTGATTGGCTCATAATTGTACGTATTTGTAAGGTACAGTCTAATAATTCAATACATGTAAACTATAATTTTCAAATCAGAATAAGTAGCATTTCCATCTCCTTAAACATTTACCATTCTGTTGGGAACCTTCAAGCTTCTCTCTTTTAGTTCCTTATAAAATATTTGATAAATCATTGTAAACTGGTCTTCCACTTCTGCAGTGGAAGGCTAAAACTCGCTCCTCCCATCTAACTATACATTGGTCCTCCTTATCCATTTCATTGCTTTTTAAAATTTTCTATTCCAGGAATGCTTTCAAATTGGTCACTAAACTTGATTCACTTTTTAGTAAAAATTGGTTCCTGCTGTTTTCACAGTGATTTTATTTTGGTCTTGATCATTTGTTCCATTGTACTCACTTTAAACTGTTCAGTTCAGGTCCATTTGAATCTTTTTTTTAATTTCTGTATCCTTTTTTCTTTAATATTTTTCTTTAGTTGTCCATCTTTTATCTATTTATAAGCGGGGCTGAGGATCAAACTAAGTGCCTCACACATGCAAGTCAAGTACTCTACCACTGAGCCACTACTCCAGCCCTATTTCTGTATCTTATTTATTTATTTTGGTACCAGGGATTGAATTGAGGGGCAGTAAATCACTGAGCTACATCCCCAGCCCTCTTGTATTTTATTTAGAGATAGCGTCTCATTGAATTGCTAAGCACTTCACCATTGCTGAGGCTGGCTCCAAACTCATGATCCTCCTGCCTCAGCCTCCCAAGCCTCTGAGATTACAGGCCTGCACCACCACTCCTGGCAGTATCTTTTCTATGAGTAATGCATTCATTTAGGGGGATTGGGAAAGGGAAGCAAAAGAAGAAAACAGCATTCATAATCTGGCCAATCAGGAATAACCAGTTAGACTTTTGGTGACAACCTTTGATCCTTTTTCTAAAAATATAAAAACCATCCTGCTTGTCCATCCCAATAAGATCACAGCACTTTGACACTTTTTCACTTAATTTTTCATAATCTTTTGTTTAAAATATGGAGCAGGATTTCTGTCTCAAAGGAAAGTTTTTCTGCCTATTGAGTACATTAGAATTTTATGGGGAGCTTTTGAATATTGATACCAGCCCTCGGCCCCGTTATTCAAATTAAATTCTTCTGGGATGGGACCCATCCAGAAGAATTAATATTTCCCTGGTGCTTCTAATGTGCAGTCATCTGAGAACCCCTTGCCTAGGATGTGCAATAGAGACTTTGGGTAGGATATTTTGTTGAGGAGTTCTGTTTGGTTTTCAGAAGGCTAATCTACCACCCACATCAGTTTCATTTTACTGCCAAGGAAGTGCTGAGCCTACCCAGCAGGAACCAGTTTTTGTTAAAATTCATTAATTAAATAACTAAATCCCTAAGTAGTTAGTTATAGGATTTTATTTATTGGTGGTAATTACCTGGCAGCTCTCTTAATTGGTGAGTTTTTTTTAATTATTTAATTCATTTTAAGGTACTTACTTATTTACTAATTACCATGCATAATTTTGTTTTCGTGGTTTTTTTGTTTTTTTAAATTTACAATGCATAATTTCTTTAGTGAAACTATTAAACTGTGTAACATATAATTTCTCAAGCAGAGTCTTTCCAAGAGAGGTGTCTAATATTGAATATTAACTTGTTTTTTATAGCTATCATAGTCATTCCTGTGTCTCCCAAAACCCTCAGTAACATCTGCACTGCACAAGTTTTTTGGGTATGTAGGGAAGTTAGTTTTACACTCTGAGAAGCAAGGAGAGTAGAAGTAGGACCAGGAGAGATGTACAGACAAAACTAACTTAGTGACATGAAGAATTCAGAGAAATGTTAAAGGATTTGAACTTCCATAGGACATGAGTGGAGGAAATAGTCTTATCAGATACATTAAATCATACAGTATTTGTATAAATGATAATCAACGTATCCTGGAAATTTTAGAGAAGCAACGATGTCTTACAATAAATGTTCTGTGAGTGTTTAAACCTTTAACTATGGCTATACTGGGCAGTTGCTACAAAAGCTACCATGAAATTTTTTTCAGTGTACCTGGGCACAGTGGCATGTGCCTGTAATCCCAGCAACTCAGGAGACTGAGGCAGGAAGATCACAAGTTCAAGGCCAGCCTCAGCAATTTAGCAAGGCCTAAGCAGCATAGTAAGACACTGTCTCAAATTTACCAAAATGACTGGGAACACAGCTCAGTGATAAAGTACCCTGGGTTCAATCCCCAGTATCAAAAAAAGAAAAAAAAGAAATGAAAAATTTCCAGTGTGAAATTGTAATGGCTGCTGCTTCTCTTTATTGGTACTGCTTAAACTTTAATGAGCACACAGATCTTGGGAAATTGTTTTAAATTCAGATTCTGGTGGAGTAGTTCTGGGCTGGGGTCTAAATTTTACATGTCTAAAAAGCTTCCAGATAATGTCAGAACTACTGTTTGGTAGGTCACATTTCAAGTACTTAAGTTCTTTCACAAAAATTGACCCAGAGTAGAATGGGGATCTCAGTTCTTAGCCAGAGCAAAGGCACATCCCGCCTAAACTATTTATATACCCTATAATACACATTTAAGTGTGTCGAGTTAGCTGTGGCTTTTAATTTCATATCATTAATTTCCCTTCAAATTTCTCATTTCTTTTGTCTTTATATAATAATATCCAAACACAAAGAAACATTGAAGTATATATCAACATCTGTATCACTCAATGTTGGTATTCCTATTTGATTCTGATATTTTTAAAGAAATAAACAGTAAAAATAAAAAGTTGGATTTCTTTTGTGCTATTCCCTAATCATAGTCATTTTCTTGATTTTTCCAAGGGAAGTCATGAAATGGATATGTAATCTTCCATGTTTGATAGGTGTTCTGAGATAACTCTATAAGACATATTATGTGTTTTTTAGAACATAAATGATGTACAAATGTATCACCTGTAAACTATCATTCTATAATTCTTTTACAGTTCTTTCAATCTAACCATGTTGATCCTTATGATTCCTGTTTGTTCATTATAGCTGTTATTTACTGTGGAATCATATGAATACAAATCCTTATTTGTGTGTATGTGTGTGTTTCTGTCTGTCTGAACCTCATGCATGTTAAGCAAGATTGTTCTCATGTTACTATTACAACCAGTGCGGCAATAAACATGTTTCTCTTCAACACATATAAGTGTTCCTTAATACTACACCAGCAATATGTGAAAGTCCACCATATTCTTGCCAATATTTTAGTTTTTACAAATCTGAGAGATTTGAAGTGGAATATAATTTCATGTATGTTTTTTATCTTCATATTCACTTTTTAAAACTGTTTCAGACTTGAGGGTGTAATGGGTAATTATACATCCTGGTCAATGGAAATACAAGTTATTTCAGCTTTATTTTTATTTTTATTGGATGACCTTTACCCTCGCCATGTCTTTAGAGGTGGAGGACATAGTTGTTAAGATGGATGAGATACCTATATCAGTTAGAAATGCTTTTGACTGCAAGTCTCAGAACACCAATTAAAAGTGACTGAATAAAGAAGCTTAATTCTCCGATTTAACAAGAAGTCTGGAGGCAGATAGCAAAAGACTTAATCCCTCTTCTACTCTGCTATCCTAATAGTTGGTTTTTAACCTTGGCGTATTGCCTCATGGTGACAAGATAGATCCTAGGATCCTGCCATTAAGTATTACATACTCACAACAGTAGCCCAGACAGAGCTCCATTCGCCTGCAGAGAAAATAAGGAAAATCTTCCTTGTCTGTATCTTTTTAAAAGATATTTTTTTAGTTGTTGATGGATCTTATTTTATTCATTTATTTATATGCAGTACTGAGAATTGAACCCAGTGCCTCACACATCTGAGGCAAGCATTCCACCTCTGAGCCACAATCCCAGCTCCCTGGTCTGTATCTTTTTTTTTTTTTTTTTTTAGTTTTAGGAGGACACATGTCTTTATTTTATTTTTATGTGGTGCTGAGGATCAAACCCAGTGCCCCAGCATGCTAGGCGAGCATTCTACCACTTGAGCCACAACCAGAATCTTACCACAAATCTATCCTCAGACCATTCACTGGCAAAGAGGAATGGAGGGACCAGTAATTAGATAAGAAATTGTCATTTTTTAAGAAATCCCTGGAGTCTCTCTTACAGAAAACTTACAAATAATTTTATGTAGATACAGTCTATACATGAAGGTAGAGCTTAGTCCCTGCCATCCGTGTTTGAGTGGAGGCTATGCTGAGTGACTAGCTTCCAAAGAATAGATTTTGGAAAAAGTGAAACACTGCCTGGCCACTCGAGCAGGATTAACTCAGCAGTGAGTCATGCTGACTGCAGGGACCTCTAGTATGTGATAAGAAGGGAGCTTTACCCCTTTTATAGTTTCCTAAAACCCATATCTCCAGTCTTAACCATGAGAAGAGCACCAGATAAGCACAAATTGAAGGGGATTCCCAACCAGTACTCTTCAAAATTGTCAAGGTCATGAAAAACAAGGCAGGCCTGAGAAACTGTCACTAATCAGAAGAGACTAAGGAGACTATGACTAAATGTGAAACAACATCCCAGATGCCATCTGAGAATGAAAAGGGAAATGAGATAAAATTTAAGACAATCTGAATAAAGTCTGAAGTTTAGTTAATAATAATATAGCAGTGATTGTTTTACTTGTGACAAATGTGCATGCTAATGTAAGATTATAAAATGTTAACCATCATGATGCAGGGATTGGGGAGCTATGTGATCCAAGGTTGGCAAATTGTCCATAAATGTATTTCGGGCCGGGGTTGTGGCTCAGTGGTAGAGCACTTGCCTAGCATGTGTGAGGCACTAGGTTCGATCCCTGATACCACATAAAAATGAACAAAAGTGGGGAGGAAAAAAAAAAAAATATATATATATATATATATATATATATGTGTTTTGTGCCACT
Organism: Marmota flaviventris; assembly: GCF_047511675.1. Lineage (NCBI taxonomy): Eukaryota > Metazoa > Chordata > Mammalia > Rodentia > Sciuridae > Marmota > Marmota flaviventris. Next base: position 8,975,400 of record NC_092503.1, on the reverse strand, counting down.
TATTGGTGTTTTGGAGCAGATTATTAAATTTTTCTAAATATTGGTTTCTTTATTTGTAAAATACAGGTAATAATCATAATACCTGTCTAGCAGGGTTGTTTTAAGGATTGAATAAGATAAAACATGTAACATGCTTGGGCTGGGGTTGTGGCTCAGTAGTAGAGCACTCACCTAGCATGGGTGAGGCACTGGGTTTGGTCCTTAACACCATATAAAGATAAATAAATAAAGGTATTGTTTCCATCTACAACCAAAACATATTTTAAAAAATGTAACATGCTTTGTTACATGTTATATGCAGAACTATAATATAATAAACTAGATAATGATTTCCAACTTATTTTAATGCACCTGTGTCGATTTCATTGAAATATTCACAGAACTAAAAATTGGGACTTAATGGGTTAAGCAAGTACAATAAAAAATATACACAACAAAAAAAGGCAGTGCTGCCAGGCACCCATGGGCAGAGAGACCTGTCACTGCCGCCTGCGACTCAAGGCAGCCCAAGTATGCTTGGTAGAGTACCCCCAAGAGAAAAGCTTGACCACTGTGCCATCCAGTGCCTTCTGACCACTGAGCCTGCAAGAAGATAGAAGACAACCTGTGTTTATCATAAATGCAAAGGCCAACAACACCAGATTAACAGACTGAAGAGTCAATATGACATTGATATGGCCAAGATCAAAACCCCAAGAGGGTCTAATGAAGAGAAGAAGGCATACGATCAGCTGACTCCTGCTTATGATGCTCTAAATGTTGCCGACAAATTTGGGATCATCTAAACTGAATTCTGCTGGCTAATTCTAAATATTCATGTTTTCATTAAGAAGGAATAGGGAGGGGAAAAGGAACGGAGAAAGGTAATTAGCAAACTTGGAACCACAGGAATGACCAATTAAGGGACCAGATAAGGGTCTCCCTGGTGCTTTATATCTAGCTATTAACCTTGTGGGCTGGGGATGTAGCTCACTGGTAGTAGTGCTTGCCTAGAATACATAAGGCCCTAGGTTCAATCCCAACATCCCCTACAAAACTTTTTATTTAGAACAGCCTAGTTCCTTAATGAACATATGAACTGAAACACTTCTTTCTAATCCCTCTTCAATTCTGGAGGGAAATCTGGGAATTAAAGACATAGGTCTGGTATTAATGCAAACAAGTTTTATCATATTACCCAACCCAGAGATGGACAAATGTACATTAAGCAAAACAAAACCAGACTCAGCAAGAAATATGGCCAAAGTTTTATCAGTTAAAAAAAAAAAATCAAGATGGGAAGTATGGAGTGACTACATAAAGTGTTTTTGTGCAACTTAGAAAAAGGCAGGTGAAATGTGTTTGCTGCTGGTCAGTGCCTTGGGTAAAGGAAAAGGCACCTTCTTCCATGGGACTTCAGTCTTCTTTCACCGGGCAACAGGACATCCTTGAGTACAACTGTAAGCCATAACCTGGAAAGAAGCTCAGAGAAGACATAAAACAGGACAGACTGCAGGACACTGATTCCTGCCCTCCAGGTAACTCAGGTTCCCTCCAGCCATGCCAGTCAAGTATTCATTGACTCACTTTGTACATCGTAACAAAACGTATCCTTTACTAAATCTAGAGACATTAGCTGTGTACTTATTTTTTTAATGTTAATTTCTTGTTATAATATTACAAAAAAGGAGAAGAAAAGAAAGACATCAGACAAAACTTCACTACCCAAGTCCAACCCAAATTAGCATTTTGGTGTACTTCTTTCAGATTTTTTTTCCTCTGGTATGCTGTGCAGCTCTGTGAACATTTGATCCGGTGAAACATTTGAGGCCTTGCATTTAGGAAAAATGGAACACTTTACAGAAACTAATGTCAGAACTGACCTTCCACACCCCTGAACCTTGATGATGTGGACTCCAACCACCTCGTTCTCACTGCAGTTCTACCACAACTATTTAGTAAAGTTCTTCCTCTATTTAAACCTATGGCTCATGTCAGTACCCAAAGACAGGACTGAGACACTTAGCCTCACTTTGCCTTCCCAGTATGATCATATTGATCAACGTTCCTTTCCTGCTTTTCACCATTACTTTTTCCATTTGGTTTTTGGAGCGAGTGGTTGGACCTGATTCATTGAAATTCCAAAGTCAGGCCTCTGGCCTGGGCCTCTAGTAACATCTTTTTATCATAATTTACTTAGCCATTTCTCTACTGCTGGAACTTAGGTGGTTTCTAGCATTTTGAGTATCTAAGTAATATAACAATGATAACACACACAGACATTTTTTAGCTATAGAGTCACTGGGTTACAGAAATAATCAGTATTTTTATGGTCCTCGATAAATGTTTCTAAAATTGCTTTCCAAAATGACGATACCAGTTGAAAATACCACTGGCAATGTCTAAGCTTACCAATTCACAATATATTGATCAGAATTTCTTCATTTCACCATTCAATATACAGGTACTGTCCTAGGGGATAGGGAGATGAAAACAAAATTCTTGCTATTTCAGAGCTTGGATTCCAGTACAGCAATAGCAACACGATGAATATATAAGGATAAGCTAAACTCTCCTAATCCCAAAATCCAAAACATCTCCAAAATGTGACATTTTCTGAAGGCTGATGACTCCACAAGTGGAAAATTCTATACCTTGTACTCATCAGCAGGTCACAATCAAAACAGGTGGATGAAAAGTATTGTTCAAAATTACCTTAGGCCGGGCTGGGGATGTGGCTCAAGCGGTAGCGCGCTCGCCTGGCATACATGCAGCCCGGGTTTGATCCTCAGCACCACATACAAACAAAGATGTTGTGTCTGCCAAAAAATAAAAAATAAATATTAAAAAATTCTCTCTCTCTAAAAAAATTACCTTAGGCCATGTGTATGTATAAGTTGTATATAAAATATAAATGAATTTTGTGTTTGTATCATCCCCAATATTTCTCATTGTGTATGCAAATATTCCAAAATCCAAAACAATTCCAAAATCTGAAACAATGGTACCAAGCATTTTAGATAAGAGCTATTCAATCTATTTATAAATTGCTGTGTGGAAACATCTAATTCTGCCTGGAAACCTCAGAGGAAAATGGACATTCACAATGAAATTTAAAGAATGAATAACTCATCAGACAACAGGACAGGAGAGGAATTTCAAGCAAAACCAACATGGTCAAAACACTGGAGGTGTGCACTAGCGTCTCATATTCTAAGAACTACACACTGTTTGACAAAGGTTGTGGACAAATAAGGTTTATTTGGGAGAGTGGTTCCATAGGACCTTGTATTTTAATGATAAAATGTCTAAATTTCATCCTATTGGCAGTGGTGAATCACAGAACATTTTTAAGCAAAATTATCTCATGACTTCCTTTCACTTAGTTCTGTGTAGATTTTGATATAAATTGCTCCTGGTATCTGTTTAGACAGATCAAAGAAGCCAGTGGCAGGAGTATAGAGGATGAACGTGGAGGTGGACCAGAAGCAGAAGATCTGGTTAAGAAGTTGTCACAGCATTCCACGTGAAAAAAAGAGAAGGCCTCAACTATTGAGGTTGCAATGGAGGTGGGAACGAGTAAATCAGAGGTTATCTAGGAACTTGGGTTGGCAGGGGTATTTGGGAAGGGGAGAGAGGAATGATTAACATATTCACCAAGACAAGCAAGAGAAGGTGGGTTGAGGAGGAAGGTATGTTTGAGTATGCAGATGCTGTGGTCATACAGATGCAGAAATCCAGTGGCACTAGGATACATGGTTTACTATTCGGGAGAAAAAAGAGAGGTAGTAATATAAATTTGGAAGTTAGTGTGGTAGCTATAGTTTTGAATATTCTTTCTTATGAATTATCTCAGAATGTCCTTTGTCTATTTATCTTCCTGGGGTCTTGATATTTTTCTTATAAATTTGGGTAGGCTTATTTTATATTACTGTTTGTCATGTTGGCAAAAATCTAAATGTCCTTATAAATCTCAAGTTTCTAATTAAGTTTTCTTTTATTTTGAGGGAAAATATAAGTTTAATAAATTGATGCCTATGGAGGCAATAAGCCATCTGAGCTGCATATATGGAAGCCAAGATAGGAAACAGCCATTGACATATTTTAGACCAAAAGAAAACAAAAAAACCAAACAGGAGGGAGGAAGATTTCTTGTACACCATAAAAGAGATCGGAAAAGTGTAGAGTGACACCAGTGCAGGTCACAGAATCTTGTGTGTCCTCAGCAAGCTGGGTTACATGTTCTCAGTCAAGGAATGGCATATGACAGATGTTCATAAAGTAGTGAGGATCTAAGACAACAATAACACAGCTAGGATGCGCTGGCTGGCTGCAGTCCTTCTCATGCAGTCCTTGGCTCCTGGGATTTTTGCCTCGTCTTCCTTTTCCTGCTCTAGTAGTGCTTTCTTTTGCTCCCACAGTGGGCTCCAGTGGAAGATTAGGGCAACTGGATGGACATCCAAGGACCACTTGTATTTTAATAGAAGATTCTCTTGCTGACTGTGGGGTGTACACTGTAATCCCAGCTGCTCAGGAGGCTAAGGCAGGAGGATTGCAAGTTCAAGTACAGCCTGGACAACTTAGGGAGACCTTGTCTCAAAATTAAAAAGTAAAAGAGGCTTGGGACATGACTCAGTGGTAGAGCACCCCTGGGTTCAATCCCCAGGACTTGGGGCAGGTGGGATTCTCTTATAGGCAAAGTTTGAAGGTTTGGGTTTCTTTTTATGCTGAATTTAATTTAATATATATTAATTCAAAATAAAAATTTATATCAAACATTTGCAGATCAAACAATTTCAAGATTAAAAAAATATTTTAAACTTCTAGTTCCATTAAATAAAAGTTACAAGATGTCACTATCACTCTAACAATGAGAACATGCTAGGTAAAGTACAAAATCATTTTCTTATAAACTTGACAGAAAGTTGAGGTCACAAAGAAACCTGAATGAATAAATTCCAGAAGTAATGAGTCCTTCAGAAGACCTCTACAACTTCTTTCATTTTGGGCATAATGGCAAGAGGAGGAAACTGCTGTAGATGGAGACATGGAGAAATCAGCCCACCTTTTGACAAACTTTTGATGGCCACATGTGGGCTGGTATGCTGGATTGAGCTCCGGTCACCAGGCATGTCTGTCCTTACCTGCCAGCTCCTTCCCACAGGTGTTCACCAAAGTGGACAAGGGGAGTGTGCTAGAGGGAGGGGCAGTGCGGGGTCTGGAGGAAAATCCCTCTGGAGCTGCCTGGGCCTCGACACAGTGTGCCCTGTGATCCTCCAAAGGCCAGAGGCAGAGCAAGAGATCAAAAAGAAATCCCTCGATGAACTCCAGCCTCAGTAAGTACGCTGCAGTGGCCTCTCAAAATTGGAGACCAGGAGTAGCATGGAAAGAGATCTTTCTACAGGGAGCCAGGAACAGCTCAAGAAAGAAGCCCATAGCAACCCAAGAAGCTGACAGCCAGGCTACTTAATGTCAAAGCACAGAGCGCCCTCCCACAGTTCATGAGCAGGTGGTTGGGTTGAAACACTTAAAGGTGTCACCAGAGTCTCACTGGTGCTCAGATTTCCAAGCCCTGTCAAAAGAAAACTCCTCTTTCTGATCTCAAAGCTTTGAAGGTTATGGAAAAGCTCAAGGTTAAAGCTGCAGCAAAGCCCAGGTCTGGCTTATCTGCAGATTATTGTGATTCAGCCTTTCCTTCCATTGGTAGCATGACAGGAGAAGAAAGAGGCTTGCCCTTTTCTGGAAATTTTTTTTTTTTTACTTTAGTTTCTACTGCTCTTTTGCTCCCATTGCCAATCATACTGTAAAAATTATAAAGCGTAAGGGTGGTGGCTCAGTGGTAGAGTGCTCGCCTAGTACATGTGAGGCCCTGGGTTCGATCCTCAGCTCCACAGAAAAGTAAATAAAGATATTGTGTCTAACTAAATATATATATATATATATATATATATATATATATATATATATATATATTATTTTTTTTTAATTATAAAGTGTACAAAAAAGCAAGGATGTGTGAGGAGAAAAGAAGGAGGGAGATGTTATGGAATGAACATTTATGCCCCCTGCCGCAAATTCATATACTAAAGCCCTCACAGTCAATGTCATGATATTCTTGGAGTTTGGGAAAGGGGGCAATTAGGTTTAGATGGAGTGATAAGGATGGCTCCCATGATGGGATTAGTGTCCTTATAAGAAGAGAAAGATCAGAACTTTCTCATTCCTCATGAGCTCACAAATAAAAGGTCATATGAGGCCACAGTGAAAAGGCATCTGTAGGCCAGGAAGAGCCCTCACCCAAAATCAAACCTGACATTGGACTTTCAGCCTCCAGAACTATGAGAAATAAATGTCTGTCCTTAGGCCACGCAGTCTGTGGGATGTTGTTATAGCAGCCAAAGTAGTCTAAGATGGGAGAGAATTGTGCAGAAGAAATATTTGAAGAGAGAATGGCTGAAATTTTCAAAAATCAGTCAATTTCAGTCAGTCTGAGACCTAAAGGTTCATGGAACTTCAGCAGGAGAGATGCAAAAACAAAAGACACTCATGCACAATGAAACCAAAAAGGAAGAAAATACTCATTACATACGTCATTAGAAAACATGGAGGCCATGAGACAATGAAAACATCTCTAAAATACTGAAAGTGAAAAAATAGTCAACTTAGATCAATACAACACGTAAAAATCTTTCAAAACCAAAGTCAAAGACTTTTTCAAAGAGACAAAACTGGGAAGATTGTTTTCATCAGACTTGTGTTACAAGGAATCCTAAAAACTGTTCTCCAGGCTGAGGGTAAGTGATACCAGAAGGAAGCTAGGTCTGTTGGAAAGAATGAAGATCACCAGAGAGAGTAAATATATGGACAAATATAAAACTCCTTTTAAATAAATGGCATATTTGCTACATCCCCAGTCCTTTTTATTTTTTGTTTTGAGAGCTTGTTTGTAGATTCTAGCTGGGAAACACATCTATTCATAATATCCTTAACCCAAGAAGGGTTCTCATCTACTGGGGAAGGTCACCCTCTTCGACTGAGCATGAACAAGGAGTGGTGAGGGAGGAAAGGGACACCCGCCTAGCCAGCCAGATCAGCTGAAATAACCCTGGTGATCAATGGGTGACAGATGTTGCAGCCAGATTGTCTTCACAACCTTATTTTTTATTTTGAGACAGGCTCTTGCTAAATTGCCAGGGTTGGCCTTGAACTTGCAATCCTTCGGCCTCAGCCTCTTAAGTCGCTGAGATTACAGGCGAGTGTCACTGTACCCTACAATATATGACATATTTATATAATTTATTTTCCCCCCTTTATCCTCTCTTTCCTTTTTCTCCTGGCACAGAAACTTTAACATTAGAGGAAGTCAAGCATGAAAGGAGAGGGAGCACTGCACAGAGAGTCCACAGTGGCAGAATGCCCCAGAGTCCCAGGACGTGGCATGGCAGAGGGATAGCGTGTCATACAGATAATGGTGGGATGCCCTGGTGGCTGAGGATTTGGGAGAATGAGGGCAGGATGTCGTGCAGAGGTTTGGAGCCAGCAAAGAAACAGCAGCAGAAGAGAAAGGGTGCAGAGGTGTGAGGGGGGAGTTGGAGAGAGTGGCTGGGAGACTGATACAACAGAGCCCCTTTCTTACTGAGAAGAGATTTAGAAATGTCAAAAAGAGGGGAGATCAGAAAGAACATAGGAATGTTGGATTGGAATTGGAAGTATGAAATTGAAATGTTGGATTGGAATTGTTTTATTTTTTAATTCATTTCTAATCATCATCATCATCATCACCACCATCATCATCATCATTATTATTGTTACAGGAGATTGAACCCAGGGGTGCTTTACCACTGAGTCACATCCTCAGACCTTTTTATTTTTTATTTTGAGTCAGGGTCTCACTTAAGTTGCTTAGGGCCTCTTTAAATTCATGAGGCTGGCCTCAAACTTGTGATCCTCCTGCCTCAGCCTCCCACGTGGCTGGGATTGCAAGCAAGCACCACCTCACCCAACTGAATGTTTTTAAAATAAATATTATAGGGGCTGGGGTTGTGGATCAACAGTAAAGTGCTCCCCTAGCACATGTGAGGCGCTGGGTTCAATCCTCAGCATCACATAAAAATAAGTAAACAAAATAAAGATATTGTGTACAACTAAAAAATAAATATTTAAAAATAAGTAAATAAATATTATACACATACAGGTAGTTCTAGAAATAGTTATACTGGTGTGTGTGTGTGTGTGTGTGTGTGTGTGTGTCCATGAAACTTTCCTGTCTCTGTCTTCTGACAGGGCTTGTAGTTCTGGTCACTTGTCAAGCACTAGATCTTGGTTTCTAAATACTCTTTTCTACTAAAAAGAATCAAGGTTTCTTAGGGAAATGACAGATTCTAGAGCTGAAGAAGGAAGCGTGTAAAATGAACCTAAACATTCTGTTGTCCCAAAAGCTAAGAGATGCTGAAAGAATGATGAACATTTGTCAAAAAGACACAGGAGGGGCTGGGGTTGGGGCTCAGTGACAGAGCGTTTGCCTCACACATGTGAGGCACTGGGTTCGATCTTCCGCACCACATAAAAATAAACAAATAAAATAAAGGCATTTTGGGGCTGGGATTGTGGCTCAGTGGTAGAGCATCCACCTAGCATGTGTGAGGCCCTGGGTTCGATCCTCAGCACCACATAAAAATAAATATCTAAAATAAAGATATTGTGTCTAACTACAGCTAAAAAATGAACATTAAAAAAATAAAGGCATTCTGTCTACCTATAACTGTAAAATTTTTTTTTAAAAAGACACAGGAACCAGCTTGAGGGCCTTCCTCCAGCCAAATGTAGACTAATTTGAAAATAAAAATACTTGAATTTTGAATTACAAGTTATTGAATAAAGTAACAATTCATAAATCCATACCAATATAAATGAATAAACAAATGTGAAGACAAAATTCTTCTTTACCAAAGAATATCAATTAATAAAGTCTTTCTAAATTATTATGCCGATCATCATTTGGCAATCATTATTGTGGTAGCTGATACAGGAAAGACTTGTCAATGGATGCTAATACAGTTCAGTGTTTGAAGTTTGATAAGGAAAGGGGTACTGGCATAATATCAGAATACCTCCCCACAAAGTACTAAGAAGTGCTGGGCGCAGCAGCACACACTTGTAATCCCAGCGTCTTGGGAGGATGAGACAGGAGGATCGCAAGTTCAAAACCATAAAGCAAGGTGCTAAGCAACTCAGTAAGACCCTGTTTCTAAATAAAATACAAAACAGGACTGGGGCTGGGGCTCAGTGGTCAAGTGCCCCTGAGTTCAATCTCCAGTACCCGCCCCAGTCCCCAAAAAAGTGCTAAGTAGTGGACTGGGGATAGCTCAGTTGGCAGAGTGCTTCCCTTGCTTGCACAATGCCCTGGGTTCAAACCCCAGCACCACACACACACACACACACACAAAAAAAAAAAAAAAATTATTAAGTAGTAAGGGTGGGGAAACCTGTTGGACAGCAACCTGGCCGGTAGGGGGAAGGGTTGGTGTGGTGTGATATCGCATGGGATACTTCAGAGAGCACAGCATAGTTCCTGGTATCCCTGGCCTGAGTCTGGTCACAAGGAGACACTTGATGGGAGCAGTGGGAGTTCATCTACAGAGTAGAAGAACTTTTCTCTTTGTGAAGGTCCAGGAGAGGAGAGGCAGTGAAAGACTGAGGCACTACTAATCCAGATATAAGGGGATGCATGTGATAGGACAACTAAAAGCAGTGTGTGCTACTGGATAGGATCCTGGACAGAAAGGAAAAGTAGATGGCAAAATACAATTTTGTCATATGGATCGGACAGTAGTCTATCGCTGATGATTTCTCATTGGTGGTAATATGGAAGAGTTGTATTGATCAGCTTTTCATCACTATAATGAAATACCTGTGTGTCAGGCTGGATTTATTTTTTTAAAAAAAAGTTTATTTAGCTCCCAGTTTTAGAGGCTCAAGGATTGGGTTAGCTCTAGAGAGAGGCCCCTCCTTGACTGCATCACCTCCTGGCAGATAGCAATGGTAGGAGTCCTGTAGGAGGAAGAAATCACATCTGAAAACAAGACACCAGACAGATAACTGGGTGGGGCCAGGCTTAAGCTAGCTCACTCTCAAAAACTCTCTAGGGCCAGATGCAGTGGTACACATGTGTAATCCCAGTAGCTCGGGAGGCTGAGACAAGAGGATCAAGAGTTCAAGCCAGCCTCAGCAACTTGGCAAGGCCCTAAGCAATTCAGTGAGACCCTGTCTCTAAATAAAATACAAAAAAGGGCTGGAGATGTGCCTCAGTGGTTAAGTGCCCCTAGGGCACACCCCCGATTGGCTGAAGGACCTCCTGTTATGCCCCATCTCTTAAAGGTACTACCCCAGTTCCCAGTACCACCACCCGGGGAACCAAGCTCCCAACACATGAACCTTTAGGAAGATAAACAACAACAACAACAATAACAACAACAACAAAAAAAATACCAAGAGTGTTTTATATTGGGGGAATAGACACTAAAAATATTTAGGAGTAGTTGGTTGTCAGGAAGACAATAAATGTAGAGAGGAGTGTCAAGCAAACACTGTAAAATGTAAGCAACTGGAGAATTTGGGTGAAAGAACACAGAAAAAAATTTTTGAGAGTAGCAGTCTTGTTCTGTTGCCTAGGCTGATCTCAAACTCCTGGACCTAAGTGATCCTCCCACATTAGCCTCCTGTGGGGGCGGGAAAAAAACTTTTTAAAGCAAAATTAATAACATTTGTGGTATTTCTAGCATATGTAGAAAAAATTTATGTAATAAGAAGAAAAGGAAAAAAGGAAGCAAATGGAATTTACCTGTTACTAGAATTCTAAGGCCTTTGCATTGTTTATGAAGTAATATAATGTCATTAAGAGGCAGACTATTATAAGTTAAAGACACATGTTAGTCTCTAGAGCAACCACTAAAATGTAACACAAAGTGATATAACTAAACCATTAACAGAGAAGATAAAAGGAAATATTTAAGATTACTTAATTAACTCCCCAAATACTACAAAGACAAAACCAAGAAATAAAAACTAAAAAGGACACATGTAAAAACAAACCAACTGGGTCTGGGACTATAGCTCAGCAGCAGAGCACTTGCCTAGGGTTTATGAAGCCATGGGTTGATCACCAGCACCATGCAAAAAATAAAAACCCCAAACCTGATTATATCCATAACTGCTTAAATGTAAATGGATCAAGCATTGCAAATACAAACAAAAATGATCAATCTGGATAAAATAGCAAGACCTAATGACATTGTTTATAAGAAATATAATACAGTGTGGAAGAAAGTAAAATAATGGGAAAGATGTACCACGTGGATAGTAAACTTAAAAGAGTTGATATGACTATGTTAATATCAGACATAGATAACTTCTAGACAAAGTATACTGCCATTCATCAGCAATACATAACAATTCTGGCTGGGCACAATGGCACATGGCTGTAATCCCAATGGCTCAGGAGGCTGAGGCAGGAGGATTGTGAGTTCAAAGCCAGCTTCAGCAATTTAGCAAAACACTTAGCAACTCAGTGAGACCCTGTTTCTAAATAAAATATTAAAAAGGACTGGGGATATTGCTTAGTGGTTAAGCACCCTCCTGGGTTCAACTTCAGTACCAAAAAAAAAAAAAAAAATTGCATAACAATCCTAAACGTGTATACACTAAATAGAACAACATCAATTAAGGAAAGCAAGGAACTGGAGACCAGTGAGCAAGAAATGAAAGACAGAGACCAGGCAGAGATAAACATGAAAGTTTATTTGTCAAAGCTGACACCATCTCTCCATAGTCAGACAGAGGCAAAACAGGCTTGAGGTTCAAGACTTTTATGGGACAGATTCAGGGATTAGAGCTGGGCGGGTCCTAATGCAGGTGGTTTAACGGTCGTGTTGGTAAGAGGGAGTAGTGATATGCACTTGGGCAGGAAAGAATGCAGCAGTGAAGGGTTTGGTTGGTATGAGGGGGTGGTGAGCCTTTCTCAGAAACACACTTGGGCAGGAAAGTGAAATTTTTCTTAAAATGGCAGCTGTCACTTAAAATGGCCATCCAGATACTAAGCAAGGACCTTACAATCAAAACAGATGAAACAGCCCTTTGTGGTGGCATATGCCTGTAATCCCAACAGTTTGGGAGGCTGAGGCAGGAGGATGGTGAGTTCAAAGCCAGCCTCAGCAAAAAATGAGATGCTAAGCAACTCAGGGAGACTGTTCAAGGACAGACGAGGCCAGGCACCGAAGACAGCAGGAAACAGTTTTATTTGGCTGCATCCAGGTTCAGAGAGCACAGCTTCTGCTGTAATCAATCAATCCCCTGAACCCCAAGTTCAGGTAGTTTCAGAACTTTATACCCAGCATGTAAGGGGAGGGGCTCAGAAGTTCACAGGCTGCAGAAGTTCACATAAAAGCAGAATTTTCTTTCACTGTTTTGTGCAAGTTAACCCTTCAAGGACAACACCTTAGAAGGGAGAGTTGCTTCTCCTCTTTCTATCCTCCCCCTGCCAGCTGTTACCATGGAGCCCAGTTGGTAAAACTTATCTTAAAAATGTAGATGTTTCTGTGAAGCCCAGCTCAAGGTCAGAGGCCTTGTTTGCACTTTTCTACAAACTACTGTACTGAATACATGTTTGTGATAAACTAGTAAGCGGGTGTCCAGCACCTGGAATGCTGATTTCTTCCCGGCCAGTGGCCAAGTAAAACAGGAGGACAGGAAAATAGGAAGTTTATCTACATTGAACTCTTTTGCTGACAGTGCTAAAATCAGCCATGGTGAAGATTTCTGGAGAAGCCCAGTTAAGACTTTTCTGTGGAGAAAAGGTGTGCCACTTCAAGATCCTCTGTCTAAATAAAATACAAAATAGGGCTGGGGACGTGGCTCAGTGGTCGAGTGCCCCTGAGTTCAATCCTCAGTAGCCACCCCCCGCCAAAAAAAAAAAAAAAAAAAAAAAACAACAGGTGAAACAATAACTGGTGGAATTAAATAAATGGACAGTGCACATCATAGTTAGATTTTAATTTTCTTCTAGTAACTAAGATAAAACACAGTAATGATATAGAAGAGATGAATAACACTATCAACCTGATATTCACAGAACATTTTACCCAACACAAGCAGAATATGCATTTTTCAACAGTGCATATGAAACCACTAGCATAGATTATAAATGCTCATAAATAAGTCTAAATAAATTTCAATGATATTCTAAAAAGAAATTGTTATATCTGCAGGCTTCCCCTCCTCTCCCCTTTCATGGTGGCTGTGGTGGGGACTTTCCACCTGGCTGAGAAGACCTGAAATGGCCCATCAGAAGCTGACAAGGCAATGGACCCCAACCACCTGTTCCCACAGGTGGAGGCAATCACCCTGTCAATGCGATCAGCCCTGACCAACCCAGGTTGAACCCCATCCCCTAAGCTCAGCTCGGCCAACCTGCTGTCAGTAGCTGTAATTTAGAAGGCTGAGGCCTTCCTACCTCCAGTTTCCTAGCGACTTCCCCGGCCCTCACCCTTTCGAGAACAAGTGAACCTTGCCTGGGAGCAGCCCCCCAATAAACCTTCTTTTGGTGCCTCATTCTTGTTCCATGGTTCCTGGTCTGGCGCGCCCCTTTCTGCTTTGCAGAAATCATAAATTTAAAAAAATATCAGGACTGATTAGGCACAGTTAATCCCAGGTATTTGGGAAGCTGAATCAAGAGGAATGCAAATTCAACTTCAGTCTAGACAACTTAGTGAGAACCTATCTCAAAGAACTGAAAATGGGCCGGGTGCAGTGGCACATACTTGTAATCCCAGCAGCTGAGGAGACTGAGGTAGGAGGATCAGGAGTTCAAAGCCAGCCTCAGCAACTTTTGAGGCCCTAAGCAACACAGTGAGACCCTGTCTCTAAATAAAACATTAAAAAGGAGCTAGGGCTGTGACTCAGTGGTTAAATGTCCCCTTCTGGGTCCAATCTCTGGTACCAAAAAAAAAAAAAAAAAACTGAAAATGGGTTGCCTATGCAGCTCAGTAGTAGAGCAGCCCGGGTTCAATCTCTAGTATGGCAAAATAAAACAAAACAACACCAGAAATGAAAGAGCAAATATTATTACAGATCTAACAGACATTAAAAGCTTAATAGGGAAAATTACAAAGAACTCTATGCCAATTAACTTGAAAACTTAGATAAAATGTGCAAATTTCTTGCAAAAATAAAATTTACCAAAACCACCGAAGATGAAATAGAAAAGCTAAATGGTCATACAGTACTCAAGAAATTAAATGTGCAATCAAACATCTTCCTGCAAGGAAAACTCCAGACCCAGTTGGAATTCTGTCAGACATTTAAGAAAGAAATAATGCCCTCTTATACAAATTTTTGAGAAAATAGTAGAGACGGCCTCCCAATTCATTTTATGCAGCCAACATAATGGTCACACCAAATCTGTACAAATATTGTGAGAAAAATTATCAACTAAAATATTTCAAGAGAATAGATACAAAAATCCTTAATGAAGTATTACCCAGTGGAATCTAGCAATATATAACAATATAGACACACACACACACACACCACATAAGAAGGATACCACACATGATAACTAATTAATCTAAGTTAGTTCCATATTTGAAAATTAATGAATGTAACTTACTACTGAATACAGGAGAAAACCCATATGCTCATCAAATGGTTGCAGAAAAAATATCTGGCAAAATATCTGTCTGGATAAAAACTTTCCACAAATTAGGAAAATAGGGGAATTTCCTCAATCTGATATGTGCATCTTTTTTTTTATTGTAATAGGGATTGAACCCAGGGCTACAGGGCTACATCCTTAATCTTCTTTATTTTTTACTTTGAGACAGGGTCTCCCTAAGTTGCTGAGGGTCTCACTAAGTTGCTGAAGCTGGCCTTGAACTTGCAGTCCTCATGCCTTAGCTCCTTGAATTGCTGGAATTATAGAAGTGTGCCACCATGTCAGATGCATCTATTAAAATATCTACAATTACCATAATATAAAATAGTAAAAGACTGGATTCTTCCCTCCATAAAATTGAGACAAAAGCAAAAATATCTACTTTTACCACTTCTATTTCTATTCAATAATATACTGGAAGTTCTAGTTAGTGTAATAAGTCAAAAAAATAATAGGCATATATATTATAAAGGAAGAATTGAAATTATTATATTCATAGACAGCATGATTGTGTATATAGAAAATTTTTTTTAAAAACCCACTACAACTATTACTGAATTTAGTAAAGTCAAAAGATGCTATATTGATCAAAACCCAAAAAACATTTTCTGTATGTTAACATTGAAACTTTATTTGTTTATTGCTACTGGGGATTGAACCCAGGGGTGCTCTATCATTGAGATACCTTTCCAACCCTTTTTGAGACAGGATCTCACCAAATTTCTCAGGCTGGCCTTCAACTTTGATTCTCCTGCCACAGTTCCGAAAGTAGCCAGGATTACAGGTGTGCACCACCATGCCTGGATAGAAAATGAAATTTAAAAAATACCATTTACCATAGTATTAATAAAAAATCAAATACTCAGGATATAGATTCATATATGTGTATTCAGTTGGATTTTTAACAAAGAGCCAATTCAAGACCATGGGGAAAGGACAGTTTTTAAAAAAATGGTACTGAGGGATGGGGCTGTAGCTCAGTGGTGTAGCACTTGCCTCTCAGGTGTGAGGCACTGGGTTTGACCTCAGCACCACATAAAAATAAATAAACAAAGATACTGTGTCCAACTGTGACTTAAATTTTTTTTAAATGAGATGGTACTGAAACAACCAAGGACCTGCACCCCCCCCCAAAAAAAATCAATATTACCACACTTCATACACAAAATCTAAGTTAAGGTGGATCACTGACTTAACAGCTAGAACTATAAAGCTTTTGAAAGAGAATAATGAAAATGTTTTCATAACTTTGAGATGGGCCCTAACTACAAAATTAAAGATTAATAATAGTATAAAACCTAACATTCTTCTCACTGTGTACCATTTTTAAAAACCAATGAGTAAGTCATACATTAGGAAGAATAATTGCAATATGCACATATGATAAGTGACTTATATCTAGAATATATGAAGTACTTCCACAAGTTAGCAAAAAGGCAACCTAAGTTTTAAAATGAGGAAAAGATCTGAACAAAAAATTAACGACAACAAAAAAAATCTGCATAGCCAATGAGTATGTGGAATGTTGCTCAACAGCATTAGTCATCACAGAAACACAAATTGAAATCACAGTGTGATTCCATCTTACACTCACAAGAATAGCTAAAATAAAAAAGACTGGCCATACCCAATGTTGAGGAGGATGTAATGCATCTGGGACTCTCTTGATTGCTGGTTGACCTGTAAAGTGGTATAACCACTTGGAAGAGCCATTTGAGTTTCTCGTGGAGTTAAATAATCATCTATTCCGTGTCCCAGTAATGTCTCTCCAAATTGTTACCTCAGGAGAACAGAAAATGTATACCCGTCTGGGCGTGGTGGCACACGCCTATAATCCCAACAGCTTGGGAGGCTGAAGAAGGAGGATTGCAAATTCAAAGCCAGCCTCAGCAAAAGCAAGGTGCTAAGCAACTCAGTGAGACCCTGTGTCTAAATAAAATACAAAATAGGGCTGGGGATGTGGCTCAGCATCGAGTGCTCCAGAGTTCAATCCCCAGTACCAAAAAAAGAAAAAAAAAAAAAAAAAGAAAATGTATATCCACAAAGAACCTGTAGGATAATGTTCACAATAGCATCATAATGATATACCAATTCATAGATATTATTAATATACCTTATGAATAACTATTCATAATAGCAAAAACTGAATCATCTCAAACGCCTATCAACAGGAGAATAAACAAACTGTAACATATACAAATGCACTGAGATAATACCAATTAAAAAGGAATGAAAGCTGGAGGTGGTGGTATACTCTTGTAATCCTAGTTGTTGAGGAGGCTGATGCAGGAGAATCACCACAAGTTTAAGGCCAGCTTGGGCAACTTAGTGAGACCTTGTCTCAAAATAAAAAACAAAAAGGACTGGGGATGTAGCTTAGTGGGACAGTGCTTGCCTAGCATGTGTGAGGCCTGAGGTTCCATCTGCGGGTGGAATCAGACTGGGCTCAAATCCTGAGCCTGCCATTTACAAACTGTATGACATTTGGCAAGTTTGCTTTTTTCAAATCATTTCTGCGTCTCAGTTTCCCATTCATGAAAAGAAAATGATAGTAGTACCTCCTTCAGGTAGTGGGTATGAGAATGAATATATTTAAACACTTCAACTAGTGCTAGGCAGGTCATAAGTCCTATGTAAATGTTAGCAAAATTTCAATATACAGATCAATTATATGGTAAATGGAAGTGTGATATGGATTTTAAAAATATCAGCACTGAATGTGAAATCTTTCCCACTGATACAAAGAAGGAATTTATGACACTTTATTACATGTGCTAAAAATTTTGCATCTTGGGCTGAGGGTGTAGTTCAGTGGTAAAGCATTTACCTAGCATGCATGTGGTACTGGGCTCAATCCCCAGCACCATGATTGATAGATAGATAGATAGATAGATAGATAGATAGATAGATAGATAGATAGACAGATAGATAGAAAGAAAGAAAGAGAAAGAATGAATATTAAGCCTAACACAATGGCACATGCCTGTAGTCCCATCTACTTAGGATCATCACCTGAGCCCATGAATTCCAAACAAGTGAGACCCAGACTCAAACAAAAACAAAACAAAAAAAGTGTTTTGATGAACTCTGGTTTCTAGTATTGGATAAGTTATTCCAGTAGGAGGAGCTCTGACCAAGAGTTTTAAATGCAGACACACAGGAAGATCCAGACCTTCACTGCTTTAGAATTTGTCTTTTCTTTGCTCCCTGTGCCATACCAGGAAAATAAGGTACTGCTACAAACCACATATTTTTTTCTCCTTAAAAACAGAAAATTGGGGGCTGAGGTTGTGGCTCAGTGGTAGTGCACTCGTCTGGCACATGTGAGACACTGGGTTCAATCCTTGGCACCACATAAAAATAAATAAATAAAATAAAAGTATTGTGTCCATCTACAATTAAAAAATTTTAAAAAGCATGGGCTGGGGCTGTGGCTCAGCGGTAGAGCGCTCGTCTAGCACGTGTGAGGCCCTGGGTTCAATCCTCAGCACCACATATAAATAAAATAAGCATATTGAAAATAAAATAGAGATCTTAAAAAAAAAAAGCAGAAAATTGTGGGTTGGAGTTGTGGCTCAGTGATAGAGCATGCGTGAGGCCGTGGGTTCGATCCTCAGCACCACTAGAAATAAATAAATAAAAACAAAGGTATTGTGCCCAACTACAACTAAAAAAATAAATATTTTAAAAAATAAAAGATCCATTTACAACTAAAAAATATTTTTTAAAAAGCAGTACATTGTGATAAATGAATTTGGTTTGGACTTTAATTTTCACTAGAGAAATGACACATTTATATTGTATTAGTAAAAAATATGATTTCCTAGTTTCTCAACTTACATATACTTAAGGATTTAAAAAGTCTCTTTTTAGGGCTGGGATTGTGGTTCAGTGGTAGAGTGCTTGCCTAGCATGTGTGAGGCACTGGGTTTGAGTCTCAGCACCGCATGTAAATAAATAAATAAAGATTCGTCAACAACTAATGAAAATATTTTTTTAAAAAGTCTCTTTTTATATTTTTCTTTCTTTTGATTGACCCATGTAGAAAAGTTTACAAAGGCTTTCTTGGCCTTAGATCTCAAATTTACTGTTGTGTTTCCATATTCCCTTCACTAAATTAAAAAAAAAAAAAAATGAAGTCACCCAGGACTCAGGATCATATCTTCATCAGCAAAAACTTTTTATTTTATTTTAATTAATTTATTTATTGGGGCTGGAGTGTGGCTCAGTGGTAGAGCACTCGCCTAGCATGAGTGACGCACTGGGTTCGATCCCTGGGACCACATAAAAATAAAACAAATAAAATAAAGGTATTATGTCCATCTACAAATAAAAAAAATAAAAATTTTTATTTATTTATTCTAATTAGGTATATATGACAGGAGAAAGCATGTTGATTCATTGTACACAACTGCAGTACAACTTTTCATTTCTCTGGTTGTACATGATGTAGCCTCACACCATATGTGCAATCATACATGTACCTAGGGTAATGATGTCCATCTCATTCCACCATCTTTCCTGCCCTCACACCCCTCTCCCTTACCTTCCCTCCCCTTTGCCCAATCACAGTTCCTCCATTTTCCCATGCCCCTCTCCACACCATTATGGATCAGCATCCACTTATCAGAGAGAACATTTGGCCTTTGATTTTTTTTTTTCTTTTGGTACTGGGGATTGAACTCAGGGCACTTGACCACTGAACCACATTCCCAGCCCAATTTTTGTATTTTATTTAGAGACAGGGTCTCACTGAGTTGCTTAGCACCTTGCTAAGTTGCTGGGACAGGCTTTGAACTTGCAATCCTCCTGCCTCCACCTCCCAAGCTGCTGGGATTACAGGCATGTGCCACTGCATTCAGCTCAGCCTTTGGTTTTTTGGGATTTGCTTACTTCGCTTAGCATGATATTCTCCAGCTCCATCCATTTACCTCCAAATGCCATAATTTTATTCTCTTTTAATGCTGAGTAATATTCCATTGTGTAAATATACCAGTTAGTAGAAGCATTTTAAATAAGTTTAATCACCACAGGAAAAACAGCATTCTAGACTAAATATTTTCCAAATCAGTCTGATTTTCCAAATCAGTCTCACTGTCCTAACATTTGGACCACAAATATAGTGTTCTTTTTTTTCCTGAAGTTGACTGCATGATGGGCTTTTACATTTTTTTCTTTTATCTCACAGTTGTCCTTGAAGAGCTAGATGTAAACTCAAGTCAAGGAAAGGAGACATGTCTCACTAGTTTCAGGTTGCTAGGCAACTTTACTACTCTATCCAATCTCTTATCTTGTTCAGGAGGGGTGGAAAGGTATGGGAAAAGTATGTACCATTTAAGTCCTATAGATAGATAGACGTGTGTGTACATAAACATATACATAGTCTTTACTTTTTATATATATGTGTATATATGTATATGTGTGTATGTATATATGTATATATTCTATTCTAAAATAGAGTAATTTCTAGGAAAACTCTCCAGTCTATAGGATTTGTGCTATCTTTTTTTCTCTAAGCCAACTTCCTATTCCCTCCTTCAAGAGGAATAAAACTTATATATTTAGAATTGTACTTTGGAGAAATGAATGTCAGTGTATATCTTCTCTCATTTCTGAAACTTTTCATATACGGTCTAAGTTTTTCTTAAAATTGACATCAAAACAAATATTTCTGGTATACTTATTGATACTTATAATTGTCACTTTCTGTGTTCAGGGTTGCAAGGCCAGAGCTTCAAAAGCTGATTTCCCATGAGGAACTTTGCTTGTGATGACATGTACTCAGTTTTTAGTAACTGCTTTGGTATGTCATCTGAAGACCATTTAAAGATAAGAATTTTTTCTTTTTTTGGTACCTGGGATTGAACCCAGAGGTACTTTACCACTGAACCCCATTCCACAGCTTTTTTAATTTTTATTTTCTATTTTGAGATAGGGTCTTGCTAAGTTGCTTAGGGCCTCACTAAAATGCTGAGAGTGGTCTTGAACTTGCAGTCCTCCTGCCTCAGCCTCCTGAGCTGCTGGGAATATAGGCATGTGCCACCAGCCCGGCTAAGTAACGATTTTTGTTGCATATTTTTACTTTTTTTTGTAGTGCTGAGGATGGAACTCAGGACCTAATACATGCTAAGCAAGTGCTCTACCACTGAGCTAAACCCCAGCCCTTTTTAGTTTTATTTTTGAGACAGCATCTGGCTAAGTTGCACAGGCTGACCTCTAACTTGTGATTCTCCTGCCTCTGCCTCCAGAATCGTTATACAAGCATGTACCACTAAACCCAGTCTTTAAAAAAAAAAAAAAAAAAAATATATATATATATATATATATATTAGTTGTAGTTGGACCCAACACCTTTATTTTAATTATTTTTACGTGGTGCTGAGGATCAAACCCAGCGTCTCGCACATGCTAGGCGAGCTCTCTATTGCTGAGCCCCAGCCCCAGCTCCTGAACCCAGTCTTTACTTTTAAAATGGCAGTTTAAAAACCTAAAAATAGGCTAGGGTGTAGCTTACTGGTACACTGAGTGCCTAGCATATGAGGTCAGTGTTAGAATGAGTGCTTCACATACAGGAGGCCTGGGTTTGATTCTTTTTTTTTTTTTTTTTTTGGTCATTTAGTTTTTATTCATAATCATAAACTTAACTCTGCAATCCAGCTAGACTTGGGAGGGGAATAAGGAAAATATGGAACCCAAAGAACTGCAGCTAGAGCACAAAGATTATGGGATATTTCGAGCAGATGGGATGGAGGGGTGCTCTCCCGAGCTACAGAAGGGGAATGGTTTGGTGGTTAAGATAAACACAAGTCAAATGTATTAGAGTTGTCCACAGTCGGAAATGGTGATCTTCTTGCTGGTCTTGCCATTCCTGGACCCAAAGCATTCCATGGCTTCCACAATGTTCATGCCCTCTTTCACCTTCCCAAAGACCACATGCTTGCCAACCAACCACTCAGTCTTGGCAGTGCAGATGAAAAACTGGGAACGGTTTGTGTTTGGCCCAGCATTTGCCATAGACAAAATGCCAGGGCCTGTATGCTTTAGGATGAAGTTTTCATCATCAAACTTCTCCCCGTAGACGGACTTGCCGCCAGTGCCATTATGGCGTGTGAAGTCACCACCCTGGCACATAAATCCTGGAATAATTCTGTGAAAGCAGGAACCCTTATAACCAAATCCTTTCTCTCCAGTACTCAGAGCACGAAAATTTTCTGCTGTTTTTGGAACTTTGTCTGCAAACAACTTGAAGGAGACGCGGCCCAAGGGCTGGGCGATATCGAAGAACACGGTGGGGTTGACCATGGCTGACGGAGAACGACCACAGGCGACAGCAGCGTCTTGAAAGCCTGGGTTTGATTCTTAATGTCACAGAAAAATAAGTAAACAAGTAAATATCTAAAGATAGAGGCCATTATTTTAAATAGCTAAAGTGAGAACCCTTAATTAGTATGTATAATCACTTTATTTAAAAGATCAAAGAATAGCAGGGCAAAACTAGTCTAAGCACTTCTCCAACCTTGAACTTTCTCCATGATATTTTATACCCCTGCCAAGTAGTTGCCAGGTGTGTTCTTTAATACCACCAGAATTCTGGGAACAGTGGCCCACATATAATCCCAGGACTCAGGAGGCTGAGTCAGGAGGATCACAAATTCAAGGTCAGCCAGGAAAACTTAGTGAGGCCCTGTCTTAAAATAAAAAATAAAAAGGCTGGGGATATAGCTCAGTGGCTCAGTGTGCTGGATTCGATACCTGGTACCATCAAATAATAACAACAACCATAATACTACCTCCAAAGAAACTCACTACCCGTCAAAGCAGCTTTTCTAGTTCTTTCTTTACTTAAAATATACACAAATAAATATTGGTCAACAAATAGACCCTTTCCTGAAAATGTTTAGTATTTTATTCTAAACTACTACGGCTTTCTTCTGGATACCTATTTTATCCATCTACCCATTGATTTATTCAGCCATTTAATGATGTATGCATTGCATATCTAATCACTACCTGCCCTGTACTAGGCATGGGGATGTAGATACAACAGTGAATGTGTGAGACTTGCTTGTCTTTTTCTTAAGCTTCAGTGTTTCAAAATAGGTTCACATTTATGCTGATATTAGCTGCAGTTTTCAGAGGTTTAACAAAGCAAAATGCGTTTCTTACTGACAGTCAGTTCTGAATCACAAGTGATTCAATAACCGAGGCCTTTTTCAGCGGGTAGCTTTGTTCCCTGGGGCCTCCAGTTCTTTGCGTCCAGGTGCCTGATGGGAAGAGCATGCAGAAGCACATCAGTTTCCCCAGTGCCTGGGTCAGGAACCTGCCACATCATTTCTCTCATACTCCATTGGCAAGCGTCCATCACCGTTAGGTGGAGGGTCTGTCAGATTGAAGGGCTTTTGTGGAAAATTGGCCATCTCTGCTACAATATCCAAAGCTCTTTCATGATTTGATTTTGTGGTTGTAAGATTATTTCAGTGTAGTCAGTGCTGGGATTGCTCACCTCTGGAGTCTTGAAACTTAAACAGTACTTAAATATTTAAGTCTTTCAGAGATTCTCTTCCACTATCTAGTTTTTTATATAACAAAATTATTTATTGAGTGTTTAATAAGTGATTTCTCCTTGGAATAATACTTAAGATATAACTTGATATTTGTATTCATTGATCCTATTAGCAAATATCACTTTCAGAGCCTGAAATTTACAATTATAAAATCTAAGCTTTTTACTGAGTTTAAATGGAAATGGCTAGCATTTACATAAAAACTAAGACTTTTACAAAGGAAAAATTATAATGGTTTAAGTCCGTAGTTCATCAGAGGGCTTACTTTCTGAAATGTGTCTGGGTTCTGTTATACTCTCACTAGGTTTTGTCTGCTTTTTGACTTCTACTTTTTTTTTTTCTGGACTTGGGATTGAACCCAGGAGTGCTTTACCCACTGAGTTACATTCCCAGCCCTTTTTAAAATTTTATTTTGAGACAAAGTCTCACAAACTTGCCCAGGCTGCTCTCAAACTCGTGATTCTCCTGCCTCTGATTCCTCCCCTGAGTAGCTGGGGTTACAGGTATGTGCTACTGATATCTGTTATGATATGTCATGCCTTGCTGATATCTGTTAACTTCATGAATAACATATATCGTATTTTATTCTCTCTTTTTCAAATTTTGACTTGGGGCTTCAGTGTCTTTATTTTGTAAATAATGGCACTAATCCATACAGACCTGAAAACTCAAAATGAATGTAAAGGTCATTGGGGTCCTCAGAGCGAAATGTAAATTGAAACAGCTGAGAAGATTTTGCAAGTAAAAGGAAACCAAACCTACAATTGATTAAGCAATTTATCATCTCAGAGAATAAGACATTTCAATGAAGTGAAGGAGTGTATACACAGGTCTTCTATTTCAAAGGGTCAGTGACCCAGGCCAGTCTTCTCTGTGTTCCCCTTTCTCACTGTGTTGGCTGTCTCCTCTTGTGGTCACAAGATGGCAGCAGTAGCCCCAGGCACTGTATATTCTCTCCCAGGATCAAGCTTTCAGGATTTCTTCCCTATACCCTCACATTTAAAATTAAGGACCCCCAAAAGAGCATTTTTTAAAAAGTAGGCTATGTCTCTCTATACTTACTATTTCATAAATTAAAACCTGAGAAAAAATTTTTGGCAGTGCTGGAGATTGATCCCCCACGGCTTCACACATACTAGGCAAGATTCTACTTCTAAATTATACCCCAGCCCCTAAACTTCAAATACTTATTCATTCATCTACAAATAATAGTAACAAACTTATTAAATGTTAACATATATTATCCATTTTTATGAAAAAAATCTGTATTTTTCAAAACAAAATCATTTAGTGAGAAGAGTGGCATCTCATGTGGCATAATAGAGGACCAATGATTTCTCCTATCTGTAGCTCATTCAGTCTGTTGTATATCACATATGTAGCCTCTGGAATAGTCCACATACATTCGTGAAAGAGTGAGAGTAAAAATGCAAATTAATGCTAGCATTATTATGAAAACACTTTGAGCCAAAGACTCCTTGAGAGGGGTGTCCTTATGCCTCTTTTAATTGCTGAGAGACTATTTCCCAAACAACAGACTACCCCTCCTGTTTAATTGACCAGAACTGGATAATTTGCCTAGTTCTAAGGAATGAGAACAGAATTTTCAGGATTGATTTAAACCAGTGGCTTTCAAAATCTAGTATGCATTAGAATCATGTGTAGAGCCTGTCAAAACAGGCTTCCTAGTCCCCAACACTAGGGTTTCTAACTCAGTAAGTTTGGAGTGGAGCCTGAGAATTTGCCTATTTAACAATTCTCAAGTCATTGGTGCTGGTCTGGGACCACAAGGTAAGAGCCACTGACTTAGACCAGTCAGAGAGTGGGGATGTGGCCAGGCTTCCTACAGTGCTGTTACATGGAAGAACATGGATATTTCAATAAATTTGGGCTCATTAGGAAGCAAAAGGGGAGAATGGCTGTTGGTATAACCAACAGTGTTTACTGTAACTATATTCTCAGAAGATTTATGGTGGACGTCTCCAAATTACAGAAATACTTAAACGTTGGTCCTGCTTGTGACTTTTTAACTCATTATCAAGTGTATCTTGGATTCATGGACAAGGGAAGAAAAGGATGAGTTAGAGAGGAGAGACAGGAATGGAAAGGATGGGGTAGAGGTAGAAATTTAACTTTAAAATGCTTTTTTTTTGTTTGTTTTTGTTTTCTCTTCAATACAGCCCTCCCAGCTTAGGTAAACTTGATATGGAGAAACAAAATGTAATTGGGAGACTCCACCTCTTTGCAAACTTATTTTGCACTTAAATGCATTTTAAGTCTACTCAGGTATAAAATCACATGGAGTCATGCCCCAAACCACCTAGCAATTAGATTTGTTTTTCACTTTCATATGGCTTAGTAGCAACAACAACAAAAAACAAAAAACTCCTAATGGGGAGAGGCCTCTATAGTTCTGTCTTAATGAACTTCAGTGAAAGTGGTATAGAATTTTAGAATTGGAAAAAAATCAGGAAACACATCCCTACTCCCATACAGACTACAAAATGATGCAGGCTGGAGAGAGGTAGGAATGTGCCCAAGCTCACTCAGTCACCACATGGTTGTAGGAATTATAACCTAGGAATTATAACCAGGCCTTGTGATGATATCTCCACATCTATTTTTCAGATTTTTTTTTCTTGGTGGCAGGGCAGGTGTTAAGGATATTGAATCCAGGGTCTTCAGCATGCTGAGACCCTGTGCTCTGTCACTGAGCTATATCCTCACCCCTATTCTTCAGAAAGTTTTTTGTTTGTTTGGTTGGTTGAGGTTTTTTTTTGGTTGTTGTTTCGTTTTGTTTTTGGTGCTGGCAATGGAACCCAGGGCCTCATGCATGCTGACCAAGCACTCTTACCAATGTGCTGGCAATGGAACCCAGGGCCTCATGCATGCTGACCAAGCACTCTTACCACTGTGCTACATCCATAACCCTTTTAAAATTTTGAGACAGTGTCCCTAGGCTGCTGAGGCTAACCTTGAACCTGTGATGCTCCTGCCTTAGTCTCCCAAGTAGCTACAATTAGAGGCTTGCACCACTGTGCTCAAGTCTTCATAAGTTCTGATTAGATCTTCTATGTGGTGATTAAAGCAAAAACCAAGATGTAACAAACAGGTTATATAAAACGGATGAGACCAAAATGTTTAAGATGTCTGATATCTGAGACAAGTTATTCCCATTGTATTCTGCCTCAGTTACTGGCCTTCCCTCTGCGTCTTCAGTCTCAACCTTTACAGCCTTCAGCTGCCAACTGCAAGGTACCTGTACCTTCTCAGAGGCAGCACCTCTTAAGGCTTGTGTCAAAACTGGGTCTAGCATTCACTACCTTATAGCCCCTGCCAGCCTCCTCTGACACAACTCCATAAAGTCTATCTCTTTCTGCTGTCTCAGGAACTTCTCTTCTGAGGCCTCCAAGCCCTTCTGCCACTGGCCTTCACCAGGGTCCTTATGTCATGCCTTTGATACTGAGCCTCATGGAGAAAGGTGTGGGGGTTATTGATCTGTTTCCTCCTCCCCAGAGACCACTCTGCATGTCAAGACGTGAGACAGCTTTTAGCACATTTAAAAAAAAAAAAAAAAAGCATTCCCAAGCCAACAGTGCCTTTTAGACCATCAACTGCTCTGCTCAAAGAAAAATTTTTACCCAATCACACTTACCTATTTAGAGGTCTGGTAAGTGTTCAGGGCTCCTAAAGGACCAGCATTTGGAGGCAGGAGACTGTGGACAAACTATGACTATCTGCTTATCTCTTCTCTTCCCTTGGATAGGAGGAAAGAGACAATTATAAAAGTGCTTCTCTCTCTCTTTTAAAAACCACTTTTCGGGGCTGGGGATGTGGCTCAAGTGGTAGCGTGCTCGCCTGGCATGCGTGCGGCCCGGGTTCGATCCTCAGCACCACATACAAACAAAGATGTTGTGTCCGCCGAGAACTAAAAAATAAATATTGAAAAATTCTCTCTCTCTCTCCCACTCTCTCTTAAAAAAATTTTTTTTTTCTCTTGTTTCCCAGTTTTTCCTGTTCAGAGTGAGCTGGGCTGTGCTTTTGGTCCTAGACCTTGGGTCCAAGTATGTTTTATCTCCAGATACTGAGGAGGGTGGCAAAGAGGAAGCTATTAGCTGAATGGATATTCAGGCTTTAAGAGAGCATGATGAGCAGGACCTTGAAGTTGCTCTGTCTAGTCCAGAGAATGATAGGCACATGGACCCAAAGCCAGCTACCAAGGCTACCTACCCTGTTGGCCCCCCTGTTAGGAGTTCTTCTTTATCTGAACCAAACCCCCTCCCCATAAGTTCCCACACACTGCTTTTTATTCTGGACAGTGCCTGGCCTAATGTAGGAACTCAAAAAATAATGAAAAAGAAACAGCACTCCCACAATGACCACCGTCAAACAGCGGAGCAGTCTGTCTCTTTCCAGGTCAAACATTCTATTTTCAACAGCTATTTGTAAAACTGCATAGGATGTGCTGTGACTTATAGCCCTCCACATTTGGCCATGGTGGCATCGGCAATGGGGGAAACCGTCTGGATGTGGCATGGCTCAGCACAGCTTAAAGGGCACAGGCATTTCCTCCTGGTGCTGGGTTTCCAGTACTGAAGCCTAAGCTGGCACTGGCATTTCTTGCTCTCAGGACATACTGAAAGCCAAGAGACTTGCATCTGATTCTCCAAAAGCTCTGGCTCCTCTGCCATCTCCTGATGTTCAGGATCTAGTTTCCCTATCTTTGTGCGCAGTGTCTTAGTGACTCAAGCTAAAGGGCTTGAGTCAGCAGAACCTTTTGGCTCTGAATTGTCACACACAGGAAGTAGGGGAGATGCCTTCTCACAAGTTGGGTGATAAGGAGGTGGGGAAGAGGTTAGTGACAAGAGCTTCTGGATGTCCCAAAATAATACGATAGAGAGGGAGGGAGGAGACAAGGAGACAGTAGAAGGGAAGGCGATCAATGAGGCACCCTGTAACTGTACTGTAACAGGCCCAACTTTAGTATCGGACAGAGGTACTCGACCACATGATGTTCTCAGTTGCCTTCACAGGTTCTCAGCCATATTTTGTGGATGTCCAACATTTCCATCACATCCAGATTATCACCCTGTTATGTAGAATACCCATAAGATCCAGTCTGAACCATGAACTATGGTGTGACCCAAGGCAGGGATCAAGAAAAGTGTAACTTGATAAGAAAGTTACATATCTCTCAGAACTTTTGGTAGCTTGATTAGAGTAGGAAGAAGTTTTTTTTTTTGTTTGTTTTTTTTGTACTGGGGATTTAACCAAGGGCACTTAACCACTGAGCCACATCTCCAGCCCATTTTAAAATATTTTATTTAGAGACAGGGTCTTGCTAAAGTTGCTTAGAGCCTTGATAACTTGCTGAGGCTGGCTTTGAACTCATAATTCTTCTGCTACAGCCTCCCAAGATACTAGGATTACAGGTGTATGCCATGCCCAGCAAGGAAGAAATTTTTGCAAACTTGAATTTTGAACCCAAAGAAAGCTAGTGAATTGGGTTAGTAACACCAAACAAACGATATTGTTTTTAGTAGTAATTATCATTCAGCAATTACTGTGGGTAGGTTTAATTTCTTCAAGGGTGTTGCCAAAATTTCTAATACTTAAAAGTATTTTAGACATAACAAAATGAGAATTATTGGGACTGGAGGCATTGCTAAGTGGTAGAGTGCTTGCCTAGAATGCATGAGGCACTGGGTTTGATCTCCAACACCACATAAAAAAACTAAATAAACATGTGGCTGGGGTTGTGGCTTAGTGGTAGAGCGCTTACCTAGCACGTGTGAGAATCTGGGTTTGATCCTCAGCACAACATAAAAATAAATAAATAAAATAAAGGTATTGTGACCAACTACAACTAAAAAATAAATATTAAAAAAACTAAGTAAACAAAATAAAGGTATTTAAAAAAATGAGATTATTGGACCAGTGGGATTTTGAAGGCTGGTAGAATGGTCCCCTTTGCCAAGTCTCCCTCTTCCTAATGGCTCCCGGTTGCTTCAAATTTCTAAATAAGAGGCCACTCTTTTCATTTCCTAAGAAAGTTTTTTAAAGTGCAAAATGCTGGTTCACAACAGATTTAACAACTTATTATAAATGAATCTCTTATATATTTATTTTTTAGTTGTAGTTGGACACAATATCTTTATTTTATTTATTTATTTTTATGTGGTGCTGAGGATTGAACCCAGGGCCTCGCACAAGCTAGGTGAGCACTCTATCACTGAGCCACAATCCCAGCCCCCAAGCTAAAGGTCTTAAAAAAATTTTTTTTTTTTAGTTGTAGATGAACACATAGTATCTTTGTTTATTTTCATGTAGTGCAGAGGATTGAACCCAGTGCGAGGCAAACACTTTACCACTGAGGCCCAGCCCCAGCCTCTAAATTAAAGGTCTTAAGCAAACCATTTTGCTTCTGAAGACAGCAGAGGAAGGGAGTAGATCTCTAAGATGGTAGAAAGAAAGTAAGGGCTAGAAGGCAGCTACTGAGAGAAATGGAACAGAACAGTAAAAGGAGATATATGGAAAACTATGGTGCTAGCAAAAGAGTAGTTTCAAGGTGTTTTTATTTTGCAGAAGAAAAATGTCTTGATGGTATTAAATAATTTACTGTTATATATAGATGGTATTTGTTGGTTCAAGAAAGTTCTTCAACTGTGTTTTCATCCTCAGTTTCAGATTTTTCATAATTTGCTCCAGGTTTCTAATTGCTGATCACTGTGTGGGGGTGGGAAGGAGGGAAAGGGGAAGAGAGAGAGAGAGAGAAATACTTTAAAAATGTTATATATGTATTTTTGGGCTGGGATTGTGGCTCAGTGATAGAGAACTTGCCTAATGTGTGAGGCCCTGGGTTTGATCCTCATCTCTATATAAAAAAATAAATAAAATAAAGCTATAAAATGTTATATATGTATTTTAAAGTAATTCTGCTTAGAAACTGTAAATTTTGTTTTCCCCACAGGATGTAGAATTTTATGGAACATTAAACTGAAGCACTGTAGTAATGACATTCATTAAGAATTAGCTTTTTATATTCAAGGTACTCTAAAATCTGAATGTAGTTTTGTTTCTTAAATATTTTAAAATTTAGTTTAGGGGTGCTTATATTGTTATGAAATAATGGTGAATTAGTACTTCTATCAAATATGTTGTTTATATGAACTCATATATGAAGTAATATTGTTTTAAAATTGCTGATTTTTTTGTTTTTATGGTACTGGATATTGAACCCAGAGGTGCTCTACTACGGAGCTACATCCTCAGTCCTTTTTATTGTTTTGAGACAAGGTTTCCCAAAGCCCTGGATGGACTGGTCTCCAAGTTACCATCCTCCTGCTTCAGGCTCTGAATAGCTGGGATTACAGGTTTGTGCCACCACGTTGGCCTAAAATTGCCTTTTTAAAGATAAAGATAGCTAGGTAGCATCTGTCGACATTTAAAAAATTCCAGGTATGGAATTTTATAATTTGACAGATTGAGTCCAACTTCCTTCTTTCTGACCAAATTCGCAGAAGCAGTAATTCTTAATCTGAAACTGATTTGAACTTTTGCAGATAGGCAAATAGAAAACTCTGTTGAGCACTTGCAGAGTGGCTACTATTCTTAACTGTGCCTCAATTCAAGGAAGAAAGGATGCTGGATCTTCTCTTTTAAACTACACATATGAGAACAGTCCCACAATCAGCAATGCCTTTTCTTTGTAAGGAAGAAAAATGAAGGAAAAGACTGAAGTTTTCATTCCTATCAAAATATCAATTTTAATGTGGGTGAAGGGTCTGAGTTCTTGCCTGTGTGAGTTAAAATGACACTATCAAGTCCTTTCTCCGTAAGATCAACTGAAAAAGAGATCCTCCAAGTGAGATCATCATCATCATCGAAGGCATTTCAATGACTGTTTTCATGGGAAGCCACGCTGGCTCATAGTATGAGCAAACCCGTGCTCTCTAGTGGCTCTCAATTGGAGGCACTACGTGATGTCCACTTCCGCCCCACTGAATTCAGGACAGCACACGGATCCTGACGTTGTGGGGTGTGAGGGTTTTTCACGTTCGCAAGGCTCCGAAGACCACGCTAGGCACCGTCTGGCCGTCGTGCAGCCTGGGTACAGCTGTGGTCCAGGGGAGAGCGCTGCCGGGTGCGCGCGCGCGAGTGTGCGTGTGTGTGCGCGCGCGCGAGTGGCGGGCGGGAGGCTGCCGAGGCTGGGGGTCTCGCGGGTGGAGGCGGGTGGCCCGGCTGGCAGTGGCTCTGTTTCCAGCTGCGCGCAAGGTGAGCGCGGTGGAGTTGGGGGACGGGGTGGTTGGCGGGCGGGGGTCGAGAACACCCCGCGCGCGGCAGGGCAGCGCCAACCGCCCGGGCAGCGCCAACGGCCAGCAGCGCGGGTCCAGGCGGGCGGGCTGGCCCGGGAGGCGCCGCTCGCCGCGCCGGGTCACGTGGCGCGGTCACGTGGCGCGCAGCCGGGCCGGCGGCGGCGGCGGTGGCGGCGGCCGAGGGAGGCGGAGACTTCGGCCGAGACGCGGGGGGGAGGCGGCGGCGGCGGCGCGGGGCTGCTGGAGGCGGAGGCGGAGAGGCGCGGAGAGGCGCGGGGCCGCCGCCACGGCGCGGGAGGTGAGGCGGCGCGGGGGCTGCTGTCTCCGGCCGCGGCGGGCAGGGGTGCCGCGCCGTCCCGCGGGAGGGGCGCCGGCCCGGAGCGCCCCGGGGCCCCGGCGAGTGTCCCCCGGGCCCGCCGCCGGCGGGCGTGGTGGGCGCGGCGGGCGGGCCGTCTGCACTCGGGCCGAGGGCGCGGCGCCGAGGGCGTCTGACCCGGCCCCGGGCTGCCGTGGCTGCGGCTTTGCTGGGTAGCCTTTTGTTCGAGCCCGTGAGAAAATGGTGCGAAAGCGGAGCTCGGGGTGTGCGTGCGTGCGTGTGTGTGTGTGTGTGTGTGTGTAAATCAGGAGGCGTTTGGCTTGGAGCCATTTTTTTCTTCTTAATTGTGGAGACAGAAAATCCCTTAAAACGATTTCCCCGGGGAGACGGGGCTGTGCTCCCCCTGGCCGGCGCACCGTCGGGATGTAGTGGCTTTCCCTCCCTGCTCTGCCCACCTCCCGTCCTCGGTCCAGTCTCCCTCTTTCCTTCCCCTTCCTGCCCGCCCCACCTTCGGTGAAGCCCGGGGAGCGAGCAGGGTGTCTGCAAAGCGGCCCGGTCACCTGTCGTGGCAGCTGCATGGAAATCCCGGCGCTTCTGCTGTCTGGAGCCTGCTGTTTCCTCTGGCAAATCGCGGAGATTCCGCTCCCAGTACCAACCCTTCCTCCTTCCCTGTGCCTCAAAACCCAGTGCATCATGCCGATGCAAAGTTTGACCCGCTTGGGGCAATTAGCAGGGAGTTGTCTCCTCCTCCTGTCACGACAGCACTTCATGGTTGAGAAGATGAGGGCCATCTGGCTTTGTGGAGAGAAATTAGGGTGATGCCCTCTCTCTGAGCTTGATGCCCCTTAGGGAGGGACCTGTTCATCCTGCCGGCTAATTCGCCCAGGTGATCCGAAAGTCTGGTAAGACTTCTTCCCCTGGGGATAATCATTTTCCCTGGCCAGGGAACCGTTTCCCGGGTTTTTCTATACGGGGACCCCCCCCCCCCCCCGTTAGTAGGCAGGTTTTAGCACAGAGGAAATTGTCTCTAAGGTTTTGAAGAGTGTAAAGATCCGTCTAGAATTCCCTTTCTTTGTTTTTCTTCCCATATCTGGGGTCTCCATTCCTCAGCTATTTGGAATTTACTTCTTGCAGGTAAGACTACAAGAATGGCGCTGTGGTCCTGGAGAGTTCTCTCCAGGTCCAGCAGTGTTGGCTTGCTGCAGTTCCAGTTTGGGATGGGTGTGAAGTGACAGGGAACTTGCACTTAGCCATACTGCAGTCCAGAGTTTGGAGTTGATCTCAGCGTTGTGTGGTGGTAGCCACATTCAGAATGGGAAATTCACACCCGTCCCCCTTTTTTGTAATAGTCTGCTGTGTGGAAATGATAGTACGTGTTATTGAATAGCCAAATCTGATGTTTAATCCCTCAATTTAAAAAATGGTAATTTGTATGAAAGTTATTATACAAAGAATACAGTTTTTAAGAGGACTGTGGAAGTAGCAGTTTCTTTTTCACATTGGGGAGGTGTGTAGTATTGAGTTAGAAGGAGTAATATAGGGAAAAATGTTTTTAACACATCAAAGTTTTTAGGACATGAAAGAAGAGTAGAAAACCATGATTATGATTACTCATGTGCCTGAGAAATAACATAATGTATTTACTACTGTATATTTTTAAATACAGTCCTCTTTATTTAGAAAGGATGCATCACTTTGAACTTTCTAGTTTTGATATGGAGGTATAAGAGTAGTGGTTTGGCTATTCACCTTATTTTTCCTACTAAAATTGAATTGATTTTTTTTAACCCTTACAAGGATGGGTGGTACATGAAACCCGTTTTAAATTGAAACATCCATTGTGAATGTTAAGATCTCAAGTAATAGAAGAATGGGGAGACAGCAGCCTTCTTGCAGGCAAAATTTCAGCCCTCTCTAGGTAGTTTATAGAACAGAATACGAAGACCATGTTTTCTTTTTGGGTTTGCTGCAGGTTACACTGAATATCTGAATTTGGGAAGGTTTATTGAGTGGTTCCTGTGTGCATGGATAAGCTAGGTGGCAATCAGTGCCTTAGTGTTCCAAAGCATTTACAGCATCATTTGAAGTCTCTCTCTTGTTCTCTTCTGTGGAGGAAGAAAGAGTGAGGACAGATTGAGTGGCCCAGCTGTGCATGTGCTTTGTAAAATGCAGTTAAAAATTGAGTGAAACCTCTGGTATGAAATGCTGTGATTTAGTTATTACATTGGTTCCTGCTGAGGATTCAGTATTACCAAAAGCCTTGCAGAAATTGTATGTTTGCCTGTAATGAGACTGCAAGGAATATGTAATTAAGAAGTCACATTTGTGTGGGACATTGTTAATCTAGTTTATAATAAATTTTAACATACTAGATTTTCTTTTTTTAAAAAAATATTTATTTTTCAGTTTTAGGTGGACACAATATTTTATTTTATATTTTTTAGGTGGTGGTGAGAATCGAAGCTAGTGCTTCATGCATGCTGGGCAAGTACACCACCACCGAGCCACAACCCAGCCCTAACATGCTAGATTTTGTACGTGGTCAAATATACATGACATAAAACTTACCATTTAAAAAATTTTTAAAAAAATATTTTATTTATTTTTTTAGTTTGACACATATCTTTATTTAATTATTTTTATTTGGTGTTGAAGATTGAACCCAGGGCCTTGCACATGCTAGGTGAGTGCTCTACCTCTGACCCACACCCCCAGCCCTAAAAAATGTTTTTTTATAATTATAGATGGACAGGTATGCCTTTATATTTTTATTGTTTATTTATTTTTATTTTTTTAAAGGAAGGATTTTTTTTAATACATTTATTCTATTTATTCATTTGTATGTGGTGCTGAAGATCAAACCAGGGCCTCACATGTGCTAGGCAAGCACTCTACTGCTGAGCTATCACCCCAGCCCCAGCATGCCTTTATTTAAAAAAAATTTTTTTTAAATATTTATTTTTTTGTAGTTGTATACAATAACTTAATTTTATTTATTTATTATTTATATAAATAAATAATAAATAAAAATTTATATGGTGTTGAGGATTGAACCCAGGGCCTTCCATGTGCGAGGCGAGCGTTCTACCTCTGAGCCATAACCCTAGCCCCATGCCTTTATTTAATTTATTTTTTTGATGTGGTGCTGAGGCTCTAACCCAGTGCCTCACACATGCTAGGCAAGTGCTCTGCCACTGAGCTACAGCCCCAGACCTGATTTTAATCATTTTTAATATATAGTTTAATGGCATTAAATATGTTTTTTCTTATGCAAGCATTACTACCATGCATATCTAAAATTTTTCATTTTCTCGAACTGAAATCCTATACCGTTAAATAATAACTTTCCATTCTCCCACATTCTCTGGCAAACACCCTTCTATTTTTTTACTTTATGAATCTGACAACTCTTGGTGCTCTGTATAATGGGAACCACAGTATTTGTCCATTTGTGACTGGCTTGATTCACTTAGCATGATGTCCTCAAGTTTTATCCATGTTGCTTTGTGGAAAGTATGTATATAGGGCTCCTTTAAAATAAAATAAATCTATGGAAATGTAGGTAAATGTTAATATAATTCTAATATGGGGAAAGTCCTCTAAGCTTCACACCAAACAAAAACTCATAAAATAAAAGATTTGGTAAGTTTTATTCCTTTTGGTGTGTGTGTGGGGGAGGTATTTTGGGGGTACTTGTAGCTCTGACTCTGAGCTACATCCCCAACCCTTTTCTGTAAATTTTTATTTTGAGGCGGGATCTCACTAAGTTGTCCAGGTTGGCCTCAAACTTTTGATCCTCTTGCCTCTGCCTCTTGAGAACCTGGAATTAATGGTGTCTGTCACTGTAACTGGCTTGATAACAGGTACAGATGACAGCCCGCAAAATTTTAAATGTCTATTGTAAAGAATAGCATGAACAAAAAGACAAATGACAAGCTGGAAAACTATGTGTAGCGTATACATTGAGCATCTTAATTTACAAAGTGCTGTAGAACTGTAAAAATCAATAAGAAAACTGAGCACCTCATTAGAAATATGGGCTAAGGAGCAGTATTTTGTTTCGTTTTTGTGGTGCTGGGGATTAAATTCATGGCTATGAGCATTCTATGCATAAATTTTACCTTCTTATGGAAATTTTAAACATTAAAAAAGTAGAGATTAGTATAATGAAGCATTGTGTCTGCTATCCAGTTTTAGCAGTTCTAAACATCTCCAGTCTTTTTTTTTTTTTAAATTGAAGATGCACACAATACCTTTATTTTATTTATTTTTATGCGGTGCTGAGAATCGAACCCAGGGCCTCGTACGTGCTAGGCGAGTGCTCTACGTCTGAGCCACAACCCCAGCCCCAACATCTCCAGTCTTATTTGAAGGATACTCCCTCTCCCCTATCCTGGGATTATTTTAAAACAAACAAAATTGTTTTGTAATTTTGTCAGTAAATATTTAAGTGCTTGTCTTTAGAAGAAAAAGCCTCCTTAAAAAACAACCTGGGGCTGGGGATGTGGCTCAAGCGATAGCGGGCTCTCCTGGAATGCGTGGGGCGCTAGGTTTGATCCTCAGCACCACATAAAAAAATAAAATAAAGATGTCATGTCCTCCCAAAACTAAGAAATAAACATTAAAAAATTCTCTCTCTCTCTTTTTAGAAAAAACAACAACCTGGGCACTTTGCTTGTAATCCCAGCAGCTGAGAAGGCCAAGGCAAGAGGATTACAAGTTCAAAGCCAGCCCCAGCAACTTTGCAAGGCTCTAAGTAACTTTAGCAAGACCCTGTCTCTAAATAAAATATTTAAAAAAAACCAAGCTGGGGGATGTGGCTTAGTGGTTAAGTGCCCCTGGGTTCAATCCCTGGTACCAAAAAAAAAAAAAAAAAGTCACAATATTATTATCTGACCTTAAAAGAATAATTTCTGGGTTTTGGTTGTAGTTCAGTGGTAGAGTGTTTGCTTAAGTGGTAGAGTGTTTGTGTTTCAGCACTGAAACACAAATTAATATTGTTATTTTTTATTTTTTAGTTATA
The DNA here is from genome assembly GCF_047511675.1 of Marmota flaviventris. Classification (NCBI taxonomy): domain Eukaryota; kingdom Metazoa; phylum Chordata; class Mammalia; order Rodentia; family Sciuridae; genus Marmota; species Marmota flaviventris. The sequence goes on along the minus strand of NC_092503.1, from coordinate 8,938,496 downwards.
GGTAGACACAATATCTTCATTTATGTGGTGCTGAGGATTGAATCCAGTGCCTCACTCATGCTAGGCGAGTGCTCTACCACTGAGCCACAATCCCAGCCTGAATTAATATTTCCTTTTTTTTTTAAACTTTATTTTATTTGTTTGTTTATTTTTATGTGGTGCTGAGGATCGAACCCAGGGCCTTGCATGTGCGAGGCGAGCACTCTATCACTGAGCCATAACCCCAGCCCTGAATTAATATTTCTTAATGTCATCAAATATCTACTCAGTTCCCTTGACTGCCATATATATATATATATCTGTCATGTGACATATAAATGGGCTAAAGACATGAACAGATCTTTGTTTTCTTTTTTTGTGCTGGGGATCAAACCCAGGGCTTTGTGCATGCTAGGCAAGCACTCTGCCCCTGAGCTACGTCTCCAACCTAATTTCTTTCAATTTAAACTCTTTGTCATGAAATCTTATATGTCATTATTTGAATTAAGACTGAAATGAGGGGCTGTGGCTGTGGCTCAGTGGTAGAGTGCTTGCCTAGCATGAGGGAGAACTGGGTTCCATCCCCTGCACCACATAAACAAACTAAATGAACAAAAATAAAGATATTGTGTCCATCTACAACTAAAAAAATATTTAAAAAATCCAAATGAGGTCCATACTTTGAAATTGGAGAGTTTGTTTGAAGTTTATTTTATTTTAACCCATAGGGTCTTTATTTTTCTTTGCAAGTTTTTTTTTTTTTTTTTTTAAATACCAAGGATTGAACCCAAGGGCACTTAACCACTGGGCCACATCCTCAACCCTTTTTTATTTTAATTTTTTAAATTTTAAGACAGTATCTTACAGTTGCTTAGAGTGCTGCTGAGTTCTTGAGGCTGGCCTCGAACTTGGGATCTTCTTGCCTCAGCCTTCCAAATTGCTGGGATTGTAGGTGTTCTCCACCATGCCTGGCTCTTTCCAACTACTCTTCTTTTTTTTTTTTTAATATTTGTCTTTTTTTAGTTGTAGTTGGACACAATACCTTTATTTTATTTATTTATTTTTATGTAGTGCTGAGGATCGAATCCAGGGCCTTACACATGCTAGGCAAGTGTTCTGCCACTGAATTACAGCCCCAGCCCAGCAACTATTCTTGATCATTATTTTGATCTGTGGATTCACGAGGATTATAATTTTGTGATGTTCTTATTCTTCCATTCTACTTAGTTAATAGCTGAAATATGTAAGTATATATAAGTCAATATATAAGTATGTAAGTCAACATGTGATAATTAACTCCCTTGGTCATAGATTAGGAAGGGTGAGAAAATAATCTTATTTCTCTTGATTTACTGGTTTTCAAAGTCATGAACTGGTCCCATAGCAGCCTCCAGTGGTCATGGATGAGGGTTTTTCCTTTCTTTTTTTCACCTTGGGCTGGGATTGAACATATGTCGTGCTAGGCAAGTACTCTACCACTGCGCTGTGTCCCCAGCCCATTTTCCTCTCTTTAGTATCATTTTGAACTCCCTTATTCCTTATTTTAGCACATACGTTGTCTCTTGCAGTCCCTCCTCCCCCCACTGGGATTGAACCCAGGATGTTCTAATACTGAGCTACATCCTAAGCCTTTTTTATTTATTTTGAGACAGGATCTAGCCTTGAACTTGTAATCCTCTTGTCTCCGCCTCCTGAGTAACAAGAGTAGCCAGGATTACAAGGGTGCACCACTGCACCCAGCAATTGTCTTTTGATGCTGAAATTGCTCATCTCTGGAGAGACACATCTTACTTAAGTTAGCACCTGAGTTCCAACATGTTTTCAGTAATCTAATAGCTTCCTTGCTTTCTGATACAATAAGATGTTCTAGGCTTATCTGGTATACTTCCTATTTCAGACTTGGAATTAAAACAGACCACTTTTAAAAGAAAAATAAATGACAATTAAACACATTAAAATATTTAATTTCACTGGTCATTAAAGAAATGAAATTAAAAGCAAAAAATAAGATATCATTTGTAATGGACTGAATGTTAGTGATCCTTCCCCTAAAAATCTTATATTGAAGCTCCAGTCCCCAATGTGATAGTATTTGGAGATGGGGCGTTTAGAAGTAAGGATGTTTAGCTGAGGTCATGAGGGTGGAAGTTCATGGTAGATTAGTGACCTTATAAAGAGGACACCAGAGAGCTTGTGCTCATGTCTCCTTCCTCCACTAAGGAATTCATGTGAGTGCACCTTGAGATGACAGCTCCCTATAAGCCAAGAGAGAAAGCCAGGATGACACCTACCTTGCTGGTATCTTGATCTTGGAATTCTTGCCTCCCAAACTGAGAAATAAATTTCTCAGTTTAAGCCACCCAGTCTGTGGTACAGTTGGCTCTTTGCAACTTCAAGTTCCATATTCATAGATTTAACCAGTATTTCCCAGATCGAAAACATTTGGGAAAAAAAAATCTCATCTATATTAGACATGTGTAGACTTCCTCCTTGTCATTATTCCCTGAACAATACAATATAGCAATGATTTCCATAGCATTTACATTATTAGGTATTGAAAGTAATCTAGAGATGATTTAGAATATATGGGGGCTGGGGATGTGGCTCAAGCGGTAGCGCGCTCGCCTGGCATGTGCGGGGCACTGGGTTTGATCCTCAGCACCACATTAAAAAAAAAAAGATGTTGTGTCCAACCGAAAACTAAAAAATAAATATTAAAAAACCTCTCTCTCTCTCTCTCTCAAAAATAAAATATATGGAGGATGTGCTTTGGTTATATGCAAATAACATGCTATTTTATGTAAAGACTTTGAGCACAAGTGGATTTTGGGATCCACAGAGGGTTCTGGAACCAATTTTCTGTGGGTACTTAGGAATAATTGTCTTTTGTTATGGCAGCCTGAGCAGACAAAGATATCATTTTTCAGTTATTTGCTGGCAATTTAGACCGAAATGGACATGAATTGATTTGCTAAAACTTAATATCAAGTATGATATTCTGTTTTTTTTGGTAATCTTAATGTTTGGACATCTCCCTGTGGAATAGGAATAAGGGTGATGGTAAATTCCAGGGCTGGTGCAAATGAAGGGAAATCTTTACTCTGAGACACAGTAGAGATAGAAATTACTCATTCTAGACGACTGCTGTTAAGGTGTCAAGTGTAAAATGTACATGGCCTTTGACACAGAAAGTCTGTGTTTAGTAGGAATTTATTGTAAGAAATAAAAGGAAAAGTTAGCAAAGATATACATAGTAAAGAACTGGAAATAACCTTGAGTAAGGAATTGATTGGATTATGACATGTCCATTGCATGTAGCCTTTGAAAATAATGATATACATTTATATTAATTGGTCTGGAAAGATGTGCGTGATATATTATTGGGTGAAAAAGGCAGGTTATAGAGCTGTAGGCATAGCACTTAGATAGGGTATAGGCATAGAAAATTCTGAAGAAGCAGACTGATGGCTTCGTTCTGAGGATCTAGGCTTCAGGAACCAGTTTTTGGGTAGTGCTTAGGTCACCATGTCTAAAGGACTTCACCAGCTGGTTACATTCTCCTGTCATCAGATTGAGATTTTAGATTTCCTGGAGGAAGTGTATGATTGGTTTACCTTGGGTAATTTGCTGACTCTTTAGCCAGGCATGTGTGTGCATGCCTGTGTGTGTGCACGCGTGTGTGTAGCACTGCTCTTAAATGTTCACAAAGACTATCTAGGATAGGTGAGGAGTCACAAGGAGAGTTGAAGTGTATTTAACTAAAGGAAGGGGAGGAGTTCCAGGGAGATGAGGAAATAGAAGCCCACCACTTATTTAGTTAAAATAAATACATTCTATGAGCAGAAATGTTGAATTGATTACCATATTTTCATAAAATTACTGCCAAAAGATAAACTTGGGCTTTCTTTTTCCTTTAACTGTCCCTTTAACATGTTAGGATTTATACCAATGTTTTAGCTCTGATTTTCCTTTCATAGAAGATGACTGGTCAAAATTAAAATTTTTTTTTCATAGGTTTAAAATATGCTGTTTTTTTCAATTTAAATATAGTTAACTCAGAATCAAATGTATTTTTCTGACATCAGTAAATAGGAATAGCAGTCTTTGTGCTTACATGGTGTAAAGGATATTCACCCTTGAGAGAAAAACTATCTTGATATTAGAATGAAGACTGGTGCCCCCAGTGGTCTCACTACTCGTGCAGCTGAGGTAGGAAGATGGCCTGAGCTCAGGGGTTTGAAACCAGCCTGGACAATGAAGCAAGATCCTGTCTTGAAAGAAATACAAGAAAAGATATTTCTCACTTAAAAAAAATATTCTTTATATCATAATGGATGTGAAAGGATATGGAAACATCATGTGAGGGATTATATTTTTGGGATTATGTCTGCTTCTTCAGTAATCTTAATATGTGGGCATCTGTTCCCACTTTGGAATGGGAATAATAGAGCCACTAGGTTAAAGTTTTTGTAGTATCAGCTCTAGTAATGTCTGGTTAAGGCTAAGAATTTGGTCCTTTGAGTGAATAGCTTTTATGAAAGATGTCTCAGCCTTCACTCATGTCTTCGCTATTGATCTGGTGAGTTCCTAGTTGGAACATGAGGTTCAAAAGACACTTGGTATCAGCTTTCAAAAAGCTGTTGCTCACTGTTTTCAAATTCCCACTCAACAGTTATAGACAGATGTCACTGGGTTCAGAATTTTTTCAGCCTACCGGATGTTCTTTTATGCGTTTCTTACCAGCAAAGAAAGGAAGGTGGGTTTAAACTTCTTGAGGCAGTTACTCCTTTGATTTATGGTTGTGTATAGTTTTTAGTGGAAAACTCTTTCAGTGCTATCACTGCTGCCTTTGGCTACCAAGAGTACATTTTACCTTCCCTCAGAAACATGTGTCCCGTTACTGACAGCTGTGGCAAAATAATAGTGTCAGAGTTCCTCAGGCAAACAGCAGGCTGAGCTGTTGGTGCAGTGACCATTTAAAAATTCGTGAAAAGTTGATCAGTGGCAGTTTTAGCATATGCCAAGGATGTGCAGCGTTTCCTTCACACAGCAGACAGCCTGTTAGCCACACGGCAGGTGGACAGGTGTGGCTTCAGTGATCAGACTGTTGGAGCCTGCATCTCGAAGGTAGGTCTATGACAAGGGCTTGTGACCCTGGTCAGCCACAGCTGCCATGTTAGGTGGCCAGAGTTACTGTTTAGAATCATTAAGTAATCAGACTTTAACTGAATTAACATTTGTCAAATTAAAGAAGAATATCTTTCTTTTTTTCTTTTTCTTTTTTTTTTTTGTGGTGTTGGGGATCCAGACCAGAGTCTCATACATGGTAGACGTGTACTCTACCACTGAATCACACCCCCAGCACCAAAGAAGAATATTAAGTAATTGAAGTAATGTTTGGATTTAATGTTTTGGAGAGGAGGAGGTCTGAGGAGGTTGGATCTTGAGAAAAGCCAGGTGGATGAGTATGGTTGACACTCAGGTCACATTTTCCAGCCCTTACAAATAATTTGAACGTTTTCCATTTTTGTTCTTGTCATCTTTCCCCATGAAATGAGAAACCTGGCCTTTTGTTTCATATGTAGAAAGTTTAATGAAATAAGTTCTGTAATATTTGAAATGTCTGGAATAAAACATAGCAATTCTTTTTTTTTTTTAGTGTTTATTTTTTAGTTTTTGGTGGACACAGCATCTTTGTTTGTATGTGGTGCTGAGGATCGAGCCTGGGCTGCACGCATGCCAGGCGAGCGCGCTACCGCTTGAGCCACATCCCCAGCCCAGCAATTCTTAATAAAAGATGGAAAGCTCAAAATTTGCTTATCTTATTCCATTAGTAATAATTTTTAATACTGTGGCAGAAGCAAGAATGAAAATGGCATACGTACAATTTTGTCTCCTTATCCAGCTTAGGTTGTGAGAGATTGGAAGAAATTAAGTAGTGTAGGATTGGGGTACTGCCCAGATCACGACAGTTACGTTACAGTTACCATTACAGCTTACTCTACTACGTCAGTTCCCAGCCTTTTTGGATTTATGGCATCTTATTTGTGTTTGCATCTTCCTTCTCCTCATGACTGTAGAGGATACAACAGCCAGGTCTCTGTTATCAGCGGAGAGCAGAGTACTAATAAGTCCACATATTATCACCACAGTTAGATTTTATCTAATTATATCAACTTTTAATTTTAAATAATGACTACCAAACCCTTTCTCTGAACCATTAGCAAACTGCATGATTACATTGCTAGATGAGATATATTTAAAATTTTTGATCAATTGAAATATTGTTTGGAAAAATTTTGTGACACAGTATAAAAAGTGGTCGATCATAATGAGTGAGATTTAGATCTTTTAAAAATTTTTTTTAAGTTGTTGGTAGACCTTTTTTATTTATTTATATGTGGTGCTAAGAATTGAACTCAGTGCCTCACACATGCCAGGCAAGTGCGCTACCCAGAGCCCCAGCCCAGATTTAGATAGTGTATGCATTTTTGTGCAAGAAACGTAGAAGAGAAATGTGACTTATCATTATAGATCCCACCTCAGCTAAAAAGGCCTTTCTTTACGGAGGTATGTAGAGAATCAGTAATTTTTATGAAGTGCTTCAAAATCAACTTTATGTAAGTTTAATGTAATAAGTTTATTATAAAATAGTATCAGATATGACCATATAGTTCATATGACTTTTTTATTCCAAGAGCCTTAGAATTATCATTTTTTTCTTCTCTTTCTTGGATTCTTGTGTTTCACAAATAACTGGTCTCCTTAGATGACTGGTGATCATATAAATAGTCATTCTCTTTGGTCATCCTTCACCTAAGTTCAGATGTTAAAGTTCTTCCTTGTTCATGATCTATTTCTCGGTGTATACAGTATAGCCAAAACTTGGGGGAAATAGGGCAAGCACTGTCAGGTGAATGATACCAATAATCTCTGGAAGTAAATTTTAAGCCAATTACTTCAACCGTGCAATTTTACTTGGTTATTATCAAACCTTTTACTAGATTGTTAATGATGAACAAAATTGGTTTGAGTTGGAACTCCTTTGGTGCTAATGAGCAGTAAAGTGGACCAACCCCAAGGTAGATGTCGGAGTCTGGATTCATTCACAAATTAGAGCATGAATGAGCCCCTAGAAGCTAAGATTTGGTCCAGTTCCTTTCTCTTTTTGTCTACCTGTTCATTACCACTTAATTTTATTTTGAGAGGTGAACCATCTTATAGCAGTGATTTGTCTAACATTAACTGATGAAAATAATCAACTAGGACTAAACCTTTAGCTACCGAACTTTTATCATGGTCACACTATGTTCTGTGTGAAAATATTGTTTCTTCACTTGTATGTTATTTAGTGTGTGGACATTTACAAACTCTTTCTTCTTCTTTTTTTTTTTTTTTTTGAAGTACTGGGGACTGAACTCAGGGATGCTGTACCACAGTGCTACATCCCCAGCCCTTTTTATTTTATATTTTGAAACAGGGTCTCACTAAGTCACAGAAGCTAGCCTTGGACTTGTAATCCTCTTGCTTCAGCCTCCTGAGTAGTACTTCTTAATTTTTAATATGATGATTATATGATTAATATTCTTAATATGATTCTTAACTACAGCTTTATATAGATTATATGATTAATATTTTTGATATGATTCTTAACTACAGCTTTTTATAAACTGTGTGTTTATGGGAACATCTTGAAAGAAGTATATTCTGTATTCTAGTTTTCTGATCCCTTTTAAATTTAAAAGCAGAAATAACAACCAAAAATTACTAAGATTGCTTGGCTTTTAGTGTAAGCTGCTAACTGTGTTAGGGGTAACTGTATTTTATTTCCAAAGTGCTTTTTCTTTGAATATGTGAATCTCTACAAATCCAGGGGCTTCAGACGTATGTTGAGTGCTTTTCTCTTCTATTCAGGTTGATTGGCTAGTGCTGAAATTTGCATCTAGTTTGGACAGTGCAGTGTCTTTGCACCGCTTAGTCTTTCCTCAGGACTCCCACTTATGATTTGACCTGGTCATTACTGCAGGTACCAAGTAGCTAAGCTCAATATGTGGGCTTCAAAGGGAAAGATTTATATTCTAGAAGACTATTTTGGAATGGTCTGGCAAATTCAACAGGAGGTAGCCTTTGGCCAGGAAAGCTGCATTGAAGCTGCAGGGAAGCTACTTTCTCTAATAGAAAGTTTGGGCTCTGGGCAGTCAGAGGCATTGGATCAATTCGAAGAAATAGGTGGTTTAATGAGATTCTGAATGTGAATTTGGACATATCATCTATTTGAAATGTGTGGAAACAGTTGTAGCATATAGAGCTTTTTTTGTTTAAATAAGTATACTATGTTATGGAATGTACTATGTCTGCTACATTTTTTATAAGTATATTAAAATATTTTCAGTTTGTTGGCTGGTTTTCAACTCTTAGTGACATATTTTTATATATTACAGTTTTTTTCTTATGTAGTCAAACCTGTGATCTGTTTTTTAAAAATGTTTTTTGGTTGGAGATGGATACAATACCTTTATTTTATTTATTTTTATGTGGTGCTGAGGATTGAACACAGTCACAGTGCCTCACATGTGCCAGGCAAGTGCTTTACCACTGAGCTACAACCCCAGCCCTGTAATCTGTTTTTCATAGTTTCTACTTTCATGGTTCTTAGAAATCCTCTTCCCACAGAGTGTCAAAACTGGCTTCCTTGAGGAAAAGCAGAGGCCTTGGTGGGAGAGATCCCTTTTCATGCTGGGCCTTGCATGCCATGTTTGAAGATTTTGGTCTTTATTGCAAGAGCAGATCTTCCCAAGAGTTTTAGTATTGGGATGAGGCACAAGTACAGTGAGCTGTAGTTAATTGAAGCTGCTCCAGCTAAAGAAAACCTTGACTTATAGTCCAGTTTGATTTGCTGAGCAGGCAAGTAAGCAACTGGTGATTAAGGCCCTGGAAATTATCAGGTGTGTCCAGAGAGCATCGAAGAGTGTCTTTGTATGGAATCCTATGAAGTGATCATTTTTTCTTCCTTTGTGTATGTGTGTGTGTGTGTGTGTATAAGAGGCAGATTGTATGCTTTCTGCCTTAGAATAATTTGTGAGTAGAGTGTCATTCTCTTGGTCTTTGACCATTTAAGTTAAAAAATTACAGCCAGGAAATCTATGTTGGGATAAAAACCAAACAAACAAACAAAAAAACAGGATAGAGGTTTCATTGGATGTACAATTTTAAGGATGTATTAGTGTATCTGAAATTGAACTTTTTGCATCTCCAAAGGTTTTCTCCAGGTTTGCTGTAATAAGATCTTCTCTGATTCTTATACATATGGATATATTAGCAAAACTGGATTCCATCCCAGTGTAATCAGGCAGGGAACCATATAGTGGAACTGCAATGAAAAGCTACAGTATTCCTATAATTATATTAGGATGTGATGTGGTCCCTCCCTATGTTTATTAATTAGTGGAGTTATAATGAGACTCCTTATGCTTTTAAGGATGCTGATCAGTGGGCATCCAGGCAGGATTTAGTTGTGTTTGGGAGCCTCCTGTGTAAAGGTGGGAGGGATTGGTGTTTCAGGCAGTGGCAGGTGAGCCTTCTGCCAATTTGGCATAATGGGAACAGGACTCTTCTGAGTTGCCATCTGTTTGTGGCTGATAGGAAACCAGCAGTGCTTTCCGAGGAGTGAGGAACTGTTCTGTTTATGTTGAAATATTTAGGAATTAGTAATGTTAAGACTGTGCTGAACAGGTCTTAACATTACTCAGCAGGTTGGGGAGGAAGACTGTGGAGTGAGTTTTTGTTACTACTAAATGCAGAAGATGGCTTTTTGTTTCAATAGCCCACCCATCCCAAAAAAGCCAAGACTCTTCTGCCCACCTAGACTAACTGCTTGAGACAGCCCCCATTCTGAACTGAGTTGTCTGGGTCAGAGGGCATGCCTGTTGTACACTGCTTATGGTGTGTGTGCCCAAGGGATTTGCATCTCTGTATGTAATTATTTTGCTGTGTCTTTTTTTTTTTTTTTTGCGTTTCTGGGAATTGAACCCATGTCCTTGTGCATGCAAGGGAAGCATTCTACCAACTGAGCAGCTGTATCCCAAGCCCTGTCCTTTTTTTTGTTTGTTTGTTTTTAAATCCCAGTTGTAAAATATGTTTGAAAAAGTTTACCATTTTAACATATACAGTTCAGTGGCATTAAGTACATATATATTATGTGACCTTCATGTTATGTTGTGTTTAAATCAAATACTTTGACATACTTAAAAAATAGTGGATGCCGCTTCTTCATCAATATATTCTGCCCTGTTTGATGTCCCTTTGAGTTTGTGTGTGTGTTTGTGTATATGTGTGTGTTACTGGGGATTGAGTCCAGGGATGCTCTTTCACTGAGTCCCTGCCCCTTTTATTTTGATTTTGGGATAGGGTCTCTCTAAATAACCCAGTTTGGCTTTGAATTTGTAACCATCCTGCTTCAGCATCCCAGGTCTCTGGGATCACAGGCGTGTGCTTCACCTGGCTGCCCTTTGATTATGAGCCTTCACTTACCACCTTCCTTGGGGGAGCTGAGGAGGGGATGGAGTTGCTTCTTGGGTTGATTTATTGCCTTCACACATGGGGAGCTCTCTTCAGAGAGATTTTTGTTTTTTCTTTTTCTGAATTGGCAGTTGAACCCAGTTGTGCTCTACCACTGATTATATCTCCAGCCCTTTTTATTTACTTTAAAATTTTGAAACAGGTTCTTGCTAAGTTGCTTTGGCTGATCTTGAACTTGTGATCTCTGCTACCGCTGTTACTGAAATTTTGCCCTATATATGGTTGATATCTCTAATTTGTCATGGAGTATATGCAAGTATTTCTTTGAATTGTATCCGCTACAGCTTGATGGTCCAGGTGAAATGTTGGACTCATATTTGACCAGATTTATGTGGTACACTTGATTTGGAAATAGTGTTGTCAGTTTCCTTTTATTGCATATATCAGAGCAATTTCCTGTTAACTAGTATGATATTTTGATTTTTGGTTTTAGTACAAATCATCCATGGACAAATTCTTCAGCTGAATACATCTGAGAGACAAATTGTTCAATTGATCCAATAAATCATAGTTTATTTTTGTAACGGCGTTATTTGAACCCAGAGAAACTGTGGCCAAAGTTTAATCAAGCAGAGTAGCTTCATGTAGATGATATATTCCTTAAAACTGGTATAATAAAATATTTTAAATTAAATTACACTTTAAGTACACAGGAAGAATTTGTCATCAGAAGGAACCTTTTTGTTAACTCTTTCCTAAAATCTAATTTAACTTTGTAAATTTGAATTTTTCTATATCATATTCATTCAAATCAGAGTTTGTCCATGATTGCCCTTTTTGTTATCATTATATCTTATCATTGTCACTGGTTCATTGGCAGATCACATTCTGTTGACCTCTAGGATTATGCAAAACAGCTGTTCCTCTTTTGGTAGTTTGGTTACACACATAGATACATACTGTCTGAATTAGAGAACTCTGTGTGAGTTAGAATTAAATTGGGATTGAGTATCCTGTGTGAATTGTAAAACCTCTATATAGCAATCCCAGGAAAATGGAAAGTATGATTTAGTGATTGCACATTTTTTTCTCCGTCTTGGGGACCAAACCTAGGACCTTGCACATGCTCAGCAAGCGCTTTACTTCTGAGCCATATACCCAACACCATTGAGGGAATTTTTGATCACTCTTTCTTTTAAAAACATTTTTTTAGTTGTTGATGGACCTTTATTTTATTCATTTATTTATATGTGGTGCTGAGAATCAAACCAAGTGCCTTACACGTGTGAGGCAAATGCTCTTATCACTGAGCCACAACCCCAGTCCTTGATCACTCTTTCTTGACTAAATAATAATGATAGCTAAGAAGTCATAATGCTTTAACATCAGTTCTCTGATACTGGCTGGATTCCTGCAGTTCCACTCACCTCTCTCTACCCACCCAGATTTAGTGTCACACCCACAGGTTTTAGGATCAGTCTTCTCAGTGCTGTTCTCATGGCAGATGACAGCTGCAAGTCATGAGGCCACCTGTATTTCTGACAAACTGACTATAAATTTGGGGTCCCTACCACTTTGTCAGGTATGACAGTGTGCTAGAACAACTCATAGAATTGACTCAAAGCATTGTACTAACAATCACACTTGTATGATCAAGGATATAACTTGGGAACAGCCAAGTACCCAGAGCAAGGACTGGGAGATTACTGCATGCTGAGCTCCCATACCTTTTCCTCATGGAGCCCCAATACATCCATGTGTTCCAAACCAGGAAGCTCTTTGAACTTGAGTGTCTAAAGTGTGGACTCTTAAAGTCAGGAATGGGGTTGAAAGCTCCAACACTAATCACCTGCTGCTATGGTTTAGATATGAGGTGTCCCCCAAAAGCTCATGTAAGACAATGCAAGAAAGTTTAGAGGTGAAATAATTAGGCTATGAGAGGTTTAATAAGTGCATTGATCCATTGATATGGATTAACTGGGTGGTAACTGTAGATAGGTGGGGAGTGGCTGGAGAAGGTAGGACCTGAGGGTCTATCTTTGGGGTTTATATTTTATCCCTGGTGAGCAGAGCTCTGTCCTTCCGGATTGCCATGTTCTGAGGTGCTTACCTCTTCTACACCTTTCCGCCATGATTTTCTGCTTCACTTTGTGTCTGGAGCAGTAGAATTGGCAGACCTTGAACTGAGATCTCTGAAACTGACCACCAAATAAACTTTTTCTCCTCTAAAATTGTTCTTGTCAGGTATTTTGGTTCATTGATGAAAAAAGCTGAGTAAAACACATGCTAAGCTTTTTTTTTTTTTTTTTGGTGGTAGTGGGGATTGACCCATGTAGCACTGTACACGGGAACTACATCCCAAACCCCTCCCCCCCTTTTTTTGGGTACCAGGGATTGAACTCAGAGACACTTAATCACTGAGCCACCTCCCCAGCCCTATTTTGTATTTTATTTAGAGACAGGGTCCTACTGAGTTGCTCAGCACCTCACTGTTGCTGAGGCTGGCTTTGAACCTGCAATTCTCCTGTGTCAGCCTTCCAAGCTGCTGAGATTGCAGGCATGCACCACTGCGCCTGGTCCTTTTTTTTTTTTTTTTTTTTTTTGAGACAAGGTATTACTAAATTGCTGAGTCTGTCCTTGAACTAGTAATCCTCTTGCCTTAGCTTCCCAAGTTGCTAGGATTACAGGTGTTCACCACCAAGCCTGGCTCACGTGCTATCTCTTGGGTGACCTGTCCCTCTCTTGAAACTATCTAAGAGCCTACCCTGTTCACTTTATTAGCACAGATTCAGGTGTGGTTTACTAGGAGCACATCAGGATGTCAAGACACACTTTCACCTGGGAAGCAGCAATGGTTTTAGAACCTCTGTGCTAGGAACCAAGACAAAAATTAGGTGTATTTTTATTATACCAGTTATAATTTAGATAAACCTTGGTTCTTGCCAGAAATTTCAGAGAATATTTAGATGTGATGAGTGGTTGAGCTTTCTGCTTCAGGATGATAGTTGATGCCATAGGATATCCCCCTAGGTGGAATGAGGAGATGAGGGTTTTGGATAGAGCTCTGAGAAACATCAGCTTTTGGGCTGTGTGGAGGGGTGAGGGCATGAAGAATGCCTAGTGAAGTTGGAAAACAATGAGATCTAGTTGTCATAGTGTATCAGGCACTTGGAGGCATTTTTTCCTAAAAGCACCAACTCTTCATTTGGGCCTGCAGATATCTGATGGGTAAATAAAAGCAAGGAGGAAGCTTTGCAGCTCTACCTTCATTTTGTATTTGTCTTCTTTTTGCCTTATGCTTCTGTGAGATTCTTGCTCAACTCTGTATCTAGACATGTTTTATTTTTTATTTTTGGTACCGGGGGATTGAACCCAGAGATGCTTAACCACTGAGCCACATTTTCAGCCCCCTTTAAAATATTTTATCTAGAGACTGGGTCTCGATGACTTGTTTAGGGCCTGGCTAATTGCTGAGGCTTGCTTTGAACTTGGGGATCCTTCTGCCTTAGCCTCCTGAGCCACTGGGATTATAGGTGTGTGCCACACACCTGGCCACAGACATGTGTTAAAGCTTGACATCCTCCCCTTTCAAGACTGAAAGTCCCCCAGATAAGAGTAACTAAGGTATTTTCAAGATTTGTAGGGACACCATAATCATCAGATTGTCACTTATTCTAGGCCCCTGACACACTGCCTAGAAGTCTCTAATCATAGGCTTAAACCTTGGAGTTCTAACTCCATCTTGCCTTTCTGACTTGTTCTTTTTTTCTGAGTCATTTTTTTCCTGCAGTTACCTTGAATACCTGGAGCAACAGGCCTAATCAATGAACATTCCTACATAACAAAAACTAACCTCAGGCAACAGCAGCTTTCTTTTCTTCACTGATAATGATGGACCAGACCACAGTTTGCAAAAACTGCTCCACTATGCATATTTCTTGTTCTCCACCATCACTTTTATTCCTTTCCCTATTTAAACCTGTTGCTTACTTTGGTACCTCCCAAGACCGGATTGAGGGTGTTAGTTCTCCCATTCTTCCCAGTATGGCTATACTAAATAAATTACTTTTATGTTTTTCACCATTACTTTTTCCATTTGTTGTTTAGGGCAAGTTGCAAAATCTGGTCTGTTGGGACTCCCTAAAGTTCGGTTCCACCCTGACCTAGGACTCTGGCAATAATAGAAGTCAAGGGGAAAGTGTATTTCTAGATCAGTGCACTCCAGAAGTCGTTTCTGTGTTGCCTTGTAAGGTAGGTGTTAGACGAGTGTAGCTGTTGAGCAGTTGAAATGTAAGTAGTGCAACTGAGAAACAGCATTTATATTTTATTTAATTGTACTCAATTTAAATAGCTATATGTGGCTAATGTCTACCATTTTGTACAGTGTATTTTGGACTGAGGATATGGTCAACAGGTTAAGAAGGACAAAAAATGCAGGTAAACTTTGTCTTCTTAGTCACTGGGCTGTAGTGTTGAAGTTTTGAGGTAGTTAAGATTATAGGCTGTTCCCCACAGACTTAGGTTGTTGGGAACAGTGTTGGACCCTTTAAAGAGTTTAAAACTGGAGGTGACTTAACAACCAAATAAATGTCTTGGGCCTCAGGGGTAGGATCCAGTTACTCATCATCAGATATTTATTGAATATAAATATTATCAAAATGAGAGTTATGTGATAAGAGTCTAAAAAATACAGCTAAAAGCTATGAATTCCTTTAATATAAAGGTGTTAATGAGGATTAGGTTCAGCTGCATATAATAGAAAACTCCCATAAGTGGCTTTTACAAGGTGAATGTTTACTTTTCATGTGGAAATCTGGCAGCAGGCATCCTTGGGCTGATTGAGTGGCTTCTTGGTTGCCAGTGTCCCATGCTCCCTCTGTCTTTCACCATCTTTACCTTCCGAGTTCCTGAAGGTGCACATGGCTGCTGGTACTCCATGACCAGGCAGGAAGTGGAGAGAGGGTGAGAAGGGCTGACTCAACAAAGTCAGTCCTTTAAAGATCCTTCTTGGAAGGGAGAGCTTGATGGCCAGTTACATTTCATCAGCCACACCTAACTACAGGTGAGGCTGGGAAAAGAGTTTTTCATCTGCACATTTTGCTGCTCCAAATAAAACTGAAGTACAGTGGGTGTATATGAAGGGAGAGTGGTCGTTGGGTAGATGGCCTGCAGTCTCTGCCTTGGTGGGGAGGGGTCTCCTTCGTCCAGAGGGCAGAAGCACCAGTGCTCTCATGCCCTGGCATCATGTTCAGGAAGGCAGCTACAGACGCTCACCATTTTCCCCGTTGGCATCCACATGCTTCTCTGCAAGCCTAGTACATTTGCACAGCATTGATGATGATCCCTTTTGATCCTTGGAGCTATTCTGGAGACCTTAACTGTGGACTGCCTGCTTCCTCAGGTTCAAAGTTACCAGTAACAAGTCTAGAGTATCCTGAGCGCTCCCTAGGAGAATACTGAATCAGACGTCAGTTTCTAGATGCAAATGCACAAGGTAAGTAGCCCTCAGTCCACCAACTCAGGCCTTAGGCCCACTTGTAACTCCTTGGCTGGGACTGAACTGTGTGCTGGGGACATATGGGGCACAAGCCAGACAAGGTCCCAGTCCTTGCCGTAGCTCAGGGCATTAATTTTTAACTCCTTCCCTTTCCTACTTTCTCTTGTCCTTTTCAGTGAAGATACAGAAGAGTTTGAGGAAGGATGGGAGGAAGGTGGAAGGTGGTTTCACAGAAGGCATGTACAGATTCAGAAGGGGGCGAGAAGGGAAAGAGTGGAGGAAGAGAAGCCTCTCTCTGGGTCATATCATGGAGCCTGCAAAATTACCTTGATTTTTGGGGATGGTCAATTTAAAAATTTTTGCAGTTGTTTTGCTTTTGAAATGAGTGTTTGGGTCAAGCATTGTTCCCACTAAATTTTCAGGTGTCTCTGACTAGCCACTTCAATAGTCACTTCTTTCTGAGCTTATGATGTTTGGTCTGTGAAGAGGTAGTTGCCACATCCATATAGAATATCGTTGGTGTTTGTGTGCATGATCTTTGAAAATGTTTACCTATCAGTAATCATCATAATACCATGTATCATATGGAGGTCAAGGGCAGAGGAGTAAAAAAAGATATCTCTGTGTATGAGAGATTCACATGCCAGGTTGAATCCCTGCCTCCCAATGGTTTAAATATAAATTGTTTGTGGCGCTTCAGAAACTTGCTGCTAGTTTGTGTTAGAGATATTTTTAGGTTGACATAAGGTCTTTTGTTTAGCCTTTGAGCAGTGAGTACATGCAGCATTGAGCATTCTTGGGTTTAATAGTCAGGACTTGAACTGTCTACCAGCCTGAAGGCCCTGATGGGCAGTTCTTTGGAATTTGGCTGAAGAACTAATTATAGTTGGGCCCAGGGTGTGGGGCCACATCATAAGAACTAGACACTTGACAAGTGAATGCCATATAGGTGGGCTTCACAGTGCTTTTGTGACCCCCTGTTTAATTTATAAATAGTAACTCTCCTGAACTGCTGAAGACTGTCTTGATGCTGTAGAAGAGAAAGGGTATTGTTAGTGCTGTGATGGATGTGAAGGTTCTCAGAAAGTGAGTTATTAGCCAGAAAACAGAAATTTTGACTAAATAAAAGGTTAGACATTAAATTTGGTAGTAGCTTGGGTGTATAACATGAATGAATCTATTAGAAAGAAAAAACTTCATAGAACTTTACTTCTTTAGCAAAAGACAAACTGGAGTGAAATTTAAATGGCTTGAGGTGCTAGGATATTCCCAGAGGACTCACAGCTCTGATGGAAGCCGCTTCTAGAAATAGCCAAGAGCCAGCGGCTTCTGTGAATTGACCCATGGTGCGGCCCTGTGTCACCATGGAAGCACCCTTCAATGTGAAGAAAGGTTAGTCTGGTAATTCCAGGAATTAGTGCCATTGGGAATTTGGGGGATTTGTGGTCTTCTCAATTGTTGCATGTCAGTCATTTTATGGTTTGTTACTCATTTGACTTGTTAGTGTATTTAAAATTCAAACTCAACCATTTTCCCTCCCGAGAAATGTAGCTTATGTGGTTGCTATCTTATTGGGGTTGGGAGGGGAGAGGATGGTTGGCACCTGAATGAATACCCCCTGGAGCCTGCTCTGACATGTCCCTTACTCCACTCAAATGTCTTACCTTCAAAGATTTAGGGAACATTCATTACTGCTTTAAAGGGTTTAAAAACCAAGATGTATTCTAAAATAGTGTTGACAGAGCCTTGCTGTTGAACAAGAATTGGGAGCACTGTGGGGAGGCTGTGGGAAGCCCTTTCCTCCATGGGCCCTTTGGGGAGCCCCTCAGTGTTCTCTCTGAGGTAAATGCCTTGAACCATACTTCTATCTTCACAGATGTGGAGATGGGAGCTCCCAGGACCGGGGAGGCTTGGTGCCTTCAACATGACAAATAATGTAAAAATAGAGAAGGTGTGTGAGGGGACTGATCTCCTGTGGCTTATGACAACACAGAAAGATCAAATTAATATCGAAAACGTGACACGTTTGCATTTAGAAGGCATGTTAGCTTTGTGGTTATAGGCACCACAGCTTTGGGTCCCCCCCATTTAAAAAATATTATACTTAATTGTGTCATTTTTGCAATTATTATGAGTTTAAACATGAAAATTAATAAAATGTTGCAGTGCACCTCTCTTTTTTTGCTGGTGCTGGGGATTGCCCTCAGGGCCTGGTGCTCGCTACGCAGATGCTCCACTGCTGAGCTACATGCTGATTCCACAGTACATTTGAAAAATGGGGGAAAAAAATCACCTCTCTTCACCATAACTCTTAGGCACACCATTTACTTTTCTTATATACATTTTTTTGGGAGGGGGGTACTAGGGATTGAACCCATGGGTGCTTTACCATCGAGCCATATCCCTGGCCCTTTTTATTTTTTATTTTGAAATGGACCCCACTAAGATGTCAAGGCTGACCTCAAATTTGTAATCCTCCTATCCAGGCCTCCCAAGTTACTGTAATTGCAGAAGTGCCGTACTGTTCATGGTTTCTCATATACATTTCTTTTCATAAGATTAAGATCATAAATACTTTCATATGTTTATACAATTTAACAAAGCATAAGCACTTTTTATGTCTTATATGGTTTTCATAATTCTACATTTAACTTATCATGGTAAAATGTATATAAAGTTTACAATTTTAGGGCCTGGGGGGCGTGGCTTAGTGGTAGAGCACTCGCCTAACAGTGCCAGGCCCTGGTTTGATCCTCAGCACCACATAAAAATAAATAAATAAAATAAAAGTATTGTGTCCAACTACAACTAAAAAATAAATTAAAACAGTTTACCATTTTAAACATTTTAAGTATATACTTCAGTGCTATTAAGTATATTCACAATGTTTTGAGTTCACATTACCACCCTTCATCTCTAGGATGATTTTCATCTTCCCAAACTGAAGCTCTATCCATTAAACAACTTCTTATTATCCCTTACCCCTTCCCCTTGACAGCCACCATTCTGCTTTGGACTGTGTGAATCTGACTACTCTGGTTACTCATGCTGGCTTTGTTTTTTTTAAACTTTGCCTAAGGGTCTCGAGGATCATCTTTTTTTTTTTTAAGATTGATCTGATTTTTAATACCTTTATTTATTTATTTTTATGTGGTGCTGAGGGTCAAACCCAGTGCCTCACATATACTAGGTGAGTGCCTACCTCTAAGTCACAGCCCAGCCCCTCAAGGTTCATCTTTATTGTACCATGTGTCAGAATGACCTTCCTTTTCAAGGCTGAATGATATTCCATTGCATGTATATGCCAAATTTTGTTTACTCATTCATCTGTTGAAGTACACTTGGGTAATTATACTTTTTGAATATAGTATGCTTTTGAAGATAGTCCATCCAATAAATATATTATAATATACTTAGAAGAATTCCTGCCTTCCAAGATCTTATATCTAGGCAGGGTGTGGTGGGGCATACCTGTAATCCCAGCTACTCAGGAGGCTAAGGCAGGAGGATTTTGAGTTTGAGGCCAGCCTGGGCGACATAGTGAGACCCTGTCTCAAACAACAACAAAAAAACCCAAGTGGGCTGGAGTTGTGGCTCAGTGGTAGAGCACTTGCCTAGCACACATGAGGCACTGGGTTTGATCCCCAGCACCCCATTAAAAAAAATAAAAACAAATAAACAAAATAAAGGTATTGAGTCCATCTACAAGTAAAAATAATTAAAAAAAATAAACAAAGTAAGCACTCCCTTGCTGTACCAGCAAGTCACACCTAGTTAGAAACCAAAGCAACTTGGTGTTAAGAGAAGCCAGCATGGGCTTATATAGAATAATCAAAGCCAGACTCCTGTCTCTTTCAGATGTCATTAGGCTGAGGCAGGATAGGCCATAACAAGGTCTTCATTTGGTTTTCTGGTCTCTTCCCTTCTGCCTCTGTGTGCTCTCAGGCTGTTGTGTGCATCTAGTGGCCATCTCATGGTGAGTCTTGCAGATTGTTAGGGGATTTCACTGCTTTGCTGAGGCAGTCTGCACAGTCCCCAGGTGTGTGGCGTTGACTGGAGTGTTGCCCCTTTTCTCTCTTGCTCCCTTGCCAGTGTGTCAAGCTTCCAGTTCCTCAATGGTCCTGCAACCAGCCTTTGCCAGAGCCCTGTGGCTGAGGGTAGTGCAGTTGCCTTATCTGACTGCTTTAGGGCTGTTTGGTACTTTTCTATCACTATATTCCCATCTGTTCCATGTCTTTTTTTCCTAAATATTTTTATTTTATTTATTTTTATGTATTGCTGAGGATCAAACCAGAGCCTCATACGTGCTAGGCAAGCACTCTACCACTGAGCCACAACCGCAGTCCCTGTTCCCTGTCTTTTAGAAGGACCCATCAGTGGTACTTATCTATTTTCTGCAGCTCTTTTTTAAATTGTTCTGATTTCATTAACTTTGATATTTGATCATTTTTATGGGTATTTGAGAGAGGGACCAAGTAAACACTTGGGCTCATTTATTATCTTGAATTTATTCTTGTGTATTACTTAGTTCATTTCACTGCTATAACAAAGTATCTTAGAGTAGATAGTTTGTAAATAATAGAAAGTTATTGCTAATGGAGTCTGGTGAGTTCTAGAATAGTGTCTGATGAGGGCTTCCTTTCTGCTTCAAAGATGGCACCTTCTTGCTGTTTCCTCACATAGCAGAAGTGGGCAGGGAGCTCATTGCCTCTTTTATAAAGGGGCATTAATCCCATTCATGAGGACAAAGCCCTCATGATTTAATAATTTTCCAAAGGCCTCACCTCTTATACTGTTTCGTTGAATGTTAGGTTCAGACATTTTAGGGGATACCAACCTTTACACCATAGTAATTATGTTTTCCCATTTTACTAAACTCTCTTTAATTGTTCTGATTTCATTAAATTCTTTTGGAGTTTCCAGATGGAAAATTATATCACTTGTAAATAAGGGTAATTTGGGTAATTTTTGACTTTTTCAATTTTTATGACTTTTTTCTGTCATAATCTACTGACTGGAATTTCTAGAATGTGAGCATCTTTGGCTCAGTCCTCCTTTTAGCTATGAGCACTGTTGGTTTTAGTCACTTTCTGCATATTGCCAAACTGCCTTCTCCAGGACTAGAATTATAGAGTGCTTGTCACCTTGCTGAATGACTGGAGTATTGCAAAGGTGCTTCCAAATCTGTGGCTCTATCATTTAAAATTAAATCTGAGTTTAGTTATTTGTTATTTTCTTAGAAATTCTGGAGTCTGAGAATAGTCAGAGTTGGCCTTCATTCCTATTTTGTTTTGTTCTTATCAAATAATTACACAACTTTCCCTCCCTATTCCAGAGCAATGGAGTGTGGAGTGGAAATTACTCTTGTTAAATCATTTTTTGCCGGGGGAGGAGGTACTGGAGATTGAACCCAGAGGCACTCAACCAATGAGCTACATCCCCAGCCCTATTTTGTATTTTATTTAGAGACAGAGTCTCTCAGTGAGTTGCTTAGTAGCATCTTCACTTTTTGCTGAGGCTGGCTTTGAACTTGCGATCCTCCTGTCTCAGCCTCCTGAGCCGCTGGGATTATTACAGGTTTGCGCCACTGTGCCTATTACTCTTGTTACAAATCTTTTTTTTTTTTTTTAATATTTTTTTAGTTGTAGATGGAAAAAATATCTTTATTTTTATGTGGTGCTGAGGATCGAACCCAGTGCCTCACATGGACGAGGCAAGCACTCTACCATTGAGCTACAGCCCCAGCCCCACTCTTGTTATTCTTGACAACATAGCTTGGTGGATAAAGTATCAGTGGTCTTGGAATGAGAGACCAAATCTTAGTTCTGTCACTTATAGCCTTTTTGGGGAGGGGGGTGTTGCTTAGGGATTCTCTTAAGTTGTTGAGGCTAGCCTTGAACTTGAGATCGTCCTGCCTCAGCCTCCTAAGCTGTTGGAATTTTCAGGTGTGTGCCATCATCCTGGCTAGTCTGGTAAGTTTTGAGAAGCTTATTTAAGTTCTTTGAGCCTTGTAAAGCACTTGTAAAATGGGGATTTTACTTGTCTCAATGGGAGGTTGTGACTTGTGTTAGATGCTTGGTGGGCCCTTAATAGTATAGAAATCCTTAGTTCTTTCTTAGCCTTTCTTCTCCCTCCATGGTTCACTAACAAACTAAGGCCATTCAGCACTACGCTTTGTATTTTTTTTTTTTTTTTTAGTTGTAGATGGATATAATATCTTTTGTTTTCTTTCTTTATTTTCATGCGGTGCTGAGGATCGAACCCAGGGCCTCACACGTGTGAGGCAAATGCTCTACCACTGAGCAACAACCCCAGCCCTGAACTTTGTATTTTGATAAATTATAGTTTTAATCAGAGATGATTTTTGCTTTTTTAAAAATATCTTTATTTTGTTTATTTATTTTTATGTAGTGCTGATAATCGAACCCAGTGCCTTACATGTGTGAGGCAGGTGCTCTGCCATTGAGCCGCAACCCCAGTCCCATCCCCATTATTCTTAATCCCTAATTTTCAAATGGAATCAAGAGTGAATGATAGTTTTGTTCCATATCCTTTTAATATAAATAAAATTGTAAGGGGTTGGGATTGTGGCTCAGTGGTAAAGTGCTTGCCTAGCACATGTGAGGCACTGGGTTTGATTCTCAGCACCACGTAAAAATAAATAAATAAATAAATAAAATAAAGGTATTGTATCTGAAAAAAGGAAAATTATAATACAACATCCAGCATTTTTTTAAATTGTCAGTAGACCTTTATTTTATTTATTGATTTATATATGGTGCTGAGAATCAAACCCAGTGCCTCATTACCTGTAAGGCAAACTCTCTACCACTGAGCCACAACCCCAGCCCACCAATATTTATTTTTTATTTTTTTGATACCAGGGATTGAACCCAGGGGTGCTTAACCACTGAGCCACACCCCCATCCCTTTTTTATATTTTATTTAGAGATAGGGTTTTGCTGATTGGCTTAGGTCCTCGCTAAATTGCTGAGGCTGGCTTTGAACTTGTGATTCTCCTGCCTCAGCCTCCTGAGCCGCTGGAATTACAGGTGTGGCACCCAGATATCTAACATACATTGAACAGTCTTACTATTTGACAGGCAGTTAATTAAGTACTTTGCATATGTTTATTTAAATCTTCCCAATATTTGCACTTTATAGGGAATGAAGAAGCACAGAAAGGTCCGGTCAGGCAGTGTGAGGACCAGGCGGCTGTCCAGCTCTGTGGTGGAGAGCTCTACTGGCTGAGCATCCCTAATCTGAAAACAGTAATTTTGGATTTTCAGATTAGGGATGCTCAACCAGTAAGGCCTAAAATATTCCAAGTTGTACTAGTCGCCACTTCTGTTCTGATGTTTCTGTTCTGGTCTTTACCTGATATTTATTTATTTTTGTGGTGATGGGTATTAAACACACATACTAGGTGAGTACTCTGTCACTGAGCCACATCTTCAGCCCGTTTTTTTTCTTCCTGTGTTTGTTCTTGAAGCCCATTCTATTGCTTATAGACCTAGATGTAGGAAAAAAAGCAAAACAAAATGGCTGATTGTTTTGAAAAAACAAATTATTTGTAAAGTTAAATAACAAGTGTCAAATATAAAGCATTTTTATCTATTAAATGTGTTAATTCTAATTCATAGCATTAATGCTTTTTCTTTACCTGGGCAATATAATTTGATTTTTACTCCCTTGAAATATCTCCCAGATCTGAACCTTCTGTCTATACATATTTTAAGAACACTTGTTTAACTTTCTCTTAGATTATGGTAAATTCTTTCTAATTAGGATATTCTTGCCAGTATAGTTTTTGTCACTACATTCTCTAAAGTTGTTTTCTGTCTTTGCTTTGCTCTTGTCTTTGCTTTGTTCTTGTACCATTTTCTTCAGACCCTACATTGGTTTTATTCTGCCAAGGCCAGACATGTCACCAAGATTTTCTTAGCTCAGCCCCTGATGTTTTTTTGGCCATGGTTACAGCATTTGTCTTTTGTTTTGAAGTTTATCTGTTTTGCCCGGCTTCTTCCAGTTGCTGGGTGCCCTTCAGATGCAGGGACTGCACTTCCATAAACTGCATTGCTAGTGCCCAGCTGGTGCCTGGGCCTATGATGGGAACACTTCTTGTTTGAGTGTCCTTGGGGTGCTTTCCACACTTCACTCTGGACTCTTGCAGCTAAAATTAATACACATCATCTATTGATTTAATATTTGTCTTTTTAAAGCCTTCCTTAAGCTTTCAACATTTCTTCCTGAAGTTCTGGATCCTTCATTGATGAAATTGTTCTTGGGTTAGCAGTGATCTGCTGCAGACTTCATTGTGCTTAAATGTAGCGACTTTCAGGGATTCCTTGCTTTGTCTCAGAGTTTATATAGCAGCCTAATGTAATTATATACTCTGATTAGTTTATTTAATATAAGTAGTTTTCTGTCCTGCTAAATCTCATCATCAATTGTTGCTTATCATGTGACAATCAGGAAAACGTTTAATAACCTTGTCAGATGGGTAGCTATTTTGATCCCGCTTTCTCAAGTGGTGTCATGACTCATTGATGAGGGAGGGCAGAAAAAACACATATAGGATTTGTCTCAGAGGTTATTTGTTTGTATGAAGTTGGATTTTAATGTTAGCATTAGGTACAGTGGCATGTACCTGTAGTTCCAGCTACTGGGAGGCTGAGGTGGGAGGATTGCTTGAGCCCGGGCATTTGGGGACAGCCTGGGTAACAGAGTGACACCCATCTCAAAACAAAACAAAATAAAATTAGGAAGCACTAAGAATGAATCTGTGCTGAGAAAGCTTATGCATTTGGAAATCTGGAGGATCTGCTTTGGTTGAGTCGAGATGTGCAAGAAGGACACGGTGGGCAGGGTAGGTGGTGGAAAGGATGTATTGGGGCATCTGTGTGCTGGAGGCTTTGAAAGAATGTGCACAAAAATTTTTAGTGACTTTCTTTTCTAAATTAAAAATTTAGTAGTGGATTTAGGAGTAAGGGATAAATTACCAAAGGGTTAATTACATAGTTGCTGATCATATGCTGTCACTGAGTCTGTAGTTAACCCTGCTACCAGGGTGCACCAATAACACAGCAGGGGAGGTAGTCTTGTCACTAGATTTTTTTTTGTTGTAGTTTTTTTAAGTTGTAGATGGACACAATACCTTTGTTTTATTTACTTATTTATATTTATGTGGTGCTGAGGATTGAACCCAGTGCCTCACATCTGCAAGGCAAGCGCTTCACCACTGAGCTACAGTCCCAGCCCCGACTAGATTTTAATTTAAGGTGCTAGTGCAGTGGCAGCTGAATTTCAGGAACCAAGAAGTAGAATTTGTGAGTGTGAGTTACTAGTGGGCTCCAACATTTTCACCATCAGGTTCTTTTTTATTATCTTCTTTCTTCTTCCTCTCCACCCTCATGACTATGATCTGATTTAATAGCTAGGAACTTTTTTTTCAATACAGGATAATGGTATTAATAGCTCATATGGTTCAATATGTATTTATATGCTTAGTGATGAACTCAGTGAGGGAGAGGATAGAGATGGAGGAGAAGAGGATCCTAGGGGAACCCTGTGCAACCCCAGAATCCCAGGCCTGATATGTTCCTAAGGCAGGAAGTAGGAAATAGTGTAGCTGGAACTTTAAGTCAGTCAGCCAGCTTCCAGATTCTCCCTGCTCAACCACTGCTTCCTTTCCAAGTTTAGAGTTTCACCTAAAACAAATGTGAGGATTTAGTTTATGTAACATGACCATAGTGGATGCATAGTTCTCATTACGTGTTTTATCCTCGTTTTTAACCAAATGGCCGAGAAAACAATCAGTACAGGTTAAAAATATTGTCAGAAAGCTTGAACTTTGATTGTTGGATTTATAGGTTCATAGGCTGATCCCACTTTCTCAAGTGGTATCATGACTCATTGATAAGGGAGGGCAGAAAAAAACACATATAGGATTGTGTTTAAAGCTTAGCACTTTAATTTTTTGTTTGTTATTTTTGGTTATATAAGAGTAGAATGTATTTTGATAGCTTACCTTTTTTTTTTTTTTGAGGCTAACTCATCTTTATGTTATGATTCTTAGGCTCATGTGAAACTCATAACCTGTCTTTGGAAATCTGGTCCAACTTTGTCTTCTTCCCTGTGGAGAAAACAGAGGCCCTAGTTGTTGAGGGACTTACCCAGGGCATCAGTGGAACGTGAGACTGAGTCTCTTTCCTTTAAGGTCAGAATGGGTTCAGTTGAACTGTGAGCCCTCCCTTGGAATGTATATTCTTTATATGGATAGTGCTGTAAATGAAAACTAGGGGTCTAGATGAAATAAGAACATTAAGATGCTAAAATGGCCTCATCAAGATCATGGATAACTTCCAGGTAGCCACACCTGATGTCTTCATCCGCCTTGGCCTCTCTGCAGGGGTTAGGATTTCACTCTTGCTTGGTTTTCTCCTCCCTCTCGATTCTTTGTTTTCAGACTTATGTGCTGGTTCCTCCACTTTTACCTGATGTGGGATGTTGAGGTTCCATTGGGTTCATTGCTAGATCCTTTCCTGCATCTTCATCCTCTCCCTTGCTGAGCTTACCACTTTAATTTAATTTTTTTGTTTGTTATTTTTGGTTATACATGACAGTAGAATGTATTTTGATAGCTTACCTTTTTTTTTTTTTTGAGGCTAACTCATCTTTATGTTGATGATTCTTAGTCTCTAACACAAACTTGTGAAGGTTCAGATTCAAGTGTCCAGCTACTTATGGACCCTGCCACTTGAATGTCATTTAGACATTGCTGACTTAGCATGCCAAGTGGAACCTATTCCAGGGCTCTCTAAATCTGTCATGGCAGCTTCCCCAACCCATCCCATTCTTCTGCTCAGTCATTGCCACCACCAACTGGGAATTACTCACAGCACTAGATGGCATTATATTGAGTTTGTTGTGTGCCAGGTACTGCCTGAGAAGTATTACATGAATTAACATAAAATTATCTAGTTAGTTCTAACGATAGAATCATGAGGTTGATGGTAATAATAGTAATGATAGTTATAATTGGTTATGAAGCTCCTAGTGTGCACCAGGCACTGTTTTAAACATGTTATGAATACTCATGCATTAAATTCTCACAGCAAATCTACAAGGAAGATACTATTATTTATAATCCCTAACATAGGAAACTGAAGCGCACAGAGATTCAGTGACTTACTCTGTCTTTCAGCCAGTGAATGGTGAGGCTGCGCATATAACCCTGGCAGAGCCTGAGTGTGACCACTGCTGTGTTACTTGATTATTCACATTTTACAAAGTGGTGATCCTGCCTTTTCCTCTCCCACATCTAGTTCATCCATGTTCTGTTGATTCTAACTCCAAAACATACCTCCAGGCTGCTCTCTCTGTCCTCTGTCTAGGAAGAGTCTTGTTCAGCCAGCACTGGCTCCCACAGCTTCCTGCCTGTGCTTTCTGCTTTCACTCTCCTCCTGATCTCCTCCATACTGAAGCAGTTCTGAGCCTGAGAGGAAAACTGCAACAATTCAGCCCATCCTGAAAACTAGTCAGTGCACTCAGAATAAAGTAAGCTCCTTTCTGTGGTCTCCCAAAGCCTTTCCTAAGTGACCCCTTCCATTTTCTAGTCTTTTCCCATATCCTCAGATGTGTTAAAGTCTTTGCTTCCTCTTAGACTATTTATTATTTCTTTCTTTTTGTTGTTCTCCCCATTAGAATATAAGCTACCTGAGGGCTAGAGCTCAATGAAGTTGAAAGAGAGTAAGCCCAGGTTAAATTTTAGGCTGCATTAGAACCTGACATTTCCTACTGGAAAATGTGTTCTGATTCTTTAGTAGATGAATCTCCATCCCTGGTTCCCTGAGCTGTGGAATGCTTGCACACTTCTTTCCCTTCTTTCACTTTCTGGAACCACAGGCTACAAGAGCCCCAGGACATTTGCAGCTGTATGTTTTGGGGAGGGATACCAGGGATTGAACTCAGGGACACTGGATCACTGAGCCACATCCCCAGCCCCACCTAGAGCCTAGAGACGGTTTCACTGAGTTGCTTAGTACCTTGCCATTGCCGAGGCTGGCTTTGAACTCTGGATCTTTGAACTCAGCCTCCTGAGCCACTGGGATTACAGGCATGTACCACCATGCCTGGCTGCAGCTGTATTTTTTTTTTTTTTTTGTTCCCCTCCTAGTTGGGACTAACCACCTTCCTCCTGTGGCAAGGGGTACTAATTTCTGGAGAGGGAGACCAATACTGTGTAAACCCTGGTGACTTTGACCGTTCTGTAGACAATAGAAGGAAGTGGCCAGGGGAGGGAGCCTAGGAAGGAGCTGAGCCTCAGAGTGGCCATTCCTTGCCTGTGGCTATTCCTTGCCTTCAGACCTCAATCTGAGTCTCAGCAACTCAAATCCTCCTGGCACTGATCTGCCAGTTGAGCACCAAGCATGGCCAGCCCATCAGCCTTATCATGGCAGCCAGGATTTTCTGTAACTCTTCTCATGCCTGCCATAACCCACTGCACCTCTGTGTCCCCAGGGATTCTTCTGAAACCAGCTAGATCTACACAATGTTAATGGCAAATACTTTAATTCAGCAACCAAACCTGTCACGGTGGGGTTCAATAAAATGCATCATAAAAATTCCTGTAGTAAGCAGAAAGATAAGTTTGGGCTAATATTAGCTGAATTCAGTGGCACACATCTGTAATCCCTGCAATTTGGGAGGTCAAAACAGGAGGATCATGGGTTCAAAGCCAGCCTCAGCAACAGCGAGGCACTAAGCAACTCAGTGAGACCCTGTCTCTAAATAAAAGAGAAAGTAGGGCTGGGGATGTGGCCCCTGAGATAAATCCCCGGTACCCTTGCCTCCAAAAAGGGCAGAGAGCAAGGGATGTAGCTCAGTGGTAAAGTACCCCTGGGTTCAATCCCTGATACCAAAAAAAAAAGGGGGGGGGGTGGCTCATACTAGTTAACAGGCAATAACTGTTAAATTAAGGTTTTATTTGTAGTTCTGTTATGGAGGACAGAAAACCATCAAGTTATTGAAGACCCTGTGACTTCCAAAGAAGTGTCATTATGTGAAAGTATTGAGTGAGGGTGGGCCTCTGCTATGAGATGTAGAAGTGTGTACTTCACACATACTTTCCAAATTGGAGCACATTATCTCTTACTAAGCACAAGTAATGATTGTAATAAACCAAGGAGACCTTCCTTATGAAGCAACAAAAGCAACATGTTCTTAGTTGACAATGGAAGAGTAAACATGACCCTAATTAATGGATGGAACCAATTGTTCTCTCTTCTTGAGCTCATAATTTATAGAGGTAACAGTAAGTCAGTATAGAGGTCCCAAGTTAGTGTCTTTTTGCCATAAAATCCTTTCCTTCAGCACTCTATTTGTTAATTTGGAACAGTTGGGAAGCAGTGAGTACAAAGCAGCACTTCCTTCTCTGGAGGCCTTCCAAAGTGTTTTTTTTTTTTTTTTTTTTCTTTCTTTGGGATGGGATCTTTCTGAGTTGCCCAGGCTGGCCTTGAACTCCTGGGCTGAAATATCCAAAGACTAGAGCAACATCATCTATAGATTAATTGGGAAAGTTTATTTATATTAGGACAGCCACAATCAGGGATTAGCCTTGTCCACATTGGTAAGGAAAGCACTTACTGTTTCTTTTCCAACTCTTGGGAACACTCATATTGGTTGTGTGCGTAGGTGTGACTTGATCACTTGATTACTCTGACTCTTTGGTGGCCTGGAATGTAATTTTTGGCTTTTGTGTGGTATGTTACTCTGCACTTTAAATATCAGATCTTAATACTAGGACATTTTGGGATGATTCTTGAACTGTGGAGATCAGTGATGGAGATAAAATACTAAAAATACTAAAATACTCTAAAAATACTCCATCCTGTAACAGTATCTGTGTGTACCAGAAATTTCTCTTCTTTTTGTGGCAAGAGTAATTTTTGTGGTCTTTCTGCGCTATCTCAAGCTTGACTTGAGGCAACTGTTTTCTTCTCTTAAGAGACAGCCCATTAATGCCCATCACCTAATCCCTGGAATTCTTTCCACTTAGGTACTTTGGCCTGCTGTACCAGAGCCAGGCGTTACTGGGTGTTGGATCTCTCAGGAGAAGTCAGACATGGATATAGGCTTCTTTTCTCTTGTGCTGAGTACATCATTACAGATGCAGAGTGTCACCTTTAGGGGATCTTAAATCTGATGCGTGTCTTGTTCTTTGTTTTAG
This sequence comes from Marmota flaviventris, assembly GCF_047511675.1. Lineage (NCBI taxonomy): Eukaryota > Metazoa > Chordata > Mammalia > Rodentia > Sciuridae > Marmota > Marmota flaviventris. Next base: position 8,908,272 of record NC_092503.1, on the reverse strand, counting down.
ATGAAGTATTAGGGAACAGTAGGGTCATTGTTTCCATAGCTCCTTTAAGCTGTCTCTGTAGCTTTGTCTCTACAGTGTAGGATAGTATGCTGTGGTAACAATATAGGAAAGAACTAATCTAGCACTGTGTCATTGATATAGTGCATTTGGAGAATTTAGAAGGGAAATATAGAAGAAAATACATTTTTCAGTAATACGCTTTAAATGTAAGATGATCCAGCATTTCTCAAAAGATGTTTTATTATTATAGCTAAAATATTATCTTTATGCTTATGTTTATCAAATCAATTTTTAGTTTTATTAGTTTTGTTTATCTTATTTTGTTTATTTTTTATGTGGTGCTGGGGATCGAACCCAGGGCTCGCACATGCTAGGCGAGCGCTCTGCTGCTGAGTCACAATCCCAGCCCGCCCTCCTGGATTTTTTGTCTTGTAGCTTCTTCGTCCATGATGTAGCTGAGATTGTCAATACAGTGAAATGAAACAGACATGGCAGTTACAGATTGTTCTGCCATTTTTGTAGATCTTTGAGATGTACATAGTATCTGGAGCTTATCACTCCAGGCGTGCTTAGCTTGCCTGTGAGGTTCTCAGTGACTTTCCTAGCTCAGTGATCATCTAAGATTTAAAATTTGCCAATGTGACCAGGCTTCACTGTCACAGTGAGAAACCTTTCAGTGACCTTGGAGTGTGGCCCATCAAGAAGCTGGTGTCACCTCTCTTCTTAGCACTGTTGATGCTTTGAGAGTGTTAGCCAGGGTGTGTTGATAACACCTGTTGTCTAATTTGAGAATATTTTTATATCATGATTAGAAAAATTGTTGCTCTGATAAGCTGTGAGAGTTTTTTTTCTCCCTTATACTGGGAACTGAACCCAGGGATACTGTACCGCTGAGCTACATCCCTAACCCTTTTTTTAAAAAAATTTGTGACAGAATCTCTATAAGTTGCCTCAGCCTCCCAAATACCTGTGATTACAGTTTGTGCCACTGCATCTTGTTAAACTATTTTTCTTCTTGATAATTTTACCAATAAAATTTTATTACTTTATTTTAAAAACAGATTTCAGTAAGTATTCTTCTGGGGAGCCTGTAATGCAGGACACTATGGTGATACTGGTGAGAGTGAGGATATTGACATATATCACAACTTCTGTGTATAGATTGACTGAGTGAAATTAACATTACTTTACAGAGCCTTCCTGTGGAATTGGAATACTTGGCCATAGTTTTTGACAAAATGTGGAATTTTTATTCAGAATTTCAGTCATATTTTTTTGCTTTTATCTATCATCTAGTTTAAACTTTAAAAACACACTATTAAATGTACATGGAGGGGGCTGGGTTGTGGCTCAGTGGTAAAGCACTTGTCTGGCAGCTACAAGGTACAGGGTTCAATCCTCAGCATCATATAAAAATAAATAAATAAAATAAAGATACTGTGGCCATCTACAGCTTAAAAAATATGAAAAAAATATACATGTAAACTGTGTTAGTAGTTATCCTGATTGTGGCTCAGGTATGGTGGAAAGCAGGTGCGTTGTTTTCCTTTCACCACTGTATTCTGATTGTAATGTCATGGGAAGATGGTACTATCAGGTTTGGTACTAATGTGTTTAGAAGATACTTTTTAAGTTAAATTTATATCAGTATTCACTTCATGAGAAAAGTCTTTAACACATGGCTAAGTCATACAAAAATTGATGTTTTACTTTAGATAATTATATTAAAGAAATCTCCTCCTCCAGGCCAGTATTTTGACATTACTCTTTTTTCCCACTTACTGGGAAAGTGTCTTGGCCTGTCTTCTCCTCCTCCCCCGATATAGGTTCTCATGTCTCTTCCTGAGATAGACAGCAGACCCATTCATTCTCTTCCCAGAAGTCCTCAGAGCAGCCGACAGCTGTGGACACTGGACACTCATTTGGCTTGGGATCTAGCATGCGAACTTCTCTGCCTGCCTGGAAAGTCATTCCTAAACCAGAGTGCTGTTATTTCAAAAAAACCTTAAGAAATGAGGTGAGGCTTCATTATGAACAGGCTAACTATGAGGCTTTAACCCTCTGGCTGGCTATGAGGATGCATCATGGCCTGTGTGGAAGTCTGACTTTCTTAGTAACTGGGGAGCCAGAATTGACAATTTGGTAAGCAAGAAAATTGAATATTTCTCACATATTCGGTTTCCTTTTATTTATCAACGTGAGTGTTTATTGTTGAGAGTTTGGCCTCGGTGTGAATTTTAATTAGAACCTTAGTATAACATGATCACACTGTGGTAGCAAGACCACAGTAATATTGAATACATTTAAAGAAAGGAAATCATATACATTGTGTCAAATGAATAATTGAGCCATAATAAGTGCATGATACTATGTTCTTAATGTCATTTTATCTTTTTATTGTTTTAAATTTTTTTTATTTTCAACTGGTCATTTATTATTTCCTCACTATTTAAAGTGAACTTCTCTTTGTTTTTCTTTACCAGCCATCTATTTTCTTAGTTAAGAAGTGGTTTTTTGAATATAGATTTAATTTTTCTTTCGAAGATTGGTATCTTATAGAATTCTTCATTGAAATTAAAAACTGCTTCACAAAAGGAAAACACTGCTCAGGAGGATTCCCTGCACAATTTGATTTCTGCCCTAAACAAGACCTGCTCTGGTGTCTCTGTAGCTGTGAAACTGTTGGCTGTGGGGACAGAGCTGAACACCTGGCTCGTCTCACCAGTTGGCTGATTAATTGTAGAGAGGGCTTTGTGTTTGAGACTCTAAGCCAGCTTCAGGTTTGCAGAAGACAGTCTTACATTCTAATGCTATTTGAAAGCTGTACTCTTATCTTAGGTGTACTGTTAACTGTTTAACTTGCAAGAGAGAAATGTAGTCATTTATCATTTGAATTAGAAAGTCAAGGCTGAGTTTTATTCATAGTTTCTATACCTTAACGTTAGCACAGTGCCTAGGATGTTAGGCACTCAGATGTTTATATAGTGAATGAGCAGGCAGGCAGATGGATGGATTCATATGTTTAATTGGTCTTTATTTTTTTAAATATTTAATTTAAAAGGATATGAATAGGGCTGGGGATGTGGCTCAAGTGGTAGCGCGCTCGCCTGGCATGTGTGCGGCCCGGGTTCGATCCTCAGCACCACATACAAACAAAGATGTTGTGTCCGCCGAAAACTAAAAAATAAATATTAAAAAAATAAATAAATAAAAGGATATGAATAACAGTTATTTTATGTTGAATCTGAAGAAAAATAATCACTAGACTTCATGCTCCCAATTCTTCGGGCAGGTGACCAGGGAATGGATTGTCGTTCTCCAGGTTGAGCTGCTGAATGCTAGGTTTATTCTGAGAAGATTGTTCCTGAAGGCAGGAGAAAGAAGCAACATACCATTTGTTTTCCATGCATTTTACTGGTATTGGAGATATAATTCAGACTTTGGGCTCCTAAGTTGAAATTAGTGCTTTAATTTCACTATACTGAACGGTCCTGAATAGTGAGATTATTCTTCCTCTTCTGGTTTTTATCTTTCCATCAGCCTGAAGAGATGATAGGGACAGGTGGCAATACTTCACAGGTTACAGGGAGGCCGGAAAATGCTTGCTGAGTCTTAGGGTCTTTATCTTGCTTATTAGCTAGTCTGATCCAGTCTGGCTTTTGCGGAAGACGAGGGGGAAGGGTGTGTTCTCTTGTTCTGTCCATAGCATATTTTGGAGCTCATTATTCTAGTCCTCAAAACCCTGCTTTCATCAAGTTACCCATTAATGTTAGTTTTTATTTCAGTTTGTTGTAGAAAGCAGTTGTAATTCCATTTCTGTACTTGTGTGAGATGGTTTAGTCATTATCTCTTGTACCATTTTATGGCCCTTTTGTAGTTATTCATTGGTGAAATTTTAAAAAAGTTCAATACTAGAAAAAATTTTGTCTTTCCTGCATAACTAAGCACTTTCCTTATTTCTGGTAGTAAAGTTTATGTAAGTCATCTTGCTTCTTTTCCCTGATAGCAAGCACACTTAAAGCCAAGGCTTTTTATGCTTAGTGTTGATTTTTGTTGTTGTTACTAGGGATTGAACCCAGGGGTGCTTAATCACTGAGCCACATCCCAGTCCTTTCAATATTTTATTTTGAGATGGGGTTGTTTTACTAGGTTGTTTAGGGCCTTGCAAAGTTGCTGAGGCTGGTTTTGAACTCGTGATCATTCTGCCTCAGCCTCCTGATCTGCTGGGATTATAGGCATAGGCCACTATGCCCTGCTTAGTGTTGATACTTTTGCTGTCTTCTTTTCCTTAACTCTTTTTTCTTTTTAGGAATTATTATAATGTTTCTTTTGTTTTGACTTTTTTTAATAAAGTGCTTTAAATTTTTATAAATAATTTCTACTAGGTTGATTTAAGCAAAAGTACATATAATTATTCACTAAGCATTTATTTTGAGTTAATGCTTATTCTGTAACTTTTCCCCACCAACTCCCATTAATGTTTCTTTCTTATTTAGTCCTGGGCCAAGCTGAGTAACTCCAAATTTAGGTACACAAATACTATTTTATTTAAGATCTTAAGATCATGGTACACAAACTTTAAGGAAACAGAACTTATAAAAGAAACAGTTCTTCTAAAAGCTAAATTTTTGAACGATGAATATTAATCCCCTTTTAGAACCTGGATGCTATAAGTTATTGCCTGAACCCCAAACTCATGCTTATTACTTCCAGCTCTGATTATAGCCCTTAGTTGAAGGGTGGCGTAAGGGAAGATTTGGGTCATTTTCCTTTTCCTTGCTTCTCAGTGTCTGCTCTTTTTGGTTAGAGGTTAGTATTTTCTGGGAAGAACAGCTACAATATTGAAATTCTCTAGTCAATTTTCTCAGGTTACATTATGCATCTCCCTGGGGCACATGGTGGTCATGAGTCAACAGAATTTTCCAGGACACTTAATTTTTGATGACTTTACAGTAGCATAGCACAAGTGATATTTGTTTCTAGATATTGAATCTCTACTTCATTCATCTCATTTCCTGTGTGTGAGGTTTCCTGTGTGTTCTCTTTTGCTTGTATTTGATTTAACTTAGATGTTTGTACTTGTGCATATTTCTGGTGATTTACATATGAAAGTGATAATACTACATTTAAATTTTTTTTTTTTTAAAGAGAGAGAGAGAGAGAAGAGAGAGAGAGAGAGAGAATTTTAATATTTATTTTTCAGTTTTTGGCGGACACAACATCTTTGTTTGTATGTGGTGCTGAGGATCGAACCCGGGCCGCACGCATGCCAGGCAAGCGCGCTACCACTTGAGCTACATCCCCAGCCCTACATTTAAAAATTAATAATAATTTTTTTAACACGGTACTGTGCTGGGGATTCTACCCTGGGTAGAGTATGTTAAGCACGTACTCTACCCCCACGGAATTACATTTCTGGTTCCAGTTCTGTGTTCTTAAACTATCTCCTTTATTGGTGAACCTGCCAGTAAAAGTAATCATATTCATGTACTTACCAGCCATTCTTCAGAACATTTTCTGTAAGTGTAGACTAGTCTCTTTATCATTAGGAAACAAACTTCTGCCTTTTGTCTTTTGATCTACAGATCTTTTCTTGCATTTCTGGGTCCCCTCCTTTCACCCTGTTCTGGACTCACTCTCCTGTTGACTTCTTTGACTGCTTAACTGGTTTCAGTTGGTGCTTGTTATCTCAGGGGATGGTTTTCAAACTAGCTTGTAGGTTGAAAAGTAGACTCCTCCTGGGAATGAAGCTAGCAAAATAATCTGGAAAACTTCTTGCTATAAACAGTTAGAAATACTGGAAAAGATAAAACAAGCATTGTTTTAAAATCTTTATTACAAGAAAGTGAGAAAAATCCAGAGGTGGAGAAAAAGAGAAAGAAGATCAAGTGTTCCTGAGAAAAGAGGGGAGTGAGGCAGAGAGAAGGTCTGAACCAGTGTGGGCCTGAACCCTGAGAGCCAGGATTGGGTTTCAGTGAGGCTCCGCAGAGGCAAGGCTGCAGAGCAGAAAGCCAAAGGGAGCAGGCTGCTTCTTAGCTTAAAACTCTCTTTTTGCTTAAAAGACGTCTCTTTTGAAACTTTTGGGTTTGGGATTTGAATTTATGCTGCCGTTGTGGTCTAGAAAATCCCAAGCTCTGAATACAGTTGTTTTAGTTTAGGATCAGTATGGTGGAGAGCACCTCTATAATGATCAGGAGAGACACAAGATGAAAATATTTTATTACAGTTTGGAAGGTGGAGGCTGATATTCGGCAGGCCTCCGAGGCAAAGACTAGAAGTCAGAGAGCACATGGAGAGAGGCAGACAGACACACACACCCCAGCCAACCTGGGGGCCAACAACTTTATTGGGTCCAGGGCATTATCCAGTCAGATTTCCTGAAGGGAGGGAATTTTAATTGGTGGGTTTGAAGTATGAGGTGGGCATAAGTATGAGGAGGTCACACTATGACTGAGAGGTAGTCACTGCAGCATATTTACACAGTTCATGAGGGCCAGTGGGGTCCATTAAGTAGACCGTCTAGCTGTCCCACAGGGAGGTGGTCACCAGGAGGAAGTTGTATAAAGCAGATTTCTGGATTGACCTCACTGAGGAGCTAGGAGGAGGTATAGAAATGGAAGCTTGTCAAAGGTGACAGCCTGCTTCTGGTGTGAGAAAGTGCAGATTCTATTTAAAATGGATTCTTAGGCAACCTAAAATTATAAATGTTCACTACACTAATCACAATGCTTCTGAGTTGGAAGCACCCAGGGATGTTGGCAGATACAAATGCAAACTCTTTTGGAAGAGTGTCATCTTCAACCCACTGATGAAGAGCTCTGAAGTAGGAGCTAACCATAAAAGCATTACTAGATGTCTAAAGAAATGAGGCACCGTAGATGAGAATCAGCGGTCATTTGTGATGTGCCATTTGTTTCATTCTAAAGTGTGTATTGATTACATACTATTGTATTACATATGTATTGTATTACATATGTATACTATGTATTGATTATATACTAGATTCTATTGTCAGTGCTAGAGTTATGGCAAAACATCGTGCAGGGAAACGAGTATTGGGTCTTGACCAGAGGGTTTGGTACATTTGGCTTGGAGTTCTGCTTACTTCAAGGATCATTGCCAGAAAACGCTAGGGTTTTCTGGTGCTGGTTCAAAAACCACTGATATGTATCAGTCCGTTTATTTTGCAGATGAACATATTGAGGCAACAATGGCCAAGTAGCTTTCGTAAGGTATGAACTTCAGTTTCCTTGTTTTTAGAGTGGGGATAATGTGTCTCATGGTGTGCTGTGAATAAGAAAAGTTAAATGACCCATCAACTGCCACAAATTAATCTCTTCTTCCTTCTCCATCCCCCTTACTAGTCCAGACAGTCCGAGAACTCAATTCTCCCACTCTGCACGCGGAACGCTTTTCTGTTGCTGGCACCATTCCTTGGGAATGGTTCAAACCCAAGCAGTCATGCACTTTTACTTTTCATTGTTTGGTTATTTCACATTAGTTTTGCCTTTATGATAAAGTGTGAACTACTAGTTCAGGGACTAGATATTGTGTTTTTATATTAACTTGATAGTACCTAGTTTTGGACTGGTCACTTGGTAGATGTTTTGTGGTATTTGTTTACTATTTTTTGATTAAGCGAAGCTGTGCCATTGTAATAAGGAAATGAAAATATTTTTTTTTGCTGGCTATTTATGATGCAAACATCTGTATTCTCTTCTCAGTCCCTGGTTCCTTTGATGATTCCTCCCTTCCTGCTGCAGTTTCACTCACAGTCCTGGCATGCTCTCATTCTGGGCCAGGCCCCTTTGTGAGAGCTTCTCACCACAGTGGGATTGTGTGTATGCTGGAAATTGTTGAATAGCCCACAACCACTTTGCATAGTTCTAAGCACATTAGAATTGATAATGCTGGTCCTTCAGTTAGCTTTGTTCCTCTGAGGCTGTGCTGTGCCCTGCCCTTGGCCTGTGTGGACAGTATGGACATGCTCTCTGTGTCTCTACCCTGCCCATCTGTTGACTGAAGGTCAGGCCCTTCTGCTTATCATCAGAACTAGGAAGAGGTGACTTGGAACTCATTCCTCCCATAGAACCTAAGTGGGGCTGGGCTGTAGCCAGGGCTCTATTTGTTGGTTGGCTGCTTTTCAGCTATCCATTCTAGTCCTTTCTATATGAAAAATGAAAATGCCAGGGGATTATTTTTGTAAGTAAAAAAGATGGCAGCAGATGTGAAAACAGATTTACTCATCATGATGTAAATTGGCATTTTGTTTTCATTTTAGTTTAACAATATGTAGGTATTCACGAAAATATTTGGCTGTAAAAATTAAGAAAATTACAGACTGCTGTTATCTGTTATAGTCCATTTAATTTAGTTTATTTGGGGGAAAAAACCCTTCAAATTCGAAGTTAAAAAATTACTGACATTTATGTTAGTTAAGCTTTAAAAATTCAAAATAATAATCCAGAAGACATTTTAATTAGATTTACCATAATCAGTTTTACTTTCCTTTGTAAATGTATTATAATTTTCAGGAATATGGACTTTGGTAGTAGGAATATTGTGAAGTTGTTTGCTTTATCTTTTATATTTTTCGACAATTTTGTCTGTGTTCCTTTTTAGTAAACTGCTTTATATTTCCTGTGTAACCAAGAAGGTTTTTTCTTTTTTCTTTTAACTACAGCTAGCCTGTTTACATGAGCTAGTTTGATTTTTTTTTCATTACTCTGTGTTCATGCAGAGATCTTTATTGCTAGTGTGGATCGTGCATTTCAGTGTGTCCATAGAGTCTGTGCACTTAGCCCCCGACATTGGCAGGAACCTGGGATGCTTTTAGTTACTTGGAACTCTTCAATTGTGATAGTATTAATTAAGATGCATTTTATTAAAAATCATGTTCAAAGTATTTATTATAGTGTTTTAAATGACTAGAACTTAGCTTTTTAAGAGCCCACAATTTTTATTGCAGTTCCCTTGTTTTTTTAATCAGAGCCTTATAATCACACAAAGTATTTGGGTTCCTTTCGACAAAATTATACATCCAAGGAATTTGATTTCAATTCCCATTCCACCCCCCTTTCTCCCCTTCTCTCATTCCTCTACTGATCTTTCTTTCACTCCCTTGTTTGTTTATTAACATTTGTTTTTTAGTTGTAGGTGGACACAATACCTTTATTTTATTTTTATGTGGTGCTGATGATCAAACCCAGTGCCTTAGGCATGCTAGGCTAGCACTCTACCTCTGAGCCACAACCCCAGCCCTGTTTGTTTATTTTTGATTGATACTTTCTACATATACATAAAGATGAAATTCCCTTTGATACATGTACCACACATGAGAGAAAACATTTGACCCTTGATTTTCTAAGTCCAGCTTATTTCGCTTAGGATGATTTTCTCCATTTCCATCCATTTGCTGGCAGATGCCATTATTTCATTCCTTCTTTATGGCTGAGTAAAACTCCATTGTGTATTTATGCCACATTTTCTTGATCCATTTATTTACTGATGGGTATCTGGGTGAATTGTGCTTCTGTAAACATTGTAGTGACTGTTTCCTGATAGTGTGCTGGATATCCGTATAGTTCTTTTGGATAACTACCAAGAAGTGGGATAGCTGGGTCATCCAATTCCTAGGTTTTTTTGAGTCTCCACCTGCACTTCCTTTCTTAATTAGAAGTTAGTGACTGTCTATCTGAAATCTACCTGTACTTTCTCATTCCATGTCATTTCTTATTATGTGGGGATACACAGTGATGCTTTCGGAAAGGGCTGGCATGTTGGCTTCTTCTATATATATATATATATTTTTTTTAATTTTAATATTTATTTTTTAGTATTTGGCGGACACAACATCTTTGTTTGTATGTGGTGCTGAGGATCGAACCCGGGCCGCACGCATGCCAGGTGAGCGCGCTACCGCTTGAGCCACATCCCCAGCCCTTCTTCTATATTTAATGGCCATTCATTCAGCAGATATTTATTGTATTCACTTTTAGGTCAGTGGTTAAGTGCCCTGGGTTTAATCCCAGTACAAAAAAAAAAAAAAAAAAAAAGATATTCACGTGTATTTCTACCCATGGCAATGAAAACACATTTCCTAAAGTTTACTAGCCATTCCATTATAAAGGAATACAATTTATAATATTAGGAAAGCATTAGCATTCCTATGTAGGGTCCTTCATTTCTATGGGAGAGCATTGTGAACTACATGTATAAATAAAAGCACTTTTATCCAATCTAATTTATATTTACTAAATACCTAATGTATACAGCTGCTTGCTAGATATCTTGAGGAATAGGCATTTAAAAGTTTTTATCCTTAAGTGGCTCTCAAGTTAGCAGGGATGATAGGGACTCAAATACCTATAATATGGTAGAGGATTGAATGAGCAATTTAAGAAAGACTGAAAGTTTTCTTATAAAGACTAAAAGAAGTCCATGGCTAGTAGGGAGGACTTTATGGAGTAGGTAGTTTTGAGGCGGGTCTTGAAAGACTGCTAAACTTTGGTGCAAACATTGTAGTCACAAGGATTAGCTTGGGATTTGGTTCAGATGGTAAGAGTACTTTAAAAGGAGCATAATTTCTATAGAGGACAGAGGTAGTGAGACAGAAAGACCACTCATAGATGGTCAGGAAAAGAATCTTGGATAACAAAAGGAGGAAGAATTAGGAAATAAAACTTCTGTCCACAGTTATTCTAGCCACAAGGACAGTTCTTTAATAGCCCCTAGACACTACTAACACCCCCAAAGGTACTACTTCTTGCTCTAATAGACTGTCACCTCCATTCTTGTGCTGATTAAGGCTTAGAAATCACTTTTCTCCAGATTTGTTGAAAATAGAAATGATTGGCCTTTTTAAATTGTATATCCCACCAGTCATCTCTAGGGACAGATCAAGCCCATTAAAAACCCTAGATAGCAGACACCCATTGGCATCCATCTCTTGGGACCTCCTCCCTCTTTGGGAGCTTTGCTTTCTGTTACTCTAATAAATTCTGTTACTTTGCACTTGCTCTCACTCTTCTTGTGTCTGCAGATTTCATTTTTCAGATTTATAAGATGAGGAACCCATCTACCCTCTACGATCCAGTAGGAGATAATGCTGCAAAAATAGACACGGGCCCATTCAGTGCCAGACTGAGGAGAGTGTTCTTAGGCAGTGAATATGGTCAAATGATTTTTTAAAAAACATTTATTTAAAAAAATAGTTTTATTAATTGTTGATGGACCTTTATTTTATTTACTTATTTATATGTGGTACTGAGAATTGAACCCAGTGCCTCACACATGCCAGGCAAGTGCTCTAGCTACAACCCCACCCCACTTTTTTCATTTTTCATTTATTTGTTTATTTAGTTGTAGATGTACACAACACCTTTCTTTTTTATTTATGTGGTGCTGAGGAATCAAACCCAGTGCCTCATGCATGTGAGGTAAGCACTGTACCACTGACCCACAACCCCAGCCCACTTTTTTCATTTTTTAATTCTTGTTTTTATCTTTATTATTTCCTTCCTTTACTGTCTTTGGGTCCATGTTATACTTTTCAAACCTCTTCGGTTGACCATTAAGCTCCTTAATTTATAGCATTTCTTCTTTTTAAATGTGAACATTTAATGAAGACAATTATCTGCAAAATACTGCTCTTGCTGTAGCCTACAAGTTTTGATATAGAGTATTTCAATTAGTATTCAGTCTTTTATTTTTACTTTATTTTTTAGGGGATTGAACCCAGGGACTTAAACTTGCTAAGCACTTATTCATCCACTGAGCACAGTATTCAGTGTTTTAAATTTTGTATTTTGTTTTTTTTTTTCAATTCACAGGTCTTTATTTAGAAGTATGTTTTTAAAGTTTGTTTATTCCTTTCCAAAATATGAGCTTTTATAATTAATATTTTTGTAATTGAGTTTTTAACTTAATAGCTTTATCTTAATATAGTCTGTGTGACATTTATTCTTAGAAATGTGTTGTGATTCACTTTATGTGGTAATTTTTTTTTTTTTTTTTTTAGTTGTAGATGGACACAATAATTATTTATTTATGTGGTGCTGAGGATCAAACCCAGTGTCTCATGCATGCAAGGCAAGCATACTACCACTGAGCCACAGAGAAAAATAGGCATTCTCTGAATTGGATACAAAATTCTATTCATATTCAAGACCAAGTTTAAATGAACTGTGACATTAGCATCCTCTAGATCTTTACAGTTTTTATCTTTTTTTTAATACTTATTTTTTAGTTGTAGGTGGATACAATATCTTTATTTCATTTTTATGTGGTGCTGAGGTTTGAACCCAGTGCCTCATGTGTTCTAGGTGAGCGTTCTACCACTGAGCCCCAGCCCCAGTCCCTACAATTTTTATCTTAATCTTCACTAATTATTTTATCTTAAATAATTGAGATTTTTGGTTGAAATTTGCTTTGATGGTGGAAAACTCATTTTTCCCTATCAGTTTTTGCTTTGCCTATTTGAAGGTTATTAGATGTTTATCATTTTGGAGTTGTGGTATGTTCTGTGTGAATAGGAGTATTTAAAACTGTAGCTCCCTTTATTGTGTCTTAACTTTTGCCTTAAAATGTATCATGTTCAGCTCTCTCAGCTTTCTTTTAATTTCTGTATCATAGCATGTCTTCTTTTTTCTTATTTTCCAACATGATCTTAGGTTTTGTCTCTTGTAAGAACATGTAACTTTTTTTACTTTTTAGTAATCTGGTACTTTTAACTTGCAAGTAAAGGTCTTTAACCATTAATATTTTGTTATTACTGATATATTTGAACTTCTGCCATCCTTACTGTTTTCATGTATTCTTCCTTTTGTTTCTTTTTTCCTCTTTTCAGAGGGTTGATCTGAGTCTACCACATCTTTCCATTTTTCCCCTCTACAGTGGCTTGGAAGTTGTATACTTTGTTTCTAGTCTAAGATAATCAAGTATAAAGTTAATGAGTATTTTAACTACTTTTCTGAAACTATATTGGCCATAGAGTACTATAGCTCTGATCATTCTTTTGATCATCACATCATTAGTGTTTTTAGTTTTCTATTTTCCCTCCCTAACAGCCACAGCCTTGAGATAAAGCACATGTACTAGAAACTGGCAGCCTGGTTTGAATCCTAGTTCTGCTACCTACCAAATGAATAATGGGCATAGTATTTGACATCCCTGCACCTCAGCGTTCTTATATGTAAAATGGATGATAAAGGGCCTTTTACATGAGAAGTTTAATACCTTTACAGCTGTGCATGTCAGGTGACAGGTGACTTATGGAAGGGTAGGCTGCTGCTTTCTTTTATCACTGTTGTTACTGTTTCTTGAACAAAGTTTAATTTCACCTACATGTCTAACCACTTCTTTTTTATATTTTCTTCTTCTAAGACTTTCCTTTTATTTCCTTCTACTTAAAGAAGATTTTTTTAGATGCTTTTTTTGTTTTCATTTATTCTGTGAGGTCAGCTGGCTTTAAAATTAGCTTTTGTTCTTTAACAAAGGTCTTACTATTTCACTCTTAATGCTTAAGACAGTTTTTCTGGGCATATAATTTTCTTTCTTATATGTCCAGAACATAACTGTATTTTCTCACAGTGTTTGAAGCTATTACTTAGTTGATTTCTGGTTGTCAGTGTTGCTATCGAGATGTCTCTGATCAGCTGAATTGGTATTCCTTTGTAATGACCAGTCTTCTACCTTTGGTTTCTTCTAAACTCTTCTCTGTGTCTTTTTATGTGGTTTTGTTACCAATTTCTGAGAGCTTTTTTGCTCACTTCCAATAAAAATCAGGAAGAAGCGCAGTGCGGCTCCCTTAGTGTGACCAGTTCTAAGCTGTGCATGCTGGCGGCTTTCAGGCCTTCGGTTTCGTATTGGCCCTCGACGCCTCTCCTGGCAGCAGGAGCTAGCAGGGGCTGGCAGCTCTGCAGAACTCTTAGAGCAGCTGGATCCAGAGCCCCTGGCAGCTTTCCATCACTCTCTGCTGTCCTCAGCTTGGGCTGCTGGCTGCTTTCAGTGCCAGCAGCCTTTAGTGCTACCAGCTCAGGCTGCTCTACTCAAGATTGAAACCACAAATAGCCAAAATGTGACCACCTGAAAGAAGTCTTATTAGAACGTACACTGCAGCCCAAGGGGAAGCGGTGCATAGACTGTTCCCATGGGGATGTGGGAAAGGCTGTTTGTGTAGACCAGGAGGCAGGTGCACATACACACAGTGTCCAGTTAGCTGAAGACTCTGCTTAGTCCTGACTAGGGGAGGTGCTCTGCAAGGACCAGACTGGGGACAACTGAAGGGTGGAGTCATCCAGAAAGGCTGCAAGGTGAGGCTGTCTGGGGTGGACCCGTGACCAAAGCAAGATGTCTTGGAGTGACCACAGTTGTCTTATGTAGCTGTGGCTTCCAGTGAGGCATTGGGGGCAGCCATGTGGTTGTCAGAGATGGAATAATAAAAAGTCTCTCTAGGGGAGTGTTGGGCCCTTCTCTTCTGCCTCAGTTTCACTAGAATATGCCCAGTTTTGAACTTCTTTTATACTTATCCTAGTTGGTGTGTATCTGACTTCTTGTATCCATGGATTTTTCATCTCTTCTGGCAGATTCTGTCATGTCTTCAGCTGTCTCTTTTCCATTCTGTCTATTCTGTCCTTTTATAATTCTAATTAGATCTGTCCCCCTTAAAGTGTCTTAATGCTCCTAATTTCTCTTTTATATTTCTGTCTCTGTAAACTTCTCTACTTCAAAAACCTTGATGGACAATTTCTTGAGTTACTTTAAGTAGGTTATTAAGTTTCCTCTTTAAGGGCTAGGGTTGTGGCTCAGCAGTAGAGCACTCGCCTAGCACGAGGGAGGCCCTGGGTTCAATCCTCAGCACCACATAAAAATAAATAAATAAAGGTATTGTGTCAAACTACAACTAAAAAGTAAATATTAAAAAATAGTTTCCTCTTTAATACATGACTCATGTACTGCATTTTATTTCAGTGATTTAGTTTTCTGTTATAAAGTTTTATTTGCTTCTCTCTGGTCATTTTATTTGTTTGTTTGTTTATTTAATATTTATTTATTTGGTACTGGGGATTGAATTCAGGGGCACTGAGCCACATCCCCAGCCCTATTTTGTATTTTATTTAGAGACAGGGTCTCACTGAGTTGCTTAGTGCCTTGCTGAGTTGTTGAGGCTGGCTTTTGATCCTCCTGTCTCAGCCTCCCAGGCCACTGGGATTACAGGTGTGTGCCACCTCCCTGGCTTCTCTGGTTGTTTTAGGTAGTGTCTTGCTTTCTAATTTCTTTAAATACTTTGAATCTAGTTATTTTAAATTCTTTTTATGTTTCTCCTAATATCTGAAGATTTGGGGATCTAAATTTATTGTTTCTACTAATTGTGGTGACTTATTTTGTAATATGTTTCTTTTTATTTTTTTTTGCCTGTGAATAGATTTTGTTTGAACCTCATCTGTGGGAATCTTTAGGTCCTAGATTGGGAATGTTTGCATGCTTTGACCTAAAGCTAAGGGTTTCTTAGATTCTGAGACAACGTGAGCCTCTGAGCTCTGCTCAGTATGTGACTCAGATTCAATGCCTCCCCCTCACAAGATAGGACCAGAGTGTGGCTACCAATAGAGTGAACAATAGTCTGTTTGCCCAGGACCCAGGGGTTTACTGGGATGTGGGATTTGTGTAATTAACACTGAGACAGTTCTGGGAAAACAGTGATGACTGGTCCACTAGTTCTGATTCCAGTGCTTCTGTCTGTTTTTGTCTTCTAGATGACCTGGCTTTCTCTGTTTGGGTGTTCTTTCCTTGGAGATTTCCCATACTTCCCTGCAAGGCCAACAATTGAAAATTGTTTGTTGTAATTTACCCAGGATCTAGTTATTAGCAGGGTCTGGCCCTCTGAGGATCCTGGAAGTGTAAAATATAGTTTCATTTAAGTTAATGAAAATATCTTTCCATGTCATTCCAGTCTTCCATGACTTAATCATCAGTGCTTCCATAGTATTCTTTTCTCTGTCAACATTTACTGAACTAATATCCATTTTGTACAGATTTTTCCTTTATAAAAATGGTGTGGTGGAAGTTCTTCTACTTAAAACTTTGCATAATCCAAGATTATTTCCCTATGATAAAACTCTCAAAGTAGAATTGATAAACTAGAAGGTTTATAGCATTTTAATTCTTTTTAATTACATCACCAGATTACCCTTTTATTTCTCCACACCCTGTGTGACACTGAGTATTATCATTTCTTTCAATCCTTGTCACTTTGATAAATGAAATTCATTCTCTCTTATAATTAAGGCACCTGACTTTTGATCCTAGTGAGCCCCATATATGGCACAACAGTTTTTTTGGAGTTGGGGGATACTAGGTGTTGAACTCAGGGGCACTTAACCACTGGCACACATCCCCAGTCCTTTTTTGTATTTTATTTAGAGACAGGGTCTCACTGAGTTGCTTAGGATCTCACTAAGTTGTTGAGGATGGCTTTGAACTCGTGATCCTCCTGTCTCAGCCTGCTGAGCCATTGGGATTACATGCATGGGCCACTGTGCCTGGCTGGCATAACAGTATTTTAATATCTAAGTTCAGGTGTAGATTCACTCTGAGAAGTATCTAGCTCCCACTCTCTTTCTAGTGAGTAATCAAGCTGTTTGTCTTGTAATCTCCGTTTCTTCCTTTCTCAGTACAGATAATTAGATGTTTGTGCTCTTAGAACTGACTTGAAATCTGACACGAAAAATAAAAAGGGAGTAACTTTTCTGAAAATGTACCTCTCTGTGGCTTTGTGAACATGGCAGTGGACCAATGGCCTTCTCCCTTAGATTCTTTTACCTATACTACCCTTCCGAGAGGCCCAGGCTCTGAATGGTTGATATAGATTTAGTCTGTGTTTATTTATTTAACACAATGCCTTTACTTTTATGTGGTGCTGAGGATCGAACCCGGGTCCCGCCCGTGCTAGGTGAGCGCTCCACCGCTGAGCCACAATCCCAGCCCTAATCTGTGTTTATTATTCCCTTTTCTTTAAAAAGCTGTTGGAGGTGATGTGCCATACTCACTACCTTATTGAACACTGAGTAAACAGGGTTCTGGTGGTATTTTCAGATGGTGTAAGGAGTAGAGTAAAACATACTCTCTGTTTAGGAGTTTGTGTTTTAGTAGGATAATTAAATGGAAAAACAGCTCTACCACAAGCAGAGAAGACCCTTGCCATGTAGTCTGCACATGTGCTCAGGGCGTCTGTATGCCGTATCTGAAGCAGCAGGTGGGGTTCTGAATAAGGCAGAACTTGTTGAGGACTGCAAGCCAATAGGAAAAGGGATTTGATGTCCCTCAATTATAGTAAGAATGTATCTTTGAGTACTCCTGGCTATAACCCTCTCTATGTATATTACATTATCTGACTAGCATGTTTTGAGAAGAGGTAGAAAATGATGGTACAATAAGCATGCAGAGTCATTATTTCCTTATGTTTGTAAGTACCCCATGACAAGTGATTGCTGAGAGAATCCCTGCCTTAAAGCGTAAGCATTGAAGGCAAATTTGAACCAGCTTCTAGGCAGCTATTAAAACTGATTAGGAACTAGATAGAACTGCCTTGGGCTCAATGGATATTTGTGGGTTCTGGAAAGTTCCCCCAAAGAAAGGGGTGACTAACTAGAGGCAGGTTATTGTAATTATTTAAAAAGAAATGCAGAGTTCAGGACTTTTTGCAGTCTGTGGGGAGAGGGGGCAGCAGAGGGAGGCCTGAAGACTACCATTCCTTTTCCCAGCAGCAAACTGTGAAGTCAGCCAGCCATCCACACCTGCAGTAGGTAGCTAAAACAGCAGTCACTGTCCCTAAAAATAAACTGGGTTGTGTTTAATTCACATCACCCAAACAAGAAAACAATTTTTTCCAGTTTCTTTTTGCCAGCCCCCTAACAAGTCTGTAGTCAAATGTTTAAACTTTAGGGCATTAGAGTATTATATTCAAAGTTTTCTACTGTGGATTTTTTCCTGCTTTAAATTTATCTGACAACATTTTATATTTCCCCCCGTAATCTATTGTACAACTTTTACTTTTCATCTCAGTCTTTTAACAAATGTCTTAAACTTTTATTCTTTAGAACAAAATAGGACCTTATTCTGAATTTTTCTCATATTTCCAATATTATGGTTCATGTATTTTTTTTGAAGATATCTTCTTGAGAACTAAAATAGCATCTTTGATGTTCAATTGGGATAATTTAGATTGGAAAGAGTATTCAGTATGTAGGCTATACTAATTTAAAAAAAATCTTTTTTTTTTTTAAATAATTAGGAGCTTTCTAAAATTCCCAGAGGAATAATGCCTAGAATATTTCACAGCTTGTTAAACTTGCTTATGAAAACATTCTTAAATACAAAAGCTTATTTACTCTGAGATATTCATGTAGGATAGGTCCTGAAGGGTGAAGCAAGCATCCATAACTGCCACTCAGGTGGAGAAAGAGGAGTATAACCGCCTCCCTAGCAGAACTTGTGTGCCCTGCCCTGTCACTTCCCTCACCCCTGCACCACCCAAGACTGTTCTGCTCTTTGTAATATTTTCCTTGCTTTAAAAAATGTAGCTATACTACCTGTGATTTCAGTCTTAATTGATAAAATTACTTTGGCCTGTTTTTGAAGTTCATATATAAATGGATTTACATTATAGGCACATATTTTTAAGAGTCTTTTGCTCAACATTATATTTAGGAAATTCACCAGTTTTACTCTACATAGTGTTCTTTGATGTTGGTATATAAAATTCTGTTGTTTGACTATACAACACTGGGGACCTTTGTGGTGTTTTCAGTTTTTGGCTAATGTGAATGATGCTGCAGTGGATAGTTTGTATGCGGGACTTATGAGGAATAAGTCTGGTGCACATCCCAGGTGTGGAATTGCTATTTGCAGTGTGTTCACATCTTCAGTATTATTAGTTGATATCAAAAATTTCCAGAGTGGTTGCATTCTTACAGCTTGTAATGAATATCAAAGATTATATCCAAATTATATAAGTGGAAAATATCTTCCCCGATTTATTTTTATCTCTGATCTCTAATATTAACTCATGACTTAAATAATAATAAACCAAAAACACATTTTATTACCTTCCATAGTAAATGGTATGCATGTTGGTGAAAAGTAGAAACCAGATAACACAAAATAAACTAGTGAAAGTATCTCAAGTTAAAAAGCAGAGTACTTATTTTGTTGAGAGACCAGAGAGCCAGAGAACAAATGCAGTACAGGGTTCTTTTGAAGAATAGATATTCGGTTAAGATTTGTTGGTTGATTAACCCAACGTTACCCATGTTACCTGTAGGATTTTTCTTTTCTCTGCCACTCTGTCTCCAAGTTGTACTTTTCCAAACTCCAGAGCTCTTGATTTGTCCATTGGTTCTGGGCAGCATGTGGGGGTGAAGAGTGGGAGGCATCTTGGAGTACTACTGACTGCCCCTCCCAGGGCACTGATTCAGTCAGGCACATGCATTGTTTGGTTTAAGACTGTAATCTCCTAAAAGCAGGAATGGATTTTTCAGTGACTTGTAGAAATGTTCTGCAAATAAGCTATAATTACTGGAAGCAGGTTTGGGCCAGAACACCGTTCCAGTGACGAGCCTCCAGGCTTTCTCCTGGGCCTGTGTTGCCACTTTCAGAGTGGAACACAGAAGGACAAACTGAGGAAGATTTACTTTCGGTCTGTATTGAATGGCTTAATATGAATAGTTGCTTTTAAAAACTATCTGATTTTTTTTAATTGAGGTGAAAATATTTATCTTTGAATTTACTTTTTGTGCTATTTTAAGTGCATAAGTCAGTGCACTGTACATTCTCATTGGTTTTCAACTGTTCATTTCCAGAACTGTCTTCATCTTGTGAAACTAAACCTAAACACCCTGTAAACACTGACTGTCCATTCTCTCTTTCCCTCACCCGGGAATCCACCCTTTCACCAGTGAGATTCATTCTTTTTTTTTCTTTTTGATAATGGGGATTGAACTTAGGGGCACTAGAATACTAAGCCATACCCCCAGCCCTATTTTGTATTTTATTTAGAGACAGGGTCTCACTGAGTTGCCATTGCTGAGGCTGGCTTTGAACTCATAATCCTCCCGATCCTCTCCTCTCAGCCTCTGGAGCTGCTGGGATTATAGGCATGTGCCACAGTGACAGGCAAGAATTATTCTTTATGAATCTGCCAACTTTCAGTCCCTCGTGGAAGTGGAAGTGGACAGTATTTGTGTTTTTGTGCCTGGCATACATATTTCGTTTAGAGTAGTATCCTCATGGTTTATTTACTTTGTAGCGTGTGTCAGAGTTTCCCTTCATTTTAAGGCTAAATAATATTCCCTTGCGTCGTTGCATTATATTTTACACACTGTATTTTGTTTATCCCTTATCTGTCTGGGGACACTTGGATTGTTTCCACTTTTTGACTCTTCTGAGTCATGGTGCTGTGAACATGGGTGTACAGATATCTGTTCCAAGTTTCTGCTTTCAATTGGTTGGTTGCTTTTAAATTTTTTTGTATCAACCCCCTTACTAGTGTAAACAATCTTAATTATACCCCAGAAATTATTTAATCATTTACTGCCCTTGTTTTTTCAGTAGAAAATAAGGCAAAAAAAAACGAAGAGGGCTGGCTGGGGTTGTGGCTCAGCGGTAGAGCACTCGCCTAGCACATGTGGGGCCCTCGGTTCGATCCTCAGCACCACATAAAATATATATATAAAAAGGAAGCAAAGTGTTCGACATCACTCCTTTGCATTAGTGGCAGCACTAAAGTTGGCTGCAACCTTTCAGTAATGAGGATGTTATGACTGTGACTTTTTTGTTAGTTTTTTTGTATACATTATCTCCTTTGAGTCATAAAAAGATAGCATTTTATTTTTTCTTGAAATAGCTGCTACGTTTGTCTAGCACAAATGGTGCTTTATAATTTTAAGATATCTTAAAAGTTTGGTTAGAAATCATAATATATGTAAAATGAAACACTTTGAGCTTTTACTAATGATGATTTTTTTTTTGTACCAATGATTGAACCCAGGTGTACTTTAACCATTGAGCCACATCCCCAGTCCTTTTTTGTATTTTTATTTAGAGACCAGGGAATCTCGCTAAGTTGCTGAGGGGCTTGATAAGTAGCTGAGATTGGCTTTGAACTTGCGATCTTCCTGCCTCAGCCTCCAGAGCCTCTGGGATTATGGGCGTGTGCCAACACGCCCTGTACTACTATAGGGATTTATTCCATGTATCTTAATATAATTATTTAAGATTTTACATGAAGAAAGTTAGATATCAGTGGTTTTCAAACGTTTTGGTAACAGGGCCCCTTTATACTTACAAAAGTTATTGAATCCTTCAAAAAGCTCCTGTATATGGTTATCTGTTGATATCTACCATATTAGATATTAAAACAAAATTTTAAAATTTACTAATTCATTTAAAAATAACACATTAAGTGTTATGTAACTATTTTGATGAAAAGTCACTATTTTCTAAAATATAAAAATTATTTGAGTATTATTTTACATTTGGGAGTTATTTCTAATGTCTGACTTAAAGATGGCTGGATCCTCATATTTGCTTCTGCATTTAATCTGTTGTAATATGTTGTTTTTGTTTTGTGAAGAAAATCCAATTTTGCAGATATATAATAGAAAAAGGAAGGAGTATTTTAATAGTTTTTAGATAATCATGGAATATTTTTCTTTGATATTAGACCCAAACTCAACAAGTTATAGTTTCTTAAAGGTTAGTTACAATATAGATTTTGAAATATATCAATGAAGTTTTCATACTTGGTAATATTAAAATCCACATGTTTCTTGTGCCTTCAATGAATCTTTTACTCAGGTGCAATTTTTATCACCATCACTGGTCATTTAGAATATATTGGTTTACCAAGGATGTAACTCTTCCAAATATTGACATGGCATATTCCATTTTGTGTTGCTATAAGGAAATACCCGAGAGTGAGTACTTTATAAAATAAAGAGGTTTATTTAGCTCACTGTTTTGTAAGCCAAAAGTCCAAGATTGTGTAGACCCATCTGGTTGGCCTCTGATGAAGGCTGCTGGCTGCATCATAATGTGGCATCTGGGATCACATAGCAGAAGTGTGTGTGAGAGATCTCATGGTAAGAGAAAGTGAGGCAAGAGAAAGTGGGGAGGGGCCAAGCTTTCTCCTTTACAGCAAGCAGCCTATTCTCAAAAGGAGCTTAACCACTCCTGGGAATCTAACCCACTGCGGGAGACCCGCGTGAATTTCTCTGCAAGGGTGATTATGACCCAGTCACTTCCCACTAGGTACCACCTCCTAGCGATCTTACCACCTCTCTGGACTGCCACACTGGGAACCAGCTTCCAGCACATGAATCTTTGGGGGACAAGCCATATTCAAACCACAGGAGCACACAAGGAAATAAGAAATGCAGAAGAAAAAATTCACATTTATTAGTATCACCCCCAATTGGGTGAGGAAGGTCTTTAAGTTTGGGGGCTCTGTCAATAGTGACAGGTACTATTTTTTCAAAAATTATGATTTTGATTTGAAAGCTTTCCTTTTTTTTAAAAAAAAAAATTTTTTTAGTTACAGATGGAACAATACCTTTATTTTGTTTATTTAGTTTTATGTGGTGCTGGGGATAGAACCCAGGGACTCACACATGCTAGGCAAGTGCTCTACCACTGAGCCAAAACCCTGGCCTCAAAAGCTTAGTTTTTATGTGGCAACAAATCTTGTTATCTGTTTTCCTTAAGGTGATAGGTTCACTTTGTTCGTATTCAAGAAAATATCTGTCAAATACTGAAGCCAGAATAATTATAATTATATATTGATAAGTAGCTGAGATTGAGTTATATTATATAACTATAATTCTCATTCAGTCTCTTTAGTAAACCTGAGTACCGTGAAAAAAAAATGCATATTGCAGCTTAAACTATTGCAAAGGTGCTTTTCCTTCAGATTACCAAGTACTTCAGTGCTTTATGTGCACGTATTATTTTAGAATAAAGAATATTAAAAAACCATGAACTCAAGGGTCAGTATTTAATCATAATATTTTTTACTGCTTCCAGGTGTGGGGGCAGGTAAATGTAATTCCCAGTTTACAGGAGGCTGAGGCAGGAGCATCCAGGAGTTAGAGACCAGGCTGGGCAACTTAGTGAGATCTTGTCTCAAAAAATCCAAAACAAACAAAAATGTTTTCATTGATTGAGAACATTGGTAAGTGAAGCTAGCTTTAAAAAGAAAAAGAAACATGGACTGCTGGTACCCCTCTCCCTTGATTTGTGTTAGAGGGAGCAGTTTGACCTTTGTTGTTTTGTAACATCAATTCAAATATCAACATAGGGAAAAGACAAAGAATGTCCTAATATTATTATGAAAATAGTTTTCAGGATCTTGCTAGGACTTGGTCCCCTAGGCCAGTGATACTCAGAGCTGGTTCTCTGACAAGCAGATTTCACATCTCCTGAGAACTTGTTAGAAATGCAGACACCTGGGCTTTGCCCAAGCCCTTCAGTGTCTGGGGAAATTTAATGCTGCATTTTAGAAAGGTCATCTGAGGGCAAAGTGGAATGGGGACAGGTGGGGAAATTAGCGACAGTCTTGCAGCCTCTGCAGAGGGTGTGATGAGAACCTGCCCTTCAGGCTGCTAGAAGGAAGGAATGTAGGATGGATTTCTAGAGGTAGATTCTCTAGGGCTTATTGCTAGTTGACAAGTTAAAATCGGAGAGAACAGCTGTGGTTTGCTCTGAGACTTACTGGCAGTTGGAATAACTTGCATGAGCATTTTAGTGTCTTTTTTGAGAGGCTTCCTTAAACAATGACCAGGACCTCTGAAGGGGTAAAGTCTTCAGGGTCCAGAGTTTTAGAAATAACTGTGTATTGTGAAAGAAGGGAGGTAATGTTTTCATTCACATATGCCCAGCCACGGATAGACTTTCTACAATGGTATGTGGTATGGTAGTCAGACCCCTGATGTTGTATGTTGAAGTTCAGTAAGTAGCTTCATCTAGTAGATGTGAGGGTAAAGATGGGCGTCCATTTTCAATTATTGTAATTACTCTCTTAGAACTTTTATTCTTCAGTATTTTAAAGTTCTTTTATATCCTTTTTTGTTTTACAGATTTGTAAGACTCCAGAGCCCTCAAGACGTAATTAATCTGATGGTTCCTGAAATAAGTGGAAAAACAAAAATTCTAAGTGCCAGTTGAAGAGTGTGTCTGTGTATATTTAAAACCTCTCTGTGCACACATTTACACGAGAAGACAGGCTCATTCTTGTGCACATTCAAGAGTTTTCCAACTGATGAAAATTAATTTAAGAATCAGATGGAGCAACTTGACACCACTGGGCTCAGGAGCCCGGGGAGAAACACACATCATTAATGGCCAATTTTCCATATGGTCTTCACGGGTAAAGAAAGTTTGCAAAAAGAAGAAAAAAAAATTGCACAGATTAATACTCAAAAATACCTCTCCAGTTTAAAGAAGAAACTAAGTGAGAAGGTAACCAAGGGAGAAGTAAGAATTCAAACCCTGCAGATGGAATTATGCAGCATTTTCTGTACTTTATTTTTTATTGGATTTGGTAATTTGAACAGACTTTAAAATTCTGGACCGAAAAGTAACTTTGACTGTGGTTGTGGCTAGAGGAAAGCAAATTCAGTGTAATGAGACAAGTCTAACAATGAACAGAGATTCCCTTTGCCTTTTTTAGTTAATTATATTGAGGAATTTTAATTTATTATTTCCCTTTACCTTTTCTGTATCTATAGGATAGTATCTTAAAATAGCAATTGAAACCAATAATTATCAAATAAATATCCAGGAAAACCCAAGCAAAGCTTCCTTTTCCTTGGACTAAAGGTGTGGAGACAGGCTCTGGATGTGAATAGGAAAGCAGCCCCTCTGCAAGGCGCAGGGACTAGGACGTTGTGTGGTGCTGGGGACTTGAGACTGTCCTGGGCATGTGCTTTGAGGGACTACTCTGTTGAAACTAAGAAGACTTGCATATGAGGGAAGATTACTCAATGTATTTAATTCTGACATTAATTGTTTTTTCATTAAAATGGAAAAATATGTGATCTTCAGGAGCAGAAAAGGGAAGAAGTAACGAGGAAGTGGGGAAGGAGTCCAATGAAAGAAGCAAAATCCTGCAGTGTGACTCTGCTTTGTCAGCAAGAGGAATTAGTACTCACACAAAGCAAATACTGGGTCCACTTTAATAGCTTTAGGCCCTGACTCTGCTGAAGGAAGGGGCTTACTTTTCAGCCTCTATGGCACTGAGGGGGGCGCCGGCTGGTGGAGGAGTTGTTCTAGGGAGCCCTGCGTTCCTCAGGGACACAGGGCCCAGCTTTGCAGTAGGAAGTTTCTGGTTCTGAACATCGGGGAAAAGAGTGATTTTCTTCCTAAAATTTGGACTGCTGTCTGCACAAATTCTGGTCTGCTTTGCACGATTTGTGTGCCTTTTTTTCCCTTTATGCAATCTTTTTCAGCTTTAGCAGCAGAAATTTGTCTAGTTTGGAAAACATGCCAGAGGGTGGCTTCAGAAGGAAGATGATCCTGTATGGTCTGTCACTGCATCTGAACTTTTGAGTAGAAATAGAAAATACCAGCTAGAGGGATTCTTAAAGCCTTAAGTTACTTGAAATCTATGTATTTGCAACCCTTTGTCTCTGGAATCACATTACACAAAACTGGAATCTCAGGCTGAACGAGAATAACCAAGTTGAGTAAAAAAGAAGAAAACTCTTTTGTTTCTTGATCACCACTTATTAACAATGCTCTTTCTCCAAAGGATCAGTGTGTTCTTCCTCTAAGGACTTAAAAATA
The DNA here is from genome assembly GCF_047511675.1 of Marmota flaviventris. Taxonomy (NCBI): domain Eukaryota; kingdom Metazoa; phylum Chordata; class Mammalia; order Rodentia; family Sciuridae; genus Marmota; species Marmota flaviventris. Next base: position 8,882,433 of record NC_092503.1, on the reverse strand, counting down.
AAAATGGACCCCATGTTTTTTTAGGCATAACCTTTTCTTAGCAGACTGCCTGCCATCATCTTTTATAGAGGAATTTTTTCACTATGCATTTGGTGGATCTTTATAACATACTGACCTTCTAATTAGCTCCAGGTCAGTCTTAAAGGGGGAAAAAAGCAACACAAACCAATCATAAAAATAAAATAAATAAACCAATGAAAGAATTTGGTTTAAAATTTCCACCATTAAGTAAGCATTACTTTTTAAGTAAAACAATTCATTGAAAAAAGTATGTATGCAGCGGTGGAACATGGACCTGTGCTTTGCAGTGACTCCAACATCCTCTGTTTATCCTGGAAGGGGCGTGTCCCCAAGAGTGAGAAGGAGAAGCCCGTGTGCAGGAGGCGCTACTATGAGGAAGGCTGGCTGGCCACTGGCAATGGGCGAGGTGTGGTGGGCGTGACTTTCACCTCCAGCCACTGCCGCAGGGACAGGAGTACTCCACAGAGGATAAACTTCAACTTGCGGGGCCACAATAGTGAGGTGAGCTGTGGTTTTGTTTTGCTTTTTGCCTGGTTACTTCCAGTAGTCTTTCGAGTCCCCCAGACTTGAAAGTTCCTTTGCTTCAGTTTTGTAGCTTCCAGTGAGATTTCACACCATGAAATTGGTTTCCTGTGTTCCAGTTTGAAGGTACCAAGGTGGACTCAGTTCACAGTGGCCTGTGTCTTCCCTTGTGGGTCACTTATCCCTAAAGATCACTTCTTGATCTCCTCTATGTGTCTTGAGAGTGGTTGCTGCTTGTCTGAAAGTGTCCAGGCATTTGGATGATGCCCCGTGGGTGTGTTGGATAGATGATTCTGTTCTATCTCTTATGTTCCTTTTCATGACCTAGACAGAATTGCTTTCTGCCACGACCCTGTGCAAAACTGACAGTGTGAAAATAAAAATGGTGCTGCTTTTATATTGTACAGTTAACTCCTGCATCTCTCTGGTGATGGTTTAACACCTGACTTTATTTCATATGCTTGGAGGTGACAGAAGTTATTACTGGACAAGAGCCATAGTTTTCACCTCTTGGGTCTTTTATATTGAGGTTATTATGCTGTGTATTTGTATATATAGCTTTCCCTGGTATTCTGAAGCACAGGGACATTATCTGTGAAATTTATTCAACCAACATTTACTGAGTGCTTAAGTTTCAGGCACCATGTTTAAAAGAACACCATGTCCGATGTTTCCTTGCAATGTGTACTTGCACAGCTCCTTGACAGTGTTCCTGCTTCACAGTCACTAATTTATTTGGGTGTTTTCTTATGAGGAATCCATAACAATTTCAGGAGCAAGAATATTTTCAAAGTATATATCCAGGCTGCTTAACAAAATACCATTGACTGGGTGACTTATAAACAGTGTAAATTTATTTCTCATAGTTCCAGAAGTTGGAAGTTGGAGATGAGGGTGTGAGCACAATAGGTGGGGGCCCTCTTCTATGTTGCACAATAATAGTTCCTTTTTTTTTTTTTTTTTTTTTAAAGAGGGGGAGAGAGAGAGAGAGAGAGAATTTTTTAGTGTTTATTTTTTTTTAGTTTTCGGCAGACACAACATCTTTCTTTGTATGTGGTGCTAAGATTGAACCCGGGCCGCACGCATGCCAGGCGAGCACGCTACCGCTTGAGCCACATCCCCAGCCCTAGTAGTTCCTTTTTGATAAAAGACTGGTAGGGGTGTTTCTGGGGCCTCTTAGGAGAGCACCAGTCTTTTTCATGAGGATTCTGCCCTCATGACATAATCATTTCCTAAACCTACCTCCTAATTACTTGGGGGCTAGGATTTAACATATAAATTGAGGTTGGGGGTACAAACATTAAGACTGTAGTAATATAACATACAATAAAGTGCAATAATCTTAAGTGTATATCTCAATAATTATATGTTCAGTTACCCAACTAGATCAAGATACAGAACATTTCCAGCACTTGTTACAGGTACCTGATGGTCAGTCCCAGACTTTACACTATAACAAAATACCTTAGAGTGGGTAATTTATAAATAATAGATTAGTGCTTATAGTTCTCAAGGTTGGAAAATCCTAGATCAAGGATCCAGGAGGTTTACCAAGTGTGTCTAATGAGGGCTGACTCTCAGTTTCATAGATAGCACCTTATTTCTGTGTCCTCTGGACATAGTTCCAGGGTGGAAAGCATCTTCAAGCCTCTTTCACAGGGGCACTAACTTCATTCTTTTTTTTTTTTTATTGGTTGTTCAAAACATTACAAAGCTCTTGACATATCATATTTCATAGATTAGATTCAAGTGGGTTATGAACTCCCATTTTTACCCCAAATACAGATTACAGAATCACATTGGTTACACATCCACATTTTTACATAATGCCATATTAGTAACTGTTGTATTCTGCTACCTTTCTTATCCTCTACTATCCCCCTCCCCTCCCCTCCCATCTTCTCTCTCTACCCCATTTTCTGTAATTTAATTCTCTCCCTTGTTTTTTTTTCCCCTTTCCCCTCACAACCTCTTTTATGTAATTTTGTATAACAATGAGGGTCTCCTTCCATTTCCATGCAGTTTCCCTTCTCTTTCTTTCCCTCCCACCTCATGTCTCTGTTTAATGTTAATCTTTTCCTCCTGCTCTTCCTCCCTGCTCTGTTCTTAGTTGCTCTCATTATATCAAAGAAGACATTTGGCATTTGTTTTTTTAGGGATTGGTTAGCTTCACTTAGCATAATCTGCTCTAATGCCATCCATTTCCCTGCAAATTCCATGATTTTGTCATTTTTTAGTGCTGCGTGATACTCCATTGTGTATAAATGCCACATTTTTTTTATCCATTCATCTATTGAAGGGCATCTGGGTTGGTTCCATAGTCTAGCTATTGTGAATTGTGCTGCTGTGAACATCGATGTGGCAGTATCCCTGTAGTACGCTCTTTTAAGGTCTTCAGGGAATAGTCCGAGAAGGGCAATAGCTGAATCAAATGGTGGTTCCATTCCCAGCTTTCCCAGGAATCTCCATACTGCTTTCCAAATTGGCTGCACCAATTTGCAGTCCCACCAGCAATGTACAACAGTACCCTTTTCCCCACATCCTCGCCAGCACTTGTTGTTGTTTGACTTCATAATGGCTGCCAATCTTACTGGAGTGAGATGGTATCTTAGGGTGGTTTTGATTTGCATTTCTCTGACAGCTAGAGATGGTGAGCATTTTTTCATGTACTTGATGATTGTATGTCCTCCTCTGAGAAGTGTCTGTTCAGGTCTTTGGCCCATTTGTTGATTGGGTTATTTGTTATCTTATTGTTGAATTTTTTGAGTTCTTTGTATACATACTCTGGATATTAGGGCTCTATCTGAAGTGTGAGGAGTAAAAATTTGTTCCCAGGATGTAGGCTCCTTATTTACCTCTCTTATTGTTTCTCTGGCTGAGAAAAAACTTTTTAGTTTGAGTAAGTCCCATTTGTTGATTCTAGTTATTAACTCGTGTGCTATGGGCGTCCTATTAAGGAATTTGGAGCCCGACCCCACAATATGTAGATCGGAGCCAACTTTTTCTTCTATCAGGCGCAGAGTCTCTGATTTGATATCAAGCTCTTTGATCCATTTTGAGTTAACTTTTGTGCATGGTGAGAGAAAGGGATTCAGTTTCATTTTGTTGCATATGGATTTCCAGTTTTCCCAGCACCATTTGTTGAAGATGCTATCCTTCCTCCATTGCATGCTTTTAGCCCCTTTATCAAATATAAGAAAGTTGTAATTTTGTGGATTGGTCTCTGTGTCCTCTATTCTGTACCATTGGTCCACCCGCCTGTTTTGGTACCAGTACCATGCTGTTTTTCTAACTTCATTCTTAAAGGCAGAGCCTATATGACCTGATCACCTCCTAAAGGCCATACCTCTTTATTTATTTATTTATTTTGAGTGATAGAGAATTTATTTATTTAGTTTTCGGCGGACACAACATCTTTGTTTGTATGTGGTGCTGAGGATCGAACCCGGGCCACACGCATGCCAGGCGAGTGCGCTACCGCTTGAGCCACATCCCTAGCCCCAAGGCCATAACTCTTAATACCACCACCACAGGGAGATTAGTTTTCAACATGAATTTTGTGGAGATATAGATTTAGGCCATGGCATACCTCTGTATTCTGCGTTACATTCTCCCTGTATATGTTTTCTGGCTTCTTTTATTCAGTAAAATATCTGAGACTCACCCTTGTTGTGTTTGTTATTTTTGCCTGATGTTAGTTTTCCACTGAGGAAGATACCACAATTGTTCCATTCTTCTGTTGGTGGGTATTTGGATTGCTTCCAGTTTTCAGCTATTATTACTTGAGCTGGTATGAACATTTGTGGGCACTGCATGTCCTTTCATGGACCCAGGCACCCAGAGGATGGAATTTCCATCATAGTGTTGGCATCCTTTTAGGTTTAATAGAAATAGCCAAATAGTTTTCCAAGATGGTTGTACCATTTTATGCCCCATAGCAATGTGTGAAAGTTTCAGTTGTGCAACCAGAAGTATTTTGAGATTCGTTTTTCCAGCCTGAATTTAACTTACTAAGAACCTTCTTTTGAATTTGAACTTATCTTATTTAAAAAAAAAAAAAAGCAAAAGTACAGAGAATTATGTTTTGTAGACACTTCCATACTTAACTACAGTGGGTATATGCACACATGCACATATGTATATAGATATCTGTAATTTGAAGTAGATACTCTCTTAAAAGATATCGTTTTCTGTTAGTGTGTAATGCACTTTGTTGGGGTTATAGGACTGATACTCTTGGGAATGCTGCTCACTGGTCCTGCCATGGTGATTCTTTAGGGCCAGCAGGAGGGCATCTGCCATAGCTTGCAGTCTTTCTGACTTTCTGAAGAAGGGCTCCTTGAGTTGGCTGTGCCTACCTCCACTCCAGGGAAGAAGAGGAGTGTGTACTAGGTATGTGAGGTTAGGTGGTAAGATTATAATCTATAGATAGTAGTCTGACTGTTTAACCATTGGAAGTATTTTGAGTGATTTTTTTTTTTCCACTATATATTTTCAACTTAATTTAATTTCTGTTCTTTGTATTAGAATAGGTCCCATTCATGAGTAACTGCTAGGTAGGTTTCCAGGATGTGAGATTATCAATACTAAATCTAGGGAAGTCCCAGGCATGCCCAAACAATTGGTTATCCACTGCCCGGTGCTTAACTTGGTCCAAGGACCTTTCAACCTGTGCCTGTGGTTTCCAGCCTACTCCTGGTCGATAGATACCTTTCTTTCCCTTTACAGGGAAGAGTACTCAGATGCATAGGTGCTAAACAACTTGCTTTACATGGAGGAGAGCTGGAACTTGAATCCAGGGCTCTACTGTTCTCCTTCAACTTATCTATATTTTCTTAAAACTTGGGCCGAATGCAGGTCTCCAATCCCTTATTCATAATTGTGAAATCTATGGGCTCTGAAATGGGAGGTTTTACTTAAACGTAAGGCCTTTTGTTGTTGTTATATTTTGTTTTAAATCATTACTCCTCATTTCAGCTGCAGAAATATTTATGTTTTATTACAAAGGCTATCCTGACCTACTGGGGTAGTTGGATAATTGATGGAATCTGCCTTGTGTTACTTTTCTAAAATTGCAAAAATTCAGAATTTTAGAACTTACCTGTCTGCAAGGAGTTTGTATCTGAGATTGTGTACCTGTATCTTCATGAAAAGAAAATTTGGGTTTTATCTATTTTTCATATTCAGGAAAAATGACATTTAAGTCATCTCTGTCCATTGCCTAGTTACTTGATCTTTACTCCCCTTCTACCACAACAAGCAAAATAACCCTTGTCCTACCTGATGTCCTACCTGAACTTTATTGAAGGGACTGTTGCAAGATTTTAATTATATTTCTGGTCACAGAATATAATTGAATTGCAGACGTCAGATCAAATAATCTGCTGATTTCATAACTAAATTAAAAAGGAAAAAAAATGAAGCTGAATGGAAGATAATTTGTTTCAACCACAGCTAGTATGTAAAGTCTGTTTTATATTATGTATTTAGCAAATGTTACTTTTAAACATTTTTGAAATTATCTTGTAGATAAACTGAATCTGAAATTAAATCCTTTGGTAAACGTTTGTGTCTAGCCTGGTGTTTCTTACATTTGTGTGTTCTGTTATTATAAATTTGCAGTAAATGAAAACCTAAATAGAGTAATTCTAAATAGTTAAGAAATAGCTTCACATTGAAACATGCTGACGGATTTTGTGAGATGGTCAAAATATGTCCCTTGAAAGCAAAGGGGCATATTCATAAGGCGAAACAAAAAAGAACTCTCAGAAAAGATAGTCCACCAAACCAACTTCCCAAATTAACTTTATTTGAAATTTGTGTTCAGAAAAAGAAAGCATACACAAATAATTTTTTTGGTCAGTCTTTATCCTGAACATTTGATAGCAGCATTCTAGAAGAGAGATAGGTGTACCTGCTGAAACTCCATGGGACATTTCTTCACGATTGTCGGAAGTGACACTTTTATTTGCTCCTTCATTGTAAAGTAGGATAATGATCCAGTCAGTCCGTGAACATTTTTCATTTTTGTCTTTTAAATAAATCTTACCATCTGGGCTTCATGGCCCACATCTGCCATCCCAGCTACTCAGGAGGCTGAGGCAGGAAGAGGTTGAATTGGAGGCCATCCTGGTCTTGTAAAAACAACCACCATCACCACCACCAGACCCAAAAGAATCTTCCCAGGTGGGCATGTGCACCTTGAAAAATGATTATTATGTTCCAGAATGAAGGTTATTTCAGAAAATAGCTACTTGGGAATGTTTTAAGATATAGAAAAAAATTTCTTTTTTTTTCTTTTTTTAATTTTTTTAGTTGTATATGGCCTCAATGGCTTTATTTGTTTTTATGTGGTGCTAAGATTGAACCCAGTGCCTCACACTTGTGAGGCAAGTGCTCTACCACTGAGCCACAACTCTAGTCCTAGAAAACAGTTTCTTACAGATACTGTTGATGTTATGCAAATTAGTCAAGGTCAGTACCAATCTTGTTTAATGGAATTTTCTTGACCAAAGTAGATAGTCTTGAGTGTTTGCTGGCATCAGTTTCATTCCAAGAACATAACCCAGAAGTGGTCTCACCTGGATTTGCTTACATCTTTTCTGGAAAGGTGTTTTTTCTGAAGCCTCTCTCTTTTGTCCCCCCAACAGACTTTTGTGCTTCAGTTATCTGCTTGATGATGTGGTGAAACTTATCGGTAGATTTGTCTATTAACTTACTCTCGTCTGTCTTTTTGGAGTGTCACTTAGTCTTTTTAAAATTACCCTTGGTTTTTAAGCCCACTTCAATGTGGTGTCTGTCCCCACCACTCTACTGAACGTGTTTTCTTCCACTGTGCTGATGTCTCCGGGGCATCAGTGGAGATGAAATGTTGTCCTCTTTTTCTCCAGGACACCAGATTCTCCTGGTTTCCCTATTTTACCTTTCTGGCCTCTACTTTTTTACCTTTTTGTGTAGCTCTGCTTGTGTGTATGTGCATGTGGCTTACATTGAAACGTTAGATGGTACCAGATATGCATCTTTTTTAGATTCTCTTTCCAAGTTGGCTTCAAACAAATGTGTGCTATTGGCTTCCTAATCTATGTCTTCATCTACCAGCTCCCTCTGGTTTCAGACTATATTTTCCAAGTTGACAGATGATTGGATATCCATCTGTGGGCCCCTTAAACCAGGTCATTCAAACTGGACTCTCCTGCATTGCTCCTTCAGCACAAAACAACTTTCACCCTCTGTCTTCCCCATTTTAGCTGGTGGCCCAAGACCAGCCAGTCAATGAAGACTCCCACTCTGGAATCTCCCTGTACATTGCTTGTCCCCCAAGTCCAGTTAGTAGCAGCAAGACCTCTAATTGTGTTTGACTTCCAGGTTTTGTCTGCAACGTGCCACTTTCCCTTTTCCACACTTAGAACAAGCCTTTTCACAAATCTTTTGCCTTATGCCCCTCCATTTAACTATTGTAGAGGACTTTGCTTAGGATATTTAACTTTTCAAGCATTGTGAAATATTCTAAAAATTTTATTTTAATGTACTTTAATTATCTTTTCTTTTTCCTAAAAGCACTGTATCACATGTCACAATTCTCAAAAGAATGGGAATTTCTAGATATGAGAATGATTTTTATAGTTGAATTTCAGTTTTCTGTTGTGCTCTGGTGGTGAAGGCCCAGAGCTGCTGTGGCAACTGAGCAAGGCTCCAAGTTGGCACTGCTGGGCATGATGATGATCCACGTGCTTAAACACTGGGAGAGATTTGACAACACATTTTGATTTTAAAAACATTTACACAGGATTTAACATACTTAACAATGTGTACCAAATTCTAGTGAGAAAACTTGACCCATTTTGGATTAAAATCAGCAAAACCTCACTGCAGATCTTTTATCTTCCTTATAATTTTTTTTTTTTTTTAATAGAAAGTGGCTTTTATTAGACCGTGATTGTCAGCTGTGGTAGTGTAGTGATGGATGTAAGGGGGACTGTTTTATTTTCATTAGTGATGGCTGTTCTTTCCATTGGTGATGACTGTTCCATACCTTCATTCCAAGAAGTTCTAGCTCTGCCACTTAACTAGTTGCTGTGGTCCTGTCCAAGTCATTGAAATAATTTGTTTATTTATGGTTAAACTGCAATAATAAAGTTACTCAAATTTATTATAAGTATTTATTATGATAAGATGATTCAATTAGTACTACTACTATTACTACTGCTAATACTACTGCTAATAATTGAACCCAGGGATGTTTTATCAGTGAACTATATCCCCAGCCCTTTTTTATTTTTGAGACAGGGTCTTGCTAAGTTGCTGAGCCTGGCTTTGAACTTGCAGTCCTCTTAATTCAGCCTCCTGAATTGCTGGGATGACAAACCTGAGCCACTGTGCCTGCCAGCAATACTACTGGCACAGTGGCTCCTTTACACAGGGCTTCAAAAATGATGACAAGTGCCAAATTTTGTTCTTTACTAAATGATAGTAAAGTACCTTATAGTTACTTTCCAGTTTTTTCAGTATGACTTATTACCCAGAAAACCAGTTGCTTTCTAACTCACTTCTAGGTAAAACAAGGATATGAGGTGTTTAACATTCCAGTGTTGATTGTGGTTTTGGTCCTGTGCTTAGCAGATTTCAAAATTATAGCATGTTTAAATATATGAATTGTAAAACCATAATTGCTTGTATCTTCCTGTTCTCTTTGAAGGTAAACTGTATTGAGTAAAAGGAATTATGGAAACTGATTTAATTTTATATCTGGGAAAGGAATTTAAACCAATAAAATGTACCTACTAGAGTTGGGTGAATGTCCCATTTTTACCTGCCAGCTTTATTATTAAAGAATTTTCAATTAGGAAAAACTGAGTAAAAAGATCTTCATAGTGAGGCTGGGAGAACAGAGAAGTATGTGGATGAAGTAAACTCAACTTTTTAGAAACACATTTTTAAGTTCCCTGAATGAAGTCATAGTTAACTTCCTTGTGCTGTTGATTCTGCTTTTGCTAATATGATAGGCCTGAAGAAATGGGTGGTACGTGTTGTGCTGGGCTAATAGACTGCTGGGTGACAGTGTATGTCTGAGATGATATGCTGTGGACCAGGGTGGTCGGGGAAGCTTCCTGGGAGTTTGGAGAATGAGTAAGTCCTTGACATTGATTTTTGTTCCATAAAAGCTTAAGGTCCTGCACAAGGCTGGATGCTGCTGGGCTTTGGCTCTATAGTGATGAAATAGGTTCTGTTCCTGCTTGATAATCAGAACATTCGAGCATGGATACCATTCTCATGGAAATAATGTTGCTGCTGGTGATGACACTTGTCATATGGTATATGCCCATAATTTTTACTGTGCTTTGTGTCCATTATTTTATAGCCTTCATAACAACCCTCTACAACTTTGTGTTATTACCCTGCTATGTAGTTGAGTCTGGGGCTCAGTGATGTTATGGGAGTTAACCAGTGTCACAGAGCTAGATGTTGGCAGACCCCAGAACTGACTTCATGTCTCTGTGTTCTATAAGGTACTGCCAATTTCACATGTTCAGATCAATTAGATGTTTTTTTAAATTATTTCTTTTTTATTATTTTTTTTATTTATATATGACAGTGGAATGCATTACAATTCTTATTACACAATTGGAGCACAATTTTTCATATCTCTGGTTGTATACAAAGTATATTCACATCAAGTTGTGTCTTTATACAGGTACCAGGGATAATGATTTTCATCACATTCCACCATCATTTCTAACCCCCTCCCTCCCCCTCCCTCCCCTCTGCCCTATCTAGAGTGGGTCTATTCCTCCCATGCTTCCCCTCCCTCCCTCACTAGTAGATGGTTTATATATTCTAATTTTTTTCTGGGAAATCCTCCTTAAAAGTTCCCTGCTGCTGCTGCTGGATTGCTGCCCAGGTGGTTTCCTGAGCCTCCTCTTATCATCCCTTGGAAATCTCTGTCCCTTGCTTTTGCCAGGTACCCAGTTTTTAGATCTTGTGTCTTGTCTTTCTTAGTCTAATTCCTCTTTGTTGGATCATAATCTCCAGTATCTTCCTGAAACTCGTAAATTTTAAGCCTTTGTATCACGTAGATTGTTTGAATTCTGCCTTCACACTTGATTGAAAGGGCATAGATTTCTAGGTTGGTGCCTCCAAAAATTTGGTTGGTTCCATCTTCTTCAGACTTTCAGAGTTGTTTTTGAGAATAGAATTTCAGACCACTGAGCCAGAGGCAGTTAAAGCATAGCACTGTCACTAGTGTTGTGACTTTATGTGTATTATCTGTTTTTTTCTGTACTATAGTTTTGTTGTTTGTGAAAGGGGTTTTAAGTAATATTTTTCTCACAAAGGATTAGTTTTAAGTGTTAAATGAGTTACTCTTTGTAAAGAATTTAGAGTTTTTCACATTGTGAGGACTTTATAAATTTGGTTGTTATTATTATTCTAAATCTTTAACATGTGACCTCTTTTATAAAAATGTGAAAGTTTCTACATTAGCTCTTTTTCCAGGATGTTCTGAAATGGCATGATGATGGCCTTCAGTGAATGTCTTTCTTCTTTTGATGAAATGGACCCAGTTGGTAGACACATGGTCCTTTATTCCAAGACATTAAAAAAAAAGATATATATATATAAAAAGCTGGAAGTGATGGCACACGCCTGTAATCCCAGCAGCTCCAAAGGCTGAGGCAGGAGGATTGCAAGTTCAAAGCCACTCTTAGCAATGGGGAAGTGCTAAGCAACTCAGTGAGATCCTAAGTAAAATACCAAAATAGGGCTGAGGATGTGGCTCAGTTGTTGAGTGCCCCTGAGTTCAATCCCCAATACCAAAAAAAAAAAAACAAAACAAAACAAAAAAAACTTTTTAAACTTGCATCCTGGATTTTCTTTGTTTTCTCTTATGGCTCAGATTTTGAACCACTTAGAATCTAATTTAAAAATCTTTTAAAAAACATTTTACTTATTCTTGTTTGACTTTTTGAGAGATTTTTTCACTTTATTTTCCAAGTTTTTCTAATGAATTTTTTGGGGAGTGGTTTTCATTTCCAACAGCTTATTCTCATTCTCTGTGCCTGTGCTTATTTTAGGGGCACAGTATCTTCACATACCTCTTTAAGTAAATAAATTATGGTTTTGAACAAGTTTTGTCTTCCATGTATTGGATCTGCTTTGCTTGATATTCCTTTTTCTGGCAATATAGAATATGTGGGGATGATTTTATTTGAATCTCTTTCTTCCTATTTTTCATACTTGAGGCCTTTAAATGCTTAATGATCTTTAAGTGTTTATTCATATTTAAAAACAAAATTACAAAGCTACTTGGCATCTCTCTGTATGGGGTAAGTATTTTAGCCTGTGGGCTTTATGTGTGGAATGATCTTGGGAACAGCTTGTGGGTTTAGTTAGGGACCAACAAATGTCAGCCCCAGGTGTCTTTCCCTGAGGTGATTCAGCTTCACTAGATAAGGCCCTTTCAGTTGCATGCCTGCAAATCCAATTTTGTGTCCATGCACGCGCCCTGGGCCAGAGTTTAATGACTAGAGAAGTAGGGGAAGAGGAGTAGGAAGGAAGAGCTAATGTTGACAGATTACTTATAGTGTACATGCACTACTTATGATGTACACGTGCCATTCTAGTGCTTAAACTCATTCAACTCTCGTTTCTGTTTCAACTATGATTTTGAATCTTATTTTTGTTATCATTTTAGAGGTGAGGAAACTGAGGTATAGAGGTAAGTAGCTTGTCCGAGGTAAGTAGCTTGTCCAAGGTAAGGTATTTCTGCTGACTGACAATGAAATTGAACTCAGAAAGCCCTCACATTCTACACTTTTAGCCACTATGCAATTCGGCCTCTTGGAGGACTTCTCCTGTTTTTATCATGATGTCTTCATTTAGCATGTAGTCCTCAAGATTGTTTTCTGTAGTTTAGTTTATCCAAAGGATAAACCTTCAGTGTCTGATGTTGGTGGGAGAGGATTACCCAGGCACATATATCTCATGGCTCTGAGGGCTGTGTCTGGCCGCATGGGTGGGAGTGGGTATTTGGGGGCTGAACTGTTCTGGATGTAGCTTTTCACCTGGGCCCACTGGATTCAGCTGGGCTCAACCTCCGCCTCCCACAGTACCTGAAGCCTTGTATACGAGCCTTTCCAGGGATTCTTCTCATGGACATCTCTCTGTAGGACTTCCTCTAGCCTTCCTCTGTTCTTCCCTGCATTTTCTGTCTTTAGATGTTGTGGTTTGGCATCATGGTTTTTTTGTCTCTTGGCACCAAGACTGTGTTTGTGTTTGCTTATGTGTACCTTCTTGTTTGAGGCAATTTCCAAGAGAAGGATCAGAATAATCTTCATTTTGATATGAAGATTTGATGTGATCGGAAGCTAAGGTATTTTTAAAAAATATCTGTTAAGGTATTTCTTAAAAAAGGTTCTTTTAAAAAAATATTTATTTTTTTAGTTGTAGTTGGACACAGTATTTTATTTATTTATTTTTATGTGGTACTGAGGATTGAACCAGGGCCTCGAACATGCTAGGCGAGCCCTCTACCGCTGAGCTACAACCCCAGCCCTTAAAAAAGGTTCTTAAAGGCATTAAATGTAGATTTATTTCTCCCAAACTAAAACAGTACATAATGGAATTTTTTATTAAGAAAATAGAATTTATCAAAAATAATGGCACTGTTTATTTTTTCCTTTAACAGTTTGTTTTATTTAAATACTTTTTCTCTTAATAGAAATCAAGGATCAAGACTGAAAGTAACTTAGATACATGGGAAGGAGCTGTTTCCCGGTGAGATTTTGCAGGGGAGAGTGAGAAAGGGTTGTGGGTGTAGGCAGTAAAGTTTTTGGTGATGACCTCCTAGGAAAGCAGCTTTAGGTTGCATCATGTCAAGATGAGTGTGAAGATGACTGCTGAGGTCACAAACAAATATTTCCCTAACTATGTGGTCGGTGTTTGTGATTGATTCACAGATGAACCCCTGTGAGATCTTGAAACAGACTGCTTAGGTTTGAGCCGAGCTTTCTTTGATGTTAGTCAAGTGACTTACTGTCTTTATGTGTGGCCACATGACCTGTGTGGTGATATTATCTACCTCCTGAAGTGTCTGGGTGACGGAAAGATCCTTGGACAGAGGGCATCAAAGTCTCTGGAACAAAAGTGTTAGTTCTTGCTAATTATTATATGACTCACTGTCATCCTTAGGTTTTTCACTCCTCTGCATTTCTTCCCATGGCTGGAACAGGGGACCCGTGGCCCCTCTGCTGAAGAGGGGTCTCCTGATTGCTAAGTATGGGAATAGAATGTGAGGTGTGCAGCTGGATGGGAGGTGATCCAGCCGAGCTGGAAGCTAAGCACATGTGTCCATTTGGGATGTGGGAACACTGGGCATCTGTGTGTCAGTTCCTTATCTCCAAGGCAGCAGATGCTGGACAGCAACTGTGTGGAACCAGCGGTTGTGCATGAGCCACCCACAGGCCCTTCGACAGCAAGGCTTTGAGGCCTAAATGCAAAAATGGATCCGTCATGCAGTGGGCAGTGTGCATCCTTTTTTAGTAGGGGTTTTTGTCTAGATGTCAAAGCCATTTCCCTGGGATATGGTATATAATGGGGTGTATATATAGAGGGCACTGGAAGGAAGAATGTGAGAATCTATAGTGTGTGGCAGTTTAATATTTCTTTTTTTAAAATATTTTTTTAGTTATACATGGACACAATATCTTAATTTTGTTTATTTATTTTTATGTGGTGCTGAGGATCGAACCCAGGGTCTCTCACATTTAAGGCGAGCGCTCTACCACTGAGCCACAATCCCAGCCCTGCAATTTAGTATTTCTACTCCAGTTCACTCATGCGCTTGACTCTGAGCTTCCAAAACAAACAGGCATATGCATTTTGCACAAAATTACACTGCTGGGTGTTTTTATTGTACCTCTGGCAACCTACATTTGATGTGTTGTTTTTTCCACTTGGCCTAGTTAGATTTGGTCTAACAAGACACAGAGGAAACTATCTCTATCCTTGAGAACTTTCTTTATCCTGAAGTAATCTTCCTACTCAGGCTCACTTCTACCTATTCTTTTTTCTCCCTGAATATAAGCCCTATAACAATGTGGAAAGTAAAAAACTGATTCTTTTGCTTTGTTTTTCTCTTTCTTTGCTTCTTACAATTTTAGGCTTTAAGGAAGTTCACTGATGAGAACCTTAAAATAGACAATAAATAGCCTTGGAAACACCATCGTTCTTAGTAAGGTCTGCTTTGTGAGTTCCTTGGTAGTAGAAATCAATGTTTAATGACTTTTTTCTGACAATATGAGTTAATGTTTAAGACTTGAGAAAATGATTTTATTTATACAGAAAAAAACAAAAGTAAAAATCATCTGTTATCTCTCCATTCACTTGATATTTTCACAATTTCTGATTTTATTTTTTCCCCTCTTTTAGGAAATTTACTATAGATGGCATTTGTGATTAATTAGAGAATTATTTAACATGAGCAAAGAGCTCTCTTGTCTCCTAAGTCTTAAATTTTTATTTCCCCTTAATTATGTTTTTAAAAAACCTAATTGTCTAGGGGGTCAGGATCTTTAATGTAAACTCACATTTTCCTTTAGTACTGAAATACTTGATTAAGAAATCAATACCTTTTGCCAGGCTTGATGGTGCATGCCTGTAATCCCAGCAACTGGGGAGGCTGAAGCAGGAAGATCACAAGTTCATTGTCAGCCTCAGCAATTCAGCAAGGCCCTAAGCAACGTAGTGAGACTCTTCTGTCTCAAAAAATGAGGTGAGGGGATGGGGATGTGACTGGGTGGTTAAGCTCCCCTGGGGTTCTGTCTCTGGTACCAAAAAAAAAAAAAAAAAAAAAGTAAACAGCTCTTAAAAATTATTATATTTTAAATCAGCTCTGTGCAAAAGAAATACAATATTAGCCACATAAATAGGAGCTGCTTTAAAAAATAAAAACTGGTGAAATTAATTTTAATTATATGTAACCCAGTATATCTAAAGTATTATCGTTTCCACATGTAATCAACATACAAACCTAATAGACTGTTAATGGTCCCTTTTCTTCCCAGCAACTCCAATCTTGGTTAGCCATGTCTTAAGTGCCAGTTGCCCCATGTGGCTAGTTGCTACCAGTTTGGGCTATGAAATTTTAGATAGTTTTTATTTTTGAGAAAGGCGGTGCAGAGGTGCAGAGATCACTAATGCATGTCTTAGAACCTTGAATAAAAGCATTTAAAATACTTTTTATTTGGAAATTAGACTTTGATAAAAGTTGGAACAGAGTACAAAATCATTCTTATTCAAATTTACCTGTTGTTAACATTTTCTCTTATTTATTCTATCTTATATACTCATGACTACCTCCCTCCCTTTTTCTTTCAATGAATAAATATGTGCATTTATATGTGTGTGTGTGTGTGTGTGTGTTTTAGTCAGGTTTTTGCTGCTGTGACTAAAAGACCTGGCAAGAACAATTTTAGAGGAGGAAAAGTTTATTTTGGAGCTTGCAGTTTCAGAGGCCTTAGTGACATTTTTAGAGGACTACCCTTCTCCCTTTCTAATAGAATGTTCTGCATTTTGGATTTGTCAGATTCTTTTTCTTTGTTAATAACTTCATTTAGTCATTCTCGGTCAGAATATTAAATAAATGATGGATAGGTGGCCAGCTCCATTCCTCGGGACTTGAGACTGACATGCTGAGGGAATAGTGTGGTATAGAGGGAAGCAGCTCAGGACCACCAGGAAGCAGGGACGCACACTTAACCACCGAGTCACATCCCCATTCTTTAATTTTTTGTTTTGAGACAGTGTTCTGCTCAACAAGGACAAAATATAAATATATACCCCAAAGGCATGCCCCAGGAGACTCACCTCCTCCTGCCACACCCTACTTGTCCTTAGTTACCACCAAGTTAAACAGGGGATTAATTCACTGATTAGCTTAAGGCTCTCATAACACAATCATTTCACCGTGAAACTTTCTTGGCAGGGTTTCACACATGAGCTTTTGGGGGACACATATCTAAACTATAATATATATCATATACCATATATGATATTTGTCCATGGATCATTGGAGAGTATGCGTCTGTCTCTGAAATACTTCAGTGTGTATTTTCTAAGAATAATAATCTCTCTCACAGAAGCATAGTAGACACTAACCAGCTTCAGGGAATTTGTCATTGATTTAACATTCAGTTACTGTCCATATTCCACTTTATCAATTGACCAAATAATATCCTTTGTAGCTTTTATTATACAGGATCAAGTTTAGGACCATGTACTTAGGTATCTTTACACCTTTTTAATTGGAAACAGTCTCAGTTTTTACTTTTTTTCTTTAATGATATTGACATTTAAGAGGACGACCCTTCCCTCTTTCTAATAGAATATTCTGCATTTTGGGTTTGTCTGATTTCTTTTTCTTTGTTACTAAACTTGAATTGATTCTCAGTCAGAATACTACATAAATGATTTTGTGTCCTTCTCGGGGTTCACATGGAGAGACACACAGATATCTGCCCTTCGTTAGTGTTGTAATTTTGATACCTGGCCAAAGTGCTTTCTGTTTTGTCTGCTGTATAGTTAGTATTTTTTCCTGTACATTTGATAAGCAGTCTGTAGGGGGTACTTTAAAACTGTGTGAATATCTTATTCCTTATCAGAATTTTCCTCTAGTTTACGATCCATTGATGATTACTCCTTGAAACCTTTTTTTCTGTAGTGGTTACACAGTGGAGATTTATGCAGCTGGGTATTGCTCAGTAGTAGAGCACTTTCCTAGCAAACATAAGGCCATGCTTGATCCCAGGCATGGCAAAAAAGAAAAAAAAGAGAAAAGATTTTCCCAGTTCCAGTATTCCCTCCACAGAACGTGGGCATCTGATAGCATGTAAGCAGAGCCCCATTCTCCCCTGTTTATCCCTCTTTCCCTCCTTTTGTCTAGTTATTCATTTACCTATATATTATCAGTATGAAGTAATGGATTTCATTTTTTTTTTCTCAATTATTATCAACTTTAATTATTTGGATCCAGGTTGCTCAGATTGTCCCAGGTTTGACCAGTGGAAGCCCCTTCAAGCTGGCTTATGTGTCCCTTTGGTGTACCCTGATCAAATTGGAATAATATGATGTTCCAGCCTCAGTTTGTACTCCTGCTGCTGCAGGTCTAGAAACAGTCATTTTTCTGAAAAATCTTACTATTTTTAGTTGGAATGTTACTAAAAACCAAGATCTGGATGTGCTCATTGCTACTGGGGTTGTCTGCTTCTAGACTCTTTCAGCAGACGCATGTGCATATACAAATATGCGTATTTATGTGTGGCAAAAACACCCTGAGGCCAGTTAGGAGACAGAAACCACACAGTAGGTTAAACACATGAAAAGTTCAGTATAAAGTATTAGTAACCAATAAGAGAGTAACTATTAAGATATGAGGAATCTCTATAATAGAGACCTTATATATGACTGAGAGGGAGGATGCAAGGAAGAGCAAGCTTGGAAGGGGTTCAGATCTTATCAGAGAAGGTGTGGGTGAGCCTGTCAACTCGCATACTGTCAGCTAGCATAGAAATTTATTCACTTAGCCATGCTGCAGCTTGTGTGGAATTGCTGGGCGATTCATGAATTAACCTCTAGAGGGAAGGCAGGGGAGCAGGTGATCGCCAACTGGTGGCCAGGTGTGCAAGGAGAGATTGGGGCTGAAGACCTTCAAAGTGAATGGATTGTAGGGAGAAGAAGGGTTTGATCATTTGACATGTGACCCTTCAGGCCATAGGCAGCAGTTTAGTATGGACAAGTGGTAGGAGCTCTGACTTCCTTGTCGGGGTGGGGGGGGGCTATGAAAGGCTACCACTATACACAGACTACAAATGTAGTCACAAGAATGACTGTATTCTGGGCCAGTGGATGGGTAGGGTTTACTGTTCTCTTATCCACAAGGCACTCCCTACCCCAAGGAGCTCCGGAAATTGCAGGAACTCTCTTTCTCCTCCAGTGTTCCTCCAGCGCCCTCTACTGAGACAGTTTAGTATTGTGCTCACCTTAAAGGAGAAACTATAAGGAAGTCTGTAGTTTTATTATTAAAGAGCGTATGTTGAAGGGTATGTTTGGGGATAAGAGACAGTAAACTGACATATACATGTGTGCACATATATTCATGTATAGTCATTTCTCCATATCTGTAGGTTCCGCAACCATGAGAGAAAATTTCAGGAAAAAATTGTACGTCTGTTGAATATGTACAGACTTTTTTCCTTGTTATATTCCCTAAACAATATTATAAAAACTATTTATAAAACATTTACATTGTATTAGGTGTTACAAGTAATCTACAGATGATTTAACGAGTGTGAGAGGATGTGCACAGATTATATGAAAATATTGTGCCATACGTTTTATATGGGACTTGAGAATGCATGAATTTGGGTATTCTTTTGGACCCTGGAACCAACCTTTTATGAGGGACAGCTATGTTTATGAGTATATTTGTATCTTAGAAATCATGAGTTTATACTAATATTTACAATTCTAAACTGCCCCTAGGTATGCATTTCCCCAATTTATATTTGTATTTCCTTTTTCCATAGTTTTCTCAATTCCATAACTTAGCTAAAATATTTTCAGAATTGCTTTTCTCATACTAATACAAAACCAAACCTACTGAAAAGATGTTATGACTGAATATTTGTGTCCCTCCTAAATTCATATGTTCCCCTGTCCTCAGCATGATGGTGTTTGGAGGTGGGCCTTTGGGAGGTAATTAGCATTAGATAATATGGTGAGGGTGGGGCCCTCCTGATAAAATTAGTGGCCTTTTAAGAAGAGATACTAGAAAACTTGCACAAAGAAGAGGCCATGTGAGGACAGTGAGATGGCAGCTATGTTATAAACCAAGAGAAGAGGGAGGCCTCAAAATGAAACCTACCTTACTGGCACCTTTATCTTGGACTTTGCAGCTTTCAGAACTGTGAGAAATAAATTTCTATTGTTTAAGCTACATAGCCTGTGGAATTTTGTTGTGGCAGTCTAAGACTTAACTGAAGAGAGTTCAGAATTTGTTTGAAGTTCTTTCTCTTCCTTCACTCCTGTTTCCCAAACCACATGTATATAATCAAGTACTGATGTTCACAAGTTGCTTGGATTATTTCCCCTCTACTTCCCTTGGAGTGTGTGTTGTGGTCTGAACATATCTCCCCAAATCCATATGTTGAAACTTAATTGCCAATATGGTAGTTTTAAGAGGAGGATCCTTTAAAAGGTGATGAAGTCGTGAGGGCAGAACTCTTAGAAAAGAGCTTGAATAAGTGGGGTTGTCCCTCTCTTCCACTGCATGAGGACACTTAGAAAGTGCCATCTATGAGGCACAGGCTTTTGCCAGCCACCTGTTCTGATGGCATCTTGATCTTGGAATTCTTAGCTTCCAGAACTGTGAAAATTTCTGTTCATAAATTATCTAGTATCATATATTTGTAATAGTTGCACAAATGGACTAAAACAGTATGGTAAGCAATTCATTTGAAATACAGTTGGTTGTTTCAGTTTGCTTTTAGTTTTTTGGATTTTTTTCTCTTTCCATTCTTGTTGATTATATGTTTTGAATATATAGAGCATTCACGTGCATTCAGAAATCAAAACCATATAAAAGGGTAGATCCAGAGAAGTGATATTCCCTCCCTCATTGTTTCTACTTTATCCACCCTCCTTGTAGATATCAACCTCATGATTTTTTATTTTTTATTTGAATATACATGACAGTAGGGGGTATTTTGACATATTATGCATACATGGAGTATAACTTACTCTACTTGGGATCCCATTCTTGTGGTTGTACATGACGTGAAGTTTCACTGGCTGTGTATTCATACGTGAACGCAGGAACCTCATGATTTTCTGATCTAATTTTGTTACTTTCAGTAAAAATAGGCCAATAAATGTGTGTGTGTGTGTGTGTGTGTGTGTTTATTTTTCATATTTCCTTTTCTTTCACTGGCAAAGAGAGCTTACTGTATGTGCTTGTTTTGTGCTTTGCTTTTTTCACTTAACATCTGGCAGTTGCTCCATGTCAGCTCACATAACCTTCCTCATTCTTTTTCGTAGTTCTTGGTATTCCATTGTGTTTATGTACCACCCTTTATTCAACCAGTCTCCCAAGTCGGAATGTTTAGGGAGTTTCCAGTATTTCACAGTTACAAGTAATGTTGCAGTGAATAACCTGTATGTGTGTTGGATATGTTTCTTCAGGGCAAATGCTTCAAACTGAGTTTGGTGCACTGAAATGTGAAGAAATATGTAGTTTAGCTAGCTATTGCCAAACTCCCTTCCATAATGATGAGCCATTTTGCATTCCCACCAGCAATGTGTGAGAATACATTTTCCTCCCACAGCCTCATCAACAGAGTGTATCATCAAGCTTTAAAGTTTTTGCTAATCTGGTAGAAATGGCACCTCAATGTGGTTTTAATTTGGGTGTTTCTTATTATGAGTAAAGTTGAACATCTTTTCAAACATTTAAGGGCCATTTTTTCTCTTACGAGTTATCACGTCTTTTATCTATTTTTATTTAGGAATTTTGGTCATTTTACCTTCTTCAAATTTAAATTTAATTGGTTAATAAAATTAATTTGGGTTCTGAGGATTGAGCCCAGGAACTCCCACCTGCTAAGCACACATTCTACAACCTCAGCACCCTATTCTTTCTACATTTTAAAAATTCTTTGTATTTGGGGGACAATAGTCCTTTATCTTTGACATATATTACAAATATTTTCTCCTAATGAATTTTTTATTTTGCTTATTGAATTTTTGCCATGCAAAAGTTTTATTTTTTAAAAAGTTTGATGCCAAATTTGTCACTCATTGGTGAGTGTGGTGGCACACATGTAATTCCAGCTACTTGGGAGGCTGAGGCAGGAGGATCACAAGTTCAGGGCTATGCTAGGCAACTTAACAAGACCCCGTGTCTGTCTGTCTGTCTCTCTCTAAAATAAAGAACTGGTAATGTACTTCAGCAGTAGGGTGCTTGTCTAGCATGCTTGAGATCCTGGGTTTGATTCCCAGTATCGCCCCACCAAACACAAATTTCAGGTAGACTTCAAGTCATAATTAGAAAGTCTTTTCCTACATGTAGGTTATAGAGGAATTTACCCATAGTTCTTCTAACTCAGGAAAAGGTTCATGAAAGAATGCTGCTGGTAAGAAAAGCAACATGTACCTGATAGTTGTTACAGACTCTTTCATCCATGGCTTCTTACAACAAGACAAATACTAATTAAGCACTCTTAGATATGCCAGGCAATTTGTTTTAAAGCACCTTCTAGAAATAGATTAAACTAAAGAACAGAGAGACTACCATTCTGGTAAAGTTAGAATTATAGTTAAAATTGGGACTATAAATCCTTTTTTTTAACCCTTTGATTTCTTGATCTATTTTGAGTTAGTCCCTAGTACTAATCCCCCTTTGGAGATTCTTGTCTATTAAGTGGATCATTTTGTTTAAGATGATTTCTTCCTGATTTCATTGTTTTGCTCTGAGTCCAAGTTTCATTAGTGTTTTAGAATTCTGTCCATTTGATTGCAGGGCTGAAGTTATTGAAATGATGTTACAGGCTATAAAATTTAGACTTTTCTTCCTGACTCAAATTGAGGAGATAGTGAAGACATCTGTGTGTGACATGGGTGCAGGGATGAGAACTAGTTCCTCAAATACCTTTCTGCTGTTGAAGATTTGTGTGAGAGGCCCTCCTTTGTAAATGAGCTCACCCTATCCAGAGGCTGGAAGAAAGCAGGTTCTTTTCTGAAGCTGAAAAGTTGAAAATAATATTGAGGGATTCACTTGCTTTTTGAAATGATAGACAATGCAAAATGAAGACAGGAATCATGTCTGAGCTAGTGTGCATTGATGGACAGGGGACCAGACCAGTAGGAGGAGACTCCCAGAGTCAGTAGGTCAGTGGCCTTCAATCAGCTACTTTTTGACCTTTAGTTTTCTTAATCTTAAAAATGAAGTGGTCTTGCGCTGGGGTCATGGCTCAGTGGCAGAACGCTCACCTGGCACATGTGAGGCACTGGGTTCAATCCTCAGCATCACATGCTAATAAATAAATAAAATTTAAAAAAAATTAAAATGAGGTGGTCTTTCTCCTAGTTACTTTTATTTCCTACTTTTAGTATATAGTTCCTAAACTGCTCTTTTGAGTCTTTTTAAAAAAATCAAATGTTCACGTCTGTATACAAATTTCTTTTTGAATATTCTTAATTTTAAGAATTCATCAGACCGATTGATTGGTAATGAGAGTATTTGACACTTTGTCATTTCTATTTGACTATAAGCTCTATAGGAGCAGCGACTTGGCGATGGACAGGGGACCAGACCAGTAGGAGGAGACTTGTGTTTTGTTCCAGCTCCTTGGGGAGTAGTGAGGCTTACAGGCTGGAAGGGTTTTGAAGCTGTCTTATTTTTTGTGTGTAGAAAAAAGGAGCCATTTAATCCTTCTCAAAAATAGACCATATATTATGTCACAGGGCAACTCTTAGCAAATACAAAGGAGTAGAGATACTACCATGTATTTTATCTGATCATAATGGAATGAAATTGGAAATCAATGATAAAATAAGGAAGAAAAATTCCTACATCACATGGAGAATGAACAATATGCTACTGAATGAACAATGGGTTACAGAAGACATCAAGGAGGAAATTAAAAAATTCTCAGAGATAAATGAAAACACAGACACAACATATCGAAATCTCTGGGACACTATGAAAGCAGTACTAAGAGGAAAAAATTCATTGCTGGAGTTCATTCCTTAAAAGATGAAAAAGCCAACAAATAAATGTCCTCACACTACATTTCAAAGCCCTAGAAAAAGAACAAATCAGCAGCAAATGCAGTAGAAGGAAAGAAATAATTAAAATCAGAGCTGAAATCAATGAAATCGAAACAAAAGAAACAATTGAAAAAATTTTTGTCAACTAAAAGTTGGTTCTTTGAAAAAATAAATAAGATTGACAGACCTTTAGCCATGCTAACGAAGAGAAGGAAGAGAGAGAACCCAAATTACTAGCATACGGGATGAAAAAGACAATATTACAACAGACATTACAGAAATACAGAAGATAAGTAGAAATTATTTTGAAACCTTATACTCTAATAAAATAGAAGATAGTGAAGGCATCAATAATTTCCTTGAGTCATAGAAGAAGCCATCAAAAGATTACCAACCAAGAAAAGCCCAGGACCGGATGGATATACAGCCAAGTTTTACAAGACCTTTAAAGAAGAACTAATTCTAATACTCTACAATCTTCAGGAAATAGAAAAAGAGTGAGTGCTTCCAAATTCATTCTACGAGGCCAGTATCACCCTGATTACAAAACCAGACAAAGACACCTCAGAAAAAAATTTCAGACCAATATCTTTAATGAATATAGATGCAAAAATCCTCAATAAAATTCTGGCAAATCGGATACAAAAACATATCAAAAAGATCGTGCACCATGATCAAGTGGGATTCATCCCCAGGATGCAAGGTTGGTTCAACATACAGAAATCAATAAGTGTAATTCATCACATCAATAGACTTAAAGATAAGAACCATATGATTATCTCGATAGATGCAGAAAAAGCATTTGACAAAATATAGCACCCCTTTATGTTCAAAACACTAGAAAAACTAGGGATAACAGGAACTTACCTCAACGTTGTAAAAGCTGTCTACACTAAGCCTCAGGCCAGCATCATTCTAAATGGAGAAAAACTGAAGGCATTCCCTCTAAAATCTGGAACAAGACAGGGATGCCCTCTATCACCACTTCTATTCAACATAGTTCTTGTAACACTGGCCAGAACAATTAGGCGAAAGTAATTAAAGGAATAACTATAGGAAAAGAAGAATTTAAACTAGCACTATTTGCTGATGATATGATTCTATACCTAGAAGACCAAAAAAACTCTACCAAGAAACTTCTAGAACTAGTAAATGAATTCATCAAAGTGGCAGGATATAAAATCAACACCCATAAATCAAAAGCATTTCTGTATATCAGTGACAAATCCTCTGAAAAGGAAATGAGGAAAACTACCCCATTCACAATATCCTCAAAAACAACAACAACAAAAAAAAAAACTTGGGAATCAACCTAAAAAAAGACGTGAAATGAAAACTATAGAATCCTAAAGAGAGAAATAGAAGAAGACCTTAGAAGATGGAAAGATCTACCTTGCTCATGGATAGGTAGAATAATATTATTAAATGACCATACTACCAAAAGCACTACACAGGTTCAATGCAATTCTGATCAAAATCCCAATGGCATTCCTCATAGAAATAGAAAAAACAATCATGAAATTCATCTAGAAAAATAAGAGCCCCAGAATAGTTAAAGCAATTCTAAGCAGGAAGAGTGAAACAGGTGGTATCACTATACCAGTCCTTAAACTATACTACAGAGCAATAGTAACAAAAACAGCATAGTACTGGCACCAAAACAGGCTGGTAGACCAATAGTACAGAATAGAGGACACAGAGACTAACCCATAAAATTACAACTACCTTATATTAGACAAAGGTGCCAAAAGCATGCACTGGAGAAAGGATTGCATCTTCAACAAATGGTGCTGGGAAAACTGGAAATCCATACGCAACAAAGTGAAATTGAATCCCTGTCTCTCACCATGCACAAAAGTTAACGCAAAATGGATCAAGGATCTAGGGATTAAACCAGAGACTCTGCGTCTAATAGAATAAAAAGTAGGCCCTAATCTCCATCACGTGGGACTAGGCCCCAACTTCCTTAATAAGACGCCTATAGCACAAGAATTCAAACCAAGAATCAACAAATGGGATGGATTCAAACTAAAAAGTTTTTTCTCAGCAAAAGAAATAATATGTAAGGTGAATAGGGAGCCTACATCCTGGGAACAAGTTTTTTTACCCCTCACACATCAGATAGAGCTCTAATCTCTAGGGTATATAAAGAGCTCAACAAGATAAGCACCAAAAACCCCCAAATAATCCAATCAATAAATGGGCCAAGGGCCTGAACAGACATTCTCAGAAGAGGATATACAATCAGTCAACAAATATACAAAAAAATGCTCATCATCTCTAGCAATCAGAGAAATGCAAATTAAAACTACTCTAAGATACCATCTCACTCCAGTAAGAGTGGCAGCTATTATGAAGACAAACAACAAGTGTTGGCGAGGATGCGGAAAAAAGGTACACTCATACACTGCTGGTGGGACTGCAAATTGGTGCAGCCACTTTGGAAAGCAATATGGAGATTCCTTTGAAAACCGGGAATGGAACCACCATTTGACCCAGCTATTCCTCTTCTTGGACTATACCCAAAGGACCTAAAAACAGCATATTACAGGGACACAGCCACATCAATGTTTATTGCAGCACAATTCACAATAGCTAGATGGCCTTCAGTGGATTCATGGATTTAAAAAAAAAAATGTGGCATTTATACACAATGGAATATTACTTAGCAATAAAAAAGAATAAGATCATGGCATTTGCAGGGAAGTGGACGGCATTAGAGAAGATTATGCTAAGTGAAGTTAGCCAATCCCAAAAAAACAAATGCCGAATGTCTTCTCTGATATAAAGGGGCGTGACTCAAATTGGGGTTGGGAGGGAGAGCAAGGGAGGAAGATTACCTCTAGATAGGGAATAGGGGTGGGAGGGAAAGGGAAGGAGAAGGGGAATAGCATGGATGATGAAAGGAGACCCTCATCATTATACAAAATACATGTATGAAGATGTGAATTTGGTGTCAACATACCTTATATACAAACAGAGATATGATAAATTATGGTATAATGGTGTATTAAGAATCGCAATGCAAAAATAAATAAATAAATAAGAAAGAAAAAAAGAAAAAAGATGCCATTAAAATTCTTAAATTCTCAGAGTCATATGTTTCTTGAGGTAGCCCTTGTCTCTTTATAGTGATCAAAAGTGCAGAACAATTTCTGTTGCCACATGACAGTCAGTGGGCACCACAGATATAACTTAATCTGGTATGAAATACCAGGATTTTCATTTACTCTGAAATTCATTTAAGTTGCTTGGGTTTATGATAACTAACTACAGGAAATGGAAGGCTTTTCTGGAACAGATTTGTACTTGGAAGGTTAACTTTTCACATTTTTTTCCTAGTAAAGAGCTGTGGTGATTTTTTTTTACTATTACTTTTTTTTTTTTTTTACGAAAAATCAGTATGTAAAATATTTTGACCTAAGTTTTCTTTCGATTCATTTGAAGAAAATATTCAGCTTCTGTGTGTTACCTCCTTGGCAAGTGGTGTGGTTACAGGGATGAACGATAAACACAGATTTTATTAATTGTGATATATCTGGTTGCAAGCACAGAAAAGCTACTCCAGTTGGTATAAGCAACTAATAAAAGGAACGTATTGGCTCATGGAACTGAAAACACCCAGACGATATCGAGTTCGAGCCATCAGGACCTGGTGTTTCTCCATCTCTGCTTCTGTTGGCTTTACTCTCAGACAGGCTCTTTCAACATGGCTCCTATTTCTCACTCAGAGAGATTGAGAGAGAGACTAACCCTGAGGCTGCTCTTTCTTAGTAAAAGTCTTGGGCTTGACTCTTACCATGTGGGGTTGATCATTACTTACCCTAACCTGGACCGGTTTCCAGGGAGCCAGTGCTCCAGTTGGCTAGGCCTGATCCATGTGCATCCTGGAGCAGGGTAGATGTCCTGAGTTGTCCCTCTTCCGGCAGGTAGACTGAGAGAAGGGAATGGTGGTTTCCAGAGGGGAGATCAAGTCTCTGCATTGGGATCAGGGGATGGATGGAATAATATACCTTATAGCCTCTTCCCTCCTACAATCTGCAGCCTGGTGGAGGAAGACAGAATTCAGCTAGCACTAACAACAGAGTGGTCACTATGGTAAAGAAGACACAGGCTGCCTTGGGAGCACCTGTAGGGAGCACTTTCATACAAGTCATGCTTTGGAGTGTAACGAACAGAATAATAAAAATCTGACACTTAAAACTGTAGATTCATAGGCACCAGAATGTGGTGAACATAGCATCACAAGTAATCTTAGGTTGAACATTCTCATGCAGTGAGTTTGTTAAGTGCACGTCGTAGCTCCAGTTGGCTCCTTGTGAGTCAGTCTATGCTACTGAAGTACTGCTCCAAGATTGGACAGTGACCATTTCACCCCTGGTCCTCTGGAGAATTCAGTGACGTACGTTTCCACATAACAGTAGCTGGTTTAACGGTCAAGGCGTTGAGCCAGTTATACTGAGCTGCACCTTTGGTGGGGAATAGTGAGGCTCACGAGCTGGAAGATGACCTTGAGCTGCAGACCCAAATCACTGCTCTGGGGCAGAGCCAGTCCTGGAGAGGGACCAGGTGAGCTTGGGAGTCAGATGTAGGAGGGTCCTTGGGGAAGGGAATGATCACAGAACAGCCTAAGTAGCATGGCTTTCCCTGTAGGCCTTGAGTAGAATAGATCTTTCCTCTTTCCGGTAGGTATAGCCTCACTTTTCCTCATGGGAATCCTGATGGCAGTACTCTTATGCAGGTGGGAAGCATCCTGGATGGGTGGGATTCCCCATGCTCAGGCACAGGATGGAATCCAGGTGAGCTTAGTTGATGTGGGTCTGCTCCTGAGAGGTGAATTGAAGTCACTGTATGGACAGTAGGGCATAATCAGGATCTGGAATTTTCTTTGGTGGCATGTACAGTCAGTCTCCTTGGCAACTTGCCGACTAGAGAAAATGCATTTTGGGGTAAGATATTTATCAGAATTGTTTTATAATTTATTAGACACCAAAATAAATAAACCTAGAACAGTACTGTAGACAACTTATAGGGAAGCTCATAACTGCACCTGTTACTTTAGTTGTATTAAGATTTACCCTGAGTTTCCTTGAGTGAGTGTCCTACATTCTCCCTAGTGCCCCATTCTGTATGTGGACATGCAGGGAGTTGGGCACAGTTCCCTGGCATTCTTCCTCCAGTGCAGCTCTTTGAGATCCTGTGGTCATTCACCACGTCTTGTTTGCTGAGTGTATACTTGTTGTCGTCTATTATTTTTTTAGGAACATGTGTACATTTTGCTTCTCTGATTTGTCACTTATGTGAATTAGAGACTTTGAGGGACTGCTGAGCTGTCCCGAAAGGTGGCACAGATGAAATGAGACTAAAGAGTCAATGAATTTTAAGGCTCCATTTTAAAAGCATGCCTGAGAATCTTTTGCACTTTTAAATAAAAGATTAGTTTATAAAAACTTGTAGTATTGATCAATATGAGTCACATCTTCACTTTTCTTGTTCATTTGTACACATTTAGATATGAATCCTGAATATTAGTGTTTTATATATAAGCCAGGGTTGTTTGAGGATGATAAAATATTCCCACATTGCTGATCCATTCAAGGCTTTAATTATATAGCCAACTTGGTAGCTTAAGCATGAAAGGTTTCTAGAATAATAACACAACTAATTATATAATGTGTCTTAGATTTTATATTTAATACCTTAAAATGGAAACACAAGACTGCATGCTCAGTTGCCCATTGTATTGGTCAGGTTTTTTTAACAGTGACAAAATACCTGACATAAACAATTAAAAAGGCAAGATTTGTTTTGACTCACAGTTTGAGAAGATTCAGTCCATGTTCTGCTGGCTCCATTGCAATGGGTCTGCACTGAGGCAGAATATCATGGTGGAAGGGTGTGGCAGAGCAAAATTGCTCACCTCATGTTAGCCAAGAAAGGTTGGGGGGGCGGTTTCCAGTGCATGCTCCAGTGACACACTTCCTCCATTGAGTCCCCACCCCCTGCATTTTCTATCACATCTCATAATGTCATCAGATTATGAGTTTACTAATGGATTAATCCACTAATGAGGTCATTGAGTTCTCATGATCCAAGCACTTCCACAGGTCCCCACCTCTGAACATTGCGACATTGGGAACTAAGCCTTTAACACAAGAATCTTTGGGGGACACTTCATATCCAAACTCTAATATATATGTTTTCTGACCTTTTGAAAGGGTGAGTAAAAGGCACCGTGGCATAAAGACCATAGGATTTGGAGTGAGATCTTGAATTCACTCTGTGTTCTGTCACCCACTAGCTGTATGCTCTTCACCATGGTTCCGTAAAAGGTCCACTATTCAGCAGGTTTACAAAATTACATAGGGTTGTTGTGAGGATTTAATAGGATAATTTATTTCTTACATGAATGTCTAGGAAAGTGTTTAATTCCAAGACCCAAGAAGAAGTTTCGTAAATTATAACTGCTAGGCTTCTATAGTGGAAAATGGGATTAAAAATAAATACATAGATATATACATATATTGTGTGTATATAGACATATGCATATATTTATATACACATAGAGACATATGTGTGTGTACTTGTTGCTTTTATTATGTGTTGGGGTTAACACTTAAATTTGAGGAAACTTCTTCAAAATTATCTGATGTCATCAGCACAATGGTTTGATGTACATATACAGTTGTCCCTCAATGTTTACAGAATAGGAGATTGGATCCAGGACCCCTTGGATACCAAATCTACAGATGCCCAAGTCTCTTATGTAAACTGGCATTATATTTGGGTATCACTTGCATACATGCTCCTGTATACTTTAGATTACTATCTCTAGATTACTAATACAATATATATGCAGTGAAGATTAAAGCTGGGTCCAAGATGATAATATGATTTAGATTCCCTGAACGTTGTCCATTTAACTTGTTGGTATGCTATTTCCTTTTTTGTGTTTCCTACCGAGCCAAACACAACTCACATTAATTCTGGGAAAAGGGCTGTAAATGTTATGGCCTGAGTGTTTGTGTGCCCCCCAAATTTATATATGGAAATCCTAACCTCAGTAATGATAGAACTTGGGGCCTTCAAGAGGTAATTGGGTCATAAGGGTAGAGTCTTCATGAATGGGATTAGTGGCCCCAGAGAGCTCCTTCATCCTTTCTGTACCATGTGAGGAAACAAGAAGGTGGCCAGCTGCAACCCCAAAGAGGTTCCTCTCCAAAACTGAAAGAGACTTGTTTGTTGTTTATAAACTCTTCAGTCTGTGGTACTTTGTTACAGCAGCCTGAACTGACTAATAAGACAGTGAGAAAAAGACTGATGGAGGCTTACCAGCCTTGTAAGTTTTTATTTTTATCTGTTGGAACAAACAGTTTGCTTTAAAATTAAAATGCCAGTAAACTGAGGTACATGGAGAAAATACTAATAAAATTATGTGATTTGTCATTCTTGTTTAGCTTATCAGGTATAAAAAGGATCTATAGTTCTATGCTTGGCTAATTTTAGTACTAAAAATTCCAGTATTTTGAACTGTAAAGTTCCATTTAGGCAGAGTATTTAATGATTTATGACTAATCTAGACATTAAACTTCAGCTGAAAAATGCCTTCAGCCCCTTTTTCCCTTTCTTCCTTCCCCAAAACTTATGTTCACCCTTTCCTCATGACTTAGGAATCTGCTAAGTTAGCATTCAATTTTTATAATGTGTGTGCATATTGTTTTTTCAAAAATTAGATGCAAAATCTGATCACCACTGCATCAGATGTGCAAGATAAAAGTAGTTTCTTCTGAAATCTAGATTGTAGAAATGTCAGGGCTTTTTTTTTTTTTTTTGGTAAGTACCTTTTTGTTGCACTTTTTCCTAAAATAAGCCATTTCAATAAAATACCATTTATATGGCTTTCAATGAATTGGGAATACTTATTTTCCTGAACTGCAGTTGATACTAGTGATATGATCCTAAGGGTATTAAAGTATTCCCAGGTATCCTCTGGATTTCTATCTTAAGCATAGTTTTTTACTTCATTGCATTATAATTAGTTGAAAAATAGAAGTTTACATGTTTCATATAAATAAAACCTTTCTCATTTAAAAGTTGCCATGACCCATAGGCATATGTATGTAAAATTATAAATATGAAATATATATACATATTCCTAGTCCCTTCACCTGCCCATTCTGCACCTAGCCCTGGTCCACTTACCACTTCATTTGGGTTAGTGCACTGACCTTGCCCACTGGCTTCTCTTCTGACTTTCCTTCATCCTACATAATGACCACAGTAATGTTTTTGAGGCATCCAGACATCCCCTCAGAAGCCCTCTGACTTTCTTAGCCCTCTCCACTGGTCTCTTAACTCCTAATTATGGCCACAAGACCTCTCTGGATCACTGTGCCTCTGACTTCATTCTCTGTCCCTTATCTCTGAGGCGAGTCCTCCTGAAGCAAACCAAGCTTGCCCCTGCCTTTGGGCTGAGGGCCATGATGTTGACTGTATGCCCTGACTGGTTCTGCCTTCCTGACACTTAGATTTTTACCTTCCTTAAGGTGACTTGTTCAGAGTGACTTTACCTAACACCATATTTTCACTTCTCCAGCTTTTTTTCTTTTTACCTTTTTTAAAAAAATGATGCACTATAGCTATATATAATGATGGGATTTGTTATTATATATTCATACATGTACACAATATAAAAATATTAGACTTTAATTTTTTAGTGTTTCCCCTTCTCTCTCCTCTGACCTCTCCCTGGTACTTTTCCTCTACTGATTGCCCTTTGATTTTCATGAGACCCCCTCCATCCTGACCTTTCTTTTCTTTTTCCTTTCTAGCTTACACAAATGAGAGAAAATATTGGACCCTTGAGTTTCTGAGTTTGGTTTATTTTGTTTAACATCACAATCTCAAGTTCTAACTATTTTCCTGCAAATGACATAATTTCATTTTTCTTTATGGCTGAATAAAACTCCATTGTGTATATGTGCTACATTTTCTTTACTTGTTGATCTATTGGTGGACATCTAGGCTGGTTCCATAGTTTGTTTATTGTGAATTGTCCTGCTAAATTAGGTATGCATGCATGTGTCACTGTAGTATGCTGACTTTGATCCTTTAGGATAAATACTGAGGAGTGGTATAGCTGGGTCGTATGGTGGTTTCTTGCCTAGTCTTTTGAGGAACCTCCATATTCATTCCTATAGTGGTTTTACTCATATACAGTCCCACCAACAGTATAAAAGTTTTCCTTTTCGCCACATCGTCTTCAGCATTTATTATTGTTTGTATTCTTGGTGGCTGCCATTCTAATTGGAGTGAGATTCTAACTCACAGCAGTTTTGATTTGCATTTCCCTAATTGCTAACGATGTTGAACATTTTAAAATATATTTTTGGCCAATGTAGTAATTGTCTATAACTAGAGGTTTGTTATATTCTGATACAGATCATTTATAAATGCAATTTCTTTAGTAAAAAGCTTTCACTCTTTTTTGTTTGTGTACAATTTGCAATAATATTCTGAAAGCAGAATATATATGCACAAGTCTGCAAAGGGTATAAATTTGGGATATGGTAAATGCTTTACAAGTTACTTTCAAAAAACTCTCTGTCACAACTAGGCCTTATATTGTCACCTTTTATAATCAAAATATTTTTGATACCAGCCTTCCTTCCACTGCCCAAAACTATAAAGTATTTTTTTAGTATTTATTTTTTAGTTATAGATGGACACAATATCTTTATTTTTTATTTTATGTGGTCCTGAGGATCGAGCATGCTAGGCAAGCACTCTACCTCTGAGCCACAACCCCAGCCCAATATAAATATTTTTAATGAACTGAAATTAAGGACTATACCTACTAGAAAAGAAGAGAAGAAAGTTCTATTCGTTTGAGGTTTCAGAATCCCCTCCAACCAGAATCAATATTTTGGTAAGAAGATAGGCTGGGACCTTAGGCAGAGTGTGAGTATGTACAGATGGCATCCCCGAGGACTCAGCTTCAGTGGACTGTGAGTGCTCCAGCTACATAACTCAAGGCATAACTACACTGGCTTGACTGGGCATAATTCAAAAAGGAAAAGCTCATATTCATTTCATTCTTCTGGAGCTCTGTGGTAGCATTTAATAACAACCCAATGGGATGCCTTCCACATATAGTATTATGGTGTTTCTTCAAGTAATGGCTAAAAGATACACGATCTGATTGTTCTATAATACTCATACCTATTTTATCTAGATGTTCAATGGATCTATAAATCGCCTCCCAGGATTCATCATAGGAACTGTAACAACCTTTGATCCTAGTGGCAGAAATCAGAGAAACCACAAAGAGATTATTAAGATCTGCTAGATATTTACTGAAGAGTTTTCTAAATTCCTGTTTTTTTGACTCACTCAGCTCCAACTGGTACAGGAATAATGGTAAACTCACCCTGTGGCCTTCCATGGCTTTAGCTGTATAAGGCAAATGGCATTTCAATACTGTGTTCATCTTCATCTGTCTGTAGAGTCATGCTTTCAAACATTCCTGTTTCCCAAAGCTCTCCTTAAACCTTTTGGTCAATATGAAGGGCCTATAGCGGTGACCTATATATATATCCACACTGGAAAGTGCGCATGGAGAGAGGGGCACGTGATAAGAAGGCCCAAGGATGAAAATTCTCCAAGTAAGAGATGGACCCCCTTGATTGTAAGCATGGGAAGCTCAAGACCCACAGTACATGTGTCCTGCAGGGGTGCAGTAATGGCTTTAGTGCAGATCTTTTTGTTGACTGTACTTGTGAAAGCCAACCTTTTAGCCTTGCATTCAGCTGTAGTCCTGAGGCTGTGTACCAGCTCCCGCGTGACTGTCTTCCTGGCTTCTGACAGACCACTTGCTTGGACATCTTGGTGCCCGTGCCACCTGTGGTACCCCAGGATGAATGGGGAGGCAGTGGCAGGAGCAGCTCCACTAGGTGAGTAGACACTCGTGGGCCCAGCCCAGGAAGAGGTGGCATCTGTATGTGCTTTTAAAGAGCTCAGACAGGGCGAACTGTGCTTGGTCCCTGTGCATTTGTATGTTCATGTGCAGATGATGCAGAGTTGTGTAGTGCTGAGCCACACATGCTCAGACTTAGCTAGGCATTTAAAGAAAAGCCACAAGTAAGGTAGGCCATGGGTGCTTGATGAAGTCCATTCTCTTAGTGCAGAGCTGTCTTCTGTTCCAGACTGCTGCTCCGTCTTTCCAACTCAGATGATTGTTTTTCACTGTTGCTGTCCAGCTTGTCCGCTCTCTGTGGAGCCAGACTGAGTGAGGGTGCTGGCTTCTAAAGAAAGGGGCTCAGCAACAGGTTTGCAGCCAGCCAAACGTAAGATAAAGGCCTTCTATTAAATTTTAAAACAGTATTGCTATACAGTTGCAAGTGAGAGTTCTTAAGATATGAAGAAACACTGGTGTCATTTCCTGGGGAAGACTCTAGGTTGATATGCTTCCTTTTATATATGTGTTTTATATTTGTAGACTTTACAAACTTAGCGACCTGTATAATTCAGGAATTGTTTGTATTGATAAAGCTGATGAATTTGTCATTTGTAATGTATGATTAAAGATCTACTTTTGTATTCACTTGGCCATTATTTGTTTAAACATTCAGTCTTATAAGTGGGATTCATAAGATTAACAACTTAAAATGATTTAAATTTTTTGTCGTATGTTTCCATATTTCCTTTGGAAAGATTGGTAAAATGCACACCAGGTTTTCTATAGACATCTTCAGTCTAGAAGTTCTGGATCTTGTGGAGTCTTTGTTGTTGTTAATTAAAGGGTATAAAGTCATATATCATTGTTTTAGTTTTGATTTTTTCAGTTGTTAGTTTGAAATTTTAAAGTAATTTAAATCTGTCATCTATATTTTCAGGAGGATAGGGAATTTTTATATGTTGTATTTATCATGTCCTCCCTATTCATTAAAATTTTGTGTTTTTAATATTAAAGAAGAACTCTTCTGCTTTAACACAGATCTTCCATATCACTGATAATCACACTTAGCTTTAATTAATTGATCGATTGATTGGTACTAGGGATTGAACTCAGGGGCTCTTAACCACTGAGCCACATCCCTAGCCCTTTGTATTTTATTTAGAAACAGGGTCTTGCTGAGTTGCTTAGGGCCTCACTGAATTTCTGAGGCTGGTTTGAACTAGTGATCCTCCTACCTCAGCCTCCTGAGGCATGCACCACCATACCCAGCTATACTTAGCTTTATTTTAAAGTTAGAACAAATATATAGACCTATTTATTTAAAAATTTTATTATGATTTAAATTATAAAGAAAAGGCAAATAAGTTTTTCCTTGCAAATATCCTTTAGTGTTTGTGTCTATTTAATTTTTCTGATAAATTGTCTTATTCTTAATAGTCCAGGCTGCAGAGAGCAGTTTCCAGTTGATGAAAAAAAATTTCAGGTCCCAAAAAAGGATGAACCAGCTAGCAGTCCTGCTTGGGATTGCTACTGCCGTGCAGTGTGGCTGGCCCCGTTCATTTCCTGTACCTCCTGGCTTCAGTAGTTTGTGCTGCTGTTTCCCATCTTTGCTTCTGGGAGGCTCTTCCCACCACATTTTTGATCATATGTCAAGCCTGAATATTAATTGGGAAAATGCTATATTTAATATTATAGGTGGAATCTTCTTATTTCTCCTTTGTTTTTATTTCCCATTAGGGTTTTATAATTTAGTTTAAAAAGATGCTTATGTCCTACTTTAATTCTCTCAAATTATTGCAGATGTGATTGCTTTACAGTTTTGATTCTAGATCCTGTAGCTATATGTAATTTCTTGAGATTTTGAAGCCATAGAACAATAAACATTTTTTACATATATGTATACTTTAGTATTCTGTAAATTGAGAACATGTGCCTATTAAAATTCTCGATGTGTTCTCTTTTCTACAGTATCTGAAAATACCTTTTCAGTTTGCAGCTACAAGTTTACAGCTTCTTTAATTAGTTCAGTTGTGTCTTTATTGAGTGCTATTTGTTGAGAGAGATACAACAAGTCTTAAAATAGTGCATTACTCATTTGTTAACATCTTCAAATACAGTAGTATGTGTATCTTCTGTCTTCAAATTTCAGATTCCTGCAAATAGATAATTCTTACAGTTCCTGCAGGCACTAAAATCTCTTTGTTTTGGGACATTGAAACATTCTCTAACAGTGAAAGTCTTCTAAGTAAAGCCTTTGACTGTATTTGTGCAAGTGGAAATACATAGAGGTTTCCTAAAGTGGTTCTGTTTTATGTGGGCACTTGCTACACGTGAGCAGTGTCTTCTCTTAGCAGCACTGGTTCTGGGGAAGTTGACTGTAGTCTCCAGTGTCTCTGACATCCTCACCTGAAGGCCCTTCAGGTGCTCAGCCAGCACCACTTCTCAAAGAGTGCCTTTGCAGCCAGGCACAGTGGCACATGCCTTTAATCCCAGTGACTTGGAAGGCTGAGGCAAAAGGATCACAAGTTCAAAGCCAGGCTCAGCAAGTTAGCGAGACTCTAAGCAAATCAGTGAGACCCTGTCTCTAATAAAAGATTAAAAAAAAAAAAAGTTCCTTTGCAACATTGATCACCAAACTTAGAGAATTGTACTAGAGGATTATGGTTTTACTTTTTCCTGTATTTGCACTTCTTGGAGAAACATTTAATACTTGTTGGTTAACAGAAAAAAAAAAAAAGTGAGGATAGAAGGTGAAATGTGAGTAGTTTTTAATGTGTTTTGACTTCTTTTAGTTCATCTCCAAGGCATTTGGCAATTGTTCAAATGGGTGATGTCACCACTGAGCAAGAGAGGCTGTGTGGGCACATCCTGTTGTACTAGTAAGCTGACACTTTCCATTATGTTACTTTACTTGTTAACTGGCATCATTGTGAACAAATTCAGTACTTCCCTTCTAATAGATTTGGGATATTTGGAACAGATATGCTTAACAGAGTGTCAGTTTTTTCTCTTATTTTGTTGCTTAAAATGAAAAACTTGTTGAGGTGACTTGTTGACAAACATGAATTAAGAATAAATTAATTACCCTGAAGATGTTCATTGTCAGATAATTAATTGCCATAGAGTGAAATAGGCAGTTGGGTAGAAGTGTGTGTAAGAAGTTCATAAGGCAGGAAAGGAGTTCTTCAGGGGATAGTTCAGATCCATTGAATTGCAGGTAGAGTTTTGAGGATGACTAGGAGTTGTGAGGAGAGTTGTTGGTACAGGGGAGGAAGCTGGAAGAGTAGACTTTGAATGCCAAGTAAGGGGTTAGCTCATCCCCTGAAGCTGTAAAGGCAGGGGATGAATTAATTTTACTTGCATTTACCACAGTTTATTTGTAGAGTAGGTTCTGAATTGAAGAGAAGGGACTGGGAGGGAGCTGGGGGACTTTGGGTAAAAGGCTTTTACAAGAATTTCAGCACAGAGGGGCATGTTCAGGCAATAAGACTGAAACAGGCAAATTTGAAAAGATGTTGGAGATAAAGGCTGGGGTTGTATTCATTGGTAGAAAGCTTGCCTAGCATGTGTGAGGCACTGGGTTCAACTCTCAGCACTGCATATAAATAAATGAATAAAGTAAAGGTGGCAACTAAAAAAATTGGAAAAAAAAAAGATATATTGGAGGTAAAATTAGTGGTAGTGCTGGCAGGCTTGGTGTTATTAGCAGGTAAAGAAGGTGGAGACCAAAATGACTCCCCAGTTTATAAGTGCACAGCCATCAACTTATAGGAATAAGGTGGAGTTCATTTGGGGAAATGTCACATGAAGATCAGGTGGGATATCTATTAAAAATTCACATTCGGATTAATAATGCAACAATATGGATGACTCTTAAGAACATTATACTGAGTAAAAGAAGCCAGATATATATGACTATCTATAGTACATGATTCCATTTCTATGAAACCGTGGGAAGACAGAAAACCAGATCATTGATTGCCTGGGAAGACAGAGGAGGTAAAAGTATGTGAGAATTTATGGAGTGATGGAATTTTACTGTAGTGGTAGTTATATGGGTGTGCAAATGTGCCAAAATTCAATGGAAGGTATACTTAATGAGCATTTTGTTGTATTTAAGCTATATTTTTAAAAAGCTGATTAATAAATGAAAGTTCAAGAGGGAGGTGCAAGGGAGGTGCAGGCCAGAGGCCAGAGTGTGAAGTTGGCAGCACAGAGGGAAATAAGAGTTCTCCACCTGGAGCGGAGAAGGCCAGCATGGGGAAGTGCCTGTGGAAATTGAATTTAAAGAACATTTTGGGATGCAGTGGCAACAAGTGGAATGTTGTATTTCTGAAAAATTGGATTCTGTTACAAACGAATGGTGTTGATAACCAGAAGACTGGGTGAAAGGGGAGGGAAGGAATCTGTGAATGTGTATTTGGCAGGTAATTGTCATTCAGATATTTACTTATCATTGAGAGAGATGGCAGATTATCAGAATGATACTGTAGACTCTGAGCAACAAGACAGGCCCCGAGCAAGCGAAAGCCCTCCCAGGAGAGGGACCAGCAAAAGGTACAGCCATGTCCATCATCTGAGATGATCATCCTCATCAGAAATGAGCTGTTACTGCACTTTCATGCCGTAAGCAGAATTGCATAAATGCACTTGCTCGTGCGTTCGGGCTCAGGCCTGCCCTTTTGCTCTGTTTCTGTTCATCTCACCTTTTGTTGTTGTTCCTCTGATCCTCCCTTCTTACCTTTGTTTGTGTTAACCAAAACACTTTTCCATACATCTTTTTTACCTTGCTATGGGTTTTAAGTTCTATTTCTTTGCTTTTTATTTTAAGTGACTGCTCTAAGGATTATAACCTTCATCTTGAATGTATCATGTTATATTTGAAATGAACATTGCATTTTCATGGTGAAATGCAGGAACCTTGCAGCAATCTAGATCCATTCATCCCTCCCTTGGGTGCTGTTGTCCTGACTCTCAGTTTCTGGGTGAGATTAGAATTGTTGGATGGTTCTGAGAAGGACAGTCAGGAGTAGCCATCACTGTTAGGGGTACATCCAAATTCACTCTTTATTTGACTGGAGTAGTATTTAAATACAGTTTGTAGAAAAAAATTTAGAAGTTCATGAGTAGCATGTGTTTTGCTGTTTAAAAACAGCGATATATTGCCCTTACAATTGAGAGAGGAGAGTCTAGGTCCCTACAAGAAAACTCCAAAAGCCCTTTAATCCTTGTGCCAGATTGTCTGGCTTTTCACAAGTTTTTTTCTGTAATCAGTGGATTAGTGTTATAGCTTAAAACATTTTTTTGATCATACACATAAAAATTTTAGGTGCCTTATTTATTTTGCATCAAGAATATTCAAACTCCTCAGTTTTGAAAATTTCTCTAGTAATTGAAAGATTATACTTTTATTGGTCTCTACACAGAAGGACCCATAGCATCATTGAAATAGCCCTGTTGCATAACTGTCCTCCTGTGTCTAAAAATACTCAGCTGAGTGGCGTCAGCTCTTGCCCAGGGTTATGAACCCATACTCTTTTGAGGTATTTGTACTCACTCTGACCAGACTGTCTTTCAGTATGTCCAGCAAAGTGACCTTTCATGGATAACACTGAGCTTGTCCCAGTGACATCTGATACTGGTGGAGTTACTTTCAATGTAAGAGACTGTGTTTGTGTTTATTCAGTTTGACCAGCCATCGGAGGGATTTTCATGATTTTATTTATACTTCCCTAAGGTCTGGGAACCTGGGAAGTAGGGTATCTGTATGTGTACTTACATAAAAACCATTGTGTCATGACTCTGACTGACACAGTATCCCTATTAGGCAGGTGCTTGTCTGGCTATGTGCTATTTGAGATTAATATTCCTTTTATTGCCTGTTCCATCACATGAAAAACCATAGAACCTGTGTCCAGGTTACAAATAATTTATAGAGCCTAAAATACACAGGTAATTGCTTGGGGATACAGATATGGAGGTTCAGTAAGACTTTTTGAGGAATGTGTTTACGCGACAGGTTGTGCAAAGCAACTGATATTTGTATATGAATCACTGTTATATCATTCAGAGTTAAGATCTGTTTTTTTACCCACTTAAGAGTACCAGGTAGATTTTTATATGTTGTTATTTTGGTGTTTTGATGTGTGTTTCTGAGTTAAAGAGACAGCCATGTATTTTTTGTTTTTATTGACACTATATACATAGTTGCTATGTGCAATGTCTCAGTTTTATAAATGCATATCAATATTATGAAATAATGTCATTAAAATAATTCAGCTTTAAAAATGTATAAATTCTCTTCATTGAGGTGCAAATCAAAGGTGGTTGTCAATTATTTATCGAAACTTCATGTTTCAAAATAAGGAGGAAAAATTGTTTTTGTGTTAAATATGGAGGAAATGGAATATATTACAAAGGTTCCAGGTAACTTGACCAACCAAGTACATAGTTAATGAAATGACTAACAAATTTAAATTGGAATTC
Organism: Marmota flaviventris; assembly: GCF_047511675.1. Classification (NCBI taxonomy): domain Eukaryota; kingdom Metazoa; phylum Chordata; class Mammalia; order Rodentia; family Sciuridae; genus Marmota; species Marmota flaviventris. Next base: position 8,841,629 of record NC_092503.1, on the reverse strand, counting down.
TTCTTCATTTTTAAATTTTTCATTTTTTAATTTGTTCTAATTAGTTATACATGACAGTAGAATGCATTTTTGACACATTGCACACAAATGGAGCACAACTTCTCAATCTGGCTGTACATGGTGCAGTCACATGGGTAGTGTAATCATACATGTATAAAGGGTAATAATTTCCATCTCATTCCACTGTCCTTCCCATCCCACACATCCTCCCTTCCCCTCTGCACAATCCAAAGTTCTTTCATTCTTCCTTATCACCCCTCCCTCACCCCCCATTATGGATCAGCATCTGTTTATCAGAGAAAATATTCTACCTTTGGTTTTTTGGGTTTGACTTATTTCACTTAGCATGATATTCTCCGTTTACTGACAAGTGCCATAATTTTATTCTTCATTAAGGCTGAGTAATATTCCATTGTGCATATGTATATTTTCTTTATCCATTCATCTGTTGAAGGGCATTTAGGTCAGTTCCATAGTTTAGCTGTTATGAATTGAGCTATTGTAAACATTGATGTGCCTGCGTCACTGTAGTTTGTTGATTTTAAATCCTTTGGGTACAAATCAAGGAGTGGGATAGCTGGATCAAATGGTGGTTCCATTCCAAGTTTTCTAAGGAATTGCCATACTGCTTTCCAGAGTGGTTGCACCAATTTTCAGTCCCACCACCGAAGTATGAGTGTACCTTTTCCCCCCACATCCTCGCTAACACTTACTATTGCTTGTATTCTTGATAATTGCCATTCTGACTGGAGTGAGATGAAATCTCAGTGTAGTTTTAATTTGCGTTTCTCTAATTTGCTAGAGATGTTGAACATTGTTTCATATATTTGTTGATCAGTTATATTTCTTCTTCTGTGAAGTGTATGTTCAGTTCCTTAGCTCATTTATTGATTGGATTATTTATTTATTTGGTATTAAGTTTTTTGAGTTCTTTATATATCCTGGAGTTAGTGCTCTATCTGCGTCACTGAGGAGCATGTGGTAAAGATTTTCTCCCATTCTGTAGGCGCTCTCTTCACATTATTGTTTCCTTTGCTGATAAGAAGCTTTTTAGTTTGAACCCATCCCATTTACTGATTCTTTTTTTTTAAATTTATTTTATTCAAACTTGTTTATGGACACAGTGCTTTTATTTATTTTTGTGTGATGCTGAGGATTGAACTCAGTGCCTTACACATGCTAGGCAAGTGCTGTATCACTGAGCTAGAACTCTAGCCCCCCACCTATTAATTCTTGATTTTAACTTCTTGTTCTTTAGAAGTCTTGTTAAGGAGGTCAGGTCCTAAGCCAACACAATGAAGATTTGAGCCTACTTTTGCTTCTTTTAGGTGCGGTCTCTGTGCTAGTGCCAAAGTCTTCGATCCACTTTGATTTGATTTTCATGCAGGGTGAGAGAGGTTTAATTTCATTTTGCTACATATGGATTTCCAGTTTTCCCAGCACCATTTGTTGAATAGGCTGTTTTTTTCTCCAATGTATATTTTGGTGCCTTTGTTTGGAGAATTCTTCCTCATTTTAATCATATTCCAAGGAAGTAAGACGAATGTGAATGTTGTAAAAAATAATTTGCTAATATTTAGGAGGTATAAAAGTGTAGTTTTATAACTAACTGGAACCTAAAATGCCAAAACATAAAATTGAAAGATTGAGAGGCAGAGTTGGTTTAGAGGAAAGAATTCTAAATTGAGAATCAACATAGTACAGTTCTTTTTGACTCAGCCATTAATTACTTCTGAAGCCTTTAGCTCTGTTTTAGTTTATTGCTTTTTTTTTTGTGTGTGTGTGTGTGGGAGTGTTAAATTATTGTTATCAAAGGGGATCTCCTTTAGTAACTAACACTCTATAGAAGGTATAGAGGGTAAACCTTGTCTTTTTTTTTTTTTTCCTTTCCTTGCCCAGGGCTAAGGATGGAATCCAGGCCCTGGTGAGAGCTAGGCAAGTGATCCACCATGAGCTACAACACCTCCTGTTAAACCTCAGGAAATATTCCTGTTTTATCCTCACTCTTCCTGGGCATGGGATTCTGAGGTCACTGTGGGGGCAGTCTGTTGCCAGTCTGATCATCATCACCTTCTAACTCTTTTTCATGATGGTAGCTTTCGAGGTTTTCTTTCATTGCAGTTGTCTTAAGAGGGCACTTCTTTCCCCCCTGTCTACCTGGTGATCATTGGGAGCTGTCAAGTTTTAAGATTTTTCAGTTCTGGAAAGTTTTTGGCATTTGTTCTAATACTGATTTCCCTCCATTTTTGTAGCTTCATTTCTGGGAATCCTATTAGGTGTTGCTTCATCTGTTATGTCACTTAATGTTTTTTATCTCTTTCTGTACTCTGAGTGGGTTTCAGGTATTCATTTTCTATTTTGACTATGGCTGATGTTGAGTTTCTCCCATCTGTTGATCTGTATTTCTCATTTTCAGGATTTTAACAGATTTTTGTTTTCCAGTCTACCTTTTCCTGATTTTATTTCCAAAAGAATACTTTTTTGTTTGTTTGCTTTCCTTTCCCATCCCTTTGGATTTTTAACCCATTTATGTTAAGGTTGTTCTCAGTGTGCCTTGTTTTCATTTTGTCAGGAGTAAATTTATTTTCTGATCTTGAGTTTTTTTTCTTCATGAGCTTTACACTTTAAGTTTAGAAGCTTGTCTTAAGTGGAAGTCTTTGTCCCTGTCTGTGCCCTTACCTCTCTCTGTGTGTTGGTTTTGATCATCTCCTTTCTAGGCTCCTCATTTATAACTGATTTTATTTATTTTTAAAAAATATTTATTTTTAGCATTAGGTGGACACAATATTTTATTTTTATGTGGTGCTGAGGATTGAATCCAGTGCCTCACGCATGCCAGGCGAGCACGCTCCTACTTGAGCCATATCCTCAGCCCCTATAACTGATTTTAGTTGGGAGTTCAGGGTCCTACCTTTCCTGATAAGGCAGCTCTCTGTGTTCCCCTGTTGCCCTCAGCATGGCCTTATCTCAGCATGGCCCTAGGCAGTGGTCACAGGTCTTTTTCAGTTTCTTCCTACAAACGGTGGAGTTGGTCGAGACTCTGTCCTACCCAGACTGATGTGCCTTTGGCCATGTTCCCTCTCCAGCCCCTGGTAATGTCTGAATCATAGAACTGTGGCTTTAGCCTTCTTGTCAGCCTTAGGTGTTTGTATGTCTCATTTCTCTTGTTCGTAAACACGACTTTCTTCCTTCCTAAAAATATTTTATCTATCATTTGAAGTAGTGAGTGGTATTAAAAACCTGAATTCAAAAGGCATCCTGCCCAGAAATTCTTTGCTTTATTTTTTCATTTTTAGTAAGTAATCTCAAAGTCCCATCTAGGGCCACATATTCTGACTTCCCAGTTGTACCAGGTAGCAAGAGGTTATCCGTGGAGTCAGATATTTAGCATATTATTGTCACTTTCCCTTCCTATTGGGCCAAACAGGTTCATGAATCGGTGATCTCAGAAGATGTCTACAGGGTTGTGACCTCTGCAGAACTTTTTCCAGTTTTATTTGCCTTCCCAGTTGTTATTTTCCAAGCTGGATTTTGCTTTTGGAGAGGAAAAAACCCCACAGGAATAATGCCTTGGCCATTTACCCAAAGATCACACCTGTGGGAGTGGTGCTGGCCACTGTCCCTTTTCTGACCCTGACATCTGTCCCTTTCCCTGGCATGACTCCAGAGACTGGACATCCCCAGAAGCAGCTTCTTAGAAATAGGGACCCCTTTTCATTTTCTCCAAGGAAAACATGATTATTCAGCAGTTTGACTCTTCCCTCATGGTTTAGAGTGGCTCACGAAAGGAAGGGGAGGGATTGTTTTCTGTTGGAAAGAGGAGAAATTTCCTTTTTTTTTTTTTTAAACAAACTTCTGAAGTCTATTCATGGATGATTGCTGGAGCTGTTTGTTTATGTTTTATGAATAATGTTTAATGAAGAACTGCCAAAATTGCAGTTAACATTTTTTGAAAAATAAATAAGTTAGCAAGGAAACAGCCATATGGTATCTGTTTAGAGCTGGAGATAGGGAATCTAGCTTAAAAAAATTGACCTACAAGAAGGCTAAACACAGACCAAAACCCTTCACTTTTATTAAAATTATTAATTTGTAGTTATTTATTTTTAAGTAGATATATGAGTTTAAAACTTTTACAGATAGCATCCTAAATTTGGCAAAGTGGAAACTCTGAGGAAATACAAATTTAATTCCAGTCACTGATTCTCCGAGCTTACCTTCTAAGTAAAAGAAAGAATTGCACATGCTTTCTACTTTTGGGGAACCAGATGCTGCTGTTAGAGAGGAGTGGGGTGAGGGCCTGGTGTTGGGAAGGAAGGACAGCAGGGTGGAGGGAGGATCTGAGGAGGGAGTGGGAGCAGCAGTGGCCCGAGAGAGTGCTTGCCCTGTGTTTCCCAGTAGGTGCTGCCCCATCTTCTAGACATGCTGGTGATGACGTATTGCATGTGGAAGTTTGAGTTACCTGTGAATTTCATTTCCTTGATTTCCTTGTCCCTTTTTGGTTTGTCTGTTAGAAAAAATTATTATCTAGAGAGTGACTTTCCATAAAACAGTTCTCTTTTGTGTAAAAATATCATTAATTCTAAAGTGAGATAACAGAATTGAATTGTTCTCTTCAGTTTGCCTGACTCAGCATAGTGTTCTTAGCCTTTTTGAACAGCATCTTTTAGGCTTTTTGTCATACATAGAAAGTGTACATTAGTCTATTCCTAGTAGTGTTTGATGGCATTTATGAAGTAGGGCTGTTGAGCTCAGATAGCATGAATATTCTGTATGAATACTCTGTTGGCACTTTAACCTCTGGGTCAGCCAGTTAATTTCTTTCAGTTTTCTGAGCACAGAGCCTTGTTCTTTTTTCTTTCTTTCTTTTTTTTTTTAGAGAGAGAGAGAGAATTTTTAATATTTATTGTTTTAGTTTTTGGCGGACACAACATCTTTGTTTTTGTATGTGGTGCTGAGGATCGAACCCAGGCCGCACGCATACCAGGCGAGCGTGCTACCGCTTGAGCCACATCCCCAGGCCCAGAGCCTTGTTCTTAAAAGAGAAATGGATCATCACAAATCCATTACCGTCATAAAAACAATTTCAGGGCGTTAAACTTGGATATAGAATGTACAACAGTACCGTTTTCCTTAAAATCTACACACATACTCTTTGTTTCTCTTTTTTAAAAATTATATAGTAAGGGTCTGAGATTGCACTCAGTGGCAGGGTGCTTGCCTGGCATGTGTGAGGCACTGAGTTTGATTCTCAGCACTGCATATAAATAAATAAAATAAAGGTCCGTGGACACTTGAAAATATATTGGAAAAAAAGATCTCGTTTAAAAAAATTATATAGTCATTCATGGGGGTGGGGCAAGCAAGGAGTTACAAGGTTTTAATGTTTTTATCCTCATGGCATTTTCACAGTATTTAGCAGACTATTTGTTTACCTAGCATGATATAGAGAATCCTTATGATATGGTTCTAGGTCTCTGTGTAAGAAGGTCTCTGTGTGACCTTGCAGAAAAATGTGTCATGATGTGTTCTGAAGTTGCTTGTTGGAATTCTTTTATAGTTCCAAAGCACTATTGTAGGAAATAATGTGTCACATTGCAAGAAGGATCTCCCCTTTTATAACTTCTTAGAATCAGTTTAAAAAATACAAATAGATTTTCATGTAAAGCCCATAATTTTAACTTCAGGAGAGCATTTATTTTATGCAGCTCTTATTTTGTTACAGTGCCTTGTGATGACTGTTGTTCTACAAGGAAGGAAAATTTGAGCATTAAGACACTTTAGGTCAGCCTCTGGTATAGAGCAAGCCAGCAGCAATGGGGTCTTGAGACTGTGAGCATCCATCTGGGTAGCAGCTGTTAGAGCTTGCATCTAGACATTTTTCACTTGAACTTTCCAAAGGTGGAAGCTGAGTGAGATTCTGCTCTGTAAAAACAAGATACAGAACAAATGATGCTGTCATTTGGCTTTAGAAAATCTATACACTTCTATTTCTGTATATATAGAACATCTCTAGAAGTGATGTGTAAGCAACTGGTTGGTAATAGTGTTACCTCTGGGAAGTAACAGTGGTTGCCTCTGGGAAGGTAACCAGGAGATAGAGATGGGTGACAAGGAGCTTTGCTTCTCTGCATCCCTTTCCATTATCCAGTTTTGAACCATGTACATGTCATAAGCATTCAAACAATACATAATAAAAACACAGAAATTACATACATTTTAATAGTAGATTTGTTCAGATATAAGGGAGTCTGTTCATATTTCTCCTGTTGTTTTGCTCAAGAAGTATTATTAGGGAGTGTTAGTCTGCATGTGGAAGATTCTTTTAAAACTATTCTCCAGAGAATGGGTTCAAAGTGGGATATGGGGACAGAAAACCCTAATTAAGCACGGTCAACCCTCTGGTTTGTTGTGGTAGCTTGTGCAGTGGTCATAAAATGGTTGTGGAGTTAGAGAGTAGCTCTGGTTATCTGCAGTTTATTCAAAGTCTCTGGGTCTTGTTTTCTTTCTAGAAATGGGGTGGACGGCAATTGTTTTTGACATCCAGCATCTTTTCACCCTTTGGGTCAGCCCTCTCCTTCTCTGCTGAGGTTTCACCTGGAAGTCCAACACAGCTCAGAATGTTCGATGACTTAGGCCTAGGCTTTGTGTGTCCCTGGCAACAGTGAAATGGGATCCTGATCATGTTAAAGCAGTGAGATCATGATAGAGCAATGAGAGACTTTGGTTGGCACAACGGAAGAAAAAAAATTGTTCATTTTCCCACCAGACTTGAATGAGAAGAGAATGCAAGGTTTGGGTAACCGTGTTCCACTTTCTAGCACTAGGAACCAGAGAACAAACCCATTGGAGGGGACCTTACTTTGCAGAGCCCCATGGGGTCTCAGTGAGCCTGGCTGGGCCTGGCTTTGTCTGGACTTCTCACTGTGGGGGTTAGTTAGTGTATTTTTTTCTTTAGTTTACTGCCATGTGTGTCAAATAAAAATCCCAATGGATACAGGTAATACCATTCAAGTTTTAGGATTTAGATGGATGAATGACATGCATCTATGAAACACAATACCTATCACATGGGAAGCATTCTGGTAGTTTTTAGCATAGTCAGTCAGAAAGTCACCTCATGGTTTACCAATAACTGATTCTGAAGTGGAGCAGAATTTGCAAGATATTTAATTCCTTAACTTGGCACAGGTTATATGTTAAATACATCTAATGTATTTTGAAAGTCCGTTTGGCACATGACAGCCAAGAGCTACTAGTTTTGCTCAGGTTCCAGAGTAAAGGTCATTTGAGAGATTTGAGAAATTTGAATCCCCTCTTGTTTTCTAGGTTTTAAAAAATATAAGTCCATTCTCTCTGCTATATAGAAGGATAGAAGAGAGTGGGGGGAAAAAAGAAAGAAAGAAAGCCAGCCAGCTATTGGGTGACTTAAAAAACTCCAACAGAAACCCAGCAACAGCAAAACAGGGAAAGGATAAGAGACCTTCAGAAGACAGCATCTTATGACACATGATATTTTGACTACCATTTCTTCTTTTTTTGGTAGTTGTAGATGCGCAATACCTTTGTTTTATTTGTTTATTTTTACTTGGTGCCGAGGACTGAACCCAGTGCCTCACACATGCTAGGCAAATGCTCTGCCGCTGAGCTCCAGCTCCAGCCCCAGCCCAGCCTCTACCCTTCATTCTTTACCAGCTCTTCCAAAGCAGAAAAATCAGAACAAGCAGCTATGGAGATGGAAATGGAGTTGTTTTATTTTTTAAAGCTGTTAACATTGAACCTCAGGACCCAGTGGGTTACATAATAGCAGAAGTATTACTGTTGATTTTTCTGACAATCTCAACACTTTCCTAAAAGTGCATTGTGGCATTCTTTTTAAAGATTAAATTGGATTAAAATAAATTTCTATTTTAAGAATTTGAGTAGCATGAGATAATTGGTAAGGCCCTGGAGTGCTTTAGTAATGGTTGAGAATCATTGTTCTTAATAATAGAAACGAACTCTGAAATGACAAGCATTTTATATACTCTAGCTAACCTGACTTTTTAAAATAAAAATATTTCCAATATACAGGAGCTCGTGGCCCCATCTGTATCAATCAGGACTTCCTTTTCCCCTCAGGACTTTTTTTTTTTTCTGGTTGTCTTTTGCCAAACACAATATTTCTAAATCACATTTTATTACCAGTAAGTAGAAGTTATACAAGATGTGGTTTTGTTTTGTTTTTGCTGTTTCAATACTTTCATATCCTAAAGAAGTAGCCCACACTACAGCAGTTAGAAAACATGAAGAATTAGGAAATCAAGTTGATATTTAGGTTATTTTCATGCAATAATTATAGCAACTATTGGTGGTGGTCTCTGTCAGTACAACATGAATATTGAGCAAGGCCTGACCAGCTTGGCCCTGCTCAGACAGAAAGAACCTGAAGATTAGAGTAGGGTGATGGAGTTGGGTGGAAACTTAGTCAGGTTTTACAGAGTTCTCCATTGTGAGTGAGAGTGCAGACAGTGCTAACGATGAGAACGGAATTACAGGGATGTTAGTTTACCCCACCTACATAGCTCTTCCTGTGTCCTAGGCGACATCTTATGTACTTTGCGGGAATTGGCCTGTTGAATCCTCCTAGGAGCCCTCTGAGGCAGGTGCTTCATCAGGAAACTGGGGGTGGTTCAGTGACTTGCACCTGGCACGCAGTGGGAAAGTGGGAAATTGGTGCTCTCCACCACCTGTCGTGTCTCCTGGAGCCGCATTCCTTCGAGTAGCCACAGATTAAGAAGTCAAAAGTGATGTGCTGCCAGGGAGACCGAATAAATGGTTACAGAATTCAGCACGCAGGGTCATTCATTTTGGCAGTCTTTGTCATCCTGGCTGACTTTGTACCAGGACCAGACTTAAATGCTGTGTTCAGTTCCACTGGTTATGGAGTTTATATCTACATGATAATTCTGTATTTGAAATTAAGTGCTTTTTAAGGAGAGGACATTTGGGTTCAGCTGGTGGTAGCAGCCTTGGGTGTCTGCAAAGCTGACTTCTCCAGGAAGCTGCCTTTTTAGGTGCCTCTATCCAGACTATAGACATTTTTCCTGAGGACTTATTTATAATACACATCTACCAGCTGTGTTATAATGTAGCATGTTTTTAGGTTTTTTTCCTGTTGATATGTTCAGCAGATGTTTATTGAACTCCTGCTGTGTTCCAGTGGTTGGAAATATGGTTTTAGGATACAATCTGGTCCTTGGAGACTGTGTAGATTCCAAATGGGCAGAGAGCTCAGAAGACCTTACCAAAGGGAATAGGGGTTGTGGGGTATGCTGTGGTTCCAGTGGTTCGGAGAAGAGTCTGAGAAAGGCATATTTTCCTTTGTGATGAAAGAAATACCAAACTCGGGAAAATGTGAATCTCTGTGTTTACACATCATGCTGTTTGGGAACCTTGGTTGCAGGCTGTTTCTTGTTTTTCAATAGTGCCATTAGGATGCTATTAATAACACTAATACAGAGGCCTGCTTGGGTGCCGTGCTGCTCAGAAAGGACAGACGTTTTCCAGGAGCAGGTCACAAGTGTGGCTGTATTGCAAATATGGGTGGCTTCTTGTGAGTTATAGTGATTTCCCCCAAATGGAAAGAAATTGAGTTATGAAATTCAAAGAAGATAGCTACTTCATTAGTTTTCTAGGATCAGCTCCCCATTTTGTGTCCCGTCCTGGAAACTTTGCCAGATGGGAGAAGAGGGGAGGTCAAGGGTTTTGCTCCCAGACTGCCACTGACCATGCCATTCCTTTGTTCTCCGTGTAATTTCAGAAATTTACCATTTTACTTTTTAATGTCTTACAAGTAGTCGAAGTAGTCCAAGTTGTCTATAGAATGTTGCTCTCTTCTAATGATAGTAAAATAATGAACATAGGTAGTTTGACACCGTATCATTTGCAAGTAAGGTGTAGTGGGTTTAGTTTTTCAACAGCAAATGTATTCGGGAGTGGTTTCTTCTAGGACTCATTATATTTTTATTTTAAAACATGTCTGAACTGTGATATTTTTTCAAAGTAGCTTGTTAAGGACATATTTTCAATGGGTTTACATAGTTATTAGGGTATTATTTCTCTCTTTAAAATTGTGACCTTTTTATACTTACATAAACTTAAGTGTTAAAGAAGCCAGGTACTCATATATAAGTTAAACAACTAAATAAGTTCTTTTAAACCCAATAACTCCTTTTCTCTTTGTCTTCTTTTTTGAGATAAGCGTTCACTATGTTGTTCTGGCTGGCCTTGAACTCCTGGGCTCAAGTTATCCTCCTACTATAGCCTCCCAAGTAGCTGGAACTATAGGCATGCACCACCACCCCCAGCTTTAAACTAATATATACAATATAGAAATATGTTGAGATCTCCATGAATAAGAACTCATTAGCTCTGTGTATGAAATATGTTTACTACGTTCCCAGCACTGTCTTATGCACAAAATAATATCACTGTGGCTACATCTTATAATTTACTTTAGAAAAGCAAATGGGTAACAATAACCACAACATTATATGTGGGTTTTTTTTGTTTGTTTGTTTTTTGTTTTCTTTGGCTGGGTTTTATGCTGAGGATATGTGAACCATTGCATTTAAACCTCAGAAATATTACCTAGGGGAAGGTATTCTTATCCTCATTGTTTTTATAGATGAGAAAACAAATACTTGGAAAAGTTAAAGTAGCCTTGCTAAGTTTAACTGTATAGTAGTTTGTTGTTTTAAATATAAAAGAAATTTGCCCTAGATGTTTATATTTTTCACCTCTTCACATGACTATCATTTACACAGATTTTGAGCCTCTGCATTTGTGTTAGACGCTGTGCTGGGTGTTGATAATATGGAGATAAAAATGCTGGGATCTCTACCCTTGATGAGCCAAGTCTAGTGGAGAGGCCTCTTCCCTGCATATGAGATGGCACAAAACATTTATGAGGGCCTTATATGTGCTACAGTAGTTTTATATATTATCTTTTAACACATAGGGTTAAATTTTGTGATGGTTATTTTGTGTTGTAGCATAGCAAGCCATTCCAAAACTTACTACTTGAAATAGCTGTTTATTTAGCTGAAGATTTTGTGGGTCAACAAGTTGGCTTGGATTGAGCCAGACTGCTCTTCTGGTTTTAGTAGACTCAATCATGTGTCTCAGATCATCTGCCAGTCAGCCAGGCAGTTGTGCTCTGAGATTGGCAGGCAGTCAGTTGGAATGGCAGGGGCAGCCAGGCCACTGTCTCTCTTCACCAGCAGGCTAGCCTGGACTTGTTTTCTTGGCAGCTGGACAAGATTCAAGAGATGGAGCTGAGGTATGCAAGGTCTCTTGAGGCCTGGGCTTAGAACTGTCACATCCTTTCATGCAACATTCTGTTGGCCAGAGGTACAAGGCAAGCCTAGATTCAAGGTATAGAGAAACAGTCCTCTCCTTTTGATGGGAGGACCTACAAAGTCACATTGCAAAGTGAGGAGATGATTAGTGGCCAATTTTGTGATCTTCCCCAAGTTTTATAAAAGTAACATACACCAATCTCATTGAGACTTAAAAGGAAGTGATAATTCTAGGGTTTCTGTCTTGTAATTGTGTTGATATTGTTAGTGGACCTTGTTCTGGGCTGCTCACCACTTGAAAACCAATATTTAGGAGCCAAGTGCTCATGGGGATCGGCAGGTACCCTGAAAGATGGAGGAGGCTGTTATTCTCAAAGCTCTGTCTTGAGAGTTCAGGGTTGCAAATGACTTTTCATAGGGAGAGAAAGGAGGAGCAAGGGAGAATGACAGAAAGGCTGCATGCTAAGTGGGGTCTTTGTCAATCCGAGTGTGTCTGCTTTTTTCTTTCTCTGGCCACACCATTGTAATGGACCTTGAACTTCTAGGGCTAGTTCCTGTAGTTCTTTAGACAGATCACTTTTCTGCAAGTTGAACCTTATAACAGTTTGCATGCTTTATGTAGTTGATACACAGAACTAAAGGCTAGGGGGAGGGTGTTACACATTCTGATATTATCTGAAAGTCACCAAATGTTCTAGCTTCTGTAAATCTAAAGACAGATTGTTTTTGTTAATATATTAATTATTTAGGTGCGGCTCCTTCTTGGAATTTAGAATGCTGGACAAAAGGGGAAGAACTGGCAAGAGGGGAGGGGATGTAATTCTTGTAAGAGGCATAGGGATGGGACATATCCTTGCAAGGGCAAACAGATGGGAAGTGAAAGTGACTGCCAAGACAATTCCCAAAGGAGCGGCCACTGTTACAATATCGTGTATAGAAAACATGAGCAATTAGTATGAGGGAGTTCGTTTTGAGGGAAAGATAAGGTCAGTTGGGAATTTTGAGTTAGAGGCAATAGTGGATTATCTCAGTGGAAGTGAGTGTATATTTAATTGTAAATTAGGACCTGGAAAAGTCAGGACTCAAGACAGAGCATTTGGAATCACATTCCCAGGGGTGATAGGTGGAGCCAGAATAGTGATACCCTTAGAGGGAGAAGGGCAGACATCTGTGTGTGTGTGGCTTGTCTGAGGAGAGCCAGGAAGGAGCAGAGAGACCAGTTAGGAGGTTGCTAGGAGAGGCCAGGCTGGTGTCATATGTGATGGTGCGACTGGTTCTATTCTGGGTATATCCTGGAGGTAGAGTGACAGAATTCACCAGTGAATCACATTTGAGGTATGATGAAGAAAATACAGAGCTCCCTGGCCTCATGAGTTGGAAGGGTGAAGTTGCCTTTACCGAGGTGGTGAAGGTAGACTACCATGTTTGTTCCGCTCTACTGAACCTGTGCCTGGAGTTGCACCAGGAAGGACTGCTCCAAATCATCACAAAATAGGACTGAGTGGGATTCCAGAGGAAGGAGCACTAAATGCCAGGGTGATTAGTCCCAAGCACTTACTGTGGGAACTTACACACAGCTCTGCAGCAGTCCTACTGGACTGGAAGAGAAAATAAGGTTCTAGCTCGTGTGCCCACAGGGGCCAGGGTATGGAGTTTATGTGAGGCCCTGGAGCATTTGACTCAGGCCTGGGACCACAGCATTTGGAGTAGGCCCTTCAAGAGCTCTGCTTTGGACTTGCTAGGTTCATAAGCTTATCTGACAGCCATATGGAGATGGTGAATGGCAGTTTCATAAAGGATTCTGGAGTTCACAGGGGAGATTAGGCTGGAGCTAAAATTGGGAGCCAACTATATGTAGTTCGTATTTCAAGCCACTTAAAAAAGACACCAGACTGAATGAGATCACCAAGGGTGTTTTAACAGATGACCCGTGATGGGAACCAAGTGGAGGCTGTAGGACTAGAGAGGAGATTTTCCAGGGTTATTTCAAAGAAAACTGGAAAGGACTGGGTGACAGTCTTGATCTAAGGCCTTAAAGAAAAGGAGGAATTAAAGATGTCTCCCAGATTGTAAAAGAGTTTGAAGGTAAAAATAGGCAAGCTTCCTGGTTTCACTTACTTTGAGATCTTATCAGCAGGTTTTCGTTTTAATCCTTACTTACATTAAAACAGTGATCCCGTGAGACTCAAATATACTTTTGAGACTGTCCACAGAGGTTCAGCAGGAGCTCTGGATGGCCCCTTCCTGCAGCCAGACCACACAGTTCCCTGTGTTCTGGCAGTAACAGGGTTAGAAAAGAGCTGTGCTGAATCCTTGATCTTAGCCTTCAAGTGGCCTTCCTACGCGTAGCAGGCACACCTTACGTAGCCTGATTGGTTCTTTCTCATACCTTTCAAGCAGAACAAAGTACCAGAAAGAACACACCTGACCCAAGTGTGTATGTTTGTACCATTGCACCAAAGGGCAAAAGAGGGTTATTAGTCTCTAAGCTGAGATGACTAATAAACTTAGGGTTGGACTCTTTCCATTTGACAAGAGCCCAGGCACTGTGCCAGGCTCCAGATAGAAGGCCAGAGGAAACAGCTGTCCTTCCCAGGGGGGCTCTTGCCAGAGTAGACAGACGTGGCATGGGCAGGGTCACACTTTGCCTGTGCCAGGTGGAGGGCTCCGCAGGCTTTTCCCAGATGTTTTGCTCCGATTTGAGGTGATTTGAAGAAAATGAGTTTTGGGAGACGGGAAAGACTTCATTTCTTACTTGACAGTGAGCTTCCTCTCTCAAATTAGTGTTTCTTTGATATAGTACTATAATTTTACCTGAGAGTATTCTTTTTTTTTAATTTTTTTTTAGTTGTAGATGGACAGTATGTCTTTATTTTATTTATTTTTATATGGTGCTAAGGATTGAACCCAGTGCTTCACACATGTTAGGCAAGTGCTCTGCCACTGAGCTACGGCCCCAGCCCTGAGATTGTTCTTGAATGTTAAGTATTTTGAATTTTAAAAGGCATATGAGATGTACATACCATAGAGCATGAAGGTCTCCCCACAGGGCTGGGGCATCATGCTGTACTCAAACAACGTAACAGACCTCACTCAATGGGATGGAGATAGACTGAAAGAGCCTAAGTCAGCTGAGGCTTTATCATTGATGGAGTGAGATTTATATACTTAAGAATGGTGAATCATTGATGATGGACTTGTATTTCAAACATAGGGCTCTGTTTGGTTTTGTTTTTTCCTTTTCGGACTTGATGTTCATTAGAGTTGTGGGGTCTATTTTATTTATTTTTTTAGTAGTACTGGGGTTTGAACCCAGAGCTTCACACTTGCTGGGCAAGTGTTCTATCAACTGGCTGCATCCCTAGTCCCTATGGGGTATATTTCAGGATGTGGGAATGAAATGACTGAATTTGTGACTTGCTCCATGGGGTGCATTCTGCCTTCTGAGCTGTAGAAGTAAATAGCTATTGATCCAAGAAGGCCATTCAAGTGTATTTATTCATTAATAACGACAGTAATATAGGTTCATTTATCTTTATCAAAGCTCAGATTATGAATACTGAACTTCTCTTAATGGAACCCCAAATAGAGTGAATTGAATATGTATTTACTTGGATTTGGCACTATCACCTTTAACTAAATGCAGCACAATTACTGTTTACATGTATGTCTCCCTAATTAGACTGGAAGCTCCTTTCAGGTAAAGAATATGCAATTTCCTTTTTATCTCTGGCATCTGACGTAGCAGACACTCATGTGGTACATGCATCCAAGTCTGCTTGCTTCGGTTTGGCTCTATGGTCCTTGTGTCTACTGATCTCATCTGCCACAGATGAGATGGCATTTGTTATGTTATTTGACTCACTTATTTGAAAGGACACTGTTCTAATTAATATGTCTGGAGAAGTGGAGGGCAAGGGAGCAGCTTCAGGGCCCTATGAGCTGATGAGGACTGTTTCTAATAGTTTGCCTCACAGTTGAATGGGAAAACAAGCCTTCCAACCTTGTTAAGGGTCTTCCTACACATGGGTGGTGGAATTCCTCCTCTTTCTTCTCCATTGGTCATGCTCCTTCAGGCAGCAAAGAGGGCAGAGAGCTTTGGAGTCCACTCCAAAGAGAGCTTTGGTTTGCCACTCCTTTCTAGTTTCAATTCAACTCTCTGGGCCAGATTCTCTCCTCTGAAATGATTAATAAATAAGGTCTACCCACACGTGTGCAGTAAGAGTGAAATGGGATACTTTAAATGATATATTGTATGGGCTGGGGTTGTGACTCTGTGGTAGAGTGCTCACCTACTATGTGCGAGGCCCTGGGTTCGATCTTCAGCATCACATAAAAATAAATAAATAAAATAAAGGTATTCTTTAAAAAGTCAATTACTTTAAATAATAATAATAATGATATGTTGTGGGGCAAGCTACTTAGTAAGCCTGGACAAATGGGAATTCTCATCACTGATAACCCCTTTACAAGCCATGAGACTTCCAGATCAGTTAACTTTTTTTTAAAAATATTTCTTAGTTGTCAATGGATCTTTATTTTATTTATTTATATGTGGTGCTGAGAATCGAACTCAGTGCCTCACACATGCTAGGCAAGGGCTG
The DNA here is from genome assembly GCF_047511675.1 of Marmota flaviventris. Classification (NCBI taxonomy): domain Eukaryota; kingdom Metazoa; phylum Chordata; class Mammalia; order Rodentia; family Sciuridae; genus Marmota; species Marmota flaviventris. The sequence continues at coordinate 8,825,683 of NC_092503.1, read as the reverse complement.
TATCACTGAGCCACAACCCCAGCCCCCAGATCATTAACTTTGGCATTATTTGAGAAATTGAGTTGTCATGACAGTAGGGGTAGACATATTAATTAGAGCAGTGTCCTTTTCAAATAAGTGAGTCAAATAACAAAACAAATGCCATTAATCTTACGAAGTTGAACAGGAATGAGGCTGTTTCAGAAATGGCAGGACTCAGGTTCGACAATCAAGATCATAGCCAATTTAGCCACTACTGGCTCATGAGAAGCATTGTCTGGAGCATTTTGCTTAATCTGAACCTAAATTCAAGCTATCTTGCTCAGCACCCACTTCAAAATTTCATGGCCATTAAGGTGTGGTACCTGGACTCAAAGCCAATCTTGCAATTACAGGCTTTTGGTACTTCTTACTGCTTTGTATCACACCGTCTGCCCAGTATACATTCCACTAGGTGTCAAGGGTAATGAAAGCACTTCTAAACTTTGTAAATCCTGTGAGACCCTACAAACTAGTTCCTTGTTGTAACACAAACATGAGTGCATTTACTTTCATGGTCTTATAGTAAGGATGGTAGGGAAATAACAAAAGTGGCACACACAACAATTAATATTACATATATTTGACTATTACTATCATGAAGGTGTTGTTTTTCATCATTTAGATAGAAGTAGTTACCTGTGGTCAAGGTCATGAATAACTGTTAAATGAAACTTACAAAGGTAAGTAAAAATGTACCGTAGAACTCACCCACACCCAGCATGGGCATGACAGGCGAGTCCACAATGCCTAGAAGCTATGTTTTGAGCTGGACTTGAAAGGGTTTAAGGGACACAGAAGAGCCAGGCAAGCTGTTCTGAGTGTGATGAAAGAGCCTGAGGGAACTAGGAAGGTTCCCCCAGCTAACAAAGGCTGGGACACTTGGTGCATGGGTGTAAGGGCAGAATAGTGTGGGAACTGCAGAGGGGGTTTGTGTTTGACATTTGTGATTAAATGTTTACTTTGAACAGGCTGATTAGATGGGTGCAGCGACCATCTTTTCAGAGTTGAATGTTGGCTGGATGTAGTGGCGCGTGCCTGTGATCCCAGCGGCTCAGGGGGCTGAGGCAGGAGGATTGCAGGTTCAAAGCCAGCCTCAGCAAAAGCATGGCACTAAGCAGTTCAGTGAGACCTTGTCTCTAAATAAAATACAAAATAAGGCTGGGGATGTGGCTCAGTGGTTGAATGCCCCTGAGTTCAATTCCCGGTACAAAAAAAAAAAAAAAAAAAAAAGAGTTCAATGTGGTTTTAGAAGAAAATGAGAGCTAGTAAAGTAGCTGAATTTGTAAAGTGGTTGAGACTTCAGACCTAAGAATCAGACATTATCCCAGGACCATAGATAAAGGTTGGTCCATCAGTGATTGCTGAGTCAGGTTGCTAAAATGAGGAGACTAGTGAAGGACTAGAATTGCAGTCTTCTTAAATATTCCAAATGTTGCTTTTCTTTTTAAACATAAAGCCAATATTTTATCCCCAGAATGTAGTGTACATATGACAAGGTAATTTAATTTAGAAAATTTGACATTCAGTTTAAGAATTTCATGCCTGTTTAGCATTTATTTTTATATCTTTTTATATGTTGGCATTGGTTGATTCTTTTTTCTCAGGCCAAGCCTCTACTTTATTGACAAGTTAATAGCCAGCTGCCTGAACTGGGTTGAGGTAGCATTGTAACCCCAGCTAGACATTAGAAGTGACTCCATGTTAGGCTCAACTGTTAGGCCTGGACAGGTTGTGATGCAGGGATACAGGGATCAAGATGTTCTGGGCTTGGGGGACTGAGGGGTTGTTAATTCAGAGGGTGATCAAGGACTCATAAATATTTGGAGTGTGTTTAACTACAAATCAAATGATCTGCTTGGAAAACTTCCCAGCAGTAGCTTTAGAAATTCTGAAATTAATGCCAGATTATATCTCCCAAACCCAAAGTCAGGCTTCTGAGTTAAGAATTAGTTGACTGTTGGAAGTAAGTAAATGGATACTTTCATCTGGAAGGAAATTGCCTCACCTGCCTCAGTATGTTGTTGCTATGAATGCAGGTCTGTCTGAGCAGCCCATTCAGTAGTGACCAAGCAAGTCAGAAAAAGTACATGATTACCTGTGTCTTTCTCCTGCCTTGCTCACCACAGTTACAGTTTTGAAAACCAGCCAGAATTAGCAAGGGCTTATGGTGACAGTTCATTACAGATAAAACATCTGAAGACCCTTCTTACTGGCTTCCTGCTGCACCTGGCTGCCGTTATGCATCACACATCTATGGTCAGGACTTCCAGCTTGGCACCCTTTTAGTTAGATCATACCATAGATGATAGCTCACATTCAATAATTTTGGTCAAAATAAGAAACATGCCGTAGCTGAAGGAGTGTCATGGGTTCTGGTGTCAGCAGACTCTGGCTTCCAGATTAGTACATGTTCACCTTAGCCAATCTATTCTTTGAACCTCAGATTCTTCTATAAAATGGTGGTAACTTCTTCGAGGAGTTGCAAGGTTTAAACTAATGTATTATACATAGATGTAAACGGAACACACATGTGATCATGTACATATACGTGATCATGTGCACATTACATGAATATACATTATGCTAGTATATGTTTACAATATAGATGTACACATGTCTTACATTAATAGGTATGTATCATTTAGTACAGTGTTTGGTATGTAGAGGTCCTTTTTAAAAGTTCCTTAATCTATGTAAATTTTTATCCTCCCTTCTCCAAAATAGTTTTTCAGTCAAATATGATGGCATACAGCTCAGCCTATATCTGGAAAAGCTACAAATACATTGTATAATTAGCTAGCTGAAATATTCACCCCAAACACTTTTTAAAAATTAAACTAGCCATAATTCTCGGATCATTACCCCTGTTATTGGCATGTCTTATTATAAATTTCAGGTAACGTTGGTGCCTTAGTCTGTTTTGTGTGGCCATAATAAAATATCTGAGGCTGTAGGTTATAAGGAAAAGAGTTTTATTTAGCTCACAGTTCTGCAGGTTCAAGAGCATGGTTAGCATCTGCTTGGCTCCTGTGAGGGCCTCATGGTGACTTACCTCATGATGGGGAAGTGGGTAAATGCAAAAGGGCACTTGTGCCAGAAGACCAAGGGGAGGAGCCAGAGTATACCTTATAACAACCGACTCTTCCACTCTTGAGGTTAGCAGCTCACCTGCAAGAGAAGCATTAATCCCTCTTAAAGACCATCCTATGCGGACCAAGCCTCAACGTGAGTTTTGCTAGGCAAAAACTGTATTCAAACAGTTGATTTCTGAGTTAAAATAATAAACTTTGAATTTCAGCCACTCGACAAAAGGGTGACTGCTCACAATTTAACCAAGTAAAATCTTAACTAATTTGAAATTGTCATACAGTCTTTCATGGGGATAAAAGAAAATTTATTATTAAGTATGTGAGCCCTATTTCAAGGGTAAAGCTTGACTGTCTTCATAGGTGCTGCTAGAGTCAGGGTAGTAAATTTTACTCCTTACTATATATCTTTTATTTTATTTTATTTTTTGAACAAAATAATGTGCTATAAAATGTAACTGTTCCATGGATGAGAAGGACCTTTAACTCCTGGACAATAATTTCCTGTCACTGTGGATTTCATACAGGGCGTTCTGCAGTAAGAAAGACAGCGTAGCACAGTGTTCAAGCACAGATAGAAGCCAGCTGCACCTGGGCTAGTTAGCTACGCACCATGCTTTAGCCGAATGGCCAAGAGCAAGTTCCTAAACCTCATGTTTTTGGGAGGAGGGGGTGATTACTGGGGATTAAACTCAGGGGTACCCAACCACTGAGTCACATCCCCAGCCCTATTTTGTATTTTATTTAGAGACAGGGTCTCACTGAGTTGCTCAGCACCTCATTGATGCTGAGGCTGGCTTTGAATTCGTGATCCTACTGTCTCAGCCTCCTGAGCTGCTGGAATGACAGGTGTACACCATGGTGTTTGGCCCTAAACCTCTTTATTTTCTAGATTCTTATTTGCAAAACAGGGACAGTAGTTGTTCTTGTCTCATGGAATTATTGTGAGCCTGAATGAGATGATATGCAGGAGGTCCAAAGAAGTGTATGGAGCTCACAGTGTTTGCTGTTTTTAAAACTTTGAAAATAGGGGGAGAATTATTTTCAGGTTATTGCTCTCATCTCAGAGTGACTTGCAGACATACACAGGTGAGGAAAATCTAGGAGAAAGTAGTCAAAATGGAGGAGCTGTACTGCTGCCGGGACCTCATACAGGAGAACTTGTGACACGGAGACAGTAGGGAATGGTGAGTCTGGTGGCTCTATTTATAAGTCTGTCAGTTAAAACTCTCAATGCAAGTTCATTGTATTAACCGTAAAAAACAAATCAAAACTTGGAGACCACAGCTGGTCAAGAACATACTCTAGGGCTTAGGTGTTCAGTGACCACTTGTCAGTTACAAATATGTCTAAAATCTTCATGAAGTTCCCTAACACAGCATACTCTGATATATATCCTCATTTGAAGAAGTTTGGACTGGAAGGTGCTTAATAACATCTAAGAAAAAATAAGAGTCAGAGAGAGAGAGAGAGAGGTGGGAGGAGAGAGGAATTAATTGGTTAAGAGGAAGTCATTTTAAAGGGATACATGAATACATTAAACATTTTAACCTAAAGCATAACTTCTTTTTTCTTTAGTTGTACTTGGGCATAATATCTTTACTTTATTTACTTATTTTTATGTAGTACTAAGGATGGAACCCAGACGAGTGCTCTATAGCTGAGCCATAACCCCAGCCCAAAGCATAATTTCTGAGTGACAGATTGACTAGTAAACAGTTTTTCAGTATGTTCACTACATAGATACCGTGTTTCTTCCATTGTCCAAGGCAGATGCTGCTATAAAACACAATGTTGCAAGTATTTTATTCAAGAAAGGTTCTGATGGGATTGCATATTATCCTTTTTGCACACATTTTCATGTTTGTGGGCACACAACCCCTTGGATTTCTTTTTTCTTAACATCTTTAATGAGCTATGATTCATATACTATGCAATACATCCATTTCTGTCTATATATATGTACACACACACACACACACACACAGGGGATTGAGCCCTTAGGGGTACTTTACCACTGAACTATATCCCCATCCCTTTTTATTTTTTTATTTTGAGACAGGGTCTCACTGAGTTGCCCAGGCTGGCCTTGAACTTGAAAACCTCCTGTCTCAGCTGCCCAAGTTGCTGAAATAGAGGCATGTGCCACCATGCCTGTCTCATTTCAAATTTTGTATATAGTTTAATGGTTACAATCATTCTTTCTGAGCAAAATTCTACTCTTTTGAAAAAAAGCTAGCCGTGTGTGCTGTGCCTCCAGATTATTATCACTAGTGTTTTGCAGTTTATGATCCTTACTTTAAACCCAACTGAAATCTTTAAAATGACTTTCCTTCTTTGAGTTTTTACAAATGTAGCTTGGTTTTCACAGCTAAATTAATGTATGTACTCTCTTCACATGGTCACAAATGTACATGTGAAGAGAGAGTGTTTAGAGATTCGAGTATCTAAAATGCATTAGCCAGAATAAATAATCATGGCTTTTCTGTTTTCCATCTTAATTAGTAAATTGCCATATTCCATATGATTCACATGGAATAAATAGAACAGTAATTTCTGTGCTTAACTAGTAAATAATTTACTTAAATTTTTGTTTATATAAATGATTGGTAATATAATTGGTCTCATCTGTCATGTTATTTGCTCAAAGAAATATATATATATATATATGCTCATTTTCTAATGAATAAAACAAAGCCTTCATCAGAGACATTGTTGTCCTGTACAAGTATGTTATTGAAACATAACAGTGACCTGAAAAATATTATTTTTATTTAAAAAAATATCTGGGGGCTGGGGTTGCAGCTCATTGGTAGAGCGCTTGCCTAGCACATGTGAGACACTGGGTTCCATCCTCAGCACCACATAAAAATAAACGAAATCAAGGCACTATGTCCATCTACAACTAAAAATATTTTTTTAAAAATATCTGAAGTCACCACAGTTAATTAACTCTAAATTATGGCCTTTAATATCATAATCAAAATCACAGAATTACATGGCACAACCTGGACTAAATCACAGTTTATCCTTGAGTTTTGCAGAAGCATCTGATGATAGCAAAAGCAGCACTTCCCCCCCCAACAGGGTGGTGCCATGGCGGGTAGGTAACAGGTTTCACTGTTGCCATCTGCCCAGTTTTTAGTTACCTCTAATGCCTTGGCTGAGTTTTGAAAATGAATGTCTCCCAGTTCAGGATGGTGTGGTTTACTGATTTATAGTTCGAAAGAAAGAAGCTGAAACAAATGAGTTTCTTAATTTTACCAGATACTCTATGTTTTTGTTAAAATTCTTTGGAATTTCAGTTTTCTGACTAAACTCTGCAATTACAATTTTTAAAAGGCCACTTTTCCCTGAGATAAAAGTGAGATACCATATTTTTTCCTTGTACTTCTTTATATACATTAAAAAGTTATTTTTTGGTCAGACGTCATTACACATGCCTATAATCCTCTGCTTTCTCTCTCCTCACCTTTTAAATGTTCTAACCTTTCCTTTGTCTTCCTACCCCATTTTCTTTTCTCTTAATAAACAATATTTTTAACATTTTTAAAATCTGTTTAGTTTATCCTTTTGGGAGTGGAAGCGTGTGGATCAGAGGCACCCATGATACAGCAACCCAAGAGTGAATCAAAACAGCAATTCTGCAGCAGTAAACTGAGCCTACAGGGCTCAGAAGAGCAAAGGACATTTTCACTTGTCACTGGCAGTGTGAGCTCTGGGATAACAAGCCTGGGTGGCACTGGGGAGTAGGGATCTGAAACGGATTAAATATAGAGCAAATCTGATGATCTCTGAGTCACCTCTCCCAAGCCTAGAAAGGGCTGGAGCAGGCTGACTCATCCCACACATGTCCCCCTGCACACGAACTGAGGCTCTGAGAAGGAATGGTATTACAGAACTGGCCAGACAAGAAGAGAGTAGAACTCTGCCTGCAGACTCCCTGAATAAGTTTAACCAGTTTGGATCAGAGCTGAGAACAAACTGTATAACATCTGAAACCCCAGAAAGAAAGGACTCTATTTCTTTTTTTTTTTTTTTTTTTTTTTAATTTTTTTTTTATTGGTTGTTAAAAACATTATAAAGCTCTTGACATATCATATTTCATACATTAGATTCAAGTTGGTTATGAACTCCCAATTTTACCCCAAATACAGATTGCAGAATCACATCAGTTACACACCCACGTTTTTACATATTGCCATACTAGTGACTGTTGCATTCTGCTACCTATCCTATCCTCTACCATCCCCCCTCCCTCCCCTCCCATCTTCTCTCTCTACCCCATCCACTGTAATTCGTATCTCTCCTTGTTTATTTTCCCATTCCCCTCACAACCTCTTATATGTAATTTTGTATAACAATGAGGGTCTCCCTCCATTACCATGCAATTTCCCTTTTCTCTCCCTTTCCATCCCACCTCATCTATCTGTTTAATGTTAATCTTTTCTTCCTGCTCTTCCTCCCTGCTCTGTTCTTAGTTGCTCTCATTATATCAAAGAAGACATTTGGTATTTGTTTTTTAGGGATTGGCTAGCTTCACTAAGCATAATCTGCTCTAGTGCCATCCATTTCCCTGCAAATTCTATGATTTTGTCATTTTTTAGTGCTGCGTAATACTCCATGGTGTATAAATGCCACATTTTTTTTATCCATTCATCTATTGAAGGGCATCTGGGTTGGTTCCACAGTCTAGCAATTGTGAATTGTGCTGCTATGAACATCGATGTAGCAGTATCCCTGTAGTACGCTCTTTTAAGGTCTTCGGGGAAAAGTCCAAGAAGGGCAATAGCTGGGTCAAATGGTGGTTCCATTCCCAGCTTTCCCAGGAATCTCCATACTGATTTCCAGATTGGCCGCACCAGTTTGCAGTCCCACCAGCAATGTACAAGAGTACCCTTTTCCCCACATCCTCTCCAGCACTTGTTGTTGTTTGACTTCATAGTGGCTGCCAATCTTACTGGAGTGAGATGGTATCTTAGGGTGGTTTTGATTTGCATTTCTCTGACTGCTAGAGATGGTGAGCATTTTTTCATGTACTTGTTGATTGATTGTATGTCCTCCTCTGAGAAGTGTCTGTTCAGGTCTTTGGCCCATTTGTTGATTGGGTTATTTGTTTTCTTATTGTCTAATTTTTTGAGTTCTTTGTATACTCTGGATATTAGGGCTCTATCTGAAGTGTGAGGAGTAAAAATTTGTTCCCATGATGTAGGCTCCCTATTTACCTCTTTTATTGTTTCTCTTGCTGAGAGAAAACTTTTCAGTTTAAGTAAGTCCCATTTGTTGATTTTTGTTATCAACTTTTGTGCTATGGGTGTCCTATTAAGGAATTTGGAGCCCGACCCTACAATATGTAGATCGTAGCCAACTTTTTCTTCTATCAGACTCAGAGTCTCTGATTTGATATCTAGCTCCTTGATCCACTTTGAGTTAACTTTTGTGCATGGCGAGAGGAGGGGATTCAGTTTCATTTTGTTGCATATGGATTTCCAGTTTTCCCAGCACCATTTGTTGAAGATGCTATCCTCCCTCCATTGCATGCTTTTAGCTCCTTTATCAAATATAAGATAGTTGTAGCTTTGTGGATTAGTCTCTGTGTCCTCTATTCTGTACCATTGGTCCACCCTCCTGTTTTGGTACCAGTACCATGCTGTTTTTGTTACTATTGCTCTGTAATATAGTTTTAAGTCTGGTATCGCTATACCGCCTGATTCGCACTTCCTACTTAGAATTGCTTTTGCTATTCTGGGTCTTTTATTCTTCCATATGAATTTCATGATTGCTTTATCCATTTCTACAAGAAATGCCGTTGGGATTTTGATTGGCATTGCATTAAACCTATAGAGAACTTTTGGTAATATCGCCATTTTGATGATGTTAGTTCTGCCTATCCATGAACAGGGTATATTTTTCCATCTTCTAAGATCTTCTTCTACTTCTCTTTTTAGGGTTTTGTAGTTTTCATTATATAAATCTTTCACCTCTTTTGTTAGGTTGATTCCCAAGTATTTTATTTTTTTTGAGGATATTGTGAATGGAGTGTTTTTCCTCATTTCCGTTTCAGAAGTTTTGTCGCTGATATACAGAAATGCCTTTGATTTATGCGTGTTGATTTTATATCCTGCCACTTTGCTGAATTCATTTATTAGTTCTAGTAGTTTTTTTGTAGACCCTTTTGGGTCTTCTAGGTATAGAATCATGTCATCTGCAAATAGTGATAATTTAAGTTCTTCCTTTCCTATTTTTATGCCTTTAATTTCTTTCGTCTGTCTAATTGCTCTGGCCAGTGTTTCGAGAACAATATTGAATAGAAGTGGTGATAGAGGGCATCCCTGTCTTGTTCCAGATTTTAGGGGGAATGCCTTCAATTTTTCTCCATTGAGAATGATGCTAGCCTGAGGCTTAGCATAGATAGCTTTTACAATGTCGAGGTAAGTTCCTGTTATCCCTATTTTTTCTAATGTTTTGAACATAAAGGGATGCTGTACTTTGTCGAATGCTTTTTCTGCGTCTATTGAGATGATCATATGGTTCTTATTTTTAAGTCTATTGATGTGGTGAATAACATTTATTGATTTCCGTATATTGAACCATCCTTGCATCCCAGGGATGAATCCTACTTGATCATGGTGCACAATTTTTTTGATGTGCCTTTGTATCCGATTCGCCAGAATTTTATTGAGAATTTTTGCATCTAGGTTCATCAGAGATATTGGTCTGTAGTTTTCTTTCTTTGAGGTGTCTTTGTCTGGTTTCGGAATCAGGGTGATGTTGGCCTCATAGAATGAATTTGGCAGAGCTCCTTCTTTTTCTATTTCCTGAAATAACTTGAAAAGTATTGGCATTAATTCTTCCTTAAAGGTTTTGTAAAACTCTGCTGTATACCCATCCGGTCCCGGGCTTTTCTTGGTTGGAAGTCTGTTGATTGCTTCTTCTATTTCATCTATTGTTATTGGTCTGTTTAAGTTGTGAGTATCCTCCTGACTCAGTCTGGGTAAATCGTATGACTTAAGGAATTTATCGATGTCTTCACTATCTTCTATTTTATTGGAATATAGGTTTTCAAAATAATTTCTAATTGTCTTCTGTATTTCTGTAGTGTCTGTTGTGATATTGCCTTTTCCATCCCGTATGTTAGTGATTTGAGTTCTCTCTCTTCTTCTCTTCGTTAGCATGGCTAAAGGTCTGTCGATCTTATTTATTTTTTCAAAGAACCAACTTTTAGTTCTGTTAATTTTTTCAATAGTTTCTTTTGTTTCAATTTCGTTGATTTCCGCTCTGATTTTGATTATTTCTTGCCTTCTGCTACATTTGCTGTTGTTTTGCTCTTCCTTTTCTAGGGCTTTGAGGTGAAGTGTGAGCTCATTTATTTGTTGGTTTTTCCTTTTTTTGAGGAATGACCTCCAAGCGATGAATTTCCCTCTTAAAACTGCTTTCATTGTGTCCCATAGATTCCGATATGTTGTGTCTGTATTTTCATTTATCTCTAAGAATTTTCTGATTTCTTCCTTTATGTCTTCGGTAACCCATTGATCATTCAGTAACATATTGTTCATTTTCCATGTGATGTAGGATTTTTCCTTCCTTCTTTTATCATTGATTTCCAGTTTCATTCCATTATGATCAGATAAAATGCATGGTATTATCTCCACCCCTGTATATTTACTGAGGGTTGCCCTATGGCATAATATATGGTCTATTTTTGAGGAGGATCCATGTGCTGCTGAGTAAAAAGTATATCCACTTGATGATGGTTGATATATTCTATATATGTCAGTTAAGTCTAGGTTGTTGATTGTGATATTGAGTTCTATAGTTTCTTTATTCAGCTTTTGTTTGGAGGATCTGTCCAATTGTGAGAGAGGTGTGTTGAAGTCACCCATAATTATTGTGTTGTGGTCTATTTGATTCTTGAACTTGAGGAGAATTTGTTTTATGAACGTCGCAGCACCATTATTTGGTGCATAAATATTGATAATTGTTATGTCTTGTTGGTGAATGGTTCCTTTTAACAGTATATAATGTCCTTCCTTATCCCTTTTGATTAATTTAGTCTTGAAGTCAATTTTATTCGATATGAGGATGGCCACCCCTGCTTGCTTACGAGGACCGTGTGCGTGGTATATTTTTTCCCAACCTTTCACCTTCAGCCTGTGTATGTCTTTTCCAATTAGATGTGTCTCCTGGAGGCAGCATATTGTTGGATTTGTTTTTTTAATCCATGTTACCAGCCTATGTCGCTTTATTGGAGAGTTTAAGCCATTAATGTTTAGAGTTACTATTGATATATGGTTTGTACTTCCAGCCATGTTTGATTATTTATCTTCTTCTTTTTTTTTTTTTAATTTAGTTTGTTTCTCCATGGTTAGCTTTCCCCCCGCCCTCTGTCTTTATAGAGGCACTTCCCACTGATGGTTTTGGTTATTGTTTTTCATTTCTTCCTCGTGTAGTGTTTTGCTCAAGATGCTTTGCAATGCTGGTTTTCTGGCTGCAAATTCTTTTAGCTTTTGTTTATCATGAAAGATTTTTATTTCGTTATCGTACCTGAAGCTTAATTTTGCTGGATACAGAATTCTTGGTTGGCATCCATTGTCTTTCAGTGTTTGAAATACGTTGTTCCAGGATCTTCTCGCTTTCAGCGTCTGTGATGAAAAATCCGTTGTTAACCTTATTGGTTTACCCCTGAATGTAATCTGCCTCCTTTCTCTTGTAGCTTTTAGTATTTTCTCTTTGTTCTGTATATTGGATATCTTCATAACAATGTGTCTTGGCGTTGGTCTACTGTGATTTTGTGTGCTCGGTGTCCTGTATGCATCTACAATTTGTATATCCGTTTCCTTTTTTATTTCTGGAAAGTTTTCTGTAATTATTTCTTTCAGCAGGTTACTCATTCCCTTGGTTTGAATCTCTGTACCTTCTTCTATCCCAATGACTCGTAGGTTTGGTTTCTTTATGTTATCCCATATCTCTTGGATGTTTTTTTCGTGGTTTTTAACCAGCCTTTCTGAGTTGGCTAGGCTCTTTTCAAGATGATATATTTTGTCTTCATTATCTGATGTTCTGGCTTCTACTTGCTCCACTCTGTTAGTGATACTCTCAATTGAGTTTTTAATTTGGTTTATCGTTTCCTTCATTTCTAGAATTATTGTTTGGTTTTTTTTTATAATCTCAATCTCCTGATAAAGATGCTTAACTTCTTCTTTTATCTGTCTATGTAATTCATTTTCAAAGTGTTCTTTCACTGTTTGAATTTGCTGTCTCGTATCTTCTTTAAGGTTCCATTCCATCTGTCTAAGGTATTCCTTGAGTTCTTTATATGACCATTTTTCTGCTGACTCTAGGTCCTCCTGAATATTTAGGCTGTCCTTCATTGTTTGTACTACTTTTCTTCCTTGCTTTTTTATGCTGCTCATGTTTCTTCTTGTTCTGTTTGACTGCTGAGTTACTGTTTACTCTTGTAGATTTATTTGATGCTTGAGAGGAAAGATATTAGAAGGGAAGGGAAGAAGTCACTAAAGAGAATGAGAGTAGGCAGGTAGAATTCAAGGAAGGGGGAATAAGAAAATTGAAAAGAAATTAAAAGACAAAAGAAACAAGAATAACAAAGATTAGATAATAAAGAAAGAAAGGAAAGATGAAAAAAAATTTTTTAAGAAAAATAATAGTGATAATAAAAAATTAAAATTAAAATTAAAAAAATAATAATAATAAAATAAAAAAAAATTAAAAAAAAATAGAAACATTGAAAAAAGTTAAAGAACAACAACAAATAAAAATTGAAAATGAAAGAAAAAGAAGAGAAAAAAAGAAAGAAAAAAAAACAAAAAAGAAAAAGAAAAAAAAATGATAATAATAATAATAAATGCAGTCCTAGAGTTCTATTAACTTCTCTTCCAGTAGGTGGCGCTGTGCCCACTGGGCCAAGCTTCTCCTCTCAACAGGTGGGAACCATTCACTGTGCAGCCGCTCTTTCTCCTAGACTGGGCGGGTCTCCAATCCTGAGTGTCTAGGGCCTTGTCTTGTGTTTCCTCAAGCCAGGCCGTGCTCACCTGTGGCGCTCACCACAATACTGGCTACACGCCAGGCCTGCTGCTCCTGGGAGCCCTGTTTTCATGAACACCTGGGCTCACTCTCCCTGTTTGCCTCCCTCAGACCCTAAGTTTGTAGAGCTTGGGGCTGAGATCCCCCAGCGAATTTGCTTGCCCTCCTGTAGCCACGCCCCCGGTAGCTGGTGCAAGAGACCTCAGTTGTCAGCACTGGTGGGAGCGGTAGCCGGGAGTTCCGCGCCGCGAGTCCCACGCTACTCCTGATTCCCTCGGTCTGGTTATTGCGTTCACAGGAGAGCTGGGAGTGGCCCTTAAGTTTTCCCTGCTGTGTGGAGAGAGATGACTAGGGGATTACACACCTGTCGCGCTGGTTTCAATGCAGTTATCTCCTCCGCCCGTGACGCCGTTTCTCTGCCATGGTGATATCCCATGCAAATGGTGACCGTTTGTTCCCTTTGCCAGGTGACCAATGCAACGGGTGGGTCCTGACTGTCTCTCCCAATCCCCGTTTCAGTCCTGTGGCCACTGCTTATGAAGGCTCGGTTGGCTTTTACCTCTGTAAGTTCCTAAGGGCCGGCCAATTATTTCAGCGGGATCGTTAGTGCTGAGTCACAGGAAGCAGGCGAACCGGAGCTTAATTGCTTACGATTCGGGCTCTGTGTGTGTGTTCTGAGGGGCCCAGCCTGTACACCCCAGATCCACGTCAGCTCAGCATTGCCTAGTGATCCTGAGCAAACAGCATTTAGACAGTTTACGGCTCCCTATGCCCGCGCAGTTGAAGATGTCAGAGACTTGATCTCTCTGCGCCTGCCACCATGTTACATCTCCTCAATGCTATTCATGTTGCCCTTACAGCTTCCTGGTATAAGCAAGTTCTTGGGATTATACAAACTGCTGCTTCTGTTTCCAGTCCAGATTTCTAGAAATGAAACCCTGCCGCTGTCGCTGTCTCTGGGCCACGCTTGTCTGCGACCGTAGCAGAGCCGCCCTGGCTTCCGCAGCTCTTCAGCCCTGTGCCCGGCCCCAGGGGCCCAAGCGGCTGCCGCCGCGGCTCTCCGTCCCCCTCCTCCGGAGCACGGGTCCCCTGGCAGGGGGGTGCAGAACGACCCCAGAGCAGGCTCTGCCCGAAGGTGCAGCGGCGAACAGGCCACCGAGACACTCGAGGCTGCAGTCCAGCCTTCGGAGGACAGGGCTCGGCACGCAGCCCAGCTCCAACCTCTAGGTTCGGCTGCCGGACAGTGTATACAGAGCCATCAAGACAGCAAGCAGAAAGCAAATGGCGGCTCCCGCGGAGTGGATTTTCGGCACAGAAACCACAGCCCCGCCAACAAACCCAATCCACAAACTCTCCCTGTATAAAAAGTATTCAAAAAAAAAAAAAAAAAAAAAAAGAAGAAGGCGGGGCGCACTGAGCTTTCTTTGCCTCGGGTACTTACAATCCACTGCTGATTACACATTCAGCTTCTCCGCCCGGAGCGAAGCGAAAGAGGAAGCAGATGGGAGCAAAGCGCCCACGGCTCTGGGCAGCCAAGCGTCTCTTTTTCGATTTCTTTGTTCTTCCTGCTCCTTGGCAAAGTGGTCCGCTACAGATTAACGGTGAAATGAGCTCTAACAGAAATCTCTATTAAAGCCGCTGCTTTGAGCACCACGCTCAGCACTTCAGCAACCCCCGTACGCAGCGGCCATCTTTTCTAGTCGAAAGGACTCTATTTCAAAAACCTAAGCAAGAAAAATAAATAAATAAACAAATTGATGCTCAGAAAATGGCGGAGTGGAACTAGGTAGCAAATCTTCACTCCTCTGTAGACCCACATCAGAATACTGAGAATAAGTGACCAGAGAGCCAAATATAATTTAATAGTGATTTTAACTTTCTTGAATACCTAATTTCTCAGCCTATTCAAGTACATCATTTCCATTTTCCACTTGGATTAGTGGTCTTCTCTTTTCAGTAATTTTTTTTGTTTATTTTAAAGAGTTATTAGTATATGGCTTTGTTCTGAAGTGGTTACAGTTTCTGGGGATTCATATTTCCTCTCAAAGCAGAGCTAGAGACTGGACATAGGAGTAGGTTCGCATTGAGTGGCAATATGACACTTAGATAATCTCCCAGTACAGGGTACTTAGTAGAGAAAGAAGCTAACTAAAATGTCCCTTGTACAATAGTAGGAAAGATAAATACACCACAGGATGGACAGAAATACAAACTATGAAAAATAACACCTAAGGAACAAACTAAGAGGAAATACAAGAAATGAGAGAACACTTCAGTAAAGAGATGATGAAAAAAATAAACAAAAACTTTGTAAATGAAAGCCACGATAAATCAAGTTAGAATTTCAGTTGAAAGCATCACCAGTAGATTAGACCACATAGAAGATAGATTTTTCAGGTGAAAAACAGCAATAAAGAGATGATGATGAGAGACTAAGACCAGAAAATTTGGGAAATCTGGGACAACACAGACCAAATTTGAGAGTCATTGGTATTGGGTCATTGGAGGGTACTGAGAAACAAACTAAGGGATCCATACCTTTTCAGTGAAGTAATATCAGAAAAATTTCCAAACCTTGAGAATGAGATGGAAATCCAGATACAGAACATATCCAGAACTCCAGGTAAACAATATCAAAAAAGGTCATCTTTAAGGCAGACACATTACATTTAAAATGTGTAATATACAGAACAATGATAGAACCTTAAAAGTCTCAAAAGAAAAGAGCAGGTTACATTTAGAGGTAAGCCAATCTGAATTAACACTGATTCTCAGTACAGAGCCCTGAAAGAAAACAATTGCCAGCCAAGATATCCTTCAGAATTGAAAGAGAAAATCAAAACTTTCCAAGATACACATGAACTAAAAGAATTTATGACTACTAAGTCAGCACTACAGAATATAAAGAAATATTTTGAGTGGAAGAAATTAAAAACAAAACCGAGAGCCCACAAATGGACAAATGTGATTAGAATAGTAGCTATGTAAAGAAAAGTCATAATTGAAGTAAATATTAGAAATAAATGCTTTTGAATGATGAATGGGTTATAGAAAAATAAGGGGAGAAACAAAAAAGAAACAAAGGGGAGAAACAAAAAAAAGTTCCAAATTAGCCAAAAGAAAAAGAAATCAACAAAATAAGACATAAAAAAAAAGTTTTCACCGACACTGCTAAAATCCAGAGGATCACTAGAGTCTAATTTGAAAACTTACATTCCAATAAATTGGAAAATCTAGGAGATATTGACAAATTTCTGGACATGTATGACCTACTCAATTGAACCAAGAGGATTAGAAAACCTAAACAGATCAATAATAAGCAATGAGATTGAAGCAGTAATAAAAAGTGTTCCAACAAAAAAAACCTCAGGACTAGGTAGATTCTCAGCTGAATTCTACCATATCTTTAAAGAAGGATTAATGCTAATTCTCCTCAAGTTATTCTGTGAAATAGAAATGTGGGGGAGGGGCACTCCATATTCACTCTATGAAGCCAGTATCACCAGTATCATCTTAATACTAAAAACAGATAAGGAAACATCAAGGAAAGAAAACTACAGACCAATATTACTGATGGACATGGATACAAAATCCTTAATAAACTCTTAGTAATTCAAATTCAAATATACATTAAGAAGATTGTACATCATGATCAAGTTACTTTCATTCCAGGGTTGCAAGGTTGGCTCAAAATTTACAAATCAATAAATTTAATGCATCACATAAATGGAATTGACAAAAGTCACATAATCATCTCAATAGATAGAGGGAAGAAAAGATGAAAATTTAGCACCCTTCATGTTAAAATGACCAGAGAAACTAGGAACAAAAGCAGCTTAACATCATACATGCTATATGTGAGAAACCCAAGCCAGCATCATACTAAACAGGGAAAAACTGAAAGCATTTCCTCTAAAATCAACAAGGCAAGGACGCCCACTCCCACCTCTTCTATTTAGTACAGTTCTTGAACCGTTCACCAGAACAATTAGTCAAGAGAAGAAAATTAAAGGGATACAAATGGGAAATTAAGTCAAATTATTGCTGTTTGTAGATGATGTGATCCTACACTTAGAAAACCCAATGAACTTCACCAAAAGACATTAAAAAAAATAGCTTTTCTGTACACACATAATAAAGTTGATGAAATCAGGGAAACAGTTGCATTCATAATAGCCTCAGCAAAAGAACAAAAGAAGGACCTTGGGAATAAATCAAAGGAGGTAAAAGACCTATACAATGAAAACTATAGAAACATTAAGAAATTGAAGAAGACATTGGAATATGGAGAGTCCTCAGGTCTATGTTCTTGGATAGTTGGAATTAATGTTGTTAAATGGCCAAATTACCAAAAGCAATCTACAGAATCCCCAGAAAAATTTCAGTGACCTTTTTCACTGAATTAGAAAAAAAAATTTCCCAAAATTTCTAGAATAAAAGAACCATAATAGCCAAAGCAGTCATGAGCAATAAGGCCAGAGATAACACTCAGCCTCAAATTATACTACAGAGCCATCATACTCTTGTGGGTTTACATGAGGTATCCCCCAAAAGCTCACATGTGGGATAATGCAAGAAAGTTCAGAGGTGAAATGATGGGGTTATGAGAGCCTTAACCTACGCAATGCATTAATTTGATAGGGATTAACTGAGTGCTATAGGCAGGTAGGGTGTGATTATAGAAGGTGTGTCACTGGGGCCATGCCTTTGGGGTTTATATTTTGTCCCTGGTAAGCAGAGGACTCTCTGCTTCCTGATTGTTATGACCTGAGATGCTTTACTCCACTGCACTATTCTGCCTCACCATGATCCCAGATCAGTGAGGCCCACTGTCTATGGGCTGAGACCTCTGATATTGTGAGCATCAAATAAACTTTTCCTTCTCTAAAATTCTTGGCAAGTCTTTTGTTCACAGTGTTGAAAAAGCTGACTTAAACATGTACCAAAAACAGCATGGTACAGGCATAAAACAGACAGGAAGATACAGAGAAACCTACATAGATAGCAGTCATCTTTGGCAATGGTGCCAAAAATATAAGGTGAAGAAAGACAACATTTTAAACAAATGGTCCTGGGAGAACTGGATAGATGAGTTAAAACTAGATCCCTATCTGTCATCCTGCTCGAAAGTCAATGTGTATGAAAAGCCTAGGAATTAAACCACAAACTGTGAAAGTGGTTGAAGAAAATAGGGTCAGCACTTCAGCATGTAGGTGCAGGCTGCCTTCCTTAATGAGACCTCTAAAACAAGGAATAAAACCAAGAATCCATAAGTGGGATGCATCAAATTAGAAAGCTTCTGCACAGCAAAGGAAATGATAAAGAGTGTGAAAAGTGGGCTGGGGATGTGGCTCAAGTGGTAGTGCGCTCGCCTGGCATGCGTGTGGCCCAGGTTCGATCCTCAGCACCACATACAAGCAAAGATGTGTGTCCGCCGATAACTAAAAAAAAAATATTAAAAAATTCATTCTCTCTCTCTCTCTCTCTCTCTTTTTAAAAAAAAAAAAGAGTGTGAAAAGTGAGCCAATAGAATGTGAGAAAATCTTTGCCAGTAACTTTTCTGATAGAGTTTAAATCCAGAATATATAAAGAACTCGGTAAACTTAATACCAAAAAAATAAATGACCCATGGGCTGGGGTTGTGCTCAGTGGTAAGAGCACTCATCTAGCACAGGTTTGATCCTTGGCACCACATTAAAAATTTAAAAAATAAATAAATAAAGGTTATTGTGTCCACCTACAACTAAAACAAATATTTAAAATAAATAAATCAGTGACCCAGTCAATAAATGGGTGAATGAACTAAACAGATATTTCTCAAAAGAAGAAATGCAAATCACCCATAAATACATGAAAAAAAGTGTTCAACATCATTAGCATACCAGGCAAATGCAAATTGAAATTATACCGGGATTCATTCTTACTCTGGTTAGAAAGGCAGTCATCAAGAATATAAATGATAAATGCTGGTGAGAATGTGGGGAGAAAAAAACATTCATACACTATGGGTAGGATTGTAAATTAGTATGACCACTGTGGAAATCAGTACAGAGGTTCCTCAAAAGACTAGGAGTGGAACCACCCAGCTGTTCACTCCTCAGTATTTATCCCAAAGAATTGAAATCAGTATACTGTAGTGATACATGCCCTCCAGTGTTATGGCAGTGCAGTTTAACAATAGCCAAGTTATGGAACCAGCCTAGGTATCTGTCAGCAGATGAGTGGATAAAGAAAATGTGGCTTATATACACAATGGGGGTACACTCAGCCATAAAGAAGAATGAATTTTGTCATTTGCAAACTTGGATGGAACTGGAGAAACGTCATGTTAAGTGAAATAAGAGACTCTGAAAGTCAAGGCTCAAATATTTTTACTCATGCAGAAGCTAGAGAGGAAAAAAGGAATAAAAAAGTTTGAATCTCACCAAAATAGAAGGGAGATCAGTAGAGTAGAAGTAGGGGACCAAGGGGGAAGGAGGAAAAGTGGAAGAACAGGGAAATAAAATCAACCAAATTGTGCTCTATTTATTACAATGAATCTCACTTATGTATAATTATAATGCACCAATAAAAATTTATATGTAAATAAGTAGGAAGTACAATTGGGAGGGAGGACTGGAGGAAAAAGGGAAGTACTAGGGAATTAATTGGAACCGGTTATGTTATTATATGCATGCGTGAATACAATGAACCCCATTATTATGTATAATTATAATGTAGTAACAAAAACATTTTAAAAGCTTTGTTTTGTAGAAATCAACAGAAGCGGGATTTTAGGATTTTGTTGTGCAATTTTTTTAAGTTTTCATTAATATAATTATAAAATGCTGTAGTGGGTATATGAATCATGTGGCATGCTCTGTCCTTTGAGTTGGTGAACAACTCAGGACACAGCTTGTGTGTTATCCATATGGATTTAGTGAGGAGGTGGAGGAGGGTCCCATGCTTCCTTTCTCACCTCATTTGTGGAAAGACTTCACTTTGTAGTTACAGGATGTAATTACAGGAGATCAATCTTACAATAAATTCCTTCTTTATGTATTACATTTTCAACTCTGCCTTTTTAAAGTATTGCACATGATGTAAAGAAAACAAAAAATGATTATTAGAATACCTACTCGATTGTTAAAATGGACCTCTGCCTCAAAGAAGATAAGCACAGTTAAATTTTCTATAAGTTTTTCTTCATTATCTGATTAAATTGCCTAAAACAGAGCAAGAAGCTGACAGGAGAAATCAGGTGTGTCAGGTCTGTGGTATGCAACTTTATGTGCACACTAATGAGACGTTGTGCTAGATAGTTTTGTGTGGTTCAAATAGTATTAAAATATTTTAATTTCATAAGTCATATATGTGTGTCATAAGAAATTCAAAGAGTAAAAGAACTATATGAAGTGAGAAGTAATGATTAGCAGTTTAGTATTTTCCTTGAACATTCTTGTGCACATAAGAGGCCAAAACCCTCCATACTTTCCTGCACATAAGTGTACACAGCTTTTTTTTTTTTTTTAATTAAATTATGGTATCCTAGTGTGTAACTTTCAGAAGGAAAGGAGGGAAGGAAGAAGGGAGATTGCCATTTAAATTAACAGATGTGCCATAACATATTTAACTATTCAGACATGTATTAACAGAAATTATTTTCCTCTCTTCCTCTTTTCCCTCCTTCCTTCCCTTCTTAAAGTAGGAAGAACAACAAATGAAAACACCTGAATTCCAGGTTTTGGTTTTTGTTTGGTCAGTTTCTACAGTATGGGAGCAGGGAGGGTCCTGGCTATGGGATAGTATCTGTCAGTAGCTATGTTACTGCATATTTCACTTCTTAGAGTTGACTTGACACAATGAAGTGTTCATACCTCTATCTGCATAGACAGTTGATTCCCGCAGAGTTAATTGGTTTAGCTCTCAATCTCTGTATTTTAATCTATCAAATATATTTGTAACTGGAAATGTCTTCAGAGGCCATCTATATAGAGTGTGGTTCATATGAGGGTTTCTACGTAAGGAGAAGTTATTACTATGTCCAGTAGAAAAATCAAATCACAATAGGAAAAGGAACGAACAGAATGCTAAGCAAATTGAAGGCAGGTACCAAGTAGTTGATAAATGGCTTCCTAGCAGTTAAACACTCAAGAGCAAAGAATTTCAGTGAGCAGGATTGTTTTATTTTGCATGGATCCTGTTTTTATTTTAAAGTAGGAATAAAGCCAGGTGCTGTGCTGCATGCCCATAATCCCAACATCTTGGGAGCCTGAGGAGGTTTGTAGGTTCATAGCCAGCCTCAGTAACTTAGTGTGGCCCTAGGTAACTTAGTGAGACTGTGTCTCAAAATTAAAAATAAAAAAGGGCTGGGAATGTGGCTCAGTGGATAATTGCCCCTGGGTTCAATACCTGGTACCAAAAACAAAACTAAAGTAGGAATAAAATGAAAATATTTGAAATAAAATAGCAGTATGCTCACAATTCCAGTGCCATTTGGATGTCTTTCTTATATAGTGCAGTGTTTGGGTAGGAGATGGAGTGTTAGAATTTACTTCTTTTTGTGAAATTTCAAATAAAATCTATAAAGAATATTTTATTATGAAGTGGTGTGACTTACTTAAATTTGAAAAAAGAACAACACACCAGCCCTTATTCAAGCAAGGTCATTAGCAGTTCTTTTGTTTCCTTTTAATAATTTCAGGTGTACAAAGTAAATCTTGATCCTCCACCCCCAACAGAAAAGGATGAGGAACTGTGACTTAAGCCAAATAGTCATTACAACAGTTTATAATCAGCTTTAGTTTGTGAGGGTTCTCTTAGGGAGTTTAATGTATACAAAAGGCAAAATTGGTAAATATTTCTAAGAATATTTTAAAAGTATTTTTCTCTTAGCAGTGAAGTGTTTTTCCTTAAGATAAATTTTAAATTAGACCAGGCATTCTGAATCACAGGCTTTCAAGTGATTTTTCTGTCCCAGTGCAGCACACGTGGGATTCCTGAATGAAGGAGAATGAATTGGGAGCAGGGATGGTATGTGTTGCCTGGCTGCTTTCCAGAGTGACTTGCAGCCTGCGTGGAAGGGGTAGGGCTGGGAATGAACAGAGGCAGAGAGGAGGGGGCATGTTGGGATTGGATGCAGGGCAAGCCATCTGCCTTCTTTTACTGCCACTGTACCCATTTAAACAAATTTTTATTTCTTGGCTCAGTAGAGAAACAGCATTTTCTTAATCCTTTGTTACATTTGATGGACACAATTGAGCAATTTCAATTAAAATAAT
Organism: Marmota flaviventris; assembly: GCF_047511675.1. Classification (NCBI taxonomy): domain Eukaryota; kingdom Metazoa; phylum Chordata; class Mammalia; order Rodentia; family Sciuridae; genus Marmota; species Marmota flaviventris. Next base: position 8,803,275 of record NC_092503.1, on the reverse strand, counting down.
TGAAATTATTTTAGTTGAAAGTTGCAGAAATCCAACTTTAACTTAACTCGAAACAGAGAATGTATTGCCTCAGCTATCCGAAATGTCCCGGGTTGGTCTGACTGGGCCTGTCTTGGTCCAGGGTTTAGACTGCATCTTCAGATCTCTGCTCTCTCTAAGCATCACCTGATTTCTCCTGTCACCTTCTTCCTCAATTGTAGGCAGTTTAATCAGATAATGAAGAAAAACTCATAGAAAACCTAACTGTGTTTACCTTCTTTGAGGCAGAGATCTATTTTAACAATAAAATAGGTATTCTGATAATCATCTTTTGCTTTCTTTACATCACGTGCAATATTTTAAAAAGAGTTGAAAAAGTAACACATAAAGAAGGAATTTATTATGAGATTGGTCTCCTGAAAATATACAGAAAGGACCAAATATAATATAGCTTCCTCTAGTTTTTATATAATTATTTGTATGAAATTAGGTAAATAATATAGATTTGTTTGTAAACCGAATTTAAATACACAAAAATATATACCTGCTTGTAAACCCATTTTCTAGAGATAAGCAGTGTTTCCGTTAGAGGGTTCCTCACTCCATGCTGCTTTTCTGTAGACACATAGCATGCGTTGTAATGTAACTTAGGTTGCTTTGCTTAGTCACAGGTGGGAAGGGATCCAGCTGTTCTTAACTTTCCCACAAGAAACCCATGTGCTTTTTTCTGAGTCATGAGCTGAGCTGGACTGCAGTCTGAGGTGATCTCATTAAGGAGAGGTGGATCAGCTTGGAATTGCACAGCCAGGGTAATCATAGTAAGCGAGGACATGTCTGCGGGCTAGTGTTGAGCTAGTTAGTGTCTGCCCATCTGACAGCTGTTCATGCCTGCTGGGATCTGGGGTGGGGACTCATGGTCACCTGAGTGATTTGGCCAGTTCTCAATCCAGGGACACAAGATGCGATTGCACTTCTTCTTTGCCTTTAGATGTTTTCAGTTAACTGGCTTTGTCTAGTGGAGTGTTTGCAGAGGCCTTGAAAAGCAAGCTCTGCCTAATCTTTCGTGCCGTCTCTTCCCAGCAGTGCCATTGACCATGCTACATGTATCAGAGGCCCTGCCAACCTGTGCCCCTGAGTGAAGACAGTCTTCCCAGAGGGGTACAAAGCACAGTCAGGAAATAAACCTGTGCTATTTTATGTTAATGAGATTGTCATTGCAGCAAAACATACCCCACTGTTGATTGATTAGCGGTATCAGTCTGTACTCTCAATCCTGCAGAATCAATTCACTTGTTCCTAGGACTGATATGTGTTATAGGTGGTCTGAGCCAAGGTGAAATTATAATATAATTTCTAGTAGATTATTAATCTTATCCTCCTACTTCATCAAGATGAGGTTTATTTTGAGGTATAAAATATATTGATGGCCTCCAGCTTTACATATACCATGAAAATTAGAAAGCAAATGGCTGAAAGCCAGAGGCTGTTCTTTAGGAAACTGAAGGCAGTTCTAGTCCCAGAAAACCATAAAGTAACAGGTTTGTGCTGGGCCACCTTCTGCAGTGGGTGATGGCTTAACAGGTGCCTGATACCTTTGCAACCTGTAGTCATTAGGTGTTCAAAGTCAACAGATTATCTAGTGCATGTGTGGGAAGAGACCTCACCAATTCTCCAAACCAGTCCAAAGCAAGCAAACTCTTTGTAGGCTGACTCATGTGCACCCCCTGCCCCCACCTCCTCAGCCACTGGGTGGGGCCTCTAGAGTGAAACTTCAGCTCTCACCTTCTTCAGTGGTGAGAGGAAGGGAGTAAGGGTAGGCCTTCATCTTGGGAGTGAGAGAGGGCTTGTCCACTGGGATTTTGTGGGCCACCACTTTGTGATGAAGCCAGTGATGTTTATGCTTAGACTGATCTGCCTTGCTGCAAATGCCTGCTTCACCCTTCTTAATTTAGAAAGGCCTGCATGTGGGACTGGGGGTGGGGAAAGTCATAGGAGGTGCAACTTATTAGTTAGTCTGCCAGTGCTACCCCTCTCCCTCCTCCCCAAAATCAAAGAAGTTTCATTTATGAAATGTAATTTTGGGATCTGTATATAAAATTTATTAAAAAATATTCAGGTATTCAGCTGCCTACAGGACTACCAGTGTAGGCTTAGTGAAACCAATTTTCTTTAGTAGACATCTAATATTGAAATTTCTTATTTTTTAAATGCCTTGACAAAATACATGACCTTTCTTTGAACTGGTTATTTGCTTCTTTTGGTAAGTGGCAAGCCAGTCTTAGACTGAGGCTTGGGTTACTTTAATCTTTCAATTGTCAGACATTTTCTCTAGTAGAGAAGAACCTAGATTTGTATGTATGTGTGTGTGTGCTTGCATGTTATGTGTGTACTATTGCCAGGTACATCTTTTCATAGGAATTGGTGTTCAGTTAGAAATGAGATGTTTTCTTCTGCATCAGTCTTGCAACTATACAGATTAATCCCCAATTTCTCAAGAATCTGAAAGATTGGAAGTCTGCCTTAGGATTTATGAACTAATAGGAGAAAAAATAAAAGACAAGAAGGTTTGTTGCTAGCCAAGCCAATAAATGACCTGAGACTCTCACCCCGTGAGCCCCTGGCAATTTTCACCCCAGGTATCTTTTGCAGGTGCTGAGTAGGTAACACAGTGATTGAGGAAGGAAGCACTGCCTTTCACCCGTGGTGGAGCTCAGTTTCAGCATTTTTCATGACAACAATTTCCACTCCAGTCCTCCTTTAGTACCCTTCCCCAGAAACCTTAACGTGCTGGGAAATGCTTCTTAACATGCAGGTTCTAATTCCCTGGGTCTGTGGTAGATCCTGATGTACATGGCAAGCTTGGCAGTGACGCCAGTCCAAGGACCACGCTTTAGTTGGTTTGTGGAAAACACTGGCCTCAAAGCTCCCCCTGGAGAGAGTGGGTTTCATGTCTGGCTCTTGGGAGATCAGGATATCATTGGTCTACCTTGATAATTGGTGAAGGTAATTGGTTTTGATTTTAAAATTTATTCCTTATGGGCTGGGGCTGTAGCTCAGTGGTACAGAGCTTGCCTAGCATTTGTGAGGCACTGGTTTCAATCCTCAGTACCACATATAAATAAAGAAAGAAAGAATGTTTGGAGCATGATATTCCTTTAAAAAAATTCTCGCTTAAACCTCTGTGAATGAGACTTGCATAAAGCCACAAACAAGTTGGTTTATTCTGCAGCCAGAGTTCATGAAGGTTTGCCTGGCATCAGAGCCCCGCCTTGGAATGTTTGTGCTCAACTTGGGGCTCCTTGGGGTTCCCATGGTTTTTGATGAGAGGACCTCTGAAAGAAGTTGAGGATTAACCTCCGCACCGTGGCTTCCAGCTGTCCATTTTCACTCAGCTCTTTATATCCCAGTGTTCAGGCAAGAGGGGTGTTTGCTGGCATCCTAGCTGTTGTTGTGTAATCTGCTGGCCTTGGAGTTGGCATTCAGCAAACCATATTTAACCAGCTGGAGATTACTAATAAATGTGGAATTAACTGTTGGGTTCAGTTACTGAAAATTACCATCTTGATAAAGTTTTATCAAGTTAAAGGACATTTATCCATAAGTCTTTTAAAATTTTACTGAGTTAATGTAAAGGTTTTTTACACAGTCATCATCTAGACTGTTCTTGAACCAGCATCTCCAATAAATGGCATCCCAGTACATTGCACATTTATATATATGACTGTGTTATTACTGTACATTGTGAAAACAGAGGCACAGGAGAAACTGTGGAAGCATGAGGAGATAATAGTGAAACCATATTTTTCAATGTCTTGCCAGGCAGCAGATCGGTTTGTTCTGTTATGTGGTAACTTCTGAAGATGTAGTGTTTGACTTCACAGTTGTGTGTGTGGATCCTCGGTCTACTTGGTGACTTCTTTCGTGATGATTTCATTTTGAGGACCATTGTCCTAAGTCTTGTTAGATCTGATTAGGCCATATTTGTTTTGCCTTAGGAGGGGTTGGTGAAGAAACCATTCTGGGAGGGGAAAGCTGTCACTTTTGCCAAGAAGTGTCTGCAGGATTCGTTTTATCTTCACTCTGTCTTCTCAGCAGTGAGTTTTTAAAACCACTTGTCTGTTTTGTAAGATGAGTAGAGTTCAGGTAGAGCCACACTCAGAAGCCCACCTGCCTAGCACGTGTGTGGTGCAAGCAGGGAGTAAATTACTGTGGATTCCACTTTTCCCACTGGTGCCTACCGTCAGTCTATAATATTCACCATTAATAACATTAAAAAAAATAACTATGAAGAGAAGGGTTTCATCTTTTTTTCCCCCACACACTTATGGATTGTCTTATGTACATCCTGGAAGTACCTGCATCCTGTTTGGAAATTGCTGGTCAGGCCTCTTACCTGTGGACACTGTCCCTGTTAAGCACTCTGTAACAGTCCTCGGACTTTTTGTGACCTCCTAAGTGGTAATGGTGCTCAGTAATATTCCATTTCCTGGTCAAGAGTGTTCAGATTGAATTCCATCCGGGCTTCTCCTTGAACAAAACCTGGCCTATTTATCATAGCTCTTCTTACTCCACTTGTCAGAGTGAGTTTTCTTTCACAGGCCAGGTGCAGGGCACGCACCTGTAATCCCAGCAGCTTGAAAGGCTGAGGCAGGAGGATTATATGAGTTCAAAGCCAGCTTCAGCAAATTAGTGAGGCCCTAAGGAAGTAAGTGAGACCCTTTCTCTAAATAAAATGTAAAAATGGGCTGGGGAGGGGCTGGGGATGTGGCTCAAGTGGTAACGCACTCGGCTGGCATGCGTGGGGCACTGGGTTCGATCCTCAGCACCACATAAAAATAAAGATGTTGTGTCCACCAAAAAACTAAAAAATAAATATTAAAAACATTCTCTATCTTAAAAAAAAAAAAGGGTTGGGGATGCGGCTCAGTGGTTAAGTGCCTCTGGGTTCAAACCCTGGTACCACCCCCCACCCCGCACCCCGTTTTCTTCACAGGTAGGCAGGCTACTGTTTTTCACCAGGCCTTGGTTGTCTCTGGTATCTATCATGCGCAGAATAGCCAGTGTTAAGCAATGCATTTGTGCTGTCCACCAGAACTATGGGTTTGTGTTCCCCAGGGTGCAAAGGGTGGCATCAGCGTTCAACTTCCTCATTGTAAGAGAGTTTAACTGTATGAATGTCCTTCCGATTCTTTTTCCTCCTTTTTGAAACAGTCTCACTATGTTGCCAAGCTGGTCTCAAGAGATCGTCTGGCTGGGACTATAGATGAGTGCCACCGTGCCCAGCTGAGTCCTTCATTCTCAAACAATTTACAGAGGGAATCTTGCCTTCCTTGTTTGCACTAAGGAAATGATTATGTACAAATGTGAACAGAGGACCTCACCCTGTGGCTTTCTTCCTATGTTGTTTCAGTTTTTTGCAGTTTGGGAATTGAACCCAGAGCCTCACATGCTAGGCAAATGCTCTACCGCTGAGCTACAGCCCCAGTCTTTTTATTTTGAGACAGGATCTTGCTGAATTGTTCAGGTTGGCCCCAAACTTCCAATCCTCGTGCCTCGGCCTTCTGACTAATTGGGACTGCAGGTTTGTGCCTCTGGGCCAGCCTCCCTTCTTTGGTTTGTTGTCTGTTTCCCTTCTGTTCCAGAGCCTCCTGCAGTTCTGCTAGAAGCCTGGCTTGTGTCCTCAGCACCTGGAGTAGGAGTGTCTTACACCAAAAAGGATTCAGCTGCTCCGCTACCTTCAGACACACTGTCTTCCACCAATCACATGGAAGTCATAGAGAACCAGATTTTAGGCCCTATCCCAGAACTTGTGGTTCAGACAGCCTGCAGTAGCCTGAGAATCTGCATTTCTCGCAAGTCTCTGGAGGGCTGTACAACACCAGATGTCTCATTGGCCTCATTTTCCCCAAATGAGCTGAGCCTGGGATTCTTGTTTTGGCCATGTGTTTGCTGGAGGAGGCTCTAGGGAGAGGGAGCAGGCAGTGGGGTCCTGCTCACTCCTGAAGTGACAGAGAATATGAACCAGCCTCCAGGTACCTATAGCTTTCCTCTGGGAGGCCCTGATTTCTGTGGCTTGGAGGAGGTAGGTCTTAAGGCATTTGGGAATCTGCCTAGCAGACAACAGCAGGGGACAAGGGCATGAACCCCATTCCTCAAGGGGTAGAGAGAATGAGAGCAACTTAGCAGGGAGGGGATCAGTGCTTGGGGACACATCCTTTGAGGTGGAATTTTGGTAAAGCAGGTGGGAAGGGAGTGGGAGTGGGAGTGTAGTGGGACCAGAGTGCAGGCAGGATGCCAGGAAGTAAACAGCGGAGCCTGTGTCTGCAGACAGAACGGGGGACAGGGTGGGATGCCCAGGCTCCTGTCTTGGGTTGAGGATTCCTCAGGAACATCCACAGAACATGTGGCACAATGTAGTGGTCAGTGATATGGATGTTGCTTCTGGGAGTTTGTCCTATCCAGGCAATGGCCAGTGGTTCCTACTGCATCTCCTAAAGAAAGGAGGCAGTTGAGAGCCCAGGGATCGTCCCTGGCTCTGTCCCCACTTGCCAGGAGATTTGGGGCAAGTTGATGAAACCTGTTTCTCATTTTTAAAGGGGGGATGGTCATAATTACCCTACAGGGTAATTATGTTTACTTTTATGTGCAGATTGAGATGATATGTGTGAAGAAGCTGGGGAATGGAAGTCTAGAATGAAGGGGAATCCAGTGATCTTTAACAAGAACTTTTTTTTTTTTTTTGGTACTTTGGTTTGAACTTGGGGCTGCTTAACTACTGAGCTACACCCCTAGCAAATTTTTTTTTTATTTTTTACTTTGATACAGGGTATTGCCAGGTTGCTTAGGGCTTCTGAGTTGCTGAGGCTGGTCTTGAACTTGCAATCCTCCTGCCTCAGCCTCCTGAATTCCTATTTACGAAAAAGGAAACTAAGGCTTTGGAAGGTATGAAACTCACCAGAGTTTGCCTGGCTGGTAAGTAGTGTCTCCTATTTTTGACACTACTCACAATGAAATAGAATTGACTTCTGTGTACAGTTTACTGGTAACTGATGTTTTTTTTTTAAACCAAGCTGCTTTTAATAATTCCTTTCAAAAAGAATGTTGTGTTTATATCTGACAGCAGGCTTCAGATATGTGTAGAATAATGAATCCTTTGGCAAAATGGGATAAAATTAAGTTTAGTAAATAGAGATGTCACTAAATGAAAATACAGAGTGGCCAACATGGAATTTACATTACAAAATAATTCAAGGTATGTTCTTAGGTAATTCAAGTTAATGGCTGAGAGCCAGTGTTCAGTTTTAGTATAATAGCACATATACACAGAAGATTAAGCATTGAGAACTATTTTGAGGGAAATCTTAACTGTTAACAGGGAACACATAATCCTAATTTTCTCTTTGTAACTGTTAGTTAGCTTACTAGTTTTCACTCTATAAGGGAAGTGCTGGGCAGAAGGGCGTTCACTGGCCTATTTAATGTGGATCATGGGGGTTTTAGCAGGTAGTGCTGAAGTCCCCCTTGCTCTGGTGTTTAGAGACTTCTTCTGGAAATGCTTTTTTTTTTTGGGGGGGGGGGGGGTGGAATGAGAAAGCTCCTGACACTCCACCTTGTACTCAGAGCACTTTGCATACATTTCAAACCTACACTGAGCTCATTGTTGTGTGATTGTATTTACCTGCCTGTCTCACCCTATCCTGAGCACTCCTTGAGCATGTGAGCTGAGTGCTACATTTACCTCTCTTTTTGGCTCTAGCCTGGTGTCTGGCACTTTGTAAATGCTCTATAAATGTAAGAAACACCTCAGGCATTCCCAGTGTCTCTTTTACATGTTAACTGTAGTCCAGTGTTATTTGATTCTGTGCTTGGTCCAGACAACCCAGTGTAAACAGTTGCATTGGTTGGAAATGCAGAAGTTAATTTTCTAACCTTTCATAGTGTAATAGAATCATAATTGAATTTGATGAGAAACACAGCTGGGCTTCCCCCTCTTAATTTGTGTATATTTTCCATGTATCTATTTACAACCTATTGTATAGCTTTAAGGAATGGTGACATTTCTGTCCTTTACATAGAACCACTGAGGACCACATGGTAGTGTGGGCTGTGTATTGAAGTCCACAGAAAATAAGGCCTCTGGATTGAGAAGATAAAACCTGCAGGTAGTTCCAATTTGACTTTCTTTTATGAAACAGTTTTTTGTGTGTGTGTGTGTGTGGCATCTAACAAGAGTTGCATAAAACATAGTGAATGTATATGTATCCCCTGCTTGTTTTTTATAAATTGAATATTGAGTCAAAATAACCCTAGCAATAAAAAGTAAATGTTATCAATTAGTGACAAAAGATGGACAACGCCAAGCCTCTTCCTCTGGAAGCTCCTCAGAGGACGCAGGTGGCGTGAAGGAGTGTTGTGATGGAGAAAAGGTGCGACTTTTGCAGTCGAGAGGGAGAAATAAAGAATGTCCACATGCTTCTGCCTTTTTTAATGCTTTATTCACTCAAATCACTCAATACATTTTCACTCTATAGGTTCTTAATCAAGAAAATGCTAGGCACTGCAATAGACATAATCCTTTCACAGCAAACAATTCTAGATTAGTTCTAAGCCCTGCAAACATACCTAATCACAACAGGCTCATGACAGACATTCCCTCTGCATGCTAGCTTATGTGCCAGATCAAAAGTCTCAAGCCTTAAGCTTTAAATCCAGCAGATGGACACTCAGTCAGACCATGGTGATCAGGTCAGGAACCAAGGCAGGCTTCTCTTGAGAGCTGACGGCTGGCTGAGGAGGCGGTCATAGGGAGAAGTCCTTTTCTCACCAGAGTCAAGAGGCTGCTGTAGAGTTTGAGAACCGTGAGAACAACGCAGAGGATCAGGCAGATGAGAAGAGTGGGATGTCAATTGACCTAGATGTCAGTCTAGGTCCTCACCAGTCTTTCAGGCTTGTGTGCATCAGTGTCGGCTGGCTGAATGTCTGTTCATTTATTTGCTCCATCATTTGTACTAAATTTTGGGGCTTTTAAATGTCCCTTCAATCCCTATCAGCTGCTACCAGATTTCTCAGTGATGTCATTGTCCTGAGGTTAATGCATCTGGTCTGGTGGTCCCCACCCTGACTTTCTCCCTTCTCACTCTTATCAGGGTGAGGGCAACATGCCAGAGGCTTCACTCTCAGTTTGTCAGGGTGGAAACGTGACCTGTTTGTGCCTGAGGGCCATAATGGAGGGCTCCGTAGGTGTGCCTGCTGAGACTACAGGTTTCAAACTGGAGCTTTAAAATGGAGTTGCCATGGCTAAGGCTTTCAGCCATCCTCACAAGGAGTCCTTCCTAGCACTGGCACATGGGCTTAGCTCTTGATGACCCAGATTGCCCTTCCCAGCAGGTCCTATGCTGCACTTGACTCTGCACTGTGGGCAAAGACACACCTCCTCGCTTTCTTCTTTTGTTCCTCATTTTTAAAATGTAGATGCTGCCTTTATAATTTGGAGTGACCCTCAGGTCTTATAAGGTGTCTCAGTCTATACCTCGGTGTGACTGAAATTAGTCAAAGGTGGTGCGGTGTTCTGGATTGATCTTTAGGAGCTGAATCTTAGTGCCAGCTCTACAAATAAGTAATAGATCTTAGATAAAAATTGTGTTTTCTTTTTTTAAAAAATATTTATTTTTTAGTTTTAGATGGACACAATATCTTTATTTTATTTTTATTTTTATGTAGTGTTGAGGATCGAACCCAGTGCCTCGCACATGCCAGGGGAGCGTGCTACCACTTGAGCCACATCCCCAGCCCTTGTGTTTTCTTATATGCAAAATACTCTCTGATTTATACAAAAGTTAGGGAGGTTCCCATGGATATTATGAGGACAAAGTAAGTAAAATTCTTCTGAGTTGTTTTGTGCTTCAGAAGTTAAAAAACACCTAAAGCCTAGCTGAGAGGGTGAGTGGGTATGCATGTGCCCCCTAGGAAGCTTTCCTGCCCTGGTATCCCAGCATTCCCTGCCCTGCCTCTCCCCTCACCCAGGCCGCCCGCTCTCCCTGTTATCTCAGTGACCTTCACCTGTATTCCCAAGTGGTGACTCTACTGTGGCTTTTAGGAGTTTCACTTCCTACCCCAAGGCTGATTTTTTTTTTTTTTTTTACAGCCCAGCTGTGTTTCTCATCAGACATTATTTGAATTAAGTTGAAATGGAAAAGTTAGGACATGGATGGAGTCACAGACTGGTTTATTCACTTGGCAGATAGTGTTGACTGTGGTTACTCTTTTACAGTTATGAGGAAACAGAAAAGAAGATGGTATATAATTCTGTACAGAAAATCATAGTATTAAAATGAACTGAACTTTCACTCACTTTCTAATTAAAAAGTGAGACTTCAGCATTTTAGAAGTATCCTCAAATATCCTCAGTAACTTAAAACCTTTGCATATTTGGTTGTATTTCAGGTTTTTAAAGATATGGTTATTAGCAAGGACAAATAAAATTATTAGCTTTCTTTCAAAACTTATGTTTAAAAATATAGTATACATTTTGAAATGGAAATTGATTTTGTAAGGTCTTTGGATGATATTTGTAGCTGCATCAAAAAACAAATGATGACTATCAAATCACTAGAAAGCAAATTATCCCTTCCAGAATCCTGGCTTAGGGAGAACAACTACTAACACCAAATCTTACAGTAAACAAATCAATAGTTTGTGGTTTTGTTTTTCTTGATGTTTGTTTGTTTAGTTTTGTTTTTGTTTTGCTAAAACAAGTTTATATATAATTTATGACATTGTTCTCAAATCGCTATCATGTCAGCAAAATGTGAGTATTGCCATTATTTTGAGAATGAATTTCCAGTGACTGCTAAAGGTCAAATAGGACTTTTTTTAAAAATGATACTGGGATATGAACCCAGGGCCTTATGCATGCTGAACCTGTGCTCTACCATTGAGCTACATCCCCAGTCCAATTAACTAGAATTTTAAGTCATTAAAAAATCTTCTTGTAGCTCATTGGTAAAGCACTTGCCTTGCATGTGTGAGGACCTGGGTTTGATTTTCAGTATCACATAAAAATAAATAAATAAAGTAAAGGTATTATGTCCATGTACAAAAAAAAAGAAGAAGAAGAAGAGAAAAAGAAAAATCTTCCCTGTGGTTGCAATACCCTTCCTGAGCTAGACCAACTCTAGTAGCCCAGGCTCTTCCACTAGCTCCGGAGCTGTTCTCTGAAGGCAGGGTGACCCCTTGTTCATACCCCATTTGGCTTCCTGTCCTTCTTTCTCCTCCCCAAGCTGCAGGCTTCTCTATTTACATTTCTTGGTGGCTCTTTTTTCTCCATAATCAGAGAATCCCCTCAGGAGATTCTAATTACCCTTAACAGTTATTTCACTTTGGGGATCCATTTGTTCAGGGCTTTTCCTTTTGCCTTAATCACCTCACTATTTAGGAGTTGGTCATCTAATTTACCTTTATAACTGAAAGTTTCTTTTCACTAGAGTTCATTCATGTTTATGGAGTATTTAAACTTTGGAGTTAGGTCTTAGTTTGATCAGTGGTACTACCATGAGTGACTCTGTGACCCTTCAGCCTCAGTTTTCTATTTTTTAAAATAAGAACGGCAACATCTACATCATGGAGTGGAGAATTAAAGCTCTTCTCCATCCCACTACCCTAGTGTCCATACAGAAGTGTTAACCTCCTGCCCAGGACTTCTGCAGTTTGCTGAAAGTTTTCCCACGGTTAATTCATTACATTCCCAGATATTGACGAGTGTCTACTGCAATACAGCTTATCCTTCACTTAGGTTTCTTCCTAGCAAGATCTCCAGTGGTGTTAAAAGATCCTGACTTTGCTGCCAAGAGTTAGTAGAAATTTCCATAGCCTTGCCTGATTATCAGGTGATAGTTTATAACCAAACCTGGGACAGTGTTCCCTGTGAGATGCTTGTCTAGTGTTAGGCCAGGGATTTAGTAAGTGCTTGGTGAGTGTGTTTTGACTTTGTCTAGGGCAGAAAGGGCTGTGGTGGTCGGGAGCTACTCATCTGGTCAGCCTTGGTGAGTGGAAATCCATGTTGCTGAGCTCATGTGTAACTTTCATCCATGCTGCCAGGGCCACATTATTCATGAGCCCATTGAGCAATGACAGGGGCAGCTGGGGAAGGAGGCTGACTGCTATCCTCACAGTGGATCATCTGTCCATGTGATTATTAAAATCTTCCTCTGCAGAGGTTATCCTTTGATGAGCATTCACTTGACTTCAATATATTCACCATTGTTTGCTCATTCAGAGAGGTCTATCCACCTACCTTTCCCCAGATTTCCTTGTTAACAATTTAAAAAATCATGTTCCTTGCATTTCCCTGACCATTCAGCCAAACATTAGCCATTGCCCATGAATAGGTAGTAATCATTCGTCTTGCCATCCAAAGTGAATCATTAGGTGTCCTACTTGAAGTTGTGTCCACTGAGAGGATTTTCCTAACCACTGTCCTTCAGGGATGTTCCAGATGCTGTGGCCTGCATGTTGTGCAAAACCTTGGTAAACCAAGCCCCGGTCTTCTCTTTTTTTTTGTCAGCTGATCATAGGGAGCTTCCCATGAGGCCATAAGTGCAGACTGGAAGAAAGAAGGCAGTGTCACAGGAGTTGGGACCATGGGCATCTGGGCCACTTCTCTGGGCCCAGTCACTTGCATTTGACATGGATGCTGCTGTACATAGTCAACTTTGTGGAGTGGTGGGTCAATTAACACCCAAGTCATAACCAGCACCTCTTGTCACAAGGAAGCTTGGTGGCCTGTGGTCAAGCATTCATTGTCTTCTAAGGCCCTGTAGCAGGCCATAACCTGTTTGTCAAAGGAGAGTAGTTATCTGAGGAGGATGGCAAGGGCTTTGCTTCAAAATCCTGAGGGGATGCACCATGGCTCACCTATAGAGGCCTGCCAAAGGTCCCAACAGCATTCACCTCTGCCATTGCCACTCGAAGCACCACTGCATCTGCTGGATCATGTGGCTAAGTGGCAGAGCAGCCTGTGCAGAGCTTTCTCTTGTTCTGGGGCCCTCTACAGCTTGCAGCTCTTTTTGTCATTCAGTAAATGGGCTGGAGTAGCATGTCTAAATGAGGAATGTGTTGCCTCTGAAACACAGAGGGGCCCAGTTAGGTTGACACAAAATTAACCACCACAAGGCAATGTGCTGTGATGCATAGAAACTCAATTTACAGGTAGCTCTTAAAGAACTTATATTATTTGGCATCATTTTTTAAAAGATTGCTTTAGAAGAAACTAGTATATTTGGTTTCAAACTTTGAATTGAAATCCTCCATTATTCACTGAGCTATCCCCATCTCTATCACTCCTCACCCCCTTCCAGGTGTTTTATGTCATAATCCAGCTGCTAGATTTTCTTCTTGGGTAGCAAATCTTTAGATTTGGCAGGATATTGGACTTAAGAATGAGCATGTTTATTTGTTTAGTATTTGAATAGAATCCTATAAATCAAAATATTTGAGCTATAAGTTTCTTAGAGGTTGTCTAGCTGAACGTCACTTTTCACACCAAACAAAGCCATCCTCTAATAGAAGCCAGATTGGAACCCAGGTCTTGTTATTAGCCTAACACCATCTCTCAGTTCTAGCTTTACTCTGCCCACTGGGGTCTGAGAGGTGTGTGGTTGTCTGGATTGATAGTTGGAGTCAGAGAATGAGAAGATGCTGTCTTCACTTGGTAGTCAAACAAATGCAGACCAAAATGACTATAGTGTGTTAGAGTGATGTTGTTTCTTGACCTATTGCTAGATGTGGTCAGCCAAGTTGTAGAGATTTTAAAGAGCAAGATGTTGAGAATCCATCTGTCTTAACTTCCCTGAGAAATGAACAAGAACAACCTGGAAATTAACATAGTAGACTAAATGTAAAAGCTTTAAGATAAGACTATTACAGTATTTAAAATATGAAATTTTAATAAAAATAAGGAACTTAATACTTGAATTTTCCTTTAGCAAGCTTAGCAATAGGTAGATGGTTAAAGTCAGATTTTTGTTTAACTTTGAGGCCATAGTATTGTTAAGGTCAAGAGCACTTTTAGTTCTTATATAATGTACTGGCTGCAGATTTGTAGTCTTAGAACAGATTTGTTGGCTTAAGTCAAGTCTAGGTAGGTGTTTGTGGGTCAGTGGGAAGATTTTTTATTAGAGTTGGGATCTCTGTTACAAATTAGAATCAAATCTCAATGAAGGGGGAAAAGTTTGTTTGCTAATAAACAATAATGACTTTTGGAAATAATGGCCTTTGCTAATTATTTATAGGGTGTTTTAGTCAGCTTTTTTTGGCACTGGGACCAAAAGACCTGAGAAGAACAATTTTAGAGAAAAATTTATTTGGGGGCTTGTGGTTTCAGAGTCTCAGTTCATAGACAACCAGTTCCATTCCTCAGGCTCAATATTATCACACCAAGAAGCCGGCGGGGGCAGGGGAATTTCTGTTCAACAAGTACAAAATATAAACCCCAAAGACATGCCCCCAGGGACCCATCTCCTCCAGCCATACCCTACCTGCCTTCAGTTACCACCCAGTTAATCTCTATCCAGATTAAAGCGCTGATTGGGTTAAGACTTTGATAACCCAATCATTTCACCTCTAAGCCTTCTTGCATTGTCTCACACATGAGCTTTTAGGAAACACTAATATCCAAGCCATACCAATGGGGATCGGCGTTTATTCAGAATATCTTATTTTCCAGCTTGAAGCTCTCTAGTCCTACTCTGTACTTCACGGTGCTTGCCTTATTTACGTCTTTATTTGCACTTAAGTTGTCGAGTTTGCTTTGTTTTCAGGGACTCACTTTCTATTCTGGAAACCCCTTTTTTGGTCCAGGCGTGGTTGAACAGAGGGTGGGCCTCACATGGATCGTAGACACTATAGTCACCTTTGATCTGCAGCCACGTTTGTTTGACTACCAAGTGAAGATAGGATCTTCTCATTCTCTGACTCCAACAACCACACACCTCTCAGACCCCAGTGGGCAGAGTAAAGCTAGAACTGAGAGTTGAGTTGGGGAGGAGACAGGTGGGGAGATGGGCACTGTATCCCAGCAGCCCGCCCACCTGAAGTAGCTTTACAGGTGAGAAAAAGGAAGAGCACAAGGACAGAAATGCCCTTACCACTGTAAACATAGTGCACGTGATACCTTTCTCCTCCTTTTTCCTTTTACTTTTTAAGATCAAGCAGTGAGTCCTTTTTAAACACACTCTCCACCTACCTCACCAACTAGGACTATATTACTGAGAAATCAATTCCAAGGTCTGCAATGGAATCATTTCATAATTATAGGTTGGTTAGTTTTTTTAAAGTTGGGAAGAAATAATATGAGTAAGAGGAATATAGTTTTTAAATTGAAATTGATATTTGTGACACTTCGGTTCTGAGCTTTTTGTGGGTATGTATGTGGATTATGTCTTTTAAGATTCACATAGTTCTATATGGAAGCCAGAGTTACTACTTGTGAGTTTTGTTTGTTTTTTTAGAAAACTCACATCCTCCTTTAATATTATTTTTAATTTCTAAAGAAATGACTAGACATCAACTAAACTTTGTGTATTGTATTCCAATAAAAAGTTTTTAAGGACTGAGGTTATAGCTCAGTGGTACAGCGCTTGCTTACCACTGAGACCCTGGGCTCGATCCTCAGCACCACATAAAGATAAATAAATAAAATAAAGGTATTGTGTCTATCTACACTAAAAAATATATTATTTAAAGTTTTTAAAAGCAAAGCTATTATATTTTTGTGATTCTGGTATGTTCTTCCATCCTTTTTTGATATGCACTAATTGGCCCTAATAAATTTTATGACTCAGTGACTACTAAAATATAACTCTAAGCCTTAAAAGGAATGCTCTTTTGATTGTACTTTTTATTAGTGCATTTAAATTATACATAATAATGGGTTTCATTGTGGCATACTCATCATGTGAAAGCATACTTTAATCATTTCCACCTGCACTACTCTCCCCTCTCCAGTCCCCTTCTTCTCTAATAGTCACAAAAGGAATGCTCTTAATACTCTATGTGTTATGTATAATAATCATCTGCTGTCTACATAAAGTGTATATATTTTTAAAAGAATAGCAGTCTTAAGTGGCTTTTCAAAATTACCAATGGGATAAAGTCCAAAACCAGTAACCTTTTTTTTTTTTTTTGGAATTGGGAGAGGCACTGGGGGACCTGACTTAGTATTTATGAAATTTACATTAGGGGATCAGGTACCATATTTCCTTTGTTTATGTTATAGGAGTATATGATCAACATAGAGGTGCTAATCTTCGTGAAAAGCAGATTTTAGCTATTCTAAATATGTAAAGGACTTGTCTGTTTAATCCATTCATACTATATTTCTGTTGACTTTTCTACATAATGATTTCAGCAGCCATAGACGATCATTGCCAAGAGCCATTATATCATTAGTAGTTGCAAAATGGTGACATCCTAATTATATCATTCCTTCTTTATAACTGGACTATTTATACAAAGAAAAACTTTGCCTTACTCAGGATTAATTTGTTTTAAGGGGTACTGTTTACGAGAAAAGGCAGGTAAATGTGCATTTGGGTTTTTTCCCTTATCAGTTTTCAGAATAATAAGTTTGTTTTATAGCATTCTTCAAAGGTTAAGAGTGCTTGTCTAATTTTTTTAGGATCATCCTGGACTCTGAATTTTAGCATACTTTTCTCAGTGCCTTGCATGAGTTCTTTTTGAATGCTCAAATTGTTCCATTCTTTTTTTTAATATATTTATTTCACTTATTTATTTTTATGTGGTGCTGAGGATCAAACCCAGGGCCTCGCACATGCTAGGCTAGCATTTTACTGGTGAGCCACAACCCAGTCCCCCATTTTTTTTTAATACTTTTTAGTTGTTGGTGGAGCTTTATTTTATTTATTTATATGTGGTGCTAAAAATTGAACCCAGTGCCTCATACATGCAGGGCAAGCGCTCTTCCACTGAGCTACAGCTCCATCCTCTCAAATTGTTCCATTCTTAGAGCCTCTTCACATTTGTTCTAAAGGACCTTCCTTCTAGTGTAACAAGATGGCCCAGGCTCATATTACAATATGTTAACATTTTGTGTCAAAACCTGCTTGTGCTCATGCTCGCCAGTATCAGTGAGTACAACTAGTGTCCAGACCTTGGTTTCTAATACCATTTCCCAGTAAGTGGAACCAGGGGTCCATGGAGAAATGTCTAATTCAAGGTCTGGAGCAGAAAATAAGCATGATGAGGAGGAGTATCTTGCAGTGGGAGAAAATAAGATAGTGCCAAAAAAAAAAAAACCTTACACACAGTGATGAGGAGGAGTATGTCAAAGGGATATAGTTCACAAAAAGAACTCCAGTAGTCAAAGCTAGAACAATTTCAGCAACAAAATTGGTGAAGTTGTATTGGATTATAATCCAAATCAAACCATCAAACAGTTTATAACTCTATACTAATAAAATAAATGGGAGAGAATATGTAGATCTGTGCAGAAAAGCATACACACACACGCATACGCACACGCACACACACATATCCCCCACCCTCAAGGAGGTGAAGCATAATTCATATCTCCTTGAGTGGAGGCTGTGTGTCACCGCTGCCTTCCAAAGAGTTCCACGTGGAAAGGAAAGGTAGTAATTTTACAGTGATGAAGCCCAACAAACACTACCTCATCCAGGTGGTCAAAGCTAGTATTTGCTATGATTTGGATGTTGAGTTCCCCTCACAAGTCCACATAAAGACTTGTTCCCCAGGTGGCACCAACATTGGAAGGTGCTGTTGACCTTTAAGGAGGAAACCTAGATAGAGTTCCTCAGATAGAGTCCCTTGAAGGGGATTGGGGCACACTGTTTCTCTTTCCCTCTGCTGTGGTTCAAGATTGAACCATTTGCTCCTATACCTGGTCCCACCATGATCTGCCACTATCTGCTGTCCTCACCAGAGGCCAAGCCTCTCTCATTGCCTCTGATCTTGGATTTCGAAGCTGCAAAGCTGTGAACTAAATGAAACAGTAGTAGCCTGTGTTGATATTTCATTGTAATAACACAAAGCTGACTCATACAATACCAGAGTAATGAGTTGTGTGGAGAGTGTGTGCCACTGACAAGGTGTGATGGCAGTGGCACATCTGCAGTCTCTTCAAAACCCATCGTCCCCACCCATCAATCGGGAGGAAAATATCAGAGAAATCCTAGTTGAGGGCATTGTACATAATATTTCCTGAGTCCACTTCATAATAGGTCTCCAAAATTACGGAAAGACTGAGAAACAGAGGCACCTAAAGAGACATGATGACTAATATCACCTGGTATCCTGAGATCCTGTGACAGAGAAATGACACTAGGCAAGAATTACGGAAGTCTGAAATCGGGTGGACATTAGTCAATAATTATATATTCATATAGTTCATTAATTGTGACAAATACACCATCCTAATTTTACTAATGTAAAATGTTAATAATAGAGGAAGCTAGATGCCAGCATATGAGACCTTTGTAGTGTTTTCACAATTTTTCTGTAAATCTAAAACAATTCTAAAATTTAAAGTTTATTGGGAAGTTTTAAAAAGTAATTTACCCTTTGACAATAATAGCAAAAACTAAAATTCATATAGTAGTCCATGTCTTCAAAAACATTCACAAATCTTTTTGAGTATCTCACAGTTTGTAATTAGGCAAGTAATTTATTTTATTATTTTTTTACTTTTTGTTTTAATGTTAAGCTTATATTTTAAAAGCTTGTGGGAACTGCGTGTTTTAACCATTGTTAAGACAAGAGTTGGGTGGTAAAGATCAATCTAAGAGTAATTTCTTATGCAGTGGCTGAGTTTTCATCTCTTAGTGATGGCCACCACACAGGGAGCACTAGCACTGTGTGAAGGCTTGCCCCAGTTTGGGGGCAGTGCCATGTCTCTGTCCTTGACAGGCCCATTGCAGCTGATGGGCCACGGGTCCCGGAAAGGAAGTCTGCTTTGTAGTGAGGAAGAGCTGCCTAGGACTCTGAGCAAGGATGGGGTTGTTGATGTGGATGGAGAAAGGGTGGCCATGAGAAAAAATGCACCCCAAGAAACAAACAGGAATACCTGTGAAAAGTTTGAGGTGTCAGACATCTGGGTAGACATCAGAGGGGAATGGAGTAAAGGAATTGAAGATGCAAGTGTGGAACTAAGTCATCCATTTTTATTAGATGGATGGACATTGGATTCAGAGACGAGACTGGAGCAGATCCCTAGGAAATCACTGTAGAAAGGAGAGAAACAGTAGCACAGCCCTGGAGCTCTCAACAATTGGAGGTGGGAAGACAAAGGCCTAGGAAGGAAATGCAGAGATGAGTATTAGAAGCCAAGGGCAGTGTAGCTGTGGGTACCCATCCCCAGCTGCCGTGCCTGTTGGCTGCTAAGACTCAGCTGCCACCTGGTCTCTCTTCCTATCCACCCAACCCCACCTCACCCCTGTTCCTGTCAAACAGCCAGTGACTAAACCTAGGGAGCACAAGAGGCTGCCCCTTGACTAGGTGGGACTGAGGCAGTGCACCCCCCACAGCTCTCCATGACATCAAGCTGAACAAGCTGGTCCCCACTGACACATATCCTTCCCTCCTTTATTCCCCATCCCATCCTGCTTCCCTGAACACATACAGGAACAACCCCAAGAAGCCACTTAATGCACAGGAATCCCCATCTCAGTCCCTGCCTTTAGGGAACCTGACAGAAGACACCAGAGAAAAGAGGGTTTGTCAAGAAACAAGCACAGTGCCTTAGTAAAACATCAGACATTAATCCTTTTCCCAGAGTCACACCTCCGTGTAGTTAAGGCCATTCTTGTCCCCTCTCCTACTGTGGATGTTGTTCTTCCATTTGGACGGCATTTCTTACACTCTGCTTATTTCAGTAATTCTATCAGAGAGAAGGCCACACCCTCTGCTCAGAAAGTCTGGCCATACAGTTTTACTGCAGACACGTGGGCAACTAGTGAAGGGCAGGCAGAGGCTTTGGGAACACAGAAAAGGTGTCATTTGAAGAAAATCCTGTACCAGCTTCAAGGCTTGACTTCAGTTCTGTGTTGGAGCAGCCCCACCGCCCTTCATTTAACTGTACCAGGTTAGCTGCTCTTAGCTCCAGCCACCTCTTTGCAGCCTCTGTGTGGCCTCCATTTCAGGACCTCTCCAGACACCCAGCTCTGCAAAACACACTTTCAGTCCTTAGCAAATTGGCAAAAAGAACACAGAGAAGACCATCAGTGAGCATTTACCCTAAGTCGGTTACATCTTTCCGCTGCCCGTATTTAACCCCCTTCCAATGCATCCAGTTCCTGTGGCACTTCTCAAGAGTGTGGCTATGTTTCAAGTGCCTGGCAGTAGGTCTGTTGGATCCTTGAGACTCAGTTTCTTGGAGAAAATTACAAAGGGGGACATAGTTGAGCATAGGGCCTGGCCAGGATTTGTGGTGGTCAATAAACATTACAAGTAAAATATGAAATAATTCTTTACCCGTTAGATTGGCAAAAGTGTCTTTAAAAAAAAAAAAAAAAAAGCCTGGCAGTTTTGAGTACAGTTAGCATGTAAGGCAAACTTACAAGATGGAATGAAAACTGTTGATGGAATAAAAACTTCCAGTAACTTCAGGAAATGACTTGGAAGAGCCTAGCACATGCCTTTAATCCAGTTGTTCCCCATCCTAAGAATATGCCCTGGAGAAATGCCACAGTCTGGCTGGGCACAAAATAACCGGGAGCTCACGAGCCACTTGTAGGTTCAAACAAGAACTACTTTATTGCCCGAACCCCACGGGAACTCTCCGGAACTCCGCGGGAACTCAAAAGTAGCAGGCACCCGAGGCAGCAAGAGCCGCCCCACTGCCGGACAGCAGAGGTCCTCATACACAACTGAATACACAACTTGCCCCAATCCAGCATCATCCAGTTACAGCAATCAGTCACCATCCCAATAATTATACACAGCTTAACTTAATCAGCATCATCCCAATGGCTCGCTGGCGTCACCTCCCAGCCACTCCTTCTGGCAAAATGCCAGGCACCGTCTTGACTTGGTTGTAGCTCTCAACAGAGAAATCCTTAACACTTTCCACAAGGAAGTCTGTAGCACAGTGTTTGTGAATGGCATTGTTAGTAAAGCAGCTGTGGTCTGTTTTTACTCACTTCTGAGTAAGGGACAACCACCAAATATTTATATTTGTCACAGCAGGAGGAAAAGGAAGGCAGCTTAAATGTTCATTAGTAAGAGAATGGATAAATGAGGTAAGGACTGTGCCCTGGTGAGGACAAGTGAGTTAGAGCCTATTGTCAAGAAGCTTAACAGCTTTCGAAAAGTTGATAATTTTTAAGCTGGATTGCTGGTGGGAACATGGAAGATTTATTAGCTCCATTGTTATTCTTTGGTGTTTGTTAAATATTTCTGCAATATTTAAAATTATGAAAAATAAACATACTGCGGATACATACATATATAATAAAAATTATGTAAATTTAAAACATGAAATGCCCCAGGAAATTATTTTTTTTTGTCAGAGGAGGAAGGATTGAGGTCTAAGAGGAGCACACAGGGGTGTCCATAGGACTGATGACATTGTCTTATGCTGAATACTTCACAGTGACTTTTTCTCTGAACTTTTGAGCATGTCACAAATATTTCCCAATTATTAAAAAAAAAAATCTGTGGAGAGATGTGTGTCTTCTCTCTGGGCCACTCTTATGAAGAGATAGAGTAATAGTAAGTCCTCCTCCTAAGAAATTTGTGAAAATAAAATAGTGTGATTAAAATAACATGAAAATTAATTTTCATTGCTGAAAGATATATAAGGCTTCTGCAAACAAGATAATTATTTTTAGAAGTATGAGGAGATAAAAGTAAAATATATTAATTGGAGGAAAAATCAGAAAATATAGAAAAGTTTGAATAAAATAATTTATAGTCCACCACCACTGACGATTTAGTTATTTTTAAGCATGATTGTTTTCTTTTCTCAGAACTAAAACCTGTTATTAGTTATTTTCCAGGACATTTTTGTATTGTAGAGGTAGACAAAAAGAACAGTCCTGACGTTCTGCAGGGGTTCTTGCAGTGGGACAACTCTTTCTGCATATGTCCTTCCTAGCAGCACCTGTTTGGTGCTTCAGGAGTATAATTGGCTGAGTGATTGACAGCCACAGGACAGTGTGGTTGATGAGTACCCAGGAAGAGGAGAAAGAAGACAAGGGCTCTGGCTTGGCCCTTAACTCAGCCTGGAATCTGCTATGTGACCTTAGGCAGGTTGTCTCACCTCATTAACTTGTCTTCATTTGTGAGACAGACTGCTTGGTAAATAGTGTCTTATTTTAATTCCAGTTTACTGATAACTACTGTATACACAGAGATGTTTCTTTGAGAAAGAGTAGGAAGTGATTCTGGGTGCGGAAATGAAAATTCATAAATGGAAGGCACTTTATACCCTCAATTATTAGTGTGTGTGATTCAGCATTTTGTAAGTAAATTTTGACTCAGTAGATAAGTTGAGATTGAGTGGAAAAGGATAGGTGTTATTTCACTAGATTTTGAGGCAAATCAAAGGCTATATATGGTGAAGAGATGAAAGTGTGGACTGTTGGGTTTCCTAAAGACTAGTTAGAATGCAGTTATTTCAACAAGTTTTATGTATTACAGAAGTGGTGGACTCTTGCTCGCACATGGTGGATGAGAGGCTAGGAACGGTAGTTTAACATTAATCTCAGGAGACTTGGTGGAATTCTTTTTTCCCTAATTCCCACCTGCCTGGTTATACAAACTCTATCTAATAAGATATATTGTTTTCCAACAAGATTTAGAAGTATCAGGAAGGAATGTGTAGGTGTGAGTTTCCTGGGAAGCATCTTAAAGAAGCTGAAACTAGAAAGTTACCCCCCCCCAAACATATTCAGGCTCAGAACCCTTTTAGAGGCACTTGGTCTCTGAATTCTTTTATTGTCTCTGGATGATTTCATTTGTGACATTCTTATTAACAAATTGAATTAAATGAACAAATGGATCAGGACTGGATTTAAGTGAGAGAAAAACATTGGGTTACCTGGAAATAAAATCTAGAGCTTTTTCTCAGATGTAATAGAAATGTCTATGATTCAATAAAATAGACAACCCAATTTAAAATGGGCAAATAATCTGAATAAATGTTTCGCCAAAAAAATAAATAAATAAAAATCTAAACAACCAACAAGCACCTAAAAGGATTCCCAACATCATTAATCAACTGAGAAATGTAAATCACACTACTTCACGTCTTCTAGGGTGACTATAATTTTAAAAGACAGGTAATAGCCATTATTTGAGAGAATGTGGAAAAATTGGAATCGTCATTCATAGTAGGTCAGGATGTAAATCTGTACAACTACTTTGGAAAACAGTCTGGCAGTTCCTCAAAAAGTTAAACATAGAATTATCATTTGACCCAATAAAGAAAAATGAAAATATATGTTCATATAAAAAACTTGCATGCAAATGTTCATAACAGCTTTATTCATAATACCGAAATGCGGCCTTTTTGCTGGAGTCCTAGGTCAGAGATATGCCCCAACAATCAAGTCCAGCCACCTGACCCCAAAATCAAATGGAAAAGTAATGGCTAAAAGCAGGAGAAGAACTTTAATTAGTATAGCTGTACTGGGGAAACAAGGACACCAGTGATTCCAGCCCCGTCTGTGGGGATACTCACATGAGCTCTCAAATCATACAGATGTGTGCAGGAGGCGTACGAATTCTAGCAGGCTTGGTCAGATTGTGGTCTGGTGGATCATTACCTGGTCATGGGTGATGAGAAAGTTTCTGTTGCCTGGGGATAGTTTTAACTTGTTAGAAGATGTTTATCAATCAGATCGTGGTTCTTAGAATCCCAGGAGATCAGTTCAAAACAGAAGAGACAAAGGCAAAATGGAGGCAAAGATGCCACTTTTTTTTTTTTTTTTAAACATTTGTAGGACCAAGTGAAGAATCAGTGTTTTTAGCAAAATTAGCTTCTCAGTCCTTTTTACGTGAATGACCCAAATGTTCATCAGCTGATGAGTGTAGGGTATAGCCCTACAGTGGAGAACAGTGTTTGGACTTGTAAAGGAAGTACTGATACACGCTACAACGTGAATGAACTTTGAAACTTTATAGCAGGGGAAGGAAGCCAGTTAGAAAAGACCACACATATCATGTGATTCCATTTATGTAAAATGTATTGAATAAGCAAATCCATAGAACATAAGGAAATTAGTGATTGCCTGGGGCTAGGGGAAGTGTGGGATTGAGTGGCGATGGCTAGAGTATGGGGCTTTTGCAACGATAGTGAATATGTTCTAAAATGTACTGTGATGGTCACACAACTCTGTGAATTATATATTTTCAATGGGTAAAGAAGACAAATGCCCTTGGTGTGAGCTAAGTGACAGTTGTTTTGCTCTCCTAAATGTAATTCTGGGTATGGGAAGTGAGGAGACTTGTCTAGGGCCTTAGATTATAGGCCAAGTGGACTTTCAGCAGTCCTGCCTTCTTTTTCTTGTAGATTCTCTACCTTAATACCTCTTAATAAACTATAAAATTGAAGCATATCTGATATTGGAGAAGATAACAAGTTTGTATTATTCTTAATATCTTTTAGTTGTAGTTGGACGCAATATTTTTATTTTATTTCTATGTGGTGTGAGGATCAAACCCAGTGCCTCATGTATGCTAGGTGAGCACTCTTCTACTGAGCCACGATCCCAGCCCTAAGCTTGTATTTTTTGAATAATCAAAGTCAGAGGTCAGAACATAGCTCATCCTGTATCTTTTTAATAGAAGAGCACCCCTGAGCTAGCACCCTCAACATGGAATTTCTTTGGTGCCCAGACTAAGAGAGTCCCAGGGGAAGAAAAGCTGTGCCTTAGGGTACCTGGCAGACTCACAGTACCCTGCCACACAATCTGGATGACTAAGTACCCAACTGGTCCCCTGGCTGGTGATTTCTTAGCACTTTAGTCTTATCATTGCCAAGTAGGCTGGAAAGGTTTAGAGAACAGGAAATAAGATGCTGGGAGATAAGGCGGCAGCTGTGAACTGCAGACAGGAGAGGAAATGAGAATGAATACTAGTCCAAGGAAACATTTGCAATTTCACCCCATTTTTAAATGAAGAACCATGGGAAAGACTTTGTCCCTAGTTGGCAGGGGAGTTAACTACCTACCCAGCTATATGCATTAGAACTCAGAGGAGTGTGTGGGGTGGGACCACATTTCCATTTACTGCTGCATCTCAACTGATTAAGAACTACCAAAGGATGAAATTGCATCTGTGAACATTTCATTTACCCAGAAACAGCAATAGTGTTGTCATAAGACCAAGAAATCTTTAATGTTAGAAATAATTTTAAAATATTTTTTCCTCTCTTCTTCTATGTTTATGTAATGCTGTGACTGTGCAGGCCGTTTTCATGAAGAAGGGCTTTGCTGTTGACGTTAACTATGCAGCTGAACTGGTAGTGAATAATAAATGCAAAAAGGCTAAGATACATTGTGTCTAACCTCTGTCTTCTGAAATATGACACTTTGTCTAGAGGCACTTTTTGCAGAGAATCTCATAGCAGACAAATGTTCACTCTGTTAACCTAAAGATATAATTTAAAAACTGATCAGTTATGAATATTGTGTTCTTGTTTGTCAGATTCTATTCTGTGATCACCATTCTGAAGTGTGTAATGATGTAGACATCAGTGATTAATATCTGTCTGTTGAGACCAGATTGTAGCTACGTGCATATTTGTGGATTCCCTTAAATAAGGGAATCTTAATTTATTGTTCCTCTCTCCGCGTATTGATACCTGCTCCTGGGTATGTTCACAACTCCTTAATGGCTCACATAGCACTATATTATGTCTGTGTAGTAAACTGAGCTCCAACAGGGCCAGAGATGTCCTAGTCTCTCTTTTTAGCCCCTAACAGTGTCTGGCTCATGTTAGGCAGACAGTCAGTATTTGCTGTTGTTAAAAGCCTTTGGGAATTTAAAATTATCTACTTGAAATAGTTTTTAATACCTACTTGAAATAGTTTTTATAGTTCAAAGATATGATTTAACATGGATCAAACTTCTAATTCTATGTTATTGTTTGGCAAAATATGCTCAAAATTGCTGTGTCAGTATTTGAAGACAGGCCCACCTGACCCTTTCCTCAACAGCAGATCTATCCACAAGCTGATGTTACTGGATCGTGTCAGCACTGTATCTGTAGAGCTGGGCCAGAGCAAGGAAGGGGCTGTCTACCCAGGGATGCAACCAGGTGCAGCTTCCTGGAGAGTTCTAGATGTCTCATCCTTGCAAGTTGACTAGCGTGATGAGTCATCGACGGGTCTCCAAGGATCACAACCTCACGCTTCTTTTGATTATTGCAGGGTTTTTAAAAAGCTATAGTACTATTTTCCTCTTGGAAGTTTTGAGGATTTTGTTGTGCATCTTATAAATGTTGATACCATCAAGTATGACAGACCAAGGCTAGCTCAAGGGGAACTAAATCAGACCATTCTTAGGGTCCTCTCCTAGCTCTGGTGCCCTGGAAGCATGTTGAAAGACCTAAAATCAGATGTGTAGGTTGTATAATTTTGAAGAGTCATGGGTTTGTGCACTGGTCTGAAAGCAGGAAGTGTGCTTTGGACAGATGGGTGTGAGTGGGACAGGAGGCATTGTAGAAGTCCTTGACATCAGTTTATGGGCTCATTTTGTATTTTAGAATCCAAATTAGAAATTGGAAACCCTTTATGCCTGTGTCACATGTTTACAATAGTTACAATGAGTTGATTAGGCACAGAATATTGGGAGTAGACAGGGCTCACATGTTGACAAATAATAGTGCCCTTGCTGACCCATGATAGTCTTCCCTTGTTGATGTGTTACCCATGTATGTAGATATTCTGGCCTCCTTTAACTCGCTGAGGGCAACGGGTATGGTTTATATCCTCCAATTCAATATTAGCCGCATAGCATGAGAGTTATAATTTTTAAAAAATGTGTGGGGGGGCATCAGGTATTGAACCTGGGGCATTTAATTTCTAAGCCACAATCCCCATCCCTTTTTATTTTTAAAATTTTGAAACAGGGACTCACTAAGTTGCTGAGGCTAGCTTCCAGCTTGTGATCCTCCTGTCTTAGCCTCCCAAGTCAGTGGAATTATAGGTTTGTGCCACCATGCCTAGCAGCATGAGAATTATAAATTCATGCTGAATATCTGACTGAACCAATTCATTAGGTCATCAGGATAGGCTAGCTGGGGTCAGCCTCAGGAGCACTTCACCACAGTGAACTTAAGGTATTGGTTTTGTGGCACATGGTCCACAGGACCAGTCCAGGCACCCCGCTCCCTTATAGATTTTTACTGGTCCTTCTGTGGGCTGATCTCAGACCCTTCAGGCATTTACTTAGTGTCATAAACCACTGACAGACTTTCTACCTTTTTAGATAAGAAGGAGATACTTGATAAGAAAGCTACACTTGAGAAAGATGAAAGTGATTTGTCTAGACTCAGAATTTTCTAAATTTAAGAATTTAGTTCTTACACTCATGAAATTTGAAACTTCTAACTTGGTTTGTTTGTTTTTGTTTTATACTCTGTGGATTGAATTTAGGGGCACCCTACCACTGAGCTACATCTCATCGCCCCCCCTTTTTTTTAAGAGAGAGAGAGAAATTTTTAATATTTACTTTTTAGTTTTTGGTGGACACAACATCTTTATTTTACTTGTATGTGGTGCTGAGGATCGAACTCAGCGCCCCGCGCATGCCAGGCCAGTGCACTACTGCTTGAGCCACATCCCCAGCCCCATCCCATCCCTTTTTATTTTGAGACAAAATCTTACTAAGTTGCTCAGGCTGGACTCAGACTTGCCATCCTCCTATCTCAGCCTCCTGAGCCACTGGGATTACAGGCATATACCACACACTTGGCTTTCATATTTCCTTTGTGATAAATCCTAAAACAAATTAGATCTTTCAGCCGTACCTTTTCTGAATTGGCCATGTTGATGCCAAATTCTTCAGATATAAGATAGTTCCTTGAAAAAGGTGCCAGAAAATTTCACTTCTGGTGGAAAATAAAGCTAAATTAAGACTTACCCTTTCTTTTTTCTGTACTAAATAAATAACACTTGATTCAAAAACAATGAATCTTGTAAAAATCATTTCCCCACAGTACAGGACCAGCAGGTGAGGGACCCTTGCACACCTGGGAGAGACAGGTGCAGGGTGCCGGTGGGGCCTGTGTTCACAGTGGTGGGCAAGTGCGGGCAGCGTTTGGACGTTTGTCCAGGTGACTGCTGTTTACCAGGATATGTGTCAAGTGTGTCTGGAGCCACATGAGACTGCCCTGTGTGGCTCCACCCATGTTGTCCCCCAGCCTTTTCCTGTGACCCTGCACTGTTTAGTTCTGGGGTTTCAAGGCCTCATCACCGTGGCCCTGGCGGGTTTCTCCCGTGGTAACTGTCTTCTTGGTGGTCTCCTAGGTTGTGCTGGTGAGGTGGAATGAGCCGTACCAGAAGCTGGCCACGTGCGACGCAGACGGGGGAATATTCGTGTGGATTCAGTACGAAGGCAGGTGGTCTGTGGAACTGGTCAACGACCGCGGGGCTCAGGTGAGTGGGCGGCAGGCCTCCTCCCAGGAGGATGACGCCCAGTGACCCCTGGCCAGGGCTGTAGCGCAGAGGGGACAACACTGCGCCGCGCCCAGCTCCTCCTTGAGCAGGCGGAGGAGAAATAACAGAAGCAGAGCTGCGCCCTCTGTCCCTTGTCCCTTGAGTGAACAGAAGCAGAGCTGTGCCTTCTGTCCCTTGTCCCTTGAGTGAACAGAAGCAGAGCTGCGCCCTCTGTCCCTTGTCCCTTGAGTGAACAGAAGCAGAGCTGTGCCCTCTGCCCCTTGAGTGCGCTGCTGCTCTTCAGCCGCCGCGGGCCTTCCCCGTTGCTCAGGGCTGTGACTATGCATTAACTTCGGGTCCTCGGAAGTGCGCCTGGCACGTTTCTTTTCCTCCCTTCAGAAGGTGTTTTCCCTGTGCTGCCATCTCCACAAGACTGTTTCGCACAACCCACTCCCTGAGCCATGAGTTTGTGACACTCCTCTGTGGGGTTTCAGTTAGTGTGGCCACCTGTTGTCATCTTCCACCCTTCCTTTCTGGTACAGTTTGTCTCCACTCTGAGGAAGACAGCTGCTCCAGGGATGCCCCACTGAGCCATGCTGTCCCTGAGTACCTGGTGGGTGGCTGCTGGGCCCTTCTCCTGTGTTTGAGGACACATGTCGCGGAGATTGACAGCACAGTGATTGGAGAGCCTGGCTCCTCTGGGGATGTTTGTTGACATGGGGCTTCCTGTACTGTTTTAACTCTCCCAGAATGAGTTCTCGTGAGCCTTGCTCTACATTTCTAAGGGACAGGATTCCCTCTCCTGCCTGTTGCTTAAATAAGCTATGAGCTTCCATCTGAAAGATATAGCCCAGTCAGGTGGCATAAAATTGCAAGAAAGGAAGATTTATTGTCAGTGAGAATTAGCAGGCTAAGGATCATAAGATGCCATCACAGAAGACAAACTTCCCTTTGCCTGAAGACAACATTCTTCTTGTGTGAGTTCTTTGTTAGTAAGGGTAAACGTAACGATATTGACTGACTCTAATAAAGCCTTATCAGCTTCCCACCTGCCTTCTTGGAGTGACAAGAGAAGAGGTAGCACCAGCCCTGTGACTACTAACCAGCCTTCCTGAAGGAGAGGTACAAATGTGGGAAATCTCCTGACCCAGAGGCACTCAAGTCACTCTGAGGGTGCGTGTTGTATTTGTCAAGAGCATTAGCTCTGGAGTCAGCAGAGGCAGGAAATCCCACTGTTGACCTCTGAGTGGGAAGTATTTAACATCTCTGTGCCTCAGTTTCCTCACCTGTGACAGAGCAGAGGATCTCTGAGGACTAAATAAGACTCGACGTGAAAAGCACAGTGTATGGCGGCTTCCCTGCACACTAAGGCAGTGCTTGCACTGATTGTCAGTACTGCTTCCTCACAGCCCCCTAGCTACTCACCTGCCCTGAGACAGTAGCCAGGCGTCATCTCCATGAACAGCTGCAGGCCTGGAGTTGGCAGCTGGTCATGGATTCCTGTGAAGTGGACAGTTCTCTGAGGTTGCCCACAGAGTCTCTAACCAAAGTAGAGGACGCTTTTCTAAGGCCTTCAGATTTAGGATGACAAAAGTCATTCCTTAGGGGAGAAAGGGAAAAGGACACTAGGTCACATGCCAACCAAGTGCTTGGCTTTTTAACGTGTTATTTCCCTTCATCTCCATAGGAACCTTATTCTGAAAATGTTCTTATTCTCAGTTAATAGAAAAGTCCAGATCAGGCAGGTTTAGTAGCTTGCCCACAGGGGCTCGTGGGTGGCGATGCGAGGACTCAGGCCTTGGTGTGAGTCCAGGGCACTTCACTGCATGGCTTGTTCCCAGCAAGCGCACTTTTCTCTTGGCAGAAATGCATATGTCACCGCGTATCCCCAAATGCTCAGACTTTATTACTGTTTGAGAAACCCACCCCACCAGCCAAGCAGCGCCACCGCCACGTGGTTTTTTCCTGGCGGTAGCTTCTCTTGGTTGGGGATCCCATCGTCTCCACATGGCAGCTGCGTCATCCCCGCCACCTGTCATGTCCCTCTCTGTTTCTTTCCATGGAGAGTGTGGAGCAGACAGCCATGTCAGAAACAGGAAAGGTGGGATGAGTTCAGCTCTGGAGGCCGGTGAGCTGTGAGCAGCTGGCAGCATCCAGAATCTTACAGATGCCTTTGCTGCCAGGTTCCTCTGGAGTCATCACCATATCTTGTGACCTGATTCCGATTTCATGAAATTTTGCTGTTTGAAACTTTGTTTCTTCAAAACATTGAGCAGTTTTCACCACTAAACACTGGCATTTTTTGGGAAGGACCGGTTGCTTTTATTTGCTCTGAGTCAGATCTTTTCTGAATAAAAAAGACACCGCACATGGGTTCCAGTGGATCACTGGTGGGGGCACTGGTAGCTCTGCTTGCTTGGAAAAGCGTCTGGCGAAAGGAATAGTTCTGCAGCTTGGAGGATGAGAGTTCTGGAAGCCAGCTTAGAGAAGAGTGCCACTTTTCTTCTTTTAGAAGAAATAACAGGTGATCCTCGATACAGAGAGTGTCTCTCACTGTCATGGAGTAAGCAAACACTTGGCTGAAGCTAAATGATGGCCTTAACAATTTCTTTTTAAGGCATTGATTATAAGTCCTGTATTTCAAAAAGGGTCTGCAACAGTGCGCACATTATTGTACCGTATCAGTCATTGAAGACGGTTGTGCCAGGCACATGCACTGAGATAGTCTCTTGAGAAGCTGCCTCAGGCAACTATTGGTTGGGTTGCTGCTCGGCTTCAGTTATTCCTCGTCTGAGTGCTATCTTTAGTAAAGTAAAGGCATTGTAACCCTGTGCAATTGAAAAGCAACCAGAAGAAGGGAAGTTTCTTCAATTTTCTCTCCAGCATTCAGTATTTGACTTCACATTATTTTTGTTTTTCACTATTTTGTTTTTCTAGGTGTGATATATTCTTGTTGCTCCATGCTGCCTAATAAACCCAGTTAATTCATGTGAACATCCTGCATCACCTTATGAGAGATTGCCAGTGTTTTTTGTTTTGTTTTGTTTTGTAAATAAGATCCCCAAAGTGCAGGAAACCAAAAATAAACAAGTATAACTGTATCAAAGTGAAAAGCTTCTGCACAACAAAAGAAACAATCAATATAATATACTCTGCAGAATGGAAGAAAATATTTGCAAACTGTAAATCTGGCAGTGGATTAATATATGAGTTATAATAAGGAACTCAAATAACTCAAAAGAAAATTCCCAGATAATTCAATTAAAAACTGGACAATAGACCTAAGTAGAGACATCTCAAAATAAAAGCTACAAATGGCCAGTAGGTATATGGAAAAAAAATGCTCAACATCACTAATCATTAGAAAAACAGTGAGCTGCCACCTCAAGTTAGAATGGCTGTGATTAAAAAGACAGACAGTAAGCACTAGGGGAGGGAGGTGTAAATTCCCACTGCTGGTGGAATGTAAATTAGTGCAGCCATTATGAAAGGGTTTGGAAGTTCCTCAAAAATTAAAAATGAGTAATTATATGGGTAAGGATTCACACACACACGCACACACACTGAATACAACAACTGAAAAAGGATGGAAATTCTGTCATTTGCAACAACACAGGTGGAACCAGAGAGCATCATGGTAAGTGAAATAAGCCAGATACAGAAAGGCAAATGCTGCACCATCTCACTCATATGCAGAATCTACAAAATGTTGGTCTCATAGAAGGTGAAATAGAATGGTCGTTACCAGAGGCTGGGGACAGTGGTTGGGTTAGGGTGAGATGAGGAGAGGTGGGCCAGTGGGTATTAATTAGTGTTAGGTAAGAACAAGAAGTTCTGGTGTATTGTTGCACAGTAGGGTAATTATCAGTAATGAGTGTCCTAGGTATTTCCAAACAGCTATAAGAAAGGATTTTCATTTTTTTCACTACAGAGAAACAATGATTGTTGAAAGAGATGGGTTGCTATAATATCCCTGAGAAGCTTCATTTTCCTGGCCTTGCCTTAGCTCTCTATTAAGATGTTTTTCCTCTTAGTACATAGCTAAAATGCAGGTAAGTAATAGCATTATCTTTGCAAAATGAAAGAACTTTTAAATTTTATTGCAGAATAAACAATTTTTGTTTTAAATTAAGAAAAACTAGGTAGTTCAGGTGGTCGGGATATAATTTAAAGGAACCCAAGGTTCTAGATTTAACTGAAGAAATGGGTTTTTTGTTTGTTTGTTTGTTTGTCTTTTTTTTTTTTTTTTTTTTTAAGGACTCTCAGAGCAGTTATTCAAGAGCTACTTAACAAATCATGCCATTGTCATGATAAGAGATATTGCTGGTACTCATTATAGACCTTTAGCCCCTTTTGCAATTAGTTCATATATTTTTCTTATTTCTTAAAATGTGATTCATCTAGTAATGTCACATTGTTTAAAAATATTGTTTATTTAGTTGTAGTTGGACATAATACCTTTATTTTATTTTTATGTGGTGCTGAGGATTGAATCTAGGGCCTTGCATGTGCTAGGCGAGCGCTCTACCACTGAGCCACAACCCCAGCCCCATCATGTCACATTTTAAAGAGACTTGAATAGTTCCAAGTATAAGCAACAGTGACGATCATAGAGTAATTCTTGTGTTAGAAAAGATTAAAAAGAAACAAAAGTTAGTACAAACTGAAAAAGTAAATTAAGAAAGTACAGTGAGGCAAGCCTGTAATCCTAGTGATTTGGGAAGCTGAAGCAGGAAGATTGCAAGTTCAAGACCAGCCTTGGGAACTTTGTGAGATCCTGTCTTAAAAAATAAAAAGGACTGGAGTATAGCTCAGTGGTAAAGTACCACACAGGTGGGTGCGCTCACGCATGTACACACACAAGAGCCAAATAGAAGTAGAGCACAAATTAGAATAAATACAAATGGATTAAATCAGAAAATAAAGCTTAATGGATTATATTTTTAAAAGCTGGGATCTATGCCTTTTAGAGCCACATGTAGAACTTAAGGACATATACAAATTTAAAGTCAAAGGATGATAAAGATACATCTGGCAAATACCAAGGGAAAAAAATTAAGCTGGTGTAGTTAGATTAATATTAGATAAAATACCTTAAAGACAGAAAATATTACTTTGTTAATAGAGACATCAGATAATGATAAACTGTGGTTTATCAAGATGTTTTTAATGTATATGCTTTTAATAATACCATCAAAATAGTGAAGGAGACTGGTAGAACTGAAAGGAAAAATTGATCAATCCACTGACATACTCAGACGTGTGTTGGCAGCAGTGTAGAGAGCAGGTTGTGCCCTCTCTGAGTTAGTCCGTGGTGTGTAGAACAGCAGTTTCCAGTCTCTTCCTGAACCTTTGTCAGTTCATTTTGTAAAGCAGCAGTTTGCCATAAGCAAACTAATTGTGAGTTTTAAGTGCTAAGAAGGAATGACTCTACACCTTGTTTGTACAAGTAAACAACCACCATTTGCCTGGCACACTCATAAGGCATTAACTGATAAACTATTCATGCTAATGAGAATGAACTTATTGAATTAATCAGAAGCACATGGATATATGGGCAAATCAAAGTCATATCAGAAAATCCAGGCCCACGAGCTTATGGAACACACGAGACCAGTGAATGATGCAACCCCTCGGTCAAGACTCATAAAAGGAGGCATACCCTAAGACTGGACACAGCGGCACCCTGATTCTTTCACCGGGGTCATTGGTCACAAGCCTTGCCCAGGAAAATCACCACCGTGAGGAATCTTTAGCAGAGTGATGCCCATGATGACCGACCACACAAGTCCCATTCCAAGCTGACGCTCCAAATTGATACTGTGAAACTGCCTCCAGACCTTGGCCTAGAATAAATTCTTGCATTGTGTCCTGAACAAGTTCTTTGACTGGTTTTTAATCTTATCTGAGCACCCATAGTGACTCTGCATTCCTGTCTGCTCTTTGCCTTTGCTCTCAGGGAGCCTCTGGAACCCCTGTGGCTGCCTTGGCCCTTTCCTTGTCTTTCTGTAACCTATATATATAATTGGGTGAAGTGTGATATGTGACTTGAATATTGTAGATAATAAAAATTAAGATAGGAATAAAAGAACCTATGATTGCCTATCGTATGACTACCAGGTGACCCATGAGTATTCAGTGAATTGCCATTGATGAAAGTACCTGTGAACTGATTATTGTTCGATAAATTCTGACATTGTGGGAAGATGCAAACCTTTTTGTCTATGTTAATGACATAGCACACTCATGGCAAACAACCAGCAAAGATACAGAAGATTGGAGCAACACAGTTAACAAACTGGACCTAGTAGACATGTGGAGGTCCCAAGTCTACCAGTTAGAACACAGGTTTTCTCACAGAACGTTTAACAACAATTGACCTGTTCTTGCATAAGAGTCTGTAAACTTTCTATGAAGGGGCATATATGAATATTTTAGGTTTTGTGGATCAAGAGCCAAAAATCAGGTATTATGTAATGAGAAAACAAATTTTTAAAACTTACTGATGAAATAAAAAAACTTTATGGATGTTAAAACTCGAATTTTGGGGGTGGGGCGGTAGCTCAGTGGCAGAGTACTTGCGTAGCATATGAGAGGCACTGGGTTTGATCCTTAGCACCATCTAAAAATTAAGAAATTTAAAAAAATACTTGAATTTCATGAATAACAAAATATTCTGCTATTGATTTTTTTCCTTCAACTATTTTAAACCATTCTTAGTTTGAGTGGTAGACCAACAGAGCTGATAGGCCAGATTTGCCCATAAGTTGTGGTTTGTCAATCCTTAATTTAGGTTATAAAGTAAATTTCAGTAGACTTCCAGTGGTAGGTACCATGACTATAGATCACAATCCCATGAGTTCATTGAACCTGGGTTAAAACTTAATAACAAAAGAGTTATTAAATTCTTGCATATTTGAGATTTTTAAAAAAATGTGTAGTGAAATAGTTCCTGGGTTAAAAAATACATTTAATGGATGTTTATAAAGTCCTAGATCTGAATGATAATAAAAGCATATATTAAAATTTGTAAGATAGGGATTAAAGTGGTAATGTGAGAGAAATGTTTAGCCTTTACCCCCCACCCCCCGCCCCCTCATGCTGGGGATGGAACCCAGGACCTTGCACATACTAGGCAAGTGCTCTACCAACAAGTTACACCCCAGCCCAGTCTTAATTACTTATATAGCAGAGTCCAAATACCCACAGGTATGTAAGAATAGTATAATAATACTGGATAATCCATAGAAGGAATTTACCACAATAGATCACCAGAGAAAAAACAATGTCATTTGGATAGATTCAATGCATGCATTTGATAAATTCAGTTGTAAGTAATGTTTTCCACTTAGATTTCTTTACCTTCATTTTGATCAAGAATAAGGCGGGAGATGTAGCTTAGTGGTAGAATGCCTACCTAGCACCTGTAAGGCCCTGGGTTTGACCCTAGTACCATAAAAGAGAAAAATTAAAATGCATCCCATTTTGATTGAGAGAATATTACTAGCAAGACTATGAGAGAATATAATCAGAAACTTAGAGCTTTATTATTTTGGTAAATGACCACAGACACTCATGGAGAATCTGTCACCAATCTTAAGGGGAAGGCAGTATAACAGCAGTTAAAAGTAAGAACCCTGGAGCCACAGAACCCTGGGCTTGTTCTCAGCTCTGCCACTCTCTTGCAGTGTGGCTGGGGGAAGATCACTTAGCCCCTGTGTGTCCTGGTTTCCTCTGCAGATGGGGGACAGCACTTTCATGGGCAGTTGGTGTGGGGCTTAATGGGTGAATGTCCACACAGTACATAAAACAGTGCTAATGAGGACCACGCTGCCCCTCACTGCAGTCCCTGGAGCTTTCCTGATGATACCTTCACTGCGGTTTCTCTTCACGCCCTCTTGATCTTAGCCGAAAAGCCAAGCTAACGACTCTATCTAGGCTTTGGTAAAAGTGTTTCCCCTTTCAGATCACAATTGACCCTTCTCTCTGTGTGTCTGAAGGTGAGTGATTTCACGTGGAGCCACGATGGGACTCAAGCACTTATTTCCTATCGAGATGGGTTTGTCCTGGTTGGTTCTGTCAGTGGACAAAGACACTGGTCATCTGAGATCAACCTGGAAAGTCAAATCACATGTGGCATATGGACTCCTGATGACCAACAGGTAATGCCTCCGACTCTGCATGTGTAATGGTAAAACCTTGGGGGCTGAGGAGGAAGAGGGTGTGGGAGAGAGGGAGCTGGTGTGAAAGCCTCTTAAAGATCATCACAGAGGAGAGAACCAACCATCAAGGTAAAAACTAAAACAAAAAGTCTAAAGGAAGCATAGATTTCAGGAATGATATTTTTCACCAGTAAGGTAACTGAGTTAACATTTTAGTTTATAAAATATTCAAACAAATTTATCTTAAAATTCATATGAACCAATTAATAAATAATGATATAAAAAATAATTCCCAAAAGAGGAAGTTCAATTAATAACCATGATAGGAAAATATTCATTCTCTGGGGAAATTTTAAAATTAGCACTAGGAGGGTATATTTTTCACCTATTAGTAAAAAATAATAAAATGGGCTGGGGATGTGGCTCAAGCGGTAGCGCGCTCGCCTGGCATGCTTGCGGCCCAAGTTCGATCCTCAGCCCCACATACAAACAAAGATGTTGTGTCCGCCGAAAACTAAAAAAAATAAATATTAAAAATTCTCTCTCTCTCTTTAAAAATAATAATAATGATAATAAAATGACACAGGTGATTTACTGATTATGATAAGAATGTAAGCAAGTAAGCATTCTTATTCATTCCTGGTAATAATGCATATTAGACCTTTGGAGAAGCAATTTGGCAGAGTATGTTGAAAGGCTTACAAACTACTGTCCACCTTTATAATATGCTTTTGGAAATTATCTAAAAGAAACAAAAATGGACAAAATTACCTATAATCATAAAGACATTATATATGGTAGTAAAATTTGTCAACAGCCTTGCCTAAAATAGGAGATGGGGCTGGGGCTGGGGCTGGGGCTCAGCAGTAGCACACTTGCCTGGTGTGTGTGAGGCACTGGGTTTGATTCTCAGCACTGCATATAGATAAATAAAATCAAGGTCTATCAACAACTAAAAAATAAATCAAAAATAATAAAATAGAAGAATGATCACATAAACCATGGCATAACCAATTAAAAGAATATACAGTAAATTATAGATTGTGGTTATAAAGATGATATAATAATCTGAAAGAGCTTTTAGGATGTTATGTGGAAAAAAATTAGGATATGAAATGGCATGTTTTTTATGTTGCCACATCATAAAACAACCCAAAGAAACCCATCCATAAGTTGGAAAGGACTGGACAGAAATGAATCAGAATCCCTCAGTAGTTATTTGATGGATGTGAATCTACAAAGATGCTTCACTTTTTGTTTTTTCAGTAGTGCTGGGGATTGAACCCAGAGCCTTGCATTGGCTGGGCAAGTGCTGTACCACTGAGCCACATCCCTATTCTGTGGTTCATCTTCCAAACTCTTAATTTCAAAATTGTTTTTATTATGCCTATTTGGTTTTCATGATAGTATATAATAACCTTATAAAATTACATTTTGATAATTCACTCTTAAAATATAAGGATTGACAGGCTAAAACCTTTGTAAATATAAACCTTATGTTTTATGCCAGAAAATTTCCTAAAGAGATTTTAGTATTTGTAAAAGCAAGCAATACAATATGGAACTGTAATTTTTGTTTTTGAGCCTCTTTCTTTCTTTCTTTTTAACTGAATTGCTTTCCTCTGATCACCACATAATTTATTTCATGTTTCCATTTTTTTAATTAAGAAAGGCAAATATTTTTTCTTTCCTTAAAATTAGTATTACTAGATTTATGAGAACATATTTTCAACTGCAAGTTCCTTCCCTTGCTCCCTGCCACACACGTGTGTGTATTCATAGGAAGCCTTTGGATTTATTGTAAAGCTTTACTATCCCTAGAGTATCCTCATAGAGAAGTCCATGAAGTGGCCTTGTACAAAGCACCTGACCTTTCCTGCATCAGTTTCCTCCACTGTAAGGACAGGTGTGAATTATTTCCTGCCTCATTCACAGGGCTTTATTCATGATCAGATGAAGGAACAGATGTGAAAGTACTTAAAAATAGATCAGTGGGAGCCCTGGCTTCACATCCTTCCTCTCACGAGCCCATGTGCCTTCTGCGAGGCTCACCTCGTGGTCCCTTGACAGTCTGTGCCAGCCCGTGTCCTCAACAGACTGCACACTTTCCTTGTAACAGGTGTGGGTCCCACTGGAGATGCCCCAGTGAGTGAGACATCGCTCCTCCTTTGGAATGCTTGTAGATCTGTGGAGGAGACAGATGATAAGCATACTGCCATTGTGCCTGGTGGAGGTCCTGCCGGTGGAGCAGACAGACCCTAAGCTATCTAGAGGGTGGGGTATGCCACATGAATGTGGCATGCGGTAGAGCCTGGGGTATCCATTCTCTCGGGTTAGATTTGAAGCAGTGGACACTGACCAAAGGAGCCCACAGTGTGTGGCTGTGGCCATGGGAGCCATGAGGCATGCTGACATGCCTGGCTTGTTCTGTGGTTTGCAGGCATCTGCAAGGGCAGAGCCTGTATGGTGGGGGGCGGGGGTGGGGGCGTTCAGGACCAGACCCTCTGCCCTGATGATTGCTGTCACTCCCAGGCAGGATTTACACTCAGCAAAATGTTTCACTGTCTTTCAAAAATGGTTTGCAGGGCACAGAAGCATGATGATTCATGGACAAACTTAGCATAGAGAGAAGGTGGTTATTGGATATCCTGGCAGTGATAATAATATTGGGAATCCAACAAGTTCAACAAATTTGCTGAACAAAATTCAACATATAAATTTTGGGGCACATAATTTAGCCCATAGCAAACTAATAAAAATTACACCAGAGAACACAAAATTCATAGAAAAAACAATGACATAAACTCAGCTTGATAAACTTAAGGCAAATTTATAAATAGAACAGTATTTGTAGGGCTTGGGGGAAAAACAGAATGGCATAAATAGAAAATGACAAAGAAATAAATATAAATATGATAGGAAAAAATATCTATGGCTCCTACATTGATCCAGAGTAATGCAGCAGAGAAGCCCTTGATTCACAGCCTAGCTTGTATGGACAAGATGTTTCATTTCCTCTACGTTCTCCAGGGGTTGGTAGAAGACCATATCCCTTGATTTATGAAAGGGCTTTGAGATGGAGGTATTTGAAGCTGCCTTCCAGCACATTTTGGGTCTTAGTGGCCATCTGTGCACTGAAGAATTCTGCTGAGAGCTTGAGATGTAGAAATGGTGACATTCTCCAGCATGTTCCTGGGACGACCATGACTCTCCTCAGAGAGCAGAGACTAACTGGCATGTCTGTGTCCCCTGAGAACAGGACTAAAGGGAAAAGCCTCAAATTCAAATTTCAGGGATTCAGTCCAAATAAAAAAAAAATTTTGTATTAGCTGTTCTCAGCGCACACAGTATGGGAAGAAACTCCTTTGATTCCTGGCGTTCTTGGGAGAGCCCTAAGAAGTTCCTCAGTGCCTTCTGCTATGGGGACAGGGCTCTACAAGAAATGTGCTTGTGACTTTGTCCCTTTCTCATCTCTGGACTCCATTCCTCCCAGAGCTCCTGCGTCATGGCACTTACATACTGTGGCTACCTGAACCATTTTTTTAAAAGTAATTTCAGGAGAATTTCAAGGCATTCAAATGTATACATTTAGGAAACTTAGCAACAGCTGTGTTCTCCCACGGTGGGCGTGGCCCGGTCAGATGGGAGTGCTTGTCTTGCCAGCATGTGTGGCTTCCCTCCCTAGGCAGCACTTCATCCAGCACCCTCAGTTCACCTGTCTTCTGCTCAGGCTTACCTGCGGCTCTCCTAGCCACAGGTGCACAGTAACCTCATCTATGGGCTGTGGTCCCCGCTGAGGTCTTCCTAGCAGCCTGGTGCTTCACTGCACTGCCCCTCCTCTGCCTGGCCCTGTGGGCAGTGATTCCCTTGCAGCCCCAGACGCTGTTCTCCAGCAACACCTGCCCTCTCGGCTGGATCTCGCCTCTTCCCAGCCTCCCACCTCTGCCTCCACTGCTTCCTCACTGACACTCCCTCATGCTGTGTCTAGGCTCCAAGCTTGGGCCCCTTCCCTGTTTTCTTTTGGAGATATTAATTGGTGAGAAATGAACTGTCACAGATAACTCACATGGTCAGTGTGTAAATGAAAGAATATTCACTTACTTTTAAAATATAAGGCTATGACGGAAGTAACAAATTAGACTCAAGGAAATTTGCTACTTTCCCAAATGTAGTCCAAGTAAAAAATGATTCTTAGGGTTTTTAAATTGTATGTATCCTTCTTCTTTAATTGAATAAAATAAATTTCATTAATAATAACATAATTTTTCTTAATTTATGAAAATTTTTAGTATCTCATAAAAAGTAAATAAAGAATCCACATATTTTGCATCACTTTTTAAATACTCCTTCCTTTTTTTCCCTTGCTATTTTCTTATAACAAATCCCAGGCAGTATTGTGAGGTCAGTGTCACAGCCTGGCTGTTCTTCACAGCAGGGAAGGTCCTTAGATGTGGGTTTGCCTGTGGCTCTGGGCAGTGTCCATCAAGGAGATGGATATTCCTCCCGAAGATTTGTTTTGTCTTGCACTGTCAGACAGGAAGGGAATTATAAAGGGAACTTTAAAAAGTAATATAACCCTTTGCTTTCTCAGCTAAAAACAGTTTTATAAACCAAAATAAGTTGCTGAGATTTAACACATAGGTAATAACTAACACACTAGACCCCCCTTGATAGAAAAAGTCAGACATGGCAAACCCCCAAGTCAGTCACAGTTCATTATTAGCAGGCAGTTTTTACTCGCTGTAAGAAAACATTTCCCCCTGCTGGCCCCTGAAGGCGGGCTCCCTCATCTCCAGCCCTGCTCTAGTTCCAGGAGCCTGCAGGCTGGGAATCCTGTGGTATAGGTTATTACTCCCCTGGAAAGACTCAAAAGCTGGTGTTCAACAATAAAAGAGGAGGGTAATCTCTCTCATACAGACTCTTGAACTAGATTATTTCCCTAAAAAAATTACCACAAAACCTCAGGACCTCCATACCCGTGCTGAAGATCCTTCTTGTACACGATCTGTGAGTAGGTTAGAGGACCTGTTGTATAGAACTGCTGGTCATAGCTCAGGGAGCGCAGTTTGCACGTGAGATTAAACCAGTCCTGGGATGATCCTCCTTCCTCCCTCCCCACCAGATCTGTGCATGACTTTGTTGTAGCACGTGCATTGCAAAGGGGGAGGCCCAAGTTTATTTTAAGCCCCCAACTAAACATATATAGGATGGTTCTTGCCAAAATAGGCAAGAAGTACATGAATCATCACAGTTAAGGAAGAGTGGAAGCTACTCAGGAAAGAAGTTGGGAGATGGCCTCCCACCCTTCCTGGCTTTCTTTATCCAACTATTATGCTATTTTGCTTCTTGATGCTTCTTTTTATGTGTGTATTCTGGAAATTTTGTTGAACTCTTTGTGGGAGTAAATGTTTCTTTAGCAGAAACAGATGCGGCTACTGGGTTTATACTCTGTCTCATTTTCTTTGTCAGTGTTGTTTTGGTTACTGACAGTGACAACTAAGATGTTTGGAAGCGCAGTTGCTCTGTACTGTCTCTGGACTCAGATCATTGATGAATCACTGAAGATTCAGTATAGATGAATTAATTATAAAATACACTAAAAATATTTCCTGAAATTTACATTGAACAAATTAGATTCGGGGTGGAAGACGGGAGGAGATTATTCATATTCACTGGCTTTCTTTACATATATCTTCTTAAAGGTAGTTTCTTGCTTATTTAGTGTTAGATTTTCTTTTTAATTTTTTTTAGTTGTAGATGGACA
Source organism: Marmota flaviventris (assembly GCF_047511675.1). Lineage (NCBI taxonomy): Eukaryota > Metazoa > Chordata > Mammalia > Rodentia > Sciuridae > Marmota > Marmota flaviventris. Next base: position 8,760,733 of record NC_092503.1, on the reverse strand, counting down.
TAATACCTTTATTTATTTTTATGTGGTGCTGAGGATCAAACCCAGTGCCTCACATACGCTAGGCAAGCACTCACCACTGAGCCCCAACCCCAGTCCCTAGATTTTCTTTGTGTGTTTTTATTAGTACCACATCATGATGATGGCCTTGGTTTTGACTCAAAAAACCTTTCCTAAATGCCAGTGTTTGGCCAGGTGGCTAAACTATAGGCTGGGTCTTTTTAGGATTCCCTCTGGTGTTCCTGTGGAATTGCAGTGACTGTCCTTTCTCTCCTCTGTCCTCAGCAGCCCATGTAGCATTGCTGCCCTCAGCACAGAGTGCATACTGTGGCATGCTGGGAGGAAGCAAGGTGTGTGCTCTGCTCAGGCCCCTCAGAGCCCTCTTTCCAACTGCACCTGACGTTACAGGAACTGCAGGATCTGCATACAAATGGCTTGATTCACACCCTCTTCCCCCTCCTGCCCTCCTCCTCCATAAACTAATAGCTTGAACAAACACTGGCATCACTCTGGCATCACTTCTAACAACTCAAGGCTATGTCCCTAGAATGATGACACCAGCCCCTTTCAGTTCCTGCCTGGGAAAACTCAAGGCTGCCAAGAAAACTGACTCTCCCAGCCATCACCTGAAGATTGGGCCCCATCTCCTGTCACTGTGGGAGGGCAGGAGCCTAATTATGATAAGCCCTGGTTAGCAGACCTCGGAGTCCGAATCACATCGACAAACCCCTTCCCACTTTTATTCATTTCTGCTCTCTTCAGGCCCTTGACACGTCCCCTCACTCCTTCATTCCTGTCAACTCTGCACAGAGGGAAGTAAAATTAAGCTCATGCTGGACTCTTGTCCCTGCCACAGCAGTTATTGCCCATTAAAACCTGTTCTGCCTGATGTGACCTGTGCCAGGCCTTGTTTGTTGGCACCCATCACGAGTGCTACAGGGTCTGCTCCCATCATTGTGCCAACGGCCATGGCTTACAGCCCCGGAAGTCCACCCAGCCCTTGGGTGAAGACCCTTATTAGTAGCCACGGGAAAAAGTTACTTTCATCATATTTAGAAACATTTAGAAGTATTTTAAGGAGTTGTAGCATTTGAAATAGGAAGGGTTTGAGAGTTCATATGTTGTAGCTTTGTGGCAGGTAGGAGATCAGCACTCAGGCAGAATGGGCACTGTTACTAGGTAAGTAGGTGTCACCCTGGGACTAGCCCCACTGCCCCGCCCCCGCCCCTAGTCATTGGTGTGGGAAAGATAGAGCATTCCCATGTTCCAGAGGACACATGGTGGAAAGGCCCTTTCCGCTGTCCCTCAGCAGCCAGTGCACTTCCTGAGGCATGTGCTTCTAGTGCTGTTTGTCCTGAAGATGTTCTCACTAAGGCCACTTTTTATCACCTCCATGGTCAGACTGCTCCTTTTCACAAAACCCAGAAATTGCCACATGTTTACAAGGTTGGATAAACTTTACAATGGAATTTGAAGATTTGGGGAGAAAATATTCTAGTAACAGGAATTATTTAATAAAATTAAATTTGAGGCCTGAGGCAGATAGTATATCTCCTCTGAAAATCGTCAAACATGGGATAGTCTCTCGTCTTTATGGATTAGTTTTCAAGTGGTCTTTTCTGCAGAAAAGAGGTGAGATGACTTTAAAATTACATGTTTAGTCCAAAGATACACATTTAGAAGTGATTATTACAGTCAACTGTGAAATAACATTTCATATCTCTTGGCGGGGGGGAAGGAAATATTTTTTTGAGTGAGCAATTTTCAGCTGTCTGATTTCAATAACTGTTTATTTCATTGCAAAAATGTCAGACCTGGCCTTGAAGCACCTCTGAAGGCAAGTATTCTGAAACTCAAAATGGAGATCTTTAAAACAAAGAAAGAAAGAAAGAGCAGAAAAAACAAAACAAAACAAAACAAAAAACCCAGCCATCCTCTGACAGCATTTGGACAGAGGCTCCTTCTGGAGGGAGGGAGGGTTGCTGTGGCTGTCCTCTCAGTCCTGCATCCTCGTAGCCAGTTCAGCTGTCTTCTACCTGCAGAGTTAAGGTTTCTAGTAGGAATTTGTCATGCCTCCTTCAGGAACTAGATCCAGTGTTGGTACTCACACTCCATTACAAAAGAACTAAACATTTATGGTACTTTACCTTTTGAAGTTGAAATTTCTCAATGTAGTTTTATTCTAGAATTTAGATGAGTATCATATCAAAGATAACAGTGCTGGAGAGATGCCACTGCTTCCCAGACACATCTTCCTAATGATTTGGCATTCTCTCCCTACCCGCCTTTGGTTCATGACTTGGTTCATTTTAAACTACTGGTAATAATTGTGTTTGTTTAAAAATAATCACATCTAAAAATAGCTTAAAATGGATTACATTGAAAGGAAAAGATTATATATGCATACCATAATTGCATTGCTCTTAAAAATTTCCTTGCTGGAAAATAAAATAAACCCAAGAGACAGACGTTGAAGTGGTATGGCCTGACCCACACATCTCTGCCAACTTATGTGGTCTCGGGGTACACATCACAGAAGGAACATTGTACCTGCCCTGTGGAGCCTACAAGCCACAAAAGGAAACAGCATGAAAATAGAGGACAGAAATTTACATAATTCATCATCCACAGTGTTTCAGGAACCAGTTTCATAGGAAGATTTGAACATTGGTTTCTAGTTTTCAGAAGAAAGGAAAAGTTTTCATTTGTAAGAAATGTTGGGCAGGAAATCAATTTTAGTCATTGAGCATCTAGTCAGGACAGCAGCATGTGACAAGCTAGGAGTACAGACCTGCCATCAAAAAGCTTATGGTTTACAGGGAAACGGACACACAATACCAGAGCCAAGTTCAGAGTGTTGGGGAACCGTGGTTCGCGGGAGATTAATTCTGTGTGACGGGTCTCTAGAGCCCTTCACCTGAGCTCTCCGAGTACTTGTTAGATACTAGACATTACCTGGGACATTGGAGATGAAACACAAGCCACACTTCTAGCTGGAAGGGAGCTGGTTGTGTGCTTGCTGTGAGATAAAGATACTAACACACTTCATTTTGAATATGTTGACTTCAGTGGGCCTTGGGCGTATCCAGGGGAAAATGACCCCGAGGCAGCTCTATGTATAAGTCTGGGACTGGGGAAAAGCTTGGCAGGGTGTCAGCTGTGAATGGCGTCTCTGGTGCTGTGGGTCTGGGCCTAGGACCATCCCTGAGGAGCAGGAAAGGATTACCTGAAGGGTGGGTTGTACCTTGTAAGGGACCCCCAGCCCCAGCCTGTCTCAAGCTGGCTCATTGCCCAGGATTAGGGAGCAGAAGCAGCAGAGATCGATGCCTTTGCCATGTGTATATTCATTATTCTTAGACTCTTTGTCTGGTTCTCTTGAAGTTCTTTGCTTGCATAAGCTTTAACTCGTTGGAGGTTATTAGGCATGAAAACAACTTATAATGAAGAGGAGATTTTTTTAAATCTGATTTCATGTTTTACCAGTGTTTGTCATTTATCTGTGACGAACTTGTTCCAAAACAGAGTAGCTTCCTTCATCAAGTGCTTCTTTTTCCATTTTCCTCCCATTTTAATCACAGACTATCTTTCCATGGGAGCTGTAGTTGGTATGGATTCATGGTGGGGGATCTAGAGACTTTTTTTGTTGAATTTTGCTTTAGTGTGATGCTGAATTCAGGAATGATATGTCTGTTTTTTCTATCTGGTATCTGTTCCTTTTTCTCTAAAATGGAAAAAAAAAAAATCTGAGCAGTACTCAGAACAGAGACATACCCACCCTTGGTTCACACACACTTTACCACACATCATGCACAATGAGAGGTTCCGGGAGACACTGATGAGCAACGCTCACGGGGTTCAGGTCTCAACTTGGACCACTGTAACAAGATGCCACAGACCTGGTGGCTGAAACAACTGAGGGTGGCCTCACAGTTCTGAGGTTTGAAGGTTGAAAATCAATTTGCCAGCCATTGCAGGTGAGGGCTCCATTCCTGCTCACAGATAGTTGCCCTTTCACTGTGTCCTCACCTGGCCTTCCCTCAGTGGTTGATGGTGGAGAGAGAAGCCACGGAAGCTCAGATCTCTTATCACAAAGGCCCCACTCTCAAGGCCTCATCTAAATCTAATCATTTTCCCAAAGCCCTGCCTCCAAATACCATCAACATATAAATTTGGTTGACGGCAGGTACACAACATTCAGTCCATGCTCTTAGAAGCGTATAGTCTGGCATAGGTGTCGGAAGGAAACCAAATACCATAAAGTAAAGATAGGAGAACAATGGCAAATGTGCCAAAGAGAAGACTCGGGGGTGTTAGGAGGACCCATAACAGGGAGGGCTCTGGGAAGTTGTTGGAATTGGTAAATGTAAGTCCTGACTACTTCTGAAGAATAATTGTTTGCTGGCATCTGCTAATGAATTATTTTCATCAATAGAGTCTTATGTGATAAAGCAATTCTTTCACCTACTATGAAGGTTCATAGGTACCTTTTCAAAATAGTGAATAGGCCTGGGGATGTAACTCAGTGGTAGGGTGCTTGCCTAGCATGCGGAGGCCCTGGGTTCCACCCCCCACACTCACACCCATAGTGAAGAAATGAGGATGTAGACTAGCCTGTTCCATGCACTCACCCATAGCACTAGTGGCACATTGGGATTCCCACACCTCTTTCACCTGTAAAACATGTAAATTGTACATCTCAGGTAAAGTTTTGAGAAAACACATTCTCTGTTTACCATTGTTGTTGAAAACTGCTGGACAGGCACATTAAACATCTGCCCTGGGCTGGGGTTATGGCTCAGCGGTAGAGTGCTCACCTCGCATGTGCAAGGCCCTGGGTTCGACCCTCAGCACCACATAAAAATGAAAGTTAAAAAAACAGAAACATCTGCCTTCCAGAGCTGAATTCAGCAGGTCTATGAGCCCTGAGGTCTCCATCCCTGAGACTGTGCTGGATGAGAGCTTTGTAGATATGCCATGCCATTGAATATTTATTATTCTATTGACAGCTAGAACTCCAGCTCTTTCTAAAATGAATTTCACAGTGTTCCAAAGAAGTTTCATCTGCTTTTCCTTTATGCAGTATACACTAATGAACTCATCACTGCCTCTGGGAGAAATTATTTTAACCTTCATTTAGTGTTCACTCATTAAAATATAGATATTGATTAATAGAATATTTGATAAATAGTTGGTTTCTTCTAAAACAGCTTTGTAATTCTATGAACTTAATACTGCTTAAGTGCACCATGTTTTCCCTGGCAGTTAGTCTGTCTCAGTCATCAGCAGAATTGCCTTCCATTGTCACTGACTGTAATTCATTCATTTCACACACAAAAAAAATGGTATGAGTGCCCACTGGGCAACCAAACTGCCAGGTGCCAAGATCCAGCTGTGCCATCTGCTGTAAGGAGGTTATGTCAGAAGCCCAAGAGCAAAGAGAAGCAAGGACAAAGAGGCCTCGAGTAACTTTCTCTGGGTGTAAGTTCTAGCCTTTCTAGTCAGGCAGCCAGCCTGGCCTGATCACTTCGTGGTGTGGTCAGCCTATTTGACTTCTCCCAAGTTGTTTGAGTCTATAAAATGATTTGAGTCTATAAGTGATTTGTGTGGTATATATTTTCTCTTTGGCCAACAAATTTAAACATTTTCTTCTAAAGTTAAGAGAATTATAATAAATCTCTTCTTTATCTTTATTTTCCAGAAAGGTAAATTAATATTGTCTTTTCTTAACCCTTCTTCAATGAAAAAACACAAAAGAGAATTAAATTTTGCTGGTGTCATTTGGAAATATCCATACAACCTAAGGTGTTCATTTTGCTGTTAGTTCATTTTTCAATATTAGAGGTCTAGAATTCTTGCAGTAATGGCCAGCTGAGTGTCTGCTATTTTATGTCACTCTCAGTTACTTCACAGATTTTTTTTTTTTAAATCTAAATATATTTTGTCCTAAAATCAGTTGAGACAAACAAGGTTTGCCAGAAACCACAGCACTTTGTCCCACTCAGTTGAGGCTTCTGGTCCTTGGTTGCAGGTGCTGTTTGGCACGGCCGACGGGCAGGTAATTGTCATGGACTGCCATGGCAGGATGCTGGCCCACGTCCTCCTGCATGAGTCTGACGGCATCCTCAGCATGTCCTGGAACTACCCCATCTTCCTGGTGGAAGACAGCAGCGAGAGTGATACCGACTCAGACGACTACTCCCCTCCCCAAGGTAGCCAGCTCGCTGGCCCTCTCTTTCTTACTCATTTAACAGCCTGGAGCCCCATAAGGAGAAAGAATTGATTTGGAAAAGAAAGGGTGAAGGTTTGCCATCGCGGCTCTCTAACTTACTGGGAAGGGTTCTTGAACTGAAATGCAAGGCACAACTGGCCTGATCTCCCCTCTTGGTGTGACTGCTTCCTCTCTGCTGTCCCTTTTCTCAGGATCAGGGTGAAGTTGATTATGCCCCATGGGATTAGGTTTTCTTAGATGTAAAGAATAACGATGGCTCTTCCTGTGTCCCTGGGGTGCTGTGGGGTTTAGCTGCTGAGCAGGAATAAAGAGCTTTAAGATGGAGAGTTCTGTGCAGTTAAGTAGCTTCATGTGTGGCGTGGACAGATCCCTCAGGGTTCTGAAGCCTGTAGCTTTACTGCATGAGAAGAGAATCAGTTTTGCCACAGTGAAGGCCAGGATCTGGGCCATACTTCATGCCTATGTTTTCTCCTGATTCAGGCAGAAGCTAGACCGCTTCTCAGGTCACATGACCCCTCCACCCCTCCGTGACCTCACTATGATACCAGACACTCTTGGTGGAAATTGCTTTAGGCGACTCCAGCCTCTTGTGCTCAAGCAGTGTGTTTCATCTCTCCTCCCCTTAGAAGACCAGAAAAAGTAGAAGGAACCCTCTGGTGTGGTTCTGCCCTTCACCAGAGTCAGTATGCAGCACTGGCCTGTATCCTTTACCAGAGTCCCATACTCTGCGCCCACCAATTTTTTTTTTTTTTTTTTAAGAAAAATATATTATGACACAGTGGAAGGGATCGGCACCTTAATTAGAAATGGTCACACTGTTGCAGGCTGCTGTCCTGGACAGTTTCTGACCTCTCCTTCTACTTGGGGCCTGTCATCCTAGGAGGAACTGGTCCAGGAAAAATTGGAAGTCACCCCCATCAGTCTCTGTCTCCACTGGTACTTCTCCCTCTTGTCACAGAGACAGAAATAATATGGTATGCTTCCCAGCAACATGCACATTGTGTGAAGGTGTGGTTTCTCATGTGAAAAGCATTAAGATTGGCTGTAGGGTTTCCAGATCACTGGGTCTTGAGAGGGAGAGAGTTCCTAGCACCTACACATTCACTTGGATGGTGACTTTCCTTTTCCAAATAGACAACAGCCTCAGGTGAATCATTGGTCATATTTCTACAGTCTCTGAGCAAGAAAGTCAAAATATGGACTCAGCGCAGAACTCCTTTCTAGTAGGGTGAATTTAGATTCACTCAAACCATGTTATTACTAGAAGAAATGGGATCCAGAGACCAGATTTACAAAGCAAGTCCAGAGTCAGCCCAAGACATTAGTCAGTCCGTGGTGCTCCTCTAGCCAGTTACCCTTCTCAGAAGCAGGGAGCACTTTAGGGGATGACAGGTATTTGCATTTCAGATATAACAATATTCTTGGTGGCTTAGAGAATTGGAGTGCAGAGGTAGGTATAGTGCAGTGTCTTAGCATGAAGACATTAAGTCAGGTGGATATCAGGCAGGCCACCCTGGATGGCTGCTGGAGTTGAGCTCATATGGCCATGACACTTTCTGAAAGAGCCCTGCCTCATCCAGGTATGTAGAGGGACTTTCACTTTCTCAAATAACACGTGGAAGACCCAGTCCATAGCCCCTCACATACAAGCACTCCTGGAATGTGCAAAGCAGGATTTTCTTTATGGTGGCCAGGAGCTGCGTATATAGCACATGGAACTTCAGCCTTCTTTCCAGATTTTCAGTCTCTTATGGGAAAAACTTAAGTGGGAAAGAACTGATTGTGACTACTGTGGTTGCTTATTGCCTTTAACATTCAATGAAAGAGCATTTATTATTGAAAAGAGCTTTTTTTGATGTTTTGGACCCAAGTTAAGAAAATGTTTTTATCCTCCTTCCCACTATTCTTGTATGTTGTATAGCATTAAAATAATTTGCATTTATTAATTTGCATGACACATTAATATACAAGTTAATAAACTTCACACATATTTTCACCACCCTGCAGTTGCCTTGGGTTGCATATTCCATGTCCTTCTCCTCATTCTGAGGTCTTCTGCTAGTGCTCTACTGATGACTTGTGTGGCTCCTGAGTGGTGCAGTGACTGCCTCATTTGGTGACATCCCAGTCCAGAGTGAGAGCTGCATCACTGGGCAGTTTTTAGGGCACCACGCAAGAGCACAGCCTTGTTGCCTGCTTCTCACTTGGCACTTGTGTTTCCACAGATGGTCCTGCAGCGTACCCCATCCCAGTGCAGAACATCAAGCCTCTGCTCACCGTCAGCTTCACCTCGGGAGACATCAGCTTAATGAACAACTACGATGACTTGTCTCCCACTGTCATCCGCTCAGGGCTGAAAGGTACAAAACGCTGCCATGCCCCATCCCCGCAGCCCTGTGCACGAATGCCTTCTGGGCTGATGTCACACACCTGGTACTTATTGATTCCTGTCCTCTGCAGTGACTTCTTCTGTGCTTAATGGAGTCTGTTAACACAGGTCACTCCCCTAGCTCTCCTCTGCTTACCTGACAACTCCATAGCTGGTCTTATCTTGAAGAGGGATTCCCATCAGTCTTTGTCCTACCCTACTCCCTTCCTCACTCTGACAAGAATGACCCTCCCAGGTGTATGTGTGTTTGCATCTGGTTCACGCTGTCTGCACAGTAAACGGATACTAGCACCTCCCATTCTTGAGGCAGCAGATGTTGTACAGTCATCATTTACACAGAAGCTCTGTAATTTTAAGAATCTGACAGGCTTATTAAGGTACCAATCATTGTGCAGTAATGCTACCTTGAAAGACTTGTGGAGGTTCTGCAACAGCCAGATGGAGGCGTGGATGTGAAGGGCAGCCATCAAGCGCTGCTGCCTTCTGGATAGAAAATCAGTGGCCATAGGCATTGGAAGTGCTCTAAATTTTTCAATTCCAGAATATTAACTGATGTTGTGGCCCTAGTGAGTTCTTTGGAAAAACAGTCTGTTTCTTGAGGATTGAATGGTGTAGTGTAGAAAGATTTAAAAATTCAGTTCCTGGCTGGGCGTGGTGATGCATACTTGTGGGAGGCTGAAGCAGGAGGATTTCGAGTTCAAAGTCAGCCTCAGCAACAGCAAGGCCCTAAGCAACTCAGTGAGACCCTGTCTCTAAATAAAATACAAAATAGGGCTGGGGATGTGGCTCAGTTGCTGAATGCCCCTGAGTTCAATCCTCAGTACCCTCCCCCACCAAAAAAAGAAAAAGAAAGAAAGAAATTCAATTCCTGGATTGCCTCTGGCTGATATTTTCAAAGGACCTACTGTAACCTGAATAGGGAGGTGAGAAGCCAGCCAGGAACTTGACTGCAACCTAGTTAACTGCCAAAATTCAAAATTGGATGTCAGTCTAGAGAGTTACTGTCCTGTGCTGCTGCTGCTGCTTGTGTGAATTCTTCAGGAATCAGGTCTATATATGTCACTGATGGTTGACCGAAATATATCATACATCTCTAATACCCCCAAGCCTTACTTAATTCTATTTCAAAAATATAGAATATTTTTAGAAGCAGATTATACTCCTTCTTAGGTATCCCCTTCTGCTGTTTCAGAACTAGATTTATAAGGAATTATTTAGCCTATAAAGTCCTGTGCGACATGAAGTATGGAGAAGCCCTCCTTTATACCACACAGATAGGCCTCATTATGAGCTAAGTAAATATTTTCATGCTGATGATGAACTTAAATTCCTTTGCTTTTCATTAAATTGTTTTTTGAATGTTCTGTCTTTCATGGATCTAAATAATATGTTTGGTCATCATAAGCTCCCCCATATAGTTAGTAATCTAATCTCTATTTTTCTTCACAAATTACATTTTCAAATTTCTTAACCAAGTTATTTTTTTCTTAAAAATCTGCCACTACTGTTGGAATTCTGAATTTGCTCTCTATGAAATATCTGGTCATGACTGAAAATAATATAATTACCACTCAGTTCCTCTTTCTTCTTCACAAGATGAATTTTTTAGTCTTTTTTACCATCTTGCTTATGGAAACTATTTTTTTGCTTTTTGAGTCTGTTGACTTATATTATTCCTATCAAGTCATGTTGTGCTGTAGCAGCATTTCTGACACAGCCCCATCAATGGTGCTGAGTAAGAGGAGGAGTTGGTGATTTGAGGAAGTGATTTAAAGAGGCCCTCACTAAAGTGAAGATTTTTTACCTGAATCATGTTCTAAAAACTCAGACAAATTCAGCATTGTAGTCATTGCCTAACTAGAAATCTTAATATAGTCTAAAATGTTTTCAATTATTTACACCTTCCTGGAGGGGAGATGCCGTTGTACTATGTCTTCCTAATTTCAGAAAGATGAATGAAATTGAAGTGAACTGGTGCCAGCCAGGATGTACCTCATGGAGATGATTTCTCTTTTCTGTCTTGGTATCAGAATATTTTAGACTTGATCTTACATGTAGCCTGAACAGCAGTATTTTTTATTTTTTAAATTTATGTTTTGTCCACTATTAGTACTGGGAAGAAAAGAGCAGTTGGCCACAGTCATCTACCCTATCACAGACAGGTCTGTCACCTGTCCCTAAAGTCTCTGATTCCCCTGGGTCTTTCTCTGTAACTAACTTAGACAACTTTTCAAGGGGAGAAAGGTGACTCACATGCCCTTTCTTTGACTTACCACCAGTGCTGTAATTTATGTCATGTGCAGAAGAGTTAGGATTCCAGGTCATCCCTTGTCCCTGTCACCAGCCCTCTTCCGCACCACCTGCCACCCTTGGTTTTCGCTGCAGATTTCTGGGGTTGGGGAGGAAGTAAGGTCTGATGTTGCTTTGTAGCTACTGCCCAGGAAGTTCCACCAGGGGAGGAACCCAGCTGGGGACACAGTAAGCATTGAGTTGGTTCATTCCCTCGGACTTTACCCTCTATGACTTTTACTTTTTCTTGAGGAAGAGTGATTCAGTCATGAGTTCAGGTATTCCCTGAGGAGCTGGGTACCTCAGTACTGAAAGCAGCTTTCAAAGGCACTTCTTTCATCCCTGTGTGCCATGAAATAAAAGGCCTCCACCCCAGGCTTTGTTTTGCAGAATTTCTTCCTCTTAGCCTTTCGTCACTCATTCTGAGGGAATGGACAGGGGTCAGTTTGGTCCTCACTGGATATGGACACTTTTTTTTCCAGTCCTTACTATACTCACTGAAAACGGCCTTTCTAAAGAAGAATCACCTGCTGTTGTCTCCTTCCTCTCACTCTCGCACCACGTGCACTTGCATGTGCCCCAAAACAAGAGTCAACTAACAGAAAGGTGACTCGTTACTATGGAAACCTAAGGGACAGAGGGCTGGGTTAACCTCAGGCAGCCACCAGGCAGCTGCAGTGTATGTGGTGTTTGTTAAGAGACCACTCTTTTCCTGCTAAAACCTAGCTGCCTCCTTTGAACCCAGCACTAATCCCACAAAAGAGGTTTCTTGTTAACATGAAAGAACCAATTCTAACTGCTAACTTTAGATGAAAATTTGACCCCCAGCTTTTACCAAGAAAGATCCATAAGATTGTCTGGTTTAAGTTGAACAGTGTAAATCTGCTAGTTTTCTTTTTCTTTTCATATTTTTTTAGTGGTAGGTGGACACAATGCCTTTATTTATTTGTTTTTATATGGTGCTGAGGATCGAACCCAGTGCCTCACACATGCAAGGCAAACGCTCTACCAACTGAGCTATAACCCCAGCCCTGATTTTCTTTTCTTTTTTTTTTAATTTTAGTTTTTGATGGACCTTTATTTTACTCATTTAGTAATATGCGGGTGCTGACACTTGAACCCAGGGCCTCACACATGCTAGGCAAATGCTCTACCACTGAGCCACAACCCCAGACCAGTCTACTGATTTTCTTTGCAAACACTTAAGAGGCCAAAATGTCCCCCATGTCTTAGCCCCAAATCATTGAGAAAATAAATGTGTTTGGAAGATGGATCACCTGGATGCTTCTGAACTTCCAGTTCTCTGAATGGGGAACATTAGAAACTCTTGGCCAGGAGTTTCAGGGAGAGTCAAAAGAAGGCTACTGAATATAATATTCATTTGTTCCTCCTAAGTTTTATTTTAAATACAATCTTTAGGGATTTAAAGAATAAGATAAAGTTATTACAGAAACCTTGGGCAAGGATATTGGAGATTGTTTTTTAAAATATGATAGACATGGTTTATAGAACATTTCTGAAACAGAAAGATTCTGACCCAATCATCTGGGCTTCTGTATTCTTCATCATAGTGATATCTGGGAATTGAATGAACATTTGCTTTTACTTTCAGTTTTACTTTCAATTTGTTGTTTTTATGACAATTTTAAACTCCAAACCCAGAAACTCAGCCCCTGCTGAGGACTCGGTACTCCTGACTGACTCTGGACAATTCCAGGATATTCCTTCTTAATTCCTGAATTCTTGGTGTCAAGGATTTATGAAATAGCCCATTTCCCTGGCAGCTGGTGTGCCCACCATGTGGACCAGGACTGGTCTGCTGAGCATCAGAGGAGCCCACATCTGCATCCCTTGATGCTGCACGTCCTGTAACCGCCAGAACATGAAGTGGCAGTTTTCATATGGAGTTTCTTCTTTGCAAAAGAGTGACTTGCTTTGCAGATGACAACTGTCAGTGTGACTTTGCAACTGAATTCAAGAAATCCCTGAGGGTGTGCTCAGACATATTTGGACTCATTCTCACCTCCAGCAGAAAAGCTCCGTGTGTGCTGGCCTCTGCTGTGAGCAGTCTCTGAAGGCATCTGTGTCCAGGCCAGCACTATAAGGGCAGCAAGCAGCCTGCTTCTTACTTTCAAAACCATTTTGTGACAAAATTCAAAGAATCTTTTTAAAAAATTAAAGAATGGTACAGTTTTCACTCATCTACTAATCAATACAGGTCAGATGAGGAGCCATGGAATTTAGTGTTACCATCTGTGTTTTTTTGTGGGGGATGGGAACTGGGGATTGAATCCAGGGGTTTAACCACTGAGCAACATCCTCAGCCCACTCTTTTATTATTTTTTTTTTCCAGCAGGATTTTCTTTATTTGGTATTCAGCAGAGAAGTCAATCGGTGAAGCACCTGGCAAGGCTCATTTTGGGGGCAGAAAATGACCCCTTTTTATTTTTTATTTTGAGACAGGGTCTTGCTGAGTTGCTTAGGGCCTCGTTAAGTTGCTGAGGCTGGCTTTGAACTTGCAATCCTCCTTCAGCCTCCTAGGCCGCTGGGATTACAGGCATGTGCCACTGCAACCACAGTGCTGGCATCTTTATTACCTACCATATTACAGTGATGTTTCTGCCCAGGAGTCCATAGACTCTGTCTTGTTAGCACTTTGACTGTTAGCTGCTTCTCCTTTTGGTGTTCTTGCGTACCTACTTAACACTGCCATTCACTGAAGATTATTTCATTCATGATCCCTACCAGGATTTTCTCTAGACCTAGACTTGGCAGTGAATATTCAGAACACATTTTAGAAGAGGCACAAATCCTCTAACCTCCATTTTCTGACATCTTAAAAATTTTATTTACCAGGATATTTACTTGATTCTTTTTATTTTTTGTTTTCTGGTTTGTGTCTAACTTTATTCATACAAAAAATCCTTTATTGGTATTGTCACTATTTGGGATTGATTTGTGTTTGTCTATAACTGCTGCAGCTCAGCTCTCTGTCTCCTGGTTTCTGCTGCAGCAAACCTGATGAGGTGTCTTGCTTCATGGAGTGTGCTCACTTTCAAGGCCATTGTACAAGAGCATCAGTGACTTCAGCATGCACTGGAATTAGCACTGAAACTCTTTCCAAGGGTGAACTAGAGGGATGTTATGGTCATGTGACTAGAGGCGCTTAGAAGCTGCTGCACTATAGCCCTGGCATTGGAATACGTGCCTATCCTGGCCAGGGCACCTTCTTTTAATTCAGTTCAGCTTCTCTGCAAAATGGGCTACTTAGATATAGATTTCAGAGCTCTTAGTATAAGCCAGATTATGGTTCTGTGGTTCTAAGAGAGAAAAAATGCTATAAATCTTGTTGGTACTTATAGATCTGTTCGCCAGCAAGAACTAGGTAATTGCTCACACTGGGATAAGACAAACCATTTAACAGCTACTTGTTAGATAAATAATGGCTTATAGATGGGTGTTGGCATCTCCAGTGTGAAAATTTCTCTGACAGTACTACCTGCCCCCCAGCAAGACTGCTGATCTTCTTTTCTAATAGAAGTCAGTACCCTTGTGTGTGTGTATCCTTCATCAGAGATTTACTTGCCTAGTGTTACCCAGGTATCAAATGAGTAAACGCAGGCTTCCTTGACTTAACTTTTTACTTTGAGCATGTACAAACTCGGCGTCTTCTCTGGGAGTGGAGGGCAGAGCAGTGGGAAGCACTGATGTGACATGTATAGGGTCACAGGTTTTATCACTTAACTTGCTTAGCAGAAATGTTCCACAGTCTCAGTGTGGAAATGCTGGTGTAGATAGATTATGGAAATGCTTAGAGATAGTTAAACGATTCTTCTTTTTCTTATTCTTCTCCCTCCCTCTCCTCTGTTTCCTTCTCTTCTTAATACTACTACTACTACTACTTCTCCTCTACCTCTTCCTCTTCCTTCTCTTCTTCTTCTCCTCCTCTTCCTCATCACCATCATCATCATCATTTTCTCCTCCTCCTCCTCTTATTTCTTCTTCTTCTTCTCCCCCCCCCCCTCAATAAGGTCTCACTAAGTTCCCCAGCCTAGCCTCCAAATTTGTGATCTTCCTGTCTCAGGCTCCCAAGCAGCTGCTCCACCACACCCACCTTAAAATGCCAACCTTCTTATATCAGGATTTCTACCTGATCTAGATATGTTTTAGAGAAACTGTAATCTCCAACCATGTAACAGCTTGTTTATAATAAGTCTTAAAAGAGAGGATTGTTGGGGAGGGGGCATGGGGGCAGGAAAGATGGTGGAATGAGACGGACATCATTATCCTAAGTACATGTGTGAATGCACATGAGGTGCGATGCTACATTGTGTATAACCAGAGAAATGAAAAGTGCTGCAATTGTGTACAATGAATCAAAATGCATTCTGCTGTCATATATACCTAGTTAAAATAAAAGAAATGGGTTGTTATCTTCGTGAAAGGGGAGGTCTGCTTGTATATTTGGTTAGCATCTCTATGTTTTAAACTACTGAAGACGCATGCCAGTATGGCTGACTGGCAGTTGAGGAGGGTTGCATCCTCATGCTGAGTGTCTCTTCTGTATGGTTTCAGAGGTGGTAGCTCAGTGGTGCACACAGGGAGACTTGCTGGCAGTTGCTGGGATGGAGCGGCAGACCCAACTCAGCGAGCTCCCCAATGGTCCCCTTCTGAAGAGTGCCATGGTCAAGTTCTACAATGTTCGAGGGGAGCACATCTTCACACTGGACACGCTTGTTCAGGTAATGATATTAAAGAAAAGTCACTGTGTCAGTATACCCAGTCTGGTAAACATTCATGAGTTTATTATACTCACTTCGGTTATCTTTGACAAATTGTATTTCAGTCATTTTTTACTTTAATTGAATTTGTTGTATAAACTAGGATTAATAGGGGAGAGAACAGTTTTTTCCTCTTAACCAGAATGCCTTATTGTATTATCCAGTCAAATGAATGAGTAGTAAATAATCAGAGGGAGCTAGTGCGGAACAGCACTCTGGCGTGAAGGCCGAATCTTCATTTATTCACTTAGAGTAAAAATCATCTTTATGACTTCTTGTTGGGACTTCCTAACAAAAGACAGAAATAACAGGAGAAATACACAGAAGTCTGATGCACGTACACCTCTCACATACATGGGAAATAATCAGAGACGGAGGCAGCCCTCAAGTCGATCTAGGCGTCAGGGCTTTGGCTTAAACTGCTCTGCTGAAGCAAAGAGAGAATGTGGGGAGAGCCTCTGTTTCAGCACTACAAATCAAGGGTCGTTGTCCTGGGCCTTCTCCCCTGGAGTCCCCAGCAGTGCGATGCCCTCCTGTCCTGGCAGGTGGAGGCGGACATTTCCCCAGCCCATGGCAACTGCTGTGTCTTTCTGTGTCTGAGTGTGGCCTACGTGTTTGTCTTAAGTGGACTCGTGCATGACGTACCTTTTGTGGCTTATTCTGCTTCACATGGTGTCCTCAAGGTTCCTCTGTACAGTGGCATATATCAGAGTTCCTTCCTTTTTAAGGCTGAGTAACACTCAACTCCATGAATATAGCACATTCATTTTCTGGGGTCTTTGATGGCAGCCATCCCTTCAGGTGTGAGGTGACATCTCACTGTGGTTTTGTTTTGTGTTTCTCTGGTGACTAGTGATGTTGAGTGTCTTTTTTCACATACTCACTGGGCATTTGTATGTCTTTAGAGAAACGTCTGGTTAAGTCTTTTACCTTTTTTTTTTGGTACTAGAGATTGAACTCGGGGTATTTAACCACTGCCACATCCACAGCCCTTTTTTGTATATTTTTAGAGCTAGGATTTCGCTGAGTTGCTTAGGGTCTCACAGAGTTGCTGAGGCTGACTTTGAACTTGTGGTCCTCCTGCCTCAGCCTCCCAAGCTGCTGGGATTATAGGGCATGCACCACTGTGCCTAGATCTTTTGCCCATTTTTAAATCAAGTTATTTTGTTGTTGTTGTTGTTGTTGTTGAGTTGTGAGATTTAAATATATCTTTGATAACATCTTCTTGGGCAAGTAAGCATACCGTCCTCTTGTTTGTTCAAGCATCCTGCAAACTCTTTGAGGGGCTACTGTGTGACTGGCACTGAGCTCTCAGGACTGCTATTTAGGAGTAGATAAGGAAGATACATCCCTTCCTTCTAAGCTTGGAAGCCAGTTAAAGAAGGCAGACAAATAATGACACCAAGATTAGATTTTGAAGAACTATTTCCAGGTGCTATGGTAGCATGGAGAAAAGGAGTCTTACTAAGACTTGTTCTTGGTGGATATTTTTCCAGCTCTGCTGGTCCCTCCTCTTATCCCACCAATCCTCAGGCCATTCCAGTCACTCCTACAGCTTTAAGTATTGTCTTTTTTTTTTTCTTTTCTTTTTTTTCTTTACTATTTTTGTAGTCATAGGTGGACACAGTACCTTTATTTTATTTATTTTTATATGGTGCTGAGGATCAAACCCAGTGCCTCACACATGCAAGATGAACACTCTTCCACTGAGCCACCTCCCCAGCCCCTTAAGTACTGTCTTTATAAAGGGTGGATCCTAGAAAGCGGCCTGTATAGACCCCGTTGCTCACTCACACACCTGTTGACAGTCCAGCACTCACTACCATCATGTCCAGCCCTCGGGGCATTCCCCCACACAGACAGCTCCTCTTCCTTCTGGGTCACGGCCCCATCATGCGCAGCTCCAGCCACAGGCCAGGTCATCCTGACTCACCTTTGCATTTTACCTCCTAGATAACTCAGTGTCTATACCTTGTTTCTCCGCCACCCACCACTCTGTCCCAGCCCCTCCCTCTCACCTTCCCTCCTGGGCCACTCTTCCCTTGGCAGCCACGTCAGAGTCTCTTGTGATTTAAAGGGACCTCCACAAGCTGGCCCTCATCCTCTGCAGGACTAGCTGTCAATATCCCCTCCTTCTCTAACCCTGCCAGTCCTCATCCTGTGCTCCTCAGTCGTGCCGGAGCTCACTTTCCTCCACTTGCACCATGCTGTTCCCTCTGTAGGCACACTTCTCCCCACTCACCACCTGGCCACTCTGCCTGTGCTTTTGTCTGAGAGGAAGCATCATGCTGCAGACCCCACAGCACCCTGTCCTTTTAGTTGTAGTGATGTTCCTCAAAGGTGTCATTATTTCTTTGTCTGTTTCAAGGCCATGACAGCAGGGTCCTGTCTCGTTCGTTGTTCCTGCACGATGTCTTATGCACACTAAGCCTTCTGTCAATATCAGGGTATCTTTGAGTGAAAGAGCCACTTGAACAACGGCAGCCTTCATGCCAGGGCTGTAGCTATATTCAGATGTTTCTGCTAAACACAGAGCAGTTGCTTACACCATGAATTAAGGCAATACATTTTTTTAAAAGAGTGAATTTACTACATTAGGAGACCCGCATGATCAGCAATTTTCATCTAGAAGAAGTACTGTTTGAGAACTCTCACCTCACACCCCCTGCAGGTTTTCTGTTCAGCATGTCAGTCCTACTTGAAACTCCTTAGAGACTTCCTCCTGCAAACTGTCACCAGGCCATGAACGCCCTCTGCCTTGCCTATCTTGCCTATCAGATGCGTCCTGCTCATCCTCAGGTAGCAGACGTCCTGTGGCTGTGCCATCCTAGAGGCTTCCCCTGGCTGCTAACCTGGCCTTTCTCAAAACTGACTCCTCTTCACCCTCAGTCTGAGCTTGAGTCTCACCTCCCAGGAGAGGCTTTGCATAGTATCTTCCCCACGATACTCCACTCCACAGCTGCATTCTATTTTGTTGGGCTGTTTCTGTCTTAGGATGTATCAGAATCTGAGATTCTTCAATTTTATTTCCTGAGTAGTTGTTTCATCCCACTAGAATATAAGGGACCCATGTGAAGCAACCTTGTGTGTCTTATCTGCCACTGTCCTTCAGGTGCCTAGAACCACACCTGGCTTGTGGTAGAGTCTCAATAAGCAGTGGTTCAGTAGGTGGCTGAGCCTCAGGACTACCCATTTTTGTTGCTATGCATTGCTTAATGAGTTCCCAGGGTCAGATAACATAAGATTCTTTGCTATTTGTATTATCCCCTAGTTTCTTCAGCTACTGGCAATTATAGTATGATTTCTCTAAAAAAAATAGTAATAAATTACTTTGAGAAATAGAGTATAGTTTAACTCTGGCATAGGTTAGATGAAGAGCAACAACAGGAAATAAGATTACATGTGCTGTAGGACAGATGTGTGAGGTCTTGAGTGTCTGGCATCTTGGTCCATTCAGGCTGCCATAAGAAAATCCTTTAGTCTTGGTAGTTTGTAAATAATAGAAATTTATTTCTCATGTTTTTTGGAGACTAGGAAGTCCAAAATCAAGAAGTGCAGGTTCAGTGCCTCACAGGACTGGAGGGACAGAGTAGAGAGAGAGGTAGCGCCCTTCAGCCTCCTTTATAAGGATGCTAATTCTATTCATTTCCTATGATTTAATCTGTTCCCCAAAGGTCCCATCTTTTATTACTACAGCAGTGGGAATTTGGTTTTGTTTTGGAAGGACACATTCAGACAGCAGCACTGGCCAAGAGGTTTAGACTTTGTTGTCTTCGAATTTTTGTTTTATGAGCAAGGGAAAGACAGCAGGGTTTTGGGAAGGCTGATCTGTTGGGGGGCAGTGTAATCCCAGCCAGAAGGAATAAGGGAGAAGGCCAGGAAGTGGGAATAGAGTGGCTGAGGCAGAATTCAGGGAGATGACACTAGACTTGGCTCCTTGCCACCCAGGAGGAGGAGGGTGCTGGCTCCAGAGGCAGAAGCTTTCAGCCAGGAGTCCCGCCAGGTGTTTGGGTGGGGTAATTGGAAGGCACATTGGAGAGATGGGGCAAGAACTCAGGCAGGAGACCGGATCAAAGAGACAGGTAGAGCCTTGTGTAGAGAGACCATGGTTGGAGAAAAGAATTTTTATTAAATGTAGAGAGAGGACAGAGGAGCAGATGACCAAGTGCAGAGCTTGAATAGTAGAGTGATAATCCTCATTTAGCAAGCAGCAGAAGGAAGAAAGAGATGCAAGGGGAATGTCATAAAAGAGCCATTAAAGGAAATATGTCAACTAAGAGGACAACAGTTGAATGTAGACATGAGAAAATTGGATTTGGAGGTTTTAAGGTCAACAAGTCTTCTCAATAGAATAATGGTGATGGCAGTCACATTGTAAAAGGTTGGTTCATTTCATCAGTCAATCTTTATTGAACCATCTTAGTGCCAAGCTTTGTTCTAGATGCTAGACGGATAGCTGTAGTAGCTAAGATAAAGAATGAGTGACAAAATGACTCATGAGGGAGTTGAGGCAGCAGATATAACTGAAGTGTTAGCTGTGTAAACTGTGTGGCAGGGATTGAGGAGAAGGGGAAAGCGGGTGGTGCCTTGAGTGTGACCATGCTTACAAACAAATGATAAAGCTTTGTGCAGAGAGAAGTAAAGAAGCAGAATAGCCAGAGCCAGGGTGGGGTGGGAAGTATGGGTTTGAGATGAGTAACTCAAAGGATAGACGTGTCAGGCACCTGGGTCCATTCAGGCTGCTCTGACAAAATCCCCTAGACTGGATGTTTATGAATAATAGAAAAGTATTTATGGTTTTTGAAAGCTAGGAAGTTTAACCTGAAGGGACAGAAGCACCCTTTAGCCTCTCTTATAAGGGTGCTAATCCTATTCACTTCCTGTGACTTAATCACTTCAGCCTAGAGACGAGGTACAGAAAGACAGACTACAGAAAGAGCTGAAAGACTGGTAAGGAAAGGAGGGGACAAAGCACTTGGTATGGGACAACTTCTCTCATCCCAACTAGTTAAGAGCCAGAAGAAAAGTGAAAAGTGCAGTGCCACAGAGACTATGGCACAGGAGCCTTGGAATGACAGGCTGAAGTGAAGTCCCCGCCAAAGCTGGACAGTCTGTTCCAAAGCCAGGGTCTGTGCTGTCCGTGCCTTCTCTACAGTCCCAAGTCAGAAGTACAACGTGCCTAAATCAGAAACTGGAAAGCAGAGTGTAGCACAAAGACCCAGAACCCTATAAGGAAACGGGCAACCAATCCATAGTCTGATGCTTCATGACCTGAGACCAGGAAGCATAAAGTCACAGAAAGGCCTGTTCAAGAGGAAGTGATGAAAACAGAGTAGGAAGCTATGGTTGGCTAGAAATGTCAGATTCCTGTTTTAGAAGTGAAATAGTTATAAGAGATGACGTGAGCACGTGGAGGAGCTGAAGTAGAGCAGAGCTGGGGCCATTAGTGTGCAGCAGGCTGTCTGGCAACGTGAGCATTTATGTTGGAGTCCTAGCGAATCTGAGACTGAAGGAGAGGTTACCCTGTGTAGGGTTGTGGCTCCATGGCCAGAGCATTGCCAGAACATAGTAGGTGCTCTGTAAATATTTGTTCAGCGGTTGGGTAGACAGTTGCCAACATAGGTGCTCTTCAGTCTTTCTGTTGATGGTTTAGACCAGAAGGCTTGTGCCCTTTCTAATCAGATCTCAGGTTAGCTTTTTATCTGTAGCCTAATAGGCAATGTCTTAGGCTATTTTCTGTTGCTATAACAAAATGCTTGAGTCCTAAAGCATTTTGCTGCACAGTGTTGGAAGCCATGAAGCTCAAGAGTATGCTGCCTACATCTCAGCATCTGGTAAGGGCCTTCTCTGGCATCACTGTGTGACAGAGGGCATCCTATGGCAAGACAGAGCAAGTTTGTTAGGTGGGGTCCTTTCCTCATTAATGCCATCATGAGGCCATGACCTCATCCAATCTCAAGTATCTCCCAGAGGCCCCACCCAAATGCCAGCAGCATAGGAATTTGGGGGGGACACATTCAAACCATAGTGGGTGGTAAGTAGGAGAAGGTAAGAATCTCAGCTCTTTCTGAGTTCATAAGGCTGTTGTATTTGAATATTTGTCAATCCAGGTCTGGAGCACTGTGAGTGCCTTCAGCCTTGTAGTCCCCTGTCCACTCTGACTTAGGTGTGCCTCCCGCTGGCATTCTCCTCCCTCTTCAGAGGTGTCTTTCCTGGGAAAGCTTCAATACCAGCCCAGTCACATTCTCTTCTAAATTTGCCTGTGGGATTGAGACTCTTCTTCCTGATGAGCCCTTGGGATGCTTAATGCTTCTGGGATGAATTATACTTTCCTGTCTTTTATTTTACTCAAGTCAGAGCCTATGTTTTCCTCATTTTTCTGACTTTCACTCAGACTAGAATGTGGTAGAGGCTTGATGGCCTTAGCCTTTGCAAAAATTCTCACGAGCTGCCATATGAAACGTGGGTCTTGCATCTGAACTGTTTATTCCTGGGCTCAGGAATAAGAGAGAGACTTGACCAGCATTCATCGGTGGAGTGTCCCTGCAGTGTCTCAACACCTTAATCAGTTATTGATTCTTTCATTTAGGATCTAGTGCAACCATTGAAAATATTGCGTTGATATAAAGGCTAACAATACTGCCTTTGAAAATGAAGTCCAATACTCAGTATGTGCAACTTAACTCTTAACTGCAGTGATTCTCAAACCATGTGTGATATGTGCTGTGCTATTCAAGGAGTCCAAAGGCAGGGAAATTTTTATAGCAGGAAGGAAGTTAGGCAGTTTATTGAACTGCTTATAAAAAGAATTAAATGCAACTTAGATTGGATAATTTATTTCCAAGTTAATTAGATTGTAGGCTGCTGCATACAAAGCCCATTGCCTGGTACAACGTGTGGCGGTATTGGCTTTAAAATTGATTTTCTTGATTTACTTGTAACATTAATGCCTGTGGCTAAAGCTCTTACAAGGAAATTTATTATCAGTTACTTTCCTTTCCTTATTGCATGTGTTGTAGTTTAAAATTCTGTAAGTTACCTCATCAGCTGTGGTCTGATCATCTGTATCTACTTGAATATCTGATAATTTGGTGATGGATTTTTAGAGTTAGTACTACTGAATGAAATTTGCGGGCCTCAGTAATTTGGGTCTGGGATTTTTGCTTGTTATATGAACATCTGGCATTACAGGCTGGTTTGGGGTCACCAAGTATTCTGTAAGTTTTGGTTGTTGAAGTAAGATGTTCCAGTGATTTTTTTTTTTTTTTTAATGTGCTGAGGATGGAACCCAGTGCCTTACATGTGCTAGGCAAGCACTGTACCACTGAGCTACAACCCCAGCCCTCCAGAGGAATTTTAAGAAAGAAGTTATGGGAACAGAAAATGAGAAATTGCATTTATGGTTGGAGATTTCGGTACCCCTGAAGGAGAATCCTTTAGCCAAAAATGTGTCTGCCTCTTTCTGTTGAGGAGAAGCACTGGCTGCTCTCCCAGGGCTGTCATGGTGGCGTTCCAGGTTTGCTGCGAATGGTGAGCAAGTCTTCCGTGGGTGTTGTCTGCTTAGAGAATAGGAGAATGGTTGTGTTCTTTTAAAACTGAGACTCGGCTGGCTGAATCCTGAGCCAGCTTTTATTACTACAACTTGGTTGGTGGCCAAATCATTACGATTTCATATGCAAAATTGTTCGTGGCTCCACCCAACAGTTTGATGATGACCAGTCACTATTTTTTAAAACTGATGCATAAAAACATAAGTAGTGTACATATTAATGGGTCCCATGAGATATTTCTTTATGCATTGTGTCGTGTCACGTTTAGATCAGGTTGATCATCTCCATCTCCTCAGAATCCATGGTTTCTGAAGTGAATTCTGTTGCATGTGCTTGTGTAAACTTGCAATATCCCCTTCTCTGTGCATTTCCTCCTGCCAGAGAACCCCCTTTATAGGGTTGCCACAGAGAGGAGGAACAAAACATGGGAGAAGGGGGCGGGAGGCCTTTGACCTCCACAGGGATCTACTCCTCTACCACCTCGGCAGCTGGTTCTCATCTGGGGAGTCTTTACCAGGACTGCCTCCTTATCCCTGGCTTGGGCCAGTGTAGTTGCCTCTAATCTGCTTATTTTTAATATGTAAAGAACACCTGCTTTTTTCTTACATCTTTCCAAAACTGTTGAATAACTGCTCTAATGGATATAAAATTGGTAATACTGGAAGGAAGCTTTTGATGCCAGTTCAGTGATGCATGCCATCCTCTCAGCCAGGCTTCTGCTCAGAGGGCCTCCTTGGAGCTGTCTTGCCTGCTCCCTGCGCTCTTTCTCTAGTCCCTTACGCCGCCCTGTCCTCACTGCATAGCGTCCTCACTACTGACATTATCAGGTCGTCCCTGTCAAACATGTTAAGATGTTTCTTTCTCTCTACCACCCCAGAATGTAAGCTCCCCGAGGGGTGGATTTTGTCTTGTTCAGCATTGCTCCCCTAATGCCTAGAATGGATCTGGTCCATTGTATACATTTGGCAAATATTTTATTTTATGACTGGTTGGTGGTGCAATAGATGAATAAATGATTGGGTTGACACAGGGCATGTATTGTGTAGTGGCAGGAGATGGGGTGCCATAGTAAGGCATGAGAAGTGGTCACTCAGGGGTACAGTCCATACTGCTGTCCAGAGGAAGAGAGGGAGAGGAAGCCAACACCCACTGCTTACATTGCTCAGCATCATCATCCAAAGAGGGAGGTGCAGGGCAGGAGGACTCTCCATTAACCTTGTGCCTCGCACCTGCCGTGGTGAATGACACATCCTCCCAGGTGAGCAGTAGCTCCTGTGGATCCAGCAGAGCAGCAGTGTCCACCTTGCTGACTCTCTTAGATGCAGCTCCTTTTTCTTTGTTTTGTTTGGTTTCGCCCTTTTACCTCCGATGCACCAAATACGTGAACCTCTTTACACAAGTTAAGGGTTTTTTTGTAGCTTTATTTTATGTATGTATGTAGGTATTTATTTATTATGTGGTACTGAGGATAGAACCCAGTGCCTCACATATGCTAGGTGAGCGCTCCACCGTTGAGCTACAAACCCAGCCCCACAAGATTTTAACATTTTCAACTTCACAGTTTTAGCCATCAGTCATTTTATGTGATTTGAGAGATTAAATCCACAAGCTTTCTAGTTCTTCCTAGTGGATAGCAGCTCTTCAGATTAGAACATGAGTCTGAGGGACCTTTGTATGTCCCAGGGTTTTACTGGAACGGAACATGGAGTGCATTTCTCTCTAGCAGCTTATCCCAACAGGTGAGATTCCTCAGGAGGAAGGATGCTCTGTGTGGTGAGGTCTGTGGACAAACAGACAGTGGGCTCGTGCTCTGCCAGAATGGCTGAGCCCAGAGCACAGAGTGACAGAAAATGATGGCTGCCAAGTCAAGACTGGACACCTGTGTTTGAAATCTGACTGCTTCCAAAGCAGCAGCGTATTTGTAACATGAGCCTAGCAGGCTGGGAAATGTGATTTTGAAAATGAAAGACAATGTGTTATAAAGGGACTTTCTGTGAACAGGTTTATGGGGATCCTGAGAGGTCATGTCCCTGCTGCCTGACATCTGACTAAATGGTAACCACAAGAATTAATTTTCCCCACACAGATGATACCTGGAAATCTTCACACTAGAGGGACAGTTTTTATTATCTGTAATTTCTTCCCTGTGTTTTTGTGATACAACCTTAAAAATCACAAGAGGAAAGGTATTAACACTTTCTCGGCTACTTTATCATTTCATAGGAGTATAGGCTACAAAAACTAATGTGTCCCCCAGGCTGGAGTAAACCATCCCGAACTTGGGTAAATGAATGAGTCCTGCACCCCAAATTAATTTAAATTCCTTTTGGTATCCATGTCCTGTTCTTAGAAGGAGGAATTTGGGGGTAACCTTGATCCAGATAATAATGATTCCCTTGAAACCCTGTAGGTGTTATTTGTCCAGGCTAAATAATTTCAGCTCTTTTTCCTGGGTTCTGGTTTCTGTCCTTTAATCTTTGAAGACCTCACACTCCTGTTTGACTGAGGGATCTGTTTTTCACATTCATGTGATGCCCAGTTTGTAATAGCACTGTCCTCCCTCACCATCCAGGCATATCATCCTAATGCTATTTCCAGTTCATCTACCAATACTCCCTGGTCATTTGTCTTTGCATGCTGGCCCACATGATTTGCTGCTTATTTTCAGCCATAAATGAACCAGTCAGGTCATTGTCCATGTTCTGTTGGTAAAGTCTGTTCTCTTGTCCATTTGCTTTTTCCATAGACATCGTTTGGTTTGTTTCTGAGCAAAACAGACTAGGGGAGAATAATGGACTCATCACCGCATCTGTGACTGGCAGTTAGTTGAGTTTTGCAAGGAAACAGTGCACATTCTTTAGTCCAAGCGTGGGTATACTGACACTTCAGAGGCAGCACCCGGTGGTGAGATGAGCCCTAGCTCTCCCACTCCTGAGCTGTGATTGAGTTACCCAGCCCCCTCAGCCTTGTTTTCCTCCTGTGTTAGATGGGTTAATAATGCCTGTGTAGCCGAGTTGAGAGGACCTGCTGAGGGAGTATGTGCAGGCACTCTGTCTGCTATTGGAATGTGGTAAGTTTTGAAGACATGGTTATTTTTGTTATGATGGGAAGTGATTATTTGTGGAAATGTAACAGGATTTTCATCCAGTTTGAGAGTCTGTTAGTAGTTCTTGACACAAAGACATACATACTTACCCATGATAATTTTATGTAAAACATATAATCAGCTGTTCAACAGAGATAGTTACTCTGACAAGCAGAACTAGGAGAAGGGAGGATAAATCTGCTTTGTAACCACCAGCATGTCAGATGGATCAATTGATGAAGGAGGAATGGAAGATGGGAGAAGTGTTTCATGTCTGCAGCCAGCTGCAGTGAGTCAAGTGATGATGGAGGACTGTTTTCATGCCTTGAGCTCTTTGTGGAATATTATTTTAGGGGTTCAGGAATAAAGAGGCAGCAGTTTGCCTTTCAAATTAAGCATGAGGGCTGGAGATGTACCTCAGTAGTAGGGTGTGTGTATATCATGTAGTAGGGAGGCCCTGGGTTCAGATTTTGGTGCTGGTGCTGATAGGGCCTCTGTTCTAACCTGCAATTACAGGGCTGATGGTGCCGGAGACTTTTTTGTATTTTTTGTGTTGGTGTCCTGGTTTTCAGCAGTGGTTGTGCCTTGCTGTGAGCTCACAGTCCCCTGTTATGGGGTCTGCCCTCTGGGTGGGATCATCTCATGAGGAGACCCAGCTTGAACATGCTTCAGAAACCCTCAGACTTGGGTTTTAGGTCCACAGCCAGCAATCACTCAGTCCTCCTTAGGGAGTTGGGGGTGTTGGCTGTTAATCTTGTGCCATCCTGGGACTGCCTGGCCTCATGGATGGAAATGCAAGATGAGTTATCCTCAGCCTTGCATTTTGCTTTGAAGTTGAAACCAGGATTAGCTGACCCTGGGGGGTATTTTAAGGAAGTGTCTTCATGTGTTCTTTTATTTTGATGTTTGTCACTAAAGTGTTGTGAATTCTGTTCCTATCTGTCATTCATTTAAAAGATCTGGTATTCCCTTTTCTGGTTTCTGAACCCCCTGGAGACTTCATTAAATTAGTGCTCCATCTGTTTGGATGGGAATGAACACATTTCTCGCTGCTTCTCCATCACAGCTCTCTACCTCTTTCTTCTCTGCCTGGCTAATGGCACCCCTGAGCTTTGGGGGTTTTCAGTTCAAGACATTTCTAACATACATATTTGGATTTCAGCATGCCTTTTGAAAAAAATCATGGCCACAAACACCTGGCAAGGCCACCACAGGAACTCTCTCCCTGCCACCTCTCCCTTTTCCATAGAGCTTTTCCCCTTGCCTCCCTGCCCAGTCACTTGGAGATTAGCAGTGAATGATACCTGGGTTGTAGATTGTGATGGGTCCCAGAAGCACCACGGTACCACCATGTCCTTTAATTCTCACAGTGCTCCCAGTTGACTCCTGAGAAAATTAAGAGACTTTGGGAAATATTCCCCAGTTCACATGCCCAGGCCCCCCACGTCCAGTGTTGAGTTGACTCTGAAATGCTGCCTGTTGGGATGGACGGAAAGAGCCTTCAGATCTACCTACCCACCACCTCCCTGAGCTATGGGAAACAACACTGGGTAATTTGGGGATTCTGATGACCAGCACTTCAGTACGGAATATGGATGACTACATCCTGGGGTGATTGCCCTGGCTAGTAGAAGGGCCATTATATAGAGCTGTTAGGATTTATGGCACCAAATTAAACAAGACAGTGCTTGTACAGAAAAATATGAAATTATTCGAGTCCTTTATTTGTGCTCTGGCCTAAAGATCTCATTCCTTTTCAATTAAAATGCTCAATTTTCATAATGTGGTATTTAATATTCTTTATTATGCTCTTAAAACCAATATTCTCAATACTGTCAGCTCACTTTATTTTACTGAGAACACTGGACATGATGTCCATTGTTCACCAGAAGAGCAAAAGCTTAAGCACTGTCTTCTTCTCATTGCCTGCAGCGCCCCATCATCTCCATCTGCTGGGGCCACAGGGACTCGCGGCTGCTGATGGCCTCAGGACCCGCCCTGTACGTGGTTCGAGTGGAACACCGGGTGTCCAGCCTACAGCTACTGTGCCAGCAGGCCATTGCCAGTACCCTGCGAGAAGACAAGGATGTCAGCAAGCTGACCCTGCCCCCCCGCCTCTGCTCCTACCTCTCCACTGCCTTCATCCCCACCATCAAGGTACAGCCTTCTGCCCTCCCCATTCTCCATCCTCACCTCTCTGCCACCCTCTGCTCACCAAGAGGGGGATAGGGACAGGAGAGATGGGGGAGGGCATCAGAAAAGATGCACAGGGCTCCCTGCTTCACCAGAGTGTCCAAAAATGGCTCAAGTGTGACTCTGCAGAGTTGCGCCATGTCCTTCCATGCCCGCAGTCTTCCCTGAGTATCCAAGTGAGCTTTGCCTTGTATGGTAGTTTCACCTCTCTCATGTCCATGCTGGTATTCCCAGCTTGACTCCCTGTCGTCCTGATGATCAAAGGAGCAAGTGTTTATTTAGCACTAACTGTATACTAGATTTGTACCATCCTTTGTAAAAATCAGTTTTGTTCCATCCTGACTTCCAAACAGAATCTGACCTTGTTCCCACTTGAGAAACCAAGAAAGAAATTGATAGAAGTGAAGTAACTTGCCTCACAGCTAGTTAGGGAAGAGGCAGGATTGGACCCAGTCAGAATTTAGGCCTGCTCTCCTCTCTGCTGTGCTGGAGGGAGAGTCCCCCCTACCCTGATCCCTGGCCCAACACAGCCGCCTGCCGTCTTTCATACTGACTGTGCCTCCAGAAACTATAAAGGCAGCGTGTGAATATGAACCTGCTACTCGTGCAGGTCCTCAGTATCCTAGGTCCTTTTCTATATTTTATCTCTACTTCTGAGTATCAGATTGATTTGTTGGGTGCTTTTTTTTTTACTGATACTTCAAAGTTTTAGAATCTCTCATGATTTTTTTTTTCCTAGATGTTTTCCATTGATTCCACACCAGCAGTTTTCAACATTGCTGTATTGTATCATATTAGGAAACAACCTAACCAGTCTTACCCCCAGAGGTTCTGATTTAATTGTCTCAAGTGGGATCCTAGCTTAGGTGTTGTGTGATGAGCACCCACAAATTGTGAGTTGCTATTCCATACCACATAGTTAACCTTTCCCAAGCTCCCTGATGTGCCCACGCCTTCTCTGTTCTCTGTGTGAGTCTCTGGAGTCCCAGCTCTTTCCTTTTCTGCCTGTGTCCTGCCTCTAGCCCCCAATTCCAGACCCCAACAACATGCGAGACTTTGTCAGCTACCCCTCAGCAGGCAATGAACGGCTGCACTGCACCATGAAGCGCACAGAGGATGACCCGGAGGTGGGCGGCCCGTGCTACACCCTCTATCTGGAGTACCTGGGCGGGCTCGTGCCCATCCTGAAGGGGCGGCGTATCAGCAAGCTACGGCCAGAGTTTGTCATCATGGACCCGCGGACAGACAGCAAGACAGGTGGGACCCTTGCTGAGGGACTGAGCCCTTGTTCCCCTATGGTTATGGAATGTTATTACTTACAACCCATGCCAAAAGAATGCCTTTTATGAAGTGAGCCTGAGTTGGCTAGCGTGGAATATCCCTGAAGCTCCTACATTCCTAAAATCCTATTTAAGTGACAGTTTTCTAAATGTACTTTCTGATAGGTTAATAATGTTCTATAAGGCATGATGGAGTTAGGGCCATGGTAGAGAAAACCTGCTCTGAGAGAAGGGAAGGCTGACCCAGCTTCTAGAAGGAAGAGCCTCCTCTTTCAATTAAAGACCAAGCATTCATGAGTGCCCTAATGTCATATTGAGGTGGTTTGAAAATAGTAATGGGCCATGTCCCTGCCCTCCTTGGGTAGGTGAGATAATTTATCTTTTCAGGGCCAGGGGTGTGGCTCAGAGACAGAGCATTTACCTAGCATGCATGAGGCCCTGGGTTCTATCCCCAGCGCTGCAAAAAAAAAAAAAAAGAAGAAGAAGAAGAAAGAAGGAAAGAAAGGAAAAGAAGAAGAAGAAAAAAGAACACTTGAAGCCTTCAGCCCTGTCCCTGGCCTTCTGCCTATGTCCTTCACTGATATGCCATTAACTGCTTTTTAGCTGGTTACCAGTGAAAATTTCCTGCTTGTCCATAAAATCTTTAACATGATGGATCACTCTACCTTTGTACAGATTCCCTCCTTTGCTGGTCCTCATTGTTTAGTTAATGTGTTAAGGATACTCTTGCCTCCCTCTCTCTCAGATCCTAGACTGTGATGCTCTTGTAAGAAGGTACTTTGGTGTTTGGTGCCACTTAATGCTAGCCCAGTGTCTGCGTACCCATCAGTACCTGCAGCTCAATGTGCTGCCTTCTGTGAGACATTACCTGACACCCACCACAGAGTGAACAGCACTGTCCTTGGTACCATCCCTGATCATGGGCTGTGGAGACCTGCTCAGCACACTGCAGTCATCGTGCTTGAAAGGCTTTGCCCATCAAATCCTGAGGACCCAAGGGAGGGAACTGAGTCATATTTTTGTCACCCAGAGCTTCCCAGGTGCTTGACCTTGAAACAACACTATTGGATTGAATCTGTTTTTATTAGTTTATACTTAAATGTCCCTACTTCCTTGCACTAGTTCACTGTCCTGCCCATCAGGTTATCCTTTGTCAGTCATTACATCCCTGAAGCTGCTGTGACATGTGCATGACCCTATATCACAAAGCAGTGGGCTTGTGCACCCTAAACCTCGCTTTCCCATGCTGATGTTTTACGCAGTTGCTCTACCTGTCCGCTGCACATTATTTGCTCAGCATCATTGGGAACATTCTCCTACCAGTGTTACTGTATAAATTCAAAAGCAATGAACCTCTACTTTAAAATATTAGATATGCATTTTTTTCCTGTTTTTTGACTTATGTAACAAACTAGTACTAGGAACAGAAAGCAAGTAGAAAAATTTGGGGCTGTGGAGGAGGAGGCATATAGGAAGGAGGGAGAGGGAAGATAGAAAACAGAGCAGAAGATGTTAGCATGGTTTCAGGAAAGGGAGAAGGAAAGCTGACACTAATTGGAGGTGCCTGGGGAAGGGGTACAGAGAACGAGTCCCAAGCAGAGCCTGCGCGCATGTTCTCTCTGGCTGTCAGTATCTAAGGCCCTTCCTCTGGATGGGACTCCATAAAACCTATGCTGAAATCATAGGGTACTCCCCTGAAGAACTGTCTGTCTTCCCACTACAAAGGGGACAGGAGGGGACATGTGGGCACCAAGGCTGCAGCCTCCTAAGGCCAGACTTGCTTAAAGCCTGACCTCATTACCCAAAGGCCTGCTTTCCCCTAGTGCTGACATTTGTCAGCTCATACCAAAGAGACTGACCAATTGCTAACAATCCTTTGGGGATTGCCATGTTTTATTTTTATAGTTAAAGAATTATAAGTTGTAAAGCAAACCAGTCAACAGTGCCTATTTTGTATGAGGTCCTTTAGTCTCCTAGATAACGGAGAAGGCCCAGGATTATCTCTGTTTTTAAGGAGTTTGTAAACCCTTCTGCAAGACAAGACAAACACTTGAAAAGTTCAGTAAAGAAATCAAGATTTAAAAACCTCATGACAAAAGTAGAAGCTGTGTCACAAGGCACAATGTGACTAATTGCCAACTGAATGGTATATATAAACTAGCTCAGAGAAGGAAATGATTCCTGACTTTGAAAAGCCAAGAATTTTTCATCTTGAGAAGCCAATTAACTCTTCCAAGCTTATGCATCATTGTTTCTCAAAATGTTGTCCATGGGCCATCTCCATGCAGACCAGCAGGGAGACTTATTTAATATAAGTTCCTGTTCGCTGTGGGTTCTCAGTGATTTTTATGCACTGAAGTTTGTGATCCACTGTTGTAAATGTTCTCCAAGTATATTTTTTAGTGAAAATTCACAGATTTTCAAAAGGAATCTTTATCAGAACTTGCTATGGACCGAACTGTGTGCACTCTCCCCCAAATTCACATATGAAGTTCTAACCTCCAGTGTGAGTGTATTTGATAGGACTTTTAGGGGATAATTAAAGTTCAATGAGGTTATAAGCGTTGAGTCCCAAACTGTCAGAACTGCCCTTAATGTTTGTGTTTCTGCTGCGCCTCCAAACCTTCCAGCCTCTACCCATTACCAGTTGCAAAGCTTCTTTCGTTTATTCCACTATTCACTACGGCAGCACTCACTTCCCGGTACCAAAATCAGGATTAATCAGGGTTCTTTAGAGAAACAAAACTCATCCTCTGTGTGTACGTGATTTATTAGTAGAATTGGTTCACACAATTATGGAGGGTGAGAAGTCCCAAGATCAGGGTGTTGTCACAGGAAGTTCCAAGGAGAGCTCTTCCTGCTTTTTGGACAGCTGCCAGAATTCTCTGTGTGTTCACACAGCCTGTCCTCGGTCCTTGTGCATTAAAAAGAGACCTTGCTCTTTCTCTTTTTATAAGGTCCTAATTCTATTGGATTAGGACTGACGGACTCTCCAGGCCATTACTTTAGGTTTAGAGGCTGAAATGGAAAGGAGCTTAGTATTTTTTCCTTTGACATTTTTATGCTATTTTCTAAGCAGAATTAGGAAATTTTTTTTTCTGCCATTGTCAAAATGACATGGTATTTTAATGCCCCAAGGAATATACAAAATAATCTGGCACTGTTCACTGAACTGAAAGTTGAAACAAAATGGCTTCGCTGTTGTGCCTCATGACACATGGAGAACCACCTGGCTTGTTGGGACTTCTAGCCAGCTAAGAAACCCATGCCAAGCGAAGGCTCCCTGACCGCTGCCCTGGGAACCTGCTTACAATCTAGGAAGGCTCCTGTTGGTCTATATCTGCCAGTCTGTCCTCTGGTTTATGCAGGGATCATTGTTAAAGTCTACTTGATTTAGCTTCCCTTAAATTGGTATCTTGCAGATGAGATCTATGGAAACAGCTTGATTTCTACTGTGATTGACAGCTGCAATTGCTCGGACTCCAGTGACATTGAGCTGAGTGACGACTGGGCTGCCAAGAAATCTCCCAAAATTTCCAGAGCTAGCAAGTCACCCAAACTCCCAAGGTAATCCCAGTCTTCAGGGTGTTCCCCCCAGCCTTTTTTTTTTTTAAGCTCTGGAAAGAAATGTGTTTGTGCTAGCAAATGAGTCCCATTGAATCTGACCCTAGGGGCATATTCTGAACCATCTTTGATCCAGAATGTTGCCCAGT
Source organism: Marmota flaviventris (assembly GCF_047511675.1). Lineage (NCBI taxonomy): Eukaryota > Metazoa > Chordata > Mammalia > Rodentia > Sciuridae > Marmota > Marmota flaviventris. The sequence continues at coordinate 8,727,227 of NC_092503.1, read as the reverse complement.
TCAAGAACATTTTTTTGCTCAAATAAACTTTGTTAGGGCTGGGGCTATAGCTCAGTGGTAGAATGCTTGCCTCACACATGTGAGGCACTGGGTTCAATCCTCAGCACCACATAAAAATAAATAAAGATATTGTGTCCATCTACAACTAAAAAATAAATTAAAAATAAATAAATAAACTTTGTTATGTTAAAAAAAAGGAAGACGGGCTGGGGTTGTGGCTCAGAGGTAGAGCGCTCGTCTAGCACATGCGAGGACCTGAGTTTGATCCTCAGCATCACATAAAAAGAAATAAAATAAAGTTATTGTGTTCAACTACTTCTAAAAAATAAATATTAAAAAAAAAAGAAAAAAGAAGGAAGAAGCTGACAGTTGTATGTCACGATCAACCTTTTTTTCCCCCTCATCACTTTTTCTTCTGGGAGACTGTACTTGGAATAATTACAGCTCTGTTTTGTTTTTCTTAAGGATAGAAAAGACACTCGGTGGGAAGTTTACCCAAGCCTCAGAATATCTCCAGGGCTAGTTAGTAGCAGTGGTGGGTGACATAGGGCTGGTCATAGTTCTCAGGTTTATTTGTTTTTTGTTACAATTTAAGAAAAGGAAGAACAAGGTTTTACAGTGGGTGCTGCATGTTGAGAACACCAAATTAAGTGCTGTAATTGAGAAAATAATAGTAAATTTGTCAAAATGACATGGTATTTTAATGCCCCAAGTTCCTAGGGTTTGTCTGAAGACAGAAAACTAAGAGTAAATGGACAGGCCTGCATTGTCTTAGAGAGTACTGCCTGCCTTCTCCACTGCCAGCATTGTAGGCAGTATGACCTTGGATAGAGATAAGAGCTTCCTTATCTATGGATGATAATGGATGGACCAGATCCTTGCCAAGATCCTCATTAGCTTTACAGCTCCATGATGCTATGCAAAATTAAGGTGTTTAATCAATTTACGTACAGATATAAACAGTCCCAAATGCCCAGCTCTGAAGCAACTAGTTCATTGGGCAGTTGATATACCAGTGTGTCCCCACTCGGTTCAAGATAAAGAACATGCCCATCATCAGGGAGAATCCCATGTGTCTCTTCCATTTTATATGACTTCTGTCATGATAGATTATTTTTACTTGTTCTAGAACTTCATATATGTTGCATCAAACAATATGTGGATTTTTGCTTAACATGATTTCGAGATTTATCTGTGTTATTGCATGTATCAGTAGTTTGTCTTTCTTTATTGCTCTGTGGAATTATTCCACTGTTGCAAATATACTTCTGTGTGTTTATCATATTTCCATGGATATTTAGTAGTTTAGGACTACTGTGAATAAATCCATATAAACATTCTTTTTTGAATACATGCACTCATTTCTCTTGGGTGTACACTTAAGAAGGGAGGGGCAGTCATGAGTTAGATCATTGTTAAACTTTCTGAAAATTGCCACACATTATTCCAAACTGGCTGCAGCAAGTTCAATTCCCAGCAGCAGCACATGAGAGCTCTACCTGCGTCCATTCTCACCTATAGCTCCATTGTCATTGCTCAAAATAATTTTGCCCATTCTTCTGGGTATATAGTGATATTGCATTATGGTTTAGGTCTAGTTTCTCTGACCAGTTAAGTGGCTGAGTACCTTTTCATATGCGGATCAGCCCACCTGGCTATCTATCTCCTTTTGCCCATTTTTTATTGGGTTGTTTTTCTCTTACTGATTTGCAAGAGTTATTTGTATATTCTAGCAATGGGTCTTTAGTAATGTATATACTTAACAAATAGTCCAGCATGTGAAATCCTTTTATGGTTAGTGCATTTTGTGTCCTATTTTAAAATCTTGGTCTACCCTAAGGCTGAGAAGATGGTCTTCTGTTCTCTTCTAGCAGCTCGAGAGTTTGTATCTCAGATCAACTTTACATCTAGTTAATTTTTGTGTGTGGTGTGAATTAGAGGTAAAAGTTCATTTTCCCATATAGATATCAGTTGGTCCAGCAATCTGATTTTTTTTCATCTTTATTCTAAAGTTTGTTAAAATTGCACATAAAATTTTGAACCTTCCAGTGCTGCCACAATGCTTGACTTTTTCCATTAGATGTAAACATACCCAAATGCCTAGCTCTGAAGCAATTAGTTCATTGGGCAGAGGGCACTTACTATATATAAGAAACTAAACCCTTGGCATGTAGATGTCCATTTAAGGCTGCCACCTCTTGCCTGGTCCTTTCCTCCTCCTCTTCCTGCCTGGAACCCCCCCTCCACACAGCATCCAGGCTGATAGCCCTGGCTCACAGCTTTCATTAACTTGATCCCCAATTCCCCTATTCCTCAGGAGCCTGAAGTTTCTCAACAAGCTTGCAAGCATTATGTATGAGGTTCAACACATATTTATAGGATGTTAGAAACCTTGTTATATTCATTTGTAACCCTCTCTTTGGGGTAGACTGGCATTGAACATGTGCACCTCAGAAAGAAAGAAAGTATAAAGAACCGAGCAGAGCTAGAATCTGGTGTCAGAATTCAGCAGAAAAGTATTAGATTCATTGATCTGATATAACTATTGCAGGTGGTAAAGTGTTAGATGAATCTGTTAAAATTCAAACTGTCGTGGAAGGAATTTTAAAAAATCATAGTGGCCTCAGAGTGAGAGAGGACTTCCCTTCTTGCATTTTCCCCAGGACTGATTGTACACACCCCTGGCAGAAGTCATGTGGACATTTCCAAACTTACTCTTAAGTGGGTATAAAGTGAAAGACAGTCCCCTTACAAATGAAGTTCCTTTCAAATAACTCAATTGGGGGCTGGGGGTAGAACACTTGCCTACCAGGTACAAGGCCCTGGGTTCAATCCCCCATACAGAGAAATGGGAGGGAAAAAAATCTTGATCTAATTTCAACATATTTTCAGATGTTGTATTTATTATTCAATATACAGTTCATTCTTTCCTCATATTCCTAAAGCCAAAGCAGAAGTAAGAGCTTTGTGAAAATAGGACCTTGGCCGCAGAGAATTGATGTCCACGGCTGACCTTGGAAGGGAAGAAATACTGACCTTACCCCTCTGTGCATGCCTGACCCCCCTCACTTTGTCTCCACAGGATCAGCATTGAGGCCCGGAAGTCTCCCAAGCTGCCCCGGGCTGCTCAGGAGATCTCCCGATCTCCAAGGTTGCCTATGCGAAAGCCTTCCATCGGCTCACCCAGCCTGACTCGGAGAGAGTTTCCTTTTGAAGACATCACTCAGGTAGTAACACATGGCTGAACCCTCCAGCCACTTGGACACTCCATCATCCTTCCCCTACCTGCCTGCCCTACTCTCTACCACCTGCATTCAGGTGCCTGGTTCTGTTCCATGTGCCTCTCTGCCTCTAGAAACTTCCTCCAGTGGCACTCTGACTGAGGCACATCCACTTTTCTACCTGTGCCCCTTCAAGCCAATTCTTGTCCTAGAGTGACTCGCCATTGTCTTCAGCAAGAACCCCAACCATGGCCCCTCAGTCCAGCCGTACCTGACTCCCCTGCCTCCTTTGCCTCCACTCAGCCTGCTGGAAACACAAAGAGTTTCCAAGAGAATTTCCAAGGAGAACAGTGGATTCAGAGTTGGTTTCCTTTTTTAGACCAGTGATTGGGGGAAAGCAGGGACAAAGAAAACTGTGCCCAAACCACTTTGGTGGACTATTTATTGATTTAAATTATTTTGAGACAGGTTTGCTCTGTGTCACCCAGGCTTGTCTTACATTCCTGGGCTCAAGTGATCTGCCTGCCTCAGCCTCCTGAGTAGCTGGGATTACGGGTACATGCCCCCATATTCCAGCTTTGATGGCTTTTAAAACTGCACATGTGGACGTGCTAGGACAGAACCACCCTCACTCTTGCTGTGTGCACAGCCATTAGGAAATGGGAGCCTGGCCTGTTCTAGTTAACACCTGGTCTTAAAAACGACAGAAGGATGGCAGGAATGATTGATGGTGTGCAATAAGTATGAAAATTCTTACAGGGACTAATAAAAAACATGGAAGTAGACTGAGATTCTGACTTTTTCTTTTCCTTTTTTCCCTCACAGCACAATTATCTTGCTCAGGTCACGTCCAATATCTGGGGAACCAAATTTAAGATTGTGGGTTTGGCTGCTTTCCTGCCAACCAACCTCGGTGCAGGTAAAAAAAAAAAAAAAAAAATCTTATTCTGTTATTCCACTGCCCCATTTGAAATCAGACTAAAAGATTCAGTTTCAACTTTTGGCAGCCTGAAGTGGAAAATGAGCTCCTAAGACAGCACCAGATTAGCCTGTGTGTTCTGCCAAACCTTCACTCCAGCCACTATGATTTCAGAAAAGTTTGAATTAATTTTTTAGGTCACTTTTGCTACTGGCACTTTTTTTAAAAAGTTAATTCCTGAATTTAAAAAAATAAATAAATAAGAGAAATACAAAACTCTGTCAGAGCTCTCAAAGATGTTTAGCTATTTTGGTTTATGTGGGCACGTGGGACCAGAGTCCAGCTTCTTGAATTACAAGAAACATCTGAACAAAATGGAGGGAAATAGTTTTAAGAGATTTAAGAAGTTGGCTGACTGTTCTTAGTGGTAACTATTTATAATTTCATTTTTCAGTACCAGATAAATGCCCCACCCATGACAAGTTTGAGACACAGAGGAAAACCAAACTAAGGGGACTGAAACTGGGCCAGAATGCAGACCTTGGTTCTCATCTGCATCCTGCCCAGTTGAGGAGTGCTCCCTTGTGAGACTGACATCAGAGACAAAGAAGAAAGGAAAATGGCAGATTCTTTAAAAATACCTTCTTTCTGCTGGGTGGCTCCCCGTTTGGTTGAGAGGCTGTGGCCCATCCCTGTCTTCCTCATTGCCATCTCGTTTCCCATATACACGTCTCTGCCAGGCCAGCTCAGACGGGCCTGTGGCTGCATCTCAGATGTGCTATGTCACCTACTAAAAATGGTTTTTGAAAAATTTTAAATCTGTAAGATTGTTTTCATGCAGATCCTTTAATATAAATAATTCTTGCAAATCAGATGTTAAAAAAAAAAAAGATCTTTTGCTCTGCATCTTCAGAGATTTATTAAAGAGCATTGCATTTAGATTTTTTCATTTTAGGGTTTCTTAGCTTCAAAGAAAAAAGATGAATAAAAGTAAAACATAAAAGTGAGGAGACAGAACACACCACCCCTGTACATGATGCAAAGAAAGCATATTTTCAGCAACCTAGAAGTGCTCTGAGGACCACAAAAGACTGTGCAGCTGTGCACCAGTGCCCTGTTGATGGAGATGGTTGATTTTTAATAACCACTGTTTGAATATCATTATCATCCCCACATCAGTAAGCTGACAACTCAGCCATCTGCCTATAGTAAATATTGAAAAAAGGAATGGAAGTCAGACTTCACTTAAGGGATCTTCTCATTCTACCCTTATTTCTTGTATGATGAGTAGATCCACAAATGAGCCTGTGAGAGTCCTTGAAGAAGCAGATGCTGCCTGCTGCCAGTCATCTGGGTGCCCTAAGACAAAAGCATTGGAATCATTGTTCAAATCGTTAACCTTTTTAAAAAGAGCATTTAGGTCTATATGTTACTGTTATCAAGCTACAAAAATTTTCCACATGATTCTCTTGGAGAAAAGATATTAACTCTTAGATTCTGGAAGGCATAATATATATAGGGTGTCCCATTAAATATTTTCAAAGACTGTATATTGTGAACTTAAAAAGTGAGTGTAGTTCACTGTATTGGATATTTTATTTCCTTCAATTAGGACTGCCTAACCCGTGAAAATTTTTTTAGCATTTCTTGATTTTAAAAACTCATAAGAGATTCAGAATTCAATAGATTAAGAGAAATATACAGTAAAAATCAAAGACACCTAGTTTTCTTCCTGAAGGCAGCTGATGTTGCCTTCCTAATCCCTCCTCACATTTTTTTTTCCCTATTTGTCAATCTGGACAACAAAGAATAGCACTTTAATGCATTAACTCTTAAGTTATATAGAACCATACATAATGATTTCACCAAAATTTATATTCTTTTTCTTTTGTGGGCAGGAGAGGTGAACACATGAGTCCCTTAGCCATCATCAGCCCGAGCACCAGCCTTGCATAGAGGTGCACAGGGACAGGGAGCTCCTTGGGTTTGTGGCCCTACATGTAGAGCTGTCTTCTGATGGCAGAGAGCCACAGCCCTCCTTTTCTCTTCCCACTACTCCACTGGTGCTTTGGCTCTCCTCTGACGTACCTCTGTTCATCGTGTCCTTCTTCATCCTCACAGTGATCTATAAAACCAGCCTGCTGCATCTCCAGCCACGGCAGATGACTATCTATCTCCCAGAAGTTCGGAAGATTTCCATGGACTATATTAACTTACCTGTCTTCAACCCAAATGTTTTCAGTGAAGATGAAGATGATTTACCAGGTGTGTTCACACATGTGACTGCTCTGTTGTGGTTCCTCTCTTAGGGAATTTTATACTTAGTGTCTTTTACACTTTACCCTTAATGGTCTCCCTTATCTCCCCAAATAGCTCCCTCCAGTGCTATATTGCTGCTGCAGTTGTTGCTGCTGTTTGTGGCTCCCAGGGAGCGAGGCGGGTTTACTGAGGGCTTCCATTCACTGACAGTGACTCAGTAAAGAGACTCTTCCCTTTGGAGGGGAAGATGCCTGTTCTCACTATACCCTGCAGACCAGAGAACATCTGGAAGAGAGATCTGCACAGTTATGATAGGAAACTTGAAATGGAACCAGGTTTGTGCAGCCAGAGGATGGTTATATCTTACTAGAGACCTTAGTTACAGGCCCCAAGGGTGGGCTCAACTCTTTGATAAGCCAGTTGGCTGCTTTCTGGAGTTCTGGTGTGATGTCAACCAGCCTGTACCACAAGCCTATTAGATCTGTTTCCTGCCCAGGGACTAGTTGCCACATGGCAGTTAGCCCCATCCTTCGGGCTTCTGAGTCAATGGAAGCGTTCTCTGAACAGGAGCCACAGTGGCTCATTAGGCTTCTAAGAGCTCAACTGCCAGGGTGCACTTCCGACATGGGTACAGACAGCAGCTCTGAGCAGCTGCCTGCCGGTGTGGTTCACACGCATGCTCCATGAAATCCTCACCGCATGCCATAGGGAGTGTTGATAGGGTTTTGTTCAGTAGCTCTACCTTCCGTAGTGTCTGAAATGCCAAAGAGCATTTAATTAGGGCTGCCTAACCCATGAAATTATTCTTCACCCAATATGCACATTTGCTAGCAGATTCTTTATTGGTTTTTCTACATTTTAGGTGATTCTACTTACAGAATCTTAATTTGTGTACAAATTTCAGATGTGTATGTGTTGGAAACACTTCCCACTCTAACCAATCCACAATTATGGATAGGTTGGAAGCCTAGACATTGTAAGTCCCCAGTAGAGTTCCACACTACACAACTGCCCTCAGGTTTCTTTAACTGAAGTTATTTGTAATGGCATCATTCAGGCACCTGGTACCAAATGCAGAAGGTTCCATCTTTGTTCATTGAAAAGCTCTGGCAATGCCCTTAACCCACAGAACAGTCAGGCTACTGTGTGCCCTTCCAGAAACAGAGTAGTTTGGGGAACAGTCGCCCTCTCTCTAAACAAACACAGCTCATTCTCTAGCATTTGCCTTTTACATGCTAAGGGTAGGATAAGTCCAGATGTATTGCTTATTCTGACCCTATTTCACAACACTCTTTTGCAAGCAGTTCTTATTCCAGTTTCCTTTCAGTGACAGGAGCATCTGGTGTCCCTGAGAACAACCCACCTTGTACCGTGAATATCCCTATTGCACCAATTCACAGCTCAGCTCAAGCTATGTCTCCCACACAGAGCATTGGCCTGGTACAGTCTCTGCTGGCCAATCAGAATGTGCAGCTGGACATCCTGACCAATCAAACTACAGTGGTGGGGGCAGCAGAACATGCAGTTGACAGTGCCACCCAATACCCAGTCTCCAACCGGTACTCCAACCCTGGTCAGGTGATTTTTGGAGGTGTGGAAATGGGCCGCATCATTCAGAACCCTCCTCAGTTGCCCTTACCGCCACCGCCGCCGCCACCACAGGGGGCCATGCAGCTGTCTGTGGTGGACCACGGAGACCGAGACCATGAACACCTACAGAAGTCCACCAAGGCCCTGCGGCCGGTGCCTCAGCTGGCAGCAGAGGGGGATACAGTGGTCTTCAGTGCCCCCCAGGAGATCCAGGTGACGAAGATGAATCCCCCACCCCCCTACCCAGGAACCATCCCTGCTGCCCCCACCACAGCGGCACCCCCACCCCCTCTGCCACCTCCACAGGCCCCAGTGGATGTGTGCTTGAAGAAAGGGGACTTCTCTCTCTACCCTACATCAGTACATTACCAGCCCCCACTGGGCTACGAGAGGATCACTACCTTCGACAGCAGCGGCAACGTGGAGGAGGTGTGCCGGCCTCGCACGCGGATGCTCTGCTCCCAGAACACCTACACCCTCCCCGGCCCAGGCAGCTCAGCTACCTTGAGGCTCACCGCCACTGAGAAGAAGGTCTCCCAGCCCTGCACCAGTGCCACCCTAAACCGCCTGACAGTCCCTCGCTACTCCATACCCACAGGGGACCCACCCCCATATCCCGAAATTGCTAGCCAGCTGGCCCAGGGGCGGAGTGCTGCCCAGAGACTGGATAACAGCCTCATCCATGCCACCCTGCGGAGGAACAACCGTGAGGTTGCACTCAAGATGGCCCAGCTGGCTGATAGCTCCCGAGCCCCACTGCAGCCCCTGGCCAAGCCCAAGGGTGGCCCTGGGGGAGCAGTGGCACAACTCCCTGCGCGGCCCCCGCCAGCCTTGTACACCTGTAGCCAGTGCAGTGGCGCGGGGCCCAGCGCACAGTCAGGCACCATTCTGGCCCATGCTGTCAGCACCTCCCCGTTGGCCTCCCAGTCCTCTTACAGCCTCCTCAGCCCGCCCGACAGTGCCCGCGACCGCACTGACTACGTGAACTCAGCCTTCACAGAGGACGAGGCCCTGTCCCAGCACTGTCAGCTTGAGAAGGCCCCTAGGCACCCCCCGCTGCCCGAAGCTGCTGTCACTGTGAAGCGGCCTCCCCCTTATCAGTGGGACCCTGTGCTGGGTGAGGATGTTTGGGTCCCCCAGGAAAGGACAGCACAGACTTCGGTGCCCAACCCCTTAAAACTGCCCCCTCTAATGTTAGGGCAGAGCCAGCACCTGGATGTGACCCGAGTACCCTTTGTCTCCCCCAAGTCTCCTGCCAGCCCTACTGCCACTTTCCAGACAGGCTATGGAATGGGAGTTCCATATCCAGGAAGCTATAACACCCCTTTGCCTGGAGTGCAGGCTCCCTGCTCCCCCAAAGATGCCCTGTCCCCAACACAGTTTGCACCACAGGAGTCTGCCGTTGTCCTGCAGCCAGCGCACCCGCCCAGCCTCTCGTACTGCACCTTGCCCCCCATGTACCCAGGAAGCAGCACGTGCTCCAGTTTACAGCTGCCACCTATCGCCTTGCACCCGTGGAGTTCCTATAGCACCTGCCCCCCCGTGCAGAACCCCCAGGCCACTCTTCCCCCCAAGCCCCACGTGGTGGTGGAGAAGCCCCTCGTGTCCCCACCACCACCTGACCTCCAAAGCCACATGGGTACAGAGGTGATGGTAGAGACCGCAGACAACTTCCAAGAAGTCCTCTCCCTGACTGAAAGCCCTGTTCCCCAGCGGACTGAAAAATTTGGAAAGAAGAACCGGAAGCGACTGGACAGCCGAGCAGAGGAAGGAAGTGTTCAGGCCATCACTGAGGGTAAAGTGAAGAAGGAGGCTAGGACTCTGAGTGACTTTAACTCGCTCATCTCCAGCCCTCGCCTAGGGAGAGAAAAAAAGAAAGTGAAGAGTCAGAAAGACCAGCTGAAGTCAAAGAAGTTGAACAAAACCAACGAGTTCCAGGACAGCTCAGAGAGTGAGCCCGAGCTGTTCATCAGCGGGGACGAGCTGATGAACCAAAGCCAGGGCAGCAAGAAGGGGTGGAAAAGCAAGAGGAGTCTGCGCACAGCCAGTGAGCTGGAGGAGTTCAAGTGCCGCAAAGCCAGTGAGAAGGAGGATGGGCGTCTGGGCAGCCAGGGATTTGTGTACGTGATGGCCAACAAGCAACCTCTGTGGAACGAGGCTACACAGGTGTACCAGCTGGACTTTGGAGGGCGGGTGACCCAGGAGTCGGCCAAGAACTTCCAGATCGAGCTGGAGGGGCGGCAGGTAAGAAAGTTGCAGGGCTGTGGCCACTAAGTGAAGGATATCAGTGCTTTGGCCTTCCAGGAAAACTTCAGAAGGCCGAGTGAGAGCCAGGCATGGTGACATGCACCTGTAATCTCAGCTACTCAGGAGACCGAGGCAGAAGGATCACAAGTTCAAGGCCAGCTTGGGCAACTTAGGGAGACCCTGTCTCAAAATAAGGGTTTGGGGGGCATAGCTCAGTCAAAAGATCTCTTATCTAGCATAGGCAAGGATCTGGGTTCAATACCCAGGACCATAAAAAGAAGCCAAGCAGGATGGGAGGAAACAACTAATGTCTCTGAGGTGGAGCCATTAGGATTATGATTCTGAGTATGCCCACTGCTATCTTATGTATTTTTAATCCAAGTGCATGTACTAAGTATTATTAGTCAAACGATTCCATGAGATTTGTAAGGAAAACGAGATCCTGCTCCACCATACCCACCTAATGGCACCTTTTCCCCCTGAGGCAGGTGTTTCCTAGTGGTTGGTTTTTTCCTAGTATTTGCCATCATATTTGCAAAGAACATGCTTCTATTTGTTGATGTTTCAATTTTTGGTTTCATATATTACCTTCTTCCTGAAGAACTACTCACGGACTGTGCTGTGTGCTTCCATCAGGAGCCAGCAGACCTGGTGGCCTCTTTCCCACCTTGTTTCCTTTCGTGTCTTTGCTCCCTGCCACCCCTCCCCCCAGGTGATGCAGTTTGGACGGATTGACGGCAATGCATACATTCTGGACTTCCAGTACCCCTTCTCAGCTGTGCAGGCCTTTGCAGTGGCTCTGGCCAATGTGACTCAGCGCCTCAAATGAAGAGATTGGTGTGGAGAGAAGACGCCGAGGAGCCCTGGGAGGAGGAGCCTGCACTGCTGGTGCCAGAAAGACCGGAGATGTCAGCCGGGCAGGAAGAGCCCTCAGGCCAGAGGGGCGCTAACCCTCAGGCGTTGCGCATATTTGGCTGTCCTTTACTGTCTTTCTTTTCTTTCAGTCGTGTGACTTTTGGAAGCAAAGAGTGCAAGGGGCCTGGTGTTCTTTCAGGAGGGACAGCCTGGCTGTTGAATGTTCTCCTGGATCTGCTTCTCAGTGCCTGGGACAAGGGCCTTGGAGAGAAGACAGACCACCTGCTAGCCTGCCTTTCTTTCAGACATAGGGAATATGCGTTAGGTTCATTCTCCACAACTTCTGGCCTTTACTCCTCCAACATTACCACTAGTGCAAAACAAAAACTTTTTTAAAGATCACAACCAAAAATCCTGCAGATTCAGGTTCTCCTGGGGGAATGGGGACAGCTTTTAATTTATTTGTATTGTGCCACTCCCTAAAAGGTGACTTGAGGAATAAAGGCATTTGGGCAAATGAACTCTGTTGACTAATGAAAGCATGCTCTGTATGGGGGTGCTGTCACTGCTTAACTGCAGTTTGGTCATGAGTGATATCAGGGAAAGCATGATGGGTGAGGAAGAAACTGCATGTTGGACAGGCTCACAATGCTTTGCAGACACCTGAGTGACTCAGGAGTGTGACCTGTGCAAGGGCTGAGCTCCTCTTCCAAGGATGTTTACGTTGGGAGACTCCACTAGTCTCATCCTGTGTCAGAGTTCCATGGGACCAATGATGATCATCATTGAGGTTGACTTCAGGAGAAGGTAGGAGACAGCAGGGGAAAGATCCTGGCCCCGGGGTAGGGCAAGGAGTTTTCCAAGACAGTGTGGTGGTCAGTCACTAGATCCACTTCCTGAGAAACAGCCATTGTCCTCCCTCTGCCTTTTGTTTTTGAACCTGGAACCCATTACTGTAAACATGATTTTTCCCTTCCAATATTATTGCTCTGTCCTTTCTCTTCCTAAAACTGTGGACTAGACTTGAGTTGAAACCACTCCTTTCTTCCTCTTGGCTATGTTAAAATTCAATTAACTAGAAATGTTTCCATTGAAATAGAAATTATAAACACAATATTTTCAGCATTTGCCAGGGTTTTAAAAGTTAGGAGCATAGTCAAATCTTTGACAAAAGTTAGGATCTTCTCTAAAGAAACAAAAAGCTGTTTATTAATTGTATAGACTGTTTACTAAGGTAATAAACCACTGGGGGGAAAAAAAAACATTGTTAAAATTATCGATCTTACTTTAGGGAGTGGGTTCTCTACTTCTTTGTTAATAGGGGGGGAAAAAATCCGCCTCAAGTCTCTTTGCCTGCCTCTCCCCCTTCCGCAGTATCCCAGTCTGTCACAAGGTCCGGTCCATTTTTTGATGGTGGTTTGGTGTTCATTCCTGTGGTGATGTTTATGGCCAAAGTACAAGAACTGTCTGTTGATTTTAACTCCTAAATATGGATTTTATTTAAAAACAGAAAAATGGAAGATGCTTAGAAAAGTATTTTCAAATTTAAAAAAAAAAATTAATTCCCTATTTGGATTTAAAATTAGAAAAAGAAACTGGCCCATTCCTTTTGTAGAGTGAGGAGATATCACTCATCACTCTTAAGTCCAAAGAAATGCCAACAAGGTTTTTAACGAGAAGGACATCTCCCAGGTAATACTGGAGTTTCCCAATGTTAGAGATTAAAATATTAGACCCAACTGTTTGATAGGTAAATTTTGATTTATCTAATTCTTATTATATGAGTTCCTGGAGCTTGATATGGTGTTTCAGTGCTTCTTATTAGTTGTGCAATAATTGTTATCGCCTGTTTCTGAAGTAATTTAAATACAATTTCCCTGTTCTGTTGTCCGAGAGATAATTATTACCTTGCTTTTCATAGTATTCCTAGGAATTATTTTGTTACTATGTATTGGTGAGTTATGCCCGTTTTATTATTTATTTAGAAAAATAGTATCTTTGTAATGATTCATGTGGTGGTAGTGTACTTTACCACAAGAAATAAAGAGGATATAATAGAAGATGTTTTTGCTGGGTAATTTGTAACTTTCTAATTGGGAAAAGTTCCTATTAATCCTTTAGAAGTGATCCTTTTTAAAAATTCTGTAGTATTGATTATATACAAGAGAATATTTCTTTGAGACAGTTATGCCCTAATTCCCCTTATTTTGAGAATTTTAAATTTTCAGTTCATAATAAAGGATTATAGGAAATGGAGAGACCCATTAGTGAAATTCTTAAGAAATAAGTTTTAGTTCTTTCAGTTCTGATTGGTTTTTGAGATGCAAAAGCCACAAAAGGGTACATTTTAGGACTTTTCTTAATGAGAACAAATGACTCCCCGAAAGCTATTTTCCCCCCAAGGAGCCACAGATGGGTGCATCAGGGATGGCTGCTCGCCCGAGTCTGCAGAGGCATGTCAGAAGCAGGGTCTCCTGCCCAGTGAGGTGGAAGCTGCTGGCTACAGCCGTGGCGCCGTGATGGAGTCTGACTTCATCGTAGAGGTTTAATGCCACCAATATGAGGAGTTTAAGCAGCAGAATTCCAGGTACTTTGTGCTTGTTAGTAGCAGTTTATGAATGTCAAGATACCTTATTAAATTTAAAAATATCAGTGAAATATAAAGTAAACTACATGGGGTCTTTTTGAGGGAATCTGTATATTAAGAAACATAAAAACCAATTTTAAATTTGTTTAGCTCTTAACCTCATCAAACCAAAGGCCATGGATGTGTACACAAAATACCCATTGAATGTTTAACCTGGGAAAAATTGGGGCCAAAGAAGGAGGAAGCTCTCAAGACTCTATTGGTGTGTAAATGAAAGGCTTTTGCAGGTTGGTGTTTTTCATCTGTAGCCCTCGCTCCACTGTTAGGTGTCCACAAGGACATGCAGAAACATCTAAGGTTCACTCTGAAATCAGAGCAGAAGGTTGGAGGGTGACCTTGGGCAAGTCTGGGGCTGCCAGATCCAGCTTTGTCCATCTGGAAAATGGAAGAGGCGCCTGGACTATCATCCACACTCCCCCAGCAGCCGGAGAGCTCAGAACTGAGCAGCTTCATCTTCCCACTTGACAAGCGTGGAAAGTGTGTTTCAAAACATTGCCTTTTTGTGGAGAAGTGTTTCCTTTCCTGAGTCTGTGAGCTGTCTGCTGAATATAAACCAGTGCATTTAACAGAATATCTTTAGAAAGTTCACCTCTAAATACGTTTCAAAACATGCTTGATCTCATAAAATTACACAAAAGCACTGATTCCAGGCAAGTCGGAGGAATCCCCTGAGTGTGCCCTACTCAGTGGGCGCCCTTGAAAATAGCCCTAAGATAAGTCACCACTTTCCCCCATAACTGATTGAGAGTGTGTTCAGGAAGAAGAGAGGAGGAGGAATCCAGGCGGATCCCATCCTTTAGTGTGCTCCTCTGCTCCCAGCGCTGCACCACCTTCTAATCCGAAGGTTTATCGAAAAGGGACCTGTGAAAAAGGAACCCGTGTGTGGGCTGCAGATCATGTGGCCAAGTCTGTGGTTGTGGACAAAGTTGGCCGAGACAAACGTGTCTGAAGTGTTGTTTGGGTCCTGGGAGTTTGTATGAACACACGACTCAGAACATGGCGCCATTTGGGTATTTTCTTTTCTCTGGCTGATAAACTCTGAAAGGTTGTGGCTTATTTTGTTTCCCTTTCTTTGACTTTGTGCAATTTTCTTGTAATTTTACTTGTACCTATACTTTCTGTTTACAAGTTCTTTTTAAGGGTGGGGGGGTAGGATTCTAAGATCTCGTTTATTGTAGATAAATTTTTTTTCATGTTGTAAAAAAGCATGGGTTATGCATTTGAGTGAAAAAGGCACTGTATTATTTACCAAAGGGGTATTGTTTTTGCATTTGTTTATAAATGCATTATTTTGGTACTGTAAATTTGAACATCACTTCTGAGTTTATTACTACTGGCATTTTCTTTTTCTTCCTTCCCCCAACCCTGTAAGTGTGTGATGAGGCACACAGGTCCCAGACCACATAAGACCACCAGCATGTTCTCTCAGACCTTGGGAAGGGCGTGCACTGCTTTGTGCACCTGGTTCCTCTAGCGTCGTTTGTTTTTACTTGAGCATCCTGCTTTGTTTTACTTTCCAGGCAAGATCTGTTGAGTTTCCCGATTGCATTTCAGTGAGCTCCTCTTATTCACCTCTCTATGTATGTATTTTGTGTATTAGATTGTGCAGGAGGTATTCTAGAAGGCATTAATGGTTTGCATTCAAAATGATGTGATTTGTCCAAATTATTTTCTGCCTTTATTACTGAGATGGATTAATCTCCTTATTTTTTTTCCTTGATGATTTGAAACTGTAAAAGTTGTCCAGCTATTGCTTAATAAAATTTTGCAGATCAAAAAACTTCTACTTGTGTGCAGAATTCAGATATGGGTCTTGAGTCCTTTGAGAAGACATCACCTCGCTCCACTGGTATGACCTGGCCACCCTCCAGTTGCTTCAAAGGTCCTGAGGCAACTCCCACCTGTGACTCAAGACCCTGAGATCCCTATCATTGTTTTGCCCACTTTGCAAGGTCAGAGACTGGTTTGTGCTCTTGATGAATTGATTTGAGTTTATTTTTGGTTTTGCTTGTTTTTTTAAAGAGGGCCCTATTAATAATGCATATGTATAGCCCTAAAACATATCAAAGGTGGACACCTTCTTTGTTACTTAGGAAACTTAATAAAGCCTGATTTTAAGTAGTTCATCTCTACAGTGCTAACATAATTGCTAATCTTTCTTATTACTAATGAGTACTTGAGGGCCTGCTTTCTCTCCCCTCAAGTTTCCTATGAACACTCAGGCAGGAAGCTGGGGCATAGGAATTTCTCTGCAAAGACTTTATGTGTGTATATTTACAAAACTGTCCTTTAGTTCCTTTTGGAGATAAAAAAAAATAGACATGTGGTCACTTGGGTTTTAGGAGAATAACAGACAGAAAAACAGAATAACCCAAGCCACTGTCAACTCTAACAAATTCTGATGTAAGTTGTTTTGAAATTATTATAAGATTATAAATCTATGCTTTAAGTAGTAGTAGTAGTAGTAGTAGTAGTAGTTATAAATGCTAACCACTTTGAATTTTGTAAAAGAATTAAAACATTTTATTTTACTATGAAAGTTGATAAACTTGAAGTAATATTCGTTGCATCTTTATCATTTTCACCAGGTAGCAAGGAAAATCGGACCAAAACAGGCTCCAACACCCTACCCCAGGGCAGGGCGGGGGAACACTTAGCTTCCAAGAAAAGAGGAACTCAAACACCAAAACAACCAGCTCATACCTGGGCCATCAGAAGGGCGTGTCTAGGACTGTTGTCCCCACCGTGGGGCACCATTGTCAGCGTTGGGACCATTGGCTATGAGACAGTGTTTCCAGGAGGGGTTTATTTATTTATTTTATATATCTTTATTTCATTTTTTTATGTGGTGCTGAGGTTTGAACCCAGTGCCTCATGTGTTGCTAGGCGAGCGCTCTACCACTGAGCTACAGCCCGGGCCCCGAGTGGTTTATTTTTAGTGACTTAGTAAGAAAATTTAGCAAATCTCTTTCCTTCTACAAACTTAAAACTTATTTTGGAAAGGATTCATTCTGTTTTTATTCCAGTTTTCCTGGTAGCATGAAGAGAACAGGAAATCAGCTTAACTCTTCCAAAAACCCAATGTAGAAGAGAAGTGACCATCTCCTGGAGATCACATTGCAGTTTTCCAAAGATGTAGAGATAGCAGTCACAACCAAACCCCCTGGCTCCAGTATGAAGTAGATGCCTTTGCTTCCCTTTCTTTCAGGAGAAAATTGGAGCGCTGAGAGGTTGAAATTATTTCTGGATTTCATATACAAAAACCAATCCTGAAATAGAACCCCCAAGATTTCTGAGTCACATTAATGAATAGACCTAAGTTTATTCCCAGCTTCTCTCTCTGATGTCTAGTAGAGATTTGCCTGTAATGAGCTGTGAGCTGCCAACACTTAGCTTCCATGAAAAGAGGAACTCTAGCTGGACACTCTTGCCCCTCCTCGGGTGAACTCCTCTGCTGCGGAGAGTGGGATTCCAGCCCTCACTTCGGCACTCTCAAAGGACTGCATGCTCCGCTCAGGGTTGCGTTGCCCACCCAGTCATGACAAAGTGAAGGAAAAGGAGAGAAAGAAAAGTGCTGGGGCTTACATGCCCTCTTTACAGGGGAAGGGGGGAGTAAATGATTTTAGGGAAATGCATGGGCCACAGAACAGACAGTGACCGCCAGTTTTTCGGGCTGTACAATGGGATGTTTGATTTTCAGTCACTGCTTCAGGAGTCAGTTCTTCCTGGGAAGGGACTTTCTGTTAGGTAAGGGAATTGCAAGAAAGATGTCCCCTGCACTTGGGGAGAAAGATGATCAAGGATTAGGAGGGATGAGGGCAGGGGGAGGTTGAGACCTTGGCTCTGGGACTTAGCATGTCAAAGTGCCATGCTTAGGGGTGTCATTTATGGAGTCCCAACAATGTGGCTCTCTCGTGATTATGCTTGAAAACAGTGACTTAATCTGTGAGTAACAAAGGACTGATAAATTTGTATTCAAACACAGATAACATTGAAAGATCAACCAGGCCAGACACAGTGGCACATGCAAGGCCGTCTGAGCAACTTGGCAAGACCCCTTCTCAAAGAAATAAGAGGGCTAGCGTGTTGCTTGGTGATAGAGCATTTGCCTAGCATATGCAGAGCCCTGGGTTCAGTCCCCAGTACAGCAAAACCGGGGGAAAGGAGTGCACTGGTACCAAGGGACTCCTGTAGGGAGCTTGGTACTTTTTTAAATCCTCAGTACAATGTAAAGTCAGATAAAAATATAATTAGCTAAGACTTTCTGCATCTAAATGCTTGAACACAAGAACACTTACATGTATACTGCCCAGAAACAAGGCAAAGTTAAAAGTCACATAGCAACCCAACCCCACGATGACAGCAAGTTGGCAAGCCAGGAAAGGCGACCTCTCATGATGGCAGTAAAACCCTCTTCAGGCTCCCTTTGTGGGGAAGGCCATGAGGTCAGGACCTGCTGCCACAGAACACAGTACCTTGGCACTTCAAACACCAGATGCAGGAAGGCCACTTTCCCTTCCTGTCACCCTTTGGCCGTGCTTTCCCTGAAGAAGGTCACAGCCTCCATGACCATGTGAGGCAGGGGATCAGGGAGCTCCGGGGTCTGCCACCAAAACTGTGTCATCTTGGTAGCCACTGAGCTTCTCTGGGCTTTACTTTGTCCAACTAAAAAACAAGAAATTGAACTAAATCGGGGTTTCCCAAGGCATACCCCATACTTGCCCAGTACTTGTTCATACTGATTAAAATAAGTACCTTTTGCTGTATTTCCTAGAAACTTCCGTATCCAATATGCCATGCTTGGTAGATCACAAAAAGAAAGAAGTAGAGTGCAGTGTTACCCAAACGTGTGGCCTTGGAATCCTGTTATGGTGGAGGAGTGCCTTGTGGGAACACTTATCCGAGGAATAGGCTGGATGCTCTCCAGATTCCCAGCTGCAGACTTCTGTGCTTCTGTGGATTTTATTGAAAACCTAAGGCAGGTTTCTTTGCAGCTTTTTCTTTTGGAATAAAAGGTCTGCATTTTTTCTGCTCAAATAGACAAAGAGACCCTTGCTCAAGACCAACCTGTGTTTTGCCAGGTTGGAAAGGGATAGTTTTTCGTTTCGGTGTTCCGTATACTTTCTCACCAAGCCCAAGCTGAGGAACAGAAATGAGCTGTGGCCCTTTACAACCAACCAAGATGCAGATATTTAGCTTGTTCAATAAGTAGTTCTAACCAGTGCAAACATAGTCTTTCCTAAAACACATGGTAAAATTGAGGATTCGAGATGCATTCCAACCTAGCTCAACTTCTGTTCCTAATTAATACTTTTGAGATTTCTGCCTCCTGTTTAATTGGAGGCCCTAGACCTCTTTCATTCAATTTAGGCAAAAAAACCACTTCGGAGCAGCCAAGTATTCATCTGGATTGGTGTCAATTAATTCTAGTGGGTGGCACGCTAAGGTCTCTGTTCCCTGGGGTTTGGGAGTTCCTACCCAGAAACAGAGTCATAAATAGAACTCCAGCTGGCTGGGTAGGTAATTTCCAAAAGGGAATGTCCCTTCTGAACTCTGGCAAAAAAAAAAAAAAAAAAAAAAAAAAAAAACCCAAAACTTAGCATTTCAGTTGCCAGAAATAAAGAGCCAAGGGCTGAACATATTCATGCATTCTGAAAGCAAATAATGCCCTCAGGGCCCTGGTAATGACTGGTGTTCACCTGGAGCCTGCTCAGATGGAAGGAGAAACAGCTGGTGTCACCCAGGGGCTGCCTAAACGGGAGGAGAGATGGCCTGTCACTGTGCTTCCCTGGGAGGTTTGCCAGGACCCAGCTTAGGGCCTTCCTGGGAGAGCCACAGTGCCAGCGCCCCTGAGAGGTGCCCCCCCCGAGAGATGCTGCGTAGGTGCACTTGGCCTTCAGTAGGACAGCACCGGGCTGGGCTTGCCCAAGATGATCCGGAGGATCTTAGCTTTTTCACTTTGTGGAAATAAAGAAAACCAATTAAATGAGAGCAAGCAAAGACATCTATCTAGAGTCTAGCAAGGGAGTCAGCCGTGTCATTTGTGTTCCTGCAGAGACTCCAAGACAGGCAGAGGAAGGGCGGTGCCAGCTGTGCCCTGGTGGAAGGCTGTGGGCACCAGAGAGCAGGAGGCAGCCAGCTGAAGGCAGGGCGTCCTGAGCGATGTGCGTTAGAGGAGCATAACTGGCTTTCTCTAGTGGGTCCTAAGTTGGAAGAAAGAACAAAACTTAGGGAAGCTGTCAGTGTTTGATGGATTTGTTACAGGGTCCTTGTCTGACTTCCTGGGTCATGCTGGGTTCAGCGCTCTGCCTTCCCTCCTACAAGTCTGGCTTACAGCAGGCTGGCATCCTGGACTGGCTGTGGCAGGGTGTGTTTTTATATATGGTCTAGCAGCTGTCCATCTGTATATTCAGTCTCAGTTTAAGCCAATTCTCAATGTTCTTGAATTTTATCACTAAAAGAATGAAACTCATCTGCCCCCTGTGAACAATAATTTATGCTAAGAATACCCTATAATTATACCATTTTACTTTTTTTTTTTTTTGTACCAGGCATTGAATCTGGGGGCACTCAACAACTGAGCCACATCCCCAGCCCTTTTAATATTTTATTTAGAGATAGGGTCTTGCTAAGTTGCTTAGGGCCTCACTAAGTTGCTGAGGCTGGCTTTGAACTCGATCCTCCTGCCTCAACCTACAGAACTGCTGGGATTACAAGCGTGTGCCATTGCACCCAGCACACAGTTCTACTTTAAGGACACAAGAAGTTAGAAATGTTGTGCAGAACTAACCCAGTTTGTAGCTTGGGCTTGCAGAAATGAACCATGTAGGCAGAAACAGCCCTGAGGGGACACACCTCAAAAGCCATCTGAGGAAAATAATCATGAAATGCTCCTGGAACCACTCCCACCATAGTGACACTATGCCACAGGCCTCCTGTTCACTTTTCTGCCCCAGGGAGCAAGCAGTCACCTGTCTCTTGAGTCTCTGTCACATTCTCTGTGGCAGAGTCGGAACAAAGATTTTCTCCACAGATGGAGATTTATTCTAGGACAGAGCTGTGTCATGGGGACCAGATGACTTGCTTGTGACATGTTGAAATAAGAATTTTCTCCTAAGGAGAGATACCATCCCGAGGAGGAAAATGGGTTCTGAATGGCACTGGAGGGAAGGGGAGAGGGGACCCGCCCCTGCAGCGAGCCCAGCAGCACATGAACGTTAAAGCCAATATGTTCTCAGAACCATGAAGCAGGTCATTGTCTGCTGACGGGCCCCTGTGCCTGTGAACCTTTTGGCAGAAGGTCAGTAAGTACACAGTGTGAGTGGTGACTTGACGGGAATTCTGCCTTTGTTTTCATGTGGCCAGGCACAGTGACATGCCTGTAATCCCAATTAGGGACACTGAGGCAGAAGGATCATAAGTTTGAGATCAACCTAAGCAACTTAGTGAGACCCTGTCTCAAAAACAAAAGTTAAGAAGGCTAGGGATGTTGCTTAGTGGCAGAGAGTGCCCAGAGAGAGTGTCAGTCCCCAGTAATACTCACATAGGCATGCATACACACACACACACACAGCACACACAATATACGCACACAGCACACCTGTTGGAACTATAGAGATACACTGACACATCTGCCATCATGACAGGAGTTGACAACATATGTCTTTCTATTCTAAATAATCAAAGCATTGATTTCGTGGCCAGAAATGAAACTTTTCACCCTACAAGTGGAGAATACAAAATTTTTGAAACCTACATGGAACACTTATAAAAACTGATCATATACTGGATCCATAAAGCAACTTTCAACAAAGTTCTAAGAATTTGCCCCATATAGACTATGTTCTTGGAACACAGAGCAAGGCATTAAAAAAAAATCAATAAGACAAAAACTAGAATTTTAAATACCTTCTAATAAAGTATAGGTCAAAGAAGAACTGTGTGATGATGAATTAAAACAAAGAAAATAGTAATTGGAGATAAATTTATAGTCTTAAATGCTTTTTTTACATAAGAACAAAGACAAAATTAGAAAAGCACACACCTTCAGACACTGGAAAAATAACATTTATTTTTAAAAAGAAACAGATAAAAAGAAAGATAATAAATATGAAAGCCAAAAGTACATTCACAAGGGTCCATGATGTCCAAGGTTAGCGTTTGGACAGACTGCTGAATCTGACAAATCCCAGACATGGTATTGGAGTAGAAGAGAAAAGCACAAATAGATGGTACTAGTAGGGGAATGGTATAGAACCTCAGAGATCTCTAAAAAATAAGAAATCCAGGGCTGGGCTGGGGCTCAGCGGTAGAGTGCTCGCCTCGCACGTGTGCAGCACCACATATAAATAAATAAATAAACTGAAGGTATTCAATGAAGGTCCAACTACAACTAAAAAATAAATATTTAAAATAATAATAATTATTATAATTATTGTATGAGGGCCAGGGTTGTGGCTCAATAGTAGAGGCACTGGGTACGATCCCTGGCACCACATAAAAAATAAATAAACAAACAAATAAAGGTATTATGGGGGAAAAAGAAGAATTCTAT
Source organism: Marmota flaviventris (assembly GCF_047511675.1). NCBI lineage: Eukaryota > Metazoa > Chordata > Mammalia > Rodentia > Sciuridae > Marmota > Marmota flaviventris. The sequence goes on along the minus strand of NC_092503.1, from coordinate 8,704,935 downwards.
GAGTAATCGTATGCCAGACATTTGAAAATTTTTGTAAATTGAATTGAAACATTAGTAGAAACTATTCCTATAAAGAAAATTTCAAGCTAAATGGTGTTACTTGTGACATCAACTTGCAAAGAACTCATCCCTTCGCTCATACAGCCACTTCCAAAAAATTAACAGAAAGAAAAAAGGAAGCACTTTCTCCCAGCCCCTGCCCCCACCATGAGGCAAATGCGAACTTGACGGAAACAAGGACCAAGCAGGAGGGCAACAATGGGCCCCTCACCTTTGGTCTCATTTTCCTTTCTCTCTCACCCTAGAAATTGGCAACCCAACAGATTCATCTATCAGTCAAGATTTAATTTCTTTTGTTTGTTTTGGGTTAAAATTTTCTTTTGGGGGTTAACTCTGAGAAACCTGGGCAGAGCGGTACAGTAATTAAGACTGCCCTTGAAATCCTGTTTCCTACTTAAATAAATTTTTCTTGGTTTGGCATTTCTCACACTATTCTTAGTTTCAAGCAAAAGTTTTTGTAGAGATAGAAACAAGTCACCCATTTTGGTGGTCAGTACCCTCTTCTTCAGTTCTGCCAAGGGCTACTGGGACTGGTGTCTCTGGGAGAAGTGGCCCTAGCTCAACCCAAGTCAGACTCCTCTTAATTAAGCCAAAAGGGAAGAACTGTTTTAAAAGTCCAAAAACCCAGAAGAGTTGTCAGCCATTAGAAAGTGCCAGACCCATAAGTCTCAAGAAATGTTTGTTACAATTCAGGGAGATTGATATCTTATTCTCTCCTCTGAGGGAAATCAACTCATAGGTAAAGTTTTTATTTCTGGGGACTGGGGATGTGGCTCAAGAGGTAGCGCGCTCGCCTGACATGCGTGCGGCCTGGGTTTGAGCCTCAGCACCACATACAAATAAAGATGTTGTGTCCCCCGAAAACTAAAAAATAAATATTAAAAAAAAAATCTCTTTCTCTCTCTCAAAAAAATAAATAAATAAAAGAAGGTTTTTCAAAAGTTTTTATTTCTGTAAAATAATTAGATAACATATTTCCAGGGAGAAAAAATGCCTAGTTACATCATAAAGTAAGATACCTCGATCAACATTCATAACAATGAAAAACAATAAAAGAGATTAGTAGGGAAATGTAAAGGTATTAAATGATAAAGCTTCTTATTTCTTTCTAGGAATAATCTAGAAATCCATTTTCTATTGCAGTAGGAACAAAAAAAAAATGGCAATAAGCATCTTTGCTTAGAATGCTGGTGTCCAATAATGCCAAATAAAATAGTTCAACAGAAACCAGTGTAAATTAAATGAAATGTCCGACTGCCAAGGTAGAAATTAATGGATGAGACAATAAAGTATCGAGGAGGCAGATAAGCCCCACATAGCAATGTCATGGTATTTTATTGTTTTGAAGCGCTCAGGGTGGAACCCAGGACTTTGTGCATGTTAGGCAAGTGCTCTGCCACTGAGCCACATCCCACCTCTACGCACCACCACTTCTGGTGATGGAGTCACCCTCTGTCCTAGTAGCAACACAGAGAGGGTGTAGCTAAAATACGTTGGTATATCTGGAATTGGTCTCTGATATGTCAGTGCCAGCAGAAGTGCAATGCAGATGGACCAGCGAGCTAGAATATTATGACCCCAAGAAAGGAAAAGAGTATTTTCCCAGAGCCTTGTTTGCGGAGATGATGAGATTGTTGGCCACTGATGCGCGAATGTGTGGTCAGGACAGGCAGAGCTACTCATCAGAAAGGAGCCGGCTTCTCGTTGGAGAGTCTAAATGATGTACTCTTGGCAGCTCCGTGGGGTCCAAGAGGATTCTGTGAGATACTGATCTGTGGATGATCTTAGTCATGGTGCAGCTTACCGGGTCTCACATCCCATCCCAAGGAGCACTGGGCACGGGCTGGAGGCACAAGCAAGAAAGCCGCTGAAGAGCTAAGACAGCAGCACAGTGTGATCTCATGGCCACAGGGACTTCAGAAGGCAAGCTATTCAGATTCAAATGCTAAGCTGCCCAAGGCAGTTAGAAGAGAGAAGGGAAAGAGGGGTTGGGTTTGGTTTGGTTTGGGGGGTGCAGAGGAAGGCAGGGCAGGTGAGGCCTCAGGGCACAGGGTGAGGCCTGGTGGTGATGGGGATGGCTGAGGCAAAGTCAGGGGCCGGCTCCAGCAGCCCAGGAGCTGGGGCAAGTGCCAACCAATGTGTGCTGTTAGGGCCCTGGAGCCACATTACTTACCTAACTGCAAGGTCTGTGGGGACCTTGGTGAATGGACAAGCTAAGCCTCCCTCTTCTGTGGCCTCTGGGGGTGGGTGGCACGTTTCTAAAGCCCCAGGTGATGAGGCGGCCAAGTCAACCAGCCTGGGAAGAGGACAGAGCTCTGCTGGCCAAGGCTCCACTCCACACCCCCTTCAGGCAGATGCAGGAGGAAGAGGAGCACGCCTCTTCAGGGTCCAGCCACTCACTATGTCAATACAGTCCTCGAGAGCCATGCCACACACACTTCCTGGACAGGATCTCACTGGGAGGGCCAGAGACACTGACCGCTCCTTCTCTGTGGTGCCACCCCCATGGTGTGTCCAAAGACAGCATTATTCCCAACACTGGCCCTGTGACATCCGTCCCCCCAGCCGGATGTCGGAATCACCCTTCCTTGCCACCCCGCGTCTGTCCTTGTAAACGCCACCTTCTAAAGGCCTTCCACAGCCTGTGTCCTTCCACCTGCTGCCCTGTGTGCGGTTTCAGCTGTCATCGTTTCTTGCAGGGACAATGACAGCAGCCTTCTGGCTCTCCTCACGCTGCCCTGCTCTGCTGCTCCTCAGGATTCCCCTTTCCAGAGCTCATTTGGTCTGGGTGCTTCCTGCCCAGCGTCCTCGGGCCTCTGCCTAATGGACCAGCCTCTTCTCTCACTACCCCAAAGCACTGGAGCCCCACCTGTGCTGGGCTGGTGCTGGGTCCTGGGCCTGCACTCTCACGTGAGCTGTTGATACCGGCAGCTCCTGGCCCGCGATGTCTCTTGCCCTCGTTCACCCAGGATACACCTGGCTCCGTGTTTCTTGGCGCAGGCGTTACCTCCTCTCTGAAGTCCTCCTAGATTGGGAACTCTGGGCCTCACCTCCACTGCAGACTTCATCGCATGGCTTGGGCCTCTCTCTGTCCATGCCTTTTCCAGGCTAGAATCTGAATTGCTAGTGAGCAGGAGCTGGTTCTGACTTGATTTTGAATCTCCAGTACCTAATATCGCCTGTAAAATAATACACACTTAACATTCCGAATGAAATTAAAGTGTGATTCTGCCTCAGTGGTCACTTGGAAAACCAAGATCTGTCTGTTGTCCAGTGTTCAGTCACAGCTGTCCCTGGATTCTGATGGCATTTCAATGTAAGAGATGATGTTAGAGGGTTGATAATGGTTAATGAGAAACGGTCAACAAACCATGAAGCCAAGGAGCAGCTCTGTGTTTTATGTGCCAGCCTCCACAACTTAGCTACCCCTGTCTCAAAAAAAAAAGGGGGGGAATGGGGGACTAGGGATGCAGCTCAATGGGAGAGTGCCACTGGATTCAATCCCCAGAATGATAGAAAAAAAGAAATACTGGCAAATGCTTAGCACAGCTTTCAGTACACAGTATGTGCTCAATAAAGTGGCTTTATTATAATGGTTGTTGGTAATAAATGCAGCTAGGAAGTATCTCAGTTAAGAGCCACAAAAATAAAAAACTTATTGTGTGGTTTCTGAGAAAAAGAAGAATGGCATGTTTGGCTGGTTGAGCCATAATAAATTAGACCAACTGCCTCTATCCATTGTCCTTCCCATCTCTTTTTTTGGGTACCAGGGATTGAATTCAGGGGCACTCGACCACTGGGCCACATCCCCAGCCCTATTTTGTTAAGGCCTTGTTGGCTTTGAACTCGCAATCCTCCTGCCTCAGCCTCCCCAGCCACTGGGATTACAGGCCTGTGCCGTCGCGCCTGGCTCCATCTCATTTTTCTAAGCAGACTTTCTTATGACCTTCCTTTATTTGATTCCTCTCAGAAGATGAAAACTATCTGAAGAGTTTTTGTTTTGTTTTGCTTTGAGCCACATCCCAGTCCATTTTTTATTTTGAGGAGTCTTGCTAAATTGCTGAGGCCGGCCTGGAACTTGTGATCCTCCTGCCTCAGCCTCCTGAGCCGCTGGGATTACAGACATGTGTCCCGGTGGCTAGCTGAAGACGATTTTTGATTTGAGGGTTCTCTGCAAAGTTCTTGATGTTCTCAGGAGGAACAATGCCTTTTAAAATCTAATCACCAAATAAACAGACCAATGAACATAGGGAGTCTTCACTGAAAGCAAAAGTGCATCACTCTGAGGGCTCTTGATTTCATAGTTCAAAAAGATAGAGATGCAAAGGATCAATTATAAATGGTATTACTTCTTCTGTGTTTCCAGTGATTTTTCAATTATATATATATAGTAAAATATATATATATTTTATATATATAATATAAATATATATAAATAATATATTTATATATTATTAAAAATATTATATATATATATATATTTGCTTGCTGTGTATTCCACTAATTTTCATTTAGGTGAGCTAAGTATTTCACTTAGAAAATGTATAAAAAGTTGCTGGCTGGAAAGTTTCAAAGTCTCATCAACATGATCCTTCCTTCCTTCCTTCCTTCCCTCCCTCCCTCCCTCCCTCCCTCCCTCCCTCCCTCCCTCCCTCCTTCCTTCCTTCCTTCCTTCCTTCCTTCCTTCCTTCCTTTCTCTTTCTTAGACAGGGTTTTGCCCTGTTGCCTGAGCTGGTCTCTGATGGAGGTTCCTGAGTAACTGGGGTGACAGACATGCACTGGGCACACCATCACACCTGGCTCCTTAATTTTTTAATTGAACACTGGAGCAAAAGTAGAGCACTTTAATTATATTTTAATCTTGGTAAACATTGAATTAAATACCCCATTGTGCCCTAAACAACTTTAGGTACTGAAAATTCAACACTGACTAAGAATCAGTTCCCACCTCTGGGTGTTCGTAGTCTAGTGGGAGAGGTGCGTGCAGATTCAAGTGAGGTGATTACGTCTGGGAGAAGTCAAACCTGTCATTAGGACAGGATTTTTTTTTTATTTTTGTACCAGGGATTGAACCCAGGGGCATTTAACCACTGAGCTACATCCCCAGTCCTTTTTATTTTTATTTTTTTTTAATTTTGAGATAGGGTCTCACTAAGTTGCTTAGGGACTAATTTGCTGAACCTAGCCTCAGACTTGTGGTCCTCCTGCCTCAGGCTCTCCTGGAATTACAGGTGTGTGCCATCACTCCTGGTAGGACAGGGTATTTTCAGTAGGCTTTACTAAATTAAAAAAGAGCCACTGGGCTCGCAAAGATGGTGGCGTTGGGGGTGCTGGAGTCAGACGCACCACGTGCCGTGACACCCTTGGAACATCTCCAGGAACAGATGGTGGCTGTAACACTGAAGGCACTGACCCCAAAAGTTCCATCGGGGGGCTAGGGATGTGGCCCAAGTTCAGCGTGCTTGCCCAGCATGTGTGAGGCACTGGGTTCGCTTTTCAGCACCACATAGAAACAAAATAAAGATACGTGCTCACCTAAAACTAAAAAATAAACATTAAAACAAAAAAAAAGTTCCATCGGGAGCCCCTTTCTGAAGAGAAGGGTCTCAGCTTCCTGAAAGTTAAGATCAGCTGCTGCACTGTACCTTATGGATCTGAGTCACCTCATCCTGGACAAAGCCGCAGGAGGATCTCTTCAGGGGCATGCTGCAGTTTTGAGACTGTAGAGATTCGCACAGTGTTGGAAAAGCTTCGTCCCTTGGACCAAAAACTGAAGTATCAAATTGATAAACTGGTTGAGATTGCAGTGACAGACAGCCTCAGTGAGAAGGACCCACTCTGTTTGAAGCCTCATCCCAGCAATACGATAAGCAAGTTGAGCTCTGAGGATGAAGAGGAAGATGAAACAGAGGATGGCCAGTCCGAGGCCATCAACACTCCTTTTGTAGATTTCTGGTCTCTGATAGAGGTTCAGCCTCAGCTCAGCCTCCTGAGTAAGTGGGGTGACAGGCGTGCACTGGGCAAATCACCACAACTGGCTCCTTAATTTTTTAATTGAACATTGGAGCAAAAGTAAAGCACTTTAAAAATTATATTTTAATCTTGGTAAACATTGAATTAAATACTCATTGTGCCCCAGACAATCTTAGGTACTGAAAATCCAAGACACAAGTCCCACCTACCTGGTGCCAGTACATTATGATGGCACAGAAGCTGAGCAGGAGAAAAAGCATCTGGAAGGAGCCAAGAGGTGGTTCTGTCATTCGTGAACTTAGCGAGCAGTACTCAGATGCTCCAGAAGAAATCTGAGAGGCTGGCCATCCTCACGTCACTTGCCAGAATCAAGAGGACAACATAGGATTAACTAAGGAAAGCACGTTTAAGTGTCAGGAAGCCAGAGGAAGGACGGTGACAAAGAGCAAATGTCCTGAGCCCACAGCTTCATTCCCTCACTCCCTTCAGTGACATCAGTGCATCGACAGGAGGAACCGCTCTCTTGATGAGGATCAGAATCCTGTTAAGCAGACGAAGATCCCTAAGCAAGGTCGGAAGGAAAACGATTCTCGGAGGCGGCGGTGATCATGGGTGTACGTGTTTTATGCATTTTTTGTCATCCTGGGATACTTCTATTTTCACGGTAAGTAGGTCTTTTCCTTGGAATTCTTTGCTTTGGACATGTGGAAACATCTTTAAGAAAACCGATCTCTGAAAATTGATCTCTGCGTCTGAAAAAGAAAAAAAAAAGGAGCCAGTAACTTCTTCAGAGTCTTCACAGCCACATTTGTGATTGAGGGTATCTGTGAAAAGGTTCTGTCTCTGTCCGGGGATGGTGCCCATTTTTATTTCCCAAATACAAGCTTAGGGCTTGAGTGTCATTTAGTGGGAGAGAAAGCTTATGGTTCTGTACATGCCTTATACGGTTCCATGTGCACTTGGATTCCTGGAGTGCATTTGAATTCACCGAAATGCACCATCGTATTAAAAGTTGGGTGTTTGGGAAGCAATTGGCCACTTGACTTCCTTAGGCCTACGGACTCCTTTTCGTCCGTGTTCACATCGTTCTCTGTCCCTCTTATTCCTGGCTAGCTGGCTGTGTCCATTTAGTTTGGGACGGTTGCTATTCAGTCCGTCAACAGTACCTAGTGAGCACCTGCTCTGTGGCCAACATTTTCGTCAAGGATGACGGGCCATCACCCCTTGGCAGAGCAAGTCCTTACCTGCTTTGTACAACTTGAAAGTCCCTCTTGAGCTGGGGATGTGGCTCAGTGGTAGAGGGCTCGCCTAGCATGCATGAGGCACTGGGTTCGATCCTCAGCACCACATAAATGTAAAATCAAGATATTGTGACCACTTAAACCTAAAAAATAAATATTAAAAAAAAGTTGTGCTGCAATTGTGTACGATGAATCAAAAATGCATTCTGCTGTCATATATACCCCATTAAAATAAATAAATTTAAAAACAAAAAAGTCCCTCTGCTACAAAGAGACTCTTTGCGAACACAGTAGAAGCCTGTAGATATTGCCTTAAATTCTACCATTAGAGATTCATTATTTTGATTTTGTGACATAACAAGTATTCTTATTTAAATGTGGATTCCATCTTAAAGCTGGTTGATAAAGGTTTATATAACTCATGTAACAGGGGTTCATACAAAATAGTGGCTTAGGAATCTCTCTGTATGTTTGGAAATTTCCATGAAAAATACATTTTTAATGCATATACTTTTTAAAAATATATTTTTTAGTTGTCAATGGACTTTTATTTTATTTATTTATATGCAGTGCTGAGAATCGAACCCAGTGCCTCACCGGATAGGCAAGTGCTCTACCACTGAGCTACAACTCCAGCCCCACAGGTACGTGTTTTTGACCTAGCAATTTCATTTCTGATCCTAAGGATATAATCTGAAATTCAAAGATTTGTGCATGAAGATTTTTCACTATAACATTATATGTAACTGCAAAAACCTCAAAACAACTAAAAAGGGAATAATTGGGGACTGGTTAAATACATTGTAATACATCTCTGGGCTAGAACATTGTGCAACATTAAAGATGATTTTATTTTTTTATTGGTTTTATTTTTTTAAATACACAACAGCAGAATGCATTATGATTCTTATTACACATATAGAGCACAATTTTTTCATATCTTTGTATAAAGTATGTTCATGCTAATTCATGTCTTTATGCGTGTACTTTTTTTTGCATTACAATTCTTATTACACATATATACCACAATTTTTCATATCTCTGTTTGTATATAAAGAAGGTTGACACCCAACTCATGTCTTCATACATATACTTTGGATAATGATGTCCAGCACATTCCACCATCCAAAGATGATTTTCAAAACAAGTTTTTATAATGTTGTGTCACTCATATAAGTGAAAAAGCAGGATTCCAAAAAGTTTATGTGACACGGTTCCAATTGTGCAAATGTTAGGATTGAGGGAAGTGAAGTTTTGAGGGACAGTAGAAAACCCTGGGTGTGGCATTTGGAAAGAGGCCTGTGTGTTTTGTGGTGCAGGCTTCGGAGGAGAGATACACAGCACTGGGAGCACAACGAGTGAGGCCATCGAGATGCACTCTGCGTCCTATACTCAAGCAAGAAGCTTAATGAGGGCTGGGGCTGGGGCCCAGCGGTAGAGCTCTTGCCTAGCACATGCGAGACACTGGGTTTGATCCTCAGCACCCCATAAAAATGAATCAATTAAACAAAGCTATGGTGTCCATCTACAACTACAAAAAAATTAAAAAAAAAAAGTTGAGCAGAGCCGCAATTGCTGGTGGGCCGACCTGGTGACACTGCATACATAAGTCATAAGGAAACAGAGTGGGAGTGGGATTGGTGGACTCTCTGAATGCTATACACCAAGTGTAACAATGTTTTTATGAGTGCATGATAGTTTTACATGAATAGGGGGTCATTTTGACATAATCATACTGCATAGAAAATCATTTACTCCATTTCAGAGCTCAGTGCTTCCTCTTTCCCTCCTTTCCTCCCTCCCTCACCCTCCTCCCTCTACTCTGCAGGTCTTCCTTCAAGTCATTTATTGTTTTTTAATTGGTGCATAAAGGTGGAATTCACTGTGGTATATTCATCTATGTACACTGAAGGCTATATACCACTTTTTAAAAAAAACTACTGTTATATGAAACCGCTGTAGAATCTCACTGGCATAAAATGCCATGAACAGAGCCACACTTGGCAGAATGTGTGCTGCATGTTCCATTTTATAATAAGGCAGGCTAAACATGTTTACAGTGATAGAGCCACAACAGTGGTTATGACAGGAAGAGGAGTCCTGGAAGGACAGCACACAGCCTGCTGGGACTGCTGTGTCTGCAGTCCTGTTGGTGGGCTGCTCTGGGTGGCCTCCCCATGCAGGGGTTGCCTGTGACTCCCGGTCTCTTTCTGCCAGGTCTCTCAATAGAAAATCCAGACTTCCTTACCCAGAAGCAGATCTTGAGGAAGCTGGAGACACACAGTGCAATACCTGGGAGCTTTGGCACAGAAACATGTGCTGTAACTCCCAAAGCATTCTATTTGTCCCCGCTAGTTACAGAACCAGCCCAGATTCAAGATTCTGCACCTTGATGGAAGGAGTAGACGGTCATGCTGGAAGAGGATGCCCTTTGAACAGCAGTTCAAGAGGAAAGACCTAATGATATGGATACCAGCGGTTCCCCAAGGAAATGGCTTAGCAATATTCTAATATCAGATACAACAAAGCTCATGGTCAACATCAGCATCCACCCACCCACACATAAGAAATATTCAAGCATTTCAGTGTTCTACTCTTAAAGAGGAACTTTCAGCCAAATCCCTGAACATCTGAAGAAAATTTCTAGCATGAAGATAGTGACACAAACAAGCAGTAAAGTGTAACTTGGAGGAAATAAATTATAAAGGGAGAATGATGTATTTTAAAACTATCATTATTCATGAAGAGGAGAGAGAAAAGACATTGTATCAATTAAACAAGAACAAGATAAGAAATAGGAATAAGAAAGAACATTGAATAATCGAAGCTCTTGAAGACTAAAAGCATCATAGTAGAAATAAAATTTAAATAGGAGGCTTAGGAAATAGTAACTAAAAGTTAAGCAAATAGATAAAACTAGTAGAGAAATTAGAGGACCGATTCTAGATAACCCACTTCTAGCTATAGGGGTTCCAGAGGAACTAACAGAAAGCAGAGGAAAAACATCATCAAGGGAACAACTACAGAAACATCCCCAAACTCAGGGACTTGGATTTCCAGGGTGAAAGTGCTCCCAAAGTCCAACCCAATGGGTAAGAACAGCTTCACAAATCTTGAAATGTCATCAAACTATGGACAAAAAATGCCCCTACACTCTTCCAAAGAGAGAGAGAAAAAAAAATGGTCTATACAAAATCTTTGGACTTCTTAACAGCAATGCTAGAATCTAAGAGACAATGAAGAGACGACTTCAAAATTTACAGGAAAGTTATTTTCAGCTGCGGATTTTAGCCAAATTACCAAGAAAGGATAAGGGTAAAAGAATGATGTTTTCCTACATTTGTGATCTCAATACACTTCCATTCTCTTGCCCTCTTCCTCAAAAAGCTGCTAGAAGGTTGTCTAGCCAATACAACAGAAACAGAACCAAAGGAGAGAATCCCCAGGGTGTGGTGGAAAGACCTTTCGGATGGCATCATGCACCAGGCATGAGGGCAGCTGGTCCACAGCTTGACAGAGGGCCAGAAAGAGCTATTTTGCCAGCGTGAAACTGATGGAAGTTCTCGCAGATCCAAACACCTTAAGAGCGGAATTAGAAAACTGGTGGGGGACCTGAAGTTGAATCAAGTACACAGAAAGCCAAGCAATAAAAAGACAATTATTAACTCTGTGGGAAATAAAATATTAAAAGAAAAGTAATTATAGTACACTCTATGGCTCAACTTGTAAAATATTTATACAGTCATTATACGTATGTGCATGTGATATTTTATCTCACATTTCTAGTTGTTTGTAGTCAAAGGGGTAACAAAATAGATTAGTACTCCCATAACCCTGGAACCAGATTTGAATTGTCCTCTAGGGGTTGAGGGGAGTCCACCCAGAGGAGAGAGGGAAGGCTTGCTGGGGTCGGGGGAGGGGGTTGAGTATTTTGATGCATCTCAGAGTTGGTTAATATTCTCCCTAATGATAAGCTCCCTGTAGCTAACTATAAGATATTTGAAATAGGGCATGAGCTGGGCTCAAATTCTTTCACTATGGAAGACAAATCTGTGTGTTCCTTTTTAGCATGCCTCTTTCTGCACTGTTTTTGGGTATTACAAATTCTGAGCTTCACTTTTCATCATCCTGGAATTTTTGACTACAAATGCTCACTCTGATGAATTAAGGGTAAAGTAACAGTGTAGTGTATGGTGTAGGGTGATCATAAGCTACAGAAGATTTTTCAAGGCTTGACTGGATAGCTTGGCTAACCAATAAAAAGTTATTCCAAAATGTAAGGAGAGGGAGGAAATAGAAAGCAAGGTTTAAAATAAAAAGCAAGGGAGAGTGGGTGACGTCAGAGCATAGATACTGGCTGGCAACAGGAAATATAGAACTTGGGAAAATTGAGTTGAGTTCCATTATTAGACTCACCTTTGAAAATTAAATTGCTGAGATGCATATTCTAAAATTTGGATACAATTATGTAGGTTGTCCCCACCCCACAACTGTGTATTTGTGAGATGTTCCCCCAATGTTTGCAAGATCAGTCTTGCGTGGAAACCTGTCGTGGATTCTTGTGGAAACAAATACTATCTCAAAGAGCTACTTCGCCGCTTATTCTTAGAAAATTTTGCAAGCGATCTCACCACCCTTTGGTGAGTAATCCCATGAGTCCATGTTAATTTGTTTTTATTTGGAACATTAGTGTTGAGCCTGTAGAGAATGAAATTCCTTTGTCCAGACATTTTTTGATGGCTCTAGTATGTGTGGAAAGAGGCATCTTCCGTGGACACACTCCATTATCGTAAAAGAAAGAAAGAAAAAGGAACATGTATTAGGACTCAGCTGTCATGGACTTAGTTTAAGATGGTTTTTGCAGCAGGCCGAGTGGAACCCCGGGAGCCAGGCGTCTGCGAGAGCTGTCCGTGGTGCTGAGCGCGGGGCCGGCTCCCGTCTGCCTTCTCCGCAGAACTGGCTCCGGCCCGCCCCCGACTGCCGCCCCCTTGCTCTGCCCTTTCCTCCCTCGTAACACCCACCGGCGAGGGCGGCACGTCGTATTTTGTCCTGGGCAGCAGATGACCTTGTCTCGGACGCCCCGCTCGCGCCCTCCCCGGGAGGCGGCGCCCTCCCCGCGGGGCCCCCTGGCGGGCGGCGAGGCGGCGACCCCGCCCCACCCTCGCGTGCTCGCGGCCGCGCCCTGCGCGCGCCCGGCCCTCCTCCACGCCCCCTCCCCACCGCCACGCACCTGCTCTCCGCTACCAGGTCCCGCCCAGCGCGCCGGCAGCCGGGGTCCCGGGAGCCCGCAGCCAAGAGCGGTGAGGAAGGCGGAGCAGAGGGCTCGGCGGCGCGGGGAGGCGACGCGGGGCCCGGGCGCGCGGGCGGCGGCCTGCGGAGCGCGGCGCGGGCATGGACGCCGAGTACCCTGCCTTCGAGCCCCCGCTCTGCAGCGAGCTCAAGCACCTGTGCAAGCGGCTGCAGGAGGCGTACCGCGAGCTGAAGGAGGACCTCACGCCCTTCAAAGATGACCGCTACTACCGGTAGGCGCGCCCGGGCCGCCGCCCTCCGCGGGCCTGCGGCGCCCCCCGCGCCCCGCCGCCGAGCCCCGGAGGGGGCTGGGAACCCGGCGCTGGCCGCCGCGCGCGCCCGCGGGGTCCCCCGCAGGTCGCGGCCGCAGGGTCAAGGGCCCTTTCCCATCCCCGTAGACCAGAGCCGATGCTCGCCTCGGGAGAAAGGGACCCTGGGCTTTGGTCCCCGCTTGGCTCCTCCCTCTGCCTCGTGGCTCTCCCTCCCCTCCCCGGCCGCCCCGGCCTCGCGGAGTCCGGCCTTGGGGGTCCGTCACGTCTCCTGGAGCTTGGGGAGCGAGGGCGGGCCCTGGCCTCTGCCCTGGGGTGAAATCTCTGAGGCTGGGGCGCTGCCGAAGGTGGGGGATACAGTGTCACACGACTGGGTGGCACCGCCGTGAAGATGCGGGGAGGCCTTGTATAGACGCCCCGAGGAGCTGTTGACCGGGGCGTGTTTGCGTTCTTTCCTGTCGTCCTCTCCTGGGTGGCGAGAGCAGTGGGGCCTGCAGGTGCTGCCGCAGGGCACCCGCCCCTTCCCCTCTGTGCAGCGCTGTTCTGGTGGGGAAGGGTGTCCGTTGCCAGGGCCTGCTTTTGCCTACTGTATCCAGGTGTCAGGAAAGGACCCTCTCAGGAGTCGTGTGGCGTGCAACCTAGATTGATTCTGTTACTTACTAGCTCTGGAGATGAGAAAGTTACCTAATTCCGCACCTCAGGAGTCCTCACCTTTAATGGGAAGCATGAACCGGAAGGATTCTAGTAACAGCTTACTCCCTCTGTGTTCAAGAATAGCAATTGTACTGCAAGCTGTCGTTGAATTTATGGTCGTTAGTTTTATTCTACTTACCCTGTGCTAGTAGTTACACCATTCATGCTCAGAATACGTAGCATATTTAGTAAATCTTCTCAAAAGCTTTCTGGCTTCCCAGGGGGCTCATTAGCAATATATCATGGTTGTGGTCATGATTGCTGAGTGAAAATCCCATTCTTTAAAACAATACAATGCCAAGATCAAATGTTGTAGTTTGAAGATGAGTCCCTCAATCTCTAATGCAGCCTCCTGGCAGGCTGGACAGGTAAAAGAGCCCACAGAGATTTATTTATTTATTTTTTTAAAAACTAAGTTGTAGATGACAATACATTTATTTTATTTATTATTTATTTTTATGTGGTGCTGAGGATTGAACCCAGTGCCTCACATATGTTGGGCAAGAGCTCTACCTCTGAGCTGCAACCACAGCTCCCAGGTTGTTTTTTTTTTAAATCTTTTTTTCCAGTACTGGGGATTGAACCTAGGAGAGTTCCACCTTTGAGACAGGGTCTTGCTAAGTTGTCCAGGCTGACCTTGAAGTTGCTATTCTATTGTCTCAGCCTCTCAAGTAGTCACATTATGTTTCTGAAGTAAGATTATTTCCAGTCTCCTTTCCTACTTTTTTTAGTCAACTTTGCATCACTGTGACCAAAAGATTTGACAAGAACAACTTAAAGGAGGAAAAGTTTATCTGGCTCGTGGTTTAAGAGGTTCAGTTCATGGTCATATGACTGCACAGCTCTGGGCCCAAGGTGAGGCAGAACATCATGGCAGAGGGCATGTTAGAGGCAAGCAGCTCAGAATATGGCCGGCAGGAAGCAGAGAGAGCTCACCAGGGACAACTGTAAACCCAAAGGCACTCCCCAGTGAGTTATTTCCTCCAGCCATATCTTGCCTATCTACACTTAGCACCCAGGTAATCCATCTCACCTCTGAACATTCTTGAATTATCTCACACATGAACTTTTGGGGGACACATATCTAGTCCCTAACACCCACAGTTTTCTTCCTTTCTGGTTCCTCCTCGCTTCATTTTATTTTCCTGGAAATGTTTCTTTGTCAAATGAGCTGGTGAATAGGAGAAAAGAACAAGCCACAGCACCCCTGGTTAACCTACCACTGGACCATCCTTTATTCATTTATCCATTTATTCAACTCATCAAAATTGAGCATCTCCTCCGTTCCTGCTGTTGTTCTAGGGAATGGGTGATACAGCAGTGAGCAAGATGAGCTGCTTTCATGGGGCTTACAAATATTAGCTGAGGCTGAGTTACGATGAATGCTAGCAATATAGTAAGAAAGGAGCCATGATAGAGTGACCTGTGTCACTTCAGGGCAAGTGGTCAGGAAATACTCTTTGAGAAGGTGACATGGATATGAAAATTGAAGAATGAGGAGCTCACTAGATAAAGAGATGGAAAAGCTCCAGAGGAGGCAGGAGAAATGCAAAGTCCCTGTGGCCATAATAAAAACAAGGTCTGAGGCTGGGAATGTGGCTCTGTGGCAGAGCACTCACCTAGCATATGCGAGGGCCTGGGTTCAACCCCCAGCACCACACACACACACACAAACAACCCATCCTCCCCCCCAAAACCCCCCCCCCCCCAAAACCATGGTCTGTTCAGGGAATCCACAGAAGACCAGTGAGTGTGGGGCATTATGGTCAGAGAGAAAGGCAGGCCAATGACTGTGTGTTTCATTAGAAATAGGATGTGACTCCACTTAAGGGTTTTAAGTCAGGGAAGTGACCTGAGCAGTTTGGCTGCGTGTCCTAAGCAGGCATGTAAGTCTTTGTTCCGGAACAACTTCATCAGTTAAGTTGGATCCTGAAGACCAATTTGCCATGGTTGGAAAAGGGCAGAAACAAATTCTACCCACTGCCACGAGAACAAGTAGACCGCAGGGTGCTTTACAATATTTTGTGTAGACAGAGCAGTTTGGCTGGATCACAAAGGCTTCCATAGTGAGGGAGTGTTTAGGTCACTGAACTAGCCTCAGATGCTCCATTGAGCCTTTGTATCAATGGAGTGTTCCTTCACATACTAGGTGAAATGCTCTTGGGTTTCTAGGCCAGACAACTGACAGTTGCAGCGCCTGCCCCACCTTGCTGGAAGGTAAACTTGCTACTACAGTGTTTGCTCCTGCTCTTCTCACTATCTCCACTTCTTTGGTGATTTTTGACTAGAGGGCACCAGCGTTTTTTTTCCCTTGGAGCTGCAGGGAAATAACCTCACGTGTTTGACAGTTTCCTTGTAACATGGTGATACAGGGAACAGCTGCTAATGACCCATTTTCAAAAGATGGCTGGCCCCTCTGGTAGCTGGCATGGCTGTGTATGGATCAGTTACGTAATCTGCTGAGCTGCAGCTGTGTGATCAAAGGACTCTCAGTCATTTCTACAAAATGAGATACGGCCACTATATTCCCTGCCAGGAAAGGGAAGGTAGAAAAGGCTGGGGAACTGGAATCCTGGGTTCCAGTCTCAGCTCAGTCCTTGCAAACTCCCTGGCCTCGGGGAATGACTGAATTCCACAGGTGATCAGTTTCCACGCGGGAAAAATGAAGCCTGTGATCTCATCTTCACAAGGGTGTTTTGAGAGTCAAGTGCTTTGAGAAGATTATACTACAGATGCTTCCTGCTGGGGCTGAGGTTGTGGCTCAGTGGTAGATTGCTCGCCTACCATTGCATGAGGCACTGGGTTTGATCCTCAGCACCACATAAAAATAAAATAAAAATATTGTGTCTACCTAAAAATAAAAAATAAATATTTAAAAAATAGATGCTTCCTGCTACAGATAACAAAACACCAAAGCAGACCTGCCTGGATGGTAGGCGATGAATCAGATAGTTGATCCAGCAGCTTAATGATGCAATCATTTTTTTTTCTTTTTAACTTGGTAGCAATTAGCTGCTGATAACCATTTTGACTCTTGGTTCTCATTCACATTCCTGTGAAGAAGTGGTTGGCTATCTTTGGTTCTAAAAGCAAAGGAATAATTTGAAGTCTACAGCAAAGTTCCTTGAGTCTCCCTATACCCCCCCCCCACACAGCTGCAAAGTGAAGGAGACAGATAAGTTGAGAAACACATGGAAATGTCCAGCACTGCCGATGGGTGGAAATGGGTATAATTTCTATAGAAAACCATTTGCTGGTTTCTCCTAAAGTTGAACATACACATTCCCTTTGACCTGGCAGTTCCCCTCAGGTGTGTACCCTACAGAAATGCATACAGGTGTCCATCAAGGGACATGTACAAAAATGTTCATAGCAGTAAACTGGAAACTAGCTAAGTATTCATCAACAGTAGAATAGATAAATATATTTGACTCATTTCATAATCAAATATTATATTGCAATAAACAATTCACAATTACACACAGCAATCAAAAAGAATCTCACACAGTGTTGAGCAAAAGAAGCCAGACAAAATGCTTACCATTAGAATCCATCTATGTGAAATGCACAATAGTCCAGTGACTCTGTAGAAGTCCGATGTTTACCCTGGAGGGGCAGGGCCGGGAAGGAAAGAAGGTGCTGGTGCTAGTCTGCTTCTGGATCTGGGCACTGGTTCTACAGGTATATTTGCCTGGTGAACGTGTACCCAGCTATTTGTGTATTCTGCTAGCTGTCAGAAGTCAGAGTTCCCTCCCACACAAACCCAGCTGCCACTGTTGACAATGACCTTGGCTGGCTCTCCCTTTGCACATTTCTAGCTCCCTCTTTGAGCAGATGTGTGTCTGAGAGGCCAGTGGTGGGTGCTGGGTAGGGCATGCCCCCAGACAGATCCGTGCCTTTGGGCTGCCCCTGCCCCCTGCAGGCAGCTCTCCCCATGCTGTGTACTCCTGCTCTGTTGATTGACCAGTTTGCCCTATAACTCAGTCTTCCCTCAATACTAGCTCCTTCCATTGCCATATAAGTTCATTCCCACTAACCTCCATCAGCCCAGCTTCCTTAGGAAGCACACTATCTCCTTTAACGTCTGGAGTAGTCTGGCTTCTCCCACCCCATGTTGTCATCTTGGACAAAGCCTGGGCCCTGCAGGTTGGCTTCCACATTCTTTCCTTCTTCATAGTAGGATAATTAGCACAAAGCCCACCTGGGCCAAGCCCAAATTCTTACACATCAATTGCGTTAAATATAGCACAAACAAACATATTTTTAGCTATTTAGGGTCTGCTTATTTGTATATTCCATGAAGTAGCACCCAGCATCTGCTAGACAAACCCTAAACAGCTGCTGCCCTCTACCCAGAGACACCTCTCCTTGTTGCTAACTGACATCATCTGGATCCTAAGCCCCCCTCTCCAGTTCCTCTTTCCCAGGGGAGTTCCCCACATGCTGTCTCTGGAGGGTCTCCCACTGAGAAGGACTCTCCTCTCCTGTATCCTATCTGAGCACCAGCCAGGAAAGCTCCATGCAGTCTTGCCACCCGGGCTTGCCTCTGGCTACCAGTCTGAAATCCCCGAACCTGCCACAACTGTTCTTCCCTGCCAAGTCAGGGTGACCTAAGCATAAGGCCTCATACCATGTGATCCTCAAGGATCTGACCTTAAGCTGGGCCTCTTAAAGTCTTGTCCCCTGACTCCAATAGTGGCCTGCTCTCTGGTTCCTCCACCGCTTTGTCAATGCATGGCATCAGAGTCTCTTCCGGGTTCTCTTCTTGTTACTGTTTAAATTAAAATGAATCCTTCAGGGACTGGGGCTGTAGCTCAGTGGTAGAGAGCTTGCCTAGCACAAAAATAAATAAATAAAATAAAGGCATTGTGTCCAACTACACCTAAAAAATAAATATTTTAAAAAAATATGAATCCCCTATTTCCTCAGAGCAAATAGTACCATTAAACATGGCAGAGTGGCACTGGGATCATGCCACATACTGCAGGTCATCCATGCTACAAAGTGACCCTTTCTTTCTTCTCTGCAGGGTTGAGGTGTGAACTGAGGAAAATTACAACACAAGCCACACACCAGCTCTCCTTAGAGACAAGACAGAGACTGGGACAGTGTCTTGAAGCCAGCATAGATGCAGGGACATTCGGGGTGTTTCTCAATTACTCATATATAGGTTCTAGAAAGTAGAACACTTGTGTGGGCTTGAACATTTAAATTCAAATCCCAGCCAAAGCTTTCACCTGTACTCCCTGTGGGAGGAAGAGTTGTGTGGCACCCATGTTCGCTGCCTCACGGGGAGGAAGGCGGGTGGCTAGGAGCAGGGGCCTCTGACCTCCTTGTCTGGCCCCGAAGCACGTGGAGTAGAGGGCATTTTCAGTATCTGCACTTTTTAAGGAATCATTATGTAGCACATAAGAAGAGGTCCTGTACCACTGCCACCACCCACAAAAACAGTGGTCCACACCTGGGCAAAACACCAGGTCAACCAGTTGTTTTTTTTTTTATGAGGAAGCCCAAAGGCCTTTAAATACACGAGGTGCTTCACCTCAGAAAATGAGAATAAGCTAATAAAGAATTACAGCTCAGAGATGGATTGGTAGACACCACACTGTTAGTGAGCACCACCGGGTTCTAGCTGATTCATGAAGGCCCTGTGTATGTCCCAGCATGGGGTCCCTGACAGAACAGTGGCACATGGCTGCCATTTGTTCTCACCCTCATGCTGCACCTCAGCTGCAGCCTTCCAAGAACATAGGGAGCCTTCTTAGCTAAGAGCTGAGCAAACGCTTTTTGTGTGGTAGTGGGAACTGAACTTGTGGCCTTGCACATACTAGGCAAGTGGTTAACCATTGAGCTTAACCACCCAGCCTGCCCCGTTTTAAAACATTGGACCAGGCCAGGGGCGTAGCGATCCGAGTTGTGATCCCAACAACTTGGGAGGCTAAGGCAGGAGGACTGAAAGTCCAAAGCCAGCCTCAGCAATTTAGCAAGACCTTGTCTCAAAATTAAAAAAGAAAAAAAAAAAAAGGGTACGGATGTGGCTCAGTTCAACCCCTGAATACCAAAGCAGGGGCGCACTGGACCAGTGATTCCTTTGTACAAATGCAGGCTCCTTTGAGTATTCTACCACCCCACAGGCCTGGGAGGGGTAGCTTGCTGGAAGCACAGCCCCTTCCCCTCTGCTGTGCGTGTGCAGGTGCAAGATGCTGCATTTCACTGTCGGGCTGGGACTTCCTTGCTCAACAGCCTCTGCCCTGCCTCATGTTGCCTGGGCATGAAGAAAGTGTAATTAGGTGCTACCTAAAACACACTCCCCCAGGGACTGGACCCTTCTTGGACCCACTGAACTCACCTGGCCATTCCTTGGTGCTTTCTTCCATTTGTCATTCAGTGCTTCTGTGTTGTACAGCTCAGTGCTGAAGGCACAGCCAAATGCCTTCAGCTGGTCACCTGTGCTCATGCTGCACCTGGGATTCTAATGGCAGAAGGGCTACACACTCAGAACCTGGAGGTTCACCAGGGCTTAGTTACTTTTGTGTGTATCTTGGGGTGAGCAGAGCTCTTGCCCAGATAGCAGAATTTTGTTACTTTTTTTTTCTTAAAATTTATTTTAGTTGTCAATGGACCTTAATTTTATTTATTTATATGTGGTGCTGAGAATCAAACCTAGTGCCTCACACATGCTAGTCAAGTGCCACTGAGCCACAACCCCAGCCCTCTTTTTCTTTTTTAAAACTATATATTGCACTGGACTGAGAGAGAAAACCATTTCTCTCTCTGGTTTCCTAGAGAGCAGAGCAGGTGTAGGCACCCCATCTGTTCTCCTGGGCCCTGGTCCTCACTGGGCTTCAATGCTGACTTAGGTCTGGCAACTGAAAGAACATTTTCCAGAAGAGACCAGGCCTTGAGGCTAGCGCTCGGCACCTGAAACTTCAGGCAGTTCCTCATCCCAGAAATATGAAGGCTGGGGCTCCACATCAGTGTGCAGACGAGGGCTGGGGCACCACATTAGTGTGCAGACAAGGGCCGAAACTACAGCCACTTACTCTCGCACAGCTCTGAAGGCCGTACGTCTGAAATCAAGGTGTCTACTAAGTGCAGTGGCACATACTGGTAATCCCAGCTACTCTGGAGGCTGAGACAGGAGAATCACAATTTCAAGGCCAGCCTCAGCAACTTAGCAAGAACCTGTGTCAAAAAATAAAAAGGGGGCCTGAGGTTGTAGCTCAGTGGTAGAGTGCTTGCCTAGCAAGTGCGAGGCACTGGGTTCTATCCTCAGCACGACATAAAAATAAATAAATAAAAGGTATTGTGCTTATCTACAACTAAAAACAAATATTAAAATAAAATAAAAAGGGCTGGGGGTGTAGCTCAATGGTAGAGACACGCATCTTTTCTGTGTGTGTCTGCTCTGCATCCAACTCTCCCACTGGATTAGGGCCACCCTAATGACTTTGTCTTCATCATCAAAGACCCTGTTTCCAAATACAGCCATATTTCACAGACACTGGGGGGTTAGGACTTCAACATTCTTGGGGGGGGACACAATTCAATCCATAGAAGGATCTCCTTGAGGAGAAAAGCCCAGGTGTTGACAGGGCTGTGGAGTTTGGCTCCTCTCTGCTGACAGCTGCCTAAAGTGACAGCCAGATGTTTGATGGACAAGTCGGGAGGACTGGGCAGGTTCGGGTCCACCACTGCACTTCTCAGGCCAGTCTGTGGGTCTCAGGGTGATCTGATCCCCCTGGCTCTAAAACCCAGCCAGCAGATACTAGTGGAGCTATGAGTCTGAAGGAAGTGACCCGTGTCTGCCCCCTGCCCTGTCTCCCCTGCAGAGTGTCTGGAATTTTGGCTTTGTCACCTGAACGGTCTGAGGTTTATCACTTGTGGGCTGAGGAAGGGCTGTGTGCTGTGTGTAGGTGTTGGGGAGCAGCAGGCACGGAGATTCTGGGCAAAAGAACAGAGTGGCCCAGCCTCTACTGGGGGACGTAACCAGGCAGCTCTGGAGCTGAAGAGCCAGAGGTCAGGTGACCACCTCGTCCTGGCTTTACACTGAAAGCTGTGTCCCAGGAAACCCCTTAGTTCCAGAAAAATCAGGACGGTTGGTTACCCTCAAGGAGAGAAAGCGAAGACCCAAGGACAGAGTCCAGGTTAGGTCAGGCTGGGAAGTGGGGCCAAGGCAGGCTGGCTGGCCGTCTTCTGGGCAGGTGTCTTGAACTTCTCCGGCTGGAGGCTTGGTTTCCCCCCTCCAGCTGGCCCAGTGTCTTGCTCTTTTCATTGAGTCACCCTTGTCTGCCCCTCCACTCTCAACACAGCTCCCTGTGTAGCAGGCCTTACTGCCCTCGGGTTCTTATTCTCAAAAAGGGAGGAGAACCCTCCCTCCCTAGAGCTTTTAAAAAACATAAGGACTGTTTTGTAACACCTCTTCTCCTATCCTGAATGAAATTCCTTGAAATATCAATGAAATATCATCGATGCATCCATAACCTTAAAAATGGCCATAAATGTGACCTAAAGGAGCAATGGAAGAAAAGTGACTCCTAATGGGTGGCTTGTGTTTTGGCCTGGCAGTACTGTAGCAAAGCCATATAAAAGGAAAAGCCACCAGGAGGCGGGATTTCAGGAAGCTGCTGTTTTAGGCCCTGGGTCACTCCAAGTGCCATAGCCACAGGTGGGCATCTCTCTGAAGGCCACCATGCCCCTTAGGTTTGCCCAGCCTCAGGACACTGCCATGTCTGCTCTGAACCTTTCTACACTAGCTTTCCTGCCACATCTCTCTTCCTTCCCTACCCTGTATTTGCTGGAGTTGTGTAGTTTAGGCCGGATCTAGAGGATCAGGACAGAGCTCCTTGTTCTGTGTGTCCAAGCTCAGGTAGAGACTTCTTTGTGACACTGAGCCCTGCAGTGGGACAGACCCTTCTTGTGCCTGGGATTGGTCTACCTTGGCCTTCCCTAATCTGGCAGTTTGTGGCAAATTATGAATCTAATTGAGCAGCCCTGGTTTTTATGTGGGAAATAGCTTGAGTCAAGGACTAATTATCAGCTGGAAGCACTCAGGCACAGGCACACACGGCCCCCAGTGTACTGCATTCAAGATGGGGCTGGGGACCTGGGAAGGTGGGGCATGATCCCCTTGGGAATGAAGGAGCCAAGCAGAACTGAAATCTGTGTCCAGGGACGGCTGTGCTCTTTCCACTCTTTTCATACACCTCGGTGGCTGGGAAGGACACTTAGTTGCATTTGTGACAGGGCAGCATGTCCAGCAAGGTCTTGTGAGGATTTGAAAGGGGGGAGGGTTATGTTTCTAATCGTGATCCAGTTTCCCTGTTTCTTCCATCCTTTGTGACTGTGGCAGTGTCTCTGGTACGTCACTCAGGCTCTTGGGTAGAGAGAGCCCCCAGTGTAGGATCTGGTCCAACACAGATTCCTTTGAAGTCAGCCTAGGGGGTGCAGGCACTGCTCCTCCAGAGTAGCACCTTCTCGTGGAGGGTCAGGCGTCTGTGGGGAGCACTGCAGAGCAGAGTGCCCCTCCTTCAGTGCAGTAGGAATTGGAACTCTGCAGCAGTTCTCATCTTGAGAGTCACATCAGGGACACCTAGCAGCACTGTCATTTCATAAAGAGATAGTAATGCAGCATTTAAGACTGATGGTTACAGGTATTAGTGTCAACCAAAAAGAGGGAATTGATTATTAAAGGGGTAATTCACAGAACCAAAGAATAAAAATGCATGTGGCCCCCCAGGAAGGAGCTGGAGCCAATCAGCCTAGATTCCAGTGCCCAACTAGCCATCAAACTTGCTGTACACTGGAATTCTGTAGGGAACTCTGGAAACCACTGGTGCCTACACTGCACTTCAGATCTGGTTTCATTTCACTGGGCATTTTTAAAATATATATATTTATTTTAGTTGTAAATGGACCTTTATTGTATTTATATGTGGTGCTAAGACTCGAATCCAGGGCCTCACACATGCTAGGCAAGTACTTTACCACTGAGCCACAACCCTAGCCCTGGCATCATGGTTTTTTAAAGCTCCTCAAGTGATTCTCACTTCCTTTTGTCTCACGGCCTCTGATCTTTGCTCAGGACCCAAGCTCCCTTGTCATGCCAGGCTGCCTGGTCAGCAGGAGGCACTTGCCACCAGGCAGGCTTCAGAAAGGTCACCATTGATAGGAAGTCACCACTGTGAGCTGAGGCCTCATGAAGCCCTGGAGTACTGCTAGGCTTTCCCAGGCCATCCATTTCCCCAGTCTTTGTAACAAATATTCCAAACCTTCTCTTTCTTTGTGCTGGATCCCCAGATCCCCCTGGTCTGCCTGGGTCCACACCCCACAGGACCATGGGCCTCCCCCCTTGCTTTACTGCCTGAGCTACGCTGGAAAAATTTCCCGTGGTTCTACCTCTGTCCCTGCAGCCCCGGCAAAGGAGCCCCTGGGTGCTGACTGACAAGGGAGGCTCATTTGCTCTGTACTGGCTGTACTGGTTCCTTCAGATGCTGCTAGCCATCAGTAGCCACTTACAGGGGACAGGTAAAGTCACCTGGATGTGTAGATCAGACTTTGACCAATGAGAGACAGGTAACAGGACAGAGCCAACAGATTGTCTCCTGACCCCGTAGTTTCTATGAGTCTCTCCTGCATGGTTGAGCAGCCAGCTGTGTTGAAAGCTCTGACCAGCTTGCACTTCCTCAGGCGTACTCTTCTCTGTCCCTGTCTAAACTTTATCCTCTCTCCTTGTTTCCCTGCTCCCAACAAAGTTACATGGACACTACTGTCTCAGTTTCTACTTTTGAGGGAACCAAGCAAAGACACTTTAGGCCAGTAACTAAGAAAAACATGGGTCAGAAATAAGGTGATCAATTGTCTTGGTTTGTCTGGACTGAGGGGGTTTCCAGGACATAGGACTTTTAGTGCTAGAACTAGGGAATTCTTAGGCCTTCTAGAACTAACTGCTCACCCTAGCCAGAAGGCAAGGGCCCACTTAACCACCCATCAGCAAATTATATACTTACTAGTCCCCTGAAACCCATTCCCTCTGATTCCTTGGGAAAGTGTTCCCCATTCTCTTAAACTATTGGAACATAGGCTGGTATATTGTTAGTCACCTGGCAAATCCAGTTCAGTCATCTGTTCAATACTCGTGCGCTGGTGTCTTTCTGTGCTAGACTGGTGCCAGGTCCTGGGAAGAGGAGGACAAATAAAAGCAGTCACAGTGATATCATAGGGGATGGTGATGGGATGTTACGGCTAAATATTGGTAATAAAATACGTGTTGAAGTCTAATAGACTGGGAGGGATGCTTAAAAACCCCTAAACTACCAAAGGCAGAGCGGGTATAGGATGCTTTTCTGGCGGGACGCGCTCACACGCTGGCCAGTGAAAGTTCCATGCAAGGACCTCGCGGTTGGAGACGAAAGAGGAAGCAGACACGTGTGTAGGGCCCTGGAGACTGCGGCCTGGTCCCCAGAGGTGGCCCCGCTCCGGGATTCGTGCCCTTACGGCCCTTCGGCTGGCCTCGGTCGTGACTGAGGCGACGGGCGTGCGGAGGACCGGTGCCCCGCGCTGGCCAGCGCCCACCGCGGTCGCCGCGCCCCGCGCCCTCCGCTTCCGCGCACGTGACCGCGCGTCGCGCTCTGACGCGTTTTCCCGGTCCGCTGCCCGCGGCCGCCGTCGCTCCGGCTGTGGCTGCCGCGGCTGCTGCGCGGCTCCGGGCGCGCCGGCCGGGGGCGCCGAGATGGAACCGTGAGTGCCGGCGCGGGCGGGCGGCGCCGGGGGTCCGGGTGCGGGGCGCTCTGCCCGGGGCGCCCTCCGCGCGTGCGGCTCGCGGGCGGGCGAGGGGGCGCGGCGCGGGGGCGCGGCGCGCGGGCCCGGCCCGGGGGCGCTGGCGGCGAGGGGAGGCGACTTGCGCCCCCGGCCCGCCCCGCAGGAGGAGGGGAGCGGGGCGCCCCGGGGTCTGGCCGGCGGGCGGGCCTGGGCACCCCGAGCCCCGGCCTCCGCATCGGGAACGGGACGCACCCCCTCCCCGCGGCTGCCGGGCGCGCGGCTGGGGGCGCTGCCCGGGGGCGCCTCCCCAGGCGCTGGTGACGTGGGCACGCTGGAGCCGGCACCGCCGCGCAGGGTCACTGGGATGCCGAGTTTTACGAGTTTTGCAATCTGCTGACTTCGGCGAGTCCCCTGTGAAGTGCAGAGGCTTTAATGGGGAAAAACCTGTCGGGGTGGCCCCAGGGACGCCATCCCTAAAGCTTGCTTTTGATGCCGCAGAGTCACCCGGGTGACCCCAGGGAGCGTCCGGAGAGGGGATTGGTGGGAGGCTTGGCGCTGAGTGGAGCTGCGGAAGGTCCAGGGCCGAGTGCGAGTCCCGCAGCGAGGAGGTTTGCCGGGCTCTGCAGGGTGGCCCCGGGGAAGGCGGCCTCAGGCGGGAGGGACTGTGTGGGTTAGAAGTTGATTTGGGGTTCTAGAGGCAGGAAAGTAACGTGGTGGGGAAGGTTGCCTCCAGGCAAGCGCCTGTGGTAGAAGGACACTTTTCCCCTCCTTCCTTGCAAGTTAGACTTTGGTTGGTCACTTCAGCACAGGGTGGAAAACCAGGCTGGCATTAAGTGTCAGGCCCAGGTGGATGTTTTAAAGATCTTTCTTTTAAATAACAGCCAGGTGGAGGTGTGTGTTAGCAGTGTTGCTGCTGCACTACTCCCGGGAGAGCTTTCACGTGTGCTCTTGTGTTGCGTCTTGGAACACTCAGGTAAAGGTGCCTTCCAGATATGTGGCCCTGTGGCACAGTGGTGGTTGCATGCTTCAAGGGTCCTCTTACAGATCTCTTGGGTTGGTTGGCTGGGCAGGGCATCTGGGATTCCTGCCTTGTCCCATTCTGTGGGGAAAAGTGGAGTATGTGAAGGGGATTGGACTTTGGCCAGAACTGGAACCCAGGTCCCCTGCCTACCCTGTCTGTTACAGGCCAGGGGACTAGCCCAAACGGAAGCCATTAACCAAGGAAAGGTCTTGGGGAGGAACTGTTTACTGCAGCTTGAATGAGAGATTTGATACCCACAGTGTGACCCGCTGTGGGCCCTTGCTGTCCGGGAGGTGTGCCTCAGGCTCTGTTGGGCAAAGGGGTGGGGTGGTAGGGTGTGGATATCCGGAGGTCAGAGCGCCACATCGTCCAGTGTTCAGTATGGCACTGAACTGGGAATCACTAAAGGTTTTGGGCAGTAAATAAAATCCTACTCAAGGCCGAACATCTGAAGCATGTCTGGTTAGGTCAGAGTGCTGCCCAAGGCCAGAAGGGACAGGAGCAGGGTTGGAGCCTGAAGAAGGAAGTGGGTGGGAGAGATCAGGAGAAAACAGCTGCCTGGAGGAGCCAGGGCAATGCCAGCAAACTTCTCAGGGGCGTGATGGCCGCACTGCCCGCACTGCCAACCCTGGCCCCAGTGACCTCTCAGCTCACGTATGGCTCAACCTGCTCTTTAAAAAGGCAGAGAGATTGCCATCAGAACCAGTCAGAGCCTTAGTTTTTAAGGCTTCAACCAGGAGTTTCCTGCCACCTCCATCCCTTCTGATAATGCCAGGACAGGAGAGATATAGGCTGCATCTTGAAGAGTGGTCAGGTGGCTTCTTTTTGAGCTCTGCTGCCGAGGCTTCCTTGTGCCCATTGGTTGCTTTGCTTCTCTGTTGCGTTTCTCTGAAGAGGTCAGTAAGGCTGGCATTGTGTGGGTCTTGCTTGGTGCACAAGCCGTTTTTTAAAGAGTGTATTTCACATGTCTCTTTCATCCTGGGGTGTTTTTGAGTAGGAGTGTATCGATTAGACCCATCTCTACCATCAGTGAAGGTGAACAAATTAAGCCCTGTGGATCCTGCTAAGGCTTCAGGGTCCCAAGCCTGCTGAATCTCCTAGTGCTTGAGGGGACATCAGGCTTGGTCAGAATCATGTTCCTGCAGTCCCGGAGTTATTTAGGATCATGTCTGTTAGCTAATTTTTCTTTTTTTCTGAACCAAATGATCTCGAGAAATAAAATATAACCAAAGATAACCTCTTGGGAGTTGACTGTAGTAGGTACTGTCGTATCGCTTTACACCTGTCATTTTGTGGAATCCTCACCACCACCCTGCTGCCAGGAGGTTTTCTAACTTCCCTATTTTGCAGATGAGGGGACTGAGGTACAGCAGAGTCCATTGAGTTCTCAATGCTAAGCTGTTAAGTCTCAGCTTGAAAGGAAGCCTCATAGTTGGCTCCAGAGCCCGAGCTGTTGACCACTGCCCTCTCCTCCTTTGAGACAACAGCTGGCAGCTGACCTGTCCTCAGCAAGAGCTTTCAGGAGCAACTCCTTCCTCATCACAGAGAGCCCAGGAAGGGGTCCCTGTTTCCTGGATGTTATGGGTCAGGAACCCGAGGTCCTGAGAGGTAGCGGCCCCAGGTCCCTTTGCTGGTCAGTGGAGGAGAGGCCTTCCTGCTAGCCTTTGGACACTGGACCCCAGGTGACATGACCTGGCACTGGCTGGAGCCCCACCCTTGGCCGGCATATAACTTTTGGGAGAACAAGTGTGCTGCCCGGTGTCTGACCTGCTTCCTTGTTCCGTTTGGCCTGGGAAAGGCATTTGATGACCTAACCCTGAACAGGCTCCTGGATGTGAGCCACTGACCTGCAGCCTGGAAAGGATGCACAAGCTCATGCTCCCTAGAGGAGCCCATTAAAATGCACAGGATATTGTTGGGCCTTGAATTATCACATAATGGTATTTTTGAAGGCTCACTGCTTGAGTAGGTAAAGAAATTATTTATAATATATTCAACGTGATTGATTGAAATTTCAGACTTCTTATTCTGTTTGCCCCCTCAGAAGTTTCTTTTCAAAACCCCTTCAATGGTAGGTTATTTAAAAAGCAAAGATTTGGTGAGGGAGTAGAGTGGCCTCCTTTCTGCCTGACCCTCACATGTTGGGTGCACATATGTGGGTTCAGATCCCACCTCTACCTCCTGCTGCCTAGGACCCTCACCCTTCTGTTTTCCCATGTTTAAACGGCCTTGTAACACCAGTGCCCAGAAAGCTTCTAGCCTGATGTCAGGTAGGTGCCGCCCTGTCCTTCAGTCTGAAGCTCACGGAGGGGACTTCTTACACAGTGCATGTCCAGAGACACTGTGCCAGTGAGACTGAAATTTTTCACAATATGAAGTGGAGACACTGCGTGGAAACACCTGTACTCCAGGCTACTCAGTAGGCTGAGGCAGGGGGATCACTTGAGCCCAGGAGTTTGAAACCAGCCTGGAAAACATATCAAGACCCCATGTCAAACAAAGGAAAGAGAGGGATAAGAAAACACAACTGTCACTTTTAAAAACTTACATGATTGAGTGCTACCTTCTCACTACACCTTTTTAAACATTTTGCTTTTTATTTCAATTTCAACTCCCGACAACCCTATAAATGCTGGTTCTCTTTCCTGCAATGAGGCCCTGGGAGGTGGCTTTAGCTTGCCTGCAGCTGTGGTGTTGGAAAGTGGGGAGTGTGGCTGATGGACACAGGCCAGCACCTTGGTTAAGGAAGAGATTGTTTTTATGCCAATTGTGAAAAAATAAAACCTTAACTAAAACGTGAGAATGGACTGAGGGATTTTAAAATCCTGTCCCGCAGCACAGATCCTAATAAGTTCTCTAGCGGGAAATCTACATTTTCAGTTGAACAAGTAGCAAATTACTAGTAATATTTTTGGTCATAACCACCTACTGTTTTGGTGACTTGATGAGAAAAATATGTCTTGGTAACAAGGCTTCTGCCTCCTGGGTGCCATCTCTGGCCTAGCGCTGTCATTGGGGTGCTCTAAGGTGCTTATTTTTCCCTTCCATGAAGGCTGGTACCCTCCTTCATTCTCTGCCCCCAGAATCCTGCCTGTCTGCAGTCTACTGCCTTGAGGCCTGCATGAACTGGGCACACTGTGCGCTGGACTCCCACCCTCTGCCAGTGCCGTTTGGTGGACTCTGTGGAGGCTGGCATGGGAGGGAGAAATGCGTAGTGAGTGTGTAATGCTGTCTGCAGGGGCTCCGAGGTGCTTTACTGGCCTAATGGGGCTCTCCAGCTGGCTGAGCGCGTGTGGCCCTGAGGTCTGTGGTGGGTGCCGGGCGGGCCTCTTGTAGTGAAGTGGCATGGACCTGCTTTGCCTACCTCAGATGGAAGGGGAAGCTGGAGCCACCAACACCATAAAAAGACAACTTGGGAGAAGACAGATGTTGTGGTTCAGTGTTTGACAGTTTATCATGGCAGGGAACATAGTGGAACTCCAAGGAATAGACTAGGGAAGAGCGAGTGGGAAAGGTGAAGTCATTGGACACCCACTGCTCGGGCATGTGCTGGTCAGGGCAGGAATCAGGGAGGACACGGATGTTGATGGATGTGGATCATCCGTGATAAAGCCCTGAAACAGGCTTGGGCACTGAGTCCTGCAGGTGGGTAAATGGTTGCTTTCTCTCAGGGTGGTTGGGGTGCCTCACCTGAGGCAGATTGCCGGCCAGGATGGAGTAACAAATCAGTGGCAGCAGGTGGGCAGCCCGATGGCAGGGATAGCTGACAGCTGCCAGTTATTCTGAAAGGGACAGTCCCGGGTGCCTAGAGAGAGGAGGTTATCTACACCTGAACAACTTGGTATTTAGAGTTTCATTTTTAAATTTTGGATATTTGTGTTGTGTATATCCATGGGAAATTTTTGGTTTTGTTAGATTATTTCATGAAAAGTGACTTAGCTCCTGCGGGTAAATGATCCCAGATGTCCCTTCCTTGGGACATCCCAAGCAATCCCTTGGGAAATGGTGATGACTGTGCCTAATGAGGGAAAGATAGGACTTGCAGTGACTCAGATTATGACTGCAGTTTGGGGGCTAGGAAATTTGTATTTTTAAGCACCCCTGAAATTGAGGTTAGTTAATAAGAAGCCCAAAGAGTCCAAGGGGATGTTCTCTTTCATTGCATTTGGAAGCTCTTCTAAGGCCCGGGGGTTCTAGCTAGGCCAGGAATTAGAGCACATGTCAAATGCCTAGTGTGGAATGAAGCCCGGGCCTGCAGAGGAAGGAGCTGCCTGGCCCAAGATGAACAAGCCAGAAGAGGTGGCAGGTATGCAGGAGGTCCCCGCCCTGCTTAGCTGGGCAGAAGACTTCCCCTTGACCCCCTGGGTGTAGTGGGAAATGCTGTCCCTGGCATTTCACCTGTGCTTGAGGAACTACACAAGCACTTTGGAAATGCAGTGGAAGTGGAGTCAGTGTGAATGCCTGTCGGGTGCCAGGCCTGGCAGGCAGGTGGTACTTGTCTTCAGGTGCTCAGCTGTATAGTGCAGACACACCTGTTGTGGTGGCGAGATGGGGCAGTCACGAGAAGACGGACACAGTGTGCCTGAACTTAGAAGAGGATTTAGACAAGCTGGCAGGGAGAAAAGAGCCTTTTGATCAGGAAACAGTGTGAGGGCTAATCTGGAGTCAGGCAGGTGCGTGCAGGGAGGTAGGAAGATTGGATTGGGATTGTAGGGAAGGACTTGGGGGACCTCAAGTGCCCTAAGGAGGAGCCTACACTTGCCTAGTTGGTGGGGAGCCACCCCAGGCTTTACAGGGGACAGGCTGTATGGGGGCTATAGTAACAACAACCAAGAAGCTGGGAGGCAGTGGCAGTAATCCGGGTGGGAGTTCCTGAGGACCTGCTAGGAATGGAGGGGACTTGGGAAGCAGGGACTTGCCTCTTGTGGCTGTGTGGGATGAATAGGAGAGGACATGCCAGATGACTCAGTGGTTTTAGGAAGTGGAAATGGAGAAAGGATTGAGGCAGGAAGTGGAGAGTGGGTACAGGATTTCCGTTGTGTTCTTCAGTGAGTTTTGTTTTAAACGTATGGACCATAAAGAAGTATATAGGACGTCTGAGTGAGGATATTTTGGGGACACTATTTTAGAGTGAGGGCAGGGTGCACAGGGATGGTTCCTGAAAGTAGGAAGGACAATTAGAGGGGAAGCAGATAGCCAGTGTTTGGAGAACCATGAGCATCTGGGGCTGGAGAATTTCAAGAAGACATACAAGGCATTGAGTGGACATGAGGACTGGGCAGGCTGGTGGCTCAGAGGCCTCTTGAAGGTGGACTTTGCAGTTTTCTGCAACCCAGTTTGGCCTCTAGTGGTTGTAGAAGTGTCCTCCAGTTGGTCTGATCATAGAGGGTGACGGGCTGTATTGGTCACTGAGACTTGCCTGCCTTGACCTAGGTCCGCGTGGTGGTTAGGAACACTTGGCATTTCAGCGGGAGGTGACTTTGGCTGGAGGCAGAGCTGTCAGTTGTACCCGGGTCAGGACAGCAGTCCATGCCCCGGGTGTCACCATTGGGCTGGTCTCCCCACAGCAGAGTTGGGCTAGTTCTGGCAAAGCTTGCTCACTTCTCTCTTTACCGTGGCTTCTCAACGTTTTTGTTGTTCTGCTGCGAGCAACAGTGGAGACCTGAGGTTTGTCTTAGCTGGGGCAGTGTTCCTGGGCCTTCAGGAGTCTGTTTTTGGGGTCAGAGGTTTTAGATGAGAAGTTAACAGTAGAGGGAACCATGGAGGGATCCCAGGCACAGTCTAGGGGCCATTCCTGGCCGTTGGTGGCCCTGTAGGCTGCAGAGGGTCTGGACGCAAGCCTTCCAGAGTGTGGGAGGGCTGAGAATGTTTGCTGCTTGTCAGGACACAGACAACGAACGGAAAGCAAGGCCTGTGGCTACTCTTCTCCAGCCTGCTGACCAAGTGTGGGCGGCTGTGACCTGGGCGTGTGAGCTAAGAGATTTGCTTTCTGTGTCTTTTTTCCATTGACTTGGGTGACTGTTGGAAATTTTCTAATTAACCTGGGTTAAGTGTAAGTTTTAAGATAAAAGACATGATGGGTTACTTTTTTTCCTTTTCTTTTCGGTGGCACTGGGGATTGAAACCAGGGATGCTCTACCACTGAACTGTATCACCAGGGCTTTATTTTTTATTTTGAAACAGGGTCTTGCTAAGATGCTGAGGCTGGCCTTGAACTTGGGATCCTCCTGCTTTGGCCTCCTGAGTCACTGAAATTACAGGCATGCGCCACTATGCCTGGCTCCTTGAGTCTTCTGAGGGGCAAGGAAGCATGTCACCTGGGCGGATTGCATTTGACCTGTGCTGTCATGCTCCGTTCTGATGTCTTTATTCAGCCTTTGTTCTCATATGCTAAGTCATGGTGCTTTTAGGATGTTGATAATGTATTTTAAATGTTGAAGTTTTTAAAATATTTTTTTAGTCGTAGATGGACACTGCATCTTTTATTTATTTATATTTTATGTGGTGCTGAGGATCGAACCCAGTGCCTCACATGTGCAAGGCAAGTGCTCTACCACTGAGCTCCAGCCCCAGCCTCTAAACATTATAGTTTAAACTTAATTTAAAATATAATTATTCTGTTTCTCTTGAACTTGGGATCCTCCTGCTTTGGCCTCCTGAGTCACTGAAATTACAGGCATGAGCCACTGTGCCTGCAGGTGTGCCTTCACCCTGTGCTT
Source organism: Marmota flaviventris (assembly GCF_047511675.1). NCBI lineage: Eukaryota > Metazoa > Chordata > Mammalia > Rodentia > Sciuridae > Marmota > Marmota flaviventris. The sequence goes on along the minus strand of NC_092503.1, from coordinate 8,671,910 downwards.
GGGGAGCTCTCAGTGTTGCTCTGGGTTGGGCTGCTGTGGGGCATGGTTCTCCTGAAGGGATCATGATGGGGGAGCTCATGAGTGGCTATGCATGAGTTCTCCAAACAAGTTCATGTTCACATGAGAGTGGCAGCTTCCTGGTGGCAGCATCTCTCATAATCTGGCATTTGTCAAAACACCAGTACAGTACTAATAACTCTATTTCATTTCCCCACCATCCAGTCCATTGAGCTTGGTGTAGTTTTTTCTGTGTGAAAATGCCCTGTGTGTTGCCTAGAAATCTTCCCTTCAGAATGTAAACAGAAATGTATTCAGCACCCCGAGTGAGGAACCTGAGGAATAGCTCCACACCTGGTAACGCAGGGACAGAGGAGATGCTTGTTCTCCTGTGGGTGTCAAGTTTGAACTTGGTCACGCTTTCCAGAGCCTCCCTCCAGGGGAGTGGCAGGTGCTGCCAAAGGGCAGAGTTACCATCTCCAGAGTGTTTCCCGCTCTGTAAATCCGAGGGACTGGGCTCCGTCCTGGAGACCATTTCCAGCTGTAATGCACGAGGCTCTCCGAGTTGGGATCTGGCTCCTTCACCAGCTTCCATCTGCGCCAGGCAGGTCGTTTGTGGGTCAGAGTTTGGACCTGGATTTTCACTGGGTCTGTCATTCAGTCAACCCCATGACCCTGACCTGAAAGTCCATGGGGCAGAGTACACATGCACCAGGCAGTCAGCAGGGCCACGTCAGAGTGGCCGTGGCTCCCAGGCCTCACTTTCGCCCTGAGACGCATGGCAGAGTGGCAGCCTCCTGCCTGGCAGCTGGAGTCAACGGGGGGGGGGGGGGGGGAGGAGGCAGGTTACTCATGGCATGCCTCTGTGCACAGGAGTCGGTGACCTTTCCCTCATTCTTGGCCACGCCTGTCTCAGGCGTGAGAGAGTCAAGTCCACTGTACTGCTCCTGGCTCCCAAGGCCAGGAAGCATGGGGACTGTGGACACACAACAAAGCAAGAGCCAGCCTGGGCTCCTCTCTGGTCTGTGGTGCTTCTTGAGGGTTCAGGCAGGGGCAGGCCAGCCAAGTCCACCTGCCGTCTCTTTGTAAGTGAGGTTAAGTTGAATTGGAACACAGACAGCTGTGTTTCATGGGACGCCTTGGCCACCATGAAGGCTGAGCCAAGTGCTCTGCAGAGGCAGGGTTACCAGAAGTCCTCAGACCTTGTTGTCCGTCTGAAAGGACTTTGCGGGGATTTCCAGGGGAAGATTTGTGCCCCTCTGCGTTTCCTTCGGACAGTGGGTGGGGAACTGTAGGTGTGCTTCCACATTGGTGTAAATTGTGTCAAAAGCAGACTCAGCCATGAAGGTCAGCTGCTCTTCACTAGGACGGGGTTTCAAAGGAGGCACCCTGCATTTGTGGAAGCCAGATGCAAACGAGCTGTGGTCCCTGGCGTTCTTTTGGGGCATGTCTGTGACATACCTGTGACAGCTCGAGTTGAACATGTGTGAGTGAGTGAGTCAGGCTTCTTAAGGTCACATTGGGGCTCTGCTCTGGCAGCTGGAGGTGGGATTTGTGAAGAAGGTTTGAGCCCACCACCTGGTGACATGTGACCTTGTGGAAGCAGAAGCCACAGCACGTTCTGCCACAAGGGCTGGATTTAGCCTGTCCTGTGCAGGCCAGGATGGCAGGGGCTGACCTGGGACGTGCAGGATGGTCTGATGTCTTTGGGACTGCTTTGTCAGGGAAGGTCACAGGTTTCAGAACAGGTGTCCTTGTGAGATGAGGGCTGGGTGGGGGGAGGTGGGCGGATGAGGCCAGTGTGGCCTTTCGGGCCTGGCAGGGGCTGGCATGTGCGCTGTGCGGCCGTCCTCCTGTGGCTCTGTGGGTCACCCCGCTCTGCTCTGCAGGTTGGCACCCATGCGGCTCTACACGCTCTCCAAGCGCCACTTTGTGCTCGTGTTTGTCGTCTTCTTCCTCTGTTTTGGCCTGACTGTCTTCGTTGGGATCAGAGGTAAGTTCGGTGTTTAATCGTTCCATTATCTCGCCTTCACGGCCGCCTTGGCGTGTTGCCTCTCAGCCTGCCCAGCTGCACCCCTTCGTCCCACCAGGCCCAGTGTGGACGGAGCCAACAGGCCAGAAGAGGCCTCTTCCTGCACCTCTTCTCCTGGGGGAGGCGCAGTGAGCAGCTGAGTGACCCTGGCCATGCCCCTCATTACAGCCAGGCCTCCAGGTCAGCCTTTTGTCAGCACCTTTTAGTGGCCAACAGACCCTTCTTGAGTCTGTTGGCACTGTGCTGGGCAGTCCAGACCTGCTGCCCCGGGGGATGGCAACCTACAAGTCCTGATGCAGTGAACGGGGGTGGGGTGTGATTGATGGCACAGAGCAGGGGCGGTGCGGGGAGCAGGGAGGGGCTCTAGTGACACCCTGAGCCCTCAGCAGGGCCCCACGAAGGGTGCTGGCAGCCTCATGGTATCCAAGTGGGAGTGTGGGGATCTGCCTTCGCCCTTGCCTTCAGTCACCCAGCTGCAAGGTGTTTGGGGGGAAAGCCACACCAGGAATTTGGCCTTGAAAGTGCTTTGGAATCTTCTAGGTAGGCCAGGCTCCTCTCCCACAGACAGAGAACAGAACCACAGAAGCAGAGTAGTTCTCCGTGGTTCTCACAAGGTTTCTAGAAACCCTGGAGTCTTCAGTCTGCCTGAAGGATGGGCAGCAGGACCCCGATGTGGTTGGAGAGTGCACCTCTTCATTTTCTTTTAAGTAAACTGTCATTGTCTTTGAGGGTGGTTTCTGGTGGCCCTTGATTCCACCAAAGCACTAACGCTGCAGTGTGACAGTGATGCTTGGCCTATCCCAGGGGCACTTGTGCCTCAAGAGCCCCTTTCCTACCTAAACCGACATTCTGTTGGTGAGAGGGCTGGGGAGGCTGGGGAGGCTGTTCTGCTGCTGCTCTGGTGATGGTGGTGATGATGCTCAGGTGAGAGCTGGTGGTGTTCGTTCTAGTTGGAGGGAGGGAGGGAGGGAGGGGGGGGGAGAGAGAGAGAGAGAGAGAGAGAGAGAGAGAGATTGATTCTCCTTAAGCCATATTGTTCTACTAGGCCTTCAGTAGATTTCAGGAGGCTCACCCCCAGCAGGGAAGGGGTCTGCAATCTGCTCACTTAGTCTACTGATTCAAATATCAGTCTCATCCAGGAATTCCTCACAGACACAGTAGAATAATGTTTAGTCAAGTATCTAGGCCCCCTGTAGCCCAGTGAAGTTGACACATAAAATTAACTATCATAAGTACTCTGTTCCTAATCACTTTATGTGTCAAGGTTATTATTTATTTTAGAGTTAAGAGTACTTAAGGGACCATTGGGTTAGTCCCCTCATTTTGCGAATAAGGAAATTGAGACTCAGAAAGCCTAGTTAGCAAAGAGTAGAGTCCAGGTTCTTCTGATTGCCATTTCTTAATTCTTTCCTGGAAGCCAGACTGCCTGGTTAGGAGTTCACTCAGACTGTGAATCTATTTAAAAGAAGCCTGATTCTGAATGCGGGCCTCCTTCCTACAGGGAGTCTTGCTTCTCAGCACTTTCCAGAGACATATCCCTGCACTAGTTGAGGTATACACACCAGCATTGTCTGCAGTGAAGTGGAGGATTATTGGTAGCAGGCTGGGGTGGTCACAGAGGCACCCCAGGAAACTGGCATCATGTCTCAGAATGATATGTTTTAGAGCAAATCCATTTCTCAATTACATTAAAATCAGATTTACAGTGTCTCCTTTGACTATTTCTTTTAAGTCCAAAGTTCTGGAGGATTATGACAAGGCTAATAAAATTTTGGAGAGGATTTTGGGAAAGTGGTGGAATAGGAAGGAATTTGTTTAGATGACAACTGCAGTGGCAGAATCTATGTACCTGTTTTGGAGCTCGAGTGCCAGTTGAAGGCTTGCAACTCCCAGTGTAGGATTAGAACCATAAATTGTGGCTAATTTCAGTCAATGCAGCTCTTAGCACTATATAGGGGCCCATTGCCCACCAAGCCCTAAAACAGTTAGCTGTGTATGTGTTCTTGGAACAACCTGTGTATAGCTTATGGGACTCAAGATGGGCAAAACGACCCTGTTCTCTTAATATTGGGGATTGTGCTGTAATTGTTGGATTATTGCTTCTGATCACAGAGATACAATGAGGTGGGCATCCGTTGTTATTTCACTCCCTTCCTTTTGGGAGCCAGATAAAAAGCCAGGAGATTCAAAAACAACTATATATATAGGGAAATTGAGAAGTCATCATACCTGCCCAAGGAAGGCACAGACTCAGAAAAGACCCAAGAAGACCCTAAGTTTATACTTCAGACTGATCCTTAGCACAGAGACAGTCAACAGTAGCCATATCAACAAAACCAAAAAACTCTAGGAAAGGGGGAGAGTCTAATTTTCAGGGGTAACTTGTTATTTGATTTAAGTGTCCAGTTTTCAACAGATAATCATAATGCATAAAAAAGTATTGACTCCTTGAAAGAAACAAAAGAAAACACAAAAATCCGTCACTAAGGCCATATGCTGATCTCCTAGTCAAAAATCAAGAAAACTTCTTAAAGATGCTGAAAGAACCAAATGAAGATGTGGAGAAAGTCCAGGAAACAGCATTTGCATAAAATGGAAATATCAATAAAGATCTAGACAATCTAAAGAGAAGCCAAAAAGAAATTCTAGAGCTGAAAAGTACAGTAATGAATAAGTGAAAAATTTACTAGAAGAATTAAAGGGAAGATTTGAGTAGGTAGAGGAAAGAACCAGCAAATTGAAGATAGGGCAATGGAAATTTTTGAGCCTGAGGAAAAGAAATAAAAGTGATTAAAGGTCAGTGAGCACATGGGACACCATCAAGTGAACCAACGTACATGTCATGGGATCTCTGAAGCACAAGAGGGAGAGAAAGGGGGCAGAGAGAATATTTGAAGAAACAATGTCTGAAAACTTCCAAAATGGGCTGAACTCAAAGACACCCACACCAAGACACATTGAAATCAAATCATAGGAAGCTAAAAACAGGAGGAATCTTGAAAGCAGCCCCAGAGGGACTCCTCACCTTCGAGAGATCCTTGGTAAGGTGGTTAGCAGAGACCGCACCAAAGCCTGTTTGAGGCCACAAGGCACTGAGCTGAAATGTTCAATGTGCTAAAAGAGCTATCAATGAAGAATCCTGTATCTGGCCACTGTCCTTTAAAAGTGAGGAAGAAATGAAGACTTTCTCAGATAAACAGAAGATGCGGGAGTTGTTCCACTAGAACTGCCCTGTAAGAACTGCTGCAGGGAGGACGGCAGGTTGAAATGAAAGGGCACTAGGCAGGGACTTGAAGCCGCAGGATGGCAGTAAAGGCAGTTCCAGGGGTGGTGATAAAAGCTCGTGTTACTCTGACAATATAGTATGATTGCACTTTTTGTTTTCTGATGATCTAAGACAAATACATTTTCAAAACCAATTATTAGCATAAAAGCTAGTATTATTAAAACTTTTATCTGTAACTGTTCTGTTTTCTACATGATTTAAGGGACTAAGGTGCTAAAAATATTTTGGTTTTAGAAATAAATAATATATTTATATATATGAAAACAATTGTCACAGTTGAGACATCAATCATTAAAGAGGTAGGGACAGAATTGTTAAAAGGAGCAGAGTTTTTGTATACTATTAATGTCAAGCTGGTATAAATACAAATTAGAATGTTACAACTTTTGAATATTGGGACAAAAAGCTATGAGACATAGAATATGAATGCATAGAAACCCAAGGCATACAGAAAACAAAGTGACAGAAATGGATTAAACTGTCTAATCAAAAGTCAGTCTTAGGGCTGGGGTTGTGACTCAGTAGTAGAGCGCTTGCATAGCATGTGTGAGGCACCGGGTTTGATCCTTAGTACCACGTGAAAATACATAAATAAAATAAATGTATTGTGTCCCATCTGCAACGAAAAGACATATGTATTTTTATTTATTTTATATAGTTTATGTGTGTATATATATATTATGTATTATATATTATTTTGTGTGAGTGTGTGTGTGTGTATGTGTGTAAAGATTAAAAAAACAAAGATTTAGGCAGAGTGGATTTTAAAAAACATGACCCAGGGCTGGGGCTGTAGCTCAGCTGCAGAGCACTTGCCTAACATGTATGAGGCACTGGGTTCAATCCTCAGCACCACATAAAAATAAACAAAATAAAGGCATTCTGTCCATCTACAATAAAACAAAACAAAAACCAAAACCAACATGATCCAGATGATATTTTGTCTACAGGAGATGCATTTTAAATCCAGAGACACAGGTTGAAGTGAAAAGGTGGAAAAGAATATTCCATACAAATAGTACCAAATGACCCATTAATTCTACTTCTGGGTATGTATTCAAAAGAACTGGCCAGGCGTGGTGGAGCCTGGCTGTAATCCCAGCTACTTGAGAGATGGAGGCAGAAGGATTATAAGCTTTAGGCCAGCTTGGGCAATTTAGCAAGACCTTAACTCAAAATAAAATAATAATAGTTTTAAAAGAGCTAGGTTACCTGTATACTCAGAAAAATGAGATATCCCATCTGATTCAAATGTATGACATATCAAGGTCATTGTACTGTCACTGTAACTAATTAAAACAAATAAAAAATAAATTATATAAAATTAAAAAAATAAAAATAAAAAAATAAAAGGGTTAGGGATGTAACTTTGTGATAGAGCACTTGCTTAACATGTCTGAGGCTCTGGATTCAGTTCCCAGTATGGGGGGAAAAATATGAAGGCAAGACCTTGGGATATTTGTATACTAATGGTCAATTATTTATGATACTAAAATTGTGGAATCAATTTAAGTGTTCATTGACAGATGAATAGATAAGCAAAGTATGATATATACTATAATGGAATATTAATCAACCTTAAAAAAGTAAGAAAATTTAGATAATTGCAATAACATGGGTGAATCTTCAGGAAATCAAGTGAAATAAGTCAGTCAAAAGGACTACTTATATGATGTGCCAAATAAGTTCTACTTACATGGATGTGGAGAAGTCAGAAAGTGGAATGGGGAATTATTGTTTAATGGGGGAGAGAATTTCAGTTTTACAAGATAGGTATGAAGATGGGGTGATGATGGGTGCACAACACAAATGTACTTAATACTGCTGAAATACACTTAAAAATGGTTAAAATGGTAATTTTATGTTGTGTTCTTTTATGCTTATATTAGTATATATTTGTCTTACTATATCCCCTACTTAATATTTCTGAAAGATTGGACTAATTGGATAAACATAAAAGTGCCTTAGGTCTTTTGGAAGAAATCCTTATGCTTTCCAAAATATGTAGTGATTATGTGGTAAATTTTTTTTAATATCTCAAGTAATATTTTTTTCTATTTTTTATTCTTTTTAGGTATACGTGACAGTAGAGTGTATGTTGACATATTATATGTATTATGGAGTATCATTTCCCATTTTGGGGGTTGTACATGATGTGGTTGTGTATTCATTTATGAACATAGGAAAGCTGTGTTGGGTTCATTCTATTGTCTTTCCTATTCCCCCCCCCATCCCCCTTTGTCTAATCTAGTGAACTTCTCTCCTCCCCCTATTGTGTGCTCACTGCAGCACTGGAGGGGATCCCATGGAGTCCCACATGCTGAGTGTGGTCAGGCAACCTTGGGTGCTCAGCAGAGTGGCTGTTCTGTGTGTTCGTGTTTTACCCATGAATATAAAATCTCTCAAAAAAGGGCAGGGAAATAAGATGCCTCTGCATAATGTATGAGTCTTAGCATTCAGAAAAAATTAATAAATTAACAATATAGATATAATCCACTTTTCCCCTCTCTTTGTTATGCTTCAGGACCCAAAGTAATCCAGACTTCTGCAGCAAATTTTTCACTAAATAACAGCAAAAAGGTAAGCCTGGGTGTAAGAGGCAGCTGTTGGAACATTATGAATTTTGGGGCACTGAGGAATTTGGTTCTCCTTAGAGAGTCCTGAAGACAGATACCCTTGACTTGCAGCTGCTTCTCAGGCAGCAGTGCCTCTCACTGAGCTGCCGGCTTGGGGCTCTTGTCTGTCAGAATCACCTTTTCTGCTATAGGAAACACCTCAGTGCTTAGGAAGTGTGGTGGTATTACTTAGGCAGCAGCAGTTTATTTCCAAAGGGGGTTAACTCCTCCCAATTCCTTGTATCTGTAAGTCCTGTTTGAATGTGTTAACAGCGATTGCTTAGGTAGCTGACCCTTTCTTCTTAGGTGTCCAGGTTGGGCTTGTTCTGCATCAGGTTTCTAGCTGAACAGCCTCTGCATTGCTTGTTTGGTATGCTTTGCTTGGACTCGGCTTAAATGAGCCCCCCAGCCCCTTAAACAAGGCTTGATTCTTCTCCATCTTTAGAGGGAAACAGAGGTTCTCTCATTTGGAGAATTTTGGTTTACTTTAATAAATATCAACTTGTAAAAGCCCAGACAGCTAAAGCTTTTATTCTGCTGTCAACCCTAACCCTTATCCGTGAATGGGGCCCAGTTGTCCTGTGCTTTTACGGCACCGTAACATGGACAGTTTAAATCTCATTGTTTGGTCCCAGATTCCTGCTTCCCATTCTCTCACCTCCTTGTAGCTTTACCTTTACAAGGTTTCAAAAACTGCATTTCAAAAAATGCAAAAAAAGATAAATGTCTCAAAACTTAGACCTCTTAGTTCTTTTTGTTGGGCTGTTTAGCCTATCTTCGCATTTTCTTTACTTTCCTTTATTTAACTCTGGGGCCAGTGGTTTAATGTGGAGAGGTGTTCCCAAGGAGTTTACTGACAGTAGTTGGTCTTTTTTTTTTTTTTTTTTCTTTTCCTTTTTTCTGTACTAGGGATTGAATCTAGGGACACTTGACAACTGAGGCACATCCTCAGCCCTTTTTATTTATTTTGTTTTTTTAAACTTTAAGACAGGTTCTCACTAAGTTGCTTAGGGCCTTGTTAAATTGCTGAGGCTGGCTTTAAGCTTGTTATCCTCCTGCCTCAGCCTCCCGAGCTGCTGGGATTGCAGGTGTGCACCACCACACCTGGCAGTAGTTGGTCTTTTTAATTGCTGTCTGTCAGGGTATCAGTCTCTCTTTGATACAGAAAATAGCAGTCATTCCATCAGACTGACTTGCTTCCCAGAGACCATCCTCACTTCAGAAAGACAGGACCTTGCTGGGTACGGTGGTATACACCTGTAATCCCTGGGGAGGCTGAAGCAGGAGGAACACAAGTTCAAGGCCATTCTCAGTGACTTAGTGAGACTGTCCTGAAAAATAAAAAGGGCTGAGGCTATGGCTCTGTGTTAGAGTACCCCTGGGTTTAGTCCCTGGGGTTGGGGGTGTATTTTAGTCAGCTTTCCACTGCTAAAAGACCTGACCAAAACAATTGTAAAGGAGGAAAAGTTTGAGGGCTTACAGTTTCAGAAATCTCAATCCATAGACAGCAGGCTCCGTTCCTTGGGGCTCAAGGTGAGGTAGAGCATCATGGCAGAAGAGTGTGGCAGAGGGAAACAGCTCACATGGTGAACAGGAAGCAGAGAAAGACTCCTTGCTCCAGCTACAAAATATATACCCATAGCCATGCTCCCAATGAACCACTTGGATTAATTCACTGATTAGGTTCAGGCTATAACCCAATCATTTCTCCTCCAAATTTTCTTCCATTGTCTTACATGTGAGCTTTTGGGGGACACTTCACATGGAAACCATAACAGGGTGGGAGGAAAAAGAAAGACAGTGTCTCTTCCTCCGATAGATATAATTTCTGGTGGCTTTCAGGGAAGGCTTTGGTCCCAGAGAGCTTCTCTTGGACCCTGACAGAAGCATTAAGATATGAACCACACATCGACCAGTAAGGGTGGTGCCTTCAAATGATGCTTTTCTTTTAATTTGTTTGTTTATTTATATTTTTTGTGGTGCTGAGGATTGAACCCAGTGCCTCACACATGCAAGGCAAACACTCTACCACTGAGCCACAACGTCAGCCCCAAATGATGCTTTTCCTTGGGATCATAGGTGGCACCTGACTGTTAGACACCAGCATTATGTTCTTCAAAAGACATTGTGGAAAGACCGCTGACAGCATAGTCTTCTCTGGTTTTCCTCTCCAGGGACAGTTAGACTTCAATAAAGCTGAAAACAATTGATATCAACAGTGCTATATTTGGCCTGCTGACTCCAAAGAAATAATTACCAAGATACACATCTTGTCAGTGTGGAATATTTCTTTGCTGTCCTTTCTTACTCTGTGTCTCCTCATCCTGCTCTTTCCACTTCTTCTCCACACTGGTGCCTCCTTGGTATTTAGAAGGTGCACCCTCCAAGGCTCAAGGTGGTGGAAACTGCCTGCTAAGAGATTTTGAAGAGACGAAGGTGGGTTGCAGCTGGAAAGTGTCCTTTCTTGTTCTGGAAGGCATCTTTTCACCAGGTTGTCCAAAGGAAAACTCTGTGTTTCTGTTTCAGAACTACTGCTCAAGCCTTCTAGGGCAAATGTGAACGGTGTATTAAGAGAGTTGGTAGACTCAGTGAGGAGGTCACATGGATTACTTAATTTCTTTCATTTTTTTGCTTTAGCTAAAGCCAATTCAAATACGTTCGAATCCACTATCTACATATAATCAGCAACTGTGGCTGACATGTGTTGTTGAGTTGGATCATTCAGAAGGTATGTAACCTGCCATTTCAGGTACCGAATCTCATATTTAAGAGATTGGTGGGATTTTTAAAAACTTGGACGTGTGCTAAAAGATAGGTATATAAGGGTAATAGGTATACAGGGATATTCATTATTATTCACAATAGGAACAAGTTGGAAGCCCCTTAAATATGAAATGGAGTGGTTGATGATCTGGTGTAGGTTTTGACACAGGCCGCTTGGTCTTGGGCGAGTAGATTCCGGTGGACAGGCTGTCCTCTGCCTGGCAATACGAGGTTTCAAGGCGGCAGAGGGTAGCGTGGCCTCAGTGCACTCTGGGGCTCTCATGTGTGCTTGGCTCAAGGCCACAGCAGAGCCCCGCAGGCACCTTTGTCAGTGGGTGGTACTGCCCAAGGTGGTCTGTGACACTGAACTTCTTTCTTTTGTAGAAACTTCTATTCAGACGAGCTTTTCCATGACTGTCAAAGTCAACGGTGTGGCCCAGGATGGAACCACCATGTACATTCACAACAAGGTTCACAATCGGACGAGGACCCTCACGTGTGCAGGGGTGAGTGTGTGGATGGCTCCACAGCCCCCAGCTGTCACAGACTTGTTTCTCCAGGGTGGAAGGCAGAGCCCAGAGACTTTGAAAAATTACTCTTAAATAATAAAAAAAAGAAAAAAGAAAAAAAAAAGGAAGAAAATTGAAATGAAGGTCATGAAAGACTCGCCTAACCTCATGTGCTATGCTCCTAGAAACTCACGCCTGTGCGCACCCAGGTGCACACACACATGCAGACACACGTAGTGAGCTTCGCTCGCTCACCCGCAGCCCACCCTGAGCACCCTCAACACTGTTCTGCTGTTCACGTAACTGACTGCCGGGTGTGCCCACAGGGGATGCGGATGGGCTGTGCCTCTTCCGAGTCATTCTCCATCACAGGGCTGCAGGTCACTTGTAGTTGGTGTAGAGTCCCCTGATCCAGAGTGCCCAGGCCACACAGGCTGATTGGCTCCTTTTGGGGCACCTACTTCAGGGTGCGCTGTGCTACGGGGCAGGCTCCTGAGGGTCCAGGGAGGAGTGAGCCTGGCTTCTCATTTCGTTGGCACTGCATTCTGTTGAGCCTCTCCCTAAGATAGCAGGGAGGACACCTCAGACTCCCCAGGTTACTGGCATCAGGAGGAACTCGGAGAGAACCCAAAACGGCAGGTCATTGGCTTGAGGACTGGACGAGGAGGTTAGGAGCTGCCCAGTGTGTGGAGCGGTGTGTTGAGGCTTTCCCTGCACACATCCTAGGTCCTCACAGCAGGCTCACAGCTTAGGAACTTGTAGTAGAGCCCATTTTATACAAAAAGGTCAAAGCCATTGCCTGAGGTGACGCAGATAGTAAATGCCAGAACCAGGATCTAAGCCTCTTTTGTCCTGAAGCTGGTGGCCTTAACCGAGATGCATCCTTCCTGGTTGGTTACAGTAAGAACCAGGAGCCTGTTTGTCCTTTCAGGGGGGCTGTGTGGTGGCTAGCCACCTCCTCTTGCCCTTCTCTGTTGATGTTTAACAGAAGAGACTGAAAGGGGTCAGAACCTGGCCCGAGGGCCTGGCTGTTGGAAAGGTAAGCTGGGTGACAGTGTGGCCCCTCCAGCAGAGTGCAGCTCGCTGCTTTCCTGACCTCGGCAGCCACAGCTGCATCCCTTCAGGACAGGTAGTATCTAGAGAGGGCTCCAGAGGCAGCTGACCTCTGTTTTGCCTACCTCCTCTGACCTGTGTGAGTGACCTGAGCCAGCTTCTGGAATGTACTGTCCACACCTGGAAGTGGGAGTTAGGCCTCCTGCCTGTCTTGGAGCGGCGAGATCAAGGTGAACAACACACGAGAGGTTGTGGGGTGTTTGTGCCAGTCTGAGGTGTCCACACTTCCCCGCCTTGCCTGGGTGCAGGAGGTGCTGAGTCACGTGGCGTTAGAAAGGACCATTGTCCGGGCAGCCAGTCTTCTCCTTTCCCCAGGCAGGAATGAGGATTCTGCCTCCAGCACTGGCCTTGCAGACGGGAGACTGTGCCACAGCTGCTAGACTGCCTCTCCTCCTATTGTGACTGGTCACCTGCGGTTGCCTTAACTCAGGGGGTTTTGGTTTTAAAACCAAGACCAGTTGGTTACCCACTGAACCCTCGGCTTTGGGGAGAGCCAGGATGCTGAGGGCAGCGGTGCTATCCTGCTGCTCCCACAACACACACCTACCAGTGCACCCTGTGGGTGACCCTCCAGTATCCCTCGTGTTTCTTCCCACTTGGTGGCCCCGTCTCAGCTTACGCTTGTCACCCATGGAAACATCTCTTCTGTTCCCTGTCAAGTCAGGTCTCCCCCTAACCCTGCAAGAGGCATTGTCCTGACATAAGAAAACATAGCATTTTTCTGGTGCAGGGATATTTACCCACTTCCTACCACTCAGCTACAGACCTTTTTATTTTGTTTTGAGAGAGGGTCTCACCAAGTTGCTGAGGATGACTTTGAACTTGTGATTTCTGGCCTCAGCCTCTTGCGTTGCCGGGATTACAGGCGAGACCACTATGTTGTGCTGCCCTCTCATCTTTTGAAGACTTTTTATGTAAAACCTGGGTCTGTTTTCTTACCCTGTCTTCAAACAGTAGAGGCTGAACAACTGTGGGCTGACTGCCCTGTTCAGAGCACAGCAATAGCAAGCGCCACCTGGAAGCCACAGAAGTTCTGGACGGTGGCTGTACTCTTGTGGCACAGGGAGAGCCCATCTGCTCAGGTGGTAGAGTGGTGGTCAAGGGCAGGCTGGCCGTGTGGCTTGGCTGGGGCAGAGCGGCAGAAGTCAGTGACTTGTGAACCTGGCTAGTGAGTACACCTCTGTGCCCCAGAGTAAAGGCTCATCCTGCTTGCTGCTTCCGAAGGGACAGCAGAATAGAGGAGACCCTGAAGGACAAGAGGACAGGGCTCTTGGCAAACCATTAAGTCTCCACAGAATCCACTTGCAGCTGTCCACACAGCCTTTGCTTTTGATGTGGGGTGGGATGGGGAAGGATGCTGAGAAGCGAATGGCAGGCTAAAACAGGGGAGGGACAGATGTCACTGCTCTGTGTATGGTTACAGTGATTTCAAAAGTAGGCCAGGACAAGTGCATCTGCAAGTGTCCCATCTGTGGTGTCTTGGCTTGCAGTTCCCTGTGCCATGTTGCCATTAGGGACATCAGGCTTGCGGCGTTGCTTGGTTAACATTTTTATGTAGGTGACATATTTTCAATCATGCAAAGTAGGACAGCTCCAATTAGTGTAGATCATATACTGTTTCCAAATATACCAATTGGCACATGCTTTCTAGGAACTAACTGTCTGGGCTGGCATCTGACTTCCTGGCTCTTAGAGAGCTCCCGGGAGATGTGTCTTGCTCATCTGTTGTTGAGTCATTACTTGTGGGTCAGTTGGTGGGTGAGTCCTCCTCACTTGCTTTAAAAACACAGATCTTCCATGTGTTTGCAGAAATGTGCAGAAATTATTGTGGCTCACCTCGGCTACTTAAATTACACTCAATACACCGTGACTGTGGGGTTCGAGCACCTGAAGCAGCTCATCAAGGAGATGAACTTCACGGTAAGTACTCAGCCGACCGCCTGCTTCCTTGGCTCCTTTGTTGAGTGAAACCCATCACAAGGTCTGAGAGGTTATTTTGAACAAGAAGGCCACAATTTCTTAAGTACATGGAATCAAGAATAGCTTAAAGAAATAGCACAGGAATTGCAAAGACCTTAGGTGCTCTGAGATTTAAAATAGAGTGTACTAGTGTTCCAGTTGGAAGGTTACTTGCCCTCTTGCGAAAACAGGACTCCCTGCTCAGCCCCTGTCAGTGGTCATCAGCCTGCTGGAAGGTCCAGTGAGGAGAGGGCACTGTACTTTACGCATATCCAGCTGAAACCCGCCTCCTGTTCCTTCAAAAAACCAGCAGAGCAACTAGGCCCCAGGGCTTCAGCTTGACAGAGGAACTGCATTCAGATCCTGGCTGCATCAACGACTAGTTCAGCTTTGTTGATGCTTCCTTTTCTGAAAGGTAGCTACCTCCTAGTGTTACGAAAGTTAAATGACGCTGCTAATGGGTACATTTTCTTTTTGGCATTGAGATTGAACCCAGGGGTGCTTTACCACTGAGGCACATCCCCACCAGCCCATTTTATTTTTTATTCTGAGATAGATTCTCGCTAAGTTGATGAGGCTGGCTTTGAATGTGATCCTCCTGCCTCAGCCTCTGGAGTTGCTGGGATTACAAGCATGTGCCTCTGTACCCAGCTTACATTTTCTTTTTAAATAAGGGCTTTATTGAGATACAATTCACAGATCATAAAATTTACCCTCTTAAAGTGTGTGATTCAGTGGTTTTTAGTATGCACAGTCGTGCAACCAATGCCACCAATTCAGAGCATCCCCATCGCCTCTGTGAGAAACCTGTCAGCAATCATTCCTACTTCCCATCCTCGCAGCCTCTGGCAACCACTAATCACTGATCTTCCTTCTGACTCTGGTTTGCCTGGCTGGGACTGTCATGTGATGAGGATTGTTCAACATGGAGTCTTGCCTTACTGGCTGTTCTCTTAGCCTGATGTTCTTGAGGTTCATCAGGGTTGATGAGGGTCTCAGCGCTCCATTCCATTGTTTGTTTTTGCTGAATAATATTTCATTATAAACCACATTTTGTTTGGGTTGTTTCCTAATATACAGATAATGCAGGATGGACACATGGACAGGGATGATTTACACCCCAAGTGCAGCAAAGCAGGACAGTGGGAGATTTCACCACAATATTCAGAGTGGTGCACAGTTTAAAACTTATGAATTGTTTCTTTCTGGAGTTTTCCATTTAATATTTCTGGACTCTGATTGGCAGAGGGCAACTGAGACCATGGAAAGCAAAGCGGCAGATAAGGTGGGGTGTTGGGGGGACTGCTGTACTCACAAGACAGTGCGCCTTCTGCAGACAGTCGGTGGTCCTGACTGTGCTCACACTCACCTGGGCTGTAGGCCTCTACACCATGCAGACCAGTTTTACTCATCTTCCTGCCTTTTTTTTTTTTTTGAGCTTTTGTGGTTCTCTGCACGTCACCCAGTGTTTCTTAGCACCCTGGGTCCTCACGGGCAGCTGGGCATCGTTTCCTCTAATTAAGCACCTTGCAGTGACACTCTGTAGTCAGCACTTCACATTTCCTCCTTTTCCTTCCTAAGCCATCACCTTTGACCAGGGGACGAGATGAAAACAGCAGCCCCAGTTCTTGGCCCTTCAGTCCTTTCCCTGGTGGTCACTGCCGGCTCCCATGTCTGCTGAGAGGCCTGGCAGCAGGCAGTGCCTAGTTAGGGACTGCCGGCTTCTTGGTCTGCACTTGGTATGTTCTCATCTTACCCCGACCTCTCCCGAGGGATCTATGGCTTTCCCATTCCAAGGACTCTGCTGGAGGGGCAGGCCAGCACCTAGGGACAGTCTGGCTGATTGTTTTTCTCAAAGTTCGCTCATCCCCGTCTGCACAGGGCCTGGCTTTGTTTGCTGCACACAGTATGAGGAGTGTTGCCTGGGGGGCTGGTGACCAAGGCCACCGCCCGGAGACTGGTGACCTAGGCAAGACGTGGGCGCTTGTTCCCAGTGTACCTTCACGTGCCACAGGCAAGCCCAGTCTCTAGAGCACAAAGACGGCTTTGTGACGACTGAGCAACCTTGATGCAAAAGCAAGCGTGTGGAGCGCAGGGCTCAAGATTCGGAGTCCTGCAGCCCGAGGTTTTTCTGGGAATCCTAGGCTTTATTTCTTGTGTTGACTTTTACTTTCAGAAATATCTGCTGGGGTTAGGAACATAACACCAAGCAACAAAACCCCACAGTGAATTCCACAGAATCAGCTCCATACGGTGGGCCTGGAAACACCCACAGCCGCCTCTGCTCTTCCTGCGCCCACGAAGCCCTCCGCCTCCCTTCCTTCCTCTGGCCCTGACCTGCCTGACCCAGCGCGGGTGGCGGGCTGGCATCTGCAGCGAGGGCCTGTTCTCTGGGCTTTGGCTTCCCTCTCAGGCCTGGGCACAGATGAATAGCAGGTCCAGCTGCTGGGGTGGACGCTGGAGGAGCACATGGTGATTCTCCTCAGCCGTCGCTGATAGGACCCGCAGAGGGAAGGCTGTGAGGAGGAGTGTCCCAGCAGGGGGACACATGGATAGGGCTCACTGACCCAGTGCAGGGCTGGGCTCTGGGGTCTAGTTAGGAATGTGGCTGGTGACTGGGTTGAGGGGCTGCCTGTCTTCTGTTCCCCCTGCGGTTAGCAGGTGGCGCCTGCAGCCTCTGCTCACAGGGGGAATAGGGACTGCACTCAGCTGACAACCACAGACTTTTCTGGTTTCAGATTCCTAAACATGCTTAGACTTTTCTGGAAAATCCTAACACTTTGCACCTTATAAAAATCTATTTCTTTTAATAGGAAGCGTGGCTTTTTATAATAGACTGACAAGGTTGGTTTTTGATATGAGATTTAAAATCCAAATGCCCTTATTATTAGAGAATTTATCTGTTATATTTATCATTTAAAACTATTTTATGTTCTTTATAATTAATCTTTTTACATCTCTGTTCTTAACATAAAAGTAAAAAGTACGAAGTTAAAATTTAGCAACATGGGGCTGGGGCTCAGTGGCAGAGCACAGGCCTCACACCTGTGAAGCACTGGGTTCGATCCTCAGCACCACATAAAAATAAATAAAGATATTGTGTCCATGTATAACTAAAAAATTTTTTTAAAAAATTAGCAACATGTAGGAAAAACAAAAGGAGAGAACACCTGTGTACCTGGAGGTGACTTCTGGTGGAGGTGAGGGAGTTTCCTCCTAGGTGTGTTTTGTTTTTAAAGTTGCTTCCCCACTTTCTATCTCAGTGGAAGACTTATGACCCTGCGTTCTCCAAGCTGGAAATTTGGTTCCGTTTTGTCTTCGTGGTGCTGACCTTCATTGTCACGGTAAGTACCATCTCCTGGTGGGCTGGGGCCAGGTCCTGGCCGGGAAGGATGAGGCTACTTTGTGCAGTTACGATCATCAGAGAGCAGGCTAGAGCTCCAAGACTTGCCATCTAGCAGCCGGCTTGATGCCACTAAAGGTTCCGTGTCTGCCAAGATGCTGACACAGCAAGAACGATGTGGTGTGTTTAGTGAGGATTTCCGTACAGTTAACAGCCATTCAATCACTGATATCCAGGTAAGTGTTGTCATTGTGCAGTGACCATTGCCATCGAAGCTGCCCTATCTGCCTTCTCTGGTGCGGACACAGCACACTCTGGGGCTCTCGTGTGTGAAACATTGGGCTTTTCAGGAATAAGGTCATAGAGAACTAGTTTTAGAAGTGTGGGCTTTTGACTTATTTGGATGCCAGGTGTTTGTCCCACAAATACCCTGTAACTTTGAGGGGGTTTGTCCCACAAATACCCTATAATTTTGAGGGGACACAGTGGCCCCTGGGAACACGGGGTGCCCCAGATAGGGACTGAGAAGCTCTAGGAAGAGGAAGTGAGCTGCGTTTACTGACTGATGCTGACGTGGTGGGAGGGACAGTAGGACGTGTGTCACTCTTTACAGTGGCAGCCCCTCCAGCTGCCACCTGAGGACAGTTGGTACTTTGCAGACTCTCTGTGACGAACAGGATAGAGGGGACTGACCGGCATGTGAGAAGGGGCTGGAGGCAGGCATGGGCCCGAGCATCGGCCAGGAGCTGGACTTAGGGTGCTTGTGCCAGGCCTGGGGCCTCGGGGACTCCCAGGGCTCCCCTGGAGAAGTTCCTAAGTGCAGAGGGCCACGGGCATTTGTATCTGGTTGTAGACTCTCACTGTTTCTTGAGGCCTGCCTTGTGCCTGGACTTCTACTGCCATGGTCGGGCCCAAAGACTGGCACTTGAAGCCCTAAGTGTGCTCCACAAAAAGATGCCGGCCTGGGTGGAGGGAAATGGCCTCAAACTATGAAATATGGATTCCTTGAAAATTATTGGCCTATGTCACATTACAGAAAATTTTTAAAAACTTCAGGCCTAGATGTCACAAGTAGCATAATGTGTCTTAAAGCAGTTTATACTCCTCCTCTGACAAGGGGTTTGACTTTCCTCGGGGAGCCCAGCACCCTCTTTGGAAGCAGACACCATCTGTACAAGTTTCCCTTCCTGGGTGTGTGGCCTTCTGGTAGGCTCCACAGATGTCCCTGTGCCCCGGAGACTCCTGCCAGCTGCCATCTGGGAACGGGCCTGACAGAAGCGGCCTGTCCAGGTGGAGGGAGGGGCTGGTACCCTTTCCTTTGGCAGAGAATTGAAAGCTGCTGTGTTCCTTCTCCCCTGCCTCTTTGAGAATGGCCTGTGGCCCCCCTGCAGCAGTGGTCATTGATGGCCTCCAGGACCTCAGTGGTCCACTCAACCAGGGTGTCACCCAAAGATTCTGGCCTGGTGTCCAGGCCTCTGCAGGGGAGGCTGGCCTGGTGGGGAGGCTGGTGGGCAGATGGCCACGGGCCTCGCTTGGCTTGCAGTGCCTGTTTGCACATTCCCTGCGCAAGTTCTCCATGAGAGACTGGGGCATCGAGCAGAAGTGGATGTCTGTCCTCCTGCCGCTGCTGCTGCTCTACAACGGTAGGTGCCGTTTTTATCTTGGAACTTGCCCTCACATTTAAAGGTGGCAGATGTCTTGGAGGTGGCCTGGTCCCAGAGTCCCCAGAAGCGCCTGTGGGGAGCCCCTGGAGGAACGTGTAGAAGCATGCTCCTGCCCCCAGACGCCGTGTTGCACAGGCTGTGGCAGATGCCTGGCTCTGCAGCCAACAGCGGCTGCTTCCCGGTTAAGACTTGGACGAGCTGCAGGCACAGCAGTCCCAGAGCTCGGCTGAAGCTGCCCACATGGCTGGCTGTCTCTGTCGCTGCTCCAGAGAACATTTACTTCCTGAACTGCAGTGCCTGGAATTCCCGGGCCTGCAGGAGGAGCTGAAGCAGGCCAGACGGCTCTCTGTCGAGAGCTCTGCCGCCATCTGTTCCTGGCTTTTAGGTGTTTTGAAAACAAAATGGCCTTTGGTTTACTACCTTTCCTTTGGCCCTGACCAGGGAGAAAGTGGTGTGGCCTGGCGGGGGTGAGTGCCCTGCTGGGTGCCGGCCACTCTGTGGCCTTCATCGTCTGTCTTTGGCCTTCCAGACCCGTTCTTCCCCCTCTCCTTCCTGGTGAACAGCTGGTTCCCAGGGATGCTGGACGACCTCTTCCAGTCTGTGTTCCTGTGTGCCTTGCTGCTCTTCTGGCTGTGTGTGTACCACGGAATACGGGTCCAGGTGAGCTTCAGAAAGACCTGCCTTTCCTTCCAATCCCTGATGGCAGTCCTTCAGGTGCGAGAAGCCGTGGAACGCTCCCTCAGCCTTGTCGAGTCAGCAGCTTGCATGTCTGTGACCTCATGTGCTCTGTGAGGGTTAGTGCTTTGTTGGAATTATTCTATTTCTTACCTTCTTTTCTTTTTAGGGAGAAAGAAAGTGTCTAACTTTCTATTTGCCTAAGTTCTTCATTGTGGGACTCTTGTGGCTGGCTTCTGTTACACTAGGAATATGGCAAACGTGAGTAATTCTAGTCCGTGTGGAACGTGGTCCTGAGGAGCACTGGCAGAGGCCGGCAGACCTGGGTCTGGCTGTACTTTGTGGTCTCTTCAAAAAGGAATCCTCTCCCTGTGTCTCCCGGGTGGCCGGGTGACTGGGACTGAGGAATCAATTCTGCTCGAATGGGTTAACGAGACACAGAGACACAGGCTGCCGTGGAGATGGAAATGAAAGCCTGAGTCAGTTAGATTTCTCCTTCAGAGAGACCAGGACTGGCTCTGCACTGTCCAGCAGGTCTGTCGGCTCCCGCCTGGCTTGCACTTTTACATTCCAGTCCTTACGCAAGCTCCAGGTTTATCCTTGTTAGTGTCATTGTCCTACTGTAAATGGCACCAAGGCAGAAGCCTGTGTGAAGGCCTGATTCCCAGAGAGGACTGTCCTTGGAGGGGTTCCCTGCAGGGGTGTGGCTTTGTGGCCGGTGGGCCCCACTTTATGACTTCACCCCCGTCTGCCCCACTTACCCGCCTCTGCTTCCCCATCAGTTCCCCTGCCGTTTTCATTTTGAAAAGAAATCTCATGGAAATTCACCTTTTTTTGGCTTTCCTTGTGTTTTCACCTATTGTGTGATGCCCAGGTACGTCATCAAAAACAGCTCTAAACTGACAAGAGAAATGGCAGAGGGGTTTTGTAATAAAACATACTACGTGTCACCATACTGGAGAATGGGGACAGTTAGTAGTGTTGAGTGCTTTTTGAAGGTGAAATATACAATTTAGGATTCCTCATAAATTTAGGATAGCTTTTTATTAAAAATCCTTCATTGTTGGTAGCAAATAGTTTATGTTGATAAGTAAAAATAAAATGGCCAAATAAGAAATAAAAGAAGAGCTCATTAATAATCTATATGTTTAAACATCATTTTTAGAGTTAATGAATTACATGATCCAATGTACCAGTATCGAGTTGACACTGGAAATTTTCAGGTAAGAATTGTTAATGAAGAGTAAGGGAATTTTTTTAAAAAGTCGTGTGTGAAATGACTGAATTTAATAACTTATACTGTTGACGATATCTTGCTAACTGGCTATTTGGGAAGGATTATCTAAAGTTCAGGAGTAGAAAGTTTGGGGAAAGTGAATAATATAAAAAATAAGCTTTTAAAACTGCTTCAGGGACTAGGGCTGCGGCTCAGTGGCAGAGTGCTTGCCTAGCGTGCGTGAGGCACTGGGTTCGATCCTTAGCACCGCATACAAAAGTAAGCAAATAAAATAATGGCGTACGATCCATCTATAACTACCAAAAAAATATATTAAAAATAAAAAAGCTAGTCGGGCATGGTGGTGCATGCCTGTAATCCCAGCAACTTGGGAGACTGAGGCAGAATTATTGTGAGTTCAAAGCCAGCCTCAGCAGATTAGCAAGGTACTTAGCAACTCAGCAAGACCCTGTCTCTAAGTAAAATAGAAGAAAGGGCTGGCGATGGGTCTCAATGGTTAAGTACCCTGGGTTCAATCCCAGGTACCAATAAATAAATAACTGCTTCAACTCCCAGTCTTTGGTTTCTGTTTGAAGTGCCAGGACACATGGAGGGTATGTAAAATTTTAGAATAATTAATAGATATTTCTGCACGTGTTTCTACTCATGGAGGTTTTCATGAGTAGGTAAATGGTGTGGTCAGGGCGTGTCACAGGTGAGCATGAGGTTGCCTGTGTAGTACCCAGTCGCTGCCCTGAAGTTCTTCCCATGTGGGACAGGGGACCAGGAAGTGCTGAAGGCCACTTTCTAGAGTTCCCCATGGCAGAAATGAGCAGCATGGCTCCGCACAGAGCTGCTGCTGCCTTACCTGACCCACAGCATTTGCCGGGGTGGCCTTGCAGGGCTGCCTTTGTGAGGGGGTGAGATCAGTGCTGCCTTATGGAAATGCCTTGGAGAAGGAGGCAGAAGAGTAGTGGGTGGCCATGTGTTGACAAGCTGCACTTGTTTGGAGACCATATGTGTCCCAGAAAATAGTGTATATGTCCAATTCTCAACTGAAATCCAGTGGATGTGGTGCCGAGAGCACTTACGTGCCTGTAAATGGGAGGATTTCTGAAGGTTCCCGAATGGATGCCCCATGAACAATGCCACAGTGCCACAGAACTGGGAAGGAGGGAGAGGCATTTGGGACTGGGGAAGAGGACTGCCATCCACACAGAGGGGAGCGCTGCGGCTGCACCTTGGGGATGAGGGCCTGGGTACAGGGAGATGCTCAGGGCACACTAAGTCCTGGGCTGGGGAAGGCAGTTGCCACTGTGTGAAGCCACAAGGCCAGGCTCTCTGAAAGGTCAGGGCCTCAGAGGAGGTTTTCTAGTTGTGGGGGATGGTCATAGAAGGAACATCAAAGAAGGAGCTGCTCTGACATGTCCCATAGGCAAAATTTGACAGATCCTGGTGACAGGTATTGGAGAATGAAACTCCCAGATACAGATAAAGTAGTATAGTGGTTTGTGCTGCCGTGGTTCTCCCATTTTTTACATCAGAGAGGTGTGTAAGTAAGGGAGGTCCTCTTCCATTTCTTGTCTGTAAAGTGGGACAATAATGCAGTCTACTCTTTAGACAAGAACGTAGAGCGCTGGGCCCAGCAGCGGCTCTCAGAAGATGCAGCTGAGGCCCCTGCCTGGTCCTTCCCTTCCCATCCAGATGGTGGGGAGAGCCACTGCGAGGGCCCATCTGTTCCTGAGACACATAGAGGTCAGAGATTGCTGGGCAGGGGATAGAGACAGCTATCTAGGTACCTTCTATTCTGTAGCTGAGAAAGTAGAGGCCAGACCAGAGCCACACAGGTCCCTCTGGGCAAATCAGAACTGGGTCCCTGCCTACAGTCTAGGTCCCCAGGACATGGCCGTGAGAGGGGGATTCTGGCACAGGGAGGCAGGAAGGGATGGAAGTCCCCACCCAGGGCAGCCTATGACTTGTGGGAAAAGGGCTCAGTGTGGTTGACCACCCTGGAACCTGGCCCTGGCCAGAGGCAGTGATCTTCCCTGCAGCCACCGGGCATAGCTGTCCACCCTCAGAGGGGAGAGCTTTCCCATAGCAGAGCTTCGTGAGTGCGAGCCCTCCACCAGAGGCCTTGAAGAGCTTCCCATTTGGCCCCTCATTTCACAGATGGGAAAACCAAGGTCCAGAGCCTGGGACTTGCCTGAGGACCCTCAGAGTGCAGCCCTGGGTGGTGGTGGGCATGAGCCTCCATCCTCATGAGCAAGGCAGGGCTGCCTCACGCAGGGTGAGGCCAGCAGGGGCCGCCATGGCTTACTGAACCTGCTCTGGCACCAGGCTCCACAGGGCAGCGTGTGTGTCGCTCTGGCTCCTCTGATGGTGAGGCTGGGGGTCCCTGTGGGAGCTGTCTGTTCTCAGGGGTCCCTCCTCTCCTGCATCTGGGGTGGTCTCAGGGCTCCAGGTTCCTCCTAGGCAAGCTGGGCATTGCGGCCTGTAGAGTGCTGCTAGGAGGCAGCCCGGGCGTCCTCGCCAAGCGCCGTCTCCTGTGTTCCAGGGAATGAAGGTCTTCTTCATGGTGGTGGCAGCTGTGTACATCTCATACCTCCTGTTCCTGGTGGTGCGGGCGTGCTCGGAGCTCCGCCACATGCCTTACGTGGGTGAGCACCACTTCAGGGACTGCTCGGTCCCAGTGAGGGGCACACCTGAGGGAGCCTTGGGGCTGCAAGAGGCCCAGTGGGTGACTGGCCATTTGGGGTGGAAGCCAGCACTGGGAGAGCAATGGGGTGGGAAAAGGGCTTGTGGGAAAAGGGCTCAAAACTTGACAGATCCTGGTGACAGGTATTGGAGAATGAAACTCCCAGATTTAGATAAAGTAGTATAGTGGTTAGTGCTGCCGTGGTCTGGTCTGGTCCTATGGTGGGCACCCTCAGCTGAGGTAGGGGTAAGTCACCTGATCGTGGGTCCTTCCCTAGCTGGTCCCCACCAGAGAGGTGTGGCGGGGGCTCACTGGAAGCCAGCTGGCCCTGCTAGCTCAGAGCTGCCTGGGCTGAAAGGCCCTGGTGGGGTGGGGGCTTCTGAGGGGTGGCTCTCCTTTGTTACTGTTTTTGAGATCTGTGTGATAAACAGAATTTGCTAATGGGAGTATTTCTTTTTTTTTTTTTTTTTCAGATCTCAGGTTAAAGTTTTTGACAGCATTGACCTTTGTAGTGCTTGTCATTAGGTAAGATTGTATTTTTTGAACATGGTCACACTGAACTGTATTCCTGTCTCGAGTGTCTGTCTCCCTCTGTGGAGCTCTTCAGGCTCTTTGTGGCTACATAAGTTTTGTTGTGAACGTCCACAGGATGCAGCTCATTAACCTCAGACACTCGCCCCACTTGCTCTGACACCTGCTGGGTGTGCAGCCTGCCATCACCTGTTGGAATTAGAACCTGCCAGGTGACAAGAGGAACACTCCAGACCCTGGCACTTGTGGCACAGCAAGACAGGGCTCAAGCATGCGTTAGCACAGCAGATGTGGTAGAACAGCACAGTGGGTCCCTCAGGGGCAGGAGCCAGGCAGGAGGAGCTCCTGTGCCAGGGAGAAAGGCCGTGCTTGGAGGAGGTCCCCTGCTCCTGGGCAGGAGTTGTTTCTTTGAATAAATTCCAGGTAGTCATTTGTTGTTTAGAGTTTGTCTCTGTCCCCAAATCAAGACTCAGAGTGGGGAGAAATCTGGTTATCTGCATTTCGTTTTTGGTGGTTCGGATGTTGGCCTTTTCTGGATGGGAGCCGCACAGGGGCTCTATGGGCCTGGCCTTTGCCAGGTTTCTAGCTGGCTCTGGGGATCCCAGGCTTGCTGAGGGGAGGACTTGGGGAACCAAGTGGGAGTGCAGCTTGCCCTTAAGGGAACTCTTTGCCATTCAGCATCTGAGTTCACATGGAGAGAGTAGTGCAGGTGTGTTTGAAGTATTAACCCATTTGGCCTCTAACTCCTTACACTGTCATGGCATGTAAGTCCACAGAGGAAGACAGGTGATGACCAAGGGACTGAGTGGCCCAAGGGCCCAGGCAAACAAGGCAGGTGGCTCCTCTAGGTGACAGGGGTAGGGATGGCTCTGAGGAGGTGGAGGGGGCGCCCTGACGTTGAGGGCTGCCTGAGGTGGGAATGAGCTTGGCAGGGGACAGCCCAGCAGCACTGCAGGAGGCTGTGGTGGTCAGGCAGCCTCTGGAGGTCCCAGTGGGCTCTGTAGGCTCCCAGAGGGGTCCAGGTTTTATTTTCAGTGATGAGAAACTCTCGAGGGGTTTGAGCTGGGAATCGGGGGGACTGTTTTTATTAAAACAGGGTGGCTGTGAGCAGGGAGGTAGGTGGGGGAGGTGGGTAGATCAGAGGCTGCCAGGGGAGCCTGATGCCTGACTTCGCTTATTCTACCCCCACAGCTGGCCAGAGGTCAAGCCTTCCTAGATCTGAGACGAAAACAAGAAGTGGGAGATTGTGTGTGTGTAGAAATTTCCATGCTGGAATAGTAGTATGTGTATGTGTGTGTGTGTGTGTGTGTGCGCGTGTGCGCGTGCATGCGTGCGCACGGGCATGTGTGCAGAAGTTTCTATGCTGGAATAGTGTGTGTGTGTGTGTGTGTGTAGAAGTTTCCGTGCTGGAATAGTGCTGCGTATCAGTGGTGAGCACAGAGTTGGATGAAGCTAGTGCCACTTCTGTATTTCACGTAATGTCTCTGCCCCTCTTTTTCAGCATCATCATCCTTTATTTAAGGTTTGGAGCACAAGTGTTGCAAGACAACTTTGTAGCAGAACTGTCAACTCACTACCAGAATTATATCCTTTTGCCTAGAGCAAGGCGCCAGAAAGCCCTCTGAGCATTTGTCCAGCTCTGGCCTCTCTGGAGGAGACACTTCACTCCTGACTTATTCTCAGGAGGCCTTGTGACCTCCTGTGTGCAGTTCATGCTAAGTGGCAGCTCTCACCCTTTGTTTTGTCTTGTGTCAGTCCTGGGAAGGTTGACTTGGTCACTCACCCTCTGCAGGCAGAAAGCTCAGACAAGATAGGACTAAGCCAATACTCGGGGTTAGTCACCATGTGGCAGAACCTGGGTCTGAACCCAGTGCTCTGGAACTGTCCTCTGTACTGTGCAATCTTCCCTCTGCAGCTGAGGGACTCGCAGCCTTGGCTCCAAACCTGAGGTCAGTGTGGATCCGCCACCTTCCCTGCAGCAGAGGGCCCAGGAGGGACTCTAGGGCTGCTGGAGCTTCCTCTCTCCCAGATGTCATTTCTACAGGGTGTGACAATGTGGCAGGTTGGGCCTGTGGATGTAGGAAGGGCTTATAAAATACTTGGACCTCCTTGTATTCTCTCTGTATCCAAGGCCAGTTTCCCCGTCTTCGTTAATGTGGATAATAGGGGTGTGTGTGTGTGTGTGTGTGTGTGTGTGCGCGCGCGCGCGCTTTGTCCCCAGCAGTATGGGGACACTTAAGGAATCAGTGGGGTTTTGTCCGGGGACCACTTTGTCCTTAGAATTAATAATGCATGGCTTTTCAAGTTTTTGACTGAATTCCACACTAAGTTTTTATCAGAGTCTCCAAGGGGCCTGTAGTCCAGAGACAGTTCAGAATGGCCGCTTTGGATTCTGCTTCAGCTCTGCACCTCATGGTTGTGTCTGGAGACCTTGATTCACTTCCTGCCCTTTGCATACATATAACTCAATCCCTCCAGGTCCTTAGTGCAGTGAGAGAACTGCCACCAGATGTGGCCTTGGTGGGCCAGTCCCAGTGATAGGAGAGGTCACGGCTCACCTGTTGTTTCCTAACCTGTGTGAAGTCCTGACATCTGGATTGTGGATTCCCAGGCTGGCTGGTGGTCAGCACTAGAGAGGTCTGGTGTATGGCAGGGGGCAGACTGAAGGCAAAGACACCAGGCGAGGTGTCCTCACAGATTGTTCCTCCCTTGACGAGCACCACCAGCTGAGTTCTTATCTTTCTATGGCTTGTTGAACTTTTATCTCTACACTCTGGCCTTTGTGTATTCTCCATCAAAGAATGCTCTGTATGGTAAGTCACCCTGGGGTCTGGGTCACAGGCACATAACTGAAACAGAAGTGTCCATTGGTGGGCTGGGGATGTGGCTCAAGTGGTAGCGCGCTCGCCTGGCATGCGTGCGGCCCGGGTTTGATCCTCGGCACCACATACAAACAAAGATGTTGTGTCCGCCAGAAACTGAAGGATAAATATTAAGAAAAAAATTCTCTCTCTCTCTCTCTCTCTAAAAAAAAAAAAAAGTGTCCATTGGTTCATGGGCATTTCACTGAAGCTGTCATTCATGGTGCCCTCTCTTTGGTCAGAGAGAGGCAGGCAATTTAAATGGGGAGGCTGAAGTTTTGCCAGAGCGCAGCATATGTCGAGCCTGTGTCCGTCAGCCGTTTGAAATAGTCTGTTGAAGACTGGTGTCATGACTGTTCAAAGCCAAGCAAAAACCTACAAAACCAAAACGTGCCAAAAGCAAAACAAAGCAGCCTCGCCCAGGGAACGAGCTGGGCTGGAGCTGCTGGGATGGACGCCTGTGTTGTGCTGTGCTCAAGGTCGCAGCACCTTGTGGACAGCGTCTCCTTTCAGCTTCTTGGTGACCTTAGGACAAAGGAAGAGAGGAAGCTTGCTGTAGGTCCAGGACAGGGTGGGAACAAATAGGGCAGAGCCACATCTCCAGGAGCCCATTTCCCATCTCCCGCTACCTGTGTAGACCTAGAACCGTGAGCAGGAAGAGATCACGTGTGTGGCGCCTGCCTTTGCCTACTCTTCTAGAGGCACTCACTGGGCCTGCACAATGCCCCTGCCAGGTGGCTCTGCCAGCCATCTTGTAGCTGAGAAAAGAGACTCATGCGGAGATCTGCTCAGGTTCACACACAAACACAGGACTGGGCCTGGGCTCTGGCTCCTCAGACTTCTCTCTGGGCTAATAACAAATTGCTAAAGACTAAAAAGGCTTTTTTGGTTTTCAGAGTCCCAGCTGAAAGACAATCCTGCCTTTTCCATGCTGAATGACTCTGATGATGATGTGATTTATGGGTAAGTCACTGTCCTCTGAAGGCCATCTCAGGAGCATCCCCATCTGGCTTTGTAGTTATTAGTCTAAAATTCCATTCGGGGTGTTAGGAAGTCACCTGGCTTTCTGTTTCCACATGGTCCGAGCTTAGATTTAGCAGTGCCTCTTTGTGCAGAAGGCTGGCAGTGCATGGTGGGCCAGGAGGAAAGGGGCTCAGTGGTGAGGAGTGGCAGGAGAGGTGGTGATGGAACACCAGAGGGAAGCTGTGCAGTGGGTTCTTCCAGAACAATGAGGTCATGAGCTCTCCAGGTAGAATGGTCAAAGGTCTCTTTCCCGACAGGAGTGACTATGAAGAAATGCCCCTGCAGAACGGCCAGGCCATCCGGGCCAAGTACAAGGAGGAGTCTGACAGCGACTGAGCTCCAGGCAGTGGGCAGGGCAGCCAGAGGCCGGCCGCCTTCCTTCAGTGACCATGTCCTGGCCTCCCCTCGACCTGCTTATGTTCAGACTTTCTTATAAGCAAGGTTCCCTGTTCCTTATTTGTTTACATATTTGTAAAAGAAAAACCAAACCTTGAGAGAAAATTTATATGTTGGGTCACATATGCTCCTTATATGGGAAAAGGCTGATAAAAAGCAGAAAAAGCCAAATCCTTTCTACAGATTTCAGATGGGAGAGCATGTTTTCAGTGGTGAGAGATTACCCATTTTTAGTAGTTACGCACTTTGTTTTTTAAAATAATTCAGTAATTTTGAGCCATGGGAAACCTTCCTCTTCCTTCCCTCTCTTTCCTATGGTACCTTTTTTTTTTTCTTTTAACTTAAAGTGAAGCCTGTTTCTGTGGCCACTCAGCTGGGCAGTCCTTCCCTGGGCAGTGGTCAGGGCCCTCGATTCCCCAGACCCTGGAACCTTCACATCTACTGCATTGGGTAAGCCATGTATAGCACATCTCACTGAGGAAAGGCAGGGGCCAGGCTCCAGCCCTTCACTGCCACTGAAGCAGAGGTGACAGTGACAACAGAAGTGAGTTCTGAGGAGCTCTGATAAGCTGAATGAGAAAGGACAGTTGCAGGTCACCAGCTCTGCGGGCGAGGTTCTGTGCCATGGTGCTTTCCCAGGGTGTGTGCGCACACTGTACAGACGTGAAGATGGGCGGATATCCCTGTGGTCGGGGTAGACAGCAGGGTAGCCCTTCTTGTTCTAATAAATAGTTTCTGCAACTTAGTTGAACATGAAGCCCCACAGAGCTTTATTTTTTTAAATAAAAGCTACATGAATGATTGTTATATTATAGACTCTTTATTGCCAAAAAGTTTTTCAGTTTCCTCTTTGGGAACTAGATGAAAAGAAAGTAAGAGATTTTAAATGGCTATGGAAACACATCTTTGGGTAGAGGTAGCTTGTTTGGAAGTCACTCCCTGTGCTCCAGTGAGTCTCACAGTGGCCATGTGAGCAGATACATTGCCCCATGGAAAATAGACATCTCTGGTGCTGGCAAAGCTTGGGCATCAGAGGTCCTTTTCCTTTCTGTCAGAGACAGTTGATGTTCCCTTGCTCCTCCCTAGCCACACACAGTTATGTCTGTTAACATGTGATAACTATGACCATCCCCCATCTGCTGCCGTCTTGGCCAACACAGAGGCCCAGAAGTGGCTCGTCCCGCTCTCCAGGCAGCACCTACGGTCCCTTCATCTATGCACCAACTCTCATATTTCCATCCAGAGCCACAGGTGACAGTCCACCTCAGGTGGTACTAGGACCTGAGAGATGCTTGAAGGACACTATGCTTTATGACTTCCTTTTTAAACTTTAATGATAATGTACTTTATGGATTTTATTTACATTTGTTTTTAAACACCTTGTATATATGAATGTTTGAAAACAATTATTGCAAGGGTAATTCAAGTTTACATGATTTTTACATCTGCAATGCTGTGATGACTTTTTGATTCTGTATATTGAAATGTTTGTTACCAAATTTTACAATTCCTACTGAGACTACTCCAACTATAATTTTATGTATATTGATAAAGACTGACTTGTGCTGATTAACATATTATGTAATGTAGTTTATGTTTTAATCATTATAAAAGGATTGTCCATGATTTGGAATGCTGTTATCAGTAAATGTAAGATACTGAGGTTTAGCCATAGACAGAACTTTTTTAGTCTTGTCTTTGTCATGTAGTGATTATAAACTGATGGCTAATATTGTCACACACTGATTCTTCATAGCATCAATGAAAGAAAGTATGGGAGTATTTTTTTGTTGGAAACAAGAAAAATATTAGTACTTATGGAAAAATGGTTGCTTATTAAATCTTGCATTTTTTAATTTTGCTTCCCTGGGTGTTATAGATATTGACACATTATATATTCCATGTAAAAATTTGCTTATAAATTACTAAGCATGTAGAATATGTGCCATAGGTATTAGGTTAAAACACTAAATTCTGACAGAAACTTTTGATAGTAACAAAATTGTTTTTCTAAGAGGATAGTAAAGTTTTGCAACCTTAAATTATAAATGGGCTGACTTTAATGCTTTCATGATAATGGATTAAATAACATCGTCTCTGGGATATTTTTTTATATTGGTCCAGTCCAGGGGAACTTGGAAGATGAACAGAGCTATTTCCTGGTTTCCCTAGGGAAAGCTTCATTATCCACATGGATAACAGATCTGCTTGATTTATTATTAAATCATTCCAGCAGCGAAGTGGTGCCATTCTCTTTCTAGAGAAGGGGATATATGAACTATATTAAAGGTTTATAAGGTGATGACTATACATAATTATAGACTTCAGTAAGTTAGAAAAATTGTGTAAACTCAGCGCATTAGCTGGACAGGTTACAAGACAAATGTCACCAGCCTCAAGTGTTTGATGAACTGTTTATTGACGGCATAGTTATGATAAAGGTTATAATGTGGCCAGTACCTTATTTCCTGAATCATTTTCACAGGAAAAATATACCCACAAAAGGGATCATTAAAAGAGACTACTCCATGAACATTTGTTAAAGATTAGATAAAGATACTAAGGTGTATTTGTGTATTTTGAGGGTTTCAGAAACCAGTTGCCTTAGAGATTAGATTTGGGGGGGGGTGAAAAAAGAAAATACAAGTCTTTTCTTCAGGCCAAAGGAAAACTTTTCTTCAGGCCAAAAATCTGTGACATCCTGTTGAGCAGTTTATCTTGTCTTGGGGTTTTGGATGCACTGTTGTGATATACACTATGAAAGGGTTTTCTGCTACTGAAAACTTCCTTTTTACAGAAAACAAACAAACAAACAAACAAACCTGTAAATATTTGTAAAAATGAAACACTGAACTTTTAAGGTTTAGATTTTGGAACTGTCAGTGGAGCACAGTGCTCCTGGCCACCTGATCAGAGTGGATGTAATCAATCAGGCAAATGTCAATAAATGTTTATTTATGGCAAACGTACTATTTGGGAATGGCCTTATTCTGTTTAATTTATTTTTAGCTTTCAATCCTTATATGTATCTTGATTGTTTGCTGTTTTAGACATGTTTGGCCTTTTAGACATGAGTGTTTTAGTACAAGGGCTTCCGAGACAAGAATGGGGCCTCCCCTCCCCCCCCCCCCCCCGCCCCATTTCAGGAGGTAGACACAACAGTGTTACAATTACCATATCTGACTATTACCACATCTGCTGTGGCCTGTGGGAGACCTATGAAAAGGACAATGGACACCTGGGCTTTGGGCACACCATTCTACTTACTTAGACATATGACTTTAAAATCATATATTGGCTTAGCTGCATAATTGCTGTGGACACAAAGTGACCAACTGTGAAAGCATTTTGTAAGCCCTCAAGTACTAAAACACTCTGTGATTGCTACTGAAAAATAACATGGGAGTAAAGCTGTAACGACACAGCTTTGAGCCAGGTGTCTGGCTTGCCCACCTCTCTCTCAACTTCCAGAAGCTGGCAACTTAGGAATAAGGGATGTGATGTTTGCGGAAGATCTAACCAGAATCCAGCAGCACTGTCAGCATCCTGGTCCAGTGGGTGAAAGCAACAAATCCTCCTCCTGGGGAGGACCAAAGTACAGAAGCAATTGTTTTATTGATGCACCAAGGCATTTTATTTGTATGTCTCAAATCCCTAGAAAAAGAACCCCAGGACTTTCCCTCCTGTTTTCGTCATCTTGGTCCATGCCAGCGGAAGTTTTCAGTCCAGTGAACTGAAACCGACAAGGTGGCTGGAGATCTTCTCCCTTTTCCTAGATAATTTGGGGCTTGTCACTGCCTGCTTGATTAACCTGCCTGTGAACATCAGTGATTTCGAGTTCACCAATGGACTCACACTTGATGGTCATAGTAAGTAACCAGTGGCTAACCTTGGATCCCAGCCTACCAAGAACCTGGCCTCACCTCTCTTCCCAGCTCTGCTCTTGGGAGCACCGCCAAAACATTCAGTGCACTCTCAGGGTGGCAGAAGAGCAGAAGGCAACTTTCCTTTTGTGAGTCTTACAGATTTCTGAAGGCACTAACCCAGTATGAAGAATTTGTGACAATAATATAACTATGAAAAACAAACAGACTTGAAATTTGAATAATTTATTATTCTAACAAAAGTATAAAGTATGGAAAATTAGTGTATTTGAATCATTTCAGAGAGTAAAGAGTTTCCCACTAGCAGATTTCAGTTTTTAGCACCTTTGAAAAGAAACAGAGTTAAGACAAGTGGCAATACAAACTCCAGTCTGCCTACAGAATTATTCATCTGACTTCGGATATGCAGTTTATATAACAGTGCAGTCATTTGGTTTATTTGTCTACGTTTTGAGAGTGCTACAAAACATAAGAGAAAGGTGTTCACTGAATTCATGGTGGGTTAGAAAATAGAAAAGAAATGTTGAGACAAAAGAGGTCAGAGGCTGGACAAAGAGGTCAGATGGACAGTCCAAAGGCGCTGACAATGCAGTACATGGTCTTGTTCTCCCATCGCACAGTGCAGCTCCCTGATTGGTGGGGGGAGAGAAAGATCAGCACTGAGAATGAGGAAACTAGGGGGGCCATTACTCCAGTACCCACCTCCTTATGGTACACAGATAAAGAAGGCTGGCAAATCTCCATAACAGGTAAGATAACTTGCAAAGTTATGCCTTTGAAGACACAACACACCCAAGCACACAGTTCATAAATCACTCCTATAATATATATTATTTTAAATAATATATATATCAGCATGGTCCAAGCAGGTACTTGAAATTTTTTCAAGGAAAAGGCACAACATGACCTCACCAATGTGGTTGAAAAATCATACCATCAGTAGAGCTGTCCCAGAAGCAGGAACTTGCCGTGTGTAACCCAGCTCCATTCTTTTGCATAATTACACAGGTCACTTAAATTAAAACAAAGAGTTATTAGAAAAATCTTGGCAACATAAATTTCATTTTGCCCACTTTTAATGTATGTACATAGATCATGTGATTGATGTTCATAGTAAAAGTGATAGGGGTAGACTGCTTTGTCCTACTCTCTTTTGACAAATTACATCTCTCTTTTAAATATTTATTTTTTTTAGTTATAGGTGGACACAATATCTTTATTTTATTTATTTTTTATGTGGTGCCGAGGATCGACCCATTGCCTCCTGTATGGTAGGCAAGTGCTCTACCTCTGAGCCACAACCCCAGCTCCATACTTCTCTTCTTTTACAACATAACTTGTTCTAAAAGTTTCCAGACAGATGTACACCCTGGAATTGTACCAGCAGCCAAACAGGCCAGTGACCTATTATGAGGAACTTTCTTTGAAGTTAGGCACTAAATTGCCAAGCTACCTCTCTTTTCTGGCACTGGGCACACCTCTGATCAGTATTTAAAGAACCACCAACAAATATTTGAGAAACAAAAGTCTATTACCGATATATTTAAACGGTTTTCCCAGCTTGGTGAGTTGGCTTAAGGTTTGTTCTACGACATTTGTAGTCCACTGGTTGACTTTGCTGTGCTGGTAAGCATTACCGCCGATGGCACTTTCTATAGCCTAGAGAACAAAGCACAAGGAGTCACAGCTAAAGAATGCCCCAAACACGTTCCAGTTAGTAACCACAACAGACCATTCTAGGAGCTAATGAAATAATATTTATGTAAAATGCAAGTTTATTCTTAATTACAAGGATTCATTCATTTATAGGGCTAAAGAACAGCCCTTACATGTCAAAACTTAAACATTTGCGACGACATTGTTTATTTTGAACCTCCCTCTTCTGCGCTCTGTTCTTCTAGGGCTATTCTAGGATAGGGCCCACTGTCCCTGCTCCTGCTAGTAAGCTTACTGCTATGAGATTCCCGTCCTATGGCTTTCTGGGTTCTTCCCTGTCAGCTCCCTTTCACACTGGCCCATGTGCCTTTCTAATCTGTTGGGCTAGAAACCAGAAACCTGAGTTTCTTTGACAGTTACGACCTAAAATAAAAGTAACATTCAGTGAGGGCCATGTTCCATCCTCAGACATACAGAGAGAGCCAACAGTCCAAGGCTTGCAATGCAGGTGGTGGTGAAACAGCAGGGTTACGTGGCCAGCGACCCTGCTTCTGAGGAATAAAAACCTACAAAGGGTCACAACCTGATTCCGCCTCCAACTCTTCCTATCTATCCACGGCTCTATCTATCTATCTATCTTCCTATCTATCCAGTTGCTAACACAGCTCCTGGTTCCTCATCCACTGCCATGTCTGCTCCACCTAGCTCAGAGCATGTGGGGGTCCAGCAGTTCTGCTTTAGGGGGACTAGGGCATTATAGACCTGGAAACTGTCAAAAAAGGGAAGACATTGTTCAAGTCAAACCTCTAAATCTGGCAACTCTCTACACACACTCTGAAATTCACTTTTTCAGGGACGGGGAAAACCCCTCCTTCAGGTTTGGACCTGTCCAAATTATAACTTCTCATTATTTAAAACAGCTTAAATAGAGAATGAACCTGTTACCAGGGGAAAAATGCCACTGAGGCCAGTGATACACTGGCCATATTCACCCCAGGCTTCTTTGTGGGGTGGTGACGTAAACTTTACATTGTTCCTGCTCCCTAGTGAGCAAGTCAAAGTTAATTCAAGAAACAAGGAGGCAACATTAGAACCTAACAAGCCTCCACTTTTCCCAGTTCCAGTCTAATTTACACCTTCCTGCTCCCACCTGTCAGACATGAAACAGTGAAAAACAAATTGTTAAAGACCCCACGAAGAATCCAGAAAATCATGCCTGATGTTAAATAATGTATATAGTAAAAGAGAAAATCACTTTGCATTTGGATACTTTTCACAAAAACAGGTTGTGGTTCTTTATTACTCCAGCATTAGTCGATAATTTGCATTAGCAGTAAATTATCATATGAACCCTTAAATGGTACCCTTTTAGTTAGATTACTGAATGACTTTCCCTTAGCCAGTGGCTCAACATCTGTGCTCCATCTTACCTAGGCAGGAAGTGACTAGGAAAACCTTTTTGATTTCATTACTGCCCCAAGAGTCCCCAGCTCTGCACCCTGCCACCCCTTCTCACACTCCATGCTCAGCCCCCTCCACTGGAGCTTCTGCACACGCTGTCAGAGCCCAGAGGTGGTGTTCCCATTTTTCCACTGTGTTAACCCCAATTTAGGTTGAATCCCCTTGTAAATGCTCTCACAGCACCAAGTCCTGTGGCACTTCCACACAGCAAATGCAAGCTCACATGTCCCAGCACAAGTATCTGATAAGCCGTCCCCCCACTGCAAACTCCAGGAGGGTGGGTCAGTCCCTGGCTGCTCCCTCCACGTGTACTTCTCATGAATGAAGGCAGTTCAACATCCCTTTTGTGTCTCATCCTCCTCATCCTCTAAGGGAGAGACTATGCTGCATAACAATAATGTGGGTAGTTTAGGAACGTAAGAAAAATAACTAAGCCCCAACCACATCACCAGTTCCTAACTCAAAGTTGTTAAATTTCCTTTACATTCACTCCCATTAAACACTAGAAATAATTATTTGTATGCCATGAATTTTCTATGCTAAAAGGTCATAGAACTTAGCCTTGGTAACATTTAATAATATGCCACATAAAATTTCCTGATTAATACATATAATTTACACAATATAGGAATAATTCTGATCTAAGAAAAATGTTATTTGAAATGCCAGAACACACAGGCTCAATAACTGCTGAAAATATTTCCAAGTATTTAACTTATATAGTGTTTTCATTCATAAAAGTCATTAATCAAATGCTTAAAAAGAAAGCATTTCTCCTCTTACCTCTTTGACAATGTTGCTCACTTCATCAACAACAAAAGCAGTCTGTGAGGGAAGAAAACTTAGATAAGTTTGATTTATTCAAAAGATGTTTCTATTGCATCAATAAATGCAAATTTAAGTAACAAAATATAGAAATGAAGATTTTAGAAGTTATCTCACCTAGCCTGTTCACTTTACTGTGGAATGCATTACAAGGAGACTCAAACATTAAGTGGTCCTTGAGCATCACAGAGCCAGTGACTGCAGCTGCAGGACTAGAACACATGTATATAATTTAAAGGTTCTGTTGCTGTTGTTTGTTATAATCATGCTACAATCTCAGATCCCGCTTTAAGTTTGATCTAGAATTTGATCTCTTCTCCCATTCAGTTGGCTGGTAGGATCATTAACCAGTATAGATGGTTACTGCTCAATTTTTAAAAATATCTTTATTTTATTTTTATGTGGTGCTGAGGATTGAACCAGTGGCTCATGTGCACCAGGCAGATGCTCTACCACTTAGCCACAGCCTCAGCCCAACTACTCAATTTTTATATAAATTAATTGATGCAACTTAAGCAAGCCATTTAAAAGATGTAATTCTCTCTTCCCTAATGTAAACTGATTAGGAGGCCTAAAACTCAGAGGTTGGTTTTATTTTTTTAAAGCCACTATTAACCATAAAATTTAAAATGATGGCACTATCTCTGGATAATGATTTTTCTGAATGCTGTACCACTTCACAACCAGCTGACTGAGGAGGTGGGCTGTCAGCAGCAATCTAGTCCAAAAGTATAATTTCCTTTTCACATATGGCAGATTCATAGTTACAGGTCATCCTGAAAATAACATCAGTCAGGAACCTGCCTGCCAAGGTGCTTCCTCACAGGAGAATGAGCAGTTAAAGTTACTGTTGAGTCCTAGGAACAGTACTTAGTTCTGGATATGCCTCCTAGAGGACAGCCCCAGGGACCCTCAGTCAGAGTGCTTGGCCGGTGGAGTAAGAACATCCAGCTCTGCTGTGGCAAGGAGTTTTCCTCCCTGACTGCCTGGTGACCATTTGGGCTCTGCCCTGTTCTAGTGATGTCTCTTTCTTTTCACTAGAAATAAGAGCTGGTTGCCCAAAGTGTATCTTTGCTATACTCAGGAGAAGTCAGACTTGGAAACAAAACCCAATCACACCAAGTTAATGAAGATGTGCAGTATCTTAGAGATTAAAACATTTCTGGAAGTTTAAAGGACCCTTCCAAGAGATTACAGTGATCCTAACCATAAAATAAAGTCCTGTATAATTTTAGAAAAGGTTAAAGTATGCCAAGGGTAGAGGAGATTTTAATGAACTTTTAGTGGAAAGTAGAGCAGTTGTATTGAATCCATTGGACAGTTTCAACTTATATAGAAAAATGAATGAGTTAGGAGTAGAATCCACATGAAGTTAGAGGAATGCAGAAAAGGCTTCTTGAAAGGCTGGTAGGACTAGAATGGCCAATTTAGTAAACACCAAGACGAACCCAAGACAGTCACGGTCTCATCCAACTAGGTGCTCCCCTTCATTTTACAGACATGCCACTGCACTCTGAAATAATGAAGCCACCTCACTATGAAAGCCAGAATTAGAATGCATTATTAAGGGTTTCTTCACAGTACCCCCCCCTTTAAAAGGTTTATCAATGTTATTATTATACAAGCCATTTTCCAATCCTATATTAGTTGGTGGTTTACAGGGAAAAGCTTCTTTGCTCATGGCTTCTAAACCCTGGCTGCTTAGGATTATCTACTTGGTTGCTGACCAACATTCAAACACTGATGGCATTGCTTTAAAAGTTACTGCCAGGAAATCAGATGTAACAAACTCTAGGCTCAGTCCTTAAGTCTTATTTACCTATCAAAACATTCCTGGTTGAAATGTTGAAAAATGACAAAATACCAAACCTTACCAAATTCATGTTTTTATTTTTGATAGGCTGCATAAAACATAAAGCTCTATTTGAATTTCAGCAAGGATTATTTGGCAAGAAGAAATAAGCAACTATTCTATCCGCTTTTTCCTGAATGCTTGTCAGCTTGAAGAAAAGCCATCACAGCAGCACACCTTACAATGACTACTGCGTGGCAAACGATGGTGTGCTTTGACCCTCCTTCTTGGGGGAGGAAGAGACTCCCCCCCACACACACAAGAATGGGCTATTTTATTAACCTCTCAAACTCATACCATAATGGAACGTACTCCTTTGCGGCGGCCTGGGTGGGAGTGAGCGCTGCACCGCAGGACCAGGAGCGGTGCGGAACTGAGACAAAGGCAGGTTCTCCTATTTGCACGGGTGCATCTGGCAGGCAGCCTGGACACCAGTCCCTGACTGAAGGGCCTGGGAGGTGGCCCTGTGCGCCCCTGTCACACACTCAGGACACCCTGGCGTCCGCTACAATGCCAAGCTCCAGTCTTCCAGCCTCGACCGGAGCGCTCCCGGGGCCAGGCTGCGGAAGACAGGGCCGAGCGAAGTCGGGCTCCCGGAGGCGCCAGGACGCTCCCTCGGCGGCCCTGGGCGCCGGCCGCGCGGGAAGGAGTCGGAGTCCCGGCCTCCCGCGCCCCTCCCCACCAGGCAACGGCGGTGGAGCCGGTGCAGGTTGCGGCGGGGCGGCACCGGCGCTCGTCAGCCTCCGGCAGGGGAGGGACGGCCACAGCCCGGCGAGCCGCCGGAGAAACTTAGCCAGGACTCCCCAGGCAGGACCGCGCCACCACGCCCAGGGATCTGGGCCTCCACCCTCCAGTCGCCCCCCGGGCGCTTACCTCCTCGGCAGCCTGGAAGTCTTCCATCTTTCCTCCAGCTCGTCGCCTCCGCCGCCTTGAGTACAGCGGACTGCGCAGGCCCACTCAAGCCACGCCCACGCCCGCCGACGCCTGCGTCCGCCCGCTCCGGCCACGCCCATTCTGGCGCCAGGGCCCCGCCCACGTGTCACACCCACCACGCCGACCCACGCCCACGCCCTACGTCGGGCCCCGCCCCTCCCAGCGCGGCGCGGGCTTGAGTGAGGTCTGAGCCACCTGCTGGACCCGCCGCTGGGGGCCGGTCAGTCCTTCGGGACGTGATGGTTTCCACGCGAACCGGTCAGGGTAGCCTAGCAGCTCACTAAACTGCAGCAACTGGAGCCAAACAAATGTACAAAAGCAAGTCAGGGAGGGGAAGCGTCGCCGTGGCGCCCGCTCCAGCTCGTTCTGTGTGAATTAATTGGAGCTTTCAAACGGGCCCAGACAACTAGCAGTAGACTGTAAAGTGACTTCTGAAGGTAAGGCGTACTGTGAGAGGTTGGTCACCGTCCCTTGGGAACCTAGGATTAGGATAGTCGTCTGAACAAAACCTTGGAGAGGTGAATTCCCATATCCAGTAAATGAGAATTTTTCCTCTAGGTACCGTGTGAAAAAAACACTGTAAGTGGAGAATTTTGTGAAATGCAGCACGCTCCCTGGCTTCCTTAGCCTTAGTGAACTAGATGCAGACCTGACGTGTCCAGAGGCCTCTGTGGAGATGAGCAATGTCACCGAGCTCTACAGGGCTGGGTGTGCGCCTACCGCATGTACCCCAGGCTTGGACTTTTGACTTTGGAGGCTGCTTGTTCTGGTTTAACCAAGCACTTGAAGTTGAATGGTCACTCCTTACTTCTCCAAAGCCCTGCTGCTGGAACCCACTAACCGTCCTCCTGAGAAGAGCTGAAAATAAAGATCCCAGGGACTTGGTAGACTAGGCTCCAGATCCCCATGCTGTCCTCCAGCAGCCCTGCTTCTACACTGTGTACTCCTGACTATTGCTCAAGGTTGGCATCTCTCGCTTAGAGTGCGTGTCCATTGACTGACTGACTGTAACCTGAGTGGTCTATCAGGATCTTAGTAGAGCCCTTCAGAGGGAACCTAACCTTTCCAAAGAAACTTCCATCCTCTCTCCCACTTTGCCTTGCCATGAGTCAATGATTTCAAGAATGTTGATAATCTACAGACTTACTCATGGTGGTCTCCACGTGATTAAGTCTTATCAGGTCTTAGCTCAAAATT
Source organism: Marmota flaviventris (assembly GCF_047511675.1). NCBI lineage: Eukaryota > Metazoa > Chordata > Mammalia > Rodentia > Sciuridae > Marmota > Marmota flaviventris. The sequence goes on along the minus strand of NC_092503.1, from coordinate 8,631,424 downwards.
ACCTCAACAGGCCTTTCTGACCACTCCATTTAAGGAAACAAATTGTGTCTACCTCTGTGTCCTTTGCCTTTCCTTCTTAGAACTCCTCTCACTTTTGTTTTCTCTCCATGTGGAATCTAACTTCCATGGAGCAAAATTCATTTTATCCACTAATGTATCTCCTTCCCCTGACATTGTGCCTGGTCCATAGTAGGTGCACAATTAAAACTAAATGAATAAATAACGAATAAATGAATTACCCAGAGATATTTGCTCTGCCTCAGACCCAAATGAAGAGAACTGGGGAATGCAGTGCCTTCTTGTTGGACTCAGAGAACTTCAAGAGGAGGGCAGAACTGAGACAGACCCAAGACTGTTCTGCCCTGGGCAAGTGATCTGAGCAAGGAGACCTGCTGGACAGGTTGCTTCTGAACTTTATTTTACCTTGTAAGTACTCTTCTTTTACCTGGCTTCAACTCACCTGATTCAGTGTTTCAGTCTTGTACCTCGGTCTACATGCGATTTTTATTCTGACATTCCTTTGTCTTCCTGCCATTCCCAGAGTCACCTGAGATCCCCTTTTCAGTGTCCATTTCTGTGCACCTGGTTCCAGGTCTCCTCCCCACCATGGTTCTGATGCAAACAAGGGACTTTGAACTCTCCCCTTATTTTCTTCTGCTACTTTGTTGTGGGCCTTGAGTTCTACTGGCCAAGTACCTTAGAGTTATGTGCAAAGCAAGAGTAAAGAGATTCTGAGCAAACATCCTCAATCAAAGAGTATGGAGTTGGTGGAGTTGGAGGCCCTTTTCATTTTCTTCACAGCCTTGTAGAACACCCCTCCCCCCACCCCACTGCAGTGAGACAGGGTCTTGCTAAGTTCCCTAGGCTGGCCTCAAACTCAATCACCTTCCTCAGCCTCCCGAGTAGCTAGGTTTACAGGTGCCACTCACACCTGACTCTAGAAACTTACACATTCAAATGAAGTTCCTAAACAGCTGCTGTAATAGGGCATTGTTAATGTATATATCTTCAGCATTGTTGTAACTAAAGCTCACCAGCATGCACATACATCAACAGAAAGCATGTACGTGTGCATTGTAAAATATTTTCCCTGACTTCAACTTACATACTCTGGGTACCCCTCTCCAATTTTTAACTATGAAAGAACATTCATTAGTGCTACAAAGTTGACTAAGACATGGGCTTTATGGAATATTTTTTAAAAGCTGATTTCTGTTAGTAGGAAGGTTTGAATTGTTTAGTCTTATGTAATGTTGTAGTGCTTGAGGGAAATGCCAGGATATGGTATCATATTTTGTCCAATTGATTATAGTGTGTAGGAGTAAGGAATTTAAAATTGATGTGACATTTGGCAGTTCACTAACTGCCATCTTCCCATATTCCACGAATGGATGTCCATCAGAAGCACGAGAGCGTAAACACATTGACTCATAACTGCTCGTAAATCTCTAGCATTCAGTTATATTTTAGATAATGTTTAGCTCATGTGCAGTGAGTCAGTGAAGTGAATCTTGGGTTTGTTTTCCAATTTGGGGGCTAGTCATAGACTGGCAATCACCCTTCTTCCTTCCAGTTAAGTCTCTTACAAACTGTAGAAATAGACTGGAGTTGCTGACACCTTGATTTAGTAAGCATGGGCCAAATAATCATAGCAATCAACAGGTTGTCACATCAACAAATAATATCAATAATATTTTGCTGTGCTGCTCTCCTGTTTAAGATCTGCAGCCCTTCACAATCCAAATTCGAACCTGTGGATATCTGACCTTTTCCTTTCTTCCCCTGTGCCTAGGAGTGTGTTATAAAGATGCACTGTGGAGTTATGCTAAGTCAAGAATGGGAAGGAGGAAGAAAAGAATAATGTCAAGGTTTACTCAAGCCTGAGGAGTTTAATATAATGGGAAAGAAAATGAAGTTCTGACTGACACAAGTAGAGGGAGAGACCTGTGCTGAGAAAGTACATGTTAAGGAGATTATCTAAGAAATGCTTATATTTGGGTCTGCTGTTCACTGATAAGCCCGGCTGCCATCGTACTGAAACACCGCTATGCCAACTGGAAATAGTTGCTGCTCTGGCTGCTGTGGCCACTTCCCTGGGACCCCATCCCAGAGAAGGTGGGGAAGAGGCAGCTTGAGTGCTGGCTAAGAAGGTGCTGCTCCTGAGTGCCACACTCACTTCTCCACACATTTCACCACCCACCGCGCGTCCTTGGCCACCCCTGAGGTAGCACAGCTGTGATGCTGCCATCTGCCACACACATAGCATATTGAAGGTCTCCCTTGTAATTTCATCATGCTGTCCATCCTCATGTTCCTGTCCCAGTCACCGAACCAGCCATTCTGCCCTTTACTGCTAATCAGCTTCATTCTCTCCCCCAGCCCTGTGTCACCTCACTGTACTTTTGGATTTGGTCTAAGTTATACCTGCTCAATTTCAACACGCAGTTATATTCTTCCTCGCCAACTCCTCTATCTGCTGTCTCTTGTAGCCTGACACATTAGATTAGTGGTTTCTAAACTTCTTTAACTATGTCTCTCTAGCAGGAGTAATTTTTGAACATGTATGCTACAGATATGTTTATTTTAAAATGATATAGTCAACTATAAATTTATTTATTGAACACTAATAAAGTTTAAATTTTAGCTTTTAAAAACAAATAGAAGTTTAATATTTTCTTAGTATATTCTGCTGTTATGATCTGAATTATGTCACTCTCACAAATTCATATGTTCATACCTCAATATGACTTTATTTGGATATAGAACTATTAAAAAGGTAAGAAGATAAAAACTAAGTCATGTCTGTGACCTTAACCAAAGTGATTTACATCTTTATAAAAAGAAAAATTCAGGTCACAATGTGCATCGGGATGTCACCATGTGAAGACACTGGTGGAAGATGGCCATGTGCAAGTCATGGAGAGGGGCATCCAGAAGAAAGGCATTTCCAACCTACCCACATCTTGACCTTGGATTTTCAGCCTCCAGAATTATAAGAAAATATATTTCTGTTTAAGCCATCATTCTGGGGTCTGCATTACATCGGTCTGACCAAACTGATGCTGATTTGGAACTAATGATTCTCATTTCAAAAGCATTTTCTTCTAAATATTCTTAAATAGATTGACTAAGCATCTCAGGATACAAACCAGAAATTCTAGAAAATAAATGTTAGTTACTAATTATTGAAGACTTATTTAATCTAGAGGTCCTCAACCATAATCACTATCACTGTGCCTGAAACTTAATATTTACACAGTAAATTCTGTGAATGAATTAAACAAACCGAAAAACTAAGAGGAACCAGAAAATGAGTTCAGAGATGTTGAGTGATTTGCCAAAGTTCGCTCAGATCCATCTTACTCCAAAGCTTGCCCTATTAATTTAGTCTTCCCTATTTATTCTGACCGCACCCTCCACCCATGATTGCTCCTTACCAGGTGGGATTCACCATCTTAAGTTGTCATCGTCCTTAGGCTTCAGAAGAATGAAATTTGAGAACTAAAGAGCTGAAGGATGGCCAACGTGAACTTCATGTGCTCATGAGGAAACCAAGCAGAGCAACTTAAGCTTAGCTGTCAGTTCACTGGGCAAAAGTCACACATTTCAATTAGACTTCACCTCATGAGTGAGTCTGAGACCTCCAAAAGAGCTCACTGGGAGAATGAGAAAAAACAAGCCCATAGAATGGGAGAGAATATACACACACTTTATTCATTTCTAGCCAAGGATTCATGTCCTGAATATATAAAGAACAAAGCAAAGCAAAGGGAGAAAGGCAGATGGTCCAATTGAAGAACAGGTGAAAGACTTCCATAGCTCTACGTAAGAGTAGATATCTGTTAAGGTTTAGATATGGGGTGTCCTCCGAAAGCTCATGTGTGAGATAATGAAAGAAAGTTCAGAGGTGAAATGAATAGATATTGAGAGTTGTAACCCAATTAGTGGATTAATCCTCTGGTAGGGGTTAACTGGGTGGTAACTGAAGGCAGGCAGGATGTGACTAGAGGAGTTAGGTCACTGGGAGTAGCCTTTAAGGAGATATATTTTATTTATTTATTTATATTTTAGTTGTAGTTGGACACAATACCTTTATTTTATTTATTTATTTATTTTTAAATATTTATTTTTTAGTTTTAAGTGGCACAATATTTTTATTTTACATTTATGTGGTGCTGGGATCAAACTCAGTGCCTCATTCATGTTAGGCAAGCACTCTACCACTGAGTCACAACCCCAGCCCTATTTTATTTATTTTTACATGGTGCTAAGGATTGAACTCAGGGGCCCACATGTGCCAGGTGAGCGCTCCACCACTGAGCCACAACCCCAGTCCATAGGGTTTATATTTTGTCCCTGGTGGCGCACTCTCTCTCTGCTTCCTGACTGCCATGTCCTGAGTTGCTTTTCTCCTCCATACTTTTTCACCACGATGTTCTGCTTTACCTAGGGCTCCAAACTATAGAGTTAGCCATCTAGGGACTGAGACCTCTGAAACTGTGAGCCCCAAATAAACTTCCTCCTCTCTGTTATTCTCTTTTGGTCAAGCAATGAAAAAGCTGACTAGAACAGTATCCAAATAATCAATAAACATAAAATGATGTTCAAATTGTTCAGCTATATTAAATATCAGGGAAATGCACATTAAAACCAAAATTTGAGACCACTATACATCCTCCTGAACAGATAAAATAAAAAAAGCAGATAATATCAAGTGTTAGTGAGGACGTAGAGCAACTGGAACATGTTGCCAGTAGGATTGTGAGTTCATACAACCCCCCAAAAACTGCTCGACAGCATCTACAAAAGTGGAACGCATCCCTAACCTATGACCCAGCGAACTGTTTCCAGCCATGTAACCAATAGCAACAAACAAATACTCATCCAAAAGACTATACAATAATGTTTTAATGCATGATGGCATACATCTGTACTCCCAGTGGCTCAGGAGACTGAGGCTGGAGAATCGCAAGTTCAAAGCCAGCTTCTGAGCAACTAAATGAGACCCTGACTCCAAATAAAATACAAAATAAGGTTGGGGTTGTGGCTCAGTGGTTGAGTGCCCCTGAGTTCAATCCCTGGTACTCCTCCCCGACCCAAAAAATAAAAGTCTGTAGCAACACTATTCATAGCAACCAAGATTTTGTCACACAAATATCCGTTAACAATATGACAATTTATATAGAAGTTAGTACAATGAGATACAATACAACAATGAATAAAAGATGACTACATGCAACAGTGTGGATGACTCTCACAAACAATGCTGGGAGAGAGAAGCCAGATCCAGAGGAGGTAATGGCCTATGATTCTATTTATATGAATGCAAAAAAAAAAAAAAAAAAAACAGCTCATCAATGGTGTTAGATCATGGGAGTAGTGACCCAGGGAAGAAGATAGTAACAGGAAACAGGAGAAGGCTCTAGGGGCTGATCATATTGTTTCTTGATAGGGTGAGCTCACCTTGGGAACATTTGTCAGGCTGGGTGTCTCAGTCCATTTTGTGCTTCTCTAACAGGAAAACAAAACCTGGGTGACTTATAAAGGGTAGGAATTTAATCTCAGTGTTCTAGAGGCTGGGAAGTACAAGGTAAAGGTGCTGGCATCTGGCAAGGGCCTTCCTGCTGGGTCATGGAAGGCAGCACATGCAGAAGGGGAGAGGCCAAACTCTTTTTACAGGTAGCCACTCCCAAGATAACAATCACTCCCATGATAACAGCATCAACCCACTATCAAGGGCAGTGCCCAAGGCCTGATCGCCTCCCTGTGGTCCCACATCTTAACTCTGTTAACACAACGGCAGTTAAATGTCACGTGTGTGGGAGGGGATGTTCAGACCACAGCTCTGTTTATGATTTTTGTAATATTCTGTATGCATGATATACTGCAAAAATTTTTATCCTCCCTCCCACCAAAACCTATGCCAGTCTCATTATAAATCCAGACTTGAATTAACAGCTATCCTTTGAGATGTAGTCAAACTCGCAAATGGGGAACACCGATCTCTGGAAGGTTTCTTGGAAAGGATGATAGATTTCATCAGATCAATCAACTTGGCCTTTTCTATAGTTAACAGTGTGAAATGATGACCCACAAGGGCTCCTGGGTGTGGCTTTGGGGTAGCTTTGCTGCCTGGGTCTCTGATGACGTGGGGAGTAGCTGCAGAAGCAAGCACTCAGGGTGGCTGCTGTTTCAGCCTCTGCCTGACAGGAAGGAGTGAGAACCAGGTCAGTTATTTGAAGAACTGACTTCCTCCTGCCCAGCCAGAGCAGACTCCTGGCTCTGAGTAAAGCAGATAAGGTAGGATGAGTATCCATGTCTATGTGGGAGCAGGTCATTGTGGGTAGGGTGGGTTGAGACTGAAGTTACTGTACAGTTACTTAACTTGCCTTAAGCCAATGGCATGGTGAAGCTGGGAAACAAAGCTAATAAATAATAAATTAGATGAAGAATGACTTGAACTTATTTTGAATAACATACATTTAAAATGTGGTCATGGGCTAAGTGATATGGAGGAAGTAATTTCAGTTAGTTAAGAAAACAAACAGAAGACACTATCCCAAAGCTAGATGGTGTGGGTTTTTTAAGGTGATTGTGTCTTTGGATTTCTCCTTTGGTTTGTAAATTCTTATGCATACAGTAAACTGCTCACTTTCTCCAGATCAGCTTATTCATTCACATTGCTTTTATCATCCATAATCTCTAGTTTGAAGGTGGAACATAAGTATGATTTTAGAATAAAGAAATTGTTAGATAGGGTCTAATTTAAATTTCTTTTAATCAAACTTCCTTGACTCCCAAATATCTTGTCAGAAGGAAATACACATTTGATATTAAAAATTTATTAAGTAACTAAAATTGTTTTAGAAAAAAATTACTGAGCCAAGATAGTGGGAGATTGTTACTTCTTTCCTGCCTAAAGGAAGCATCACATTTAGGTGTTACACAGACCCAGATTACAGTGTGAATTTAGGTAAATGTCTTGTAAATTGCTCCAGGCTTTGCACCTCTCCTGTCCCCACTTTGCACTTCTTCTCCCAACCCCACAGCTTTCCTTCTCTTTCCCTCTCCCTTTCTCCCTCCCCCCTTTATTTGTACAGTGAGCACACTTACTTCAAAATGTTGCAATGAGGATTAGTTAAAACAAGGTATGTGAAGTGCTTAAACTGGCCCAGAGTAAGTACTATATAAATGGCTGTTGGCACAACAAAATGTATAACAGTGGTTATTAGTAATACCTATATCAATACAATAACATTAATTCTCCTTTCTTTTTTTTTCTTTTGGTACTGGGGATTGAACTCAGGGGTGCTTAACCATTGAGTTACATCCCTGACCATTTTAAATTTTTTATTTTGAGACAGGGGGGTCTTGCTAAGTTTCTTAGGGCCTTGCTAAGTTGCTGAGGCTGACTTTGAACTCATGATCGTCCTGCCTCAGCCTCCCTAGCCACTGGGATTATAGGTGTGTGCTTTTTCTCCATCTATAAAAGGAGGTCACATTTAAGCCATGAAAATCATGGATATCTATTTTAGTTTTTATTGATTCTAAAATAGCTTTTGGAGAGGGGTGGGGTGGGATGGCAAGAAATCCACCTGGATGGGAAGATTACATAGAATCAACAATGAGTTGCACCCCCCAGGAGGGCTTCAGGCTGTATTGGTTTATGTGTACACACACACTTCTTCCTACATGACATGCACAGCTTTCAGGGACCTAAAGCTCATACAACAGGTGGAGACTAAGAAAACAAGTATGAATTGGGTGGGGTGTTGGGTGGGGCCGCCCAAGTGAAGGGTCCTAACGCTCAGGCTCACTAATGAAAATCCACCTCTAAAGTCACAAGACAGAGAGGATTTTATAAGCACCCATCTCTCTTCCCGTGTCAGGCTTTTGAAGGAACCCGTGTGTATTCGTCTCAGCTTTTGCAGACTAAGTCTTTGTAGGCTATGGCTGGAACTGGAGACTAGAGGAGCTCTTCCTTTATCACCTGCCTCGGTAGCTTGTATTCGTTTGCTGTCCTGGCAAAACGTCAAGGGCAGTTTAGTCACTCAGCTTTCCCCTTGCATATGAGGTACTTGCACTGTGGCTGCACACAGCCTGCGAAGCTGCTCAAGGAAGTGGCTGTGGCGAAGCTGGCGGGGCGGAGGTGCAGCCCCTGAGAAGACCTTGCTATGTGCCTTCTGTATCAGTGACGGAGACTGTGGTTTCGAGGCTGTGAAAATGCCTATAGTTTCTCTTGAAAGACCCGTAGTGATCTGCTACTATTTGCATTTCCACTCAAGTGTCATTTTTCCCTTCATCAGAATGAGGTGGTGAGAACTTATTTCCTTTGATCTGAGGTCTGCCTGCTCAGAGATAAGACATAACTGGATAAGAGAAACAAGGACCTGCCTGCAGATAAGGAATATCTCCCTTTCCCATTCTCCTTTGTTTTTCTCTCCTTCAATTTTACATTGCTTGCACTTGATCCCCTTGCCAGATGGGAAAGCTGAAGTTAAGGTTTGTTGTCAGGCTGAGTAAAGGAAGCCAGCATTGTTTGCAGCTTCTAGAGCATGAGGGAATGCAATCCCGTGTCAGATAAGGACGAGGCACTTTCTGGAAAACACTGTGTGCTGTGTGAAATCATTGCACGTTCTTAAACAAGCTAAGGTGAGACACAGTTGTAGTGTGATCAGCTGTTGGCAGACTCGTGACTATTTCCATTCCCTGGGAACCCTCCCTAATCCCAGCAGCCCTCTCTGTCTTCCCACATACCAAGCCTCTCCCTCCCTGTGTATCCTTGACTGTTTATATGCATCTTTCACATTATGATTTATTTGTTTTCATGTCAATTTTTCTGGCTAGAGTGTGCACTTCTTGAATTCAAAGCTCACTGTGCTTCACTTGTTTTCATGTCCTTGCTACCTGGAATGTGCTTGGTCCTCAGAAGACCAAGAAAACCTGTGTTGTCAAACAGATGCACTAAATCCCATGACCACACTGTCCGGGTGCCAGACACATAAAAACAGCAAGAGGGGTTAAAGACAAATTGAAACAGGGTAGTCCCCTCGTCCGCAGTTTCACTTTCCATGATTTCAGTTACCTATGGACAACATCGGTCCAAAAATATGAAATGCAAAATTCCAGAAATAGAGCCAGGCACAGTGCATGTACCTATAATCCCTTCTGAATATAAAATCTTCTGAAGGCTGAAGCAGGAGGATCACAAGTTTGAGACCAGCCTCAGCAACTTACCAAGACCCAGTCTCAAAAAAAAAATTATAGAAATATGCAATTCATTAGTTTTAAATAACTTTTACAATAGTATTACAACTGTTCCATTTTATATCAGTTTGCCTAGGGTACTGTTTGTGGTTCCAGGCATCCCCTGGGGGTTCTGGAAGGTACCCTGAGGACAGCGTGCCTAGGATGCGATATCCCACCACTGCTGTCTGTATTTCCACCAATCCTGGAGAAATGGCCTGGTTTCTCATGGGCCTTCCTGGAGGGCAGAGGAAGCCATGGAGAAGCACTTGAGTCGTGCCTGCTGGGGGCTCCTTGAGTGACTTGCTTAGTTCGCAACACAGCCCTGTGAAGCAGGGACCGTCTGCTCCCCTTGCTAGAGGAGGAAGGTAGGTCTCACAGACTGAAGCAACTGGCCTGAGTGCAGGTGGGAGTTCTGGCCTTGGAACTAGCTGACCCCAAACAACGCTGGGCCGGGCTGTTGTGCTTCTCTAAGGGGCTTAGGGAAACTCATTCACACTGGTGCTGTGCTGTAGGTTTTATTTATTTCTATTTGTTGAATGTGATAGTGGAGTGCAGCCACCAGTGCAGAGGTGTGAGGGACAAAGGCGTTAGGAGACGGCCTCTGGGTGGGACCTGACCAATTTGTTGAATGAGATTATGCATATTATCCCAGAAAAATGGATCTGCAAGATTTCATTATTCAGGCTGTGTATGGCATGGTGAATTGCTGCCTGAGAGCATTAAAATACAATGATTTCTACTCTTCCTTTCTAACTGGGAAATGACTCAGGGTTTCCTACCCTTTTCAGATTTCTGAAGGCGGGGGCTCTCTGAAATGAGCATTTGCTTTCTCCCTGACTGTCCTTACTTACTGCTCTGCTTGACTTCCTGCTTTAGTAAACCTACATGTCACAATATTCACCAGCTTTCTCAATTCAAGTTGAACATTGGGCACCTCCTTGCCGGGTGATGGGGGAATTACCGAACCCTGAAGCCCTCAGTACATGGAAACACTCCAGTACAAGATGAAATGAAACCAGAGTCTCCATAGAGAAATAGTCAAAGTAGAAAGGGGCGAAAGTTGTAGAAAGTGATTACCTGAATTAGGTAATATTAGGTAATAATTTCTGAATTAGGGAGTGGGAGATCGGGCCCTTTAAGCACGGACAGCAATAATAATGATGCTCTTACTAGCCCTGACTGACCCCAGCCAATGCCTGCACCCGGCACCAGATGCTCGGCACTATGCTCCAGATGTGGCTGAATCAGCACATTTCCTCATCACAGCTCCATGAAGTGGGTGCTGCACTTCCCTCTGTTTTGGGGATAAGGAAACCAAGTCCAGGGGGCTCATGGAACTTGACCAACACCTCAACAGCCAGTAAGCAGCTGAGCAGAGCCATTCACGGGATGGCCAGGCCCAAGCCCTGGTCTCCTGAGCCCTCTTTTGCTCAGAGTAAATGAGATTCAGGTGGGCCGAGGGACGGGCGGAGTACGGGCCTGGACCCAGAGGACAGCACCTTGAGTTCCGTTTGGGAGGGTGGAGCATGTGGTGGGAACTGGAGATTTTGTGGATGGAGAGGTAGAGAGAGGCCAGGTTGGGGACGGTGGGGGATGCCAGGTTCACACTGAGAGCTGAGGGCTGTCCCCCACCCTTCCTCGCCTGTCCTTCTTCTCCCAGGCTCAGCTGGAGTCACCTTTGCCAGGGAGACTTCTGTCCTGTAGTCGGGGGTCCTCTTCCTCTTCCTAGCCACCCTGGGCCTTGCTGCTCCCACTCGCTGCGTCCGGCTGACTGTGTGGGAGCGAATGGGCACAGCCCGTTCTGGACCTGCCAGTGTTCCCCTTGCCCATTTGTGTGAGGAGTGCCATCCTCACACCGTGGTCTTTGCCCAAGAAGGGCATGAAGCACAAACCCTCAGCTGTGTGGTGAGACCTGAAAACAGTGCAAAGACCGGGCCTCCTATTTTTTGAAGAATTGTGTTCCTCTTCTGAGTTCTGCTCCCAACATTGCAAAAGTTTAAGTCACTGGAGGCAGGTGTATTTGTTTACCCAGGTTTTCAAGAATATGTAAAGTAAACCAATGTGGTTTTTACTTTCCTACTCATGTAAGGAACCACAAGTCAACCTGTGCTTTATCCTGGTAGCCCTGTGGGGTTGATGGAGTTGTCTCTGACTCTCTTGGTACTTCCCAAGGGCCCACTCACCTCACTAATTAACTCCATCTGCCACCCTAGAGCCCTCTACTGACTAGGAAAGGTTTATTCAACAAAAGTCTTTTAAATAATTTTAGAACATAAGTAAATTGTCTCTTACGGGCACCTTGTCTTGGGTAAGTAGACTATGAGCCAAGAATAGTTTCGGTGATGGGCTGGGGTTGTGGCTCAGTGGTAGAGCACTTGCCTAGTATGCATGAGGCACTGGGTTCATTTTTCAGCACCACATAAAAATAAATAAATAGTCCATCAACAACTAAAAAAGAAAAAAAGAATAGTTTTGGTGAATTGTTTTTGAGTGATTTAGAAGAAATATTACAGAGCAGACTCTCCATGTTGACAGTTAACTTCTAAGACTCTAGTGCTAGCCTAAGAGACAAAGCGCAGACAAGCACCAAACTTGCACAAGAGGATGGAAAAGTTGAAATAATTAAAACAATTTGTATGGAAAGAGGAGTTCTGAACTCACAATTGTAACTGGAGATCAGACCTGGAATCTATTGCATAAACAAGAAAACTCACAATCAAAATCTCTGAACTCCGAACAATACCAAACAACAACCAACCCATCCTCTATTTCCCTGTGTCTCATTCTCCTGAAAACTCAATAATATGTTGAGAAATGAACAAGATAATTATATAATTAACTTGAAAGTGACCTGAGGGATAATGGATCCTCTAATTCAATAGTTCTTCAACTTGTAAGACTTATGCTCACTCATTACAGGAAATGCTTTGTAGTTCACCTGTTACTCTCCTGAAATTAAATTTATGTACAGTATGACCCACATACATGATATTTGTACTAATGCAATGTCATTGTGATGAAAGGAGAAGTAAAGGGGCAGTAAGTAATAATGATACAAGATGTACATTGGTATGAAAAGTTCATGGGAAAACAGGAAGTAACCAGATGTCCACACACAGAGTCCTGTTGAATGGGCCAGCATACCCAGACTCTTGCTAAAGTGTGGTGTTAGGGATTCAAACACTCCAAGCAGTATTTTCTTCAGTGACGTCCTTCTGCAATGGCAATGATTCTTGTTAAAGTTCTGAGTGAAACCAAGTAGTTTTCCTTCAATTTATATAATAGTTGCATTCCTAAAAAAAAAAAAAAAAAAATTCAGCATCTTAAAAACTTGCAAAATATACTTGGTGTTTATATAGGGGCTAGAATCTTTTTTAAAAAAATTTTTTAGTTGTATTTGGACACAATACCTTTATTTCATTTATTTATTTTTATGTGGTGTTGAGGATCAAACCCAGCACCTTACATGTGCTAGGTGAGTGCTCTACCTCTGAGCCACAACCCCAGTCCCAGGGGTTAAGAGTCTTTCATCAGATAATTATACTTTTTTTTTTCCTAAATTAATTTCTGCTAAGAGAATCAACATTTGTATTGGAATTAAAGAAAATTCTTTGACAACAAAAATACCCACATATTTCTAAATATGGGAGTGTGGTACTGTCCCCATGATAAGTCCCGAACAAGTCCCAAATGAAGCAACGTGTGGCTCAAACATGTCAAATGGAATGTTCAAAGCCATGAGCTGGTGGGGCACCAGGAGGCCGCTGGTAACAACAACAACAAAGTTTTCCGTTGGAGCCATCTGTTCCTTTTCTTTCTCATTGCTGATGTCTCTCTGACTTTATTTTGGTGGCCCTCCATGTGCTCTTATTGTAAGACACATCACTCATCATAGCTTTGTTACAAGTCAAGCCATGTATCCGAGGCATCCAGAAGGGTGCCTAGCACTTAAAAGGTGCTCAAGAAACCTTTACTGAGTGATGGCATGGATGGCTCTGGGAAACCAAGAGTTCATTTTTCTGTAGCTAGGAGTGAGTGGCCGCAAGGGGGAGCCCCAGCTCCCGCTTCTCCATGGAAAGGAACTTCCCTCACCTGTACTGAGGGACCTAGGTGTGGGTTGGTATGTTTTTAATGATAATTGGATCCTGTATTTTTGAAATGTGTAAAACATGAAAGACTAGAAATTAAAGAGTTTCATACCACATTATATGTTGTAGGTATCTCAAAATATTGTTTATACCACCTCCTCTTTGAAATTAAGGTTGTCATTAGGTCACTAATAGATCTATTATTTCATGAATCAACACACAGATTAATGTCACAATTTAAAAATGATTTCAGTATAATCAATTTCCTTTGTAACCCAATGTGTTTTATTTTATACATTTAAATAATAGGCCTCACTGGACTTCCAAGATTAAGGGAAAAGTTTAAGAATCTTTGCTTAAAGAGAATGATGGCTTATGGCTCTGTTAACCTCATTCACAAATCTGCTAAGGATCATAAATTAATATAATATGGATTTCTGTTGAAGTCCAACAAGGGGAGTGTCACTTCTGCCCCCCTGGAGGGCGTCATATTACTAAGGGAATCATGTAGGGGTGATAACAAAAATGGTATCATAGAAAGTATATTGACTTGATCTTCTACGTTTTCTTGATAGAGGGATATCTATCAAACCTTTCAACTTGCACTAAACAGAAAAAGACCTGATGCATAAGGATAAGGAGCCTCATGAAAACTATTAAAAACCATAAATAATTGATAGATTGAGGCTGTGGTGTTGCCACTTCATGCTTCTCTAATTTATTATATTTTTTTTGAGTTTTGACATTATTTGAAAAAAATAATATCTAACAGCTAAGAACATCATTTCTCTAATTTATTTTCAATTAAGATGATGTAGTCAGTCATAGTATACCATAAGGGTCTGATAGGATTATGGAGAGTTGAAAAATTCTTTTGTATTATTCTTGTGTTTGTGGTGGTGCTGGTATAAACACGTCTACTGCTCTGCCAATTATGTCAAAGCAGCACATACAATTCTGTACAGTATATGATACTTGCGAATGATAATCAATGCCTGTTACTGGTCTATGCATTTACTATACTTGCTTTTTTACCATTATTCTAGAGGTTTGATATATACTTGCATGTGTGTATGTGTGTGTGTGTGTGTGTGTGTGTATGCCTAGTGCTTGCAGCATGCAATTCCCACACCTGTAATCCCAGTGACCCTGGAGGTTGAGGCAGGATGATTGCAAGTTTGAGGACAGCCTTGGAAAATTAGTAAGAACTTCTCAAAATAAAAAACAAAAGGGCTGGGGATGTAGCTCAGTGGTAGAGCACCCGTGTGTTCAATCCCTAGTACTGAGAGAAAGAAAGAATGAATGAAAGAAAGAAAGGGAGAGCCATGTTACACCATGGCAACCTCATCCAGCTCTCTTACAGCATCTCTTGTTGCATAATATTCCCTGGTGCTTGATCTAAGCTCACATTATTTTGTTCATCGTGGCCCTAGGAGCAATGTACGTATTCTGTGTAGCCTAGATGGCCTACAGGCTGGACCATCTAAGGTGTGTGATGCAGCAGGTGAACTCTGATGTTTGTACAGTAACAAAACTGGCTAATGATGCATTTCGCCTAACTTATCCTATCATTAAGTGATGCATGATTGTACCTCAAACATAGACCTTTATACCTCTGACCACCAAAGATAAAGAATCAATATTAGGACTTAATAAAGAAACTTATTTTCAAATGTTTAAAAAAAAAAAAGAATCAATATTAGGAAAATCTAACTTTGGGGCTGGGGCTATAGTTCAGTGGCAGAGCACTTGCCTAGCACATGTGAGGCACTGGGTTTGATCCTCAGCACCACATAAATATAAACAAATAAAATAAAGGCATTCTGTCCATCTACAACTACAAAAAAAAATTTAAGAAATCCAACTTTGGAAGTTTAGGGTTTTTGGATATAGGAAGTTTTATTTAATAAAATTTAAAATGCTACACCATCACCACAACAGAAAATGGAAAGATTTGTCTGGGTAGAACATTTGGTCTTCTCTGCAATAATGCTGCAGAGATATTCAAGCCAGGAAAAATGATGCTTTTTTTTTTTCTTTTCTACAGGTATTGAAAAGCCTGGGCTTTAATGACCATTTTTTTTTTTCTGACCTGGAAACAGTTTAAAGGAAAGGTTATCTTCTATAAGTCATTGATAGTCTTCTTACTGCTATTTGTAAACTTATTTTAGATTGGAGATTGCTTCTGCTTTGCAGAAATTATCTGCTTGGAGCCATGCATAATTTATAACAATCTCTGGCAAAACCTCAGAAGAGATATGCTCTTGTCTCAGGCGGACGTCAGAGGCGGGAGCAGCACCCAGTGAAAACACTCCCCCAGTGACTCTGGCAGAGGCACAGCCTCTGAGAGCTTTCTTCTTGAGGATTATGACACAGTTAAAAAGGAAAAAAGGGCGCCAGGCAAAGCAGAGTCACGAATGAAATTGGAGAGGGGCTCTTTTGAGAACGTGGGGGTGACTGTGGACGCTGGAGCCCTTTGGCAGGACGGTGAAACCCTTCCAAATTGGGTGGAAGAAAAAGGAGAAGAAATGGCCCACGAAGTCAATCTGGATACCCTCAAGGAGTTAGAACTCGAGGTCATTCTCCAGGTCCTGCACCGTGACCAGGCTGTTCAAAGCCTAGAGGAAGAAAGGATAAGGTGAGTCGTCTGCAGAGGGGCACACTCTGCAGATTTGGCTTTTTCTGCCCCGAGTCTGCTCCTGCTTGGCTTTGGGCTACCTGCTTACTGGTTACTGCTCACTCACTGCTGAGCCCGAATGAAGGCATGTGGGTGCTTATTTTTGCTATCAAACTAAACTTGGAAGGTGGTAAGAACAAAGGGAGGCTGCCCTTGCTCATCATTTTGTGACGTTGCTGTCCGTCTGCTTGTCCTTTTCTCTACTTTGGGGCACTTTCAGGTTTCTGGAAGTCCCCAAAAGAATGCTCTCAGGTTAAGAGTTCTCCCACCTTACTTTTGGTGTAACCTGAATACACCAGAAGGCAGCTTTGGAAGAGCAAGTCTGATGGAATCCATTGCTCTCTTTTTTCCTTTGGCCACCTTTGCTTCCGTGTTGGCTTTGAGGAAAGACAGAGCATACACACGAACCTGCTTAGCCTGTCCCTGACTATTTTGCCAACAAAGTTTCTTTCCTGTCTGTCTCTAAGATGCAGGAGCTATTTGATATGAATTAACACTTAATAAGGCAGTGCTGGATGGTATCAAAACTGTCCATGGGGCTGGGGTTGTGGCTCAGCGGTAGAGCGCTCGCCTCGCACGTGAGAGGTCCTGGGTTTGATCCTCAGCACCACATTAAAAAAATAAATTAATTAAGTAAAGATATATTAAAAAACAATATTTATAAAAAACTGTTCACTGTTAGTTGTTAAGGTCCATCTTTGTAAAATATATTGGTGCCTGTTTATCAATGTTTAATAGGGGACATGAAGTTTAGAAAATAAGAAGAGTGTGCTTACCATGTGCAAGGCCCTGGGTTCAATCCCCCCACCAAAAAGAAAAGAGAAAGCAAATGGAATATGTTTTTAGTTTTGTTTTATATCCAAGGGCAGAACTCTTTTGAAGTCTGCCAAGAAAAACACAGAATGTAAAACTTGGACAACCAAATGCTTGAGAAACAAGGAACATTTTCTGGTTAACTGGAAGGTACAGTGCTCTTTTCCCATCCTCCCTTGTGATTGCAAAGCTCTCAGAGTGTACTTACTTGTAAACTTTCTTCCATTAGAAAACATAATATGCTGACAAAAATGGCATTTTCTTTGATGATTAAAGAGCTTTCAGTGATCTGGAGACATTTTGAACATTAACAAAGTTACACGGGTACTATGGCAAGGAACTCAGTCCCAGTGTTTCTAGGGCAAATACTGAAAGTTGCATTTTAAAGTACCTTTCTGATGCAATCTTGTTTCTTCTCTTCTAAAACTAGGTAACAGAGACATTCCATGAACAAGTGCTCTGGTTAATGACAATTTGGGGGGGATATAATACAGTGTCCCTTTCCACTCTGGCTATTGTCTAGAGGAGTTAGGGGCTGGAAGTGCGCTGATCACCTGTTAAAAACAAAGTAGCAAAAGCATAGCATCAGTTAAATAATTTTATCGAGTAACTTGCACCTATAGCAGAGATGTGTGCTCTATGATTGTGGATCTTTCCATGCCTTGCTTATTAGAATGGATGCCCTATTCTGTGTCTTTTTTCTTCTTTCGCTGTTCTTGGGCACACAAGGCTGAACCTACAACAAAAGTAGCAGCTAGCTCCTCTACGCTAGGCATATACTTATGCTTTGCCAAGTAATCCTTGCAGACACCTGGGTGGTAAGCTTGACATCTGCTTCACAGTTCAGAGAACCCTGAGTCTCAGCTCCAAGGGTTGCGGTGGAAACCCAAGGATGTCGGATGCCAAAGTCCTTTCCCATGCCATAGGCAGCGGGCGGGGTACTGTGGGCTCTGCCCTGTAGCCTGGCATTCCATGCAGCCCTATCTTCTTTGGCTCTGTGGGCCACAGGAAACTGAAAACACACCTGCAGCATCTCCGGTGGAAAGGAGCCAGGAATTCCAGCCGTGAGTACAAGGAGAAGTGCTGTGCACGCTGCCAGCGGGCCTTGGGGCTGCTGCTGAACCGGGGGACCGTGTGCCTGGGCTGCAGCCACCGTGTGTGCTCTGAGTGCCGTGTGTTCCTGAGGAGGAGCTCCACCTGGAAGTGCACGGTGTGCTTCGAGGAAAGGTGAGCATCTCCAGGGGTCAGATCACTCTACTACCAGGCCTCACAGAGGTCTGAAACAACCCTTTAATAAAGAGAGCAGCCATTCCTCAATCCAATTGATAGATGCTTCCAGTGTGCCCAAAGTGGCTTGGGAGTCCTTTTATTTTGAAAAAAACTGTTATATTAAAAAGTTTTTGTTTTTTGTTTTTTAATTTATAGCAGTTTGTCAGGCTACCGAGGGATTAACCCTGGAGTTCAGTTCATCTGGACCACTTGACTAGTGCCTTAATTTATCTTCCTCAGTGAAAATGGAATGAATGGGGCATAGGGAATGTGAGGGTGAGCCTGTGCACCTTTCAACAAGGCCTCTCTGCAGGAGGCTAGCTGGACTACATTTGATACTCAGATAAAGATCTAGATTTGGTTCCTATTGGTGAAATACTGAATCTATGTTCATTTTAACCTTTTGGTGGTGAGGTTCTTAAACAAATTTTAACACAGAATTGGTGTTTTTGAGCTGCCTGTTTTGAAAATGGCAACATATTGATTTGCCTTGGACCAGTATCATTCAAAGCAAGAATGGGCAAGTCATGGATTCCTTCAAAACATAGGAGGGGTCTCTTTTGGGGGAGAGGGTGAAAAAGGACACCTCGGAGCTTACCAGAAGGAGGAATGTGAGGCATGTGTCAATCTGGAGAGTAATCAGAGACCTGAAAATGACGTCTAAATTTGCAGAGGTGTCCCAGGGACAGAGTGGAGAGTTGCTCACACAGTGGGGATGGTGTCTAGGCTCTCTCTCCTAAACCAGGAGGGCTGTCTTTACCCAATACCCTGACATTAATCTACTTAATTTCCCATCCCTTTGCAAGGTGTAATGTATTTCAGTTATTCAACCAAAGAGAAAAGTGGTTCAACCTGATCTCCGCGCTGAATTCTACAGCAGCTCACCACGTCGCCCTGACTTCCATTAGTCACCCTTGTTTCTTTGGTTGGCTGGAGTCTGAGCCTTTCAGGCTTTTCTTAGCTCAAGAGTGAAAACCAAAGCCCTACTATGAGTTGCCCTGGACACATGTGTGTTGAAGCAGGCTTGGGGCCCTCAGGAGACCAGATGACAATTCCAATCATCTCTAGGAAGGTCTAAATACCTTCTTTCCATTTCAATCAATGCTATAGATTTGAAATTTAGTACCCAGTGTGGCTCAGGAGGCTGAGGCAGGAAGGCCAGTCTCAGCAATTTAGCAAGGCCCTAAGCAACTTAGTGAGACCCTGACTCAAAATTAAAAAAAAAAAAAGGTGGATGGGGTGCTGTGGATGTAGCTCAGTGGTTAACTGCGCTTGGGTTCAATCCCTGGCATGAAAGAAAGGGGAGGGAGAGGGAGAGATAGAATTAGAGAGATAGAGAGCGAGAGAGAGAAAAAAGAAAGAAAGAAGAAAGAAAGAAATTAATTTGATAAACCTTGCCTGGTGAGACTCAAGATCCCTCAGTAGTTTTTCATCTTCTCATGATTAACTGTAAATTAAAAATCAAAACAGGAGTTCAGGGGCTGAGGCAACTCCCAGGAAGCTGACCCATCTTGAAATCTCTGTCCTAGAGGGCATGATGCCCAGGCATTGTAACCCGACTCTCTAAGTCCATGAAATGTCATTTCTAAAACCCCAGTTTCCTTATTTTGAAATAAGGGTGCTTTCAAAATACCTGAGGTAATTGCATCATTGAGTGGTGGGGATGGGGGTGGGTCGTTAATCTGCGCCTGCCTTCTTCCTTTGGCTCTGCCCCTTCTTCACAGCCCTCGTCCTCTCTCCAGCTTTGTCCTTTCTGGCTGCCCTCCTGATTTAGGACCAAAGACAAGGCTTTGTAAAACTTCAGAAGGCTGTTTGACGTTCCTCGCTGCCTCCCCTGGGACCTGAGAAATCCTCTTGACCCCACTCAGTTTTCTCCCCTGCTTCTCCCTCAGCTTGAGGCTCCTTTTTCAGGAAGAAGTGCTTTGAGGACAGGATGAGGGGGGAAAGTTTTTAAATTCAGGAATGGGGAGCTCTGGGGTAGCAATTAAAAATACAGACCAGAGAACTAAAAAAATAAATAAATAAATATTAAAAAAAAAATACAGACCAACTTACAGATTGTTGCAAAGCAAAAGGCCTGTGAGCTGGGCTGGCCTGGGCTGTGTGGCAGGCCCAGGGGACCTGTTTAGAGGGCTTCTGCTTCCAGGGAAAGTCCTCTCTTGGAGGACTGCCATCAGCAGAGCTGCTGGGGGTGGGGAGCTCAGAGGAGCTCTGAGGAGGGAGGGAAGAGGCGGATTCCAGACCATCCGTAGCTGGAGTACTCCTGTCAGCTTTATTTAAACCTTCCAACAATCCCAAGTGGTAGCTACTAGCATCATCCTCATTTTGTGGAGGAGAAGGGGGGGCTGAGACATAATATAGTGTGCCCTGGAGCCCAGGTCCCCTCTGAGTCCCCACTGTGGCCACCTGCTGGGATACTTGCGTGGGAGGGCAGAGTCTTCAAAGCTACTCAAATAGCTGTGTCCCCGGCAGCAGGAATGAAGGGTGAGCAAAGGCTCTTTACTCCATGAAAACCTACCAAGAGTGTTATTCTGCTGGGGGACTCAAGAGGCGGAAGACGAAGGTAAAAGAGCAATGAGAAGGTCCCTGCAGTGAAGAGCACCCAGTGGGAGCCTGGTACTGAAGTGGTGGGGACTGAGAGGCAGTTCAAAAAGGGGTGAGGGAACTCGGCTGCAGGGACGAGAGAGGGAAGAGTGGAGCCCGCTCTGAGGCCTGGCCAAGCAGCGAGCAGCTAGCTTTGCAGCAGTCTCAAGGCTTCAGAGAACCAGAGGAAACAGAGAAGGGGGAGAGGAGCAACAGAGAGAACGCGGTGAAGGAAGAGGAGGTGGAGAGGGCCTCCAAGAAGCTGGTTGAACGTTGCTTTCTGCAGTGAGAGGGCAGGTGTGGTCCTCGGCAGGCGCCAACCAGAAGGTGACTCCAGTAGGAAGGGTGTGCTTGGGGAGAAGGAAGAGGAAAGCAGACAGAAGCATGAACGTACCCTTGCTTAACACTTGGGTTCCCTCCCATGGAATTTATTGAGAGTTTCTACTGTGAAATGGCCCAACTTTGATCGGGCAAATGGGAGGAAGGGTAGAGAGGGTACATGGGGGCAGGAAAGATAGTGGAATAAGATGGACATCAATACCCTAGGTACATGTGTGACTGCACATATGGTGTGACCTACATCGTGTACAACCAGAGAAATGTAAAGTTGTGTTGC
Organism: Marmota flaviventris; assembly: GCF_047511675.1. Taxonomy (NCBI): domain Eukaryota; kingdom Metazoa; phylum Chordata; class Mammalia; order Rodentia; family Sciuridae; genus Marmota; species Marmota flaviventris. The sequence goes on along the minus strand of NC_092503.1, from coordinate 8,610,129 downwards.
AATTGTGTACAATGAATCAAAATGCATTCTGCTGTCATATATACCTAATTAAAATTAATTAATTAAAAAAATGAAATGGCCCAAGATAAAACTATATTGAAATGTCAGAGAGACTAAGCTATATATTTGCTTGTTTTTGCTTATTTTTAAAATATTTATTTATTTATTTTTGGGTACTGGGTATTGAACTCAGAGGCACTCAGCCACTGAATCCCATCCCCAGCCCTATTTTGTATTTTATTTAGAGACAAGGTCTCATGGAGTTGCTTAACACCTTGCTGTTGCTGAGGCTGACTTTGATCCTCCTGTCTCAGTCCCCTGAGTCACTGGGATTGCAGGTGTATACCTCTACGCCAAGCTGCTCATTTAAAAAAAAGAAAAAAAAATTTTTTAGTTGTAGTTGGACACAATGCCTTCATTTTATTTATTTATTTTTAATGGAGTGCTGAGGATTGAACTGAGGGCCTTGCATGTGCTAGGCGAGCACTCCACCGCTGAGCCACAACCCCAGCCCCATTTTTTTTTTCTTTAAGGGTAAGATTGAACTTGGTGACTTAGGTTTGTACTGATTTTTTTTTTTCTTCTTAAATAATGTTCTAGGGCTGGGGATATGGCTCAGTGAGAGCACTTGTCAAGCATGCATGTGGCCTTGGGTTCCATCCCCAAGACTGCAAAAAAAAAAAAAAAAAAATCTATATGCAGTGGCTTCAAATTCCACTTGTCTGGGAGATATCTGCTCATCTCTGAAGTACAATATTGCTGAGGAATTGCTATCACATAGGCTCTCCCACTTGCATTGTAATTGGCTATGACCTAACAGATTCATTCTTCAGATATTTGTGAGTATGCTCCTGTTTCATTTGAGAATATGTATCATACATTTACAAATTCTCAAGAGGTTATTACGTATACTTATCATTATTATTACAATTATTATTTTGCAATGCTGGGGGTGGAACCTGGGGCCTTGTACATGTGATACGTGAGTGCTTTACCACTGAGCTACACCCCTGAGCCCCAGAGTTTGTTTTGCTTTGTTTTCATTGGGCTATTTTGCTGGTAGTAAGACTTCTTTGGTCTGATTAGGTTCAAAACTTGTTGCTCAAGAAATTCTCCATGTTTTCAATATTTTAACAATGTGCCACTGAACTTTTTTTATAAGACAATGAGAAGATTTTAGACTAAGGTTTCAATTTGCAGCAGGTTCACGGTGGTTTCTTAGTTAACTCGGATGCCTCTGGTGCCACAGCTGGTGCCAATGGGGAGCAGCATAATGCTCAGCTGGAAACAGACCCAGACCTTGATCTTGGCGTTTCACCATCACTTCCTCAGTTCTCAGGTTCTCAGTCCTGAGCTGTTGCAGAGCAGAAATGGTGAACGTACATCTTGGAATTTATCATAAGGGATTTAATTTGGCTTGGGTGCCTTTTTGATTAGGATTTGGAGGTAAGCGTGTTGTCACAGGATGCATTCATTGTGTTTTCTACATCGCATGGGAGAATTTTTATTGAAAATCACGCAACATTTCAATAATGGTTCTATAACAAAATTGTTTCCTGCTTAAAATAAAACTTTCAGAGGTTAGAAAATGTACTCCTGGCTGGGAATGGTGGCACTTGCCTGTGGCTTGGGAGGCTGAGGCAGGAGGATCACGAGTTCAAGGCTAGCCTCAGCGACAGCAAGGCACTAAGCAACTCTGTTTCTAAATGAGAGACCCTGTTTCTAAATAAAACACAAAAACGGGCTGGGGATGTGGCTCAGTGGTTGAGCGTCCCTAAGTTCAATCCCTGGTAGAGAAAGAAAGAGAAAAAAATACATGAAGACAAGTTAAATTAATGTGTAAAATATTTCAGAGTCATACATTTATAAATTCTCAAGAGCATAGCCACTAAGCCTGATTTCACAAGGGAAGAGCTTTGTTCTTTGCTGTACAAGTTTCGATCTTGCTGAACTAGATTGCACCAAGGAATACTCTATGGCTCCACTCACCTAGGTCCTTGGCCCAAGATTTTTAAATTTTTGTTTGTTTGTTTTTGTTTTGTTTTATTTTGGTACTAGGAATTGAACCCAGGGGTGATTTACCACTGAGTTACATCCCTAGACCTTTTTATTTATTTATTTATTTATATTTTGAGATGGGATTTGCTTAACTTCTGAGGTTCCTGCTAAGTTGCTGAAGCTGGCCCCCAGCTTGCATCCTTCTGCCTTAACCTCCTGAGTCCCTGGGTTACAGGTGGGTGCCACCGCACCCGGTAATATATGGTGTTTCCTAGTTCTGACCTAGCACTGACATCTGTTTTAGTTTTTGCATACAGCTTGCCTATTTTACTTAGTACATGTGCATTGTTTTCTTAGGAACACAGTAGATGATCACAATATTCTTTTTATGCATGTACTGAATGTAATGATTATTTTGTTATTTGACACCTTATAATACCAAAACAAGCAGTAAAAACGTAGACATTTATGGAATACTTTTTAGGGAAAAAAGCTTATTTTGTACTTGCTGAAGAGAATGTTTTCATAGTATTACATATGTCATTCTTGCTGAAAGTCCTATTCATTCTGTGGTCAGCACTTGATTAGTCAGGGCAAGTCCTGCCTTTAAAATAACTTTCTGAGAATTAGTAAGCTTCCTGTTTCATTGTGTCTTTTACCATCTCTAAGTTGAAGGTCAGCCTCAGGAGGCAGCATTCCGGGCTGGCACAGTGCATGGTAGCCAAGTGCTGGAGTTGGGAGGATGCTGGGAGGCTAGCTGTTCCTTTAGGTCACGCTCTTACGAGAATTTCCACAGTAACATTCCCATGTGCACAGCCCATTCCCATACCAAGTACATGCAGTGTGTGATTCATAGATTTCAGATGATTCGTCTTCTGCTCCTTTAAAGCAGATATTTCAGAATCAACATTATTAAGCCCACATTCTGTTGAAAGAAGACAGCCCCTGGGTTTCTGCCTAATGGCAAAACTGACCCTTGTGATTGTCCTCTCAAGTCCCTCCTCCCTCTGTGATGTTTGGCGATGTAGGGGACTAGGATTGGTGGGTGCCTTTTTCAGATTCAAATTACACTGTGGTTTTTGGAAATGAACAAAGTGCTCCTTTAAAAGGAAATGCTCGAGTTTGCCAATCTGCTATGCACTCGGTTATCAATATTTCCGTATTTGTAACTATGGTATTGAAGTCAGCTGATAAAAAAACAGTAATTCCTTCTCCCTTTCAAAATGGAAAGAAAGAAAGAAAGAAAGAAGACAAAGAAAATTGTAACAAAGAACTGAAACTGTAACCTTGAAGGGAGTTCCCCAAGCCTGTCTGCAATGGTTACTTTATATTTAATTTCAAAGGAATTCTCAGGCTCCACAATCTGGCACTAATAAATTTGTTACTTTTATGCTCTCATGCCTTCCTCCCTGTGCCCCTCCGGTGATGTGGGAAGGTGGATTGGCACCTGGCCCAGTTCCCACTTCACGAGCAGTGACTTCTCTGTTGACTTGGTAAGAGCAGTCCAAAATGGTGATTCTAAGGTGTTTTGTTTTCTGACAAGAGAGACTGGCCTATGGTTCTGAGAAGACTATGAGTTGCAGTGTGGACCCATCAAGTTCGCCATGACTGTGGGATAGGAGGTCCATTTGGAGCTATTCTGTGAGCAGGGGAAGGGGCTGGCCGCTGCATGAGGCAGGGCTTGAGGTCTGGTTTGGGAAGTTGGTAGTAGAGGCTGGGGTGGAGGCCGTGAGGGCACTCAGAAGAAGCCCGTGGGGTGGGAGGAAGAGGAAAGCAGAGAAGGAGATCTCCCTGGCGACTCCTTCAAGTTCAGAGCCCTGAGTGATGATTGTGTGTGTGTGTGTGTGTGTGTGTGTGTGTGTGTTTAATATTTTTGTTGTCCGTTGTCAACGGACCTTTATTTTATTTACTTATATGCAGAGAATAGAACCCAGCGCCTCGCACATGCTAGGCACTGAGCCATCACCCTGGCCCTTAGAATATGTTTTTGATCCATTGAATTAATGGGTTTGGCAGGAAGATGTCTGGGAACTATTTGAAAAAAAAAAAGTACGGAGGAGTGGAGGAAGGCATCCAAGGGCGCTGAGCGGCAGGGAGGTCAGGGTCAGAGGGCAGCCGTGCTGGTGAAGCTGGAGTGGGGGGACGGCTGCTGCTTTTGAAGGAAGGGCGTGGGCAAGTGATGCCGAGCGAGTTCATGGACACTTACTGGCTGTAGAAATCTCGCTGGAGTGTGGTTCTGCGGATCATGACAGGGCCACATCCTATGTGATTCTTGGTATGATCCCAGTGAACATGTTGTAGAAATAATTTTAATCATCTTGCCAATCATTTTTGAAATGTCTGTATTCCCACAGTTATCACTTTTAATGTTACCGAGCTCCTCCTTCCAGGATCACTTGTTACTGTCTTGCTTTATAATTATTTGTTCCACAAGTGTGCTAAGTCAGCTGCACTTTAACTCCTGCAGAGCCTGTCGCCCGTCTTTGAGGTCATGATTTCCCAGTTCACATATTCCTTATTTTGATTCATTTTCCATCAACTGTAGTGCTTTCTCAAGATTTTTTTCCCCAGGAAGAGCACATGGTCTAAACATGTGTTTATATTTTTATACTGTATATTTTTTCATATCTGAGAGTGCTTTCTAGTGACTTTCCTTCATGAGCAGTGACTTCCCTGGGTTTTAAAATCCTGGACTGCAACCTTTTAATCAAAGATTTGCAACAAATGCATCCTCATTATATTTTGGAATTTAACATTATAGAGACGTTGGGGTATTTTAAAATTTTTATTTATCACTTGGTTTCTATGCATTAGAGACATTGTTCCCCCCCAATACCCGCATCCTTGTTATTAAAAATAGTTCCTAAAGTGTGCCTAGGAATAAGTCTCTTCAACTGATCCCCCCCTTTTTTTTCTTAAGATAAGAGTCTCCTAATGTCACTGAGGCTGGGCTCCAGTGACCCTCCTGTCTCAGCCTCCCCAATGGCTGGGGCTACTGGCATGTACCCTCTCATCCAGCTTCTCCATAGTGTTTGTTGTGGAATAAGAAATGTTCCTTTGGGCTGATTATTCAGCCCTGTGAATTTGTTTATCGGCCTCTTAACGGTTTCTTTGATTGGAACTGACTATTCTGGCTATTCTTTGATGCCACCTGGCTGGTTTCTTCAGTGATAATGTCTGACGGGTAGGTCGGCCTTGTCCTGCCATTGTTGGGTCTTCTCTGCAGCGTGTCAGGTCTCCTGCAGGTCTGGAGGCGCCTGGCTGAGCAGCCAATCTCTGCTCCTACTGAGCACTTCTCTCTGCCGTGGCCTTGTTAGTTTCCTAGATCCTCCTTCTCTCCAGCCTGGCTTCTCCTATCTTTTTCACAATGGTGATGTGACATGTTTGTGAAGACCGATGATTCCCTTGGTGCGCAGGTTCAGCATGGCCACTTCTCTGTCTCCCAGACGCCATGTCTCCTGCCCCAGGCATTTTGTCTGACGCTCTTACTGTTTCCTCAGACCCCCAGCTGCGGCTGTCTGGCATAGAGCAAGCCTTCCTCCCTGTGCCGCTCTCATGCCTTCCTCCCTGTGCCCCTTGGGTAATGTGGGAAGGTGGATTGGCACCTGGCACCTGGCCCAGTTCCCATAGTCCAGGCCTTGAACCTCCACAGCTCTGTCAGGCTGTAGTAGAGTTTCTCTTATTTCATCAACTAGATGTAGCAAACCAGAAGTCACAGCCCCAGACTCACTCTCGTAATCAGAGACTCAGGCAGCCCAGCCCTTGTTGCTTTTGGCCTGCACAGAGTTCAATACTGATCAATGCCTCACAGTGGGCCGTGGGTTCACCACGGTGCCTGCCCCTCCCTGCCATTGTGCCAGCCACTTCCTCCGCCTGGTGCCTGAGTGTGTCCCCCCACCCCACATGTTTCTAGGGCATGACACATGCTAAACTTCAGTGCACCCTGCTGTGGGCTCTACCCATCAGGCTCCCACCGGGTTCTCAGGGTGCCCCCTGCAGAGGGGGAATGTTGCTTCACAGTGCCTGGGGCTGGGACTGGCATGGGGTGTGACTGGGGGCTTGCCTCTCTCTGAAGTTAAGGAAAGGACAGTTATAAATGTTTTGCAAGAACTGTTGATAGCAGCTTGATGAGATCATTTCTTTATCTTTATCTCGATTCTCTGACTCTTCATGGTTACTCAGGATTGGTCTCTTTTCTTGTAAGAAAGTCAAAATCAGATCAGATGTGCTTCTGGAAAAACCCCACTGGTTTGTAACTGCAAAGCATCTGAGATACAGATTACTTGAGGTAAAAAGCTTTCAACTGTGTGCACACACAGGTCTGTTCTAGCTGGGAATCCCCAAGCAGTTGGACAAACTAGCAGTTAGATTTTTCTCAGTTTTACAATCCAACTTCTTTATTTGGCTATTTTCAGCTCATGCATCTGATGAGCCACCAGGGCCCTCTTAAGAGCTCTCTGGAGGATTCCTTGCCATTAGGGCACTGGTGGAAGAGCAGATCTGCACAGATGTACTTTTGCAGATAGTCAATGAATCCTGATTATGCAAACCAACTTTCCACCTCTTGCATTGACTGATAAAAATACCTTAATATTTAATAAACTCACTTTTCTTTTCCTTTTTTGTACCAGGGATTGAACTCATGGGAACTTAATCACTTAGCCACATCCCCAGCACCACCTTTTTTTTTTTTGTATTTTATTTAGAGACAAAGTCTCACTGAATTGCTTAGGGCCTCACTAAATTGCTGAGACTGGCTTTGAACTTGAAATCCTCCTGCCTCAGCCTCCAGAGCCATTGGGATTACAGGCATGTGCCACTGCGCCTGCATATGTTCACTTTTCTTGGTGTATAAGGCACAGGTGCCATAGCTTATGCCTCTGCAGATGCAAGTAACTTAGATGCAAAATAAAATTGCATTCCAACATGTGGCTCACTGGTAATAGTAGTGAGATCAAATAGCTTTCTGTTAGGATCCTCTATTCTCCTTTGCGTTTGTTGAACGTCTGTGGACTAGAATTTTGCGAGGTGCTCTTCAACAATTGTTTCTTTTTTGCTGATGAAATTACAGCATTCGCAGGGTCAAGACCATGAAGGTGGATGCTGAAACCTCCAGAAACACCATCTATGCACCAGGTGCTTGGCGATGATTCTTCTAAGAATCCTCCTGCAGGGGACTGCCTAGTTAGTGGAAGTTCTCCCCTGACTCCATAGCTCCTGCTCTCTCCACACCCCATGTGTTTGCCTTTTGAGATGCATTTATGGGTTGATTGAAAATTTTTAAATAAGCAAGTCATGATTTTACCTGAGAGTGTTAACCTACTAAAAGTGTTAACCTACTAAGCTCTTAAAATGTTTCAAGAAGCTCTCCTAGCCCAATTCTGATTTAATCATCTGGGAAGAGGCATCAAAGGCTTCCTTTGGTTACTGACATGAGTCATGCCACCCTGGGTTGGCCCTGGGGGGACAGAGACTTCAGAATTGACTTGCTTCTCCTAGATAAGAGTGCTAGGTGGTCCTCCATCTGAAACTCAGGACACGTGTAGACAGGAGTCCTTATAAAAGTCATTATGGAGTAATTGCTTATATAATGGCTAGTTCTGTCTGAAGGGGTGACAGGGGTGTAGCTCAAAGCTAGCAGTCAGAGGAAATGGCCTCCAGTGCAAAAATCAGTGGTCTTCATGTAGTTTAGGATGGTGGTGGGTTTTTAAAATTAATTAATTAATTTTACAGTAGAATGCATTTTGACATATTGTGCACAACTTCTCATTCCTCTGGCTGTACATGGTTCACAGTTACTCCAGTAGTGTAATCATACATGTATTTAGGGTAACAATGTCTGTCTCATTCTACCATCCTTCCTATCCGCACAGCCCCACCCCTCCCCTCTCTTCCCTCTACGCAAACCGAAGTTCCTTCATTCTTCCCTATCACCACCCCCACCCCACTATGGATCAGCATCCACTTATCAGAGAAAACATTCGGCTTTTATTTTTTTGGGATTGGCTTATTTTATTTAGCACCATATTCTTAGTTATAATCATTTACCTGCAAATGCCATAATTTCATTCTTCTTTAAGGCTGAGTAATATTCCATTGAGTATATGTATCACATTTTTGTTATCCATTTATCTGTTGAAGGACATCTAGTTTGGTTCACTCGTTTAGCTATTGTGAACTCAGCTGCTATAAACATTGATGTGACTGTGTCACTGTAGTATGCTGATTTTAAGTCCTTTGGGTATAAACTGAGGAGTAGGGTAGCTGTGTCAAATGGTAGATCCATTCCAAGTTTTCTGAGGAATCTCCATACTGCTTTCCAGAGTGGTTGCACCAATTTGCAGTCCCACCAGCAATGTCTGAGTGTAAGGGATGGTGATGTTTTTATCCTTTCATTCATTGATTCAGATTAGCTCAAGAAACTCTGATTTTGTGCCCAAATCTCTGTGGGCCAACTTAGCTGTTTAAACTTCATGAGGACTCAGTTGAGATTAAATGAGATGATTAGATGGTTCTTTTAATGACTGGCACTACGGGACTAGGGTTTTAGTTTGCTCAGTGTATAGGTCCTGAACTGGGGCTGGAGATCCTTTCAGTGAGAGGGATCTGCAGTATTTATTTACTCAGGTGTGCCCACCTTCCTTACCTTCCTCTCCTTGACTGCTTTTCATCTTTTATGATTGGGCATCTGTGGGTATGGTCACCCCTCAAGGCCAGCCTGTGTCTGGTTGGCTCAACAGATGATATGAGGGCTTTGGTCACATGGGTGAGGAAGTGTGGGAGAGTAGATGAGTTCTAGCAGGTCACCACTTCCAGAGAAACAGCCCAGGAAGGGGCAGTCCACTGGCCAGCTGGAGGCCCCCTCCTGCCCACCTCCTCTGATGATCAGACCTGGCCTGCTTACATCCTCAGAAATTGAACACCCAGTACACGGAGCACTTCACAGGGGTGTGAATTTACCTCTCATTAACCTCTCCACGCTCTCCCTGATTATTATTATTTGGGGGGGGGGGAGGGAAGTGCTGGGATTGAACTCAGGGTTCTGCCCATGTTAACCAGAGCCCTCCACTGAGCTCAGCCCAGCCCAGCCCTCCCTGGTTTTCCGATGCTCTGCTGGCCTTTGAGGTAGAGGGGAAGGCTGTGGAGAGGCTGCGGTGCCTTAAGGTATTTTGTGTAGATCTAGAAGGTGAGATATTTGAGTTTCTGATTTTATGGATCAGCCATTTTTCTGTCTCCCTAGGAATATATCATGGTTGAGCATGTTACATATTTTTGTTTCTTAATGTGGTACCAAATGTCAAAATTCTGTCATAAAATTTTTAAACACTGTAGATTTTCCTTGTTCTACTCATTAATGTATAAACCAGAGAATAATAGTTCCTATCCAGATGACGGTAGAAAGTTGATTGAGGTCTTCTGACATTTACTAATGCTAGAAAAAGATAGGTAATTTTAAAAAGGTAGATTGGCATATATTTGTGATTTTATTTACATTAACAGCATTCATAAGCATTAACTTTAAAAATGTTCATTAGAGGGGCTGGGGATATAGCTCAGTGGTAGAGTGCTTGCCTAGTATGTGAGAGGCCCTGGGTTTGATTCCTTGCACCTAAAAAAGAAAAAAAAAAATCCATTTGAGTTCATGTAAGTCCATATAGGTCCATGTAAGTCCATTTTTTAGGTTATAGCCTAAACCTAGCAGAGAATTTATTTCAACAAATCAAATTTAAAAAAAAAGACTTTCCACAAAAGTTAAAACTTCAATTTTTAAAAACTTGCATAGGCAAGGAGTTGTCAAGTTTAGTGACACATTTTATGTATTTAGGGTAATAATATTTTTGCTGTGTGGGGCACTAAACCCAGGGCCTCCTGCATGCTCCCATTAAGCTACACGGCCCCCCAGCCCATCTGGTGTATTATCAAACAATTGATAATATCTGTGTTCCCTTTTTACATCCTAAAGGATATTAACAATTCTGGTTTCTCCAGAAACGTCACAACTGTCGAGAGCAAAACATACTTTGGGACCTCAGTTTCAAGCAGCCAGCACATAAAGAGCTCTGTGCGCAGTTATGTGTGAGAGCCAGAGGCTGCGAGGCCTGGTCCTGGGGGGCCACCAGACCAACTGGCCGACCACAGTTGTTCCCCTGATGTCAGGTAGTGCCCTTGGAACCACCTCCCTGGTCTCTGTCAAAGCTTATTGACAGAGAGAATTGTGGACTTCAGCTCCTCCCCGGAGCCTTCTCAGGCCTGTTGGTGCTCTGCAAATATCCTGGTAAACACTGACGGTAACCTGGGGGGACCTTCCTCTTGGCCGACTGCAGAAGGCTGAATGGTTCTGGAGCTCATCCTTTGTGACATTGCTTGGTGTATATACCACCATTATCATGGCAACGTGACTGTTTCCATAGCGATTCTGTTTTGCTTTGTGTGTATCCAGAAATATTACATTTCTTGACCTGCGTTGGGCACAGCATATGCTAATATACACCACAGCAGGAGACTAGCTTTGTAGATTGGTTAACCTCAGTAAGAGATAGGTAAAATGAGGTGTTTGGTCCTTTTCAAATTAATATGTTGTGATCCACTACTGGGGCGGAAACAGCACTGTTCGTACCTATTCTAAGGCCCCTTTTCTGCTTGCTTTTCAGAAACGTGAAAGCAAAAACTGGGGAATGGTTCTTTGAGGAACGAGCCAAAAAATTTCCAACTGCAGGTAAATGCTCTTCAACTTTTTACTATATGTAGTCCTGGTTTTAAAATATTTGCTGCTATGATTTTTGATTATAAAAAAGTTCATGGAGCTGGGGTTGTGGCTCAGTGGTAGAGCAATCGCCTCACAGGTGTGAGGCACTAGGTTTGATCCTCAGCGCCACATATAAATAAATAAATAAATAAATAAATAAATAAATAAATAAAATAAGGGTATTGTATCCATCTGCAACTAGAAAAAAATTTAAAAATAATTCATGGGCTTAGAATTGTCAAAAGACAAAAATCACAACAAATTTAGTTATAGATCAAATTGACTTTTATTTGCAATTTATGAATGGGGCAGCCTCTACTGTACAAAATAGAAGTCAGCTCCCAGGATGGCCAGGGCAGGACAGTGGCTTTTGTAAGGTGGGAACAAGGGAACAGAGCATGGCAGAAAAGCTGATTGGCTAACATCAGAAATTACTTGGTGGGGTTAAAGCAGAGGGGGGTCCCTGTCAGACTGACTCAGAGGAGGCTGGAATCTACTCTTTTCAGGAAAAACTGGTCTGTTTGGGGATCTAACTGCATCGTTAAAATGTCACTTTTCTTCTGCAGCATTTAGCATGAGTGACTGTTTTGGTCTGGTCTGGTCTGGTCTCTTGGGGTCTCGTGGGGGAACTCGGTCCAGAACAATGGCCTCCCGTGACTTTAGTTCACAGGCCCTGAAGACTGGTCCTCCTGTTCCGCCCGAACTTTCCTGCACCTTACCGCACACTATTTGCTACCTGTGCCTGTGGCTCTTCCCACTCTACCCCCACGAGATGGGTTCCCTTCTTTAGGACTCCTGCTCCAGGGAGTTTCCTTGACTTCCTGCTTCTCAGAGTGACAGTTCCTTTGGGACACCAACAGCTTCTGGTTGGTACATTTCTTCTGCAATTATTGCAAAGCTCCTTTTATCATAGATTTGTTTGTGTGCTTTTGTTTGTGTGAGTAGAAACTGCTTTTAGAATCTTGTTCCCCTCTACAGCACCAAGGACAATTCTTCCCTCATGATCCTGGGTCACAATAATTAACTGAAGACCACAGAGAGTGAAGAAGAGCATTTGCAGGGAGCAGGGGAGGAGGCTGGCTGTGGCCTGTGAGTGGGTGTGTGCAGCTGGTCTTAATACCATGCAGGTATTAAGATAATAAAGTGTTTTCAGAGTAAGACACGGCGGTGTGGTCCATGTTGACACTGAGAACTCTGCGGGGAGGGAATGGTACGCTGGTCACACAAGTGGCCTTACCTGGGCATGGTAAAGGTGTGCACACGTGACATCGCCATCAGGTGGAGGCCGCTCGCTGTGAGGAGCTCTTGTCTCGAGTGGTGACATGGGTGGCTCGTCTCCTCTGTGACTGTGATGATGGGCCTGGACTCAGACTGTCGGGCGTGGGTGGCTTCCGATACTTTTTCTAGAAAAAGTGTCAGTTTGAGTTAGGGAAGCCCGATAGCCTCACCAGGGTAACCAGGCAATAAGGGAGCCATTCGCTGGAGTGCGGATGCTTGGCTTTACAAGAAGCCCTGACAGCCACGGTGCAGAGCTAGATGGGATTAAATTCTCCCTGGGATCATATTGCTGACACTTCTTACTCAAGAATAAATGCCAAGGCTGAAGCCACAGAATGAAGCAAGGGTGTCTGATTTCACTCAGGCCAGTGCTTCTTGGCCCTTTCCATGATCCCCCCCACACCAGGTGGCTGGTGGGGCACCTTTTCCTAATTACTATGGGTCCATGACTTTGCCGTATCCCAGGGTCCATACTTGTGGTTTTGTGCTGGGGCCTTCAGGAAAGCCGCGGAGTGTTCATTGTAACGTCTGGGAATCACCCGCCTAGTCCAGCTGCTGCCCCCGCGGGTGCTGTCCTCCCCTTAGAACACAAGCCAGCACAGCCACCACAGCACAGGGCCTGCTCTGTTTTTTATTGCTTTGTTTGGTTTCTTTAAAATTCTTGCTGTGTTGGGGATGTCGCCCTTCTTCAGGTGGCAGAGACTCCATTTTTTTTTCCCTCACTTCAAATCCTACTTTATAAGTTGAACCACAGGAACTGAAGTTCCTGTCACCTCTCAATTTCAAGACACCTTCGTTGTTTCACACGTTGTTGGAAGCGTTGGCCCCATTGTCTCATTGGGTAGATGAGTTTTCAGACCAGAATGTGTGTGCGTGCACCTGGGTGTGAATGTGTGTGCAGGCATGTGTGTAAACACACAGGCTCACACCTCACCCTCTTTCAGCACCCCATCCTCTGGAAGAAGTAGGTCGCCATGGTGATGCTCAAGCTACAAAGGGGAGTCGGAAAGAGCTAAGCCTGACACCCCGGGGTCCCTTTTTCACCTTGTAACTTTCTACAGGAAAGAGAATGACAACAAGAAAGGAAAAAAGGAGAGCAAGGAATCGATCTGAGAATAAATCATTCTTTTTCTGTGGCTGCTGTTTTTATCAACGTATAAAGCAAACACCAAAAAAACAAAACAAATCCTTCTCTACAAGATTTCCTCAAATTCTGGGAGGTCTCATTTTCTTTGGCCTATCTCTGAGTGGGCTCAAGAGGTACAGAGAGATCCAGAAAATTACCAGGCTGGGGGAACAGGCTGGGAGTAGTTCTGGGAGCCAGATGCGTAGGGTAGAGTTGTAGCAGGGGAGTCTGGAGAGGTTATCAGGGGTCAACTGACAAGGCTTGTGTGGGTAAGGAGGGGGTCTTCTTTGCTCTTGGCTGTGCCCCTAAAGGAGAACATGGTAGAGATACGGGTGCATTGAACTGAATACCTGTGTCACGGGTCAGGTAAGGTCCAGTTAGGAGAGAGGAAACCACCTGGTCGTTGGAACAATGGGGATGAGATTCAGGCTGGTTAAATAGCTGTTATTGGAGGATGGAAACAGCAAAGGGGTCAGTGTGGGGACACAGAAGGACCACCCTTCCCTTCTGTCTGTGCAGCAGACAACCCCCCTGGTGTCTGGGATCCCCAGTGGTCCCCATTGCACCCCAATAGGGAGCCAGCTGCACCCCCAGCTCTCTGATATATTTTTGTGATTTCTGTAGTGTGTGTTGTGATGGTGCAAAGGAGGCTTTTTCTAGCCCTCTATATCCTATCCCAAAAAACTAGACCATGGCCTATACCATGAGGGGTTTGAGATCATCCCTTTCTGTGCATTGGTCACCTGTTGCTGCGTAACAAGTCACTCCAAACTCAGTGGCTTAAAACAACTAGCATTCTTGTTTTTGTCTCCAGCTGAAGGCTTTTCTGGGGCTAGAGGCTCTGACTTCTTGGGTTCCTTCACATACTCAGCCTTTCCCTGGCTCCATTTCTCTCTCTCTCCTTTGGCTCCTTTGTCTCTTTTCTCGAGTGGAACCCAAGGCCTTGAGCGTGATGGGCAAGAGCTCTACACCCTGAGCCGCATCCCCAGCCCAGAGGCAGTTTCTTAAGTCAAGCCGATGTGTTTATGTAATTTGGCTCAAATTGATTATAGTTTTATCCTGATGTTTATGTAATAATTTATAAAGACTGTTTTCCATGTCTGTCACCATCATCGTGTGATTTCTGCCTACCGCATCTCATCCAGCCTCAGAAGGTGTGAGCATTAATTTAATCAACTCACGATTGCTAGATAGCCAGGGAACTTTCAGTTTTCTATTACGCTCTGGGATGTTTGTAATATTAAAATCATATTTTACGGTGCAATGAACAGCCTTGAAGACAAATCTCTGAATATTTCTACAAGGATAAGGTTAGGAACTTGGTTTCCAGAGAGGATGTGCCTGAAACAAATCAAACAAACAAAGTAAAAAACAACTCTGTCAATTTGGTAAAGCCACATTGGTAGTGCACAGTGGTTTTCTTATATTTTAATTGCACTCATCTAATTACTAATGAGATTGAATATTTTCACTTTTTTTTTTTATTGAATCCATGGTCATTTATTCACTGAGCTATATCCCCAGTCTTTTTCTTTTTTAGACAGGATCTCACCAATTGCCTGGGCTGGCCTTGAACTTAAGACCTTCCTGTCCCAGCCTCCCAAGTCACTGGGATTACAGATGTGAGCCACCATGCCTGGCTTTCTATCTTTTTGACCTTCCATAGATGTTCTTTTTTAAAAACAACAACAACAACAACAAAATGATCTTTATTTTTAAAAATATCTTTTTAATTATAGATATATAAAATATCTTTATTCATTCATTTATTTTTTTTTTATGTGTTGCTAAGGATCGAACCCAGTGCCTCACATGTGTGAGGCAAGTGCTCTACTAAGCTACAGCCCAGCCCCATAGATGTTCTTCTTATGTTAAAATTATTAACCCTTTTCAGTCATATTACTTGCACATGTGTCTTCCAGTTTGTGGTCTTTGACGTATATAATTTTTTTTGTGTGTGTAATCAAATTCACTTTTTCTTATATAACTTTTTTCTTTGCTTTACTGCTTAGAGACTTCCTTATCCTACAATTCAGTTAAATACTCACACTTACTTTCTTCTTTTATTTAGCTCTTCACAGTCCATCAAAAAGCCTGATCTAATCTTTTCCCTGGTGTGCAATGCTCCAGAACTATGTGTTACATTATCAGTGCCCTTCACATTGGTTCATAATCCAGGGCCGTTGGTTTGTACAGCTCCAAGGTGCATCAATCCTGTGCTTCAGGGCTGTCCCCAGAGGCCAAGATGCTGCCTCAAAGGTCAAGAACTGTTTCAGTCAGCTTTTTGGCTGCTGTGTCCAAAAGATCTGATGAGAACAACATAGAGGTGGAAAGTGTTTTTGGGTCTCACGGTTTCAGAGGTCTCAGTCCATAGATAGCCAGGAAGCTCTCTGCACCATTCTGCATTGTCATTGTTACCTCCAGCCACTCTGTCCACAGGTACTTGGCTGGCATTCTGTGCAGGAACTTTTAGTGTGGCTTCTGGGGCCTGCCCCAGGGTCAAGCTGCAAGCTGTGTCAAATCAAAGCTCCTGGCCTCACACACAGAGGTTCTGACTCAGTGGGACTCGCGGGTTCAAGAGGATATTCCCCTTGGAATCTTTTTTATGTGTTCTGTTTGAGAGTCATTGGTAAAGTAGCCAAGTTAATGAACCATTATGATGGAAGTTGTCTAGGTTACAGATAACTAGAAAAATGAAGCTGGAGATTATCTTTAGGTTTCAGGCATCTGCTCAGCATGGAAAAATGGCACCCTCTTGTGGCTCCTTGCCATAAATGCACTTTTTTTCTTTTTCTCAGCCTGAAGGTTTTTGTTTTTGTTTTTGATAGTTGTAAGTGGACAGAATGCCTTTGTTTGTTTATTTTTATGTGATGCTGAGGATCAAACCCAGTGCCTTGCACCTGCTAGGCAAGCGTTCTGCCACTGAGTTATAGCCCCAACCCCAGCCTGAAAGTTTTATTGCTTGATTATTCAAACTTAAAAGCAGAAAGATTTTAATACGATTATTTTTAATACTAACACTTTTTTGAAGCTTAAAGGAGGATAAATGTAATATATAAATGATTTACTAAGAATTTCATTCTATTAATAATTTGGGAAATAGGATAGTTTAGGAAGGCTGAATATTTTTTATTTTTAGTTTAATTTGTTATGCATGACAGCAGAGTGCATTACAATTCATATTACACATATAGAGCACGATTTTTCATATCTCTAGTTGTACACAAAGTAGATCCACACCACTTGTGTCTTCATACATGTACTTAGGTAGTGATGTCCATCTTTGAAGGCTGTTGTGTCTGATAATTATCAGAAATAACTTTTCCCCTCCTCTTCTGGTAGCAAATGTGGCTTAGTCCTTGAGGTGGCTGTTCAGAGTTTTGTTTTCCTACGTGGGCAGCCTGGGTATGGTCCATTTGGCTACAGGGTTACGGGAAGAGCATCAGGCTGGAGGTGTAGGCTTGAGGCACTCGACTTGTAGATGAAAAAATCAGGTTCCAGTCAATATTTAGAGATGGCTCCATTCTAATGTCCTGCTTGTTCTTCAGTAAAGACCCCCACCCCACAATTGAGCAGGTGGATTCAGGTCTGCAGAGCTGTCTGTAAGTGACAAGGAGACCCCCTAGTTGATGTGTTTACTCTCCTAAGAGGCTGTCTTTAATGAAGCCATGTTTGTTTCCAAGACATAAAACTTTCTGTATATATTGAGGATTGAACCCAGGGGCACCAACTACTGAGCCACATCCCCAGCCCTTTTATTTTTTATTTTGAGACAGGGTTGCTTTGTATATGCTTTTGTCTTTAAGAAAATGTGGCATCCTGCTTTTGAATATTTTCCTTTTACTCCCCTCCTTGAGAGAAAAGACAAAAGAATGGCGGCATCACAAAAGGTGTGCTCTGGAAGTGATATTCCCAAGGGATTGGACTGCCTGTCATGTCTCTGAAAAAAATTTAGACTGGTCCATTCAAACTGGGTAGAGCAGAGATGATCGTATCAGATTAAGACCTTGATCTTCAAACTTTTTGCTTTCACCCAGTGTTTCCAGGTAATAATCTTCCCAAGGCAGGTTCTTGATCTTATTCAGTCATGTTGTTTTAAAGATCTACTTTATTGATCATAATAATTGTGGGTTTTCATGGAGTACGTGTGACATTTCAGTGCAAGCATACAATATACCATGACAGATCAGGATAATGGATGGACACCTCCTTAAACAGTTATTGTTTCTTTGTCTTAGGAGCATTCAAAATCTTCTCTACTAATTATTTTGAAACATACAATTAATTGTTGTCAACAGTAGTTATCCAATTAGAAGTTATTTTCCTATCCAGCTGCACCCTTGTGCCTGTTAACCATCCCCTCTCATCCTTCCCTCCCACCCGCTTCCTAGGGTCTTAACCACTATTCTATTCTCTTCTTCAGTAAGATCAGCTTTTAAACCTTCTGTATATGTGTGAGAACTTGCAGGATTTCTTCTGATATCTGGTTACTTCTCTTAACATAACATCCTCCAGGTCCACCAAGCTGCCACAATGACAGTATTTCCTTCTTAAATGGCTGAATAATATTCTGTTGTGTATATTTTTTCTTTATTTATCCATTAGTGCACACCTGGGTTGGTTCTGTACCTGGGCTATTGTGAATAGTGCTGCAACAGAGCGTATAGGCATCTCTCTGATATACCTGCTTCCTTTCCTTTGGATCTATACCTGGGGTGGGATTGCTGGATCATATGTTAGTTCTAGTTCTAGAGTTTTGAGGAGCTTCTGTGCTGTTTTCCATTGGTGTACCAATTTACATTCCCACCTATAGCATTTGGGAGTTTTTCTTCATGTTCCCACTAGCATGTTATTTTTTAAAAAATCTTTTTGATAATAGCCATGCTAATGAGGATGAGATGATATTATGATTTGTATTTCCTTAATGATTAGTGCTACCAAGCATATTTGCATATTTTTAACCAATTGTATATATTTTTAAGAAATATATATTCAGATAATTTGCTCATATTTTAGTCAGATTTTTTTTTTTGCAATTGACTTGAGCTCCTTATATATTTTGGGTATTAACCTCTTGTTGGACGAACAGTTTTACAGATATTTTCTCTTATTTTGCAGTTGTCACTTGTCACTTAACTCTGTTGACTATTTCCTTTGCTGTACAGAAGCTTTTTAAGTAGATGTGATATTATTCATCAGTTTTTGCTTCTGTTGCCTGTTTTGGGGGTCATGTCCAAAAAAAAAAAAAACTTTGCCCAAATCAATATCCTGATGTGTTTCCCCCTTGTTTCTTCTAGTGGTTTCCCAGTTTTAGGTCTTACATTTAAATATTTGAGTTGATTTTTTTTCCTATACTGGGAATGGAACCAAGAGCTTTGCACATTTAGACAAATGCTCCACCACAGAGCTCCACCCCAGCCTGATTATTTTACTTAGGGAGAGGAGGGGTCAAGTTCCATTCTTCTGTAAGTGGGTATCCAGATTTCCCAGCACCATTTATTGAGGAGACTCTTTTTTTCTCCAATCTATATCCTTGTTGCTTGGCACTGAAATTTAGTTAGCAGGCACATAAGTCAGTTTGCAAAACCAACATTTGGGCTTCTGGGGCAGACTTGCTTGCGATGTTCTCATCAGTCCTGGTTCTTGAGTCCTATGACTGTGTTAACGGAAAATAGGGAGAAATCGTATCACAAGTACAACTGAATGACAGTGCATCAGGGGCATGGCTGGAGTTACCTACAGGGAGAACTCAGGGACCCGTAGGCATGGAAGGATCTTAGTTTGGCACAACAGGTCCAACACTCTGTCGAGTTAGCTGAAGAAGCTATTGGTTCTGAAATTCTAATTACAGCATCATCCTATCAAGTGAAAGAGGTAGGCATAAGTAGAAAAAAAAATTAAGAGAGGTAAGAGTTTCATGAAGGTAGAGAAGTCACCCTGTGACCCCAGGAAGCTGTGTCTAAGATGATGTCAGCTTCACCTCAAGGTCCCTAAGGGCTGCACAGTCCCGGGAGCCTGGAATTGTGAGAGGTGGACCTGTTAAAAATTTTCCACCTTTCTGGAATCTGTTCTGTGACTTTTTTTTTTTTTTTTTTTTGTTAATTGACCTACTCTCTTTATTAGCATCTGTAAGACCTGGGGAGTGGGGGGAGAGAAGGGGGTGTTAAGGGAGCAGATTTGATAGGAACTCTTTTTCACTGCAGTCAACTTTATGGCAGGGAGATTACATTGACCATGACCTGGTTAATAGGCCTACTCAGTGGGTGAAAGTCCCTGTGGTCATAAAGCCAGTCCCACACGCTGGGCACGAAGCATGTCATCTGCTCACCCGGGGTGCTCCACAGTGGCTTTTTCCAGTGTCTAGATCAGGTATAGCCATTTGTGACTGTTCCATGGAGAGCACTGACTCGCACGCACTCTTCCACTCTGCATTCAGCACCAAGAAGCTGCCCTGCTCCAGCTCCCCTGGGAACCCATCCTAGGAGAGACTCCTCTAGAAGATTCTGCCACGGCAGAGGGTTCACGCAGGTCTCTCCAGAGGCTAGGACCCCTGCTCTCATCTTCCAGGCTCTTGACACATTGCAGAAAAGAATTTAAGGATGAATTGGGTTTTAGCAAAAAGTAAGAGCTTTATCAGAAAATGAAAGATGAACTGGGCACAGTGTCTGGCCCACACCAGTCATCCCAGCGACTCAGGTGACTGAGGCAGGAGGATCACAAAGTTGAAGCCAATTGATTTAGCAAGACCCTATCTCAAACCAAAAAAAAATAAAAAGGGCTGGGGATGTGGCTCAGTGGTAAAGCACCCCTGGGTTCAATCCCCAGTATTAAGAAAAGAAAGACAACATTCCTAAAGCAGAATGCCAGCTATCTTGGGAGTGAGAAGCATGTTTGGGGCCTTGGGCTCTTCTTTTGAGGGAAGCTTTGTGAAGACAGCGTGGGAAGGTATCGGCTTGGTGCGTAGGGTTCTTTGATCATGCGTCACAAGATGTTTCTGACGGTCTGCTCTCCTTCTGAGACCTTCAGTTTGACAGTGTCTGTTCTATGTAGGTAATGTTTGGAATGTACCCATATTATTATAAGGTTTCTGAAAAGACTTCTCCCTTTGCTTGATCTAACCTAGAAATGCATCATGTAGGTTAACAGTGCACTTAAGCTTTAATCAAAGCTAGGCAATTTTCATTGATAGCAAATTTACAGTAACTCTAAGGTTTATAAATTTCTCAGAAATTTGGGAGTGATGGGACAGGAGGGGGCTTTTAGACTTACAGCCACAGTTTCATTTTCCTCCCCCCTTTCTCCTTTCTACCTATCTTTGTCCTTTCTACCTCAATACCAATTTCCAGGGTGAACAATTCCTTCACACGTGAGCCAGGTTTCAAGTTTCTTGGTTTTGCACCGCCCTTGGTAGCCACACCAGTTTGGACTGACCAGAATCTGAGCTTAGTCTAGCTTCCAGCTCTGACCCAGCATTCCTTCTAATTTCACTGAGCCATTACAGGTACAAGAACCAAGGATTCTATCCTTTGCTTTCTCCCTATTCACTTGCATTTCCTTATGAATCCAGGGAATAGCCCCCCAGGAATCGCAGGCACCTCCAAAGCCCCTTGGTAATTTTTACCTTCAAAACTGGGTGTAGTGCAACTCTGGCTATGTGCCATGGGTGACCGCCCTGCCACCCAGGAATCCGAAGTTCCTCCTCCCCCATCCGTTTTTCCTTTTTCTTCCCAAACCACATAATTTTATCTCATTGCTCTTATGGGATTTATGGTCCTTCCCTTCCCCACAAGTAAATAATAATTAAAACTCCCCAACTGCAGCCAGAGTAACTCTAAGTTACCTGTGGTCAAGCAAACCTTACCTGGCTACTGAAAATCTTCACGTCTGTCTGACCCAGACTGAGGCCTCCCTACTTGTTTGTTACGACTTCCGAAGGTCACATACTCTCTCACAATACAAACTAAGCCTAAATCTAAAGCCTAATAATGATCAGGGCTCAGTACAAAAAGAGCAGAGACCCTCAGAGAGGAGCTTACAACCCCCAGCCTCCAAGAAAGACAGGGGACCTCCAGGGGTCAAGGATGCCTTCTTTCCTGTGTTCCTCAAGGATCTCAGTAGCTGCTAGCACTTACTTAGGGTCTTGTTGCTATTGCCCAAACTGTTAATAGAGAAAATTACAACAAATCTAGTTCTGCAGGTCTTAATTTGCTTTATTTGTGATTCTAGAATTGAGCAGCCGTCTGGATCAAAAGTGTTACAGAATGCTCTGCTCTACCACATGGGCGGGTCACTTTCATAACCAGAGAAAGGGAAACAGGCACCCAGCCAGACCCGTTGGTACAGCTCCTCTGTCTTATTTGAATGTGGTTGGAACAGTTGTCTGCTTGGGATTGGCTGAGACTTGACTACTTGCTACAAGAATAGGTTACAGTCTTTGTTACATCAAGTTAGGTTTACAATTTACGAAGTATGGAGAATTGTTGAAGCCAGACTTAATTCAATTTAACAGATTAATATTCAGACTCTAGAGAGAACTCCTAAAACTCACATTCACTTTGTAGAAATAATCTAAAGGATGCTGAAAAGGAGTTCAGACCCTGTTGACCCAGATACTCAACAGACTCAGGTCAGTTACCATCAACCATAAGCAGATCTTAGCGGAAGAGTTGCTGTCTGGCCCTCCATTACCGTCATCACCTTGGAAGCCAGCCAGAATCTCTGCTTGATGAATGGGGGCAGCTTCATCAAAGGGAAAGAGTATTTTTCTCTCCCGTAGCTAAGCACAAGAGTAATGTCTGGTGGCAAAAGGACACTGCGAGAGAAATGTTTGGTGCCCACAGGGCTGTAAATCTACCATTATTAATTCTGCTCCCTGGAAGGCATCAGTTGCTGATTCGAGGCAGTGTTCTTTGTCTCCTTTCACCCTGGGACTAGCCTGGCCCCAGGGATATTTATCTTAACTCAAAACATCTCTAAAAACTAAAATATGCTTTAGAATGGCTCTGGACTCCAGCTCAAACCTATTTTTTTTAAATGTTTGATTTTTATTTTAAAAAATTCAATTATTCCCATTGGAAGCATCTAGCATGATGTTATGGGGTGTGCACAGATAGTAAAAAGGTTGCTATGGAGAAGCCGTTTCACACACCATCATCCTGCCTGGTTAATTGTGTGTGTGTGTGTGTAGAATGAAAACCACTTGTGACAGAGTACACAATTCTGTACTTGTGAAGAAATTTTGAAATGTTCTGGGAGAGATTCTGCCTTGACAGTGGTTTAAAGCTTTGTTGTTCTGGGGCCTTTTCTTCCCTGTAAAGGAAAGACCCTAACACAGCAAAGTGTTGTTCTCATAAAATCCTTGTATTATGAACAGCTTCCCAGGATGGACCTAAAGATCTCAAGGAGAGGGCACATCTGCTCAGCTCCCATGGAAGCTCCATACAGGTAGCCTTTCCTGTGTTTTCTTTAGGTCTCTCTGGGAACTGCAAGGTACTGTTTCCTAGAGGGCCGCTGTTCTGATCCACAGGCACCAGCAGAGAGGTGGGCACAGGGCAGGCTGCTCTTCCACCTGACTGCCCTGTTAGCTCTGCAGCAAGACCACATGAGGCTGAAGTAGCTGGTGCAGGGTCTGGCTGCCTCAGAGGGAAGGCTAATGGGCAAATCTTGAGAGAGAGCTGGCTGCACGGGTGGTGCACTCAGATGGGAAAGCCCTCCATCACTTGGTGAATCGAGTTCCACTGGGGCATTCCAGGGAGACCGTTCCTGGCTCTCTTCCCCTGTGAGCCAAGTCATCTCAGAGAGAGACCTTGGGAGGACGGGTCCTGGCATCTTTCACAGGCGCCGCAGTCCAGGGTGCTGGTGTGGTCAGGAGCCAGTGTGGCTGGCCAGCATCGCAGCAGAGCCCTGCCTGTGGCGGGCATCCACGTCTATGAGTTTCTGTGAGCATCTGAAACAAGTTTCTTTCTTCCTTAATTCAGATGGAGAAATGGACACATAGATGCATAGTGATTTGTCATGGACACACTAGCTGCAGGGTCAGAGCAGTTTCTGACCATAAGCTACAGGTTGACTCCTGGCTCCTTCTGGAATCTGTGTGAATCCTCACCCGGCCATCCTCCAGCACTGCTGAGCTCTGAGCGGGGACTGTGTCTGCCTCCCTCTTGTGGCGGGCAAGCCGCCTGCGCATATTACAGTCAGTTCATGTGAGTGAATGAAACGACAGGAAAGTCATGGAAAACGGGACCGTGACTTATTTTAATATGTATCTGATCGTGTGACTTAAATGAGGCTATGCTTCTTGTTAGAACAGTGTCGTTGCTATCAATGTCATTCTTACAGCCACCACCTCCCACGTGGCAAGCCCTCTTCTGGGTACGGGGGACACCAAGTTGCATAAGACAAGACCCATGTCCGCAGAGACTTCCGTCTTGGTGGGGGGACAGATGTGTGCATCTATTTACAGCGGAGTCAGAAGACTTCTGTGTGAGTGTGCACAGTGATACCACAAGGCCCGCCTGGTGGGCACAGTCACCAAATCTCTGTAACAAAACCCCCGGGGGAGTGTGGGCAGGGATAAGTGAGGTACAGCCCAGGTGGAGAGCAGGCGTGGGTAGGCCTGGGCGTCTGGGAAGCTCAGCTTGGCCAGGATTGAGTGTGGGACACTGGAGAAGAGGGTAGGGACTCAGTGGCAGAGACCTGTGGACTAGCTTCCTAGCACTGCTGTCACAAAGAACTACAATCTTTGGTACTTTGCTTGCTTCAAACAACAGAGATTTATGGTCTTCCCTGTTCTGGAGACAGGAAGCCTGAGGTGGAGGTGTGGGTGCCCCCTGCATCCTCCGGCCTCTTCTGACCACAGGAGGCTCCCAGCCATCCTGGGCACTGCTGTAGCTTATAGAAGTGTCCTCCAGGCTGCCCATGTCACTTGGCTACCCTCACAGCGTCTGTGCACTGACACATCCATGTCTGTGTCCAGTCTTTCCCTTTTTGATAAGGACATAGTCATACTAGCTTAGGACTTAGGACATGCTCTAATGACCCCATCTTTGTTTTTATGTGGCCCCAGGAGACCTGGTGCTCAGTTTCCCCGTCCCTAACTCAGAGTGCCTGGGAAGCTGGGTGTCTGCCTCTCTTTGCCCGGGGAGGGAGCTGTGGGCCCTGTGCTTCCCTGCCGGGGGTGGTGCGCCCCTCAGGAAGGGGAGAGTGATGTGGTCAAGGAAGTCCTTTCTGTTAGGCTTTCCAGGAACACACAGGAACTCAGCCTTACTCTTAGGTTTTGGGGTTTTCCACGAGGTGCTGTCTGTGGATCCGCTAGTGGGTCCTTCTGGGCAGGGAACAGAGACTCAGCCACATGGGTGGCGTCCTTCTCTAGTGGCCCATCTTGACTTCATCTGCAAAGGCTCCATCTCCACCTAAAGTCCAGTTCACAGGTAGCAGGGGTGAGGACTTCAACCTGTCTTTCCAGGGGACAGTTCAGCCCCTACCAGCCTCCTGTGCTGGGCAAGGAAGTTGCCTTTGGACCCACAGAGGCAGGTGCCAGTGAAGAAGGGGCAGGATCTCAGTGTGCCCCGGAGGGTGTGGTGGACGTGGGAAATGAAGGGGGGCTGTAGGTGAGGAGGGACACGGCTGGGCTGGGGAGGAGTCTGCCTCCTACTTTGGGGCCCTCTTGCACCCAGCCACTGCCCTATGTACACCCTTTCCACCCTGCCCTCTCTCCCTCAGGAGTCTGATGCCCAAGGTGAGGGATGCCTCAAACACAAGAGCATGGGCCTTGCTTCCGGAAGGTTCCAGCAAGGGAAGATATAATGACAAATGTGAACGCATTGATAAAGTTGGGAAGTGGTACAGTTCTCAGGGACTTGGTTATTGGCCTATGTGTGATTGTTCTCCTTTTAATTTTTTTATTATGAAAAAATATGAACCCAAGTAAAGTGGTAACTCCCAAGAACAACCAGATAGCCCCAGTCATCCAAGCTGTGTTCAGTTCCGTGTCTCCCCACCTTACTTTGCTTCCCACCCAAGTAGCCACCGTAAGCAAGTGCTGTGCATCCACAAGGTCAGCTGCACATTCCTGAGCAGCCCTGGCAGCCTGGGTCCGGCCCTGCCCTTGGCAAAGTCTGTGTTCCCTCAAAGGCCACTTGACCAGCCAGGTGGCTGGGAAGGATGGCAGGGACCCTTGATCCCAACACCTTGCCTCCCCAGAGAGCTGCCCTGTGAGTTTCCTCACAGTGGCTGCATGAATTTAAAGTAGGTTAATAAGCAACAAAAAAAGATTTGGTGCTTTTGAAGGAAGCTTTTGGCTAGAAGCTATGGCAAAGGGCAACAGAAGAAGAGCAAGGGAAATAACCTGAACCTGGAAGCCGGACAAAAGCCACTGGGGGGCATTTCTGTCATCAGTGGGGCCTGCAGACACTGGGGCTCTCATGCCAATTAGGTTTGGATCTGCACAGGAGAGGCTGGATCGGGGGCTTCGGGTGGACTCCTAGCTGCCCCGATCCATGCCGTGTCAGGTGGCAAGGGCCTGGGCAAACCAGAACCTATGGACCAGCTGGTCCTCCTGCCTATTTTCATGTCTCATGAGGTAAGCACATTTTTGTTTATTTGTTTTGACATCTTAAATAGTTAACAAAGACTAATATTTGTGACATATAAAAATAATGTTTAATTGAAATTTCAGTGTCTGCAGAGTTTGATCAGCACACAGATGTGCCCATAGCTGCTTTCACAGGCAGAGTTGAGGAGCAGTGACCAGAGATGCTGTGGCCATTCCCACGGCCATTTGGGAGGCCAAGGAAGGAGGATTGCAAGTTCAAGGCCAACCTAGGCAACTTAGTGGGACCCTGTATCAAAATAAAAGGGGCTGGGGCTGGGGTTATGGCTCAGTGGTAGAGCGCTTGCCTAGCATGTGTGAGGCACAGAGTTCAATCCTCAGCTCCACATAAAAATGAATAAATAAAAGTATTGTGTCCATCTACAAGTAAAAAGAAACATTAAAAAATGAATAAGTAAAAGGGGCGGGGGTATAGCTCAGTGGTAGAGGGCTTGTCTAGAATGCGTGAGGCCCTGGATTCAGTCCTTAGCACTGAAAGGAATTAAGAGCAAGTTTGTTCCCCAGGCTGCTACAGCCAGCAGGGGGCAGCAGAGGGCCATGTGCTGGCCACGCTGGGGCAAGGCCACCTGCAGGGATTCCAGGAGAGAACCCAAGGAATGTGAAATGGGGCACAAAGCTGGGCTTTCCTTGTGGAGGGCTTGAGATGGGGCCTGAGGAGAAGGATGGGGTGTCAGCAATCGTGGAGCCAGAGGAAGGCAACGCCCAGGTGAGTGGGGCAATAAGAAGCAATTTCTAACTGCAAGGCCTCAGGCCCGAGAGCGCCCAGGCAGGGTGGGGATGCAGTGTGGGGCCTGAACCTTAGGCTAAGGCAATAGAGTGCCCCTGAAGGGCTTTGGGTTACAGAGAGAGAACCTGAGGCTTGTGGACAGGGACTGTTTTTTGCGGCTGGGCCTCAGGGGATGTTGGGGAAACAACCCCAGCAAGAGACCCGAGGTGCTGGGTAGGCTCTGGTGAGCAGCCCACCCGGGTGCTAGGATTCTGCTTGGCACTTCTTGTCTGTTAGTTGGAGTAACATAAGTGCACTACGGCGGATGCATCATGCCCTATGATCAACCTGGGTCTCAGCACCTGTTTGCCCCAGGGCTGCAGGATGAGCAGCCTTGCTCCTGCTGTCTTCCCCTTCCGTTCTCTGCTTTCATGCTCCCTGTGCTGTGTGCAAGTCTGCGCGCTCTTTGCTTCTCGCCCAGACGGTTTCTTCCAGGGGCTCTTGTAGATGCTGGATTTCACCTGTTGGGAGCCGGTTCCACTCACCCAGCTCTCAGTCTCGGGGCAGGGCTCTTTTGCCTGAGAGAAGTGTTTCCTAATGGGGTGTGGGGACAGCCCTTGGACTCCTTTTAGAATCCAGTGAACACCTTTATGAAGCCCTGGAAATACAGGTAGGTAGACTGGAAAAATGAGATGCGGCTTCAAGGGTTCCCGCTCCCTGAGGCCAGCCCAGCTAAGGACTGACCTGGGGCGGGTTCCTGCTTTAAGGTTTGGGGCTTCTTCAAGGACTTAACACCAGCTGTTGTCCACCCCTCCAGAGGCTCCCCTGCCCATTCTGATTTTCTTACTAAACACATCTGTCGGTTTATCCTCTGGAAGTGATACTAATACCTAAATGTTTCTTCAGAATTAAAACTTTCCAAACAGATGAAGTAGGAGCTGGATTGACCTCCCAGGGTGCAGCCTGGCGGGTTGGGCTGTATGAGGGGCAGAGTGGAGGCCTTTGGGCCCTTCCACCCTGGGCAGACTCTTCCTGTGTGGTGGCCAAGAACCTGTGGTCACAGAAAAATAGACATGCAGAGTTTCATTTTGGGGTCTTAATACATCATGGAAACCTCTCTCCTTGAAACAAAAAGGGTAATATATCAGATACAATACAATTTAGGAAATTATTAAGCACTATAATTAGAAATAAGTAGATTACATTTTTAAAGAGATTAATTTAATCTTCATCACAAGGAACATTTAAAGGAATGTATCCATTCAATTAAGACATGTTTTTAAAGGAAAAATTGAAGATTGGAAGCTTGAACTGTTTTTTAAGTTATCCAGATTTAGAAAATCTAATTCAAAATCAACTTTTCATAAAAACAGTCATTCCCAGCCATTATGGCCTCTTACTGGGTCAACAGCTTTAGTAAGAGAGAATTCCTATAACATAAATTCACCTGTTTTAAGTGTGCAAACCAATGATGTTCAATAAATTGAGAGCTGTACAGCCCTCCTCACAATCTGATTTTTTAACATTTCTATCACCGCCCCCCCCCCTTTTATTAGGCACAAGAAATGGTGTTAAAGGAAAATAATTTTAATTGATTGATTCCTGTATTTGTATTACCTAAGTTATATTCTCATTTCTGAATGACCTTTGCTGATCTCTCCTCCAGGCAAACGGGAGACAGCTGGGACCAAGCTCCTGCAATCTTATCAGAGGCTGAGGTGAGTGTTGTGAAGGACAGATCGTCCCGCCCTCAGGGCAGGCAGGCAGAGGACGCCCTGAAAGAACTTTCAGATCTCCTGACTTTTAGAGGTCACTGCTTTGGAATGTAGCTTTTTTATTTTTTAATGATAAAGTACCTGGAAAAGATTCAAAGATGCTTCCGGATTCTCATGAGAAGCCTTCTGGTATCAACGTGTTTTCTCATTTAACGTCCTGTTTTGTTTCTCAAATTCTCCTGAAATGTTGTGAGGAAACAAACTCTCATTTCTGATTGCACATCGCAGGACATACTGAGCCAAGCATTTGCTGCTATTACTCATCCACGTCTCTCACCTGGCACCCAGTGCCTGGCATCTTAGATGGGTGGAAGGAACTGGTGGCACTGAATAATGGTCCTAGAGATGTTAACTTCTTTGTACAAAGTTCCTACCCCTAGCACCTGGAAGCTGGCGGTGGTCTGGACACCTGAGACTGAGTTTATTAACACGTGAGTGAGCGCTCTCACCAGCCACTGCTTTTTGGACCCATGAAGAGATTTTTCCGGTCTCAGAACTTCTTCCTTCCTTCCTCTCCCATTTGTTCTCACTTCTTTTAGCCTGTGCTTCCAGATCCTCTCCTGGTTGTTTTTATATTCTCAACAATTTGGGCCCTTGTGCTGGTGTGGTTTGCACTGAGAGAATTTGGGAGTCCAAACAAGACCCTGCACGTGAAGCCTGGGGCCCTCGGGGGTGAGCCAGGCCCCTGTGGTTTCAGAACACATGGGCACGACCTTCTTCCCATGTCCAGGTACCAGGCGAAAGTGCTCCTCACAGAGGTCTGAGCAGAGCTGCTGGGTCTTCTCCTTGAAAACTTAGTTTCTACTTTAAAAAGCTGAGAACGTGAATCATAGAATCGAGGCACATCTGTGCGTTTGTAAAAGGAGTAGCTCACGTAGTTTGTGACCCATTTCTTATTCCTGTATTTTTCCTTAGCAGCAAAATTTCTGTGGTGCCTCCTACTCCTCCTCCTCTCAGTGAAAACCAGTGCAGCGGCAGCCCTGGCAGGGTACGTGTGCCTGTGAGTGTCCTGGAGGGCAGCCGGAGGGGGGGATGCAAGGAGGCTGGAGAGGGGCCAATGGCCTGGGAGCAGAG
Source organism: Marmota flaviventris (assembly GCF_047511675.1). NCBI lineage: Eukaryota > Metazoa > Chordata > Mammalia > Rodentia > Sciuridae > Marmota > Marmota flaviventris. The sequence continues at coordinate 8,580,816 of NC_092503.1, read as the reverse complement.
GGGTCCTGCTTTGGCTGGGTGGGTCCCAGAGCCAGGCAGAGGGCAAAGATCCCCGTGGAGGCATGGAAGTGCTCCCGCCCTCGTGGGTTGGTGGCCATGGGCCATCTGCCCGGTGCGCCACACCGCTGCCTGTACCTGCACCCTCATCTTTTTGCTCTTGCGATCAGCTCTCACCCCCAGCTATGCACTGTGCCTTTGAGTGAGTGTGTGAGGTTCTGGATAAGCTGACTTGTGTGTAGGGTCGCAGGGGAGCCCCAGGGTGATACAGATGGACGTACAGTGTGTGAGAGCTGGCAGGGCCTGTGGAGGTGGCTTTTGAGTGTTTGCAGGTTCTAATGTAAAGTGGAGCAGCATCATTTCCATCCCAAGGAATTAGCTGTGATCTTGGGGGAGGGAGTTGTCTGGGTTTCACACCTGAGAAGTGGAAATAATTCTGTCTGGATGGTCTCCCATGGCTATTGTGAGAAATCAATGAAAAAATGTCTTGCAAACTATAAAAGTGCCATGGAAATGTGGGTTTATCTCCTTTATCCTATAAATTAAGGGGAGCAATTATATCTGTGCATGTTGGAGAACATCCTTGTCTGCCAATGGAGACAATATGTTCATTCTTTTCCAATTTTAAGCTGAGACTCTGGGGTGACCTTCAAAATCCTGCTGTTCTTTCCCTGGAGATTTTAAATTCTCCAAAGCATTTCTAGCACTTATATGTTAGACACATATTTACCAGTTGGATGCATGATGGACAGATGATGGATGCACGGATGGATGGTGGATGCATGGCTGGATGGACAGTGGGTGGATAGACAGATGAGATTTGGAGAAGGAAGTGATCTTTGTGTTGTATTTTTCTCCCTGCTTCTGCTTTGGGAGGTGGAACTCCTTGACTCCAGGCTGGTTACTTTGTGCCTTTTACCACCCTCAGCCCCCATGTCACCTGCATTTTGCCAACGTTGGTACCCTTTGTGCATGGAGTTAGGGTGGGGCCATAAGAAAAAGGAGGTTAGACAAACAGTAATTTACTTGGGTACAATCTTTGAGCCAAGGAACTATCCTTCATCATGTCTGAGAGGTAGTTGTTATCTTATGAACCACACGTCGATAATGCTTCTTCCTTTATGAGGATATCAAAATATAGAGTGGAGACGCTGAGTAGCAGGGTGCCTAGTCCTGGGAGGGTCACTCCACCCCCACCCCCACCTGCATGCCCAATGAGCACCCGCACCCATCTGCAGCGTTTTGGGGCCCGACAGTCTAGAGACGCAGGGCAAAGCAGGGCATCAAGCATTAACTCATTCTGTGTCTGTTTTAGTTACAGGAACTTGGTCAGTTTAGAGGATTTAATAAGTCCGTGGAGAATTTGTTTCTGTCTGTTACCACCCACGTGAAAAGTAAGTCAATGCCTCAGGGTGTGTCCTTCCCACGCCACACAGGCAGACAGGCAGGCCGCCTCAGATGGGACTGTCCCTGGACCCTCGGGAAAGCCACAGCACTGGGCCCTTCATCTCGCCACCCACAGAGCAGGCCTCTGGTTCCTCGCGGGAGGAGAGGCCATGTCAGTCCACTTGTTGGCCCAGTTTCCTCCTTTCCAGGCCCGAATCTGCCTAGTTCGGTGCCATGGACAAGGGAGGTCGACGTGTGTGGGCTTCCCAGGAGACCCCGGGAGACCAACAAAGAAAACATGAGGATTCCAATGAATCCCAAACCAGAACCCTTCAAGGAAATGGGGTCCAGGATCTGTCTCTTGCGTGGAATTACTTGTCTCTTCTTTTTCTCCTTATCAATGTCTGGTCTTCCGCTGGCAGTTACCTTGTAGTTTGCAAAGGCAGGTGACCACCTCAGCTGGAACCCTGTCTCCCTCAGTGGCCTTCTCCCCTCCGTTGTTTTTTTTTTTTTTTTCCTGCTTATCTTAAAATTCAGGCCCGGGTTCAGACAGGGTGGGATCAGGGCTCCTGGGGCATCATTTCCCTTTGTCCGTGCCTGACTGGCTTCGGTTCATCACCTCCTTCCCTGAGGTCGCGTGTGGATGGTCTCATTGTCCCCTGTAGGCTCCAAGACCGTCTGATGACTTGATTTTAAGTAGTCATCTGTAGTCCACATGAGCCCTGTCTAAGCTGTCCCCTGGTGACCACTGAAATCCAACCCCCGCTCTTCAGTTAAGAACAACTGTGACTACACAAGCAAGGGTCTGTCGCCTTCTTTTTCAGAAGGGAGAAGCAACTGAATTTCATTGGCCTGTTGGCAACAGTGCCTGGGGGTTTAAAAATCACCCATCTCACCCTGCAGGGCTTCCCTAGAGAACACACACCCCACCAGACCCCCTGTGCCCCTCGGCCTGGCGGTGGAGCTGCCCATGCTCGCCCAGCTGGCTCCCTTCCACGGCAGGTTCTAGTGGGACCTGCTCCACATCTTAGCTGTGCCGCTCCTCCCCAGATCCACGGGGCTTGTGTGAATCCTTCCCTCCCCAGCTACTGGAATCGATGCCCAGAATGGACCCCAACCCTAAGCTTCCTCCAAAAGGGCCCTGGGTGCACAGTCTCCTGAGGGACCAGCCCACAGTCTCACGTTCCTCTGCTCACTCATCCGAGGTTTGCCAGTTAGACACCTGGGTGGACAACTAGAGCTAATCCCTGGGTGGGGTGAGGGCGGGGATTCATGAGAGCAAAGCAGTGTCCCTCTGAGATAGGGGACTCAGCTGAAGCTCTGTGACCTATGTCCCTGCTGCCCTCATCCCAGAGGGAGGGGTAGTTCAAGCCCTGCTTCCTGGCTCCTGGGAAGGGCCAAGAACCTGAGAACTCTCCTGAGCGCTTCCTCTTGGTCTGCAGGAACAGGCACATGACTCCACCGGCCCCTTTCCCTGTGTCTGCCGCAGGGCACGCAACATCTTGTAGGCACTGATTCATGTTTTTTCAGGTTTTAAGTGATTCTCCACATGTCCTCTTGATCTGTGCTGCAACCCTTTTCCCTACAAAAGTGGGTGCAGAGGAAACCCCCCCTTGTGGGCAGGATGTCAGACTGGTACCTAGTGGTCGTGGGAGGGGCTGGAAAGGGCCCAGGCCCTTCAGGGACCAAAGACCTAGCATGGAGGAGGAGGCCTTGCGCCGTGGGGCTTGGGAAGGCTGACTCACATGACCTCTGGCTGCTATTACTGCTCCAACAGCCCTTCTGTTATCAGCTCATCTCTAGGAGGTGGCGGCAGATTGTCGCCTTGGAAGGGAAAGAGGAATGGCTTCTTGCTCAGGGCTCTTGGTGTCCTCTAGCCATGCCCATGGGTAACCAGGCCTTCTGTCAGAACCCAAGCTGCTCAAGGAGATTCCTCCTCATTCTGTGGCTTGCAGTGGACCAAGTAGGCTCAGGCTGTGGGGTGAGCCCTGAGCAGATGATGGGGGGAGCAGCCAGGAGGGACGGCATCTCCTGGGGGTTGGAAACTGGGGTCTCTCACGTGCTCAGCCAGCCTGGGGTTGGCCACACGGGGAGCTCATGGAGGTGACTTGAGCTGGAGGACCAGAGAATGCTAGTCCTTCCTAGCTGCTGGACATTGAGAGACTTCCCAGACACTGCTAGTGCTAGACCTGAGGTAGCAGGGAGACAGGGCTCTTGGGACAGGACCATGGCGAGGTGGACAAGGGTGGGTGGCCTGGGGTTGGGGGCCTCTAAAGCTCCCCATGGCCATGCAGGCAGGAGTCAGCTCATAGGTAGCCAATGCAGAGGCAGTGATGGCTCAGTGGGTGGACCAGAAGACAGAGGGCTGGCCTGAGGCTGTGCTGTCCCTTACTGTAGCCCAAGCCACATGCTGCTCCCGAGGCCCTGAAATGTAGTCACAGGATGTGCTGCCAGAGTCAGACCCACACCAGACTTCAGAGACTTGGAGTTAAAGAGAGTTAACTATTTCCTGAATAACTTTAATATCGGTTACATGTTCTAATAGCATTTTGGACATAGCATTAAATGAAATGCAGAATTAAAATTAATATTGCCTGTTTCTTTTTACCTAATGTGGCTTGCAAAAACTTAGACTCATAAGTGACTTGCACTGTGTCTCTCAGCAGACAGCAGTGCTGTAGGAAGGTAGCTCCAGGGCCCAGAGAGGGAGGCCTCCTGGGAAAGGGAGCCCCTGAGGAGGAGGGAGCATCTTTGAGGCGGATCTTTCCCTTCTGTGCACGGTTCCTTCTTTTACTCTTGTTTTAGACCAGTGTTATGCTGTAAAGACAAACGTTTGAGTCCTCTTCTCAGGGCCTGCTTTCTTACTGAGATACTTGTAAGGACACCTCAAATCTTACTTTCCCTTCCCTTCTAAGAGCCCTAAGATGCGGTGTTGAGTCACGGAAGCTCTGTCAGGAACCCCTAGGAAGCCAGCTTGTTTGGTGGCTGCCATCTTTGGGTCTGGACAAGTGTGTACTCATATGAGTGATGGGGAATACTGGGGAAGTTGGGGGTTCCTTCAACTCTCACAGGCTCCACCTGTCGGGTGTGTAGAGTATGACCACAGGAGGCCCCTTAGAGGACCCCAGCCCTCCTCCGGCCCTGGGTCCAGCACAGTTTCTGGCTTCCTCTGGGTGCCCACATGCTCCATGGTGAACAGGCCTCCCTTGCCCCTCCCTGGTCCCTCCCTGGTCCCCCCCAGCCCCTTCTGGCCCACCTGGGCCCCCGGGTCTGCGGGTCTCAGGAATCCCAGGGGAGGGCTCCATGGGGCTCCGCAAAGCCGTGCGCTCCCAGCTGCCGTCCCTTGTGTTTGTGTTCTAGAGCTCTCCAAGTCCCAGAATGACATGACTTCTGAGAAGCATCTTCTAGCCACCAGCCCCAGGCAGTGTGCAGGCCAGACGCAGAGACGGAGCCAGTCAGACACTGCGGTCAACGTCACCACCAGGGTACCCGAGGCCCCCGCCCTGCACCGCCCCCTTTGTGTTCTCTTTCCAGCGCTTTCCAGCCTTCTTCTCTGTAGATTTATTTTTCCTTTGATAGCAAAACAATTCACAGTCAGAAAAATGTGATCGGAAGCTCCTGCATTTGGCCAAAGGAGAGTCAGAATTTAAGATCAAAACAGGTGTGGTGACTTGTGCCTGTTGTCTCAGCTACTTGGGAGGCTAAGACAGGAGGATCCTTGAGCCCAGGAGCCTCAAAAAGAAAAGGAGTTCGACCTGCACAACTGTTCAGAGCAGCTACAAGCTTTAGTGTGGCCATGAGTCCCCAAGGCTTCTGCCCACGGGCTTCAAGGCCACAGCACCTGCAGGACCTGTGATTGCCGTTGTTCCCAGGGTCTGTGAAACCCCTCACTTATGTTCAGGATTAACAGCCTTTAGTTATAATCTGTCCTGGTCTCTGATGGAAACTATGGAAAACACAAATACTGCATAATCATGTTCAAGCAGGGGGCTCCTTCCCGGTGTCTGAACCAAGGGCTTGCTCACCTACCTGGCCCGCAGCGGGTAGACCAGGCATGACAGCAAGCTGGCTCTGGGATCAGAATGCCTGGGTTCTAGTCCAGCTGAGGTGACCTGACTGGGCAGGTGCCAGCCATGTTGTGTGCAGCGTTATTATGGCTGCTCTGCTCAGCTGCATGGGACACATGTCCCTTCTCTGTGGCCGTGGGATCCCCTGGAGACATCCCCAGATACTGTCCTCCCGTTAGCCCACTGTCCTGCTAGAACCTCAGCACCTGTTCTCAAGGTGCTAGGTTCTGCCTCCATCTGCTGCCTCGCACCTGAGCCCAGGACTCCCTCTGTAAAATGAAGTCACCTGTTGTTCCCCAGCACAGGGTTCTCGCAGGTCTCCCTTGAGTGCTGTACTATCTCATTTGCCAGTGAAGTCCTCCAAACACCTTCTTCAGATTGCTGGCGTTAATTATGATGTGCCATGCTCTGCCTGAGTCATCTCATTTTAGTGACATACCCACCCTAGGAGGTAGGTATTGCAGGCAGCCCCTCTTTACATCTAGGAGCATGAAGCCTTGGTGGGGTTACGTCACAGGCCACAGCGACATAGCTGAACCAGGGAGAGCTGTGTTTGAACTGACCCCACTTGGGTTTGAAGGCTGAGCTCTGGGCACTGACTCTCAATTCCCCACCCTGTAGGAGCAAGGCACCAGGAGTTGCTCTTCCTTCTATTATTTTCTGTGTTCTTAGCTATTAACAGCAAAACTCTTCCAGAGGATTCATAATTTGATCGAACGAAACTTACTACTTACTGATCTTTCCCATAGAATGTCAAACGCTTTGCAGACTAGACCTCATTCAGGGCCAGCATTTTTCTCTGGGTCTAACTAAAACTAGATAATTATGAAGTATATTAAAAAATCACAGAAATAAATAAATAAAAAGAAAAAAGGAAAAAAAATCACAGTTGTGGGCAGGGGGACAATGCCCATCTCAATGCCATTGATAAACTCCTAGGATCTTGAAGCCCTTTCTTAGGACATTGGATCTGACAGTCTTGTCCAGATCCTTCAGAATTTACTGGGGGAAAAGCGGAACACAGAACTTCATCTTGGGTTCCATAGTGAATTAAAAATAAACCTTCAGAATAGTATCTGCTTTCCTAATAATCTTGAAATACTTACATTTGTGCTTTAACTCCATTGAAGGTTTTCCTGTGTCCTGACCTATTGGAAACATAGTCTTCCCTGGCCATGAATCCAATGTGCCATGTAACCTCTATTGTAAAGATAGTTCTCTTTGTTCCTTTCTAAAACTTTCTGCCATTAATTTTTTATGATTCAAAAAACATGATTTTTAAAATGTATGTTGAACACTCTATGAGTCAGCCAAGCTTCCAAAACATAATTACCAGAGATCAGGTGGTTTAAACAACTGACATTTATTTTCTCTCAATTCTGGGAGCTCAAAGTCTGGGACCAAGATACGGGAAGGTTCCAGCCCTCTTGCTGTGTCCCACAGGTTGGGAGGGGCCAGGAGGGAGTTCTCCACCGTCTCTTCTCAGACACTCACCTATCATTTCTATGAAGTCTGTCCTAGCACATGTCATGAACCCTCCAGGGCTCCAGGCCCTTGGAAGTGGAAGCAGGAGAGAGCCTCTTTCCCTGGGCACTTGTCTGGCTACTGGCTGCCTTTTCCCCTGTTCCTGAGCCTGGGTGGGGTCTCTTCCCTCCAGAGCCCCTATGGGCCTCTCACCACCCACACACATCCCAATCCTCTCTGCCTTATAAAATAAAATGCCTCTGCACTCCACAGACTCCATTTAACAGAAAGGGCACCCATCCCAGGTCCATGTTTGTCATTTGCTTTTAAGGAAGAGTCTAACTCGTTCTTTCCATATCAACACATAGGTACCTTTGACAGCTAGTTTTTAGGACTTTTAGTTCTGCCAAGTTGGCTGCCTCTGAGGGACTTGGTTCACCTGACCACTGGTGGCAGTTGCCCATCTTCCAGGACTCTTGGAAACGGGGCTTTTGGTGGCCTTCTCTGCCCACCCTTTGGAGCCCCCTGGACAAGCTCACATCCCTGTGTGCTCATGGTCCCTGGGTCTGGTCGGCCTGGCCCTGGAGTCTCTGTAGTCTAGGAATTGCGCCCCAATTGCCTTAGCTTTTGGTCTTCCCCAGCCACCTGTCAGCACCCCACTCAGGTCTACCACTGAAGGTCACCCAGATGCCCCACACCCAGTAAACTCCCCTCACCTCTTTGCCACCAAGTGGCTGGTGGCTCTATCTTCCCTGCAGTGGGTGAGACCTGATGCCAGCTTTGGATCCTCTTCCAACCCCAGGGTTTAGAGCCGTGGATTCAGTGGAGTGTTGTGTGACTGTCTCTTGGTCTTGAGTTGGTGTTGTGGAGATGAAGAGCACAGACAGTGATTTGGAGACGATCCATTCTCCTGTTAGTTCTCTGGTGTTCTCACTTAGCATTTCATTCATGACATTTAGGACTCTGGTGCAGCTGGTATTCGAATTCTCCTTCCGACCTAGCACCAAGACGGAAGCCTCAATTCAGAAACTTTGGACTGTTGGTCTGGAAGCAATTTTTCTAATTTACATATTATGTGTATTACTCTGCTGGTGATGTCTGACAGGACTTCCTGCAGCAGTGGAATGTTCTTTACCTGACAGTGTGAACTGTCCAATATTGTAGCCACTGTCACACGTGGTGTCTGAGCACTTGAAATGTGTCCAGTGCAAATGAGCAGCTGAGCTTATTAATTTAATTAACTTGAATTTAAATTCAAGTTGTCCTATGTGGCCAATGGCTATCGTGTTGGGAAGCTCAGCTGTAAACAGTGTTAACAATTAAAAAAGTATCTTTATAAAATTTAGAGGTATATTTTGATCTCTCCCACTTTTTTTTTTTTTTGTGTGTGTGTGTACTAGGATTGGCCCCAGGGCCTTGCATGTGCTGGATAAATACTTTATTACTGAACTATATCCCTGGCCCTTTTTACTTCTGAGACAAGGTCCCACTAAGTTTCCCAGCCTGCTCTTGAACTTGCTATTCTCCTGCCTCAGCCTCATGAATAGCTGGGATTAAAGCCAAGTATCACCATGCCTGGCTTGATTTTTCTCTTTTTATGAGCATTTAAATTTTACTGTGTATCAGACTGAATGCTATATTTCATGTGATTAAATGCCAGGATCATTATGAAGGCCAAAGCGTACACTTCTTTTAAGACTTTTACTAATTCATAAGCAGCTCACCCATCCATGTTCATGACTATCCCAGAGCTTGACAATGTCTTCCTCAGGCCCTGCGGGGTTGGGGGTGGGATACATTTATCCAAACACAAGTGTCTCCCTTACTCAGTCACTCCAAGTTTATATGACTCCCACCAAGTGATAGGTGTGGGCTGTGCTTGCTGAAGTCTCTGTATTTGAATAGATTCAAATGGGCATGTGGGCCATCGTATTAATTTTGAATTTCCTTCTCCAGAAGGTCAGCACACCAGATATTTCGAAGCCTCTTCCTCAAGAGGATCCCAGACGCTCTGCCAGCCTTGGTTTGAAGCAAGATGCTCTCCCACTGGGCCCCTCCCCCAGCCCTTTGTTCTTGGGAGGCTTGAGACACGTGAGTCTGGTCCCAACACTCTTAACACAGAGTGCGTGGTCACTAGGACACCACTCGGGGGCTGGGGATATAGCTGAATGGTAGTGTAGCACTGAGGGTGGGGTCAAGTTGTTTCACGAATTTGAAGAATAAGATCCATGGATACAAGGGTTTGAGCAAAGTAACAGGATTTATTAGAGTAATAGAAAGAAAGCAGAGTTCCCAAAAAGAGAGGGGTCCCAAGAGAAGGATGCCGAAGAGTGGCTATTGTCTAGGCATTTATATAGATCTGTAGGGTTAAGTCAGCTAGCTTCCTGCCCAATCCTGGGGAAGGCATTCAGTGTCCATTAGGTATTCATTCAGCTTTTAGTCCAATCGAAACATCAATCAGGCATTTTTCCTTCTTTGGAGTGGCATGGACCCTAGTCACGTAGGCCCTGATTTAAGAACAGCCTTTTTTGTAAGTTTCTTAGCAAATATCTGCAGGTGCTGATTGTGCTCTGCTGCCCAGGAAGTGACCAGGGGCCCGTCTCCCTATCTTCCCAGCCTTATCTCTTCCTCCTGACGTCAGTATGTGCTTAGCACCAAAACCAGAACCAATAGAATAAAAAACATCAAACTGGACTGGTGGACAAGGGCAGGGGCGAGGTGACTTGGAGCACAGAAGAGCCTGGAGGTCATATTGAGCCTTGCTACGTTTTGAGGATGGTTTCCCTTTTTTACATCTTATCATGAAAATTTTCATTCAAAGAGTATTGAATAAAATGAGTGTTTCTTTCAAGGAAAAGGGTTGTTTGTTTGTTTGTTTTTGTTTTTGTTTTTTTTAAGACAGGTTGAAATCTTTTTTTTTATTTTTAATTTTTTTTTTAGGTGTAGATGGACACAACACAATGCCTTTATTTTTATGTGGTGCTGAGGATCAAACCCAGGTCCCGTATGTGCTAGGCAAACGCTTTACCGCTGAGCCACAATCCCAGCCCAAGGAAAAGGTTTTAAGTTCAACAAAGTCTAATTTATCAAATTGTTCTAGTGTAGTCCCTTCTGTGTCTTGTCTTTCTACAAGCCAACAAGATGGTCTCCTGCTTTCAACTAGGAACTTAATAAAAGTTGAGCTTTTAGGGGGCTGGGGTTGTGGCTCAGTGGTAGAGGGCTCGCCTTGCATGTGTGAAGCCCTGGGTATGATCCTCAGCACCACATAAAAATAAATAAATTAAATAAAGATGTAGTGTCCATCAACAACTAAAAATATATTTTAAAAAATATATTTTTTAAAAAAAGTTGAGCTTTTATGTTTAGGTCTGTGCTCCAGCTTGTTAATTCTTTTGTAAATGGTAGAGATTGTAGCTGTTTTTTAATATGAATAATCAGTGAACCCACTGCCAGCAGAAATCACACTTCTTCTCTACTCCTACAAAGACAGCACTGAGATCAGTTTCATGCAAATGGTGGCAGTTGTCTAAGCAAATCTAATTATTGAAAGGTGATTTGTTTTATCCTTTAGGCACAGGCTTCCTCTGCTACTTATAGCCACCATGTAAGCTTAGAACCCCCTAATTTATGATGACAGTGTTTCTTTTTTAATTTTAGGTGCCCATTAACATTAAAACAATTTATCATTTCCTCTGTCTGCACACTTCCTGTACCTCATTCCTGTCAGTCCTCACCAAAACCCTAAGACACCAGTCTCTTTCCTAGTTAGACTTGGACACTGCTAATGAGTAGCAGAGCCAGCATCTGAATCAGGTCTGTCGGACTCCCAGTCTCAGGCCCTGCCCACGCTGGGCCGCGTTCTTTATACGTGGCTACCTTGAAGGCAGGACCTCGTCTTGGCAGAACTGCACAGATATAGTCCATCTTGTCCTAAGTGACTTGTGTTAAAGAGTGGGATTGTGTAACCTTTATTGCTAGGCAAAGACCATATCTGGAAGGAGAGGGCCTTCTGAGGATTCCCCATCTCCTCGGGATCGAACAGGTGGCTTCTTATTTTGGCAAAGTACAAACTGGTACAAGGTAACTTAATATGAGTCAGGATACATGCTCTGTATGAATTGAGATTGATTTGATACCTTGAAATCAGGACTGCCAAAAAAACTTTTAACTGTGAAGTAATTTATTACCTCTGTCATTTTTTATTTCAGGGAAGTTTAATTAGCATTAACAGCACTTGCACAGAGATGGGTAATTTTGACAATGCTAATGTCACTGGAGAAATAGAATTTGCCATTCGTTATTGCTTCAAAACCCATTCTTTAGAAATATGCATCAAAACCTGTAAGAACCTTGCTTATGGAGAAGAAAAGAAGAAAAAGTGTAACCCGTGAGTTTTTTTTTTTTTTTAAGTTTTAACATAAGATGATAGATGTCCTGATTCTAAAATTTATATGGAAAAGTGAAAATCCCAAAATAACAAAGATGATTATAAAAAAGAACAAAAATAGAAACTACTTACTTCAAGAATTTTCATAAAGCTGTAGTAATTCAAACTAAGTTATGGAGGCAAAAATAGATGGCTCAATAGAGCAGAATCAGAAGTCTAGCCGTCCACCTTTGAATATGTGGGAACTTTATGATCAAGGGGTTCTTAGACTTCTCTAGCTGTTGTTAAAGAAGGCTGCAGACAGGACGGCCTCTGAACAGCAGAACTTCATTTCTCCCCATTCTGGATGGTGAGGAGTCTGCGGTGCTGATGGATTTGGTGTCTGGTGAGGGTGGGCTTCCTGGTTCATAGGTGGCCATCAGCTTCTGCATCCATGTCATCACAGAAGAAGGGGTGAGACAGCCCTCTGAGGACTCTTTTATAAAAAGAGGGCACTAGTCCATCCCCTCACCAGGGCTCCCTCCCCCGGTCCCCTCCCCCAGGCTCCATCTCCACTGCCATCACATTGGGGGTTAAGTTTCAATATAAATTTTAGGAGCACATAAACATTCAGTCTATTGCAAGGGACTATTACAAATCAGGAAGGAAAGGTGGACATCAACAAATGGTGTTGGAAAGTTTGCCTTTCCGTGTAGGAAAAACAAAATGAATTGCAATTCATTAACAGATTAATTTTCCCCAACTAATAGATAAGAAATGTTGTATCACCGTTATTTAAATGTGTGTATCCCTGATTACCTAATAAAGACGAGCAGCTTCATACACACCCACATTAACCTCTTAGATTTCTCCTTCTGGGAACATTCTGTTCATACCTTTGGCCCATTTTTCTATTAGTTTGTCATTTTCTTATTTATTTATAAGAAAATTATAAGAGTGTGTATGTGTGTGTGTGTGTGTGTGTGTGGTGCTGGGGATTGAACCTGGGTATCCCACATGCAAAGTTCACTTCAGATGCTACCACTCAGCTACATCCCCAGACCTTTTTATGTGTGATCCTCCTGCTTCTGCCTACCAAATAGCTGGGATTATAGACATGTGCCACCATACTCAGAAGGAAAATATTTTCAAGAACCTATTTTGAATAGGTTTTAAAAGCTTTTCATTGGTTATATGTATGTTACTTTTTTGTCTGTTTTTGTTTTGGTACTGGGGATTGAGCCCAGTGATGTTGAAATACATGCCTAGCCCATTTTATTTTTTATCTTGAGGCAGGGTCTTGCTAAGTTGCTGAGGCTGTTCTCAAACTTGTGATCCTCCTGCCTCAGTCTCCCCAATAGCTGGGATTGTAGGTTTGCTTTGCCACAGCCAGCCTTATTTGATACATGTTATCTCAGCTATTCTTTATTTTCTAATCTCTTTGTGATGATTTTTCTTTTTTTAAAAATTTTTTCTTAGTTGTAGATGGACACAATATCTTTGTTTTATTTTTATTTATTTTTATGTGGTGCTGAGGATCGAACCCAGTGCCTCACATGTGCCAGGTAAGCACATTACCACCGAGCCACAACCCCAGCCTATTTGTGATGATTTTTCTTGGTAGAAATTTTGATAATATTAATTCGTGTATCTTTTTCTCTAAAATCTCTGCTTTGGGATGTCTGGTGTGCAGCTCATTGGTAGAGTATATGTTTAGTATGCACAAAGCCCTGGGGTCTATCCGCAGCACATACATAATACATACATGCATATAAACACACACACTCAAAATCTTTTTTTGGTGTATGTGTATCTGTCTGTATGTAGAATTCCATGTTACCTGAGGTTGTGAATACATTTTTCTACAGAACTGTTTTTCACATTAGTACTTATACCTTCAATGTTTCTTCAGTGTCAGAAAAAAAAAAGTACAAATTTCTATAGCACTTAAGGTTCTCCATAACCATCTTACTTATACTTCTGGTCTATAACTTGTGATATTCTTCTACTTATACCATACACCCAAGAATGTTCCAAAATGTCCCCTGACTTTTACATTTTAAAATTTGAAGAATGCAGTTGAAGTAGAGTTTCTATTTAAAAAGAAAGATTAAAAATGAATCATTTAAACCTTCAACTTAAAACACTAGAAAAAAATTAATTTATTCTGAAGGATGGAAATAGTAAAGATAAGATCAATAATCAATGAAATAGAAAACAATAGAGAAAAAATAATGAACCCAAATGTCAGTTCTTCGAAAAAAATTAGAAAAATTGGTAAACACTGAGGTAAATTTTATCAAGATTTAAAAAAAGAGAATATACAAATGCCAAAGAAAAGAGACACTGTGGCAAAGCTTATCCATTAATGAATAAGAAGAGGATATTATGTAAAACTTAACAACTGAAGCTGGGTGCTGTGGCGCACACCTGTAATCACAGAGGCATGGGAGGCTGAGATGGGAGGATGGCAAGTTCAAAGCCAGCCTCACCCTTGGTGAGGCACTAAGCAACTCATTGAGACCCTGTCTCTAAATAAAATATGAAATAGGGCTGGGGATGTGGATCAGTGGTTGAGCGCCCCTGGGTTTAATCCTGGGCACCAAAAAAACAAAAACAAAAACAAAACAAGCAAACAAACAAAAACACCATTTAATAACTGAGATGAAATGGACACATTTCTTAAAAACCACAAATTTTCTAAGCTTGACACAAGATGAAATAGAAAGCTTAAATAGTCCTAAATGTTTTAAAGAAATTGAATTAGTAATTTGGCATAATTTGCTGAAATTAAAAATGCACATACTGGTGGGGGTGTAGCTCAGTGGTAGAGTACTTCCCCAGCATGCCCAAGGCCCTGGGTTCCACCCTGAGCACTGGTGTGGGTGTGGAGGGAAACACATTGCCCTGTCGCTTCTAGTTTTGTGCCTAGAGAAGCGCTCACACATGCATGGTGGAATGGTCATAGCAGAATTGTTTATAAAGCAAACACTAAGGCATAAGACAAAGGTTCCTCACAAGGATAAATGATTTGTGTCATATTCATACAATGGGACAATGTGTAGGAATGTAAATGAATGAGCTGCAGCTACACATAGCAATATAGGCAAATCTCAAACATATGGAGAGGAAAAACAAGTTGTAAAAGAATGTCTGTACACAATCCTGTGGATATAAAAGTTCAAAACTGCCTCAGCAGTCAGAAGAAGTGCAGCCTTTGAGGACCCCGGAGTCAGGAACTTTCCATTTCCACTTCTGCTGTTTGGAGGAAATGCAGGTGGAGGTGTAGACAGGGGAAGCTGGTGTGTGGCCTGGACATCCAGGCAGATTGGAGAATCCCATTTCATGGTCCTCATCAAATGGCAGGTGACGAGGAGAAGGAGGGGGCTGTAGGTTCCAGGAGCAGGGGATGAGCAATGCAGCGGGAGCTCCAGCCCCTTGCCATGACCTTGTGAATCAGCAGCTGTACACTCAGCACTAACATTGTTCATGTCAGTCCTGGTCCCTGAGTCCTTTCTATCAGCTCAAAAACTAGTCAGAAACAGGGTAAAGAAAAGGTTCATATGTGCACTCTGCTCCTCTGAAGCCCACCCGCCCTCAGAGCCTCAGTTTGTCTTTCTGCATTTGGCCACTAGGTATATAAAGACCTACCTGCTGCCTGACCGATCGTCTCAGGGAAAACGCAAGACTGCAGTCCAAAAGAACACACTGGACCCGACCTTTCAGGAGACCCTGAAGGTACTTGTGGATGAGTACATTCATGCTCTGTGTCTTCCCCGTCCTGGGCTGGGCTCACATCACGGGTCAGAGTCCAACAGGTGGCACTTTAAACCCTCAAATCAGTTAAACACAAGTGCAGACACCTATACATTTCTGTCAATCAGTGGCAGGTTGGGTGAAAATAGATTTCAGCCTTTGAACCGGAGAAGTGCAGAGTCGGCCAGACTAGAGAAGGGCTTTGATTAATGATTTCTAAGAAAATGGGGAGAAAGAATCTGACTGCCTGTATGTCTCAGGCCATGTCTGGGCACAGAGTGGCTTAGAAATTGGTTTGTCTTGTCGAATTTTTATGATTATCAGGCATTTTCAAGCAGGGGGCCCTGAAAATCAAATGACTAAGTCACTACCTTTGATGAAGTGCTCTTTATTGTAATATCCAAAACGCCTGTTTTCTTCTTATTTTATGAAAACAATTATAAAGAAATTGTTTGGGTTCTCACTTTCTTTGATGCTAAGAAATATGATTTCTTAGGACAGAGCTGAGACCTCATTCTCTGATTTGGGGTGAAGAGGCAGAGTGGAGGCCCAGCACAGGCAGACAGCCAACTGTGGGAGCCCCAGCCAGAAGGGTAGTCTAGACCTGGGGGACACCGCAGCCAGGACTGGGCAAACCAGAAGTCCTGCCGTCTCACACTGGCAAAAGGAGAGGGTTTTGTTTGCTTCCTTGGCAAGCAGAGGCATCTGTGAACTGTGAGCCAGGGGCCATCTGGGTGGATGGCACAGAGCGACAAGTTCATTAAATAATAATCGTCATTGTTTGCTGGGCCCCCTGCTGTGGTCAAGTGCTTTATATCTACACTGATGTAGGCATTAGAACCCTCATTACCAAGGGGGACCTGAGACTTTGGGAGTACTTGAAAGCTTAGCTTGAAACCAGCATGGAAGGTATTCCTGGGCTTAGGAATCCCCCAGAGGTGTT
Organism: Marmota flaviventris; assembly: GCF_047511675.1. Taxonomy (NCBI): domain Eukaryota; kingdom Metazoa; phylum Chordata; class Mammalia; order Rodentia; family Sciuridae; genus Marmota; species Marmota flaviventris. The sequence continues at coordinate 8,564,837 of NC_092503.1, read as the reverse complement.
ATTTTAAAGTTGCAGAGTCTGACTCAGCAGCTGTGGGTGGGACCTGCAATGCCTCTCTTCTACTAAGCTCTACTCCCCACCCCTGGCCAGGCCTGGGCTGCAGACCACCCTGGAGTCCCATGCCTGCTGGAGAATTTGGGAAACTCTGTGCTGTCTCACACATTTAAGTTGATATCTAAAACGTCTCATCATAAGTTTAATAAGGTGTTTTGTGCTAGAAGTGGTTTATGAAATGGGGACTGTTTTAGATAAATATTTAATTACACAGGTCAATTTAAACAGTTTTTCCTACCTTATTTAAATTATACACAGAATCTCAAATCATTTAAAATTACATTTACTCAAGGGTTTCATCCAGTCTATTGTGAATATTTTGTAGTCCTGGGAAACTATCCAGATATTTTTGAAAAAAAATCAAGTTTTCATCTAAATTCAGAGGATCCCGACACAGTCTAGATTTCTTTTTCTTTTTTGGTTACCAGGGATTGAACTCAGGCACACTTAACCACTGAGCCACATCCCCACCCTATTTTGTATTTTATTTAGAGACAGGGTCTCACTGAGTTGCTCAGCGCCTCACTGTTGCTGAGGCTGGCACTGAATTTGTGATCCTCCTGTCTCAGTCTCCTGAGCTGCTGGGATTATAGGCATGTGCCACTGTGCCCGGCCAGATTTATTCTTAAAGAAATTCACGTAATACAGAAAAGATGCAGGGCTTGGAGAGCAGATCAATCATTAAAAACCTTGGGGAAACCAGTATTTCAAGTTGCCCCTTGGTTGGGCTCCTAGGTTTGTAGAGCCCAGGGCAGGCCACAGGAAGGTTGGGGAGATAGATAACAGCCTCCAGGGCGTTCTCCAACTGGTTTTGACAAAAGTGCATGTGAAATTTGAGGATCCAGAAGTTTCCTGATTAAAGTACAATTTGGGCAGCTCTCTGTTGAGATCCTTGCAGTGGGGACCTGGGAGGGACGAGCTGAGACCCAGGTCTGGGCAGCCTTCTGTTCTCTGGAGATCCTTATATGCCAGAACTTATGGAATGGAGAGCACTCTCGGGGTCAGCTGGAGCAGGCCTATGGACTACAGGATGATGGAAAATCTAATTTGACACAGCAGATTCAGTCACCAGAAGAGTGCTGTCCTGCTTATCAGATAGGGTGACCAGTAGGTGAGGACCCAAAGAGAAGAGCAGGGCTAAGTGGGGGAGTTGGGGAGGGGCTGCTGTGTGAGTGTCACAGAGCAGTGGAGATTAGGGAGTTGCCTCCAGGAGGGTGGCCTCAGGCCATGGCCTCGTGACCCTCCCTGGAGCAGTGAACTTCTCAGAGTGCAGCAGGTGGGCAGAGAGGTCTGGGCTTAACTGATTGGGCGCGGGGCAGGCAGGAGCAGCCAGGTTATTCCAGAGTTCCCAGCCAGAGCCAGGAATATGGGCAGAGTCACAAACAGGCCGGGGACTTGAGGGAAAGCATGGAAAACCAGCCCAGCGGGGAGACCGAGGGGGAGAAGTGCACTTCAGTTCTGGTTTGTTTCTATCTCATCCCTTAAAGGGAAAGGTGGCCGGGATAGGTGAGACCAAAACCAAACCAACCCCTGCCCACCTGCTTTAGGTGGCCGTGAGTGTCCTGCCTTCCCCTGGGACAGCCTAGAGGGTCCTGAAGGGTTGAGAGTCACACCCCAGCAAGCGCCATGTTGGGAGCAGCACCAGGCAGGGCCAGCAGTGAGAACCCAGGCTGGACACAGTAGGTGAGGATGCTGGCCCACCATGGATGGCCTCTAGGCCACAGGAGACTCGGGGGATTTCTAGGCTGCTATGTTTCAGGGTCACATGGTGATAAGTGATACTGATCTCACAGGATGCATGTAAAAACTGAGGATCTGGGCAGCCAGAAGCCTGCAGAAGGAGGGCTCAGTAACTTGTGACAGTCTTCACTGTTGGGACAATCCAACTGCTAGTCTTCAAAGAGACCCTGGGGCTGAGGCGGGGTTGGCCACACCTTGAGAAGCCTTCAAACAGGCGCACAGGGGTCTTTGTCACAGGCTGAGGTGCTGCGGTGTGCTGAGGTGTCACAGGCTGCTGTCATCTGTGTGCCTTGTCTGTCTAGGGCAAACCTAAGGGGTAAAAGCTCAGACTTTGTATTTTCATTTTTTGAGTTTTAGTTTTTGCAGCGCTGAGGGTCAAACCCAGGCCTTGGGCACACTAGGCAGGTGCTCTACTATGGAGCCAGGCCCCCAGCCCCAATACTTTGTAATTTTTAAAAATAACAGTCTTATTTTTAGTATTTTTGGACCCGGCTGGGTGCTGTATAGGCCAGGTCCATGTCCAAGTCCCGCCTTGGTGGTCTCGGCTTGATTTCCTGAAGACTTGGACTGGATGAGAACTTTCCTTCTTATCTTGTCCTGAAAAATGGGGGTGAGGAATCAGGGGTGGCATGGAGGACTGAGAGCCCAGGCACTTGGGGAGTGGGGGGACTCTTGAGGAAGAGGGGTCTTCCTGGCTTTGGCTCCAAGCTGCCACCCTGACCATAGAGACTCTGGCTGCAGCCAAATCTTGGAGCTTGGCTATGGGAGAGGCTGACAGGCCCTGGGAGGTGGGGCCCGGGAGCCTGGCTGACCGTCTCCACTCTGCTCTGCAGTATCAGGTGGACGCTGCCCAGCTGGCGACCCGGCAGCTGCAAGTCTCTGTGTGGCACCTGGGCACGCTCACCAGGAGGGTGTTCCTTGGAGAAGTGACTGTTCCTCTGGCCACATGGGACTTTGAAGACAGAGCAACACAGTCCTTCCGCTGGTATCCGCTCCGGGCCAAGGTGAGGCCTGTTTGGGACCAAGTGTCCAGCATGGCCACTGTGAACTCATTTGCCAGAGGATAAACCCCGGTGCTCCCTGCACCCCCCACTCCTCTATTGTCAGCTTGTGAGGCCTGGAGCATCTCTGTGCCAGTACCTGGCACAAGGGCCTGGCATAAGGCCGCCAAGGTTGTCAAACCGAACCTTTGACAAGCAAGCCAGGAGCAGAGCGCCAAGCTCAAAGGTCCTCCTGATGCCAGCTAGTGGGTTGCGACCCCATGCTGCATGTTGAATGCCTACTCACAGGCCTGTCCCCAGGGCTCCAGCAGGAGGGGCCCTAGGGGTGGCGCCTGGTTCTATCCTGAGTGTGGCAGAGGTCACAGCAGGGGCCAGGAAGAGATGCTTCGGCATCGAGGAGGCTAGCCCACACCGTCCCAGGAGTCCTGAGCCCTCTCTGATACCATGGGGGCTGCTGCTTCTGCTGGTGGGATGGGCTAGGCACGTGGATCCCTCCCAGGACACTTCTCCGGCCCCGGGTGAAAGATTTCAGGACCACCTCTGCTCTGGGCACTTCTCTCACTCTGGAGAAATCACTCGTGACCAGAGAAGCCATCTCTGTAGGCAGGGTATTGTCCTCGGCAGGGGTCAGGACATTGGGTCGAGTCTGCTCAGGGCTCCTCTGTCTCCAGTGCCTGCAGCTGACCTTGGCATGGAAAGGTGGCCTGGAACCTCACTGTCCTGGGTAGAATTGCTGGGGAGGGACGCTATTTTATTTACCTTTTTCAAATTCAGGTTGTATCCAGGTTTTATTACGACTGTCCTGTTGTTCCCACGGGCCTGTTTCCTCAGGCACATCTGCCTCTGGTTTTTCTGGGGAGGCAAAGTTGTTCTCCCCAGCCTGGGAGAGGAGAGGGTGGCAGGACAAGTCCCTGCTGATGGGGGACGACCAGTCCACCAGGGACGTGCCCAATCCATCCCTGGGCTCTCCTGGGCTGGAGAGGCTTTGCAGAGGTGGTGGGGGACATCTAGAGTCAGAGCTGAGGCAGCCAGAGGAGGGAGGAAGGTTCTGGGAGAAATTGTCTCAAGCTCTGCCTTTGCACCCCCAGAATGAGCAATATGAAGACAGCATTCCTCAGAATAATGGAGAACTTGCTGTTCGGGCCAAACTGGTTCTCCCTGTAGGGCCCAGAAAGTCCCAGGAAGCTCTAGAAGGTAGGTGGCCAGCCCCTTGAGCACTCCTCTGTCACTGTCCCCAAAGCCTGGAAGGTGTCATGCTGAGAGGTGGGCAAAAGGCTTTCTAGCATTTCCTACCCACTGCACATTGACACCCACATGTCCCAGAGACTGAGAGGCAGAAGCACCCTGGGAAGGTGTTCCCTGGAACCTGTGGCCTACAGGGGACGTGGGTGACCAAAGCAGGCAAGGCCTTCAGTGTCCACTTTCACTGTCTCCAAGGCGTCCCTCCCAACGGGTAGACTGGACAGGGTCTGGTGAAACCATGTCCCCTCTGGAAGAAGGTACACCTGACAACATGTGTCGTAAGTTAGGAGTTTGACTTTAGGAGCCAAGAGCAATTGTCAGGTGCTGGTACCTGCAGGTCTCAGAGGGGCGACTGCTGCCCGTGAGTGATGTGGATCAAGGACAGGTCCTGCAGGGCCTTTAGGAAGTTGAACTTGTGAGACCCCGAGGGTGGGCACAGTAGACAGGGATGATGCATATTTCCATTGAGTAGTGACTGTTTGGTGGGAAGAAGAGCCTCTGAGCTCATGAGACCACCAGCAGACCAGTGGCAGGTACCCTGTGGTCACCTCTAACTCCCTGAAATGGGTTTGGGGCTCCCAGTTTCCCCAAACCTACTGGCAACAGCCAGACTAAAACCTCCGCATCGCTCCCTAGAAGCCAGTGTACTCTCAGAGCTTTGCCTTGCTGGGGGTTTAGCAGTCCCGTCCCTGTGCGGACCACTCAGCGTGTGGCCAGGGCTAGCACAGCCCTCTGGGGGAAATGTGCCTCTTCCTGCCTGCTCTTCCCGGCCTGGAGTCTGTAACACTCCTCTTACTGAGCTCAGTTTGGGGGCGGTAGGACTGCAATGCCTCTGGAGAAGTGGGTTTGACAGTGGGAACTGGCTTTCTTCCAGGGACAGATCAGCCATCACTTAATGGTCAACTCTGTTTGGTAGTGCTGGGCGCCAAGAACTTACCTGTGCGGTCGGATGGTACCTTAAACTCATTTGTTAAAGGGTAAGTATTCGATGCAACCAGATACTGTTTACTGGTTATCTAGAATACAAACAGTATGTTCCTAGAACCTGGAGGAAACATCAGAAATGTAAGCCATTTTAAAGTCTTCTTACTTCAACTTTCCTATAGCAAACACGAAGGGCCCGGATTTCCACAAATCCAGGGGATGTGGGCAAGCTGAGACCTATTTGGGATAGTACATTTTGACCTGAAACCCAAATCTTGTCAGTTCTTGTTATATCAGAAAATCAGTTTCGATTGAAATCAAGTATGAGAAGAAAGAAGTGTGTTCAGCAGATACTTCCTTGGTTTAACACCGCCTCTTGGATTAACTGTCGCACGGGTGACTTTCCACACTTAAGTCACTGCAGGTGCGCTGGTGCCTCTAAAAGCAAAGCAAACACCACTGAATGTTATATTGAAATGCTAAATCCCCAGTCACAGACAGGGTGGAAACATGAAGGCCTCCTTGTCCAGACAGAACCGAGCCTGGGTCCTGATCTTATTACTTCCGTGCATGTCCTTGGGCAAGATAGGTAGCCTTCCTGAATGTGTTTTGCTGACAACAGTATACAATGAGTCACATGTATACAGAGCCATGGTCCCTGGGCGGCACTTCTAATAAGCCATGCCTTCGAAGGGCTGTAAGGAGATTACGGTGAGGGCCATGTGGCCTCAGAATTCCAATTTACCCTTAATACCTACACGGAATCCAGCTGAAAAAGAAACCTGGAAAATCCTAGTGAGGTCGTGCGGCCAGGTCCTGTGATTCCCACGCTCACTGGGTTAGTGCTCAGGCTGGAAGCAGCGCTTGCGGTGTAGGCTGCGGTGAGGCCCCAGTGTCCCGATCGATCGTAGCATCTTGTTTCTCTCCTTAGCTGTCTCACTCTGCCAGACCAACAGAAGCTGCGACTGAGGTCCCCCGTGCTGAAGAAGCAAGCTCACCCCCAGTGGAAACACTCCTTTGTGTTCAATGGCGTCAGCAGGTCTCAGCTGAGGCAGTCGAGCCTGGAACTGACTGTCTGGGACCAGGCCATCTTTGGAATGAGCGACCGCTTGCTGGGGGGAGCCAGACTTGGTTCAAGTAAGTCTGCCTGATTCCCCATGGGCCCAGACTGTCTCCCAGTGTTTTATTAAGTACTTAGCGAGTGTCCTACGTGGGTACCATGAAGAGAGAAAATACTTACACAATGGCAGCGATTTAACTGGCTGTAGGTAGCACTGCCTACCTGCCAAAAATAGAAATTCCTAAGTCTAGGCCTAACTCTACCAGGGAGTGATAATACAGCCAAGTATTTTGACAATTTAAATCAGATTTAGATCTGCTAAAGAAACTAAGTTCTGGGCCTCAAAACAGGCCAGGCACAGTATTTGCTTTTGTTTCTATTGTCAATCATAAGAGGATTATTTTCTTAAAGGAAAACATCTTAACCCAAACAAATGGCAATTCAGAAAGTGCTTCATTGAGAGTGAGACAAACAGGGACACTATTCAGTCTTGCTCACAGGGGAGCTGCTGGCACTGTGCTTGTGGGCAGCCCTTGTCTGGGAGGATTCTGTGCCCCACCCCGCCTGCAGGTTGCCAGCAGCGCCCTCCACCCAGTGCCAACCCCAAACGCCTGCACACAGCTCTAACAACATCCAGCTGAGAACTACAGATAAGTAAGAATGATTTTTCTAAGGGACGCTGTCCAAAGCACAGCTCTCCTCTAGGGAACCCCTTCCGTCAACAGATCCAGCCCCTGCCATACACAGTCCCCGTATCAGGATATTGATTCCTCACAGTGAAGAATCAGCCACCAAACCAGAACCGTCCTCCCCTAAGACCCCGGAAAGGAACTGGAGGTCAGGGCCTCTGCTCCAAGGCTGCAGCACATCCTGCACTCACATGTCGTTGGGGGAGTCTCAAACCCAGCAGTGGTTGGCATTTTCATAGTCTCCAGTTGATGCCAAAAACCCACTTTTCTTGATGGGCCTTGTTTTTAAAAAGCTGGGAAGGATGAAGTGGCGTGCTCATCAACCATTAACTAACGTGTCTGTCTCACGTCAGAGGGGGATACAGCTGGTGCAGATTCATGTGCACAATCAAGGCTGCAATGGCAGAAGGTTCTCTCCAGCCCCAACTTATGGACGGACATGACGCTCATCCTGCACTGAAGTGAAGGCCTCGGAGCTCCAGGCTATGCTGGATGTGCCGAAGCCTGGAGCCTGCAGAAGCCACAGGCTGACGGTGGATGGATGGGCCCTCTGGACGGTGCAGCCTCCCCTGGTTGTTCTGTTATGTCCCTCATGTCTTGTGTACTTAACAGAGCAGTTACACATGTCACCTAAGTCTCAGATGGGTTCCTAGCTGTTCTCTGAGAGAGGTGGAAAATGGCCATATTTCAATAAATGTTTGGCAGTTACCCCGTCTCTCAGAGCTTGGCAAATAGTGAAAAAAATCACAGCTTTTCTGCACATTTCAGAGGAAAAACGAGCCTGGTGAGTATCCGATGCTCCCTCCCCTCCTGTGGCAGAGCAGGTGAGCCGGCCACAGGGACTGCCAGGTCAAACTCCTGAGGGGCCTGCAGGGCTTGGGGCCTCCCACACGGCACAGCTACTGGATGGTGTGGACCCAGGTGAGTCCCTGGAGCTCCTCCCACCCACGCATGAGCAGACCACACTGTGCACACCGCCTTGGACAACTTTTATTTTGTGTCTGCAGTGTGGAATTTGTTGGCATGAGACAACCAAAAAGGACAACCCGCAGAGAAGGGCCAGGAGTGAGCCCAGCCAACAGCTCGTGAAAGCCACTGTGTCGATAGGTTTTGAGGACATAGCAGAGAATAGAAATTGATCAGAAAGAGGTTTTCATGATGACAGAGTCCCTTCATGGTTGGAGTCTGAACAATCTTAGAAAATTGAAGTGTGCAGTTATGTGCACAAAGAATTCCATAAGACATTTTTACACTGCAATTACAGCAGGTAATCAGTTTCATTACTGCCCTCACGTCACATCAGTTCCAGGGCCGTGGTTACATGGTTTTTTTGATATGTAATTATTTTATTCTGTAAAAGGTAACAAAATATACAGAACAAAACTTTCCCTTTTTAAAACTAATGTTACAAACCCATATTATCACATATATAAATACTATATTCTATAGCTGATCATTAATTAAGAATATAAGTCCAACAGTGTATTCTAACTGTTAAGCAAAAAAAAAAAAAAAACTTTACCGGAGAGTCCTCCTGTACCGTTCATTCTGAATGACCACTGCAGATTTTTGCCAGCAGAACTGAATGTCTGGAGAAAGGAAATCACTGTGTGGAGAGTGCTTTTAGACTCAATTTTCAAAATAATTGTCACCCCTCAACAAAAATATACAGAGATGGACCCTTCACAGAAATCAAGAACAAATCAATTTTGAGTTCATTTCAAAAACAGAAAAAGTATGGCACAGATGTAAGCCACGGTGTGGTTTTCTTTAATGATACTGCACCTTGGATCACACAGGCCAGCATGAAGTTTGTCACTCAGACTTTACAGGAATCTTTCCTTAATTCCATCAGTCCTGCTTCAAGCATAAAACAGGAAGTGATTCAATAATTCTCATAAAAATCAGGCCTGTTTGGCACTAGCATACAATTGGGAAGAACAAACCAGAGAGGCTTCTGCTGGGGAACCGCTCTTTTTATAAGGGACCTGGAACATGTTGAGGGGCTTCTAGATTTAGAGTACTAAAGAGCCAAGCGTGACGTGTCTGCCCGGGACCCTCAGGCCCGGCCTTTACATGGCCTCGAACTCGTCGATCCGCTGCTTCGTGTTGCCCTGCCGGATCTGCCGCAGGGTCTTGTACTTGTCCCGGCCCTGCCGCATGTTCTCGTTGTGGATGATGTCGTTGTGGGTCCTCTTGTTCTCATCTCTGGCCTGGGACAACTCGTTGCTCAGAGTCTGCAACGTGAAGCGGCAGCAGTCAGCACCTGCCCTCCCTGGGACACCACCGAGTGGCTGGGCATGCAGACCCCTGCCCTGGGAAAGGGAGAGGTTGCCGGGTGGAGAGGACCCCTGTGGTGGCCCGGTTTAAAAGCCACCGGCCCAGGTGAAAGCAAAGCAGGCCCCGCCCCGCCCCTGCTCACCAGCAGCTGCCGCTGCACGCGCTCGTTCTTCTCGGCCTCGGTGATGCGCTTCTCCTCGTTACGGTCGTCCAGGATGCCCTCGCTGCAGAGCTCGGCGCTGTAGCCCATGGGCTCCGCGCCCTCCTCCTGCGGGCTCTCCTGCACGTGGTAGCTCACGGGCTCGTACACCGGGGGCGGCGGGGGCGGCGGCGCGGTCATCACCAGGTGCAGCTCCTCCTTGGTCTTCACCAGGTCGTCCTGGGCTTCTTTGGCCTTTGGAAAGCAAATAAATAGGTGGGAGCTCCTCCCCCAGGTCCCTGCGCTGGCACTACTTTAAGAAGCAGGCGTGGTCTCCTCGTGGGGAGCACAAGAATTCCGTCCCCCGCTCCTGGGAGCTAAAACGGTACAGCCCCAGCACGGCTCCGCAGAAGTGGGCTGCTCTCCCTGTCCTTATCACTTCCACGGCACAGGCGACACCGTGCCAGAGGCTGGGTGTTTCTTTTTTAAAAATACTTATTTCTGAGTGGTAGTTGGACACAATACCTTTATTTTGTTTGTTTACTTTATGTGGTGCTGAGGATCAAACCCAGGACCTCACACGTGCCAGGCAAGTGCTCTGCTGCTGAGCCACAACCCCAGCCCCAGCTGGACGTTTCTTAAAGAACCCTTCCTTGTTCTCTATATGACCCTATTATACACCTACTGTGTATATATATTCGGAAACAACAAGTCTTTCACATCCCAGAGAGCAGCACACACAACACTGGTGTGAATTACTGCTCTCCTTGTGGGCTACATTTATTGACACCTTCCTACCATTACCCCGAGTCCACCCAACATCTTCACAGGACACATGCCCAGCCCTGCCTCCAAGTGCTTCCTGGGGGTGAGCTCAGTCTGCCTTGTTCTGTCACCAGCTTTTCTCACTTAATACTTTATAATGACCACCTTCTCCCAAAAACCTAAAGAGCCTTCTGTGTGTAGCAGGTGGAAAACACACCGGGCAGCCAGGGAGGCTAGTTACAAGTGACCCAGGAGGGCAGTCCTAGAGACAAACAGGTGGGAGGATGAAGGGGAGGGGGCCTCCCAAAGCTTGGTGTTAAGTCCATGACATGAACCACACCTAGACCCTGTGCTGTCCTGGAGGGCACAGAGGACCACAGGTGGAGGACAGGCTCTGCAAGGTCTCATGATTGCAATCAGAGCTCATCAAACCTGTGCAGGGTCCATAGTGAGAGCTCACAGGTGGGTCTCACCACCTACTGCCATAAGGAAAGTGAGGCTCAGAGGGGAGGCCATCCCCGCTTCCTGGCCAGGTGGCCACGCCGCTGAGCCTGGGCTCCCGCTCTGGTTTGGAGACCTCTGAGGTCCTTTTCACACACCCTCTAGTATATTCCAGGAGGTCTTATTTCTGTCACAGGGGCCCAAATAATTGGATTTAAAACTAGTTCCTGAGCAGGGGCGTCTGATCGTGGTGAGAGCTCAGAGGCGGGGCAGTGGTGGAGCGGGTTGATCCAGCAGCTGCACACACTGGTGTACAGGCCGAGCCCGCTCCTGTGGATCTCTGCTTTAGCAGCACAGCAGGTGCTGGCCAAGGATGCAAAATGTCCCAGGAGCTTCTAATGCGACCCGGGGTCAAGCTGGACTCTCCTAACCCACTGCGGGCCACAACAGGCAGGATTCCGAGGCACAGACTCACCCGGTGCTGCCACTCCTCAACCTCGTCCTCCTTGCGCCTCCGCGCCTCCTCCAGGAGGGCGATCTTGGCAGTGTACTCGGCCAGCTCCGCAGCCTGGAAGGGAAGGCGGAGCCAAGCGGCTTCTGAAATCCTCTGAGCGTCCACTTGCCGACATTTACATGTGTTGGTGAAAGGCCTCTGCGGTGACACACTGCATCCCTCCCGCTCCCCGGGGTCAGCAGGGCTCATCCGAGCTGACCTGTGTCTGTGTGGGACTCCAGACACCCACGCTCAGGTCCACTTCCCTGACGGGGCACAGATGACAGCAAGTCCCTAGTCCCCTCCCCGGTGGCTGCTACACGCCTCCGGTAGATCCGATTACGGCCCCAGAGAAGAGCCATTACAAGGCAGGTGTCGCTTTTTCGATCCCCAGAAGCAGCCCCTCTATAATTCAGCATCTTGAAACCCAGGCAATCCCTACCAGCTGCTCCTGGCTCTTTATCTGATCGGCCGCCTGTCTCTCCAGCTCCTCCTTGGCCCTGAGCGCAGCCACGCGGTCAGCCTCCAGTCGCTCCGCCTCCTCCTGGGCCCGCTTCCTTTCGTCCTCCAGCTGGAGGGCTCTCTGGATCTGGTCATTGAGTTCTGCAGGGAATACGAACCAGAGCGGTTCCAACCCCAGGCCAGGGACCAGAGTCCTACTCGAAGCCATTCCCAGGACCACGGGCGCGGGATGAGTCACAGGTGGCCAGCTGTCCCCTGGGAGGTCTCAGGCTCACTCCATCATGTTTCCACACAACTTCCTCCAGACAGTTAGAAACCACTGCCAAGAGGTCAGACACCGGCCCGGCTGGGTCCGACCCTTGTGCCCTGCGGCACCACGATCCTGTCTCACCGCCTCGGCACTCGCTGTAACAGCCAATTCCCCGCTGGTCTTTCCAGGCTGCCAGCAAACACAGCCATCTCCCTGCCACACCAAGAGCCCTCCAGGGGGACTATCACAGCCAAGCTGTGTTCTGAGCCACCGGGGCTGTGCTGAGGGGTCTGGCCTTCACAGGTGGCCTTGGTGGAGCCAAGAGGCTGGGAGCAGTGCAGCATGGCTCTGCCACGCCCAGGCTGCCACCAAAGGCTGACAGTGTCCTCATCTCGAGGGACTTTGGGAAAATTAAAACCACCAGCACAGGAGGGAACCAAGTGGGTCGTTTCTCTGATCAGGCTGTTTTGGGGTACCATGTTAAACTGAGACACTCTGGAAGGCTCCCCCAGCTGTGTGCGGGGACCCTGCCTGCCTCTGCGGGGACAGCCAGCCTGGGCAGTCAGGGCGCCAGCCGACCTTTCTCGGCCCTCCTGGTCTTCTGCTCATAGTCCTGCAGGCGCAGCATCAGCTCCTCCTTCTCCCGCAGCATCTGCTCCTTCTCCCGCTCAACCGTCTCCCTCCTCTTCTTCTCCGTTTCCAGCTGCTGCCTGGTTGAGGGAGGGGAACAGGCACAGGAGCGTTAGGGCCCGCAGGCCCAGGCGGGCGAATGAGGCGGGCTTCCCATGCAGCTGCCAGCTGCTGTCTCGGGCACCGAGAGCAGGGGCGCAGCCGCCGTCAGGACGGTGTGTGAGAAGGCCGGGGAGCAGATCCCAGATCCCAGGGACGGCTCCCTGCGGCCCTCGGCCCTCAGCGCTAACGCTGGCTGGCACTGCCCAGGCCTGCACCAGGTTGTGCCACCAGGCTCTGCTGGCCACAGAGGGCATGGCCACGTGGGGGTCACCCGACAGGCACCATGTCCTGGCAGGCCAGCTGCGGAGCCATGGTCCCTGCCCCAAGACGCCGCTCACCGCTCCAACTGCTTCTGGTGCTTCTCCTCCCGCGCCTGAGCCTTCATCTGCTGCACCTCGATGGTGTCCGGCTTCCTGCGGCGCATGTACAGCTCGTGGTTCCCCATGCAGAGCTGCAGGATCCGCTTGTTGATTCTCAGCCGGGGGGCATAGAACACAAAGTCCTGCAAGACAGACGGGACAACGCGACTCAGGGATGCTCTGGTGGCACCCACCAGCCACGCTTCATGAAGTCGTGGAACCTTTTCTAAAAGGACAAACACGACAGAAAGTAGGGCCCAGAAACGCACATTCCCAGTGCCAGGAACAAGTTCTCTGAAACAAGTAGAGGAGTGTGTCCCGTGCACCTGTGTACGCGTGTCTCTGCACACACACTGAACTCCCAGCCTGGGCAGCTACTCCAAGGAGAGGCCACTGCCATCTGTGCCCCACCTCTGGTGTCTGTCCTCTCCAATCCCACAGCTGCCGTCACCATGCGCCCTTACCCTTTCTTGCCTGGATGGCCTCAACGTTCCCTGAGTTTCCTGTGTCCTCTGCCACAGCCTTTGCCTCCCATTCTGTGAGCACGTGCGCCAGTCGCCACCCTGCCCTCCTCCAGGTTTCTAAGCGTGCACACGCCTCAGCCTCGCAGCACAACCCCCACAGGCAGCTGGGTGCATCTTTCATACCCGAGAGCCTCCTTCTGATCGCAGTGTCATCATCAGTTCCAACCCAAGAAGCCCGACTCTGCTGCTGTGCCTGCCCTACTGGGTGCAGGGGGCTCCCACAACATGCCATCACGTCACCCACTGACTCCTCCCGGATCCTGCTCCTGTTAGACCATCCACTCCCAGGAGCAGGGCTGGTGTCCCCGCCTCCCCCGGACCAAACCAGCATTCATGGTCCCTGGGAGTCAGCAAGCTCTGCTGCGGGGCAGCTGCCTGACGCACATAGCCACGACTGAGCCCCACAACCTGAGCAGGCTACTGCATCCCCCAGCCTCAGCGTCAACACAAAATGGGGGGATAGGGCCTAACGAACCCCCAAGAAGACCCAACCACTGTACAAGGGGACTTAGAATAGCATGTGGCACAATGAAAGTGGCTGACCCGCCAAGCGACCACTCTCCAATGCTCGGTGCCTCACATACCTGCTACCCTGCCAGGCTCCAGAGGGAGGGACAGAGGCCATCCCGGTTCCCGCTATGACTAAGGGGCCAGAGGAGGACACAGTTTGGAAACTCTTACAGTAAGTATTTCAAATGCTCCGTCAGCATCCTCGGAGCCACAGGTCCCTGGCATTCAGATCCTGACTGTCTGGAACAGGGGAAGGGGTTGAAACCAAGCAGCACCATGACACGCCCCACAGTGACACCAGAGGCCTACGGAGCAAGCTGGACCAGCCAAGCAACACTCGAGAGGAGCTCAGTTAGTTCCTCGGTCCCTGGCTCCAGAAAACCTGGGTGAGAGGCAGAGGCCAAGCCCCAGAGCCCCTGAACTTCCTGGGTGGGGCTCCCCGGGGTTTCACACACTTGTTATTAAGTCATCGGGTTTCCCAGGGAGGAGTCCAGAGCTGGGAGAAGCAGGAATTTTTATTACCCACCTATCTCTTATTACACAAGAGAAAACAACCCTGCATTACGGCTTCCGAGGCACACTGCCCAAACGGATTCCTACTGAGACTCAGAAGTATTTGCAAAGAAACGCAGCAACAGCCACCCTTCAGAAAAAAAATCCACTGAAAGGATTCAAGGTCAGAGCTGCAGGTGAACCTGAGAACTCTCCCACCCGCCTTGGAGAAAGGTTCTGTAGCTGCTGAAACACACTCGGGCGTCTGCTGCCCAGCGGGTGAAGGGAGCGGGTGACGGGGAAGTCCTCCCACTGCCTTCGAAGGAAGCCAGTTGCTGACTTCCAGTGAGAAATAAAAACCACACTTTAAGGTTTCTCAGTCCAAGTCCCTAGACCGGGCCTCCGGATGCAAAACCACAGCAGGCTTTCTCAACTGGCAGAGGGCTCACACCCTAAACAATGGAAACAGGCATGAGTGTGCCCGAAAAAAAAAAAGGGATGCAAGACCTTCTGGATCCGACCAGGGAAAGGTGGTGGGGATAGAAGCCTTGACAGGACTTCCAGAAACTCTGCCAAGAGGCTAGTCTCCACTCTCTGGTGTGGCCCCAAGACCTAGGATGGGCAGGGGCGGGGCACCTGGTCAGTGGGGCTCCTGAAAGCACCAAGTGCAAGGCTGGGCGGGCATTTTTTTCTTTTTTGGGGACTGGAGCTTGAATCCAGGGGTGCTTAACCACTGAGCCACCTCCCTAGCCCTTTTCATTTTGAGACAGGTCTCACTAAGTTACTTAGGGCCTCGCTAAGTTTCTGAGATTGGCCTCAAACTTGCAGTCCTCCTGCCTCGCCTCCTGAGCTGCTGGAATTACAGGTGTGCACCTCACCTGGCTGGCTTGGGTGGGTGTCCTTTGCCACTTCAAGAGCTGTTAGCAGTGGCCCGAGAGCTGCAGGACAAGAGGCCCTGCTCTGGAGGAAGTGTGGATCCCTCCCCTCACAGGCCATGTGGGCAGGCTGGGCCCAAGCTCTGCCCCACTGCAGCTTGGCAGAAGGGAGAAGTTGGCTTATAGAAAGGAGCTGCCCATGGTCCCTAAGGGCAGGCTTTGTGAGTTCCCTGCAGAAAATGCCAGGGTGAGGTCACACTAGACGAGGCCCGAGCCTCCTTGACCTTTGGGGTTTCTGCTCTCTTTTATGTAAAGGTTGAAATTTGAAAATTTGGCTTTGTTTTGCCCAAAGTGAAAGACTAAGGATAGGCAGCCCTGGTGGTGCAGAGGCTCCCAACGCCCCAGTGAGGTCTCCCCACCTGACCGGCCCTCCCCTCCGTCTCCATCTGCAGAGCTGTGTGACTTTTCCTCGTAGCTGCGGCTTATGATCTCCATCAGGAAGCCCAGCATCTGCCTGGCTTCACTCCTCTCTGCCCTGGAACCTGGCTTCACTGTGACGGCTGATGGCCTGGGTACCTGGCGCAGAGAGGGCTGCAGCAACAGGCCTTTCCCTTCTTTGTAACTGAGGCTTCACCGAGAGCAATTCTGTACTGAATCTACGTCGCCAACTAAACCAGATGCAAAGTTGTCCCCTCTGCTTGGTGTTTCATAACTATGTAATGTTCTTCAGCTTTTCAAAAGCTAAGCTTAGACCAAATTAAAAATGCACACGCACCACACGCACGCGCGCGCGCTAAACACTGGAACGATCTAGCCTATTAAGAGCTTCTGCCCTGTCAGCTGAATTTCTAAATACCATGTTCTGGAAATCAGAAGTTCCCCACGGGGTAGGCAGCAATCTTCTGTGAAACTTCACAATTTTCTTGCTCTTCTACCTAAGCCAACCTCACAGCTAACGTGGGTACCCTCTGACCCTCAGCTGGCGAGGTTGCATGCTAGTGTGAACTGTTTCCATGGAGCCTGACAGTCTGTATTAAACACTGGTTTAATTTTAAAGAACTGCAAAGCTACCCACGGAGCGAGAGTCAAGAGTTTACAAACAGCAGGAAACATTTCAATAAGGAAGAAAATACTTTCACAATGTCAAGACCTGCTGATTTTAAATTACACTCGACTAAGTCCTACGTGGGGAACAGTAATTCGACAGTAACATGACGTGGAGAATTCCAAGTGGCTTGCCACTGCTAAGTGATGCCATTCCTGAGAAGCTCGACAGATGTCCCAGGCCTGGACCAGGACCCACGCCCACCTCTAAGCATAAAACTGACTAGGGAACAACAAGGACATGAGAACACAAAGTCCTGTCCAACCCATAATTTTAGTAAAATTCAGAGCAGGCTCTAAGGAGGGTAACAAATTTCTTCAAGTGGCTTTTTCTTTTTCTTTTTTTTAAGAATCAGATTTCTGATTAGCACATAAAATCTTTATCCCTATCCCCATATCCTGGCGAACAGCAATGCTTTGGGGATGTTTGGGATTTTAACTTGGGGACTCCAGGGGAGCTCTGAAAGCCACAATCTGGCCGTTCAGATGACAGTCACCACCTGCCCTCCAGCCGTACTGGGGAGAAGCCGATGAGAGCCCCCTCCCTAATGTCCACACCCAGTCTCCAGGCACTCTCTGCGGCAACACAGACATTTCACAAGCCAGGCGTGCCCAGACAGAAACCCAAGTTTGGGGGAAGTTTTCATCATTTATCAAAAGTTCACAATTCAGAACTGCCCTGTTCTCTGTAAGGAACAAAGAGAGTGAGAAAACTTAGGGGTTACAGGCGTCTAGCTTTTGGCAGACACCTTGTCTACACAGTAATCTCCAGCTGCAGTGGACAGCACTCAGCCCAGGATCCTGGCCCTCGGTGACAGGGAATTCTGAGCATCACTGCTCCTTGGCACACAGAGACATCTGGGTATTCTCCCGAGAACTCATTTTAGCTGTCAGAATGACAAGCAGCAACCGGTGCACAATTCATGTGAACTTACAGGTGCTTTCTTGTCGATGGGCTTAATGACAAACTTCTTGTCATTGAAAGAGATGTTCCTGATTTCACTCCAGGGGAAACCAATCTTTGGCGTCAACCTGAGGTTAAAAACAGAAGAGGCAGGTGGTTAGAGGGCTGTGACTGTGGATGCCTGGACTAGGAGAGGCTGGCCATCTAGTTTTGAAGTCTGTAAGTTGGGTTTTAGAAAGTACAAAGCTGGTTATGCCCCATTTCTTTTAGTTTATCTCAGTTTTGGCATCAGAGTGGATCCACTCCCCAGGGCTGGGGGTCCTGCAGGCAGCTAGGGTCCTACCCAGGCCTCGCGGGCCTTTGTTTGACCTTCTCCCCACACCTCCATCCTACACGCCTCTCCTTCAGTCTGCTGGTGATTGATTCCCAGTGGACATTCCCACTGTCCACTACATCAGCTCCACCCTATACTCGGCACCCCAGAGCCACCTGAGGCGAACTTTCAGCAAATGGTCCCTGGGCAGCCTCTGCCCCTCATAGCACAGTCTCTTCGCCACATAAATTCTTCTCTTTGCGTCTTGAAGCTACCGAGCTATTGCTTCACTTTATGAAACCAGCAGGCAGAGAGTCCCCCTGCTTTCCACACAAGCCGCCCGCAGAGCGCTGCCTGCTGATGGGAATGGGGCCTGGTGCGAGGTCTGCCTTAGGTTATCCTCCCAGTGAGACCCGTTCTCCTGGCTGGCCAGACACGGCCCTGTGTCACCCTCCAACTCCCAGGATGACCCGAGACTGCAGGAAAAGCCCCACGATGTCCTCAACCAACGCCACTCCGATGCTGACCCGAACACCAGCTTTCTCATGGGCACTCCCAGAAAAGCCCACGGGTCTGAGGCCACAGTGGGCTGCCGCTTGCCTCCCACCTCGCCCCCACTCAACAGTCACGGAAAATGCCGTTCTGGAAGGACAAGCCCAAGCCACCAAACACTGCAATCAAACCCTGTCCTTTCCCATAGTCCAACTTTCAGCAGAAATAGCAGGGGTGGGGAACGCTTCCTTGCTTGCCAAGACTGATGGTGACACAGGCCTTACTGTGGCAACATGAGCCAGGGCAAGGCAGCAGGTGGCCTCTGAGGGTGCAAGAGGCTCTGAGCTTGACGGGCAGTTTCGTGGGCACAGCAGTGGGGTGCACCTGCTGAGCAATGCAGGACACGGGCCACTGCTTTGCCCCCTGGTTTACCTGCCAAGTCTTTCTGAGACACATCCTTGCCATGGCTGTCTCGGAAGCTCGTACAGCTGGCTAAGAGGTCTCAGAGCACACAGACATACAGAGAGCTTGTTCTGTTGTTTTATCGTCGCGGGTGGGATACAGAATTTTTCGAGGTGTAATTTCGTCTGTTTCAAGAGGAACTTGAGTTATGGCCTGGTCTTGCCACCGTCTTCAGCCACATCCGCCTTATGTGGAAAGGACACCAGGTGGCAGCTGCTGCCTTGCAGCCCTTTCCCCAGACCTAAGTGCAACATGCGGTGGCTGAGCAGAGCGCCAGGTGGCTGCTGCCCGCGCCACAGCCACAGGCCAGGCCACTCCCCAGCTCCTGGGACTCCGGCAGGCCAGCTCTGGTCTCTGGCTCCCATCTTTACACAGCTCTCGAAACAGCTTCTCGTCCTCAAAGACTTGAGTGGCAAGAGCTTAAGAGGCATCTGTCCTTCCAGGGGTGGGCTCCCTGGGCCTCCCGACTCTGCTTTCTGCCGTGTCTGGAAAGTTTGTCCTTTTAAGACTTTGGAACCTCATATAACGACCCCCAGCCACTCATGAGCATAACTGCTGTGTCAAGATGAGGGCTCGACATGAAAGTTATGACTCACTTTTGAGTTGAGGAACTTCCTTTAATTCTCAACCACAGTTGGAAAATGAAAACCTACAAGGACTTCTTTTTCCTCTTTCTTAAGAGATCACATAAAGAACATGGACATGGTCCCCAGAAGACTGCTATGGGATTTATATCTTAAGTGTCCCTGCTGGGAAACACATTAAAAAAAAAAAAAAAAAAAAAGGTGGGATTCCCCAAAACAGCTTAGAGGCTTTTGGAGCAATGGCCGTTTCCAGGGCTGGAGCATGAATATACGGATGAGCATGTGATGAGCATGGAGCACCTCGTGCCAGGAGGTAAGAAAGTACTCAGAGAACAATGAGGTCACAGGGAAAGGAACAGGCACCAACTCCAAGGGGCTCCCACAGTCCAAACCTCAAGCTATTTGAGCAATGAAATAAATACTACTACCAAGAGATCAAATGCAAAGATTAAAATAAGTATCCATGAGTTCATATCAATAGAAATAACTAAATAAAGGGCAAAGAGAAACTAGCTTCTCAGAATTCAGACTAATAGATATAAAGAGGTGCTTGTTAAGAATTACTGTTTCTCAAACACCACAATAATAATTATTTGATAGAAGTCTCACAGATGGATGCTGGAACAGACAACTATTTACGTAGTTTCACAGTATCTCCCTATAACACACTTGTCAGTTACAAAGACCAGGACAGAATCCACAGTGGAGAGACCTAGGAGACAACTTCGTGCCATGATCCGGGTCAGCACCAGGTCACAGGAGGCCCTGCAAGGCAGCACAGCACTTTGTGGGGTTCTCCCCAGAAGTGCAAGCCTCAAATTTAAACTGAGCAAACATCAGACAAATCCAAGTTGAGGGACTTGATAAACCATCAGTGTCCAGGACTCTTCAAAAATATCACGGCCACGAGGAAGACCACAGACCCTGTTCTAGATCAAAGTAGACTAGGAGACAAGACGATTAAATGTTGGTGTGATGCAGCACAAGGTCCTGGGGCAGAAACCAACATTAATCTAACAAAAGACTGGGATGGAAACAAGGTCTGGATCTAAACCAGATTTAAATCACATCAACTTCCTGGAACTGGAGACTATGGTTGCATATAATGTTGATATTTTGAGGAAGCTGGGTGAAGGGTATATGGGAATTCTCTGCTACTTTTTGAGCTTTAAAAAAGTATAAAATGATTTTTAAAGATGAAAAAATTAATAGTTAAAATTTTAAATTCAAAATCTGCAGCCGAGAGTGATGATATTCTATGCCTTGACAGGATTTTGAATTTTACTGGCATGTTTATTTGTCAAAACTCAGCAAATGAGCACTGAAAACTACACTGTACTTGAATTTTACATCAAAATATATCAAGCTCTAGCAAGTGATCTGCACTTTCATTTTGGGGAAAGGGAGTAGATGCTGTGATTTACTTTGAGATGTGTCAACAGGAGGCCAGAGGGGTGGCTGCATATGGTGATGTGGAATCAGAGAGAGATGTGAGAGTTAAAGGCACAGACACTGCTTGCTCCTTTAGCCCCCAACATGTCCCAAGCCCCGCAGTGCCCACCCTCTCCTGGAGGGGATGGAGCCTGGAACCCAGCCAGTCTCAGAAACTCCCACCAACAGGTCCTCTCATGCACCAGGAAGCCTGGGGTGGGATGACACTGAGCGGGGACATGCTTTCAAATGTCTAAAGAATTTGGCAAAAGCATCAATGTCCTTCGGTTTCTGTGTCTGGTCTGAGTGCTGAATTCCAGCCCAGCTCCACCGGACGGCCTGTCTCAGAGTGGACACGTCTGTCCAGGATCAGGTTTCCTACTTTCCCCTCTTGTGCAGAGTTCAGGGTTTAAAGGAAACGGGAGGAGACAAATGCTTCCAGTCCTGGGTTCCCAATCAATGGCTACCTATACCACGTAAAAGGGACCCATCTAAGCCAATTTTAACACCAAAAAGGATAAAATAAAGATGTATTTGTTCATTTGCAGAATGCACTAAATCTTTTACAGCTCAATTTACACACTCAATCTTATCAGATTTCTCCCTAAACAATGTATCAAAAATATCTAATCTCACTGTGAGTCCTAGTGATAAAGAGGGCAGCTCAAACCCAGCAGCCAGAGCACTGAGTGGTCCTCAAACTTGGGTAGCCACAGCCTGCTTGTGCCACTAACCACGCTGTTGACGTCTGTAGAATGAAGTCAGCACCAGGTCAGGAGGAGAAGGTAGGGGACGAAGGTGTCCAACATCCGGCCCTGACTTTGGGGAAAGAGGCCCACTTGAGAGCTGCCACTGTGCTGCTGAGCTGGGTGGGGGGGCAAGAGCAGGACTGAGGGGGCACAAAGCTCAGACTTCACCTGGGAGAAATGAGCATTTCCGTGGGTTGGGCCGGTCACAAGCGGACATCAGCAAGTCCCTGCCTATGTCTGTTTCTTGCAGCTTGAAAAACCTGTCTGGACAGCCCTGGCCATGGCTCTGTTACAAAATCTAGCCATTCAAGGAACAAGTTCAAAGGCAGAGGCAGTTTCCCACGAGGACGCGAGGTTCTCTCTGGCTCTGTGCACGGCTGGTCGCAGCTGCGCTAACTGAGCCTGGCCTCCTTCACTCCTCTGTCCTTGTTTCTCTGCAACACTGTAGCCCGCACGCCCGGGAGCCAGCCACAAGCCTCAGTAGCTCTCCTCTGGGTTCCTGGGGTTGTGATGAATGCCGTCCATCTCTGTGGGTGCCAGTCCTCCCAGGGGACAGAGGCTGCCTTCACTCGTGCGCAGGCCACACTCGCACCAGGGCGCAGGCCCTGCTAGTGACATACACCTGTGCTCTGGCTGTGGCAGGAACACCCAGGGCTGGACTAGCCACCGACTATGTGCGTGTCATCTGTCCAAGGCAGTGCCCCTGCCCTCCCCTCAGCAACTCCACAGAGAAGGTTCTGGGGGATGTGAGGTCTGAGAACAGGACAGGGGTGAGCCACAGTGAGAGGCGAGGACAGCGTCACCTAAAGAGACAGCCTGCACCTGGGTGGGAACCGAGACGTGTGTCGCAAGACTCCAGCACACCCCGGGTCTGTGGGCCATTCTCTCACACACAGGCCATGGGCATGGAGACCCTGGAGCACCGCTGCCGGCCCCTCCTCGGCCAGAGCTGCAGCTGCCTTCCAGTTCCTGAGCCTGGTGCCACCACAGGGTCTGCTAAAGAGCCGTTCAGAGGAAGGAGGCTCAGGGGACACTCAGAGCAGGGACCCAAGGAGCCCCTCTCTGGTCTCCCAAGGGATTTCCTTCCATTCCTTAAATCCAGGAAGCTTCTGGACAGAAGCACCTAGAACCTCAGCTTGTTCTCTGAGCTCAGGGAACCACTCGCCCCACTGAAGTCTGATGCTTTCCTGTGTGTGCCAAGGCAGGGACCAGGAGCACCCGCAGCAACAGGAGGCCTTCTCCCTGCGCCAGGCAGCTCTCCTTACGCTGCTCTGCACTCGCAGACTTTGGGACTTTGCTGATAGACGATGAAAGTCCTGTGAACAATCAGACTCCTTCTGCAGGCGGAGAGGATCCAGCTCACGTTTGCACACACACAGGCTGTTGACAGAATTCTCCAGAGTCTGATTACAGTATGAAGTATTTCTGTTTAGATCAGCTCACATCTTGAGCCAGGGGTCCACCCAGGCCAGGGAGCAGGGGGAGAAGCCTGGGGTGTGCCGGGACCTTGCAAGGAGCTGGAGGGGCGTGTATTCCTGCAGCCACTGTCTCGCAGCGGGAAGAGACAGGCCCCCAGCCTCCCTGACACCTGTGCTGCTGGCAGACCACACAGGAGAGTGGTGGACGTGCACCTCTGGGCTGACCTTAGAAGGCCAAGCGCTGTCCAAAAGGCTTTAAAGCTTCACACTCCAGGCCAAGTGCTGAACGACTACTTCACAATCAACCCCCACAGAACCGCCATTTCCCACCTGCTTCCAGGTCCCCCCACCCCGGCCAGCTAAAGGCTTTACAAACTTCAACTCACTTATCATCTTTCTCATAAATATTTAGTCCAAGGGCATCGACTCCAAGCCAGAGGTCTGTTCCTTTCTTGTTTTTGATCTCGAAGTAGTTGATTCCGTACATTTCCAGGTCTTGTGCGATCTTCAGGTACTCCAGCATGGCACTGTCCCTAATGGAAGGCAAACAGACACCGTCGCTGGCGCTCTCCACATCCCAGTTAAACCCCCACCAATCTTTCAGAACTGAGGCCTGTAGGGCAGGATGGGCTGACAACTGTGGGCAGAGCGCAGGCTGGCAAGGCCCGGGCAGCTTGGAAGAAGCGCCTGACAGGGTCCCTGCTGTCCTGGACGCTGACCACGATACACTCCACACTGGAAAAACTGACTCTTGCTTGCTTCCAGGGAAGAGGGATTTTTCTTCTCGATTCTACTGCTAGACAAAATCTTTACCCTTTTCTGGGTGCACCCAGAGCTCTGGGTGGCCCCTGCCCTCCTAACAGCCACCGCTGCAGGCTTTGAGTCGATTTGCCCAACAAAAGACTCTTGGGCCAGACAGAAACCTTGGAGCACAACACCTGTGAGGCTGGGACAATGACAGAGCTGCTGTCGGGCCTGAGCGCAGGGCTCGGGCAGCAGTGCCAGGGCGGGGAATCTGGCCATTTCTTACACTGAACTGCCTTAAAGCCACACACCCCTGCCCCTCCTCACGCTTCACCCACACTTCTCTGACAGCTGCATTTCTACCTGGGATCTGGAGCTCTCGTTTATGCATACTTCTGAGGACAAAGACCTTATCAACAGAGTAAACAGCACCTCTTCAGCAGAGAGATGAAGCACCACGCTCTCTCTGGTTACAGGTGAGCAGTGCTCCCCGTGACTAAGATGAAGTTTTGACAAGATTTTCTCTACCACAAAGAAAGGGAGAGCTTCTAGGACCTGAAGCCTTATCAAACTGCACTCCCCCGGCAAGAACACATGATCTTGATTTAAAAACAAAACAAATCTCCCTCTTCCCCCAGCTGGAGTACTTCACTAGCACCTGGGCCAGGGCTTGGTGAGGCTGACCTCCTTGACAGCGCTGGCTGGAGTCCCTAAGACAAGCTAGGAAGGCCCGGGCGACCCAGAGTTGAGCCGCCGGGCTGGCACTCACTTGAGCATCCCGCGGTGTTCCGCGTGCCACACCTGGATCCGGTCCTCCCACTGGTCCCTGGTGAGTTTGTGCTGGTCCATGACTCTGGGTGGCAGGAGGAGGACACACATACAGTCAGACCCCAACTGTCCTTTCAAACGAAACCATCAACTTGTTTCTGCTTTCCGATGCATGTTGTTTTTACCTTTGAGGATTAACCTGAGCATTTTGAATGAGACAAGCTCAGTCCTGGTGGAAAATTTTTTAAAAAGGTATTTTATTTCAAACGACCTTTTCTTCCCAAAGGGGTAATTTTTATGGCCAATGGTGCCTAAAGACAGACTTAGCAGAGCCCAGATTATTACGTACCAGGAACAGCTAAGCAGGCTGGTCATGAGGTGCCTGACTGCAAGGACCCTCAGGAAGAGTCACTGTCAGATTCCAGGAGGGAGGGGGCTTGCCTTCCCCACTGTGTTCCTGGTATCATCAGGGCCTTCACCTTGATAGTCCCCTGCTTCCTCTCACACCACTACTTCCACCTCCGAAGGACAGGTGGCTGCGCTCAAGCAGGCCAGGCCACCCCCTGCTCACCTTTGAGGGATCAGCCTCTCAGAGCTGAGGTACCCGGACTTGTGCATCTCTTTGTTATAGTCTCCGAACTTGGCCTGCACAGCGTAGGACCCCAGGAGCACCGCTGTCTCAGGAGGACAGTAGATCTCGTCACTGAGAATCCCCTCCTTCACCTGGAGGAAGAACAGCTTCTGGGTGATGTCCTGGATGAGCTCCTCAGACACGTCCTCAGGGTAGAACTTGGCCCGGAACTTGAACTGGAGGGGGTTCTCCTTCCTGACCTCCTGGGCAGACACCTGGAGGACAGAAGCCACATCTCATCATAGACGCAGAAGCCACTTTCGAACATCTTTTTCAAACATTGACTGATGAACAAGGAAGGACTCAAAAGGGGGCCTCTGGCCAGCGACAGTGTTTGTTCTCTAAGTCAACTTTAGTATGAGAAACAAAAAAGTTCAGTCAAGAGTACCAGCGCACACTCACACGCCACTGGAAACCTACTGAGCTGCCATGCTGCTCCCCAAAACCCTCATTCCTAGGGATGATGCTATCAATTCCAAGGACGTAGACCTGCAATCTTGAAATGTGCCCAGGTGCCAATCTGGCCTCGGAGCATGGCGCACACCTCCACCCTGGACTTGTTACAGTGACACGGGAGGAGGGACGCTGGGGGGAAGCAGAGTTTTCAAAGAATCTGAAGAAAATACATTTAGCTGATTGTTTCTCTTTAAAATTGTTAGTGGAATTATCCCATCTTTGGAGTTGGCAGATAATCTCTCACAGGTTCAAACAAAGCAACAACAGGTTCTTACAACAGAGTGGGTGATTCATGGTTTCTAAGATTAACAATCTCACTGGGTGAAAAAAACAAAACTGAGGTCAACTAAAAGCTAGGTAATGAACCATTCCTCTTGCTCCAATAAGGGGCACTGAGGAGGAACGCAGGGTCTAATTTCCGATCCACATCCCTGTTTAATGGAAGGCTGCAGCCTTTTTGTCTGTAAAAACTTTTTACACAAATAGAAAGGAACACAAAAACAAAAGACTTCAAGTGCTCCAGCTTTATTGTCAAAGAAGCAGACCAACATCCCCTAACTAGCCTGTAAATAGTTAACCCTGACTTACCTTTTTATCAAGTTTCAACCAGGTAGGAAATCCTTTATTGTCCACATACTGGAGGCCAAAGTACCACACTTCCCGGAGGCCGATGGTCTTAACCACCTGCGAGACAGCAAGCAAGAGGCCTGGTCGTGAGAAACTCCCCTAAACAGGCCACAGTGACCAGCAGTCGTCCACGTGTCCAGTGGTCCCCAAGAAACCAAGGTGCCTGCTTGGTCAAATCCCCTGGCAGTACCTTCTCAAATGACCAGTTGCCCACAGAGTCATTATGCCAAAGCCACGAATGATGTATTTTTAACATAAATCTGACCCGATTAGGGGTTATCTTTAAATTTTTTAAGCGCACACTCTGCCCTTTTGCTCTGCACAGAGCTTCCCGAGTGAACATCACCAGGCTGGGCTGTGGCGAGCACATGCACCGTGGGACCCATGGCCTACCAGGGACAGGTGTGTCCAGGTGTGCTGTCACCACAGAGATTGGGGGGGGGGGAGACTAGCACTCTTGAGGACTCCAGAAATGTGAAATTCTGATACAGCTGAGTTAGGACCCCAACCCTAGGTCACAAAGACTTCATATCTAAAAATTCCCTACAACACGAGGAAAAGAAGCCTCCTGAGGCGCGTACAGGGAGAGCCCTAGACTGGTGATTCTCACGGGTGTCTTGGAAACAAAAGCAGAGGTAGTCGGGTGTGTTGACCATCATCAAAGGAGTCCTGTGGCTCTGGCATATAATTAAATCCCTTGATATGGTGCTCCACCTTTAGGGAAAATGTTACCATTCTTCAGACACATGGCTTCTATCATGTTTAAAGAGAAAGAGGAGGGAACACCCTCAAAACCACGCATGGGCCCTTGCTTAAAGTAAAACCTGAGATTTCACCTAAAAGCCAGCTCTGCTTCTTCCTCACCCTCAGGGGGGCCAGATGCTGTTCATTCAGTGCTAATAAGGGCTGACCTCTTCATTCTCTCCCTTGCCCCCAAAACAGGGCAGATGGACTATACTCAAAATTCTTCACCGTGGAACAAAGTGAAGGAGACGCACTTTTCCACAGTGCTCCCTGCCAGGTGTCTGCAGCCCCGTGACTCCTGTGTTATGGCAGATGAGCGCAGAGAGCAAAGACCGGGTCTCCATGCCGTCCTGCTGACTTCTTGTTCCCCACAGACCAGCACCTTATTGGCTGAGGCTGCTTCCAAGTCGCATAAGGAAGCCCTGCAGACGCGGCAGGTGCCTGCTCTCCACCCTGCTTTTCCATTTCACCTTCCCAGCGTGGACCAAAGCAGCTGAAGACAATCTCCTGTCCCCCTGACCATCTCCTGACCACCCTCTCCTGTCCTGTATCAGGCTTGCCACGGACTTTCAGGGCCACAGCTCAGAGTGCCTCCTGCATCTGAGGCCGTCCTGTGCAGCCACGTCAAGACCCCCACTCTCTCGGCTGAAACCAGCCCCTAGCTGCCCCGGCCTACTGCACTTTTTAAAATTCTTTTTTAAAATGTGTTCTTTTTAGATATGCGTGACAGTAGAGTGTATCCTGACATATTATACATGCACGGAGTATAACTTCCCATTCCTGAGGTTGTACATGACGAGGCGTTACCCTGGTTGTGAATTCATATAGGACCCAGGAAATTTATTTCCTAGTCATTCTACGCTCTTTCCTCTTCCCATCCCCCCTCCCGTCCCTTCATTCCCCTTGTCTAAATCCACAGTACTTCCTTCCCTACGCTCCACCCTCATCCCTTATTGTATGTTAGCACCTGCATGTCTGAGGACATTCGGGCTTTGGTTTTGGGGACTGGCTTATTTCCCGTTGCATGATATTCTCCACTCTATCTGTTTATCGGCAAATGCCATTTTCACCCTTCTTTATGGCTGAGTACTACTGCACTTCTTTATTGGAGGAACCTTCTCTTTTCAGCTTAATGGTCTTCGGTGTCTTTGTTTCAAAGTCCTACCCTACCCCCATGGTTTCCCCAAAATGACAAGTTAGAATTAACCAACCTTACTTTATTCATTGCTTTCTAAAAGCCATCCCATGGGTCCTCCTCACTCGCCTCCCAACCTCACAACTGCCTTCTAGGTCCTTCGCTTCGCCTCATGATAAAAAGACATGTCAACCACGGGTTCGAGCCCTCACCCCCACCTCAGAGGGTTAGTTTGGGAAGGCAAAGGCAGGGATGAGTCTGCTTCACAGACTCTGAGCAACAGCTGGGCCACTCCCCTGCCTCCAGCAGGTGTAGCAGCAGCCGTCCAGTCCCAGTCTGCCTAGTCGCTGGCCAGCAAACCGGAGCTTTGGGCTGGAGTCCAGCCACTGACTGCCACTCACTGCAGGGCCTAGGCTGAGTGGGATAGGCTGCTGCAGGAGACATGT
Source organism: Marmota flaviventris (assembly GCF_047511675.1). Classification (NCBI taxonomy): domain Eukaryota; kingdom Metazoa; phylum Chordata; class Mammalia; order Rodentia; family Sciuridae; genus Marmota; species Marmota flaviventris. The sequence goes on along the minus strand of NC_092503.1, from coordinate 8,536,797 downwards.
GGGGACAGGTGGATGGAGAGGACGGAGACCAACTCCCTCCCAGTCTCCCTCACCTGGCTCCATCAAGGCCAGCTTTCAGTGACCAGTCTGGTCTATGAACCAGCTTCCCATCCGACCCTTCTCTGTACCCAGGTCTTGTCTTGCCACTTATTCTAGTGTATTCTCTGCTTTAAAAAAAAACTTATGCTGGAAACCCCACTATTCAGAGGTGAGGACTGGTGCCCAGGAGGTGACCAAGGACATGCTGGCTGCAGGCAGAGCCACCACTGGAAGTCAGGGCACGGCCTAGGGTCAGGTCCTAGGCACCGAGTCACACAGGGTGCAGCTGGATCCACTTGGCTTACTCTGGGATTATCTTCCAGGAGAAGCCTTCAGATTTCTGCCCTAAATCGAGCCTCACCCAGAACAGTAAATTACCTTTATCCTTTTTGGGTGAAGCAGACCTAAGTAGAATCTCAAAACATACGACAATAATCATGGCGACTGACTGTCACCACCCCTACAAAGCCAGCCTGGGCATGCCCTGGCACTAGTGGCTTTATTGCAGGGCCATCCCACACTACCTGGCACTCGCTTACTGGAGATCTGATCAAGCATTGGGAGCCACCTGGAATCTCTAAATGCACCCAATTCTTCCTCCCAGGTTTCCCCGTCACCAGGCCCTCCCATTTCTGATTCTGGTGCTTGAGTGTAGAACACTACTGTGGGCCCTCAGGAAAGCAAGCCTCATGACTCACCTCTGCCCTGGGCCCCCCGGATCCTTGCCCCTGAGCAGAGTCGACTCAGCCCAGAAAAGCTGATCCTGCTCCCAGGGCCTGGACCCTTCCACAGAGAAGCAGCACAGCCTCCGGGGAGCTCACCATTCCTGTCAAACTCTGCCATTCCCCTCAGGTTCCCCGTAGGTGCAGGAACAGGAGGCACCTGTGCTGTCCCCTCAAGAAAGAGCCTCTGTGACCCGAGGAAGCTCACGGGTGCCGAGGAGTAGCCAGGCCTGCCAGTGACCCAAGCTCTGGCTGGCACAAGGGCACCTCAGGCACTTCCCTCACCACCGCCCAGGGCCACTTGCCCTGTGAAGTCAGGCAGAGGAGCCAAAGGAAGGCAGGGAGGGAGGCCTGGGTTTTCCAAGACCACCCGCGAGGTGAGAGCTACGGGTACCACCCCAGTTCCATCTGAGGGGACAAGTAAAACATGCTGAAACGACTCCTAAACCCCAAATGAGCACCCTGTAGTGTGATCTGCCTACAGGTGGGATCTGCTGTTCAGAGTGCCTGGTTATGGGCCATCACAACACACTACACAATAGGAAGAACGAACAAGGGGCCAAGGGCTAGTGCACCTGGAACCAGCCTAAGGTGTCTGCTAGGCCACAGTGTTCACATCTGCAAAAGGGGGTTTCTAAAGAAATCAGGGACAGCGGGCTGCGGCCTGTGGTCTGCTACTTGTTCAGCTGACCCGTGAGCTTCCTCACGTCAAGAATGGGTTTCCATTTTGGAAACGGGGGTGGAGAGGCTCACGTGAAAATCCAGGGTGCCTATACAGCTTTATTGGAATACACCACACTCATTCATTCCCAAGTTCATGGCTGCTTTCAATACTACAAGGGCAAGGGTGAACAGTTGACAGCGACTGTGACCGGCAGGCCTATCCGCCTTCTGCAGGGAAAGTGTACTGGCCTGAGACATAAAGCTATGAAAACAATGCCAAATAATGATCTTCTGTCTCACCCTGACGGCGGAAAGACTTATCCTATTAAGATGAGATTTTATCTGAAGCAGCTACTATACCAGGAAAAACTAAATGTAATGGAAATTAACATCACTAATAAATATTTAACAGAAATCTCCCAACTTTAAAGGCGTTTTGCAATGCTACTGCAGGCTGGTGTGGCATTTTACCTTCCCGAAGACCTTTCTAACCTATTACTTCAAGTGAGCCAACCGAGGCAATTCACTCAGCAAAAGGATTTGGATGCTGCAAAAAGTCCCTGTCCCCCACTCCCGCCCTCAAACAGTGACTCTCTCAAGAGCAGAGACCGACCTGATCGAAGAGCTGCTTCCCGGTGGTGTTCGGCTGGATGGCGAACTCCAGCTCCGCGTCCATGGTGGTGACCCGCACATTGATCTGGAAAGCAAGATGGAAATAGTGAACCGACTGCACTCTTCTGACAACCGCCGAGGCTCCGTGCAGGTGCAGAGCCACTTGGCAGGGCGGCAGCCTCATGTCCCTCTTCCACATCCATTCTCACGCTGGTCACAGAACACGACACAGACCCTGGCTGTGATCCCAGTGTCAGCCAGAGTGCAGAGTCTAGGTTCAAGGGCAAGGTCTCTCTGCTTCCATAAAGCACATCTGCATGTAGGTCTGAGCAGCTCTTCTACAAAACCAACTAACAGCCGAGTATTTTCCCACGCATCCTCATGACCCTTGCATATGCCAAGGGAGGCAGACAGCGCTCCTGAGGCACCAGGGCTCAGGGGCGAGGTTCACACCACAGCAGCACAGATCGCAGAGGCAGAGTAAAGCCAGAAGGTCTGGGCCACGTTAGAAACCACCTACACACTGAAGAAGGAAATGGTGAGCCAGGCACAGTGGTGCATGCCTGTAATCACAGCAGCTCAGGAGGCTGAGGCAGGAGGATCGTAGGTTCAAAACCAGCCTCAGCAACTCTCAATCATGGTTTTCAGGACACATGTGAGAGGCGCAAACCAGCGGCAAAGTTAAATACTCCAACAAATGTGACTCATTGGTCACGTCCAATGTGACCAGATGCCACACGTTCGACGCCCAGCTACGCCTTCCCTAACCATTCAGAAGCAACTTGGTGAGATCTTGTCTCAAAATAGAAAATAAAAGGGTGGGGATGCTGCTCAGTGCTTAAGTGCCCCTGGGTTCAAATCTCCAGTAGCAAAAAAAGAAAAAGAAAGAAATGCCTGAGACACATCAAACATGGTAGATTTTTAAAATGGCAAATATGAAGATAGGACAATCAGAGAAAGTTGTGTCGAAAATTTAAACGGTGGCAAGCAAAACAGTGCATATGCTATCAATGCAGATGTGAAGTTCACCTGCACAGAAGAGGGCGGTGAGGCGGAGGAGAGGGTAAGACGGTAGGAGGTGGTCCAGGGGACGGGAGGTCGCCGAAATGGATCTCAAGGCAGTTAAAACATTCCTCACCCAGATTTACTAAACTTGTGGAAAACACCAAATCTGGCTACTTTACAACACTACCCACAGGAAAACATCAGAGCCGCACAGCAACGGAAACGCCTCAAGTTACGATATTTGCTTCTCACCCATCCGAGAGATACTGGGTGAAGCCCAGAGCTGGGAGGCACCCCACCTGGCCCCTTCCCAACATGGGGAACTGCAGAAGGTCAGAGGCAGCTCACAGAGGTCCACGCCTGGTGTCACATGCATTCAGGGCTCGCCAAACACTGCTCCTACTTTAGGGACACTCAGTCTTCATAAAACCATTTCCCCCCGAAAATTCCAGACTCCGATGGCGGAGAGACACCGACACACACGCAGTATGCCACGGAAGCTCGCCGACAGGGACAGAGGGAGGTGCAACTTGCCAGGTTCTATAAAAGGATGATTTCCCAAGTCCACAAATTAAAAGAACTAAAGTTTACAGAAGAGCAAGATGAAAGATGTTTTAAAGTCTTTAATCATATTAAAGTATAAAACCCTAAGTTTCTTTCATTTCTTGCCGATAATAATTTATTTTTTTAAAAAGGCTGTTATGAAGCATAAAATCAGCAAGCATCTCTCTCAATCATGGTTCTCAGGACACATGTGAGAGGCGCAAACCAGCGGCAAAGTTAAATACTCCAACAAACGCGACTCCCAGTCACATCCAATGTGACCAGATGCCATGCATCCGACACCCAGCTACGCCCTCCATAACCATTCAGAAGTGGAACCCCAGCTCAGCAGACCTACAGCCCCTGCCTGGTCAAGGCAAAAAGGAAAGGGCAGATTTGAGGCAAAGGAGAGAACAGACCAAGTCCTGATCACTCCTAAGATCAAGGACCCTGAGAAAGTGTCATCTCAAAGCAAAGCATATAGTCACCATAAAAAAGTGATAGACTATTTTGCAAATAAATAAAGCATATTAACAGGAATGAATGGGAACTTAAAATGTTCTATTTAAATGTTCTGAATCAGGTTCATATTTGATAAAAGTCCACACAACCCTTTGAAAAGGCAAGTAGAATAAGGAATACTTTTATACTGAGGGTAGCTGTGATAACCCAGCAATGGCCAAGGTGAACTCAGAAATGAAGCCGAGCGGGTCCCTGTAAGTGCACACATCCGCACCTTCACCACGCGACTTCACCCAAGCAGAAGCAGCAGCAGCAGCAGCAGCTCGGGCCATTCTGCCAAGTTTTAGTTGGACAAGTTGTTCCACAAATCCTTTACCTATGTTCCAACATCCGCGGGAAACCATGCCATCTGGTACCGAACCCCCAACACAGGTGGCAAGGCTGAGGAGCAACTGGAGGCTTTCTGGCATGCAGTACACATAGAGTGGGGAGGAGAGGCTGGGCTCAGAGGCCCACCTGCCTATCGGTGAAGGTTCTGGGTTGAATCCCCAGCAACACACACACACACACACACACACACACACACACACAGTAGGACCAGCACAAGAAGCAAACAGGATTTCCCTCTCCTGCTCAGTTCTGGCCTCAACAAAAGATGACCCTAAGAGCTGGGGCTGTAGCTCAGTGGTAGAGGGCTTGCTTACATGGATTTGATCCTCAGCACCACATAAAAATAAATGAATAAAATAAAGGCATAATGTCCATCTACAACAACAACAACAACAACAAAAAAAAAAAAAAAAAAAAAAGAAGAAGAAGACCCCAGGTCTTATTTGGGCATATACCAGGATTTTTTTCTCACTTTACAAATGTGAGAAAAAAATTACCAAATTGATTTTGATATTTGTACAGATTCATAAACAGCCCAACTCTACAATCTTTACATCAAGGTTGAGATAGGAGTGCTAATGAAATCTAAGTGACAGGTGACCAGCTCTGTGCTAATGGTCAATGACCAAGCTGCTTAAATTAATGGGGGTGTGTGTTGCTTATTGGTTGTGACCCCACCAGTGTTTCCTGCAGAGGGTGTTCCTGGGTTCTGGACAGCACAAGGGATCATCCTGCAGGACCACCCCAGGCACTGCAAAATGCTCCGTGTTCCTGAGCCCATTACTAAGGACAAGTGATCCCGGGAACACCAAAAAGCAGCCCACCCCAGCCCCCCTGACCCCCCCATTCCAAAAGCTTGGTGCAGGCAGGTAGGGGCTCTACTCAGTCTCTGCTCAAACAATCTACAGCATGCTGTGCAGTTCTTTGTTTAGAGAGACCATGAAGATTATTTTCAGTTTTACAGACCTTCAATAATGTGCTGCAACGTGGTATAAACTTTCACCAAAGCATGAAATGAGACATTTACTAGGGTAAGAAGACCATTTCCTTATATATTTTGAGGCTTCAAAGAAACCAGGTTTTAGCAATTAGGGAAACATCTAACTCCCAACTCTCTTTCTCAGCGTGGTGTTAGGTTTCCACAGTGAGCTACTGTTCTGAGCGGGCGCAGCGTGCGGGGAGGCAGGCTGGTGCTTTTCAACAGTGCCAAGGAAATCAAGGGGGACTGTGTGGTTCTGATGCATGTGAGGACGGCCTGGCAAGTCCACAGGCCTGAAGAGGCCACCACACAAATCTAATCTGGGCAAAGACCAGGGAGAAGAGTGTCTATCTGCAATTTTTATTGTCTGGGTAATTCCCACTAATCATTCACTTTTGTCAAAAGCCATACTGAAGGCAACACAATCACATGCACAGTATGCAATTAGGCATTTAAAATCTAACCCCCAAAAGGGTGCTATTCATCCACCTTAGGCTTGCCAAAAAACTAAAATCCATACTTTTTATTTTAGGGGGTAGAGGTGATTAAAGTTTAATTTTACTCATATGCCCCCTCCATGCCCGCACAGCCGGTGGGTGATGGTGCAGATGACAATAATTCATATCTTTCTGCCATGTGCTGTGCCACTTGAAGCTAAGACACAAAGTCACATCCAGAGGTCCGAAATGTTAAAACACGCAGGGAACTAGACATACGCACATTCAAATGTTTATAATGGAAATTTATAAATAAATTCAGAGAAGTAGTAATCTAATGATTAAAAATAATTAAAAAAAATAGCTCTGTACTTTCAGAATTTTAGAATGAGTTTCAGAATAGGATGACTTACCTTGAACACAAACCTGGAAAGCTTGGTACTGCAGAGGCCCGAACCCCTCAAAGGAAGTGAGTAGTGAATATGTGTACATTTTTCACAATAATCATATTTAGAAAAAAAAAAAAAAAAAACCAGCAAAATCTCCCCTCCCATAGCTGCCTAACATAGTAAGTGAAGTTGGTTTTTATTTCAGTTTCTCATCTATTGCCAGAATATCCGTGTTTTAAAGAGAAATGCCTAAAAACAAAAATAGGAATGAACTTTGTTTCTGCGAAAACAAAACAAAACAAAGTTACCCAGTAAAGCTTTTTAAAAACACATTTCTTGAAATGAAAAATGGCCATAGAATTTCACACATATTAGGGCCAAGCCACTGACCTGTACAGTGCATAACACATACATTCATGTGTGAAGATGCTGAACACAAAAACCTGTTTGTCTTAGTTAATGAAGTTAATGAAAACCTAATTACTCCTGACTCTACCAACCTTTTGTTTAGTCCCTCTTCTTTTTAAAACACTGCCTGTTGTTCTAACTATAGGCTAGCTCAGCTCAGACTACCCACAGAAACTGCTGATGACTAACAGCTTTGCTCCAATGTCCCATAGGCTTGACACTTGCACAAGGCCACCTCCCACGCCCTGGGGCTTGTCAGTCTACAAACACCAACTAAATAGCAGGAGTGTGCAGGCCTCTGTGGGCACTGCTGCCCCGCCCAGGAACATCTTACCAATGAACCAGAAGGGAGAGGCCTCAGTGGCTACCATATACTACAGTGGTTCCCAAATCAGACCCCCAGAGCTGCTTTTCAAACACCCCAGTTTCTGGGATACAATCCAGGGATCCGTATTTCTTTTTTGGGGGGTGGTGGTGGTACTGGGCACTCAACCACTGAGTCACATCCCCAGCCATATTTTTATTGTTTTTTTAGAGACAGGGTCTGAGTTGCCAGCTCCTCACTTTTGCTGAGGCTGGCTATGAACTCACGATCCTCCTGCCTCAGCCTCCCGAGCCCCCTGGGATTACAGGCGTGTGCCACGCTGCCCTGTGGATCTATTTCTTAAAGTCACCCAAGTGCTTCGGAGCAAATTTGGGGAGGGTGTCACTGGAACGTAACGATCAGAACTTGTATGTTTTCTACTGAGGACCCCAAGTAGATGACCCCCTCCTACCCCTGGGCCACTTGATTTGCAGAGGGCCTGGACCCTGCTGGGTCGGAGGTGGTGGGTGGCCAGCCCAGAGGAGGTTGTGATGTCGGAGCACTGTCAGAGCCCTCTCAGGTGGCTGGGGCTGGGGCAGGAGGATGCCCACAGATGACCACAAGGAGGAAAATAACACTAGAATGCCAGCCGAAGCTGGCCAGGTTGTTTATGCGGACCCAGAAGTGCTCACACCTCGTCTGGAGTTTCCAGAGGGGGACAGCTCTCCAGGCAGAAATGAGACAGCACTGCGAGTCCGCCAATGCCGCACCAACACTGAAGGCCTTAAACCCCAACCTGTTTTGTTTTTAACAAACTCACCAAGAGTTCACTCTGCTAAAGCACAATAAACCCAGCTACCCTCTGCTCCGCTCTCAGGGCTGGACAGCTCGGGAGAGCGGGCAGAAGGAAGCAGCTGGAAACCAGTGGCCAGTGAGGGAGGGACCTCCCAGCTCTCATCTGCAGCTTTTGAAAACTAGCTTGCATGGCCCTGGACACCACCAAGTCAGAGACCGTGTAGTTCTCTAGAAAATTCTTTGACTTTTACAGGGAAGCGGGATGGACAGTGGCGGGGGCCATGTTTCGAGTGGTTAAGTTTCTTTTTGCTTTAGCCAAAAGGCTTCTGAATGCCTCTGCTACACTCAGGCAAACAGCAAATCCCAGGAGGGCCCAGTCTGGGCTTCCCAGGTGGCTCTGCCCAAGCAGGACTTCCCCAGGGCATGTCAAAGAGCCGAGGTTCTTCAGAACACACTTGGGAATACACGATTTCTGAGTCTTTCCAGCTTCACTGTTCAAATGGTCTCTCAAACACCTTCTAAGAATCTGAGAAATGGGGGGAGGCACCGAGTTGATAATGAAATATGGTGTTTTACTTCTAACCAGTGAGTAATCGCTCAATTTTTGGCTCCCATCAAATTGTTTCCCAGTTCTTTCCCTCATTTTGGTATACATCTAGCTATGCAAGTTTTCCTTTGGGAAGTGTCATTTCCTTCAGGAGAAAATATTGTAAAATTAAGGTTACCTCTATTCTTTTTTATAGAAGGAATACTGTCTGTACAAAGAGCTCAGACAGGACGGACAGGTCCAGGACTAATCCCTCTACAACTTTCAGGCAAGGGACAGAGACTCCGAGGAGCCAGAGCACTGCAGGGAGACAAGTGTGGTGACTTTCCTCACATCTTCCAGAGTCAGGAAGACCATTTAACACAGAAGGGGAATTCGAACGGCGGCATTTAAACATCTGAATTTCAGGAAGTGAACTCGGGGATGACACTGATCTCTGCATTCGCACACCTGCAGTCACTCGAGATCAGCCTGAGTGGAACTGTCCAATCAGCCCGAGAGTCCACGAGAGCCTGACCTTCCGCATCATGAAAATGTCAGTGCTATTGTCCAGCATTCCAGTCCCCTGCCGAAGGTGCCGCTTCAGCAACTTCTAACAGTTTTCAAATATTTGGATAAGACCTTCTGCAGGCTTGGAAATGCTCCGCAAAAAGTAGATACAGTAAGGTTCTCCCACAAAGGGGAACAAGGTGGGGCAACCGGTCCCCGCGACAGATGAACTACAGCAGCTTCTTCAGATGCTGTTTGGTTCACTTCATTGAATAAATCATGGAGAAAACAACTGAACTTTGATTTTCATGCTGTCACTAGTACCTTCAAATAACAGCTTCGTGTGTGTGTGTGTGTGTATAATTTCAGTTGCAGGTGGATGCAACACCTTTATTTTATTTATTGTTACGTGGTGTTGAGGATCAAACCCAGGGCCTCACACACGGAGGCAAGGCTCTACCACTGAGCTACAAACCAGCCCTTATAACAGCTTTTTTACATATCATAAAATTCACACATTTGAAATGTACGATTTAGTAGTATTTAGTACATTCACAGAATTATGCAACCAATGCTATCTGGTTTTAGAAAGAAAAGGAACCCCATCCCGTACCCCTGAATAGTCTTTTCCCATTATTATGTTTTGAGGGGGAGCAGGTACCGGGGACTGAACTCAGGGACACTTGACCACTGAGCCGCATCCCCAGCTCTATTTTATATTTTATTTAGAGAAGGGTCTCACTGACTTGCTTAACGCCCAGTAACATTCTCGCTTTACTGCCCAATAATATTCCACTGTGTGACCATCCCTGCCTGGCCGGCCCCCTGCTGGTGGGGCCGGGTTCAGCACCCCACTTACAAACTCGCTCCCTGCTGCTTTAGCGCTCCAAAGAGGAAGCAGCTGGAAACCAGGACGTTCAAATGCGCTGTCAGTTTAATTAGAGCGAAAAGTCTCAAGAGGGAAACCGAGTGATAGGAATGTAAGATCAGTTTTTAAAAACCACATTTTTAATTTAACTTGCTGATTTTGTTTAAGCTCTGAAGGAAAGCACTCTATGTTCTGGGGAAGGCACTGCCAGCAGCCACACCGACTCGAACACAGGACTGAAACACTGGGGACTCCGCGCCATGCTGGGTCTCCGGAGGCCAGCAGTCATGTGGCCTCGTGACTCTAAGCCCCTTCTCCTTCACTGCTGAGCTGCCCCCAGTACACACCAGGGCAAGAATGAGAACCAGCCTCTCCCCAGGACCCTCCCTAACAGACCCGCTCCTCCCTAGGTCCAAGCGGGCACTTGGGTGCTGGTGTGAGCACGCCACAGTCAGCACTCAAAGACGACAAAGATTTTTAAAAATTAAAAAAAAAAATTTCTTTTCTTCATTTATCGCCTTCAATGTGTTCTGAGTCCACTCCAAGGGCAGATTTTTTTTTTTTTTTTTAAATGTGGTACTGGGGATTAGAACCCAGGGCCTTGTGCATACTAGGCAAACACTCTACCACTGAGCTGTATCCGCAGCCCACCAACACAGATTCTAAGTGAACACCTCCTGTACCCTGGAGACCTTCTTGGATTGATACCCCTCCCCGACTTTTGCTGAGGGAAACGTGCGCTTCGCATCACCAGATTTGTTTTCTGAAACTGGAGTGAGGTGGCCCAGCTGTGCCCCTTTGCTGGCCCTTAGTGTGGCTCCCACTGGAACCGTCAAAAGAACCACCTGCAGCACTTATTATTAAGCAGCCCACTGCTTCCTGGGCCCAGGTGAGGGCAGCTGTTGGGGCAGGACTGTGAATTCACCCCACAAGCCCAGGAGCGATGCCTGTGACAAGCCCTGGGCTGCAGTGGAAGTACAGAAGGCCCGACTCCTCTGCCAACGCACTCGCTGTGCTAGTGACCATGTGACATGTCTGTCCCGGATCTCCTGGGCACGCTGGCACACAGGACAGGTGTGCTTTAGGAACCCGCAACAGATGAGCCCATCCTGTAACACCTCTGAATCCTGATCCCCTCATCTTTAAGAAAGAAAAACCCCCATCTAATGACAGCTGTCATAGCATTTGTCATGTGACCAACCTCTAGAAAACCGGAGCCCTAACTTAGCAAACTTAACTGGCCTAGGGCAGAAATGCAGCTCCTCAAATTCAGCCAGTAGGCAAGGCAGAAGGCCCTAGGGACAGGTGGAATGTTTGTGGGGTGTGGGTTGATTACTGCTTTCCCTCCATCCACGTCACCAGCATATTGGTAGGGTGTCATCAGCATTGGTAGAGTGTCACCAGCATTGGTAGGGTGTCACAGCAACAGCTAATTCCTACAAGATAACCTTGTTTCCATCTATTACACAAAACGAATGCGAATGCGTCTTTCTTACATGTAATGCTGCTTGCCATACAACTGTTTATAGAAAAAACTAAATTATATAAAACAGTTGCAACTGAAACTCCAATGGCCATGTTTACACTGTTACAGTTACTAGTAAGCAGGGTCAGAAGTGTCCAATTGTTACCCCAGAAGGGCAGTCCCAAAACCTCCCTGTTGTGAAGAGCCATCATTCTTTAAGGATTGAGCAGACACAAACAAGAATCTCCACGTTAACATTCTCAAACACCGCTGCCAAGAGAAAAGATGTGTAATACAGAAATGTGGCCCTTGAAACATTTTCTCATTAAATGGAGTGAGGCGCACATCCAGATCAGTTACAGCAGTAACCTGACACTGTGCTTGGCGAAGGCACCACACCACCTGTCAATCAAGAGTGGGCAACAGTGGCTCCTCCCTAATCCTCACCCATGGCAAGAGCCATCTGTCACCAAGCACCCAAAGGCAGCCTGGGCCAGAAAACTTCCAGGAGCACATATTGAAGCTCTGGCTCTATCACCAGACTTTGTAAACACTCCTGCTGGCAGGCAGAAAAGGTGGGAGCTATCAGGATAAATATGCTGTACTAATGAAATAATCCTAAGGCAATCTGCAGCCCCAAGGATGAAGATGATCACACTGCTAATCCTTTCTAGCAAGCTCTCCATCTCCAAGTCATCCCCGATCATCATCTCATACTGCCTCCTTCGAGGTTAAACACCACCAGCATGCAGAAAGCTGCTTCATCTATGGGCTTAGGAACATTAACAAAGGCCAGCCTCAAATTAATTGCACATGACAAAAACCGTCAAGCAATTCAGAACGATTTCTGTGCACAGTTTTGTCTGTAGCACAAACAAACCAACAAAGACACATGGGTAGGATAAAGGGTATGTTCTCATGTTCTGGTAGGAAATCCCCTGTAACTATACAATAGCAGCACATACACTAGTCTTTTGTTGCCTGAGTAATAAGAATAATAAACCATCAAATGCCAGAGCGGACAAGAGTCCACTTGTCACACCTTTGACAACTACTAGACAGCACCCCCACCAAGGTCAAAGTGCTGGTGCACAGTCCTGTTAACCCTTCAACTTTCCTAGGAACCACCAGAAGACAGTTGTGCTGTTCCCAGGAACATGAAGTCCCTGAGAAATGGTCCTGCTGGCAGAGTGCTGAGCACAGGCCAGTACCAGCGGCTCTCAGAACTCCCGGCGTCTACGACGAAGCTGTAGACCTCCACTTCAGAAGCCATCCCTGTGACAGTGGTCACTGCCTCAGAAAGTTAACCCAAGAGAATTCAGGTTCCTCTGCACATGGGTAGGTGCCGGGATGACTGCATTCCCTGTGGGCAGTGTCCATCAGGAACTGACCCAGGGCAAGGCAGGGCCTTCAAACCACCCTGGCCTCCCCCGCACCCTCCAGGGAGGTGCAAGCACTCTGGTCAGCTCTGCCCAGGTGCTAATCACTAATGAAAACCAAGTGCAACCACAGAGGTCAAAGTCAAAGGCACCAACTTAACCATGAAAAGCTCCGAAGGTACGACCAGAGCTCTGTGCTCTATTTAAGCACAGTCCTTACTTAGTTTCCGGAAGTGTGAGTCAATCTTAACTTGTATAAAAGAGACTTCGAAGAGCCACTGGTTCAAATTTTAACGGCCAGCAGGTCTGGCAAAAAGGACAGTCACCAAGCAACCCCCCCATCTTTGTGTGTCAATGAAAGATTTTTACTGGTGCATTTCTGCTTGTCCTACCAGCTAATTACTTATGAATGCCTCACAACTTCATTTTGGAAGACTTGTACACTTCTGTACTGCAGCATGACAAGTTTGTCTTTTGTTTCTTTCAAGCACAAACCCTCATACATCATCCACCCCTGACAAGGGGCAGCAGAGCCTGGGCAGGTCTGGGATGCTCTCCTGCTCCGTGGTCCTCCTGACTCGGGGCAGGCACCCACCTCCTCTCATGGAAAGGCCAGAGGCACTTTAAGGAACTTTTCGGGTACCTTAATTATGAAAATTAACACGCCACCCCCCTCATTTCCTCTGTCAAACTCCTCTCACTCCTCCCCCTCGTCTACCGTGAGGCTGAGCTTAACATGTAGATGTCAAACTCTTACCATGGGACAGACGCCAACAGTGCAGAGTACTAACCCAGAAGCTGGGTCTTGGAATTTCCCAATGACTTCTTCTATGCTGCTGGTATCTACTTTGTTATGTTTTTTGTGAATAAATGTATGTTTTAAGTGGAACAAGTAAAACAGGGACGAGGTATAACTAACTGCTTTGTAGGGAGACTGTGACTGGGCACTGCTTGGTGTAAGGCTGTTCTAGTCTGATGACTTTTTTTTTTTTCCTTTTTCTTTTTGGAGACAGGGTCTCCCAAGTTGCCCAGGTTGGCCTCAAACTTGCAATCCTCCTGCCTCAGCCTCCAGAGTAGTTGGCATTACAGGCAGGCACCTGCAGCTGGCCTGCTGACTTCTTCTTAGTGACAGAGGAAAGAAAGTGGGGCCAAAAAACATTTAAGCAACTTCCTTAACTCTTGCTCACTGAAAACATTTACATCTGAGTAGCTCCTTTGTTAGTCCCAAGGTTGTGTATCTCTAAGTCAAGCTTTTAAGACAAAAAGTTTCTATTTCTAAGTTCTTGGGCTGAAAAAATTTTGAAATTCTATGAATATAAAAATGAAGTGTGCAGATCAATATGTATCCCATAACTTCAAGAATATGTATTCTCACATCCTTCTGAATAGCTCCTTTTTGCTTCTGAAAGTGAGCCACTTCCTGTCCCCAGACCCACTTCCTGACAGGCTGGGGCTGCTTAACAAACACACAAAGCAGACAAACCAGTCCTGTTTGTACTCATTATGATTAGAGAAAATCACGACCTTAGAACCAGAAGGAGCTTTCAGAGCACTCACATTAAAAAGGGGCCAGTTCCTCTACTTCAAAACCTGCCGGGCCCTGCCGGCTGTTAGCAGGCTAAGCACTGCTGCGGGAGGGCAGATGGCAGCTGCTTCCCGGTGCGGCACGGCAACCCCGGCGGGCATTTGGGGACCTGCTGATGGTGTGTGAAAATACCGCTCCTGAACCCACGACCTGTTAAGTTTCAAGGTTCAAGGTTTCTATTAACTTCCAAGGTCCCTTTTCTGTACCTCTCTGTAAGTAGGGACCGACCAACTCCGTCCATACTGGGAATGACACGGGTTGGATGTGCACATTTAATAGGGGAACTAAACTAAAATTCTTAGAGGGGAAAGGAAGCATCAAAGGAGACTACATTCTGCAAAAGAAATGATTCTTTAAAGAAATACAAATAGTCTACATCCTTCTCTCTCCACCCCAAGGAAGGCAAACTAACGTCTCTTTCAAGGTTGCTTTCTCTTTATCTAACAAACCTGTGAAGTTGTAGGTCCATAACATGTGATTCCGGTTTACTAGGTGTGTCCCGTACTTCGGCACTGATTTAGTTCCCTGAAATGTCTAGTAAATTACAGGATTCCATAAAGGACAAAAAGCAAGGGACAAGGAATGACGGAAGGGCTAATTCATGCTACCACGAGTTTTAATTCTAGACTCATGAATCAGGGAAACCAAAAGCTTGCCGACTAGACCCACTAACCCCCTGGAAAGCACTATTTTCTTTGTAAATTTAGAAGCCTGTGAAGAGTTTTCCCTTTCCATTCTCATGACATTAGGGGGGAGCCTGGGGAAGTTGTCAAACCGACATCAGTTCCTTTGCTGACCTGCTGTTTTAGGGGGGGGCATATAAAATAAGCCATACTTAAATCTAGTGACATGTCTGAGATCAGTCTCTGTCCCCAGTCAGGACCACACATGCAGGAGCTATCTGAACTTGCCCATGAAGTCTTTTCTTTTGGCACTGATCAAACATAGAGTAAGACCACAGTATCTTTGTTTTTTAAAAATCCAAACTAAATAAGCAAGATCACAAAATTTGCTTGAATAAGCAAAACCCAAGAAAAACTTACACTTTTAAATCACCCTTGTTTCTGAAGTCATATAAAGTTAAACCCCAAACTCTTTGACTTGCACTTTATGGCAATAGCGCTGTATGTTGTATCCATGATGGGATTATGATCATGTGTGTAACTGCCTGACTTGAGAGCAAGAGGACACGGTGTGCAGTTCACGACTCTCAGCGCCTGCCCCAGCCCCAACCCTGCTCCTGGTCTGATGAATGCCTCCCCCACCTGCTCCGATGGACGGCGTCCACCCTGACAGAACACAGATGGTACGTGGCATCTTAAAAGGACTGCATAAGATCCCAGTCAGTAGATGTCTTGCATTTTATGTTCAATCCCAATGTTCAAGTCTGAGACAGTTGCTATAAAGACAATGTCCTGTTCCCAGCTGGGTCAAAGCATCTCCCTCTCTCACCCCCTAAAAATCTTGGAAATCAGAATACCAGTGAACAGCTGGGAACCAACGGTTCCTCCTGCTTCCACGTCAACTGGAGTTCTGAGGAGACCTCCTTTAACACCTGCACAGGGGTAAGATGGCCCTCGGGAGGACTCCAGCTATTCCGTGGTCCAGCACAGGGGTGTCCCACACACAGCGCCTCTTCAGCCCCTCGCGGCAGGGACTCCCTCTTGCTGGGCTCCTCCCACCCGAAGAAGACTGGCACTTCTCCTGAGGAGCAAAAGCGAAGTCTCCCACCCTCTCTGTCCCTGTAATAGGCTTTAAAAAGCAAACTCTCCATGTGGGAGCTCTGGAACACTCCCCAAAGCAGAGGGAACCCCACGACACAGTAAGCCTCCACAGGCTTCCTCCTGGCCGCACACTGACTCTCCAGTGTTGCTCTTTACTCTTTGTACAGTTTAAGAAAGAGAACCAACGTTTTGGTTTGTTTGCATATTTTAAAACATCATCAGGCAGCACCAGAGGGCTTTAAAATGTACCTGAAAACCACCAGGTGTGGTCACACACACCTGTAATCACAGCAACTCAGGAGGCTGAGGCAAGAGGATGAGAGTTCAAGGCCAGCCTGGGCAAATCAGTGAGACCCTATCTCAAAACAAACATGAGAAAGGGCTGAGGATGTAGCTCAACTGTCAGGAGTCCCCGGGTTCAATCCCCAGCTGGCAAGGGGAAATGTATATAAAACCATAATCCCACTATCATATCCAACAATCCAAAACCAGTTCCCTAATTTTTAAAACTCAGTCAACTCACTTTCCCCCATTGCACCACCAAATCTTTTTAAATTTATTTTCTATTTTGAGACAAGGTCTCGCTCACTAAGTCGCTGAGGCTGGCCCTGAGCTTTCCATCCTCCTGCCACAGCCTCCTAAGATGCTGGGAAGACAGGTGAGCGCCTCCATTCCCAGCTTGATAGACATCATCTTTTTACAGTTGACCTGTTCAAGTCCCACACTGCACGTTTTGACCTTGTTTTCGGATGATTACCACATGGCCCTGTCCAGCCAGGTTCTCGCCTCCCTACCGCCTAGTCTAAGGCCCACTTAAGAGTGTCACCCAAATGGCAATGTGCTGTGTAGGCCACCACCTCAGCACCAGATGCGACACCCTTCATTTGGTAACTAAGGCAACGCAGCACCCTAATGAGAACACCATACCGACACAGTAACAAAGTCCTCGGAGGCAGATTCCAACATGATATCTACTCTCTAAGCTCTCGCCAGCGATCTGTGGTTCAGGGTTCTCTAAGAACATGGGGTGAGGATGGATCGTCTTCCAAAACACATCGCACAAGAACTTACAGATGCGGCAATAGGCGAAATACTACTGGAACAATCAGTTCTCCTGAAAGCGCGCACCCAAGAAATGATGGGGCCCAGCAGATGGCAACACGCTCTCACCAAATCCACCCGAAACAAGTGTTTGGAGAAAGGTCATCCTGGCTCATGGGTCAACACAAAGGTGATTTACCAAAACCAAAATGATCACATCTGCCCACTCACAGGTCACTTTGCCCAACTGAGTTAGTAAAAGAATAAAAACAACTCCGCCTCTTGGCAAAGCCTGGATGGGAACCCGCAGTAGAAGGCATCATTGTCTGCATCTAGAAGGAACTTCTAGCTTTTGCTCCTCAGGAGAAGTGCCAGTCTTCTTCCTCTCCGGGGCATTATTGATATTTGCCTCTCCTGTGACAATGTGAGCTTCTAAAAGCAGCCTGGGGAGGGGCCGAGGACAATGCTGCTCCCTTTAGACTCTGGGCACAAAGGCTGTTGTACTTAGACCTGGGTCTACCTTCCTGGGCCTCTGGCCACTGAGAGAGTGGGGCAATGGGCATTTGAGACTGGCATGCATTTTGGATGGACACTGGCCGGGCCATCATTTGATGTGACTGAGGGGAAGGGGAGGTAATCCTTCAAAAGGCTCTTTTAGTTCACCAACACGTCCCCAGGAAGTAAACCCTGGCACAGGAGTGCTCTGTATGTGGGAGGGGTGTGGACAGCGTTTATGGTGGGAGAGAAGGACCGACAGTGAGGTAAAGTCCACTGACTGTACCGTTTCATGAGGCCGAGTTGGAGGGGAAAGAATGACCATCATGAGACGGTAAAGCTTTTAATCAGATTAGAACTCAGCAGCTGCAAGCAGAACACAGGCCCTTCCGATCAGGGCCAGGCGCCAGGCCAGGTGCTCTGGAGGCAGCCCCTCAGCCCTCATGGGTGGGCTCACAGGCCCTGGTGGACAGGCACGGAGAGAAGCAGCTGAAGAAGCCCGCCCCAGACTACCCACCAGGAGGCAGCGCATTCACCCAGTGGTCCACCCCAATTTACCTGCCAATAGAGCAAGAATTTGAAGTTCCTTCTAGATGCAGACAATGATGCCTTTTAAATTTTTTTAACTGCTGCTCGCTTTGTAGTCAGGAAAGCCAAGACCCCCCACCCCAAAAAAAAAAAAACAAGCACTGAATGCAAAGATAAGTTCTGTGAAGCACAGCACGGTGGGGCAAGGGGTGGGCACAGCACGGCTGGATTTGATGGGGTGGTCTAAACTTGGGACTGAATGATAAAACTGTCCATAGTCAGAAATTCACTAGCATAAGACTAGCCTAAGTCGAAAGTTAATTTTAAATGACGATATAAAAGCAATTCATTTATACAGCATTCTCTTTCCAACTCAAATATCAGGTACAAATTGCTTTCTTTTAGCTTATGCCAGAAGTCTGTCATTAGATGCTGGGGGAGCAGGTGTGACACAAGATACTGCCACCTTCTCTATAGAACAAAGAACAGCCACCATCAACAGCCTTGTTTAAAATATGACCTCAGCACCAGCCAACCTTGGTCCTAGGTGACAGTTTTTACAACAGACATCCATGCTCGGGCTGTGATGCACTTGTACTGGCTAACTGGTTCTTTGTTCTTTGAGAACAGTTTTTTTAAAACTGCAACCAATGAGGTGGCTCCGTTTCCAAATATTAGCCTCGCCATACAATACACACAAGTTTATAACAAGGTCTTCACAATAACTGCCTTTATCCTAGAAGCAGGGTTGCTAAAAAAAAAAAAAAAAAAAAAAATTTTTTTTTTTGGTAAAGGATCAGAGAGTAAATGTTTTAGGCTTTGAGGGCCTTATTTGGTGACTACTGCATAATGTCGTTGTTTCTAAAAGAACCCTGCAAAAATGCAGCAACCATCTTTTGCTGGTAGACCTCACAAAAACTGGCCACAGTTAGTGCCTGCCTGCAGATAATCGCTGTGCTCCATCCTTAAATGAAAACAATTATTTACATGATCTGATACGACAGCCATTGACACAGCAATGGTAAGCTGATCTGTCTAGTGAAGATGGAAAACAAAATTAGGATGTGGAAAGCGACTTCAAACAACAAAAAGATAAGCAGAATCTGATACGCCTGTGCTGACCAGTGTAGTCTGACCCGCCGGTGACATCAGTTCCTCTCGCTCATTGGTAACAGTTGGGTCAAGGTCAGAAATTTTTAATTTTAATTGCCTTTAAGGTTTGTTTTCTTATATATATTAAAGGGATAACTGTGTCAGTGAAGTGTTTCTATTTCACGTGAAACAGCATCATTATTTATCTTAGTGAATAATGGAAAATGGAATGCCCTCTGCTATCAGAAATACCCTTGACCCTCTGCCCCTGCATCCCCCAGACCCCAAGGACCTGCAGCCTGGCCTGGCTCCACCTGCCTGGTACATCCCTCTCCTGGTGCAATGCACTGTGGTTCCCTGCTTGCACCCTCGCCTCCCCCACTAGACTGAGAACTCCTTAAAAGCAAAGCCCATCTGATTTTCACTGTCTAGCACCAGGCACACGATGGCCTATGTCAGGGCTCCAACACAGGAGGAAGGAGCCCAAAGAATTCTGACATCTGGGATATAGCAAGAGGAAGAACAGTCAGAGACTCCCCCTCTCACTACACGTCTGTGGCTGTTTCTTTGGGAAGCATGGACAAACTTCACCTGGCTCACTGGCACTCCCAACTTTTAACCAATGGGTTGCATTGAAGTGTGTAAAATATAGCCAGGGAGAAAGCACCCAGGACACAGGAAGCTCCCGGGATATAAAGTGTTTAGGTTTCATAGACAAAGGTGAGTTTCACGTTGGTACCCTCTTCACTTAAACACTGTCTACTCTCATTTTAAAGACTACAAAACAGAAGCTCAGCTGGGCGTGGTGGCGCACGTCTGTAATCCCAGAGGCTTGGGAGGCTGAGGCAGGAGGATTGTGAGAGTTCAAAGTCAATCTCAACCACTTAGCAACTCAGTGAGACCCTGTCTCTAATAAAATATAAAAAATAGGACTGGATGCAGCTTAGTGGCTAAGCATCCCTGGGTTCGATCCCCAATACCAAAACAAACAAACAAAAGAAACAGAGGTTCACGAATACTGAATGACCTGTCCAAGTGCGGGTTAAGTAGTAAATTATGAAATTATTCTTTTGTGGTTCTTTACATTTTTATTTTATTTGAAAAAGTAATGTCTATTAACTACATACTAAGCATTTAGAAAGTTTCTAAGTCACACTATTGCATAATGGTTTTGTTTGGTTTCTTAAGAAAAAGTTTGGAATCCATCTTTATCCCTTATGTTGACAGATATGGATGATAAGTATGTTGGGAGGGAAGTAATGCAACCTTCTGGTCTCTTCATTAAATATGGCATATTTTATTAGTGGTAGCAAATACATTTAGTGCTTAAATTAAAAACTAGAGTAGCTGAGGTGTTATAATGCAAATAGGCTGAGGAGTTTATTACTGAAACAAAATAAAATATAAAGGCTAATTCAAGGTGTGTTCCTGCTTTTTAAAGTTGACTGTGGTTTTATTTCTTCAGAGTGAAAACATCCAGGTACTAAAAGAGAACAGGCATGTGAATCACCTAATGAATCTCCTAACTATCCAACATACATCAAGTTTAAGTCTAAGTAAAAAAAACTACAAAAAAGAGCTATGATTCACTAAGTGATTCTGTGTTCTTTTCCCAAACTTAAAAAAACAAAACAAAACAAAACTTAATATTTGTTAAGTTGTTGATGGACCTTTTAATCATTTACTTAAACATGGTGCTGAGAATTGAACCCAGTGCCTCACACATGCTAGGCAAGCACTCTACCCCTGAGCTGCAACTTCAGCCCCTTAACAAATAATTTTGTTCTTACAAAATTATTCAAAATTTTGTTAGAAATCTCAATGCTATCATTTAGGGCAGTAACAAAAGCGCCCACTGTGGGAGGAACAGGAGAGAAACAGGAATGAGGAGTGGGGTTGTGGGCACTGTCTAGGTTCTCTTTCTCTTTGGCACCGTGGAGGTGAAGCTGAAATTTGGAGAAGGCAAGAACTTCTTTCACCCACCACAGACACGACCTAACAGCATGTGCAAAAACAGACTCTGACCCTCCTCACAGCTGGTCCTCCTCCATGGTTCCTTATCTCAGTGATGGGCCCATCATTCATTCAGTTCTGCAAGCCAGAAACCAGGAGGCAGTGGACACACCCTGCACCTTCAACCCACACCAAGTGCTCTGAGTTTTACCTCCCAAAGAGCCCCCCAGGACATCCACTTCTCTCCAGTTCCACCACCCCAGACCCAATCATTACCTGCCACCTCTTGCAGACTCTTACATTATAGCCTCTAGTCAATTTTTCAAAGGCCAATCTGTTCATGTCACCTCCTTCTAGAAGGTCAAAACCCTGAGTTAAGATTACAAAAAAAAAAGCTTGAACATGGCTTGTAAGATACGGCCTGACCTCTGATTTCCCCTCTGGCCACTGGAGGCTTTGCCTAGCACCCAACTAGAGTGTCCTCTACTTGGCGAGCTCCAAGTGGTGGAGTCCCACCCCGACCCCTCCCCACCCTATGCAAACCCCTTCAGTCCTCACCTAGTTCAGCAAGCCCCTCACCTCCAGGGCCGCCTTTCTGACCTGTCTCACATCCCCCAACCAGCACACACCTCAGGCACAACAGCCAGACCAGAGGCTCTGCATTTACTATGACTACTCTGTCCCCAAACCAGAAGGTAAACCCATGATGACAGGGCCACTTCTGTGTCTGCCACCTGGGAGCCTCAGTGCCTCTCTGCTGAACTAGTGGATGAAATCTAAATATTCATCATGCCTTACGGTGTGAGGATGGCAAACCAGCAACCCCAGCCAGCATTTGTCACCACCACCTGCCAAAATCTTAGCTACCTCATTCACCATCTGCCCATGGTGAAGGAGGAGGGGTGGAGAGGGGTCCTCTGTGTCTTCGGTGAAGGGTGGCAGGGGGCGGGGAGTGAAATCATTATCCAGGAAATCCTGTCCCTGTTGAAATACTTAGTGGAAAGCACTATTCTCAAAGAGCTGGGTTATCTCACAAACTCTCCTCAAGCTCTGCCACAGGCAGACTCTGAACCCATGTTCAGAGTTCTCTGAAGGAGGGTAAACCTCCCCTTTATGTTAAACTCCTCTAACACCCTTCAGCCCACACAGTTCAGACACCTCCTGGTGCCTGAGGCATTTCACCTCCAAGCTTTCCCATCAGATGAGAAAAGCAAGCCAGGGAGTGAGAAAGAGGAAGGAGGAGGAACTCTGTGGGTCACCTGGCCTGGAAGGTGGCACAAGGACTGCCTCCTGACCCATTCCCTGCATGTCAATCCCCCCCACCCCCACCCCCGTCCTCCGAGGAGGCCAGAGCACCAGAATGCCCTCCTTGGAAGTCCACCAGTCCCACGGAATACTGCCCCAACGCAGCTGAGGAAAGCAAGACCAGACAGGCCACAGCCCTCCTCCCCTGAAATGGGCTTCTCCAGGGCTCGCCCTTGTCCCCACCAGATGTCTGTCCTGTCACACTCCACTAAGGCTCCTTTCCCCTGAGAAAGCTTAGAGTTCCCTACTTTCCGCTTTAGTGTGTGCCTGTGTCTTGGTTCAGGTTCCAGACAGTGCCCCCCACCCCCCTGCAGGACAGAATCCTCATCACCTCTTGTAGGGCACCCTGCTGGCCAAACACATAAACACTCAACCCCCTCAATAAGTGGTGCTTTCAGAAGCAGTATTAAGGTACAGTAAATGAGTATTATTTCATTTATACTGTTTTATGTACAAAGTCATCCTCTCAGTGCAGGTAAATCAATCACCAGGTGGGTGGAAGCCCCAAACCCCAACTATTCAGATGTATACATTAAGTGTAATTGACTCTTAATCCTATTATTAAACATTCAATCCCATGAAAGCTACCTAAGTGAAATTCTTAACTTGGGACTGAATAATTAGAATCAATAGCCCTTTGTTTAAAAGATGAAGCTCACTGAAGAACGTACCTTCACCATTTATCAAATCCAAAAAAACAACCAACAGAAGAGCCCCCAAAACTATCAAACCAGATTCTCCATAACTACCTTAGAGATGGCTACTGTGCCCTTCTCAATGACAGACAGGGTGGTCCTAACATAATTTGTAGATGGTAACACTCTCTCCTGCCCAAGGAGGAACAGGCAGGGATTCCCACAGCAGACAAGTCTGGCTCACCTAAAAGGAGACCTCTCAATAAGATTCAAAAATGGTAACTGAATATATTACATAAAACACAGCCTTTCAAAAAGTTCCTCTGGTACTGAGGCTCACTCGCGCACACACACACACACACACAGGGTGATGGCTACTCGCCTTCCTTTGCAGTTTTACAACCATCTTCACTGTGTCAGAAACAATTTTTAAATTCTTAGGCATCACCAAGACTTTAAATCAAAATGAAGTTCAAACACACCTGCTGTAAGACAAAAAGGCTGGGAATTCTGACATACCTGCAAAGCAGGTGAGCCCTGAAGAGGCCATTCATGTGGAGGGAAATGAAACAGGCACAGAAGGACACATACTGAAAGGCACCCCCACCAAGGTCCCCAGAGTAGCTGAATTCACAGAGGCAAACTAGAACGGTAGTGGCCAGAGGCTGGGGGCTGAGGAAATGGGGCGCGAGTGCTTAATGGGTACTGGGGGTCACTGTGGGGTGATGATGTTCAGGTGATGGCTGCTTAACAATAGGAACACGGAATGCCAGTGAGTTGCACACTTAAAAATGGTTACAACGACAAATTAAGTGTTACATACATTTCACCACAATTAAAAGAAGTTAAAAAAAAAAAAAAAAACAGAAAAAGACTAAAAGAAATTACAAATTATGAAAAGAAAAAGAAAAGTAGTGACCAGAAACACTGTTTTTTTCTGGGCACTATCTTAGCACTCGGCAGAAAACCACACCAGAAGCTCATTTCTTGACCCCCGTCGCCCCCCAAATCCCCAAGCTTGCTACACTCTGCAGTCCTGGTTAAGGAGCTACAATCAGGCCAGAGGTAGACCACAGGCACTGTAGAGCTTGGCTGCTATGTGTCACTTTTGAAATGAAAGGAAGAATTTTGTATAGGAAAAAAAACATCTGCCTCATGAACCAGTCATCTTAATAATATGACTCACATCAAAAGTCTATGGTGTCTGAATCTATTAGTAATTTTTTTAACCTAATAGTAAAATAAGTCTTCTTATCAAGAATTCCTTTCAGGGAACATAAAACTTAACAGTAGGAAAGGCACAAAAGTATTGATTAAAGAATCACATTATTTGAAAAACTAGAAATAAATTTTTATGTATCATTAATTATAAATGTTAATGACCCGATATTTTCTCCATGACTCAAATCTCAAAAAAAAGGTAAAACCCTCTTCCTAGTGCCAAGTCACCCAGCTCACCAGTGTTAAAATGGTGGAATACACACAAGTTTTTGTTTGTTTCCAGTACTGAGGATTGACCAGTGGTAAAGGGGCGCTTTACCACTAAGCTACATCTCCAGATCTTTTTATTTTTTATTTGAGACAAGGGTCTCACTAAGTTATCCAGACGGGCTTGGAACTCGCGATTCTCCTGCCTCAGCCTGGGAACAGTTGGTGTTACAGGTGTGTGTCACCCGCTGAAATATATACAACTTTCTAAGCAATGGCACTAAGAACCTGTTCCTACAACCACCCAGGCCTGGTCAGCAATCTCAACACAATCAAATCATACTCGTGGACGGGGGGCAGGAACACAGCACTTGAATCAGCTGACTTCACCAGCAGTACACGACCAGAGCCCAGGGAGCGTCCTTATCAAGCTCCAGGGCGGCCTCATCTGCAATTCAAGTCCATCGCTAAACCCTTTCAGAGATAGGAATCCTGCTGTAACCAGCAAATTCCCAGGTTTACAGGCCAGCGCCTCCCGAACCCGGTGGGAATCGGACTGTATGGAGGCTGCCTGCTGCAGAGAGGGTGTCTTCTCTCCCAAATGCCCTTCAAATCGCCCCAGGAAAGTGCGGGCTGCATGTGGTTTCGGACCGTTGAAGGAAATGGACCAGCAGGTGTAGGTAGTTGAAAACCACCAGAGTGCGATTTGCACTTTTTAAGAAACTTCAAAGTTGCACTAGCAGGCACTTTTTAAAAAGACAGAAACAAGGTAAAGGGGGCCTCCGCCTCATTTTCAAGAACGACCACAACTTCGGGGAAGGGGACTCACGGAGAAAAGGCCTAGCGAGAGAAGAGCACAATAGTGTCTTTCTGGCGTCCCGCAAAAGGATCAACAAATGGTCAGGGGACAGGCCGTCAGCGCCCGGTTCTTGTCCCCATCCACTCAAGCAGGTGACTCCCGACGGAGGGGGAGCCTGGCGCACGTGACCCGGCCCAGAACCGGGGCAACTTACTGGTTTCGGCATTTTCGGTTCCTGCTGGGCTCACTCAATCCCCCGGAAACTCGGCTGTGCAGCAGCAGACAAAGTTCTCGCGACCTGGAGTCAGAGACAAGCCCTTAGCGCGCCCGGCAGCCCTCGGCGCGCGGCTTAAGAACCGGCCGGGCGGCGCCGGATGAGTCACCGCCCCGCGGGGTCGGAGGCGGGAGGCGGGGGGCGGGGAGCGGCGACGGGGCGGGGCTGCCGGCGCGGGGTCCGCCGCGGTCCTCCTGGGGCCGCCCGAGCGCACAGCAAGTTTCACTACTGTGGCAATCGCTGCCCCGGGCCTGCAACCGCAGCTGTCCAGCCTCGGAGAAACACTTTTAAAAAAACTAACTGCCCGGGGGAGGCCCAGGAACCGGGAGGGGCGCGCCCACGCAGCCCGGGCTCCGCTTTCCCTTCGGGAGGAGACAGAGTGGGCAGAGGACGGTCGCGCAGCAGCCGCAGCGACCGGCCGCACAGGTTCAGCTCCACCTGCCCGGAGTGGGGCCTCGCTGGGCGCCCCTCGAGGTCGTCCGCCCGGGCTCCCATGCTGGCTGTCCTTCCGCCGGACCGTCCCCGCCGCACCTGCTGTCGAGTCCCGCACGCGAGCCCGCCCGACCCTCGCCCCCGCCGCGCGCCCGGCTCACCCGCGGCGCCTGCAGTGGACGTGCGCTCCTGCTGTCCGTGCGACCGCGAGTGCGCCCGCCGCCCGCGCGCCCGAGAGGCCCTCGCGGGGCGGGGTCCCGGGGCCGCGCCCCTTCCCGCCCCGCCCGCGCGACCTGCGAGGTGCGCCCCGCTCAAGATGGCCGCGGCCCCGCGCCCCTGGTTCTGGCGGACCTTTGCCTCGGCGCTGCCTGGGTGGGGGGTTTGTGTGCAGTAGGTTCTACTCCTGCAAGAGACGTAAGGTGCAACACTGTTCCGCACTGGTCACAGGGACATCAAGAAATGTACATAAATCTGGCTGGGCGGGCGCCCGGGGTGGTTGCCCGGCCGTTTGGGGTGGGGCTGCCCCGACGTCCTTGGGCCGGACCCGGGTCTGGGCGGCCGTACCTGGTCGCGGTGTCTCCGTGCACGTGGTCTGTGCCGCCTCCGCCTTCATCCGAGAAAGACGGGCGTAGAAGACGCTCCACCAACGCTTGGTTACGTTAAAGGACTAATGTGTTGCCTTGTTTGACTCACTTGCAAAAAGTTACGTGGGAATCTCTGAAATTCCAGAATTTTTTTTTCTTCTTACTAGCTCTTAGGAGGAGTTTTTAAAACACATGAACTCGGTGACCAGTAGAACTTGTGCAGTGAGTTAGAGAGCTCCCTCTAGAGCGTTGGCTCTCGCAGTCTGGTTCTGCAACTAGCATGTTGCTGTCCCAGCATCCCCTGCGAACTTGCAGCCGCAGAAACGACAGGTGCCACCCCAACAAGGGTTTCCAAAACTCTAGGGCTGGGGTCCAGCAATCTGAGTATCAGCAAGGCCCCCAGGTGACGGTGATGTGGACAAGGTTGAGACCGGAACTCCCCCCTGAATTCCTTCCCTGTGCTCACCACTAACTCCCTATGGGAGCCGGGTGGGTTTACTGAATCCCTTAGCGCTTTTGTTTTCATATCTGTGAAACTGCATTAATTATGACTCCTATTTCATGGGATTGTAATGACGATTAGAGGTGTTAATGCATTAAAATGCCTAGAACAGTACTGTAAACACTCTGTCCTGATACAAGGAGTAACCAAAGATTTGGGGTAAAGTTCCAAACTCTCTGACTCAGTTTCCCCCTATGTAGGGTAAGAGACACTAGTAGCCCCTCCTATATAGATTTAGGATTAAATGAGATTGTGCATGTGGAGTGTTTAGCCCAGCGCTGGGTGAATGGTCATGCCCAACCCACCATGGTGCACTTGGCTGCTGGGGCATCCCTGCCAGCTCCTGTGACCTCCCCACTGTAGGCCCAGGCATTTCAGAGGTCTGTCGAGGAAGGAGGACTTTTCTGAGGCTTTGTCCTCTAATCAGAAAAGTCATTTCCCTCTCAAAGACAAAATTTCTTCTATTAAAAGGTAGATATAGGCTGGAGTTGTAGCTCAGTGGTAGAACACTTGCCTAATGAATGTGAGGCACTGGGTTAGATCCTCAGCACCACGTAAAAATAAATAAATAAAGTAAAGGTATTATGTCCATCTACAACTAAAAAAAAAGAAGATATAATGGCAACTGGGGTAGAAGGAAACTATGGAAGATATTTTAATCAGCTACAATGCCAACATTGTACATATTCCTCCTAAAACACTGTGTCTGCAGCACCTTATCACCACTTGGAGTTTTGGTAGCAGTTTGGGACCCCAGCTCTGCTGCTAGGACAAGCTTGTAATGTAATTTTTATCTTACTCAGTTTATGATATATTGTCTTATTAAGTGAATGTTTGAAATAGCAGTGGCCCTAGACCTTCTGGAACATTTCTGAACTTTACCCTTCAGAGGAATACTGAAAAATGGCCTGTGGCAATGTGGTAAAGATGACAGGGTTTAGAAGCAAACAGAGCTAAGGCTGAATTCTGGTTCCAGTGCTTCCTGGCTGGTCGCTCTGGTTAAGCCACACAATTGAGCTTCCAACTCTTCATCTGTAAAATGACTATTTCATAGTATTCTCGTGACACAGAGTCATATCATACAAGCTTTTAACTTACATTCAACTTTTAGGTATTCTCTTCCTCGTACAGTTAGGCTAGCATAAAGCTCTGTTTTGTATATGCATTCCTCATTCCTCATATGTCTCAATGTGTAAGCATTATATTGTTAAACTTACATTTACTGTAAAGGGGCCCCCACCAAATAAAGCCATTTGTACTCTATCTTCTGAGAAATTGGGGGGATTTTTCAGGGTAACTTATTTTCAAATGCCTTTAGAACCTGAGCCCTCCCTCCCCCAGCACTTGCAGAAGTCTGATTTCCAAGGCAATTTTTGACACTTGCTTAGGACAATGGCTCTGAAGCTTAGGTCCTCTCTGGAGCCCTCCCTAGGAATTCAGGGAGACCCAGGTTGCCCCTGGAATCTGCCTTTAACAAGCTACCCAGGTGATTCTCAGGTGCACCAAATTTTGAGAACCACGGACTTGGAACGTGACAAGACCCTGATGCATTACTTATCTTGCCTCTCTTCCCACCATTTGTGAAGCTGTTCCCTGTGTTTGGAATATATGATATGTTCCCTGTATTTGTTTATATGATAATCAATACCTTAGAAGGAAGCGTGGGAGTCCTGGACCAGGAATCGTGCTTACTGGACTGACTCCCCATTTCAGGAGTGCAAGCATACATCTGCCTTATGAGCCTGGCAAAGGAGGGCTCTTGGTACCTTTTTATTTTAATTTTTCCAGTGCTGAACCAATGGCCTCACACATGCTAGGCAAGTTCTCTGGGCTACATCCCCATGCTTTTCATTTTGAGACAGGGTCTCAATGGCTTGTTCCAGCTGACCTTGAACTTGTGATCCTCCTGAAAGCTGGGATTACAGGAATGTACCACTGCACTGGGCCTTGGTTGGATTCTTAAGGCAAGGTAAGCCAAAGTGAGAGGGCCCACAACCAGAACCCTTGTACAGAACCGTCACATCCCAGACACACAGTGTAGCCTTCCTATCAAGTCACCTCTGAGCCTGTCTCCACACCGGTGCCAGGTTAATCTCAACCAATTAAAGAAAGTCCACAAATAGCATGACAATCTCCAGCCTCACTCGCTTTGAAAGAACAGTCAATAGGCAATCAGGAAACACATGTGGAGTGTCCTTGACAAAACAGGGTTGTGGGTGATTTTTCAACACTTAACCTTGGGTGAAAATTTAAGATATGCAGTATTCTTGGGAGATGATGCAATTTGAGACACTCTGTGCAGGCTCACCTGCATTGGTTATGCTTTATCAAGGTGAGTGGGGTCCAGGGGTGCCCTTCATTGCCTCCTTTCTACTTTTTTGTGGTGCTGAAATATTTATTTTAAACATCACATTAAGGCAAGCTTCTCTTTGGCTAAGATGATAGTTACAGAGAAATAAACATTTCACGGAATCTCATAAAGTTTCATGAACTCGATATGCAAATTTCTGATATCATGGAACTTTCTTTTCTGACTTCCAGAAAAGTGACTGGGCAGGTGAGAGGGGGCTTTCACAACAGTCCCCTAGGTGCCACTCAGCTGTGTGAGTGGGCATTGGGTCTAGACATAATTGTTAAGGAATTTTACTAGCTGGTAAACTAGGGAGAGTCCCTTGTTTCTATTTTAATGGAGTAGCTTACATAGTTTGGGTGTGCTAAGAATTCTGAATGGCCACTAGCAGTTCTATTTTAATCGTTTTCCTTATTTAATAATTTATATAAACATCCTTAATAATTTTCATGTAAAAGAGTATTAACGACCACACAACTTGTTTAACTCCCAAACAGCATGGCTTCCTATATTATAGTTTTTTCTTATCCTTTATCATCCACCCCCCTTTTTTATTCCAAGCATTTTTTTTTTCCCAGTCTAAAAGCATGTGGTACAAAGTGCATTGCAAGAAATGGCTAAGATCAACTGTTCAGATACCTTTGTTTTACAAGGAAGCCGACCCAGAGCATTAAATTGTTCTTATTCCTGCTCCCAGACTTCTCTTGTCTAGCTCCCATTCCCTCTGTCCTGCTGAGTGCAGGCGCCAGATCCCTCTACCTCATCTTACCCTCTGAGCAGCCTTCCACACATCCGAGCACTCCCTGGCACGCTCTGTTCTTGGGGATCCTGTGTCCTCTCTTCTCTCCTCCAGTTCCCCTCCCCAACCTCTCCCTGGTTCAGCCTGCCCAGGCCTGGGCCCTTATCTGTGTACACTCCCTTCCTGGGTCATCTCATCTGTTCCCAAGGCTTCCGCCACTTCTTCAGCCCTGACCTTGGATTCTCTGATGTTCTTGATTGTTTGAAATCAGCCTTCCTCTTCTCAGCAAATAGCCCTGCTGTGAGCCCTGCTGCTTAGATCTAGAAGTCGTCCTCGATCCCTGTCTCTCCAGCACCCCACTTCACCCTCCCACGCCATCCATCCTATCCAGCAGCCCTCACAGCCCCCTTTCCAGAACACAGCGGATTGGATCCTTCCCAGACTTCTGGGATTTGGAATAAAGTTTAGACTTCTCCTTGGCCCTGTGTGTAACTGCTTCCCCAGCCACACCTCCTGCCACTCATGCTGTCACAGTCCCCAAACTCTGCTGGCTCCACTTCCCCACCGATGCCTGATTGTTTATTCTGTGAATGTCGGTCCTGTTCCCACCTCAGGGGTCTCATGCTTGATCTTTCTTCAGCCTGGAAGGTGCCATCTCTGTCGGCCTGGCCTTAGCTTATCTTCTGGGTCTTGGCCCAAGGGACCCTCCTCTAAGAGCACATCCCAACATGGCCACCTGAAGTGCCACCTCCCTCCACTCCCTTCCCCCATTTGCCAACTTCAGAGCAGTGGCCACACCACAGTTGTCATGTGTGTTCGCCTTCTCCCTGACCAGGACTGCAGCTCCCTGTCTGTCCTGTTCCCTGCTGGGTCCTCAGCAGCTAAAGCAGTGCCTGGCAGGTAATAGATGTTCATTTCTTGGGTAGGGAATGACCGAGCACTACTAGTTAGTGTCAAAGGTGGGTGCTCTGGCTGGTTTTCTTGCCTGTACACCTACATTGCCAATCATGACACAATACCCAGGACTTTTTATTTAGCTACTTCTGCTGCCCAAAACACCATCAGAAAGGACACATGTATGTATTTAGAATCTTTTTAGGTTTCCCTTAAAGTTCACCTTTATGCCACTTCTAAGAGTTTGATAAGCTGCCTCCCCAGGACACAGCAGTCTGGGAGGGAGGGTGCAAGGTACAGACCGATACACTGACAGCAGCCAGAGGCCTTCAGCAATGAGGCAGAAAAGGAAGCAGAGCAGAGGGAGCCCAGAGTAAGCGACTGTGGTCACGTCTGCAGCTGTGCATTCCTCAGGGTCCCGCCCAGGTGTAGCCTGGGGCAATGATTGATGCTCACAGTGATGGTTTCCTCTGGGAAAGGACTTTATATCTGCTCTCTACTGTCAGAAAACATGTTATTTTGTGATTTTTTTTAAAATTATGAAATGTCTGAAATCTTCAGGAGATAATTCATTGGACAGTTATATACCCACCATCTATAGATTGAACAAATGGAACTATTTTATCCCATTATCTTATAGATAAGCTACAGGCTGCCTAGTCCTCAGAATGGTCACTATCCTGAAGATGTTATGTCCATTATGCAAGAGTTAAGGTTTTATATGAAAAGAAATCCACTTGTGTGAAACAAACTACTTCCCAAATAAATATTAGTAGTTAGGTACTTAATTGCAGACATAAACAATAAATACTTAAAAATCACAAGGTTTTCCCTGCCTACCCCCACCCTGCAAAGTTAAGGCCAGCATCTTGTGTCTCAGTACTTCAGTGATCGGGCTCACTGAAAATTTATGGAACTGAGCTGAACACAGAGCCCTGTGAGTATTCTGCAGTGCAGACAACATCTCACTAGCACACAGATGTCTAGATCCTAGAGATTTGACATGTAAACTTGGAAAATTGGCACTTCATGTTTTTTTTTCTAATTTTTTAAATTGGAAATAAAATCCTTTTGATAACAAGGCAAACAAATTTCTGTAGCCTGTGATGAATGTCCATGACCCATTGGATCATACTGAATATCAAAAGGACTCAACTCCAGAATAAATCCATCTTTATAACAACTTGGGCAATGCTGCAGCCCAGGCTGAAACACATCTTTCATTTAACAAATATTTATTGAGCTGCTACCCTCCCTAGGCAATGGGCCACGTGGAGGAGCCCCGGAAGTTTACACTTCATTAAAATTTGGCCTTTGGCTGCTTGGCATTTACCAGACCTTCCTGAATTTCCATGATATCAGCATCATCACTTGGCTGATACGTAATTCCAAGCCAGCTCCTCGGTCTGGGTCCTCAGGTGAACCCAAGAGTTTGATTCAGGAATTCATGGACTGGTGGGTGGTGGAGCCCAAAGGCGGCTGTCCCGAGTTTGGCCCCAGTTGCACCACTGACTGTGAGTGTTGGCAGTCACTTCAGACCCTGGCCAGCCAACAGACGCGGATGCTCACAGCAGCAGGCCGAGGGAAGGCCCTGGGGACTTGGCGAGGCATGATGGCCTGGAGGGCTGTGGCCTAGCTGGAATGTCAGCCCTGTCCTGCTGCAGGTCTCATTTTCAAGAAAAGTCTGAAAGCTTGCTTTTTATTTGAGATCTCCAAGTTCTTAAGCATTGGCAATAGGTTAATATTTCTTCAAAAACCTCTGCAAGCCATACAAAATGTGTCCCTGGGCCAGGTGTGTGTCCACCTCCGCCTTATGCCCTGCAGACTTGCTTTAGTGTCTGTTCTGAGTTGGGTCCAACAAGGTGATTTGTGATGTCTCCCTAGGCTCCATAGCGCTGTCGCCCCCCTGTTACTGTTTAGCAATCACAGGAGACACTGTTGGCAGGGATGGCTCCCCATGTGCCTGGGGGTGGGGGTGGGAAACACACAGGCTGGCAGCAGCCCATCCACAGACTCTCCATTCTCTGTATACACAAAGGCAGGTCTGTGGTTGCACTTTCTATTTTGGGAATTGTCACTGTTGGTAATTCAAGGTCTTAAACTTCAGGGATGTTAGAGGATGGGGTTTCCCCCTCATTTGTGGTGAACAAAACTCTAAATGACTGGCCAGGGCTCTTCCTCCCAGCAGATCCTGTCTGTGTGTGCTGTGTGCCCAAACCCCTTGCCCTGCCTTCTCTTCCTCAGTAAACAACAGAGTGGTTTTCAGTTTTCCGCACGTTTTCCTTGCCAGCAGAGCTGGGTTCTGCTTCTAGAGTGGCAGAAAGCACTTATTAGGCCTCTTCAAACTGCAACAAGTGCTTCTAGTATCTGCCTGTCTTATAACTGGCGATCTCCTATGGCCATGCCCCATCCCGTGTGCCTCATCACCAGGCTGAAAAACGGCTCAAAGATGACTTCCAAGGACACCCGTGGATGTTGGGTGCAATCTCCACCACTCCAAGGAAAGCTAACCAACCGCTTTCTGGATCTACCTACAGCAGAGACTGTGGATCTAAGTCCTTAGGCACACATTGCCTGAGACTGGCTTTCATTCTGAAATTACTTTTAAAGAAAGACAATCCAAAAGCTACTTTGTATCTCAGAGTGGAGTCCACTAGGTAGTCAGCCTCGGAGAGGGTGAGGTTGAAGCCCATAGGAATGTGGACAAACCTGGTCTGTGTATCCCCCGAAGCTCAGAACTCTGGTGGTGTTGATCCTTTCTGGCTTTTCTGCATTCTCTTCCCTTATCCCAAGGCCTGGCTGTCGTCTTATAGAACTGAGAAGGAGACCTCTCTTCCATGTGGCGATGCACTATTTCATTTCCTCTAGTACAGTGTGTTGGGCTCCTCCTTCCCCTCAGTGAAGGAGGACCCACCTGGGCACCTGAGGACTGCTCCACCCCTCCCAGCCTTACTCATCATGGCCTGCCCCAATCCCACTCCATGAGAGGCCCCCAGGGATGGGGGCTGCCTCTGATGAGGGGGCACATTCCTGTGATTCTCCCTTCAGTTTTAAGCTACACCTGCCCACAGTTGGTGGCCACATTCTCCAATGGTGGCTTTATCAGCAATAACAGTTTGGAGTTTTATCTTAGTTGTCCCAGAAGTGGAACAGAGAAGAAAAACATTATTTATTAGAACCTTCAAACTGTGATGAATGCCTGGAGTCTCCACCTGACCCTCTCCATAAGGTGAAAGGAATGACCATCCATTATCTGTGCCAGTACCCTGCATCTCCCGTGGCCTCCAGAACAAACGGAAACTAACTTCTTAAAGATTGCAAGTTGCTGTCCTCCAGTGAGGCTTTTTATCTAGGTGTTTTTGATGCCTGCAATCTCCAAGAATCTAGTTTCTTATCTATCCAGAGTTGCTTCCCATCACCCCTTGTTCTTGTCTCCCCATCTGCATCTCCATGCTCTCTGGCTTCTCTCGTTCATCAGGAGCACTCATCTTCAACAATCCTATCTTTCCCCTCTTAAAATACTGCTCAGGAACCAAGGACCCCCTAAATAATGAATTGGACTCCATTCTCTAAATATTGTACAACTCTCAAAACACTTGAGGCTAGGTTTTCTTGGTCTAAATATTTCTGTTTAGTTCCCTCAGAATTTTTTTCATTGGGAAGTGTTCTAATTTAAGGCAGGAACTTAATTATGGCTCCTTGAAGACATTTATCCTTATCCCCTGGGGTCTATCTCAGTGCCTGACACAGAGAAGGGCTCAATCAACATTTTGATTCCATCACTGTGGTGGAATGAACTGGGCTTTGTCAGCTGGAACTCCCCATAATACTAAGATTTCTCAGCAAATAGTAGCAATTGAGATGTAGCTGTGGCTGATTCAACTGAACAATTATCCCCAGAGACCTTTTCTAGAAAATTCTACCTATTCAAATTGAATCCAGCTATTTATGTTGTAATTATTTCTTTTTATTCTCACTTTCATTTTCCCTGTTACCTTAATATGTTTAATGTGTATATTTTATTTACATGTATTTTCTGAAAAAATAAAAACTTTTGGCTTACATAAGTGATATAAGGTTATGCATCTCTTTCTGCTCTCCTGCGACTCAGCACCGCTTTAGTTAGTCACCCATGTTGCTGTGGGTTCATGGATTTTGTTACTTCTCACATCCACATACTGTTCCTCATTTCACCTGTCCTCCCTTCCATAAAGTATTCAATTTATTCCAACTCCCCACCCCAGCAAAGCCCAAATCATCTTCCTTTACATCCCTCTGCACCTGAGAATTTCACTGGGACAAATAAGCACAAGTGACATTTTTGGATCTAAGGAAGGTAGCCATATGACATCATCCAGACAGGGACAATTTGAAGAATGAAATAAGATGCTATTAATTACATGAGGACAAGAGACAGCAGCTGAGACCATCGGAGGTGAAAAGCTCAGAGCACTGATAAACTGACTATTACGGTTTGGATGTGAGGTGTCATGTGTGAGACCATGCAAGAAGGTTTAGAAGAGAGATGTCTGGGTTATGAGAGCCTTAGCCCAATCAGTGAATTAATCCCTGATGGGATTAACCGAATGGTAACTGAAGGTGGGTGGGGTGTGGCTTGCCTTTGGGGTAGATATTTTGTATCTGGCCAGTGGAGTCCCTCACTGCTTCCTAATCATCAACTGAGCTGCTTTCTTCCACCACACTCTCCCGCCTTGATGTCAGCCTCACCTGGAGCCCTGAAGAATGGAGCAGGCTGTTTACGGACTGAGACCTCTGAAACCAGGAGCTCCTGAGTAAACTTTTCCTCTTCAACAGTTGTTCTGGTCAGGTCATTTAGTTACAGCAGCAGAAAAGCTGATTACACACTGATGGAGACACTCCCAGCAGACACAGGGCTCTGCTCCCTCCACACTTGCTGTTAGCCACCATCTCTCTGTGCCCTACAATGATGATGGTGATGAAATAGCTCATTGTTGTTTTATTCTGCATTTCTCTCATTACTAACACATCGGAGCCTCTTTACTAAATTTGTGGGCCTTTTGGATTTCCTTATTTGGAAGTGGTTCAGATCCTTGGCCTGTTTTTCTGTTGGGGATCTCATTGAGTTGCAAGAGTTTCATATGCTTTCTAGCTATGAGTCCCTGTTAGTTTTAGATGCTGCAAATATCTTCTCTGTTTTATTAATTTGCCCACAGTGGTGTTTATAATCAAGATCATCAGGGGTTTTTTTTTTTTTTTTGCCTTATAGTTTTGTATTTT
Organism: Marmota flaviventris; assembly: GCF_047511675.1. NCBI lineage: Eukaryota > Metazoa > Chordata > Mammalia > Rodentia > Sciuridae > Marmota > Marmota flaviventris. The sequence continues at coordinate 8,500,682 of NC_092503.1, read as the reverse complement.
TAACATTCAGTTTTAGGAGTATAGTCTTTCTCATTCATTTTCTTCTGTTAACTTTTTAGTTTTTACCTTTCACATTTTTGGAAATGGAGTCCATCCTTGTGTGGAATTAAATAGGGTTGTGGTATTTATTTTTCTCCACATGGAGAGAGTTTCCAGCTACCCTTATTTCATAGTGGACTTTTCCTTTTGAGGTGCAATGTAACCTGTGTATAGCATTAAGTCTCCACGTGCCAGGTCTGTCTGCCAGTTTGCTGCTCTGCCCCCATTAAACTATGTGTTCTTGCATCTCACTGTATTATGACTCTGTAGCAGGAAGAAGTTAATATCTGACAGAACAAAATTCCTCCTCATTGTACCTTTTTTCAATACTGATTTTCATGAGATGCCATTATAAACTAATGAATCTCATGGCATTTCACTGGGACACTTCTAGGATGGATTAACTGAACTGCTCCATTGTATATTTTATCTTAACTTTTATCTCTTAATATTATGTTTATTGTTTGATCATTGAATGTGAAGAGTTCTTAAGAAAAAAAAAAAAGAAATACATAACCAAATTTTGGAACCAGCTTAGGTATCCATCAATGGATGAATGCATAAAGAATATGTGGTTATATACACACAATGGAGTTTTACTCAGCCACAAAAAAAGAATGAAATGATGTCATTTGCAGGAAAATGGATGGAATTTGAGAGCATTATGTTAAGTGAAGTAAGCCAAACTCAGAAAGTCAAGGGTCATATATTTTCTCTCATATGTGGAAGTTAGAAAAAGAAATAAAATGGTGTGTGTGGGTGTCTCATGAAAATAAGAGAGAGACTAGTAAAGAGGCTGGGGGAGGGAGGTGGGAAGGAAAGGGCACAGACTGAAGAACAATATTGACCAAATTATATTGTTATAAGTGTGTTCATGTATGAATATGCAATAACAAATCCCATGATTATGTATAATTATAGTGCACCAATACAAATATGGAAAAATAAAAAAGAAGTACAAATTGCCAATATTTAATGAAAAAAATGTTCAAGACCAGCCTGGGCACTTAGCGAGACTGTATCTCAATATAAGAACTAAAAATAAGGGCCAGGGGTATATCTCCATGGTAGAGCACTTGCTTAGCACGCACAAAACACTGGATTCAACCCCCAATACCAAAACAAATAAACACAATAAAAACAATAAATGCTGACGAGGGCCCCTATACACTGTGGGAATGTGGAAATGTAAATTAGTGCAAGTACTATGGGAATCAGTATGGAGGTTCCTCAAAGAACTAAAAATAGATCTACCATATGACCCAGCTTTACCACCTCTGGGTGTGTACCTGAGGGAATTAAAGTCAGCACACTACAGAGATAGCTGTACACCCATGTTTATTGCAGCACAATTCACAATAGTCAAGTTATGGAATCAGCCTAGGTGCCCATCAAGAGATGAATAGATAAAGAAAATGTGCTTATATATACAAGGGAGTTTTATTCAGCCATAAAGAAGAATGAGGTCATGCCATTTGCAGGAAAATGGATGGAGTTGAAGTTCCTAATGTAAGTGAAATAATCCTGACACATAAAGATGAGCCTGGCATGTTTTCCCTCATGTGGAATCTAGGAGGGGAAAAAAAGATATGAAAGTAACAGGGAGACTAGAAGAAAAGAGGAGGAGGATGGGGGAGGGATGAAGGGAGGGGATTGGAAGGCAAGGGAAGGCAGTGGAGGGTGGATACGAGGGAAGTGTTTTATTTGCATGTACAAATATGTCTCAGTGAAACTCATTATTCTGTATAATGAAAATGCACCAAGAAATTGAAAGTTCTCTGTAGCATTCAGAGTGGTTTTTTCATTTCTGTGTGGTTACCATGGTGTGAGCATACTCAGCAGAAAACCCGGGACACGGGGAGTGCGGCCTGCTGTGCCATCTGAGAAGGGCCTGTCTGACCAGCGCCTGTCATGCAAATAATTGGGCAGAGGCGCCTGGCCTCCTCCACAGCCCCGATCCCTCGGGACTCAGACAGGAATCCCTGTTTCCACTCCAAAGCTCCTGCAGGCAGGCCCTTCTATTCCAGGCTCTGAATCATCCTCTCCTCTCTCTGCCACCCACAGCCCCTGTCCAGCCCCTGAAGGTTCCACTCTTAGGGCCAGCCTCTTCCACTCTTCTTCTCCAGCCTCCTTTCCAGCCCATGGCCCCCCAACCCTGGCCTGAACTGTGCCAGCCTCAAGGACCCGCTGGACCCAGCACCTTGGGCCTTACACGGTGCGGGCGGCAGGGTGGCCCAGCTTTGGGGCTGTGCTCCACTGCTTGTCCTCACTTTGTACCCGAGATCCGGCATCTATGTCATTGATCCTTGTTTTCTCAACCATGGCTTCTTCATTCTTATGTATTAGGAGCCGGTCTACGCAAGGCCCGGGTGGGCCTGATTGCTGGACCTTAGTTTTCTTTTCCACCTCTGAGTGCCTGCTGGATAGTTCCCTTCCCTGGGGAACCTGGCTAATACCTTTTTTATTTTTTATTCCTTCTCTCAGGAATTAGAATCTGGGTGAGAGCCCCACCACCTGTCCACTTCTTTCCTGGGTGCAGCTCACCACAAACTTTAAAAATCACCTGATTCACATTCACTTTCCCAGTTGCTCTGAAGGGTAGGTATTAACATCTCTGTGCCAAATGCCATCTCTGTGCCATTTGGGGACCCCAAATGTTAAGTGACTTACCCAAGGCATGTGGCCAGAGGCCGGGGAGGCAGGGTTGAACTTAGACTGTGGAATGGCAAAGTTCTAGCTCTCTAGTCAATATCAGAGAGCCACTCTACCTATCCCTAGCTCACCTTGTACCTGAGAAGCTCAGGTCCTCTGCCCTGGACAATTGTGCTAACCATCCCGTGCACCCCTAGACCATTCATTTACTGACAGGTACTCACTAAGCACCTTGCGCTTGTCAGGCAAGGAGTCCACGTGATTCACTCTGCAGTTCAGACTGACTCAGCAGCAAGACCTGTGGCTTGGATCACGTCATGTTCCTGTTCCCAGATCTTAGGCACACCAGCTCGGGACAGCCCCTGCTGGGCAGCCTGGAGGGCTGGGATGAGCAACCATGCCTGTCCATGGGAACAGAAAGGCCAGGCCAGCAGAGCCCTGGGCACTGCAAGAAGGCCAAGACGGGAGGCCAGGCCAGTGTGCATAGGGCACAGCCATGGGAGCTGGTGTCTGGAGCGTCAGCAATGTGGGGGACCTGTTGGGCTAGGGGCACAGGACTGGGAGCTCACCAGATTCAGAGAAAGGCCGAGGGCCCAGGCCCTCCAGGACAGAGACGACTCCTGGCCCTGGGGGTGGACTGGCTAAGTGAGTGGAGGGTCCAACCCCTGTACCTCTGCTGCACCCACAACACAGCAGACACTTGGATCCAGGTGTCACCTCGTGAGAATGGAGGTGTGTTGCACCCAGCAGGAGGATACCTGCTTCAAGGAAGGCAGGTCCTAAGAAGAGTCAGCTCAGGCCCCAGAGGAGTGCTGAGGAACAGGCAGCCTGACCCTGACCCTGCCCCTCCCCTGGACCCCGCTGGCTCCCCAATCCTATCTGGTGTCCTCCGTGGAGAACAAGCCCTCCGTGACCCAGTGTTGCCCCCTCTGTCTCTCACGCCCCCATCCCCTGTCCCAGGCCCTCACAGACACTCGTGTTGCACTTTGCGGAACGTTCCCCTGCCCAGGTGTACTCTTCAGCCCCTGGGACCTGGCCTCTTCTTTCCTGAACCCTGCTTACCCTTTCAGACCAAGAGCTAAGACGGCAGACTTTCCCTTCTCCTTTTCCAGATCTTCCCAGTGAGCTGTGGCCCCCCGTTGCTTTCCACCTCTCTCAAGCCCCCCCTCATTTGGCCTGCTCTGTTTCCTAGGTTCTGAAGCACCACAAGCTGGGTGGACTTAAACAACAGACATTTGTCATTGTCACCTCACATTGGCATCGGCTGGAGTCTGAAACCATGGTGTCAGTGTGCCCTGCTCCCACCAAAACCTGTAGGAGAAAATCTTGTCCAGGGCAGAGGACAGTTTCTGGTGGCCCCAGAAACTGGATGTGGTAGCATCAACTCCAATCTGTCTCTGTGGTCACATTATGAGCCCTCTGTGTCTTTTCTATAAAGACACCAGTCCTACTGGATCAAGGTGCTCCCACTCTAGTGTGACTTCATCTTACCATAACTAATTACATCTGCAATGACCCTGTTTCCAATAAGGTCATATTCTGAGGTAACTGGGGTTGGGACTTCAAGACCATTAAGCCCATAACATGCCATAGAGTTAGCTACCTTGCCTGTAGCTCGGTGGTCTAGGAGTGAGATAGGGTTTTGACACTCACCTGTTGTATACCCCTGAGCAAGATCCCTAAGCCTTCTGTCTTTTCTCACCTGCAAGAAAATTGCAATACCTAGAGATATTGCGATATTCATTAGAGTCCATTCAGGCTCACCATGAGTGCCCATGAAATCGTAATTATTATTATTAATGTGTGTTGAGTACAGCGGGTGCTCAGGGGGTAAATGTTGGTCACCACTTCCTCTCACAGAGCCTGGCAGGCTCACAACACCTGAGCTGATGAGCTTTTCCAGAGGGAGGGAGAAGCAGCGGCCCCCACGCCCTGGAGATCACGTCGTCCCCAGCATTGTGGGAATTGCTGAGGTGGCTATGTGACGCTGTCTGTCCTGTCCTGATGGCAGAGAGATTCTGGTTCCCACTCCCATAGCGCAGAATCCTGGCTGGCTCTGTAAGAATGTGAAGGTGGGACAAGAGGGACTTCTCACCCTAGTGTCTGTTCTCGAAAGCCGTGTGTGTGTGTGTGTGTGTGTGTGTGTGTGTGTGTGTGTGTATGTGCGCACTTGCCCTGAAGACAGAGGCCAGAGAAGCCAGGCAGCCATCAGAGGAATGTATCTCAGGCTGGACTGAAAAACAAAAACCAGACATGTCCTCCGGCTCTGTGGGCCCTGCAGATTTCTGGGAAGGCCTGATTATCCTGCAGAAGGAGGCTGGGAGCCGGCCGCAGCCCAGCAGCTGGAATTAGAGACCTGGGTCTGAAACAGAACCCTGCCTTTGAGCAGCTCAGTGACCTCAGAGACTAGTTTTCTGTCAAGTGGGGTGATAACCTCTGCCCTATGAGAGAAGAACACGATACAAATGCCAGTGGTTAATATTTATGCCCCCTGGTTGCCAAGCCTTGAAGAACCTCCCCAGCACATACCTGAGTTTCCAAAGCACATTTGCAGCTCTGCTTTGTTTTGGGTTTTGTTTATAGGAGAAGTTTAAAAATATCTATTAATTACTAATTAATTACTACTAGCAATAAGAGAGTGGGTCTCAGGCTCCACGCTCATCTGCTACGGGATCACACATGGTGGCCCTTGTTATCTTCATATTTCATGAACACTCCAAATTTCATGTTTCTGTCGGAGGGATTTCTTTTTCTTCAATGCAAACTCTGACCTGGCATTTGCCCATATTAGATCTTAAACAAGACAAATTCTTTCCCAGAGAAACTGACCACCAACTCCTTGAAGTTTAGAGGCTATGGTCTCAAGGAGACATACCAAAATGGGGTGCAGATTTCTAGGGAAGAAGAATTCCTGATTTTCATGCAGGAACCGTATTTCTAAGAAGCAGACAACCTCATAGCAGATCAACACTGAAACGTGCCTCAAAACCTGGGTAGTTTATTATTAAATTTAAATCTTCCAGTCTCGCAGTGAGGGCTAAGGATCAGATGTGCAGAGATAACCAGATAGAGGTACAAAGTGTTATGAGGTCAAAGAATAAAGAGCTCACATTCTTGGGGGCAATAAGGAGAGTGCCTGAAGTCCTCCTTCTGATGTAGGAGAGATCAGGAGCTGGATAAAGCAAAAGGAGCAAACTGTGGTCAGCAGGTAAGGTAGGAATGCAAGCTCTGCTGCATGTGGCCTGGACCTTAATTCATATTATGGTTGCTGCATTCTGTTCCCACTCTCCTGTGATCCTAGCACTTGGAAGGCTAAGGCTTGAACCCAGGAGTCAAACACCAGCCTGGTAACATAGCAAGACCCTGTCTCAAAAACCAAAAGTCATTCTAGTTTGTATTTATTTATTGTATTTACCCAGGCAAGACAACTTTGCAACACAGGGCATGCAAATCTCTTCTCTGGTAGACTATATAATCACAGCAGAATGTTGTAGAAACTACTGGATTTTTAAGCTCAAAAGCCTAGATAATTATTAGCTAAAGCTGCCCCATAATGTCACCAGTGAGCCTTATAATATATTCAGAGGCTATGAAGAGCATTTCATTTGCAGTAAAAAGTTCCTAAGACTTCATCTGTAGCTCAGACGGCAGCCAGGGAATGGATACTCCTGCTGGCAGATGACCACACCCATAAAATTTATAATATGGTATTTTAAATGGACATGGCAACTCAAAAAAATCATTCCAATCTATTTTAAGCATCAAACGTTTATGTGTAGTTGTAACTTTGTGGTCTGAAATAAACTAAAAAACCAAACTGAAGTCTCTCATTGTCGGCAGAATGTAATTGCTTTTAGCTGTGAGAAAGTTGGGCTTTCCATTTGAGTTCGACAAGGTGCATTAGAAGAGGGACTGGCCAGCCTGGGACCTTTCTGGAATGTAATGTTGTCAAACCCGTCTACAAAAAGCTCCAGGTTCCAGAACCTCTGCTTTCTGAAACAGGGAACCGTGCCAGTGTGGCCCCAGCCACGCGCTCACTGGTGACGGATGTCGGGAGATGTCACATTTTGACAGTGTGCTGGGCACGCAATGAGAGACAGCCAGGGACCAAGGACAAAACGACTTATCTCAGAGTCAGCTGTTAATACTTTTTAATACATGAAGGTTGGGGATTTCTCTTTGCTAAGTTCAGAGACTGGAACACCTTGAAAATAATCCAGCTGGAAGGGATGGATCATGTGTATGTGAAGAAGACCACCAGAAAAGAACCTCCCGAGTTACTGAGGTACCAGGAGTTTGAGGCTGAGAAATTGAACAAAAATACATACTTTTTTTTTTGTCTATGAACATTTTTTACAGCAACATAAAATCATATGAAAATATAAAACTCTCTGATAAGGGAAAATAGACAAATACAAAATACCATAACACTGTGATTGTGGCATTTAAGTCGCATTCACTTCCACTATAGAACTTAAAAGCTAAAAGCATTAAAAATTACTGGGCTGGGGAAATAGCTCAGTTGGTAGAGTGCTTATCTTGCTTGTACAAGGCCCTGAGTTTGAGCCCCAGCACCAAACAAACAAACAAACAAACAGAAAAATTATAGTTATGAAACTATGTAAATGGATAGAAAATATAAGAATATGGTCAGTGACACATGCCTGTGACTCCAGTGACTCAGGAGGCTAACGCAGGAAAATTGCAAATCTGAGGCCAATATGGGCAACTTAGGGGGACCCTGTCTCAAAATAAAAAATGAAAGTGGATGTAGCTCAGTGGTAGAGCACCCCTGGGGTCAAGCTCCAGTACCGTCAAACCAAAAAACAAAACATAAAAGAATATATAATTTGTGATATGGAAAGTGATATGTGAAGGAAATGGAATTTTGTGTAAGATGGAAATTAAATAGTTATAAAATGTTCTGTGTAATCCCCATAGTAACCAGAAAAATACCTGTAGAAGATACACAAAGGCAAATAAGGAAGAAATCAAAGTATGTCACTAAAAAGAAAATCAATGAAACACCAAGGCAGGAAGCAGGAGAGGAAAAGAGGGAATCAGTGACTACAAGACAAACAGCAGTTGACAAAATGACAACAGTGAGTCTTCCCTTCTCAATAATCACTTTAAATGTGAATTGATTAAACTTCTCAATCAGAAGACACGGAGTGGCTGAATGGATGGAACACTGGGTAGATCAAGTATTCGCTGTCTATTACTTTAGATATAAGGACTCACCTAGACTGAAAGTGAGAGGTCAGAAGAAGTCACTCCATGCAAATGGTGACCAAAACAGAGCAGGGCTGGCCATTCTTATGTCCGACAAACTGGACTTGAAGTCAGAATTGTCACAAGAGATAAAGCAGAACATTATGTAATGGCAAAAAGGTTGGTTCACCAGGAAGATGTACCAATTACCAATATATATGCACCTGACATCAGTAGACCCAGATGATGAAGCAAGCATTAAGAGAACTGAAAGAACAAGAAAGTAACAAACCATCCAGACAGAACATCCATAGGAAAACACCAAACTTGAACACTACAGACCATAAGAACCCAACATAGACACAGCACTCCATTCCATAGTAGATCACACTGTCCTCTCACGTCCGCATGGATCACTCTCCAGAATAGATTGTGTTAGGTCACAGAATAAGTCTTAAAAATTTAAGAAAATTGAAATCAAGTCAAATATCTTTCCTGAACACGATGGGATAAAATTAGAAATAAATTAAAATACAGAAAACTTACACATGTGTGGCAATTAAACAATACATCACTGAACAACCCATGGATCAAAGAAGAAATTACAAGAAAAATCAGAAAATATTTGGAGATGAATGAAAATGAAAACACTATGTACCAAAACTATGGGATACAGCAAAAACAGTTCTAAGAGGAGAAATTTATAACACTGAACATCAATGTTAAAAAGAAAAGGTCACAAATCAACTAACGCCACACTTCAGTGAACAAGGAGAAAAAAAAACCTAAACCCAAAGTTAAAAGGAGGGAAATAATGAATATAAGAACAAAAATAAAGAAAAACAATTAGAAAAATCAACGAAATTCAGTTGATTTTCTTGAAAAAATATAAAAACTTAAAACCCTTAGCTAGACTGAAAAAAAGAGGGAGAGAGAGATCAAATAAAAAAAACCACAAATGAAAGAGGAAACAGGTCAAGTGATGCCACAGAAATAAAAAGAATCATAAGAGACTGCTCAGAGCAACTAGACACCAACAAATAGGATGACTAGAGGAAATGAGTAGTTCCTAGAACAAACAACCTACCAAGACTGAATCATGACCAAATAAAAGTATGAATGGGCCAATTATGAATAAGCACATTTATTGGTAATCAAGAATCTTCAACAAAGAAAAGCCCAGGACCAAATGGTGTCACTGGAGGATCCTACCAAACATTTAAGAATTAGCGTTAATCCTCTCAACCTTTTCCAAAACATTAGAAAAAAGGGAACACATTTAAGTTCATTTTATGAGGTCAGCATTACCCTGATACCAAGACAGAGAAAGATATAGGATAGAGAAAACTCCAGACCAACAGTCCCAATAAATATGAATGTAAAAATCTTGAGCAAAACACTAGTGAATCAACTCAACAATGCATGGGAAAAAAACCCCCAACAAAACAAAACAAACAAACAAACAAACAAAAAACAAAAACTACAAACATGAAGAGCTGGGATTTACTCCTGGAATGTAAGGATGGTTCAACACATGAAAAACAGTCAGCGTAATTCACCAGATAAGGAGAAGGAAGGGGAGAGAGAACTCCGTGTGATCATCTCAGTGTATACAGAAAAAGCACTTGACAAAATTCAAAACCCTTTTGTGATAAAAAGACTCGACAAACAAGGAATAGAAGGAAATTACCTTAACATAACAAACATTTTAAACATGATTAACAGCTAACATGATACTCAATGTCATACTGAAAGCTTTTCATCTAAGATCAGGAAGAGGGCAAGAATGTCCACTCTCAGCACTTCCATTCAACCTAGTACTGAAGGTCCTAGATGACACAATCAGTCAAGAATAAAAAAGCATCTAAATCGGAAAAGAAAAAATCAAATTGTCCCTGTTTGCAGGTGACATGATCTTATGTATAGAAAACAATGAAGATTCTATCTAAAAACTATTTCTCCTACTAGACAAACTTGGTAAAGTTGTAGGATATAAAATCAACACACAAAAATTAGTTGCATTTTTCTACAGTATCAATAAATGATCCTAAAAGGAAATTAAGAAATAATCCTACTTAAAATAGCATAAATAGAATAAAATACTTAGAATAGACTTAAGGACGTAAAAAATTTGTACTCTGAAGGCTATAAAACATTGTTGGAAGAAATTGGACATACATAAATGGAGCGACTTCCTGTCACATGAATTAAGAAAACTTAATATTTCTATATTACCCCCAAGCAGCTGCACACTCAAGATAATCCCTATCAAAATCCCAACGGCAATTTTCCCCCCAGAAATAGAAAAAACCACCCAAGTCAGGGATAGTGGTGCACTTCTGTAATCCTAGCTACTTGGGAGGCTGGGGTAGGAGGATTACAGGTTTGAGGTCAACCTGGGCAATTTAATAAGATCCTGTTTCACAATTTTAAAAAATAGGGCTGGGAGTGTAGTTCAGTTATAGAGTAATTGCCTAGCATGTAGGAGGCCCTGGGTTTGATTTCCAGTAACACACACACACACACACACACAACACGCCTGCATGCATGCTCACATACATGCACACACATAAATAAATAAATAAATAAATAAATAAATAAATAAATAAAAACTCATATGAAATCTCAAAAGACCCTGAATAGACAAAACAACCTTGAAAAAGAAAAACAAAGCCGGAGGCTTCACACTTCCTGATTCCAAAATATATTACACAGTAACAATACTCAAAACAGCATCATACTAAAATAAAGATGTATAGACCAATGGAATAGGATAAAAGCTGAGATACAAACTCTTGTGTACATGGTCCAATTATCTTCCACAAGGCTGCCAAGGGCCCACAATGGGGAAAGAACAGTCTTAAATGTTTTATGTTAGGTCATTTCAAGATCACACTTAAGTGACTCAGCCTGCCTTAAAAAGAACCAGGATTAATGTAGTATGAATTGAAAGTGAGCAAGCCTTTTAAAAGAACTCGTGTAACTCTTACTTGCAGTAGTCATTTGAATGGTTCTTGCTGGTATCAGCAACTGTGGATCTGAGATCCATTCACTGAGATTCAGACAAGTGGTAGATACTGTTCAAAGCAGGTAACTGGAAGGGAGAGGTAGCCATAATCAAGTAATCCTGTTCTCTTCTTTCAAGGAATTTACAAATGAATGGGGAATAGGGGAAAAAATTACAACGCAATGTTATATTTTAGAGGGTTGGAAGCGGAAGTGCTGTTTAATCCCATGGCAGACGTTTCTGGTTTTTACTGCTCCAACATTCTTCCCTCTTTCTTGGAACAGCAGAGCCCACATTTACCTTAGAGATCTGTTCACTCCCCGTCTCCATCCTCTGCTTTGGTGAGCTCGTGGGAACCTTGCCTCTGAGTTTGTGATCATGACCCAAAAGGTGGAAGGAATCCCTGGTCCATTGGCATAGGCTCTGCAGTGATCCTTAGCAGAGACTCATCAGGGGATTTGTTTAAATTGTCGGGAGGCTGAGAAACAGGGTCATAACTATTCGGATGTCAACCTGGTTTTCCAAGAAGCACCGTACTGGGAGAGCTTGGCTGAAATTTAAGTCAAGTGGAAGAAAGAACCAAGAGGTGAGAGGAAGGGAGACTGGGTCCAGATGACTGTGTTGGAGCTCCTGGGTGCAGCTTTGCCACCCCTCTGAATCTGTCAGCTAAGTGAACAGGTGAATTCCCTTTTCTTGGCTACTCCTAGAAAGTGAATTCTGTCGCTCACAACCAAGAATCCCAATGCCTTTAAAAACTTGACTAATTATAGGCTGCTGTGGCCATCTTAGTCTTGTTTTAAATTTGGATTACATATAGTCATTGAAGCATCAAGACAGGCAGAGCATCTTTGTGACCATTCTTTCTTTATTCTAAACTGTTGCATGTGAGTAATATGTCCTGGAGATTCTGTGAAAGAAATGCAGAATGTATATCAGTGGTTTTGTAACTGAGAGTTTGAATATTATTGAGGGAAAGAGCTCAGACAAAGAAATTAATAATTTTAAAGGAATATCATTTTCCAATATTCCTTCCATTGTTAGGGTATTTAAAAGATAAATAGATCTTTAATTCTCCACACCAATGAGAGTGCTTTGAAGTTTTTGACATAATTTACATATATTATTTAAATGTGTATGTAGTCCAAAACCTATGAACGTCTATAAGATACTTCAGATTTCATTACAGTTTTGTTTTCTCATAGCAAAAAAAGCTTTTTAAAGAAGTTACAAGGAAGTTCATATTGAAATTAGTTTAAATTCTCAGAGCAAAAACTGAGCAGTAGGAGACACTTTTTAAAAAGGGTACAAGTCATTGAGTGTCCATTGTGTTATCTAGAATTTTCTAGAACTTTCTTGCAGTGTTATCCTGGCATTCGCAGCAAGTCTTCATCTCACCCATGTGTGAGAACAGGAGCATCTCTAATTCTTAACCCTTATGTACATGGAAAGTTGTGCAGAGGTAGCTGTAAGAATTAGACCCGCAGAAGTGTGGTCAGCACCTTCCAACCAGAAGAGGGGCTTTGTGACATTTGGAAAGTATTATGCCACAGAGCTATACTCAGACACCTGAAAAAAATGGGGGAAATCCGCCTGAACCATTGTTATCAGCTGTAAAACTGATGTCTGAGGGCCATGTCCCTGTTGTCAGGATCCTGGATCCTTAGCTCCATCGCCAGTACCTATTCCCTGAATCTCAGGGACATGAAGGAGCAAGAACCAGAGTCTTTTTTTTAACATCTTTCTCTTTTCTAGTGAAGAGCGGCACATGAGTTGGGATTCAGGAATTAATTTTTTTTCAGTAATTCTTCCTTTTATGTTCCATTAATAATCGAGTTGATGTTCAAATCTGGAAGAATACCTCTTTATGGGATAATGTATCTTCAGTATCCCACAGAACCCTGAGGATCTGGCTTAGCAGAGTCAGAGATTTCTTTGGGCTTCTTGGGTACAAAGTAGAAAGTCTGTGAACTGCTGGTCTCCAGATGAGCACAGCCACAGGGCCACCAGGAACCTAGGCTGCTTCTGGCTTTCTGTTAGCGCTCCACAGCATGTGACTCTTGTCCCATGCTTGTCACCAGGAGATTTGAGGTCAGTCAGTGCTCTGACTCGAGCATCACATCTGTGTTCAGGGCAGGAAAAGCGGGGAGGGCTGTGGGCCAGAGGTACATGCCCAGGGACTCTCTCTTTTTAAATAGTCTTCTGAGGGCTCTGCAGAAGATTTTGTTCCATTGGCCTAACTTACTCAACCCATGACACCACACCACACACACACACACACACACACACACACACACACACACACCCCAGCTGCTGGAATGTATGAAAAAGAAATATTTTAGATTTCTGAGATCAACAGATCATTCCATCAAGCTCTCATAGCTGTAACAGAGCACTGAGCTTCCCCAAAGCTACAAGGCTGAGAAACGGTTGATTCCTCTGAGGTGAACTTAGAATGTGTTGCTTTGGTTTCATTAAAATAGAAAAAGAGCCGAGCCTGGTGGGGCAGACTGTAATCCCAGTGACTCAGAGAGGCCGAGGTAGGAGAATTGCAAGTTCAAGGCCAGCCTGGATAACTTAAAGAGACCCTGTCTCAAAATAAAAACATATAAAAAAGGCTGGGGATATAGCTCACTGGTAAAGCACCCCTGAGTTCAATCCCTTGTGCTGCAAAAAAAAAATAAATAACATAAATAAAAATTTTAGAAGATAATAAAAATAAGATAAAATGAAACGAAGTAAATTAATAAAATAAAACAGAAAGTTTCTAGACATTGGGTCTTGGACCTGCTTCTGTCCCAGTGCCTGGTATTCATTCTTCCCTGGATGTGCAATGTCCATCTCTTACTTCTTAGAGATCTGTGCTCCAACGTCACCTCCTCAGAGAGCCTTCCTGCTCGTCCTACTTACAACAGTGCCCTCGTGGATTCCAGCCCACCTCGGCTCCTTGCCTTCATCAGACATGAGCACGGTGTGATCTGCCCACCTTGATGGTGTGCATTGTCTTCTGGAACCTACACCTGTGAAGGCAGGCACTTTGCCTGCTGTCCCTAGCTTTCCCCGGGGGCTAGGACAGTGCCTGGCACACACAGAGGGACTTGGAAAGTATTCTCTGAATGAATGGTTGGAGAAGGAATGAGTGGCCTTGAGCTTATCATACAACTGCATACATCTGGCTGAGGAGTCATTGCGGGTCCAGGGAAGCAGACCCAGTGAGCAAAGAGGCACTGGTCCCACCTGCCTCGCTGCTCCCACTCTTAGATATCATAATACAACAAGAAACTCTATAAATCATGAAGCCAGATACCTTGTAATACCATTGTTTGTTAATATTTCCAGTACTTAGTGGATCCTGATGGATTAAAATTATATGTATTTGGTCTGGGGGTGTGGCTCAGTAGTGGATGATATGGTTAGCCTGCACGAGGCCCTGGGTTCAATCCCCAGAAAACATCCCCCTCCAAAAAAAAAAGGAAAGACAAAGCCGAAAATATTTTTAGTTCAGCACAACAATTTGACTCAGTGGGATCAAACAAGAGCATTTGCACTATGAGCGAACAGCTTTCATTTTCTATCTCAATTTCTACACTATTTAGACAACTGAATGAAATGTTGAACCTGCATCTTGGTGTTCTGACTCTCCTACTCACTTCAACCTTGCATTTTTTTTGCTTTTGTAGTTTTGATATTTTTAAGGAAGCTAGAAATCAAGGAGAACTCACTCAAAAATCAGATGATTTAAGGAATATTAATTCTCCCTTGAGAAACTCAGTGCCAAAAGACCAACCGTAAAATGAAACATGAATTCTACCCTGTGGGGAGGCATGGTGAACAGAAGCAGGACAAGCCCAAGGTTACTGAGGACGCAATTTTCTCTCCAAAGCTGACAACATAAGGAAATGTGTTTGCTTAATTTTTCTAAAAGTTCAGGAAGGACAGGCATCAAATCAATGGTTCTGTTGTGGACAAGTGGTGTAATAGGTCTATCTCCTTCTCCAGTCCTGAGGCTGAGAGGCGGGTGGGAGTTGGGGTGATCATGTGTCTATATTTTCCACTGGCCTGTGAGGTCGATGGCATTTTGTACATTCCCCTGGTGGCACTTATCTTGCTACCCTGGAGTATTTGCTTACCTTACATGCACCGTGGTCGATTACGAACTCCTCTAGGGCTGGGCCCTGGACTCATAATCCTCTTTACACCAGTACAACCCATTAAACATTTGGTAGATCAATTATGGACCTCCCGGAAAGGTGAACCTTTGCCCTACAGTTCCTTCAAACTCCTTCACTATTCAATTAATTGGAATTAAATTCAGAAGGACTAGAAAATTCCGAGTCTGTCAATGAAACTGGCCGTTTATCACTTAATCGTCTAGTGACTGGTTGTTTAAAAAAAGATTTATTCAAGTACTTAAAGATCTTCAAAAGCGTAATGAGAGCTTTTGTAGCAAATAGAATATTAAGTATATATTCAGGAAATATATTCAGAGTGTGATAGGACAAATTTAATTTCCACAGAGAAGTTTTGTAATGATAAACAATTTTGCAAAAAAATTTTTTTTCTGCAATAATGCTCAAATGTGTGCTGACCTGGCCCATGTTCACTAATACTTTTCTGTCTTTCAAATACTATGGCTGCTTCCCAAATTGGAAATTTGAGGGACAGTATTGCCCTATTCACCCATTGACTCAACCAGTGTTGTAGAGCTCCTGGTACGTGCCCAAGCACTAAGGATATCATAGTGAACAAAGGTAGACCAGCCTTCACAAAGCTTGGAGTAATCAAAAAAATTACACAAATACATTTAAAAAAATTCAGCCTTGATAAGGAGATGTCCTTGCTGCATGTGTGCTGGGTTGTGAGATAGAGTTGCTCTGAGTGCATGAGGAAAGCTCTGCAGAAGAAACGATAGCTAAGCTGAGATCTGGAGGTGGTGGATCAATCAAGTTGAGAGGAAGGAAGAGCATCTGGTAGTGGGCGGCCAAGGTTCCTGTGGTGGGAAGTCCAGCTAGTGTGGCGGAGGCAGGAGGGTGCGCTGGGGCAGTGCCCTTTAAAGGAGTTTGATTTGTCCTTGGGAGACGGTCAGTCGCTGCAACTAGCCACAGAGGGATAGTGGGGGGGGGGTGCGACTGAGCTCCAAGGTTTGATTTGCCTTCCTCCATAACTCTCTGATCCCGTGGGGAGGAAGGACAGGGGGTGGCTGGACTGGATGAGGGTTAGGTGACTTGGGAGATGTCCTTGCTGAGGCAGTTGGGCTAAATGCCTCATTCTCTGCAAAAGTCTCTGATTTGCCACAAAACTGAAATAAAAGATGAAAACATATTTCTCACTTTACAAAGGAATGGAACACCAGCCATGTTGTACCCAAATGGTTTTTTTAAATGTAATTTCTCCTCTCCTCCACCAAACCTAAATGCCTCTTGAGGGTAGGGAATGTATCTAATTCATCATTGTGTCCTCAGGCCTGGCATACCATAGATAAAGATGACATTGTCAAATAGGTAAAATAAGCTCAGTGTACCTGTGTTCTGGGATGGCCATAAATGAGTACCACAGGGTGGGTGGCTGAAACAGCAGAAACCAATTTCTTCAATGTTCCAGAGGACAGAAGTCCAAAATCAAGGTGTGGACAGGCTTGGGTGCTTCTGAGGGCTGAAGGAAGGATCAGTTCCAGGTCTCTCCCTGCCTCGGACACGGACATCTTCTCCCTGTCTTCACATCCTCTCCTCTGTGTGCCTCTAGGTCCAAATTTCCAGGCAAATTGGATTAGAGCCCACCCTAATGACTTCATTTTAAACTTGATTATCTCCCTAAAGACCCTTTCTCCCAACAGGTCACGTTCTGACGCACTGAGTGTTAACACCTCAACATGTGAATTTGGGGGTAGGGCACAATTGAGCTCATAGCAGGTGGCGCTGTGCATTTTGGTAGAGTTGGTGTTGGAGGAATCTGTTTAACAAGGAAGTTTGGGCTCCCCTGCTAGCTCTCTTAGGTGCCACATCCTGGAAAGTGGGGTGACGGTGGGGAGAACAAAGCAGAAAATTCCTTTTCCTATTCTTTTCAAAGCTTATTTCACATTATGGAAAAGGCCTAACCCAACTGTTATGGGTTGAATGTGTCCCCGCAAAGAAAAGCCCAAGCCCCCGGTATTTTGAAATGTGACTGTATTTGGAAATTAGGTTCTTTAAAGAAGTGGTTAGGCTAAAGTAAGGGAATTAGGTTGAGTTCTAATCCAAAAGGCTGGTGTTCTTGTAAGATGAGAAAATCTGGACACAGACACAGAAGAAAGACCACATGAAGACACAGAGGGAAGAAGGCCAACTAGGAATCCAGATCAGAGGCCTCAGGAGAAACCAGCCCTGCTGACACCTTGATCTCAGACTTCCATTTCACAGAAGGATGAGAAAATAGATTTCTGTTGTTTCAGCCACACAATTTGTGCTACTTTGTTATAGCAGCCCTAGCAAACTAATACACAAACCAAAATGGCCAATGCTCCTATTCTCAAAGTCAGAGTTGGCTTAATAATTCTATGCCCTGATTCACTTATTAATAACAACTAATGTTTTCTAAGCATTAACCATGTGTCAGGCACTGTACTAAGTTATCAATGTTACCTTGTGTGTGGGTACGTGGTGCTGGGAATCAAACCCAGGGCCTCTAACCCATGCTAGGCAAGCCCTCTACCACCGAGATACACTAAGGTCAAGGTTATTTTTTAAAAATCTGCACAAACCTCTTTAGACAAGAACTGTTATGATATTATTTTTAATATATTTATTTGGTACTGGAAATTAAACTCAGGGGTACTTTACCACTAAGCTATATCCCCAGTCCTTTAAAAACAAAACAAAACAATTTTTTTTTTCCAATTTTGAGACAGGTTCTCTCTAAAGTCGCTGAGACTGGCCTAGGACTTGCAATCCTCCTGCCTCAGCCTCCTGAGTTGCTGGGATCACAGGTGTGCCCCACTGTGCCTGACTTGGTCTTAAATTTTATGGAAAAGAAATCTGAGAGGAAGAGATCCAAAGTATTTTGCCTGAGGTCAACTAGTAGAGAAGGTACAGAGTTTGGGGGAAGCTATCTCCAAGGGGAAGACTCTTTTAGACTCTGAGCCTCTCTGTGCAGGCCTGAGCACAATCCTGGCGTTCTGAGGGTAGAGCCTCACAGCACAGTGGGGTCTAGAGGTGCTGCTGAGACAGTGGGTGCTCAGGTGATGAAGAAATGAACTGATTCCTTAGGACTCCTTCCCCATCTTTGTGTTAGCCTATACCTCTAGATTCTTCTTAATTCTTGCAGAAACCATCAGCCCTCCCTTAGGAGTATTTAGACCCTTCCAACATTTCAGAGCCTGGAGTATTTTTGCCTTCACTATCATGGCAGATCATTGTACTCCTATTAAAATTAAACAGAGGAAGGGCTGGACTGTGGCTCAGTGGTAGAGCACTCGTCTAGCATGTGCGAGGCCCTGGGTTCGATCCTCAGCACCACATAAAAATAAATAAACAAAATCAAGGTGAAGGTGTTGTGGACAACTAAAAAATAAATATTTAAAAATAAAAAAAAATTAAACAGAGGAAAAGAAGATTGGAGGAGAATGACAAATCATCAATCACAAAGAAATTGGGGGGACAATCTTCAATGCCTGGGACGGAACACATTCATATTAATGATAAAGTGGTGTCCCCTTTTCTCCCGAGAACATTTACACTCACAGGACACATTCCTCTCCTTCCTCTCCAAGCCTTCAGCTCACCTTAGGGCTTGACACCTTAGAAAGTTGACAGAGAAAAACACACATTAAATGTCTGTTTTGAAAATGGTAATAGAGTCTGGGGTGTGGCTGAGTGGTAAGGTGCTTGCCTAGCATGTACAAGGTCTTGGGTTCCATCCCCACCATTGCAAAAGAAAAAAAAAGAAGGTGATAAATAGGATGAGATGAACGTTCACTCTCAGGAAATGTTAAACTCTCCTTGCATGTAAAACTGCCTCCATCATACAGATGAAAGTCATTCTTGTTCTTTATCCTTAATTGCTGAAATACTGAAATTGGCCTTTCCTCACAGTGTCCCTGTTGATGACTGAAACATACACAGAGAACCAACTAGACTTTTTAACATTCTCTGAGATGAGAATGTAGCCTCTGTGTCCCCCCCCCCCCCCAAGCCCTGGTCCACTGTGCCCATGGGCTGCCACATTCCCTGGCTGGCAGTTTCTGCCTCCCATGGATACCCTTCCTGCCACTCAGGAATGTTCAAGACTTTGTGGGGAACAAAGGTGCGTGGAATTCCTCATACCTGGAAGGGTTAAGCCCTGGATCAATCTACAGCGAAGGGCACACCCAGTTTGAGGTCCAGGAGGGTGAAGTCATTTATCTATGAGTCATATCACTGAACACACTCTGTTCTATAGAATGTTGGTTAGCAACCCACTTCCAAACATTGTGTCCCCTGGTTCTGTTACACCTAACATTTGAAAGTGAGATGAGTTTCTGGTTTTGGCTTCACGCTAGGCAATGGAATGAATCTGGCATTTTACCAGTGGGCTTCGACTCTGAAGAGAGGAGCTCTATTGCATGAGGCCATTCTTGCGCCAAATATGGAAGCCAGAGAAGGACCCCTGGAGGCTCCTGGCTAAGGGGCAAGAGAGTGGCCTGCCTGATAGGCTTTCAAGACAGGAAGAAGAAAGGAAAAGGACCCCAGCCCCAATGTCCTCTTGTTTCTTTCTTTCTTTCTTTTTTTTTTTTTTTATGTCTTAGCTTTTTCGGAGGCTCTACGTGATTAAAGGCTGAGAAATTGGCAGGACTACATATTGATCGGTATTTTAAAATAGAGCTTTAAAATCTAGTTATTCCAAACACAGATCCTATTCAAAAGAACCCTATATTTGTACATCGAGAGGAATGAGGCTGCAGGAGGGTGCGGCCCTGTGTGCTGGCTGCAGAGGTGTAAGGAGTCACTGTTTTGTTGCTAGGCAATAGGTTTTACGTGACAACCGCTTTTGTTAATGTTCTTTTTGTTAACAAAAGTGCTCTTTTTTTGTTAATAATGAAAGCAAGGCATTTTCTTGGTACAAGAAGCACACACAAGTTGATATTTATAGTAAACAGTGCCTAGGAGAGGGAATGCCACTCTGCTTTTGAATTCTTGTGTGTTACATTGCCACCTGTAGAGAGCATTTGCCTAAGGACACATGCTGCTTCTCCCAGGCTTCTCAAATGATTCTGCTGGTGTCTTGTCTGGCTGAGTCTGCATGTGACTCTCCAAGCCACTGAATTGCCCCAACTGAGTTGTGAACGTGCTTCTCAGACTGGATAGAGAACATGTTATGAGATTGCATTTTATAATTTCCAACTAGTTAGCAAATCCTTCTCTATTTTTTCTTGTATTGCTATTATCATAACATAAAATGTCATAGCTGTTTATAGTCCCTTTGAGAGAGGGCCCTCTATCACTTATGTCCTTACAGACTTCATACCATCTAACATAAGACGTGTCAGAGTTGATGATAAACACTTGTCCAGCAGATGAATGAATAAAGGCACAAATGATCATACAGTGCTGCATTTTCAATTATAGTGCAGATTCAAGGCAAGCTCTGAAAATACTGAGGTAGTGATTGGTCTTACAGGTATTTTAAAAGGAGCAAATATAAATATACTAAATTTAGAATTGACCCCCCACCACAAAACCCATATGTTTTAGATAGAAATATTAACAGATAACTCTCAGGTATAGATTCAGAATGTTGACATTCTTTTAATTTTAGGAGACCATGGATTTGATTCTAAAAATGGAGCCAAGTGCAGTCGCACATGCCTGTAAGTCACCATGGTCAGGAGGCTGAAGCCAGCCTTAGCAATTTGGTAAGGCAAATAAATTTAGGAATTTTTGTTTTTCAATCTTGAGACAGGTTCTCTCTAAAGTTGCTGAGACTGGCAACTTAGAGAGACCCTGTCTCAAAATAAAAATTAAAAAGGGCTGGAATGTAGTTCAGTGGTAAAGCACCTCAGGGTTAAATCCTCAGTAATAACAAAAAATTTAAAAAATAAAAGTGGGAAGGACTCAGGCTAGCCACCAGCCCACAGGTTCAATGTTTCCCTCTAAGGTAATGTGTTTCCTGAAGCAGTGTCTGGGTTCTGCAGCCACACGAGGACATCCTCTGGAAGCTCACCCCCAACCACAGGCGCAGACCTGTGCTTTCTTTTCCTTTCCATAGCATAAGACAATCTTTGGGTGAATTTTGTCTTCTGGGTTTCTGAGGATTAAAATTTATTCCCTAACCCATCACTGCCACTTCTAGGACGTTGATTTATATTCCCTAAGAACAGCAGTGAATACTCACTGAGTGCTGCTCTTTACAGGAGTGAATCCCTTTGATCTTACCACCCTATGACGCAGAAGTTTCTACTGCAGGTTTTTATAGAGGAAGAAGGAGGCACAGAGAGGTTAACTGACTTGCCTAAGGACTCAGTAGCCAGCCTGTGGCAGAACAGAGTTTGGGACCTAGACAGGTAGCTCCAGGACTTCTACCACCCACCTCTCAAATACAGAAGGGAAAGCAAGTCCTGACTCTGGAGTAGTCATGTACCCTCTTCCCTTCATAGCCGCACTCTCCCTGACCTGGCTCTGGGCTGGGCCTGATGATTGACATGTACCGGGGCTCAGGATCTTGCACACGTGTGAGTGAGTTAGCAAATGTTCAGTCCCCAGACTCCCTTGTCCTTGAGCCAGGGCCATGCTGGGGCTGAACCCAGCCTCCCTGGAGGGAGGAGGCTCACACCTTGCAGACCTGGAACTGGCTTTGTGGGGAGCTGGGCAAGACAGTCTGCTGCCAACTGTATACACCAGGATGCGCATTCCCTGTGAGAACCAGCCTGGGGCTGAACTCATTACAGACAGAACAGTCTGGTGCTCTGGCCCTGCCAAAGGCTGGAGAGCACAGAAGGCCTCTCCTTCAAAGGGGCAAAGGGGGCACAGGCACATATTACACATCCCTGACTACATACATACCACCCCCTACCACAGAAACACACACACATCATGCACGTTCACCTACACCGTGTGCTTTTACATAAGAGGCGTGCCTTCCCACCACGCTCCTTTATCTGCAAACCCTTCTGGAGGTCAGCCTATACCTGCATTCCAAAGCCTGCACCCATCACTCCCTGGCACAAGGCCTGTCTCCCACAGTGAATCATAGCAACTGCTCAAGAGCAGTTGTGTGGGCCCCACCCTTCCCACAGGGAGTGAGGAAGAGCAAATATAAAGTTTTTCTTTAAGGGCTGGTCACTCGTTAAAATCGATAATAAAAATGGAGAAAGCTGTGTAGAGGTGGTGACAGCTCTGGAGAAGCAACCATGAGCCAGGGCCCAGGGCCGCAGCCTGGTGGAGACGGGAGTCCTGTAAAGTCTTTTGTGAGCAGGCTCTGAAATTCCAGAGCCCGCCAGAGGTGGCTTCCCTTTTGATTCAGTGGGGCTGTGACCCTAAGAATGCACGGAGCCTCTGGTGCCTGTGGGACACCTAGGCTGTGGGGTCAGAGAGGCAGCCCTCGAGGAGAATTCCAGAGTGGGGCCTGGACTATTTTAGCATTCAAAATATCTAAGTGTCACTTCTTCCATGAACCTACAGGCAGGGCCCCAGAAGTTCCTCCATACATGAGAATTGTGCACCTTCAGGACACAAGTGAAGGCCAGAGGAAGGTGGGGCCTGAGAGGCTCTGGAGTCACTGGGGTCTTGCTGGCGTGACAGTCACACTACCATCAACCAAGTGTGATTAATTACTCTGGAGCGAGAACCTCTAATTGCCAGCTCTAGCCTACCCAGTGCACCATGCGAAAGTCTTGGAGGATGCAGGCCCGGCAGCAGTTCACTAGAGTCTCTCCAAAAAGGCAAAGGGGGTTCCTGCCCCTCAGCTCCAGAACTACGGGAAAGCCACTGATGATTAAGGACTCAGTCGTGCAGGAAGACGCAGGCTCCAGAGCCCCGGGTGCACTGGGGCCTCCTGAGGGTCTTGTCAAAACATTGATTTCAGGAAGGACCCGAGACTCTGCATTTCCTCCAGGCAATGCCAAGGCTGTTGGCCCATGGACCACAGTTTGAGTAGCGAGAGCACCAGAGATGACTCGGGAGAGGTTGGTCAGCGAGTGCTGGGAATTAGGTAGGCTTCTTGGAGGACAGGTTGTGCTGAGGTGAGACTGCAGGGTGAGGGGAATGGGGACACCTCAGATCTGCCTTGTAGGGCAGCGGGTGACCTAGAAACTCTCCATCATTTATGGCAGGGCCAGAGGGACTGTACCCCATTCAAGGGACAGGTGAAGCTGGCCAAGGACCCTGGAGGAAGGGCGGAAGGTTGAAAGGTTAAGTACAATTTGGAAACTCAACTCAGCCATTTAGTAGCTGGGAGAGTAGGCTGTTTCACTAATAATCAGTGTTCTCTGAAAAATGGGGATCACGATACTGATCGCCCAGGATTGGGAGGAGGATGGAGGGGGATGATGTGTAGTGTGCTTAGGACACAGCCTGGCACGGGAGACGCAGTCGGTAGACAGAAGACCTGTTGCCACTGTCATGGAGGTGCTCAGCTGGGGAAGCCAGAGGCTGTCCCCTGCTCTCTTCTGAGCCCCGTGTCTGCAGACTTCCAAGCAGGAGGCTCCTGGTGCAGGCAACAGCTGTCCTTTCCCTGTTTGTGGCTCTTGGGGGCAGAGCAGCTGGTGATGCTGGGAGGGATGGAAAAGAGGATGACTGTGGACCAGAGACCAAGGAAGACCTGGTGGCCCGTGCTCCTGGGCATAAACAGGAGAGGAGCAGGGTGCTCAAGACGAGTTAACTGAGTGGAAAAAGTTATTCTAGGATATTCTAAACAAGTCTTGTTATTCCACTGAGGTGTCATAAACGGCAGTTTTTCTATATTTTGGCCAATTATGCCAGGATGTGTTTGTTGTAAGCTGAGGTGAAACCAGATGGCGTAGGGGTTCACTAGTGCTGGTTTTTCTAAGGCTGTGTCCCACAGAAGCGTGGAGCTGTGCAGAGATGCTGAGGTGCTGGCAGCAGAGGATTTACAGTTCACTTTTCCAGATATTCCCTCTGAGCTGGGCAGAGCGGCACATGTCTATAATCCCAGCGACTGGGGAGTCTGAGGCAGGAGGATCACAAATTAGAGGCCAGTTTTAACAAATGAGTAAGGCCTTGTCTCAAAACATTTCAAAAATGGCTGGAAATGGAGCTCCGTGATGGAGTGCCCCTGGGTTCAAAACCCCTTTGAGAGATAAACAAGCAGAAGATATCAGGCAGCACCCAGCTCCAGCTGAGCTACGCCCCTGGAGGAGCAGCTGGGCGCTAGATGGCATGATAAGAATCTAAACAGCGAGGATTTCTTTCCCAAAGTTGCTGTAACTTTTTAATCCCATTTCCCCCTCCTCTCTCACAGGGCAGAGCAAGTGATCTTCAGGCCACTGAGCTGTGCCCTGCTTTCTTCCGAAGGATTTATACATGACAACATGAGCTTGTTTTGTGGCTGTTATTAGTGCACAATGCTGCTCCTGTTCCCTATCTGACGTCACCCAGTCAGAGGTGAAGAACTGCAAGCCACCTTCCCCACTGTGCTGTGGGGCCCTGTCCTCCTTGGCACTGGCTGCAGAGCCCCACTACCTATGGCCTATTCTCCCTGGTCCAGTGCCCTTCCTGGGAACCCATGCCTGCCCCACCCTCCAGGGAAGCCCCACCTCGGAGAGAACTCCGTGCACACCCCCACAGTGGCCTCCCTTGAGCAAAGTTTACTGGGGCCAGGGGCCCCTCCCACCCGAGGACTTCCTCATCCCTTGTGTCAGTCTCTCAAGCCAGAGCCATCCAAGATACCTGTCACTCCCCTTCAGGGGAGGAAGGAGGCCTCCAGAGGCCCCGCCCTCTCCTTGGGTCCTAGATGCATCTTAACAGCTGCGTTCATTGATGCGTTTAGCAAGTGACCCCAGGAGAAAAGCGGTCAGTGAATAGGATACTTGTTATTATTTTCATTCCCTGGAGCAAACTGAAGCAGTGTTGGGTCCCCAGGGGTGAGCAGGATGTGGCCCCTGCCTCTGGCTGTCTCCAGGCCTGGGGACCGTTGGTAGGACATGTATTACTGAAGCTGGGGGTGATGGAGTAGGAAAGAGCATCCTTGGAGCTTGCAGGATGGGGGCTGACTCCACCTCTGAGAGGGGAAGTGCTGCAGTGCGGAGGCGACTTTGAGCTGTTTCTTCAGGGTTGGGCAGAAGTTTGCCAGGAGGAGAAGAGGGCGAAGGGCACATCAGGCGGGGAGGAAGAGTGTGGTGGCCAGGAGGCAGGAAGAAGCACGAGGTCACCTTGGCCTCTCTGGGGAGTGGTCTGGTTTGGCTGAAGTGTGTGTGGGGGACCCGGGTGAGTGGGAGGTGAGGCTGGAAGGCACATGGAGCTGGCAGGGGAGGACCCTGCTGTGTGAGGGGCAGAGAGGACCCAACAGGAGAGCCACTTTTGTGGACCGCACCCTGGCTCTGGTGATGTGAACAGCATCTGGAGGGGGTGTTGTCAGGGATGAAGAAGAGGCTGGGGTTCCGTGGAGGGGAGAGCCTACTGTGACACCCAGTTGTGTCATGGAGTGTGTGTCATAGATGACACGTCATAGGTGACACTTCCCGGTGTGGTACAGGTGAGGGAAGTATTGCTATAATGTTTACAACATTAACAATCTCGTCAGACTCTCCCATGACTATACAGAGACAATGGAAAGTCACAGCTGTTCTCCGTGGCCTCAGAACACAGTCTCTGTATCAAGTGTGACCCAAAGCCATCTGTGCTCTAGCATTCTACCCAACACATTCTTCCAAAGTGGGCTCAGATATTCTGCTGACACCAAGAGGGTGCCAAAAGAGACAGCCCCAGCAAATGCTTAGATTCATCTTGAGAAGTCCTGGGAGACTCTTGATTCATATGGATTTAAAAGACACCATGTCTGTGATCCCAGGGATTCAGGAGGCTGACGCCAGAACATCATAAGTTCGAGGCCAGCCTCAGCAATTTAGCAAGAACTTGTCTCAAAGATAAAAAAATGAAAAGTGCTGGGACTGTAGCTCAGTGGTAGAGTGCCCTTGAGTTGGATTCCCCAACCAAAACAACAAACAAACAAACCAATAAACAAAAAAACCTGAAACGAAAACAACAACAAACCCTACCACCACCACCACCACCACCACCACCACAGAGATGGTTATTGGACTGCTTAACCCTCAGGACATGATAGATCTGATTAATTTTTGTTTGTTTGTTTGTTTGTTGTTGTTGTTTGTTTTTTTATTGGTTGTTCAAAACATTACAAAGCTCATGACATATCATCTTTCATACATTTGACTCAAGTGGGTTATGAACTCCCATTTTTACCCCAAATACAAATTGCAGAATCATATCGGTTACACATCCACATTTTCCATAATGGCATATTAGTAACTGTTGTATTCTGCTGCCTTTCCTATCCCCTACTATCCCCCCTCCCCTCCCCTCCCATCTTCCCTCTCTACCTCATCTGCTGTTGTTCAGTTCTCTCCCTTGTTCCCCCCTCCCCCGCTTTCCCCTCACAACCTCTCATATGTAATTTTGTGTAACACTGAGGGTCTCCTATCATTTCCACATGATTTCCCTTCTCTCTCCCTTTCTCTCCTCCCACTCATCTCTGTTTAATGTTAATCTTTTCCTCATGCTCTTCCTCCCTGTTCTGTTCTTAGTTGCTCTCTTTATATCAAGGAAGACATTTGGCATTTGTTTTTTAAGGATTGGCTAGCTTCGCTTAGCATAATCTGCTCTAATGCCATCCATTTCCCTGCAAATTCCATGATTTTGTCATTTTTTAGTGCTGCGTAATACTCCATTGTGTATAAATGCCACATTTTTTTTAACCATTCATCTATTGAAGGGCATCTAGGTTGGTTCCACAGTCTAGATATTGTGAATTGTGCTGCTATGATCACTGATGTGGCAGTATCCCTATAGTACGCTCTTTTAAGATCCTCAGGGAATAATCCCAGAAGGGCGATAACTGGGTCAAATGGTGGATCCATTCCCAGCTTTCCCAGGAATCTCCATACTGTTTTCCAAATTGGCCTCACCAATTTGCAGTCCCACCAGCAATGTACAAGTGTACCCTTTTCCCCTCATCCTCGCCAGCACTTATTGTTGTTTGACTTCATAATGGCTGCCAATCTTACTGGAGTAAGATGGTATCTTAGGGTGATCTTGATTTGCATTTCTCTGACTGCTAGAGATGGTGAGCATTTTTTCATGTACTTGTTGATTGATTGTATGTCCTCCTCTGAGAAGTTTCTGTTCAGGTCCTTGGCCCATTTGTTGATTGGGTTATTTGTTATCTTATTGTTTAATTTTTTGAGTTCTTTGTATATTCTGGATATTAGGGCTCTATCTGAAGTGTGAGGGGTAAAAATTTGTTCCCAGGATGTAGGCTCTCTATTTAACTCTCTTATTGTTTCTCTTGCTGAGAAAAAACTTTTTAGTTTAAGTAAGTCCCATTTGTTTATTCCTTGTTATTAACTCTTGGGCTATGGGTGTCCTATTAAGGAATTTGGAGCCCGACCCCACAGTATGTAGATCGTAGCCAACTTTTTCTTCTGTCAGACACAGTGTCTCTGATTTGATATCTATCTCCTTGATCCATTTTGAGTTAACTTTTGTGCATGGCGAGAGAAAGGGATTCAGTTTCATTTTGTTGCATATGGATTTCCAGTTTTCCCAGCACCATTTGTTGAAGATGCTATCCTTCCTCCATTGCATGCTTTTAGCCCCTTTATCAAATATAAGAAAGTTGTAATTTTGTGGATTGGTCTCTGTGTCCTCTATTCTGTACCATTGGTCCACCTGCCTGTTTTGGTACCAGTACCATGCTGTTTTTGTTACTATTGCTCTGTAGTACAGTTTGAAATCTGGTATCGCTATACCTCCAGATTCACGCTTCCTGCTTAGAATTGCTTTTGCTATTCTGGGTCTTTTGTTTTTCCATATGAATTTCATGATTGCTTTATCTATTTCTACAAGAAATGCTGTCGGGATTTTGATTGGCATCGCATTAAACCTGTAGAGAACTTTGGGTAATATCATCTGTAGAGAACTTTGGGTAATATCGCCATTTTGATGATGTTAGTTCTGCCTATCCATGAACAGGGTACATTTTTCCATCTTCTAAGATCTTCTTCTATCTCTCTTTAGGGTTCTGTAGTTTTCATTGTATAAATCTTTCACCTCTTTTGTTAGGTTGATTCCCAAGTATCTTATTTTCTTTGAGGATATTGTGAATGGAGTGGTTTTCCTCATTTCCATTTCAGAAGTTTTGTTGCTGATATACAGGAATGCCGTTGATTTATGCGTGTTGATTTTATATCCTGCCACTTTGCTGAATTCATTTATTATCTCTAGCAGTTTCTTTGTAGACCCTTTTGGGTCTGTTAAATATATTATCATGTCATCTGCAAAAAGTGATAATTTAAGTTCTTCTTTTCCTATTTTTATGCCTTTAATTTCTTTTGTCTGTCTAATTGCTCTGGCTAGTATTTCAAGAACTAAATTGAATAGAAGTGGTGAGAGAGGGCATCCCTGTCTTGTTCCAGATTTTAGAGGGAATGCCTTCAGTTTTTCTCCATTTAGGATGATGCTAGCCTGAGGTTTAGCATATATAGCTTTTACAATGTTGAGGTAAGTTCCTGTTATCCCTAGTTTTTCTAGTGTTTTGAACATAAAGGGATGCTGTACTTTGTCGAATGCTTTTTCTGCATCTATCGAGATGATCATATGGTTCTTATCTTTAAGTCTATTGATGTGGTGAATAGCATTTATTGATTTCTGTATGTTGAACCAGGCTTGCATCCCAGGGATGAATCCTACTTGATCATGGTGCACAATTTTTTTGATATGCTTTTGTATTCGATTCGCCAGGATTTTATTGAGAATCTTTGCATCCAAGTTCATTAGAGATATTGGTCTGTAGTTTTCTTTCTTTGAAGTGTCTTTGTCTGGTTTCGGGATCAGGGTGATGTTGGCCTCATAGAATGAATTTGGAAGAGCTCCTTCTTTTTCTATTTCTTGAAATAGCTTGAAAAGTATTGGTATTAATTCTTCTTTGAAGGTTTTGTAAAACTCCGTTGTATACCCATCTGGTCCAGGGCTTTTCTTGGTTGGTAGTCTTTTGATGGCTTCTTCTATTTCTTCCTTTGTTATTGGTCTGTTTAAATTGTGTGTGTCTTCCTGACTCAATCTGGGCAGATCGTATGACTTAAGAAATTTATCGATATCTTCACTATCTTCTATTTTATTGGAATATAGGGTTTCAAAATACTTTCTAATTATCTTCTGTATTTCTGTAGTGTCTGTTGTGATATTGCCTTTTTCATCCTGTGTGTTAGTAATTTGAGTTCTCTCTCTTCTTCTCTTCGTTAGCATGGCTAAGGGCCTATCGATCTTATTTATTTTTTCAAAGAACCAACTTTTAGTTTTATCAATTTTTTCAATGTTTTTTTTTGTTTCAATTTCGTTGATTTCTGCTCTGATTTTAATTATTTCTTGTCTTCTACTACATTTGCTGTTGTTTTGCTCTTCCTTTTCTAGGGTTTTGAGGTATAGTGTGAGTTCATTTATTTGTTGGTTTTTTCTTTTTTTGAGGAAAGAACTCCAGGAAATGATTTTCCCTCTTAAAACTGCTTTCAATGTGTCCCATAGATTCCGGTATGTTGTGTCTGTATTGTCATTTATCTCTAAGAATTTTTTTATCTCCTCCTTTATGTCTTCTGTAACCCATTGATCATTCAGTAACATATTGTTCATTTTCCATGTGATGTAGGATTTTTCCTTCCTTCTTTTATCATTGATTTCCAGTTTCATTCCATTATGATCAGATATGGTGCATGGTATTATCTCCACACCTTTATATTTACTAAGAGTTGCCCTATGGCATAATATATGGTCTATCTTTGAGTAGGATCCATGTGCTGCTGAGAAGAACGTGTATCCACTTGATGATGGTTGATATATTCTATATATGTCGGTTAAGTCTAGGTTATTGATTGTGCTATTGAGTTCTATAGTTTCTTTATTCAGCTTTTGTCTAGAGGATCTGTCTAATGGCGAGAGCGGTGTGTTGAAGTCACCCATAATTATTGTGTTGTGGTCTATTTGACTCTTGAACTTGAGGAGAGTTTGTTTTATGAACGTTGCAGCACCATTGTTTGGTGCATACAAATTGATAATTGTTATGTCTTGTTGGTGGATGGTTCCTTTTAACAGTATATAGTGTCCTTCTTTATCCCTTTTGATTAACTTAGGTTTGAAGTTGATTTTATTCGATATGAGTATGGCCACTCCTGCTTGCTTCTGAGGGCCATGTGAGTGGTATGATTTTTCCCAACCTTTCACCTTCAGCCTGTGTATGTCTTTTCTTATCATATGAGTCTCCTGAAGGCAGCATATTGTTGGATTTGTTTTTTTGATCCAGGTTACTAGCCTATGTCTCTTGATTGGTGAATTTAGGCCATTAACATTTGAGATTACAATTGAAATATGGTTTGTACTTCCAGTCATGTTTATTTATTTATTTATTTTAGTTTGGCTAGTTTTTACTCTTTGGTTATTTTCCTCCACCTTTACTGAAATACCGCCCGCTGTTAGTTTTGGGTGCTATTTTTCAATTCCTCTTCTTGTAGTATTTTGCTCCAAATGCTTTGCAGTGCTGGTTTTCTGGCTGCGAATTCTTTTAGCTTTTGTTTATCGTGAAATATTTTAATTTCATTGTCAAATCTGAAGCTTAATTTTGCTGGATACAGTATTCTTGGTTGGAATCCATTATTTTTCAGCGTTTGAAATACATTGTTCCAGGATCTTCTTGCTTTCAAAGTCTGTGATGAAAAATCAGTCGTTAACCTAATTGGTTTACCCCGAATGTAATCTGCCTCCTTTCTCTTGTAGCTTTTAATATTCTCTCCTTGTTCTGTATGTTGGCTATCTTCATAATTATATGTCTTGGAGTTGGTCTATTACGGTTTTGAATGTTTGGGGTCCTGTAGGCTTCCAGGATTTGGCAATCCAATCCATCTTTCATCTCTGGGAATTTTTCTAGAATTATTTCATTTAATAGGTTGTCCATTCCTTTGGTTTGAACCTCTATGCCTTCTTCTATCCCGATGACTCTCAAATTTGGTTTTTTTATGACTTCCCATATCTCTTGAATAGATTGCTCGTGAGATTTAAGCATCTTTTCTGTGTTGACTATATTCTTTTCAAGTTGATAAACTTTGTCTTCATTATCTGATGTTCTGACTTCTACTTGATCTAGTTTATTTGTAATATTCTCGTTTGAGTTTTTAATTTGGTTTATAGTTTCTTGCATTTCTAGGATTACTGTTTGATTTTTTTTAAGATCTCTATCTACTGGTAAAGCTCGTTCTTTGCCATTTGAATTTGTTTGTTTGATTTGTTTTCAAAATATACTTTCATTGCTTGGACTTGCTGTCTCATGTCTTCTCTAATATTCCGTTCCATCTGAGTTAGGTATGCCTTGAGTTCTTTCCCTATCCATGTTTCTGATGCTTCTAGGTCCTCCTGTAGATTTAAGTTGTCCTGCATTGTTTGTAATCCTTTTTTCATGTTGTTCACGTTACTTTCCAGCTCTGTTTGATTGCTGTGTTTTTGCCTTCTCCTATAAATTTGTTTCGATTTTGTATATCTCTGTTGTCTCTCCTTTGTGGTGGTAGACTATGCCTGCTAAAGTGGATTCCGCTGGGAAGGACTTCCGACGGCCGAACTCCGGTGACGTCACCTCTCTGCTATGGCGGGCCCCAGGCTTCTTGCCAGGGTGTCCGAAGGGAAGAGTGGGACTGGTCTGTCTCTGGTTGGTTTCAGCTCCTGGTTAGCTACTTCATGAAGGCCTGGCTATAGACCTCTTCCTAGAGTCTCTGCGCCGTACCTGCTGGGCCGCACCTTGGGGTCTAGCTGCGCGGTCACCGGCGGGCGGGCGGTCTCCAGCCGCCCAGTCGCGCGGGCAGCGGGCGGGTTGTCGCCGGTGGGCGGGCGAGCTCTAGCCGCCCAGTCGCGAGGGCCTGGCCTCTTGTCCCCTGGCTTCTCCTGCTAGCCCGGCCTTTCCCTGTGTAATGCCTCTCGGCAGTTCAAACTGTCCTCTGGGCCTGCAGTTTGCTGGGTGTGGAGGGTGGCTATTGGGAACCCCAGCACCCTATTGTTTTGATTTTTTCTGCTTGCCCCTCCCCCAGCGCTGGCTAGACAGGTTTCGTTTTCACCGCTGATGGGAGGGGGAGTTGAAGGTCAGGTGTCTCTACCTTTCTCCCCATCTCTATGCAGGCTCGTTCTGATAATCCCTCCCCCGGGAAGCCTGGGAGAGATTTTATGCGAATTCCCCGCTGTATGGGAGATGGGCTGAGTAACACACACCTGTTTTATTGTTGTAATCTGTTGGAGAATGGCGGTGATGACGTCAGCTCTCCAAGATGGTGGCCGCTGGCTTCCTTGGTGGACTTTCCGTTGTGGGAGATAGAACTGGACTGCTTCCTTCCCCGTCTCAAATCCCGAACTCAGCCCGAAGCTCAGTGAGGGCACAGCCGGCAGGATTCCACAGAATCCGTAGCACTGTTTCTCTCTGCTTGCTGGTCACTTCTCGGCGGCGCCCCGCCGTCTGTAGCCGCGGGGTGGGCTGCGCGAAGGGCTGCGGATCAGTCAGCCTGGAACTCCGGTCGCACAGTTGGCTCGTGTTAGAGATTCAATAACCGGTCCTTGGTGCTGGAAATCCTTCCTCTAGGTTTCAGTGCACCCCTATTTTGCTGTAAATTCCTAACAAGATAGCCCTTTGTCACTCTAACTCATTATTGACCCACGCAGTGACGCGGTACACGGGGTGAGATGCACTCTATTCACGGCCATCTTCGTTGTTTGATTTTTTTGCAGTGGTGGGGGTTGAACCCAGGGGCCTCGCGCATGCTAGGTAAGCACTCTACCATTGAGCTATACCCCTGGCCCAGATCTGACTGGTTTGTGTATATATAGACAGATGTAAATTCACCAGGAAGCAAATAAAGCTTTAAACAGCAAGGTCCCTCATGTGAGTGCCCCCCTTCCAACGTCCTGTCCCATTTTTTATTCATACTTTCCCAAATATTCATACTTATTAGGAATATGAATTATTATTCATAATTTCATTTTGAAAAATGAAGTGGGGCATAAAACCTGAGCCTGCCCACCTAGAACTGCGGCAGTCTGGCTGGGCACAAAATCACGAGCCACTCAAGCAGATACAAACTTTATTTCCAAACCTCCCGCGAAATGCCACGCACGCGGCCTTCTCTCGGGACACGCTCCACCAACAGGAAATCCCTTCTCCGGAATTCCCTCCTACCGCACTTCCGCAACCAATGGGAACTCTCCGGGATTCCCGGGAGAGCTCCAAAGTAGCAGGCCTAGGCAGACAGCAGGGGTCTAATCTCCAATTGAATGCACATCTTAACACAATCATTATCATCTCAATGGCTTGCTGGGGTCACCTTTCAACCAAAAATGCCATGTCATTCCTACTTGGCTATGGCTCTCAGCAAGAACCTGAACCTACCCTGATATATTTCCTATCAGGAGACGACCTGGCAGGGGCTCCAGGGCCAGCAGGATGTGGCAGCCCTGAGCCCTGAGCAATCATTGACTTGGCCATGCCAGAGCACTTTATGACTCAGCCCTGCTCCTACTCGACGGAGGCCTCAATGTGAACAATGAGGGAGTTGTGCTCTTGGTGCTACAGATTCTACTTCAGTAGACACTTGATCTCAAAATAAAAGCTGGGCGTGGTGGCATGTGCCTTATAATCCCAGCTTTTTCCTAGGTCCTTGGAAACCGAGGCAAGAGGATCCTTTGAATTTAGGAGTTGGAAACCAACCTAGGCAACATAGCAAGAACCTGTCAAAAAAACAAAAACAACAACAACAACAACAAAAAGGTAAATTTGCGCAGCCAGGCCCTCCAATTCTTCATATATCCCCCTCACTCCCAGTAGGCAGAGATTGGCTCAGAAAGGGTGACAACACACCTATAGGGTCTTGATTTAACATTTGAGCAGCTATCTTCAATGTTAACTGCCATCTTAGGAGATAAGTTTTGCTTTCCTGTTCTTCCTCTTACCCGAACTCTCCTGCCCCCATTAGTGACCTACCCCATGATACTATAACCCTAAGCCAATCCCAGAAGGACAGACCCCTTTCCTCTGGAAAGCCCCATGGTGCCATGACCTAAGCCAATCTGACGCAAGTCTAGCCCATAGCGCCACAGCTCCAGCTCCAAACCGCTACCCCACAAAAGCTGAGTTCCCAACATCTTGACATCTCAGGACCTCTCTCTCCTATAGAGAGATGGCCTTTATTTGTCAGCTCCGACAAATAAACTCTGTGTGTATCTCTGCCTGATCTCCATCTTTCATTTCTCGCTTACCCGTCTCTGGTTCCTTGCTTTCCCCTCAACATCTGCCTGGCTAAATGGCAGCCATCGTAGTGGAAACTTATTGGCCTCAGTGTGCTCCAACTCTTTGCACTTAAATTTTTTTTTAAATATGTAGAATAATTCAAAGAACTTCATAGTGCTTGATAATCTGAGAGTATGTTTCAGGTATGATTTCCTCTTATCCCTGAAAACTTGAGTTTATGTGGCTTACAACCAAGGCCACTCTTGCATATAGACACTCAAGCAGCAAGATAAGAAAACTAACACTGAATGACCCACTGGAGGGCCTCCAGTCCTGTGGCGAGTTCTTCAGCGCACTCATCCAATCCAGGAGCCGGCAGGCACTGAATCGCCACGTGTCTGTGCCTCCCTCCGCCTGGAATGCTTCCTTAGTTTTGCTTTATCTCTCAAACACTGACTTTTTGAAGAGGTCAGGCCAGTTTTTTTGTAGATTGTTCCTCAGTTTGGGTTGTCTTAGCTTTCTCATGGTTTCAGGGTAGGCATTTTGGGTAGGAATTTCACAGAAGTGGTTCTTGTTCTTCCTGCATCCTGTCAGGTGGCACGTGATTCTATTCTTATTATTGGTGTTTGTTCCCCACCCCTCACATTTATTTATACAAACAGCATAGAAGACACCAGCTCCATGCAGATAGCAGCCCAGGAAGACCCCAGTCCTTCTCTCCCCACATTGAAAGATGGAGGCCTCTGCTCCAGGATCTTCCTGGGGTCTAGGAATCTTTGGGAATCTGAGCTGGGGCCTCAGTTTGAGCTTTGGCCTTGGCTTTCAACGTTGGCCAATGGAGTCTGAGACACTGGTGATAGGGACCCCTGCAATGGGGCACCAACAGGCTTCCTGAGCTTGTGGTGGTCAATGTGGACAAGGCAACTGAACTGTGGCTGAAGACTTTCAGGATCTTGACCTTGACTCCCCTGGGATTTGTGCGGGTCCTGATAGCACTGGTGTGTGTACTCATGCCTTAGTGTTATGTGGGCCCCTCCTGCACTTTTTGGCAAACCAAGTATCTCAGGAACAGCTTCCTGGTTTCCTAATGCCATTTCTGGGAATGGTTGTGTGTCATGAAGTTGGCCATATCTGCATTGTAGCTGGCCAGTGATGCTAATTGATCACTTGAACAGGTGATATCTTTCAGATTTTCTCACTGTTGTTTTAAAATAAGGATTTAGTTGAGACCATGTAAATATTCCATTCCTCACGAAACTTTCAGCCACAAGTTTTAGCATTTATTCAAGTGTCTTGCTTAAATTATTACTATGATGGAGCCAGGTGTGGTGGCACTTGCCTGTAATCCCAGCAGCTCAGGAGGCTGAGGCAGGAAGATCGTGAGTTCAAAGCCAGCCTCAGCAAAAGTGAGGCACTAAGCAACTCAGTGAGACCCTGTCTCTAAATAAACTACAAAATAGGGCTGGGGATATGGTTCAATAGTCAAGTGCCCCTGAGTTCAATCCCTGGTAGCAACAACAATAACAACAACAACAAGAAATTAAAAAGAAAATATATATATATATAATTTATATAATTACTATATATAAAAAATTTATATATAATTACTATGATGGTTACAAAGAGATTTTTCTAATTCTATAATTCCATCTACAGTTATTTGTTTATATGCCCTACAAGGTTGAGCTTCCCCAACTTTCTTTCTCAGTATAGATTCCTGTTTTATTCAATGGATTTATAATCTCTTATTAAAACTTTGTTTTGATGTTTGAATTGGCCCAGATTTAGCACATTCAAATTGGCTTCTGTATCCTTTTCACTTATTTCTGCCATACTCTGACTTTTTAGCTCAACCAGATGTTTAAGGCTGATCTTGTAATTTTCCTCAGCGTTGGTTTCTTTTAATGGAAAATGGTATTTAGAAACCAAGATTTTGGTGCTAGGTGTGCTTATTGCTGTTGGGATCTCACTGCTTTAGGCTCTCTTAATAGTCACAACTAGAAAATATACGTACATATACACACATCCCACCCCCACCCCCAGAAGTATTGAACACCTTCAGGATACACTGATACTTATGATTCCAATGCAATACTATGTGGTTTATTGGAGCTTCTTCCCTTTCCATATTTGTTACTTGTCCTTTCAGCAATGAGAAATCTGACTCCCATTATCCTCAATATATTTCCTTATTGGCTCACTTGGTTGGTATGAAACCCAACCTCCTGATTCTGCCAGCCCACTGCCCTGCTCAGCACTCCTTCTTTGTATGGGCCAATGACCTCAAGGGCTATAGAACTAGATTATTAAGGGCAGGAAGCCTTGCTTTGTTTTTAGAATGGGAGTACCATGGATTTTATATATCTTATATTTGTGGATCAGCAACAAGGATCAGTTTAAAAAGGCACCACCAGAGTTCTCATTTTTGTCTTTCATTTCTCACTGATAAAGTTTATGACCAACTTATACACAGGGGTGAAATAGGGCTTCTTGAATTCCCAAGCCCTTAGGTTACTATCAGGCCTTGCTAGGTTAGATAGGTATTTAAAGAGACGTTTGCTATTGTTAACATGCATTTTTAGGTGTTTTATAGTGAAAGTGTTTCAAATTAGATTGTCCACTTTATTACCAGAAATTTCAGTCCTAAACACTTAGTTTGCAGATACTGAGTAATTCCTCTGAAATATATACCTCTACTGGCAAGTGAACTGTCATGTGGCAGGTATAGAATGGATGCCATTGACTCCCTCTGGAACTGTCCAGTCCTTGGAGAATGCCTGGGGAAACCTCTCAAATGTCCATCCCATCCTGACCTCTACTCCTCGTGGTGTGAACCAGATCCTTCCTCAGATGCGTTCCTGTACCTCTGTGAAGCTGCTCAACAAAAGATCCATAGCAAGAACCATTGTTTCAGCCACCTATCCTGGTCATGCAGGGGAACTCTCTTGCTTTGGGGGGTTGGGGAGGGAGTGATGACCAAGGGAATGTGAAGGTTCCTAATGCTTCTTCCAGTGATAGAAAGGTTTCTCTTACATTCCATGCATTTTTAGGATTCGGGCAGTAAATTTCTCCTATGGTAAATTCCTCCTACTCAGATTCATCATTGTGGTGCAGTTCCTTAGTTTTTCTTTCTTTCTTTTTTTAACATTTAGTTTTTAGTTATAAAATAACATGATACCTTTACTTTATTTTTATGGATTGAACCAGTGCCTCATGCATACTAGGCGAGGGTTCTACCTCTGAGACACAACTCCAGCCCATTCCTTAGTTTTTCTGTCAAGGGAATAATCAAGATTCCTTAGTCCAGGAAATAACGAATGGATGTGAGAATTTCTAAATTTCATATTCTGATAGATTTTGAGTCACACGTTCTTTGGAGGTAGCAATTCTTTGAGGATCCGTATCTGGCACCTCTCCAGGTCCAGATGTGCCTCTGAACCCATTTGCAGGTGTTCATTCCATGGTGTGCATTTCTCATGCTCTACTGGTACTTTTGGCAGGAACCCTGCCCTCCTGTCACCAACAGTGTTTATGTTAGAATGTGCCTCTTCACTGACTGTGGCTTTTGGTAATATAACCTCCATGGCTGGGGCCTTTAATGAGCCAGTGTCAGCTCCCAAGGAGGTGCCAGCAGAGAGCCTCATTCTACATTTTGCAATGTCAATAAGAACTCCTCAAACATGCAATTCTTGGACAGAAGGCCAAGTCTATCCACAGTGGAACACTGTATCTATGTAGTGTGGTTATTATGCCCCAGGCTGCTGAGGCCATTCCTCTACTATTGAAAAACAATGAGTGATGAGTTCTGGCAACATGATATTCCTAAAACCCCACAAATTCTCCCACAGTGCTAGTCCTGGATTAAAGCAAAGACAGCAAAACACTTTACAGCAAGTATTAGGGAAAATACCACCACTCAGGGGGCCTGTCCACTACATCCAGTCCACTGTGGACAACAGTAAGTTGCTCCAGGAAGCAGCTTTTCTGATACCCTCTTTACTCACTGAGACTCTCACTGCCTTCAGGATGAGGTCAAATGCCTTTCAGTGTAGGCCCCAAGCCATTGGTGTTCGTCTGCCTCATCTGTCCACACTCCCGGATCCTGACCCTTGGACTTGGTTTGTCTCCATCCTCCATCCTGACCCTCTGCACATCTACTTAGGAACTTCTGTGGTGGGTAACTGGTTCTCAGGTGCATTATTTGCTTATTCATCTTCATCCCCACTAGACCGTAATCCCCTCCATAGCAGAAACTGTAACATAGTCACATTTTTTTGAATATGTTTAAAACACAGAAAGAGATCAAGAATTGTTTGTTGAATGGATGGATGGATGAATGGATGAGTGAAGGCTTCAGAAGGACCACTTGAAATGTAGATTCTCATTGGCTCAGGCTTCAAGATGTAGGCTGTGTCCACTTGCTTAGTGATGGTAGAGAACACTTTTACTACTTGCTACAGTTTGGTTTCCCGGTTTTGTCAACAGAAGATACTGTATTGGTCAAGGCAGTAAGAGTTAGGGGACAGGAAAGTTTTCAACAGCAGCTCTTTATTCGAGCAAAAAATAATCTGAGGCCACCACACCATAAATCACTGTGGCTGGCAATAACAGGAGTTAAAAGGAGAATAAAAGCATTATTACATTGACCTATATTGGCATGGGATGTTTATTACATTTCATGATCAGTTCATATTAATATTTTTGTATCTTATGACTATTAGTTATTACATATTATTGTTTAGTTCTCATCGATAAGATACAGGTTTTATGAAAGACTGCTAACTCGAAAAGTAAAGATTAATATGGCAAAAAAAAAAAAAAAATTGAACTTGTCTAATTTCTACTGAACTGGCAGCTTGTGTGACTGAGTCACATGATCCAAACAGGTATAGTGGTATCAAGTATACCATGAAGTCACATGATAATGAGTCAAAAAAAGCAATTGTGATTAAGTTCAAACCATTTAGTTTATGCTTTGTAAATTTCTGGAAATTAATTCACTTAAAACATGTTTTGATGTACAATGGTTTGTAAAGTTTGCCCCTTAGTAGGAACATCCACCATTGCATATTTTGTAACTTTGTGTTTAAAAGAAGACTTAAAAGTTTCATTTTGATTGGCCAGCAGGTTGAACAAGATCTACTATATCCATTATGCAAAATTGACAAGAAAATTGAAGGCTTTGTAAGAGAAAAACATCCTCTGAATTATATTTTAAAGGGAACATTTAAAATTTTTGTTAAAGTCTAGTTTCTGTTCTCAGTTTTTTTGTGTGTTTTGTAATACTGGGGATCAAACCCAGGACCTTGCCCATGCTCAGCAAGTGCTCTACTACTGAGATAAACCCAGCCCTGTCTTTTATGTTTCAATAAAACTGTTTTCTTTATATTTATCTAGTCTTGTCAGGCCAAATCATTTTCATTAACAGTGATACTCAGAGCTGGAGCTTAGGAGCAGTAATAAAGAACAGGTTATTATCATCAAAGTCCCCTCCATTTCCCCAATGCCTGTTGTAAATCAGGCTATTTTGCAGAAATGTTTTCAGAAAGTTCTATTAAAAAATAACCAAAATCTATACCTAATATATTTTCAGTTAACTATTTAAGTGAATGACAGACAATTAAAACCAAAGCTGATATTTAAAAATGATTTTGTTAAAGTTTCCATAAGGACATTTGAAATTAAGTAACCAAGTCTTATTGGTTACTACCTATGAAACAGTACACCAAAGCATCTCTGTAAAAAGGAACAATAAAGACATAATTGTCATGACTTGGTGTTTTCCTCAATCATTCAGGGGAAGGGGCCAGAAAAAGGACTAATTTCTTTGAACACCTCCTTATGTCACTCATAATTCAGGAATGTCATACTTTCCACTGAATCCTGGAAGAAAAGTAGGTCACAGAAAAGGAAACTGATTCAGAGAAGTCTGGAAATTGACACAACATCAAACAGAAAGAAGTCTGGGGCTAAACTCGTGCCTGCCTGGCTCCAAGGCTATTTCCTCTGTAGCATCTCTTTTATTTGGAATTTCCATCAAGTTGTTCTGGTAGCTCTTTGGAGGACATTGAAAAAGTCATTCTTATGGCCACTTTGCTTCCTGGTTTGTAATCAGCCAAGTGGATCTAAGTGAGGCCATTTGTAAACAGTCCTGCTTCCAAATCAATGAACAGAACAGAAACTGAGACCTTTACAAAAACTTTCGTCTGCAGGTTTAACTTGGCCTGTGACTCAGGGGAAGTGGAGATTGTTAAGACCTTGGGGTTCCTTAATTTACCTCTCTTTTAATAAACCTTTTCTTAAACCAGCAGCAGGACAGATGTCTTCCTGATCCCAGCTCCTTTTGTGCCAGCGGAAGACTGAGTGTCCAATTAAATAAGTCCAGGAGAAACTGCAGAGTGCAACAGTTACATGTGCAAGGAATCAGACAACCGTGGGTGTAAATCCTGGCCCTGCCATTACACTAATGTGGGACTTGAGTCATTGTACCATTGTTTCCCTTCTGTGAAATGGGAATAATCATAGGATTATGTCACGATCAAATGAATATCTGTTGAACATTTACAATACCTGGCACATTGAAAGTACTTGAAATTAGGCGAATTTTTTATTGATATTATTTACATTCAGCAGTTAAAAATTCTAAAAGTTGTATTTTGTAGTTCTTCCAACTGCAAAGTGGTCTTCAAGGCGTGAGTGAGCTCAGGAAATCTCAGAAGCCTTTCCCTGCTTTGCAAACTCAGGTGGTTCTAGCTGTTGAGAGGAGACGTCTCAAGGGAACCCCTTTCAAACCAAGTTCCAATCCAATGTGGAGCAGAGGCTTCTGTCCTTTTGGTTTATCTGAGTTAAGAATTTTTGGTCAATCACACCAGGTACTTACTTATTCGGTAAACTTCCACCAAAGAACTTCAAAACCATTCTGTCACTCAAGGATACCAGAGACTCATGCTCCCCTAGCTGATGGACAGCCAGGATCATCACAATGGGGACAGACGTGGCTTCTCTGGCCAGGACATGGGAAAGAGGTGAAATGAGACCCTTTTGAGATGTCTAACGAGTGTTGTTCTTCTAGATTTAGAAAAGGGGAGATGCCAGAAGCAAGGAAAGAGAGGAAGGGAGGCATTGAGGACCACAGGGGTGGTTTAGCAAAGGGCCAGGAGAGGATGGTGAAGACGCGCCGGGTCACTTCTGGGAGGTCCGTGCCACTTGCTGTCCATCTGGCAACTCCCTCTCAGAAGCGGGAGCCGGCTTTTGGACACAGTCTTTTATTAAAACACACCCCCGCCTCAACAGACTGCGTGGTACCTATAACCGCCACAGTAACCTGCAGCTTGCAGCGGTGCCGCACGGCCACCCAGAGGAGCCGCCGAAAGTCCCCCTCCCGCCGACCTCGCGCGATGTCGTCACCGCGGCCGGCCAATCAGGGCGCGCGACCAAAATAGCGCGGTATAAAGGCGGGCGGGCAAGGGCCTCCCGCGCGGAGCCGGCGCCCAGGCGGGGTTGCGCGCGCAGGTGGCGGTGGGCGGGGCCGGCGCCACCTGCGGGGGCGGGGCGATGGGGCGGGGTCTCCCGCCGCACACCTGCTTCCGCCGGACGTGGAAGCGGAAGTCGTCGGCCTGTGGTCCAAATCCTCGCCCTGCCCGCAGTTTCTAAAAGAGACGTTGGTCCCAGGTTAAGCATCCTCCCGACCGGTTCCGCTTCAGGAAGAAGTGCGGGCCGCGGCCCGCGGGTTGCGGAACCCCAGGGCAGCTTTGGAGAGCGGACCGCAGCCGCCCCCAGTGCGGACCTGGTGCCCGCGCCGCACCGAGCCTGGGCGAAGTCTGGAGAGCACGGACGCGTCCGCACCCTCGGGGAGCGGGCCCAGTGGGGGTGGGAGACGGGGTCCGTGCCCACCGGGCCCACGGAGGGATGCGGCCAGGGTGGACGCATTGCCAGGAGTTCTAGGAGGCGGGAGCTGCAGTAGATGGAGAAAGAGCCTTGGGTTTTAGCCTCATTTACCAAATCAGTGACGTCGAAGAAGCACCAGAGCCAACCTGGAGGGGTTCCCACCTTTGCGATGCAGATGACAGTTCCTGCCAGCTAGCGTTTACTTGAGGGGGCGCCCACCTCGTCTCCCTCACTTCAGTTCCTCCCTCCCTTCCTCTTATTCTCTCCTCTATTTATTTTCTCCTTCCTTCATCTTTTTCTGAAATGTAGTTTAAACACATGCACAGACCTTAAAAGGAGAGCTGGGTGACCTTTAACATATGTATACACAAGTAATTAGCTCCCAGACCAAGATATAGAACATTCCATCACTCCTGGTTTCCACCTGCTCCCAGACAACACCTATCCCTCATTTACCGGACTTCTATTGCTATGTATTGTTTTTGTCTGTTCTTAAACTTGGTATAAGTGCAATGGGGCAGTGTACTTTATTCTGTCTGGTTTCTTTGTCCAACATTATGTCTGTAAGATGCACGTTATTGCATGTATCACTAATTTGTAGTTTGTTTATTAATGATAGATAGTATTTTGTTTTATAGCTAGACTACAGTTAATCATTCCTTCATTGATGGGTATATTTGGATTGTTTTCATTTTCAGCTATTTTGAATAAAACTGCTGTGAACATTTATATAGTCTTGGTGAAAATAAATGGATGGATGTTTTGTTGTGTTTGTACCTAGGAGAGGAATTTTTGTCATAGGTTAGGTGAATGTTTAGTTTCAATAGACACTGTCTATAGTTTCTCAGAGGCTAATAGTTGGTATTTACAGTCTTTGATACTTCTGATGGGAAGCTAGGTATAGTGGCCTGTGCCTGTAGTCCCAGCTACTGGAAGGCTAAGGCAGAAGAACCACTGGAGCCCAAGAGTTCAAGGCCAGCCTGGGCAACACAGACAAAAAACAAAATAGAATAAACCCAAGCGAAAAGACTCAAACACCAGATTGTTTTCTTTTCTTTGGCTTTCTCCAATACTGGAGATTGAACCCTGGAGTGCTTTACCACCGAGCTACATCCCAGTACTTTTTGTTTTTTGAGACACAGTCTTGCTGAGTTCCGATACTCCTATCTCAGCTTCCCAAGTTGCTGGGATTACAGGCCTGTGCCACTTTGGCCACTGGTTGGTTGGGTTATTATTGAATTCTGAGTGCTGGTTATTAAGTATTATGTATACAAACCTTTGTTAAAAAGATTATCTTCCTTTCAATGAATTGACTTTGCACCTTTGTGAAAAATTAATTGGCCATATTCATCCAGATTTATTTCTGGACTTTTTTTTTCTGTTCCATTGAACTATGTATCTCTCCCTTCACCAGTACTACATTTTCTTGATTACTGTAACTTGAGTAATTTTTAAAGCTCTCAACTTTGTTCAGTTTTCTGAGCTGTTTGAATATATTAATGCCTTTGATGTTCCATAGAAATTTTAGGTGTATCTATGTATTTAAAGAGAAAATCCTGCTAGGGTTTGATTACAGTTGTGTTAAATTTATAGATGAATTTGAGGGGATTTTTTTTTTTTTTTTTTTTTTTGGTGTTGTGGAATTGAACCCAGGGCCTTCTGTATATTAAGCATATGCCCTACTACTGAGCTAAATCTCCAGCCCAGGAATTGACATCTTAAGTACACAGAGACTTAACCTGTGACTACGGTTGTCTTTCCATTTATTTAGGTTGTCTTTGATTTCCTTAGTGTACATTTTGTAGTAGTCACTATATATGTCCTTACATATATTTTTCTTAATTTTAGTTTCCAAATATGCATTGCTGTTTTGCAAAAATATGGTTAGTTTTTGTATATTAACCTTATATGCTGCTAACTTGCTAAACTAACTCATTAGTTCTAGAAGATCATTGTGGAATTGATCTATGGGGTTTTCCTCATATTTGTGAGTAGTTTGTGAATAGGGACACTTTTATTTCCTCTTTTTTCAATCTATATGACTTTTACTGGTTTATTGCCCTGTTTCATGAGCTAAAACTTCCTGTGCAGAGTTGAACAGAAGGGGTAAAATGGACATCTTTGCCTTGTTCCTGATCTTTAGATAGAAATATTCAGTCTTCACTTTAAGTAAGCTATTGAAGGCTTTTCTGTAGGTGTGTATAGTAGGTTTTTTTTTTTCATTAGTATAATGAAATACCCAAGGCAGACTAACTTTATTTTAAAAAGATGTTTATTTCACTCAACAGTTTTAAAGACTGAAAGTCCAAGATCAGAAGGGCCTATAGTACTATGGCTGGTGTGCTTGTGAGAATGAGAGATCACATCACCAAATGGGAATCCAGAGAGACTAGGGCCAGAAGCCCTTCTGAAGGCATGCCCC
Source organism: Marmota flaviventris (assembly GCF_047511675.1). Classification (NCBI taxonomy): domain Eukaryota; kingdom Metazoa; phylum Chordata; class Mammalia; order Rodentia; family Sciuridae; genus Marmota; species Marmota flaviventris. Next base: position 8,456,019 of record NC_092503.1, on the reverse strand, counting down.
CAGTTGACCCAAGGATCACCCCCTAGGCCCCACCTCTTAAAGGTTCCACTGTCAACCTCATCAAGGACCTAGCCTGCAACAAATGAACACTTGAGGGAAACTTAAATCACAGCTAGCTGGGAATGGAGGCACACACCTGTAATTCCATCTACTTGGGAGGCTGGGGCAAGAAGACTGCAAGTACGAGAACAACCTTGGCAACTTAGGAAGACCCCATCTCAAAATAAAAAAGGACTGGGGATGTAGCTCAGTGGTAGTGTAGCCAGTTTCAGTCTCCAGTATGGCAAAACAACAAAATAAAAACCCAAAACCTAAATCGTGGCAGTGTGCTTTATCAGCTTGAATTCCTTTTATTCCTCATTTACTGAGTGCTTATATCTTGAACCATTGAATTTCTTCAAATGCTTTTTTTTTTTTTTTGCATCAATTTATATCTTGAGGCATACATTTATTGGGCTTTATATATTGCATCTCCAGGATAAACCCCACTTGGTTGTGGTGAAAGATGTAAGAGTTCTTTGCATATATTGAATTTGATAGTATTTTGCATCTGTATTCATGGAGGCTATTGGCTCATGATTCATTGATTCATGGGGGATATTTCTTTACTTTTTCTGGTTTTAGTAGCAAGGCAATGCTTAACTCATAAAATGAATTAGAAAGCATTCCCTTTTCTTTGATTTTTCCGTAAGACCTTTTTCTGTAAGGGCTCATGTTATTTCTTTAAATCTTTGGTTGTATTTGCTAAAGAAACCATTTGGGGCCACAGATTTCTTTTAGGAAGATTTTTAGCTACAAATTAAATTTATTTAGTAGATATAGGATTATTTAGGTTTTATATGTATTCTTGGATAAGATTTGATAGCTTGTGGCCAGCAAAGAATTAATACATTTTATCTTAGTTGTCAAATTTATGTGTACAAAGTTATTTGTATCATTACTTAATCATCCTTTTAGTGTCTGTGGGATTTGTGGTGATACCTCTCATTCATTCCTGGTTTTGATGATCTTCTCTATTTCCTATATTCAGTTTCATTGATTTCTGCTCTAATTTTTGTTATTTCTTTTATTCTGCTTGTTGTAGGCTTATATTATTTTTCTCTTCTATTTTCCCAAAGTGGAAACTTGGATTATCAATATTAAAGCCTTCTCCTTTTTGAACATATCTATTCAATATTATAACTATACCAATAAGCACTGCTTTTAATGTATCGCACAATATGTGATAACTCTTATTTAGTTCAAAACCTTTTATAATTTCTTTTGAGGCTTCCTTGACCCATATTTTATTCAGAATCATTTGATCTCCAAATATTTTCAGCGTTTCCAGATCTCTGTTATTAATTTCTAATTACATTGTCATTTAAAAACAACTTTGTGTGATTTCTGCTCATTTAGAGTTGTCGAAATGTGTTTTATGGCCAGAAGGTGGTCTATGTTGGTGAATGTTCCATATGAACTTGAGAAGAATGTGTCTCTCGATGTTGGATGAAATTATCTATAGATGTTAATTCTGTTCAGTTAATTGATGCTGTTGTTCAGTAACTATGCCCTTATGACCTGCTGGATCTGCCAATTACTAATAGGGGGCTAGTAAAATCTTCAATTATAATGATGAGTTTCTCCTTGGAGTTCTATCAGTTTTTCCTACATGTATTTTGATGCTCTGTTGTTAGGTATATACACATTAAGAACTGTTATGCTTTATTGGAGAATTGACCCCTTTATCTTTATGGAATGTTCTTTTTTACCCTGATAACTTTCCTTCTTCTAAAGTCTGCTCTGTCTGAAATTAATCTAGCTACCTCAGCTTTCTTTTGATTAGTATTAGCAAGGTATGTCTTTCTCTATCCCTTTTCTTTTCATCTGTGTCTTTATATTTAAAGTGAGTTTCTTAAATAACAGCATATAGTTGGTCTTGTTTGTTTTTATTCCGGTGTATAGTATTTGTATTTAATTGATACATTCATACCACTTACATTTTGACATAGTTGGATTGATATCTATTATTCTTGTAACTGTTTTACAGTTGATGTATTTATTCATTATTTGTTTTTAACCTGTCCCTCTTTTTCTTTCTTCTCTGGTTTGTCTTTTTGTTTGTTGTGCTGGGGAAGGATGCCAGGGCCTACACTTTCAGTGATCCATCCCATAAAGGCATGTTTCATTTCTGTTAAAAGTTTTTAATTTCTAGCATTTGCTTCTGGTTCACTGAGTTTGCATATCTCTGCTTATATTTCTCATTTATTTTTGCATGTCATGTACCTTCTCCTTTAAACCCCTAAACATAATGATCATAGTTAAACTCTTTATCTGATAATTCTAAAATCCGTGCTGTGTCAGAGTCAGGTTCTGATGCTTCCTTTCTCTCTTCCCACTTTTTGTTGCCTTTTAGCATACCTTGTAATTTTTTGTTGAAAGTCAGATGTGATGTATCAGGTGATAAAAACCAAGATGATTAGGCTGTTACTGTGAGGATTTATGTTGGTCTGGCTGGGAGCTGGCCTGGGTTCAATGTTTGCTACAGCTATAGCTGCCAGAGACTTCCTCTGATTCCCTTGTTTTCTTCTTGTTGTCCTTGGGTTACCCTAAGAACTCCTTCTTAAATAGAGTTCTTGCCTAGTAGCTCTCTCAGTTGTAACCCTCTGTACTGGAGCCCTGTTGATATGGCATGAGGGAGTGGAGGTGTTCTCTAATCTTATGATTAAATCTCAGTTGTTTAGCAGCCCTGAGTCCCTGGGCTGTGACCTTCAGAGGAGATCCTCAGTCTTATTTTTCCTTGCTTTACCTGAGACAGGAAGGCAAGAGAGGCTAGTGTTGGCTAATTTCCATTCCTCCAAATGAGATAAGACTCTGATAAACCAATTTTCCTTAGAAGGCAGGCCTTTTAACAAAGGAAAACTGAGTGTTTTTCAAAATGGAAAAGATTTTTTTCCACCTTCCCCTTCCCATGACCCTGGTGAGGGTCTTAGAGATAAAACCTATAAAACTATGAGCCATCTCTATAACTGGGCCCTAACTGAGCTTAAACCAGGAAGTCTCTGATAATTTTTAAGTGTGGAGGTTTCTCATATGATTTCAGTTTTCCACTGTGGTCATAGAGTATATTTTATAAGACTTCAATTCTTTTAAATGTATCAAGGTTTGTTTTATGACCTTGGATCTGGTCTCTGTTGGTGGGTCTTCCTCAGGAAGATTGTGTTGGCTGAAATATTCAACAAATATCAATCAGATTAGTTGATTGATGATGTTTTCCAGTTCGGTATCTTTATTGACTTTCTATTCTATGATTACTGAGAGAGGAATGTAGAGCCATCCATCTATAACTGGAACTACTCAATTCTCTCTTCAGTTTTTTCAATATTTTTAAGATAATTTGAAGCTCTGCTGTTTTCCGTGCATACTGATTTAGGATGGCTCTTGTCTTGGTGACCCTTTTATCATTTGCATGAAGGTGAAGGATGTAAGAGTTCATCCTCCTGTAAGTTATCCAGCTAGTCTGCCACAGTTTCATAGGTGCTATCAAAAAATAGAAGAGCCCTGGACAACAAGTCACAACTTTATTTAACAATAGTATTATCATTTGCACCAATGTCTTGAGCTCCATTTCCCAAAGTGTTACCAGGACCCTGGTCAAAGGCTTGACTCTAGGGGTCCTAACAAATTAGGTTCAATCACCTGCTGCATCAATAATTGAATTAATGAAGAGAGAAAGAAAAGATGGTGAATCAAGAAATGAATTTATTTGCAGTTTGGCTCAAATCAGAAGATAGACAGTCTTAATATCTGTTTTTCCTGAACCAATATCAGCTTTAGGAATATATAGGAAGAGAACAAAAGCAGGGAGCCAAGAAATACATGTATGTATATCGTGTCAAGCTGTGGGACCTTCCAGCTGAGAGGCACGTTGCTATTTTGGTTTTGCAGGCTCCATTGATCCCAGGACTTCTGGGATGGGGGTGCAGTTTTCATTCAGCTTCTCTTCTCAGCATGAGGTGGTTACCTGTAGGAAGCTGGGAAGGAAAAAAGCAACTTAAGAGTAAGGGTTCTTTTAAATCTTTCAATTTTAAAGGAGACCTTGTTACAAAAAGATGATGTGAAGGGGACCAAATAGTACTGCATCATGGGAGAGGATCCCTGAGATTAGGGAGCCTAAATGTTTTATAAAAGGTAATAAGCCTTCCTGGTTTTTGGTTCCTGATCTTCCTGGTTTTAAAAATAAAAAAATCTCTAGCTTTTAATTAATATGTTTAGATCAAGGTCATCAAATTACCTATGGGCAAAATCTAACCAGTTGCCTGTTTTGTAAATAAAGTTTTATTAAAACATGGTCATTGGGCTGGGGTTATAGTTCAGTGGTAAAGCACAGCCTAGTATGCATTAGTTCCTGAGTTCAATCCCCAGTACCATATTAGAACAACAACAAAAACATAGTCACATGCTCATTTGTGTATGTATTTTCTATGGCTGCTTTTCTGCCACGAAGGCAGAGTTGAGTACAGTTGTAATAGAGACTGACAAATTCGAAACATTTACTATCTGGCCCTTCACAGAAAAAAAAATTATGCTCCCTGTTTACATGATTCACATTTAGTTTTTGGATTTATTTTGTAATTTCTTTTCTGTTTATTCCTCCTGTTCTTCATTCCTTTATTTTCCTTATCCTGTTTTGTTTTTGATTAAGTAAATATTTTTAGTATTTCATTTTAATTTAACTATTGAGTTTTTCATTTTATTCCTTTGTGCTTTTAGAAGTTACTCTATTGTAATATACATACTTAACATCTCATAGTCTAATTAGAACCAAGTTTTATCACTTTTTCAAGTAGAATGTTGTGACAAGAAAAAATATGTCCCAAATTAAATTATAAAGGCTAGATGGATGGCAGAGAAGGGGGCATAAGGCAAGTAAATTAGTTAATTGCTATGGCCTAAAAGCTACAAAAAGACTGTTTGAAACCTTCACTTAAGTTCCATTTGGGTGACCACCAGGGCCCCTACACCCTGTTTACATGTAAACTTTCCACACTGTTAACCCAACTAGTCCAGAATCTATAGTGCTTCTGTGGGACTGCCCTCCTATTCCAAAGCTTTCCCTGCTCCCTGGCATCCTGCCCTTCTTATCTATAACAAGTGTAGATTCAGTAAACAAATTATACTTGCCCTCTCCAATTCTGGTCCAGTGGACACTTTGCCAGCTGCTGTTTAGCCTTGCTGCTGGTCATTTGCAGAAACTTGTTCCAAGATGACTTTTATTGGCTAGTGGCTGTAAAGGGTCAAGAAACCCTTTTATTTCCTAGATCCTTTGGTCTTAAGAGTTATGGTTTAACAGTTACCTTACTACCACATAGATCCCTTTATTCTTTCTTTTAGTTGGAATATCTTTCTATTCACTTAGGTCTTCTTTAATTTCTCTCAGAATTATTTTGCAAGTTGCAGCATAGAAGTTGAGTAAATTTTTCATAGATTTATATATTTTTTAAAATATTTTTTAGTTGTAGATGGACACAATACCTTTATTTATCTATCTTTAGGTGGTGCTGAGGATCAAACCTAGTGCCTCACTCATGGTAAACGAGTGCTCTACCACTGAGCCACAAATGCAGCCCTAGATTTATATTTGAGTATATGTTTTTGATGCTCTAAATGGTGTTTAAATTTTTTTCATTTTCAAATTGTTTTTTGTTATTGACATATGGAAATACAATTGACCTATACATTGAACTTGACCTGTACATTGACTGCTGAATTTATTAATTCTAATTGTGATTCTACATTTTCTATGACTAAAATCATTAGTCATCCACAAATAAATCTAGTTCAATCTAGTTGTTACACTTTTTCTTTTTTAGGGCAAAAAAAAAAAAAAATAAAATTGTTGTCTTCTACCCTAGTAGGTTCAGTGGCTGGCCCCAGAATTAAATTGATGTAAGACAGATTAACAGGAAAAAAACAATTTTAATGGACTACTTACTCATGAGAGTCCCACAAAAATATGAGACTCGGGACTGGGGCTATAGCTCAGTGGTAGAGCACTTGCTTTGCACATGTGAGGCACTAGGTTCAATCCTCAGTACCCATAAACATAAATAAATAAATAAAGATAATGTGTCTATCTACAACTAAAAAAAAATTTGTTTTTTAAATGAGAACTAAAGAAGTGCCCAGGTGATTGAGGCTTGTGTCTTATTCCAAACTGTTGAGGGCCACAGCCGAGTCGGGATGACGCATGGCATTTTTGCCAGAAGTAGTGGTTGAGAGGTGACGCCAGTGAGTTCTCCCCCCAACTGGCTCAGCTACTCATCCAAATAATCAGAAGGCCGGTGTCCTACCTGCTACCTCAAATACCAACATTATTGCCCTGAAGTGTTAGGAAGTTCCTGTCAGGAGATACAATAGCCCTCCTAGAAGTCTGATTCCTACATATTCACCAACCCTGAACTAACTCACGTGCTTCACGTTTAGCAGTAGCAAGCCCATAACTCCTGCCTTTGGCAAATGGATTTATTACAGAGGAACCCAGACTCTGCATCAAGTGGTCACAAACCACTATGCAATACTTCTGTTGAATCAAAGATATAAAACTAGGAAATTGCCAGACTGTTTCATTAGGTGGAAAGAGCTTCCCAGGGTTCCTGATCCAAATTAGAAATCACTGATCTAAATCTCTAATAATGCAGTGATACTGCATTCCTTGTAAAATAATGTCAAATTTCAATATTAGGAAAGAGAATGGAGGTTTATCATCACTCCTGTGTTGTGCTCTCTTGCCTTCATGGCTCTTTTCTCTCACCTGCCCCTCATACATCCTTCTGCTTGGTCCCTGTAGGAAGGATTTGAATGCATAGGGTCAGCTGCACTTAGAGGTCAAGGGTGTGTAACCTGGACTTGGAGGCTGAAATTTGAGAAGCAGGTAGCCCTTCTACCCTTTTCTGCTTTTACCTGCACATTTCATCTGGAGTCATAAATTCCTACCTGTTTTATTTTGTTGTTGTTAAGAGATTTTTAAAATGTTCTGTAACCAGGTGCAACGGTCCACACCTCTAATCCCAGCTACTGTGAGGGACAGAGGGAGGAGGATTGGAAGTTTGAAGCCAGCCTGACCTCAAAATAAAACAAAAACTTTTTGTAATAAAATATGTAAAACAGTGGATGTGTAACCGATGTGATTCTGCCATCTGTATACGGGGTAAAAATGGGAGTTCATAACCCACTTGAATCAAAGTGTGAAATATGATATGTCAAGAACTATGTAATGTTTTGAACAACCAACAATAAAAATTTAAAAAAATAAAATAAAATGTAAATTATTCTAGAAGGAAAAACATATTGAGTCATTATCAGCTCTTGACACTGGCTGTGGCTTCATTTGCACCTTATTATGTGTTTATTTCTTAGCTTTCTACTGACCCCACACAGTTTTATTGAAGAACAGGGAGAGAGGTCTGAAGACCAAGAAACCTTGCCAGGGGAGTTTCTTCATCTAAAATAAGGGAGTGGATACTAAATTATCTTTTCCAGCTCCTACCTTCAGGATTCTCAGCAATGTCTGTAGACCAGTGGGAGGAAGGTAGGTAAGAAGTTAGGCAGAGATCTAATCACACCTGTGGTACCCTGGCGCTACCAGGTTCCACCCACCACTCCTCTCCATCAGGGAAGGGTAGCAGGCTACTCAGGGATCCTCCTCCCTGGGGAGCTTTTCCAGTTTCCATCTCTCTCTAAACCTTGGCAGAGTGAGCTGGTGTGTGGGGGGGTGTCCATGCGATGGCAACAACTGGAGATTAAAGACCTTCTATGCTCTGCAGCGCCAGTGCCCCCATGAGCTTTGCCTCGCCACATCATTTCCACCGTTGTGTGTTGATCTGCTCTTCTCTTGTACTAGCCTCTAAACTTTTTCAAGGCAGATACTGATTCTTTTATCCATCTGGTTAAAAAAGATATTATTTTTTAATCTCCAGCTCTTTTCACAGGGCCTGCCACAAGGTAAATGCACAATTCCTGTTGCTCAATCAGAGAAAGAATAAATGGGAAAGGAGTTGGAGAGTGAACCGAGTCTCCCCAGATTTTTACGTCAGCACCGTCTTTTCTTCTTTCCTTGTTTGGAACCTTCACACTCAGTTAGACACTAAAATCCAGTGGTTCTTATTTCACAACAGTCTTTTGTAGCTGCCTCCTAAGTCCTTTCTCTCCTGCCCACAGTTTCCCTTCCTCCCCACCAGCTCACCCTTCCCTACCTGTCCCATCCGGCACAGATACGTCTTTCCAAATCGCATTTAGCTTATCACTAGCTGCTTAGAAGCATGCACTTCTCAGGACCTCACAGTCAAGACAAAACCCAAATTAACCAGCTCAGTCTTCCATCCTTACCATCCCATTCATCCTTTAAAAAAAAAATGCATTTTGAGCATGTACTCTAGCTTCTGGGAGAAGGTTCCATCTAAAATTCTCTGCCCAAGCCAGATGGGTTTTGACCCAGTCCTGCCTCTAAGCCCTCATGCAAACTCTCTCTCTCTGCACCGCACTGATGCATCTTTCCAGGGCTTGGTAAGCCCACTTCTCCCAGAGAAGCTCCTGAAGTCATCCCAGGTCACCTCCAATTTTCTTTTGGTAGCACTTGATCACAGAAACCTCAGGCTGAGTGTAGAATCAGGTGGAATCAATGTTGATGTGATTTTAAATCTAACAACCATGGGCCATCTCAAGCAGGAATGGAAAAGAAGGAACATAACAGGGCAGGAGATGGGCCAAGGCTGCAGCAGGGTCTTCGGGGCAGGAGGGAACTTGTGTGGAATGACATTAAAGGCTTCAGTGGGCTTCCCATCTTATCATCAAGGCACCAAGCAGCAGTGGGTTCTACTTGCAAATACCCACAACTAGACAATCAGTTCTTAGATTCTGACCTCATATTTGGAAACTCTTAGAACTCCAATCCCTCTTTAATGTTCATACTGCTTATAAACTCAGTGTGAATGGTGCTGAAAGGAAGAGCAGCCTGGAAAGCCAAGGCCCTGACAGCCTGAAGAAACCCACTCTGTGCCCATAGCTCCGTGGCCCCCAAGGCCTGTGAGCAGTGCTGGAGAGAGCCAGTACATGCTGCTCATTCGGGTGCCACCGCTCAGCGTGTTTTCTTTGTTGGTTACCTGTTGAGTCATATGTTATTAAGAAAAAAACCCTCCCAACAAAAGCATGTTTCCTAAAGATGATGAACTACCCCAAGTCATTAGAGAACAGGACAGGTCTGAAATCTGAAGCTACCAAATCACCTAAGACGGGCAAGTTGACCTAAGATCAAAACTGAACAGGATGTGTTGGGAGATGTTAGGTCTGTGCATTTCCTGCTATAGCTTGTGGTTTAACTATTGTAAAACACAGAACGCTTCCTTTTTTCTTCAGGACTAGGGCTCGAATTCGGAGACTCAATATGCAAGGCAAGTGCTACCACTGAGCTACATCCCTGGTCTTTTTCATTTTGGGTTGAGACCAAGTCTTGCTAAGTTACCCAGGCTGGCTTTGAACTTGATTCCTCTAGCTCCACCTCCTGAGTAGCTGAGATTACAGCAAGCTTCCCAGTGAGCCACTATACCTGACTCAAAACTCTTTTTCTTATTGGAAAAATAATATCCATTTGCTGCAAATAATTAAAAAATATGGATAAGCAAAAATAACAATCGGTCTGTAATCACAAGTACTTTAGTTTACATCTTTTATTTATTTTATGCATTCCCTTTCTTCCTCTTCCCCCTTTTTCCTTCCTCCCTCTCCTAGGGCATTGTCCTGCTTCTCTCTGCCATTTTCCTGCCCTAGGATGATTTAAGATGGGGTCATCTACATGGATGGGGACAGAGTCCAAGCCAAACCTCGGTGTGAAGATGGACATGGCTAATGGCCTGAGGAAAGTTCACAATGGTTTGCTAAGGGCAGGGGGTGGCTACTTTAGCTCTGGGCTCAGCAAACGGAGGAATGTGGGTTGAAAGAAACTGAAAACTGGGCATGGAGGTGCATGCCTGTAATCCCAGTGATTCTGAAGTCTGAGGCAGGAGGATTATAAATTTGAGGTCACTTGGGTAACTTAGTGAGACCCTGTCAGAAAGAAAGAAAGACAGACAGAAAGAAACTAGACAACCAATACTGACCTTCTGTTTCAATAGGAAAGTGGCGGTGACCCAAAGATTTTTCCTTTTTATTGAGGTTTTACATATACACAATAAAGTGCATAAAGAACACTCTTCTTAGTAAAGTTCTACGTTTGTTGGTACCTACTGCCCACACCCCAGTGTTCTTGGCCAATTTGGGCTGCAATAAAAGAAAGCTGTGGATTGGATCGTTTGAACAGCATGTGTTTATTTCTCTTGGTTCTAGAGGCTGGAAATCCAAAATCAGGGTGCCAGCATGATTGGGTTTGGGGGATGAACTCCTTTCATTTCACAAATGGCTTTTTCTCCCTGCATGATCCTGAGTTGATAGCACTTCTAGACAGGTGACAGAAACAGTGCAGATCTTTTGAAGGGACATATCTAAACCTAGGCCTGACAGATAAGCCTAACTGAAGGTAAACTCTCAGTTCACACACACACACACACACACACACACACACCACCATAAATTAGAATCAGCAAAAAACTCCTTAAAGAATTTAGCAGATATAGAATGTAAAACAAATAAGCCCAAAATGTTTGGCTAAAATTTAAAAAAACAAGAAAGGAACAAAAGATATTATATAATATAATCATATATATACCAAAAAGGACACAAATTATAAATAAATAGGTTGCTGGGTTTTACAACCTAAACACATTCATCTAACCAGCACGCAGAACACCAAGTCCCCAGCCCCAGGTTTCTTTCTTGTCATCTCCCACACCACCAAGAGTGACTAGTGTCCTAACTCTCATAGCACAGATTAGTTTTAGGCAGATTTTTTTTTTTAACGTACTAAAGAGAATTTCTAAAAAGAAATATAATCAATAAAACTAAAAGAACAAAAAGGCAACAAACCATCAAAAGATTGAAATAGATTTGATCTGGTTAAAAAAAGAAAGAATTAGATATAGAATTAATTGGATTGGAGCTGAAAACAAATCCAGAGCATGGTGTAGAGAGACGAAGAAAGAGAAGAAATGTCAGGACTTAAGTGGCATGAAGGATGGAATGGGGGAACTTAACAGTCTTCTAATAAAAATCCCATAAGCCAGGCTGGGCATGGTGGCACACAGGAGGGTGAGGTAGGAGGACTGCAAATTTGAGGCCAGTCTCAGCACTTAAGCAAGGCCCTAAGCAACTTGAGGCCCATATTGAATAAGTAAAAGAAGCACCTTAACACATGATAGTGATACTGATATTAATGATGGAAAAAAACTGGTTGGTTCCTGGGAAAAAGACTGGTGATAATTTTAAGTACAGTGTTAAGATCAATAGCAGATTCCTCAAAGGTAACAGTGGAGGCCAGAGGTCAGTGGAAGAGTATTAGCTTCAAAATGCTGTGAAAATAAACTGCTAATGTGGAATTACACGTCTAGATAAATTATCATTAAAAAATGTAGATGGAAAAAGGACTCATTTTTATATCCCAACAAGCAACAAACAAACAAAATTGTCAAATCTGAAACCCAATAAACTACAAAATAATATTAACAAAGAAGATTGAGCATCTACTCTCCACAGATTGTCACTGAAGGAACTTGTATAAGGGTGTCCAACCACATGTAGAAGGGAAAGAAAGAATTCCAGGAGAAAGTTCAGAAGTTTAAGAGGAAAAAGTGGGTGGGGGTGTAGCTCAGTGGTAGAGCCCTAGAATCTGTGAGGCTCTGGTTTTGACCTCAGCACTGTGAAAACAAGAGCAAAACCAAAAACCTACAAAAATTGAGCAAGGAGTAAAGAAATTGGTATAGATACGTGAAAGTATTCACAAACCTCCATGTAAAAACAATAATAGTATCTGAGTTGTGAACCTAAAAAACAAGGTAGGTCCTGGAATGCAAAAACATGTAAGATAGGATAGATAAAATTAGAGTTAAAATATTCTGAAGTCCTCACGTTTTTAGAAAGATAGTGAATATATTTACTAATTTTATATTTTAATTGTGAATGTTAAAAAGTGGAAGGCTAACCACTAGAAGAATAGAATTAGAACAATTTTCTTAAAATGGGGTCACAGACCAGCATATCAACATACCAGGGATGATGATGATGATAATGATGATGATGATGATGATGATGATGATGATGATGATTTAGGAAATGTAAATTGTTGGCTCCATCCCAGCAACCTACATTCGAAACTCTGCAGTGGAGATCAGCAATCTGTTTTAAGCATCCCTGCAGGGAATTCTGAGCCCTAACATTTCAGAACCATCAAATTAAAGTATGTACATTTGAATCCAATGTGGGTGGGAAAACCAACTAAATAAAATCCTCAATCAATCCAAATAAGGCGGTGGTGGAAGTAGGAATATAGAATAAGCTAGGGGAAAAGAAAGCAAATAGGAAATAATTCCAAATCCACCTTAATATCGATAGATCATACTTGCCTCTAAAAACAGGTCTTCAGCTTGTGACAAGTCTGTTTGATGCTATTTACAGAGACTGCAAAAGGCCAAAAGTGAAAAGATGAGAAAACACACACCTGGCCAATAGACAAGAAGACACAGTTTCCTAAAGACCATCCCCAAGACCATCTGGATTACTTTTTTCTTTTTTTGGTACTGGGGATCAAACCCAGGGGCACTTTACCACTGAACCACATCCCCATTCATTTTTATTCTATTTCTTAAAATTTTGAGACAGGGTCTCTCTAACTTGCTGTGGGTCTTGCCCAGGGTGGCCTCCAATGTACAATCCAATCCTCCTGCTTCCACCTCCTGAGTCACTGGGATGGTAGGTGTGGGTCACTGCACTCAGATTTCTCGGATCTTGAAAAGTTGACTTTACATTTCTGTAGAAAAGCAAAGAACCGAAAATAGCTAGAAGAAGCATAGATTTGGGATTACTCTACCAAGTGTAACTATTATTAGAGTTAGAATTGAGAGTGGTATTGGTGATGACTTAGACTAGTAGATGAATGGTCTAGAGTGGGAAGCACAGAAAAATACTCGTGCATATGTGGACATTGGTAACCAAAGAGAGGTGTGAAATGTCAGTGGGGAAAGTACAACAGAGGTGTCCCACAGTTGGCTACTCATTTGGTTAAAAATAAATTTGAATCTCCATATTGTAAGTAAAAATCAATTCCAAGGTGGATTGAAGGTCTCAAAAGGAAAGGCAAGTTGGGCATGGTAGCACATACTTGGAATTCCAGCGACCCAGGAGGCTGGGGCAGGAGGCTCCCAAGTTGGAGAGCAGCCTGGACAACTTTACAAGACCCTGTCTCAAAAGAAGATATTAAAGTAAAATAAAGGGCTAAGGATGTAACTCAGTGGTTAAGTGTTTATGGGTTTAGTCCCCAGTATTGCCAAGATAAAGAAAAAAGGAAGAAAGAAAAGAAAAGAAAGAAAGAAAAAGAAAAGAGAAAGGAAAAACTTTCAGTTTTTACAAGTAAATGCTTATCGCTTCAGGTTATAGAAAGATTTCTTACAAGTCACAAAAAGCTACAAAAATAAGATTAATAACTTCATTGACATTACATTTAAGACCTGTGCATCAAAAAGACAAAATTCAAGAATAATTAGTCATTGGCTCTGAGAAGACATGTGCAATACATTTCACTAACAAATATTTGTAGCAGGTTATATGAAATATCCACAATATATGAAGAACTAATACTAAAAAGAAATAACCTAATAGGAAAGATAGGCAATTCACTAAAAGAAAATTTTAAAAGCTAAATTAACATAAAAACTAATAGTAATCAGGAAAATGAATATTAATATCGCAATGAAATACCATTCCACATCCTTCAGACTGATAAAAATTCAAAATCTGACCATACCAGCTATTGATGTGGATATGAAGCAATTGATACTAATGAGAGTACAAATTGTTAATCACTTGGTAGAATAATGGAAAATATCTAATAAAGTTAAAAATATTAAACATTTCATAAGATCAGATAAACACTACAGTGAAATGCCTGAGGCAGCTAACTTCATAAAGGAAAAAAAAAGGCTTATTTAATTCACAGTTTTGGCTACTTGGTATTGGAAATGGTGTAGCAGACAGGTAGGGAGCAGCAAGAATGCACGGGAGGGGACAGGCTTGCTCTTTTTGTAGCAAACTTCTCCAGGGTCTCACAGAACTGCCTTAGGCCTCCAGAGACCTAAGGACCTCCCTGGAGGCTCTGCCTCTTAAAGGTCCCACCCGGTCCCCACGCTACCTCTGTCGTCCGCATCTGGACCGAATGTGGAGAGCCGCTCTCTGCTCCATCCTCACTTGGCACACAGAGGTCGGTGGAAGGAAATCGTTTTATTAAAATCAGACTGGGCTTTTTCATCTCAAGTCTCTATCTTCCTGGGCTCAGAGGAGAAAAGGCAGGAATGGTGAGTGGGCCAGTGGGCAGGAACCCTGCGCTGGGCAGGGCCTTCCTCTCCTTTTCCTTCCCAGAACATCCAGAGGGACCTTGCCTTCCTGGAACCAGCATCTGCATTTTCTTTCTCAAGGTGACAGTGTTATGGAACCAGGGTCCTCTTTGCCTGTGGCGCACGACACCGGTCACTACAATGACAAGATCTGAGAAGAGAAAGTTTATTCACAAGCCGAAGAAGACAAGAGGGCAAGTCTCAAATCTGCCCCTCCAAGGACAAGGACTAGGGATATCTAGGCCATCGGGAAGCAGGGTGGTCCACAGCAGGGGACAGGTGACTGGAGGTTAGGTCCCCGCATGTGCAATTAAACTTCACGACTTTCCACAGGATGCATGTTCAGAAAGTGGAACTTAACATGATCTGACGGTGGAGGTTTTGGCCCTCTGATGTGAAAGAAGTCCCCGTGGGACACTTGCATAGGCCCAAGGGAAGGGTCAGTACTTTGAACCAGTTTGAGCTGGATCAAGGTGGCCTCCAAGTTTCTGACAAGTTTGACAACCATCACCATCAGGATGACACTTGGAGGTGTTACCATAGCAAAATTCCGGGGGTCTGACAGCATATTATTTGCGGAGTGTCGTTGACAACTGGTGGTCAACTAAAGGCAAGTAACCAAAAGCAAGTGAAATGGTTGAAATCTGGAAAGTTGATTAAGATTCCCCTCAGTTCCTACAGGAGACATGGAGAAGAGGAGTCCAAGTGTTTTTCTTTCATAATGGAAAATGGGGACAAGCAAAATGCCGGCCATGGGGAGGATGGATTAATAAGGAGTCTGTTGGTAGGCTAGGATGCTAAATGACAGTGATGACTGAGTGGAGCTGCAGCGGCCAGCGTGGGCAAATTTCACCATGTTGAGCAGAATATGAAGGGCAGAGTATGCATGTCTTAGCCTGGGCAGGGGTGCTGGGTTCCACTTCTCCCCAGCTGGGCCTGGCCGCTCTCTGGGCAGGCGCTGTAAGCTTTAACAGAGACCTGCATGGACCTGCTTCTCCTCTACCTCCTGCACAATTCCTGGGGCTGAAAAGATGCCAGGCAGCTCTGGATGTGCCCAGCTCAGGTTCCAGGAAGCCCTGGGAGCACATTGCTCCCTTTGGCTGGTGCAGTTGGCTGGGGCTGCTGTTGGCTGGTGGCGGAACACTAGATGGGGCTGCCAGAATGGTACTGTCACACTGTTTTGGGCAACTCAAATTGTTTCTGTAGACAGGAGTCCTGCAAAAAAATATATCTTCTTGAACCCCTCACACCTTTGGGCAGCTCTGCAAATAAAGATCTAAAGCACACCTTGTAAGGCCTAAATTGTGGTTAACAATATTTACATATGTAATAAAAGAAGTCTGTGGAACTGGGAAGGACCAATTCAGGACAGGAGTTGCTGCCTGAAGGGAGAGTGGGTGGGGAGAAGTCTGTCTAGGGTTAGGGTCATACTGGGAACTGCTTTGGTGTGTTCTGTTTCCTAAGATGGGTGTTAGAAAATAAAAGGTGTTGATTGTATTACTTTTTTATGCCTTTGGTATGTTTGAAATATGTTATTTTAAGTGAAGGAGGGAAATAAAGAAATGAAGTCTGCAGAATCAACCACTTCCTGCCTTTGTAGGCCCTGGGTGCCTTGCAGGAACCTGGTTATAAATAATTCTTCACTGAAACTTAATATATTTGGTTCAATCATAGAAAACTTTTATTGCTTTGATACTAATCTTAAATTTTTAAATGTGGGCGTTTTCATCTCCTGATTCTTTCCAGTCTTCTGTGATAATGAGCCGGTGCAAGGAGAAGAAATCTCTTGAGATAAATAAACTGTACTGGGAAGTGGGCCCCTTGCTAAGTTCCCTCTGGAAGTGACACCTGCCTCTATTGCAAACATTTTCTTCTACATGTGGTTTCAGTTCCAAGCCAAACCCGTTCTGCAGCATGCTTTTGTACCTTGCTGAGACTGATCAGTATCAGCTTGCCAGGACTTTAAACCCCATTGATTCTTTCATTGCTTAAAAGCCTCTTTCTTTTGAAAGTCTTTGAGTGAATCATAAAATTACCATCTAAAAAGACGTAGCAGTAACTGAACCCAGGAAAGCTGGGGAGTATTTGACTGACAGCACCATAACTGACCTTCCCGAGATGAGCTTGATGCGGGAAGGAGCTTTGCAGGTGGGAAAATGCTCTGGGAAGGAAGGTACCAGGCAGGGACAGTAGGGTCCCTGGCCTGAGCCCAAAACTGGTCCTTGTCTCTTGCAGTCCCTCCTTTGCCCCAGGATTCTCACGGATGGTGGATTAGAGAGCAAGGCTCCCCTTTCCTTTATGTTCCTTCCTTTCTCAGGCTCAATTCTAAGCCGTCATCAGCAAGTGTGTAAAAGCAAGTAGGGAAGCCTATTTCAGTTACTCTCTCTAGATTTTTGATCTCTTCCGTTATGCGTAAAATATTTTTGAATGTATGTTTTCAAATTCCATTTCACCCTCATTCTATAAAGTACCAGATGGTAGGCATTGTTTTCTATTAATGAAAAAAAAAAAAAAGATTGGTTTTAGGGATCACATTCAAAGTGTTTGATTAACCAGGGCTCCGCTTAGCATTCAAGTACACTGCTACGCAGCTCCACTTTTGTTTTTGCCCTAGATTTTTCTCTACCTCTTTGTCTCCTCTATCTTTCCAGCCCTGTGGATTTCCTTGAGAGGAGGACTGTGAAAATTAAAGAAAAGAAAGATAAGAGAGGAAGCAAAAAAAGTATCACTTTTCTTGTAATTTATCTTTATCTTGACTTCTCATTATGTTTTTTTTTTAATTAATATTTAATGCCCCTCAGGTAAACCTGAGCATATCTCTATCCTAAAAAAGAGAGAGAGAGAGAGAGAGAGAAAGAGAGAGAGAGAGACCGTCCAGTTGGGGCAGTGGGAAAAAAGGAACCTCACTTCTTGGAGGTCAGGGATCTGGGAGACTGGATTTGTAAACATGGAAGATGTTTCCAAGGCAAAAATGGTACATTTATGGAGAATGTCTTCAGTGGATGTTTTGAAGTCTTAGGAGCCTCATAGAGTGTGGGGACTGCAATTCGTGGCAGTTCAGACACACTGAGTGATGGTCGCAGGACATACTTGGTCTCCGCAGAGGGTCACCACACAGAGCTGTCCAGATTGTACTTGCAAATGTACTTTCAGCACGGTGGTGGGTGGGAGGGGACCTCAGGTTTGCTCTAGTAATGCCACTGAGGATCTAGAGAAGAGGAGGATTCGGGATGAATGGTCCACACCACAGCAAACCTGCTGCATGTCGTGGGAAGGTGACCTCAGATTGGGCTCCTGGTGACTTTGACTCTTCTCTTCTGGCCTGACGGTGATATTGCATGTTGAAGGGGCTTGTTGACATTGATCTTTCTTCTGCAGCCCAGCTTCTTGGCAGAGATGTCCCGGTCTCCCTGTCTATACGTCTTCACCTGCCCTTCATTCCTAACCACCCTATGGTTTGACGTGGCTCCTCAGGTGCAGCGAAATGTCCCCTCCACTTCCTCCATCCTCCTGGCCCCTCTGAGGCTCAGCCTCCCATCCTCGGTGGCCAGGGCTGGGCAGCAGGTACTGCTTTCGCTGTCTTCCTCTCCACAGGTCCCCGGTGAGGAAACACCCTCCCTCTCAGGGCTCTTCTTATCTTTCTGGCTTCTGGTTTCTCTCTCTTTCCTTGAGTTCTGGCTTCAGGTTCAAATCCCAACACTACCATTTACTACCATGAAGGCCAGGGGCAGTGGTGTTCCTTGCTTAAACCTCAGTTTCCTTCCTGTGAAATGGGATAGCACAGTACCTGCCTCATTTGGGGGCTGAGTCGTACTTACAGAGTGACTTACGTGGAGTGTTTTAAGGAGAAAGTGCTTAATGCTTGCTAATGTCGCTGTTATTCCTTTTGTTATCAGAATCCTTGGCCAGAGGCCTTAGCAGACCAGGTCTGGCCATCACCTTGAGAGTCTAAATAGCAGAAAGAGAAGATGGTGGTGAAGCAGGAAAGGAATTGATTTCAGTTTGGCCAGACCAGAAAGCCAGCTCTTCCCTGTACCAATACCGGCCTCAGCGTCACCCAGGGGAAGGACAAGAGGGAGCCCAGAGGTGTGCACCTGCACAGCCAGCGCGGCTAGCCCGGGGTCTGCAGCAGCTCTGGCTCTGTGGGATCCTGCTGGGGTCCTGCTGGCACCAGGACTTGGGGGCCGTCTCCACTCCTAGCGTGAGGTGATTGCCTGCAGGAAGCTGGGAAGGAGAAATAGCTCAAAGGAAAGAAGAGATTAGAGGTACAAAGTGGAGTTGGTCAGGACAACAGCTGGTTCCTTCTTTAAATCCCTCCATTAAAAGGAGCCCTGTCCTCACTCTGCCCACAGCCCATCCACTCCAAGCAATGACCTTGAGTCCCTCCTGTGCTTTGAAGGGTTGACCTCCAGCCTGCCGTCCTCCCGACCCCATCCTGGGTACTGCGAATATTCCAGAGCATGTGAGAGTGAGTCTGCTTGTGTTGAGTGTGGAGTCCCTACTGCTTAGTTCCTTGGGGTGTTCCCTGGGTGACTCCATTTGCGGGCTGTGCCTCTTGGTGGCCTGGGTGCTCAGGATGGGGACCAGCTTTGACTTAAGTCCTCATGAACTCCTCACTCCCTGCCACCTCCCTGGAGATGTCTGCCTTCCTGGAGAAGCCTGTTGGGTCTGGCAGCTAGAGTCCCCCTCCCTCTGGATTCCACCTTAATGTACCATCCCCTGAGACCCCCTTGCCCTTTTCCTCAGATACAAATTTTCACTGTCTCTAGTTGAGTATGAACTTGAACCAGTCTCTTTCATCGACTGCAAAACCCCAGTGGGGTAGACCCTACACCAGTTGCGACCGTCCTGAGCAAAGTCTGCCTTTTAACCATTCTAGCAAGTGTCAGAGGAATTGTTTCTTCAACACATGGACGGGTTAGGTGCAGACCCCATGTGTGACTGCAGGGTTTGTGGCTGCTGGTGCTCGGTGTTCCCTGTCCCGTCAGGGCTTCTGGGTGTGAACGAGAGGATGAGCTATTAGAATGTCAATTTTGCCTTGTGCTTTGAGAAACTTATAGGAATGAAAGGCAATTGTTTCTTTTCCCGATCTCTTAAAGGCAGCCAACGTTTAAGGCCAAGATGGAGGATGGCAAAGTCCAACTCTCACAAAGATCAAGTAGGTCCGGGCTGGGGCTGAGCTCAGCAGTAGAGGGCTTGCCTAGCATGCTCCAGGCCCTGGGTTCAGTCCTCAGCACCACATAAAAATAAACGATAAAATAAAGATATTGTGTCCAACTACAACTAAGAGAGTCTGTGAAGGGTCCCTGTGCCACGGTGGGGAGCAGTGGAGACTGTGGCGAAGCAGGGAACACTAGTCAGCTCTAACAGTCACGACACATGAGAATGCAGGCCTGGGATTGGATAGCTTTGGGTTTTATTTTTCACTAGAAGGTGGGAAACTGGATTTTAGTTGAAATTGCTAGATTTTTTTTTTTTTTAAGCCTTGGCAAGTAGGTAAAGAAAACAGACAAGAGCTGGGCTGAAATGACTCAGCTTGGCCTCGGGCATCTGGTTGGCACAGCCTGGGCTAGGGCTCTGCTACCTCTGGTTGGGAGGGCAGCTCGCAGGCTGGGTTGCTCCCCAGCTCCCGCTGGCGCCCCGAGGAAGGCAGGAGGCTGCTGTGGACGGGAAGAGGCCAGTGGTGCTGACTGGAGACGGGGTGGTGACTGGGGTTTGGGCCTTTGGGCGTTTCCATAGGGTGGGGGTGTCATTGCATGCTGTGTGCCTGACAGATCTGGGATCAGGCACTCGGGACATGTGTCCCGGAGAGCTGCCAGCTCTACCTGAAAACCTGAGCTCTTCGGCTCAGATCTGCAGCTGAGCCTCTGTCAGGAAGAAGCATTGCACCCCACCTTGGGGAGGGCCACCTGGGCCAGTGGTGGGCACCACAGACCCTTCCTCTGGGTCTCTGAACTGCCTTGGCCCAGGACTGCCTGCATGAGACCAAAGGGGAGCAGAGAAAGGATCCCCCAAAACATGGCTCAGACTGGATCTTCTACCAGGTTAGCACCTGAAGCAAGCCTTATTTAATCGACTTTATAAAAAAAGAGAGATGTAAAAATGTTCTGGGTATCTTTGTATGTCAGCATATATCCCTGTGCTTGGTATCTCCAGGTTGGGACCTTCAGCCTGAGGGTTCTGAAGACCTTGAAGCTGAGAGTAGGGTTTGGGATGCAAAGATGTCACCTTCTCCCCAAATACTGCAGTTGTTGCAAATCCAAGGTTTTCAGGTTCCACATGGCTTTCCCTGATTGAGACAGAATTTAGGAAATCATCCAGGTGCGTGGTTTCCTCTGCAAAAACGCCGCTGACTTGAGTCCTGATATCTGACACACTTGGTTTTATTGATTGCACTACTGGGGATTGAACCCTGGAGCATTCTACCACTGATCTACAGCCCCTGACCTTTTTAGATTTTATTTTGATACAGGGTTTCACTAAGTTGCTGAGACTAACCCCGAACTTGTGACCCTCTTGCCTCAGCCTCCTGAGTGGCGTGGATGACAGGCCACTACTCTCGGCTCACTCATTTTATACACTTCCTCTTCCCTTGACCAAGTTTGTCCTATGAGCTTCAGATGTTTAAAATGGAATTTAGCAATGCTTTCACACCACATTTTTCATGACTTGAATTTAAAACTTGGAAGCAGAGTTGTTTTGTTATAAGGCTTGTATTCTTCTGAACCTCCTCTGCACACTGGAAACCTCCCATGATGGAAATGAGTTTACTGTGACCTGTGTCAGTAGCATATGATAAACACACACTTCTCAAAAAAGACTATTTACATGGAGCATAAACGAGGTCCAGAACACTGTGTCCTGTTCAAAAAATGAAATGCACATCTCTCATCAGGAGTCTCTCATTTCCAAAAGGCTGAGCAGACAGTTTGTGAATGATAATCCAGCTGTTTAAATTTAGGGCCGTGGAAAGTTTCATTGGAACTGAATTTGAGGGTGCGGCCTCTTGGTGGTTGGGTTTGTTCTCCTCAGATGTCACAGCTCAGCAAGGACGAAGAGCACGTCTTTCCTTGAATCCTGAGCTTCAGAGATGTTTAAGGAACATCTTGGTCATTGATTACACAGGGGATGCTAATATTGTGTTAAGCCGAGTGCCTTCCGCCTTCCGTCTGGCCTTCCTTTCTGACGCTCTCACAACCTTGACTTTTCAGTTCAATTTATAACTTACTTGACATAAAATATCATTAGCAAGTCTAATGGAAAATTCCAGTGAAGGAGAGAACCCGCCTCCACTATGGGATGGTTAGCTATTAATTAAAGCTGACACATGCCCTCCGCGCTACCCTCCATGATGTGTGTGACAGATCAAGGTTAGTATCAGATGCCTGCGGAGGCAGCTTTTCCAGGATGGGCTCTTTCTCCACGTCACTATTGGACGTCACCCAAGTGCATTTTTTTTTCTCCTTGTGTTTATGTTTTATAAGGTGTTGCCTCTTAGCAGTCGGAACGCCAGCTGGCTGCAGAGTGCAGAGGTGGTGGAATAGTGTACCAGCTCCCACGGGGCTCTCAGGGTGACCAGAGGACTCCAGGCTGGGACATGGTTGCAACAGGTCTCTCCAAGATGACATCTGGGCTTCTGAGCGAGCTTGGAGGAAAAGAAAAGATTTCTGTTTTCAAATTCTTCTACTAAAAATGAATTCCTTGGGCTGGGGTTTTAGCTCAGTGGTCGAGCGCTTGCCTCACATGCATGAAGCCCTGGGTTCCATCCTCAGCACCACATTAAACAAATAAAGATATTGTGTCCATCTACAACTCAAAAAATGTTTAAAAAAATGAATTCCTTTGACTTGTTCTCTTTGGAAATGTGTGTGTGTGTGTGTGTGTGAGAGAGAGAGAGAGAGAGAGAGAGAGAGAGAGAGAGAGAGAGAGAGAAAGGGAGAGAGAGAGAGAGAGAGAGAGAGAGAGAGAGAGAGAGAGAGAAGGAGGGAGAAAGAGAGGGAGGGAGAAAGTTTTGCTTCCATTTATAAAAAGTGGTGTTGTATGATATACACATTTTTATCCTCTCTGCCCCCCACCTTTTGTTTTTGGTACCAGGGATTAAACCTAGGAGTGCTTAACCACTGAGCTAATCCCTAACCCTATTTATATTTTATTTAGAGACAGGGTCTTGCTAAGTTGCTTTGGGCCTCACTAAGTTGCTGAGGCTGGCCTTGAACTTGCATTCCTCCTACCTCACTCTCCAAAGTTGCTGGGATTATAGGCATGTGCCATCATGCTCAGCTACCATTTTTCCTCTTAAAAAAGTCATCATGTAGTGAACACCTTTTCTGTCTTATAAAATATCTGTCTGTCAAAAATTGTTTAAATAAATTGTCTAGTCTCTAGTTTTATACTGGGCTGAGCATCTTTGTAGTTAGACCTTATTAATTATTAATTTTGGAATATGCTGCATATTCTTGGAGAGGAGCAATACCAAACCCATGTGCTTGAAGGTCCAGTGACCCTGATGGCCTTTTCTGCAGCCCACAGGGGCTGACTCGCGACCACCCCACCAACGGGATTAGTACCCACCCCCCCCACCTGACCCATGCTGTCCTTTCTTGGTCTGTCCTTGTTTCCCTTCGAGGCTGTGCTTGACTTTAAGAATAGCTTCTGTGTAAGAATGTTGGCCCTGGTGCGACAAGGAGTCCTTAGTGACGGAGCAGGGCCAGACAGGAGAAACTGGCTCCAGAGGACACAGCCACTGCCCCCACGGGGTCCTGATCTGAGATGCGTTCATAGAACAGCAACTCACGGACCTCTTGTTCCTCCAATTGGAGCCCAGCCCTGACCCTAGGGAGGCTGCAGCCCGGGGCAGTGATGGCCAGAAGAGGTGTTACCAGAGAAAAATGGGACTGGGAAAAACTTATCCTACAGAGATGAGATATTGACTCAAATTTATCACCCCAGTGAGGATTTTTTTGGGGACTCGATGGCTGTACTTGAGGTTTGGTTCATGGTACCAGCCTTCTGCAGGAAAGGTGTGGCTGTCAGCACCTTCACGGGTCAGAGGAGAGGTTTCCTGCAGACCCCTTGGGGTTGGCAAGAAGTGAGCCCATTTGGATGTCTCTGAGGGCTAAGCCACCTGTCTGGTCCGTGTGCTGATGGAATCTAGTGCTGGTCTCCTTTCACCTCGTAACTGCACACAACTCCAGCCAATCAGAGGCTGCATACTGGTGCTAGTACACAGTGTGTCTGCGGTACTTCGTGGGACCCAGCACTATTCTTTGATTTATTTGATCCTCATAAAGGTCCTGGGAGGAGTACTGTCACTAAAGTCCACCCCACTGTGGGGACACAGGCACCCAGAGGCAGGAGCGGTGGCTTATCGGTGACAGAGCTGGCCTGGCCCTGGTGGCTGCTTCCTCCAACTCAGCTCTTTTCCCTGCAGAGCCTTCAATAGTCATTATTTTCATGAGTCACACCAAAGCCTCTTTGCAAGACATGTGGCCTCTCCATGCCTCAGAACGTGGGGTGAGTCAGGAAGTGACTGCTGTCACCCCTGCAGAGTGAACTTGCCCTCAATGTACTCACTCCTCAGCTACTGGACTTCATAACAGGTGGGCGGACAATGCAAGTAGCTACAGTGCAGACTGCCTCCTGTGGGGGAAATGGACAGACAGGCAGTCCACAGGCCACTGAATTAGAAATCCAGAGCTGGCGAGGGGGATCAGCAGCGGTTGTGACAGAGAAGCTGCAGTATGGTCCCTTGGCCAAACTCTCTCTTGAATGCCTTTAATGTGCACCTAGCAGCCTTCTCTCAGCTTCCAGGGAATAGACCTCACCGTCATCCTGAGTTAGTCTACCTCCTGATCCTGGCACCAGACTCTGTGTGTCCATCTGTCCAGCCAATCTGCAAGTGTCTTCAGTTGCTCATTCAATATCTGCTGTTGATTCCTTCCTTAGTGCCAGGTGCTGTGTGAGGTCACGGGGACATACCGAGAAGCATGACAGCCCAGGACATCTGTTGGGATGCTAAGCCTCGTGTCCAACGAGAATAGAGTTTGATGACATATTCTGTGTTTGGACTTCAAGATGGAAATTGAACAAATACTGAGTGATTTTAGAAAGAATGTCTGTGCAGATTGTTTGTTCTCCCCAGTCTCTCAGCTTAGGGAGCAGAACGTGATGTCAGGAAGGGGGCTCACTAGTCCTCCCGCCAGGCCCCTGGTTTTTCAGAAACCTGAGGATATCTCAGGCTGAGAAAGGACGTCCTCCTCAGATGGCTCAGAGAGGCCCACAGGCAGAGATCTGAGTTGTTCAGATCAGTGCTTAAAGTGGAAAGGCTCCCCCCGCCCCAGCACGGCTAACCAGGCAAAGCTACAGGAACCTGAAACCCAGACTCAGTGAGACCTCAAATTCTTTTCAACTAAAGTTGTGGCCAAAGAAACAGGGTAGAGAGCTGGTTGAAGCTCTTCCCTCCCCCTCTCCTTTCCTCCCTCTCTCTCCTCCTTCTCCCCGTCCCCCTGGGCAGAGAATGGCCAGGAATCATGGGCTTTGAAAGTGCCCATTACAGAAATGCTATATTATTGCCCAGGGGAAGGACAACTATGGCTTTGCCCACCAGAATTTTGCTAAAAAGATTCATTTTAGATCAGAGAAGTTGAAACAAAAGGGGAGTTTACCAGCTTCTAATTTTACTTGTCCTGGAGGAATCATGTGGGTGTAACTGCTAGGGTAAGGGTCAGTGCTGGAAATACCTTTAGGGCCCTTCTGATGACTCTCCAGTTATGGCCGCCAGTGAGCAGCTGCCTCACATTACCCCCTGGGATTATGAACCCAAGTGCTGCTGCCCCCCCAGCCTAGGTACATGAGGCCCAGTGGTTACTGCATGACAAGTGAAGCAAAATGGCCAAGGACATTTTCATGCGAACTTTGCCAGCTGTTTCTTGATAATAATCTCAGGAAGCGCATGCGTGTGCACACACACATAGCCCTCATTCTACAGGATCTGCATCTGCAGATTTAACCAAATGCAGATTGAAAATACTGAAAAACTTACATCTGTACTGAACCCAATGACTTACACAGTATTTACTTTGTATTAGATATTACAATCATCTAGAAACGATTTAAAGTTTCTGGCAAATGCTATGCCATTTTTATACAGAGCATTTGAGCGGCCCAGGATTTTAGTATCTGCAGGGCAACCGG
This sequence comes from Marmota flaviventris, assembly GCF_047511675.1. Classification (NCBI taxonomy): domain Eukaryota; kingdom Metazoa; phylum Chordata; class Mammalia; order Rodentia; family Sciuridae; genus Marmota; species Marmota flaviventris. The sequence continues at coordinate 8,430,316 of NC_092503.1, read as the reverse complement.
GAAACAGTGCCCACTGGATACCAAGAGATGACAGTATAATCTATCTTTTCTTATCTGTCAATCATCTATCTATTATCTGCCACTCTATGTTTTAGAGGAAATAAAAGCTCAGTTTCAGAGGACCAGAGGAATTCACGCCTGAGCTATGGGGGTCAGTGACGAACACAAGATAGCTCCTCTATTCCTAGAGCACATTCTCCTTCACGCAGGACTCTCCGGGCTGCTTGTTCCTGCCAGGGTTCTTGCTGATGTGAAGAGTCTCTAGGTACATTATGCCACACTTGATACCAGCTCTAAAGGTTGGCATGTCCCCTGTCTCCCGTCTTCAATAAGGGCATCCCCCCATAGCAGAGAGGCTTGTAGGAATAAGAAGCTCCCCTCTCAGGTCAGGACTGGGCCAAGAGACCATGCGTCTCAGTCCATTTTGGCTGCTGTGACAAAATACCTTAGCCTAGATAATTTAGGAATAACAGGGATTTATTGCTCACAGTTCTGGAGGCAGAGCAGTCCAAGATCAAGGTGTTGGCAGATCAGGTGTCTGGTGAGGGTTTACTCTGCTCCAGAGATGGCACCTATTGCAGTGTCCCACATGGAAGGAGGGACAGGAAGCTCCTTGGAACCTCTCTTGAGGTCCCTAATCCCACTTATAGGGGTGGGCCTTCATGACTTTGTCACTTCCCAAAGACCCACCTCCTATACTATCATTTTGGGTAGTAAGTTTCCACATACAAATTTGGGGGTATACCCAGGTCCCTCAGATGGCAAATAGGTCAACAAACTAAGGTCTAACCGTATAATGGAATAGTGTTCAGCAAAAAAGGAACAAATCATTATACACAGAACATGGATGAATCTCAAAATAATTTTGCTGAGTGAAATAAGCCAGATATATATAGTATTATTCAACTTCTGATTTCAAATGATGCAAACTTATCTACTGTGTCAGAAAGCAAATCATCAGTTGCCTGGGGCTGGGTGGTGGGTGTGGACTACAAAGGCGCATGAGGAAACTTTTGAGGGTCATGGATATGTTTGTATCTTGATTGTGGAGTTGGTTTCATGAGTGTATACATATGCCCAAATGTATCAAATTGCAGACCTTAATGATGTTTTGCATATCAACCACACCTCAATAAAGGCAAATAAGAAGAATATCTAAACTAGGGTAATCTGCAATATATATATATTTTATCCTGGGGATTGAATCCAGGTGCTCTTTACCATTGAGTTCCATCCCCAGCCCTTTTTGTTTTTCATTTTGAGACAGTCTCACTAAGCTGCCCAGGCTGGCCTGAAATTTGAGGCCCTTCTGCCTCAGCCTGACTGGGATAACAGTCATGAACCACTGCAATGAATTTTAATAAGAGATGGGAAATGTCCACAAAATCAAATATTTTGTACCATACAGATTGTTCATTAGTTCTCATGGGAAGGTCTTTCAAAAGAGTTACTGAACTTAAACATGAATTACCCCATTTTCTAATGTTAAAAAAACAAAACCAATTTTCAAATTTGCTGACATTTTCTGACATGGCAAGTTGTTCTTAGAGACACAATTCCTGGCAGATAGTTTTGAAAACCAAAAGTATAACAGAAAATGCACAACCTTGGCTGGGCACAGTGGTGCAGCCTGTAATCCCAGTGAGCCACAAGGCTGAGGCAGGAGAGTTGTAGATTCCAGACCAGCCTCAGGAACTTAGCAAGACCCTGTCTCAAAAAATTAAAAAGGCTGGGGATGTAGCTCATCAGTAAAGTGCTCTGCATTGAATAAAACAAAACAAAAAAGCACAGTATCATTCCTCATGGTTAAAGGAGACATTTTAACATTGAGAGTGTCAGCAGCTGTTTGTAAAAGAAACTTTAGATAGAGCATTTAAAAAATGAGTATGCAGAACTATTTCTTATTATTATGTGATTTTGTTATTGAAAATGATGTTACTATTTTTAAAATTTCCTATTTTCTCCCTTCAAAAGTTGGAAGCAAAATTATCTAACTTGTTTAAAATGTTGTAAATTAAATTTGATGCATTCGATCTATTATTAAAATTATAAAATACAGCACTATTTGCTTACTTTGCAAGAATAACTTATTGGCATCTGAGAGGATTTAAATTTGTTAATGGATTTGCTGGTTGTCCATAAGAAGATCTTGTGAAACTGGTGAATGAGATTGGTAAGTGTGTAGTGGAATTTAGCAAACACAGCTAGTGGTATCTTTCTTCCATTTGGCTCTACTCATCTTTGTGAGCCACCATTTTCAGCTAAGGCACCATTAAACCAAGTAATGAAACAAAATGACTTTAAAGCCAGAGCTTCAAATTGCTCTATCACAAAGTATTAAACTAATATTTAAAAAATTATGTGACATTTTAAATCATACTACTCTCTCTAAAATATTAATATATGTATACATTTGTACAATGAATTTATTATACAGGTTGAGCATACTTAATCTGAAAATCTACAATCTTAAATGCTCTGAAATCTAAAGCTTTGAACACTGACACCATGTCACAAGTAGAAAATCCCACACTTGACCTCCCGTGACAGGTGGCAATTGCTCGCAAGCACACTAAAAATGTGGTATAAAATTACCTTCAGGCTATAGGTATTAGGTGTATATGAAACCAATGAATTTCATGTTTATATTTAAGCCCCATCCCCAAGATATCTCGTTATGTATACACAAATATTCCAAAATCTGAAAAAAATTGAAATCTGGAACACTCTGGCCCCAAGCATTTTGGATAAGGGCTACTCAACCTGTATATAAAATATTACTATTTTTTTTTCCAGTACTGGGGATTGAACTCAGGGTGATCTACTAGTGAGCTACATCCTCAACCCTTTTAATTTTTCTTTTGAGACAGGGTCTTTCCAAGTTTCCCAGGCTGGCCTTGAACTTATGATCCTCTTATTTCAGCATCTGGAGTAGCTGGATGACAGACCTAAGCCACCATATTGGGCTAAAATATTACTATTCATAATGATAATGAAAAGGTTTTTGGTATCATTAATAAATAAAATAAAATAGAGTATTATTTTAGAAAGCACACTAATGTACGAATGTGTTCAAGACAAAAACATAATAAGTTTTAGCTAAGTGTGGTGGTGCAAGCCTGGAGTCCCAGTGACTCGGAGGCTGGGGTAGGAAGATCATTTGAACCCAAGTTTTTGAGGTCAGCCTGGGTAACACAGGGAAACCCTGACTTACAAAACAAAGAGTAAACAAATTTGAAAGCTCTATTCTAGGGATATTTCTAAAGATGCTCTCACTCGGTGGCCACCTTCCCACCCACTGGGTGCTGCCCTCCCCCTACAACTAGTGACCAGGATTCATGGGAATTGGTCTGGCTTGATGCTTGAACCCAGTCTTATTCTAAAGATGGATTATGATATTCAAATTCAGTGTGCTGGCCTGGGATAATGAGAGCAGTCTCAGGACCACAGAGGCTCTAAAACAATCAGTAATCACATTTGGACCTTGTGTTAGAATATGTGGTTAGGCTATAGTTTAATTAGGAGAATGTCAGCAGCTGTTTAATTAAATGGACTCCAAAACCAGGTAACACTCATGATGACTGTAAATTATCAATCAAGTCAGGGGGTTCTCTGCCTATGGTGTGGATGTAAGTTGTTCCCCCAAATCTCCTGGGTTCATGCAGGAATGTTCAGAGGTGAAATGATTGTGGGAGCTGTAATCCAGTCAGTCCGTCCCAGTTTGAACAGACTAGCTAGGTGGTAACTGGAGGCAGGTGGGGTGTGGAGGAGGGGATCACAGAGGGTGTTCCCTGGAAGGGTGCATCTTCCTTGTGACCCCTTCTCCCCTCTCCTTTCTGCTGCCTGGCCCTGCCATGAGCTGAGAAGCTTTCCTGTGTTGGGACCTTCTCACATGAGGTGCTGCCTCACCTTGGGCCCAGCATGATACAGTTGGCCAGCTATGAACTGAGATCTCTGAAACCATGAGTCCCAAACACACTTTTCTTCCTCTAAGTTGCTCTTATCAGGTATTTTGGTCACAGTGATGCAAAGCTGACTAACAGTCTGGAAAGCAGACTCTGGGACTCTAGTGCAGCTGATCACAGAAGACAAGAAATCTTATTACAGAGGACATAAAAGAAGCCATAAAAGCAGCCATCAAAACCTTCTTCAGGAAGGCATACCTGCAATCCCAGCTACTTAGGAAACTGAGACAGGAGGACTGCAAGTTCAAGGCCAGTCTGGGAAACTTAGTGAGAGCCTGTCTCAAAATAAAAAGAGATGGGGCTGTAGCTCAGTAGTGGAGTTCTTCCCTAGCATGCATGAGGTCCTGGGTTCAGTCCCCAGTACCACAAAAAAGCATAAACCAAAATCTTCATTGTGGGCTGATTTAAGAAGGTCAGAGTGATTCTGGGGGTTATTTTGCATCCAATAAGAACATCCCCAAATTTATAAAAGTAAGAAGTCAAGTAGAAACATTGTGATGTACTTAGACTACTTCTTGACCTTGGCTGTACCTTCAAGTCACCTGTAGAATTTGCAAAAATTACTTTGGGGGATGGACGTGGGGGTAAACATCTCTAATTCCAGCTACTTGGAAGGCTGAGTCAGAAAATTCTGAATTTGAGGTCAGCCTGAGCAACATAGTGATGTTCTGTCTCAAAATTGCTCAGCATGAGCAAGACCCTTGGTTTGATCCCTATAAACACATAAACACACACACACACACACACACACACGAAAACTAGTCAATAAAAAGAGACACCAAATTGAGCTAGATGTTGAATGTAGCAGACCAGTACTTAGAACAGCTAATATAAAAATATCCAAAGACTTAAAGGAAAATATTGTCCTCATGAATTAAAATATAAAGAATATCAGTAGAGAAATGGGACTATAAAAAAGAACCAAATGGAGATCCTAGAACTAAGTGGTAAAATGAAAGTTTCACTGCAGAAGAAAGGATTAGTGAATCAGAAAATAGAACAAATGAAATGATCAAATCTGGCTAGGGATATAGCTCAGTTGTCTAGCATGTGTGAGGCCCTTGGTTCAAAGGCCAGCACCACATAGAAAGAAAGAAAGAACCAACTCTGAAGAAAGAGAAAATTTATTAAAAAAAAAAAACAAGCAGTGATTTGTTGACTTATGGGGCAATTTCCAGTAGCCTAATATACACGTAATTAAAATCCCAGAAGTAGAGACAATGATAGACAATTTTTTTCAAAGAAACAATGGTCCCAAGCCCTGAAATTTGCTGACAAACATCATGTATAGATCTAAGATGGTTGGGGGAACCCCCAAAGGACAATAAAGAGAACTCCGCATTGCCTACCACAGGTAAACTACAGAACACAGCACTCAACAGCCACAGCATGAGGAGCCACAGAGAGGGACACAGCAATGGTGGACCCTAGCTTTGCTCCTGGCAACCACCTGGGTACTTGTTAAAATAAAAGTTCCTAGCCAGCAGCAATGGTGCACACCTGTAATTACAGCTAACCAGGAAGCTGAGGCAGGAGGGTCTCAAGCTGAGGGCTGATCTCAGAATAAAAAATAAAAAGGGCTAGGTAGTAGAGCACCCCTGGATTCAGTCCCCCAACACCCCCCACCACCAGCCACACACACACACACACACACACACACACAGTCCCTGGCTCCATCCCAGACCAATTAAATCAGAATCAACTGGTCAACTGTGTGGTTAATAACAACCAGATAATTCTCACCATGGGGAAGTTAGGAAAGGGCTGGAATTCCCTCTTTACTGAGGTGTGGTCTACTGGTAACTGTCTTGGAAAATATGAGAGTAGTGTTTTCTCTGTGTGAAAAATTCAAAAATAATGCTGTTAAAACAAATGGTATTTTTGCTTTTAAATGTTTCAGAACTTAACATGCTGAATATTCAAAAGAACTGGGCTGGCACAAATTCTATTTAGTGGGTGGGGATCTATAAAGCGATAATCAGCCATAATTTATGAAAACCTAGGATGCTAAAACCAGTGCATTTTGGATAGAATGTTCTAATTCAGGTTTCTTATCCAGTAAGTGTAGCTAAGCACCTCCATAGTAGGGCTTTTTCTTTTGTTAGAGCTGGAGAGAGGCCCATGATATTATGATTTCTTGACCAGCTGCACAACAGAACAAGAATAGATTTTCCTCTCATTTATGGGGATGTGCAGAAGCAGGACTACCATTCCTAAGAAATGGTAAAAAATGTTAAAAAACATTTCCTTTAAAAAACATTTCCTTTAAAAGGTCCGTCAACACACACTGCAAAAGTACAACCAGGAGGAGAAAATATGTTTGAATATTTTTTTCAACTTTACAAAGGGGATTACTAAACCGTTTCTGCCTGGGAAGATAATGGCAGGAGTTGGAAGATCATTAGATAATTATTTAAGCCATTATTACAACCAACCATGACATCACTCTTCCCAGTATATTTCTGTATTCATTGCATTTCATGTTTTTTAGCTTAGGAGTAATCTGCTTGTAATTGCTAAGGTTGTCTGGTTTCAAGTTTCAGAAACCAACTCTAATTATTTTGAATGAAAAGGGAATTTATTGGAAGGAGGCCCGGGCATTTCAGGGCATCTGAAAAGGGCAGGACGTAAGAAGGCAGTACAGACCTGAACAATCGTGGGCCTTTTCTTTGGTGCACTGCCCTTGACCGACTTGTGCTAACAATTGCCAGTCTGTTCCTTTCTGTCTCTCTTCAAAACCCCAGCTTCCTGTGTGAGAGAATGTGACCTGACATGTTTACCTTGGGTCACTTGTCCTCTCATGGGCCGGGGACAGGGGCTCACACAGCTGCCACACGGGTGTTGAGGAGGGCTGAGAAGTTGCCTGCTCCCGGGGGTTAGCCCCAAGGACATTCTTCATGCTCAGTGCTCCCTGCATTTTCCTGACTTTCAAGTCTTTGCCTGTAGCCTTGGCCTTTCCACTGTCGTTGAGCACCCCAGCTCAGCCCCCTGCTTCTCATTTCCATCAGGACTTCCGCTTTGTCCTAGACTCAGATTTTCCTTCCTTTCATTCTTCCCTGGTCTCAGCACCTTGTGCATCTACTCAGAGGCTGTGAAGAGGAGCAACATGCCTTAACTTCCCGTCTCAGAGACCAGGCACCAAGTTAGAGGGGGGCGGGATTCAGCTGGGACCTTTGGGTTAGGCTTGACTTGGGGTGGGGGCTCCCACGAAGGCAGAAGTGCTGGTGGGGGCAGAGGGGATGCTTGTTGGGAAGGGGCCGAGAGGCAGATGGGAGGCAGGTGGGGGGGGGGGGGTAGGGGGCAGCAAGCGCCAGCTCAGCCAGGTGGCAGTCGCCTTCCAGGCAGCTAGGTTCCTGCTGAACGTGGGCGGGTGCGAGGGGCCTCCCACCGTCAGTGCCCCACCAGCACTGGAGTTTCCGTCCCGAGCGGCCTCATTTCTGTTTTCTCTTCTCTGATTCCAGCCCCTGACGTGCTTGGGTACAGAGTTTTATTGTTTTGTAGTGTCTCCCCTTCCTCTAAATGGAATACGTAATCGTATTGGATTCCAATCATAATCCAAAACCTGAGTCACCCTTGGTACTTGGCGACGTCCTTCCCTTCCTCCTCGCTGACCAAGATCTCTTTGGGTCAGTGCGACTTTGCATCACACCTCCCCAGTTCCGGGACTACACCGCAGGCCTGCGCTGCCTCGGGGACAGCCGCACCCGGGGGGTGGGGGTGAGTGGGGCGCCCGCCGGGGATTCCCGGCTGTGGTCGCACCCAACGTGCGCCCCGGGCGCCTGGGGCCTTCCAGAGCCGCCTCCTCCGCCCGGCGGGGTCCTGCCGGGCTCTGCAGGCCTGCGCTCCCAGCGGCCCTGCCTCCTCCCGGGCTTTCTCGAGTCCGCTGCCCGGGCGCGGGGTCTGGGCCCGACTCTGCGCTTGTCTGTCCGAAGTCCATCCTGGCGCCGGCTGGCAGGCGGCTCTTCCCTGGTTCTCCCGCGTGGCGGTCTGTCATCGGATGCATTCACCTGTCCCCATTCAGGGCCTCCCCACAGTCCCCTCTGCTTGGAAAGCTGCTCTTTGCACGGCTCTGGGGTCTCCTTAGGTCCACCGGGCAGAGATGGCGCCTGTCGGTGGTCCCCTGGCCCCTCCGTCTAAAACTTCACCGCCTGCCGCAGGCGCCAGGCTGTCTGTCTGTCCATCATAAAGTGAGCCGCAGCTTATTAATTAATTTGAAAAACCTATATGCCCCTTCCTGGAACTGAAGCCCCTGATGTTGGGATACACACAGTAAGCACTGAAGGGGACCGTCTCCACGTGGGTGGCAAACCCAGTTACACCCAGTTGGAAGCCCCCCCTGAGCAGACTCTCGGGCCGCCTCCCTGCCTACTGCGGAGTCCGCTAGCTGCTTCCCCCCGTTCAGGTCCCGGTTGAGTCACAGATTGCGCATTGTTCACATCGGTTCCCGCTCAAAAAGTTTTCTCCTCCCCTGTGGGGACATTTCCAGAGTTGAACTAGGGGCTCCACCATCTCCCTTCCACGACTTCTCGCCCCGTTAACCTACTCCAACTGTGTGCGCTCCCGGGGCCCCGGGCCGGTCATTCCCGGTCCCTCTCTCAGCCACCACTTCCATTCACCGAGCCACGCCCTGCGCGCCTCGGCCTCGGACTCCTGCTGGCTCCGCTCCGCTGTTTCCTTCTGCCCGCGATGCCCCGCCCCACCCTGCATTGTCACCCCCACCCCCTACTCAGCTCCCCGCCCGCGGAGTGGACCAACGACCGCCTGCAGCAGCACCTGTGCTCTTAATCCAAGTGCAGTTTCACGCTCTCTCTCTCTTTCTTTTAAATCGGTGCATTATAGTGGGTCTCAATGTGACATATTCCTACATGCACAAATTGGACAACCTAATTCCTCTGAACCCCCATTTCCCCTCCCCTTTGTCCCCCTCGGCCCCCTTCCTCTACTCAACTTATCTCCCTTCTATTTTCATGAGGATCCCTCTCCCTCTTTTCCTCCCTGTTGCCTCTCTAGCTTCCACGAATGAGAGAAAACATTCAACCTGTGACTTTCTGAGTTTGGTTTATTTCCCTTAACATAATCGTCTCCAGTTCCATCCATTTTCTTGCAAATAACACAGTTTTGTTCTTCTTTGGCTTAGTAAAACTTCAATATGTGTATATACCACGTGGTATATATATATACATAATTTTTTTTTTGATACTGGAAACTTAACCCAGGCATGTTTGACCACTGGGCCCCATCCCCAGCTCTTTTTATTTATTTTTTGAGCCAGAGTCTTGCTAAGTTTCTTAGGGCTTCACTAAGCTGCTGAGACTGGTCTTGAACTTGAGATCCTATTGTCTCAGCCTTCCATATTGCTGGAATTACAGGTGTGTACCATCACCCCCTTCATCTATTGATGGATATCTAGTCTGGTTCCATAACTTGCTATTGTAAATTGCACTCCATGAACATGGGCATGCTTGTATAGCTATTGTATGCTGGTTTGAATTCTTGGCTGTGGAAGTGCAGTCTTGGCCTCACCCAGTCCTAGTGAGCCTGAGCCTGTCCTTCCTGATATCTCATCTTGCATTGTAGAGCGCTGCTGACACTGGAAGCTCCCACAGCTCATACATCAGTTAGATGGCCTCCCAACCTCCAGGACTCTCCCTAGAGACTCTCTTTCTCTGGTTGTTAATACTTATTTTCTCCAGCCGACCTTAAATTTCATGAGGTACAGGGATATTTTTTCCCCCTTGACCGCTTTCCCTTGTGGCTTTTGCTCAGGCTGCTCCAGCCAGGTCTTCGGAAGCCTCTCCACTGCTTCCCGGGTCTGGTTCAGGTCGCCTGTCTTCAGGAAGCCTTCCCTGACAGCTCTAACCAAGCATTCCCCTGGTACTTTCTTATGGTGCCATTGCCTGTTGCACTCTTGTTCTGTGAGCAGACTGCAGGGGCCAATCAGAGGGGGGCAGCCTTAGGGCCATTCCCATGGCAAAGCCACTGCTCCCTGCAATGTGTCATGAGTATGTATGGGCTGGTGACCAGCTCAGAAGAGAGCTGAAAGCTGAAGCCTCATCCCTTCTTCCTGCTTTAGTCCCCAAGTTGCTCCTATGGCAGGAAGAGGAGCATATACTGAAATTCAACTTCTGCAACCAGGTTTTATTCTTTTCTGCTGACACCTGGTAGGAATTTAGTCCTGGCGTTAACCAAACCCAGGTCTGGAAGTTCGTCCCAGTGGACAAAACAATGAATGTCTGAGAGATGCATATAGGAAGGGGGAGGGAAAGGAGAGGGCTCCATTCAGGACCAAAGAACAGAGAAGAAGAATCTGCTTGAAAATCCACTTCTCAACTCCAGGATTAGAGGGTTACAGATAAAGGAGGAATGAGGGGGAGAGAGAGAGACTAACAGAGGGGAGGAATATTCATCTCTTTTTTGGAATAAGCAGAGATCTTTCAGCAACTAAGGGGCTTCCTCTTTTACCTCCTTTCATGGTTTGGTGTTTCCTGTCATGTGGCTGATAGGTGTCTTTAGCCTTGAAGTGGGTAGAGAGGAGCTGGGCAAGTCTAGGTCAAGATAACCCTGTGTTATAGTTCCAAACAAAATCTCTCTCAGTGTGCAACATGTCTACATGCAGAGCTGATGGGTTAAGGCTGCCAACAGAGACTTATACAACATAGACACAGAGACGTCACTCCTTTTCAGGCTGCTCCAGTCACCTGTCAGACCCCTGAAGGCCCAACTGAAGGGTCAGTGTTTTCAGCAAAAGTGGTCTTCACATCTCTGAAAAGTAATCTAGGCAATATTGTTACCATAACCTACATATTATAGGTAGTATCTGTAGCAAAGCTGGTAGAAGATTGTGTGACTTCCAAATTTAGTGATTGTTTAAAGTCAACTAAGAGCAAGCCAATGTAGAGGATTTGTTTTTATTTTTTCCTTAGTAACCCTAATGTCAATATTCTGTTAAGGAGTTGATATTACTGACATGTCACTGAAATAATTCCTCTACTTAAGATCTTGCAAAAACTCTGCATTTCAACCAAGGGAAAGCAAATGGAGTCTCTAAAGTAACCCTTGAGGCTCAACATGATAAGGTCCTCTCACTTCTTTAATTTTCTCCTCCCTTCCCTCTCTGTTCCAGTCACACTGGCCTTGCTATTCTTTAAATGCCAAATTCTTTACTTATGATCTATTTAGGCTTTTAAATTTCTTTTTCAGTATTCTGCGTCTTTCCAAGAATTTGCTTGTTCCATCTGATTTGTTAAATTTATTGATATAAAGTGTTCATAACATTCTCTTGTAATTTTTAATATTTATTTTTTAGTTATAATTGGATACAATACCTTCATTTTATTTATTTTTATGTGGTGCTGAGGATCAAACCCAGGGCCTCGCACCTGCTAGGCGAGCATCTACTGCTAAGCCACAACCCAGCCCCCCTTTATTATACTTTAAATCATTCAGTAATATTCTTTAGCCTTTCAATAACTGTAAGGTCTGTAGTAATATATCCTCTTTATTTTTTCTTCTAATGTTGTACTTTTTTCCTAAACAGTCTAATTAAAGATTTATAAGTTTTATTATTTTTTCCCTGAAGAACCAAACTTCAGTTTCATTTACTTTTTTTCTCCTTCCTGTCTTCCATTGTTTTCATTTTCTTTTTATTCAATTCCATTGTAACCTCAAGATATTTTCTAAGTTTCTTTTTATTTTATTCTTTGATCCATGGGTTTTAAAAACAGTTATTTAATTTGCATCGTTTGATTCAGTTAGCTTATGTGCACTCAGACTTGTATGCTGAAAAATCCCAAGTTTTCAGGAAAGTTGTAAGATACTCAGGAACCCTTCACTTAATTTTGCTATAGTCTGTTCTGCTTCTCTTTCTCCCTTTCTGCATTCTTGCTAGTAATGCAAGATAGTAGATTTGAGAATATATTGCTGACATGATGACTTGTTTTCAACCTCTAAATACTTCAGCACATGTATCTTAAGAACAAAGATAGTCTCTTTATAACTACAGCACAATTAGTAAATGCAGGATATTTAATTGTGATATATATTTTTATATCTAAAATACTCTATATACTAATTTCACCAATTTTCCTGTTAAGGTCCTTCCTTATGACTTTTTTCACCTTATCCTACATTCACCCAGAATCACGTCTTGCACTAAGTTGCCTTGTCTCTTTAGTTTTCTTTACTTTGAAACATGTCCTTAGCTTTCCTTTGTTTTTCATGTCATCGATGATTTTGATAAATACAGATCAAAAGGTTTCTCAATTTGGGTTTATTTCCTTCTGATTAGAGTCAGGTTTTGTTTGACAGAAATAACTGTCTGATTTGTGTCCTTCTTAGTGCATCACATCAGAAGGTACACAAAATCAAATAGTCCCATTCCAGTGATGTTTGTTTTGATCACATAATTAAAGTAGAATTTGAGATTTCCCCTATGCCTTAGTTATTTTTGGATTTGTTTTATGCATTATGTGTAAAAGTTTTTTAGTGATAATCTGAAGCTTTGCATGATGTTATCTTCTTCCAGAGGAGATTTAATTTTGCTTTTGGCAGATGGATGGGCTAGGGACAGATCACCTTATTTTTGTCAGAGATTGAAATGACTTATATAGCTGGGCTTTGGTCTTTTAAAGCTTGTCTAATTTTGGTTCACCTTTCTTCTAAGAGGTTAGCAATTACATGTTCCAACCAACAGTGTTAGGTGTTTGTGGGTGCCCTTTCTCTTGGGTGGACCCAGAAGTCTAACTTTATTCTCCCAGCCTTTGAGGTGACCAGAATCTCTGTTCCTTCTAAACCTGTCCAGTACTGCTTTTGCTTTCTAAGTTGACAATTGCTTCAAGGGGAAAAGTGATCCCAAATGTTGGGCTTACTTTCCTTGACTTTGCATCTATTTTATATTTTGGACTGAAAGATACTGCTTTGGTAGATTGCTGATACTTTCAAATCAAATGTTACTATATTTATTTTCCAATTGTTTTTGGTGGGAGTGTTCATCCCAAATCAACTCAGTTTAGAACCTTTACAATAATTTAAAAACGATTATTGGGCTGGGGTTGTGGCTCAGTGGCAGAGCGCTTGCCTTGCACATGTGAGGCACTGGGTTCAATCCTCAGCAACACATAAAAATAAACAAAGGTACCGTGTCCATCTACAACTAAAAAAGAATATTTAAAAAATGATTATTGATCTCCCCTACACTGCTTGTGCATAGTAAACCAATAATTAATAAAAAAGTAAATATGGCTACATATGGGAAATCAAAGTCAAGTTCACAAATGCAATTAAAAAAGTAATAGTGTGTATAAAAACAATGAAAACCTGGCACTATATGTATGAGTAGAAGGAAACTAAATTTCTGAAACTTAAAAAGTCAAGTGAATCCTCTTTCAGGGGTAGCAAGCTCATTTTATTTGACTATTGTCATATAGTTGATAAATATATATAAATCAATGATTTTGTGTGCATACTATAACCACATTTCATAAATGTGGGCTATTATCTTTTCTGAGAAACAGAAAACTCATGATAACTTTGTTATTAGAAAAGAACATTTTTTCCCTAGGACCTTAGCAACATTAAATTAATTATAATCCAAGTAAGAAAAAAAATCATTTTTTTTGTGTGTGTCATTCTGGGACAACAGTGTCTTTACAGTATAAAAGTGTGGTCAAGGAACCTACATATTCCTATCTTAGTTTTCTTTCATCTGTTATAAGTGATTGGAGTAAAAAACATGTCCATTAACAATTCAGAATTACAAAGTGATATTTTCTAATATTCTTACATTATTTCCCAAGAATGTGCATTACCACTAAGGCAGGGGAAGGGCTGAGGGTTGAGAGTCTTCAAGCCTCAAGTGTAAAAAACTAACATTTTAGTTACATTTTTGGGACAATTTACTTCTGGTTTCAGTTGAGGATGCTAACAAACCATTCTCTCTACTGGCATCAACTGACTATATATTTTTTAAGTACCAGAAAACAATAAAACAGTAAGAACCCAAACTTCCTGTGTATAGCATATGACAGCGTGTGTGTGTGTGTGTGTGTGTGTGTCTGAGAGAGAGAGAGAGAGAGAGAGAGAGAGAGAGAGAGAGAGAGATTGATTTACCAAGTCACTATAAAATGGAGTTGTGGATTAGACTTGATGAATCAGTCAAACGAATTTGATTGTTTTTAAATCTGTAAGATCTTGAATATTTATCAGAGTATTGTTAGGTAATTTTAGAAACTTTGGTGCTGAAGATCAAATTGTAGCAGCACAATGATCAGTTATCCACGTTCCCTCTATTTCAGTGTACTGGGACCCTTTGGCTAATATTCTCTGTGATGAAGCTGTAACTTATACTTGTTCTTTTGTTAACCTTGCCTGTGGATGACATTGAATTTAATTGAATAAACTGTCTGTGGCTTCTTTCCCAGAATCTCAGGGACCCTGAGAGGGGTTTGGGTTGAGCTGCTTCCAGACACTGCTGTGCTGACCCGATTGGATCCTGCAGGGCCTGTGGTGCCAGATGCCAGTTTTAAGAAAGATTCAGCGTATTTCAGCAGATAGTTTCCACTGCCTCTCAACATTGATTCTCCAGTCAGTAAACTAACTGAAGCTGGCAGGAGAGCACCCGTGAAACACAATGCCTGTGCAGGCTGGGTTCTGGGGAAGAATCAGGGCTGTGGGCAATGCGGTCAGCAGCCACACTCTCCTAAGCGTCTGGAGGAATATGTTCCTGGACCTGTTTACATACTACGAAGTACTGGGCCTCAGCAATGGCTCCTCCTTCCTAAGCACGGTTACTTGTAAATGCTAGTGCTGGGTATTTCAGCAGTATGATGTGGATTTTACAAAAAGACTTTCCTTTTTTTTTCTGCCTCCAGAAGGATATACTTTAAGATTACTACTGAATCAAAACTCTCCACAGTTGTTAATCTAGTTCTTGATGCTAGGTATCAGCTAAATCCCCATCTGTGTCTGATGATGGCATTTGTGCAGACCCTGGGCTTCTTCTGAGGTCTGACTACAAGTCCCAGTTGTCTGAGCTGACAAGGACCTTGTTAGTCTTCTTCGCTGTACCATTAAAGCCTCAGAGCACAATAAATATTTAATGATGGAATGAATGAGAAAAGTAATTTATTAGTATCTCTGAACAAATTCCAACTGATTTCAGAGGAACAAATGATTTTTATTAAGACTTGCATCCTTGCCTTTCTTCTTCCAGACATAATTTCAAAGTGAACTCATTTTTGTTTAATTTGGAAGCCCTAGGAGCGTAGAGTCTACCTTTAAAAGTACTATGTTCTGCACTGAGTATGATTTGGTGCTTAAGAAATAATTTAAAAAGAGCATGCTTTGAAGTTTCAGTCACTAAGCTGAATGACAGGATTGTTCAGGCCAAATTATAATTTAATTATACGTAGTAATTTTTCTATTCTGCCAGATTCATTATAATTTATGGTGCAATCAACTTAAAAACTCATAAACTACCTTTTATTAAAATTACATTTTCAACCAAAGGAAGTTATTAAACATAAAAGCACTATAGGAACAATATACATATGTGTGTGTGTGTATTCAAAACTGATCAATAAAACAGATAACTCTTAAGGTTTTGTGGGATGCAGTGGTACATGCTTGTAATCCCAGCAATTTGGGAGGCTGAAGTAGGAGGATGACAAATTCAAGGTCAGCCAGAGTAACTTAGCAAGACCTTGTCTCAAAAAATAAAAAAGGCTGGGGATATAGCTCAATGATAGAGTGCCCCGGGTTCAATCCCCTGAACCACAAAACAAACAAACAAAAAACAAAAACAAAACCCCCCTCAAAAAAGCTTAAAGTTTTAATGTGTCAAGATATTTAGTATGTAATTTAATTTTTTTTTTAATTTAGAGACGGGGTCTCACTGAGTTGCTTAGTGCCTTGCTTTTGCTGAGGCTGACTTTGAACTCACAATCCTCCTGCCTCAGCCTCCTGAGCTGCTGGGATGATAGGTTTACACCACCATGCCTGGCAGTATATAATACTTTTACCATTACAATATTGTGTTGGTCATTATTATCTGAGAATAAACCCTTGACTGTATTCTTAAAATCAAGGTATGTCCTGAATTTCTGAATAAAAAGGGTCTGATGTTTTTATGGATTTTTTTTTTAACTTTTAGAAAAAGAAAATAAAGTACAATTTGATTGTGGTTATTCTAATTATAAATAAGTCCCATTTCTGGCATGGACTCGCATACAAACTCCTAACAGAACACTAATGTAGCAGATGGCTAGGGAAGGCCAGAGTTGGTAACGCAGTCCTCTGTGGGTCAAGCACATGGCCCACGCCACCTTCAGCTCCGCTCTGTGGGGTTGAGGGATTGGCAGGGATTGCTAGGGTCTGGTTGCATCCTGCAATTCACTGGGCCTAATTTCTACTTCTCTGTAACATTGGGAACTATATTCTGGGTCAAATGAAAACAAGATTGAAAGAGCCCAGAGAAGAAACCATGCTCAGAGATTTTCAATTTTGTAACTCTGGCTGCTTATCCCACTAAGCCGGGGAGCTTTAAAACAAAGAAGTTCAGACCCTGCTCCAGACCTCATGGATCACAATTTGTATTTACTGGAAAACAGTATTGCTTTTAAAAGTACTTTTAGGGGTCAGGGTTGCAGCTCAGTAGTAGTGCCCGTGCTTACATGTGTGTGGCCTTGGGCTCAACCCTCCTGCCACAGCTGCACCCAAACAAACACCAAACGGTCAGCTGCATCTCACAGTGATCATAGGAGACTGAAGATGCTTGCCTGGGTTTGGGTGGAGGAGGCAGGACTCCATGAATTTCAGGAGATGTAAAAGTCAAGGCAACAACCTCACTTGTTCACGATTGCATGCTCGGTCACAAAAATAGGCCCTGGCAAACAGTAGGCACTAAATAAAATTTTTGTTGAATCAAGTGTGAAAATCCAGCCTTTCCTCTTTCTCATGGTATGGAGTGCACTCTGGGCACTTCCTCCAAAAGTGCTGCAGGTTGCTGACCTACTAGCAAACCCTCATGTTTGACAGGCCACATTCAATACGCCTTTTCTTATTAAATGCTAGACTTTTGGGTTCATGTTTCTTCATTTTATAAATATCAGATGGTGCTTTATGTTTTTTATAAAAAAAATGATATATTTAAGAGAGGTTTTAATGAATGATCTATAATTTGAATAGAGAGATTAACCACAAAATAGAAATCTTCGAACTTTCGTTTATCCACCCCACCTAATTTAAAAAATGAATACTGATTGGGAGGTTGTCAGAGAAGAAATCATGAAATCCTTCTCTTCATCAGCAAACTTGCAGGAAAGACTAAGGAACAGGGAATGAGACCTGGACCAACAGGGAAATGATTCTCACTGACAAATACACCTGATCATGCTTCCACAAGTTCTACCATTTCAAAGACCCTTATTTCCTCTCTAATGGATACATGAATTCAGTGATTTCAGTTTTCAGTTTAGGCAACATGCATTTAAATCTGAAGGCATTTACTTCCATACAGATGTATCTACTTATCTATTTAAATATTTTTTATTTAACTATTATTTACAAAATCGAATTTATTTTTCCATATGATGTTATGCATAACTTTACTATGATTAATAAAACAAAATATTTTCTTATAAAAACCCAAATTATTCAAAATGTTGTGGTCAGGATCTTCTTAATGCAAAGGATGAAAAATGATCTTAGAGAAAGTTGGTCTTCTGTGAAAATACAGAGACAACATGTAAAATTCACACCTAACACAGGCCGTTATCTCCTTGGAGAAATCTAAAATGCTAACCAATGACTTGATTTTCCATGAGTCCCACTTTTCAGAAACAGAAGAGGCATCCAGCTGGAATTCAAGCCAATATACTACAATCGGGGGAAGTACCTGATACTCCAGGATCTTACATGAATATTATTAATGACTAATACTTTACAAAAATAATATTGAAGCAATTCTAAGTCTGTAATCTGTGGGTCTGCTACAATTATTGTATAATAATGATGTCACATAAACATATTTCATTAACTGATTTTGTTAGGAATAATATTAGCAGGTTCTACACAAGAAGTAAAAAGTGTTAGAAATAACGAATTTAAGTATAGATGAATTCTTTGTATAGTTTGCTTGTTAGGTGCTATAATTTTATTTATCATTAAAATTAATTTTCCCCAAAAGAGGACATAATAGGTGTGTGATCAGAATATAATGATCAGAAGTAGATGAATGGAGCAGAGCGTGGTGGTGCATGCCTGTGATCCCAGCGACTTGGGAGGCTAAGGCAGGAGGATCACAAGTTCAAGGCCAGCCTGGGCAACTTGGTAAGATCCTGTCTCAAAATAAAAATCAAAACATGCTAGGGGGGCTGGGGAGGCTGGGGTTGTAGCTCAGTGGTTGAGCACTTGCCTAGCATGTGTGAGGAACTAGATTCAATTCTCAGCACTGCATATAAATAAATAAAGTAAAGGTCCATTGACAACTAAATATATATATATATTTTAAGAAAAGGACTGGAGATGTGGTTCAGTGGCAAAGTGCCCCTGGGTTCAATCCCTAGTTCCACAAAGAAAGAAGTACATGAGCCATTTCAGGAATATTTTGTTGCCTTTAAAATTAAAAAATAGAAAACTGAAACAATGTTTGAATTGATAAATTTATATTAGCATTAGGGACATTTTTGTTTATAAATACTTCTAGGAAAAATCCAAGCATAGCAACTTATTGGCTAAAAATGTTAAAACAAGAGTCACACCTTGTTTTTTCTTGATATTCTGGGAAGACTATCATGTTCCAGTATCATGTAAACTGTGACTTCATTTTCTGTACTAATGTGGAGGTAGCTCCAGAGCTAATTAAATCCTGTGTGAAATATGTGAACGCAAAAAAAAAAAAAAAAAATGTGAACACAGTCACTTCTAATTTTCAAGTAATATAAACCTCTTGGCATTCTGTTCCATCTAAAAATGGTCAGCAAATCCACATCAGAGATAATCTGAAAACCAAAGTTCTGGTATATATTTTGTATGCATTGGAAGATCTCTTGAAAATTAACATGTGAACCACAGCTTCTGTGAATAAATTTTCTATTTTCCTAATTCACTTAGAGGGCAACTGTGGAGCACCCAGAAGTGTGAGGGTGGGAGTATCAGGAACAGGTGATGGGGTGTCATCCTGGCCCCACCTCTGCTAGCTCGGGGTAAATTGCTTAGCCTCAGTGTCTTTCTCCCAGGGACAGAGCAGAGTGAGGATGGCAGTGGCCGTGAGCCTCTGTCCACACTGGACAAGGCTGCCTCTATGTTGGTTTACACAGTTCTGGGCTTTTTGGGCACCTGAGTGTTTGGTACAGATGCTGACTGCAGAGGCCAAGAGTCTTGTCACATTTGATGTGGCCAGTGTCCTGCTGCACTCACAGTCCAAGCCCTGCAAGGAGGCATCTTGGAGGATGTTTAGGAGACTGGAGTTATGTGACATTTGCATTGACTTTAAAAAGTGGGCATTCGGGAATAGGGTTGCAGCACAGTGGTAAAGCGCATGCTGAGGATGTGTGAGACTCTGGGTTCCATCATCAGTACCAAAAAAAAAAAAAAAAAAAAAAAGGCAAGGGTGAGGGGTGGGGAGGTTGCATTTGAGATTTGAGTGGAGGATCACAGATGAAAATGGCAGAGGATTTTTGACATTGTCTTTATATATATTACTGACTATAAGAAGTAAACAAGTTCCCAGCGACTCAGGAGGTTGAGGCAAGAGGATTGCAAGTTCCAGGCCAGCTTCAGCGACTTAGTGAGGCCCTAAGCAGTTTAGTGAGACCCCGTCTCAAAATAAAAGATAAAAAGGGCTGGGGATGTGGATCAGTGGTTAAGCACACAGATGCGAACTCTTGAGACTCTACTGTCAAACCCAGTGTGGAGATGGCCAGTCCTGTGTCTCATCTGAACTTGTGAACATATTTAATGTAATTCTCTTATGTTCCGCTGCTAAAGAACTTAGACTTACAGTACTATTCTTTTTGGGAGGGCCTTTTCATTTTGTGTTTATAAAATCCCACACTCACTTTCCATTAGAATTTTAAAAACAAGATCACCAAACGTAGCTCGGCAAGGACAAATTCTTAGGAATTGCTCAACTAATTAATTCAATTCAGACTGGTGTAAAATGCTATGAATTCCTGTTATGCTGGGAAGCTTTTAAACTTCTAAAGATCCTTCCTAAAAGGAATCAGTAAAAAGCGCCTGAAGTCACCACTTCGTATTTTCTATTTGTTATATTGGCTTCAGTCGCGATTCAGAGACCTGCTGAGATGCTGCTGGCTGCCATTGCCGCCTGGCCATACTGTCTGCTGAGAAACTCTGTGAATGTTGGTTTGCCCTCCCTCCATGTTATGTTGAGAGAAAGAATGACTGTGAAACAAAGAACAAAAGAAATGAAACAGGGCAGCGGTCTAGGAGAATTCCACGTTGGTCGCATTTAATTGAAACACTCTTCATGGCTGTGAACCAGCTGGACTTGAGACAGCAGGCAGGGGAGGGGCAGGCAGGGGCAGCTCTCTTCTCCCTCCCATGGGGCTCTGGAAGCCCAGTCTGTGGACTTGTTTCTCCTTGCCTCTGAGATGAAATCCTGGGCAGATTCCATAGATTTTCTGGCTACTTAAAAAAAAATCTTGGTTAAAAAAAAAAAGCGTGCCATGAACTTGACCATCTAAGCCACTGCCAAGAGTTTAGATGAGTGGTGTTAGGCACATTCACATCCTTGTGCCAACCATCTCAACTATCACATTTTGCCAATTTGAAGATCTCCGCCCATAATTAGACTCCCATCATCCCTCCCTTCCGGCCCCTGGCAACTCCTAATTTCTGTCCTAATTAGGAAAATGGGATTTTTTTCAAAAAAATTATGTTTTGCATAATTTCCATCATCCTAATTTCTGTCCTCAGGAATCCGACACTTCCCATACCTCATGTAAGTGAATCGGTGATTTTAATAAAGGGTGACTGTCACGACAACTCTTATCGAGTTGGGAGCGCTTCCTTTCCCCTTGCAGCCGGCTCCAGGCGGGATGCGCCAGGCTTCCCTCTTTCCTCCCAGTCTCTGCCCCCTGCTGCTGCTGCCTGTTGTTTCTGACCCTGTGTCAGAGGGGGTGGGCCAGGGAGAGGGAATCTGCTGGGGGGGGGGGTGCAGCTGTCATCCACCCTTAGTGCCCTCTGAGTGTATGCAAGCCTGGGTTGTCTTCTCAGAGGGAACTTTCCGGGTTCACCAAAGATCCTGGGATGTAGCCGGCTGCCTTTCTTCAGAAGCCACACACGGATTTAAAAGGTGCTGACATAGTGGCTGGGAATGGCTTGTCCCCTAGGCTCTCAGGGATGGTGTTGAAGTATTTGATGCTGTGATGTTGTGCCACTGCGCCACTGGTGGTGTGGTCACCCTAGAGATGCCCAGTCTCGGGGCTGCTGGGCTGTGGGGTCAGTGGAAACACAGGAAATGAAGGTTAGTTGTGTGGGCAAGAGGCTGAGCAGTCCCCTGTGAAGTCCTGAGGGATTCGGAAGGCTCTTGCTCTGGGGCTTGTCCTTTATTGCTGGTTTATGAAGGCATTATTTATTGCTTGGTGGCACTTTAGAATGCGCAGTAAGC
This sequence comes from Marmota flaviventris, assembly GCF_047511675.1. Taxonomy (NCBI): domain Eukaryota; kingdom Metazoa; phylum Chordata; class Mammalia; order Rodentia; family Sciuridae; genus Marmota; species Marmota flaviventris. The sequence continues at coordinate 8,408,722 of NC_092503.1, read as the reverse complement.
TCTTTCAAGGGCAATTAACTCCAACTCCAGGGAACACAGGTCAGACTCCCAAGTGCTGTCCTTGAAGTCTTTTTGGTGTCTGGACACTGCACAGCACACCAGCCATTCCAGAACCGCCTTGCCCTGCTCTCCCTTCCTCTTCTGTTGCCTCTGGCTTGGGGAGGCCTCTGCAGCCGGCGCCTTCCGGCTGGCAGGATGCAGCAGTGCCAGGCGCTGCTGCGTGGCTCTCCTAGCTTCTGGGGCTGTGGCCTAATCTCTGAGAAAGGAGTCCCACTTAAATACCCTGAGACTTGCCGTGTCACACAGAACAAAGACAACTAAACCCAGAAGTCATCTCAACGTACCTTTCAAGCACTGAGCAACTTGCTTTATTCCAACAAGGTCGTTAACAAAAATGAGGCATTCGCTGACTTGATTGATAAAATTCCTTTTGAAAGAAGTTTTCTAGGTGACGTTAATAACAATATCTGAAATTGTACATCTTATTAACTCATCTCAAAAAACAAGTGGAAAACAAATTCAGGGAAAGTAGAGACATGGGAAAGACCTGGAAACCAGTTTGACACAAAAATATTACAAGTTATATGACAAAGGTAAACTAATGTTGGTCATTTGGGCAACCAATATTTGTAAACTAAACATGTGATTTATGAAACCAGGTGAGTTATAAGCCTGGTATCTGCAAATCAAGGAGTTAGAAAAACACAGAAAACAATGAAATGATTGAACTTGATATAATAGCTCTGTTAAAGTCTAAACCAGGTCAACATTATCTGGCTAAGCCTTCCTTAGTTTATTCATTCAACAAATATTTGTTGATCCCTGCTATGTAGTACTGGGAATTCAAACACAAAATACATCCTGGTCCTCAGGAGCTCACCGACTAGTGGTAGAAACTGGCAGATAAACAGTGATACTATCATGTGACAGGTCTTAAACTGAAGCTGAGCAGGGCCTGAGGTCCCATGCTCATGCTGTCAGGATGCCATCAGAGAACACTCAAGGGCAAGGCTGCAGACCTAGGTGGCTATTCTCACAGACCTTGGGGATGCCACCTGTGTCCAGCTTCCCATGATGCTGTGTCACTTAGTAAAAGAAAAGATGGCCGCTGACTGACTGAACCCTGTGATCGTACATGGCACTATCCTGACAACTATCCCCTGGCCACGGTATGAATAGCAACCTTCTGTGGAAGGGTGGACTATTCTGGGGGAGCATAGGAGATGGCAATTGAGCTGACTAATGATACCAATCTGTCAGCTACCTTTGATCTAGGAGCCAGATTTCCCAAGCAGATTGAGACTCAATGGATTGGCCTGCCTCTTTGGCCAGAGCTGTTCTTGATTAAGAGGATTGCTCCTGACTCTCTTGGCTGGTCAAGGATGTGTCTGCCCCTGGCCAACACATCATGTTGGATATGGGCCAATGCTGGTGGTAAGGTAGAATAATCAGTCTCCCAAGTATGAGAACAAGAAAGATGATTGTTCATGCTGCTCCCAGAAACACCCAGAAACAACCCCTATATAACCTGTGGGACCCAGTGCAAAATGCAAGTGTGGAGCTCTTTATTTAAAAATTTAGAATTTTACGAGGCACAGCAAAGCATTGAATCAAGTTTGGAGCCCTTATAAAACACTGGGTCCTGTGTGGCCACACAGGTCTCATATCTATGACAACGGCTCTGACCCATGTTAACATAAAAATATTACAAGCTGTGTGGAAAAGTAAACTAACTGTTGGTCATTTGGGGAACTATTGTTCAAAAACTAAAAAAATGTGCATTATGAAATGCAATGAGTTATAATCCGGATATCTGCAAATCAAGGAGTTAGAAGGACAGAAAACAAGAGCCGAGCTTGCTGTAACAGGGCACGTCGCCTCTTGTCTGTCCCACTGTGCCTCTGTAGAGCTATGTGAGTGACAGCCCTCTTCGTCCTTACAGTTGAAACAGTATAGATGAGGATGGAATGTGGAACGAGGCACCCTCTGAATTTAGGGGTTGAACTGTGAAGTGGAAGTCAACTTGGCCAGGACTCTCCCTCTGTGGACGGGCCTTCCAAAAATGAAGCTGGCCTCTGTGGAGTACCACACTAGGATCTGCACCCTGCTCCACAGACCCTGACGGTAGCCAAGTGCTTAAGGCAGGGGCTAGAGGAGCTGCGACAACAAGCTCAACTCTTTTGTTTCTATGTCTTTCTAACTCCTGGTGCAGTTCAGCCTGGTGGGATGCTGAGTGGCAGATGAGGACTGGAAGCCACTGATGCGCTTAGATCACACAGCAGCAACTAAAACCCTGACTCCCAAGCCCTGAGCATACTGGTGTGTACGTGGGGGGGGGGTGCCTGGTACTTCCCCTAGTTTGTAGCAGATCATGTGCATGTAAGAACACTGGGCTGAAATTCCTTTCCTGGAGTCCAATGTCCAGCTCTGCTCAATCACAGTCTCCTGACTGTGACAGGCAGTGGGGAAACCCTGTACCTGCAAGTACTCCTTTCTCCCCAAGTTCTCCTCCATAGTACTGCCTAGGCCCGGTGCATGTCTACCAGGGCGATGGAGTCCCAGGAAAGCTTCAGAAATTGGGAACCCTTGAGCTGAATATTTGAAGAAGGAAAGTTTCCTAAAAGCAAACTAATGATGTGTGTGTGTGTGTGTGTGTGTGTGTGTGTGTGTGTGGTGGAGGGCAGAGATGTGGACAGTATATGAGATATTATATTTTTCAGTTCTAGAATAATATTTGCTGATGTTATTTGTCTTTTTTTTTGTTTATTTATTTATTTGGTACTGGAGATTGAACCCAGAGGCGCTTTACTACTGAGCAACCCCAAGCGCTTTTTATTTTTTTATAAGTTGCTTAGGACCTCACCAAGTTGCTGAGACTGGCTTTGAACTTGAGATCTTCTTGCCTCAGCCTCCCCAGCCATCTTTTGGTTGTTTCATCATTTATATTTCCCTCATGATATATCTTATTTTTCATTCATTGAAAATATTTTGGCCAGGTTTGGTGCACATGCCTGTAATCTCAGCAGCTTGGTAGGCTTAAGCAAGAGGATCACAAGTTTGAGGACACCCTTAGCAACCTAGTCAGGCCCATAGCAACTTAGTGGGACCCTGTCAAAATAAAAAGTTAAAAGAGCTGGGGATATAGCTCAGTAGTACAGCACCCTTGGACTCAGTTCCCAGTACCAAAAGCAAAACAAACAACCCACCCATTTTGTTTTACCTCAACAAGGAGACTTCTGATAGTTGTTTAAAAATTATTGTTAGTTCCAGCATCTGCTACATAGTGGCACTAGATGCAGTTGATTTTTCTCTTGAGAATATGTTCCTTTTTGGTTCTTTACATGACAGGTAAGTTTATTTTTAATTGGCACATAATTGTACATATTTAGGGGCATAGTGTGATAATTTGATACATGTACACAATGTGTGATGATCAAAGCAGAGTGAGTAGCTTTTCTAGTTCCTCATACATTTATAATTTATTTATGCTGGGAACCTTCAAACTCTTCTAGTTATTTAAAAATATAGAAGTGGCTGCAAACTGTCACCCTACAGTACTATAGAATGCTAAAGCTCTATTGTTTTGATGCCCAATATCCAACCTTTCTCTGCCCCTCTACCTCATTCCTCCCCTCTAGTGATCACTATTCTAATCTTTATGTCTAGGAGACCAAAGTTTTAGCTTCCACATTATAAATGAGAACATATATCTGTCTTTCTGTGCCTGGCTTATTAACATATCCTCCTGTTCCATTCATGTGCTGCAAATAACAAAATTTCATTTTTTTCCCAAAGAAATAAATAACACTCCATTGTGTATATACAGTGCATTTTCTTTCTCCACTCATCCTAGGTTGATTCCAAATCCTGGCTATTGAGAATAGTGCTACAATAAGCATTGGGTGCAAATGTTTCTTCAACATACTGGTTTCATTTCTTTTGGATTAATACCCAGTAGTGGAATTGCTGGATCATATGGTAGTTCTATTTTTAATTTTTCCAGGTACTTTTTCTATAATGGCTGTACTAATTTACATTTCTGCCTACAATACATAAAGTTTCCCTTTTTCCCCCATCCCTGCCAACACTAGTTATTTTATTTATTCATTCAGTTATTTATTTGCAGTACTGGGAATTGAATCCAGGGGCTCATGCTTGCTAGTCAAGTGCTCTGCCATTGAGCTGGCTACCCTTGAACTTGCGATCCTCCTGCCCCAGCCTCCCGAATCACTGGGATTACGGGTGTGTGTCACCATATCAGGCTCCAACTGTTGTTTTTAATAGTTTCCTAATTTCCCCCTTTGTTCTTTCAGTATTTGCTTCATGTATGTTGGAGCTCTATTACTTGGTGCATATACATTTATGACTTTCTCATCATCATAAAATGCATTTCTTTCTCTTGTGCCCATCTTTGTCTTCACCTCTTGTTTGATGTCAGTATTGCTGCTCTAGCTCCTTTTTGGTCAATGTTGACATGTTATTGTCTTTTCTGTCCTCTATTTTCTATTTATCTTTGAATCTAAAGTATGTCTCTTGTAGATAGTATTGGCGAATCATTTTATTTCAAGGTCATTCTGCTAATCTTTGCCTTTTGGATGGAGTCTTTAAACCATTTATTTTTAATATAAATACCTATAGGTTAGGATTTCCACCCACTGTTTTGCTATGCATTTTACATGTCTGAGTTTTTTTTGTGCCACTATTCCTCAATTATTGCCCTCTTTTGCATTAAATGGAGATCTTCTAGTATATACATTTAATACACTTGTTTCATGTTCTATTTTTAAAGCTATTTTCTCTGGGAAGTACAATTAACATCTTTTTTTTTTTTTTAAAGTAGTTGGACACAATACATTTATTTTATTTATTTGTTTTTATGTGGTGCTGAGGATGGAACCCAGGGCCTCACACATGCTAGATGAGCACTCTAATGCTGAGCCACAACCCCAGCCCTATAATTAACATCTTAATTGAATATAATCTTCTTCAGAGTAATACGATTTAATTTCAACAGCCTATAACGTTTATTCTCTAGTGTCATTCTGTGGCTTCCTCCTTCTTTGTACTATTACTGCAATACAAATCACATCTTCATACATTAGAAGTTCATTAATACAATTTTCTAATGATTGTTTTATGATGCAGTTGTCTTAAATGACAGGAGAAAAGTTACAAAGAAAAGCACCTTTATGTCGTGTGTATATATTATATACATATAATATATACACACACACACACTTACAAATATATCTTTTAGTACTTTTATTTCTTCTTATGGATTTGAGTTACTGTCTAGTGCTTTTATTTAAGCATGAAAGACTCCTTTTAGTATTTTTTGTAGAACAGGCCTGCCTATGACAAATGACAAATTCTCTTTTTTTTTTTTGTTGTTGTTGTTCTGAGGATTGATCAATTTTTGATTATCTGGGAATGTTTTATTTTTTCCTTAATTTTAAAGAACAGTTTTGCTGGATATAGAATTCTTGAATGGGGCCTTTTCTTTCAGCATTTTGAATATATCATACCATTGCCTTCTAGCCTCCATGGTGTCTGTAAATCAGCAAAATATTATTTTTTTTCCAGTACTGAGGGCTGAACTCAGGGGCACTTTACCACTGAGCTACATCCTCAGCCTTTTTATTTTTTATTTTGAGACAGGGTCTTGCTAACTTACTTAGGGCTTGCTAAGTTGCTGAGGCAGGTTTTGAGCTTGCAATTCTCCTGCCTCAGCCTCTTGAGTTGCTGGGATTACAGGCGTGTGTTACCATGCCTGGGCTCAGCAAATCATTTTGTCGAGGAGTACCTGCAGTTGATGAGTCATTTTTGTCTTGCTATTTTCAAGATTCTATTTGACTTTGTTTCTTGGCTGATTGTGATGTATTTAGATAATGGTTCTCTTGAAATTATCTTATGTGGAATTCACTGGATCCCTAGGATAAGAAAATCAGTATTGTTAGTTTTTAAAAATCAAATGTAGTTAAAGTAGCTCCATTTAAAAAAATATTGCTTACATGTTGAATATTTTGGGTATATTGGACTAAATAAAAAATATTAAAATAAAATCTAAAAAAATCAAATGTAGTAAGCTTGTAGTCATGTCTCTTCAAATATTCTTTCGGCCTCTTTCTCTTCCCCCTCCTGAGATTGCTATTCTGTGCATATTGGCAGCTTGAAGGTGCCTCACAGTCTCTGAGATTCTGTTTGTTTTTCTTTACTCATTTTCCTTTCTGTTCTCAGAGTGGATTACCTTTTTTTTTTTTTTTTAAAGATAGAGTGAGAGAGGGAGGGAGGGAGGGAGAGAATTTTTAATATTTATTTATTTTTTTAGTTTTTGGCGGACACAACATCTTTGTTTGTATGTGGTGCTGAGGATAGAATCCGGGCCGCACGCATGCCAGGCGAGCGCGCTACCGCTTGAGCCACATCCCCAGCCCTGGATTATCTTGTTTGACTTAATTTTAATTTTAGGGATTCTTCCTTCTGCCAGATCAAATCTGTTATTGAGGCCCTGAAGTGATTTTTTTCATGTTGGCTTCTTTGGTTCTTTTTCTTTTTCGTGATTTCTATTTCTTAATTCACTATCTGGTGAGACTGCATTCTCAGACTTTTCTTTAAATTTTTCAGACATGGTTTCCTTTAGTTATTTGAACATATAATACCTGGCAAATGTCTTTTTTCTGTTCAAAATCTGGGTTTCTTCAGAAAGTTTGTATTGACTACTTTTTTTTTCTTCTGCAAGTGTTATCATTTTTTTATTTTTGCATGTTTTATAATTTGACTGAAAATGGGACATTTTAGTCAAATTATAAAACATTTAATTCTAGAAGTTAGATTATTGTTCCAAGCTAGGTTTTTGTTGCTGTTTTTTTAAAAAATTAATTAATTGATTGATTTTTTATTGTTGCTCTTTGTTTAAAGGAAAAAATTCTGTAAAATTTTTATTCTTTTGCAGACTTTGCTCGGTTAGTGGTTAGGTGGTGATTAGACAGAGATTTCTTTAAATGCCCTAACCACTAAGTCTTCCATCCTTTGCTGAAGGGCTCCATAGGGGTTGAGACATGCCTTCAATACTTTGGCAGTTTACAATTCTGCCTTAGTCTACAATTTCTGATTCTGCAGATCCTCTCGGCAAGTGAGAGGAGAAATTGAGGCCTTCTTGGGTCTTTCCTGGGCACATGCACAGTCCTACAAATGCACCCTAATTTAGAGATTCCCAGGAGTATGTCAAAGTTTTCCAAACCCCCCTTGGACATCTCATTTCCTAGATCTTCCATTCCCCACCCCCTGCCCCCACCAGTTTCTTTTTTGCTACAACTGATGTCACCATCTCAGGTAGCTGTAATGTTAAATAATTGCTCCTGCTTTTAAAAATTGTGCTTATTAATTTAACAATAGTGCCCTGACAGCTGGGGAGGCTGAGGCAGAAGGATCACCAGTTCAAAGCCAGTCTCAGCAACTTAGTGAGGCCCTAAGCAACTTAGTGAGATTCTGTCTCAAGATAGGAATAAAAAGGGCTGTGGATGTAGCTCAGTGGTTAGTACCCCTGGCACCAAAAATCAAACAAACAAACAAACAGACAGACACCTAGTGCCCTCTGGTTAGGACTTTGTCAATGAGCAAGCTCTGAGTCAAGTCAAATAAAGACAAGCCCCGTAAATGTGCTTTTTCCAGGCAACTGCCAAATAGTAAAATAATGACAATTGTCTCTGGAATGTGGTTTTTTTGGGGGAGCATCAAGCCTGTTTTGTTCCCATCAGTGGCTGCTAGGCTGCGGTTTTTCTGTTTTGTGGTTTAGAGTCTGCAGGTTTCCAAGTCTTTCCTGGAGCTGAGGAGAGCAGGATGCGGGCAGGGTGCCTTGTGATGCTGGAGCTGGCTCTTCTTACTGGGCTCAGCCATTTTGCATTACTAAAGCTCCTCATTGTTGAGGGTTTGGCTGGTTTCTAGAGCTGTTTTTAAACATGTTTATTTGGGCAATTTTGGTCTACTTTCCATTGCTTTTATGGGAGAGCAGATTTTCAGAGGCCTTTATTCTACCATCCTAGAAGTGTTTTCTCCAAACACATTGATTTCTTTATTGTGCCTTAATATAATGGTGCATTTAGGACCTGTTGAAAGCTCAATTTTTTCCTAGAGTGCTATAATAACCAGTAGCCAAATTGGTTAGCAATATGTTAGAGTGGGCTACGAGGGGCCACTGCACAGTGCATGGACTTTGTCACAAACATGCTTCCATGATTATGACTGACAGGCCTAGAACACAAACTGGACAGCTTTTGATTCAGTAATAATGACAACTGTTCAGCAATGTAATAGGCCAAGTATTTACTATCACCTAGGGCTGAGGAAACAAAACTGAATAAGAGAATCACTACTAGAACAGCTTGTAAAAGTTGCACCCTCAGAGTGATTAAAGAAAGGCTAGGTGACCATCTTTTAAGAATCCAGATTTAGATAGGAGAATATCAAAGCATATTACAGTTAAAGTTCACTCCAAAGCAAACATTTTTTAAGAGTCTGGGGACCCCTGTCCCCAGTCTCCCAGACCTATCAAAATGTTAGGACAAAATATTCAGTGAGAGTTTGGAGTCTCTTTTATGGTGCTGGGGATCAAACCTAGGGTCTTATGCATGTTAGGCAGGTGCTCTACCACTGAGTTATACCCCAACCCTATATTTTTGAACTCTACCTATCAAGATCTCTTTTGGTCATTAAAAACATATGTTTTGTAGCTTAGTGGTAGAGTGATCACCTCACATGTGGAATGCACTGGGTTTGATCCTCAGCATCACATAAAAATAAAATAAAGGTATTGTGTCCAACTAAAAAAAAATTTTAAAAAATGTGAAGTTGATGACCAGTTAGCTATGCCATAGCGTTTGACTGACACCTAGTGGTAAGTATGAATATTGATATAATCTAAAAAGAATAATAAAATTTTTATTTTATAAAAATCATGAATATAGTGATAAAAATTTACTTGTTTTGAATTCCACTTTCAAAAAGGAGTTAAAATTGTTAAATTTTATTTTATATTTTTTAAAAATTATTTTTAGATATACATGACAGCAGAGTGTATTTTGACATATTATATATACATGGAGTATAACTTCCCATTCTTGAGATTGTACACGATGTAGAGTTATACTAGTCATGCATTCATATACGAACATAGGGAAGGTATAGCTGATTCATTCTACTGTCTTTCTTATTCCCATCCCCCACCCCTTTATTCCCCTTTGTCTAATCCAATAAATTTTTATTTTTCCTCCCCTCCTTCCTTATTGTATTAGCATCTGCATATCAGAGAGAACATTTCACCTTTATTTTGGGGGGAATTGGCTTATTTAACTTAGTATGATATTCTCCAGTTCCATCCATTTACCAGCATATGACATAATTTCATTCTTCTCTATGGCTAAGTAATATTCCACTGTGTGTATATATAGTACTTTTTTTTTTATCTATTCATCTGCTGAAGAGAATCTAGGTTGGTTCCATAGCTTAGCTATTGTGAATTGAGTTGCTGCAAACATTGATATGGCTGTTACTGTAGTATGCTGACTTTATGTCCTTTGGGTATATCCCCAGGAGTGGGATAACTGGGTCAAATGGTGGTTCCATTCTAAGTTCTGAGGAAACTCCACACTGCTTTCCATAATGATTGTATTAATCTGCAGTCTCACCAGCCACGTTTGAGTGTACCTTTCCCCCACATATCCTCATCAATATTTATTGCTGCTTGTATTCTTTTTTTTTTTTTAAAGATGGAGCTAATGCTGAAAGCTCCAATGAAGTCTTTTTTTTTCTGAGAGAATTTTTTTTTATTATTTATTTTTTAGTTATTGGCAGACACAACATCTTTGTTGGTATGTGGTGCTGAGGATTGAACCCGGGCTGCACGCATGCCAGGCGAGCGCGCTACTGCTTGAGCCACATCCCCAGCCCTATTGCTGCTTGTATTCTTGATTGTTGCCATTCTGATTGGAATGAGATGAGATCTCAGTGTAGTTTTAGTTTGCATTTCTCTAATTGCTAGAGATGTTGAAAATTTTTTCATATATTTGTTTACCACTTGTATTTCTTTTCTGTGAAATGCCTCTTCATGTTCTTGTTTCATTTGCTGTGAAGAAGCTTTTTAGTTTGATACCATCCCATTTCTTGTTGTGCTTTAGGAGTCTTGTTGAGGAAGTTGCTTCCTAAGGAGTTGGGCCTACATTTTCTTCTAGTAGGCACAGTTTCTCTGTTCTAATGCCTAGGTCCTTGATCCTCAAAAAGTTGAGTCTTGTGCAGGGTGAGAGATAAAGGTTTAATTTCTTTTTGCTATGTATGGATTTCCAGTTTTTCCAGCACTTTTTTTGATAGTGCTCTGGCTAAAGTTTCTATGTTGAATAGAAATGTCTTTTGAGAGGCTGTCTTTTCTCCAATGTATGTTTATGGCGCCTTTGTCTAGTATGAGATGATTGTATTTATGTGGGTCTGCCTCAGTGTCTTCTATTCTGTACCATTGGTCTTCATGTCTGTTTTGGTGCCAATACCATGCTGTTTTTGTTACTATAGTTCTGTAGAATAATTTAAGGTCTGGTATTGTGATGCCTCCTGCTTCACTTTTCTCACTGAGGATTGCTATTATGGGAGAGCAGATTTTCAGAGGCCTTTATTCTACCATCCTAGAAGTGTTTTCTCCAAACACATTGATTTCTGTATTGTGCCTTAATATAATGGTGCATTTAGGACCTGTTGAAAACTATTCTGGGCCATTTGTTTTTCCAAATGAATTTAATGACTGTTTTTGCTATTTCTATGAAGAATGTTATTGGATTTTTAATAGGAATTGCATTAACTCTGTATAGCAATTTTGGTAGCATGGCCATTTTGACAATATTAATTCTGCCTATCCGAGAACATGGGAGATCTTTCCATCTTCTAAGTTCTTCTTTAATTTCTTTCCTTAGTGTTCTATAGTTTTCAATGTAGAGGTCTTTTACCTCTTTTGTTAGATCCCCAAATATTTTATTCTTTTGAGGCTATTGTGAATGGGATAGTTTTCCTAATTTTTCTTTCAGTTGATTCATCATTAATGTATAAAACACAATTGATATATTGGTGTTAATTTTATATCCTGTTAGTTTGCTGAATTCATTTATGAGTTCTACAAGTTTTCTGGTGGAGTTTTTTATTTTGGGGGAGTGTCTTCTAAATATAGAATCATGTTGTGGGCATAGTTTGAGCTCTTCTTTTCCTATTCCTATCTCTTTAGTTCCTTTCTTTGGTCTAATTGCTCCAGCTAGAGTTTCTTTGATGAAGAGAAGTGGTGAGGGCATCCTTGTCTTGTTCCAGATTTTAGGAAATATTTTCAAATTTTCACCATTTATAATGATGTTGGTCTTCGGTTTAACATATAGAGCTTTTACAATGTTGAGTTATATTCCCTCGTTTTTCTAGTGTTTTGAACACGAATGGACACTATATTTTGTCAAATGCTTTTTCTGCATCTATTGGATAATCATGTGATTCTTGTCTTTAAGTCTATTGATAAGATGAATTACATTTATTGATTTCTGTATGTTGAACCAACCTGGTACTACTGGGATGAACCCCACTTGATCATGGTGCATTAACCTTTAAATATGTTTTTGTATGTGATTTGCCAGTATTTTATTAATAATATTTGTATCTATGTTCATGAGGGACATTGGTCTGAAGTTTTCTTTCCTTGATGCATCTTTGTCTGCTTTTGGTAGCAGAGTGACAGCTTCATAGAATGAGTTTGGAAGGGTTCCCTACTTTTCTATTTCATGGAATAATTTGAGGAGGACTGGCGTTCTTAGAAGGTCTGGTAGAACTCAGCTGAGAATCTGTCTGGTCCTGGGCTTTTGATGGTGACTTTAGTTTCATTGCTTGAAATTGATCTATTTACATTTTATGTGTCTTTCTGATTTAATTTGTGTAGGTCATATGTCTCTAGAAATTTGTCAATGTCTTCAAGATTTTCTATTTTATTAGAGTATATATTTTCAAAACAGTTTTTTATAGTCTGTATTTCAGTAGTGTCCATTATAATTTCCTTTTTCATCATGAATTTTAGTAATTTGAGTTTTCTCTCTTTCTCTTCATTAGCTTGACTAATGGTTTATCAATTTTATTTATTTTTTCAAAGAATCAACTTTTTATTTCATTGATTAATTTTTTTTGGTTTGTTTCATTGATTTTGGCTCTGATTTTAATTATTTCCAGTCTTCTACTGCTTTTGGTGTTGATTTGTTCCTCTTTTTCTAGGATTTTGAGAGGTAATTTTAGGTTATTTCTTTTAATCAATGAGCTCAATGCAATTAACTTTCCTCTTTGAAATGCCTTCATAGTGTCCCAGAGATTTTGATTTGTTGTGTCACTATTTTTATTTATCCCATGTAGTTTTTTATTTCATCCCTGATTTATTGGTCATCCAACAGCATATTATTTAGTCTCCAGGTGTTAGAGAACTTCTATTTTTTTTTATCGTTGATGTCTAATTTCATTTCATTATGATGTGATAGAATGCAAGGTATTATCTTTTTTAAAAAAAATATTTGCTAAGAGTTGCTTAGTGGCCTATGATATGGTCTATTTTAGAAAAGGAATGTGTGCTGCTGAGAAGAAAGTGTTTTCAGTCATTGATGGATAAAATATTCTATGTATATCTGTTAAGTCTAAATTATTAATTTTTTTTTAGTTATAGAGTTTATTTAGTTTTTGAGGATCTATCAAGTGGTGAGAGAGGCATGTTAAAGTCACCCAGTATTATTGTGTTGTGGTCTCTTTGATTCATGAAATTGAGAAAGTTTTGTTTGATGTATGTAGATGCTCCATTGTTTGTTGATGCATATTTTCCTCAAGCCATATGAAATGTTCTTCTCTGACCCTTCTGGGACTAACTATGGCTTGAAATCTACTTTATATGATATTAGAATGGAAACCACTGCTTGTTTATGAGATCCATGTGAGTGATCAGTTTTTAATCCCTCCTTTCACTCTCAGTCTGTAGATGTCATTGCCTATGAAGTGAGTCTCTGAGAGACAGCATATTGTAGGATTTTGTTTTTTAATCAAATTTGCCAGTCTTTGTCTTTTGATTGATGAGTTTAGGTCATTTATAGTCAATGTTATCATTGAGAAATGATTTTTATTCCCTGTCCTTTTGACTCATTTATGGTTTTTAATTTGAATTAGTTTCTCCTTTGATTGACCATTCTTCTAGTGTAGTTCCTCCCTTTGCTAGTTTTCACTTTTATTTTTCATTTCTTCTTCATGAAATATTTTATTGAGTATATTTTATAGTGCAGGCTTTCTAGTTTGTAAATTCTTTTTAACATTTGTTATCATGGAAGGTTTTTATTTCATCATCAGTTCTGAATTTTGCTGGGTATAGAATTCTTGGCTGGCATCCATTTTCTGTCAGAACTTGATATATATTATTCCAAGACCTCCTAGCTTTGAGGGTTCTGGGTTGAGAAATCAGCTGAGATCCTAATTGGTTTCCCTCTAAATGTAATCTGTCGTTTTTCTCTGGAAGCCTTTAAAGTTCTATCTGGATTCTGTATGTTAGGCATTTTTCATAACAATGTGCCTTGGTGCGGGTCTGTTGTAATTTTGTATATTTGGGGTTCTACAAGCCTCCTGTATTTGATTTTCCATTTCATTCTTTAGGTTTGGGAAAATTTCTGACATTATTTCATTAGAAAGTTTGTGTATTCCTTTGGTTTGTATTTATTCCAATATTCAAATAAATTTGGTCTTTTCAGGTTATCCCATATTTATTAGAAGTTCTATTCATGGTCTCTTAACATCTTTTCTCCATGGTCAACTTTATTTTCAAGGTTATATATTGTCTTCATTACCTGAAACTCTGTCTTCAAAGTGTCTAGTCTGTTAGTGATGTTTTCCATTGGATTTTTAATTTGGTTTATTGAATCTTTCATTTCAAGAATTTCTGCTTGATTTTTTTTTTCAGAATCTCTCTTTACTGAAGTGATCTTTCATTTCCTGATTTTCTCTCTGATTTCACTCCTTACATTGTCCTTTACCTTCTAGACTGTTTATCTACATACATTTTAAACTCATTCTCTGACATTTCCTCCACTGTGGTGTTGATGGGTGCTGTTATTGAAGTGTCTTAGTTTATTTGGGGTTATTTGTTCCCTTGCTTTTTCATGTTGTTTGTATGTCTACCTATGTAACAGTATAGATCTGGGGCAGGAGAGTTTCTACCCTGTGGACTTATAGCATCCCTGAAGATTTCCAGTGTTTAAGTAATAACAAAACCAATGCAAACAATCTACAACATTAAACCAAATAGTTCTTGCTATGGCATCTACAATGTTAATTGTCACAATAAACAGAAGTGATATGATCAGTTATTGCCTGCAGTAAAAACAGTAAGTTTTCAAAAGTGTTTACAATTTTGAGTGGTGGTCAGGGAGAGAACAGAAGTGATGTAGGATGTGATGATTATGAGGGAAGAGGAGAGAAGATAAAAGTAAGAAGTTATAGTTAGAGTGAAAGAACAATATGGATTGGCTATAGAAAAGAGAGAACCAAGGAAAACAAATAAGTGAGAGGAAAAAATATATAAAGTAAAAATTAAAAAAAAAATAAAAGAATACAAAAACAAAATTGAAATACACTAATCAAACATCCTGGTCCTCAAAGTACTGGCTTCAAGAATACTAGAAATGAGAGAAAAAAAACAACTCATCTATGAATATGTATAAATGTCCATGTTCTGTAAGGACACAATTGAACAGAGAAAAGAAAATAAAATCTCAATGAAAAGTTAAAGAATTGTTTCCACTGAAGTTCAAATGATTCTCAGTTTTCCTTCTCAGAAGTATTAGGTGAGGTGGTCTGAAGTGTGATGCTTGCTCCACCCTCCTGATGGGGTTGCTGGAGTGAGAGAGGTGATCCTGTAGGCAGAACTCCTGGAGGTAGGGTTTTGGCTTAGGTAGGCTCCAGGTTCTTGGTTCTTTGTTGAAGGTCAATTGGTTGGTCTGAAGATTCTAAATCAGCGCACCTCCAGGGCCCAGGAATTGCCAGTCCATGCTAGAAGACTTCACCCAGGGACCTCTCCTGGGTTCCACTCCTGTGGTGGAGGAGCCAATTCCTAGTTCACTCTATCACCTGTGGACCCCACATTTTCTGGTCTCAGGTTTAGTCTCCAAACTCAATCTCTCCCCTGACACCCTTTTGAATTCCCAGCCAGGTGCATCTCTCCCAGTCGCTCCTACAAGCAGCTGGGTTGGAGAGGGACGGGGAGAACCAGTTGGGCTTCCATGACTAGTAGTCTCTTAAGTAAATCCCTCTCCATGTTTGATCTTCACCTGGTCACTTAGGCACACTCTATGTTGGCAGTGCATTTGCCAGGTCTGTATTTTGGGCCAAATTTGGGTTTGCCATGAATTGGCTTCTCCAGCTGCTGGCCCCCATGCTGTGGCTACAAAGTGGTTCCTTCCTGTGTCCTCTGAAAGCACTCGGGAGAGATGCATCTTCTTTCCTGCACAAAGATATTGTGCAGAATGCTTTTCAGTTTGGTTGGGTAGTGTCTTTGATCTCTGATCTCTCCTTACCCAGACACTCCTCAGGCCTCCTAAAAATGTGGGTTCCTTTAATTCCCTTATCCCTCGAGTTTGCTTGTGGTGGGGCTGCTCTGGCTGGTGTCTCTGGCCACGGTAGTGGCGGTGGCACTTGGGATTTCTTCCTTATTTTATTACATCCAGCCTCCTGAGTCCCCAATCTGCTTTGAGTATCTAGTATTAAATCCTGGTAAAGCCCCCCACCAACTCTTTTTACCCACTTTGCTGAGAAGCTGACTGTCTGCTTTCTTAGTTTCACTCTACCTTCTCTATTTCACCATCCTGAATCCTTATATCCTATTTTATCCTTAAAATAATTTTATCCTGAAACTTCAAACTCTTCAATATCTTGAATAATTGATTTTATTTATAATCTAAACTAAATTACCTTATTTTTTTAACTCCCTTCAGTTATTCTACTTTTCTTGGTAGGTTAATAAGAAAAACAGCATCTAAGTTATCAGTTTATTAAAGTTTAATGATGTAAGTTGATATCACTGAAACATATTCTCTAAATATAAGGGAGAATTACAAATACCAATCCAACTCTATGAGTGCTGTGTTTTCACAATGGTGACACCCTTTTTGTGACATTCTTGTTTGGATCTCTGAACAAGATTGGAGAAGGCTGATTCTGGTTAGACCCAGGCACTATGTTTAAGAAACAATAGGTGCAAGCCAGTCAATGGGGGGATTAGGCCCATGTTTGGGTCTCTTCAGAATGCCTGTATGCTAAATAAGTTGAGATAAATAGCCTTGGCTATTGAGCCATTACACACACACACACACACACACACACACACACACACACTTTCTGATTTACTTGTAGAAAAAAGAGTAAGGTAGAATGTGTCAAATTTTTCACAGCAAGTAAAGCGTATTAATATTAAGGCTAGATGCAAAAAAAAATCAGTTGATGTGGTTGATATGTTTTAACAATACAGAAAGTGAAACTTGGGACTGGGGTTGTAGCTCAGTGGTACAGTACCTGCCTACCATGCACAAGGACCTGATGGGTCTTATCCCATCACTGAAACAAAACAAAACAAAACAAAACCTTACCAGGAGAGAAGAAACATTTTGACATAATATACAAAATACTGCTTCTCTCATTATGATTGTGACTTTGAAAGGGATTATACACTTCAAATAATTTTCCTTCTACAGCCCCCCACCATATGGAACATATGGTTTAAAAATAGAAGAAAACCAGTTCCTTTTCCCAGTTAAAATAAGAAAAGGAAAGCCTTGAGAATGGCAAACCACCTTCTCTGTGAAGACTGTCTCCTTGCAGATCTGGCTTTCAGTTCATGCTTTCAATCTCCACCCTGTGCTGCTCAGAGGACTCCACAGGCCCTGTCAACAACCCTCAGATGGCTCAAATGCAATGATGCCTGTGTCAGAGAAGATGACATTCTGCTTCTTTCATCTATTTTAGTGATAGGCAAATATGGCAAGAATTACAATATATGTATTTATTACATTATTCATTTTATTATTTAGCTTCTGTCAGCTTAAGGTTAAACAATGGAAAGGAATAGAATTCATGAGAAGAATGTTAGTGAATGTAGGCAAACCCAATTGCAATTTGAAGATTTTTATACATCCAACTCATTTGCAAAGTTGCTTGCGGTTACCAAAAGTCTTCTAGACACAGGAAACTTAGGCATATTGCCTTATAATTTATCATAAATTCTTCATGTGCCTGAAGAAATTCTTCATAAATTTTAAGAAAATTCAAAATTTCCATTTAATATTCTTTTTTCCAAATAATATAAAACCAGTTTCTCGGAGTTTTCTCACACGGCAATACCTTAATCTTCCAATTATTTTTGTTTAATCAGTTTCAATGTGGGGTCTACAGATTTCTACATATTTAATAAATTGAATTAATTTATGGAAGTACAGAACATAGATTTAGATGCTTAGCAAATATCTGAAAAATGTTTAGTCGACTGGATAATTATAAAGAATAATTAGAATCATAGAGGATATCAGTCTCAAATCCATTTTAAGGTTTCCAAAAATTGGTTGTAGATTTTTTTAAATAAGTAATAATAATAATTAGTGACAACCCTTATTTAATCTTCTTGCCAAAATTAATATTTTGTAGCTGGGCACTGTGGCACACATCTATAATCCCAGTGACTCCAGAGACTGAGGCAGGAGGATTGCAAGTGTAAAGCCAGCCTCAGCAACTTAACAAGGCCTAAGCGACTCAGCGAGACCTTGTCTCTAAATAAAAAATATTTTTTTAAAAAAAGGATGGGGATGTGGCTCAGTGGTTAACTGCCCCCGGGTTCAATTCCTAGTACCAAAAATAAAAAAAAAAATAATTAGTATCTTATAAATTTTAGAATGATCATAAAACTTTTTCTTTCCTTCTTCTTCCTTCCTTTCATATTAAGGATTGAACCTGGGGTGTTTTTACCACTAAGCTACATTCTTAGTTCTTTTTATTTTTATTTTGAGATGAGGTCTTGCTAAGTTGCTGAGCAAGGTTGGTCTTGAATTTGTGATCCTCCTGCCTCAGCCTCCTGAGTTTCTGGGATCACAGTCATGCATCACCACGCTCAGCATAAACACTGTTTAACAAGATGGAACTATCCCAGTAATAGATAACAGGTGTAATTCCAATTTTTAAAATGCCATTAATGCAATAATTTATTTAAAATCATTCTTTGTACCTCACAAGGACAGCAGGTTGGTTAGAAGAAAGTACATTGGATTACAGATAAGAAGATTTGTATTACAGTGTTAGTCCTGTTAACTTTCTAGGCTAGTCACCTACTGCAAATCACTTAAAATTCCTGAGCTTTGAGTTCTCCATGTATATCATTTATTTTGTTTGGCTCCACTGCTGGGCTGTAAAAAACGTGCATGTAGCATTCAGGTCTGGTGCCCACTTCACCTGCAGCCTCCTGCCAGTTCCCGACATGGCAGGCCCTCCACTGACGTCTACTGGCCGACTGCACTAACATTAGAAAGTGAAAATGTGAGCACTATCACACATGCCCTGGAAGACCATGGAGGTCTTAAATGATAGAGTGATATTTGGGGAAATGGGTACACTCTCCACATTTATATCCTTGGTACCTAATTTAAGAAATTTTAAGAAGTAAATGTGTTAATAATTGAAAGTTACTTGATAATTTTAATAATCATAAATTATTTCAAATCACTACAGATAATATGGCAATAAATATTCTAAAAAGTAGGCCACTTAAAGGATCAGAAGAATACCTTTATTGCTTTATATCAACAAGATTTTGGAAATAAAATAATATGTGATTTTTCAATACCACAGGCAAATTCTCTAAACAAATTCAGATAAAAAAGTCAAATGTGAATTCCCTATAACAGCCATAATATGTAACATCATACCCTGTTTTTAAAAGATAAGCAATTTACATGTATTAATGTATATATATATATATAAAAAGAAAAATTAACCTATAAATTTGTATATAACATAGATGTATATAAATACTTGGAAAAGGCCTTAATGATACTCACCTAACTAATAACAGTGGTTTTCTTCTGGAGAGGGGAATGAACTGCATAAGGGTAAACAAGGACTTTTGCTTTATTGGTGCTGCCTGAATTTTCTCATAGTAGGAATGAGAAAAAAGACAGATGAGAACATATCACCCATCCAGAGAATCCCCTAATATATAAAGGGTAATGATCTGCTTAATTTAATACAAATAGGGAGAGAGTTTTTGTTCTTGCAGGGAGGAAGTACTTTTGTCTTCAGTATCACCACATTTAGTTATTCTTTCATAGAATGGGTGAAATAGTTTCCCTATAGAGAAGGAAAAACTCAATGGTGAAAGCACTGATATGTAGTTAGAATCTATGATCTAGATATCTAATATTACACATTAGATAGCATACTACCCCCCCACCCCCCGCAAGTTAGAAGGATTAAGGAAAAATAGATTCTTTCGATACATATAGTGGTAACGGGAAACTAGTAATCAAGGATTACAATATAGCCTTTGAATATTCTATTAAATAAATGAGTTAAAGTGTTATCTTTACTTGTTTTATTATTTTATCACAATTCACTTGCTCAGTTCATTAGACAAAAAGACATGTTGACTAAATACAACGTAATTTCTAGTTCCCGAGGGGCCTGTGCATCATTACCTGATTGTTATTGTTGACTTGCTTCATGGCTCCCAACCTCCCCCTGCTGCTGATGGGTCTTCCTTCCCTAAGGTTTTCCTCATTTCTGTGTCTTCCTCCGGCTCCAAGAGCACTCCTTCTTCCATAAACCTCCTTTCCTGGGAATAGGACCTTCTTCCATACTGTGTTCCTTGTAGGTAGTCTGTGCCCAGCAATGGCTCCTGGGTCTGTGGTATGTTTGGATCATAACTCCCCAGGGTTTCTCCCATTACTCTAGGATCATAAAATCCCTCTGATCTTAGAGAAGGATATCTGTTGTCTTTCTGCTCATAAGTATTCAGTCTCCTTTCAACCACTTCCCGGATCAACACTGCAAAGTTCAGAAGTCATTATGATTTTTATATTTTTGATGAGTATAAAACATTCACCAGGCCCCCTCCTTCCTATATCATAACCTTTAAAGTCTTAACTTCCTCACCATTTTATATACTGAATATAAGTTATATTCTTTGCTTGTTTTAACAGAACACCACTTATAAAACAGTGACAACAGGAGATATTAATACTAATAAAATTACACACAAAAAATTAAGGGCAAAAATTGGGCCTTTGTTAATATAATGAATAGATTTAAAGTTTAAGTAATATAAAATTAGAATATTTCTTTCATTTGTTTGTCCACTGAAAATTTTAGAGATGACTCATAAAAACAATAAAAGAACTTACTGTCAAGCACTGTTCTTCCCACCATGCTATATTCCATGGTTTTTTCAACTTCATTCATTAGCCATGGGAGAAATCCTATTTCAATATCTGTAAAAAGGAAATTGCATGAAGTCATTTTAAAAATTTTAAAAATTTGTTCTCATTAGTTATACATGACAGTAAAATGCACTTTGATACATCATACATAGATGGAGTATGATTTCTCATTCTTCTGGTTGTACATGATGCAGAATCCCACCAATCCTATAGTTATATATGTACATAGGGTAATAATGTCTGACTCATTTTACTATCCATCCTACCCCATAACCCCTCCCCCTCTCTTTGCTCCCCTCTACCTAAAGTAACTCTGTTCTTCCTCAGCCTTATGGATCATTATAAATAGGAAGAAAGTGCTTTTCCCCTAATGTAACAGATTTATCACCATTGTTTTCTCAATAGAAAATATTAAATAGACTTATACAGCATAACTTTTGCAAAGGCTATGTGTTTTGGTCAGTTTCCTTTCTATCAAAGTGGAAGTTATATTTTAAAAACTATGAGGCCTTTCTTGGAGTCACATAATTTAAACTTTGCTTAATAGGTGCAATGTCAGACAGATCAAGGAGGCACAGGAAAATGTGGTTTTGGCAGAATCCAGTGAAATGTGATGCACATCTGGGATTGAGCATTGCCAGTAAAACAAATGCCCCCAGTTGAGACTCCTGGCATAATGGAAGCTGATTGAACTCAGAGGATGCAGGTCAGAGGGCAGCCATCTAGAAATGGGTAAGAAATTAGGTGTTTGCATTAATAATATGTTTGTTCTGACTGAAATTGAAATATACTGTGTAAGCATTTCAAAAATATGGTCCATTATAATATGCATGTTAAACCTTGAAAACAGCTTTTTTGGGAGGCAGGCATTTAATTGGTATTTTTCAATAGTATGACAGTGGAGAGTTTGTTAGACTATTATATTTGCTATTATAAATAATTGAAATCTCAGGCATGAATTTCATTTGCAAATTTTACCCGACGTTTACGGCAACCCATGATAGGGAAAAAAAGCTACTGTTTTTTGTGACTAATAGTAGGAGGCCTGACATGAGCCCAAAAGGCAGGACGGCAGCACAGAGAGAACAGTGGGTCGGAGTTGGAGTTTCAGGCCAGTGTGAGAGCCATAGTAAGCTCCCAGGAACAAGGCTTTATCTTTCCTGAGCTTCCATCTGTACTTCTGAGAAATGGCCATTATATCTGCCGTATCTCTCCGAGGCAGGACTGTATAGGACAGTAGGCTCTGAGGACAGGCCAACAGATGGCCCACACACTATAGGCTCTGAAAGCCAGAGACTGGAGTTCCTGTTACTTTTTTATTTTGTCTCCAATACCTAAAACAGTGCAATGCAAGCACCTAATTAAATGAAAGGGTGTCTTCTGTAGCGGCCCCCAAAGGGTTTCTGATTGGAATAGGGAATCAGCTGGGAAAAAGTTAATAATAAAAACTATTTGCACATATGTAGTGCTTTATAGTTTACACAAAGTTTCATATACTTTATGATATAATTCCTGAAAGGTCCTCATTTCAAGTCATGGAGGTAGTTAATGATGAACCTGGGATTTAAATTTTTGACATCAAGTCCACATTTCTACTATACAATGTTGCTTCTTAATAAAGAAGTCCTAGGGCTGGGGTTGTGGCTCAGAAGTAGAGCGCTCGCCTAGCATGCGTGAGGCACTGGGTTCCATCTTCAGCACCACATAAAAATAAAATAAAGATATTGTGTCCACCTATAACTAAAAAATAAATATATAAAAAAAGAAGTGCTAACACTCTACAATAAAGATCTTTATAGTACACCTTTTTTAAGATGGCTTATTTTAATTTTTGATACATAATTTTACTTAATTGCATGGTACTATAATACACCTCTTATCAGTAATAATGCTCACTTAAAACAACTATAATTAACATTTTTGTTTCAGAAATAGATCCTAATTCAAAATAAAAAATGGGCATGAAATAAATTTGAACCATTAAGAGGATGCTTATTAAAACAGAGTTAATCTAACAAAAATCTTCACAAACCTCTTTCGATAGGATCATAAAAGTAGCCACTATCCCTGAGACTGCCAAAAACAGATGGGAGAAGGTCGGCCAGATAACGCTGTGCAAATGCACGGGCAGAAATCTTTTGTGCTGTCTCGTTATGTTTGTTTATTATTTCCCACTGCTGCTGCTTACGACGTTCCTGTCAAGAGAAAAACATCATCAAAGATGGTTATTTAGGCATTCTGTCTTCCCGAGACATTGAATTTAGTGAAATCAATAAGTGAAAGAATTTGGACTTACCAAAAAGTGGACAGCAGGGTATCTATTAAAGATCTTTCATCAAGATTTTAATGAGTTTCAACTAGTGGGTACTGAGTTCAGAAAGATATGAAAGACGGAGTAAAACTCATTTCCTGATTATGATTATTTTATTCAAGTAAAATAATTTCATGATGGTTCTGGTTTGGCTATGAGATGCCCCCCAGATTTCCTGTGTTAACGCAGAAATATTTGGAGGTAAAATGATCACGTTATAAGATCTGTGGCCTAATCAATCCATCCTAATTTGGAAGGGCTCCTGTGCTGGTGGTAACTCTGGCCCAGTGAGACTTACTCTGAGGAGTGGGTCCCTGGGGACATTCCCTCCCCAACCCCTTGATCTCTCTCCTGCTTCTGGCCACCAGGAGCTGAGCAGCTTTCCTCCCCCCAACCTTTCAGCCATGTTCCACCACCTCAGCGCCATGAGGTCTACTGACTACAGATTAAGCCTCTGAAACCCCGAGCCCAAAATAAACTTTTCCTGCTCTAAGTTGTTCTTGCCAAATATTTAGGTCATAGCATGAAAGCTAACAAAACAATAAACTTGCTTGACTGTACAGATGCTATCAAAATGATATTAATTTTTTATAGTACTGGGGATTGAACCCAATGGGACTCTACAACTGAGCTATATCCCCAGCCCTTTTTATTTTTTACTTTGAGACAGTGTCTCATTAAGTTGACTAGGCTGGCCTAAAACTTGTAATCCTCAGTCTCAGCCCTCCCCAGTTGCTTGGATTACATAGTACCTGGCTATATTTCTTTTTCTTTCTTCTTTTGATACCAGGGATTGAACCCAGGGGCACTTAACCACTGAACCACATTCTCAGCCCTTTTTATTTTTTATTTTGAGGCGGGGTCTCATTAAGTTGTTTAGGGCCTCACTAAGTTTCTGAGGCTGGCTTTGAACTTGTGATCCTCCTGCCTCAGCCTCCTGAGCTGCTGGGATTACAGGTGTGTGCCACCATGCCTCACACCTGGCTATATTTTTAATTAGTATTATAGAATAACACTGACAGGAAAATTATAATTGCTTATAATTTTAAATTAAATATCATAGATCAATGAATAAACTCATGTGTAAAAATTCAATCCACAAAGCTAAAATGTTCTGAACTTGAAAGCCTCTTTTTTTTGTTGTTACTTTCTTTAGATCATATACCATCTGTAAAACCAGCGAACACACTTCTCTACTCCCAGGTGGGAGTGGGAGCAATAATATGTTTTCTAATTAAGTTTATTTCCAAAGTTTCAGCAATTATAGATCTAGATGATTTATGTTCTTGATTTTTCCATAATACACTTCCTAATAATAAATAAAAATTTTTGAGAAAGATTTCACTAATTAATTCCATAAAGGTTTTTTTCTGTCAGTGTTATTTTATTTATAAGAAAAGTTTTGCATTTGCACGATCCTTACCATAAACTGTGTGCTCTGTTAGCAATTATGCATTTTGGAGGAAAACTTGAGGTCCAGCTGATTAACTACTGAGAAGAATTTCCCAACAAACTGTTCTTCATCGTAAACTGGGCCCTTTGGGAAGTTATTTTAACTGGTTTAGGTACTCGGGCACTGCTTTTTAATTTGTTCATTAATATACAATAGAAGGTGTTCATAAGTATAAAATTATTGTCAGAATCGGACAGACACGTAAAGATTACTAAATCTAGAGTTACCTAATAGCAGGCTATTGGTACATTTTAAAAAACTGGGTTGTAGAATTTCTTTTATTAAAGTTATAATTTGCAAAATATTCAGTAAGGATCCAAGTAATTCTGGAATATCCCTGGGGATACAGAGAAGGACTGACCACTGAGAAAAAGACCCAGAATTCATAGACTTACGGCAAATCAATATCTTTCTGACTCCTGATATTTAAGAGTACCTTCCAGTTCAGACACATTTAATTTATGAACTTTCAATTAATTTGGGAACTTCTAGAATCTCAATTTAGATACATTTATGTAAACTGAAATTTTAAAATGTCAGTTCAAGAAATATTTATGATCTAAAGGAAAGACTTGAGCAACAAATACTATAGATTTTTAAAAAATATATTTAAATGTCTTTAGCTTTGTAACATGCCACATGTAATTTTGAACATAATACATTAAAGAGTCAAAAGATTAAGAGTGGCTGGGGGCATAGCACAAAGGTAGAGGATGCACCTAACATGTGCAAGGCCCTTGGGCCCTTGCTTTAGTACACACACACACACACACACACACAACTGGCTAACAAAGAAAAATAGAATTCCATACTTTTTCTTCTCGGTGTCGTCTCTCTTGCTCTTCCAGTCGCTGAACTTCGGCCAGTTCCACATTCCGTATTTCTTCATATGCATGCTGACTGGCCTGCAGGTTGGCCAACTCTTCTTCTTCCATCACTTCCAGAAGGGCCTGCTCAATTGTCTTCCCCACCAAAACTTCTAACATTGGTTTAACTTCAAGGTCAAAGTCAAAAAGCTTAAACATACACACACACACACACACAAAAAGTAAACAAAATTGTAGTTACTAACTAAATGCATCATGAAAATATAAAAAAATATTAACAACAGGGTATTATTGTCATGCTGTCCGTGTGCCAGAGTGCTGGTACTTGTGATTTCTAATTCTCAGAATAACCCTTAAGGTACACAGCATTGTGCTAATAGGCAAAAATCTAGTAAGTCAAATTATGAAAAAAGTATACATTCATCAATGTAAACCCTGATACTCAGTAACTTTAAGATCAAAGCCAAAAGGAAATATTCTGTCCTGGAGCCAAAGGGAATATTCTATCCTGTCCTTATTCTTTGCCTTTCCTGCTCATTTTTTCCTGGCTGTTTTTCATTAAAACTGATGAACAAAGGAATAAGAATATGAATATTTTAAGTAATTAATGTTTAGGGTTTGGAGGCAAAAACACCCTCCTCTGTAGCTTCTGAAGACTTATTTATTTCCCACTGTCAGTGACAGTTCTTTCAAGTTCCTTCAAGTCTTAAATCTCATTTATGCATATAATCATTGCCTTCTTTTCTTCAGTATCATAAACTGGTCTACTTATGCATTCCACATTGATGTGAAAATGTAATTAAGACTCTTCTAAACAGGGAGAGTATCTTCTTAAAATGTATATAATCCACAAGTTAAGAGTAGAATCTCTTCTATCGGGAATATTCGTCTTCCTTATTTGGTGCAAATCTGTCTTAAGTACATACATTAAGCACATATATAAACAAATGAAACCAAATTATAAGTATTCTAAAATATTTCTGATGATTTTATTTCTGATAAGAGGATAAGTCAGAATATATTATTTAAAAATATTTCTGGGTACTTATAGGACAAACTATTTTAGACACATCTGGGAGAGCAATCCAAAAAGCAGAATCCTTCTTAATGTGAAAGTGGTTCTGGTCTATGTTATGCCTTACCTAAACCTAAATTTATATCATTTATAAGATGTTAGAGGGAAGCTGAAAGAATATACTGTACCTCTCCTTCTAGTATTTGGGTGGCCACATCCCTGCCAGTCTTGGCAGGAATGAAGAGTGGTGTCGGTGGTTTGTCCAAAAACGCATCTGTTTGGCATTCCATATCAACTTCTATTACACGATCAGCAATTTCTTCAAGGTACAATTCTAAGAAGAATACCATATACACTAAATTTGAAATTCTGGTACATTTCAAGCATACATATATATTTGAAACTTTATCTCCTTCAAAACAGAATTAAATGGTTTAGAAAATAAGTCCTGGAATGAAAGTGCCAATGTGGGCTTTGATTTACACACTGGATTAAGAGTTTTATGTATCTGGAAGATCACAGAGTCAGTAAGGCTGGACTATTTACAAGTACTAGGTAATGGAATTGAAGAATATGAGACCACAGGTGTGTATAAGATGCAAAGTGTAATAGGGGATGGTGTGTTGATAAAGTGTAGGTGCAACTGAGTTCCTACACAGTCGATGTATAAAGATTTGAAAATTCCAAGATATTATAAATCATGAATCAAATCACCATGTTATTTAATGTTCTCTATCCTACAGATTACAAACACATGTATGAAAACAAATTTTAAGTTAGAAATAACTTATATGAAACAGGGACAATGTGGTACCATGTGAAGCACATGAGCACTAGCCAGAACACAGGACCTAGCCAAGATATATCTTCTGGATCCTCAGTTTCTTCATATGTAAAAGGAATCATAATTACTGTCATATGGAATCTCTGCAATAATAGAGGAGATCCACAGGTATGGGACTTGTGTAGTCCCTGAGGAAAAGGGGCTATTATATCACTTAATATTTTGGTGGTACAAACCAACACCTTATCTCTGCTACCATAGAATCTAGACTATATTGACTGATCACTGGTTCAAATCTAGGCCAGATTTGGCTTGGAGGTAGGGGGAAAAGTGTGAATGGATCTCTTCCTTTAATCTTTACTACAAAAACAATCTGAATGAATCTGCTCCCCATTTTGGCAGGGTACAAGATGAATCTTTAAGAAGTCACATTAGCCCAAGGAAGATGCCAGGTACTGTCAGATCACCAAGATACTGTTGACAGCCAAACCCTCTGGGTCCAGGTAACAGTGAGACAAGTAGAAAATCCTGGCACCTGCCTCAGAAGATCTGTGTGGCTCTGGAGGCAATGAAAAGTGAAGGGAGAAAAGAAGGAGACAGCAAAAGAGGCTGGTATGGAAGGCAGAGGATCAGATATGAGTGGGCTTTGTCTTCTCAAAAGATAGATAAAAGGCCAAGCAGGACTACATTGCTGTCCTATAGTATTAATTCCTCATGAAAAGAACTGTGATTCATGTTGGGCTAAGAGGTTAAAATAAAATATGTGAAAAGGGCTAAGAGAGAATTAGTTTGATCATAAAACTTTAAAAAAAATTTTTTAGTTATAGATGGACACCATATCTTTAATTTATTTATTTATTTTTATGTTGTGCTGAGGATCGAATCCAGTGCCTCACACATGCAAGGCAAGCACTCCACCACTGAGCCACAATCCATCCCCTTTTTGTCTTAAAAAAATCCCAACCCACACTTCCACCCATGTCCAATATGATAATAGTACAGATATGTCTTTGCTTAACGAATGGGCTTCCTTACATCTGATTGGGAAGGACTGGTGAGCACAGAAGATACATACATGATATAAAGACCAAGTAAAAACGAACTGACACAGACCGCTAAGTGAACAAAGGAGCCCTGGTGTCAATGGCATGGTCACATACCTGTCTGCACATTCACGTGCTTCCTGCCTTCCACAGGTTCTGGTGTCCGTGGTCTGAGCTGCTCTTGGGCTCGTTTCCTGGCAAGAGCCCTCCTTTTAGCTGCCTGTGCTCTCTGAAGCTCTAGAGGATCAGTCTGCCCAGACTGGGAGAGAAAGAAAAAGCTTCTAAAAGTTAGAAAATACCTCTCAAGGCATTCCAAAAGTGATTCCTAGGCTGAGGCAGGATGCTTCTAAGTTCAAGGGCAGCTTGAGCAATTTAGCAAGACCCTATTTTGCAAAGAAAAAAAAAAGGTGAGGGTGGTGTGGGGTGGTGTGGGGAGCTGGAGATGTATGTAGTTCAGTGGTGGAGCACTTCTGAATCAATACACAGTACCAAGTCAAACCAAACCAAACCAAACCAAAAAATGAAAGTGATTTCTGCATAGTATAAAAAGCATGCATCCCATAATAGTGCTTCTTGATTATCAGTGACTTGATAATGAAGATTTTTATTGT
The DNA here is from genome assembly GCF_047511675.1 of Marmota flaviventris. Classification (NCBI taxonomy): domain Eukaryota; kingdom Metazoa; phylum Chordata; class Mammalia; order Rodentia; family Sciuridae; genus Marmota; species Marmota flaviventris. The sequence goes on along the minus strand of NC_092503.1, from coordinate 8,380,180 downwards.
TACTTTGTTGAGTAATACACCTTTCAAAAAAGGTATCTGACAAAGCACAAAAGGACCTTCCAAGTCTGCCTGCTAACTAGAACAAATGGGTGCAGAATCCTGTGGAATAACACACCTTTCCTTGGGTGCTCCATAAAACTGATTTAACTATTCTTGTTACAATAAATTTTAATGTATGGTTAAGAAACTGAAAAGCACTATGATTTTTTAAAATCTAAATTTCATTTGAACAGAATTTCCTTAAAAATTTCATTAGCTCACAAAGAAAACATTCTAAGTCCAAATGAAGTCTCTCCAGGTGAACAAGTGGATTAATTGCTCCCAGCAGTTCGGCACCTCCAGTGGTAACATGGCTCTCTTTTTTCTTTATTTGTCCTGTATTGTCTTTATTTGTTTTAGGTAACAGGGTGATAATTTTAGGTAGTAGTAATGAGCAGTGAATTGTGAACCAAGAACCTAGCAGGATCACAGGGTTTACTTGAATTGCCTTTAATAAACAATTAAGTAACTTATAGAACAACAATGGGTACACTAATACTGAGAATAAACAGGTAGAAACAAAAGGAGCCAGTTAAGAAATTATCAAGAAAGATCATTGAGACTAACTCCAACAGGTTCTACTGAAGTCACTGTAAAGTTAGGATTTATGCCATAGGTTTCTTGTGTATTTCAAAGGGAAATTTCATTAAAGCTCAGGGGCGCTAAGTCTACCCAGTCACTGAACCCAGCATCAGCACTGACATAGGATTGACTTGTAGATGAAGACCCCCCCTGAATGGGATGGTAACCATGACCATTCCCATGAGGACCAATGTCAAAAACTCCCAGGTGGGAGGAGTCAAAAATGTGATTGGTATAGACTGCAGGCGGTGGAACCCCGTTCTCCTGGCAAACACCAAACAGCAATAAATTTGGAAGTAGCCTGTTTCCTTCCTTGTTCTCTGCCTGGAGACAACCCATTCTCTCCCACAGTCATTCTCTGTTTGAGCCAGACTTTACTTTCACTCATAATAGAATTCTCTTGCTTTGCTTTTCATGTCTGACTTTAAACTTTCTTTTGTTGGGACGCAAGGCCAAAGGTTTGGAACTTCATCTCTCTACTCTCCTGTGACAATAACGCTGGCCTCATAGAACAAGTTGAGAAATGCTCCTTTCTCTCTTATTTCCTGGAAGAGATTGTTTAGAATTGTTGCTAATTCTTCTTTCAATGCTTGGAAGAATTCTCTAGTGAGACTATCTGGACCTGAAGATTTCTTTTTTCTTTTTAGATATGAAATTGTTTTTAAATATGAAATTGTTTCTTTAGGAGTTATGAGAATTCAGAAGTTCTATTTCACGTTAGTGAATTTTGTAGTTTGAGGAACTGGTCCTTTTCATCTATGTTGCTGAATTTACATGTGTATATTTGTTTGTATTTGTAATACTGTGGTTCATTTAAAATAATATATTTGGTCTTTTATCTTCATTTCTTGGCATATAACTCCTAAACCTTTGGAATTTCTGGAGTGATAAGAATATCTTTTGTATGCTAATGAAATGGGTGGTGAATAAAGGTCCCTAAATAGCTTCAGGATGGCGTTGGTCACCAGAAAGACCAATGTGGCATTAGAGTGTTGGAACTTTCTGCTTCACCCTTCAATCCCAGGGAAGAAGAGAGAGGCTGAAGGTTAAATAGATCACCAATGCCCCATGATGTAATCAGTCATACCTACATAATGAAGCATCCATAAAACCCCAAGGGAGCAGGGTTCAGATGGGCTTCCTGATAGCTGAACAAGTGAGGTTCCAGGACAGTGGCACACAGGAGAGGGTATGGAAGCTCTATACCCCTTCTCATGCACCTTGCCCTGTGAATCTCTTCCAGTCAGGCTGCTCAACTGTATCCTTTGCAATACCCTTTATAATAAACCAGTAAGTGTAACAGAGTGATTCTCTGAGTTTCTGATTCTCTGAGTTTTGAGTGGCAATAACAAATTAATCAAACTCAAGGAGAGGGTCAGGGGAATCTTAATTCATAGCAATTGGTCAGAAGTACAGGCCACAACCTGTGCTTGAGATTGGCATTTGAAGGGGAGGCCGCCCTGTGGGACTGAGCCTTAACCTATTGAATCTGATGCAATCCTCAGAGGGATAGTTTTGGAATTTGGTGGAAGTAGAGGACACTCTGCAAAATGTGGAGAATTACTTGGTTGATGTGTGTAGAAATCCACACCCATCCACCCCAGACATATCTGTGTAACAACAGCTCACTGGGGAAGCTGTTCTTAGAATTATTGGCCTACCTAATCCTTAAGGTCCCATCCCTTTCTCTGGTATTCTAAATTCTAAAGAAAGGCCTCTGTAACGCACTGCCCCCTTCTTCAGTTCCATGGTACACAGTATTTGTTGTATTATCCACTATGGGTAAAGCATATGGATTAACTTGCAGAAAAGTAATATGTCTGTCTGAAAAGAAAATGCAGGTGCTGATCCCAGGAGGTCAAGGTCCATTGTTGCTAAATTCTGGGAAGGAAGAAAAGGAGACCTGCTCCTCTAGAGAGGTATGGATTTCTTGTCCATTGTCTTGCTGTACCGCTTTTTCTCCTATAAAAGGTCTTTGTGCTTTGAAGCCCTCTAAGATAGAGACTTGAGACAAAAAGCCCCCTCTATTTTCTTCAGGGCCAGCTTTCAATAAAAAGAATTCTTTCCACCAACTTCTGCTCCCAAATATTTGGTCACTCAGAGCAGTGGGCAGTATGGATATTCAATTCCAGTAACATTTGGGGCCACAGAAGTAAAGCACTGTGTTGAGCATGAGAGGAGATAGTAGACAAAAGCACTTTTGAATACCATTATCATCCTTTCAATCTTTCAACGGCTACAGTACCTGTAGTTACATCCTCTGATATTCATTATTAATATTTGCAATTTATGTTTTCTCTCCTGTCAGTCTTTAGAGGTTCATCAATGTTATTGATCTTTTCAGAGAACCAACTTTGGTTTCACTGATTTTTCACTGTTGTTTATGATTTTGGCTTTTATCTTTTATTTTCCTCCTTCTCCTACTCTGGGTTTATTTTGTTCTTTTTATCTAGTTTATTGAGGTAGGAACTTAATTATTGATTCAAAGCCTTTCTTCTTTCCCTCTTGGCACTGTTTTGCCTCCATCCCATAAATTTTGATGTGCTATATTTTTTTCAGTTATAAGTGTTCTTTTAAATTTTCCTTTGACATTCTTCTTTAACCTATGGATTATTCAGAAATCTGTTTTACTTTCTGGTTGTTTTCCTGTTTTTAAGCATCTTCCTGTTATCTTCTGTTTCTGATTTCTAGTTTTTCTGTTATGGTCAGAGAAGCATACTCTGTGTGATTTTAGTTCTCTCACAGGTGTTCATGGGGCATATGGTAGATATGTCATGCAGCTATTGCCGGGTGCTTGAGAGCCATTCATATTCTGCTGTTCACATTTACAGAACATCTTCCTGACTGCTATGACCTGTTGATTGGTTGATGATATTGTCCAATCTCCAATAATCTTGCTGTTTTTTTTCTAAGAGAAACTAAAATTGTGGATATCTGTATTTCTCTTTTCAGTTCTATTAGTTTTTACTGAATGTATTTCAAACATACATCTTGTTTTGAGACATCCAAATTTAGGACTGCTACATCATCTTGGTTTAATTGTGTTCCTTTTATCATTCTATAATGTCTTTGTCTTTCATAGTCTTGTTTGCTCTGAAGTATGCTTTCTCTGATGCTAATATAGCCACAACTATCACCAGAGGAGGTCTGAGGAGTTCCTGGAGAGGGGGACCACAATTCAGGATGAGTAGGGTTCTTGACAAAATCACAGAAATGAATTTAAGAACACATCAGTTAGAGACACACAGATTTACTATGAAAGCAGAGACAGTTTCAAGAGAGAACGCAAACCATCTAGAGGTTCTTAGTCTCTTATTTTAAAGGAGACTTGGTTCTAGGAACTTGGGAGGTTATGTTGGGATGACATCAGTCTGGTATCACAAGATGATTCATGGCGGTCCGGCAATTCTGAGGATGTTAGGCTGATGTGGTCTCTATTATCTGGTTAGTAGATAACATTAGAAAGTGTCATATATCATAGATATCATAAATGTCTCCTTTTGCCCAATCTGTTTTAAAATACATGTATTAGTGGACTAATTTACAGCACACAGGGCAATTTTCATAAACAGGTGAATTTCCAGTAACTTTAAGATTGTGAGTGAAGATTTTGGGGAAATTTGGGCAAGGGAGGAACAAGCAACAGAACTGGCTTAGGAATGATGGTCCAAAACCTGAAGGACTTCAGCACAAAGTTTCTAGAGTTAAGTTTTACTTTCTTGCCTTTCCTTTTGTCTTTTGTACCTATTTTTAATTTCTTTTCTATGATTCTTCAAACTACCTTTTCAAAATTCATGTTTTCATGATGTATCTTCCATCCTTTTGCCTTCAGTCAACTTAAAACGTCAGAATTGAAATGATAATTCTTACAGACCGATATAGGTAGGTCACTATTTTTTCCCTCTGCCAACTTTTATCTTTTAATTATTTAGACTATTTACATTTAAAGTAATTACTGATATATTAGGGCTTAGTCTGCCATCTTACTTTTTGTTTTCTGTTTGTTCTTGTTTTTCATCTCTCTTTTAATGAACATAGGCCTCACTATTCACACAGATGTGGGAGACCAACCTCGCATGTGACTGAGTCACTTCCTGGCTGAGTGATTGAGGGTTGGGTAGCAGAAATGCCACTAGACTGCCCCACCTTTCTTGGGTTCTTGGGACAGTGTCTTCGTGCATGGGCGTGTCATCCTACAGCCCCATGGGTGGAGCTAAGCTCACCTGCTATTCCTTTGTAATATTACCCCTTGCCCTGTTTGGGATAGAATGTTTCATGGAAATGCTTTTTGTGTGATCCCTTATCTTACTGTGCCCTTGGGTGTGGTCTACCTAGATGTCAGTCAACCTGTTGACAGCAGACATCTTGAAGCTAGCTAGACTCAGCCCCCTGAAACCTGACCCTTTGCCTCATTTGAATAGCTTCTCCTCAATAAAAGGGGTCAGCATGTTCTCTCTCTTTCTGCAGACCCTTAAGGTCAGAGGAGCAACCCCAAAGGAAAAGGTATTTCTGTCCTTGTGTGGTTACTTTGCACAGCCCAATCAGCCCAGTTCCCCTGGAGTGACCCCTGAGTGTTTTAGCCACGAGCAACCAAGCAATTGGCGTCCCTGGGCGGACAAAAGGTCTGAATGCTTAAGCTCCCAGGACAAAAGCCGCACACAGAAATTGTATGCAACTTTATTTTATTTGCAGGGCTGGGGATCACAACTAGGACTTTGCACATGTGAGACAAGCACTCTACCACTGAGCTACAACCTCACCCTCATTTCTGTATATTCTTTTTCCTGCCTTCCTGTGGGCATGGTGAGTACATATAATTTTATTTTGCCTTGGCATCCAAATTTTTTTTTGTGTATGTGTTTGCCAAAATCCAGGAATGAATTGGTGCCCCGTTTTAATTATAATTTTCTTATACCTGAAGCAGTGCTCAATCACCCTGAGATAGATGAACTCTCAGGGAGAGAGAAGAGACCTTTAGAGGAGGGAGGGAGAGCCACATTTATGAGCATGACCAGTCATGCTTGTCTCTTTAGTTAAGTAGACAAAACCTCCAGCATATTCTTGTATCAGATCAACTAGAACAAAAACAATCTATTTAAATGTCACCAGATTCAAGGACCTATACAATGTTCCCAGAATTGATTTATGGCTAGACTGCTTAACCACGAAGAGACATTGTGAACCTCAAGTATGAACTGATTGAGATAAGATTCAATTTTCACAAAAGCTTGCCTGGGAACCTGTACTTTTCTTCCTAGAAAAATCCTATATGTAGTCAGGGGACTGGACCCTGGTTGTGTCATTAGCCTTCTATCCTCTGTGAGTCAAGGAGCACCTGCACCTGCTGCTGGTGTGTGTTGGGGTCTGTTTATCTTTGCTTTGCTGTCTTTTAATAAACATTTGCTTGTGCCTTGTTTTCCATGTGTCCTGAAATTAATTTCAGTGGCACAAGAACCTGTCCATGCCCAATTTACCTCTCACTGTCCACTTGGAGGGCCCTCCTTGGACCCCTGTCCAGTGACAAACCTTGGTACAATGTCTAACATTATACCCTACCTGAATGGTTCCATCCAGTGACTAGAGATAAACATAGAGGCATCTCTCCTGTCTAGCTGGCAAGGGAAGGGAGACTCCCTGCTTTCCTGCTGCTTTACTTAAACAGACCATTCAAACATTTGCCCTGAATTTAAAGTGACCAGCTCTTAGTCACAGCATGACCTACTGGAATTAGTGGCTTAAACCCATCAACTAAAATGCTCTAAACTGATTAATTAAAGCTCCCCTTGGGAAAACTGTTTGGATAATGCCCTGGACCCCATAAAGGCACTGGCCTGCTAGGCATGGTGGTATAAGCCTGTATTCCAGCTACTTGGGAGACGGAGGCAGGAGGATTGCAAGTTTGAGGTAATCATGGGCAACAATTTAAAAAGGGTTCTGGGGATGTAGCTTAGTGGTAGTGTCCCTGGGTTCAATCTTCACTACTGAGGGAGATCAAAAAGGAAGTATAGGTATAAGGGCCCTTTCTCTTTCTCTTTCCCTCTGTGTGTACAGACATACAGTGCTGACTTTCCAGGGGTTTTAAACTTTCATTTGTGGTTGTGTCACTGAAGCTGTGCCTGCAGTCCAACCTTGATGGTGAGGCTGTCCAAAGAGACTCATGCAGGTGGATCTTGTGTGTCTGGTGGATGCTAAATTGATAGAGAAACTCAGAGTATCATTCGAACATGTAAACATTTTTATAATTCCATTTTGATTTATTTGGAAAAATTTTAAATGTATATCTGTGTATTTTTTAATGACTCTTCCAGGTATTACAATACATATGTAACATATAAGTCTATCAACATTTTACGACTTCAAGTGAAGTATAGAAACCTTACTTCCCTTTACTACCCCCATTTAAAATCCTTTTATTATCCCCACTTTAAAATATAATTATATATAATTAAAAATGTAATCATCTTAAATATTTCATCTATGTATTTTAAGCACTACATCAGTTAATGTTATAATTCTGCTTGAACCATCAAACATAATTTTAAAAAATCATAAGAAAGAAATTGTTACATTTACCCCTATTTTTACCTACAATTTTGTTCCTTCTTCCCTTCGGAAGTCCCAAGTCTCCTGCTGTAACCATTTCTTTTCTGTTAGGGAAATTCCTGTAGATATTCTTTAAGGGTAGGTCAGCTTATGACAAATTTTTAGTCCTTCATCTAAGAATGTCTTGGGTAAGAATATTTTCACTGGATTAGAATTGGGGCTTGGTAGTCCTCTGCTCTCAGGATTGAAAAATACTGTGTCACTCCCTCTGGCCTCCATGTCCAGATGGAAACTGCAGTGTCATTCAACCAGTGTTCCTCTTTAGTCAACATGCCATTCCTCCCAAGAGTTTTTGTTTCAGTTTTCAGAAATTTGATGTGTCAATTTCTTTGGGTTTATCACTGAGGCTCACTTAGCTTTTTGTATCTGTACGCATTTTGTTAAATTTGTGGAGTTTTCAAGCATTTTATCTTCCAACATTTTTTCATCCCACACTGTTCCTCCTCTCCTAGAAATTTGACAACATGAATGTAGTTTTTTTTTTTAAATCATTCTTCAGATCCCAAAGGTTCTCTTTCTTTCTTTTAAGTTATAAAATAAACCTTTTATTTCCCCTGCTATATAAACTCAATACATAATAAAATGTCAGCAGAACGTTCTCTATATAATTTTGTATTTCATTATCTAAATGCAATAGCATATAATAAATTCTGGTCTAAAAAATAATAGTGATGTGATAGCTTGCGAAATTCTGTGATGGTAGTTAATAGCACTTAGTTTGCACTTTAAATGGTCAGAATGATAAATTTTGTTACAAATATTTATCATACACACACACACACACACACACACAAGACCATCCCTATCTCAGGCAGAGGAGCTTTGGAGTGTGAAGAGCCTGGGTTTTGCTTTGAATCCCCCATCTAACTGAGTATGGGGATCATTCCTAGCTACTGGGTGGGGTGCTGAGATCAGGGAAACCCAAATTTCAGGCCAGTCTGGGCAATTTAGCAAGGCCCTGTCTCTGACTCAATAAAAACTAAAAAGGACTGGGGATGCAGCTCAGTGGTAGAGCACCCCTCTGGGTAACAAAAACAAAACAAAAAAACATCCAAATTCAGGGGCTGGGAACGAAGCTCACTGTGTAGCATGTTCTCAGCACGTGCGTGCGAGGTCCTGGTCTAAGCCTCAGGACTGAAAAAAAAATCTCCTTGAAAGGCTTGGTGTAGCTCAGTGGTACAGCGCTTGCCTAGCACATGTGAGGCTCTGGGTTCAATTCCCAGCACCAATGAAGACTCCAGATTCAGCCAGGTGCTGTGGCACATACCGTAATGCCAACATTCAGGTGACTGAAGCAAGAAGATCATGTGAGCCCAGGAATTCAAGACCATCTGGTATAGCACAGTAAAACCCCATCTCAAAAACCAACCTACCAACAACAACAACAAAAACAAAAACAACAAATTCAAGGGCTGCCTTTCTTTTTGGAGTATGTTTTCTCTTTGTTGTTAAACTGGGTAATTTCTGTTGATTTGTCTTTGAATTCACTGATTGTTTCCAATGTCATCTCCAGTGTGCTACCTGTCCTTCAGCACAGTTTGAGAGCTCTGAGTTACAATACACAAATCGTGCTTACCAGCGGCCCTGTGTGAAGTGCGTAAGTGTTGCCTCGGATCACCCTTCTGTCATACATTATGTTTCCATACCGCATAGGTTCTTCTTCTCTGTAAAACAGCAAATTCTAAATAAATATTTTAATAGAGTGTTGATGTCTATGAAATAAATTCACTGTCAACAGTATTTAGACTAAGATAAAAACATTTTAAGAAAACAGATTTCTGTTTTACTATGGCCCATAAAAAAGGAGACAAATGGCTGCCATTTATATAGAGCTTACTATATGCCTGATTCTTTCATATGTACTATTTTATTTATTGCTCACAATAAGCTTCAAGTTGGGAACTATGATTCTATCTGACAGGAGAGGAAACAGAAAGGAATCTGCCCAAGGTCACCTTGCTAGTAAATGGCAGAGCTAGCTTCAGTTGTAAATCTGTAAGACTACTTAACAAATGTGAAAATGGCCCATCTTAAAAAGAGCCTGCTCTGAAGAACTAAAAAAAGTTTGATTTGAGGACTGAAAAGTTATATGTATAAAAGAATTTGGGGGCTGAGGGTGTGGCTCAAGCGGTAGCACGCTCGCCTGGAGTGCGTGTGGCCCGGGTTCGATCCTCAGCACCATATACAAACAAAGATGTTGTGTCCGCCGAAAACTGAAAAATAAATATTAAAAAAAAAAATTCTCTCTCTCTCTCTCTCTGTTAAAAAAAAAATTTTGGATTTTAAAAAAAGTCCAATTTCTCATTATTCTTTTAACCTAAAGATATTTTTAAAAGGTGTGGTTTAAAATTAATACAATTTTAATCTCAGGGGTCGGAATGATCACTAGTAAGAAATATGAATACACAGTGGGTATTTTCTTTAAATGATGTCCTATTTCTTCTCTGGCTGCTCTTTTTCAACCTTTGTTTGCAGCTCTTTCTGGTCTGGAGGATTTCATCAGGGCTCTGCTTTCTCTTGTCCTTAGATGACCTCTTCCATTGGCAGTTTCTGTTATGACCAATATACTAACTTTATTTTTAGCTCACAACTCTTCCTTTCCAACTTGTAAAATACTTGAGTGTTACTTCAGCTCGGCTGGCCACTCTTTCAGGGAAGGAGCAAAGTCCCAAAGAATTTACATAGTTGTTAACATGGTTTACCTTGGGGTAGGGGTGAGTGAGCAGGCTGCAAGGGAAGTGGGGTGAGGTATCAGATTGTCCTAATAATGGCCTCAAGCATGAGTGTGAGTCCATTTATATATAATTAAATATGTATGTGCATGTATACATAAGAAAATAGGGCAGATAAAATGGGGGGGGGAAAGGAATTAGAAATTGTTGAACAATGGGAAAGGCCAATTGCATAATAATATATGCTGGTATGACTTTATTTCAGAAATGAAGCCTCTTCCATATATACATATGTGCTCATTTATGTGTGTACAAAAAGAAGAAAAAAGACTTAGGTTTGGTTAAAGCAGGGAAACAGGAGTAGAGGCAGGCAGGAGATGATTAACTGTTTTTATTTATCTGTATTTTTATTTTTTCATTTGCTTCAAGAAACATATATTACTTTTATAAATTAAAAACCATCAATAAAGATAATTTTAAATGGAAAACATGTGCTCTCTTTTCTCTCTCTCTCCCTCTCCTTCCAATAGCCTATAATATAACTAAAATAAAGACTGTTATGGTTTTGACGTGCCTGTGTTTCTGTAGGAACATTCAGCGGTGAAATGACTGAACTGTAAGAGTTGTAATCTAATAAGTCCATCCTAGTTTGAATGGACTGGGTGGTAACTGCAATTGTGACAGGGCTGGAGGTGGGCCACTATGGGCATGCCCTGGAAGGGTCCCTCTTTGCTGTGGCCTCTTTAGCTCTCTGCTCTTTGCTTCTTGTCCCCACCATGAGTTGAGCAGCTCTCCTCCATTGGGCCCTTCCTGCCTGACAGGCTGCCTCTCCTCAGGCCCAGAGCAATGGATTTAGCTGTCTTGGACTAAGACTTCTGAAGCCATGAACCCCAAATAAACTTTTCCTCCTCTAAGTCATTCATGTCACGTATTTTGGTCCCAGCTATGAAAAAGCTAACTAAAACAGAAATTGGTACTGAGAAGTGAGTTGTTGCTGTGACTAATTTGGCCATATGGTTCAGAAGCCTTTGGAAATGATTTGCAGGAGAAATTTTGAAAAGTTTAGAGATGCAAGTTGAAAGAGCTTTAGAATGCTGTAAGCAGAGTTTAATGGGTGATTCTAGTGTAAGCTCAGAAGACCAGAATGATGACAGAATGCGGACTGTGCCCATGAGGTTTCAGATGGAAATGACGACTCCATTGGGAACTGGACTAGATATTATACTCTGGCAAAGAACTTGACTACATTTTGCCCATGTTTTTAGACTTTGTGTGAGGCTGAATTTAAAAGTGATGGGCTAATTAATCTGGTGCAGGAAATTTCAAGGCAGCACAGCATTCAGCACAACATCTGCTGGATGTTGCCAGCAGATTTTCGTCAGATTTACTGTGAGAATAAGGAGCAGAAAGCAGGGCTGAAGTATTTTAAAAACTTGTTAGGCCAGAAAAGTATGAGTAAAGCTGGGGCCAAGAAAGCTGTGCTTAATGAAGATATTATAGTCCCTAAAGAGATGACAAGTACTTTACACAAGACAATAGGAAAGAGCATCTCAGAAATTTGCTCACCCATACCCACAACAGGCTCCTGGGCACAGGAGGGAAAATTCTTTTAAGAGATCATGGGCGTGCCCTGCTCATATAAGGGGTCTTGGGAAACTGTTTCACCATGATGAACTGCACAGGCACTCAGAGGTCACTGCAGCCATTCTTCCTGGTGGTGTAGGTACTGTGTGAGCTGGTGACAGATTTCAGCATCATTCACATGGTATAGGTTCTGCAGGAATGCAGTTGCTGGAGTTAGGGGGTCACGGAAGCTTCCATGGGAATTTCAAAGGAAGGCCCAGGAGGCGAGGCAAAGTGTATCAGCGTTAGAGTCCTTGTGGGCCACTCCTGAGAGGGCAACACATGAAGCTGTGAAGATGAAGCTGGAATGGAAATCTTGGGAATTAAGAGTTCCAATAACATGGACCATCTGTGGAGAAAAGCTGTTGGCTGCAGAGATCCAGGCTAAAAGAAAGCCCATGTGCCCTTCAACTGGCAAGGCCAAAGGAGCAGGGGGGATACTTAACCCCTTTGGAAATAAAATATCATAGCCATGTGTCCTAGATGCTGTATGTGGAGTTATTGGACCTGTTCCCCCAGCTGGGTTTTGGTCCTGTTTTGGCCTTTCTATGATCCTATTCCTCCCTTTTGGGGTAGGAATGTTTGCACTGTTACACTGTACATGGATATATGTAACTTTCTCTTGATTTTTGCAGGGGCTCACAACAAAGAGTTTGCCCTGAGTTTCAGATGAGACTTTGGAGGTGGACTCTTGGGCAATGCTAAAACTGTTAAGACTGTGGAACACTTGGAGATGAACTAAATGCATTTTGTACTGTGAGACGGATATGAGCTTTTGGGAGTAAGAGGCAGAATGTTAGGGTTTTAGGTATTAGGTGTCCCCTCAAAATTCCTCTGTTAATGCAGAAATATCCAGAGGTGAAATGACTGAATGGTGAGAGTTGTAACCTAGTAAGTCCATCTTAGTTTGAATGGACTGGGTGGTAACTATAGGCAGATGGGGTCTGGCTGGAGGACATAAGTCTCTAGGGGTATGCCCTGGAAGGATGCATCTTCCACATGGCTCCTCCCTCCGCCCTACTTCCTGACCCTGACATGAGGGGAGCAGCTTTCCTCCACGGGGCCGTTCCTCCATGTTGAGCTGCTTTACTCTGGGCCTAGAGCAATGGACTCTGAATCATCTATGAACTGAGGCCTCTGAAACTGTAAGCCCCAATTAAACTTTTCCTCCTCTAAGTTCATGTCAGGTATTTACAGAGATGAAAAAGCTAACTAAAACAAAGACCAAGCCTGAATGTGGTGTATCTAGCTCCTGTTGCTCTCCTATAGGTCTGTTTCTTCCCTGGTCACATTGACTTTATAAGGTCCTCAAACAAACCGGACTCATTTCCTATGAGGGGTTCTATACATGCTATTTCTTCTTCCTGGAAACTATCCCTCCCCTTCCTCTTGTCCCCATCCTTTCCTATCTTCAGATCTTAACTTTAATGTCATATTCTCAAAAAGGCTCTTCTTGTCTCTCTATAGACATGTCCTTCTTCCCCTAGCTAGGGACCCTCTTGTATGTTCTCACTGCATGCTGTGTTTCTCTCTTGTTGTAATCATTGCACTAACACTTGTTTACTGCCCACTTGTCTTTGTCAGCATTTGGTTAGTCTCATGAAGTCCCAAGAAACAGAACTTTAAACCTATCCAATTAAGTTTCATATTTTGGTTTCAACCCAGTTATAAACCCAGTTGGATAATTTGTAACCTTAACTCACTTCAAGCCTATTAAGATATCCATTTCAGCTATGTGTCATCCGGAAAACTGAACGAATTGCCTAGTTCAACATAAAATTTTGAACAAAATAGGACTAAAGATTTTATGGAATAGAGACAAGAGTGACATAATAGCATACTCTTTTCAAATATGGTCATTTTGTCATTCACCAGCAAATTTAGCTAACAATATTCTTCTGGACACTTTCTCAATATTTTATTCATAAGGATATCATGTCAGCCTTATCCACAAGGATATCAATGATTAAGATCTGAAAGCAACTACTTACATGAAATTAAAATTTTACTGTGCTTTCTGCATTACTTTGATACATATTACTTCAATATATAAATCAACTAATTATAAAAAATAATCCCTAATAAACCAACATTGACTCTCAGTCCTAATTTATTGGTTTGATTTACTAGTAATGATTCGTGAGAAATCAGTTAAATTCACCAGAAAGTGTTCTTGGAGTCATTTTTATATTGAATCCTTATATAACATCTATATCTCCCTTCAAATTCATGTTTTCTGTCTTAATTTTTCTCTTAAGTGATAGCAATCTTTACTGAAATCTTTGTCCTAAAAAAGATAATTATAAATTTAGACTCAGGGTATGAAATAAGTATCAAGAGTTGCATTGCTGATGCTCAATAGTGCATTCACGGTTTGTACTGAGTGCTTACTAGTGCTAGGAATAGTCCTAGATAAACAAAAGATGCAGATTCCTGCTTCCATGCAGCCTGCATTTGTGTGAAGTTCTGCTGATTCCAAAATTTGAGGCTTATGTAAACAATTTTAATAGAACTATAAGTTTAGGGTCTCTTCTATGTACGGTTGTTTGAATATTTGCAAAAATTCATCATAAATTTGCAGTTCTGCATATAAAGACAACCTAAGTCCTGCCCAAAGACTGGTGTGGGAAGGATTTTGTAAATGCTATCGTGTTTGTCACCCTTATACCTCAGTTTCCTCATTTGCATAATGAAGTTATGAAACCAATTTCACAGCACCGTGCATCCAAAAAATGTTTCACTTCACTTCCCCAGTGAAGTGTCTGGTACATGACTGACTCAACAAGCATTAGTTTGGGAAATAGGGAAATTCGTATTCGTGTTATGGATCGTGTCAGCAACTAGAGTCACTAAAGTAAACTAAGAGAGTCCACACATGTCCCTTTCGGCTTCACTGCTTCACACCACGGGAGTTACTCAGAAATTTTATTTTGGCAGAGTGCAAACGAAAGCAGCACGGACAGCTTTTGCCAGGGCGAAAGTGGTGATCGGACAGGGGCTGGTTTGGGCACTCACGGCTGCAACAGGTTGTCCCGGTAACGGCGGCGCTGGCAGGGCAGGACCCGGGGCCTGCTGGTGTAGGTGTAGGTGCCCATGGCCCCGGAGGTGCGGTCAGTCAGCGCGGAGGTCATGTCCGGGGTCTAGCTGCCCGGCTTTCGGTGAAGCAGGTGGGCGTTAGGGAGGCGACGGAGCCAGAGAGTTGCGGGTAGTGCCAAGAGCAGGAATTCCACGAGGCGAGGAGCGGCGGCGGGCCGGGAGGTGGGCGCGACGCGAGGCTGCCGGACCAGGAGGCGGGAGCTGCACTCGACTTGCTCGGGGTAGCGCAGAGCCAGTCGTCGGCGCCGGCTCCGGTTGCTCAGCAACCGGGGGTTCCGCTTGGGGGCGGGGTCTCCAGACAGTTCCGGCCGGCGGGTTTCCCGGGAAGGTCCACCGCTAGGGGCATTTCCGGCTCTTGACTCCGCCCACGTGCGTCCCGTCGGCGCGCTGCGGACCCTGCGGCTCCAGGGGCGGGCACGGCGGCTTCGGCGGAGTCCGGGGGTGCCGCGGCAGGGGTTCGGGGCCGTTGTTGGGGTGCGGCGAAGCAGGGCTGGTGCCAGTGCCATTCTCGCGGGCCCACCTGCTCTTTCAGGGCCCTTCTCGGCCTTCTCCGGCGGCGCCCCGGCGCTCTCTGCAGCCCAGCGCCGACACGCCCTTGGCCGGCGCTCGGCTCTGTTACGTGCCGGGGCGGAGAGGGGCTTCCGGGCCTGCCCCCCGCGGGCCGCGCAGCGGGCGCTTCTCCCCGCCGGCCTTCGCTCGTGGTGGGTGCTCGGAGCGGCGAGGCCCCCGCAGACACAACGTTGGCCAGGGGGTGGGCGGGTGTGGGGTAGGAGAAACGCCCGGTTCCCTTCCCTTAGTCCGCCAGGCCCCGGGACACGTAGGGAGGGTCTGCGCCCCGAAACGCAGGTGCCTCGGGTTTAGCCCCAGCGATTAAAAATCTTGCGTCTCGGTGAATGCAGTCAGTGCAGCCCTCGTGGCCAGGATGCGTTTGGACTTCACCTTACACCTCGAGTGTATTAGCCCCGCAACACTCCGGGGAAGTTTAATGTCTTCCTTCATTTTCCTAATCTGCAAAGTGGGGAAAATCGGATTGGTTTCTTAGGATTCGATTTGAAGATTAAAAACATTGATGAAGGTAAACTACTCAGAACTGTGGCTGCTAGATGTCCGCTTTCCTCTCATTTGAAGTTTAAGGTCTAAAGATGTCAGCGTTGTTTGGCTAAAAGTGTATGGTAGGGGCTGGGGCTCAGTGGTACCTGTGAAGCACTGGGTTCGATCCTCAGCACCGCATAAAAATAAATAAAAAGGTATTGTGTCCATCTACAACTAAAAAAAATATTTAAAAAATCTCTATGGTAAATGCTAGAGGTAAAAACACTGCGAAGATTCTAGAGCCTATCACTTAATTTTGAGGAAATTTTGAAAGTATTAGAGGAGACAGACATTTAAATAACTGATCAGAGTGATAGTATTTTGAGTGATCAAGATCCTGGATGAAAGTGCCTTTAGATTGTCTTCATCAAACACTCAAAAGCCCAGGTGTACATGGAGAACTCTAAGTGGGATGTGTATAGATGAACTGTAAAGATATTGTAGAAAGAAAAGTTGGCACCATGTCATGGAAACGTTGAACATTAGCTTATGAGAAGGCTTTTGCCCTCATGGAACAGAATAACAATTCCAAGCAGTTGAAACAATAAAGACTTCATTATTTAACTTCGGTTCAGAGATAGAGTACCTCCCAAGTTGGTAACTTGGGGGTTCAGCACACAGTCAACTCGCTTTTCTCCACCTTTTTACTTTGTCACCTGGGTCATTGTTAACAAGATAGCAACAGAAGTACATAGACTAGAAAGCTGAAGAGTGCATATTCTGTCTTTATTGGAAGTGTGGAAAACTAACCTACAAACTACCAAGTAACTAGAGTTGCATCACATCATTGATAAAAGTTTAGGATCTATACAGGACTACCACATTTGAATTAGACTGGGGCCTCAATCTTGTGGGGTTTCTAAGAAGCACTTAGCCATGAGGAAGAGAAATTCTGCTAGGAGGATGTCGGGGCAAGGAACAATGGGTATTGAGTGCTATACCAATTTATGAAGAACTTGTTAGCCAGCCACTAAAGATTCTTTGGGATTTTATTTTTACTGAAGGACAAGGGTAAGGGACAGGGGTGGGTGGAGCAGTGTGATAGTAGATGAAGCTAGTAACCAAGTTGTTGTGCCTTGTTGAAGGTCAGGGCAAAGGCTTCAGCTTTTCCTCCTAGGCTAAGATGTTTTGAGTAGAAGCTTTATATAATTTGATTAAAATAAATCCCTTTTTTCTCTAGTTGAGAAACTTAAGTGGGGCCAAGGCAGTTCTCAGTTGGCCTGGCTGAATGGCTGGTTGGTTTGTTTTAGTCACCAGTGGAGGGTATGGTGAGAAGTGAAGATCTGTATCTTTTTTGTTGTTTTTTGTGGGGGTGTGGGGGTTTACCTGGACTTGCACTTAGGAGCACTCAATCACTGAGCCACATCGCCAGCCCTATTTTGTATTTTATTTAGAGACAGGGTCTCACTGAATTACTTGCCACCTTGCTTTTGCTGAGGCTGGCTTTGAACTTGCAATCCTGCAGCCTCAGCCTCCCAAACCACTGGGATTATAGGCGTGTGCCACGGCGCCCGGCCTGGATTTGTTTTTAAGGTAGAAATATGGATTGGATTTGGGTACAAGAGAAAGAAAACCAAGATGACCTAACATGTTTAATTAAACGTTGGACATTGAATAGATAAAGCTGCAAAAGTTTTGGCTGAGGTTATCTTTCACCAGAGAGGTTTTATTTTATTCTGGCTGGAAGTTAAAGTAGAAGCAGATGATCTTTAACCAAGGATTCAGACTTTCT
The DNA here is from genome assembly GCF_047511675.1 of Marmota flaviventris. Lineage (NCBI taxonomy): Eukaryota > Metazoa > Chordata > Mammalia > Rodentia > Sciuridae > Marmota > Marmota flaviventris. The sequence goes on along the minus strand of NC_092503.1, from coordinate 8,362,741 downwards.
GAGGGCTGATCTTTCTTTGACTTGCCCTTATTCTAGAGCATCGGTTTTTCTGTCCTCTCTCAACAAGAAATCTGGGAATGTTTAACAGGTCCCCAGATTTGGGTGATCGTGAACTCCATTTTCTTTCTTTTTTTGTATTTCCAATTCTATGAGGTCGTTGAAAATTTAGGTCGTTAGCCATTTAGTGACCACTAGTTTCTTGTTTGCCAGTGCCATTTCAGCTTAGAATTAACTCTGATTTTTACCTCCCCAGGTGTGAAAGGCTCTTGACACCTGTAGGAGCTGCTTTCTGCTTTCCCTAAATGCCCTGCAAGAAACTCAGCAAATGTCCCAAGGAGAAAAAGCAATGGGAAAGTTCCTACCACTTTCTGTATTTCCTTTTTCCCTGGGATCCCAGTCCATCATATTCAAACCTATTGATTGCTCTTCAGAATCTTCAAATAACCTGTGTGGTTTGGTTGTGTTGTGTTTTGTCTGTTCCTGTTTTTCTTTTCAGGGAAATGTGCTCAGATTAAAGCTATTCAGTCATAGCTTGATCAGAGTAACTGGAAGAATGAATTGTCATTTACTGTTACAAGAAACACTGGAGAGGAAAGGGTTTTGGGGTGAGTGTTGGGCACATTAAGTTTTGAAGTTCAGTTTTGGTCACATTAAGCTTGAAAGGCACATTAGTCATTGAAGAGGAAATAATTGAGAAGAAGTTGGATATGGGAGTCTAGAGTTTCAGGAGACTAGTCCAGGATAGGGATAAGGATTTTTTGATTCAACAGCAGGTAGATGGCATTTAAAGCCATGAGACTTGAGATATTAAGGGAATATAGATGAGAGATGAGCCATTGAGCTATTCTAGTGCTTACAGGTCGGGAAAATGAGGAATAACTGGCAAAGGAGGATTAAAGGGAGTGGCCACAGAGGCGAAGGAAGATGCAGAAAGACTGGTCACCTGGGATTCCGATGTGGATAGCGTTTCATAGAGAAGGGAGAAATCAGGCATGTCTGATCTAATTCTTGAGCCAAATAAGAAGAGAAACATTAGATCCAGCAACAGAGAGGTAGTTGATGATCTGTGGAGTTAAGAAGGAGAACAGTCAATTGCACTGGATTTAGAAGAGAGTGGGAGGAGAGGATTTTGTGATTTAAGGAGCTGGTAGCAAATTTCACCAAAGGAAAAGAAAGAAATGAGCTGTACCTAGAAGTAAATTGAGTCTAGAGAGGGTTTTGTATTTTTTAATGGCAAAATTGAGTATTGAATATGTTTATGGAGTGACTCAGTCCATGGAGCACAGTGGAGGATGTAGGAGAGAGAATTGGTGGAATGATGTAAGTGAGAAGAGATGGGCTTTTATGCACAGGTAGCGGGGTTGGCTTGCACAGAAACATGGACGATTCATGTGTAGTAGAGAGAAAAGGTAAGTTGTGACCACAGATAATTCTCAAATTCCTTAATAATTAACAGGGCATACATAATTATATATGTAATTTCACTTAGTTATTATAATGACCTCAGGTAGAAATGACTCTCCTTAGCTTATAAGAGAACTGAAGTTTAGAGAAGTTAAATAAATTCAGCAAACTCATGCATCAAGTGATAGAAGCAAGACTTAAACCCTTGTGTCTTTGATCCTAGCACCTTTGAACTAGTGCATCAGCTTATCGTGCTTGTGGTCTTCCCACCTCTGACCCTCCCATTTCTTCCCTCGTGCATTCTTCCTTGCTGCCCCCTCATTCTCCACATCCCAATAATCACAGGTCCTGGCTTTGTTACTTGTTCCTTGATTCTGAAATTATTCCTTTTGTATCCTTCCTAATCTCACCAGCCACTGACCTGTTCATTCCAACCCAGTGTATCCTATATTGGACCTCCGATGGAGGCTCAGAATGTTCCAGCTGAAATGCAGCAGTTCTCTCTTCTAGAATTTCCATACCTGAACTGCCTAATGAGTTTAGGTTCCTTAAGCCACGGCACAACCTGTCACTGCCTGGTTACTGCCTGTTTTCCTATCTCAAATCTTACTGGTTTCTTCCTTGGGCCTTTTCCTCAATAGAGCTGGGCCTTGAAATCCCACGTGATATTTCTACCTCAGTGTCTGTGTTTTTTGCTTTCTCCCTGTCCCTTCTCCCAAATATTTTCTACTCATATTTTAAATTCTCAGCTCCAGTTGTTTTCTCCGTAAAGACTTTCTGATTCCTCTAACTTGGATTCCTGTAGTCCCTGGCCATATTTCTGTCTTTTACTCACCATGTGTCATTTATAATGGTCTGTTAAACATGTTTGTCTCTACAGCAAGGATGGAGTTCCTTCTGAATAGGGATCCTGTCCTGCTCTGTCGATAGCCCTACCACATAGCTTCACATTAAATAGCAGAAGTGCACAGTTGACCCAGGGAAGAGGAGAGGGAGCATCTTTTCCTATTAGATGTGAAAAAAGTGAATGTGTTAAAAAATATTTTAAATTATAGGTAGGAGAGTGCAAGAGAAAACTTAGAACAGTTTACTGTTCAGTAGACATTAAGCAGCTGCCTTAAACCAGGCGCTGTTGGAAGAGCTGGGGTTAGACAGAGATTCCTCCTAGCATGTAGACCAGAAAATTAAAAAAAGAAGAAAAGTTCAGAGAATGATAAGAGCTATGATAACAAAGTGGGGTGTTATGGTCAGGAGTTCTTAGTGGTTACTTTAGATGGTGGAAAAGACCCGAGAAATAAAAATAAAGACCCACTGTTGCAAGGAGGAATTGACCACAGGGAGTTTTAGGGTTCAGCAGTTCAGTAGAGTGTGGTAGCTGGAGCACTGTGACTGAGGAAGGAGCTAGCCTATCCGCCTCGTGGGATGGGAGAGGAGTTTGGATTAAGAGGAGCCATTTAGAAAATTAGAGGAGAATGATATGGCCTGAGTTATGGTTTACAAAGATTACCAATTACTACATGAAGAATGGAATGTGAGAGGTGAAGAGTAGAATACCAGTTTAGGTGTTGATGTGGCTTAGAGAGGGGAGATGCCTTAATTTAGGGCAATAGTAGGGAAAATGAAGATAAGGGCATGTTTGGGATACTGTGGAGAATGGATTAAGCTAATTTACCAATGATAGAAGTGAGAGTAAGAAATAGAGGGATACAGGATGACCACAAAGGTTTTGGCTTGAGTAAAATGACTCAATAATCATGTCACTCACTGACAGTCAACTGTTGAAGGAGTAGGCAATCAAGAGTTCTGTTCAGGATGTGTTGATCTTGAGATGCTATTGGGCATCCAAAAGCACACATCGAGGTGCGAGATGTGAGTCTGGAATTCCTTGCAAAAGTCGGAGTAGAAAGAACTGAGCTCTAAAGGCTTTATAGGTAGGAGGAAAACAGTGTGGTCTTGCTGAACCAGAGGTTTCAGGAACAGTGTCGTCAATATGGTTAAATATACTGAGAGATTTAAGGAAGATGAGAAGTACCCACTGGGTTGCCAGAGGGGAAGTTATCTATGAACTTGACAGTCAGCTGTTTCTTTGAGGTAGTAGAGATTGAAGCTCATGTGGAGTAACTGAGGAGAGCATACAGTTGCAGAATTAGAGCCTGTAACCATAGATCATTCTCTTCCAAGTTTTACTCTTGTCTTAATTTCTTAGTGAAGTGCATAGGCCTTTGGACTAGTTTCAACTGAAAAATGGGTAGCACATGAATTAAATTTTTGCCACAAGGGGTCGCCAATTCTTTACTGGTTTTATTAAGTAAAATAATGGCAGCACAAGTGTTATGTTACGTTAAAGAAATGCTGTTTTTTAAAAGTCATGTTTATAAAGTAGGTCATTTGGAAGAAATTATTTGCATTGTGGAGGGGTTTGCTGTCAGAGTCAGAGTCTTTCCTGTTTGACGAATGTGCATAGGTGTAGGGTGATGATTTGAGCTCCAACAATGGAAGATCACAGCTCTGGATTTAGAGTAAGACCTGAGTTCAATTCTTGGTTTGCATTACTAGATGTGTGACCTTAGTTAAAGTTTAAACTGTAGTCTTTGTTTTATTTTGTTGTTTGTTATTTTAAAACCAGAGATAGTAAAGCTTCTCTGCTCATCTTACTCAATGATCTTTGTATCTTAAAAGAGATAATGTAACAATGTTTAGAAAAGTGTGAAATGCTATGTTAATGAAAGATTTAAACATTATTTATGCCAAACTTTATAGTAAAAATATAATATATGTTATATATATTACATAATGAAAGTCGTAATAATGTGGACTCTCAGTTGTTTATGTTAGGCAAAAGGGGATGGTTTGAGGCTCAAAGGTCCTTCAAGAATGGGCACAGGAACTACCTGTGGGCTGCAGGTAGCCCTGGAGTTAGGGGCTTGAATGATGGCAATGTGTGTATCCCTCTCTTCTTTCAATCTGATGTCTTTATACTTTTTGGTCCAACTTGCTTTATTTGCCTCTGGGGAACATTGTGATATTATGAAGGTTTTAAGGACATCCAGAGGACAACAGTCTGTAGGTTGACTAGGTGAGATGCCAGGACTGGAGAAGTAGAGGCTATATTATTACCTTGATTTTGGTGAAGAGAATATGAATTTTGAGTTTTGCAGTTGACACTAATCTTCAACATTTTAAAAAATAAAACTCAGGTGCTCAGAAGCAGTCTAATATGTTTGAATCTGTATGTCTTTGTTTTCTTAAATTTGACAGTATTATTGTCTTTTTCTCAAAAGTTTGGAGTTATAAAAGGTTTAGATAAAGAGATTGATGAACCTAGTTTAGAATAAATTTAAAAAATAAATAAAAGATTAAAAACTAAAAATTTGGGCGGGGGTTGAAGCACAGTGGTAGAGTGCTTGCCTCGCATGTGTGTATGAGACACTGGGTTCAATCCTCAGCACCACATAAAAATAAATAAATAAAAAATAAAAGGTATTGTGTGCATCTGCAACTAGAAAAATATTAAAAAAAAACAAAACTAAAAAATTACCTAAGAAATGGCTAGGCATAATTTTTGACAAAAGAAACTTTAATTTAAAACTTTTTATAATGATATTTCTTTAAGACACATTCTGATATGAAATATATATTAATACTAGAACCTTTAATTTTTATATAATTCTTCAGGAATATATTCTATTGCATTTTATGAAATATATTCTATATTTCACTTCTTTTACCTCCCCAAATATGCTAATTGTTTATAACCCAAAACTCTTGAATAGAACTTTTTTTTTTTTTTAGTTGTAGATGGGCACAATACCTGTATTTTATTTATTCATTTTTGTGTGGTGCTGAGGGTCAAACCCAGTGCCTCACATGTGCTAGGCAAGTGCTCTACCACTGAGCAGCCCCTAAATAGAACTATAAATAAATGTTGTTTCCTGTGTATGCATTAACTAATTCTAAATCCTTTAGTTATCTGCGAGATCTCATCTAAACCAAATTTTCTTAACCTGAATTCTCTTAGTAGGAAGCAAAAGTATAAACTTGCTTTCACTGAATGCATGGGGGATCTTCTGCAGGACTGAGATTATACTGAAATCCAGAAGATGGAGACACTGTGACAGTTAAGTCCCTGTCCTGTCAAAAGAAAAGCATCTCAAAGTAGAGGTTGGGAGGCTGGTGTCTCCTGCTTTTCCCCTTCGTATAGCTTGCCTGGTGTCTGAAAACACTGGTAGTATTGGTAGGGTGTGCATTGTTGTGTATGACTCCTTGTCAATATTAAACACTTGGGTCTCTTCAATAAGAAACTCTAATGTAATGTAGATGAATAACTAGGCTCCCAAAGTGTGTTCAAGGACACTTGCCAAAAATTTCTAATATGTACTCATCCCTAGAATTTGTTTTAAAACTCAGGGCTTGAGACTCCTGGTTAAAATGGCACAAACTGAAGGTGAAGTTTCTTCTAAGTTCTAATGAAAGGGCATGGGCAGCAGGGACAGGGCACTTCCCAAAATCTGCAAGACCACAGTGGGTGGAAGCAAGGTGGTGGCAGGGTGATGGGAATTGAGCCTAGCAGTCTGTTTTTTGCCTGAAAAAGAAATTGACCATACATCAAGGTTGACAGACTGAGGTCAAGGGCAATTACAACATGTGTCTCTTGGCAAGCCCTGGGTCTGGGTTGACTTCCTTTGTTGGAGGATGAGGGTTAGGAGGAGCTGGAGGCTGAGGAAGAGGAGAAACTGAGCCTGTAACAAGCCTGTCATGGAAGAGGAAGGTTTTTTTTTGCAAGATACTGGGGATTGAATCCAGGGGTGCTTTACCACTGAGCCACATCCCTAGCCCTTTTCATCTTTTATTTTGAGACGGAGTCCCATAAAGTTGCCCCGGCTAGCCTTGAATTTGCAGTCATCCTGCCATAGCCGCCCAAGTTGCCAAGCTTACAGGTGTGCACTACTGTGCCTGGTGGAAGCTTGCTTTGAACAATTAGACGAAGGCATCTCTGAAAGTGAAACTCTTTGTTTTTCCTAAAGATGCCATTGGCACCAACAGGGTGTAAGAACAGAGAGCCATAAAGGGAAGCATTCTTAAGAGTAAAGATGACAACTGAATGTGATAGGGAGTGATGTTGTAGGCAAAATAATTTTTTGAGTGCTTATCATGTGCCTGGAATTTGTGTCAGGGGCTGAGGATAAAATTGTCCTTGTCCTTACAGTTTTTGAGGTGCCAGACAGGGAGCAGCATGCCCAGCACGGTGTGCTATGTGAAGTAACAGGCTGGACAGGGGGCAACAGCAGCACAGGGACCCCTGAACGTGTTGGGAATTGAGACAGCTTCCTGTGGGAGAGGTGCCTCAGCACAGACCTTAGGAAACGCAGGAGTTTGCTGGAGGAAGCAGGTGGGGCAGGGGTGTTCCGGGCCAAAGAATCTCCTGTGTGAAGCCTAAGAGGTGAGAAAACCTCAGAATTTTGAGGAGTTGAGAGAAGTTCATTGTATCTCAATCAGAGTATGAGTCAGGAAATGTTAAAAAAAAAGTGATTAAGAGGAAATTAAAAACACAATGATGGAATTCCAACCCACATTAGAGAGTGTTGTTGAATGAAAATCAGTAATTTAAAGAACCAACCTGAGAAATGTTCCCAGAATGTGAAGGATTAAAATTGTTGACCAAGTTCATAGATACGTAGGAGAAAGGATAATGATTCAACCTAAGAATCTTAGGTATTTCTATCGGAAAATACAAGCAACAGTTAAAGACCTCAGTAAACAAGTGTTTGCTGAATTGAAAAAGTACTTGAATACACAGATCAAAAGGATGCACCCAGTTCAAGTGAAGCTGTTTTAGTCAGCTCTGCATCGCTGTGGCCAAAAGACCTGACAATGCAGAGGAGAGAAAGTTTATTTGAGGCTCATAGTTTCAGAGATCTCAGTCCAGAGACAGCCTAGTCATTGCTCCAGGCCAAGATGAGGCAGCAAATCTTAGCAGAAGGACCCAACTGTTCAGCTCATAGTGGGGTCAGGAAGCAGATAAAGTGAGAGGGGAGAGGGGGCCACAGGGAAGATGAGTCCTTCCAGGGCATACCCCCCAGTGTCCCACCTCCTCTGGCCAGCCCCACCTGCCTACAGTGACCACCTAGTTAGTCCATTCAAACTAGGATGGACTGATTGGGCTACAGTTGCACAATCTAATGGATTCACCTTGAACATTCCTGCCTCAACACAGGAGCTTTTGGGAGACACCTCATACTCAATCCATAACAGAAGCTAATGGCAATATTTTTATATTACCAGGATGCAGGAAACAGATCTTACAAGTATTCAGGCATAGAGAAGCCAGTAATCTACGTAGGAATTTGGAGTGGGGACATAATTCAACACATAATACAAACCCAAATCCCATTTACCAAAGAAAATTAACATTGGTGACTTATTAAGTGGTTTTGAAAATATTGCCATGAATTCATTCTTTCCATTGATGGTGGGGGCTTTGTCCCCTGTCTCTGAGTTGGCAACTGCTTTGCCCAGTGATCATGACCCAGGCACCAGAGAGGGAATGAAAGAATTCCAGACATTTTTGGTCCCCAGCTATCAAGTCTTATATCCAGCTTGAGTCTTATTGACCTGAGGTCCCAAATATCATGGAGTCAGGACAAACCATTTCTACTGGACCCTGTGAAATTCTGCCACCCAGGACCAGTGAGCACAACAAAATGGTTATTAAGTATGATGTTTAATTTTATGTGTCAACTTGACTAGGCCACAGGGGGCCCAGATATTAGGATAAGAATTATTCTACATGTGTCTGTGAGGGTGTTTCTGGATGAAATTAATATTTGAATCAGTAGATTAAATAAAGCAGATTTCGCTCCCCATTGTAGATGGGCCTCAACCAATCCACTGAAGGATAAATAGAATCAAAGATGGGGTAAAGGAGCATTTGTTCCCTCTGCTGACCTCTTGAACATGGACGTCAGTCTTCTTGCCCTTGGACTGGGATTTACACATCATTGCTCCTGGTTTTTCAGTCCTTTGGACTCAGTCTGGAACTACACCACCATCTTTCCTGAGTCTCCAGCTTACAGATACAGATCAGGGACTCTGCACCTTCTATAATCAGATGAGCCAATTCTTTATAATAAATCACCTATACATAGGCGCGCGCGCGCACACACACACACACACACACACACACACTATTGATTGTGTTTCTCTGGAGAATCCTTATACATCATAAGCCACTAATGAGCAGGGGGACCAGTTACACAGCAATGAAAATTAGAAGTATTAAAGATTTAAGTATTAAAATATTAAATATTACGTCTTCTTTCTATGCCTTTGAAAACATCTCGTCCTGAATTGAATCATTAACTTCTTAGATCAATGAAAATGATAAATTCCTCAGAATGTGATATTATTTGGAAGTAGGGATTTTGAAGATGTAAGTAGTGAAGTCAGAATGAAGTCCTACTGGAGTGGGGAGGACCTTTAATTCAATATGCTGGTGTCCTCCTCAGACAGGGAAATGTGGACATAGTCAGACACAGCCCTGCCAGTGGGAGCAACGCCAAGTGAAGATGAAGGCGGAGAGTAGGGAAGCACTTTTACAATCCAAGGGAGGCAAAACTTGCCAGCAAACCACCAGGAAAAGCGTGAGGGCAGAACCTTCCCTCTTAACCCTCAGAAGGAACCAGCCAACCCTGCCAGCGCCTTGACCCTGGACTTCTATTGTTTAACACCCCCCCAAACCAGTCTGCAGTGCTTTATTACAGCAGCTCTACAAAGTGAACATAGGAGGCTTTTAGTTTACTATTTATGCTTTTAAGCATTTTTCATATATTTGACAAGGGACACATATTTCTTTAATAATGACAGAAGTAGGGTTGATTTCATATAACACTTTCAATTTTCATGCCTGTAAAACATGAAAGTATACCAAAATCTTGCTTTGGATGTGTCCGGGAGGTACTGTGATTACAGGTGATTTGTTTAATCCCTTCTATTTCTCTATGGTTGAATGTTCTCTTTAATGAGTGTGAGGAAAGGAAGGCTGGGGCGAGCTGCCAGGGATGTGGAAAGGGCCAGGGCTTCAGTGGCTTGCCCTGGGACCTCCAGGGCCACTGGGCAACTCTTAGCCTCTTTCCTGATGTGCAGCAGGGGAGTACATCTGGGTACTGCTGTGAGCCAAGGTAGGTGGACCCCAGCGAAGCACCTGGCGCCACCTGGTGCTGGTGCCTTCCTTCTCTGTGTTTGGCAACCTGTCGCCAGGATTATGGGCTGGGTGGGGGAAGATGTAGGTACTCTAAGGACAGGCATGTTCTTTTTAATGATTGTTAATGGAAGACCAAAGGCTTAAAAGACTAGGGAGCCCAGAGGTGGCTCTTACTGTAAAGCAAAGCAGCTTGGGGCTCAGGGCCTCTTGCTTACAAAGGTCCCACAGAGGCTTTGGGAAGAGTCCATATTGGGTTCATGTGCTTATGTGACTTTGTAAAATCTCCAAAAGGTATTTTGATATTATCAATTAAGACTGCTGTTTCCACGCTGACTTCCCATCCTGTTGGAAGGCCCTGGAGCGAGTGGCTGTGAGGATTTTAGGACGAGGCTAAGGGAAAGTTGACTTAATGATATATGTAGTTTAGGTTCATTGAGTGTCTTAGTCCCTCTGGGATGCTATAACAAAATGCCATCAACCATGTGGCTTGTAAACAACAGAAACCTAATTCTCACAGATCAGGAGGGTGGGAGGCTCAATGTCAAGGCACTGGCAGATTCAGTGTCTGGTGTCTGATGAAGACTCCTGTCTGGCCCATAGCAGGTGCTTCTTCCCTGTGTCCTCCCATGATGAAAGGAGTAGGAGGTCATTCCCGGGCCTCTTTCCTGAAGCACAAATCCCATTTGTGAGGCTGTACCCTCATGAGCCCAAGGTCTCCACCTCCTAATACTATCACCTTAGGGGCTGGGATTTCAGTCTACAGACTGTTGGGGCCACACTAACATTCAGACCACAGCAGGGTTTCTTTATGTGCTTTGCAGTCACTTCCTTGAAGAGGTAAGTGAGGAATAGCTGCCCTGGGGTGGAAGGGTTTCCAGAGAGACTCCCACTAGCCTTGGTGGCTTCCAATAGGTACTACTGTAAGAACTCTCCCACCATCTAGCGTTAGTAGTATGTGTACAGTGGAGGAACGAGGTTTGAAACAGATGGAGCCAGAAGGTAGTCTGTGGACAGATTCCCCCCACCACCAGCTCGACCCCCCCCCATTTTACATTGTCTTTATGCAAAACATGTGATAGAGTTTTCTACAAACTCAACAATCTCAAAAATTTTACATGGCCGTTACCAATAATGACAGGAGAAACTGAAATAAATCATTCTGAACTTCTGCCGTTGAAAGGAACCCCAAATTTCAATCAAGCTAAAAGGAAAACACCTGTCATTCTTTCTATAGAAAATATTTTCATTTTTAGAAAGAAATGATTTAATGCCTATGCAGTTAAAAATGTAGAAAAAGGAGCACTTGAGAAATATGTCAGGCGGTCAATAAAAGAGATGTGATCAGGAGGATTTGTTTGTTGTGTTTATCAGTTTTAGTGAATTTGTAAATTGTGATTTTGTTTCTCATTCTAAATAAATATTTGTGTTCATTTGTATTTGTAAACTTGCCTTTTCTTCCTTCCTTCCTTCTTAATAGAGAAACTCCAAATGTATATAAGCATTGGGGCCTTAAAATCTCAGTTTGACCTGACGAAGCAGAGCTTTCAGATTGATTCTTGTTCTTCTGCCAAGTTGTTATTTGAACTGATGTGAATACTTAGAATTGTACACTCTCTACTTTTCCATTTCCTACAGAAGAACTCAGAATCAGAGAAGATATTTACTGATCATTTCCTTTTGATCTAGAAGCTTTCGGTGACTCTCTAGCAAGAGTTTGGGGATGCTCACCATTCACCCAGTCAGAGTAAAACCATGATTCAGAGTGTGAACAAATGGCTCTCATTTTCCTAGGAAATTTTCAATATAAAAACATGCTTTTGAATAAAAAGTAAAATTTAAAGCCAATGAATGGAAATTTCTTGTAAGAAAATATAAAAACCCCCTAACCCTTCTATTCTTGAAAATGAGAGTTGTTTTTGTCAAGAGATCTGAGAACTGAAGTTGGCAGGTAGTGGTAATGCCTGTGATCTGTGCTTCCACCCTGGGCAGACCCCCTACGGTACTCCTAAATCACATGCTGTGGTATCCTCTCACAGTTTAAAAACACAGGAAGTGTACTTATGGAAACAGGAGTACTTCTGGCTGTATGAGATTTAAATTTAAAGCCAGGTGTTTCTTTGCCTTTTTCTCTGGTCAAACATAAGCTTTACTCATTTTGATGAAACTATAGTGGTTTGAAAAATTCTTCAGGTCTGTCAAATATAACAGATTCATTGCAGAAAGAACATAAAATCAGAATCCATCCTTGAATATTTCTGTGCCCTGACCCCAGGCATGAAGTGAAATGGCAGGTTTTTAGGGTATGGCACCCTATGTTGAAATACCAGCTGCAGCTCCGCTTAGCTGTGGGACCTTGCACAAATTACTTAATCTTCTCCTCTACCACAACATGGGTGTTGGTACTCACCTCAGGAGGTGGTTGTGAGAATTAAATGAGTTAGCAGTAAAAAGAAAACAAACCAAAAAACAAAATATGATAAAGAAAAAGCCCACCTCATCTAGTTGTAGTACCTGGCACAAAAATGTAACTAAGTAAATCTTTAAAGTAAAAGAAAGATAGGCCTTACATGGGCATCCAAGGAGTGAAGAATCTAGAATGTGGCAGACAAAAAGGCTTCATGGGAAAGGGTTAAAGTATGGAGCATGTGGCAAATTGTGAGGGAGAGGGGAGAAAGCGAATGAGTGATACTAGTCTGGGGAAATTCCAGTGCAGGGAAAGTTTTATTCAAAGCTGAGCTGCAAGTTGCTAAAATATGTGCAAGGAACCACTGTCATATTTTCTTGGTTGAATTGAAGAGCGCGTGTTCATTTCTTTTTTTGTTCTTTCATTAATTAAGCAAGCACATAATGAAAGCTTTAACAGGTTTCAGTAAGTTTTTCAGCACTAGGGAAAGCAAGGAGGAATGGCACCCTTAAAGAAGTTCCAGTCTACCAGGGGAGAGAGGCAAGGAAACGATGAGTTAAAGTGTGGGGTACAAAGGAGGATGGGAGGTGGGCTTCAGGAGATTCCTGAGGTGAGGTGGAGGGGAGCCGGGCTGGCTAGGCATCCCAGGTGGGACAGGCTGGGGAGGGTACAGCCGAGCATCAGCTTTGCATGTGGTGGGAGCTGTACCAGGGTGACAGCTGGGGTCCCAGGGCACACTTGGAACAATGGGCTGCAGAGGGAGGGAGGCAGGGTCAAGTGAGGCACCTGGTCCACCTGCAGGTCACATTCAGAAGAATGACAGTAGTGGAGGTGGTGTCTCCAAGAGCAAATAGACGTCCTTGAGTGGAAAGCCTGAAAAGCCAGGCTGAGGGGGTGTAGAAGATGGGGCTTCCGGTCATTATGATACCTTATCAACCCCCCAGGGAAGACAAGTGAGGCAGGGACATTACATAAGGAGATGTTTTATAAGGCTGATGATGCGGCGCTCAAATCAGTCAAGTGTGGCTTAAATATTACCTATCTTCTAGGAATGGCTGGAAATTTGGGGAAATCACTCTCTTCTATGGGGATAGATAGATACCAGGGTCCACAAATTGGATTTGAAATCTGTCTCAAATAACCTGCTTAAAAACGGATGTAATAGGAGGAATCTCACACATGCAAATGAACACCTGTGAAAATTCTTAGGCAAGAAATGCTGGATTTAGCAATACCACATTAGCAATTTGAGAGGGGATCTGTTTTGGGGCTAGATGCCCAGTTTCACAGATTGCTTTGCTACTTGGATCTGCTGCAAGGTTTGTTGAACAGACAAGCGATCCCTGTTTTTAAAAGAGTTATGGAATGTTCTTTCTAATTAAAATTCCTGAAATGAGTGAATTTAGGTTATATGCATCTCAATGTGCCATGAAGCCTGTGGTGCTGTCCTTTAAAGAATTTAGACATCTGAGAATTGTCATACAAATGTTTTCTTAGGAAATATATGCATGTAATTCATGTGTCATACCACCTATAAATTGGCCAAAAATCTAGATGGAGGATCTTTCTTATTTTCAATCATAACAAAAATCTTATAACTTTTTGCTACAAATCCATGCATAAAAATAGATTGGGTCACTAGTGAAATGATCAGATGATGACTCTATCACCTACCAGTGAAAGCCCTCCACTTAATGTGTTGCTATTTCATTTTTTAAAAAAGACTTTAATATATCTTAACATGTATTTGGGACATATTTGCATTTTGGGAAAATGGCCAGTTTCTACATATATCTGAATAGCTCTTTGTACTGGATAGTACATTTAACATGCCAGAATAATTGTCCTAGAAATGATTGTATGTTATCCTTTTAATAAGCCTGTCAGTGGGCAGGGACACCAGCCCATGGTTGAGGACTCTTAACGAGGTGTTGCAGATGGAGCGGCAAAGGAGACTCGCACCCAGAGGTATGGCTAGTAGGCCCAGCCTTCCATGAATAGCACTATAAACTCTGGACAAACCACAAAAATCCATGACCTAAGGGATTCAGGGAGTGAACAAAAAGCAGGCCAGGGGTGGGGGGGGGGTGGGGGGGGTGGGGGGAGTTGAATCTTGGAGCTTCCTACTTTTAGTTTGGGCAATGGCCACAAAGTGTATATATGTGTGTGTGTGTATGTGTGTGTGTGTGTGTGTGTGTGTGTAATTCAAAAGGAAAGCCTTCCGTCTTTCTTGGTGGAAGAACCAGGGACTGAGTCTGGGGCAATTATGGGCACAAGAATTAAGGGGGAGTCCTTGAAGGGACCAAGCCACAGAAGGGGTGACCTAGATTCTGTGTTTGAATTCTGCCTAGGTGTCTAGCTGCCCCAGGAACCACATGTGTACAGGGCAGATTTATAGCAGCTTGCAGGTAAGGTTAGCAGTGAACTGAGATTTGAATTGCCACCCTCCAGAGAAGAGACAGAATTTACAATTTGAATATAAGCAGGTCAATTGCCCATTAAAACAAAAATATCAGCAATCTTGGGATGAATATAAAAGAATTTAGAGTCTTGACTATATAATACCTACAATGTCTAGGATAAAATCCTAAACTACTCTAAATCTGAAGGACTAGAAAATTATGACCTCTTTTCTACAGACTTTACAGAAAAGGAAATTATGGACTAATTTCCCTCATGAACATAGATGAAAAAATCCTGAACAAAGCAACAGCAGATCAAATCCAATGGTACGTTGGACAGAATGTTAAAGAAATTTGTTAAAGATAACATATCATAGAGCATACATAGATAATGCATATTAAAGTTTATTCTATGAATTCAAGGTTTGGTTAACATTAACAAATCAGTTGTAATTCATCACTTTAACAGACTAGAGGGGGAAAACCATATGATGATTTTCATATGCAGAGACAAACTATAGAAAAATTCAACATCCATTCATAAAAAAATTGCATTGAACTAAGGATATAAGGGTAGATCTTCAAACTCATAAACAACACTATTAAAAACCTATAGCCAGCATCACATAAAGGTGTAATAGTAAATAATATCCTACTAAAATTAGGAAAAAGGTAAATGTCCTCATTTTCACTATTTCTACTCAATAGTAGAGTCCTAGCCATTGCAATAAAGGAAGAAAAAGAAAATGATAAAGATTAGAAAGGAAGAAGCAAAATTATCCTTGTTTGCAGATTATTTGATTATTTCCATAGAAAATACTGAGGATATATTAAACAACTAGAAGTAATAAGTGAATACGGCCAAGTTTACAAGGTTAAAATACAAAAATCAATTCTGTTCTTATGTTCCAGCATCAAAAAAACTAGAATATACATGAAAAAATCACTTCTATTTATAATAGGTTCCAAAACAAAATAGTTGGGAATAAATTTAATAACAGATGTTCAGAGCACACTGAAAATCACTGGACACTGCTGGAAGAAATTTTAAAAGCCCCACATGAGCAGAATTATTTAACATATATTATTTTCATGGAATGGAAGACTCACTAATTTTAAGGTATCAATTCTCATTAAATTGATACATAGATTCACTTCAATTCAAATCAAATTCTCAGAAATTGACAAATTGATGTTAAAATTTGATGGCTGGCTGGGTATGGTGGGGTATGTCTATAATCCCAGTAGCTTAGGAGGTTGAGGCAGGAGGATTCAAGTTCAAAGCCAGACTCAGCAATTTAGCAAGGCCTTAAGCAACTCAGCAAGATCCTATCTCAAAAGAAAAAAAATAATACAAAACTTTTCTTAGATGGATGCAAAGGACTTAGAGTAATCCAAATAATTTTAAGAACAGAGTTGTGGGACTTATATCATGTAATTTACAGACTTCCAGTGAAGTTTCAATAATCACAACAGTGAGATAAAAGCAGAAGAATAGATATATAGATCAATGGAACAGAATAGGGTCCAAAAATAGACCTGTACATATATAGTCAATTGATTTTTCACAAAGACATCAAGGCAATCAGTGAGGAGAGTCTTTTTAAGAAGTAGTCTTTCAATGTACAAGAAAAACAATCTACACTGAGTCTTACCTCATATCATACACAGAAATTAGCTTGTGGTGGATCATAGATAAGCCTAAAGATAAAATCTTAAACTTTGACACTTATAGCAGAAAACAGAGGAAAAAAATCTTCATGACAAGATTTAGGAAAGGATTTATTCAACAGAACGTAACAAGCACAATCAATAGAAATATTGGAATGGGTTTCAGCAAAATAAAATCATTTGAGCCAGGCATGATGCAATACTCCTGTAATCTCAGTGACTCCTGAGGCTGAGGCAGGAGGATCACAAGTTTGAGGCCAGCCTCAGCAACTTAGAGAGAACTTAGTCTCAAAATAAAAATTAAGAAGACTGGTTTTGTAGTTTAGTGGTAAAATGTCCCTTGGTTCAATCCCCAGTACCTAAGTAACAACAGCAATAATAATAAACAAAATCAATAGAAAATTCAAATTAAATGAGAGGCTATTACATTTCCATTAGAATGGATAATCAAGATAAATTTGTCAACAACAATAAAAAAATGAAGCAAATCTGATTATGCCAAGTCTTACCAACACCATGTTCAGTGTTTTGACTGATGATGTTTCTACAGGTGTGAAAATCAGGTACAATTCCTCCATTTGTACATTTTTAATAGATTCATATATAAGTTATACCTCAATAAAGTTGATCAAAAATATAATCCAATGGAAGAATAAAATAGTTCATTATCTTGATGAAAGACCAAAGAAAAAGATGCTTAGGTACTTATTAAAGATGACATTCACATCGTAAGTGGAGCTGGATCAGACTATTTTCTCTTCTAATGAGATCATACTGCTGCGACTTGAATGCAGGATTGAAGGGGAGGAAGAACAAGCAGGGAAAGAAATGTCTGAGAATTTATCTCAGCTTCCCCATAGTGACATACAAACCCTTCCCCACAATGGCCAGGACCTGTCTTGCTTCTGGCCGTGACTGAGTGTGGGTTCTCTACTGAAAGCAAAACAGGCCTGGGGGGCGGCAGTGATATCCTGGGGATCCAAGTTCTTTGCTCTCAGGGCGGCTTGGCAGGGCTGGGAGCTGGCACTTTTAGTTGTTGGTAATGTTGGACAGGGCACCCTGCATTGGCATTGTGAACTGGATCCTGCAGATTTGGGCACTCTCTTCTCACTTTCCAGTTTTCCGTTCGTTCCTCCGTCCTTCTTGCGGAAGCCTCTATGTCTGGGATTTTGGCTGCACGCGTTCCCCAGCTCACGCACATTACTATTTCCTCATTTCATAGGTGGAGAGACCGCTGCTCAGACAGGGTTAGTGCCTTGTCTGTGGGAGTGGATCTTGGGGCATTCGCAGGCTCAGGTTCTGTGCACTTGGGTTGCGTGCTCTGGCCGGGTCCACATGTTGTCTTTCTATTCCCACGGAGATGTGAACATTCTGTGTTTCCTTTTTCTGGCAAGAGTTTGGACTCTGCAGGGTTGCTCATCTCACAGCACTTTCCTCTCAGTACAGGAAGAGGGAGGCACTTCACGCCACTGGGTTATCCTCACGTTTGGTTTGTATTCTGGAGTGGATGAAATGCAGGGTCTCAGCCTCAGCTGAAATAGTGTTAAAATGGGATTCACTTCCATCTCTAAGGAACTATTTCTATTTCTGTCTCTTTAGTAATTTTCCCATTGCAGGTGAAGAGTTAAGATTATATAAATCAATTGAAAGAGAAACTTGAACTATGTGGGATCCCAGTGCATTGGCCTTTTGTAGACTTGACCCTCCAGGAGGAAAGCAAGTACTGGTGGTTCTTCCCACGAGATCACAGTCAGGAACATTCGCCCATCTATCTTTTTGGTCACTCGTGAGGATCCACAGTGTTTGTAACAGCTCTTTGGACGTTCTCATCTCTGGTCACAGGAAGCACCATGGCCTTTAGCTTTTATTTGACTTATTAGTGCTGCAAACTCTAGCTGCTGCTTCGGCTGCCGGAGGACCCGGGGCAATGCCACTAGAATACTTGTTGGGTTGAAGTTCTGAGGCATGGCAGTTGTGCTCGGCTCCAGCAAAAGCATCCAACTTCAGTTCTCTTTAGGAGGAGAGAAAATTTCCCAGGGGAGTAGACCTGGGTTTAAGGGGAAGCCTTGACTTCCAATCTCATTTCACCATGTGCCTCGCTCTGGGGCATCAGGCACATTTGTGACTGCCCCATTTGCCACGGTATGACCTTGTTATGGTTTAGATCTTTAATGTCTCCTGAAAGCTCAAGTTTTGAAAGCATGATTCCCGATGCAGAAAGGTCCAGAGGTCTGACTTTTGGGCAATGATGAGAGCTGTAATCTCATCAGTGGATTAATCCCCTTGATGGATTAATAATAACTGGAGGTAGGTGGGGTGTGGCTGGAGGAAGTAGGTCACTGGAGGGGCAGGTCCTAGGCATATATCTTGCCCCTGGCTTCTCACAAGCTTTCTCTCTCTGCTTTCTGGGTGCCATGAACGGAACAGCTTTCTTCTGAATGCCCTGTGGCCACGATGTCCTGCCTCAGCTCAGGCCCACAGCCAGCTGACCATGAACTGAAACTCTGAAACCCTGAGCCCCAAACAAACTCTTCCTTCTCTAAGTTGTTCTTGCCAGGTATTTTGGTCACAGTGATGGAAAACTGACCAACACAGGACCTTACGATGCCCATGAAGAACAGAACCCTGGTGTTCCTGGATTCTTGACTGAAGTACCATGTTAGTGCCATCCAGATATCGATGGAAGCCTTAGTCTTCTAGTTACGGTTAAGTATTAACTGAGTTGGTGTAATCAAGGTATCTTTAAGTGCTATTTTGCAAAATTTGGTGATCTGAGATGAATTATGTCCCCCTCCCATCAAAATTCACACACTTATTAAAACTATATGTACATTTAACTACCTATACCTCAGAATGTGACTGTATTTGAAGATAGGGCCTATAAAGAAGTAAAGTGCTGTCATTAGAGTGGGCCCTAATCCAGTGTGACCAGTGAGTGTCCCTATAGGTAGGGGAAGCTTAGAGACAGACACACATAGAAGGAGGACAACGTGAAGAACACACCATCTGTGCCAAGGAAGGGGCCTGGAACAACCCTCCCTCACAGACCTCAGAAGGAGCCAACCCTGCAACACCAGATCTCAGAGCAACAATAGCTACCTGCTGGCCACACCACCTGCTCTGTGGTACTTGGGTTAGCAGCCCTTGCAAATGAATGTATGGAAAATCCCAATTGAAAAAGTCATGGCCCCATGGATGGAAGCGGGGTTCCCACACCACACAATACCTGAGATGGTAACCGCACCTTCTCCTCCACTCTTAAAGAGTAACGAGGATGATATTGCTGACTGCCAGGAGCCATAAGCGTCTGCCAACAGCGTGGTTCACATGTGCCGGGGAATGCCAGGCTCACTCCCACTTCGTATTTTTAATTTTAATTATTTATTTATTTTTGGTGGTATTGGGAATTGAACCCAGGGCCTCATGCGTGCTGGGAAAGAAAGAATTCTTGCCCCTACTTTTTTTTTTTTTAAATATTTATTTATTTATTTATTTTAAAGAGAGAGGTGAGAGATAGAGAGAGAGAGAGAGAATCCTTGATATTTATTTTTCAGTTTTCGGCGGACACAACATCTTTGTTTGTATGTGGTGCTGAGGATCGAACCCGGGCCGCACGCATGCCAGGTGAGCACGCTACCGCTTGAGCCACATCCCCAGCCCTTTTTTTTTTTTTTTAATAAAGAAATTTGGAAATGATTTCCACAAACTGGGTAAGATCCCATGTAGCTCAGGTCAGTGGTAAAGTGGGAACACATTTGATGCTTCCTAACTCGTAGTCTTAGCGACCTTTTGAAGGGAATTCTCTGATTCCCATTAAGAAGTTACTAAGACCATAGTGGAAGATATGTTTATTTACATATATATCTATAAATCTCTCTATGTAACTATATATACATTTTATCAAATAGTGAAATACTTAGCATAGTTCTTGCAGATGGTGAATGCTAAAATTATTTTTTTGCTGTAAATGATGAGAGCTGTAACCTCATCAGTGGATTAATCCCCTTGATGGATTAATGATAACTGGAGGTACGTGGGGTGTGGCTGGAGGAAGTAGGTCACTGGAGGGGCAGGTCCTAGGCATTATATCTTGTCCCTAAATTGTGCTAAATTCTGGAAAGGCCTTGCTCTTCTTCAGTTAGCGGTCACATGGGGAGGATCTGCCCCATTACAGGGACTAAATAGAGTATTTTTAATATCAGGGCTGAGCAGTTGCCTTGAGCAATCTGCTTTATAATGTGGTTAACACTGTGCAACATTATTAATAAATCACCTTTGAAAAGAAGGGATCTTCATTATTCTGTAGTTAGCCAACACAAAAATATTACTGTAACATGTCAAAAGTATACACAGTATTTTGTGAAAAAAAAATTGACAAAATAAAGAGAGCTAAAGTTCACTACTCTAAGATATTGGATAAATATCTTTATCACTGACCAGGAAAATTCTAATATGTCACATGTTTTATCATTATACTTGGTAACAATTAAGCAAATCGAGCATCAATAAAAATGAGGTAAGATAGGTAAAAGCACTGAAAAGCCTAAAACACTTGAAATGGAAAATTTTGCATTTATTATACTACACTGTATTGGCATACTAAATTTTTCTGGCCTCTGAATGACTGCCCATTGAAAAAGTGGCTTATAGTGGGCACTTTCTTATGGTTTTGCAAACTCCCAGACACCAGGGCTGAGTCTTCCTGAGCGCAGGTACCCAGGCTGGCCTGTTGGTCAGGTAGTCAGTAAGTGCTTGCTGAATGAACCAGGGTGTGAGTAAATTTCTTGGTAGATTCTATTCATTAAGGGAGAGGAGGTAACAAGTCAGTAAGAACCAGGATTGTGGTGGCTCATGCCTGTAACCCCATCAACTCAGGAGGCTGAGGCAGGAGGATTGTAAATTCAATGCCAGCCTCAGCAACTTAGTAAGATCCTGCCTCAAAATAAAACATAAAAAGAACTGGGGATGTAGAGGACCCCTGGGTTCAGTCTCCAGACCTAAAAAAAAAAAAGAAAGAAAGAAAGAAAATTTTCACTTGCAAATAAGAAAGGTAATTTATTGTAGTGAAATTACATTGAAGTTTTGTATATGATCCCCAATGCATATAAAATCATTTACCTCCAAACTGTTGCATGACACCATTGAACCACAAAGAAAACTCAAAGTGCTCTAAGTGAGTTAATATTGACGTAATGTGTTTCCACTAATCTATCCTAATTTAATTAGATCATTAAAAGGACTTATTTAAGTATTTTCGTAATTTTCTTTATGGTCTTTTTTTCTAATGTTTTTTGACAACTCTGAACGCTGAACTCTATTTCTGTCTTCTGCTGTGGTTAGTTAATAAACAAACCTCCTTAGTAGAGTAAATATACACTGACGATTTAAACATTTTTCCCTAGATGGAATTGATGGAAAATGTGAAAATTGGCATGACATTTGAGGCAACATTAAAAAAGCAAAGAAGATTTTAAAACACTAACCCACAAAAATATGCCCGGGGGTGGGGGTGGGGGCAAAGAATAGCAACGTACCACAAGACACAAATAAATGCATTCAGGCATTGGGTAGACAGTCCTTGCACCTAACACCTGTCTATAATACATTTTATACATTTGCTACATATTGCACAAATCCAGGTATGCACAGAAACTCTCTGAAGTGCCACCATGCCGCTGTCCTCGTGGAGGGCTCTATACAACTTTCTGAAAGAGCTTATTCATGACTTTTTTGAAGACAATCTACAAGCAGTTCTTTCTGTAGTTACATATTTACAGAGATGCCACCAGCTAGTCATGGCCGATGGCCTTCCTTCCTAAATGTAGGATTCTCTAGCATATTGGAGTTAGTCAGCCTCAAAGATGGGCTGGCTACATCGTCGCCTGAGATAGTCCTGCTTGTCCTTCTGCATAAACTCGGACACAGTCCTTAGCCTGGTAAGCTCAGGCCTCCCGGGTGTGGTCCCAGGCTCTTGAGTTTCCCCAGAGGGACTCACAGTCCCACCCTGTTCCCAACACTCAGTCATGGAAGACAGGCTGCGTCCACTAAGTGCTTCTTCATGGCAGACAATCCTGGAGCCTCCTCCATGGTAAGAAGGCAGAAGAGGTGGCGGCGTGGAGTCCTGGCTCAGCATTCTCGCCCGCATACTTCCCACGGTCTGGCTGCCATAGGCTAAGAGTCCAGACGCCTGGCACTGAATGGCCTCTTCATAAGATGGCGGGCTTCCTGGGCTCCTCTGGTCAACCATCTGGAACACGTCATTGACTGAGGGGGCCCCAGGTGGCAAGCCACAGCCTGCAGCTGCTTGGCTGTAGACGTCAGGCCTGCCCTCCTGGACGATCCTTCCAGCAAGCTGACTTTCTTTTCTCACGCCCTTCTTGACTTGGTCTCTGGTAAAGTCTTTGGGTTTCCCAGTCCCACAGCTCGGGGTCTTGGGCAGCACTTTTTTGTGAGAGGCAAAGGAAAATGACAGGGAGTGCTTTTTAATTTCTCTGCTGGGCTTGCTTTTCTCAGTCTTCACGGTGAAAGACTGGTGTCTGGTGAAGAAATTTTTTTTGGGACAGGAAGGAGAAGCTGTAGGTGAATTGTCAGAGGACCCACCCAGGGAGCTGCTGGAGAAGGCTTTGGGTCCTGGTCCCTGCAGCAAAGGCAAACTCTGGGTTGAGTTCTTGATCATCAGGTCCATTGGTCTCTTGGCTCTGCCTTCTACTGCAGGGAAGACCTCCTCTGGAAATGGGTCTTCGGTGTCCTCGCTTTCCAAATGAGGGCTTGCCTGTGGCATGGTGAAGTCATCCTCACTTTTGGTTAGTTTTTGGTTTGTCATCCGGCTCTCATGGCACTCTTGTGAGGGTGGCATGCCGGGTTCTGAGAACCTCCTGTCTGCCTGGTTGATGGAGCGTTTCAGTCTGGCTACTGTGCTCACAATGGGCTCTGGGCATAACTCACAGGTGTCCTGGGGCCTTCTGTTGTCCAGACCAGCAGCCATGGCTGTGGGAACCTGGGGCTGCCTTCTGGGATTGTGGATGGCACTGGTGGGTTCAAAGTCAGGATCATAGCTGTCGTAGGCTGAGTCATTCTGCAGGGTCGACATGTCTGGGGAAAGTTAATGAAGAGTTGAGCTTTGTGTTCAAGTTCTTTAAGAAATAATATTTACTAGAGCCCACCCTATTCATGCCCAATATGGTTCTAGGTGATTTGGTGGAACTGTTTTGGAGCGTGATATGACAAGAAATTTATCACATTAAAATTTTGTTTCCAAATTTATTTCAGATGGGAAGAAGTAAAGAAGAAAGAGGAAATGAATGAGGGAGGGAGGAAGAAAAAAGGGAGAGGGAAAGAGAGAAAGAGTAAGGAGAAGAAGGAAGAAGGACAGTCTTCACCGAATTTTTTTATTTTATTTTATTTTAAATCTTAAAACCAATCCTTTGAATGGCTCCTTTGTAGGATCCATTTCCATTTTAATAGACTTGTACTTCATTATGTAGAGACTAAAATTTCTTACCCAGATATATAGTTCAAGGTTACTTAGTAAAGTTAGCAGTTATTTGAGATCTAGAATATGAAGGAGAAAAGTTTCAGACTCAGGCTAAAAGAGTGACAGAAGAGATATTAGAAAGAAATTTGGGAGCAAGGTTGTCAGGTTTCCTGACTTTCCTACAGACTCGAGGCCAGTCTGATTGGTGATTATAAAGGCAAATTCTTTAAATACCAGGGAGACTTCACATCACTAGTATGGACTGGCACAAATTTCTCCCCAGGATCACAATCGAATGACAGCACATTCTATACCTGAACTGTCGGTGTGTTCCAGAGAGTCATCAGAAGTGATGCTGGAATGAGCTGGAATGTTCTCCCCGAATATCTCAAAGCAGTTGTCGATGAGGAATTCCACCAATGTCTTTACCTTTGGGGTAAAAAAACAAGCAGATCATAAACTTTAGGGCCATTTGCTTTAGGACAGAGGCAAGGAAGGAGGACACACTGGAGTCAACTACTAGGGAGGTGCCCAAATGAGACTAGAGCATACTGGAATTTGGTAACAATATACATTCAAGTTAGATATATGTGTTTTGAGATATGCATTTTTAAATGGAAGAATTTAAAAAAACTGACTTTAAAATAACTAAGGTATCTGAGTGGACATTTCATAATATTACTGTGAAAATGCAAAAAGTATTGTTTAAGCAGATAGTTTCCCAAATTGGTAGTTGGACTGCCCGAGTGCTTTGGGTCCTGGTCCCAAAGCACAGACAGAAACAAGAGGGCTTCCTACCCAGGGGGTGTGATGTTCTCTGTCTCCAGGAAGACAGGACACAGATTTATTCAGTTTCCTCCACACCTCTAAGAGAGCAGAGCCACAACAATAGCACTCTGCATTTTAGACCTGAACTGTGACCCCGAGTCACTTTGAGAAATCCAGAAGTGTCTCATTGCTTGGCTTCTGCCAAAGAGGGTGAGATCATAAACCAGGGGTTTCTCATAAATAAGCAAAACCAACCTTATTGTTCAAGTCTCTCTGGGCCTCCAATGACAAGTTGTGGTCATTCTCCAGGGTGAGCATGTTGGGGCCGATGCAGATAGCCAGGTTGCTGGAGTCCATCTTGTTAACCTCCGAGTTTTTGCTGATCAGGTGCAACACATAGACCAGGTGCCTGAGCAGCAGGAGGTTGGGTCGAGGGAGCTGATCTGCAACCCTGGAATAAAGAGAAGGGACAGTAATTTTTAAGGGGGCTGATGGCCTATCCAGCTTTATTGTAGCTTGTTCAAAGCTTCTGCCCAAACCAGACTTCCTTTAAAATGGGGAAGGTGCATTTTCCCAGTAATATTGTGAAATGCCCTTACAGATACTTCAGCAGCAACTGACACGGAATGAGATTGATTAACCACAAGGTTGCTATAACCGTGACACCAGTAGCACTGCCCTTTATTATTTATATGGATCTTAAATTATGAAACAGAGCCTGCATTAAGCACCAGGATGTGCCTTTACGTTTTCAAAACCATTTTGTTGAGTAAGCATTTGACTTTGTAGAAATTCTCTTTGAACATTACAAGATTGATTTTCTTGACTTTTTTTTTTTTTGAACTGTGAGCACCAAACCAAGATGACCCATTTCTATACCATTCTGAGAATAAGTCAGACTGTCTGGATGTTTCCATAAATGTGGTTCCAGGCAGCACTTAAATAGAAACATTACTACTAATGACAATCATTGGATTTTGAAGTCTCACTTTTTCAAAAGAATGAAATGGTGACCCCAATATACAGATCCTTCTCATTTCTCAGAAGAATTGTTGTTATCAAAGAGTTTTATGTCTAGGTAGAAAATTATTGTGATAATCTTAGGGTTTTTTTTTTTTTTTGGTGGTGGTGGGGCAAACACTCTGATGTCTTCATGTCTGCAAAGTTGGCATTGAAAATGTTTAGCTGTGGGGGACATTTCTAATACATAGATAGGCTTCCTTAGGATGTGGCAAAAGTGCTGTCTCCAAGAGGTCACATTGTCATTTATATATGTAATCATTGTGACTCACTGGAATGTCTTATATGGTTTTCCTTTTTGTTAATTATAAGAACAAACAGTGGAATTTTATGAACAAAAAGTCGCATCCAAATGGCTCTCCTACCCTTTACGGGAAGTTTATGGTTGAGTGTCTTGCTCGACACCAATTACTGTAGTTAAGAATAATCCTAATTCCTACTCTCTGCTGATTAGTTTGTGTTAAAGTCTCCACGTTTGATTTTCTCTTATACCTTTTTGAACACTTTATATATTTGGATCCTCCACCCCTTGAACTCTGTAAGTATTAAAGTCATTTTCTATGTTTTGAAGAAGTACTTTCTTCTATTTGGCTAAAACTACTTTTAAAAAATCCAGGGAACCTCCTCTTTTTATCTTGGGAGTGATTGAGCAATTACACTCTAATTTCCCAATCACAATTTCAGGGAAACATGGGTTGCGGTGCACTTGGCCAGTTTTATGAACGGGCAAAAAATGGAGACCCTTGGGCCCTGCCTCCTGACTTCGAGGACTTACTGCTTGAGAGCCTCAATTCTGTCCTCCTCGTTCTGCTTCTCCAGGGCACCCATCCACTCTTCAAAGAGGTCACAGGACAGTAGCTTCAAGGGGATGCTCCGGAGGAAGTCCTGGAGGGGAAAAGTGGGTGTGGCTGTTTACACCTCGTGTTGTTTTGGAGGAATGAAATCTGGGATTGTTA
Organism: Marmota flaviventris; assembly: GCF_047511675.1. Lineage (NCBI taxonomy): Eukaryota > Metazoa > Chordata > Mammalia > Rodentia > Sciuridae > Marmota > Marmota flaviventris. The sequence continues at coordinate 8,336,442 of NC_092503.1, read as the reverse complement.
AACCCGTGTGCTTATGAGAAGAATTAAGAGGCTCAGCTACAATGAAACTCCAGTTTCAGCTGTGTGGCTTGTAGGGAGAGGAGCCTGCTCCTTGCTTCCTGTGGCTGTGGAGGCGGAGCCCTCTGACCCAGGTGTGGTGGCTCACCTTGAAGACCACGGCCAGCAGGTGTACGGGCAGCCCTTCCAGGTCCACGGTTCCCCCGCAGTTGAGCGCTTCCTTCAGCTCCTTGCGGGCTTTCTCACTGGCTGCTTTCCTGAATATTCCTTCAGTCGAGGGGCCTTTAAGGCAGAGGATAGCGAGAATATCCTGTGGGAACAGACGTGGGATCAGGAAATGCTGACCCAAGGCTTGGACCCATACTTTGCTGGTACAGATACATGAAAATCTATACAAGTTGGAAAAGAGAATTACGGCAATGTTCATGAATAGTCCCTCAGTTTACCTGTTGTAAAATATCCTTTCCCCCCAAAGCTAATTCTTTTTTTTTATACTAAGATAGTCATAATGAGAGTCTTGAGGCCAGAGCTGGCTCCTAGGGCAGCCACTGCCAACTGTCTCCCTTCACCCTGCTGTTTTTCTAAGAGGTAAATTGTGAAGCGCTCATTTTTCAGTCTAAAATGACATCAGACCTCCCACCTGTCAATACTTCCTTGAAAACATGGGCTCTCTGATCATATCCTCTGTACTCTGTCTCTGCCTGTTGATGTTCAGAAGCTATACATTTCCAGCCTTCTTGCCTCTGTGAAGTCAGAGGAGTGAGGAAGAGACCTTTACCCTGAGCTCACTGGCAAACACTAATTTCTAGATCATAAACTGGCATCTTCTCTTCCAACTGTGCTTGGATGCGGGAGCACCATTTGCAAGAATGGAAAATTCCAAAGCTCAACCCCAATAAGGTTAGTAGGAGAAGCACCCTCATATTATCCAAGGATTTTTCACATGACAGAAACCAAAGCAGGTTTACAAGTGAAGCACACTCACCTGAATGGGTCTGGGCAGGGCGCCGTTCTCATGGCAGATAATTGACAAGGGTTGATCAAATAGTGACACTTTCAGGTCTGGCTCCAAAGTCCCAGAGAAATCTGACGAAGGGGAGAGTCTTCTTATGAGGAAGGGCCAAGACAGAACTTTCTTTCTCTTCTTAACTTCTAGAGACAAGAAAGCATGAGGAAGAGAAAAATCAGCTTACAGGGTTCATAAGCAAGGATCCACACAAGAAAATGGCTGTCGGTCACATACTGGCATCTCTAGTATGCCCTGTGGGGAAATAATTCAGAAAAACTGAGAAAGCAAAGGGCATGACTTTTGATCTAGAAAAACAGTTGAAAAAACAACCACATGGTTACCAGGGCAACCAGCCCTTGTATATCACCCGGAGGTTCCTCATCGTCCCCACCTTTCCTGTTTTTAATCTTCTTCAACTATTTGTTGCAAGAAATTAGCAAAACATAACCTTGCAGGTCATAAACAACCATCTTAAGGTACTAGCCTTAATAACTACAGGGGACATTTATGACTAAATAGATTATTTTAATTCGCTACTTTGGCTGGTGAATGAAAACAAAACTTAACAGGAGAGGAAGTGACTTGCCCAAAATCCTTTAGAAGGTTCTTGGCTGGGCGGGCCACATCAACCCTCGGCAGCCGCACTAGCACTATGTAGTCACTAGAGGGAGCTACACCACTCAGGACTTCTGCTGTCCCCTTGGCTTTCAGGGTGCTATTTTGGACAGGGGCCCCATGGGTTGCTTTAGGAAGGCTGGAACCTAGTCCTGGCATTTGAAAGTTATCAGCCACACATTATCAGTGTTCTGTTCTTCCAAAATTCAGAGTGTGCAATGACTATTGTATCTCAAAAGTTCCCTTCCTTCTCCTTTTGGCCTAATCATGAAATCTGCATTTTCTAAATGACTGGCATATGTTACCACATGTTTTGTACTGGCAAGTAGAAGCTGGATGAAAGTGAAGTGCCCTGTCCTGAGTCTTCAGGAAAACTGGCTCAGGGTTTATGTTACAATGAAATGCACCGTAAAAATAAATAAATAAATAAGAGCAAATGTAAGTTCTTTGGGATTTGAGATCAACAACAATCGCTTCATGAGCTCTTAGATGCATTCTCCATTAGGGAAGGAAGAACACAGAAAAGGCACTGTGTATTTTTCAATGTACACATGCTGTGACCATCAAAACAAATGGCCAGGAGATTTGTCAGCCCCACTAAAAACCCCTCACATTGCGGAGTTTGCCTGTAAGAGGATCTCTCTACTGACGGTGCTCGCTGTTCTAGTGAGCTGGAGCACGCCGGCCAGTTAAGGGTTAATGTTCTGCGGTCTTTAGGAGAACAGTTATAAAAAAAAATTCCTAGTAGAGTAAAATACTGTGGTTTTGCAAACCAAGAGCACTGGTCGTTAGCACTTGCAGAAAAGATCAGTATTTTTCAAAACTCACCAATTAGCTGGCAAATGCTGTCTTCACTCGCACATGATGCCAACAACAGGGGATGTTCCTTGATGTCACCCTAAAAATATAAATCATGTATAAATCAGTATAAATCATGACTGAAGAAATCTATTCAGTCTTTCTCCACAAAACACACACACAACATTTTATTCATCTTAACAATTAGGTCAATAGAGTGTTTTGATTTTTCTAGTAAGAATCAGTATCATAGGAGATCTCAATTAATATGTTTAATTTATTGTATTTATCATGTTCATTTCTGACTGATAATCAAACAGCCTAAATAATATTCAATTAAAACAGAAAGCTTTTCATCTTCTGGTAATACAAATAAGAAGTTTAAAAAAATCACTTCCTTACCTCTGACTGACATTCAATTAATGTCTCCATGTTACTGGCACTTAGTGTTTTTGACTAAAAGAGAAAAAAATAAAATAAAATTAAGTAAATGTCTTTTGGCTCTTGCCTCTAGAAAATATGAATGAGCAGATGTAAAATGGGCACATACCGCATCGAAGTTGCTTCTCAACCTCATTGGTATCTGGGCTGGCTTTTTAGGGATGGATTTCACTTCTGGGGGACCTTGACTCTGTCTACAATAAATCACATGGAAAAGAATAAGTTGGCCAATTTCAGTGCCTCTTTGCCAAAGCGGAGTTTGAAACTGTTAGAAAAGTTTTCATTCAGCCTGTTACCAAATGTCAGATGCCACTAAGAACAGTATTTGATTGCACTTATTTCTAAAACCTTAAACCAGATGTCCTTACCATCCCGAACTTTGCTATTTATTATTATATCCTCAACAAGAGATCGGCTGAATATTAATTCCAATAACAACTACCCTTTTTTCTGGAGTGCTCTCAAGTACTATATTAATTGCTCCGTATTAATTTTTTTCATCCAACTCAAAAAGTATAAAATGTATATCCAGGATGCTATGTATAGTAAGCACGAACCAAAGATAACATTTAAAGAATTCCTACTCCCTAAAAGTGCCACCTTCACATTGAAGCCAAGCATTCCATGTTTGGAGCTTTTTAAACACGGGCGTACCCTCCGCATCGCCGTTGTCTGTTGCACGTCATTTCAGGGAGCTGTGACCTGGGAGGCAGCTCGTTTTCTCGTCCTGTTAATCTATGTACTTACCCTCGGAGGGTCTCTGGCCAGAGTGCTTTTATCTCGGGTGCGCTGTGGGAAAGGAGAGACACGGCATGTCACTCCGCTCTGGCTAACCCACTGGCAGAGGGACTGACCTGCTCTAACTTCATGTGCTGTGCGTTATAAACTGCAGGGGCGGGCAGGTGGAAATTCACAATATTGCTGGGACCGGAAGGAACATCACGGGCTGTCACACAGACCGAGCCAGCCAGACACTGCTCAGTTCTCATTTCCTCATTCCTTTTAGGGCAGGGATGGTTCCCCTCACCCCTACCCTCGCCTCCACTTCAAAGCACAAAATCTGTAAACTACTAGGGTTGGAAAAGATGACATCCTGCACAAAGGTAAAGGCGCTGATTAATGTCAGAGGTGGGATGTGCAAATAAGAAATTGTGTTATTCTGTGCACAAACATTGTTTTATTTTCTAAAGTGGTAATTTTAGGTGCCTCCCCCCACCCCCTGCCTCTGTATCCTGTTTCAGTGCTGTTTCCCTTCCACCCTCCCTGAGCTCTGTCCACCAGGACCAAACATTGATTGGCAGCCCTGGGCGCAGGGCACTGTCCTGGAACCTGAAAGAAACCCCAGACATGTTCCCACCTTTGAGAACTGATCACCATCAAGAGCCAGGCTGATTTCTTTGGAATGAGGAAAAACCTCACGAGGGACAGTAATCCACATATTAACCCCTTTATCCTTTCCGTAACTCCTCGTCAAAATGATTGATACCTAATTTATAGTCAGATCAATTCTAATTTCCATATGGAAGGAAAACAAAAAAATTCCTTTGGTCAGACCAATTTAAAGTGGACAAGGGAGGGCGAGTGTCTCTGCAGATCTCTCCTTGGGCATAAGGAAAGTTCTGATCTTTTCTATCGAAGTATGTAGGAAAGAACTTCCACACACACAAACTGTGACACATCACAGTGCAGACAGTCACGTAGCACTGAGAGGAACAGCCTAAGCCGTCCAGCGATGGGCCCAATCTCACAACGTGGTGTGCAGCCGCGAGGAGTGTCCCGCACAGTGCCATGAACGCACAGCTCAAGTGCTGCACAGCGAGAAGTCCCAGGACGGCTCCCCAAAGAGGACAGTGTTGACTTCAAGGGACCCCATAAGGGCTTGTCATGGTCCATTTCTGGATCAGGATGCTGCCAGACATATGCGTATGTTATTAAGAAAAAGTTTCTAAATAACTTGACTGGTTCATCATTAGCATCTTTAATTCCAGAACCTTTTCATATGGATAGCTCTGTGGTCCATACATTGACAGAGGTCATTCTGAGGTGTGTTCAGGATATCCAAGGACAGAGCAGTGGAGACTCGTCCTGTAAACTGGTCCTGTAACGTCCTGAAGGCAAATTCCAATTAATAGACTTCCTGAAGAGAGACAGATCCCTCTCTTAAAACTGCCATAGCCCAGCGCCAGAGTTTCCCCAGTGTCCCCAATTGTCCCTCTCTTGCCTTCATAACCTCCAAAGCAAATATGCTGATTTTTCTTTTAAATTAAAAAGGGCATTTATGAACTGGGTTGTGGCTTAGTGGTAGAGCACTTGCCTCGCATTTGTGAAGCCCTGGGTTCCATCCCCAGCATTACAATGAAGAAAGAAAAAGAAAAGAGCATTTATATTCAATGCATGCCCGGACTAGTGCCAGGCACACACCAGGCACTCACTAAACAATTTCTGAGTAAACATATTTACTTATAAAACAGTTGCAATACATTATTTTATAATATTCTCTCCATGTTATAATATGTCTTCTTTGCTAGTATATTTTATGAAATTTTCCTCACTTGAAACACATATTTTTTGATTTTTCTAGAAACCATATATATATATATATATATATATATATATATATATATATATATATATATATATACTGTTCCTACAATTGAAATATCAATGCTTGATTGAAATATTTCCCTCCTTTTAAGAATGAAGATCATCTTTCCTAATCCTCAGGTTTTTTTTCTCTAATATGTACTGTGCCTACAATACACATTGTACCAGTGGTTTAAAAAATTACAATTCTGTTTTGTTCTGTTTCTGAGAAGGTGCTGGGGATGGAACTGGGGCCTTGCAAATGCTGGGTAAGCCCCCCCCCTGAGCATAGCCCTAGCACTTTTTCTTTTCTTTTTACTTCTAGGTTCTCTGAGATATGCATCTTCAGGGATTTGTTGTGGCTGAACATCAGAGTGTATAAGCATGACTTGACTAATTCATCATTAGCATCTCCAACATCACTGGGGATGGAATCCTAAGAGTCCTCCACTGAATGTCCAGTTTGGTGTTCACTGAAAGGTCATGTGGCATGTAAATGTTTATAAGACATAAAATTTTCTTTAATAAGAAGTATGTTTCTCGGATGGGAGAAGGGTGGGAAATCTTGGGACTGTCCACTTGCCTCTTCTGACAAACCCAAGCTGCAGTCCTGGAGGAGATTCCAGAAAACTCAGGATTGCTCTATATCAGGATTCTCAAAAAAGTGTGTTCAGAGGCCCCTAGGAGTCCCTAAGACCCCCACAGGGGTTTGTCAAGTTGTTTTTGTAATAATATTAAGATCTTATTTGCCTTTTGAATTCTACTTTTTTTGAAAAATTTTTGAGACAGGGTCTCATGTTTCCCAGGCTGGACTCAAACCTGAGACCCTCCTGCCTCAGCTTCCTGCAGAGCTGGGATTACAGGCATGGACCACCATGCCTGACTTGTCTTTTAAATTCTTATTTTCTGGAGTACACGATGGCATTTTTCTAGAGGCTACATGAAGTGTGTTGTTCAGATGGCTAATGAAATGCAATGTTGTGTGTGTGTGTGTGTGTGTGTGTGTGTGTGTGTGTGTGAGAGAGAGAGAGAGAGAGAGAGAGAGAGAGAGAGAGATTTGAGCCCAAGGCTTCATACATGCTGGGCAAGGGCCCTACCTCTGGCCTACATCCCTACCTTCTAGTCTTGTATATTCTTGTGTTTGGTTTAAGATTTCCTCAGTCTTCGTTTCTCCTGTGGAACATAGCGATAGGCATAACTTACCTAAATTAAAGCTCCTGAGCATTTGTTAAGAGTCTCCAGTGACCCAAACGCGTGAGAACCGCTGATTCACATCGTGGGTTTTCATGTGAGAAAACGCCACGTCCTTGGGTACTACATGCCTATGATTCCTCCCTGGTAGCCGTCGCTGTTTTGAAAGTCCTCCTCCAGGTATGTCGTCCGAGGACCCCCACCCTGTCATATTGCTTTCTTCAGTTCTGACAGCGCCTCTCTGCCCAGCGAAGCCCACAGAGCTGTGATGTCCCACACTCTCCACCGCAGCCCTGGCCTCCAGCTGCCCCACGTGGTCTTCACCCCCTCTCCTCCACTCCGGGACTCTGATTTTTTATGGTGGTCACTTCACTTCTCAGTTCCTCTCATGACACAAATGTCCCCCCATACAAGCCCAGCCATCAAAAGACCAGTGGAGAAAATGGGGAAGTCCGCTGTACCCAGCCAGGGCCATTTCCCCTTCGATGGTACTGGTAAGGCTTTTCCAATTCCTACGTGAGAGTTGATTGTGGCTGGGAAATATATTCCTTCCTCAGGTAGAGGATGATGTCTTTCAATTGATTATGCCTTACATCTAAACGTGTTCATTTGTTTAACAGCAGTTTTGAAGAGTGGAACGAGGGTTCCAGGCTTGTTAACAATATTGTGGCAACTTGGGAAGAAATGATTTATATGCAAATGCTATGAATTACATTGAATTTCAAAAATGCCTTCTCCTTTGGCATCTTCTTCCTCTCCTCCTCTCCCTTCTTCTTTATTTGAGAATGAATTACGGGATTCTAGGCGGACATTTACTGACTACACGGGGCAGCTGGAGGTAAGAGCTACGGTGGAGAGTGTGGAAAGCCACATCTCTGCGGGCCTTGGTGGGCAGGAAAGTATCCTTCCTCCTCTCTGAGATGCCTCAGGACTGTAATAAAACAGAAGACGCGTGGAGCGAAGGCTGGGTGGGTTTAACACCAGACCCGTGTTCTGGTGGTGTTAGTGCATCTGCACTGAGTTCTCTAAGACTGTTCCCTTACTTTTCTGTGCTGGGGACTGAACCCGGGGCTTCAGCATGTGCTCTACCAGGGAGCCACACCCCAGTCTGGGTTGCTCTTGGCGTCCTCGAGTGCCAGGGCATTGCTGCCCCTGACACGGTCATTTCTTCATCAGGCAGCAGGCTCCTGGTGATGGGAAAAATGGAGCCTTCCAAAAGCTTCCATCTGAAATGCTGACTTTTCCTCTGGGAGATGCAACTAGCAAGCTCAGCATCTCTCCAAACCCCATGTTCTTGCCCCAAACAAACAAATAAATAAATAGGATGTCTCTTTTTGAAATGAAAAGACTTGGATGTCTTCATCATCCGGTAGGAGCTGTTCTTTCAACACCATGCAGTATCTTAGAGTCTGTCCTTAGCTCTGTTTGCTAAGATTCTGAGGCTGGAAAGCGGGTGGAGGGTTTCTCTCAGCACCTCCATGTGCTCTGCTGGGCGTTCTCAGATATTTCACTGCTGTCACCGGCTCACTGGAAGGAGGTTGTTCTCCTGGTTTCATAGTGAGATAGCTGGCATCCTCTGGTCAGTTAACCTGCCCAAGCCATTTGGCCACATTGGAATGTCTGGATCCTAAGTCCTGACTGTTCCATGCTTTGTCTCAAAGATAACCCTTTAAATGCTTCATCTGTAGTGCATCGATTTACATCTGACAAGCTAAGGTGGTCCTGAGGGGGAGCACTCACCTAGCAGACAGTTAGATACAGAGCAAGATCCTGAAACTTCAGCATCTCTTTTGTCAGTTTCTTTAATAAAAGTAATAAATAAATAAAATACTGTTTACATCATCTTTAAGTGTACACCAATGATTTGGTGACCTGCATAAATAAATGCTTACATCAACAAAATTTCCCTCTTACTTGCAAGTCTTGCATGAAACTACCACACCTACTTTAGTAACCAAGGAATGTGCTCTCTAGAATCAAGTTAGTAGTAAATATGACAAAAGAAAGGGAAAGTTAGGGTTCCCACATTTTTAAAAGCAGGAAATCTTTGGCTCCCATCATAGACTCAATTATTGATAGGACCCAGAGGGAGGTGCCCTCACTTGGTGGCCCTGGAGAGTTTGGCAGTGGGTATTTAATTAATAGGTACATTTTGTGACTGATACAGAGCCACCATGGGCAGCTGGTTCTGGCAGGATGCTGGGGGAGACATTCTTCTCTCATTAGTGTGGCCCTGACCAAAGACAGTTATCACATGGAAATGGAACTGTCCTGCACCCCTGACTCTGAAAATCTCACAGTAACTTTAATTGCAGTTTTCTGAGCAATAGCAGAAGTATATGTAAGTACAGTGTGAGGTTTGGAAGAAGTCATGTAAAAATTTTTTTAAAAAAGATGAATAATCAGTTTTACTTTTTCATATTTTTGGGTCCTACAAGGCAAGTTTGTAACATCATGCATGACTAGAATCTTCAGAACATGGGAAGGAAGTGGTTTTGCTAGGCTGGATTGAAGGTAATCTCAAGGAGACCCTGTACAGCACCTGTACAGGTGCTTCTTACACCAAGACTTTGATCACTTAGCACCTGGTCACAGCTGACTTTTCTCCCAAGAATGGGCTTTGCCGTCTCTGAGGCAGGTCTGTAAGGGCAGCAGGCTCTGCTCCCAGGCCTGTCCTTGCTATACCGTGTGTGTGAGTGCACGCTGTACCTGGAGGAACTATTGTCCCTTCTCCTGCTTCTAGGTTCAGGTACCACTTTGGTTCTGCCTGTTGGGAACAAGACTTTGGGAGATCTCTGCCCCTATTGTTTGCCCATCTTGCCTGGGACGCACCTCCTGAACACACTTTCTTTTCTCTTCCTGGGGCCACCTAGTGACTCAGACCTGTGTCCCTTCGTTTCTTTGCCATGTTTATGTCAACAGCTTCCTGCATACACGGCTGTTTTCCCAAAGAGTTCCGTTTCCTTAAGGAATTGCACATCACCCCTGTGTCTGGCTACCCAAGGGCTGATCTTCTAGGAAGATCAAGTTAAGATAGTTTTTTAAAGGAAGAATCCAGTCTTTTCTCTACACCCTTTCCCTCCCCCGCCTGTCATATGCTTTAGCTACATTGTCCAGGGTCATTTCCTGAAAGTGTCTCTGGTTCTCCAGGCCTTTGGTAAACTGGCCCCTCCTCCTGGACTGCTGCCTGCGGAATCCCCTCCTATCCCCAGGCCAGGGAGCCCTATCTCCTCAAAGAGCCTCTTGCAGATTGGATCAAACTTGTTTTCCTGCCCTTTGGCATCAACCTCACCCAAAGGCTAACCTTACAAGTGTCTGACACCGTATTTTGCACGTGGTAGGCATGCATTAAAATACTTTCTTTTCCCGACTGAGATTGTGTGATAAAATGAGGACTTTGAAATCTTACTATATGTTTCTGATACTGAAATTTGCTTTGGGAGATCTTATTTTTACTTATTTTTTATTAACTATTTTCCTTTCACTGAGAGAGCCTTCTCCTTGTCACAATGGAGTAGTGATCATTCCTGCAGACTTGGATCCCTGTGGAGGCAGCCAGCCTCTGCCTGCACACCTGGCCCTGGCCCTCGGCAGGCTAATGTTAACAGCAGGGCTTCAGAGTGGATACCTGGTCTTTCCAGCCCTTTGGTAAGGAGGCCTCACCTGAGTTGGGCTGGAGATCACACCCAATCACCATGGACAGTGAGATTTCTGTGAGTAGATATCAGGGTGAGCTCGCACCTGGCCTGTCTCTCGCCTCCGTCTGTCTCTCATCTCCTCCAGAGGAGAACACCTCCTTAGGCTCGTCTTGAACTCTCTAGTTTCCTCTGCCCTGAGTGATTTGGATGTGTGACTATTCTGGGGCCAACTTCCTTGGATGTGGAGGCTGAGGAGGTCCTGGAAATGGGGACTTGGAATAGAGGTCTGAGGGGCTGGGGAGCCAGCCACACCTGGTTGTCCTGACACAGGCACCCGCTGGACTGGACTTCAGTGCTCTCCTTTAAATGACCATCTGGGATTCAGTGATCTGCAAAGTACCCCCCCACCCTGCTAATACGGTGACTGCTGGCTGACTGTCCTCTAAGAAACGTCTAGGAAAGCCTGTGGGAGCTAGGATGTGGCTGAGGAGGTGTTGCATAACTCCCCAGCCCTGGTGCTCACCGAGGGCCCAACGGCGAGAGTAGCTAGGGACTCAGGCTGGGCCAGAGTAAACGAGGCCACAGCCTTTCAGGGCATCGTTTTTTTCCTGGCAGAAAAAGGGCTGTCCTCCAGCCAAATTTTAACTCTCTGTGGTATGAATGTCACCTGAACTTCTCCAAGGTTTGCTAGGACCACGGCATCCCTGAAATAAGGCTGAACTGTCACCGTGTCTTGCAGAATAGTTCTCCGTACCCACAAAGGCCCGCATCTCTGAGGTGGTGGGTGCACATATCTTAGGTTTGCCTCTCAGATCTTTGTGATAATTAATTTATCTCTGTGTTGGAACACAAAATAGCCTCAGCATAAAATAATATTTTAAGAACTCCATGTTTTCAGAAAGCTGGCTTGAAAAATAAAGACTAGAACAAAAAGATCTTTTGAAATTGGCTTCCTCACATATTGAGATTAAGATGAAGGATTAAAAATAAAACATCCTGAGATTAAGTGATTAGGATGTGTATTGCTGATGATATAAACTACAGGCGAAGCTTCAACTAATTGCATATGTCACCTCAAGAACCAGAAAACCCCTTCTTACTGAGAATAATTTGACCTGGAAAAGTGCCCACAGAAAACACAATGTCAAAAAGGGCACAGCAGTGACCTTGAACACCAGTCTCCTATGATATGAGCCAGTAGTTTATTTTTAAGAAAGAAAACTGAGGTTCTTTGTTAGTAGCCTACAAAATTCATGTTTGGCATCTGTGAAAATATGAACAAAAAAAGTAGAAACCACAGAAAAACACTTAGTTAGCCCCATGAATTTCTATTAAAGATATATTTACTGTAGTTAAGTTTGATTTTTTTTTTCACTTAGCACTTTCTTCATTTGTCATATGAAACAAATTAGCCAGGGCTTTTACGTCTCTGCTTAAAATTTTAAAAAGTATTTGTTATTTTGAGTGTGCGTGGTCTCTTTTTCAAATACTGTGCCTTATTTGGTGTCTCCTGAGGAAACCTCTTAGCAATGGCCTTTGAAGATGGCTCCCAGTCCTGGGGCTGGGTATGTGGGCAGCTGCCTTGCAGCTCCTGCCCGGGGAGAGGGGTACGCTCCTGCCTGGCTGGAATGGGCTGGCAAGATTAGAGTGCTGTGCTCATTGGCTGGTTTTGTCTTCTCGTGTCCCTTCTTAGCACGGGTTCTGTCAGCTACCAGCCACTCAGCAGGCCCTTACCCACGAGTGGTTGGGCCTGTTGAGTTAGTTGCTCATTGCAGACCTTTAGACATGCTGATACGACCCCAGGACACATCCTGGTGGGCTCCTGGAAAGCTGGTGTCATTTCATATGAGAAAGGACTTTGGCCAGTGAGGGCGAGGCCAGCCAGGTACACCTCCCATAGAGAACAGCCGGTGAGTGGGAATGGACAGAGAGTGAGCAAGTGGCCGCTGGCCATGGGAGAAGGTTTGGACATCTGTATACGCAATTGCTCAGCCCTCCCCTTCTGGAATCTTCCTGGAATGACGGAGATCATGCCACCCTGGTGCTCTTTTTGACCCACTACTCCTGGGATCTTCCTCCATAAAAATGACCCAAGAGATCTTTACCTCTTGGTAATGAACCAAAATGTTTTATGCTTTTGGGTCAGAAAGTATTACAGGAAACACTAGAAATCATCAGACCTATTTTTTTAAGAATTTCTTTTTTAGTTGTAGATGGACACGATAACTTTATTTTGTTTAATTATTTTTTAATGTAGCGCTGAGGATCGAACCCAGTGCCCCACACATGCCAGGTGAGCGCTCTACCACTGGGCCACAACCCCATCCCCAGACCTATTTTTAATAAACTCTTACATCTTTCCTAAATGTCACATATGTCTATTGGAAAGTGAACCCAAATGCCATTTCTCTGAAATATGTCCTATGTCAGATCTTCAGTAAATTTCAAATGACAACCAATTTTCAGATCTGTAGCACAGTGGTGCCCAAACATGAGCCATGTATCGGATGCTTTTGGGCTTTGTTCAAGCGCAGGTGTAGGACCTAGGTCCAGAGGCTCCCTGGAGCTTCTGATTTAGCAGGTCTGGGGTGGGCGTGAGAACTGCTTTTGGTTCCTTCTTTTCTTTCTTTCTTTTTTTTTTTTTTTGTGGTACTGGGACTTGAGCCCAGCGGTTCTCTACCTCTGAGCTACACCCCTGACCCCTTTTCTTTCTTTTCTTCTTTCTTTTTTTCCAGTACAGGGGATTGAACTCAGGGGCACTTAACCACTGAGCCACATCCCCAGCCCTTTTTATGTTTTATTTTAAGACAGGGTCTCTCTGAGTTGCTTAGAGCCTCACTAAGTTGTTGAGGCTGGCCTTGAACTCATGATCCTCCTGCCTCAGCCCCCAGAGCCAAGGGATTATAGATGTGCCCCTCTGCACCCGGCTCCCTTTTCATTTTACTTTTGAGACAGAGTCTCACTAAATTGCTCAGGCTGGCATTGAACTTGTGATCCTCCTGTCTCAGCCTCTCGAGCAGCTGGGATTACAGCTGCATGCCACCAGGCCTGGCTAGAATGTGCTTTTCTAGAAAGCTCTCAGTGAGAATGATGTGGCTGGTCTGAAGTGCACACTTGAAAGATGCAAGTATCAAGAAAGAATACAAAGTAATGCACTGCGCCTCTGTTCCTGGGCAGGGGCGGGGTTTAGTTAGTGGTGTCTTACAAATACTTGGTTATTTCCTGATTCTTTGCTGGTTTTCACACTTACATTTGCCCCTGAAATTAGACCACAGGCCATTACAATGAAAAACTTCATCTGACACCCAGAGATAAGCCCTGGGATCCCTGCCTGCAGTTCACCAATGCTTACTTTTGAGTAGGGGTGAAATGACAGGATCTCCCATTATAATTCATACTTCTGCTTGTTATTGGTTGTTTGGATACATTTCTGCTCCCAATTGCTGTGCTCAACCCTGTTTTCACAGACAAGGATGTTGGGGGCTACTCCTAAGGAATTTTTCAAACAAAATATGTTAAGAATAACCCAAGGATTATTAGGGAAGGGGAAGGGATCTTGAGGTAGAGGTGAGTTAGAGAGGGTAACGGGGAGTGTGGATACCACCAAAGTACATTATACATATGTATGGAACTGTCTCAATGAAGTCATTACTTTGTACAATTACTATGCACCAATAATTATAATAACTTTAAAAAAGGAATAATCCCTAGAACTTGTACTAGCTAAACAGAGATAATTAAATAGGCTTTGCTAATTTTATGTTTTTTTTTTTTTTTAATAAACATGGTATTCCCCTATTGGTGACTCACTTCCAGTGGCCCTGGGTTAAGGAAATGAGATGAGCCACAAGCGGCAACAGCTTGCTCTGAGCCTGAGAGTCCGTGGTGTGCCTACAGGTGTCTACTCCCCATCAGGAGAGCTCAGTTTCCCCCGGGGACCCTTGGAAGACCCGGGATACTTGATGGCATACTTCCTTTATTGTCATCTACAAGAACACGCAGGAGTGTGTAACATGATCCTTTTCCTACATGTCTTTACTGCACACAAATGACCAGGTGTGTACAATAAATAAGGCATTAGTTGATTCTTTCTTGCCAAACGAGAAAAAGCAGTTTAAAGTTTAAACACCAGTTCTCCTCAATCTTAGCTGCATAAGAGAATCCTCTGGAGAGCTTTCAAAATTTCCAATGTCCAGGCTGCTTTTTATACCAATGAAACTGAAATTTCTGGAGAAGGGATCCAGACATTAGTGCATATATGTGTATGTGTGTGTGTGTGTGTGTGTGTGTGTGTATACACACCCATGTATATGCATACACACAGATGTCTATGTGCATTTATGTACATGTATACATATAATTTTTTTTTTCAGTGTTGGAGATAGAACCCAGAACCTCAGCATGCCAGGCAAGTGCTTGACCACTGAACCACCAGCCCTTGACCTCAGTATTTAAAAACAAGAAAATATCTCTCCACATGATCCCAATATGGAGCCAAGTTTGAGAAGCTGTGGCTCAGCAGCCGTTTTCTGGGAGGATTAATCTGTATGGTTTGTGTTGAATCCTCTCCCAAGGCAGCCATAGGCACTGGGCCCCCTTGGAAGCAGCAGGTGCACTCTCCACGTGGGTGGGAGGCAGGGCCTCAGTCTCCCTCCATTGAAGAGCACCATCTCAGAGACACGGCTTTCCCAACTCACCGGTTTGTGCTCATCAAGTGAGAACACTGGAGCGACTGAGGCTGCAATCCTGCGGTTGACTGAGTGCGGCCATAAGGTTTTGCAGCCTCCCTATCAAGAGTGGAGTCTACTTCCCCAGACCTTGAAGCTGGGCTGGTCTCATGACTTGGAGAATGTTAGCAAAAGGGATGTTGTGCAAGTGCTAGAGCCTGGGCCTCCAATGGCCACGAGCTTCTACTTTTGCTCTCTCAAATGCAGCCCTGAGACAGCCACGTGAGGAAGCCAGTCTGGCCTTCTGGAGGACGAAAGGCCACGTGGAAGAGAGACAAGATCCGCCAGCCCACAGCCAGCACCAGCTTTCAGATATGTGTTTAAGGCCTTCTGGGGCTTTCCTCCTCAGACACTTTCCTGAATGTTGTCATTTGAGTGAGTCCTGTACAAACAGCAGAGGATGTGCCAGCCAGCCCGTAGGATCAAGATAAAGCAGAAACCTGATGGTGTTTTCACAGACCCGAGTTTTCCGGTTGTTATCACTCAGCCATAGATAACTGATACAAATCATGACTCCATAACTAATTACCATGACTTTCGCACATGAGCCATGAAGACACCACTGCAAAGCACTGCAAATGCCAATTTGAAAAAGCGCCAAATGCCTCTTTTTTTCTCAGCAGAAGCCATCTAGTTTTATTTTAAAGCACCACAGTGAGCCATTCATACAGTATTTCTCATGGTGTTAAGAATAACCCTAGGATTATTAGGGAAGGGGAAGGGATCGTGAGGTAGAGGTGGGTTAGAGAGGGCAACACTTGTCATTTGTTTTTAGTGCATTCAAGATAATAAAGTTTAAGATACTGAAGAGATGTAAAATTAAAGCCAACCAGTTGTGGGGGAAAAAACAGTGCTTATAGATGAAATTAAATAGAAGGTAGTTTTCAGGATGCAAAACTGAAGGGTGGAGTATATACAACTTTGAGCAGGACTTCTATAAACTCCAGAAAAGAATGACATTCTCTGGGTGTTCGAGGATTAAACTGGGATACTTCTGGAAATTTAGTTTTGATATTATTTGTATTTAGCCAATCAATATTTTTGGAGTCCCCACAATATGCAAAGTGTTTTACTGAGCGTTAAGGGAGTTTGAAACCCATGACTCTGAAATGGATGGAGGGTATATGTTAGGCGCCTTCTGTTTTTACATTTTTTCCAAGTTGTCAGCTGCTGTTGATGTGTGTCTCTTGGTTCTAGCAGCAGGCATTCAAATTTAGTCTTGTTCCACAGTCCTTCAGTGTGAAGAGAGGAGCACTGGCTCATAGGGCATGCTGTGCCCATAGGGTTCTATGGGGCAAAGTAGCTGACCACATGTCAGAGTGTGGCCAGAAGGGCCCTTACACCATTAAGAACAGAGAAGGGAGGAGTGGGACTCTTCGTTCCTCAGCGTAGACAAGGGGCTTCCAGCGGGCACCAGGATCATGGGATGCAACAATCGAGAACTGGTTTGGTGAGTAGGCTTTGCCTTGGGACTACTCAATCCAATTTTTATCAGTTCCTCATTTTATACACACATGTGTGCGCGCGCACACACACACACACACACACACCCTATTTGCTAGAGCTGCCAAAATAAAATACCAAAAAGTGAGTGGCTTACATGACCAAAGTATATTTCCCACAGTTCTGGAGGCTAGATGTTATCAGGTATTGGCAATTTGGTTTCTTCCAAGACCTTTCTTATTAGCTTGCAGATGGCTGTCTTCTAGCTGTGTCCTCTATGTGCACGCCTCCTGGTGTCTCTGTGTCCATATTTTCTTTAGTAAGGATGACAGTCAGATTGGATTAGAACCCAGTCTAATGGCCTCAGTTTAACTTGATCCCCTCTTTAAAGACTCCATCTCCAAATATAGTCACATTCTGAGGAACTTAGGCTTCAACCTCTGAATTTTGAGGAGGACGCATTTGTGTGTGTGTGTGTGTGTGTGTGTGTGTGTCCAGCAGCACACCTGCACTTGCTTTTCTGTCAAAGAGTATCAGTTCTCTACCTTGTGGGCCACCTTATGTTTTGATAGCTAAAGACAATAAACGAATAAATAAATAAAATAAAGCAGGTGGTTTTAAAGCAGTACCAGGAGAGCTGCTGGTGTCTTGAGGGCTCAGGGTCAGTGATATCAACTCAAGCGACTATGCAAACGTGCAGGCCAGCCAATACCATCAGGAGGGGCGTGGGCTGTCATTTCTAAGTGAATTAACAGGGACAAAACCCCCACATCCCCGAGAGATTGCTCAAGTTCTTATTCAGAAATAATTGTCAAAGGGGAAATTACATTTTTTGGCGGTTCTTTTCTTCCTTCTCATTTTCTAAGCTCCCCTTAATGTGATAGGCAGACAGGAGTTCTGCTTCCTTAAACGAAACTCACTTACTTCCTATTTTCTCCAACTGGAGGCATTTCAAATAAAGAGTCAGGTTATCGAGAGACAAAAAAAAAAAAAAAAACAAAGCCACACCCACTTCATAACTGAAGGGGAATTCTCCAGAAGGCTGGGAGATCTGGGCACAGGAGCCGGGGAGGCGTGTGCGGGTTCCCCGAGGTGGGCCATTTCCCAGCTCTGCCCACGTGCCTCGGTTGGCTCAATCCTCCTGTCTGAGCTTCCTTTCCCAAATTTTTTTTTTTTAACTATGTCATTGTTTATTGACTTGTTCTGTTGGTGACTGAGGTATTTCACACACAACCAGGAAAATACTAGGTTACTTGTACAATGGTAGAAATTTAACAAATATTCAGTCATTCACCCTCCAGCAGCGCTGTCCTTGGTGAGAGCCGCACTGTATGATAGGATGCTTTGCTTCTTCTTTTTCTTCTTCTTCTTTTTTTTTTTAAATAATTTGTTTAGTTATACATGACAACAGAATGTATTTTGACATATTGTACATACATATAACTTATTCTAATTAGGATCCGATTCTTGTGGTTGCACGTGATGGGGAATTACACTGGTCATGTATTCAATAGAAGGATAAGAAAGTTATTATTATAACTTTCCCAAACGGTTTTCATGTAGACTCTGCTCAGTGTTCTTGGTGGAGGTGTTAGGGGTAGGCAGAGGGGGACTTCCCGCACCCTTCCCCAAGAAGGGCTTGGAGCCTTCGGGGCAGGAGGTGACGCCCTTATGCTGGCTGTGGAGGACAGAAGTGGGGTTTCAAAAAGGAAATATGAAAAGCCTCCCCAGGAACAGTGAGCCCATGCTAACACCACAGCCCCCAAATTGGAATTGCCAACAAAAATAGCCAGGTAAAAACATAAAATCCTACAGACACTGAGTCCCATGGCAGAAGTCCATACTAGGAGACTCGGGGGATTCTGCTCATGTCCCCACAAGTGTCCCAGATGGAAAATCTTATTCCTGCAGGTTTCAGTTTTGCAGTTGGTTTGCCTTCCTGCACACTTTTGTTTTATTTTGATTTTCAAGAGGGAAGACTCCAAGAGAGCTTGTGTGATATTTCAGCAGTGTCCCTGGACATGAAGCTGTATACATTTTACTCAGAGCTCATTAAATGAGTGAAGTATGTAAATATTTCCTGTACTGCTATTTCTCAACAGGGAACCCCCCTAACAGGAGCCTTATCTGAGACACCTCATCTCACAGCCTCTTCTTTGGAAATGAAGGGTTTGCTTGTCTGGGTGAGATTGTCCAAGAGCAGAAGGCCCATGAGGATCTCCTAGGGGTCTCTGCCCAGATTTCCTCACTTACACTGTTGCTGAGCCTAATAATGGAGGTCTCTTCCTAAACACCAACAAATTTAAGTTGAGAAATAAAGCTGGCTTAGTTTTAACCTTCCCCCCTCTCATATTTATCAAGTTTCTCACTAACAGTCACCTACGGTGAGATCTACTCAGTGATGCTGCTGGACTTGGTATAAAACTATGTACAGTCATACAAAACTGTTTTACAGCCAACATATTAAAGTTTTATGGTGACTCAAAAAGCTTCACCTGACTTTCAGGCACTCTGACACGTAAACAAGACTGGGAAAGAAGCCCTGGGCTATCTAGGAGGTTAGGAGCTGCATCTCATTAAGACCAGTATCCTCCCTCAGTGGGTACCCACTGGCATTCAAAGGCTGCTAAGTGAACAAGTTCCTGTAGGGGACATGGGTGAGCTTCAGGCACGCCCAGCTGTCACTCTGCAGCTTGTGGTGATGAAATGTCGTCCATTGGGCTCATCCAGGTGTTAGTCTACAGGCAGGAGAGAGGAGAGGCAGAGACCCTCTGGTTTGGGGACTCTGTGCCACCTGGCCTTGCCCAGGTGGAAAGGGAGATGCATTTCCTATGTGGTACTCAGGCTGACTTTCTCCGTGGCCCTTCTTAGAAGCCACACTTTCCATCATGAGCAGAGGAGAGAGCTCCATCCTGGCAGCTTCTTAGAAAACTATAATGAGTTTGGGAAAAGACAATGGGAAAAGGTGGCCACAGAATCAGGAGGATGGCTGGTCTCCCAGTCTGTCTCTTGTTCTTTGATGGCCACAAGCTCAAGAAGTACTTTTCTGAATCTGGGCAGGGGGTTGCTCACTATTAATGCTAGTGATGAGCCAATCTCTCTCTAAGGGTCAGCAGTGATGACTAGCAATACTGTCCCAACTGTGTATGGGGTCTATCAAGACGTGTGAGCTGGGCCTCCACATCTTCCTCAGGGCCAAATGCTTCAGAGATAACAAAGACAACTATTTTTCCTTTAACAGGTGGAAAATTATATCCAGTAGGAATTAATTTTCCCTTCTCTGATCTCCAGACCTCTGATCCTTCTGGGAGTGTGGATATTGGGTGGTCATGTCTTAGGACATCCCTCAGTGTTGCTTGAGCACTGGGATCACCCGGGCAGCTTTTAATAATCCAGGGCTTGCCTGGACTGGACCCAGACCAAGTTTCTGAAATATTTAATTTCTTAAAACTCATCAGTATTTATTTAAAAAAATTTCTTCCATCAGTATTATTTAAAACTCCTCAAGGGTTTCAATGGGAAGCTATCCCTGGGCACAACTGCTCAGGGTCCATATAGTCCTCAGATGCAAAGTTTTTTTTTTTTTTTTTTTAAATTATTAAAAGACTTCCTGGTTGATGACATTTATTTAGTTATTGTGGTGCTCTGGTTTGGGGACTCTGAACCCAAGGACCCATGCATGCCAGGCTAGTGCTTTACCATTGAGCTCCCAAGTGCAATGGTTTTAATCAAAAAAATAATAATAAGGCTAAGTTTTCTTTTACTTGGAAAAAGGTTGTTTTAAAAAGCAGTCACACAACTCAAAAGTTATTAACAGGATTTTTTCCCCCTGAACTTTCCATTAATAATAATCGCACATTAAAAAAAAAAAAAGCTACACTGAAAACAATTATGAGAAAATTCAGCCCAAATAGAATTTTCCCGAAAGTTATGGGCAAGTGAAAAAAAAGCAAACATTATCATTGAAAAAAGAAAGTTTTTACTGGAATTTGATTTTAAGTTCATTTTAATGAACGTTTCATCTCAAAGATGGATAAACAGCATTTGCCAAAAAGTCCCACCTCTGGCTGTTGCTAAGAAACTCTGTGTCAAGTGATGGAAATGCCCACGACAGAGTTAACTCAGTGTGACTCAATGTGGGTTTTAAAAGAGAAATTAACAAAGTTTAACAGTAAGAGCACAAGTTGGGGACAAAATGACTAGCCACCAAAGAACTACCTGAATGGATCATCTAGCTCTCCAGGACTGATGGATCATTGTGCAAACACAGCTGTCTAAAGACTGTGACAACCCTATCTTTTGGTGTCAAAAGAAATGTGTGCCTGCATTTTGATAATAGTATACAGCATATCTCAAATCACTCTAAAAAGAGTAGAAAAGGTAGCATGTAATGTATCTGTTCTTGCCCCCATCCAAATGCATCTAGGAATTGTCGACCTTATCTTTCATCTGGCACAGACATTGCCCTCCCTGATTGCTGTGGTATCATCTTCCCATTAGTTGATGGACATTTATGAGCTGGTGGATACCTTGCATCAGCTACAGGATAAAGCTGAGGTGCAGGGAGCTATGCATGCCTGGGTCCTGCTAATCTCCCTGGATACTTTTGCCTGAACATAGATACTTTAAGGGAATTGGAACAAAACAACTCTAGGCCAAGCTGGAATTGCTCTACAGGAAGGGAGGAGATGGGCACTCTGTGTCTGCTATTTCTGTTGTGTTGCTTAACTCCGTGTTGGAATTCGGCAATGACCTTGGTCATGACGGAGGTAGCTTCAGATACGAAATCCAGCTCAGCCTCTTCTCCAATATGGCTGCTGTCTTCTGTGTGGGTGCACCTTCTCCCTGCTTGACCTTCTGGAAGGTCCTTTCCACGTTTCTCCACAGGCCCAATCCTGCCTCTCCTACAAGACCCAGCTCAGATGCTCCCTTCGTCTCACCCTGAACTTGAGGTTAACTGCATGTAGTTGGTTGAACTGGGACCCTCAACAAGATTCTAGCTCTTGGTACCTGTGAAGGCGATCTCACTTAGAAGCAGGGTCTTTGCAGATGTAATTAAGACAAGGATTTTGAGATGAGATCATCCTGGATTAGGATGGACCTTAAATCCAGAGGTGGGTCCTTATAAGGTCAAAAAGGAGGAAGACACAGAAGGACCATGTAAAGATGGAGGCAGGGACTGAAATGAAGGAAGGCCAAGGAAGGCCACGGAGGTCAGAAGGACAAAGGCCCAGAACAGATTCTCCCTCTAACCCTCCAGAGGGAACCCACCCTGTGGGTATTTCAGGTTTGGACTTCTGGCCTCTTGAGCTGTCAAAACTTGTTACTGTAGCCCCCCAAATGAACACATGGCCATTCTCCTGTCATTCTACCTGGTTTTTCTCCGGAGAACCGTCCCCTTGGACTCCATGTCTTACGTTTTCATGTATTGTCTGCCTTCTCCTGCCAGGCCATACCCTCCACAGGGTAGGATCTGACCCCATGGCCCTTCGTATCCCCACTCCTGCCTGGGGATTTCTGCAGAGTTGGTGTTCTGGGATATCTGCACAGCACTGCCCAAGGAAGCTGGAGCCCCTCGGTCAGTGCTGAGGGGCTGTAACAACCCGGGGGAGGGCCTGGCCCCCAGGGCTGCTCTCCTCTGTGGCTGGGCACAATCCCATCCTCACCCAACCTTTCCTGGCCAACTCCAGGCAGCACTGGGCAGGAGGCTCTTCCTCGGTGCCCCCCATTGTCCCTATCAGCACTTGGTCTCTCACAAGCCTGTCTTCATCAGACTCAGCTCCTAAGGACAGTGACGGCCGGATTTATCTCTGAATTCCCTGAGCCCAGGACGGAGGATGTACAGTGGATGTTCCGTGAACACCTGTAAACGGGTTGGTTTCCCACGAGCTTTTCAGGCCCTTTGTCTTTTCTGTTTGCCCTGCCTTCTCCCCCGAGCCTCACCGTCCACTCTCCTACTCAATCCAGTGGTACCAGTCTCTTGCTGTTAGGTTGAATTGTCCCTTTTCCTCAATTCATGCGTTGGAGTCCTGACCTCCAGCACCTTGACAGTGGCCTGACATGGAGATAGCACCTTTGAAGGAATGATCAAGTTTAAGTGAGGGCATTAGGCTGGGCCCTAATCCAATATGACTGCTGGCTTTACAAAATAAGATACTTGGGCATAAAGATGCATAAAGGGAAGAGCACACCAGACCCAGGGAGAAGACAGACATCTATAAGCCAACAAGAGAAGCCCAGAACAGGCCCTTCCCTTGAAGCCCTCAAAGAACCAATCCTGCCAACACCTTGATATTTTGGTCTTCCAGCTTCCAGAGTGTGAGACAATCCATGAAGCCCCCTTGTCTGTTGTACTTTGTTATGGAAGCTCTAACACACTCTTTTTTTAAAAAAAAAATTAAATTTTTTTTTGTAGGTGTAGATGGACAGCATGCCTTTATTTTATTTTTATGTGGTGCTGAGGCTCGAACCCAGTACCTCACATGTCCTAGGCAAGCGCTCTGCCACTTAGTTACAGCCCCAGCCCCTCTAACACACTCTTGTATTTCTCAAATCAACCAGGTTCTGCCCCAAGCAGGCTCTGAGCCTGGGGCTCACGTGCATCAGCTCATAGCAGCTTGGGATCTGAAGCTCCTCTGCGTGAAGAGAAATGTCCCAGATGCTGGGTGGCCTGGGCTGACATTAGAAATGGACTCTGGCTGAGCCAAGAAGGGCCATCATATGATCTCATGATATCCCAGTGGCTACAATAGGTCACAGGGCGTGGCCATCCCCTGGCCACCATGAATGGATTTGCAGAGGACCTCTCCATCTCCTGGTGGTGGAGGGAGTGGGACTCCCACATTAGTAAAAGAAGTAACTTTCTGTAACTCAGGGGAAGCCGGTCTAGAAAGAGGAAAATCTGTCTGTGACGCCCAGTTTGAAAGACTGAATACTGTAGCAAGTGGGAAAGTAACACAGTCCTGTCCGCTTCCTGCCCAAGCTGTCCTCTGTGGCTGCCGACTTTGTGGGAGTGAATTTCCTCACATCTCAGTTCTTGGGGTGGCTCTGGAGGCCTCGGCCTAACGTGGGTCTCCTCAGGGCTGCAATGTACCTTCTTCTTAGCTCCCTCTGTGCAGATGTGAGTATCTGCTCTACAATATAAAAACCCTCCTCAGATTTTACATTTAGCACTTTTAAAAACATTAAGCACTTTTTAAGAACAATTTGAAACAAATAGGGAGGTTGATGGTGAATTCCTAAAGTCATCATCAGAGATCAATTGAGACCAGAAACTTTGGCAAATCTTTTTTTGTTTGTTTGTTTGTCACTAGGGGTGGAACCCAGGGGTGCTTTACCACTGAGCCACATCCCCAGCCCTTTTAGTTTTGAGATAGGGTCTTGCTAAGTTACCTAGGCTGGCCTTGAACTTGTGATATTCCTGCCTGAGCATCCTGAGTTGCTGTGATTACAAGGGGTGTACCAGAATATCCATCATTTTGATTGGCAATTCTAATCTTATCAATCATCTCGGTTAATGGCCTCAACTTCCCCTTGGAGAAAAAGCAATTAGCAGCCAACATTTCTATCACAAAATCTGCTAAGGAGTAGGAATTCCCTAATAACCATTTTAATTAAGGTGCCTCATTTCTTAATCCTCAAAACTTACTTATTCCTCCTCAAAATTTTATGAGGCAGATTTAATCACTTCCTTAACAGATGAGGAAGCTGAGAGGGAATTTGCTCATGGAAAATAGGAAAAGGTAGGCCCAAGATTCCAAGGTAAGCCTCCGTGGTTCTAAGTTCTAGGTTCTTCATGTCCAGAAGAACCTCCAGAGCAGGTGGGTCCTGCCAGCTAACCAAGGGCCCAGATGAGTTTGGATGACAAAGAGATGAAGAAGGCGCCAGAGAAATGGCCAGAAAAGAGCAACTCAACACAATTTTTGGATGCTACCATGTACCATTGCCAGGCTGGGGACCAACAGCAGGTGGGGGACTGGGAGGCCTCGGTTTCTGGGGATGAGGATGGAACTGCCCCTAGCAGTGTGTGTGTTACAAGGGTCCACCTGGCAAAGAATGTTGAAAACAAACTTGAACTTGTTTGCAAGACCTCTGGCCCCACGTGGAAGGAACAAGTGCTGATCTTTGGAGGCTCTTGTCCGTCCACATGGCTGACATGGACAACCATTGCCAAAGACAGAAACAATCACTGTAATAATGCTGTGCTCATGCTGACTGCAGTGGCACACCCTTGTAATCCCAGAGACTGGGGGGACCCAGGCAGGAGGAGTGCAAGTTTGAGGCCAGCCTCGACACTTGGGTGAGGCCCTAAGCAACTTAGTGAGACCCTGTCTCAAAATAAAAAATTAAAAAAAGGTTGGGGATGAAGCTCAGTGGTAGAGCATCCTTGTGTTCAATCCCAGTACCAAACAATGATGATGATGATAATAATAATAATAATAATAATAATAATAATAATAATAATAATAACAACATCATATCATTATCTTTACAGCAATTTTACTCTGAGAAGGACTCTGGGAAGGAGCTGCTAGAAACATGTAAAGAAAGAAAGAAACATCTCCAGTGCTAACCCGGTTCGGAGTCTTCTCACGAGAGATCCGGGTAGGAGCAGCCCTTTAAGGAAAAGGGGCTTAGTTTGTGTAATAAGACCTTTATAGAGAAACCACACTGAGAGTCAGCCCGAGTCCTGGCATGGATAGGGAAGGATACGAGTCAACGCCTTCTCTTCCAATGTTCCTTTTGCATACAACTTACTTCTTTAATTTCTTTAAAAGCAAACTAATTTGGGTAAATTCAGGAAAAGGTAAAAACAGACTGAGAAACCCTCAGGGGACCACACTGCAGCCACACCTTGGTCTCCCTTCCACAGATACGTCCATGTTCCATCTGTTGTGATGGTCAAGAGTTAATGGGAGGATTGGGGGCTCCTGGAACATTGTGTGGTAATTGTGCAGTAGAAATGGCTGGTACTCACTGAAACTCTGTAACACAAGGGTCCAAGGCCACGGGGAGGAAGGGAGAATTTCCTGGATTGGGAATGAGGTCACGGGCATCATCCAGCAGTTCCTCTCTGTCCCAGGATGCTGCCTGCAAGTCAGAGAGATGCAGCTTCTCTTTGGATCTGAAGCTCTTGGTAGACCTGGAAAAAAGAAAATGAGAAGTAAAAAAAAATTTTTAATTGAGCCATAATCCTTGTTTATATTTACAGGGCACAGTGTGATAATTTGATAGAAGAATACAGCCTGTAAAGATCAAATCAAGGTAAACAGCATTCCAGCTCCTTACACATTTATTATTTCTTCGTGTTGGAAAACTTTAAACTCCTCTCCTCTAGATGTTTATAAAATGTATAATAAATTGTTGTCATCCTATTGTGCTGTAGGATGCTGAAAATTATCACTCTAACTAGGATTTTGGTACCAGTTGTCCAGCCTCCCTCCATCACCCCAACCTTTCCAAGCCCCTAGTGACCACTACTCTACTCTCCACTACTGAGAACAACTTTTTTTGGCTTCCACATGTGAGCGAGAACATGTATTTGTCTATGTCTGGCTTATTTCGCTTCACATAACAACCTCCAATTGCATCCATGTTGCCGCAAGTGACAGGATTCCATTCTTTTTATGGCTAAGTAATATTCCATTGTACATATACACCACATATAAAATGAATGTTTGGTCTGGATCCTCCATCTGACTGTTGGACACTTCTGCTGGAGTTTGATGGAAAGTATCCAGTTAATGGCCTCAATTGTGAGAGGCCCTGAGCAGCCCCCGTTTGGAAGATTGGCCCTCATGGCTTTTCTATCCATTCTTTTATTTGGTTGTTCATCTATTTAGTTAAAGATATTTCCTGGACATAAAGAGAAGCATCAGCAAATGTTTCAGGATCTTCAAGTATGAGGCTCTTAAAGTAAGGAGCTGTCAGGTAGCCTTGATTTGACATGGTACCCACACACCTGAGACTTCTACCAGGTCCAGTTCCAAGTGGAGAAGAGACCTGTGTTGAGATCTGGCACAGCCTCTATAACATGGCATCCTGAATGCAGTTGAGAGAGGTCATTGCCCCGACCCCCATCCCAGCAATGACGCACTTGTGGCCAGGCGTTCTGATAATAAAAGCAATAATAACAGGTGAGGGTCATTATTTTTTTCCATGACTTTGGTTTTGAAAGCATCAAAAGTCAATGGAAGGACCTCCCCTCTTTTATTTAGGAGCTTCCCAGCTTTGTTGTAGGTATAAATAAAAAGTGTAATTTAACAGATCAAAAGAAAAGTAAAACAGCAGGCCCATCGTAGGCACTTAATGAAGAGAAATTTACAGAAGAATCAGAATTTATCAGGAGCTTTGAAGGATGAATAAAGACTCCTGGGCTCCCAAGAGGTTCGAAACATTCCCTCCTGACAAGGACAGACTTGAAAGTTTCCCTCTCAATCTTATTGACCGCCACCATGTCCCATAACACAGTTCCTGCAATTAATAGAAGAAACAAATTCTGAACCTGCAGGAAATGTTCCCCCCAAAAGCAGGATGTGTCTGGACTTCTGGACTCTCATCAAGCTTTTTCTAAATGAAGCTCCTAATTTCAGCTCAACAGGAGAACTGTAGGCAGAAAACAACCATGGCTTTGGCTAGGAGTGGAGAAGTTAAGAGCCAGGGCTGGAAGGAGGCCCCCGTTGCCCCTTGATTTAGGAGGGGAGGATGGCTTTATCTTGCTGGGTTGATCTCAGTTGAATGAGAATGGAATAATAGTTCAGTGCAAAACAAGGGACCCATAAATATCACTGAGCCTCAGGATGTTTGCAAAACATCTCAACCATCTCTGGAGCACATGGCAACATAACGTTGACCAGGGGGAATGGGGACAAAAGGGAGGGAGGGCAGGGGCTGGCCACGGCAGCAGGTCTCTCATTTCTCCAAAGGTGAACCAAAGGGATTCTCCTGGCTGCCTTGAAACAGCCCCGTTACTCCCTAGGGCAGGCCGACCTGTCAGTCCTAAATATATATATTCGTAACAACAACTTTTTTTTTTTTGCCTGAAATAATAAACAAGAAATATGGGTGCATTCCATTTCCCTCTCTCACACTGCACCAGGGAACCTCGGCTTATTTAGACTGCCCAGATTTAAGGAGCATGGCCAGTGAAGATCTCCACAAGGACACCAAGAAAGAGGTCACCATGCACTTTCCTACGGCTTACACCACTGGGCAAATTTACCCTCCTTAAAGATGTCACCTGCTATGGTGAGATCATGGGCTATTCTATTGGAGGAAAATAGGATTTCAAGTCCTTCTTTCAAAACTTGCTTTTGTGAGGAATGGAGTATGTCAAGAGCTGGTGTGACAGCCCTCTTCCCAGCACTGTTTTGGGATGTGTTTGGGGTACAAACTTTGTACTAACACAACTCCCCCTTGCTGCCCATCATCTGTCAAAAGCATAAGAGAGGCTCAGTGTCTTTTTTTTTTAAGCAGTGACAGTCACCTTCTTCCTCATTTTGAGAACGTAAAGCCATGCTGTAGATACTCAGCAGTGACTGTCCCTTCTCCTGTCCCTCAGCCCATCTCACTAAGCTTTCTGATCTTCATAAAGGATTTTTGCCCACCCACCTACTCAAGGGAAGCAGCCGGGCCTTGGTGTTTGCTTGTGCTATTGTGTTATTTAAGTAGTTTGTGTTATTTACTGTGGGTGGCTATGCACACTACCAACTAATACAGGACTTCCTCCTTTCGATCAATTCTGTATCTATCAGGACAAAGGATACTGAATCCAGTAAGATGCCGTGTTTTATTTATTATTATTTGGTTCATGTGAACAAAAAAGAAAATCAGGTAATGGTTAATATTCTCTCCTAGAAGATGGGATGAAGCCCTTTATCTTCACAATCAGTTTTTGGCTCTTATTTTTTTTTTTTTTTTTGGACTTTTGACTTCACCATGACTGAATATAAAAATATAAGGTGTGAAGTATGATTATCAAGTGGTGATGTGGGTTCCAGGACCCCTCTCCTTGTTTTGTGGTCACCATTGGTATGTAGCCATTAGAACATGGAGTGGGAGGGCCGAGCAGGTGCAGAGTAGGCAGGGCACTTCCCCAAGAGAGGGCCCCGAGTGGTGTGTGTTCTGGGGGACTCATGGTCTCCCTGAAGTGGCCAGCGTCTTGCCTCACTTGCAGAGGGTTACTAACTGATGTGGAGCTGACTCAATGAGGCAATGTGTCTTCAATTGCTAGGCAGCTCAGATGCCAGGAGGACAGCTTTCCATGCTCCTGGGAAAACTGCATTCCTATTCTGGAGACACGCTCTTATTCCCAGGAGTAGGGAATGTGCAATGGGGATGCCCCCTCTTTGAAGAGATGGTGGAATTGGCTGTTGAGAGAAGATGGCAAGGGGATGGCTCTGAAGCCTCAGAAGAGGGGAAGGCATTCAGAGAGGCCAAGATGGCGGCCCCTCAAGCCAGGGAGCTGTTATCCAGAAAATGACCATCAGTCAGTTTTTACTAGGTGACACTGATTATAACCAGGGGAGTGCCTGGGTAGCGGGGGAGAAAAGTGAAAGTGAGCCAGACTCACTTCCCCAGTTAATGGATGTGATCTTGCTTGTTGACTGGGCTTCAGCGTGTGGCACTGCTCCTCCCTCAGCCAGGATTATTGGGTCGGAAATCTATTGTACTTAGAAACACACTTCTAGAACTTTTGTTTCCCATAGTCCTGATTTTGAGCTCTTCTAGGACATCTTGTTTAGAAGGAAGGAATGCTTCCACTAGAGGAGCCAGTGGTGATCCCATTGATTGGAAGATGAAGTTTCCCCTGAGCATCTGGGGATCCTCACGCCAGTGAACCAAATGAAAAGGAAGGGAATGACCTCTGGCAGGGAGCAGGCCACGCAGTCAGGCATCAAGAGGAAACTGGGTTGTTGCCACACAGATCACAAAGGAGGACTGTCTGGGATCCTGGTGATTCACGGGGCTGTCCCTTAGTCCCTCTGTAGCTAGCAATGACAGTGAAGGAAAACTACAGCAAGAGAGAAAAGTGCAGTGCCGGTGAGGATTCAGACCTCGTGGAATGAGGTTCAAGTCACTGTTCAGAGAACTTCCACAGACTGAGGACCCAGAACACAGAAGGGGTGGTAGAGAAAGAAGTTACAAATACCAATCACACAGCCTCTTTTTTTTTTTTTTTTTAAAGAGAGAGAGAGAGAGAGAGAGAGAGAGAATTTTAATATTCATTTTTTTTGTTTTCGGCAGACACAACATCTTTGTTTGTATGTGGTGCTGAGGATCGAACCCGGGCCGCACGCATGCCAGGCGAGCACGCTACCGC
This sequence comes from Marmota flaviventris, assembly GCF_047511675.1. Classification (NCBI taxonomy): domain Eukaryota; kingdom Metazoa; phylum Chordata; class Mammalia; order Rodentia; family Sciuridae; genus Marmota; species Marmota flaviventris. The sequence goes on along the minus strand of NC_092503.1, from coordinate 8,306,679 downwards.
TTGAGCCACATCCCCAGCCCCACACAGCCTCTTGACTGTAGAAGCTACGTCCATTTTCTCACGTGTTTGTCATGTGCGATCCGAGGGTGTGCCTATTTATCATCCTATGTCTTCTTTTCTTTCCCTTCCTCTTTATTACTCTGAACAAGTGTTCTTGGAGGTTCACTGCCAGGTGGCCTTCCGGTAAACACCGTATTCAGATGGGACTGTGGCTGAACTGGAGGAATAACAAGTCCAGTCCAGAGGTTACGATGGTGACTGTTCCCCAGAGACAGCAACAATGACCGCTAGGACCTGGTGTCCCCCCATTTGGCGGGGGACGGGAGCTTCTTCATTTTTCATGAAAGAGTTCCACATCCTGTTAAGTTGGAACATGGAGTTTAAACCAGGAGAAAGGGGTGTGTGGAAGCCAGACTGCCACAGGTGACATTCAGCATTGCTGTTCTCCCAGGCCCAAACCAGCCCTCTGCTCTGGGAGGCAGGTCTGGGCCCGCACACCCCATTCCTGCTTTTCTGCCTCTGCCTGGGAGGCTCTGCTGATCAGCAAGCTACAGAATGGTGGTGGGGGAGAAGGGCTCCTGCCTGGTTTTCCCTGCTCTGCTTGATTTCTTCTGGTCCTTATCAGCATCACCTGAGAAATGCATCCTCACTTTGGCAGAGCTAGTCCCACCCAGTAACGGGATCTGATAGCTGAGTTCAGACTCCCCCCACCAATCCCCCACCCCACTGAAGATTCTCAAAATCTGCCTTGTCACACAGCTTTGGGGCCATTAGCACCTGCTGTCCTGACACCTCCTCAGAGCTCTAGGATGCAGCCCCAGGTCCCTCTTCTGATCTTGGAGATCCCCGCGGAGCCATATCTGAGGATCCTAGTTCCTGCTCTGCAATAGTCTCCTCCAAGATGCTAGGAATTCCAACTTCTTCCCTCTGTTCTCCCAGCCCAGCCGAGATAGCTGCCTCCGGTTGTCACACTGGTGATGTCTTGCTGCTTCCACTTTGCCTTTCCATTTCTTCAGCTGGTCGGCCACTCTGCAGGTCACACTCTCCCTCTCAAACTGGCCCGCATGGGGCTTCTGCCTCCTGCCTGCATCTTTTAACATCGCTTCTTCTCATTTCCCTTCCTGACTTCCTGGAACTGACCAGACTTTCTTTTAGGTTGTTTCAGAATTTTCTTTGATCTCCTGTTAAAATGTAGAAACATACATTTCTTTTCACTATTTTAGAGGTAACCCACTCATTTTGAATGTGTATACTTTGCCCTTGTGTTTTTCTAACAAAATCTACAGGTGACTAATGGATCTATGCTTTTCTTGAAGAGTTAGAATGGCTTCACTTCTTTCTTTTCCCTTCCATCTTTTTGTTATTGTTGGTTATATCAGGTCCAGTCTGATTTTAAGCAATTCCCAATTAGCAGTTACTATTATTTGTACAAGTCCATAAGTATTTAGATGTATGAATACACTTAATTGAATTCTTGGGCCACCATGGTCTTTGGATCTCCACTTTCCTTCTTGTAGAAGTACCTCTTTCCTTCTCATTGGACAACAACAACAAAAATAGTAATTTTTTCCCCAATAAGACTATAGGCACTCATCTTTTTTAGCCTTTGTATGTCAGAAATTGTCTGTGTTTAGCTGTTAATTTGAATGGTAATTTATCTAGAAGTTAGATTTGTGTGATGATAATTTTTTTGCTGAGTCTTTTAAAGGTGTTCATGGTCTCTGACATACATCATTGTTTCTTAGAAATCTGTCAGTTGACTTGTTATTCCTTTCAATTCATCTGTTTTGTTTTCCCTTTAGATAGCATTTCAGGTTTTTTTCATTTTCTTTGATAGTCTACAGTTTTATTACCAGGTGCCTGAGTGCTTTTATTTATACTGCCCTAGATCCAGTCTACTTAGAAAATCTGAAGACTCAAGTTTTTCCTTTAGTTCAGAAAAAAATTCGGCTATTATTTCTTGAATTTGCCTCTCTTTTTCTTTACCCTCTGTTCTGGCATGCTGATTAGACCCCTGTTAGATTTTCTCATTCTGCCTTGGGATCTTTTGTACTTTACATTTTATCTTTCTGACCTATATTCTAGGTGATTTCTTTAGTTCTAGATCCTAATTTACTACTTGGTCAGATACATGTAACTTACTGTTAAACTCATCCACTGAATCTTTATTTCCAGGCCTTCTAGCTTAATTTGCATAATTTATATCTGGGCTTTTTGGGAAAAGGTTCATCTACTTTTCCCCCTTCCGCGTACTCATTCTTTATAGTATATCTTTCCTTATCCCTATGTATATACATACATACATATAGATATATTCTTTAAAGATTGTTTTATTATTTCCAGTTCTTACAATGCAAATATTCCCATTTACTGTGATTACTAACACCCCCTTTTGGTGTTTGTTCCCTGGTGTGATTTGGAGTCTCCTATGCTATTATTTATGGAAATAGTCCCACAGAGCAGTTTGGTATTTCCCAGAAGACACTAGGAAAACTTTCTCAACATCTCATTGGCCAGAATGAAGTCACATGTCTATCTCTGAACCAATCATTGCAAGGGGTAAGGATTAGCCTTAGGTCAACTAAGTCCACCAGAGTCAAGCAGAGAAGGGATCAACTTCCCCTAAGAACTGAGGGCTAAGGGGGAAGAGTGAATGTTTACAAAACCAGGATTCTTCAGAAAGGAAGAAGTGGATATGCATATATGACACCAACACTCTGAGATCTACAAATATTCACTTAAGAGTTCACCATCCATAGAAAAATTCTTCAAGGGATGTAGAAGGGGGAAGGAGAGAGAGAATGATTAAAAACAAAAACTCAGTAAGGATAAATTCTGGTGAGACATATTTTGGTGGAGTGTCATTTGTATGTTCTTCAGAAATGCCTCACATTTTTGGGAAAGGCAACTTTGGTTTTTGTTGTTGGGTGGGGGTAGCATTATCCATACTATGGTTTTTCTTTTTTTTCCTTTCTTTCTGTAGGGAAATAAAAACAAATGTAAAAGCCATTCAATGAAGAAAATGTGAATAAAATTATCTGTAAATTTCAAGAATAACAAAACAAAAATTTAGTATTAACAATTTGAATTAATCTGTACATGTGCTATGGTCATTTAAAGGAATAAAAGTAATTCAAAGTAGAAAAAGCTATGTTTACAGTATTGGCCCAGAGCCGTGCTTGGTTCCTGGTCAGACAACGTGGTAGTGAAGTAACTTACTAGTTAAGTAGTAGAGAACAGAATGTCTGACTCTTGGTCTAGCATGATCACTAGCCACACAAATTTGGCAACATCTCTTCTGTGCTTTGGCAAGCAAAGAATCATTTTGGGTGCCCCCCCCAACCAGTTCTGTGAAGTTTTGCTAAGAGTAGTTCACCTTTCTTTATTCAGCCAGTATTTGATGAGCACCTACTATGTGTCAGGCACTGTGATAGGTATTGAGGACACAACGGGGATCAATAGAGTCTCTGCCTCCATTGGAGCAGATTTGGGCACCCAATTTTTGAGGGGATGAAAACAGTGCATCAGAAAACTTTAGATGCATGTAAGTCTGTGGATACTTGAATTCTTCAACATTTATGGACACGTTTGCCACTTTGTTAAAGAGTAAAAACAGCACTGGCCATACTTGTGGGTGCCATTCATAAATCCACAGATTTCAGAATTCAGATGTACTAGGTCTCCAGCCTGCCCATTTGCTTGTGTAACTTCTTCCTGCCATTTACTCATTCATTTATTAAGCGATGGATGCTGGATGAGATGGCAGGGAGACCTCTCTGCGAGGTGATAATTAGGCTTTGGGGAAGAACGGTGGGTTAGAGTGAGAGCAGAGGTTGTCCGAGGCAAGAAGAATATTCCAGAGACACGGAGCAGCACATACAAACAACCTGAGGTGGGAAAGGGCTTATAAAGTTGAGAAGTCACCATTGCCTTCTTGGGTTAAAGTCATTGGCGCCCCCAGCCCATGTCCCTCACTTCCCTCTGACATTGCCATCTTAGCCGGGGATGTTGGCTCGCTCTCTGTCTGTTCTATCTTCTTTCATTATTTTCTCCCCCTTAAGTCCTTTCTTAGTCATTCTCACCTCCCACCTTTCCTATCTTCTTATCATTTCAGTCTGTTGACATTTTGTTATTTTTCTGACCAAAATGTTATTGTTTAAATTCTGAAATCTGTTGATTTATGAACATGCTTAGAATCCTTTCTGACTTTCCGGTAAACCAGCTTTCAAATACCACGCCATAAACCTGTAACAATTTCACACATAAACCCTCTGAAGAGCTAGCATTTGTTCATCATGTTAGCTTTCAAGGTGGACTTTACACATCTCATTTAATCTCATCCTCACCCTGTCGGAGGTTTTTTTTAAGGGGTAACCAAGGCTGCAAAGACTTTGCAAAAACCTCACAAATAGCAGAACTGAGATTGAAACCCAAGCCTTCCGATTCAAAGCCTAATGTTTTTCCCAAATCACTTCTTTGCTTTTTTTTTTAAATAACAGATAATACCATCATCCTGAATAAAGACAACAGATTTCATTTTAATAATTACAGGACACCTTTCACAAAGCTTATATTGAATAAGAATGAGTCTTGATTGATTTTGGGGGCTGGACATCTATTTAGATCAATTTAATATTTCAGGTGGCAGGACAAGAACAGATTATACAACTCAAGTTTACCTCCTTCCCCAACCCCACCCAACAGAATTAGGATAATTTCTTTTTTTTAACACAATTTGGTTGATTCTTGGAATTTTTTACACCAGGAGTCAACATACTTCTTCAGTAAAGGACCACATAAGTTAACATTTTTTGCTTTGTGCAACTACTCGACTCAGCCATTATAGTACAAAAGTTGCCTTAAACTATGTGTAAACAAATCAGCATAACTATGTTTCAATAAAACTTTATTTACAAAAACAGGAGGTAGAGTGTGGAATTTTCCACTGTGGCATCACTTGAAAAGGTTTGGATTTGGGCAATTTCAGATTTTGGATTTTCAGATGAGAGATGTTCAATTTGTATTTCTTTTCCCACTCTTAATGCCCAGAACTTTCTTAAGGGAACCATCTGTTGGGACTTGGAGTGCTATTCAAAGATGACCATGGGGTTCATGGTTGCTCATGCTTTCTGCACACATCCTCTTTTACCAATTAGATTGGATGAAAGCCCCTTGATGTACCAGGGACTAGAATAGAACCTGGCATGAGGGTAAGATAGACAAAAGCTTCCTGATAATAACAAGCGTCAATCCTTTCCTGCTACCTCCATGCCCATGTGTACTAAATGATTTGTTTACTTGCAATGTCAGGTTCTTACTTTGGGGAGGGAGTGAAGTACTGTTCACGGCTCAAGCTTATGTTGAATGAAATCCTGTCTGACCTCTGCGGCTCCTGTTGACCTGGGCAGGTGCTCCCTCCTGGGACAGTGCTTGGGAGGCAGAGCAGTGTGAAGCTCATTTCCAGAAGGGACAAGGAAGGCCAGTGAGTGTGATTCTATTGCTGCCCACTGGCCAGAGTCACTGCTCAGCAGAGATGCAAGCATAAGGCCTTTTGCCAAAAGCAGATCTTTCTCAGGACTGCAGCTGCCACAAAAAGTTTCAGATCTTTTTAAAAGAGGATAAGGACAACAGCAACTCCTTAAACCACAGGGTTGTTTGCTAGGGGAAACGGAGGCTGCCACAGGCTCCTTTGTTCTCAAAAGCCCTGGCAGGAGGAATCCCAGTGTTCAAAGGAAGTGAACAGTGCTCACGGGAACCCGGTGAGCTTCAGTGTCTAACCCAGTGCTTTGGGGCCAATAGGAAGAGGCCTGGTCTGTGATTCCCCTGCCTCTGGGGTGTGAGGCCTCCAGGCCCGTGAGTAATAGTGTCGTAGCCCACTCAGCAGCAAGTGGGAGGAAAAGTCAAACCACAGAGTGGGCTTCCAGCTGCAGGCGCCTCTGTCCTTCCACGGGGGGGCCCAGTGGGGGGAAGGCAGGGCTGGTGTTACCACAGCCCATCTTCTGTGGCAAACCATGGGTTTTCCGCACCTCTAATTCCATACCCCGCAGCCATGCACCCATCCCCTCCTGACCCAGTGCAGCTGTCTCCCACTGCCACCTGCAACAAGGACTGGACACTGGGCTCCTTCTCACTGAGAAGGCAAGCACTTATGTCACTTCTTTCTGATTTGTGAGAGATTCAGGGACAATAACAACAACAAAACAATAATAAAACTAGAGCTCATGGAACCAGGTACATTTTTAAATGTTGACAATTGGGGGCACTTCCCTCGTCCCTAGGTCTGTGGTACATATTTCCCGATCATTGTCTTTTCTATCTTTCCTTCCATCACTGTGTGGTGGTACTGTTACTTTCATGGGCAGCAGCATTTTACAGAGGAGAAGGCTGGCGTCCAGAGGTTTAAGACCCCCTGATATCTGGGACTCAATTCTGGTCCAGCTGAATCATCAGTTTGTTCTTTATCATGGTCCTTCCTTGTATTTTCTGATTGGAAATTTCTAGTTAAAACAACTCTTTCATAGGCACTAACTGCCTCTATTGGGCTAGCATTTCATTTGTCCAGCGAAGTTCTTTGCACCTGCTTCGGGTGCCCCCCATGGCCAGGGTGACCTGTCCTAGTCAGCTTTTTCATTCTGGGACTAGAAAGACCTGACAAGAACGATTACAGGAGGAAATGTTTACTTTGAGGCTCGGGGTTCCAGAGGCCTTAGTCTATAGATAACTGGCTCCACTCCTTGGGCTTGAGGTGAGGTAGAACACCATGCTGGAAGAGTGTGGAGGTGGGAAGCAGCTGGGAACCTGGCATGAGGAAGGGGGGGGGAGAGAGAGAGAGAGAGAGAGAGCGCTCTGCTCAACAAGGACAAAATGTAAACCCCAAAAGGCAGGGCCCAGGGACCCACCTCCCTGCCTGTAGTCACCACTCAGTCGATCCCTGTCAGGGGATAAACACACCGAGGAGGTTAAGCTCTCATTATCCAATAACCTCACCTCTAACCTTACACTGTTTCACACATGAGCTTTTGGGGGACAGCTCACATCTTCCCCTCCTTGGGGCACGTGTGGTCTAGTGCAATTATGGGAGTGAGGCCAGAGTCGGGGGGCCTGACTGAAGGGTCAGGCAGGAGTGGAGGGGGTGGGGTAAAACAACGTAGTCTTGTTCACTGAATGGACCTGCAAGAAAAGGTGGGAGGGCATTTTGGCTTGTGCCCTGAACCCTCGGTCTCAGTCTCATGGTAGGGAGACAGTCTGTCTTGACTTAGTGAACCCCTAAGTGAGCTTTCAGGGTTGCTGCTATCTAAGGTCAGGGCGATCTTTTAAAGTTCCTATGTTTTACCTGTCCATTTCTTTTATTTGTCTCCTTGCATAATCTACAAGGAGAGCTAGCCCTGGGAGAGCTGTGCTGGAGGAAGTCGGGAGTCTCTGGAGAGGTGATGTAATTAGCTGTCAAAGATGGTGTCCCCTTCCCTGTCTGCCTTCCAGCTGTTCCCTGCCTTGGGCGGGCTCCCTGCATCAGAGCACAGCAACCTGAGGCTCACAGTTTGGGAGAAAACAAATCTATTTGGAATGCAATAAAAAGAAACTGAGGCCTGCAGTGAGGAAGTATTAACCCCCAACCGGTAAAGGACAAAGTCTCTTCAAGGACATTTGAATGACCCAGAGCTTTAGGTTTTTATAAAATATGTGGGCTATAAAATGAGGAGAAGGAAGAAGACAAATTCAGACCATTTTCTTAATTAGAGAACGTTGGTAAAATTGAATTACAGTCTCCTGGGACAAGTTGTTTTTGTTTTACATTTTTTCCCCTTACTTTGTTTTATAATTTTTCCACTAGCTATTTCAAGAAAGCCTAGTTCACATAAACTATGGATGCATCTGTGCCCAGATCTGAAGCCTCTGCATAGCAATTCAAAGCAGGGGCGAAGCCAGGTTCAAATCCCCAGGGGACTGCTCACCAGTGCTGTGGTTCTAGGGATGGAGGTAGCTCAAGCATCCATTCTCCCATCAAAATGAGAATAAAAATGCCTAGGACCACTTACCATGAGGACCAGATTACATAAGTAATATAAAAATGTCAGCACAGACAAGACAGAATAGAATGTTAGCTCTTTGTTGTGTCATCAACCTCTAAACTGAAGTCACAGAGTGGCATTTGGGCATATAAGGCTTCATGGCCCTGCAGAGCTACCTTACTTGGTTTATTTTCAGAAACAGCTGTGTGCATCTGGAATTCATGAAACGGAGACTGGACCAAGGACCCTGGTAGGGTCCCTTGTACTTCAACAGTACAAGAGATACCAAACCTTTAAGAAGGTTAAAATAGCCCCAAACTTTGCCCACATCCTCCATCTCCCCAAATTCTGGGCCTGTACACAGCATAGAAGCTGTCCTTTGTTGACATTGGCCCAGTGTAACTGACCACATCCGCTAAGGGGAAAGTAGCTGGGCAGAGTATGGCCCCCGGGGCTTCCCCTGCTGCAGAAAGGACTGTGGAGCTCAGATACCGAGTCCAGAGCCATGGAAGGTCCCTTTCTTTCCCTCCTGGCTGTGCATGATAGTGTAATGTCCAATGAAGGGAAGAAAGGATCTCAAGGGCTTGTTTTGTTTATTAACATAACCCTCATTTCTATTATTCCTCCCTATGTGTGAAGCCAGCAATGGGATAAAGAGAGACAGATAAAGGGGCGTCCTCAGCCCCTCATCTGGCCCCACATCCCATGGCTGGGCTGTCCTGCCAGACTGCCTTATGACCAACTTTCATCATCCTTACAATCAGGTGTCACTGTAAACAACAGATCAGGAACAAGAGACTATATTGGGGGGAAAATAAAGAAAAACAGACTACACCTGAATTTGGATGTACTTAAACCTTCACACTTTCCTAAAAACCTACCCCATTTTAGTTTTTACATCAACATTTAAGGGAAGTAACTAATATCTGTTGAGCACCAAGGACTTGACACATCAATTCTTCACTAATGCCCAAGAGGGGAGTTCTGTTTCCTCTTTTCACAGGTGAGGGAACATGTGTCCAAGCTCTCAGAGCTCAGAAATGAAAAGAAATAAAAATCCTTTCCAAAAGGGATTTGAAACTGCCCATCTCCAGAGCTCAGGTTTACTTCAAAACTCTGCCCTGGCCATTGCTAATTAAGATAACACAGCACCCCAGGGTGAAGTCTCATCTCCCAAGGAAAGGAGATAAAGCAAATTGCTTTAAATAAGAAACCTCCTAGAGCCATGCTGGAAAAAAGCAGCACACTGCAGAATCAGCACGACACAGAATCGCACTGGGAAGCAACAGATAATGGAATGTCCCAGCCACCCTTGACTCTCATGCTTTGAGAAAGGGATTTTGACATTCCAATTAACAACTAAAAAATTGCAAAAGGACAGGATTTTTTAGTAAAGTGAGATTCATTTGTATGTATAGTAATTGACAGGGCCATAGCCAAATTTTATTTCTGGGAAGATGATGAAATTGGAATCTACTAATAGCAAACATATGTATGTACATATCTACATATTGCTGTATATCTGAAGACGCAGTCTGTGATGATGCACAACATCACTAGGCAATTTGCAATGTCACACATTCACCCTATGGTGTCGTTTAATGTGGGCCATCTGTTGGTGCTGCCGCTGCGCAGATTTTCTTTTTAAATACTCAATGTTTCCTACAGTTCCTCTTCTTCCTTCTTGTTCTTGCCATAATGAGATATATTAGTCTTACACATTGTCATTTTTTTGGGGGGGGGAATAAGCTGATATTTAAAAACACTGAAAAAATATTAAGAAAAAAGCAATCATCCACAATGCCACCACCTGACAATGTCTGACTTAATTTCTGTGGCTTTATCTTTTGTTTTGGTGGATGATAGGGTCTGTCTCCCTACTGTATTTGTAGACTTGCCTTGACTATTTTGGTGCACTTAAGAAATTTTAATAATTACTTCTAGGATTTTGATCAACACAGAAATCAGAATAATTTAGAAAAAAAATAACAGCTTCATAATTGAGTCTTGCCATCCATGTATATGGTATAGCTTTCTACTGTTTAAGTGTTCTTTTATTTTTATGTAATTAAAGCTTTATTTATAAAGGTCTTGAACATTTTTTCCTTAGATTATTTCCTATTATAATTTAAAAAATAATTTCAAACTAAATCTTTTCCTATTTTTATTTTTACATTTTACACTTTTGTTATTTCAATTTAAAATTTCTTCTTATGTTTTTCTATTTGTATATATTTTAAATTTGGTTTTCTATATGTTTTAATTAAATGATTGATTCATGTATTATTTATCTTTTTTATTTTGTGGTCATTGCATTTAAGGTAAACAATATATGTGAGAGAAAGTCTTGTGGTACACTTTCAGAATACAGTTTTTAGTCTTAATTGGGATGTAAGCCTTTCTCTTTCCTCTTCCCAATTTTAAAATTAGCTAGTTTTCTAGATTGTGACCCCAAGCTCCTCCTATCAGCAAGGGGCAGTGCTGTTTTAGGGATAAAAACAGGTGGACTGGGGTGGCCATATAGCTCAGTGGTAGAGCGCTTGCCTAGCATGTGTGAAGCACTGGGTTTGATTTTCAGAACCACATATAAATAAGTAAAATAAAGGTTCATTGACAACTAAAAAAATTAAAAATGAAAATAAAAACAAAACCAAAAAACACATGTGGACTACCCACCTCAGTGTGCTTGCTTGTCTGGTTTGGTAGCACACCCTCCTGCAGAAGGAAAGCTTGCTTTGCTGAGCTACTTCTGAGTACATGTTTGATTCCTTGCAGAACCCCAGTATTTCTAACATATATAACATGGGCTAGTTTTTAAGTTTTGTGTTTAAGATCAAAATAAAAGATTCCTTTAAAAATATTTATTATTTATATTTAGTTTAACAATGTGCTTAGATTTTTTTAACCACAATTATATCTAAAGGCTTTGACAACCAAGATGAAATTTGTACATTATGTTTACAAATATGTGTCCAAGCTCTCAGAACTCAGAAATGAAAAGAAAGAAAAATCCTTTCCAAAAGGGATTTGAAACTGCCCATCTTCAAAGCTCACGTTTACTCCAAAACTCTGCCCTGGCCATTGCTAATTAAAATAACACAGCATCCCAGGACAGAAGTTTTACAGTAAACCAGGGTGGCATATGCCCTTGCAGAATGACGTAGTACATGAGAATCCTTTTCCTTTCTGTGAAAGTACTAGGGTTACATCATCATCATATTGAGTAATTGCAACTTGATCTATTTTGGGGTTAAAACAAGTTTGTTATTTCTCCTTTGATGGTTTTTTTTCCTTTGAATTACTCTTTCATAATCCTTTTGCCTATTATGTATTTGATTTGGTCAGGAAAAAGAAACTGATTGATAAGGAACGGCTGCTTGAATTTTACTGAAGTTTTTAGAAATATTGTCCACATTGGCAACATTTTGCCATAATAGAAAATTAAAACATTGAAAACTTAAAATGTAAAAGACTCTTCTCATCAGTCATAATTATGTTCATTATCTTATTTTGTTATGTGCAGTACAGTTATTGGAAATATGAAGACAAGTTACATTGATTTTATTACTTTTTTATCTATTGCATGCAAAACTAGAGTACTAAGAAAACACTTTTGAAGTCATTGAAATTTACTCCTGTCTTAGACATGCAAGTAGCATATATTTTCGGGTTCTGATAAAAATAGTTTTAAAAGGAAAATCTTTACAATCCCACAAGTTAAAATAATCTATTTCAAAATAAATTTAAATATACTAAATGTATAACAAAGGCTTCTTATAAACCAACTCTCAAACAATGGGAAAGTACTATAGTATATTTATGAATCATTTCTCATTTTCAAAGTTATGATTTTGTTTTGCTCTGTGCAGACTATTTGAATGCAAATATAACGAAAAACACAAAATATTGGATAATTCATGGGAATTTCAAAGATTTGGGAGTAACTTCCCCACTGTGGGTGCAAACTTGACACTTGTGACCCTCCCAGAAGTGGGCTCTCTATACCCCGCAGGCCACCGGATGTGAAGACAGGCATGACACAGCTCAGGCAGGACTGCTCTGAGCCCGCTCCAGCCTGCTTTTCCCCATGACCTTTTTCTGATCCATTTCTGACCCTTTGTGTCTTTTCTTTTGCTCACCTCTCAGGCCAGCCTGCGTGAGAACCTGAGCCCTGGGTCCACTTGGATTTACATCTGACGTGTTTCACTTGACATTAGTGGGACATAGGGCAACTCTTCTACCTTGTCTTGGTGTCTTCATTTTTAAATGACCATAATAATAGTACCTGTGCTAGATTTGACTATTGGTCTCAGTTTTCATCCAGACATGGCCTCATGGTGGACACAGCATACTTCCCTGACTCTGGACCTTGGGCCATCTGACTTGTTTGGACAACAGGATGAGAGTGTCATTGAGTGAGCTAAGTCTGAGGCCCTTGTGACTTGGGTTTACTCTCTTGCACTCTGCACTATCAGAAACACATGTCCTGGCCTCTGGTGGTGGGGTAGCTCAGTGGTAGAGCACCAGATAAGCATGTGGAGGGTCCCAGGTTCCATGCCAGGCACCCCGCCCCCCCTGAAAACAGGCCTTGAGTGTCCTACTCATCCCTGAAGAATAAGAGACACTGGGAGCTCTTGACCTTCAGCTGTGTTGGCTGAGCCCAGCTTACATCAGCTGAGTGCTACACAAACTTCAGGTGCCCGAACAAGAAATAAATGCTTGCATTTTAGAAGCTGCCATATTTTGACATGGTGTGTTCTGTGTCATTTTTGTGTCAGGAGCTGTCTTCTCCAGTATCGGATGCATAGAGTTATTGTAAAGGCAAGATTAGGTATTATAGCACAGGGCTTCAGACAGAGTGTATCACACAGCAGCTGCCCAGTGAGCGCGGGCTTTTGGTCTCCACAGCCAACCCTCTCTGTCTTGTCCTGACTGCATTCTTGCAGGGGGCTGATTCTTTTGACCTGGGGCTCTTTTGAGGAAGGCACCCAAAAGAGCGAGGGCCTCAAAGACCGCAGGCTGACTCCTTTCTCATTTGGTGCCCCATAGTCAGGGCAGGTCCCCATAGGTGGGTTCTCTGTGGAGACAGTCATTTCATTGTTTCACTTATTTATAAGGAGAACAGTGCTCAGATCAACAATGAGGCTTTATATAAATAATTCCCCTGAGTAGTATGAGATAGTCAAAATGACCTACTCCTATGGATGGAGGTTACTTTTTCCCATGAAGCCCTGAGGAAAAAAATATTATCTAAGACTGAATAAGTAAAATGAACCTTAATCTCAGCTTTTTACTTCCAATGCCAAAAATGAACCCGAGTTCTTTTTTAAACAAAGGCTGATAGTTCACCTTAGTATTTTTTTTTTTTACCTGACATGTGACAACATACTGTGAGGGGTTATTTTGCTCTGTGATTTGGGCAGGTGTGTGAGGTGCCATCCAGGGATTTCAGCTTCAGTGATCAAATAGATCAATACTGCAAAATAATAGACATGGCACTTGTGCCATTGGTGGGCAAGTTGTGAAAATGTGCTCCAGGACAAGTGAGAGGCTGGGGATAGGGTCCCCTTTCCATGTATCCAGCAGGGAGGACAGGAGCAGGGGTAGCAGACTGCGATGAACAAAACACCAGGAGTGGGCCATAACTGGATCTTTTAGATGTTTTATCCTATGTAAAGAATTTGATGAATTAATATGAATCCTGGGACGTCCGTTTCTACTTTATCTACTTGGATTACAGTAGTATGTTCTTTTGGGCAGCTTGTCCAATCATTTTGTATCAATTCTGTAGCACTAGAATAGTCATAAGTTTTTCAAGATAGTTAACTTATAAAGTGAATTTGAATAAAAGCTGTACTCAAACTTTTATGTCATATGTGATTACATTACATAGCAATTAAGAAGAGTTAAACCTTACTGAACTAATTGAGTTTGTGATTTTTTTTTAAAAAAATCATGCTTCAATTTGGAATGTTATTTTGTGTTGTACCTACGCTGATGCTAGCTGATACTTTTCTTACCTCTAAGACAATTTTTAATAGAAAAAGTATGTGGAGTAATGTGACCTGGCAGAAGACAACCACACAGTCCGCTCCCATAGGCAGCTGCCTCCTCACATCTTCCTTTAAATGTCCAACATCTCCAGGTCAACTTGTCCAAGTCCAAACTGCTGGTCTCACGGTCCAGAACCTTCCACTCAGACTTTCTTGTCTCGGGGAAGGCCAATCCATCATTCTGGCTCCTTGGGCCAGGAAGTCATAGTCCTCCTGGACATTCCCTTTCTCCAGCACCCTAAGGTGGTGGGTGGTTCTCGCCTTCACAGTGTCTGCATTCAGGACCCATCCCCCTTTCAGCACTGTGCCTACAGGTTTGGGGGCCAAGCCCCTAGCAGCCCCTGCTTGGTTCTTCTTTCTACCCCTGGCATCTGTCCTGAGCCCTCAGCTGTCTTCAGCACAGTAGCCAGAGGGACACAAGTGAGACCATCTGCCATGAACTGCCAATTCCTGGGGCCAGAGTCCTGGACCCATGCAGTCCCCCAGGTCCTATATTTATCCAGCTCTCCTTTACCACCCCACCCGGTAGCACCTGACATACTGTATCACTTAGGCTTCTCACCTATCTCCCATCTCCCCTTCCTGGACTAAAGCTCCATTAGAGCAGGACTGCTTTTCCCTTTTATCCCAATAGTGCCTGGCATGTACAAATGCAGTGAATATTGGTTGAACAAATGAACAAGAAGTTGTGCAATAAACTAGTGGCAGAAACTTTGAGGCCAAGACCTCCAGAAGGAATGGATCCCACACACCAGACCAAACAGCAAATATCGGTTTATGCACCTTCATTAGCCTTCCTATTTGCCCAACTTGGTCACTAGCTTGGTGACCTTGGGAAGCTGTGGAACTTCTGTGCCTCAGTTGCCTCTCTAAAAACCAGAAATCACAGCTTTTTAATGCTGAAGCATCCTAGGGCTCAGCCCTGGTGTCCTCAACACACTCACTCCTAGGTGAATTTACTAGATTCACTGACACCTTAATGGGTAATCCAGACATCAATGCCTGGTTTTAAAGGATGCCCAGAAGTTCTTTGGTATTTCTCCTTTCACAAGACAAAACTTAACTTTCCTCCTCTGGAGCACGGGCTGGGCGGGGCTCCTTGGGCCTGCTTCTCAGTTTAGATTAGCAGAAGTGATGGAATCTTGTTTCCTCCCAGATGTTTTTTTTTCCAGGATTCGAGGAATTACTGCAAGCAAAGGGCTCAGAACAATTCCTGGCACAAAGTGAAAATGAACGGTGACACTTGAAATCTTGGGCAGGTGTGCTGTGTAGCAGCCCTAAGGTCTTCCTTCCAGATGGACTGCCCTGGATGAGTGTCGATGAGGAAATTTCCCAGCGTGTGGGAAATAGATGGGTCTCTATTATGGCAGGCAATAGGGACAGATGATATAAAATTTCTAAGTTCACGGTGTTTGATGGCATGGCCTTTGTAAAATGAGAAACTCAGGTTAGGTCAGCCCCTGCATGAGATCGCCTGATACAATCTATATCAAATTCTCATTTTCAGTTTAAAACAAAGTTATTTATTTAAATGCACATAAAATGTGAGAAATGCACTTATGTAACTTTTATTTTTAAAAATAATGTTGAGCTTGTATCTGTTTTATTTGAAAGCATGATTTTTGGCAAAGAAATGAGTTTTTGTTTTTGTTTTTTTAAACAAAGTCAATGCTGTTTAATATGGTCAATGTTGGTAAAGGGCTTCACTTTGGAAGTGAGGATTTAAAACTCATTTAATCAGTAAGAGGGGAAGCCAGGGCCAGAGTCCTGGACCCATGCAGTCCCCCAGGTCCTATACTCAGAGGCCCTTGTGTTGGGCTTAATGTCCTGCTCTTGCTGTCTGAAAATTCTATTATTTTTCGAAAACAGGGCCCCCTATTTTATTTCACCCTGGGTTCTACACATTTTGTAGCTGGTACTGGAGTTGCTTGTTATCAACTGTGAGTAGTTATTGCCTCAAGGCTAAAAAGATGTTTCAAAACAATTCAGGCAGGTTATGAAATACTTCCTCACATCTCCTACTATTTATAGTAAAATGCAACTGACAAAGTTGCCCTCTGGCTCTGGAGGCAAAGGGCGTGTTTTTCTTGTCAATGGATGGAGAAGGCTAGACTGGATTTTCGCTCTCAGAGGCTAATTTCATGGATCAGAAAATAATCACGTGGCTCTGAATTCTTTGTGCTCTAAAAGTCACATCTCCAAGCTTGTAAAAATATGGTAAAACTGCTTTAAAACAGTTCTTCATATACATATTGGAGTATGGTAGCAAGTACATCTTGAAAACATATAGTAGAAAATTCAACTCCAAGTTAAAATTGGATATTTTGGATAAATTCCCCACACTCAGCAATTTCCCTCTTGAATAACACACACGTAAACCAGGGAGTCATCTAGTCTGGTGGATTGTAAACTCTCCCGTTGCATCATAAACCCTTTAATAGCTGGGACTGCGGCTCCTGCCCCAGAGTCCAGCAGACCCTCCGGCATGTCAGCAGCGATTAGCTAATAAGTCATTAACTTTCAGTCTAGGGGAGGAGACTTTGTGTGTGTGTGTGTGTGTGAAACGTGGGGCACAGAACCCTCCTGGAAAGCACACAGGAAGCAGCCCCACTTCATAACAAGCACGGACACATCCCAGCCCTGGTCTAGTTCTGCATGGCTAATAATCCTGCTCACCTCCCCACAACGCCTCCTGGAGGAAGGCCCTATTCTCATTCCTGTTTTGCAGGTGAGACATGAAGGCGCACAGAGCATCGGTTAATAAGCGCAGGGCTGAGCCCCAACCCCTGCACTGTGGTTCCAGGATGTGTGTTTTGATCCACCACACTGGGGCCAGGTCCCCACACATGGGAAGAGCTGGCCACAGGAAGAAGGTGTGGTGTCCCAGGTGGCCTGAGCAGCAGGGGAAGGAAGGAGCAAGGTCCACTGAGGAATCCCACAGGGCATGGGGTGTGTGCACTGAGCCATACCTTCCCGGTCCCCCTGATTCTCTATTGGGTCGTGGAAGAGAAGGCTTTCTGGATCATTTCCCTGTTCGGGAGTGGTGTGAATGTTCAGTTCCTGGCCGTGCTAGGTCACTGCCCAGTGGGAATTTCTCCAGGTCTGGCAATGTCCCCTGCCTATGGTGGCCACAGTGCCCGGAGCTTGGTGGTGTGCTGGCAGCTGACTCTGCGTTTCCCCACTGCGGTTCCTCCCCACACCCTGCCCACAGCGCTTCCTCTCTCCCCCACTCAGGTGAGCATGAGTGTTTTGAGGGATCCGGTGAGCCCTGGGCACAAACCCAGTGGCAGTTGGGTGGCAACCTGCTTAGTGTTCTGTGAGCACCAGCAGCTGAGAGGCTGTTTCACTTTCTTGGGGACGTCCTCTGCCCGTGTGGAGACTGAGACGAGTCCCCTTCCTGACCCTCGGCAGGCAGGATTTCCCCAGCCTCTGTTTGTCTCCCCGGGGCTTTCTCGGGCCTCTGAAAACATCGCATCCCTGTCTGGGTATGGGCGGAGGATGCCAGATAGCTTCTGAATTCTTTGAAATCTCTAAACATCAAAAATAATAATAATAAGCCTGGTGGGTAGGTGTGAGAAGCTCTTTAAAATGTGGCCCATTTCCCCACAAAGCTTAAATTAGAACTCTTCAGGGGAAATTGAATGAAAGTATCAAAATATGTAAATGTTCTTCCTCCTACAAAACAGGAATTAGTGTTACAGGCACCCCCACCCCAGAAAGCAGTCCCCCTCTCCAGGGCTCTGGGCTTCAGCCAGCATCGATTCTGACCTTGACCCTTGATATCCCGTGCTGCCCCAGGGGGTCCCACTACTTCTCTGATGAATCCAACAAGCCTGTTTCTACATTTATTTCCCTGCTTGCCTTTCTACTGTGGAATTTTTGGAAGTCCAGTTTCTTTTGAAAAGTGCACAAAATCCTTGGGAGATGTGGCTCACTGAGAAAGCCAGGGCCAGGGCCAATGGGCCTCAGTGCAGAACTGTACACTCGGAGGGACAGGTGGCCCAGTTAAGTCCCGCTTTTGGCACTTTCTGTCTGTGGACGCAGGGCCACTTCCATCTCCCGAGCTTTACTTTGCTCATCTGTAAAATGGGTCGTGAGGCTTGAACTGAAGCACGAGATGTCCTGGAAGCTGCTCCATCACAGAGTGGCGGGGTGGGGCCGGTGCCTGTCCCTTGGTGCTGCAGCTCTGGTCTGGGGCTCCTCTCCGGATCTTGTGGCCATCGAGGGGCTCTGAAGCTGCAAGCACAACTCATGTCCAGGAGGTGAACCTGACCGTCCAAGGTAACCTTCGTCCATTTAGTCGTGGCCCTGGGATTCCACCTGGGGCCCGGGTTCTGGTGTGGGAGCTCGTACCTTCTCATCCCCTGTGTTCTTCCTCACGGCCACTGGGTCCTTTACTCAGGCTCAGAACATCTCTGGCATCCAGTGCCAGTGGGCAGCCTTTCTGGCAGCCCATGCCACCGTCCCTTGCTTGAGTTGGTACTTTGCAGACAGTACCGGGGTCCAGGGCCCTGATTCTGGGAATGACTCCTTTACATTTCCATTAGGCTTTGTGATCCTCAGGGAGCAAGAGAGAATCCCAAAACCGAGGGGGAGAAGAGTGAGCAGGGAGGTGAGGAGGGTGGGTGCTGGCCCTGGGTGGCTGCCCCTCTACTGGGCCATGAGGTACTGTCCCATTCTGCTGCTTCCCCAGGGGTTCTTCACACCCTCAGCCTCTGTGGTCCCTTCCCCAACTCCTGGGAAAGCAAAGGAGTGACCTCGTTGGTGCTGACCCTTGGTCCCATTTCTCCTTCAGTTAATATGAGAAAAATTGTGAGGAGGAAGGGGCAAGGGACCTGGGAGTGGTGTAGGGAGAGGCCACCTGGCCTCTTCCTTTCCTCTGCACACCAGGTCCAGGCTGCAGCCTGGGGAGGCATATTTGCCCTGCAGATCCAGACTGAGCTCCTGGAAAAGAATTTATTTGGGCCCCATTAATGACCTTGATAATTAATTATCTGGGCAGTTTTAAAGATCGGTGGAGTGGGAACTCCTGTTCCAGAGAACCGTGATGAATTAGATGGACGTATCCAGAACACATAGAAACGGTACAGTACGTATGCACACCAGCATGTCCTGGGAGTGGGAAATCAGGAGGAGGCATTGCAAGTACACAGTTGTCCTACAGGCACACAAATTCACATTGTATTCTGTTGACTTGCCTTCCCTTAATCTAAGGCAAATGCTGAAGAAGTATAATTGAAAAACTTCCCAAAGAGAAAAATGATGTGGGCAACATTTGGGTTTCCAAATTTCCAATTTATGGGTGTGAACCCGTTATCTACTTTGGATGAGATCAAAGGGTCATGTTCTCATAGGGCTTCTTTTTGAATGATGGATTTCTCATACTTTCTTCACCCGAGTTTTCTACACATTATTTGTGTGATGTTGTCCCAGGGATTTAGTCCTTTGGGGCTTCACCTGACAATCCAAAGGTTAGAATCAAACCATCCCAGTCCTTGCAGCACAGAAGTGCCATGAATGCTCCAGGTCCCTTGCAGCACTGTGGGTGGTGGCAGGGTCTTGGAAAGAGACTGTCAGCAGAGGGAGAGACTGTCTACCACTCACCTCTGCTTGGTGGTGACCAGACAGTTCCTGAAGAGCAGGAGGCGCCTCCTGGTGGTCTTGGGGCCTGGGGTCAACACCACAGGGCTCTGGAGGCCAGGCATGGCATGCTCGTAGGGCAGGGTCTCTGCGGACTCCTGGCTTCTCCTGGGGGGAGAGTTGGGGTCAGTCTCAGTGGAAGCCAGCACACACAGACAAATCCAGGATGGATGCAGCAAGACACCACTCCTGTTTGGCTCCACCAGGTGGAGATTAGCAGGGGAGAGAGCCAGGGGCCAAACTGTAGTTTTGCTTCTCAAATGTGAACTTTGTAAAAAAGAGATTTACAATAAAGCACAGAAAAGTGAGTATTGTTGGACCCACTTCCAGGAACAGCTAATATGTGCTTGTCGTGTCCATGTTAAGAATTCCTCTGAGAATTTTAATCTAAGGAAATACTTTTCAGACTTTTTTACACCATAGCACACACAGTGGAGGGTAATATTCAGGTCACACGTTGAGGTAAACCCAGGCAGCTCAGGCCACTGGCCCACCCAAGGTCCTGCTCAGAGCTGAGAGGATCAATAGCGTGGCTTTGCCCTAACTCCTTTGTGGAACGTGCTGGAAGCTCCTGCTCGCTCATTTACCCTGCAGAAGTCTTCCCCAAAAGCTGTGAAGGTTAGCTATAGGCTCCTGCCGAATCTGAACAAATCCTCTAAATGAGAGTTTCTTTCCTTGAATGGTCTTCTTCCACATGCTGTTTCTAGCTCCTGCTCACAGCCAAATTCTTTCCATTCTACAAGCAGCAAAAGTAACTCTTTGAGCTTAATCTTTTGTACAGAGAAACTTCTGTTTCATTCAAACATGATATTTGAATAAAATTGTATTGGGATTTAAGGACACATTTCTGTAATTCAAAACACAAACACTGAAAATGTCAGTACCCTGTAATTTCCAAAAATCAATTATGTGGCACGAGTCTTTGATTTTGCCCCTGACAACAGGTTCCCGCATCAAGGGCGACTGCTCCCCGGCCTTTCTGCCCACCAGACACCTCCCACTCAGCCATTTCCCTCACCTCCAGGCACTGTCCATAAATGACACAGCCCCAGAGAAGAACTGGGGGCGGGAGGCCGGGGGTTTCAGCCCTTGCTGAAGACTGGTTGACTGTTCAGGGAGAGAACAGCGTAGAGAAACTGGGGCTCAAACCGTGGGGCACGGGACCCAGAACTTCCTGTTCTGCTTTTAAACATTTTCCGGTTTCCTCTGAATTTATTTGTGGAAAGGATTTTCCTTATATTTGAGGGATAAATAACTCACCAGAATGGAGGACCACTTGGTCCACCTATAGATAACTTTACAACCTTTGGGGAAGACTTCTGCAGGGTAAATGAGTGAGCAGGAGCTTCCAGCACGTTCCACAAAGGAGTTAGGGCAAAGCCACGCTATTGATCCTCTCAGCTCTGAGCAGGACCTTGGGTGGGCCAGTGGCCTGAGCTGCCTGGGTTTACCTCAACGTGTGACCTGAATATTACCCTCCACTGTGTGTGCTATGGTGTAAAAAAAGTCTGAAAAGTATTTCCTTAGATTAAAATTCTCAGAGGAATTCTTAACATGGACACGACAAGCACATATTAGCTGTTCCTGGAAGTGGGTCCAACAATACTCACTTTGCTGTGCTTTATTGTAAACCCCTCCCCCTTTTTTTTAATATAGTTCTCATTTTGAACTTTATGGTTCGGTCCACCTGTTCTACCTTCAGAGCTGCCTCACTGTCTAGCCTACAGTAGCCGTCTTTAAGCTCCTGAGGGGATCTGGCTGTGGGTTGCCACCTGTAATCTCAGTTGCTCAGGAGGCTGAGGCAGGAGGATCACAAGTCTGAGACCAGGCTGGGCACAATGGTGCTTGGGGGAATCGCTCTGATCTCCGGCCCAATTCCTCCAGCCACCTGCAGATTTAAGGCAAATGAGAACATCCAGCCGATACGGAACCTCTGGGGGAGTGGGTAAAATATTTGAATAGTTTCATTAGGATGTTATAAACCGGACTGAGATCACAGGTCTGCATCTGTCAGATAAGCATAGAGTGGCCACGTCTAGAAACAGGAAGCAAAGGAAGTTTCTTCCTTGAGGGATCCCTGCCGAGCGCCTGGTCCTGGGGTGGCCGGGAATTCTATCTCCTCTCCTGGGATTTCTGTTCCCCTGTCCTTCCTCTGCCCTCTTTCCCCCATTTCTTTGGGACCCCAGCAGAGCTGCCAGCTTCCTGGGGCTTTACTTTTCTGACACACACAGAGACTAACCCGAGTGATGTCATGAAAACAGAAAACCACCCGGCGCCTCGTGTTAACCAGATTTCACAACAGAGGCTTCAGCCTCTCGCCTGGGGAAATTTTTATAACATGCCGAAATAGGAAACAAGTGACGTAGCTAATACCTGGCGAACGGAAACAACTTTGCCCGTTGCCTGTCTGGGCGGTGACAAATTTCCAGCTGACAGTGGGCTGGCTGGTGGCTCTTGCAGTGCAAGTGCTGCTGGCCTTGGCTTCCTGGGACCTCACCTTCTCCCCTGAATGCTGCAGGGGAAATGGTCTGGTGTGCGGTGGCTGGAATGAGTTTGGGGGGTGCATCCTGGTGGGGGGTGGAGCCGGGAGGTGTGCTCCTCCAGTCTCTCCAGCCTGAACTCCATCATCCGCAGTGGGTTTGGCATAAAGGAACAGAGCGGGATTTAGTATTTGGGGTTCTCTGAGTTACTGGTGACTGTAACAAAAAAATTGCGCAGACAAACTGATTTCTGAAATCGGGGACTGAGCAGGAAGCTGTCCTTCCTTGGGGGCCTGGGGTTCGAGGTGCACAGATGTGGTCTTCTGTTCCACCCGGCTTGGGCTGGGCTGCACGCGGGAGACCCTGTGCATGCAGCCCCTCCACTCCACTCATTCCCTCGCTCCTAATGTTCACCTTCAACTCGACTCAGTTTAAGACACAAGTTACCATTTCCTTCAGTGGGGCTAAGTTTATGGCTGCCTGCCACGTGCGGGCTTAACCTCTTTACCCTCGTTGCTTTTCAGTCTTGAAACACTCTATAGAGTTGGGCCCACCTTACAGATGAAGAAACCAAGGCTCAGCAACATCAAGCAGTCTGTAGGTCCCACAGCTACCACACGGCAGGGCTGAGAGCGGGAATAGGTCTGTGTGGCCCTGGTGACCTTTCCTTGGAGTCCATCTGCTAAGTATTTCCCATTCACTGCTTCCTTTTCTTTTTAGTTGCCATTGCTGAAGTTCTGTGCTCTTGGGGGCAGGCCACCCACATTATTTCCAGTATCTTCTTCTTCCTCCTCTTCTTCTTTTTCTTTTTTCGACATTTTCCTTATCTCACATCTTAACTCCCTCAACTCTCTGTCCCCTCCACAAAGCTGCTGGGGGAAGCTTCTGCATGTGTCTAACCCAATGCCAGGCTTCCTACCTGCAGTGCTGCCCTCTCTGTGTGACCAGAGCCCTGCAGCTCTTGAGGGGCCTCTTCCCATTTCAACCCAGGGACCGTGTGCACTTTGGAGTGGGTGTCTGTTTGCAAACTGCTATTGCCCGATTATCCTGCTTGTCTATCTTCTCTATTGTAATGCACAAGGAATCTCATTCATTTCTGCATCCCTGGTAGCTGCTGGGATGTGGAACAGGCCCCAGGAATGAATGAGGCATTCAAGGACATATGGGGCTACGTTCTTTTTTCCCCCATATTTTTTTTATTGGTGCATTATAGTTGTACATAATGGTGTTACACTATGTAACATATTCACATGTGCACTCGGTATCACACTATAATTTGGCCAGCATCACTCCCCAGTATTCCCCATTCCTCCCCACCTCCCCGCCACGTCCCTTTCCTCTACTCTACTGATCTCCCTTGTTTTCATGAGATCTCCCAACCTTTCTTTTCCTTTTCCCTCTCTAGTTTCCACATAGGATAGAAAACATACAACCCTTGACCTTCTGAGTTTGGCTTATTTTACTTAATGTATTGTTCTCAAGTTCTACCCATTTTCCTGCAAAAGACACAGTTTTATTCTTCTTTATGGCTGAATAAAACTTGTGAAACTACGTTATACCTTTCTGTGTCTTGCTTAATTTGCTTTCCACTGAGGTCATCTGGATTCACTTCATCCTGAGCCATCACCTCCTGTGGCCATTTTGAAGTCAGGGGCAAATTGTAGAATGATGTGGAAGTACCAGGCTGGGGAACCTGGGGGTGGTGGGAATCCATCCAGGTCCCTACCTGGATCAGTCACCTCTGGCCTGCTGTCCCAGGGTGGCCTGGTGGGGAACATTCCTACACAGTCCTTCAACACAGCAGTCCTTCAAGGCCAGAACACTCTTGAACAGTAAAAACAAATGTTCTCTGAGCACCTACTATGTGCCAGCAAGGGCTCTAGGTGCCAGATGGAACTGGCAGAAAGTGCCTAACTTTTATTCGGAATGATATTAAAGGTCCCATTCTTTCCTTCTCTGTTCTAAAATTGTCCAGTGGACAAACATAGCAGAGATTGATGATATTTTCTCTTGCAGTTGAGGGTTGAACCCAGGGTCTTGCACATGCCAGGCAAGTGATCTATCACCAAGCCATCCCCCATCCCCACTGGGTGTCTAGATTTTAACTTTTTCTCCTGTTGATATTTTATTCTTGAATTGCAGTAAAATGCTACCCAGCACGATGCCAACACCAGGACCTCAGTATTTTCTACAATAACAAAAATGTGTGCTTTTTTTCCCCCACAAGATTTAGAGTTCAAAGCACTTTTACTCGTGTTATCTCACTTGATTTTAATTCTTTCTGGTCCCATGAATAGGATGGAAATCCTCCAGCTCTGCTCATAGATGGGAAACCTGAAGGCTCAGAGGAAAGAAGGGGCGGAGGATGAGTAAAGGCAGGGCCAGGGTGGAAGTGGGGCCTCCACACTGGGCCTTCAGTCATGCGCACCAGTCAGAGTTGATGACTGCGTCTTTCTCCTTGTAAGTGTCATCTAGAGCCTCCCACTTAAACATGAAGGCCACCGTGGAACGTTCTATTTGCAGACGCTGTTAGCTATGAGCTCACCGGGGCTCAGGGGAAACACCACGGTCTTGGAGCCGCCCACGTGTGTGAGCAGCAGGAAGAGGACCAGGTCGCCTGCAGAGGAGCTCGTGCTGAGCAGCCCACGGCTGGTGCTCAGCGTTGCTCTGGGCAGAGGAGGCCCAGCGCTGTAACATTTCACCCTTTCCAGCACATATTGGTGAGAGAGACCAGGGTGGTTTGGAAGGGAAGCCAGACAGGGGAGGCAGAGGCAGAGGAAGGCAGCCCAAGGCCCTGGGGGCCTGGGTGGAGGAGGAGGGCTCCAGATGGTTGTCAAGCACTTTATGTTTTACAAGAAGATTTCTTTTTTTTTCATGAACATGTAAATAACATATTCATCCAAAGCCAGGGTGTTCTTATTGCCCCCAGGTGGTTGTTGAGGTAGGGTCACACAAATGGCATTTCCTGGGGCATTTCAAGGTATCATGGCATTTAGGGTGCTGTGCTTCTCCACTTGAGCAACCCACTCTGGCTCTGCAACCCCCTCTGGTCTATCAGAACCCAGATCAGATTCCACCTGTAGGTGGAACTGCTGGACCTTTCAGATTCCCCCAGGGCATCTCCCATTAAGCTTCCTAGCACCTGCTCCATCTCTCACACCATCTCCTGGCGACTGGCTCACCTGTCACTACGTTGAGAACCTCGAGAGTGGGGCCTTTGTTGTATTCATTTTTATATTCCCAGCACCCATCTCTGTGCCAGGTACATGGAAGGAGTCCAGAGATCCTGGTTTGACTGGCAGTCTGCAACTGAAGTTGTGAAACCAGATCTGAGCTAAATCAGGTCAGGATTTAAAGATGTGGTTAGTCTGATTCACAGACTCTTTAAATGTCATTGGAAATGATCACTGGCATTTGGGTCTTTGTGGCAAACAGGGCAGAAAATTCAATTATTGAGCACCTATGGTATGCAAAGCACTCTACAGGATCCTGTGCGTAGGGGGAAGTTTCAAAGAGGATGAGGAATCGCCCCTTCTTCTGGGAGGTGTTTGAATTGTATTTAACTGGGTGAAGCTCAGAGGACACGTACAGCCTCCAGCCTGGGTCACACCATGAGAACAGTGGCCTAGGTCTGCAGGGTTCCGTGCTGGAAGGCTGTGTGTTCTCACACTGCACATAAAGATCAGCAGGCAGGACAAGCAGGTTTCTTTTCATACATCCTTGCAGAGGAGCCAGCAGATTAACTGGGTCAGACTGAGGTAAATAAAAAAAGACTTAAGGATAGGTTGGAAGGAGACATATGAGGCACCCAGGAGTGGCCAAGATTCAAATCCAGGTTTAATGTCCACTTTCCGACATGGATTAAGAGTCCCTTTTGCACTCCTTGATCCCAACCAGCACTACTACATCAGTTATTAGGCCCTATCCACAGGCAAACCAATGTAGTACCGTGTTCAAAGGCAGAAGGCAGCAGGAAAAAACGACCCTCCACGCCATTGGGGGTCAACAAGTAAACCATCCCCTGCTCTGGGAATGGCCAGCCTGCACAGTTAGCAACCCAGGGGAATTAAAACACCCTCTTAGATCATGCCCCTGTGGACCTTCCATGTGTAAATATGTCAGCTAAGATGGCTTCCTCTCCAAAGCCCCCACTCCTCCCTGTCTCTCAGAGTGCCCCAGGTCCCTGACCACACCTAGGTCCCAGCTAAAGGAGGCTTCAGCGGATCCCCTTTAGCTGGGATCTGCTCCGGCCCCTCCTCCGCAGTCCCCTTCCTCTCTCTGCTGCCCTGCCCACAACCCGGGCTCAGTCGGGGAAGCCACCTGCGGAGGGTCTCTCAGCAGTGGACAGGGCGGGGTATGCAAATGCCCCCCCTCAGCCTTTCTTCCTCCCCAGCTCTCCGGGTCCTTCCCCAGAAGTCCCCACGACACAGCCTGTGACCCAGAGGCTGTTGGGAGGTTCGGATCGCAGCTGTATAGCCTTGGTTCCCAGACGCCGGGCGACAACGAGGGCGAACACTGCCTCCCCTTCACGGCTGCGGCCAGCTGAAGCAGGGACCACGTCCGACCCGGTTCCAGGCTCAGCAGCGCGGTCCCGGGGTGAGTGCTCGGGGCCTCCGGGGGCAGAGGGCGCCCTCTACAGGCAGCCAGGGGCGGTGCCGCAGCAGAGTGATGGCAGTGGGGCGTGGAGTGAGTCCTGCTGCTCCAGGGAGCCTAGGGTGGCCTTTGGGCCCCAGGAGAGTGTAGGGTGGGAAGGGGCTGCTGTGATATCACCGGACGCCACCTTTCCTGGAGGCCACTCTGAGCTTTCCCACCCAATGCTGTCCACTGTCCGGTGTAGCTTTGATGGCTCTCCCAGACCCCCTCCTTCCAGCCATTTAAGTCCATCAGGTGCACTTCATGAAGAGCTGTGGGTAAGAGCCCAGGCTTTGGCGTCGACCACATCAGAACTGGGGTCCCAGTTTCTTACTCTCTGTGCCGCCCACCTTCCCAAGTCTAGTTGGGGTGATCTCTGTGTCCACAGCCCAAGGTGGTTTTGAAGGGAATGGCTTCACCATGGTCATGGTGAGAAGCATCTGGCCAATGACAAATGCCCAATCCCAGTCCAAGTTTTGTCCTGCCCAAGTTCCAGCCAGTGCTAAGTGAGAGCCTCAGGGAAGGATATTGAAGCTCATCAATTTTGGGCCAACTCAGTGAAGAAAAAATTAAACAACCTTCTTGGATTCACTGCACGTTACTTTTTGAACTTGTTTATTTCCTGCTCTTTGGTTCTTTTTGGAGTACACCCACATTGATGCCAAAAATACCTGAGTGACTCAGTGAACAACCTGATGTCCTGTCCCTGGGATGCCATGCATCTGAGAGCAATCTGGGCCTTACTTATTGTCTACATAGTTCACATTCTGCTGCTATGATGTGAGTGCCCAGAAATGAGATCAGCCGAGCCGGCAGCAGTGAGACCTCAGTGCAGAGAGAGGCCGGGTGGCTGGTGAGTTCTGGGAAAGCAGTTCCCCTCAGTGCGTTTTCACCTACCTGGTGAGTGTCCATGGCTTGCAAAAAATCTTCCTCCATCCAGCAGTCTGTGCTGAGGTACAGCTCTGGGCCAGGCTCTTGAGCTGTGGAAACAAAGCAAAGCGGATTGGTCTTTGTCTCTGCCTTGGTAGGAAACAGCAGCTGAGCTCCAGGACAGGAGCACTCCTGTAAAGCATATTCTTAAACAAGGCTTACAAAGCAAGCTCTCTCCTTGTTACCACTGTCCTGCCGTGTGCTGGGAGGGAGTTACACCTAAGTCAGAATACATTCACCTGGTGAGATGATAGATAAGTCAGCCCCAGTCCAAGGGCTGGGCTGTGGACCCTTTGAGAGCTCCAGTGGTTGAACTGCTGTTCAGTTTAGACCATCAACCCAGTTTCGCACAGAGCAGAAGCTGTGGTAGCACAAACCATTGCTGTCACCCTGGCTGAGGAGTCACCAGGGCTGGAGGGATGAAGCAGAAATGCTCCCTCCCAGGCCTAGTCCCTTAATCAGGAGCCCTGACTTCTGGGTCTCCAGTTTACCACCTCTCTGGTCCTGGTGTGCCGTCCCTGCTCTTCCATGTGCAGTGACTGGACGACCACAAGCAACACCCTGACTTCAGGTCTTCACGTCTTTCCTCCACCGTGAGCTGCGATGATCTCAGTGAGTCTTGTTCTCTACCCTGTTGGGAATGGCTGCAGGACCCTGCCGGCACTCTGCTGTATTCTGTCATTCACATCTTATGTCCTCTGGTTACTCCCAGTTTGTAGGCCGTAAGGAATCCCCAACAGGTCATGGGAGCATCACTGCTTCCCAGGCTGGAGGTGGTGATGGGCCGTGCAGAGCACTGGGCATCTTCCTGCCGGTGGAATGAGGCCTCCAGGTTGGTCACCCACTTTTGGTCACCTTCCTTCTAGGTGTGATGCCAGATTTCATTGCAAGTAGATTTCCCTGAACATCAGAACTGCTGACCACCAAATGCAAAGACCTATCCCAAGGTCAAACAGAAATCATATTCACTGCCGGCTCTCCCCGGCCCCCCAGGACAAATAAGATAAGAACGGGGAGATGGTATGGGTCTCACTGCAGGTGAACTTAAGGGTAACCGAGGAGCCAGAAGAAACATGAGCACAGAAAGGAAGACTGGGTGTTGGAGTCTGTAAGCAACTGGGAACTGGCCTGAGGGTTGCAAAGCTGTTGGGTGTGAGGTAGGGAGTCAAGGTCCCCCAGAGGAGGAGGCAGTGTTGGGCTAGGACCCAGAGCCTACCACTGCCTGTAGAAAAGCATCCTTTTACAAAGGCTTTCTTTCTTTTTATGACTTTTATGGGTACATTGTATACATAATTGTAATTATATATAACAATGGGTGTCATTGTGACATCTCTCTGCAGGCACATAGCTAATTTGCTCAGTCTCATTCCCCAGGGCCTCCCCCTCCCTCCCCTCCCTCCCCTGCTTCCTTCCTTCCACGGATCTCCTTTCTTACATTGTGCTGTATTTGTCCACGGACGCAGCATCATGGGGTCAATTTTGTTTCCCAGAACTTCCCCTCCTCCTCCGCCTTGTCCCCTTCCTCTGCTCCATCGGTCTCTGTCCTAGTTTGGTTTCCTTTATCACAGCACAATTCCTAATAGCCAAGTTATGGAGCCAGCCCAGGTGTCCGAAAATGGATGAGTGGAAAAGGAAACGTGGTCTCTACACACAACGGAGAAAGCTCTGAATAAAGATTCGGCCATGAAGAAGAATGAAATCATGCCATTTCCAGGACAATGGATGGAACCTGAGAGCATTATGCCAAGTGAAGTGAGCCAAACTCAGAAAGTCAAGGGTCATATGTCTCCCTCCTATGTGACAGCTAGAGGGGAAAGAGCAGAGGTTTTCTCGGCCGGCTAAAAGGCCAGCATCCCGTGGAGGTGCTCCCACTCAAGCGTTCCCCTGGACGGATGACCTGACTTCGTCCCCCCTTGCCATCTGGTTTTTACCGGAGAGAAGCAAGGTGAGTGTCAAGATCCCAGGAGAAATCTCTTGGAAGACCGCAAGATGCGACTTCACATGCCAGTGGTCCAGCCCTGCGACCCAGTGGAGGGTTTTTGGAAAATTCGCCCCAGTCTCGCCTGGCCTTTCCTGCCGTCCTTCCCAAAGAGGCCAGGGCTAGTGAGGGAAAGGTGGCTTTGTTAGGAGGAGGAGCTCATGCAGGACGCGTGTCTGTCACAGGGATGCTCAGGTGCACCTGTCAGCCGCTGTCTTGTGGGGTGTGCGGGGAAGAAGTGGCTTCCCCTTCCTACTTCTGAGTCATAGGTCAGGTATAAATCATGCCCTTTCCCTCACACAGCCACCTCGAGGCGCCGGATAAACGCCCTGGCTCAGCGTCGTAAGCAGGGGGTTGCTCCCAGCAGACTCTGCAGAGCAGCTGGTTGCAGCTGTGCACCTGCCCAGTGTGTGGGGGGTCCCTGGTGCCCCACAGCCAGGTGGCCTCTGCTGGTCTTCCTCAGCCTTTCCCCACTGACTTCCTGAAAGTCAACCTTGCTGGGATCCCAGGAGGCAGCAGAAGGCTCCGTACACCTATGACGGTGCCCTGGGCGGGCACACAGGGACACAGAAGAGGGACCAGCATGTTTGCCCTGTGAACCCAAGAATGGCTGAACTGCACGGGCCTGTGTCCTCCTCTCTACAATGGGATGCCTCATGTTTATTCCTGAATTTTCTTGCTTCTGTCAGGAATCTGATCAGAGTTTAAGTCAGTTTTCTAAGCCTTGTCTCTTTTGAAGTGAAATATTTAATTTTCCCATGGAAGGAAATGAAAGTCTCAGAAACGAAATGGGAGATGTTTCAGGGTGTGTGTCGGAGGCTACAGGTGCTCTCCTTGTCCTCAGAACACTCCTGCCGTTTTACTCTTTAAAATGTGCAGTATGATTGCTTCTGAGATAGGTGTATAGAATGACTCACGTGCTGTCACCTCCACCCAATCTTCTTGGCTGTCTTGCCTTGGACAGAGGTTCCCCTAGAGGGACGGTGTCCTCTTATCCGGTTTCCCACTCCCCAGAGCCAGGTGTTTCCTAAGTGTGCCCGGGGCTGTTGAAAGGACATGTCAGTTGGGCAACTAGACTGTCTGTGCCTGGAGGGCAGGAACCGACCTGTCCTGTACACCCTTTCTTGTCCAGTTCACTGCATCTCTGACTTCAGAGCAGTGGCCAGTCATGTAACTGCTAATGAGTTTCCTTATCAAATGGAGTTCTAAATGGGCTTACATGAAAGGGCAGATGGCCCAATAGGCAGCCCTGGGAAAGTTGCCAAACTGGAAAGGCCAGGGAAGAGGAGCTGGGGGACTGGGAGGGCAGGGAAGGCTTCCTGGAGGAGGCGAGTTATGAGCAAGACCCAGAGATGCCAGCAGGACCAGGGAAGGGGTGGGAATGGGCTAGGCCTGCTCAGGTCCTGGGGAACAGGCTAACGATCTGCCTGGAGGAGGAACAGAGAAAGAAAATAGGAGGGTGACTGCCTGAGGGCCAGATCCCACGTTCAGGAGGTGACTATGCACGGTAGGGTGGCTGGGCCCATCCTAGCTAACCCTGAAGAGACCTCAGAATCAGAAACACTGTGCATTGCCAGCTGCAAGCACGCCTCCCGCCTGCCACTCCCTCCCGCCTGCCACTCCCTCCCGCCTGCCACTCCCTCCTGCCTCCCTCTGCTACACAACCCCCCCCACCCCCCACCCCCGCACTTGCCCTTTCTAACCCTGCCATGGGCAGAGAGGGAGGTGCAGGGACTTTTCAAATGATCTCCCGATGCGACTTCTTGCAGAGGGCGGTATAAACCTGGCATTCTCTTGGTCCTTATAAACTCCCCTCTGCCCCATCCCCAAACTGCATTCCCTCTCCCTGGGCTCCAGCTTAAGAACTGATGGCAACCCTGGAGGCAGGGGCCTCCTGCTGGTGAGACTTGGCAACTACAACATCTGAACAGCCTCTTCCAGACTTCGGCAGGGTCAGAGCCAGGGAGGAGGGGATAACGGGGCTAGGTGGCACCCTCCTGTAATTCTAACGACTGAGATAGAAGAATCAAAAGTTTGAGGCCAGCCTCAGCAACCTGGCGAGACCCTCAGCACCTTAGTGAGAACCTCTCACAATAAACAATATAAGAGGGCTGGGGAATGTAGCTTGGTGGTAAAGTGCCCCTGGCTTCCTTCCCGGGGATGGGGAATGGGAATGACAGCTGAATATACTGAAGACTCCCTCTGTGACACACACTCTCCTCGTTGATGTCACACAGACTGACTGGTTTTCCTCCTAGCAACTGTATGGGGTCCACCCAGCCAGGAAGCCAGCAGGGTGAACCTGCTGTCCCAGCCCTGACTCTGACCAAGAGACCGACCGCCTGTCCCGATTCAGGATTTATAGGTGTTCATACTGGTATGAATTTATACCACAGGGAAATGCTGATTTATAAGGAGTTAATGGTAAAACTCAATTGTTTGAAAGAATGAAAATTATTTAACTCAGCAAACATTAGATATGATTTGCAAGTCTCTGGCGGGATACTGCGAGGACGAATGACAGTGTTACAAAGAACAAATTGCAATAACTCACAATGCAGTATCTGTGACAAGACACTAACGCAAAGAGAACGTTCTAGAAGAATGCTATGAATGCTATGGGAATGCAGGGAGGAGACGTGGCCTTCTGGCCCAAGGTGAGGTGGTGGGGGCAGCAGTGCAGATCTGACAGGCCTCAGCCTTTGGCTGCATGGGTGACGGAGTAACTGGTGAAGTGGGTGTGGGGTGGGAGGAGGTGGCAGTCGCGTCCTGGTGGGGGAGCAGAGCTGCAAAGGCAGCAAGGCCACAGAGCGGAGGGCCTCTGGGAGGCCAGCTGACCAGTGAGGCTGCTGGGACTGCAGCGGAGGAAGTGACGGAAGCCCGGAGGTGGGGCAGGGCTGGGTCCTGGGTCGTAGGGATTTCAAGTTACAACCCTGAACCCTAGGGGTCAGGAGGGTGGTGACAGCCATGCACACGTTGGTTGGTACCAACAAAATTGTGAGCAGGACAGCTTCAGGGAGAGGCAGATGTACATAAATATCAGGTAACATTAGTGATGACCCTCAGAGGGCGCTATAAATAGTATATTGTCCACTTGCTGGCTGTCAGCCGGTGCCGAAGAGCACACCTGTCCCAGCCTCCTCACCAGAATTGGAGCATCAACCCCAGCCCTTGGTGACACAGTACTGGGGTGGGGACGGCTCCAGTTGCATTGAAGGCAGCTGCTTTGGTGGGTGGAGAAGACAGGGACTGGCCACACGCGGATGATGAGGGTGGGGTAGTAGCACCAGCCATGCTGAGAGTCCCGACTGTTGAGCATGGTGGGTGACGGGTGACGTAGGGCACAGCAGACCCCATTTGCTCCACCATCATCCCCTGTGGTGGCTGCTTATCATTATCCCTGTTTCACACAAGAGAAAACTCAAGCCCAGAGCGGGCGACTACAAGGCCACACAACTAGTAAGTGGCAGAGCTGGAAGATGCCAGGCCACCTTCCTGCCTGCTCCTGGGAGTTCACCATCACATCAGTGCACTTAGCTCTGACTGTGGGGGAGCCACAGGAGCAAGGCCCCAAGGAGATGTGACCCAGGACAGGCCCATTTGGGAAGGACGGGCAGATGTAATTGAGGACAGGACAGATCCTTGAAGGGAGAGGGGTCCGGAGGTGAAGCACCACACAGTGGGGAGGACCCGACCAAGCGATGGTGGGCCAGCTTCCCGGGAGCGTGGCCACACCTGGCTCTGGGTGAGGAGGTGTGTGCAGCGTGTGTGTGCATCCTCTGTGTGTACCCAGCATACCTAGTGCATGCAGCGTGCGTGTGTCTATAGCATGTATACATGTGCAGCACTGTGTAGCATGAGCAGCTTGTGTGGAGTGAGTAGCATGTGTGAAGCACATGTGCAGTGTGTGGCACATACACAGTGCGTATGACATGTATGCAATGCAATGCAATGTGTATGAGCACACATTCAGCATGTAACGTGTGCAGGGAGCAGCATAAGTGAGTGGGAGACATGTGCACTGAGTGTGTGGCACACATGAAGTGCGTGTGCAGCACACTGTGATGTGTGGTACACCATGTAATGTGTACCATGTGTTTAACATGTGTGCATTGTGAGTGTAGCGTATGCAACTGGAAAGTCACCCACTCTGGCTCAAGATGGTGCTGGAAATTCCCAAAGAAAAGATTTATTTCTTCTCTAGGCACCTCTCATGGGGTTATTTTCCAGCAGGGCCACTAGCTAGGAAGGAAAGAGTTTGCTGGTCACAGCCCATGCTGCAGGGGATGTTCCCAGCATTCACCTGTGAGCAGCTGCCCTGCCGTAGAAGTACGTCTGACAGATGGATGAAGATACCCAAGAGCCTCACACTGCATCACTTATGAACACTTCCACCTACATTATTTAGTTAATTTTCACAAGGACATCAAGAAGGCACTCTCTTCATTTAAGACACTTAACACACAAACAACAACAACAATAATAAAAGCCACTGAGATTCAGAGAGGTCAGTTCACTTATCTGGGGTCATACAGCTCTAAACAGTGGGATGACTGTAGGCAGCCACCAGGTCACATGATTTAATGGGTTCTTCTGCACTTTCCATCTTTAAATAGAATGTCCTATCTTCATAGGACCCAGCAATTCTACTCCTTTGGTATACCCCAAGATAACTGAACGTATGTCCACACAAAAACATGTACACAAATATTTGCAGCAGCACTGTTCATAATAGCCCAGAGTGAAAAGAACCGCAGAGCCTATCAGTTGATAAACAGAGAAGCAAAATGTGGCTGATCTACAAAATGCAGCACTATTCTGCTGTACAAAGGAATGAAGAGCTGAAGCATGTCACAACCCGGGAGCCCTGAGACATTGCGCTAACTGAAAAAAAATGTCAGACATGAAAGACCAGGTGGTGTGTGGAACATAAATGGAATAGGCAAATCCGCAGAGACAGAGAGAGACCCGTGGTCACCAGGGCAGGAGGAGAGGGACAGCTACCAGCACATGGTTGCATTTTGGGTGGTGAGATGTTCTGGAATTAGATAGTGGGGACGGATGTTAAGAAAGGATAAAACAAGCTGGGCCCCGTGGCACATGCCTATCATCCCAGTGGCTCAGGAGGCTGAGGCAGGAGGATCACGAGTTCAAAGCCAGCCTCAGCAATGGTGAGGTGCTAAGCAACTCAGTGAGACCCTGTCTCTAAATAAAATACAAAAAATAGGGCTGGGGAAGTGGCTCAGTGGTGGAATGCTCCTGAGTTCAATCCCCGGTACACCCCCTCCAAAATAAATAAATAAATAAATAAAGGATAAAACCAAAATACTGACCCTTCATGACACTAAATTTGTAATTCTCTTTGCCACTTTGTCTGTAGTCCCATCCATCAGAGGAACATTTGGGTTCAGAAATGCCTCTTTAAAAAGGCCAAGGGCTTACCAAAGCCATGGGTTATCTGTATTACAAAGGTTTTGTTTCTCTCAACACTTAAGAGTAATAGAAAGACTACTTGGAAAGCAACTCTCCAGGAAGGAGGAGCAGTGTTAGGGACCATCTGTTCCCCTCTGCCAGAGCCCAGCACCACCTGAGGCTGGTTACCCAACCTCTCTATGCCCCAGTTCCTTTCAGTAAAATCAACATAATGAAAGCCCTTTTCACCCCATCAAGTCGATAGGGGTGTTACCAGGCTTAGGACAGCGCCCACCACTCAGCAGGGGCTCAAAACTAGTTGACATAAGCAATAATTTCAAGAATCTGATAAGGACTCTGAGCAGTAGGTTTACCCTCTTGTAAAGGTCACTGCTGGAGTAAGCCACATTCTGTATTCTTCTAGATGGTTTTCCAGTTCACCCCCCTCCCCATTTGTCCACCTGTTAGGAAAAGATTTGTTACAACCCGCAAAAGAAAACTAGTTCTACTGTAAACTATATCCTATTTCTGTGCCTGATGGAAATGAAATTTCCAAATGAGCAACACTTTTGTGACTTTACACACATTCTGAGGACCACAGTTCCATGTGTAGAAGGCACTGGTGTGGGTAGTTTTTCCCAGTGAGGATTTAGTTCTCACACTCAATCTTTTTGTTTGGTAAGGCATCCCCAGTTGAGCCTTAGATTTGAGCAGATAATTCCAAATCCATGGAATGCAGATCGATTCCTTTCTACAGAGGTGCAGGAGTAGATGATTCAGCCTCCAGCTCAGGGAGTCAAGGGCCCGAGAACTTTCCGAGGAGCAGGTATTCCCCCAGTTCTGTGGGATCACTGCTGAATAAGACAAGGGTCCGAAGAGCATGTCCCGTGACGTGGGAGAGCCTTGCCCAGTGGAGCCGACTCTAAGAGGAATTCCAGGGCTGGGTACCTCTGGAAACTTGGCAGGGGAGATGTGAGCGAGGCATTCCTGGGCTGTCACTCGGCAGCATTTCCCTGATGGCACACGGCATTGCTATGGAATCAACTGGCAGCGCAAAATAGAACACCTTTGATGATACGCTGCTTCTTTCCATGAAGGCGGCCAGAGGGATCCTCTTCTTGCGGCTTTGCAGAAGAGTCATCTTGAAGCACGGCAGGCTGGTCTGAGTTTCCACCAGCGGGACTTGGAATGTGGATGACTTCCAGAGCAACAGTTGTCTTTGATATTTTGGGTTTTTAAAGTTGTATTTCAGCAGATGTGAAGTACACGAATAGTCAGGTTATAACAGGATAACTCCTTCCTAAACATGTGGGAAATCCTCACGATTCATGGAATCAGGGCGACAGAATGCCCTCCAATGTCAGGGGTGGAGACAGATGTGCCAGATCAGGCTGCCATCGGAGACTGAGTCCGCTCCTAAATGGTCATATACTCAAGGTCACGGCTGGCAAACTCCTGACTGAAGCTGCTGGGGGCTACAGGGAAGGACTGGTGTCAGGGCCTTGGCGGATGGGGCCCCATCAGGCCAAGCGGGAGGCGGAATCCCACCCGGTGTTGGGATGGTGGCATCGTGTGTTAACCCCATCCATTCACCAGTGACATGTAGAGAGGCCCTGGCTGTACTGTGAGGAACTGCTGCTCCCACTCAGGCTCCCCCGTGGGCTTGGTGTGTGGCTTCTTCGTTCACACCACCAGCAGCCCATGAGGGTGTCCCTTCCTTCTGTCTCCTTGGCTTGCCCTTGTCCTTGGCAAAGCACTGATCATCCTCCCAACTGCTGTGGCTGGGATGAGCCGGCTGGGGTGGGGGACAACCAGTTGCTACTCCCATCTCAGGTTTATTTGTGCCCCCCACAGAAGGCTCCAGAAACTTCCCGTTCCCAAACTCCAGACCTCCCAGTCTCCAGAGATCACCCACATAATGAACAAACATCTTAAGTCACCCTTGAAAAAGGGGGATCCTTTCCTCCTCCTCTTAATCCATGGAACAGCCTTCTTTCCCTTCATCAGAATAAAAAGAAAAGAGCTCTTTACAGAATAATTCTGTGGTTTGGAAAAAGCAGACAGCTGTGGCTGTGTGGGACGGGTGTTCAGTGCCCACGACCCCTTCCTGGTCTCCTGTGGCCGAGTCCCTCAGAGTCTAGTCACAGACAACCTGTTTTCCTCCGCGACTCTGCAGAGGCTTTCTCAGGGATGACCTGGCCCTCTTTGTTGCCACAAGCATTACAACCTACATATAACGGAAGGAAACTTAACAAATGGTCAAGCCAGAGATAAGAATATATAACTACAGAGAAGCAGCCTGAGAGAGCCAGGCCATCTCCCTGGTGCCTAGAGGCAAGATGGAGGAGGATGCAGGGCAGGGCTGGTTCAGAAGGCCCAGGGAAAGGACAACTGAGCTGCTGTATTGCAAACTAGATAGGCTCCCCTGTGTCCTTAGGGTCCAATGTATCATCTCTTTCAGAATCTGACACTGTAGCAATTTTGAGTATATTCCCCTTAGCACTGAAATTGTTTAAAGAAACAGAAGCAAAGAAGAATTTAGGTCACCTGAAATATAGGGAACACAGGTCTGGAAAATTCTTTTTTTTTTTCAGGGGGAGGGGGACTGGAGATTGAACTCAGGGGCACTCAACCACTGAGCCACATCCCCAGCCCTATTTTTGTATTTTATTTAGAGACAGGGCCGCCCTGAGATGATTAGCACTTTCGCTGTCGCTGAGGCTGGTTTTGAACTCCTGCCTCAGCCTCCTGAGCACTATGATTACAGGTGTGCACGCCACCGTGCCTACAAGAAAACGTCACCAGTATGGCAGGGCATGTACTTCCCTTGCTTTTATAAAAAGATTAAAATGGTTGAATTCTATAAAATGATATTCTTTTTCCTTCCCTCCTCAGGGGCTGATCTCCAGGAGGTGTCTTCGCCCTCGACTTCCTCCAGCCCCCTCCCTGGTGTGGCTGATTCTCAGTTTAAAGCAAATTGAATCATGTCACTGTCCTCTGGAAGAGTGGCTTGTTGTCACCCATGCCCTATGTTCCCAGCTCGTCACAGGGACCATGGTCCTTCAGCACACTGTTCCCTGACACCTTCCTCCTGTGATCCCAGCTGTGTGACAGCACACTGCCCTGCCTGTAACCCCTCCCTGCTGGAAGGCCTGGTCCCTGGTCCTCTCCTCCCAGAGCTTCCCTGTCTTCCCCAGCGTGGGGGTGGTGGTGGGCTCCTTTGCAGTGCTCCCCGGACACCTCCCCTTCCTCCAGTTGGAGCCCAGCACACTGCACAGGGGCGATTCTGCACTGGTCCATGCTGGCCATGAGCTCCGAGGTATGGCCAGACCTGTGCTCCAAGTGCAGTACTTGGTCAAAGCTAGTGGCATCAGCAAGTGTCTGAATGACAGGGATACTACTAAATGCAACCCAAAAGAAAAAACCAAAACAACAACCCAGAAAGCTTCTGTTCCATAGAGCATGGGGTGGTGACATGGAGATTCCTGGTATGTTCTCTTTGAGTCTGTGACAAGCTCCTACTCTCCCTACTGGCTAACAAACCCTGGGCCTTTGTAAATCTTACAAAGCTGGTTGGTTTTTGTTTAACAACTTCTGCTCTGAATTGGGGCTGGGATCATATGCTGCTGCCTCCCTTTAAATCGGCTGACACTGGTCTGTCTACTTTAAATCACATACCACTTCCCCGGTCCCTTTGCTCCATGATGTATTATTTCACATAAAACACTGTAGGAGTCTTTGTAAGAAAGAAGTCCACTCCTCAGATGAATCGAAGTTTCATTTTATCTGACTAGTGTTCCCTGAACATTAACAAGTACTGTTGATTTCAACTTCACATTTCTAAATTAATTAACAAATTATAATTTGTCATCAAGTATTATCTAGGTGTTGCTCCTAATGCTAAACTGATTGTTTTTGATCCTAAATTCTGAGATGGATGTTCCTGAAAATATGATGGCTCATTATTTATCTTCTATGCTAATGTTTCTTTCTAGTAGAACTTTAAAAATCACTTGGAGTCTCCATTGCACTTTTCTGTGCGATCCACCCCCAGCACTTGGAGGAAGATGCCAGAATTAACCAGGAAGGGGCAGAGGACACACAGGCGAAGGAGATTCTTGATTAGAATGTAAGAGCCCAGCTCTTAGGCCCCCCAGTGTCCCTTTCTTTAGTTTGGCATTTCTAAATAGATATTTCTTTTAAAACTTAAAAGAGAAATACATGTTCATTTTAGAAAAAGTAAAACATGTTCATTTTAGAAAAAGTAAAACTATGAGTGCTAAATAGACAACTTCCCGCATCTCAGCTACTTGGTAACGTCTGGAACCCTGCAAACCTGGGCCCATTTTCCAGACATCACATAAGCACCTCTAGATACCTCACGCCAGACCTGGGTCTGTCAATAGCGCTCAGGAGAACCAGCGGTTCCAGCTGGAGGCTATTTTCAGTCTCCTGGGGAGCGAGACTTGCCATCTCCCACCTCCTCCAGACGGAGGTCCCCCTACTTACCATGCCCATGGTGGCGGGGACGCTGTCGCGGCTTTCCCCTTGCGGTGCTCTGGGGGGCTGGGGACCAGGCATAGCGGTGCCTCCAGGGTGGCAAAGGGCTGAGTTTAGAGTCTCATGGTCAGAACCCTCGCTGGCCACTCCAGGCAGAAGTGCCACAAGAAGGCCAGGTGCACTCCAGGCATGCGCTCTCTCCTCCCTGCCAACTGGCTACAAAGTAGCGATCTCTGTTCTCTCTTCTCCCCCCCCCTCCCCCCTTTTCATCCTAAACTTGGATTGACCTGCCAAATTCTTAGGAAAATCATGCCACAAGGGTCTATTTTCAGCAAATGCTGCTTGGAGGGTTAGGGGTTGTTCTTGTGCAAAGCAGGTCACTCGAGCACCTCTCCCTGTGGAGGCCTCTGTCGTCAACTGTTGGACACTTACTGAGGGCACGACGTGGGCGGGGACTACAGCACTGCGCTCCCCGGGATCGGGCAGTGGCTGCATGCAGGGTCCCTTTTTATAGCTGGCACAGGTGGCTGTGCTGCAAGCCCTGGTCTCCAAAGCGGAGCGTCCTGCTCCTCGCCTGTGGTAGGAGTAAGGGGGAGAGAAATGGCCTGCTCGCTTCTGGGAACTCCAGCACATTGATCGTCAAGGCTGTCTTTATTGATGGATATCAACTAATGGAACGAGCCCATTCTAACCAGGAATCAACGGGAGAGTGTACCTGACAAGAACTTTCTGTCAGTATCTATGTTGATCTTTCAGAAGACCTTGTAGAATTTCACACTTTGTTGCAACTTGAAAATTAATCTGGTCCAAACTTCCATTTTCTAAGCAAAGAAAGGAAGATTAAAAAAACAATGACTTCTTCAAGGTCAGGGAATGGCACATTTTGCTTTAGCATTAAGATAAAGTCTCTGCTACCGGATCCATCCTTGGTGTTTAGTGTTGGTGGCATTCCATACCCAAGGTGCATGCTCCACACATCAGCAACACATAGCTAATGTGCAATGACTTCATCCATCTTTTCATAGACATAAGTTCCTTAGAGTGGGTTCCAAACACTGAAGGACCATCAAAAATTTGTAAAGGAGAGCTGGGGTTGTGGCTCAGTGGTAGAGCACTTGCCTACCACATGTCAGGCACTGGGTTCAATCCTCAGCACCACATAAAAACAAAGATATTGTGTCCATCTACAACTAAAACTCTCCTATATATATGTATTTTTGTAAAGGAAGCTCTGTTCTTAAGGTTGCATTTTGAGAAAAATTGTCCCTTGATAATCTCTAAGTGTTTTTACTCCTGTGAAAACTCTCTCTCTCACACACACTCTCCAGCACTCTTGGTTGTTATGCTTGTGTGGGAATACACTGCCTCCATTTTTCTAGGAGACTGTGCTATATGCCTCTGTAGTTCCAGACCTAGGAGGATGCCTGGTATTTGTAAATGCACAATCAATATTTTTTTAAAAGAATTATGTATAATCCTGACGGAAGGGAAACTCCAGGTTCTCAGAAGCAAAACCATAATTTCCAGTAATTTAAACTTTACCGAACCTTCTACCAAGGGGCATGGCTTCCATCTTGTGTTGCAAAACCTTGCAAATAAACTAGATAGAGCATCAGAAGTCATTCTTGGGACATGTTTACTTTATACACCCGCACTTTGAACGCAACATTGAGTTTGGTTCTGCGTCTTGTCTCTTTTTACTCCTTTCATAGGACGGGAATTGGTGTCAAGGTCAGATTCACTGACGTTACCCAGGAACAACTATTTCCTCCCAGGGTCACACAGAAGAACAAGACAGTTGGGGACTTCTGGTGCTAAGTGGAGATGAGGCTTTGTTTGTGGCTGAGGCCTGCTTGGAGGAGCGGGGATACCGAGGGGCTTCAGGTGGTGGAGGGGACGGTGCGGAGGTCTCTGACTGACAGAGGAGCTGCCACGGGAAGCTGGTGCAGCTGCGAGGAGCTGCTGAGGAGGTGGGAGTCTGTGGCACTGGAGAAGGTCCAAGGGTGGCAGTGAGGGTGGCAGGTGGCTGTGGGACGGCTGCTGACCTGTGTGTGCTGACGTCATAGAGCTCTTGTCTTTTGATTCAGCTTGGAGGGGACAGGAGGTCACTTCCCTTCCTCAAAGGATAGGACCTTTATTTTGGAAAAGTCCAGTGGGGTGGCAGGATGTATCTTATACAGTCGCTAACATCGTGAGGACAGTGCCTCTGGCACTATTATCCTGGTGACTGCCTTCTTCTGGTCACACCTAGCGATGGCATCTGGCCTCCCTGCCAGCGCCTATTTCCTCTCTTTCCCTCACTCAGCTTAGCCCCTGTCTTTCTTGTGTGTTCTGAATTAGTTTCGCTTGCTCAGCTAGAGATAGAGGCGGCTCTTTGAGGTTAGGGAACCAGCCTTCCATGACTTTATTTCAGTGCCCAAACCATGTCCTGCAGTCGGAGCACACAGCAGGAGTGGTTTGCTGGTTGAAGAACAGCTTAGGAAGTGGTTTTCTATGACCTGAACCTGGAGCAGACACAGGAGTGAGGTCCCCTTCATGGCAGGACAGCTGCTCATCCCACTGGTAGTTTCCTGCTGGTTTCAAACTGAGCTCCCTCTTGCCTTCTGCTGACCAGTTCATCCAATCTGTCAGGATCCTAAGGAGTGTTTTGGAGCGTGGTCCTTGTGAGAACTGTCCCCTCAGCAGAGGTGAGAAGTCTAGTTGGAATTCAGTGACACTCTGAACCCTGGGAGTACACCAGACTTATCATTTTCTTGTATGTGGTAGGCACCAAAAGTTTGTTCAATAAATACAAAGTAATAAAAATAAAATATAGAGAAAACCCCTTTTATTTAAGTAAAATAATTAATTTCAAGTAGTTCCACATTCATTATGCATCTCTGCATTGAACAGTTTTGCCTTTAGGACTCAGGGAGAAGAACAAAGGTACTTTGGCTTCTACCAATATGGAGGAGTCAGCGCCTCTTTCCTGCAATGGAGCTCTAGTTCCCTCTGGTGGCAGATCCTGGGACTGCAATGGACTCTTCTGAGGCTCCAGCAAGGAGGTTAGATTGGAGCAGAATGGATTGTTCAACTGGCAGGGGCCAGCTGGAGTACTGTGATAAATTTGAAAAAGCATCTCCTCCTCCAAAAAAATAAAGATTTGCTTGAATTTTGACATATAAGCATATTTTGGGCTATGTGGATGACCACTTTCCGATCCCGACTGCCTCAGAGTTCTGTTTTGACCTTTGTGTTTGCATTTATGGTCACACTGGTGCCCCTTCAGTCACCATGAGAGGCTCACAGCAACCTGGGTTTCCTGTGCCAATGGAAGCTTAGCAGCTTAGAAATGCATGTAGCACAGCACAGCACACGTGGGCCCAGAGCAGAGCCCTGTGCTGTCTTCACCCTCGGCCATGAGGGGCAACGTGGTTTCAGACATCTGCCCTTCTCTCTTATGTTAGTTTTGCCAACTGAGTTCTATTGAATTCAAAGTTATTATTTTAAATATGTGTTTTGCAATGCAGCGGACCCCTTATCCACAAGAGAGAAGTTCCAAGACCTCAAGTGTATGCCTGAAGTCACAGACAGTACCAAACACTATATATATATATATATATATATATATATATATATATATAATATGATTTATATACACATATATTATATATGATATATATCACAAATTCTATATCATGTATAATCATATATGATTTTTTTCCTATTCATACACACCTATGATAAAGTTTAATGTACAAATTAGGCACATTAAGAGATCAACCACCACACTGATAAAATAGAACACTTGCAAGAAAATGCTGTCATAAAAGCTACATGAAATGTGGTCGTCCTGTCAAAGCATGCTAACTCCTCCTGGCACTGTAGGACGACGTTCAGTGCAATTGGCTGTGGGTGTCTGAAACCATGCAAGGCGAGTCTGCAGATCAGGTGGCATTGTACTTTACCTGAGGGGCTTAAGCCTAAATGGTTTATACCTTATATT
Organism: Marmota flaviventris; assembly: GCF_047511675.1. Taxonomy (NCBI): domain Eukaryota; kingdom Metazoa; phylum Chordata; class Mammalia; order Rodentia; family Sciuridae; genus Marmota; species Marmota flaviventris. The sequence goes on along the minus strand of NC_092503.1, from coordinate 8,263,060 downwards.
TAGAAATTTTTAAATGTGTTATTACAATAAAAAATGAAGTAATTCAAGGGTTCAGTCTTTAAGTTTTCTCTTGAAAAGTAATTCAAATGTTAATTGTGTTTGAGCAACAAATAATACAACCCAGGCCTGGAGGAGGGTGTCACTTTCCCAACTGGGTTGGACTCTTGGATGTTATATGTCTCCAGCCTCAGCCCCCAAACATAGGCCTGTGGTCCTTCCAAATTCCAGGCTAATTAGCTATAAATCTGCTGAGTGTCCTTAGAAATGGTGTCTCCAGGACCTATGGAGAGAGGTAAGTCCTATATCCACAACGGAAGGAAACAAAGGTTACCCTCTGCTCACACATTGGCATGCCATGATCCCAGTGCTCTGTGGGCAGCTGGGCCAGCTGGGCCAGCTGGGTGGTCTGGGGTGGTCCAGCATGGCGCTGTCAGTCAGTCTTATCCAGTAGTTGCTTGATGTCAGTGGGAGCATGGCCCCGCATCTAGCCTGGGTGCCATCACACAGCGCTGGCCCAGGCTTCCCCACCTACCACCTTTGCTGGTGTCCTGCTAACCCAGATGCACATGGCCAAGGCCAGCTTTGAGCAGAGTTGGGGGTTGGGCAGGGGTAGGAGACTGACTACCTGTTGGCAGGAGTTACCACCAAGTCACAGTGAAAAATAGGTAGAGGGAAAATTGACTGAAAACCTTGGGAATCCGCCCCGTGTTTAAAGAGCGATGATCAACACTCACCCCACCTCACAGGGTTCACAACCTGGCTGGGGTCAGGTGGAGGCAGGGGTGGGTATGTTTTCAGTCCCTAGGACCCAGTGACAGGTGGCCTGAAGACCCAGAGTGGCCCTCAGCAGCCCCTGTTAGGTGGCCAGGAAGATGCAGAAGTGGGCTGCACAGAGAAGTTTCTCCCCTGATGGAGGGGCCCAGAGCACCTGGGGTCTGTGGCAGGTGGGGGAAAGGAGGCAGGTGAGGCCCCAAGGTACAGCCATTGAGGCCTCATTCCTGAAAGGGTGCTTGGAGATTTTATTACTTTTAATTCAGGCCCACATTCCTGCTCAGGTAACTTGAACTTTCACTCACGACAGTCCTAGCGAGTTTACCGGAAAGTTCTCTCTCTGTCTCTCTCTGGCATTTATTAGTGGCATTTATTAGTGCAGCTGCCACAGTAGAATGGAAACTATGTGGATGAATTTATATCCCTGCTCTAAGGATGATTTATTTAATCCTCTTTCATTTTCAGACGCATGTTGATATTTCTGTGGGAGTTCCCTGTATTATCCCTATTATACGGTCAAAGGGAAAACACATTTATAAATTTGTAGCTGAGGGGGTTGCAACTTCAGCTTTTCTGATTAAACTCGGCACAAGGATTCTGGCAGCATTATAAGCTGGAATTGCTGGGGATCTATTTATTATGGCCTGCAGCCACTGCAGCAGAAATGGAATTTTGTTTGAGACTGTGAAGGAAAATTAAAAAAAGGCCTGAGGGTTTATGGAAGCACAATTGGTGGATATCTCTGTGAGAGGTGTCAAACACAAACCGTGCTCCGGGTGACCAGGAGGCGGCTGTGAGGCCCCTGCCTCCCTCCCTCCCCTCCCTCTCCACCCCTTTCTCACTGGCCTCCACAGCCCTCTCCTCTCCTGCTCCCTCTTTCCCTCCTTTCTTGCTTTGCCCTGAGAGCAAGTAGCCATTTGTGCACCCAAGTCTTTTCCACAAACGGAGACGGGCCTTGGGATGCTGTGGGGACAGGAAAAATTACCAGTCACTTTTTTCACAGGGGCAGGTGAAAGTGTTCCTCGGGAGATGAAGGAAATATAAGAAGATGGATCAGAAACTAGAGTGTGCTTTTTTTTTTAACATAGTATTTTCCATCTTTCTCTTGGGGAGTCCCTAGCCTGTATCCCAGGGTTTGGCACTGAGTGATCTGGGAGGAAGTCAGCTGGGGCAGGGTCCTATTCTGAAAGCTTCTGAGAGACAGAGAGAGAGAGAGAGGGAGGGAGGGAGGGGGCGGGCAGGTGAGGGAGGGCCCAGGTGCTGGAAGGATGGTGTTCCTGCTGGTGGGTGGAACCAGAATGTACTGTCTGGGAGGCTGGGGAGGGGATTTGCAAAGCGCCTACTCAACTAAGTGCACAGACCAGCTGCTGGGAGGTCACCCTCACAGTGTTGTTATGACCCTGAGGGTTGGAAACACCTTGTATTTTCTGTAAGAAAGCAGTCATTAAAGTTACAGCTTTTTCTTTCAATGGAATACTAAGTGGACATTGAAATAATATCATAGAATTCTACTTATTGATATTAAAATATTCCTAATGACTTCTAAATTTAAAAAAGTTGCAAAATCATATAAAACAGCACATCTACTGTGATCTTGAAAAAAAAATGTATAACTATCTATACATAGAAAAATCTGGACTGATTATATATTGGAATATTAACTGAGATGTTTTCACTGTAGTGTTTGAGGGCTGTTTTTACATTCCTCATTATGCATTTTTTTTTCTGTATCGCCTGACCTTTAAAAAATTAGAATTTTTGGAGGCGCTTTAGGCTCATAGCAAAATTGGGGTGAAAGCACAGAAAGTTCAAACACAGCCCTGCCCTAGTAGCACAGGCTGCCCCGTGTCCCACAGCAGAGCAGGACATTTGAACCTACACAGAGGCTATGCCAAAGTCTACAGTCCACTTCAGGGTTCTTGCTTCGTGCTGTGCATCCTACGGGTTTTGACAAATGCTAATGATGCGGATCCTTCACTGTATTGTTGTACAAAGGATTCAATCACCCTAAAAATCCTGGGTGCTCTGGGATTTTTCCCATCAATCTCCTGGCAATTACTGGTCGTTTTACTCTTTTCATCTGTGCTTGTCAGGCTTCTGTTGCTGAGACCAAAACACCTGACAAGACCAACTTAGAGGGAGAAACGTTCATCCTGACTCATGGTTTCAGAAGTCTCCGTCCACAGATGGCCCCACTCCAAGGTGAGGCAATGCATCCTGGTGGAAGGGGAGAGCAGAGCAGAGCTGCTCAGCTCCCAATCTGTCAGAAAGCAGACAGGGAGGGAGAGGGGAAGGGGAAGGGGAAGGCACACCCTTCCAGGGCACTCCCCAAGTGACCCCCCTCCTCCAGCCCCACCACACTTGCCCCCAGTTGCCACCCAGACAGTCCAGGATGGACTCAACAGGTTAGAGCTCCCACATTCTGGTCATTTCACCTCTGACTGTTGCTGCATTTACACAAGGGGCACCTCACCTCAAACCACACACCACAGTTTTACCCTTTCTAGAGTTAGAATCCCACACTGTGTGTCTTTTCCAGCTAGCTTCTTTCGCTCAGTGATATGCATTTAAAGTTCTTCATACTTTTTCATGGCTTGATAGCTCCTTTAGCTATTCCATTTTCTGGAAGTACCACAGCTTATGTATCCACCCACCTGCTCTAGAACATCTTGGTTGCTTCCAGGCTTTGGCAATGAAGAATAAAGCTGGTATAAACATCTGCCTGCAACCTCAGAGTCGGCACATACCAGGACGCAGAGGAGAGAACTGATTTCAGCTGAAGTTCAATTTACAGGTATTTGGGGGTTCACTATGGATTTTATGTTTATTCATGAATCTGTGTTCTCTGTATCAAGCAAAAAATAATCTCATACAAATTGAGGATTTTTTCACAATATTTTGAATATTTTTAAAGGAACACTTACGTTAGAAAATTTGGACACGTTGGAAAGGAGACCCTGAGTTTTCTTTGAAGCAATCTTTCCTGTTTTAGAGCAATGGTTCTTGAGGTTGGTAAGTGCAGCACTCCCCCATGGATAGCTAGCTACCTTACCTGGGAGCCTGTTAGGATCCTGGTTCTCAGCCCCACACTGACCGACTGAATCGGAAACATGGCCTGTGGTCCAGGAATCTGCATTGCTACAAGGTGGTTCTCATGCACACTAAAGATTGGTGATTAGATTTGGAAAACCAATCAGAAGAGTCTGAAAAGTGATTGAAGGTTTAAGAGTTAGAAAGGGAAAGTACACAGGAAAAAGGTCTGAGGTGGCCAGGGCCTTCTTCGAGGTGACAACTCCGACAGGTGCCACCCCCTGCTGCCCAAAAAACCTCAGGGAAGGATTCCTCCTGGCCAAGGTCACCAACTAAAAGTGATGTCTATATTGGCTCAAGTGGAGAGACACTCTCCACCCTGGGTCGGGGGAGCGAGTCTGTCCACAGGAGCTCAAAGCAGGAGAATGCTCCATCCTGGATCAGGTGAGTGACTCCTGTACTCAGTCTCAAGACCAGTGAGGCCCTGTCAACATGCAGAGGGAGGCACAGAAGTCCAGGCCTGGGAGAGGACGGTTGGTGGGCCCCTGCGCTCAACCTGAGGCTCACGTTTCTTTACATCATCATACATTTTAAACTTCGGAACAAAACAGTGATGATCCAATTTGTCGGAAACCAATTTATTAAGAAACATCTGAGAAGAATTGTGGGAAAGGAGAGAGGGGCAGGGCGAAGTGTCCCAGCAGGGCGAAGTGTCCCAGGCAGAACAGCCTCTGAGGTCTTCTGCAGGTGGGGGCAGAGGAGAGACGGCTGTCTGCTGGCGCTGTCTGTCTGTCTGGCTCTCCACTTCCTTGGAGGCAGGCTGTCTATGGGTGTGGCACGTCGCTTCTCTGTGACATTGGAGCCACTTTATTGCTGACACGTGGCACGCAGCAGCAGCACAGGGCTCGGACACAGGCAGCGATCCTGCTCCTCACCTGTTTCCAGCCATTGGTGTGGCCAGGGCCTTGCCTCGGGGCTGTGTCCAGGGAGGAGGAGCTGCTGTGTGCCCTGGACCACCAGACGAGGACCCTGGAGGGCTTGGGCCTGGGGAAGCCAGAGTCAGACTGGGAGCAGCTGCGGAGAGTGGGGGCCCCTGCAGGCGGGCAGCGCAGAGGAATGGCAGGCAGGCTGCCACCCCTGATGTCCCTGTGCCCTGGCTGTTGGGCGTCCTCGGGCAGCAGATACTCAGAGGGCAAGGGGAAGGTGCGCAGGGCAGGCTGGCTGGCGCTCCTCTGTGGGAGGACAGGGACATTGGAGAGATTCTCGGGGCGCTGGCGAGGCCTAAGCCACTGAGGCACAGGCTGCCCCTGGAAGGTGCTCCCTACCCCCTGGCCTTGCTGGTGCTTCAGGATGAGGTACGTCGCCATCACCACATCGAACTTCCTCTTGGCCAGAGACACCCAGGTTTGGTAGGGATCAAAACCCAGGTCGAACAGCATGGTCAGGATGGCGGGGTCTGGGCGTGTGGGCAGGGCCTGGCTGGAAGGATGGGGTGCACACGGCTCACCCTGCCGCAGCCATGGGTGCTGCAGGATCTGCTTCACTGTGGGTCGCTTCTTGGGGTTCAGGACCAGGATCTGGTGGATGAGCCTTCGTGCTTTGAGGGGAACAGAACTGGGCACCTGGAACCTGGCCAGAAGGATCCTCATCAGCATCTCCTGAGGGGTGTCCCCCCTGAATGGGTGGCTCCCCGTCAACATAAAATAGAGAATGACGCCCAGGCTCCAGATGTCCACTGGGGGGCCCTCATACTCTTGCTTCAGGACAATTTCTGGGGCGATGTAGGCCAGAGTACCCCATAAGTCATTCAGCTTCTGCCCGGCCGTGAACCTGGCGCTGAAGCCGAAGTCGATGAGTTTCACGTGTCCTCTGGCATCCAGCATGATGTTCGCTGGCTTCAGGTCTCGGTGCACGACGCCCTTGTCGTGGCAGTGGCCCAGGGCACACACGATCTGCCTGAAGAGTCTGCAGGCCTCCTCCTGCTGCATGCCACCAGGGGGGATGTGCTCAAGTAGCTGTCCCCCACCTGCGTACTCCATCACCATGTACAGGTTTTTCCTGGTCCTCATCACCTGAAAGAGCTGGATCACGTTGGGGTGCTCCAGGCTCCTCAACATTAGAGGTTCGGAGAGGTCCGAGATGTCCTGCGTCACCGTCTTCAGGACTTTCACTGCCACCTCTGCCCCCGTGAGGCGATGGCGGGCCAGGTGGACCTGACCAAACTCGCCATGCCCAATGGCCCTCAGGACCTCATACTGGTCCAGGAAGCCTGGCTCCTGGCAGGAGCCCGGCCCCCACAACGCTACTCTAGACTGACTACTCTTGCTAACCATGGACACCCTGAGCAGGAACACCCACTAAGGATGCTAACTGGAAAAAAAAATAACAAACCAAAACAACAAATCAAAATCAAAAACCAAAACCAGACAAAACAAAAAACCCAAATCAAAAAAGCAATATCCACAGACCACAACCACCAACCACCAACCACCAAACGCACTAACTATCTGGGAGTCCGACAGGTCACCACCAAGAGCTTCCTGTACTTGTGGACAAAACCCAGCCTCAGCCACCCCCTTATATACCGGCTGTTTGAGATTCCTCACAATGGCTCCTTGTGAGATCAGAGCTAGAAATGGCCCAGTCATGGCTGGACATAGCCCCAGTGGACGTCTCCCTCTGGGGCCTCCAGAACTTTTTCCATTTTCAGAATAAGAATAGAAAAGGACTCCAGATGCTTTTTGCTCCAGTGGGGTGTGGAGACTGATGTTTGCTTGTTTAGAAATCAACATTTGTACACTAGCTCAATGGACTTGTCATTTCAAGTCTCCAAATTTCTACTGACTTTGGGCTTTGGAAGACCTTGTCCTATCTACGCTCAAGGTATTCAATTCCTTTCTCTTGAAAGAGTTGCTGTCAAAAGTGTGGTAACCCCTCATCCACCTTGTGATACCACAACTGAATGCTGTGTTCCCTGAGACACTGGAGCACTCAGACTTCACACCTATGGGGTTGGGAGGGAGGAAGGCATCCTCATCATTTCCTCAGATGGTCCTCATAAGACCTCCTCTTAGAAGCCCTGGAATGCAAGAGATTTGATAGATTCAAAGTGATAAAGGACAAAACGTGGAAGCCAGGAATCCTACCACAGGCTGAAGTGTCCTTCCTAACGGAGGAAGAAACGGAGGCATTTCCTTGTCCGTGCTTCGTCCTGACGTTGTCCTGCTGCCGTAGCAACGCACTCTAGAGTGGGGAGTTTATTAGTTGGACTGGACCTTTAGTTTTGTTGACAGGCAAGTTTTAGATCAAAGCACTGTTTTCCTGAGTCCACCCCTGACGGAAGGGGCAGAGGATTTAACTGAAACCCTCAAACACCATTGTTTTATTACTTGCAGAGGGACATCCTGGTGACTGCACTCAGGACCTCACACTTATCAGGAAAGTGCTGTACCACTGAGCTGGTGCCCTGTTCCCCACAGTGGCAAAGGTTTTGAACTCAAGCAGAGAACACATCTTAAGCTCTCACATTGGGAGTTGAGCCCCTGAGGCTCACAGGCACTGCTGACAGCACCTTGGGCTTCCCTGGGGTCCTTCCCCCACTGGGTCCTGGGCATCTAGTTTTTTTTTGTCAACATGATGATATTCTTCTCTGTGGCCATTGCACTCTTGGGCAGGAGAGCCAGCTACATGCACAGTAGGTAGCCACATCCCAGGTTCTCCAGTGGAAGAGGGTGCAGCCCAGAGTGGGTGGGAGGATTGACTGCACAGGTGCCACCAAGGAGTCCTATAGGAAAATTTGACCTGTGTCTCTAGGCACACCCTCATGAGAAGCCACTGTGTCTGGGTTCCCTCAGCTCAGGAGTCTCCTGAGGTCCAGACAAGATGGCTTACAATCCCCCAGACTGAAGTGGCTCCTGTCCAGGGGAGCAGGTTCACCCAGGCTGGTGTGGAGCCAAGAGTGTCCACCTGGATCAGGCCACACAACGCCCCAGCTTACACAGGGGACCTGCCGTCGCTCACACTGCTGACGGCCCCTGTGCTTCCTGCAGTCCTTTGTCACCTGCGTCCTGGGCATCCAGTTCGTGGGCTACGTGATGATCTGCTTCTCAGCATCCACTGCGCTCTGCTCTCTGTTGTTTGGGAGGCTCTCCCACTACATGGGCAGGAGAGCCATCTACGTGCTGGGTAGGTGGCCCCCTCCCAGTTGGGCAGTGGAAGGGGGGGGACAGCTCAAAGTGGGGGTGGGGACTGATGGCACAGGTGCCACCCAGTGGTTCACCCTCACGAGAAGCCCCTCTGCAGTCACTGAGTCTAAGTCCCCTCAGCTCAGGAGCCTCCTGAGGTCCAGAGAAGACGGCCCACAACCCCCCAGGCCGAGGCGGCTGCAGTCCAGGGGTCAGGTTCTCTGAGGCGGGTTTGGAGCCCAGAGGTCCACCCCGATCAGGTCGCACGATGCCCCAGCTTGCTCAATAGACCTGCGGTCCCCTCACACTGTGTGACGGCTAAGCAGGTGGCAGAGGAGGAAATGTGACTCCTCTGCTGGGGGCTGAGTGCCCAGGGCACTGCCTGTCTCAGCTCCTCCGTCTGCCCAGGTGCAGCCACCCACCTCTCCTGCATCTTGGCCCTCCTGCTGTGGCATCCACGCTCCTCCCAGATGGCAGTGTTCTTCCTGCTCCCTGGGCTGTGGGACGTAGTGGACACTGGCTGATTCAGGACAACCGTGAGTCCCCAGAGCCCAGTACCTCGGCCCTCTTGTTCAGACACTGGGCAGGTGGCAGCTGCTGGTGTGGTCGCCAAACCCCAGCAAGTCCAAGGCTCCGTCTGAAGCCAGGTGCTTGCATGGGGGATGTGAGAGGGACCCAGGCTGTGAGGGATTCCCACCATGTTCTGGGTCTGCAGTATGTTCTCTGAGCTTCTGTTCAGGTCCATGAAGCCAAAGAGGGATCTGTGCAGGTTGACGCTGCCTGCCTGGCCTGGCGGTCCTGGGGGTGAGCAGCAGGTGCACACAGAGGAAGAGCAGGAGGAGGAGAGGGGCCTGCGGTGTTCAGAGAGTGGACCAGAAACAGGCTACAACCTGAGCATGGTGAGTCCTGTCCTGTGGGAGGCGAGGCCATGGGAAATGGTGAGACAGTCACCTGGGGCCCACCTGGCACAGAGATGGGACAGGACCAGAATGCCAAGGAGGGGTGTCAGGGCCCAGGTGCAACCCCATCGTGCGTCTGCAGGAACCCTTGAACTACTTGGAGGACTGGTGGCTGGGAGGAGGTTGAATACCCACGAGGACAGCAGGAGCCACAGGACAAAGTGGTCCTCAGGTTTGGTGGCAGGATCATGGCCAGGAATACCCGCTACAAAGAGGTGGGCATCTAAGCAAGCCACCATCCCCATGGTTGTGGAGTGGGGCTCTCCCAGGCAACGTGGCCAGCGAGGCCCCCAGTGAATTAGCAGACAGAGCAGCGGTGCGAGTCTCTGGGCTGGTTTGATGGCTGTGCTTCCTGCAAGAGAGAGGGGCACAGGTTTTAAGGGAAGGACTTGGGGGGAGCAGGAAGCAGGAGGTTCTGTGGGTGGCATGGGTGGGAGCAAACTTCTGCATCTGGGGGGTGGTGAAAAGGGCAGGGAACCTTCTGGCCCATATTGCCCACAAACCCTATGGAATGAGGGTGTTCAAGACAAGCAGACCTGCACAGTGTCTGGCACAATCACGGGTCCCCACGCAGGAAAATGGCATACAAGAGCCCCTCTTCCCTTGAGATGGCTCCATTCCACTTTTACCCAGGAGACACTCAGGGATTAGAAATTTGATAAAGAAAATCTACAAACCAGCTACACCCCAGTGTGCCAGGTAGGGGAGGGCTTTTCCCCTACACCTGATATAAAAGTGCACAGTCCCCACAGATCCTGGACTCGACCCCCAGGGCAGCTCCTTTCCCATGACCAGAATGAGCTGCCTGTTCACAGTCCAGCCTTAACCTGATCCCTGTGGCCAATGTGGCCCAATTTTCTGCAGAACTGGTGAGACGTGTGCTCGAACCTTCTCAGAAAGCTCCCTCTTCCTGCCTCTACCCTCAGAGAAGTGCTGCTTGACCTCCAGGAGGCATCTCCCCCACCGGGCCACCCTCTCCCATTTCATGATAAGGGGCATTGGTGAGGCTCACTGAGTGCTGCCAGCTGACCAGGCCTCGACAGTCATGTCAAGGCCCCTTCACCCCGTCTCACCCCATCTACAGCTAGTTGTGCTGGCACAGAAGCTCCCTGGTATCCCCAGCTGTCCAGGCCCCTTCCAGATCAACCCTGTCACCTGATTATGTGTAAATCTTCACTAATGTCACAGGGGAGCTGTAGCCATCTTTCCAGAGTTGACATCCATGCACGTGATCGTGAAGACCACAGGACTCACTTGGCCATGTTCCCCTGGGCGACGGGGCAGCACTGCAGATATTCTAATTGACAAACCAGGAGTAGGAGTGACCATAAGTCTTAACCTCCAGTTTTTTTTACTCCTTGATTCCAAAAAAAACCATTGCTCCCTGGGGAGCTGGGCCTGTCCCTCAGTGATATGGCACTTGCCTGATCAGTGTGAGGCCCTGGTGAAATCACCAGGTTGTCCCCACTGAAAAAAGTAAACGAAGGTTGCTTGAGGGATTTGGTTAAATCCTCTGCCCCTTTCATCATGTGTGGATTCAGCAACAAAGTGCTTTGACCTTGAACTTGCCAGTTGACAGACCTGGGAGAAGTTAAGTCCCATTAATAAATTACCCAGTCTAAGGTATTTTGCTACAGCAGCCTGGGGGAACCCACTCATGGGGAGTGCCTCCACTTCTTCCTCCTTTGGGAAGGACATTTTGCCTCTTCTAGGATTCTTGGTTTCTGCGTTTTTTCCTTTACCGCTTTGAATCTATCAGTGCACCTGTCATTTGTATATTAAGACTTCTAAGAAGAAATCTTAGGAGAACCTCTCAACCCCATGGGCTGGGGAGACTCCTCTACAGTGTCTCAGGAAACAGAGCATTCAGTTGTGGTATCGCAAAGTGGATGAGGGGTTAGTACTTTTGACAACAATTCTTTTAAGACCAAGGAATTGAAGTGACATAAGCAGGTTGGTCTTCATCAAGGCCAAGCTCAGGATGGATGGCCTGGAACTATTCACAGACCTGGCTACAACACGGCTTCAGAAGACGAATGTTCTGTCCAAACAGAGACCATCGGAAAGTCACTTTGGCTCTTCTCAACAGTCCAGGATGACAGGCCAGTGGCACAGGGCGTCATGTAGAACTCCTAGACACCTTACCCAGAAAGCACCAGAGAGGACTGACTTCAACATCTCCTTGGAGGTCTGAGAGTCCCAGCTTGTTCACCAACACTGCAAATGCATGACCTAGAATGTAAACTGACTTCTCAAACCACTAGAATGTTCTTTATTTCTTTTTGTTTTTAGTACCAGGGATTGATCCCAAAAGTACATGAACACTGAGCCACGTCTCCAGCTCTTTTTTTAATTTTTATTTTGAGACAGGGTCTCTGGCTTTGAACCTACAATGCCCCTGTTTCAGTCTCCTGAGCTACAGGGATTACAGTCCCCACAGATCCTGCCACCACACCTTGCAAGAGAAATTTCCAAAGTATTTATACACTCCAAGTGAAGAAAGACTGGGCTAAATTTCTCCAAATAATCCATGCTGTCACTCTCTAGATGTTTAATATAATTATAATAAGAATATTTGGTTTTATTTCTCGAGGCACACACGAACAATGGATTTATGTCCCTTCTTTATATTGACATAAAAGTTGAAGTTACCTCAGAGCCAATGCATAACAAATACTGAAGTCCCAGGAATGACTTGAACCAGAAGCCCTTGGATAAGAGATAATTTGTAATAAAATGATTTCTCAATTTTTCCTAGGTAGGGGTACATTATTGTTTTCTAAGACAAAACATGTGGGGTGAACAGTTTTTCTCATGCACTTGGTGATTTCTTTTGTAGTATGTATTTGCAGGTAGTTGTCTTGGCCAGGAGTGGCATTTTAAGTCTGAATTCCTGCTGCTGATTCCACTGAGCTTCCTTGAATTTGCACTGCACTAGAAAGCACAGCCCCAAGTCCAAGATGGCACACAGTGGTAATGCCAGCATCTCAAGAGGCTGAAGCCGATGAATGGCAAGTTCAAGGCCAGCCTCAACTTCTTAGCAAGATCCTGTAACAGGGTTGAGATTATCCAACTGCCCTATACTGGTGGGGACTCCCCTCTGCTTGGAAATATCAGGAAATGAGGAGGAGCAGGGGGAAACTAGTATGTGTCTAGGCAGTAGGAGGAGGGAAGGAGTGGTCAAGGCTGTCAGAGGGCCTCGTGCATAGTAAGAAGGGTCTGCAGTGGCAGCTCAGGGTCTAAGGGTGGTATGAAGAGTGTGTGGTGTTGGGAGGAGGAGCAGGCCGGCCAGGGCTGGTACAGTGACCTGGAGACTTAAGGATAGGTCTCCCTGAATCAGCATGTCATCTTACAAGGCTGGCCTCCCAGACACACCTGCCCCTCAGTCCTGTCCCAGAGATGGGATTCTAGCAGATCTCATCTAGGCCTGTCAGAAATCACACCAAGAGCAACAGGAAGCTAAGTGATGTACTTTTATCTACAAGCATTTACCAGACTGCCCAAGTTTGCACCAGCCACCAAACCCACTATAGAGCCCGGGGACTTGAGTGTGCACTCACATTTCTGGGGGCCAGAGTCTGACAACCAGTGTGGTCATGGCTGGTGCCCACTGAGGCCTCTCTCTGAGCTTGCAGATGGTCTCCCTGCCTGTGTTCTCACAGTGGTACCCTGGCAGTCTGTGGCTCGATTTCCTCTGCTGTAAGGACACTGCTCACATCTGATTAGGACTGTGAGGGGCTAGGAGTCAGCCCATCACACAGACTGGGCTCATTCCTCTCCAAACATCAGGCCATTGTGAGAAGTTATGTGATCCCAGACCTGTGAAGACAGCTCACTCAACACCCACCTACTAAGGCCATTTGGACCTGTACCAAATCCTGTAGGACAGTTGAACTGATACCAACCCAGTAAGGCCACTTTAATCATTACGAACCCATTCAGGCCACATTACTCTCTAACAATCCAGTGATGCCACTTGAATTGATACAAAGAACTGCAGTGTTTGGATGGTGTGATATTTTTGCAGGTCTATTGCATGAAGCCATTGCCCGTGAGTCACACTATGGCTGAACTGCACTTAATGAATCCCAGTGAAGCAGAGAGGCACATGGCTTGTTTGGTCTTTGCGGAGTCACTTTGTCCTCTGGGCTCTGTTGGTGGTGCATGCACAACCCCTGAATCACCGGCACGCAGGCCCTTCCCTGCCTGCCTTCAGAGGTTCCCATGTCACCTGCCCTGTCATTTAGAGGGTGCTGGACTTACTGGCCAATGCCTAGGCTCTGCTTAGTTCCTCCTTCTGCAATTTGTACGGGTTCCCCACCCTTTTAAAATAACTGTCTCCAGACTGTGGGACGAGCAAGGATCCCAGCTCCCTAACCTCGGTGGGGACACCCTGGAGGAGGAATCTACCGTAGGACTCCTCTGTGGGCTCAGGCTGGGGCTGCCCTCCGTGGGCTTCTGCTTGAGTTTGAGCTTCCACTTGGCCTCCTCCCTTTCCTTGGCCTCCCTGCCTGTCTCTTGCTCTGTGGTCTGCCCTGGGAGCATGGCCTTCATACCAGTAAGTCACCCACACGTGAGTCTCATCGTAGGTGCTGCTTCTACGAAAGTCTAACTTAAGGTAGGAACCATGAGGCTTACCTAAACATAGGTAATCTCCACAAGATCATTACCAGTAGTAAGTGTTCTGGTGGGCTCCCTGCTAGGCGGTAAGGACAGAGTGAGAGCGACAGAGTGGCTGTCCTGGAGGCAATCATAATCTTCCCTGGATGATGTGAAACACACAAAAAAATGAAAATTAATAATTCACGAATATTATCAGACATATTAGCTCTTGTTTTCACTTCTGGGTCCTTCTTGTCCTTTGTCCCCCTTCCACACACCATCCATGCAGCAGAGTTGGGTAGGGCTGGGCTGTTGGCTGGGTCTGCTCAGCCTCTCTGAGCCTGGCACACCTTTGGGGTGCGGGAATAGCTGAAGGGTCCCTGTGTCTTTGGTGTGGCACAGAAGTCACAGTGAGAGGTGCCAGATACGAGGGGAGCTGAGTCCAGGAACATGAGGGGACTCGGGGACCAAGGAGGTGAGGACTCTCCAGGTGTCCTAGCTCTGAGAAGCCACTCCAGGAAAGGGGAGCCGAGACCCCAAGCTGACGGAGATGCTGCTTCTCCTCATCCCGGTAGGATGGGCCATTGATATAGAAATCCAACTGAGGTGCAGAACATGAAGACAGTGTATTCCTTGCACCACACTCTTGAGGGCTGAGACGCACACCCACTATAAACCCAGGGGGGTGCACCAAATCAGTGGTCGAGAAAGCAGCCCTTTGGTATCTGGATCATCCATCTTTTATGGATTCTGCGAGGTCCTGTAGTACATGTGTGTTCTTGTATAAGATCCCTAGTATCTCAGACCTTCAGGGAAATAAAGGAGTCACTAAACCAATAAATAAGAAAAACCCTGTGCAAAAATCACACCCTCATTTCATGCTGTGCTTTGACTTGCTTGGTTTTAAGCTCAGCCTGAGGCCACCTAATCCCCAATTCAAGGCTGGTTAGAACCAATCAGGAGAGTTTTGTTGAACAAAGCAGAGGGAGGTCTGCTGTTTGGAAGTAAAACATTCAAGGGATTTAATTTTTATGAACACAAATGGATCATGTTCACTGAGTCCCTACTCACTGAAGCAGCCCTGTGACCTCTTCTACAGATTAATAAGGTCGGGGGCCTGTTTCCTGACTGGTTATCCCTTCTGGTCCTTCTTTCATGGTACCTTTTGAAATAAAAGATGTCTTCGCTCCTTAAGGAAGTTCTATTTCTTTCCTATTTGTAATATGGGGAGGGTGATATTTTCCCTGCTAATTCTGAGGGAAATAGAAGATAAACAAATCACTTTCAAGACTTGACCTACACAGAGCCTGTGTTTTCTAAGAATTGATTGATAATGTTGAATCACCAAGGGAGATTGTTAAATCTCTATCATCCATCACCTGCCTGTAATCTATCTATAGAACACACACACACACACACACACACACACGTCTCGTCTTAAGGACTTGGTCACAGAGATTTGACCTCACACAGTTCTGGGAGCTGGTTAGCCAGTCTCTGTAGGGTGATCACTTTCATATCTGATGCTAGAGGTTGAAACCTTCACGGCAGGCAAAGGGGCAGAGGAGTGGGCACTCTTGAAACCAAGAACAAGCTGAGGTGCCAGAGCAGGACCCTGGAACCCACGTCTGTGGTCACTGGCCTGGCTACATGTGTGCATGTCCTACAGAAGCTGGGCCCTCAGTCCCAGAGCTGGACATGCACATCTGGCCTGGGGGTTAGGGAGGGTGGCGGGGTCTAGGGAAGGGAGGTGATTGCAGGCCTTGTTGCCTGCTCATGCCAATGAGGTGCCAGCATTTAGGTGTCAATATGTGAGTTTGTGGGTCTCTTAGGTCACTTTAAGTTTGTTGATGTCTTTGGGCAAACAAGTTTTGTCGTTGTGGAGTATAACTAGTGACAATATTTAATTACATATGTTTCCATTTCTTTCAATGTATATTTTGAAATAGGTGCTTCTGCATATAGATTTTAAATTCTTATGTATAATTTATACCCTTCTATCTATATGCCTTTTAAATATTTAATTGTGAAATTATATAAAATTTTATATTATCATCACCTTATTAGTGGATTTTTCCATAGTTTTTAATTTTATACTTTTTTAATGATGGAGTGGCATCTTTTTGCTCACATTTAATTATTCCCTAAAATAGACTGATATAAATGGAATAGGTATAAATATTCTGTGTCTTGTACTATGTTCTAATGAGTAGGTAGAAATTTATTTGAAATATTTAGGTAGGTTACAGCGATTTATATATTTTTTCAGAAGTACATTAAACCCATACATTGATTTGGGAGGAATCAATATCATATTCAATCTTCATACCTTGGAACATAATGTATTTTATGGATACTAAGGACCTTCTTTTCCCTATTGTGACATCTGTGAAATTAGGATTTGTTTACAATAGATGGCATTTCATAATTTAATTGGCAGCGTGTTTCCTCAGTGTTTCATACAATGATGGCACGTCCAACAGTCTGTGGCAGTTTATGTTTGATGCACGAAGTGTCTCTACATTGAGTGGTGCTTTCTTTTAAGTTTCTTAATAAAGATGAATAGTTTTCTGTTTTATGTCTCAGTAGAATTATTCTTAATAGAGGGAAGATGGCGGCTGAGAGGAAGGACACCTGCCCAGGTTCCTCAAAGAAGAAAGACCACTGCTGAGCGAGGTGGGTGACCAAGGGGACTCACTCAAACTCAATCCTGGACAGTGAAGGAACCCTAGAGACACAGAGAGTCAGAAGCTTCAAACAGAGTATAAGAAATAATAGGGTGGCCGCTGAGGGGAGGGGCGCAGGCAGAGAGGGGACAGATGGCGGGAAATGGTGGCCTGGGGGACTCTGGGGAGTAGAGAGGGGGCTGAGCTTAACCAGAGACGGTGGTGGAAGTGGTTGAGTGAACAGCAACCAAAATCATTCAGCCCAAGAGCAAATAGTCTGGTAGCAACCATTTATAAGCGGTGTGAGCAGAGGCGGGGGCTCAGGAAGGTGGTTTCCAGCTGACCCCGCAGTCACTGTCATGGGCCCCGGCGTGTGCCTGGACCAGTGTGACAGGTGAGAGAGAGTCGTGCCCAGGGCACCCAGGCTCTGGGCACCAAGGAGAGAGCGCCTTTTGTTGCGGGTGCCCATAAGAGGGTTTGGGGAGATGCCAATAATGGCTGTCACAGGAGACGGGGAGCTGAAACTCGAAACCTTGGCTTTGTGTTCTGATGAAAGAAAACTTACAGTCAGACACCAAAAGCCTTGCAAGAGAACTTTATTATAAGTGAAAATAAAGTAAAAGCAAAGTGAGGTTTAGACAGAGCGCTCCCTCCCTCCCTCTTTCTCTGTCTCTCTCTCTCTCTCTCCATCTCTGAGAAGGAACAACACAGGAGACAATGCTGTGTCCAAGTTTATTACCATGGCACGTTTACCAGGACTGCTGGGGACCACTTTCTGCACTCCTTGCCAATCAGGTGTTCAGCTCCTCCTTCACGTCAGGCAGCGGGGTTTCTGTCCTTGGTTGGTCCTCTCTGGAACTGTCATGATGACCATCCTATTTAGGGGGGCTTCACCTACAAGTCAATCCCATACTAATGGGGCACTGGGGTTAGTAGCTGGTCAGCAGTTACCTTAGTGCACCTGTGCTGCTAAAGGAATCTTCCTTCCCAGACAAAGGGAGACACCCATAGCCGTAACTCCTAGCTTCACACCAATCTCAGTGCACCCTGTCAAGAGTTAGTCTCATTCTTCCTTTTCTTTTGATATATTTTTCCCGTTAGCTCCTTTGCTTTCTCATCCATTTTGAAAGTAGTTTAAAGAAGACCTTAAAGTAACTGAAAAAATCCTTATGACCTTGCCATGCATTTTACTGCTCATGGCTAGCTACTACCTAACAATGGCCACACGGGAGCATCCGCACCCCAGGATGCATTCATGGCCATAGCTGTGAACATGAGGCCTGTGGAGGTTTAGACTCCTCACCCTAAAAGTGGAATTAACAGAAGGCCCGAGGCTC
The DNA here is from genome assembly GCF_047511675.1 of Marmota flaviventris. Taxonomy (NCBI): domain Eukaryota; kingdom Metazoa; phylum Chordata; class Mammalia; order Rodentia; family Sciuridae; genus Marmota; species Marmota flaviventris. The sequence goes on along the minus strand of NC_092503.1, from coordinate 8,245,511 downwards.
TGATGTCCAGCAGAGACCAGCATCTCCCCACCCACAGAGTTCAGAGGTCAGCCAAGACCAAACCCAACCTCAGAACTTCCAGTTTAGAAGGCTGTCGCAGCCTTGCCCAGGGGGTCAGCACTCCTGGGCTGTCCCCCTATACAGGGAGACGGGGAGCTGAGAGCCACTGCACCAGCCTTGGCTCCTGGCCACAGTGGCTGGCAGCTCCATGAGGACCACAAAGGGGTGGGACTTAACAACACCCGGCCCTTGACCCAGGGGTTACAGAGCCCCCCCCAGAAGCACAAAGAATGAAAACCCATCCTTGCCAACAGTTTTGACTATGCCAGAGGAAACAAGCTCTGGATATCTCATTAAGAATTTTTTTTTTCTTTTTCCTATTCTTTCCCCAACATTTTCTTTTTTTCTCTTTTTTAAAATTAAAAGTTTTTATTTGATTACTTTATTTTTTACTTGGCGTGATTTTGTGTGTGTTCTCACTGCATGGATAGGTTCAAACACACACACACACACACACACACACACACACACACATTCATAAAATTTAGCTTTCATTTTAATTGCTTTCTTCTTCACCCATTTTTATTTAGCCTTGGTTTGACTATGGTGAGGTAAAATTATAGGTGGGTTTAAATTGTTTTAATCTTATATTTGCTTGTTTGTTCACACTTTGTTTTTTGTTCTCATTGCCCCTAATTTACTCTCTTTCCCTATCAATAGCCAAGTTTTTTTTTGATCTATCCTCTTCTCTTTCACTATTTTATTAATGTCACTCATTTTTTAATTCCTCTTTTTTTTTTTTTTGTTCCAGGGATTGAAGCCTTTGTTTTGTATTTTTTTTTTATTTTTTATTTTGAGACTGGGTCTTGCTAAGTTGCTTAGGGCCATGCTAAGTTGCTGAGCCTGGCTTTGAACCTGTAGTTCTCCTGTCTCAGCCTCCAGAGTTTCTGGGATCACAGGCACGTGCCACCACATGGGCTTACTCCTTGTTTACAACTACCATAGTTATCTCCCACTTCTCCTCTGTTCACTCTTTAAACAGTCCAAACTTCCTCTGTCACCTACCCTATTTTCTCCTCACTTAAGAAACTTCAATTCTACTGACAGAATTAAATAATGTATGTAATTCCTAACCTATTCCTGTTGCTGTGATCATTAATTCTGTGGATGAGGTGGTAGACACCTGCTGTTGAATGTCTGATCTTGCATTATGGTTGCTTGTTGCTGATACTGATGCTGAATGCTGACCCCACAATTCCTATCCAGGTGGTAATAGATGTCAAAGTAGACAGGAGCCATTTATTTTAGGACTACATTGGTCATAAGCATTAGTGCTATTTCTGGCTGCCTTTTTTTCTAGAAAAGGGGCTGGAAAGTGATTGGGACATTTCACATTCACAGAGTAGAGATCCTGCTGCCAAGCAATACTCTCAACTCAGCCAAGTAACAGGGAACTTCACTCCTCATATGACCTGCCCCCCTTGGGCCTCAACAAAACTTCAACATATATAATGGGGGGAGACAAAGACCCCTAACTATCAACCAAGCCCCAAGAAGGAACAACCAGAGGGCACCTGGACACTTATGCATACCTCAAAACCATAGAGAAGTCCCTGGAACAAAAAGGATAACTACACACAAAAAGACCCACATATAAAAAGGTGGGAGAGGAATCCATCTCAAGTGATGCACTAGTCCAAGGCTTCTGAAAACTTGAAACAGGCAAACAAATCTCCCTCCAAAATTCACGATCTCCCAAGAAAGGAATCCCAGATATGGAAGTAGATGATATTCCAGAGAAAGATTGTAAAAATCTGATTTTTAAACTGTTCAATGAACTAAAAGAAGGTCTAAGGAACGAATTAAACAGCAGTTACAGGAGATGAAAGATCATTTCAATAAGGAAATAGAAATATTGAAAAAAAACCTACTACTGGAAATGAAAGACACTATGAATCCAATTAAAAATTCACTTGGAAGGGTCACCAACAGATTAGATTGCATAGAAAATAGACCTTGAGAACTTGAAGACAGAGTATATGAACTTGAATATTCAATATGCAATAAATGGAAAAAAAGTCATGATCAGAACATATAAGAACTCTGGGACAACAAGACAACAAACCCAAGAGCCATTGGGATGGAAGAGAACATTGAGATACAGGATAAAGGCATTTAGAACCTCTCAGTGAGATGATAGCAGAAAACTTTCCTCACATTAGAAAAAAAGACATCCACGCACAGGATGCATACAGAACTCCAAATAGGCAAGATTAGAAAAGAACCTCTCAAAGACACATCATAATCAAAATGCCTAACAGAAAACAAGGAAAAATTATTAAAAGCTATATGAGAAAAACATCAGGTCACTTTTAGAAGCAAGACAATAAAGCTCATTCTGACTTCTCAACACAGACCCTAAAATCAAGGAGGGCCTGGAATTAGATATTTCAAGCTCTAAAAGAAAACTTTTGTCATTATATATCCTAGAGATTAGTGCTCTATCTGATGTGCATGTGGTAAAAATTTGCTCCCATTCTTTAGGCTCTCTACTCACCTCACTGATTGTTTCTTTTGCTGAGAAGAAGCTTTTTAGTTTGAATCCATCCCATTTATTGATTCTTAATTCTATTTCTTGGTCTATAGGAGTCTTGTTAAGGAAGTTGGGGCCTAACCCCACATGATGGAGATTTGGGCCTAACTTTTTCTTCTATTAGGCGTAGGGTCTCTGGTCTAATTCCTAGGTCCTTGATCCACTTTGAATTAAGTTTTGTACATGGTAAGAGATAGAGGTTTAATTTTATTTTGCCACACATGGATTTCCAGTTTTCCCAGCACCATTTGTTGAAGAGGCTATCTTCTCCAATGTATGTTTTTGGCATCTTTGTCTAGTATGAGATAACTGTATTTATGTGGGTTTGTTTCTGTGTCCTCTATTCTGTACCATTGGTCTTTTTCCAGATGAATTTCTTGACTGCTTTTTCTATCTCTATGAAGAATGTCATTGGGATTTTGATTGGAATTGCATTAAATATGCATAGTGCTTTTGGTAGTATGGTCATTTTGACAATAAATGGAACCACCATTTGACCCAGCTGTCCCATTCCTTGGTTTATACCCAAAGGACTTAAAAACAGCATACTACAGTGATGCAGACAACAACATTTATAGCAGCACAATTCACAATAGCTAAATTGTGGAACCAACCTAGATGCCCATCAGTAGATGAACGGATAAAGAAAATGTGGTCTATATATACAATGGAATATTACTTGGCATTAAAAGAGAATAAAAATCACAGCATTTGCAGGTAAATGGATGGAGTTGGAGAATATTATGCTAAGTGAAGTAAGCCAATCCCTAAAAGCCAAATGCCGAATGTTTTCTCTGATATGTGGATGCTGATCCATAATGGGGATGGGGGCGGGGCAGAGCATGAGAAGAATAGAGGAACTTTAGATAGAGAAAAGGGAAGGGAGGGGAATGGGGGTAGTAAAGACAAGATGAACATCATTACCCCAAGTACATATATGAGACACAAATGTGTGACTCTACTTTGTGGTACAACCAGAGATATGAAAAATTGTGCTCTATATGTGTACTATGAACTGTAATACATTCTGTTGTCATGTATAACAACCTAGAATAAATAAATAAATTTTTTAAAAAGGAAACCTTTGTCAGCCAAGATTTCTATATCCAGCAAAGCTATCCTTCAGAAATGAAAAATAAAAACTTTCCATGACAAGGATAAACTAAAAAAATTCAAGACCATAAAGCTAGCAATACAAAGAATACTCAAACATCACACAGGGTAACAACAACAACAACAACAACAACAAAAAACAAAAAAACCCAAACTCTACAACTCCACAGCAGCAGTGGAAGTTCACTAGAAGAGCAGCTAAAAAAATCAAGATTGAATTAAATATAGCAAACAAACCAAAATGGCAGGAAATCACAAGCATTTATCCATGATAAGATTCAATATAAATGTCTCAACTCCCCAATTAAAAGACATAGGCTGGCAGAACAGATTAGGAAACAATATCCAGCTCTCTGCTGTTTATAAGAGACTCATTTCATAGGCAAAGACACCCATAGGCTGAAAGTAAAAGGGTGGAGAAAATATCCCATGTGAATGGAGTCCAGAACCAAGCAGAAACAGCTGTTCTCGTATCTGACAAATAGGTTTCAAGCAAAAACTAATCAGAAGAGAGAAACAAGGCCACTGCATACTGGTAAAGGGAATAGAAGAATCTAACAAGAAGATAAAATGATAATAAATTATCATATAATAAATACATGCCCCAAATGTTAGTGTACCTAATTACATAAAATATACTTCCTGACATTAAATACCAGGTAGACTCCTATATAACAATAGTTTAACACACCCTACCACCAATAAATAGGTCATCCAAACATAAAATCAAGATATTTGTGACCTAAATAACACTATAAATCAAATGGACCTGACATCTATAGCATATTTCACCCCAAAACAGCTGAATTTGCTATCTTCTCAGCAACTCATGAAACCTTTTCCAAAATAGACCATATTCTAGGTCACAGTGGAAGTGTTGGACAATATTTAAAAAATTGTTAGAATCCTGTATATCCTATCAGATTATAATGGAAAGAAACTAGAATTAAAAGCAAGAAAAATAATAGAAACCACATAAACACATGGAGATCACATAAACACATGGAGATTGAAGAATATTCTTTTAAACGAGGAATGGATCATAAAAGAAAGGAGAAGTCAAGAAATTCTTAGAAACAAATGAGACAGAAGTACAACATGTCAAGATCTCTGGGATAGCATGAATGCAGTTCTAAGTATATAGCATTGAGTGCCTACATTCAAAACAGAGTGATCATCCCAAATAAATAATCTAATGCTTCACCTTAAGGACTTGGAAAAGGAAGCACAAACAAATGCCAAAATTAGTCAAAGACAGGAAATAATTAAGATTGGACCCTAATTTAATGAAGTTGAGAATAAAAGAGCAATGTAAGGATCAAATCAACAGAATTGATTCTTTTAGAAGATAGATATAATTGATAAACCCTCAAACAAACTAACCAAAAGAGAGAGAGAGAAGACCAAATAAACAAAATTAAAGATGAAAAAATGTCACCACAGACACTTCTAAAATCTGAACAATTATTAGAAACCACTTTGAAAACTTCTATGCCAATAAACAGGAAAGTCTAGAAGACATTGGCAAATTTCCAGACATGTATGACTGGCCCAAATTGAACCAGGAAGATATAGAAAAGCTAAACAGACCAATATCAATGGATGAAATTGAAACAGCAATTAAAAGCCTGCCAACAAAGAAAAGCCCAGGACCAGATGACTTCTCAGCTGAATTCTGCCAGACCTTTAAAGAAGAACTATCACTGGTCTTTCTCAAATTATTCCATGAAATTGTAAGGAAGGGAATACATTCTATGAAGCCAAATAATCCTAGTATCAAAACCAGATATAGACATATCAAGGAAATAAAACTACAGAACAATATCCCTGATAAATATAGGTGCAAAAATTCTGAATAACGTATAAACAAAACCACATTCAAAAACCTATCAAGGGGCTGGGGATGTGGCTCAAGCGGTAATGCGCTCACCTGGCATGCTCGGGGGGGCTGGGTTCGATCCTCAGCACCACATAAAAATAAAATAAAGATGTTGTGTCCACCGAAAACTGAAAAATAAATATTAAAAAATTCTCTCTCTTAAAAAAAAACATATCAAGAAGGTAATAAACTATGATCAAATGAGTTTTATTCCAGGTATGAAAGATTGGTTCAACATATGCGAATCAATAAATGTGCTTCACCACATAAATAGAGTTAAGGTCAAGAATCCTATGAGCATCTCAATAAATGCAGAAAACACCTTTGATAAAATCCAGCACCCATTCATGTTAAAAACACTGGAGAAACTAGGGATAGAAGAAACTTACCTCAATATTATACAGGCTATATATGACAACCCAAAGCCAACACATAACTGAATTAAAAAAAAAAAAAAAACTGAAAGCATTTCTTCTAAAATTAGGAATAAGACAAGGACACCCATCTCACCACTCCTATCCAATATAGTACTTGAAACTCTGTCTAGAGCAAGCAGGCAAGAGAAGGAGACTAAAGGGATACCAATAGGAAAAAAGAGTCAAACTATCTCTGTTTGCTGGTGACATCTTATATCGAAAAGATGCCCCCCTCCCCAAAAAAATACTCCATCAGAAGACTCCTAAAACTTATAAATTCACCAAAGCAGAAAAATACAAGATAAACATTCATAAAACAATAACTTTCCTATGCTCTAACAGTGATTTTGCCAAAAAAGAAACCGAAAAAATTATCCCATCCACATTAATCTCAAAAAAAATCCAATTAAAATATCTGGCATTTAATCTAACCAAGGAGGTAAAAGATCTCTACAGTGAAAATTACGGAACACTGAAGAAAGAAATCAAATAACTCAGAAGATGAAAAGACCTTGAGTGTTCTTGGATAAGCAGAATTAAATGGTCAAGATGGTTATACTGTCAAAAATGCTATACAGATTCAATATCCCCATTAAAATATCAATGATATTCTTCACAGAACTAGAAAAAAATAGTCATGAAGTTCATTTGGAAGAATAAGAGACCCAATAGCCAAAGCAATCCTTAGCAAGAAGAGCGAGGCAAGAGGGATCACAATACCTGATCTCAAATTAAACTACAGAGCTATGGTAGCATCGCGCTGGGTGAAATAAGCCAGACTCAGAAAAGCTACCGTGGAGTATTTCTCTCATGTGAATAGAGCAATATAAGGGAAAAAATTAGGGCTGGGGGTCAGATGTCGTAAGGATCAAGGGAAGATGAATGGAGTAGAAGAAGGGGAATGAGGGGAGGGAGGAAGATAGGAAATGGGAGGGAGTGGGGAATGAATTTGACAAAATCACACTATAGAATGCATAAGTACACCAACTGAATTCCACCTTTATGTGTATCTATGAAGTACTGATTAAAAATAAATAAATATACAAATAAATAAATGGAAGACCAGAAGAGTGGAGGGGGGAGAATAGGTGGAGGGGGGAAGGGAGGAAAAGGAGGGGGACTGAGAACTAAATAGAGTAAATTATATTCCATGCATGTATGAGTTTGCTAAAATGAAACCAAATGTTATGTACAACTATAATGCACTCATAAAAGAAAGAAAGAAAGAAAGCATTATTCTTAGGTAGTTTATGATTTGACAGTTTTCAGTGCAGTCTTTCATATTTAAATCTGTAATAGATTTTTGTTATCATATGTGGGAAAGCTTGACTTTTTTTAAACCTAATATTCTTATATTTGTAGATTTATTTGCCATTCATGATTTTTAGGTTGGTTGCTGTTCGTGTATTTTTTTCTTCTGTTGTTCTGCTCGATGACAAAGGCACGGGAAGCTTTGGCATCACTCAGCACACATTCACCTGCTCCTCAAAGTCTTGAAATTTTGTTTATACAAAAATCTGTATCAAATGCCGGCAGGTTGTAGGGAAACTGTTATGGGTGTGGCTGCGAAAATGAAGACAATGCTCTTGTCCTCAGGAATTCCCAGCATAGTACTCAGACTGAAAGACCAGTTGTTTTTATTTTGCTGAAATTAATGTTCACTGTGTGTATTTGGGATGAATGTCCCCGATCCCGCAGCCCTGGAGACGGTCCCTTAAATCAGAGCTTTTGCAGGAACAGCAGGGACTGTGTGCGCTGTGATCACCTGACCTCTGAGCTTTGTGCATCCCTAGTGAGGTTTTGATGGGTGTCGACTGTAAATTTAAACAAATGAAAGCTGCCTGGGTTGAAGCTTCTGTGCTTCAATTATTTGCCAAACTGTCTAAGTCCATTTTGGGGTTGCTAGAATACCCGATCATATAGTTATTACTCACAGTCTTGGAGAGATAGAGTAGAGAGAGACACAGATATATATATATATATATATATATAGAGAGAGAGAGAGAGAGAGAGAGAGAGAGAGAGAGAGAGAGAGAGAGAGGATAGAGATAGATAGATAGATAGATAGATAGATAGATAGAGAACGAACCTGCTAAGGGCCAAATTGGTCATTTTAGAAAGAGCCCTATCTTCAAATAAAGGCATTAATCCATTTAGGGCAGAGCCCTGGTGGCTTAACCGCACCTTAAAGGTCCTACCTCTAATACTGAGGCAATCAAGTTTCAACCTGAGTTTTGGAGAGAGCAAACCCTCAATCCACAGCAGGAAACTAAAATGTACTTTAGTCTCTCTTCTTACCCCTATTTGTGACATCTGAATCTGCTCATGTTGGTTTCCCCACCAGCTGACCAAGTGCTACATCAAACTCACTATGCAGCCTGAGTCCTGACATAGCTTCTCTGGCTTTGGGTAAGGATCAGAACCTCTTGCCTTGGTTTCCACTCATGTAAGATGGTTACAATTTCAAAGCATCATTTAAATGTCTCAAATAGCGACTTTTATCAGTCATATTTTTAAAAATATTCTTTCTCTTTGGATCCTTAGAAATAAAGGCCTATATTTCTTCTGAAAACACTTGAGAAAATTATTTTAGGAGAACATGAGAATACTGTGATTAAAATATCTTTTGAGTTTTCTATATTGGATTCAAGTAGTTAAAATTCCAGTAAGAGTAGATCCAGAATCAGAGCTTGGTTGGGGGTACAAAAAAAATTCTGCAAGAGACTCTTAGGTTTATTTTACTGATACTGCCGGTTATCAGTGACGAGTCCTGCTCCCTCACATGTTGGAACATTAGAGAAGCATGCGCAGAGGCAGGCATATAAAGCAGGGTTTATTTAAAAAGTGGTAACATAGACTCCTCCTGGGAGGGGGAAGTGGGCCATAGCTGGTATCCTGGTATCCCCAGGAGCGAGGTGTTCTACCCTTTTTGTATGTCCTAGGCTTCCTTTGTTCTCTTACCCTCTTCCTGCTTAGGTGACTAGGCCCAGGAATGCTCTGGGGTGGGACGGCCAAAAGGTGGGAAACAGGTGGACCCAAGGGGGAAGGCAGGATGGAGCAGCCCAGGTCACATTAATTAAGGATCTTACAGCTCCCTGTAGGGAGGGGCAATTCCTGGGCCAGGTTACCTTACCAACAGGTTGGAGTAGGGGCAGGTTCTTGATAAGGGTGGAGGAAGGGCTCTGAAGGAATTTCAATCTCTCAGGGAACAGTCTCCAACTTCCCAGACTCACTCAAAATTGGCCTCCTTGATCCGACCTGACTTGATTTACCTATCTATACTGACTGCCTGTCTAATTCTGGCTTCATCATGTTGAGAGAGTTCTGAGGTTAGTCATGTTTGCTAAGGGAGCAAGATAGGAAGCAATGGTGTGCTTGGGGTATGTTTTCAGACCTTGTGTTCATGTGACAGCTAACGTTAAATCTGGAGCTATGTGGATAAAATGCTGTGCGTAGTAGATTGAACCATCTGTAATTGCTGTTTCTATAGGTCAAACAATGGTTGAATAATGGCAATTTCATGATTAAATTTAACAGCAATCTATTTTAACATTTGCAACAGTTCTCTAAGGCAGGACTATTCTTTCCTGTTTGACAGGAGAGGATGATGAGGCACAGAGAGGTTGAGCAACCCGCCAAGGTCAAAGCTGGATAATGGGGACTTGCATGCCAGCCCAGGCAGCTGGCAGTCACACTCCCAGCCTCATGCTCTGGAAATTCTTCTTGAAACATCTATAAAAGACAGATTACTTTTGTTTTAAATCTGAGTGTTTCTAGACTATTGTAGAAATACCACAATATCTGAAATAAAGAATTTTGTCATTATTATTATAATTACATAAGAATATTTTTCATCTTGGAACAGCACCATGTATCTCTGCAAAAATCTTTCACCACTAAGAATTCCTGAAATATTTTTAGTCCTTGAGGCTCTCTAATGTCTACTATGGTTAGATTTATTCAATTCATTTGCAACTGCATATCAGAGTATTAAAATGGATAGTGCCCAAGTCAGTTTCCTCTCCATACAATGGAGATAATGACGAACTTCACAGAACTGCCCTGAAGAGTAAAAAATATAATGTTGATGAAGTAATTATCTACATTACTAGTTTTGGGGACATAGTGACCCTAAGTAAATAGGACTTCACAAAGTTAAGCTTTATACACTACACTTAAACATTTTATAGATCTTTAAAAACAATTTTCTCTCATTTATTAGGGCAATAGAAGTGGGTTTGATGGTCAGCCAGAAGTCTCTACCTGGTCACCTGGGAAGGACAGGGAGAGCAGATAAGGGAGCTATCGTGAACATGTTGGATTCGAGGAATCCATGGAACACCCAGGCAGAAATGGCCAATAAGACATTGGATGTGCAAGGCTCGGGCTGGACCAAGAGAGCAGATGAAACCAAGGGTGTGGCTGTTGTAGAGGGTGTTCTAGGAAGGTCAGTTCTTACTAGGTACAGAATGGTCCGGAAAGCTAGAAAAGGGTATCAGGTGAGAAGTAGATATACTTGTCTAGGTGTAAATTGAGAGGAGCCTGACCAGAGAGGTAGAAATAAGAATGGAAAGAAAGGAGAAGTACGAGATTCTGCAAATAAACATTGAGAGTGATAGTGAAGTGTTGGCTGGATAAAGTGAGATAAGGCCAAGTGTTTTGTGCCTAGGAGCTTTGGAGGAAGGAGGCCCAATAATAGAAATAGGTAGGGTCCTGGTCCTGGGGCAGGAGTTGGGAGATGACATTACATGGGATATTGTCATTTGGATTTTGGCAATATAAGAGGACACTCAGGTGGAAATGCCCAGCAGGGAGTTTGAGACAGGGAGCTGCACACAGGGTAAACCGAGGCTGGTAACACAAGCCGTCTTTTAACGGTAAGAGTGAAAGCTCTGAGATGGAAGATGTTTCCTAGGGGGAGTGAAGACCCTTTATTATAAGTTCAATTGCAAACTGTGAACAAGTGAAGCATGGCCAATTCGCATCATTCATGGTAGTTATGACCTATGAATTTGCTCTGAATTCGCCAATACAGAGCATTGTTCCTATGGGAACTTACAGGATTATGTTCCTGAGAGCCTCTGATCACAACATTCTCCTCTACTGATTAATACATAGGCTGCTATAAATTACATGTTATGGTGATTTGCTCAACATACATTGAACTGGGAACTCATGGCCAACAACAGTACTATAATTCATGCCTGAACGTACTTTCCCTTAAATGTATTTTCTCCGTGAAGGACAGAAACCACAGCCTTCTTGTACTGAGGAATGCCAGGCAGGACTTTAGCCCTATTCTTGGGGCCATTTTAAATAGTGAAATCATCAACAAGGAAAACAAATGTGAAAACGTGGCAATAAATAAATAGTGGAAAGGACTCCTGTTTACCGTGGGAAAGCTGAGCGCAGAAGGCAGAGGTCCCTTGGTCAGATCTCAGCTGGGCTCAAGGTTGTGAAGTGGGCAAGTTTATGAGAACACAGGTGAATAACAACTCGCACGGTTTACTGTTCACCTCCAAACTTTAGGATCTGGAGACCATGTGCAGATTCACTTGTAGTAGATGTTTACGTTTTGGGGAAGTAAATAGGGACATGGACAGGCATAAAGTCATGGCTTGAGCTCAACTGGAGCTCATTCTTGGGCATTTATCCACCTAAGAAACAGCATTCTGTCCTCTTCAAAGTAAATTGAACACCAGCTGCTTTAGCAAACAACCCCAAGATTTCAGGGACTGACTGACCCGTATGTTATAGGGCGTGTTTCTTGTTCACATCAGAGTTTTATGCAGTCTGGGTGAGAGTTGTGCTGGGACTTAGGATACTTCCACCTGTTGGTTCAGCCATCCCAAAGGCCTTGGAATCCTCCTGGGTTTGCTCTATCCTTCAGGTTGACCAGCAGAGGACAGAAAAGGTCCTGTGGATGTTTCAGGGGCCAGGACTTGAAATAATACATGCTACTTTCATCTATACTTTGCTGACTAGAACTCAGTCTCTTTGCCCCACTTAGAGGCCAGGGTTCTGAGAAACACAGGAGTGACACAAACCTCCATGTATGAGTTTCGTATTGCTGCTGTAACAAATTTCTGTAACTATAGAGGCTCAAAACAACAAATGTATTCTCTAGCAGTTCTGGAGGTCAGAATTTCACACTGTCTAATGGGTCTAAATTATAATGAATGTCAACCTAGAAAGTCCTCATGGACTAGATTCCCAAAGAAACAGCTAGGAGAGGATGAGCTATCTGGAAGAAAACATTTAGCCAACATCATGTAAGAGGCTGTTAAACATTGCCCAAGGATGCTTCCAAAGAACTGGAAAGAGCACCCCTAAGAGGGCAGGAGCCAGCCTCCACCATTCCCAGCTGGGTGAGAACTTTCCTTCTGGTGCCCTTCCTTCCCGTACGCTGACTCTGGAGGTCCAGAAAGCATCAGGCTGAAAAAAAAATCTCTGGAGAGAGGATAGAAGGACTCTCAGCAGTTTGCACATTTCTAGGTGGGAGTCGGGAGAAAGTCTAATTTTATATTGTTTGGGATTTTTATCCTTATATAGGATCAAGCATTTTTGGCAACTGAATGGACACTGTTTGAGACTTGAAAGGACCACAGGCTTACTTATTACTTAGTTCACAGGACTTGGGACACTGCCTGTTTCTCCCTGAGGCAAAGGAAGAATTTTCCCACTGTAAATATTTTAAAAGAACAGTGGATTCTTATAAGATCTTACGAGCTTTTCCTGTTCAATGAACATCTTTAGAATTCTTGTACTTTACAAGCTCCTCTGAAGCATCCCTGACTCTCTGACTGCTCTGTTTGAGGTCTTCCCTCTTTGCATGACTGTCCTCTGTCCTTAACGGCTGCCTAGAAGCCTGTGGTGTGGGTGTACAAGACTTTGCTTCTCTGTCCTGGGCATCCATGCTATTTTATTAGTCCCCCAGGTGACAGACATAAATGGGTTCTCTGGGACAGCCACAGGAGTGGCTGCTTCCCTGCTTTTGGGAGACAACTCTGTATCCTGCCCTCTTTAGAGGAGTGGGTCATGTGACTCTAGCTAAGCCAATCAGATGCTTCCTTCTGAGACAGTGCATCTGTAATGGAAATGGTTGTGGATGATGTGTTCAGAAACAGGGTGCCTTAGAGAAGTTGGCTGAATGTTTTTGCTCTACAGCTTTCCTGAGTTCTTCCCTGAGACCTTGTAATTTAGTCTTTTCTTTAATCTGTGAGTTACTCCTCATTCTTCTAACACTTTTAAAAACTTAATGAAGCCCATGTTTCTATTGTTTGCCAATGATATAAAGATACTCTCATCTAATACGTCAACAATATCTCTAGTGGCTCTCCAAACCAAGGTAGCAACTTATACTTCTACCAATTATTGGAATTGTCTGGGTTTCATTTTAAAAAATTGCTTTAAGCAGTCCCATGCACACAGAGTCTCCTTTTATGAAGTTTTCCAAACACATTACCACTTTGGTTTCCTGATAGAGCAAAGTTGTTTGTTTCTAACAAAGTGAAATGTTAGTTGCTATAGTGGGTTGACCAACAAATAACTCATTTATTATTGCCAGGATATAATTGATTTGTACTAATTTGCCAAAGATATAATTGATGAAATGATCGAAGGTCAAATTAGTGTCATTCATAATTGGGTGATTCACAATTACGTGAGCCACAAACTTGGACATCAAGTATTCTAAAACGTAGTATTCTTCAGCAATCATCTTGGCAACTATAAACAATGACTCAATCATCAACTACCAGCAAAAAGAATGGCCAAGTACAATACGTAAATTTCCTTTAGTTAACATTGTTTGCCACTTATTTTATTCTTAATTTAAGTATATATTAGAAGTAGAAGTAGAACAATTGGGGACTTGAATTGAAGGTATAAAGATATTTAATTCTCCAACTTGGCAAGTAATATCATTAGAATGATACCCTATGTGTATAAGGGCTCCTTGTCTTGAGTGAGGAAAAACGTCCACGTGGTGTATGGAAAATGTGAATCACAAGTGACGATGTTTTCCAGTGAGCACTCAGTCACTGAGAAGTGTGTGGCCAGGCAGAGTGTGGAGACGGGATCACGCCCACAGCCAACCTCTCGACACCCCTCCGTCTCCTCACTGAATCTACTTTTGTTGAGATTTTTTAAAAGAATGGCAAGTATCCAAGGAGAGAGATCCATCATGCTGGAATAGGGGCCCTGAAGGTGATTCAGAAGGATCACAGGGATGTGGTTCAAAATACTCGATAGCCAGTGTGATAATATAAATGAACCTACAAAACAAAATGAGATCAATAACCAACATGTGTTTTGTAGGGTCTCAGGACGATTACTTAAGTAAATAAAATTGTGTTGTTTTGTTACTAAGATACGAAGAAAGACTGCCTTTCATGTGCCAAGCCGTGCAACTGACAGAGGGAGAAATTGCCAAGTGCCTGGAATAGATAAAGCCTCCCTGCCAAGGTCTTCCCACAGCGTGCAGGAGAGCTAAGAGTGAACGTCCCCAGCTGCTGGAATTGGACGGTGGTGGCTAGAGTGTGTTGCAGGTCACGTGTTGATTCTATCCACTGTCTATGAACTTTCCCTTGTGTTCGGAGTGCAAAGGGTGTGCACATGTATATATTCACATGAAGAGATGCTGAATTTTATCAAATACTTTTTCTAACCAAATTACAAGACCATATGGTTTTTCTCCTTTCTGCTATTAAATGTGGTAAATTACATTTATTCTAATGTTAAACCTCCCCTGAATTCCTGAGACAGAGCAAATTTGGACAAGATACATTTTCTTTTTTATTTAACTGATTTTATTTTTTTAAATACATAACAGCGGAATGCATTACAATTCTTATTACACATATAGAGCACAATTTTTCATATCTTTGTATATAAAGTATGTTCATGCCAGTTCATGTCTTTATACACATGTACTTTTTTTTGCATTACAATTCTTATTACACATATATACCACAATTTTTCATATCTCTGTTTATATATAAAGTATGTTGACACCCAATTGGTGTCTTCATATACATGTACTTTGGATAATGATGTCCATTCCACCATCCATACTGGGCTATTAACAGCTGTTAATGCTGTTTAGGATTTTTGTATCGATGTTTATCAGCTATCATTTTAATTTTCCTTCATCATACCATCTTTGTTGAGTTTTGGCATCAAGAGACTATGTTAATCTGGGGCTGGGGATGTGGCTCAAGCGGTAGCGCGCTAGCCTGGCATGCGTGTGGCCCGGGTTCGATCCTCAGCACCACATACCAACGAAGATGTTGTGTCCGCCAAAAACTAAAAAATAAATATTAAAAAAAAAAATTCTCTCTCTCTCTCTCTTAAAAAAAAAGACTACGTTAATCTTCTAGAAGCCTGGGACTATTTGATTTTGAGTGTTTTTTAGACTTTTCCTATAAAGTTGGCTGGGCCTGCTATCCTCTTTATGGGAGATTTGAAAGTTTAACGATATAGGAGATTCAAGAGTCTCCTTTCTTCTGGGGTCAAATTTAATGAGATACAATTTTCAGAAATTCATTTATTTCATATAAGTTTTCAAATTTATTAATGCAGTATTTGATGAGGTAATTATAAATAGATAGTGAATTATGATATTCAAAATTATCTTTTTAATGTCTGCCATCTGTATAGTTGCGCCTTCTTTTTAAATTCTACTATTCTTTATTTGTACCTTCTCTCTTTGTTTTTCTTAGTAAACTTCTCTAAATATTTGACTACTAGATTCTTTTCTAAGAACCATTTGTTTTGCTTTTTACCTGTGTAATGTGTTCCTTTTTATTAATGTCTATCAATATCTTTTGACACTTGTCATTATCTCCTTCCTTTCTCTTCAAATAGTTAATTCTCTGTTCTCCTAGCTTCATAACTGGATAGTTAGATAATTTTCAATCTTATATTATTAAATATTAAGTATTTAAGGTTATATATTTCCCTCTTGTATAAATCTTAAGGCTATATATTTTATACTTCTGCAACATCCTATAGGTTGTGATCTGTACCAAATCTATTATTATTCAGTTTTGAGCATTTAAAAACTCCTGTTGCAACTTTGTTAATGTTTAACTTCAAAACCACATTTAAAGTTTTGATTTTGACTTCTGACTCCATCACTCTATAGTAAGAGAACATAGTCCATATGATGCCAAGTGTTTGAAATTTGCCTGATCCACAGCCAATTTTCCCTAAATGTTCCATGTGTGTTTAAGAATAATGTATAGTGGGGCTGGGGATGTGGCTCAAGTGGTAGCGCGCTCGCCTGGCATGCGTGCAGCCTGGGTTCGATCCTCAGCACCACATACAAACAAAGATGTTGTGTCCGCCGAAAACTAAAAAATAAATATTAAAATTCTCTCTCTCTCTCTTTAAAAAAAAAGCATAATGAATAGTGCCTACATGAACATTAGGCCAGGCTTCATAATTGCGTTGTTCAAAATTTCTGCAGCTTTTCTGCTTTATCTCGTTTATGTACCCATAATTAAGGGAGGAATTTCTTGGTTTAGAAATTATATGCTCTATGCTTTTTAGTAGTTACTCTTAAATTTTTGCCATGCCTAACCAAAAAAATCTCAAGTTATTCCCAATTTCCTTCCTGAACAATACAAGTTAATTTGAACACTCATAAAAATACCGAATTGGATTTCATATGTGTATGTGTGTGTGTACGTGTGTTTATGATCCAGAATTTCAGTTCTCTTCCTTTTTAGCCCATGATTTGATGCTATTTTTATTATTTTTGACAACTGGTGTTTGTTTAGCTTTACCTCCCCATTTCTCAATTTCTTTGCTCACTATTCCTGCTTGCATCCCAGACCTTTATCCTGAGGTCAGCCTTCTCTTTCTGATGTACTTTAAGTAAAAGCCTAAATGCAATGAATACTCTTAAATTTTATTTATCTGAGAATATCTTTCTTGAAAGATAATTTTGCTGAGTACACAGTTCTAGGTCTGCAGGTATTTGTTTTCTGTCCAATCTGGAGACATCATTTCTTTGTCTTAAGCCTCCTATTGTTGAGAAGTCTGAGGTTTAGGGAGGCATTCTCTCATTGCTTTCTGGCCACTTTTTTTTAAAAAAAGAAGAAAAAAAATGTTTTTTTTTTTGGTTGTAGATGGACACAGTACCTTTATTATTTTAATGTGGTGCTGAGATTTGAACCCAGGGCCTCACATGTGCTAGGCAAGCGCTCTAACAATGAGCCACAACTCCAGCCTCTTGGGCCACTTTTAATCTTCTATTAACTTCTGTGTTCTAAACATTACCACAAGGTACTTGGATGTAGATTTTTTTGCACTTAACCTGGCTTGGTATTTGTTGAACTTCTTATATCCATGTGTTTTTATCTTTCACCAGTTCTTTATTATTTCCTTGAACATCCTGCCATTTTTTTTCCTTTTGAGGCTTAGGACATATACTAGACATTTTAATCCTGTTTTTCCTATGTTTTGACTTCTTTACATTTTCTATTTCCTTGTATGTCTGTGCTGCAATGTTGGTTATTTCTTCTGACTAGTCTTCCACTTTCTTAATTTTCTTTCCTGCCAAGTCTAACCTACTACTTAGTCATCCATTGAACTTTTATTATCCACAGTAATATTTTTAACATATAAGTTATATTGGGCTATTGTTCAAGCTATTACTTTTTTATTCTATTTTTATTTCTATGAACATATCACATTATTATTTTGTATCTTGAATCTAATAATTATAATAATGGAAGCCTGTGGGAACCTTGTCTTGTTACTGCTCTTTTCATGGTGTCTGTTTCTTAAAGGGTTTATAATCTCATAATCAATCAATCTTAAATTGTGAAAATCCTGAGGATGTTTTACTCCAGAGGTTCTGTGTTTGCTTCTCTTAGGGACAGAAAGTGACTCTGACCCAGGACATTTAGGAGTCTAGATTGACATGGTGGTCAAGGGCATTCAGATTCAGTCTCCACCTGTGGTACCCTGGAGACTAATCATGACACTCCTAAACCCTATTTCACATGTATCAAGTTCTGTTAATTCTACTTTGACAGCATCTTGCCTAAGAAAATTCATTGTTCTACTGATGCCCTCATTCAGGCCCTTGTGCCCTCTCCCTGGAGTATTAGTATTTAGGCATCCCAACTCTCTCTTCCTTAATTCTTTCCCCCCAATCAATTCTGCAGTTGACTGCCTGTTTTTCTGGAACACAGTTCTGATTTGCATAATGTAAAACCTGTAGGTTTGTATAGTTTGTCACCTTTCTGAAATACTCCCTCGTGCCTTGCTGATCCTTTGTGGGAATGGTGGGGGAACATTTCTGCTCATTTTGTGCCTTCAGAGCAAATTCAGGATCCCAGTCCTGCCTTTCAGTACTTCTGTATGAGCTCTCTCCATCTTTAAAACCATCACCTGCTAATCCCTTGCATGCACCTATGGTCCATGCTCAGATTTATTTTTTCTCTTCCTTGCCTTGGTGCCTCTGATGAGAAGGTCCAGCCATCACCATTTCCCCTGGCCTTACCTTTCCTTCAAGGTCTGGCTCAGACTCTTCTAAGACACCTTTGTACTCCTCAGCCCAGCCTGCTCTCTCTGTTCTGTACATGGACCTGCGTGTGTGTACGTGTGTGTGTACGTGTGTGTGTGTTATATGTCTGTCCACGTGCACCTGCACACATACACACACATGTGTTTTAGGTATTAGTTGTTTGGGTATTATTGGTTTAGAGTTCCTTGTCTTCCTTGCCCTCTCGTTTCTACTGCTCTGAAGCTGCTTTTGGATGACAGGCTCTCTGTTTCATCTTTGTAACTAGCCTTCGGTGCCTTCTACTCCATCATTAATACATTCCAACATGAAGACGAACTCATTGCGGGGCCCTAAGTATTTGGAAGGGAGCACGCGAAGGCATCCCTGAGAAGACTGCAACAGTCCTAACTGCTTAATTGCAGCCCAAGGATCCCTGAAAGCCTTCTAGATGGGGCAGGGACTGGAAGTGGATATACTCAGAGTGGATATCAATCAGGGCTTCATTATGGACAGCCAAGAAGCTAAAAGGGCTCCTTACTGATTTGTGTTTCATATAAGAAAAGAAAAACAAACCCACACAGGCCAGAGACACCATCCTGAATGGACAGGAGCCCAGAACTTGTGACTGCACCCACGTTCACAAGGGTGTCAGGGCAAGGGAGGGACAGAAGGGGCAGGGGGCAGGAACTCTGTTGAGGAGCTGGGCTTCCCATGGAGCTTGTCCTCCTGCTGTGAGAATCCATGGCAGGCCCCTCTTCTTAGAGAACCCGTGGGTCACCTGCTTTGGTGGCTCAACTTACTGAAGCCTTCTTTTCATATTTGATCCCTTACATATTTTCTTCTTGCCAGAGGTTATAACAAGACACCTTGCTTTTCAAAGTACATGTCGCTGGGGCTGGGGATGTGGCTCAGTGGTAGGATGCTTGCCTAGCATGCACAAGGCCCTGGGTTTGATCCCCAGCTTCCCAAAACCAAAACAAAACAAAGACCAAAGCAAAACAAAACAAAAATGAACTTCAGTGTCATTTTCATGCTAAGCTGTACAAATCAAGATAAGAACTGCATAACAAGAATACTCCCCTCCAATAATTAGGTTTAAGAGTTTGCTAATTATTGCAATAAACAAAGTGACTGTGTTGCTACCTTTCAACCTCAATTTCATATGAAGTTTACTAATCCATGCAAGTCAGTCTTACTTTAAAGAACAATATGTGGTTGGACCTTGTGCTCTGTCAATACCAAAATATCATTTTCCTGGAAAATAATTCCAGGCCTGTCTTCCTTATGTCCTCACATTCAGTATTGATCGTAGTGTCAAGACCATGAGATTCCATGAATTTTTTTAAAAAACATCAATGAAGTTATTTAAGAATGATTTTTGAGGCCTAATGTGTTCTTTACATCCTCAATAGTTTAATGGGAATCAGAAGAGGTGTGGGAGTTTGCAATCAAGTCAGGAATAAACAAGTGATCTAAGCCATATGCTGCAGAACATAGTGCTAAGGAATTAGTGGGAGGGGGGATTCTTTAAAGGTCTAGAAAGGGAAGGATTCCAGGTGGAGGGTCATGTCATAAGACTTAGATTAATATCACAAAAAGCATTTGTTGAACTAAACTGATGACTGAAAGGGAAATGCTCCCCTTGGCCTTCCAGTTACAGAAGTGTGAGACAGAGCACAGACAGCGGGGGATTGATTGGTCAGAATGTAAAGAGGGAAAGTGCATCAGTTCCAACTGTGGGATGCCGCATAGAGGGCCCAGCACATGCAATTAAGCTGCAAATGGAGGTTTTTCTGGATGGGCCACTGCATAGAATTTATGAGCAGCAATATATGTCTTATGAGCATACAAGAATACTTGCCATAAAAGCAAATCAGAAGGTTATAATCTAGTGTAAAATTATCCTCAGGGAGACAGGAGAGTGGGATACATTGGCAGAGGTATTCAGAGGCAAAGGCATAAATAAGAGGGAAAAGACCTTGTGTTAGTTCATTTTTGTTACTATAATAAAATACATGAAGCTGGGGAACATTATAGACAAAAGACTTTCATTTAGCTCACAGTTTTGGAGGCTAAAAGTGCAAGATTGAGGTGGCCCCGTTGGTTTGGCTTCTGGTGAGGCCCCAGCAGCTGATGCTATCAGGGCAAGAGCATAGTCCTCACATGTGTGGGAAACCAGAGCACCTTAAAAGGTGGGGCCTCATGAGAGATCATCAGGTCACTAGGGGCATGCCATTGTCCCTTTTTAACGGAACTCTGGCCCCTTCCTCTTTCTCTTCTTTGCTTCTGGCCACGGGCTGAGTGGTTTTATTCCACCTCATGCTCCTGCCGTGATGCGCTTCCTCACCACAGGCCCAAGGCAATGGCATCAACTGACCATGGACTGAATCCTTCAAAACTGTGAGCCAAAAGAAACCTTTTCTCTTCTTAAGTTGATCACCTCAGGTATTCGCTACAGTAATGGAAAACTGACACGAGGGAGGAAACAAACATGGTCCCCGTCCTCGTGGGCCTAGTCAAGCCAGGTTGATGAATAAGGAGGAACCTTAGAGATGAGGATAAAAATGCAGCAGGAGAAGTTGCCTGGTGGCAGAGTGGGCAGCGGGGGGCGTTTTCCCTGAGGGACTTTGCTGACAGCTGACTTTGGAGGACAAGAGGGAAGGCAGAGAGGGGCGGGGACAAGCCCTCTGAAGAGGTTGAATAAAGACTGAGATAGAAAGGGCTGGGGCGACTGGAGCAGCCAGGGCAGTGCTGGGGTCTTCTATGAAGAGCAGAGGGGGAGACCAGGAAAGGGCGCAGACTGCAGGGGACACAGACGGAGAAGGAGTGGCAGAAGAAGATGCCGCAGTCTGGCTGGGCACAAAATAACCAAACCACCACAAAAGCCTTGTAGATTCAAACAGCAACTCTTTATTCCCGAACTCTCACCGGCACTCTACACGCACGTTCTGGGAAAAATACACTCCCTCCACCGGGCTCTGCGTACCAATACTCTCAGAACCCCGCGAGAACTCAACGGGAACTCAAGGAGCGGGCGCCTGAGGCAGCAGGATACGCCCTAATCCCAGCAGGATCCGCCCTAAACCTGGAGCCGCCCTATTCCAGCAGGATCCACCCTAAACCTGGAGCCGCCCTATTCCAGCAGGATCCACCCTAAACCTGGAGCCGCCCTATTCCTTGAGCAGGGTCACCTTTCAACCCCAAATGCCATGCGTCATTCCTACTTGGCTGTGGCTCTCAGCAAGAAGAGAAGCTGGGACAGAAGATGCTTCCAGAGTGAGGAAGAGACCCATGGGGCTGAACACTGTTGAGGGCTCACAGGAGTCATGATCAGAGAAAGAAGGTCCTTCTAGGGATGGAGATAATAGGAAAAGCTCAGACTTACCTTGTCTTTCCCAGAGTGTCACGCAAATAATGACAAAGTGTAACTGGTGGGCTGTGTTTGGAAGCACACTGATTTGGATGGTTCAAGATCACAAAGGGTTTCCTCCCCGGTGCCAGGGTTTCTGCAGATTGTAAAGGAGGTGAAGAAAACAGACTTTGCTTCTTAATGTTGCCAAGTGGGTTGCTTAAATGCAAATGCAGAAAAGAGCACCTTCTCGGAATTCAGAAATGCGTGAGTAGAAATAAGAGAGACCTGGTCCTGAATGTCGCCCAGTCAACATTTTGTTCCTATAAACTCCCACCAGAGAATCATTCTTTTGACTGACTGACAGTGCAAAGAACACCACGTTTGCCCCGGCTGTGCTAACTAATAACCTCAGTTTCTACCTCTGTGAAGTGGGCATCATAACACATCTCCTTTCTTGAAGGGGACAATACACGTGTGCTTTGTGAATCACGGAGGGCCATGTAAAAATGCAGAAAAGCACAGGAGGCCTTGCCACCACTCGTTCACACCTCAGAAGGAGATGGTTAGACTCCTGAAGGAAAGGATAGAAGGCACATGGGTAACGTGTGCCTGGTCAGTGGCATGAAGTGGGATGCCGCTGGAAGAAATGGGCCTGCGGTCACCACAGGCAAATGTGGGTCTGCTTAAACGTGGGTCTGCTTCAGCGGTTCTCTAATGCTAGTCCTGCTGGGGCACTAGGGTCTCACTGTGGCTAGACAAGGGACAGCTCACTGGGCTGCTAAAGGCTAAGTCCAGGTCACTGCTAGTTGGTCCAGATGCCATTTCATAGGTGACCGTAGGTCTGTGCCCCATCGTGGACCAGATCCACAGTTGGGGCTTATCACAGGCCTACTCAGAGTGACTGCCTGTCCAGCCTCATGTCTGAGGTGTGGCCGGCGTGCAGGATGTGCTGTGGACACGGCTGTGGGCTCCTGGTGGGCAGCTCTGCAGTGTGGCCTGCCTGGCGGTGGTATCCTGCCCTCCGCAAAGGGCTGGGAGTCAGGGAAACGCGGCCTGGGAAGGCAGCCAGACATGTGTTTTCCTAGCACAGTGCCTCGGCCAACTTCGAAAACTGCCAACTGCAACTTGAGGACTGTACATTTTGAGCTCTTGTTCCACCCACATTTACCAATGCCTCCTCCCCAAAGGAGTCTTTTTTAATTCCTTAGGATTAGAGTGAATGCATCCCCGTGTCCACCTACAGAAAGTACATGTAGGGTTAAGAACCTCCCTGGGGGAAATGTAAAGCCGAAGAGACAAGAGACGGGCAAGGTTTATAAGATTCCTTTAAGCTTCCCAGACTATTACAGCACTTGTCACACTGGACTCCATTTTTTGTGGGTGGGTGGGTGGTGTTTGTTGGTTGATCTATTACATTTGATCTTGAGCTCTTTGGGGCAAAGTCTGTCTGTGTCTTAATCACATCTGTATGCTCGGATTCTAGCACAGTACCTGGAACAAAAATAGGTGTTCAGCAGAGGTTGTAAAGAGGAGTCGACCAATGAAGGCCTTCTCTTGCTCTCGCCCATTGCCAAGTGGAGTTGCCAGGATCCAACATCAGCTTCCTTTGGGGTGCGCTTGCTTTGTGGACCTGGGCCATCGGCCAGAAATGCAGAACACAACTCTGTGGGCTTTCCTGTCACAGCAATGCAGGTGTTCCCAGTGAGAACCCCCAGGAATGCCCATGCTAGGCTGGGAAGCCGCCATCTTAATTCTTTGTGTTTCACTAATTCCCAGTGTATTTGTACAAAAGAAGATAATTGCCTTGGCCCCACCTGGCAGTGGCAGTAAGTCTGAATGTCCGTGGAAGGAAGTGTGTTGTAGAAATCGTGAAGCCCCAGGAGGGTTTTTAAAAAATTGTTTTGAAGAAACACCATTTCTTTTTTGTAACTCCAAACCTTTAGAAGATGAATGACATAATTGAGGCCTGTGTCACGTGTGCTAAGAAGGACTGATGGATGGGTAACCATTTGAATGATAAGGAAATGTTTCTGATAGATCCATATGGGACACAGGGCATGTAAAACAGATTTTCTTTGCACTCTCTGCTTTGATCCTGATGCTTTTATTGAAAATCTGTTAGAAAGGGGACATTCTGAGGTGTCATATCAGATTGGAGAGAGGCCTGGAGTTGGAGTTGTAAGGCTTGGGCTGGGATTGTCATGATCACTGGGTAGAGAATGTGTCCCAAGCCTTGGAGCCTTGGTTTGCTCTCTGTAAAAGCAGAGGAATGTCTCAAAGGTTGTTGTGAGAGCAGAATAAATAAGGCTCATGAAAGGTTCCCTAAAGCATTCATTATTTTATTTTATTGCCAATCAGAAGCCATTTATATCTTCTTTCTCCATGTCAAGGTGAAATTGAGATGGTGCCGACTACTTGCCTACTTTTCTTTTCTTTCCCTTTGTGAGTCCTAGAGGCTGATGTGTTCCCCCCTGGTCTGTCATGCCTGAAGTCTTGTCCTCCCCTAGCACCCCAAGAGCTGTAGGTGCACCCTCGTTCACTCTGATTCCATGCAGGGTCTTTGAACACTTGTGTGTGCCTCGCTATTGTGTAATGGGTGGGTGCAATGTCCTGCTGCTGTCACTATAGATAGATGGATTCAAATGTTGTGCTTACAAAGGAATTAGAGTCGTGCAAGCCAAATCCAAGCCTGAACAAGATTTGATGTTGGATGAATGGTACAGGACGTGCGCTTTCAAAATTTGGCTTGAGTTTGTACAGAATGGTCATTTGAACTTTGTTTCCATGTATCCATGTGGAACATGAGAACAGCATTTTAATCTATCCTACCACATAGGAATGCCATGACAATGTGTATGGAGAGTGCTGAACTCTTTTGAAGCATGGTTATTTAAAAAATAACTAGAACCAGAGATACTGTGTGTAGATGCAGCCCGATTCACTGAGCTAGCAATGAACCACAGAATCAAGTTAGAGGAAGGTTAGCAAAAGGTCACATTTTGGGTTGGGGTTGTGACTCAGCAGTAGAGCCCTCGCCTAGCACGGGCAAGGCGCTGGGTTCGATCCTCAGCACCAAATAAAAATAAAGAAATAAGATAAAGCTATTGTGTCCAAATACAACTAAAAAAATTTTAAAAGGCCACATTTTAATAGTGAATGAGCTGTCTAGTCCCACAGTTATCACCATTCTGTTTTGTTATGATAAACGAAGTAGAAGCATCAACCAGGAGATTAAAAAATCATCTGGAAAAAATAGTAAAATGTTTCAGGACAATAGTAGCAACAAAACACATTCAAAATTAGCTAGATGGAAAAAAATCTTCAAGGTGCATATATTTTTGAGATGAGCAGCTTGGGAACAGATGACTATGACTCCTAGGTCAGTTTATTTTTTTACTTATTTTTGAAGTCTTTAAAATCTAAAAGTAGTGCTACCTTAAGTCTCTAAAATATTTTTAAATCAAACATGGACTTTCAAATTTGTAATCAAATCAGAATCGGGGCTTGTAAATGTTAGTAGTTTCGTTCAACACCTCAGTCTACAGGGTTGATTTTTCTGATCTATTTATCAACATACTAAGATTGGAAGTAATTTTGCATTGTGCTTCACTCTGAAATGTGCACCTAAGAAAGTTGCTGTATTAAGCAACATTCTGGGGAGGGAGATAAATACACATGTACCTCACACAGAAAGAAGGAAGCATACTCGTTGATGAGCTTCTATAGATTATGCAATGGAAAAGTTTTATAAAATCTAAATCAAAGCGAGGAATCTTGAGATTACAGAAGTCTCTAATGGAGAGTTAACAACCAGGGTAAGAACAGTGTGCCTCTGTATACTTGCCAATTCCCTTTCTGCCCTCATCCAATTAATCAGAAAATCATCCCAGTGTTGAAGATGTCCCGGGAATCTCGGGAATTCTTTTGCCCCCACTGCTTCCTCTGGTCTGGGCATCACCTGGTCTTAACAGGACTACAGGAGCCTGCTTACTGGTCTCCACTCTGATCAAAGTTCTGGAGCCCAGACTATTTCTCCCTGTTTGGTGACTCTCCATGGGAGGCCTCATTCTCTTGGGCTGGTGTCGCCTGGAAGCTGGAGCCAGGGCCACAGGTTTGGCTTGGCTACTGTATTAGTCTCCTGTGGCTGCTGGTACAAGGCACCACAAAACTGGGTGGCTTAAGCAAGAAAAATGTCTCCTCTCACATTTCTGGAGGCTGGAAGTCAGAGATGAGTTTTCTGGACTGAAGTGAAGATGCTGCAGAGTGTGTCCCTCATAGGCCCCAGAGAATGGTTCTTTGCCTCCTCCAGCTTTGGGGATCTGTAGGCATTCCTTGTCTGCCTCAGTGGCCACATCTCCCTCTCCTCCTCCTTGTAAGTACACACGTGATTGCCCTCCGTGTCCACCAGATGATCCAGGACAATCTCTTCCACAAAGGCTTAATTTAATCACCATTTTTCCCTCTTGTTAGGCAACACATGCAGGTTCCAGGGAAGAGGACATGGGTACCTTTGGGGGGGCATGTTTTAGCCACTGGTGGCTGCTGCTTTTCAACATCTGTAAACGACTGGGGAGATACTTCTGCCAGCTCCAGTTAGAAAAGTCCTGCTTGGATTGTGCTTGGACCACTTAACACCCCTTGGCCAGTGTGGGAAGAAGACAGTTGAGGAGGAGTGTCACTTGGTCCCAGTAGGGTAGGGGTTGCTATTCCGCAGAGAAGGGCAGGGTGGGGAGGCTGCTGCATAGACAAAAGCCATAGCTCCATTAAACTGCAGCAGGGAAATATTACAACACTAGGGGGTAAAGAAGAAAATGTGTATTTAAACATTAAAACGTCTGCAAACTGCCTGGGAACCCACAGAGCTTGCAAGATGAGTGAAGAAAGAACAAGGAAGAGGAAAGATGGGAGTTTCATGCCTGTCCCAGGTGCTCCAATTAGGCCATTAGGCAGGAGGTACCAGCCAGGTCTCATGAATGTTTTTGTTGTTTCCTTTCAGAAAAGGGATTCTGGGTTTCTCTTTTTCATCAGTCTACGATTCACTTAGCAAACTTTTTCCTCTCTGCAGAATGATAAAAATCTGGTCAAGTTTTGGGTTGTCACCATGGAGAGTTGATCCACATTGCGCTGGGACTTTCAGCCAGGTCAGGTCGGCTAGCAAACTGGTCTGTGGACAGCAGCTCGTGGCGCGCGGGAACACTTTCCTGCCGCAGGAATCGTTGTCGCCTCCAGGGGCGCTGCCAGCCCTTACAGGCACAGAGCTGACCCAAACCAGGTTGGAGCTCAGGATAAAAGAGGCCCGAGAATAGTGTTAAAATTGCAGAAACGAGAGGAAGCAGGGCCGGTTAAGTCCTTGGCCTGGATCAAAAGGCATACTAGCCGATTGCTTCCTTTTCAAGGAGCGTCATGCGCTCCCCAGAAAATGACAGCCAGGAGCAACAGTGTAAGGACTTCAGAAAGCTCCTGTCGCGCGCGCTGGCTGAGTGGGAAGAGCGCGGGGAACCACAGCTGCAACGACGGTCACGTGCTGATAGAGGTGAAGGGTTCTGGCCCCGCTTCCCAACTTTGAAACTAGAGGTGTTTATTTAAGGGGGCAAAGTGCATTCCTAGACTTGGCAGCGACTGGATACGCTGGGCTACTTCCCAAACCAGCAAGTGAGAGTTAGACAAAGGGCAGAAACTTCTCTGGCCACTTTGCCCGACACAGCGACCACCGACTTTTCAGAACTGCCAAATAGCTTTCGGGACGCGCGGGGCCCCTCAGGCGCCCGCCCCGCCCGCCTGGGTCTGGCCCCCGCCGCCCCGCACGCCTGCAGGGGGCGCCCGAGCGTGGCTAAAAGGCGCGGCCAACGGCGGGCGGCCTCAGTGGCGAAGCCAGGCAGCCTGTGCGCGGCCAGGAGCGATCGCCGCTGGGCTGGAGCGCGGCGGGCACAGCGGCAGAGCGCACAGACCAGACGTACTGCGGAGGGGACCCGACAGCGGTGCTTCCATATTCCGCTGACTTGGGCCATTGCCCCTCGGCCAGCCGCCCGCGACCCCCGCCGGCGCACCCCACGCTCTCGATGGCCCTCGAGTGCGGGGCTCCCCCGCGCGCGCCGCGCCAGCTGTCCTGGGCGGCGCTGCTGCTCCTGGCCGCGCTGCTCCCCGTAGGCTCCTCGGAGGCGGCCCCAGGTACGCGCAGCGCCCGGGCCCGGCCCCCAGGCTCTTGGCACCCTGCTTGCAGCGTCTCTGCCCACCCCACTTGTCGCTCTGGGGACCCCTGCCCCGCTTTGTGCTGGCTGTGTGTTTTGTCACTAACCTGTGCGTCCTTATCGCTCGGGTCGGGGAGCGCTGAGTTCAGGCACTAAGCGCTCTGCGCGCGAGGGAGCAACGGAACACCATCCGCATCAGGGGACTGCTTTTAACCCAATCGTCCAAAGCCTGGGGGTCGGGAGACTAGAGCCGTCTAAGTGCTCGGGGAAATTCAGGCAAAGGACAAACCAAGGAAAGAAAAAGTGACTCGGCGTTATGGAAGTGGGGTGGGGCTCTGGGTGTCATGTCTTTCTTTGCCCAGAATTTTCCTGGGGCGGTAGGTGGGCATTCTTTCCTGGAGCTCACCTGTCTTCAGGCAGGATGGCAGTCAGAGGGGGCCGCTCCAGAGAACAGAGGCAGGACTGTCCTCTGTGGGCAAGGGGAAGGAAGGCTAGCTGCCTCTGCGTTCCTTGGACCAGCCTCGCTCTTACCCAAGCCAAGCTGTGGGCAGCTGCAGTCCCGCGCGCCCCCGTCCAGGGTGGGAACTTAGGAGCTGGGAGAAGACTTTGTCTTGAGAGGAGGGAGAGGGAAGTGGGAAAGTCGCTTCCAGGAAACCTCACCCTTCCCCAAGCCAGAACCAGGACGCAAGCTTTCTTTGGGAGCAATGCACCTCAGAAGATGCCAGCGCGTTCTTGCACCCAGAGAGACAAGTCTGTGGTGGTTTTTCATTCCTAGCCTTTGGTGGTCCTGGTTTCTGCCTCCTGTGCATGCATTTTCACACTTGAAATGTGTGGCTCTTATATGTCATCAGTTTGTAGAAATCCAAGAAGACAATTTTGTTGATATTGCTCACTGCCAGCTGGATCACAAAAATTCAAATGCTATTCCAATGAGGGCTACTTGCTTTCGGATGCTATTTGGTGTCTGCATGGCTTTCTCACTACAAAGATAAAGGAAGAAAAGTTGGGGTACATAGCTTTGTGACTTTTTGGTAGGAAAAAGTGCACGTTGCTTGGCTCAAGTTTATGATGCCACATGCCACTTTTTCATAAAAGGTTGCATCAGCTGTAGGGTCCTTTTTCTCGCTAGTGATCTCTAGGAACACATTCACTGCATATTTTGTGCAGTACTTGACAGAATAAGACTGTTTTAGTTTTCCAGCTTCCCCACCTACAGCCCGCGGCTTTTGTTTTTCCAAGTTAAAACTTTCTGAGTGTTGAAAGAGTTTTTGTTTCAGAAAATGGAATCAGTGCTGAAGGAGCTATGTGGAGAGTGCAGCTTTATTCTGTTTATATTCTGCTGCCACCTCCCCCGTGGATTACATTTGAGTGTGTCTGAAGTCGGGGTTGTTTGTGAGAGCTCCCGGATCCCGCCGAGTGGTGCGCGGTTCCTTCTTTTGCCTTCTGCTCTGTAAATCACTGAGCTGTGGAATGTTGGAGTTGGAAGGCTTGCTGGCACTTCGCTCCACTGTGTTGACGTGGGATGTTCAGCAAAGTGATGACCAGACTAGAAATGGACAAAAGAGGGCAAGCACACTTCAAAATAAATATTGACCACATTTAAATCAAATCACAGAAGGACAGAAACAGAGCAACCTGCAGATAGCCCCCCTGCTGGGGGAGGAACTGGGGGGCATGCGATTTATTCATGGGCCCCTTGGGAAGGCTTGCTGACTGTCTTGCCATATGCAGCTGTAGTCACTGCTCTGGACTTGCTTTCCAGACCCTTAGCAAGGCTGTGGACACACAGTTCCCTTGCTCTCATGAAATTAATGCATGCCCCCAGCAAGCGGCTATGTCAGTCCTTCCCCTCTGCCTTTGGGGCCAGATTCTCTGTAAGGAAATTACTCAGGGCCACAGTGATGGTGGCAGACCATTATAGCTCCAGGGGGACTGTCCCTACAGCAGAAGTGATTTTAGGACACACTAAAGATCTTAAAATACCTTGCAATTTGGAGTCAATTAAAAAGCAAAATAAAATAGACAAGCAACACCCACCCCAACCCCCATCCATTCCTACAATAGGCTACTATGGAAACAATAAAATTATGATGGTGCTTGCCATCTGATATATTTTCTGAACACATGGATACATGTACACATTTATAGTGAATATCTTGTGGTGATTAGGGGTGATTTTTTTTCTTCTTTATAACTTAAAGACCCTGTCAGAGAATCCTCAAGCGCACATTATTAAAAAAAAAATTAATAATAGGATGCCATCTGCCTCTTTCCCCTTGTTGACATTTGCACTGCAGGGACAAGAGGTTGGAGGTGAAACTGCTGGTGCTGACCATGAGTCAGGGCGGGGACACTATAATACACTAATAGTTACTGAAGTTTTCAGGCCTTTGCAGTTCAAAAAAGTTATGACAGTTTCAATGAAGAATGTCTTTGGTGCACAGTAAAATTAATAATTTCACTAAGTCTCTACCCTTGAACACATGTCAATAGTGACACAAATGAATTGTGAATTTTAAATATTGTGTTATCAAACATGTTAACATTTGGAAGATCTATATAACCAATTGTACCAATAAATCCAAATGGCCAATATATCAAGATATAGTGGTACAAAATGTTACATAGATAGAAAAAAGTGCAAGATAACCCAACAAATTTTTTCTTTCTTTTCATTTTTTATTTTATTTTTTGGTGCTGGAGGTTGAACCCACGGGCTTGTGTTTGGTGGGAAATCAATAATTTGCCACTGAGCCTACATACCTACATCCTCAGCCCTTGCTCAGTGGACTTTTCCCTTCCTAGACAGGTTCTCACCATATTGTCCAGGGTGGTTTCAGATTTTGGATCCTCCTGCCTTAGCCTCCCAAGTAGCTGGGATGACAGGTGTCCACCAGGGTGGCTGGGCCCTAAAGGAATTTTAAAGTGAAAATTCTTTACTTTGTTTCAGATTCTAGGGCACAATGAACCTTTAAGAACTTCTCCTTGGGCTGTGGTTATAGCTCAGTGTTAGAGAACTTGCTAAGCATGTGTGAGGCCCTGGGTTCAATCCCAGCACTGTAAAAACAAAACAAAGCAAAATGAAACAAAACCTCCTCCAAACAAAAATAAAACAAAAAGCCCAAGAAATTCTCCTTGATGAGTTTTAGTCTAGTATAAAAGATTTTCCAAAATTATCTCAAAAGGCTATTATAATACAATACTTTTCCAACTAAATGTCTGTGAGAGGCCAGATTTTCTTCAACCAGAAAAGCATCCTGCAATTGATTAAATACATGAGCAGATCAGAGACCCAGCCATCTTCTGTTAAAGGGATTTACCAAAACATAAAAACAACAACGCTTTTCTTCTCAGGATTTCTTTCTGTTTTTTGGAAAGTGTAGTTATTTTTCATGAAAATATATTTTCATGCCAATATGCGAGGATTCATTATTGTTATTTAAAAACGGATGAACAGATACATATTTTATTTTTTATTTTTGTGTTGTCCTGGGATTTGAACCCAGGGCCTCCTGTGTGTTAGGCAAGGATGCGATCACTGAGCCACATCCCCAGCCCAACATGTATTTTAAACTTTTTTAAAGTTTGGTTTTTAGGATAGATAAGATAGACTGGTAGATAAAGATAGATAAAAACTCATATCCAAATTATGGGATTTTCATAAACTTAAGAGTGGAAAGGACTCTAGAGGCCAAAAATTTTGAGCCACTGTTATACAATTAACCTTTAAGAAACTTTTAAGCCACTGGTAGAGGGAAGTAGCTTAAAAATAAAGAAATGCATGGATTTGAGTCTAAGCACTGTCACTGATCCACTGGTGGCCTTGGTCCGCCATAGACCCAGGATAGACCCAGGGAATGGAGATTCCTTTTGCCTTTAGAAGTCCTTAGAAGCTGTCCTGTGGCCAACCTGCCTGCAGCTCTCCAGGCTTCCCCTCCACACTTGTCCTCTTTGCAAGGAAGTAGTGAATGCATTCATTTTCCTTTTGTCCTGTGCATTGGAGCCAAGCAGACAGAAGGCCTGTTCTCATCCACCGAGCACAGAATTCATTACTGTGAAATTAGAGGTTGTAATAAGATTGCAGAGTGTCAATCCATGTCCCTGGAGATTCATCACCAGACGATTCCAGAACATCTTCATTATGACCTACCAAGATTATTCATCTCCATACTTCAGTCACAAAGCCCTTTTCCCTGAAAAGAGGAGGGGAAGGGGTGAGAGTGGTGGAGTGAATGGTCTCCTATTGCTGTGTAACAGATGATCCCAGGCTTAGTGGCTTAAAATAACAGGTTTTTAAAAATCTTATAGTTTTAGAGGTCAGTATTCCAAAAGGCATCTCTCTGGGCTAAAATAAAGGACTCTAAAATCAGGTTGCTCTGGGGGACCATTGGGGAGCAGTCTGTTTCCCTGCCCTTTCTAGTATCTAGATGTGTCCACATTCCTTGGCGCTGGGGACTAGGAGGAAGCCAACCTTGGGGACATTACTCTTCCACCTCAAAGGGAGAGGGGCATGGGAGCCTAGAAGCAAGTGGTCCAGGAGTGACCCCATTGTCCTTGGCTGATTAAGAAATAGAGCTCTTTTAATAGTTCCTATGGAACTCAGGGATGCCTTAGGTTATAATTAAACCTCTTATCAGAAATTTTTATTTCAGTTAAAAAATGCAGAGCTGAGTATTTAAGGCATAAAATTAAAAGAGAGAAAAGAATAGTTCATGTCTGTGTTTACTGTGAATGCATGAATGTCGTGTTAGGATGCACACTAAGGAATACCGCTGGGCTTTTGGGGAGGATGGGGAAGAATGGGGTAGCTGGGGTGCGGTGGTGGCTGTTATTTCTTCCACATCTTTTACCAGCGTTAGCAGACATACACGGGAGCATTTGGAACCAGGGAAGCTTTGGTTATGCATGTGATCAAGCTTCTTTTTTCCTTCCTCCTAAAAGCTGTCCTTGTATTTGGTACTTGGCATGGTCCTGCCTGGGCCTGGCAGACGGCGGCCCTTAGAGGGCGCTCCCGGTCTTCCGGAGGCGTTTCCACCTCCCGCGGGCGCCTCCAGTCTTCCTGCTGGAAAGCCTTACTTAGAGGTGTGTGTGGCTGTAGAGAGAAGATGACAAACATCTGGTTATCACCTTTGCTCTTTTCTTAGCACCTGCCCCTTTTGCAATTTTGATACTCATTGGAGCTTCCTTCAGATATTAACTTGGAAAGGACAAATCACTCTCAGTCAGTATAACTGTCTATCAGCAGTTTTCAACTAACCACTAATAAGAAAGGAATTTGAAGTCTCCAGGGTCAGCAGCCGGCAAGCTGTTGGGGTACCGCTGGTGCCTCTGCGGGCACAGGCCAAAGTGCAGCAGCTGGGAGATGGGGCAAGAATAAGGGATGTGGGAAGGGCAGGGCTGGGGAACTCCCTCTCCGCCCAGATAAGCGCTTTCCCTGCTCTCTCCCTTCTACCCTCAAAGCTTATTTTTGCACCAAAAGAGAATAATGCAAACTATTCTACTTTTTCTAATTAGAGTATACAATGCAATGTACTATAGACAGCTACGCTTATAAATGTAGCAGAATACCCTGAGCACTGTTAATGTTGATTAGGAAGGAGAAAATACTCACATTTTCCTACTGAGGTCTCTCTCCTATTCGTGGTGGAAATGTTTCCATTACTGCATCGTCATAACTGATCAAGTACGATCTACAAAACTCTGTTTTCATCTTTATGAGGAGTTCCTAGGTGTGCATTTATATTTCCTTTTAATAATAACTGGTGATTGAAGTGCTTTGAGTGTACCTTTCCAGGCATGTTAATTTATTTAATTTTCACAGCCACCTTGTGAACTTGGTGACATTCTCTTTTCCTCCCATGGGAACTGAGTTCAGAGTAGTGAACTGGTTTCCTGAAACTCATCATTTAGTTTGTGCTCGACCTGGGCTTTGGAACGTGATCTTCTGAACCCAAGTCCTGCAGTCTTCCTGCCGACTGTGTTTCTGCCTGTTTCCCTTGCTTCCTACTGTAGCCCGGGCACAGCCCCTATATTGCTGATCTGCTGAAACACCCTTCTCTGTCTGCTCTCCTCACATTCTGCCACACACAGAAGTGTGTTGAACGGTGTAGGGTTTACCTGAAGATGAAGTGGCAGTGAACCTGTCCCTGCTACAAAACAGATTTGGGGTGTGGCTATGAACAAGGTCCTCCTTGTGGGGAGCCTGATTTGCATGGAGATTCTGTTGAAACTGTCCCTGTCGGCTCCTTAAGGCCAGCATACTGTGCCTAAGCCATTGCGTAATTTCTTTGCGGTTTAACACAGTGGCTGTCTGTGAATGCTCCACCCTTAGGAGGGAGACCACAGCTGGGAACCTGTCAGGACTGTATTGAAATGAAGTGGTTCTTTGAAGTCACATTTTGTGCTAAGACATTCAAATTTGTTTCCTGGGCAGCACTGGAGTCAAGGATCAATGAAATGTTAGTTGCTGACCTATAAGGTCGACAGGTCCCTCCCTCTGAGTGGTGGTGAGGCTAAGATGAATGATATTATGTTTTGAAGTTGTAAGAAGAATGTGTCCTTTGAATGCTAGGATTTGATTTTTAGGGGAAGTTTTCTGGTGTTGTACCCCTTTATCCAGTTTTTTAGGACTGATTTGTGCCTTGTGACTTTGGCAGGTCATAAGTCTTCAGGCCTCAGTTTTCTCATCTGTGAAATGAAAGGAGTGACCTAGATATTACTAAGGGCCCTCTAATTCTGAGGGAGTCTCCATTGGGAGGACATGCGTTCTGTCAATTGGCCAGTGTCGATACACCTCCGACAAAGGGCTACAAAGTCAAAAGACACAGCACGCCGATGGGGCAGAGGGTGGGTGGAGCCCAGGAGAGGGGATGCCATTAGAACAGATGGACTTGAATCAACTGGAAGGTCAGGACACTGTGCTGAGCTGGGTCTTGGAGAGGGCACGGGCATTAGTTAGAGAAGGAAGGCAGGAAGGACAAGTCTGGACACATAAAGACGTGCGTGGGGTACTGTGAGCGTTTAGCATGGCTCTTGCAGGGTGGTGTGGGATCAGGTGACAGTCAGGGTAAGGGGGTGGACAGCAACCAGCTCAGGAAGGTCCTGGAGTTTGACCTTAATCCAATAGTGGTCACTGAAGGAGGGTCTGCAGTACTGTATGTCCCTGGTTCAGTGGGGTGGTGCGGGCAGCCACGGGGAGGAGGGCTGGGCACTGCTGAAGGGGCCACTGTGCCCGTGTTCACTGTGTCTCGGGCTTCTTTTATATTTTCTTACTTATTTTGGGTTTGGGGTCTTCTTCTTTTCAATCTAGATCAGAGGTCAGCTCCTACTGTCTATGCCTTCAGTCCAACCTCATTTGAAGAATCTTCTTTGTGCCATGTTTTCTGAAATGGCTCACATATTCTAGAAGGACCCCACACTGGAAAGGGTCCAGGCATCACATTTGGGCATCTGGTGGGTGAATAGTTAAGACAAGTTCCTGGGACATAGAGTACATTGGCCTCAGGGCTGGGGCTGTGGGCAGAATTCAGTGCGGTTTCCAAGGGAAGACCCTGTGTGAGTCACTCAGGAGTTGGACCAAAGAGGAAACCAACGGTTATAATCTCTTTAGTCTGAGCATGGGCCCCTGACCAAGTGTGGCTCTGGGTCCCTCATGTGCTGAGCCTGAGGCTGGAGCTCCTCAGTGTTGGGATAAACACCTGAGAAGGTTGTGCAGTGACAGCTCCTAATCTGTGATGACACCATGTTTGTCTGGAGATGATGTCTCACAGACAGTCCCTGGCTGAAATTCACAGACTGGCCAGGGGCAGCAGATGTGGATGGGGGCCAGCTGTCAGGTGTGGTGTCCCTGATGCTGGGGAAAGCCCCCCAGCCGGGCAGGGGCAGGCAGCCGCTCACTGTGAGCTGCACTCGGAGGAACCTGGTGGGGCTGCTTTTGACAAAAGCTGTGTGACATTTGCCCTCCCTGGGACAGATGGGTTCTTGGGGCAATGATGGGCACAGCTGCTGTGGCCGCAGACTCTCAGGGAAGCCACCTCCTTGGAATATTTTATAAAATCAAATCGCCTGCAGAGAAGGAGATTTGGGCATGCTTGGGCATGTGCTGGTGAGGACACATCGCACTCAGGGGACAGCAGCGTGGGGTGACTTTCTCTGGGAAGGCAGGTGGCTGCGTTATTGTCAAAGCAGCTTTGTTCTGCCGATGTGAGGCGCCCGTTCCCTGCAGGCTGAGGTCAGGGCTCTGGGCTTCGCTGTAGGTTTTGAAGTCCGTTTTTAAAAAACCTGTGTTTGAGAGTAGTTGTGGCATCCTGTGCAGCTGAGGAAGCATGCCAAGGTCCCTAGGACCCTGCACCCAGTTCCCCCAAAGGCACCGTCTGGCCTCGGTGTAGGACAGTATCCCAGGCTGTCTCAGTCAGCTATTTTGCTGCTGGGATTATAGGATCCAGCCAGCACAATTGTGGAGGAGAAAGAGTTTATTTGAGGGCTCACGATTTCGGAGGTCTCAGTCCGTGGAAGGCCGGCTCCATTCCACAGGGCTCAAGGTGAGACTTAACATCATGGCAGGAGAGTGTGGCAGAGGGAAGCAGCTCACATGGTGATCTGGAAGCAGAGAGAGAGATTCCACTCTCCAGATACAGATATATACCCAAAGCCATGCCCCAATTCCCACCTCCTCCAGCCACACCCCACCACATCAGTTACCCTGAGTTAATCCCTATCCAGGGAGTAATTCACTGATTTTTTATGTTAAGACTCTAACAACCCAATGGTCTCTCCTTTGAACCTTCCTGCGCTGGCTCACGTGTGA
Organism: Marmota flaviventris; assembly: GCF_047511675.1. Lineage (NCBI taxonomy): Eukaryota > Metazoa > Chordata > Mammalia > Rodentia > Sciuridae > Marmota > Marmota flaviventris. Next base: position 8,208,644 of record NC_092503.1, on the reverse strand, counting down.
ACTTTTGGGGGACACCTCACAGCCAAACCATGATACAAGCCAAGCTGGTGTTGGTTCCATCCTCTGGCCTTCCCCAGTTCTCCACGCTCTCATTTCTTCACAGGTGTGTGTGTGTGTGTGTGTGTGTGTGTGTGTGTGTGTGTGAGAGAGAGAGAGAGAGAGAGAGAGAGTGACTGGATCCCACGTGGAGGTTGTGTGACCACCACCACAGCCAGGACCAGGAGAGTTCCAGCAGAGGGACTCTTCCTGTTGCCCCTCCATAGCCACGTTCTCCTCCCTTCCTCCACCCCAGCCCTGGGCCACCACTGATCTGTTCTCTCACTTTGTGATTTTATTATTTCAAGAGAGTCATATAAGTGAAATTATAGGGTTTATAACTCTTTGAAATTGGAAAAAGCCTATTTCAAAAATATATATTTATTTTGCCTATTCTTGCAATTCCTATGGATAGCTTGCAAATGTCTGTATGTGAACCCAGATAACCACCATATGTAATTTGCCATCACGGGGAAATGCCATTTCCATCCCACCAAGTCATCTGACCTGATTACTGTAGTAATCTCCCCCCGAATCCCCTCCTTCTTCCCTCTGTCTCTACACTCTGGTGTCAGAACAGCAACCACAGTGATTCTCATGAGGCAGAATCAGGGCCTTTGCACCTGCTGTGTTCTTTGCTTGAACAACTTGCCATCAGCACCCATGGGTGGGGTCCTCATCTGGTTCAGATTCTTTATGCAGCCTTGTCTTCTCACGAGCCTGACTCTGACCCCCTTCCTGCCTGCAATATTGCAATCCCGTCTGTACCCCAACACTTCTTGTCCCTGCTGTTTATCCACACCCTTCTCACCACCTGATATTCAGGTATTTTGCTAATCTTGTTTGGTCATGGGTTGTCCTCTGCTGCTGGAATGTGACCTTCGTGAGGGCTGTGCATTTGGCTGCTTTTGTTCACTGCTACATCCTCAATGCCTTCAGTGCTGCCCACACACAGTAAAGGCCTGGTGGGGGTGGGGGTCTTCTGAGTGATTGGATGCATCTTCTTTGGTGCTAATCACACATGATACACATTAAATGTACTTATGAGTGCTGGCCTTCTGCCAACAGGATCCATGGGGGGTGCTGGTGGATGTGAGACAGCCCCTGCATCCACGTGGGGTCAGCACTAGCATTGTTAAGAGAGTTGGCTTGTGTTCAGTGCAACCTGCAGCTGGAGGGAGGAATTCTGTTTACCTGGTGTGTCTGCACCCCAGCCCTGCCGCAGCAGAGTGCACAGAGTAGCTGGCTTGAAATGACAGAATCATTCTTCTCCAGTGCTGGAGGCTGGAAGTCTGAGATCTGTGGTAGGTGGAGGCGTTCCTTCTGAGGCCTTTAGCAGGGCGTCTTTCCCTGCCAGTTCCTGGTTCCTGGTGGCTCCATGGCTTGTAAATGCGTCTCTGCAGCCTCTGCCTGCGTGTCATGTGGTGGTTTCCCTGTGTCTTCTCTTCTTATAGGGACATTAGTCTTGTTGAATCAAGGCCAATCCTCACCCATCGTGACTTGGTTACCTGGACAATGACCCTGTTTTTAGATGAGATCACATGCATAAGAGCCAGGGGTCAGGACTTCCATATATCTTTGGGGGACACAATCACCCACAAGAGTTGATGGGCCGGGCAACATGGTTCCCGTTCAACATGGGTCATAGTTGAGAAGATGAGCTCCCTGGGTCACATTGTGTGTGTGAACTCTCAAGGAGTTCCAAAGACCTGTGGACATTCATGGGGGCTTAATTCTTAGATGGCACCTGGCTGGTCCATCACCAATAAACTAAGTGATAAATGACTAACTCAGATCTTCTATGGGCAAGTCACTGCTGAGGGCCTCGATAAATTGCTGAGGCCGACCTCGAACTTGGTGGTCCTCTTTCCTCAGCCTCCTGAGTCTCTGGGATTACAGGTGTGTGCCACCTGGTGGCCCTCACCCAGCAACTTCATTCTGCACCTTTCTGATAGTCTGGGAGAATGAAAGCATCTCCCTGTGAATAACAGCACGCAGAAGCCACACAAGCACCTACGGATTTCTGAGCAAACCGCGCAGGAGGCTCTCGGTCCTCGGACTGACCTCATTTCCACAATTGCCTCACAGCTACATTTTTAGCTCTAGCACTCAGGGAGGAAGACATCTGGACGACAAGACTCAGGTCACGCATCCGTCTTGTAGAGAACGAGGGTTTTGATTTGAAGTCCATGAGATGAGTTCCTTGGGGTCTGCTGGTCCGCTGAAATTGCTGTGTGTTTTCATTACAGGACACCATTCAGCACATCCCGAGAGGCCTGGATCACAGAGAGGGCTTGACCAAATGTCCTCTTGGAATTCAAGCCAAGGAGAACAGTGGCCCAGGGCTCCCACGAGGGGGAAATCTCTAGTAAGCCCTCCTCAGATCCCCTGATGCCACTCTTTGTTCCCTGACCACCAGCTTCGGGAGGACTTCCTTCCCCAGCCCTCTGGACCCTGGGAATGTCTGTTGTTGGTGGCACTCAGCTGATATTAATGCCTGAGCTGCTTCCATGTGCTTCTCAGTGGTTTGAAGACCATGGCTTTGGTGGTGGATTTTGGATATTTGGAGTAAAGAGCTCATATTCTGGGGTAGGGCCTTGCTTAGTAAATGTCACCAACTGACAGCACATCCACAGTCGTAACCTCCAAAGGTGGACACATGAGTGTCCACATGCTCACTGGGTCTCACTGCCTAGTCACAGAGCGTTGAAGACTCTGGATTCAGACTGATAGGCAGGCTGAAGGGCGGAGGTCGGATCAAGTTAATTGAGTTTCCTTTCCACCCTCGAGATTTAAAAATTCTAATTCAAAGTATTTTTCCAAGATGAAGGCAACCGAGGAGATTCCCTGCTGTGAGGAGGGAGAATCCGCTGAGAGCCGAGGTACTGGGAAGACTGAAGGTCATTTTCTATCACAGCTGCCCGGTGGGTGGCTCTTCTTCCTGGTCTCATATCTCATATTTTTTAGTGCTTTTTGCCGCAGTCTGGCTGGGCACAATCAGGAGCCACTTGTCAAAAGAAACTAACTTTATTTTTAGAACCACACATGCCAAACAAAACAGCCTCTCAGGAAAAACCCTCAGAGCCTCAACTGCCACCACCGGCTTTCCACAAGCCTCTCTCTCCCTCACAAGCTTCTCTCCACCTCCCACAATCCTCCTGCTCTTGAGGCCGATTGGATGGGTCACGTGGGCGGAGCCAAAAAAGTCCCCCAATGAGCAGCTCCGTGGTCTGAAAGGGCAGGGAAACAGCCCAATGAGCATCACCGCAGAGGAGCCAATCAGCTAGATGTTGCTGGGGTGGCTGTGAGCCAATCATCAGCCGGCAGCTGGAAGTTTGCTGAGGCCCCTTGGCTGTGGCTCTCAACACTTTTGATGTTCTCTTTTGTTCTTCCTTGCATCAATCCTATAAGGTAAATTGGGTAGCTGTTAGCTCCATTTGTAAAAAAGGAACTAATCAAATTTGATAGGTGCAGAGAGAAACTTGAATGGCATATTTGCTTTGTTTGGGCATCCTGAAGTGGGCAGATGAACGAACTAGATGAAGAGGAAAATGGGCTCTTCTCAGCCTTTGCTGGACATCGATGGACAGTCCGTCTTCCTAGAGATCTTTCCTCTCCTGGCTTCCATCATGGCAGCTTGTCTTCTGAGTCTCCTCTTTGCCACTAATATTTAAGATTTAAAATGTCTCCTGGTCTTCCTGTCATCCCAGACATCTGTGTTCTTGTGCCCCTGAGATGTGAAGCAGAGAGTTGAACGTGCGTAGCTTGGAGAATCCAGGGTGGGGTTGAGAACTCGAGAGCCGTCAGCACGCGGGTAGAGTTTGCAGTCCTAGGACCGGATGAGCTAAGTTAGGGAGCAGAGTCAGAGGGAGTGCAGGAGAGAAGAAGGGGGGCCAGAGATCGGGCATTGGAGATCTAGCAAAAGGGACCAAGAGGGAAGGGCCAATGACGTGGAGGAAAATGCAAGGATGTGGTGCCGGAAGCTAGGAGAAGAGGTTCTTGCAGGAGGAGAATCACTCAGCTGTGGTTGGAGGGAGAGGAAGTTGAGGACTGAGAGATGAGGCTGAGATGAAACAGAGAATCTTCTAGACACTCGGGAGGTCTGGTTCAGTGCACTGAACCCAGGCTTTCCCATGACTTCAGCGGCTCCTGATGGCTTTCAATTTTGCATCTTTGGTTCTGATTTCTTCCGGGCCTGCATCGATTGCTTTGAGTTGTATTTGCATCTGAGAGGCAATGAAGGGGTAGGAGGAGCATGGTTGTGGTTTGGGTGGGTCTGGGTCTGACGGTGGTCGCTGACAAGCTGTAGGCATGTCACTTCACCCTCTAGGCTCAGCCTGAGGTCGCTGGTGTGCAGGGCACTGCGTGGAAAGGCGATCGATGGAGGGGGAAACCGTCTCGATGGTGTGGAGGTCTCATCACTGCTGTATCCCCAGTGCCTGGCTTAGAAGCAGAGGCATAGTAGGTGCTCAGTAAATATCTGTTGGCCAAATGAGCAAAATGGCCGAATGAGGCAGGTCACCAGCCAACGTTCCTTTCCTTTCTTCTCCTTACTTCCTCATGATTCTTTCTGTATCAAGAGGAACTCACTGCATGGGTCTCAGCTCTTCAGGTGTGCAGAGCCTTCCTCCTTCCTTCCTGAGAGATGACTTGCTGTGCCACCCTCGGCATTAAGAGATGATCTGAAAGACTTTGAGAACCATCACTAGGAACCTGGCTGTCCCTGGGTCCTTGTGACAGTGACTTCCCTCACGCTGACATCTGCTGGGCTTCATTACTACCTCCCCTTGACACTAGCCTTGCCTCTTCCGAGGGATTTTTTCAGGAGTGTTGGGAGCTAGATGAGCGTGATCCCAGGGACAGGCCCAGTGGTCTACATAGTTAGACAATGACTTTCACATTTCGGGAAAAGGAATGAGTTTCCGGGAGTTTTCTCTGGCCAGCATGCCAAGCAGTTTGTAGTAGGCTGGGTTTAAGCTGGACCCGCAAACAATGGTAATTCTTCAAGAAACTATTTCTTGGTTGTGAATTGAATTTGAAGAATGTGCAAAAGAGTCCCACAAAAGCCTGGAAAGTCCCCGTTGCTCCCTGGGTCTCTGCTGGTGTGTCCAGGGCAGGCGTGAGCCCTGCGCTCTGGGTCTGGCCCTGACCATTTGCTCTTTACAGCCCCTTGTATTCTTGTTGTTATAAGTAAGTACATTCATGGACTCCCTCCCGACCGTTCTGGAAAGCCAGTGGGGGAGATGGGGGAAAATCTTGACTTTTTCCCTGCAACAGTAGCTTTTGCTTACATTAGTTTCTAAATAAAATGTCCAGAGATTTAAAACCTCAAATCCTAATGACCGAGTTTTGCCAGCTCCGCTGGTCAGGAGCGCTCCATTCTCTGACTGTGTCATTTGGGGACAGACGTATGTACTCAAGCCGATGGCAGACTGACAAACAAAGCACGGTCGTTGTCAAAATTAAATTCTTGGAGTGAAACCCTTAGAAACAATAACCAGAGAGATCAACGTTAAAGCAGCTCTATTCGGAAATCCAGAGGCGAAGTCGTTGGATTTTATAGATCAGAAGTGACGGCTGTCGATTTGGGCTCCTGATCACACAATGTCCAATTAGTAGCCGCTTAGCACAGGGAAAGGGCCTACTGGCTTCCTTGTGAACTTGGGAGCAGAGAGGCCAGGACTGGCTTGGGGACTTCTCAAGGACCTCAGGGACCCAGGAGTGTCCCATGTGCCTACTCTGCCACCACTGTCCATGTCATTATTCTCAAGCATGTCACCTTGTGTTGCAAGACGGCTGCTGCATCTCCACGTATCACACTGACATCCCAGGAGGGGAAAGGGGGGAGGAAAATACAGAAGGCCACGAGCACATTGCAGGCGAGCCCACCCTCAGAATCCTTTGCTGGAAGTGATAACCTCACCTTGTCCTTAGCTACACTCCTTTGCATTTGTCCTCACTGCAAGGGAAATTGACAAGTCACCCTGTGGGGACATTTGCCTTCCAGCCTGTAAGGTACAGGAAGACATGGGACAAAGAAAATTCTGGCCTGGCCTTGGGAGAGCCACATCGAAGTGTCCACCATGGCAGCTTCTGAATCCCATGCTAGTGGATAAACTCACCAATTAGGAAACTTGACTTGACGGAGAGTCATAAAACCCCACTTAAACAGGCCAGAGAACATCTAGAGGGAGAAGCCAGATTTGTTTTAAGAGTATTTGTTGGACAAACTACAGTCAGTCCTGACTGATTTGAGAATTTCATTTTTGCTCTGCCCCTTGCTGTTTATTTCGAAATAGAATTCCTTGATGCTTCACTTTATGGTTAGGTTTTGTTTTTCTGCTTGGTTCTTTCCACATTGGAGAGGAGTGGGAGGGAGCGGATGAAGGGGTGACGTGGGTGAACATCAGTGGGCTCTCTTCCACTCCGGGTCCCCTCCCAGCACACACACACAAGTGAAGAACTTTGTGAGGTGCCATTAACCCTCGGGGTGACGCGAGTCCTTGGGATCAGGGGTTCTCACTGCCAGGAGCCCTGCGTGGAGGCGGGGGCTCTCTCCTGGGACGCTCTCTCCGGGCTGCAGCAGTACCTGGCTGCCTCCTGCGTGACCAGCTTATGTGTAGCAGCCAGGAGGAGCCGGGGGACATGGGTGTTGGTTGTGGTTTCTAAAGTTCAGGCGTAAGGGTCACCTTTTTGCTTGGCATGAGGCCACTTGAAACTCGCCAAGATGGACCCTACTTCCATAGAGACAACAGAAGCGGTGGTGGCACTGACAGTCCGTGGGGACAGCAGTGTGCTCTGACATAAGATCGGCAAGGGGCTCCCAGTTTGAGATTTGGATAGTCACCATTGGGCTTCTTTGAGCTGATGAGGGAAAAAATGTGATTCACAATTGTATCCAGTGACATTCAGGGCCTGCAAGAGCACATTGGTATGTACTGGGATTCGACCTCCTTGTTTGAATAAAATGATGCTTTGTTGTTATGGAAAAGCTGGAAAATGCCAGAGGGGCTGGGAACAACCTCAGGGAATTCAGGTTTAGCAGTGGCAGCTGGAGAGGTGAGCCCCGTGGTCCAGCAGGCTCCTATGTGCACCACGGAGAGCTGATAGCAGCCAGGAGTAGGGGTGTTGTAGCCCAGGCCCTTCTGAGTCTCTGTAGCTGTTCAGCTGTGCACACCACCCGGTCAAGGTAGATGCACTTTTATTTGGTGGGGCGGGAAGACTAGAACCATCAGTCAGCATTCTCTGGGGAAACTGGGGTTTGAGGAATACAAACCAGGGGACGTCTGCACAGCTGGGGCTGTTTCCTGGGCTGTCCTTGACCTCCTGGGGGACCTGGACATCTGCTTGTCTTGAGGTTTCTTCCTGACTGACGACAGCCCTGTGTGGCTTCCCCTTGGTGGGGTCAGAGGTTTTGTGTGCAGAACTCTCTGAGCTCCCTCGAGTGTTTTCTGAGTTCAGACCCCAGAGACCCAGAGTTGGATCCCTAAAAAACCAGTGTGGAAACGCTGTAGTGCAGCCTGGGCAAGCTGGGAGCCTCAGCACAGGAGCCAGGCTATTGTTTTAATCCTCAGTCTGTCTACTCAACACCGCCTCCTGGGGAAAGTGGGCCATCTGTACATTTGTCCGGTGTTACTTTTATGTCACACAGTCACAAAACAGCCTGTACTTTTCAGTTTTCTTTTCCCCCTTTGGTGGGGGAAGGGGAGGTCATGATTCTTTAGCAAATATAATTCCAAGATCCATTTGAAAAATTATTTAAAATTCAGTTGGTCCTTTCCGTGTTTTGATAACTTGTTGACAACCTTCTGGAGATTTCTGAATTTTTAAATTTTCCTGTACTCTCTAGTATTATATGGGTAACAGCTGAGTTTCCCTCCCTTTCTTCAGTCTCAGAGTCCTGTATCACATGGGTTTCTACCCCCAGGCTGTGCTGTAATTTTAGGACCTCCTAACTTTTTCTGGCTTAATCTCCTAGATTTTTGGTCGAAGACTCTTACTTACACTGAGACCTGTGTTTTCCTCGTTTTAGAGTCTGGGAATTATTTGGCGGTTTCCAGTGGAAAGTAAAACTTGAATTTCAAACACAGATGAAGCGGGGAGGCTTGTGCAAACATGAAGGTTTTGTTGCGTTAGAGAGCGATCTTGGGTATACTTGAGAAACAATTCTGGCATTTTCATTTGAGTTTTACCAGGCTGGTCTACTTGAAGAGCCCTTGTGTTCCTCTGGGAGATTTCTTTGTAACTGAGGCTGTCCTCACCTGCTCCGGGCTGGGTGGGCTGCAGTTGTGCTCAGTGGGGAAGGGCCGTCTCTGCCAGCCGGTGTTGGCCTTCATTTCTTTGGGTGGGTCTACCCTGGCTTCGGGGTAGATTCAAAAGGTTATTTTTGACTTTCACAGGAGATTTTACTGAAAGTAAAATTAGCTGGCCCCACCCCTTTGGTGTCTGGTGAGGGCCCTGCTGACTGCACCGCAGCATGGCAGAGGAGGGGTAAGGGCACCAGCCTCATGCAGAAGTGCCAAGCATACGCATGGCCTCGCCTAACCACAGCCCACTCTTGGAGAACTAACCAGGAACTATATTAATTTAAGTACTATGTTAATTCTTCTGAGGGGCATGCACCAGTGACCTAACTACCTCTCCCTAGGCTCCACCTCTTAAGGGACCCACCACCTCCCACATTGCCACATGGGAAACCAAGCTTCAGCCCACGAGCCTAGGGGGAGAGTCTCCAGTCAGATCCAAACCTCGGCGACTCTAACCATTGCCCAAGCTCTCTCTTCATCCCCAGTCCCCTCTGTGTGGGACACCAAGAGCTGGTCTCACCAAGTCCCAAATCCCCCTTTATAGCCTCTTGGACAGAGATCAAAGGCAGCAAGTCCACTGGAACTCTGGGCACTCTGGGGTCATGTGGTCACAGGCCTGTTGCCAGAAGAACTGGGGGAGGCTTTGCTGGATGGACAGAAATAATGTGTACCTTTTACAGAGCTCTTTGGATTCTTTGTTTTTAGAGAGATTTTTAGGGCTTGGAACTGAAAAGATGGAGGCAAGTGGGGAACTTTGGATCCGACTCTTCTTACTTTGGGGCATCCTAAAGGATCTGCACCAATTTCAGGGAAAAATGGAGGAGGCTGCCATTGCTGAGGAGCCCTGTCCCCATCTGGGCACTGAACGAATTGCCTCTGGCTGGGGCCAAACAGATTAAGAAGCAGGAAAGATATTTAGACTTCATTTTGTTTATAAGCTATAAGACAAAGAATGTGTTACTTTGGGACTTTGAATGTTACTTGGGAATTTTGTGATGGGGGACTTTTATATGAAAATTGGGACTTTTTTATATTGCTGGTCTCACATTATTAGAACATAACCCTCATTTCATCGCTTGAATTCTTGTGGTCTCTTTTGGACAGCACAAACTGGGCAAAGTTTGGGACTGGAACAGAACAGGCCAGGAGTGGATTTTGTCCTATTGGTCACCTTGGCTTTGGAGTTGGCTAACAAGTGAGCCTCACTCATCTCGGAGCCTTCTGGGGTCTGGAGGGTGGGATTCCCTACCAACAACCCCAGGAAGACACGTGCTGGACATTGATGGAGATGGGGGTGGCTCCCGAAGTTGGGGTGAGCTCTTCCTGATCCTTACTCTGAGGAGCTTTTGCAGATGGACCACAGGTTGATCATCACACCCAGTGGGGGCAGAGCGAGCCAGCCAGCGAGGAACGTGAGAGGGTGTTAGGAGGACTTCCATTCTTCTCCTGTTTCACCAGGAGCCATCACTAGAGTGACACATCTGGCCTCTCTTCTATCCCATACTCCTCTGCTCCATGGCGGGCAGAGAGAGTTCGACCTCCGCTGCATGACTTTCTCTACCTGGGGATGTTAATGGATGGAAGCCACAGGCTTGTGTTTCTCCTCGGAGGGTCTGCTTTCCTGTGGGTGGCTGCATTCGGCTCTGCTCTGGCTCCCAGGTGGGACTGGCCACGTTGGAGTGCAGGCCCATAGACTTCTGTCCCTGCCTGGGAAACAGCAGGCTCAGCATCCCATCTGGGTTCACCCCATGGCCCAGAACTGCAGTGGGGAGACAGGGAGCACACAGGGCAGTGGGGTGGCATGTTAGAACCACATCCTCTAATTAGACTTTATCAGCAATAAATCTGCTGCTTTGATTTCTGATGTCTTTATCTATTTCCCCCGTTGGGTATTGAGTTCAAACATTCATCATAAACAATTTCAGACTCCATGCTTCAAATTGAGGAAAAACTGCTGCATACAAACTTTTAGTTTTGGTGTGTAATTTGTATTTATTGGTGCAGTAGAATCATATAGGCCCCTTTATATTGCTTGTTCAAATGTATACTGCTCTCTATTTGAGATTTAACCAGTGGTTTTAAGAATCAGGGGACTTGTGTCATACAGTATGACCAGGAGCAGTAAGGTGCAAAGAGTATCTCAAATCTACTTTTCAGACTTGATTTTGAAATCCAGTCAAACCAACTTTTAGTTCTTTAATTTTCTTCATAAATCTTTGGTAGAAAAGTGAAAGAATAAATAACATTTGTTTTTCTTACCACTACTGCATTAGTAATTGACTCAGAAAATATTTGGTTCTACCCAGCCGGCATGGTGGTAGGGGGTTTTCCTCCCTCAGCTGTGGGTTTTAGCTTCAGTATCTGGAATGATCATGGCAGTGGAGGCTGATCCAGGGCAGTTACAGAAAGTAAAAACCTTGGAGGTTTATCAGTTGCTACTAGTTTCTAGATGGTGAGTCATGTACCTCATACTTACTAAATGCCAACCCTGCGTCCACACTTTCACTGGTGCAGTCCATTTAGGGGCAGCCTAAAATCAGCCAGCTTCAAAGTTACAGTGGAGCAAAACCAAGGGTCTGAGAAAGTTCTTCCTTTGCTTCTCCCTGGGCTGTTATTGCTCTTGGAATTCCTCTTTCCCTTCCATCCACATTCCTTTCTTCTTTTACTAACCTGGAGGGCTTAATGAAGTCATTATATGGCTTTTAAAGAGATGAAACACAACAAAGAAACAAACCAGTGGAAGAAAGTTTCTGTTATGGATAACAGCCCCTAAGCAGGGCTTCCCAGGACCCGTGTCACCCGTGACGTGTTTTACGACTCTGGATTTTCCTTCTCTTTATTCTGAGAAACTGCCCTTGACAGAGTTTGTTTCATCCGTGTGGATGTGTCTGTGCACTTGGCGATGGTTCTGAGCGTCCGACTTGGGTGCTTGGGTGGTAAGGTCTGAACCAAGTGATTGAGCAGCAAGGTTCTGAGTTTCATTTTCAACATGTTCAGCTGGACACTCACATGGGACTTTCATAAAGGTGTAGGGAATACTGGTGTGGACTGGTTAGTCTAGAAACAGGGGTGTGCAAGTCATCAGTTTTGCTAGCCTCTGGGGCCTGGGTAGCACCCACATTGCCCTCCCCAAAGTCACTCTGGGGTTGGTCTTTGTTATCTCTTGGAGCCCAACCCAAGGTTCTTCCAGAATCTTTGGGTCTCTCAGGGAAGGGAATGAGGTCTGGGTACAGGATGTGGTTCCTTGGCAAATCTCTATCCTTGCCTTCAGGGCTGGGATGGCTCAGTTCTTTTCCATACTTCAGCTTTTGTTTTAATTTCTAGACTCTCCTCATGGACCCAGACTCACAGAGGAGCATCTGGATTGAGACTGAATGTCAGGAGGTTATCTGGATCAGCAGCTAAGAGGTTTCTCCGGGGGTTGAGGTGGAGGAGGCTTCTGGCCTCTAATAGAGTCTGGCCAGCTGAGTTTAGTAGTGTGTGTGTGCATGTTTCCCCATACAGTGTTTTTCAAAAGTGGAAGTAATTACCAATTGATGTAGAATCGAGAGATTTCACACAAAATCAGGATTTCTAGTTTCTTGGGGAGGGGGAGGAACAAAGCCAAACAAACAAAAACACAGAATATCTGATGATCTGGGCCTAAGTTCCTTTTTATCAACAGGAGCCTGAGTCTGAATGTGCTTCAGGTGGCAGGTCCACTCTCCGTGGGGTGTCCCCCTTTCCTGTCTTCCTGCCCTTGTAGGCATTGGAGCTGGAGACCCTCAGGCTCATCTCATTAGTGTGACATCCTTTGCTTCAAGCTACTGAAGTCAGCCCTGAGTGTGGTCAGCAGAGGACGTCAGAGGGAGAAGATGAGGGAGGGGCGGGTGAGATATTGTGCTCCATTGGCTCCCAAGAGTGGAGCCTGCAGATGTTGGTTAGGTTGGCTCTGAGGACTTAAGTCAGGGCTCAGGCTTCCTGAGGAGTCCATCAGCTCTGGAGAATTTCTTGAGTCCTGTCTGCTGAACCCTCCAGGGACAGGCATTGCAGAGGTGTTAGAGTCTACCCCTCTCCTTGAGCTCGCGATCCACACGCTGACCCTTTAACCAAACTGGCTTCTGCAGGCCCTCTTGGATAAGACCTGGAGTTGGAGCTAGATCAAAGTGTGGTCCTCGAAGGGTCCTTATTTTCCATTCCCAAACAAGCCAGTGGACGTCTCCTGGTAGCCATGCACAGGGATGTCTAGGCTGGCATTGCCGAGTGTCTGAAAGATCACTGAAGCATCACTTTGCCACTCAGCACCTGGCAAAGTGTTCCCCAGTCTGGATAAATTTACTGGTATGAATTATGCCGTGGCTCTGTGCAGTATAAAATTGTTGGAGTCCTAGCAGACTCTTGCTGGCTACTCCTCTGTCTGGAGCACCTTACCATCTGTCTCCATTCAAAGACAGCCTTGAGTGGGGAATGGGGAAGGACTTGGGCAGGAAATTCTTTTTATTTAACCCTAAATCCCTTCAGCGGCAGCTTACGCTCATTTCCTAATCTTGCGTGCTGTGGAGACGCAAAAGCAGCAAGTCCTGGTCCTACCTGTCACACGCCTGCTCTGTGAAATCAGCCCCAAAGGTCCCCCCCCCCATGAGGCTTTTAGTTTCTGTGGTACTAACACTGGGTCTGTCCCTTTCTATTAAGAGTCGTGGTTCATGAGACATGCAGCTTTAAAGAATGTACCTAGCAGCATCTTAGACGAGCTTCCTGAAAACACTTACCAAAGGCTGCAGGTCTTCTTGTCTAAAAGACAGGAGGGAGGGTCTGGGCTGAATTTCTAAGAATATTTAAAAGTCAAATAAGGATCCTAGGTGTCGTGTGTCTTGTTGGGACTCCTGGATGGGTGTGTGTGGCTCTCCTGATGCTGGATTGGTGCATCCATTTGTGAACTCACATGTGAGTTACCAATGATCCTATGCTGTGTCCAAGGGTAAATGTAAGGCTGCTATGGTTTGGATAAATCTCCCCAATTCCATGTGTTAAAGTTTTGGGTCTCAGCAGGGGAGATGTTGGGAGGTGGTGGCATCTTTAAAAGATGGTGCCTAATGGAGGTCTTAGGTCACTGGGGGCAAGCCATTGGAGGGAATGGTGGGGTTCCAATCTTTTCCTCCGTTTCTCTTTTGTTTCCTGGTCACCATGAGGTAAGCAGCTTTGTTTCACCATGTGCTCTCACCAGATGAGCTGCCTCACTACAGATCCAAGAGCAAAGGGGCCAATCAGTCATGGACGGAGACTTCCAAAACCATGAGCCAAAGAAAACCTTTTCTCTTTAGAAGTTGAATATTTCAAGCGTTTTGTTATAGTAATGGAAAGTTGACTAACACAAAGACATAGCGGGGAAGAAAAATGAGAGTATATTTATATTGTTCTTCTTTTTCAGATAACAGTGGTAAAAAAATTAATATTTTTCTGGCTTCGGTGCTTGTGCACTGATTGAATCACTAGTGCCAGGAAGTGTTTGGGTTTCATAGCTCTCACGTTTCACAATGTCTGTTGAAGAGTGGACTTCCCTTATGGGAGCTTTGGAATTGAATTGTAAAGATAAGTTGTTGGTGATTTCACGCATTCATTTTCTTCCTTGGGGCAAACACGCACTGCTTCCCTTTGCAGTTTTTGGATATCTTGCTTTGCTTCTACACACCTTTCGGTCCGTGTGAGATGTTGGATTCCTGGAAATGATTCTGCTGAATTTTCTTGTAGGCAAAGAAGGGCAAAAGAAAATTATAGAAGGGTAGGCACGATCACACATTTAAACTGCCCAGAAGTGGCTGGCATGCCGTCTCTGTAGTCCAGTTTTCTCACCTGGGTTCCTCCATCACAGGGTCACAGGAAGCTCACGTCTGGAGTTGGGAGGGGAGGTTTTGCGGACTTTGGTCTGTGCCCATAGTCTAACACCATGCTTTTGTCTCTTCAGTGGACATCCTTTCTCTAACCCTGCAAAACCCACCAGGTTCATACCCTTCGTTCACGCCTTGAATTTCTCCAGCGGGTTCTCTCAGGAGCTCTCTCCTTAGCCCCTGGTTTTACTTGAGATGCAGCAGGGCTGTCGGGAACAATGACACATATGTTAGAGTTGTCTGTATTTATTCTGTTTGGAATTTTCTATTAAATTTAATTTTCAATTAAACCCACATTCTAACCAATGTATGTGCCATCCCTTTATTTTATGGGATTTCAGATGAAGTTTTCTTAATATTACTAAACTTAAGGTTTTCTTTTGTTCTCTAGGTTATTTTTTTTTTTTTCCAGTTTTTAGAGTGCCTGGCATTATTCCCCCCCCCCCCCCCCCCCAGCGTCAGGGTTTATTTGTTGTTGGTGGTTGTTTTTAATTACAACTGCATTCTGGGCCTGGTTGGGATGTGCGGAAGTTTCATCGAGGAGAGGGAAGATGAGCCCTGAAATAGCTCATCTCTGCAGAACTCTTCAGCACACCCCTAAGTATTCTGCCAGGTGATCTTGGTCTTAGGCCTCGACACCAATTCTTCCTTGACCCTGGCATTATTGAATAGCCGTTTTCACATCCAAGTTGGCTGAAAATTTGTTCGACTGTTGCATGAATAGTCAGCCCTTATTTACATCACCTTGCTTTACAGTATCAGTTATCTACAGCGAGCTGAGAGGTCTTGTTGGACAAAATGTTTCTTTTCATTTTGGTAAATTTGAAAATCAATATTTGGTTTTAGAACCTCATATCTGAAGGTAAAAAAGTAACTGGTGCTTCTCTTTAACGTCTTACTGACAAAACATGGAAGCATTTAAATTCAGTGCCTGCAGCTAAAGCCAGAGTTTTACTTCCCTGTCAGGCTGGTGATGGTTTGGGTTTGTTTTCTTTGTGGAAATGAGTTATTTCTGTTATCCCACTTTGAATACAATTGGTATTCTTCCTGATCACAGTATTTGGGTTATTCTTCTCAGAGGTGTTTTAAAGATTGTCCAACAGATCATACTAAATACTAAGAACTTATTTAGTGTATGAATGCCTCTGGAGAATTTGTCAAATTGCTGTTTGGTTTCTCTTGCTCTGGCTTGTCAAAGTAATCAAGGCAGAGAATGCCTAGCATTTATTCTAATTCGTTTCACTTTTGGTTTAAATTTACCACCCACAGCTATCCAAAATACAAAGAAAGCTGGGGGGTTTGGTATGTTTGTTTTGCGTCACATTGTAGCAATGTGCAAATATGACTGCACTTAGAGTCTTTGGGATCAGACAGAGGAAAGCCGTTGACTTTTTGCTAATGCTATCAGAGAACTTTCAACACAGTTCTTTCCCCAACCTGCCATTACCTTAAGTTGATAGTTGCGCTGTTTGCATAGTTGACCACCCACTGAAGCCAAGGCACGTGAAACTGCTGTCCACTAAAATGGGCCTGAAAGTCACGTGGGACCCACCCAAAGATGCTACCAGTAGACCCGTGGAGCATTACAACATTGCCTATGGAAAGTCACTGAAAAGTCTTAGATACATCAAGGTGAATGCGGAGACATACTCCTTCCTTATTGACGACGTGGGTAAGTGACCCTGTGCTCTTGCTGCCAGTCAAAACTAACTGTGTGCCACATCTCAGGATAACTATTTGCAAGACAAAGTATGGCCGGGATCTCTGGGGATGAGAAGCCAAGTGCTGCGACTCTCTCATCAAGAGTCTGGCCTGGGCTGACTTAACTCCTGCTTCCAGGCATCAAGTATTCCTCTCCAAATTAAAATTGCAAATGATTTTTGGTTTATGAATGTGCTTTTGGAAAATGCATTGGTCCTTTTTGTCTTATAGAAATGTGATTACCTGACAATTTGGTAGCCTAATCTGGAAACTTCTAATTTCTAAACCATTTTATAATTAGGGATAATTCAAATACAGCTGATTCTTGAACAACATGGGTTCAGACTGTGCAGGTGCACTTACAAGTGGATTTTTTTGTTTTGAGATTTGTGACAATTTGAAAAAACTTACAGAAGAAATGAGATCCTAAAAATATAAAAAATTTAGGAAAAAGTTGGGTAAACATTGAATGCACAAATTCAAGTAGATAGTCCACATATCATCTATAACCATAACATACATGAATCCATTGTTAAAATTTGTCAAAACTTAACACATATAAACTGTACATGATGCCCTTTACAGTAAGAGAAATCTAAACAAAGTAAAGGTGCAGTATTAAAATATATCTGTAGAAAACTAATTGCAGCACACACAGTGCTACTGTAATAACACCATGGCCACCTCCTGTTGCTATCACGGTGAACTCAGGTGTGGCCGTGTCCTTTTAGGATGCCACCATGTACCACTCCTCGTTTCCGTGTGAGCAGTTGTCTCCTGTGTAAATTGTGTGTCACAGAAAAAAGTGATCTCTCCAAGTTTTTGCTTATTTTGTCACCATATGTGGTGCACACAATATATAAATTATGTGCTACTTGACCCTTTCTGTTGTTGATAAGGTTTCTGGTCAACAACAGCTTCTTACTACTAAGTTTGGGGGAGGCAAAGCTTCTATGCAGATTTTTTGACTTCACAGGGCTCGGTGCCCTGTCCCCTTGGTTGTTCAAGAGTCAATTGTAACACATGTGGAATGTCATGCTAAGCTAAACCTGGTTAAAGATGTGATCTTTTTACCCACTTAAATTTCATTTTTAATTTGGTCCCGGAGCCTGGGAATATTCTGAGTCTCACTCAATGTGTGTTGTCCTCTAAGTGCAGACGTGGGAGGTCTTAGACTGGGGCTTTGAGCTGCCTCCTCCGCATCCCTCTTTTTTTGACTCCAGTATCTTAAACTCCATTGGCTTCAGCCTCAACCTGAAGCTGGGTCATAAGGGAGTGATGGAGGGTGGCACAGAGATGACCAGGTGTCCCCTGGGCCACGGAAGTGCTGTAATCCTGGGTGGACCACGGTCAGCGTGAGGCTCCTCAGCACCCATCCCTGGCGTCAGCTTGCTGTACTGGTTCCTCCTCCACCTCCTGCACTGGACTATTATGTTTTCTGGGTAGCAGAACAGAGACTGTGTAAGGGAGATGAAGGGGGCCAGAATCCACTCCTCCTGGCTTCAGCTAGGCAGGTATTTCCTCGAATCTCTTCCGCATGGTGTGGCCACCCCCCAATCCAGCTGCGAGGTTAAACGGAGATTCTGTCAGAGTGAAGGCCTGGGCAGGGTCACATCTACTCAAACCTTGAGTTGTTATGATTGCTGCAGAGAAGGAAAACATGTTAAAAGAGAGTGGTAGAACTGGCTAAAAGCCAGTTTCTGATGAGTTAAATGTAGGAATTCAGACACATATGGATTACATTTTTTTGAAATACAAATAAGCTCAGAGTGCAGAAAGTGCCTGGTGAAGCAGGGTTTTGCATTCTGTCAGAACCTGGAGCATTTCCCCACTAGTATGACAGTTCATGCCAAACCCCAAATGCCACCAGGCCCTGCCAGATTCAGACAGAAGTCACACCAGGCTTGAGCAGAGTAGGTGTCCCAGACGGTGTATTCCAGTGGCTGGTGCGGAGCCTCTGGCTGAGAACTGATGAGGTTGTGTTGAGGAAGGCTCCTGGCTATGAGAAGGGCCACGGTCATCACTGCCGTACCCAGAGCTGATGCTTACCTCTCTGACCCTCATCCCCTGTGATGTCCATGAGCTTCCATCTCTTTGGGGAATGGGCCCCTTCCCTTATTTTGAGGAAAACTGAGTGCTATTAGGGTTTTGCTTTTCAAGCTGCAAGTTCTGGGGGCACCTTCTTTGTAACAGGGCATCTAGGTTTCCTGTTGCACCCCAACAACTCCAGTAAGTCAGTCAAAGAGAGATATTTGACCTTGACCTCAATACAAAAATCAAAAAGTAAAGCCCAATTATTTCAAGTAATCAAGCATTTCCAAGATTCCAAGAAATATATATATTTTTTTACTAGTGTTTTGTTGAAATGGTGAAAAACAACATGAAGGCAAAGTCTAGGGATCATTTTACTGTGAAAAGGAAAATTTCCCGAAGCTTTATGTAGTGCAACGAAGAGTTCCCATGTGCCATGTTTTATGAGTTACATTGACAGTTTCTTTCTTTCTTTTTTTTTTCCTGGAAATTTCAATTTGGAACTTCCAGGGGGAAATATTATTTATAGTTTTTGACAGTGTACTTTCAAATAGCAATAAGTGGACTGTGAGTTCCTATTTCTTTCAT
Source organism: Marmota flaviventris (assembly GCF_047511675.1). Classification (NCBI taxonomy): domain Eukaryota; kingdom Metazoa; phylum Chordata; class Mammalia; order Rodentia; family Sciuridae; genus Marmota; species Marmota flaviventris. The sequence continues at coordinate 8,190,118 of NC_092503.1, read as the reverse complement.
TGATCTTAAAGTTAAAATCCCTAAGTGCCCTTTTTATTGACTGCTTATGAATCCAGATTTATTGCACATGCCACGTACTCTGTACTAAATGCAGTTTGTGTTTGGGTCTGGCATGTCTCAGCTGCGTGAGAAGAATGTTAGTGATTTGAGTAAAAACCATGGAGAAGGCTATCTTAGACTTGTCACTTAATTCAAACCTTTATATTTAGTTATAAAGCAAATAAGGAAGATGATTAGTGAGTCAAACTGTGTGATGCTTGGAGATTTGCAACGGTGGCTTGATATGAACCGTATGTTTCAGAGCCGGGGGTAGTGTACTTTGTGCTGGTTACTGCAGAGAACCACAGTGGAGTGAGCCGACCAGTTTACAGAGCTGAGAGCCTGCCTGGTAAGTCTCCTCGAGAATCAGAGGCTGTAGTTTTGTAACTTAGAATGGGAGAGACCCCCCCCCCCCACACACACTTTTATCAAATCTATATAAATTTTGAATTAGGAAAGGATTCCCAAGCAAGACCTTTTTAGATGTGCATAGCAAGTCAAAATATAAAAAACTAGGAGAGACTTATCCCTTCTTTTACAATAGTTTTAAAGTAGGTTATTGGCATTTTGTCTCCATTTTTTTTTTCCGACACTCACTAGAATAAACCCTGTGCAGAAGACCAAACATGGACTGTCCATAGGCTTAGGTTTGGAGCCACTAACATGGCCCCAGGTAGATCCTTTTGAATATCTGGAAATATCATTGAACTCTACAGTAAGGAAACACTGAAGTATGGAAACCCAGTAGCCTTGTTTCTAACCATCCAGTTGCATTTCCCTAATTCAGGAGGTGAATGGATCAAGATTGATGGACCCTCCATTAAGGGTCCAGCATCATTTAATGAAACCGTCACAGGTACTTGCTCCCTTGGTTCATGTCTTCACTGAAGCATCTCCTCTCAAGAGGGCTATGCTTCTGTCACACACATGTGCTCACAAACCTTCATTCGTGCCCATCGCTAAACTAACACACGTGCCACACAGTCTCAGTCGATTTGTTCTGTGCCTGGTGGACCAGACTGCAGCAGTGTTGCTCATTGCTCATTGTTCCTCTGTGTCCTCGTGGTGGGTGGGTGGGGGAAAGCATCCACATCTATATCTGGGGAGATTGTCGCCATGTTAACCAGCAAATATGGTGGTCGAGATGGTAGTACTGGCCCGTGGAGAATTTTTACAACTCTTACTCTTGTGAATGGCATAAACAAATGGAACCCACAAAACAGTGGCTTTTATTGGCTAATAGTGGCATCAAGTCTTGCTCTCTTTCCTGACAATCCTTGGATATTTTCTTATGCGTTGGATAACCTGCCTTCCATCTCTGCTCCATATTTGTATATATGTGTGTTGTATCATTTGGATGTTGATGTTGTCTGGTCATATTGTTTTACTTATTGAGAGAAGTGTTGACATTTCTTGTGTGTTGTTTCTTGAATATGTTTAATTGATGGTGAAAAAATAATACACAGTGAATGCAGTTATTTCACGATGTGGCTGGGTGTTATCCCCAAGACAATATGGTGAGGAATTATGTTTTATTTTCATGCACCATGTTTTTAAATACATCAGTCTGGTGTTGTTGTGCAGAAAAAGGTGAGTATGTTGAAACTAATGACCATATTATGTTTCTCAAATCTGTTTTGCTGGTGTGGATGGTTTAAAAATCTCTTAAGTATAAATGGGGTAGAAGAAGAAAGCAGTCAGCAAAGACAGCTGGCTTTGGGGTGAGGTGATACGTTCTTATTCAGATATGACTAGCTTGAGGTGGCTGTGGGGCGTGGCAGTGGGGAGGTCTTGACGGTGTTTGGAGTGAGGAAACAGGAGTTGTAAGAAGGAAGTGAGAGCTAGACATGGATTTAGGGTCATGCCATTGGGGGAGACTTGAAAAGCAGAAAGAGTACAGAAGTAAGAGAGGCTGGGAAGAGAGAAGGGCAGGAGGCCAAGGATCGAACTTGGAACTCCCCCTTCACCTGCAGAGGACATGTTCCAAGACCTCAGTGGATACCAGAAACGTAGATAGTACTGAGGTCTATGTATTCCATTTTTTTTTGTCATATGCACATATCAATGATAACTTTAACTTATAAATTAGATGCAATAAGAGGCTAATGACAATAATTAATAATACAACAGCTTTAACAATACACTGTAATAAAAGCCATGTGAATGCAATCTCTTTCTCCCTCCCTCTCTCAAAGTTGTTTTACTGTATTCCCCTTCTTGTGATGATGTGAGATGGCCCAATGCCCACGTGATTAGAGGAGGTAAGGTGAATGGCGAAGGCACCGTGATACAGCCTGAGGCTATATGCAGGCATTACTTGAACCAAAGCACTGTGGTATTTGTAACGTAGGGAGGGTAGTGTATGCATTATGGATATATACTGGACAAAGGGATGATTCAAGTCCTGGGTGGGATGGAGGGGGATGACCTGAGATTTTGTCACATTGTGTAAAATTGTGTGCAATTTAAAAACTGAATTGCTTCCATTCAATAATTTTGCGCCACAGTTGACTACTGGTAATTAAAACCTGGGAAACAAAACTTTGGATAAGGGGGGTTACTGCATGCTTGCGATGTGTGCAGAATGGGAAAGGATGTTTATTTCAGAGGTACTTACATGTTATCAGACTCACATAAACATTTTACTGATGGATATACATGCCTTATGTGTGAATCTTTTATTTTGTAATGTAAATAACCATTTTATTTTTACAATCTCTGTGATAAAGTCTTCTTAATGACCTTAGTTTTAGAACAAGTAATTTTCTTGCTTTTTTGTAGGTAATTAATTTCTCTTGCTTTCTTTCCTAGAAATGCATGCAGGTGTATGCATGTGTGTGTATCTGTGCGTGTGTATGCATGTGTGTGTATGCGTGCGTGTGTGTGCATGTGTGTGTATGTGTGTGCATGTGTGTGTATGCGTGTGTGTGCATGTGTGTTTGCATGTGACCCTTCTGAATAAGTAAGTGTCGCAGAAATCCTGGGTGTCAGGGATTATAAGAGGATTGGGATGTGGCTCATGGCTGGTTGTATGTCTGATGAGGTTATTTAACCCCTCTGTCTGCAGGAGCCTCCGTGGGCTGTGGTTGCCAGAGCACTCTGCTAGAATACACGATTCTCCATTTGTTATACAGTATGATAAAAAAGATACTAGGAGAAATTGCTAGCTAAAGCCTCTTGCACATGTGATAGAAGGCACAACTTAAAACACAAAACAATCTGCCGATATCTGTGATGCATATACTTGGTTAAAGTGCTCCAGGAGAGCACTTTTTCACATTGTTATAGAAAATAACATGATTAATTTATAAAATATATTGATATATTAAATTATCAATGTATTTATACCTTTATTTTTGGAAAAAATGCTGTGCTTTTGTTCTGAGAAACGGTTAAATGTATAATAATTTTGTGAAAGAGAAGTACTCAGAATTGAACTTCTTCATTCAAAGGAAGGGATTTGTCCTGTGTAGCATGAGCACGGGCACCTGGTGTGAGGCCTGGAGGGTTCGTCTGTGTCTGGAACTACAACCTTTCCTGTTCTTCAGGGCTTTCATTCTGCTAGAAACCGAGGCTTGAGTTCAGACTCCAGAAGGCCTCGTTTGGTTGGCTTGGACCTCTCTGGACTGAATTATCTTTGCCTAAAAATAGGATGTTGATGATTTAACTAATTCCTCTAGTGCTGCGCTTTTCCAAGCACAGGTTCTTCTGCTGGAGATACACAAGAGCAGGACAGACAGGAGCTCACCCGACGGAAACTTATATTTTAACAGGAAAGAACATGGTAAATAAGAAAGCAAAAAATAATATATATCACCTCTTAGTTTGCTAGGGCAAAAGCACCCCAGCCTGGGGGCTTAGACAGCAGCAGTTTATCTCGGGGGTTCTGGAGTTGAGCAGTCAACGTGCCTGTGGCAGGATTGGCTTCTCTGAGGCTGCTCTCCTTGGATGAAATGCAGATGGTACCTTCTGGCTGCATCCTTGCGTGGTCCTTCCTCTGTGGGCTGCATGCCCTGGGGCCTCTGTGCATCCAAATCTCCTCTTTTTATAAAGACACTAGTTGTATTAGTGTACCCCAATTGTCTCATTTTGACTCAAATTACCCTTAAAGACCCCATCCTTAATGCAGTCCCCTTTTGAGGTACTGAGGTTAAGACTCCAACATATGAATAGGGTGCCGCCTACTCCTAGGGCCACGCCTTGTTAGATTTGTTATCCGAAGGGAAAAGCCTGAGTCCTGAGTCATGGTACTACCACGCCAGACTAAGGTGATCTTTCAGATCCTCGTGGTGCATCAGGACTTAAAAGTGTGTGCATTTGGAGGGGCTCCCCACGTGCAGGGATTTTCATGATGAATCTTGTGAGGAAGAGGAAAGAACATACTAGAGAGTTCTGGAAGGTTCACAGGATATCAGTGACTCTCAGATTGGTCACTTGTCCAAATAGAAAAACTCTCAGGACTTAGAAATGAGATGAAGCAAAACTGCCACTGCAGGGCAGACGTTTGGGTTTCCTGCAGAGCGCGCACCCTGTCCCCGTCGGGAAGTTTCTCCCTCTTGTTGGGATGTAGACCCATATCCTTGTGCTGACATGGGGAGAAGATGACACACTGCTCACTTACGGGAATACTAGTATCCAGCATTTCTGTAGACTTCTTTTTATGTGAGCTGTTTAACTTTTTCTGTGGCTGCATTTGGGGCAATGGGGCCAGGCAGAGCCAGGACCCAGGGGTCAGGATGGGGACATGTCCCAACTTTGCTACTGACCAGCCTACAGATTTGGCTGGGCCAGCTCTTCTGCTTTTGCCAAAATTTTCATTTTGGAAACCATGTTAGACTCTGGTTAATTTTAGCTCTTAATATACTCAGATCTATTTTTAATGATTTTTATAATTTTCTAAAGATCTAGTCCTCTGTGCTTTTCTCGAACTGTGGAGGTAACCCCGTCTAGCACTAAAACAAAAGACTGCTTTTTGCTTTTTGTTTCTTGACATTTTATTTTAGTTCATGAAGGCTGCTATCTTCCTGGGCATTAAGTAGCACTTGGACTCAGGATGAGTGGAGAGTCCAGAGCTCTTCCCTGGCCCTTTCCTGCCAGCTCCTGGGTGCTGTGCACCTATGGTCCAGGTACTCCCTCCTTATGCACCACCCCTGGCCTCCACCTGCGCCCTGACTACAGCTGCACTTGGCTTGTGATGTGTTTCTCCACCAGGCATTCGGGCCATGTCTGTCTCCACGATAACGGCCTATTTGATCTTCCCACCTCCTGCTGTCTAATGACCACCTCCTGCCATAGAGTCCAGAGTCAGGGACCGAGTTGTTCCCTCCACCATCTGGAATCCTGAATGCCACTGTCTGATGACAGCCATGTCCCTTCTTCCGTCTCCTGCTGGCCTTGCTTGCAGGCCTTGTCAGACTCTGGATCTGCAGTCCCCAGAAGGCCAACTTCATACACAGAGCACAGTTAGACCCTGGGCAGGACGGCTTGAGGTTCATCTTTGGAACCCTAACCTAGCATTCCTTTAATCAGAAATGCCTGTGGGTTTACAACACGTGTGCCCCAAGCATGCATTCTCTCTTTTTTCTATCAATATTTCATCAAAATTTTCAGGGACATATCCTTGACAGTTTGCTTAGTTAAATATGACTGATGTGGAAATTGAAAACTCTGAACTGAGTATCTTGAGCCCATAATCTCCACTCTTTGCATGTCTAAGAGAGACAAAGTACAGACCAGGAGCCGCCCTGCCCCTGAGGAAGGCCAGACCTTCTTATCTAGATCTCTGCAAATTCATGTATTAGTCCTAAAAGGAAGCACTGTCTATTTAAGGTTATCAACCTGCTGCCATTATGTAACGGCATCTTTTATTGCAAATGATCCCTCCTTTCATTGCTGCCTGACCCTCAACTCCCACCACTGTGTTAGCGGGTGGACTGGGCCGGGGATAGGAGCCAGTGGCCTGGGCTAGGGAAGGGCTACCCCAGAGCTCCTCTTGCAATGGCTCAGTGATGTCTACATCAGAATTACCAGGACATTGGCAACAGGCATTGATCTTATAGATAAGCCACTGCCCTGGATGGGTCAGAGAACCTAGCCCTGTCTACACAGTGGTAGGACAAGGGAGATGCCCCCCAAAAGACTTGAAATCTGTGAAAACTGAGAGACACATTCACGTAGGCAGTCACAGAGCCTCCTGGTTCTTGCTAGGAACAAGGGTTTCACTGCCAGCCTGAGCAGTCCCCTGCTGTCATTAATTGTGATGGCTGTGTCTGCCATCAACTTGGCATCCTGAGACCTAGCACAGCCTCAGTCCTAGACGGTGAGTGAATTCATGGGCGCAAAGTAATTTTCACTGATATTCCTAGGCTCTTGATATTGATAGAGTCACTGATACTCATTGACTCTACCAGGGTCAGTTTCAAAGTCAGCAACTGATTGTCAGGATGACATCCTGGAGCCACCGACATACTATAATTCCTAGAACTTCAGAAAACAGAGTAATATCCGGAGTCCACAAAGGCATGAAGGAACTGTCCACCCCTGTGGGCAGTGTCCTCTTGAGGGTCAGGCACTAAAAATAACATTTTAAAACGAGCACCACAATATTATGGAGTAGTCTACAAAATTCAAACGCAGGGGTGCTATACCACTGACTACCCCCAGCCCCTTTTATTTTATTTTGAAATGAGATCTAGCTAAATTGCTGACTCTGGCTTGAACTTTCGATCCTCAGTCTCCCGAGTTGCTGGGATTACAGTTCTGTGCCACCAGACCTGGCTCAAGTGAAAATTCGAGATAAAAACAAAGACTGTGAATAAATTGCCTTGCTCTTCACCCCATGACATCCTGGATGTTCCTGCGGGATCCTAGAAGGTGGGAAGAGGGTCTCTGCGTACTCGGCAGTCCCAGGGAGCCTCAGAAACCTGGAACTAAGGCCTTCATGCTGGCCCGTTTGTTCTGAAAGTCAGTGTGCCCCAAGCATGCATTCTCTCTTTTTTCTATCAATATTTCATCAATATTTGTCAGCTTGGGGAGGTCAAGTTCTTACTTTCCCCTTTTCTCTTGTCCCTCCTACTCCTAAGACCTTCTCTCCTCTCCAAGCCCTGAAAATGCAGCAAGGCTTAACTGACCCCCGGCGCTGGCCGAGGGGTGCCGTCTGGGTGTCTCTGAGGGTGGCGGGGTGGGTGTGTGTGGCATCTGGCTTTTCCTCCTCTGGTCTTCCCTGGGAGCACTAGGGATGCTTCTCCGTTTAAGAGGAATCAGGCGTGGGAAGATCCCGATGGCACCGACTTCCTCTTGGGGCTGCAGGCCGCTGCGAGTCTGGTTGACACGCTCTGTATGCGGGATGCGTGGACCCGAGGGTCTCTGGTGCTGACCACCAGACCTTTCCCCTGGGGCATTCAGAGCCTCAGAGAACCTGCTCCCAGGGCTGGGCCATACCCGTGCCACAGTGTGGCCAGTGGAGACACCAGCACTGCCACCACCAGAGCTTGCAAACGAGAGCTGAAGGGGAGAGGTCTGGGGCTACAGATCCCCCGGCCCGGCTCCCCCTCCAGCTCAGGGCCTGCACCTGCCGGGCTGGGACCCGTTCCCTCCACCTCGTTGTCTTTGTCAGCAAACAGGTGGCTTGTGAGCTATTGTGAGGACATGTGCCCAAGGGCCTTATACTGGTGGGTGACACTCTGACAGATGGATTCCTTTTCCCCTTGTTTTTGTTAAATAGCTGGGCTTATTTAAGCACCATGTGAAATTCACTAAGTAAACGGTGAAAAAGGATGGAGGTTATTTGTTAGAGAGGAAAATGCGGCCCTTCAAGGACTTGAGAGGAAGCCCGGCCATGCATTGCACGACGCTGGGCTGCCTACACAGCATGCCCCTGGAGACATCCCGGCTGTCTTGGCTTGAGTAAGTCCCCAGCAGTGTCTCCTGATGGTGCGTTTCTCAGGACACGTCCCTGTTGTTGAGAGACACGATTGTATTTCAAGTATTAGGTGTGTTGAAAAGAGATTTCTGAATCCTCTCAGAGATGGTTCAGGAGGATCATGTGTCAGAATTTCCTCTGGAAGAACAAGCTCTAGACATTGGTAGACATTAGTGAGAGGTTGGTGTAATGAACCTTATCTCAGAGAAGCCAGCCAGACCGGGCCTGGGCCTGTTGTCAGGGTGTTGAAACTACCAAGCCAGTGTCCTGTCTCCATCTGGCTGTGGACCGTTGGCGTTCGCTGCTCTTTAACACGATTCCCTCCCTTTCCGGCCCCCTTCCTTCTTTCTTCCCTGTGTGCTCTCCTCTTCCTCATCTTGCCTCTGCATCAGGGATGCACAGAAGGCCCAGAACCTCACCTGGTCCTTCCAGAAGTGGGGATGTGGGTGCATTTTCACAGGCTGCAGGTGATTCTGAAGTACACAGGCCCTTGAGCACCTGGTCTCTGGTGGAAGTGCCTGGCCTCCCCGCTGCTCTGTGGGCAAAGTGTCCACAGTTATATTGAAGGCTGATGCTGGGGATGATGGGGCAGAGGGTGGGCATAAAAGGCCCATGATAATGCAGGCCTGCTCTTTCAGTCATGGGGACAGGGAGAGGGTCATTATTGTGAAGTTTTGTGGTCAGCACAGTGGGCCATCAGGCAAGTTGGTGGGATGATCCCTGGACTTCTCAAAGCTGGGGACTGATACCTGCAGTGTGCTGGCCTTCTGTCACACCAGGGAAGAGTAGGGGCTTCGAGCATGTTAGATGTTGATGGAGATGAGGGCTAGGCTTCTGGTTCACGAGGCCAAAAAAAAAAAACCACAAAATCCCATGAACGTGGACAGCTTCCTATTTGAGAAGGTTGTCGACATAAAGGGTTTGGGGCGGATTTCTTTTGCCCTTATCTGGTTTTCAGTGACCCTGTGTGCAAAGCATACAGTTAAGTTCTGTGACATGCTCCTGTTCAGAGGGGGCAGCCCACGTAGGTAGCAGTCTGATGAAAGAGGGACTCCATTTTTGCCATTGCCACTGTGGTAGTAGTTTTCTGTCACTATAACGATTACTCAAGATACCAATTTATAAGAGGAAAGGGGTTATTTTGGCTCACAGTTTGGAGCTTTGGAATTTAAAATTGGTTGACGCCATTGCTTGGGTCTGTGTGAGGCAGCACATCACGATGGGAGCATGTGGCAGAGCCAAACCGCCCACTCATAGCAGGGACACCTTCAGGGATGAGTCCCCAGCGACTTCAAGACCTCATCTCTTAAAGGTTCCACCACCTTCCAATGGCTGGGGATCAGGACTTTAGTACATGGACCTTTGGGGCCACTTAAGCTCCAAATAATAGCTACATAAACTAGCATGCTTAATGTCTTCGAGGTAGGAGCCTCAATACTATACATGGATCATATTACAAAACCCAACATGATATATACTGTTTCACGGAGGAAGAGACTGAGGCTGAGGAAGAACTCTAAAAGTCATCCAAAAGTAATAGATTTGATGCAGACTGAGTTTTGAGCTGGCATCAGCTCAGTTTAGAAGCAGCCAGGTTTAACCAGCATAGAATTGTAAGTGGGCAAAGCATCATGTGGAATTTTGAATTTTTTTTTTTTTTTTTTTGCTGAAAAGAATAGATTTTATTTTGGACAACTTCAGAATATTTTCCCATTTCAAAGCTGGTGGTCCAAATCAGAAAGATCCCAGTCCTGCCTGGCTTTCTGACGTCCACTGCAACAAGGGGTGGTGTGATAATTGCTGCGGGAGTTCTGTTATCGACCAGCTCTGAGTATGGATTACCTGGTTCTGTTGGACCCAGAGCGACCCAGGGAGTGTGTCCTGCCAGGGCTGAGATGTACTCAGTGCTGGTGGATATGGGCTTGCAGGCTCTTGGCAGTTGTGACTTCCTGTGTTCGAGATAAAAGATCTACAGAGATTTATTAGGACAGTTCAGAAGGCTTTGGTGGACTGTCCCACACAGCTTAGCCAAACACTTCAATCATTTAATTGCAAATGGATTTGAACCATATGGGATGTGCACTTAAAAGAGGGTTACCAGATGATCTACAAAAGATGCTTGACAGTATATGTTACTCAGAATAATAAAGGGAATTTTCAAAAGTACTTGAAAAAAATGAGGTTGGTTTTCTAAACACAAGGATTTGAAAGAGGGGATTTTGTTTAGAGGGATCACAGTTTGCTCCCGTTTGTGTTTTTACCCAGACTGCATGAGCTGCCTGGGGTCATGGGTCAGTTCAGGGTGGGGGTCAGGGAATCCTTGGCGAGAGCCCCTCTCTTGTCCTTGGCTACCTGCTTGGGACAGCATCTGGTTCATCATGTTCCATGCCTTCCATGCAAGGTGGTGGGTTACACTCTGCAGGGAGCCTGGGTTCACATCGGTGAGCAGAAGGGGCTGGGTGGCCAGTGGAAGGACACACGGGGTGAGGACTGAACTTAAATGGAAGGGGTATCGTTAAGAGGGGACACATTGGGATCAGAATGGTGGCATTCGCATCCCTGCTTGGCACTAAAGAGCTTTGTGACCTCAGGTCAGCTGCTTCTCCTCGGGGGTCCTCAGTTTTCTCCTGGGGACGAGGATACCTTTTCTACTTTCCTTAGTACTGTTCTAAGGAAGCAGAGCCTCCTACAAACTGTTGGGGTCCATGTGAAATTGACTGTGTTGGGGTGTCGGAACTAGCTCAACCCTATTCCCTTGCATGGTTCGGCGTCCTGGCCCCATCCTTGGACCCCAGAGTGGAGTTGTTAGGCACGGGCTGGTTCCTGGGGTCAGGGACCCGCACTGAGTGATTGGCAAGCTTCTGTCCCTGCCACTGGGCTGTGTGGCTCATGTTTGGTGGGTCTGGTGGGCTTCAGGACAGAGCCCCAGGCTGGGCACATCAGCAACAAGCTTACACCATCTGGGTCATACCAGCTCCTTGTCCTTGGAACTTGATGCCTTCCTCCAAAGGAGCTCTATCCCTGTTGGAAGTTCCAAGGGACATTTTGCTTTTTACTGCTCCTGCCCCCCTCAGCTTTTTACTGTGGAGAGTCAGGGGTTACTGAGTCAGAATCTGATTTTCCTGAGCAGAGACTCCCCAAAGCCTAGTGGTCCCAGGAACTCTATGCCCACTGCTACATGCTTGGCTGGAGAGGACACAGGACTGGCGCAGAACTGCAGGAGTGCCATCTTTGTGCAGCAACTTATTTTCTAGTTGACACATAAGACCCAGGTAGTGTTTCCTTTTGCTGGACTACACTATTGGATTAAAAGCAAATGCTTTAAAATAGTTACTGTTTTGTATATTTGGCGAAATATTTATTGGCCATTACATGGTAGTCTCTTAGTAGGGGAGTCCAGAGACCAGTCAAGCAATTCCAGCTGATCTACCCAAGGACACTCCTTGATTAGGTTCACATTGTTGGAGCCAGGTGTCTGGCAGAACAACCCTTTGCAATGGCTACTTGTTTATGTATTATTGAGCTCCAATAACTCATGACATTAGTTTTGGTTTTTATGTCTTAGTTTAGCTGAGAATTTTCCAGATTAACAAGATTAGTCAGAATTGATGATGGGGTTAATGCACTTAGCAGAAGAAGAATACTTGGAAAGTAACTGCTCACACAGTTAAAAAGATGGTTTCTAGCCTCCCCAGGGCTCGAATGTGGTCCACTGTTAGAAATGGGCAATGTGGTACACTCGTGATCCATGACGCTTGTTCCCAGATATATCAGCTCTGCCTTGATGTGGAAAGAAGACTTTAAGCACTGAGTGGTAGCCACTGGGCATGTTCCTTTGAGAGTACACAGTGAGAGTGTTTCTTGAGATGAGGCCGATCAGCCAGAGGATTTCATGAAACTGATTAATTTCACAAGAAAATGACAGATGCTGAGGACAGCAGCAATGATGTGGCCTGTCCAGGGCTTTCCTGGAGGGATAGGACTCACATGTGGGAGAAAAATTAAGACCCCAAACAAATCGGTTAGCATTTGGCTGTTAGTCGTTGGTTGCTAAGGCAGGGAACCCTGACTTTTCAACATTACAGTGTAACAGCTTTATGGAAGACAGTTATAAATTGCACATAATGGGTCTCTGCCATGTTTTTACATTGACCTTTAGCGCTTGCCAGAGAATATATAGCTTTGACCTAAGAGGACAAAAGGAAATAGAAGAAAGGAGACACTGTGAGGCGTCCAAGGCTTCTGGCCGGCTGCCTCTCCGCGTGGCATGGTTTTGGTTTTTGTTCTTAAGCTCTCTTGGTGTGAGAGGCAGGGAGGAACTTATGAAGGGAGTGCTGATACCCTTGGGGGAAAGGTGGTCTTTCCAGAATCTCTTACCCCAAAAAGGTCTGTTAGGCCCCGCTGTGAACTGCTAAGGTGCCACGTTTGCAGAGACTCCACCCCACCATGGTGGACCTGGCTACTGTTTAATGGTTTCTATGTCATGTCCTCTTTAAGAGAAGGAAGCGCCCAACAAGCCCCTACGTGTGCGCGTCCGGTCCTCAGATGACAGGCTGTCTGTGGCGTGGAAGGCGCCGCGCCTGTCTGGAGCCAAGAGTCCACGCAGATCTCGGGGTTTTCTTCTGGGCTACGGGGAGAGTGGCCGGAAGATGAATTATGTTCCACTGACCAGAGACGAGCGGACACACGAAATCAAGAAGCTCGGTGAGTTTACCGTGGACGGATGCTCAGCGCCCCGACGGTCTTTGTGTTTGTTTCAATACTCAGAAGCCCGTCAGGGACAGAACAGTATTTCAAGTGTGAGGCTCATTTTCCAGGTATGACAGTGGCTTGAAGTTATCCCTTTGCTCCATCCGCTGTCCCAGCCGCCATCATTTTGACCTCAATGATGACACCAGGCTGTCTTCTAAGGCAGCTTCCTCCAGGCAGGCTGCTTTTCTGCACGAGGGGAGGGGCTGTTGCTTTCCTCATCTTGACTGTGTTCATCCCTGTTGCCTTTGAAATTTTGTCTTCGATCACGTTGGAATGTTGTGCCAGCCCTTATCTCTTCCCAAGCCCTGTACTGGGTAGAGGAAGTCCAGCTGTGGCCCTCAGGCTGCATCTGTGGGGACTGGAGACCCTATGTGCACAGCCAGGCTGGAGGGCTCCTGAGCTTTGCTGGCTGTAGTTATGACAGGCCTGGACAGCGGATGCCGGCCACACTCCAAGAGGGAACTGCGGCTTCCTTGCCTGTGGAGACAGGGCTGCTCCTGCTCCTTCTCCTCCCCTGCCTCTCTGCCCACTTCCACCTGATGAATGGGAAGGAGCATTGGGTGGATGCTGCTGCTGCTGCTGGGACCCTTCACGTCTCGTCCTCTTGGAGGAAGCCCAGCAATAAAGGATACATTCAAAGTCTTTCGTTTGTCCTTAGCAAATCTTTAAGGATTTTGTCCTCGAAGGGCACAGCCTCCCGCCGTTCAGAGAGATGTTCTGGCTGTTAACCCGGCTTGTCAGTTGTTCCTTTTCTTCTCCCTTCTTTTTGGACAGATAAAAACAGTGACTCCCTCTTCTGTCTTTTGGAAGTTAAAAGCAATTGGGGGAATTATGTGGGTAAATGTGCTTTTCATTTTTCTAAGCATAGTTTACCTCTCTTTCATCCTGATAATAAGCTAGAAATTCACTTTTCAGGAGTTAAAAGTAAAAAATCCCATTTTCTAACATAATAGTGTTCCTTTTGAGATTACTTCCTACACTTGGTGGGCTCCTGGTTAGTTGTCCTGAAGAGGAGGGAAAGCCCCTGGAAGGTGGAATGGAACGGAGGGAACGGGGGGAATGCACGGGTGCTCCAGAGACGTCCAGCCGGCCTCAGGCCTTGCTGTTTGGTTCACAGCCTCGGAATCCGTGTACGTGGTCTCCCTGCAGTCCATGAACTCCCAGGGCCGGAGTCAGCCAGTCTATAGGGCTGCCCTCACGAAGCGCAAGATCTCAGGTATGTTTCCCAGAATGCCTTTGGTGACACCAAAGTCTAGTGTGAACGCTGACTTGTTTTCACATGATGCTGGCTGTGATGAATTACGTAAATTTCATGGAGGATAAGGCAAACAAGAGGGCAGAGTTAGTTGCATTGGGGGTATAAGCATATGTCCTTCCTATGCGGAGGCTGGAGAGTTCATGTGATAAAGTCGGTTTCACTGTGCATTCTCTATGGCTTCCTGGTGCAGTAGCTCTGCCATGATAGCAAGGGGCAAGCTTTACACCATGTAAAGGCAAAATCAGATCCATGCATAAATGGCCCCTGGGAGACACTGAATAAAGTGCAAGAAATAACATCCTCTGATGTTAACACTCGTTAACATCAGCTAACCGTGCGTAGAAATGGCATGGAGAGGAGTGAGGAAAACTTGTCTTCAGGGTTTGCTGATAGCCTGATTGATGTCCCTTTACTAAGGAATATTTCTTCCCATGTACAACACAGTCATTTTTCATATTACTCATGTACTGACATGAGTAATATGAAAGTGATATGAGGGTATAAACCTTTTCTGGGTCAGGTGCCTTCACATGAAGAGACAATCTGCAACACATAGCTTTCTTTTCTAAAAATTCGTAATGTAAAATGAAATCTGTTATACTTTTTTATGTTGTATAAAGAAGTTCCATAAATAACAATGTTTTACTTTCATTATTTATTAATTGCTACCATACAAAAAGCCCCTGTATTACTCTTTTATAATGTTAAATATTTCCGCCTTCCCCTAGTTAGGTAAAATGAAACACGGTTCCTGTAAAATGAAGAGAAAAAACAAAAAATAAACATAAAGCCCAAGAGATTATAATGCCAAATAGAAGACATCTATGAATCTTAATTTGTTTGAGATTGAACTATTTGCTTGGTGACTATGATATCTACTGACAATAAAGATAAATATTTGTAAGAAATTGGCAAACTGAATTCTTATACAGATATAAATTTGAGTCTGTCTTGCAATCACATATTCTAACATGTATGGACTTTGAGCCCCATGTGATTGTTAGAGCTGTCTGAACCAGTTTTCTCTTCTTGTCATTATCCCCAAGAAAATTTTTGCTTTCCATAAAATTGTTGACTATTCCAGGGAATAAGGAGCGACAATGAGTTACTTGGAGAGCCTTCCACCAAGGCAAAGCATCCCTTTTGCCTGATTCTGTATGTTGATTGGGTTGGGCTGCTTTGAAATTGAAAGGCCCATTTCTTAGCTGTGTTCAAGAACAGCAATGGTGGAGATTTTTGTTATTCTACACTAACCATTGAAATGATTTCTTAAATCTATTTGTTTCATTTTGTCTAATTCAAGCATAGATAATAAAAGCCATACAGGGTGAATCATAGGCTCTGGCCAGAGGAGCTTGAGGCAGAGCCTCTGGTTAGAGATGGCCTTTGGTGTGCCCCGTGTCTTTTCAGAAGAGGACGAGCTGGATGTGCCCAAAGACATCAGTGTCCGAGTCATGTCATCCCAGTCGGTGCTTGTGGCCTGGGTGGATCCTCTCTTGGAAAAGCAGAAGAAAGTTGTTGCATCAAGGTATTTTTGCAAGTTCCTTTAAGTATGAGAAATGTGGGTTTCCCCTGAAAAGGCATGTGGCTGAATGGTAGAATATTCCTTGGCGATCAAGGCTCTGAAGCTACCAGGGCCTCATGGAAGCCACAGGGCAAGACCTCCCATCTCACTTGCTCACAAGTTTTATCTTGGGCCTGGAATTTTCCTGGATTCCATTTTTTCCTTGGCCCCTGGTTGGGTTTTGTTTCATCTCATTGCTGTTCTGTTCATGGGCAGCCTCTGCCTTGGGAGGAGCTTACTGATGGGTGGCAGTGAGGTAGGTTTTTATGTAGAGTGTAGGATTTTGTATAATACCTTAGCAGCTGCTCAACTGCTTCCCATCCATGCATAGCAAAGCATACCTTACTTTCTATTAGACCATGATGAAATGCTATTCTGATTATTGTGTTCATTTGTAAAAGCAATGAAAGAAAAATCAATTGTAAGGTCAAATTCACTTTTTATGTTAAAAGGCCTCTAGTGAATATAGCCATCAAATTTTTGTGTGTTCATTGGCCAAATGCATATTATATATAACCAAGAGAAAGTAAAAAATTTGGTGACTTAGTTATTATGTATTCAATTTTGAAACTATCAGCACCCAGGAAAGGGCAATATATTTTTAAATGAATGGAATATACTGCTGAGATTACATATGTATATATGTATATGTATCTATAAATATATGTATGTATAAGTTATATACATATACACACATAGATACATAAAAGTCAACATTCATATATGTGTACATATAGTTATTCCTGTTAAATTTATGGCTTCCTTGAATATCTGCTGGTTAAAAAAACATCTGCTTCCTTTGAAAGACCTCAGGAGGTTCATAGTGTTCTCTCTAGCCCTACGGCCCTCCCCAGCACCAACTGTCCTGATTACCATTGGGCTTTGATTTCACCATTCTGCTGAAAAGCAGCAGGTGTGAGTTCTCTTAGCAGAACTGCTTTGATGATTGGCGTGCCATGCTGGCAACTGAAGATTTTGCCTGACTTATTAAACATAATGAATAGCACGTTCGTAATGCTTTCTAGTGCAAAGAGGCTGCAAAGAAAATCTCTATAGAAAGGAATCCCGTAAGCAGTGCAGGCCACTCTCAGAGTGCTGAGGATGTGTGCTGTTTGGGTTTTGAGCACTTCCAGGTTCATTCACACCATGATTCTCTCCCTGGAACACACACCAGAGTATAAGCTCCTCTGTCTTGCTCTATTTGCTACACATTTTTGCCCCATTTCATGGTAATAAGTCTACTCAAAGCCACATGTTCTCTCTCCTCCTGGATATATAGGAAACATGCCTGTTGTCTCATGAAATGAGTCTTTTTAGTCTTTCTTTTCTGGAGAGCTGGAATACTTGGGCTGGTTCTGGTCCTCAGTGTTGTCCCTCTGTTCAGTGTGTGTGTGCGTGTGCACACACACATATACACACTAACACACACCTGATAAGGTGGTTGCCTCATAAAATCTGCCCCCTTCCATCCCTTCCCTTTCTGATCTCTGCTTGCTCTTTTGAGCATCATGCTCCATCTTTCCTGGTCTATTTTAGACACCTTTGCTTGGAACTTAAGTGGATTCTTTGCGCTAATAACAGTCAAAAATTCAGATTTTTCTCTTCTTTGATTTCCCTAGTTACCTCCAAAAGTTATTACTTATGGGGAAGGAAAAAAAGCAAGGACTCTAGTGTTGAGCTGCAGAGACTCTGGTCAGCTGGCTGCACTGGTGCATTGCGTTTTCTCATAGACAGTACACCGTGCGCTATCGAGAGAAGGGGGAATCGGCCAGGTGGGATTACAAGCAGATCGCCAACAGGCGCGTGCTGATCGAGAGCCTGATCCCAGATACCGTGTATGAATTTGCAGTCCGTATCTCCCAGGGTGAAAGAGATGGCAAATGGAGTACATCTGTCTTCCAAAGAACACCGGAATCTGGTCTGTATTTGAAACAGCCTTCAATTTTCTATTTGGGAATAGCTCCTAAAATAAGATTTAGACAGTGGTGACAAAGACCAGCATGGGCATTCTTTTTTACAGTCATATTAACCCTAAATCTTAGTAGTATTTCTACTTATAAATGCAAAGAAGTTCGGATTAGTGTTAGGGTTTGAGTAAAAAAAGAATCTAAAAAAGAGAAAGTCCCAGAAGTTAAGGGGCTGTTCCTTACACCCACGTTTTGTCCTCTGCTGTCCTTTTCTGCTGGCATGTTGTCCTGACACCTGGAGCACATGAAGTGCCAGTGTCTGGCAGCCATCGTCACCGTCATGTGTGAGGATGCCCAAGGTGCTGCCTGGTTCTTGATGTAGGCGGAGACATTCTTTATTACTGGGGCTGAGCCTGTATTTGAATCCAGGGGTGGATTTTGCTGTGTATCCAAGCCTATGGTACATTTCTTTTCAATGTTGTCCTAAAAGTTGTATTAAAAGAAGTTGGAACTGGATTTTAATCTTTTTTGTATATTTCAATATTGAGCCATGCGAGAATTCTGAATTCCTGAAAGCACTTCTTAGATAAGTCTAAATTCACTGTGGGTAGAAGTGACGTAAGTCGCTCTACTCCACGAAGAGCATGTGTCGACATCTCTCTCTTGTGTCCCTGACTCACACACGGGAACTCTTTGTTAAGCAGTGTGTACCCAGGGACTGTGTGCCCTTGACTTTTAGGATATCCGTTCGCATCGTAAAATGTCTGATTCCTTGTAGCTCCGACCACTGCTCCTGAAAACCTGAATGTGTGGCCTGTGAATGGCAAACCTACAGTTGTCACCGTGTCCTGGGATGCGCTGCCGGAGACTGAGGGAAGAGTGAAAGGTAGGGACCTCGTCCCCCCCTCGCTAAGTTGTGTTGACTGATGGACACTGCCTCAGATCACAGCTTTGGTGACTGAAAAAGAAATAGGAACGCAAGGGGTACAAGAGGTGCTAGCTCCAGGGGCAAAGATGTTTCAGGCGGGATTTTTGTTTTCTGCCATCCAAGTAGCTACGAAGGGGATTATTCTTCTCTTCTTCCTGGAAGCAGCTTTTCGGTGTTGCCCTCAGCAGGGATGCGTTTCATTGCATGTGTCTGACGTCATGACTTTTGCCCATCCTAACAACATATTTTTTTTTCCCCCCATGCTACAAGCTTTTCATTGTGCAGAAAGATTATGAATGTAGGAGTCACTGGGAGACCCTTTGAAAGGACTGTGAAAGATTTTAATGGATTTGAAAAATTTAAGTAGTAAATTCTGAAAAATGGATTAATTCCTTGTTTTTCATTTTTTTAGTTCGAGAAATGAAATACACAGGTCTTTTGATTCAATGTAAAAAGCATTCCAGAAACTTGCAGAAGTGTGGAGACCTTTAGAACCACGTTGGGGGTTTCCAGATGTTGCCTATACAAATGCACCACACACAGGGAGAGAATGAAATTTTTATTCAAGAAAAGAATATATATATTTTTTGTTGCTACTAAGGTTTGGAAGCCAACTTTCTAATATGTCCAGAAACTATGAAAAGTTGGTGTAAGTTTTAAAAATCCAGAAAACGACCATCAATTTCTTTTGAGAATTTAGTAGAAAATAGGAACTAGTTCTTAGAATGATTGATCATAACAATCCTGTAGGACATGGAGGGTGTCTTTTTATGGGACAGTAAAGTTAAGGGAGGTCCATGCAGAAGGGTGTTTTCTATACTCAATGCACTATCAAGTTCCAGTTTTTTTTAAAAAAAAGATTATACTATCCTTCCTCATTCTGCCCACTGGAATAAATCAGAGAGAGTAAAGAGAATAAATGTTTAGTTGTGTTTTTATGGCCTTGTTTTTATGACAAGCAAGATATTAGTTCCCTGGAGCTGCTGAAAAGGCCTATGAAGCGGAACACAAACAGCTTTTGGCTGACTACTTTTTTAGTTCTAAAAAGGACAAGTATTGGTCCTCTTGTGAATCATCACCATGCTGCCCATGTCCTAGTTTATATTCACAGCTTCTCAGTGAAAGAAGCTCCTGGTCATCAACTAAATATTGCGGGAAAGATTAATAGCCACTGAGTTTTTCTATGATAAAGAATCCATGTATCTTAATTCTACCTAGTTTTCACGAGGGTGTTGTGATGGATTGAAATTCATAATTACATTTGCATAAGAAACATAAATCACAATAGGAGACTATATGCTTTGGCATGGTTACATATTTTTTTTTCCAGACACATTGAATCCATTAAAAAATTTTGAATTACAAAACTTAATAGACAGTAAGTCCTCTTGATTCTTAGTTTTGACCACAGCAAATGACTAGTGTGCTATTTTCAATGAGAAAAGAATGCTCTTTTTCCAGACAAATGCTGTGAAAGCATTCTTAGTTGAAAGTTTTAAAATTCATGTACTTTCTGGAGATTAGAGCTTAGGAAAAAGAAAGGCTCTCCCATGCTCCTGATAATTGCTTGAGGTTTTCTGTCCTTCAAATTAATTTTTTTAGTTAAGTCATACTCATATGAATTTGAAAAGTTTTGTGAATCCCAAGTTCCATGAGATTAAAATAGCATAATACTTTTCAGTTAAAGGTTAAAATTATGCTTCTTCAAATATGACTTCATATGTTACAGTTGTTCCATGGGAAAAGATCTTTTAGTTTGGCTTTCAAGGTTCAGGCCTGATACATGTAGCTAATTAATGATGGAAACATTAGACATCACATAAATCTATTACTTAGTAGCTTTTCTTCACAGTTTAAAATTCTGTGAAACATCCTACCAGCATATATTGAATAAGAATTTTTATCATGCCTCTAAAAGTGAATTATATTCTAAATATGGAAATTGTCTGGCTTAACATACTAGTAAAGGTACCACAAGTTGGTAAACTGAAACTCTGAAAGATGTCAACAGTTACACAGAAAAAATTCCTAACAGATGACACCTGGTTTTGTTTTGTTTCTCTATTCAAGATAAGCCAACCCATCATAGCTAGTTAGTAAATAAATATTTTTTAAAAACACTGTCAATATTTCTGGTATATATTACGAAGACTGGCCTCCTGGTTTGTCTGACACAGCACATGGCCAGTTCATGAACTGAGTAGCGCTGTTTGGTGCTGAGTGGGTGTGAGTTCACCTTCTGCTGCATCCTCTGCTCCCGCCATTGATGTGGCGTGCATTGCTAGCATGTTAATTTTTAGTAATGCACGTTCTAATTCATCCTGCCCATACAGTCTGTCTGCTGGACACAGGACTGTTTTCAGTTTCTTCCTTCCAACCGTCTGCCAAATCATTTCAGAATACATTCTTTCATACGCCCCGGCTCTCAAACCATTTGGAGCAAAGTCCCTCACCTACCCTGGACACACTACTTCTGCCCTGGTGGACGGTCTGCAGCCTGGGGAACGCTATCTGTTCAAAATCCGGGCGGCAAACAGGAGAGGCCCGGGGCCACACTCCAAAGCCTTCATTGTCACTATGCCAACAAGTAAGCACCATGTGTCGCGGCTCTCTCTCTCTCTCTCTCTGTTCTGCTACTTGTTTTGTGTTACTTTGAATCATGCTTCTAGGTTTAGAACTGCATGGTTGATGATTATTTTGAGGGGGAGGGGGTCAGGTTTGCATATCAACTTCTAAAATTTCTTTCTGGTTCTTTTGGAAATTAATTTTCCCAAAGACTAAAATGCTTTTGATTGATTTTAATGTTAATAATTATTACAGTATCATCAATGTATGAATTATACCATTAATTTTACATCATGGTTTAACTTGAGGCTTATGTTGACTGGGAAAGAACATTTTTGCAAGTGTAATGTGACATTTTTCATTGCTAGCCTCTCCTGCAGAGCATTTAGCAATCTCAGATTGTATTCCATTAGTTTGGAGAGTAGCTTCACCCAGGAGGATTTCAGTTGTCCAGTTATCTAATCAAAACCAACAAATTCATAAAGATCCCCAAATAGACTGGACTGCTTTGGGAACATGTTTTCTGTTTTGTTCCTCCACATACAGGCTAGATTCCAGAGCTCCCTCCTTCATTATGTGCTATGAGGATTCATGGTGTGCAGCCATTATTAGTGTTATCCTAGGACAAACTGTGAAATAGATGAATCTCTCAGTGCCCACCACACTGCAATATAAATTTCCTGCCCATTATAGCATCCCTTCCTCTGTGGATCCTTCTCCCAGTGCAAAGACAATTGTAGGGAATGTTGCCTACCTCGGGAGTCTTTTCATTTTAAATTTTATTTTGGAATTATAAATGTATCCATTGTGAAAGGAATTTTAAGCAAGAAGGAGGAAGCACAGGGAACTCTTTGTAATGCCTCAAAAATGGCAAATTTGTTCCTCACCCCAGTCACTTGCAAGTTACTCACATACATTCCCATATAATTTTGAGTATAAATCACTCAACTTTTGTATCTGGGTTATATATATATATTTTTGCTTGTGAAGAACACCTATAATATTTTTGTACTATATGGACAATAAGTTATTTTAAGAAAATCCTACATAAAAATTTGCATTTATAAGATCAATAAATTATAGCTATACCTTAGTAATTTGGAGGCATTAGTTACAGGACCACCCCCCCCCCCCCACCAAAGGATGCCAAAATCTGCAGATGTTCAAGTGCCTTACATAAAACAGCATAGTATTTGCATATAATATAGACACGTCCACCCATATACTTTACTCCAAACATTTTTTATCAAAGTTGACTGAATCTGCAGATGCAGAACTCACGAATATGGAGGACTGACTATATTTCAAAGTACTTATTTCAAAATTCCTGCAGATAAGAAGTTGTAAGATAACATGATTTAATGTATAGATGCAATTCTCATATATTTTCTAGGACTACATCTGTTACTTAGAGCAAAATATGATTTTAAAAAAAGAATATTATAATTGGAAAAATAAGTTTCCAGTATTCTAAGGAACTAGAGGTGACCAATTATGATCACAATGTGGATCACCTGCATACTACCATCTTAGTTACTCCCTTTGTTTCATACAGTTTTTGGAAAAAAAAAAATTAACATCAATTCTTTAAAATCTGTTACAGCCAGCACTAGTGAGTCTGATGTTCAGCAGAACACCAACGATAACTGGAAACCCAAGAAACCGGAGCCTTCCTCACCTTCTCCCAAAGATCCAGGCAGAAATGTCAAGGACCCTCTCCTTGACTTGAAGAACAAAATACTGGCCAATGGCGGGCCGCCCAGAAAACCCCAGCTCCGCCCTTGGAAGACTGAAGAGTCAGATCGGCAGTCCACGGAGGTCACCGATGAGGAGGAGCTGGATTCCCTGGAAAACCCACCCAAGTTGCCTTCAGAGACCCAAGACCAGAGGCGAGCCCTAAGGCCACCAAGTAGATCTGGCCAGTGGCTTCCAGGCAGGACTCCAGCCAGAGCCCGAATGCCACTGCTGCCCCGGAGGGAAGGCTTAGATAAGCGTGGCCCCTCATTGGCCACCCATCCTCGCCCAGCAGCTACCCCCTCTGCGGAGTCCTCTCCTGGCCACCGCCAGGCCCCCCAGGGGCCCTCTCCCCACCCTGCTGGGGGACCCTCTGACAGTTCTATTGACAATGACTCAGTGGACCAAGATGAGGACAAGCAAGCTGAAGGTGCTCTCTACCCCAAGGCTGCCTCACCCCAGCAGCCGCCTTCTAAGAACCCAGCCCAGGCTCGGCCGGCCCTGTTCCCCAGCCGCCAGGGGGCCTCCAGCATCCTGAGGGACAGAAGCCCAGTACACAACGGTGCAAAACCAGTCTTCCCTGCACGAAGGACGCCCCAGTCTGGGGCCATGGAGGAAGATTCCAGAGCTCCAGCCCCACCCTCGAGACTTTCCCCACCCCACAGAGGCTCATCTCGCCTACTGCCCACCCAGCCTCACCCGGGTCCCCCTCTCTCCAGGGGCTGGAAGGATGTTAATGGTCAGGAGTCCCCTGCCACCAATTACCATGCATCCTCACAGTCTACCCTGTCTTCCTCGGTCTCTTCTCCTCTCTCTTCCAGGACACAGGTCTCTGAGGAAGTGGACACTTCTGATGACTGGGGAGATGGTGACCGGACCACAGAAAACACTGGGAGGCAGGCAGAGGCCACCACCCCAAGCTTGAGGGCCCGACCTGCCTCTGGACCCCTGAGTTTGCTCCGGAACAAGGCCTTTGCCTCCAATGGCAGGTCTTCAAACAGGCTGACCAATGGCCGGGGGCCACGGCTGCGGCCCTCTACCTCCCCGCAGTCCACCATGGCTTCCGGAGTCCCCTCCAGGGGTCATTCCCAGCCAGCTTCCCACTCTAGACTTGGCTCAGATATCCATGGAGATGGGGAGGATGAGAAGCCACTTCCAGCCACTGTGGGCAACGATCACGTGCCCTCCTCCAGGCAGCCCACCTCTCGAGGCTGGGACTCTCTAAGAAGAGACCCCCAGAGAGGAACCAGCCTGTACCGGAAGGAGCTCACCCCTGAAATCCCCAAATCTGCAACAGATGCACATCCTCAGGGCAAATCCTCCTCTCTGTCCTCTAAGGCACAGGACGTTCAACAGAGCACGGACGTGGACGCCGACGGTCATTCTCCCAAAACGCAGCCAGTGTCCACGGGCCGCCAACTGTCCCCTGCTCGTCCTCCCGCAGCAAGGTCGCAGCCCTACCCTGGGTCCAGTGTTCCTAGAAGGACGGCACCTGACCGCGCCTACGAAAAGCAGCCCCCTCCACCCGTCTCCCCGCCCCGGCACCAGTCCCCCAGCCCCCAGAGCCAGGACGCAGACCGGTCACTTTCCCAGCCCAAGCTCGCCCTTGCCCATGCAGGGCGTCCTCACCCCACATCGCAGGGCGGCGCCCACTCCATCTCAGACCCTTACACAGCGAGCTCCCGAGGGGTGCTGCGCCCGGCTGCCCAGGGCCAGGACGGGGACTCCCGGAACAGCTACGAGGACAACAGCACCGAAGTCGAGGCCCCGGATGTTCAGGTCCCCCCCGACACTGCCCGCACGAAGGATGCCACCCCGTCCCTGTCCAAGCACCGTCAGGTGGCGTCTTCCACAGGGAAAGGTGACGACAAACCCCAGCGTGGCCCCACAGGCTTCACTCTGCGACCCAGCCGGCCAGGCGGCCCCCACTCCCGCGCCCGGGCCCCTGGCAGGGCCGGGGTCCAGGCCACACCCGGGAAGAAAGAGCCTCCTTCCAAGTGGCCCTTGCAGTCCAAGTCTCAGCAGTCAGTGTCCGCCGAGGAGGAGGAGGACGAGGAAGAGGAGGACGCGGGATTTTTAAAAGGAGGAAAGGAGGATCCCCTGTCTCCCTCTGTTCCAAAGTGGCCTTATTCCTCTACCCCCAGGGGCAGCAAATATGCGGACGGGAGCCTTGCCAAGGACAGGACTGCCATGGTGCTGGCTCCCCGAGGAGGGAGCTCTGCGCAGGAAGAGCACGCCACTCCTGGGAAGCGACCTCCTCTCCCACCTCTGGGAAGTCCCCCCAGAGTGGCACACCTCCCCACCAGACAACCGCCTCGCGGCTCTGCCACCCCGAGTCCCGTCCTGAGCACCCAGTCCTGGCCGCGGTACACCACTCGCGCTCCTCCCAGCTACTCCTCCACCACCCCGATGCTCTCCTTGCGCCAGCGTATGCAGCGCAGATTCCGCACCCCTGTCTCGCGCCAGCCTCCGAGACCTCCTCAAGTGCAAGGTAACTGGTTTTTGAAAACAGCCATTTAACTTTTTTTTTTTTTTTCCTTTTTAAGGTAGTCAGTAGTTTTCTTGGCTATTCCTGAGAATGATTTACTTTATTGTATTGAGCCTCTACTATGTGCAAGCACTGTGTTTAGAGATTTGCACGTACAAATGTAATGTCATCCCTTTAAGTCTGTTAGGTTTTGCATTGTTACCCCCTTTCTTTACATGAGGAAGCCAGGGCTCAGGGATTAGAGGCAGACCTGCCATGATACTGTCTGAGATGCAGTTATAGCCCCAGACACTAATTCCACTGCTCTCTGTTATTCTACAATTCCATACTACTTATTGAATCCCTTAACAGATGCTCTTTTTGCGGGGAGAGTGTGGGGTACCAGGGATTGAATTTAGGGGCACTCTACCACTGAGCCACATCCCAGCCCTATTTTATATTTTATTTAGAGACAGGGTCTCACCGAGTTACTTAGTGCCTCACTTTTTGCTGAGGCTGGCTTTAAACCTGTGATCCTTCTGTCTCAGCCTTCCAAGCTGCTGGGATTACAGACATGCGTCACCACGCCCAGCCTTAACAGATGCTCTTAATCTGTGAAAACATGTCACAACCCTGATGTTCTTTTCAGTTCACTTGCCAGCATGTATTTAAGGAATCAGCAGTAACAAATTAGATATGTAGGTAGGCTTGTCTTGTTCTTCTCTTTTGCATACAAAATTCCCAACCATACTCTGGGACAAATTCAAATGTCTAGTATATGAGGTGCCCTGATGTTGCCATTGGTGAATGTTGGCTAAAACATCCTTAAAATGAGGGTTAAAGATAATTGTCACACACAAGCATCAGACAGATGTTTGCCTTGTACTTCCCTAGCATAGGCTGAAATGTAGCTAGCTTTGAAGCCTAAGTGGGCCTAAGCGGACCCCAGAACAGGATCTAAATTACTTACCATAAATTTGCATTCAAATTTCAGTTAATCCTGAACTCTCCTTGCATGTAATTGGAACTTCATCAAACTTTCATGAAGTTTCATAATAAATATATTAGTATTTATTAATCCATATGATGCAGTGTCATTTTAGCCTAATGCAAAGATGGAACAATGTACCACATCGAGGGCAATTTCACATGAAGACTGATTATTTTAATTAAAGCTAAAACCCTGATAATAGATGTAAGCTCATCATTCCCTGTACATAGTAGGAACTTGTTCAGTAATTGATGGGTAAATGGAAGAGTGAAAGAAAAATGTCTCTGACCTGAAAATAGTTGTCAGAAAGCCTACACACTTTCTCCAGCAGGTGAGGCAGGACCTCAGAGCACTCCCCCCCTGAGCCTCAGGTAGACTGCTGTAGAGGAGCCACATAATGTCCAGGTCTGCACCTCTTGCTTGCTCTCTTAGCAAGTCTTTCCCAAGCAGCCCACAGGGTTCAGCAAGCTTGGAGTCAGCATTGCACATTTATTCTTGGCTGCTGCTGATTGGCACCTGATTCAGCCAGAAATAGTAATTTTGCTTGGTCTAAAATGCTGAGAAAAGCAGGACAGCACATAGTACACTTCAGAGATAATTTTCCCCATCCTTCCAACCACCCTTTTCCCTCCAACTTCTTAAGCTTAAGGTCTTAAGCTTTATATGGCAACGCTACTTAAGTGGCATTTTCTTATTTTCATCCCCAGTATTGTCAGAACACAGGGACTTCACTGTACTTTTGTAGACTTTCTTATTTATCATGTAGAAGCCACAGTATAAGATTACTGTTATCTAATATACAGAAGCTATCGGTTTAAAACTCTGTTCAGTGTTTGTTTGAAATGATGTGCTACAACATATGGTATGAAACCAATGGTTCAGGAATGTTGAATTTACCCAGTTCTGTTATTTTAAAAAAAATTTTAATCTTTGCACTGTGTAGGTTATAATGGCAGACCAAAAGTAGAAGAGAAAGTACTTCCTGGTAATAATGGGAAACCGAATGGACAAAGAATTATCAATGGCCCTCAAGGAACAAAGTGGGTAGGGTAAACTTTACGCATTCCAGTTATTTTCATGCCATTGGGAAGAGAAAAATGAATACTGTACCAATAAATCAAGTGGCCCTTTTCTTTTCTAGTTTTAACCACTTATACGTGAAGATGCTTGAATACAATTTCTTTTAATGCTCAGAAAAATCTTTGGTTTTCTTGAGTAACTCACCAGTTCCTCTTACAGCTCATAGATGAGACCTGAGCCAGTCCTTCATTTGCCGTGACTGGTGGAAAGACACACAAAAATGTGGCCCAGCCACAGCCTGATGAATGGCCTCTCAAGTGAGCTCACTTCCCCCTATTCCCCTGTTTTGTTTATTACTTTAAGTTTATTGTTTGATTAAATATTAGACATATTGTCTGTAAGATGTCTCAAATACAACTTTGTAAAAGTTTCTTTGTAAAAGAAAGCAGGGTAAAAACAAATGAAAACCCCTAAATCAAATAGATATTTTTTATCAGATCAATTTTTGAATCACAATTCAACTATTATTGTTTGATTACAATTTAAAACATGCACTAATACTTTATGTATGTTTAAACAAAGTCACTTTTGAAAACCCCTGCCTGGGGTTAAGATAAATGTTTAGGGGATTTCTGTGTGTTGTGGGTAATGGATAGAATCCTTTACAATGTTGAGACATTGAAAACATTCTTTAAAAGAATAAAAAAATTTCCTGGTGGAATTCCCAGTCCAAACTTTCCATTTATGATGGCAGGGTTTAGGAAAGCAAACAGTATTAAAGGACTTCATAAAATTTTCAATCATAGTTTAGCTAAAGATGCATTTTACCATTTCTTAAAGGAACGAACATTGAAATAGGAAGAATGAGAATTAAAGCAAAATTTCATTACAAACAATCTTGGATTGAAACAGTATGGGGTGGATTTCAAAAGTAGAACTTTTACAAACCGTTCTTATTTTTATTACCAAAACAGCACCCAACAAAGTGGCCCGTTTATGGGACTTCCTCTGCGGCATGATTGTGCAGAGCAGTGATTCTCAATGTTAGCCAGCTCAGGGTCCCTGGAGGCTTGTCAAATACAAGCCCAAGGGAGGATCATGATTTGTGTATTTGACAAGTTGCCAGGTGATGGGGATGCGGGGAGGTTGCTACTCCAGGACCACCATGGAGAAGAGCCAGTAAAGAGCATGAGCTTGTTTCTTAATAGAGATAATAATATTTTCCTTCATTTTAAAGTTTCTTAGAATATGATATACTGTGTTAGGCAATAATTTTTTAAAAAATGGTGTCTCATTTAATAATCAAATTTGAATTTTAACATTAACAGTAAAATGGAAATGTAATGTTTTTAAATGCTAGTAATACATGTTCATTGCAAAAAGTTCTAAAAATTCAGAAATGGATAAAAAATAAAATAAGCATCCCCCGCCCCTAACACTGTGGTCTCAAAGGTCACCGCTGTTGATGGTTTGGGGTATGTCCTTCCAGATTTTTTTTTCTCTGAATTTTGAGCTTATATGCAAAAATATACATATCTTTTTTTGTTTTTGTAAAATAATCAGTTCTGAAATCTGAATGCATATCAGTGTAGGTCACTATATAGAAAATCCCCATGTCCCTTTTATTGGCTGCATATGGGCCATGATTGATTTAATCATTTCCCTCATTGATGGATCCTAGTTGTTTCCTAGTTACCCTAGACATAATGTACTAAATGGTAAAAGTATTTTGAACATTTTTGTGTATTTGAGAAACTTAAAACAATTTACATATTTATGGGTAAGCAATTATAAGACGAAATATGACTGTTCAGCACTTTTTTTCCTCAAACCTTGTAAACTATACTGACGAAAAGAAATGTTCCCAACTCACATTATGGTTTCTTTCTGTGAAAGCTTCATACATATGTAGTTGGATGAATATATTTTGAAACGTCCTATACATTCTTTAATCTGTGTCGTGGGTTTAGGTCGTGGATCTTGACCGTGGGTTAGTGTTGAATGCGGAAGGGAGATACCTTCAAGATTCACAGGGAAATCCTCTTCGGGTGAAACTGGGCGGAGATGGTCGCACCATCGTTGGTAAGTGGGGGTGAACTGGCCACAGGATGAGATTAGCGGTAGGAAGATTTCCGTTTCCTGGAATGGCTTTGTCTTTAATAGCTGCTCTGGTCCGCTTACTTTTGGCCACACAGGAAGAAGATCCCTTGAGTATTTCCCATGAGGCTTTCCTTATTCTTCCTGCAGACTCTACCCTCCAGAAATGGGGTCCTCTACCTTTCTCCCGACACTGGCCATTTAGCGCAGGGGTCTGAAAACTGCCGTCCACAGGCAACCCCTGACCACTGCCTGTTTTTGTAAAGTCTGTGAATTCAGAATAGCTTGCATGTTTTCAAATTATTAGGAAAAAGAAAAAAAGAAGAATATGTTGTGACTTGTTCGTTCATTACATGAAATTCACATTTCAGTGTGTCCTTACACAGAGCCTTGGAGCATAAAGACACTCTTCTCTGTATCACTCAGATCTCGTGCTCTGCCCTGTTTGTGTTCTAGTATCTTTGCCCTCCGAGAGTTCAGCTGAGTAGCTGCAACAGAGATCATGCAGCCTACAAAACTTAAGATGTTTATCTCCAGCCCTTAATGGAGAAAGTTTGCCACCATGGTCCTCAGTGGCACTTTTCCTCCTTGGGAGTGGGAAGGAGGAAAAGGACAAGCTCTTCCCCTACTGAGCCTCCTCAGGCTGAGGGGGCATACTGAGGAACGATCCTCAGATCTACAGAGTCCCGGGCAGTATGAAAGGCCCAGGAGCCTCCGGAAAGCAGCAGATGCTGCCCCTCAGGTGATGTCCTTTGAATTATTCCTTTGCCTTCCAGTCCATAAGCTCTGGGAAGACACTGTCGGGCTTTTCATTTCCTCTGGATTGTTCCCCCTGGTCATGTAACTCTTGGTTGGTTTTGTTTCAGATCTAGGTGGGACCCCCGTGGTGAGTCCTGACGGCCTCCCACTCTTCGGGCAGGGGCGACACGGCAAACCCCTGGCCAGTGCCCAGGACAAGCCCATTTTGAGTCTTGGCGGGAAGCCGCTGGTGGGCTTGGAGGTCATCAAAACAACCACCCGCCCTCCTACCACGACCCCACAACCCACTACCACAACTACCACTGTGCCCACCACCACCACAACACGGCCCACGACGGCTACCACCCGCCGCACGACCACCACCCGCCGCACGACCACCACCCGCCGCACCATCACCACCACCCGCCCAAGGACCACAGTCCGAACCACTACGCAGCCCACCACCACCACCACCACCACCACCACCACCACCACTACCACCCCGGAACCCACCACCCCTGTCCCCACCTGTCCCCCTGGGACGCTGGAGCAGCACGATGAGGATGGCAACCTGATAATGGGCGCAAACGGGATCCCAGAGTGCCACCCCGAGGAAGGTAACCAGCTCTGTTCTAGTGGTGACCCTGTGCTGCATCTCAGGGGTCGACAGCACAGCAGCGGTAGAGGTGTCTGAACCCCAGCAGGTTTGGTTGAGGTGCTATGGCACAATCAGTCAGCCAATAGGAAACATTGTGCAGGACATCCCTACACGACAAAGCTGTTTGCTGGTCACTTAACATTCGTGATTAACCGGGTGTTGTATCCATCAGCCCTGTCACAACCCAAGTCCGAAGCTTAGCTGAAACGTGGGGCATTATCAGTTAGACCAGTGTTTCCCAAAGTGTCTCCCACTGGATGTTAGATCAGTATTATTACATTTTAAGGAAGGGAAGAAAGAAAGGTCTGTGATTAACTATGAGATTTAAGCGAGGTTCGATAAGTTTCTCACTGTGGGACGTTTAGAACAGTCTCCCTTGGCTCTCTGAGCGGAGTACCATTTCTGGAGCACATCTGGCAGCTGAGCATCTGACCCGTCACCCCCTATGGAAAACGCGAATCCTCGTGGCGCGGCAATGGGCTCTCCACTGGCAAGAACACGCTGCTTTCCTGCCTGCCCAGCTTGATCTGGGCGTCCGGCTGTCCTTGATATCTGTCTGTCTGTCTTCCTACGGGAGCGGCTCTTTCTCCCTGCAGACTGGGAGCTAGAACATGTTTGCCCAGGTCCTGGTGGAGCTGCTGGGTCATTGTCCTTCCTGCTCAGGCTCCTGTTCCAGCTGCTTAGCAAGACGCCATCCTGGGTTTGCCTCAGGCAGCGGAGATGAGTCGAGGGTCGGCCATGACACTAATGCCACTTTAGGCTCCTGCAGAGGGGGACCCTTCCTTTCAGGAATTGCTTCCACACCTTCATCGCTGACGGGGAGAAGGCCAGCCATTGCAAGCACGAAGGCTGGACCCCAAACGAGAATTCTTTCATGGAAAATTGTGAAACAAATAGGAAAACATGACATCTGAAAAATTCACACCAAAGAACAGGGGAATGATTACAGGGACGAGGACCACCAGGAAGGAACGCACGGCTGTTCACAGTGAGTATGAATTTGGATTTGCTAGTATTAGAACGGCTTCTTTCTTCTGCATACATTAATGTGCTTGTTTTTAAAAATAGACATTAATTAAAACAGATAATTAATATTGGTTGTAAACAAAAGAGTGATTATTTTTGGATTTGACTTTAATTAATGTATTGTGTTGCATTTTGTCTGCTTTTCTTTAACATGTTCTTTTCATTTATTTTTTATTTTTGGACCTAAATTTGGCATAAAAGTCAATATTTTTCTTGGCATTAGTATCTACTCTTTGCAAATCTGATATATATATGTATCATTCTACTTTGCTTATATCCATTCTTCTGATTTTCTAGTTCAACCTGAAGAATAATTTGCCTCTCACCAGCATTTTGAAAACAAGTAGAAAACAAGTAGAAATCAGTTCAAAGTCTTAGGAAAGAATTATATTTGCGGACAGCAACATATCATCCTCATACAGTATTTTAATGCACTGCTGCTCTAGTCTTTTTCTTTATTTCTTGCTATTTCATTCACAACTTCATTAAACACTTTCTTCCTTGCATTAATTCTGATTGACAAAAAGCTGCACATATTTAATCTACTCAACTCCGTGAGTCTGGGGATGAGAACACACCCATTAAACTGTCCCCACATAAGTGCGCCTCCAGGTGAGGTCCCCTCCAGCCGAGGTCCCCTCCAGCCCCCTTCATCCTTAGCGTTTTTTTCCTTTTCTCCTTTTCCCTCCGTGGTTTCTTGGAGGTGCTCTTCTTCTCCCTATCTCTAAGATGGCCCTGCTGGCCCAGCACTCAGCTCCTATGCCCTTGGGCCTCCTAGCATCAGCCTCCTCTCTTCCCACCAGGGTGCCCCCCCCCACATACACCTGTGTTGAATGTGCCCAGGAGACAGACACTGCAGCTGCCTGGAAATGCACAGCCTGTTCCCTGCTTCAGCATCATGGCAGTGTGGCGCTTCAGGACTAATGAGGGAGGTGGGCGGAGGAAGAGGGGTGCCATCTCTTGCAGGGATTGGATTTTAAAGAGGGCTTGAGATTTGGAAGCCACAGCGTGTCAGATTGCTCTCTTAAAGCCTGGGCACTGTCTATAAGATCCATTTGTTGTTTCCTGGTTGAGAATCTTATAGTGAGTGGCCTCAGAGTGCACAAGCCCATTCTATAAATGACATTCAGGGCAGAGAGATGGTCCTAGGAAGGGCTGCAGTGTTAGACATGGAACCATCCAGGGTGTCCCTACACATAACCCACAGTACCATCTGGACTCCGTTCCTATCCCCAGTGCTACCTCTGTGTCACTGTTTCTCTCAGTCACCTTTTCTTTGGTTGAACTGAGCGTAGTTCTGTCCATGATGTGTGTTCACAAATGCTGGGGCTCTGCCTGTGCACAACCAGGATTTGACAGGTAGTCTCTTGGGCATGGTACTGTCCAGCCTAGACCTGAAATGATTATTGCTGTAGTAGTGACCGCTTGGAATGCTTGCTAGTGGTCAGTGATGAGTATCGGTGATTCCAACCCCCTCCCCTGACCCTGCTTTAGCTGGCCATCTGACATTCCATTCCGCGTACAAAGTTGGAACATTCTGTTTTTAACTCTCCAGTTTTAAAAGCATCTTTTCAAATATCAAAGTCTTGGCTCCCTTGGTTAAGTCATGCCCCCACCCTCCTTTAAAACACTGCTTTCAAATAATATTCTAGGAACACCCTTGGGCTGTTCAGTCATTCCAGTAATTCAAGCAGTGTTTTTGTGTACTTCCTCATTTGTTATGGATGCCACGCTTCCCTGTAGGCACAGATGTGTATTATATGCCTGTTTCCTGTGTATTATTGCATTTTCTCCTCTCTTCATTCTCACACACACACACACACACACACACACACACACACACACTATGGTTTTTTTGTTGTGTGTGTTTTTCTTGATCTAACCTTTCCATTGGATAATGAACTCCTCATAGCCAAGATATGGCTCTGCTTCATCTCCAGTCCTTGGGGGACCCAGCTATGCATCTCAGGGTATCTATTTAAGAGCTTCAGATGCAAGCATTCTCCGCTGCCTAACTGGGAAGTAAAAGCCAGTGATCTCTGTTTTTCAGGTTCTGTTTCTCCATCTACAATCAAGCTGATGAAATTTCACGTATTTGGAAATGTTGTGAACCAGCTGAACATTCCAGAATTTGTAGCACGAGCCCACTGCATTTCGCAGAAAACCATCAGCCAAGGAAAGCGGTTGCATTCTGCCATGGCTCACTCTCCTAACAGAAAATACACACACACACAGAGAAAGAGTAATCAAAATTCACTTGAGCAGGACCCACCACACCAGGTGGAAATATACCTGTGTTCCAGTGACTGTCTTTTATTTACCTTTTCTAAAATTCTACTGGGAACACTTTATTTTTTTTTTTGTCTTTTTTTTCATATTTTTAAAAAATATCTCTGGAGCTTAAGCCTTAATTCTTTGTGACATTTGCTCTTCTTTTTTTTCATGACCATGGATAAACTACCGAAGAGAGTAAACTATGCTGCTGTGTGATGACTGGCAGCTACTTTTATATGAAGAAGTTCATGGTTCAGAATGGCATTCAGGTGGGGCAAAGCCAGGTGCTCAGCTTCTCT
Organism: Marmota flaviventris; assembly: GCF_047511675.1. Taxonomy (NCBI): domain Eukaryota; kingdom Metazoa; phylum Chordata; class Mammalia; order Rodentia; family Sciuridae; genus Marmota; species Marmota flaviventris. The sequence continues at coordinate 8,155,880 of NC_092503.1, read as the reverse complement.
AATTAAACTGAATATACACTTCATTACATCTGGAAGTTACTTTCCCTTGGAGTCAAGATGATGCTAATGTTGAAAAATTGTCTGAGTTTATTTTATCTTGAAAACAAACATTGATTCAGTAAGATGCTCATTTATGCCAGAGGCCCAAACTGTCACTCATCCTAAGAAGAGATCTCAGTTTTCAGGTAGATGTGGCCTTGCTGTGACCCACTGCCTGCACCGAGTACTTCAGCATCTCAAGGAACTACCCTTAACACCAGGAATCCAAGAAGGAAATGATATGTATTTCCCTTTTCTTATTAACTCTGGGATGCAAAAATTGTACAACTTATTCATTTTTTGCCTGGCTAAATATAAAGAAAAAATTAAACCAAATGTATAATCAGGAAAAGTAAAACAATGTTCCTAAAAGTTAAATTGACAAAGGAAAGAAAATGGTAGGCCAGGAACCAAAGGCAAGATAACCCCCAAAATTGAGGGAGTGTATAACTGAAAACAGACTTGAACCGGCCCAGAAGTAGTTTGTATTGGATGAGGAGGATTGACATGGAGTGATCTCAGCTAGAGTTGTGTTTGTAGTTTTTCATGAAATGATCCTCCTGCTCCTGTAAGGCCAGATGATCTACAACTTGAGTCTTATTATCCGTCCCTGCCCCATTAGAACACGCCTGGGCCATCACCTCATGTGTATACAGGTGCGGGGCTATGACACAGGCCTCTGAGTGGTTCCCAGAGGCTTTGCTGTAGTATGAAGACTAGCTGGACAGACACCTGTGGCACTGCCCTGTCCTCACGACTGGAGTTTGTTTTAGAACATAATGTTCAGGATGTTATTCAAGCTGGGCTCTGAAAAGAATCATTACACTGGAATATTTCTGGATAATGATGAATGATTTACTAACAATAAAGTATTTCAAAATTGGTGCCAAAGACTTACTGGGTGAAGGAAGTTGATGTTCTTTCCCCTTCATTTCCCCATCATTATCCCACTTCAGAGTGATGATGCTATTAGAGCACCTTAAGATTCACAGACAGTTGGATTGGTCAGATCAACGTTTCAAAAGTTGAGACAGTTTTTATGAAGAACAAAGTATTCTTTGCAGCCAAAGGGCTCGAAGTTCAAGTCCTTTCATTCACCAGCTGCGTGAGTCAGGTTTGTTATGATCCTCTCAGAGCCTTGGTGTCCTTTGCCTGAGAAGAGGGTATGATGAGCCTGAAGTCTCCAAGCAAGTGTGTGAAGAGTAGCCCCAAAGTAGGTCCAGAAAAGTGTCCAAGGGCAGGAGGTTTCCAGTCTCATAGTTCCCTCCTCCTGCAGTCCCCCAAACCCCTCTTCAGAATGCTTTGTATATAAGAGCTGTGGGCTTTGGGTCAAAAGGAAGGCAAGAGTTCCCCTGAGCTTTTTTAAATTAGAAAACCCTTTTCCTCAAGTTTTTATCAAGCACAGAGAAATGTTCTCCTTTTTATAGCTGCCATCTCTAACTCCTAAGTAGAGAAATGTAACTGCTCTCATCCCCCCCCACCCCCATCCCCCCAAAAAATAAAACCCCAAAAGACTTTTTGACCTTGCCAGATAATGGAGACAAAAAGTTCTTTTTCTATTATTTCTTTTTTTCAACTTAAATCACTCACTTCTTTTCTTGACCACAAGTTCCTCATTCTCTTAATATCAGTTTAACCATTACAGGAATTTTAATAATAGTTCTCATAATTAGGTTTCCTGGAAGCCATTAAAAAATCTCACCTAAAGTTCTGTAAATTGCATTGAAAGTCTAATTCTGTGGTCATAACATATCGGGGGGGGGGGGGGTCAGTAATGCCCAAGTTGTCTTAAACAGAAATTTGCAGACATTGGTGTATCATTTGTGAAGTTCAGATGTAGGTTAAGGAGTCTAAGTTGTGCAAATTGATCTCCTGAGTTGGTGAGAGGCTGGGAGTTAGAAGGGCAGAGAGCACAGAGAACCTGATTGGTGCCATTTGCCAAGTTAGAGGCTGGAAATAGCCCTACTTCTAGAATATTCCGGAGGCCAGATTTGAGGGGTGGAGAAAAGGAAGATAGATGTTCAGGGTCCACAGGTCACCTTCCCCACAGCCTCCCACTCCTTGCAGCTCTCAGTGCTCCTGTGACAGGCTTGTGGCAGGGTTGCTGAGGCCTCCCGTCAGCATCCAAGAAGCCGAGGCAGGGGCACCGAGGTGGCGGGAGGACAGCAGAGAGAGCTCTGCACATCTGGGAGGCAGAGCGAGGGTGCACTCCTGATCAGGAGGGCGCTTGGAATGGCCTTTTCTGAGCCCAGGGGAAAGAAGGCCTGGGTTCCTTTTTGGTGTTCTGATGCTCTTCCTCCTGGAAAAGCTGAGGCGACCTGATGTTGACCTGATGTTGGTGGCCTGTTTCCAGCACCTGTTGGGGTGAATGAATTATTACGCCCTGGGGCCCAAATCTGAGAGGGCAGTGAGAAGACCCATGAGCACCTGATGACCTGTCCTTCTCTCCCTCACTAGATGAATTCTCAGGCCTGGACACAGAAATGCCCACAGAAGAGGCCTACGTCGTTTACGATGAAGGTACAGGCTGATTCCCTAGACACATGGACACTTGCCTTCCCCATCCCATAATCTGGTTTTAATTTCCGTGATCTCCTTGGCAATTTCCCTCAGGGCCAGCCCTGGGAAGGTGGTTGCAGCCCCGACCCTTTCCAAGTGACCCCAAATGCCTATTTGATCTAAAGAAGAACAGCATGCTTGATATGCAAATGCCCCTGCCAAATAAGTCCTCTGAGCCTCCTCTTCTCTCCCTTCAAATCCTCTTTCCCTTTAAGAAATTTTGGAGCTGCTGTGCCCAGCCTTCCCCGCTCACTTAAAACCCTGTGGTTTGACCTGTGTCCAGCCTTCTCTTTTGGCCTTTCTTTCTCTCACTTTCCTCTCCTTTCATTTCTTAATCACATCATGCTGTATATGTGTTGATTTCTTATCAAAGAATCTTTACAAGTGAGGGTAAGATTGAAAATACAAAATGCCTTGGACAGTACCTGAACAGTCTCTGGATAAATCACAACTAATGCCATAATTGTTCTTAGGCTTCTGGGATTGTCTCCTGGGTTGAGGAAGTTGTCTCTGCAGCTGAGAAGTTCAGGAAATTTGTCCCCACCCCATGCTGAACTTTGACATCTGGGCTCCGCGGGTTCTCATAATGGGTCTCACCTTGCATGTCATCGCCCATAGCCCCAGTGGTTTTAACTCACAACTGTGTGTGAATCATGTCACCTCTGATGCTTTATTTATTCATAATAAAGTATAAGGTAGTGACCAAATCCCACTACAATTTTCAAACAAACAAACAAAAAACTTAAAGGCTGTTAGAAAGCAAAGGAAAAGGGCTGGAGAGAGAGCTCGGCTAGTAGAGCGCTTACCTTGCATGTGCAAGGACCTGGGTTCAATCCCCAGCACCACCAAAAAGAAAGCAAAGGGAGACTCCTTAGCACCTTTGGAAGTACTAAGTGTCTTTCTTATTGACTGAGTAGGTGAAGTGTGGGGGAAGGGTTATATTTTCTTTTTTAAATATCAAAAGATTAGTTATCTGAATGGCATTAATCTCACCCTGCTCCCTGGAGGGGGAAGTCCATATACAGAAGTCATATTTAAAAAAAATTCACATTTATCTTCTGATGTGGTATTTTATTGGCTCTAGATGGAAAAGATGCAGGTGGGTGACAGCTGTGGGCAGGTAACAGGAGCGTGCCAAGCTGGTTGAATGAGTTACGGGGTCTCTCCAGCTCTGATACTAAAACCTCAATTTTTTGGCCTATGTATTTTTTTCTTTTTCTTCCTCTGTTTTTATCTGAAGGTGATTTTCTGAGGAAATTGAAATGAGGAGAGAGGGTTTTTTAGTGGAAACAAATTATGTTTAAGCAGAGCAACCATTTTAGATGGCGTGCAGGTGCACAGATGCACACACTCAGCATTTACAGTTGACAGCAAACAGTGCCCCTTACCGGAGGTGCCCAATTACAAAGCCTTCAAATCCTTTCAGATTATGAGATTGAGACCACAAGGCCACCGGCCACCACCCAGCCCTCGGCCACCACCCAGCCCTTGGCCACCACCCAGCCCTCGACCACCGCTGCCATACCAAAGGTCATCCCAGAGGAAGGCCCCATCAGGTCCTTTCCTGAGGAAGAATTTGATGTGGCCGGACAGAAACGATTTGTTGGTAAATATAACTTCCTTAATCTGAGAAGCATGGTTTTTAACTTTTGCCCTTTGAAGAAGAGTGGAACTAATCTCTGGGCTTGGCCAAGTCAGTGCATTTTGAGAAGTTTTCCCGAAGCAAAGTTTCCACTGGGGTAACTTAGGGAGTCGGTTCTGTTTACATGCATGTGAATTTGCTTTCTGCAAAATTTAGAAGAGAAGAAGTGGGGGGAACAGTTGGGAGCCCAACTGAGAGGGTTTAGGAGGCTTCTCTGTGTAGACCAAGAGGGAGCAACACTTACAAATCACCAGGACCAGGGAGCATCACATATTTAAGGTAGTGGGACAAGATTTCCCACTAGGCCTTGTCTGCACATTATTTGTTTGTTCAATTCTTCCTGAAAGGTTGCAGCTCACTGAATGCAGCCACTGGCTTGATAATATCACAGAACCAAAGCTGTTTTTCTTATTTTCTATAATTTTCATTAGCCTTGAGGAGTTGGGATCTAGAAATTCCTTTTTTCTCTTCTTTCTCAGTAATTAAAACAATTTCAACGGGCAATTCTACGTTGCTAAGCTGTGTCTCATTCTCCTCCAAGACTTCTTTTCCCATGCCCTTAATGAACTTCCCTGATGAGACAGTTGGATTAACATGTTACTAAGTGGAGACAAGCAACAGCTTAAATTAATATCACACTTCCCTGTTTCCAAAACAAGTGCTCTGCCATGAGCAGAGAACATGCCTTGCCAGCCAAGATGTGGTGGCCGGGTGTCTAAGCTGTGTGTACTTGAAGAGCGAGGACATCCATGTGAGGTAGCATTCCTGAGGCCAAGGCCAGTGCCGACTTTGCCCTGCAGTTCCATGGCAGAAAGGAACCTGCACTCAGGGCTGTTATCAGCTCTGCCTCAGAGCTCTTCTGGAGACTGAAAGGCTGACTATTGTCTGGCTGTTTTCTCATGTCTGTACCTCTGTAAAGCAGAATAGCCCACTCCCTGACACTTCCTGGTGAGATCCACAGACAGGCCCAGAAGGCCCCAGGAGAGTGGAGGGAATGAACGGTGGTGAGTGAATGCTGGTTAACTGTAGGTGGCCCGACTCACATTTCTCCAAGTGTTTGGGCATAGAAATGGCAGAATGCCACAGGCTTGTATGACATTGAATTATGGCCTGGGGATCTTTCAAAATCATTTTGAGGTCATCGTCATCAATGCTGGTGGGGCAGTAGAGCCTTTGCAACCTCCAGACTGACAACTACAAGCCCCTGGGTCCATTAAGGAGAGCGAGGGGTGTGCTTTTGAGTTTGGCTTCAGGACTGAGGGCTTGGAAGCCTCTGTCTGGCAGGAGAGATGGAGTTGGGTCTGATTCCATGGAGCAGACACTGCATTTCTGCTTCCAGAAAAAGCCTTCAGCAACCCAACCGGGTATCTCTGCTCTTTTCCAGCTCCTTATGTGACGTACCTGAGTAAAGATCCATCAGCCCCGTGCTCGCTGACTGATGCTCTGGATCATTTCCAAGTGGACAGCCTGGATGAAATTATTCCAAACGACCTGAGGAAGAACGACCTGCCTCCTCAGCATGCACCCCGCAACATCACGGTGGTCGCCATGGAAGGCTGCCACTCTTTTGTCATCGTGGACTGGGACAAAGCCACCCCTGGAGATGTGGTAACAGGTGTGTCCTAGGCACATGCTGGGAGTGACACTGATTTATAGGTGGGAAATACAGACAGTAAGGGGTGCATAGATGAGTGGACAGATGCACAGACGGATGTTTTCTTTCAATGCAATATAGGCCACGATGAAGCCTCGTGGGGTGGAACAGAGAACACTGGGTGGAAGTCAGAGTCCTGAGTCCTAGTGCTGGGTTGGTTTACGTGACCTTGAGCTAGCTGCTTTATCTCCCTGGATCTTGATTTTCTTACCTGCAAAGCATTATGTCTCCAAAATTCTATAATCCTGCAAATGGCCAGCAAGCTATTTGTGAGACCAGACCCTCCAATAAGGATGATGAAGATGCTGCTCCTAAAATGCAACTCTGCCTCTCACCCTCTTTCCATGCCTGCTGGCTTCTTCCAAATCATCTGGGGTGATTCGCAGTTCTTATGTGGGAACTGGGCAAGTTCTGAAAGCCTTTGAGATGTTCGTGAGTCCTGCCAAGAATACACTTGAAGATAAATCTTTTGAATTAAGTTCTTACAAATATAAAAATAATATTTCCCTTAACTATTTGTCTCCTTTGCACATGATGCCTCTGGGCCTGTGAGCCCAGAGGAGGAGGGCATTGGCATGCAGCTGTGTGTGCATCTTGGATGGGTGGAGGCGGTGCCAGAAGTTGAAGCTTGACATCTGTCACTCTTAGGCTAGTGTCTTTCACGTGATTCTAAATTTCTAATGCATTTTCTGTAGGTCATCAGTGTTATCTTTTGAAATGAGAAAAAAAAATGTTCAAGAAAATCCAAAGAGCGATTTCTCTTGGGGGATGTGCACAGGGGCCCAAAAGCCACAGTAAGGGACACAGGAGATAATGCCCCTGGAGATTTCTGCCAGGTGTAGCTGAAGGGTTGAGGGTGCAGGGTTAAGAAGTTTGGGTGTAACTAATAGTGCTGTTCACTCCAGCGTGTGCTGAGACCATTTCTGTGAAGTAAAGCATTTTCCTAGCAGAAAGCAAATAAATCAACAGAAGGATGAGATTTTAGAATCAAAACAGCCAGACAGTGATTTTATTAATTGAATATGGCTTTATGAATGGCAATTTTTTTTTAAGTAAGCAAGTAAACATACAGAAAAGATAATTGAAAAATCTTATTTTAAGCAATTTAGCTTTGACCTCTTGCTTACTTCAGGTAAACACTAGTGAGCTCTGAACCACTTGCTTCTAAGAATCATTGGTTGCAGGATGAGAGCATTGGCCACATCAAAGGTGCCACAAGGGCTCTTGTGGTGAAGAAGAGGCCTCAGGGAATTCCCAGCAAATGTCTCTGGGACTTGACCCAGACTGGATTCCTGAATTGCCCCATAGGGGCTGAGTCTCCTGTTGCCTTTGGCAGAAGAAGTCACTGTCACACATTCCACACTCCCCAAAGCTCCTGAGAGACTCAGTGTCCTCCCCTAACCTACTCCTAACCCCAAACGATGCCAGGGTGCCCCAGTTCTGATGGCTCATGATGTTAGCATAAGTGACAGAGCTGAAGTGTTTGTGGGGATCTGGGCACAGAGCAGTTTGGTGCCTGGCACCCCTGAACTATGGAGGGAAAACAGCAGGTCCCAGAAGGCTCACAGAGAGCAGGAGCCCTGCAGCAGTGAGCCCGGCACTGGCCCGTCCACCTGCAGAACAAAGAAGCCAAGCAGATGCCTACATAAGGCCCCAAATACACACAGCATCCCATGACTGGGACCCGCTGCAGGGCTTCTGGACTCTCATGGGGACGTGGGGTTAGGGGGCAGGGCTGATTTTCACTTTCCACCCTTGTTTCATAAGCAGCCGAGTCACTATGTAATAAGGTGGCATCCAAACAACAGGAAATCCCCAAGAGTCAACATGCCCACCGCCAGTCACTTCCCCAAGTCCCTTTGACAGGAATTGCTGTGTTAGGAGCCATTCCATGGAGATCCCAACATGATGACCTCAGCTTTTCAGGACCTGCTCATCAAACTTCTGTAACTGGTTTAGTCTAGAGCAACAGAGAAATGAGGAGGTACACTGTGCTCAGCTGATATGTTAGCAAAACCCTGAAGACTCAAAATAAAGACAGGAGGGTCTGCAGGGACCAGCACCCCACAGGGGAAGCCAGAGATGAAGGCGAGCAAGCTCTGCTGACCCCTGTCAGAACCTAGTGTCTAAGGCACACACATGACTCTGGATCCACCCCTGGGAGGGTCACTCTTATATGTAAGACCCCTCCAAGCACCTGTGTCTGGACTCCACTCTCATCAGAGAAAGAGGGTGTTTAATGGAGAGAGCAGCAATGGTTGTCAGTCGGCTTTCCAGACAATCACAAAATACCTGAGATAATTACCTTACAAAGAGAAAAGTCTTGGTTCATGGTTTCGGTGTTTCCACTCCAAGATTAGGCGGACCACTGCTTTGGGCCTCTCCTGGGGTGTTGGATGGCAGTGGCAGAGAGTGCCTCACAGAACACACTGCTCACCCATGACCAGGAAGCCAGAGAGAGAAAGTCGGAAGGCTCCCTGCAGTCCAGGGTCTCTCGGCCACACACCCGCATCCAGCACTCATGCCTACATGCTTCATTTCGTGTGAAGGATGCTGTGCATGTCTCTACCAGGACATTTTAAAATGCTTTGTGAGGTATTTCTTTGGTGGTTCTGGGAATTGAACCTGGGGCCTCACACAGGGTAGGCAAGGCCTCTATCACTGAGTTATATCCCTGGTGTCCCCTACTTTTCTTTAATTTGTGGCAAGATCTTGCTACATTGCTCATGCTGGCCACAAACTTGCAATCATCCTGCCTCAGCCTCCCAGGCAGCTGGGACGACAGGTGTGTGCCACTGCACCGGGGTGAGCTCACTACTTTCATCTCCTGCTTCTTTTTTTCTTTGTGCAGTCAAGACTAGATGTAATTATTTCAAGAAGCTGAGGAAGGCCAGGGACTGGGAGGAAATAGAGAAGTATGGAGCCAGCAAGGCACAGGGAGGGCCTTCATTTTGCTGTTCCCGTCTGGATTCACCAGAAGGTGTCACAGTTGTGTCCCGTCCTGACCCCAGCGTGGCTTGCTGTCCTCGAAGTTCCCCACAAAGCTGTATGGATCGCCTCCTCCCTGACACACCTCTGGTGTGACTTAGTTCCTCCATGCTCACCGGGTTCTTCCTGTCCCCATTCCCAGGGTACTTGGTCTACAGCGCATCCTATGAAGACTTCATCAGGAACAAGTGGTCCACTCAGGCTTCCTCTGTGACTCACTTGCCCATTGAGAACCTGAAGCCAAACACAAGGTATGATGTGTCAGCCACACAGAAGCAGAAAGGAGGTCCGTGCACAGGGTCACATGTGTCCTGTGGTTGAAAACAAAAAAGGAAATGGTTAATCATGATATTTTTATGACCGTATTGAATTCTGTGTTTCGTTCTCACTGAACGTCAATCAGTGCTTACCAGGGTGCCGTATCTTTTTTCAGAAGTTACTGTCTATATTGTAATTGTTAGGTTATTGGGTTTGTATTTTGTTCCCTATTTTCCTAAACACCACCTGCCATTAGAGAAAGAAAGGGTGTTCTGTGTGTCAAAGGGGAATCCAGTTTTTCTCAGTGTCGTGGCCTTAGGAGCACAACCCTCAGCTGACATCAGGTGGAGCAGCAATTGATAAATACTGTGGTTAACTTGTGCTCAGACTCTATGATGTAGAAGTTGAGACCATTCTAGGAAGAAGCATTGACATGAGTGAAGGTTACAAGGACCTCTTCATAAAACTGGGGGATGGCTGGAGCGTCAGAGCACCATTCTGGAAGCCCAAGTTTATAGCACCGAGGGAAATGGGCACAGTGGGTTGCCAGGGTACAAGGAGATTGGATAATCTCATTCATTTCCCTCTTATACTACCTGGTTTTGGTGGTCATGATCAACAGAACGCTTCTCTGGTGGGTGCACATGCATGAAGGAGCAAGCATGTGCTGTCAAGGGGTGATGTGCTGGTAAAGTAGCTATCTGGGGGGAAATACCCCTGGTTTATGCATCCTCCAATTTCTGTGGTGTAGACGCTCCTACCCTGGCCAACTTCCAGCTGTCAGGGGCCCTAAACAGTTAATGAGGGGCTCCCACAGGCCAGAACAAATGTCTAGGGCACAGCACAGCACTGCGGTGTGGAGCCAGTGGGTTTAACAAACTCAGACGGCATGAATGCAGATCTGGGCTCCCTCCCGTCGCTAACAGAGAGAAGACTGGAGCAAAAGGCTCATTAAACAGACCTGCGCTGCAGAGATTAGAAGCTGGACAATATCCATGGGCACTGAGAGGCTTCTGAACTAGCAGAGAACTTTCCTCAGGACATCTTAATGTGCCTTTTGGGCTCACTTGAACTGAGCTTCCATAAACCATGATGCATTTCAGGGTTTGGCAAGTAAAAACCAAGTAGTAAAGCAGAAAGCCGAAAAAGCACTTTTCTTGAACTTTCCCTGATAGTAACGAGAAATTGGTTAACTAGGGAAAACAAAGCCAGCAGAGTTAGAGACAATGGGGTGAACATCTTTTTTATGGTGTGCAGAGTGACAGTGCTTATACAGCCCGGTCACCAAATCTGACACCGTCCAGATGTTTTGCCCCAGAGCCACTTGCCATGGAACTGGCCCCCCCGTCTCCGGGTCCCACTCAAGTCCAGTGTTATTCACAACTCCTGCTGCCATACTGAAGTGGAGTTTTTAATGATGTCAGGAGGTGGTTACGGAGCATGATGGGTTATTCATTCTTTCAACAAGCATTTCCCAGAGTCCATGCATCAAGCTCTTCCTGTGTGTTTGCTTTGGGCGAGACCACCAAATTAGGAAGGCAGGAGCTTGGGGTGGGGTTAGGACGCTCATGACCCTCATGGACCTTCCAGTCCTGTCCTCGTGAACATCTAGTCTGGTGGGGAAGTCAGATTTTTTTCAACAACGAGCGTTTGTCTCAGGATGCCGTCAGGTGAGTTGAGGAGGCCGTCAGGTAAGCTTCCGTGCAGAAGGTAGATGTACAAAAGGGGAAGCAGTTGAGCTGGAGAAAAAGTGAGTGGGTGAGGGCAATTGCTGAGGCAGCAGGAAGCCCCAAGGCAGTGTTCTGGGGAGAGGGGAGGCTTGAGAGGAGGTGGAGCAGGGGGGGAAGAGGTTGCACAGACAGTGCAGGGCTCCCCGTGCGGGTGCCCGAGGACAGACTGCGGCCCTGCCTCTTCCCCTCCACCCCAGGTGCAGGTTCTTCGTTCCTGGGGTGGAGGGTGCTGGCGGGAGGCAGTACCCAGCTCACCCTCCATCACTTCCCTCAGAGCCTCTGGAGCAGCCGCTGATTTCTGCAGCTAGAGGGTGATGTGGCATGAGCACACTTATTGTCCCGCATCACACAAGCTGGGGCTCCGCGGAGTCGGGTGTGGTCCTGGTGTGCAACCCACTGAGAGACGTTGTCCCAGTCCCTGGGGAAACCTGCCTCCGAGTCACCATGGGAGAGACAAGAAGTTAGCCCCTCACAAGTGGAGCCAGATTCCACCTAGGAGGGTCGGTCAGTCAGCTTTTCATTGCGGTGATCCAAATGCCTGAGAAAAACAGCTTCAAGACAGGAAGCAGAGGGAGAAGAAGAAAGGGGGGAGGACAAGACACACCCTACCAGGTGCACCCTGTGACCTGTTCCTCCCTTGGGCCTGGCCGCCTATGTTTTCCACCACCTCCCAATAATGTCATCAAATCATGAATCCATCCATGTGGATTAATCCATTGAAGACATCAGAGCCCTCATGATCCAGTTACGTACTGGAAGCCCCACTCTGAACATTGCTGCACTGGGCACCAAGCCTTCAACACATGAGTCTTTGGGGACATGCCAAATCCAAACCATAACCGGGGGAAACATTTGATCCTTGTCTTTCTGAGTCTGGCTTGACATGATCTCCGGTTCCATCCATTTTCCTGCAAATGGGATGGTTCTGCTCTTTATGGCTCACTAATGCTCCATTGCTTACATATACCACATTTTCTTTATCCATTCATCTGTTGATGGACACTGAGGCTGACTCTACAACTTGGCTATTGTGAATTATGCCATGATAAACGTGGGGGTGCAGTGTCTCTGTAGCATGCTTACTTTAATTCCCTTGGGTATTTACCCAGGAGTGGTACAGCTGGATCACAAACTGTACTTCTATTTTTAGTTTCCTGAGGAACCTTCATACTGATTTCCATAGTGGCTGCACTGATTTACATTCTTATAAAAAATATATAAGGGTTCCTTTCCCCCAGAATCTTCACCAGCATTTATTGTGCTTTGTATTCTCGATGTAAGCCATTGTGACTGGCCGTTAGAGAAGAGAGAGAGAGGAGCAAAGGGAAAGGAGGGTGGGGAAAGAGAGGGCCATGGTGTGGACATGATCAAAGCATATCATTTGCATGTAAAATATGCCACAGTGAAACCCGTTACTCTCTATAATTAAAATGCAATAGTAATAATAGAAGCCAGAGCCTCATCATCAGCTTTGGTTGTTTATAAACTGGATCTTGTTTTTGATTTGAAGTGACCACAATCTACTCTGTTGACTACACTCAGCCCCAGTTACTCTTTGGAGGCTGCATATTTTAAATCCCTTCTTACAGTACAAAGATTTGTCACCAGTGAGGCTATTCAAAAGAGGTGCCAAAACTTACATAAGAAGGAGAGGCTTGGGCTGCTTTTGTTGCTTGGATGAGGCAGAGACTATTATTTGGAGTATGAAATAAATATTTTAGTTGGTAGAAAAAGTTTAATGTGGTTTTCAAAAATGGAAATTTTACTTTTCCCCCCAATTTCTTGTTGTTTTCCAGCTCAACATGTTTCCATTTACTTTGACTCAGTAGTGAAATTCATATGGAAATGTCTTTGGACTTGGCACATGAGGGAGGGTAGACTTGGACAGCCCTTGGGTTTCAGTGGTAAAACAAAATTGATGTCAACAAGCGACAGTCCTCTAGCATGTTAGTTGTTCCTCCAGTTGCATGAGGAGCTTGGAACAGGGTATTAGGAGGGATCCAGCAAGGGCTTACAGAGTTATTCATCAGAAATGCTCCTTGTAGCTGCTGAACGTCTCTTTCCTTGTGTTTAATTCCTTTCTTTGAGGATAAAACAATCTGTGAAATTTGCCCAGGATCACTGATGTATGCCAAGCTTGAACTGCTGCAGGGTTCTGCCCTAAATCCTTCGGTGACTGCTGGATAGGGGTGTGCATGCTGGGAAGACACACTGCAGGGCGGATTGAGATTTTAGAAAAATATGTTCTTAAAAATATGTTCTTTTTTTTAAAGAATTGAAATTTAGAAATGAATACACCTAAATGAGTTGTGAATGACTTAAGAAGACTAATTTTACCAAATGGCTTTTCTCTGCTGGTTAGTCAAACCACAGGAAAATATGCACTTGTACTGTGAGGTGAGGGGCCGCCCTAAGTCTCTGCTGTCCCACCACACAGCAGGCAGGCTTGCTCTCGGGCAGCTGGCAGGTGTGACAGGCCTTGAATGTAAACAATATATCTTTCAAAACTTGAGTGCATTTGAGTTAGTACATGTGCTCTGTGTGCCTGACAAGATAAAGAATTTTGGAACACTTCAGAGTGACCTTCTTGCTGGCTAAAAGTCAGAGAAACAGACTCTCCAGGGTGCAGCTAGCCACCACTCGAAGGGATGTTTTATCCCTCTTTTCACCTATAAATGACAGTGAGTTGGGAGAGCCAGAGTGACACCTGGAATCCCAGAAGTGAGGATGTCACAGACATTAAGACATTAATGTCACAGACATTAAGTCCTGGAGCTGGTCTCCAGGACTTCTCGACCACTGCTTCTTATCTGCTAATCCTCTAAGAGTGACACTTCAATGCCTGGAGACTCAGTCTCCCCAAGATGAACTAGATGACACAGTTAGTGTATATTCCAAAATGAAGCTCGACCCTGCAGCGAAGCCTCTGTCTCTTCCTTTTCCACACCCATAGCCCCTTCCTGGACTTGCTTCTCTTTCCTTGGGTGCAGAAACTCACAGCCGGGTCACTTGTAGCACCATCCGTTCCTGGCTCCAGAGCCACCCCAGCACTCCTCCTGCACCCCAGACATTGTTGTCTTGTTAGTTCTGACTTTTTGCCTCATGACCATTCTGTTCCAATTTACCATGTGTTCACATTAACCGTATGATTTTAAAAAGCTATTAAACATGAGAAAGTTCAGAAAAAAAGACAAAGGTCACAAGTGATGTGGACATTCATAAAGATGGGACTTTCCAGGGAGCAGGAGCTCAGTAGTTTAGAATCTGCCTCATCATTCAAAAGTCAATTTCTCAAAAGATGTTTTCTTCCGATTTCAGGTACTACTTTAAAGTTCAAGCCAAAAATCCTCACGGCTATGGGCCCATCAGCCCTTCGGTCTCTTTTGTTACAGAATCAGGTATGGGCGACTTCATATTCTCATTTTACTTCTCTTGGAAATGAAATTAAAGATCTAAAACTATGATGACCACAGAGTAAAAAGTAAAGCAGTGAAACCCTTTTCCATTGGATGAGATCATACTGGATTTCCCTTTATAAAGTCAGCACTATTTTTTTTTCCTGCTATTTTAAAATTTGGAATGAAACTAGAAGTAGTGTTCACTGGTTCTCTGGGGAGCACAAAAGTTGATTTCCAATGAAAGGAAGAAAAAAATCTAGTTTTCAACCAGGTGGGGAAGATAAGTTTGAATCCATGTGTATAAAATGTAGTTTCAGAGTTGTTGGTTTTTTTTTTTTTTTTTGTGTGTGTGTGAGTAGCTGACAAGTGTCTATGCCAGTTGGTCTGAGAGTTGCTTCTCCAGTTAGCCAAGACCCTAAGACCCAGGGTCCTCTCTAAGATCTAAGATGTCTGTTCTTAATATTAAGAGTTAATTAAGGTATAATTAAGGTATTATTCAGTTTCATCAACAATATCACTTTGGAGCATATCCTCACATTTTGGGATGCTAGTGGGCAAAGTTCTCAGGCCTTTCAATAAATGTTCCTGTGGCCTACAGTCTGAGGCCATGCGTGCAGGGATGGCCCACAGTGACCATTCTTGGGTTAGTGACTTCCTTTTTCCATGTGGGAAGCCAAGCTAGAGTTCAGACCAAGCCAGGCTGAGCCAGCTCTGACCCACATCTTCTGGCTGCCATTTGGTTAGATTATTTCCTATGCGTTACTTGATTCCAGAAAATCTGTCTTTAAAAGATATTTTAAGTGTAATGATTTAAAATCTACTGGATCAAAATATGTGGAAAAAATGATCTTTTATGAGAATATGCTTTATGTTGGAAATGTAGGCAAAAGACCTCAAAAGCGTTTTCACTTATTTCACATAGGAAATGTGTTTGCTAATGTAGGGAATGTATACGTGTTCACGCTGCATTTCCTAAAATCAAAGTGGGCCTTTGGGACCAGAATGAATGCAATCAGGTGGATCACAAAAACAATTCAAATCCAAGAAGCTCAGGTCTGAAATGTATCTGAAAGTAGAAAGTGACCTGCTGGGAATGCTATTTCCAGGACTCTAACTAAAGTAACTTCTGAAGGTCCATTCTCTTCTGTCCTCTCTACCCAGCAAAGCTGTGGCCTATCCTTTGTGGCCCTCAAGGGCAGGTGAAGATGAAGGCCTCACCCCAACCTTGAGCCCCAATCTCTGGGGATAGACCTAGGAACCCCATTTCAGTGAGCTCCTGGGAGACCCTAACACACTTGGAGTTTTGAATTATTTGCTCTGGTCATCTTCATTTTATTCAATCTCTATATTTGGGTCTCTTCTTCATTTTGTGCTACCCTACTGAAAATGGTCAGGTTACAACAGGAACATACAAGTAGGTGACGTATGGTATTTGCTGAACATAGTATCCACGAGGTCAGGTGTTGTTGCTGATGTTCCATATAGTTCCCTATCTTGTCCCAGAATATGTGAGACTTTTGCTATCAGACTGTTGAAACTGAGGAGCTCAAGAGCAGGAGAGCAAAACAAGCCCTTTCCCTTTAAGCTAGGTATGTCAATCTATTTGGTATACAACAGATGATGGCAGAATGAATAGTTTGTACAACGTACAGCACCGGGGAGACTTGGGCATGCCATATTCTTGTGCTGACGGTAGAGGCGGGTTCCGTGAATGTACACATGTGTTGTCATCCATAGGCTGCATCTGCTAAGAGAGCAACTTACTGCATGATAATTTTTTAATAATAAAAAGAATGGTCTGTATCTATCTAGTCCATGGCTAGACTTTTTTCAAAGTAGAATTCCTTAAAAGGCAAATTTCATATTCTCTTAAATGGAACTAATTGGACTAAGGCATAGCTGGGTTTTATGAAGAGCATTACTGGGGTGTAATGGCATACAGTAAGCTGCACACAATTAAGCGGTGCTCCTTAATAAGTTCTGAGTTATATTCATACGCATGAAGTCCTCACTACTGTGATGATGATGAGCATGTCCATCACTCCCAACAATTGCCCCTGCTGGGGGGGGGGTACAGCCTCCCACCCTGCCCTCTCACACACAGTATGCGGTTCTTTGGCTTCTTTTTTTCACCATTAGTCATTTTGAGATTCATCCATATCACTGTGTGTATAAGTAGTTCATTCTCTTCTATTACTGATCAGTATCTTATTGTACAGCTAAGCCACGACTCGTTTATGCAATTCCATGAACTGTTGATGATCATTGGGGTTATTTCTATTTTCTGACTCTTGCAAAGATACTATAAACATTCATGTACAAATGTTTGTAAGAATATGTATTTTTAACTTCTTTTGGATAAATGCTTACGAATGGAATGGATAGGCTAGATAGTAGGTATATGTGTACTTTGTTTTAAAAAATACATATATCAAACTGTTTCCAAAGGTAGAGAATGCCATGAGGTCAGGTGTCCATTGTTGGAGTTCCACATAGTTTCCTCTACCTTGTCTCAGGGTATTTGAGACTTTGCTACCAGACTTTTGAAACCAAGTATTGAATTATTTTGTAGGCATTCCAATATCAAAACATTATTTTCAGAGACCCACAACTTTTATGTAAATAAAAGGACAGTTAACTAGAAAAGAGTATTTCTGAAAAGGGAATAATTAGAAAATAAAAAACTAAGGGAAAACTTTGGCATAAAATAAGTAACATTTATTTTTTTCTGTATTCCAGTTTGGTTAGCTCTTTCAGTTACAATAAATCTTTAAACATTTACACGATTGTGAAACGTGATACAAAGTCAGTTATTTCTTTTTCATTCTACAGATAATCCTCTACTTGTTGTGAGGCCACCAGGTAAGTCTCTCTTTCCGAGGATCTTAACCCTATGGTCATCATATTCCCTAACGTGAGATTGCTGTGATCCCTCACAAAGAGAAACGCTGGACCACTTTTGCATTTTAATAATTTTCTGACAACTTCCATCTATCCTTGATCCAGGTCTATGGAAAAGATTGACTTGGAAATGTTTTAAATATGCCAAAACAGTCAATGTATATGAGAAATCATGGAGGAGTAGTCAATATCTATTAAAAAAGATACTCTATTTACACCAGCCCTGGGAATATTGTAGAATGCCAAAAAGATACATACCATGAAGTTTTTCAAACAAACCAAGAAAGCCCTGTTATTAAAGTTCAAGCAGGAGGAGTAGGAGTCAATGCTGAGCGACTTGGGGAAGGATGGTGAGCCCCACAGGATCAAAACGGCCATTGCAGCCAATTTTCCTTGAGGCATAGTCTACCTTTAATTCTGAGAATTTATTGAAATAAAAATACCTTAAATAAATATGATCAGGTAAAAGAACCCCCCAGTTGTACTTTAGTACTTAAAAAGAAGAGGAAAATCCAAAAGGGTGCTTGTTGGGAGGCGGGAAAACCTTGCTCAGAGAAGCCTTGAGGAAGGGAGGGCCCAGTGCATAAGTCCACTTTCAGGATACTCTGCAAGAATAAATGCTGCAAGCTCCCATCACTTAGAGGGTGTACTCTGTGTTGTCAAGGTGGTGAGCCCATCTGGATCCCGTTTGCTTTCAAACATGACCCTGGCTACACCGACTGCCATGGCCGGCAGTACGTGAAGCGGACGTGGTATAGAAAGTTTGTGGGAGTCGTGCTCTGCAATTCGCTGCGGTATAAGATCTATCTCAGTGACAACCTGAAAGGTAGGTCTTTGAGCATGGCTGGCCCTGGCAGGCATGCAGTTTTGATCTTCCCAGGTACTAACTTGACCCAACAGGTGTATAGGCATGTGTTGGGGGCTGGACCCTTGTGACCACACACCCCCCTGCCAGGCTCTAATACAACCAGTGCTGTAGGTTCCACTCTGGGGTCGCTAGATTTTCCAGTGGCATGCAAAAACATATTTTTGAAAATCTACTACACTTGAGGAATGAAGTCCAAAATTCTATAAAAAAATTTTATAAAGCCTATTTTTGTTTGCTATTAATTGGATAATGATAAATGAGGATAAACTGGAAGAATTGAGGAAAGTCCACCTTCCAGGCTCTGCCACAACCACTACTTTTCAAAGAAAAAATGTACTTTTCAAAGAAAAAATCAGCAGTTCTATTTGTTCTGTGTCACAATAAAAATGTTTTTATCATAGTAGGGATCAAAACAAAGAGTGATGTGACGACCCAGAACTACCAGCCCTTCAAAATGCCATCAGTCCCCAGCTAGCTTTGACTCACCACCTACACCGGACTGGTTATTTTTTTTTTTTTTAAACGCACACAACTTTTAATTTTCAATTAAAATTGAAAACTTATAATTTTAGCATATATATATATATATATATATTACAGAAATTTCTTCAGCTGGTATATATTTTCCACTGGCCAGTTTTTTAATTTTAAATTTTCTTATTAGCAAGGATTATGTAAAGACAGGGTCAAAACAAAGTCTCCCCTTCCATTCCCTGCTCTGCAATTCTGGGTATCCATGTCTCCCCAAAGCAAATACACTCTCTGTGTGCTCTTTGCTTATGTTTCCACCTTTGTCTTCCCCTGCCTCAGAATTGCTAGGAGGGGTTAGTGTGTCCCAGGGTGGAGAGATGACTTGGCCTTCCTGTGCTATGTGCTTCAGCACCACGGACAGCGTCCCATGCTGCCCTGGGGTCCCCTCCTCCCAGATATGTGGGAGGTCAGGTTCTCCTATTCAAATACACTAATTATTCAAAAGTGATTCTCTACCGAAGTTTTCTTCATTCCTTTTAAAACAATAAGGCATAAAAGTTCTCTCATTTATATGTTAAACTCTAGATTGCTCATAGTTTCCCCCTACTGAACATCGTTAAGTATTCAGTGTGTGATCTTGCTGAATCTTTATGAACTTCCCGAGGTTGGTGCCACTATCACCATTTTTTTTCAGACATTGGAAGTA